>NC_052060.1:56915549-59315549 GCF_903992535.2 Arvicola amphibius
AATATGGTGGGGTCCATCTGGATACTCCAGATTAACATTCATTTATTCAGTAAGCTTTCTCGAGAGCCTACCATATCACATACAACGTGTAGAGATAGAGGGATTGGGCCAGCATGCTGGCTCAGTGGGTAAAGGCGCTTGCCTCCAGGCCTGACAGCCTGAGTTAGATGCCCGGGATCAATATGGAGAAAGGATTAAAACAGCTCCTTCCAGGTACCCTGTCCTCCACACAGGCCCCATGATCCACATGCCTACAAATATGTAGATGCACATACATACACCATTAATTACTTGATAACTAATTTTAAAGACACTAGGCGTTTTAAAAATGAATCGGAGTCTTACCAACAATATACCTTCATCTACAAGAAGAGAAATAAGCGGGTGCTTCACTAATGAGTTTATACTAGCACCAAGTGTTAGGGCAACTACTCTCTGTCACCTGGAGTTCATTTTGGGTGCGGGAGAAGCCAAGACAAAAGTCTACGCCTCAATAGAGAAGCAAATAGTGTCCAGGTGAAGCAGAGAAATCTCCTGGGGTGGCTGCTTTAAAGATCCGCGAGGAATGAGCATCCTGAGTGAGCTGTGTGCTGTCGGTGATAAACCTCTGCTTCCAGAAACGAGATGGAATGGCATGCAGACACTAAAGAAGGCAGGCTGGGAACGGCAGGGGGATACCCGAGGCTCCCAAGAATGTCCCCATCTGGTGTGGAAGCTGCAGACCAAACAACAGCTTTTCCCTCTGAGATTTTTCCATGCATTTCAGTCATGCTATGAATCAGTAAATTGTTTACAGGACAATCAAGCCTGGAACCGAGTGCCAGAGATGGGAAGGAGCGGTGGTTAGTGGCTAAGTGTAAAATTATCCTAACACAACAGTTCCGATGGAAATCAGTGGCTCCTCTCAGGAGACATCCTTTGACTCCTGAAAGGCACCAACTTTTCTGAGTCTTCACTTTTGCCCACGTCAATGCCAACCGAGCACAGTCTCTACGTTCACGAGGCCGTGGAGTTTATGTTGGCTTCACAGATATCACTTGAGTAAAACCCAAGTTAGCCAAGTGTAAAGCCTTTCTGGGCAATGAAACACTGTCAAATTTGATTTCCCCTAAGCAAAAGCAAACTTCATTAGCGTTTTGTTAATTTCTAGAATCATTTGAATTTACCCTGATTTGGAGTTTCCACCCTTTCTAAGAAGGAGAAAAATAGTTATGGATAATTTTTAAGACAGTAGATGAAGTGTAAAAATCAACACTAGTTCAATTCATGGAATGATTTGGAAGACCTATCCTGCTCTGATGGGCTGTGTAGATATGTACCAATAAACCGCAGAGAGTGGGAAGAGACGGGACAGTCCCACAGTCTCCTTGCTTAGCCCCTTCTCCTTGCCATTGTTTTAATCCTGGACTCTGCTGGCCTCAGGAAAACTAGAGAAAGGCTAAAATGCCTTTAAATGCTGCTTGTTTTAATTTTTTTGCATATTTCCTGTGCAAATAGTCACCTTCCTGGAATTGTGGCACATGAAAAAAATTGGACTGCATTAATTCCAAAATTGAAATGTAAACGAAGTTTGTGACTGCCTACTCTCAAGTGAGTCCTTACTAGGAAATCAGCTTGAGAAACTTTGGCTACAGTGGAAGATAGTAAATGTCATTATCCTCTTGGCTGTGCCTTTGCCCAGAAATTCGCAATGATGGGTCTTCTGAGAGTGCATTTCAAAGAGACAATGACAGAATGGCATAAACCAGAACGGAACTGAGGACAGCCCTGCCCCAAAGGGAGATGCATCCCATTTGACCTCAGCAGCTGGAAGACACCGCCATGCTGTATTTGCTCATCCAAACATCGTTGAACAAGAGCAAAATAAAGGACCGTGCTGTAGCTTTGAGTTGCACTTCACCAAGTACCAAAACGATATTTGATGAGGATTCCAGTTAAAACTTAGAATAGCCAAGATCCAAACCTGTACAAACAGACCAGAGATTCTCAAGTAATAGGTGTGCAGCCCACTGGCATGTCTTTGCCCCATATAGTCAGTAGATAATTCCATGACTCTGTGGATAAAGTTTGGTCCTGCTCTTAGTTACACCCTATAGAAGTTACATATGAGCTCTTTGGGGTCACTAGTACCATGTTAAGAAAAAATAAAATTCTACTTGAAACCAGTGAAAGCAGGCTGAAGTTTTGATCCTGGTGGGTTACACAGCAACCCTCCTTGCTTTGAGCAGCTTCTGGCCCTCCAAGAGGCCCCCCGGGTCCTGTCAGCTCCAGCCTTGTTACCTCGCTCTTTTGGCTCCTTGCCCATCTTAAGGTCAGAAAAAAAGAGAACATCGGAGCCCATTCCTCATCACTTGGCCCAAAATTTACCTTCCTGTTTGTTGCTGGTGGTCAAACTTTTCATTTCCTTCTTGCCTCGGGTACAGTTATTTTGTCTCTTGTCCTCTTCCCTCCTTCAAACACCTGGACCCTGCACGCTTTCCTTCCTTGACCCTACTAGGATGGAGCTTTCCACACTGCATTGCGACTACAGACCTCTCTCTCCCCCATGCACTCTATGGACCTTGATCCCCTCCATGGCAATCTCAGTTAGAACGTCACTTGGTCCACAGAAATTTTTTTTAATAAATGCCTTACGTTTGCTCCCTTTCCTGTTCATTTGTCTTTCTGTCTGTCTAAAACACTGGGATATAATTTATAATTTAGCTTCAAACCACACTTTCTTCTTCAGGGTTGAAGTCCTTTACTTTAAAGACTTGCCTGTGTTTCCCAGCCCAGCTGCCAAGCCTTTGGGTAAAGGCAATGCAATCTTCTGCTACCCTTCCCTGGCTACAGCCAACCTAGTTCTACCCAGGAACCCCTTCTTCAAGCCCAAAGTGAGAAATAAACATATGTTCTTGGACACGAAGGGATGTGACAAGATAATAGAACTGCAAATCTATGTCTTCTATCAAGAAGACAAGCCTCAGGTCGTCACGTGACCTGCTGCCCCCACTTGCAGCCAAGCAACCTCTGCGCAAGGCTCTGTGTTGTGTCTCTATTTCAGCTCATGAGTAAGAGGTTATTCTATCCATTTCACAAATAGGAACTAGAATTTGACATTGATAGCCAAACAACTAAGTCACTAGTGGGTTAGCACCACAGCCAGGTCTATCCGTCTCCAGTGCTGATGTCAATGTTATTTCCTCTAATAACGTACGCTGCGGTGGCCTCTAAATGCTCTACCAAAAAAGCACATTCTAAGGAAAATGAAAAAATATATTCTCAAAATAGAAGTCACCAAGTCTAAGAAAAGGCTAGCACTTGGGGGGAGGGGAGTTAATTCCCAATCAAAGGCATTTAGTTACAGTTAAGATCCACAGTCATTATGAGGGAAAGTCCATTTTGAGTAATGATCTCTGAAATAGCTTTGGGTAATACTACTTGAACAGAGAGAATGCTACCCGAGAGCTAAAGTTAATTACAAAGTGGCGATTGTTTTTCCCACCTTGCTTTTTCTAGCACACAAACTATCTCATTAGTTGTGAATATAAAATAATCTAAGCCAGAGGTGACCAGCACCCGAATGTTGGTGAAACACAATGTTCTCCTACAACCAGATGGCTGTGCAAGATTAATGACAGGGGCGTTTCCACCTGTGGCTAACATTCTAACCCTTGCCCGAGAGAGAGATCAAACTATTTCCTTGATCACATGACAGATAAGAGTGGGGACCAAATTCACACGGTACATGGGGGAGATGATGTTTAAGAAAGCGCTAAAGAAAAAGCCAGTATTTTCATATACAAATCTGGGCTTTTCCATCAAGGTTCAAGGTATCTCTGCTTACCTCTGCCAATTACCCTTCATGGCTGCTTGATCCACTGCCAGCCAAGAGACTCCACCCAAACAGTCCAGCCGCACAGATCTGCCCCAGTTCACCACGTTTTCTGACTCTTTCCTGCAGCAAGTCCTTCACTCTGTGTTCTCCAATTGCCTGAAAAAAACCCTGGAGCTAATAAAACAGATTACTGAGTTCCATTTTCTCATTTATTAACAAAATGCAGATAGCCATTTCAGACTACCAACTTGCATGTTTCCTACTATATACACCAAAATTATTTCATTCCCAAGAATGCATATCACCATAGAACCTCCACCTGGCAATAGATGAAGAAAATGAAGAGCCCCACATTGGAGCACCGGACTGAGCTCCCAAGGTCCTGATGAGGAGCAGAAGGAGAGAGAACATGAGAAAGAAAGTCAGGAACGTGAGGGGTGCGTTCACTCATGGAGACGGTGGGACAGAACTAATGGGAGATCACCAACTCCAGTTGGAATGGGACCGATGGATCATGCGACCAAACCCGTCTCTCGGAATGTGGCCAAAAGTGGGGGCTGACTGAGAAGCCAAGGACAATGGCGCTGGGCTCTGATTCTTCTGCATGGACAGGCTCTGTGGGAGCCTTCTCAGCTTGGTCGATCACCTTCCTGGACCTGGCGGGAGTTGGGAGGACCTTGGTCTTAGCATAGAGTAGGGAACCCTGATGGCTCCTTGGCCTTGAGAGGGAGGGAGGGGAGGTATGGGTAGAGGGGAGGGGAGGGAAGGGGAAGGAGGAGGGGAGGGAAGGGGGAGGAGAAGGGGAGGGAAGGGGGAGAAGGAGGGGAGGAGATGGAAATTTTTAAATATAAAAAAATAAACCATGAAAAAAAAAAGAAAATCCTTGCGACACAAAAGGGTGAGATAATTAAAATTGTTGCTTTATAATACAATCCCTGCAGTTCGTCTTCCCTAGACTGAAGTGACTGGACCGGCGGGGCATTCTTTTGTACCGACTCCTCCCTCTTCAGAAGCCCCGGGGTAAAAATGTGCAGCGCAGTTCTGCCTTCTCCAGGAAACTTCTTCAAAGACAGGTGGAAAGCTGTGGGGCTACTCAGCACAGTGTCTAGAAATGTTTCCAGAACAACTCAATGAAGAGGGCCTAAAATAGAATGCTGGCTAGTGTCGAGATGAGGAATTTCCCGCCTCTACTACTGTCCCTTCTGCTACCATAGTCATGGCTCCAGCCATCACGATTCCTGTCATCATAGCAGACATCCTCTCGGCCTCCTCTGTAGTGATAGCGGGCCCATACAGAGTGGCGCTGCTCACGACTATAGTGTCTATCTGACAGGTGGGGGTGAGAGTTCTGCCTTTTACGCTGTAGTCACAGTTCATTTAAAACAGTGTATTGGGTTTGTTTGGGGATAAAACATATTTTCTAATTCAGAATTTAAGAACAAATTCTGTGGTATGCTCTTGAATTTTATCACAATTGAACATACATTATAAATCTATACTAGCTCATTCTATAAACTTTAAAATTCTTTCATTAAATTATATTTGATGTTTGACTAGTGTCACTCGGGAAGTTAAATATCTACATGTGTATTTTTACATAAAAAGACAGCGGTGATGAAAATTCTTTTTAGAGGAACGGCAATGTTGATACATAGATAAAATGGCAAAATGTTTCACTGAAAGGATTATAGTTTTAAATTTTTAACAATGCTTCCATGTTTCAAGATCCTGTGGCTTGTTCACTGTAAAATCGTTTTTAAGAATTCTGTGAAAAGTGTGGATCCTCTTTACACCATAGAATTTATACTATGCTCCTTTTTAATATATTAAATACATAAAAAGAGGGGGGAAACCCTGGAGCTGCCTGCTTGCCCTTCAGGTTCTAGCTTGAGGGCATGCTTCATTGGAGAGGCCCTCTCTAGCTATTAACCTAAGTTTAACCTCCCATTTAACTCTCCTGGTACTTTTCTCTTTGCCTGGAGAATGCTGGCTGGTTTTACAAGGACAGACTCCCTTGTGGATTTGTTCACTTAGCCCTTTCATCAGAACCTAGCTACTTCATTCGTCATCCGTCTTCCAAGATTTGACCATGTCTAGAGGTTAAGAGTAGCTCGGAGTGTTTGCCAAGTGGAGGCTGGAGAGATGACTTCGGTTGAGGGCATTTGTGGCTCCTGCAGAGGACTTTAGTTCAGTGACTAGCATGCCCATGGTGGCTCACAGCCATCCATAACCAGTTCCTGGGGATCCATCAGACACACATGGTGCATTTAAATTCATGTAGGCGAAAAATTCAGTCATAAAATAAGTCTGAAAACTTTTTAATTTGCTAAGTGAACCAAAACCCATGATGTCCCTTACCAAAAAAAATCCCTCAATCAAAAGCACTGTCTCTCCCCAAAAACACCTCCTCCCTACCTCGTGACTGATGCTGAACAAACCCCGCTTTCCAGAAGCCCTCCGCAGGCTTCCTTTCACTCAGACCTCGCTGCGGCCCACATTCCTTACCTAAACAGCTTACATCATTGAATAAGTCCTCAATCAGCTGGTAATAACTGGCTTTAGTGCTCTCGTGACTTTCAAAAGTGGTCCTTATCATTCTCCAAAATGTAAAAACAACTCTGTGTCTGCATTGACAAATGTAATGTCTACATACATGTTCAGTTCACTCATGTGTAAAATACCCTTCTTCAAGGGGAATTTGCGGATGGCTTAGACTATGCAACCATGTCGGCTGCCTTTCTTATGTGTCTATGTATTCAGTGTTTTCTGTACAAGAGGCTTATGTATCTCACCAGCACAACTATCTGATTCATCAGAAAAAAGAATTCATGAAACCATTGTAATGTGGAATGTCCTTCTGTATATGTGTTGCTTTTATTGGTCGATGAATAAAGCTGCTTTGGCCTATGACAGCACAGAATAAAGCCAGGCAGGAAATCCAGAGATATAGAGAGAGAGTAGGCGAAGTCAGGGAGACACCATGTAGCTGCTGAAGGAGAGGATGCCAGAACCTTACCAGTAAACCATCAGCCTCGTGGTAACATATTAAATATTAGAAATGGGTTAATTTAAGATGTAAGACTAGCTAGGAATACGCCAAAGCTATTGGCCAAGCAGTGTTGTAATTAATACTGTTCCTGTCTGATTATTTGGGTCTGGGTAACTGGGAACAAACGAGCAGTCTCCGCTTACCCTTGTCTCCCCCCTTCTGCCCAGATCATCACAAGCTCCTAAGATTTTGCTCCTCAGTCTCTCACATCTGTCTCCGTTTCAACCACATCACCGTCTTCAGGTCGCAGACAGCTGCAGTAAGAGCTCTTCTCAACCCCCACCCCCAGCACATCTCCCTCAGTCTGTTCTGAAAGCCAGATGCTCTTTCCGGACTGGGTGCGGCTCACTGCTCACCCTCACCAAGCAAGACGGGGGCCTTCCCCAGGCTGTGGGCTCACAGTCTTCCTCACCTCTTGGCCAAACTGCCTCTCCCTTCAGCCTTCATCACAGCCTCTTCAGCCTCTGAGGAAGAACCTCAGCCACTCCCCCACCCGGCCCTGGGGTCAGCTCCTCCAGCACAGCTAGGAGTTCTGTGTCTTCTCTAGTCCCGCAAGGAGCTGGAGGAACGTGTCTACGCGTTCTCCTTCTTCTTCCCAGCCTGTCCCTAACAGATTTCAGTTGTCCTGTTACTTCCACTTAACTGCATCTTATTAAAAATAATAATAATAAACAAAGCAAAGGTTGAACCGTTCTATTTAATTGACTGACTATTGCAGCTAACGATCATACAAAAGGTAAACCAGCATGAACCCCATCTGCATGCTCACTGGGAATACATGTGCATGGGCTAGAACCATGCATGCCAACATAAAAATGTTAACCGAGATGACGAGATTATAAGGGGTTTTTCACCTTAAACAAAGCTTAACATTTTAGAAAATTATCACTTCCCGAGGCTCAGAAGAAAAGCAAGGGATCATGGTTTCTCTCGCAAGCGGTGCTGCCCCCCCACCTAGCCTCATCCTCAATCCCTCTAGTTTATTCTTCTCGATCCTGTTACATGAAGGAAACTTTCCATCTATCCTGTCTTTCTTTACATAATAGATTATGAATTAACTCGGGGGGGGGGGGATGATTTGTGTCAAATTACAATTCCAAGTTATAGTCTAAAATCGAAGGAAATCGGGACAGGAACTCCAAAGACGTTGACTTGAAGGCAGGCCTGCTTGCTGTTCCACACAGCAGTATTCAAAGCCAAAGCGCAGCAGGGACCCTGGACGGTGCAGCCTGGAGGTGTAAGCCAATGAAGCACCTTCTCCCCTAAACTGTTCTTTGTCAGGGTGTTGCACACTGAAAGAAAAAAGACGGTGGGACAGAGGTCTGCGCGTTTTGACTCGGCGTCACCATGACTGCTTAGGAAGCTGCAGAGTGCAGCAGCAACAGAGTGAGAGGCGGTCAGACACAGAAATTACCAGAAATTACCGTCAGCTTTGCTAGATGCACGTCGGGGGCGGGGGCGGGGGCGGGGGCGTCGGGGGCGGCACGGTTCAGGTGCGCATCCATTGAGATTCTCAGCGCAGGACCTGGAATTCAAGAGCTCCATCCCCACAGACAGGGGCAAGGCTCAGGCTGCCCCAGTGAAGGGCAGTGTTCCAATAAAAACTATCGCAGCCGGCTGCCCAGAGAGCTCAAAGGGCAGACAGACCGATCCGAAAGCACAGTAGACCAGGCAGTCCGACCTAGCAACTCAACGAGTTACTTCTTTTGCTTTAAGGAGGCTGAGTGAGGGCACAGATGTCACAGGGAGACTCCACTTACCCACAGAAACAGGGTGTCGGAGAAAAGGGGGCTCACCCTCCTGGTGCCATTTCATCAGCAAGGCTGAGTAAAACGCCCTTCACTTATGCTTTTGTAGCTGGCCTGTTATTCCCTTTAACCAACTTTCTGGAAGTGGGACAGAGTCAGAGCGATGGGCACCTCTGACCCTTTTCGTCCATGTGATCAGTCTGCAGATGGCACGCAGATCTACATTCCTGAGAGCCGTGGATGAGAGCGTCCGCTCCTTCCCGCTCTTCTGTGGTGACAAGGTCCGATGCTGCTTCGTGATTGGAGGTTTGGAATTCTTTACTGGTGAGATCAAAGCGTTTTCCACATTGTATATACACACTCATATACTCCCTGGTTCTTTTTATTTCTTATTTTCTGATTCTTTCGATAATTGCCCTTGCCCGTTTCTCTAATAAGATTTTCAGCAATTCTTACTCATTTATAAGTCATTCCCCTTCATCTTAGAATTATGACACATTGGGCAGGAGTCCGAATCGCAAGCACACATGATGCTGAAAGTGATCATTTCCATATTTATCCAAACTTTCAGTTAAAGCAAAGTGAGAACTTCCATGAAAAAGGGATGGCCTTTTAGAACAGGTTGATATGAACAGCTCATGGAAGTGCTTAGATTTACTATCTATTAATACTAAATTCAATGATTATCCATACAAAAATATGAAATTTTCTTTATACTTTTTAAAAATAGAGTATATATACATATATGTATGTATGTATATACTCCAAAGACATGGGAATCTGAAATTTATGAGAAGAAATTTCAGAGAATAATTGCTTCTCTTCTCTCTCAAATAGAACTGCCATCAGAGAGAACTTTATTACACAAAATCAGCTAGTACCAGAAAGACAAGTACTGTACACTGCAAAACATGTCAGATTCCACAGTCGCGTGAACCAAATTTCACAATAAATTGCCCCTGATATGGATGTGTATGTCTGTATGTAATACTGAATATATTTATGGGGGAAACTAGATAGTTAGCAAAAGTAGAGTTTTTTATGACATCGTCAAGACTGAGAAAGCAGTGGTCTCTTCCAGAAAGAAGGGAGAAATGGAGAATGAGCATGTTCCCTAACCAGGGGGATGTAGGGTGATTAACAATGTAAAGAATAAGTAGTTCAGTTTGGCAGAAACACCATTAAAGGGGGTGCAAATCGGAGGCAGACTGGGAGACCACAGTGTGAAGGGAATAACACCATGTCAGTATTGGTTATGGCAAAGACAGCACACGACAGCACTGAGCACTTTACAGCTCCTCAAGTCCTAACCAGACCTGGTGAGGGAAGGGCTACTGCCAACCCCTTCCATTTCACTATTTAAAAAATATAGACCCAGTAACAGTAAGTAAGTAGCTTGTCTGGGGTTATCTTTTTTAGGTGACTAAGGCAGAATTCCAACTTATTTTTTTTTTTATTTTTGGACAAGTCCTCTAACCATTATTATTAGCTTGTGAGTCATGCCAAGGAATTTGCACATTGAAGCAAAACTCATGAGCAGTCAAGTGTTGTCTGACAACCCAAGTTACTGATAGGAGTTGGGGTAACACTGAACTAGGACCATCATACTGTGGAGGTCTGTTAAATCATAGTCTGTACGGGGATATATGAAGCCTGTGGTTGATTGCCGAGCCTTGAAGGAAATATTATAATGTAATAAATTATATAATATAATAAAATAAAACCTATCCATGGATAGAAAGAAGAAGATGAGGTCATGAATTTGAGAGTGAGGGGGCACAGGAGTAATCAGAGGGTTGAGAAGGATAGGTGTAAATTGTGTAAATATATTAATGTATGAAATTCTCAAAAAAGATAATTAAAAATTTTAAAGCCACTGTTGAAAAAAAATTACTGTTAAGGAATATTTTTCCGGCATGTCTGTTTTAGAATCTCAAAGAAGTGGAGTCAGCCATTACAAAGCTTCTACTATTTAAGATTAGGTTTCTTTGTGACTTAAATTTGTCTTAATTTTGTTCAACTAAGACCAAAACACAGAAGCAAATTAACCACCCAGACTGATGTGGTCACAACTGATGACTATGGCTACCCATTGAAAGTCTGGGAGAAATCATCTCAACAACTTTATTTTCTGTCAGCATGAACCAAACTAAATCTGTGCAAATAAATTGCTACTTTAAATATTTTTTTTAAAAAGTGTGGCCTGTAAAAGATAGCCCCTGGAGCTGCAGGTTGATAGCAATCAGAGTGATCCAGATATAAAAAGTACAAATGTTTGACCTAAGGAAGGGCAATACCAAAGAAGAGGCAGGGATATCATTCCTGGCCATCGAGGATGTAGGAGCAGCAGGATTTGATGATGAAGTGGCTTTGTTCTGTCCTCCTGAGTAGATTAGGACTGCATTTCAGAATCTCCTTCCCTATTCAGTTCTAAGTCTGGTAACACTAAAAGAGAAGCTTGAACAAACTCTAGAGAGGAAAGTAGCAGCCACTCTCTCTGATGATCTCCAGTTTATCGGTGTTCAAAGAGAAAGTGCTGGAAGGTGTCCCACTCCCCTCGTGTCTTCTCAGCTCCACATCCTGTGAGTCTTCTCACTCTGTGCACACTATTCTTTCTGCCTGCTGGTCCCAATGGCCAGCAGCAACGCAGGACCAGACGCCTGCTATAAAGTCACAGAAGTAGCAGCCAGCAACCGAGCTTCTGTAGACTTCTACATGAGCTGCTTTCAGTCCCACTCCAGCTGACTATGCAGCTCTGGCTTGTTCCCAAGGTCAGGGTTTCCAGAGGGTTCCTTAGATACTCTTCCTTCACCAACTCCACTATGCAAACTATTCTTTCCTCACCTTGTCCCCAAGATCAGTGTTTCCAGAGGGCTCCTGAGATACTCTTCCTTCACCAACTCCACTCTGCAAACTATTTCTTCCTCACCTTGAGTTCCACACCCAAATGGGATTTCATGTAGCAACTTAAACAAATGATTGTAAAATCTGGATGGGCATGCAGAGGACCTGTGGCGATCAACATGACTTTGAAAGGAGCAAAGTTGGAAGATCGCTACCATTTTATTTCAAGATTTTTTTCCTACGGGATCTATAACCAGTACCTTGTCTTCTGCTGAGAGCTCTTTCCTGCCCCTGGTTGGCTAGTGTTAGTTAGATGTGCCGCTATGGTTCTACCATGAAGTGTTCCCTAGCTCCGCTGGAGTTTGTTCTTTCACTTCTTTACAATACCACTGTTTTCCCGGAAGTCACTCTTTCCTGCTTTCTGTCATTGCCATTTCCTGGCTCACTGTTCCTTCCGGTCTCTGAACTCTAAGCTCTATGAGGACCAGGAGCGTTTCTGCTCCTTTCTTAAGTTTCTAATACCAAGCGGAGTTTCTTGCATGTCTATGTAGATGTTCAGTCAGAATTCTCTGCAAGCGTGAACCTTATATCCTGCACATAGTAGTGCTTATGGCAACTCGCTCTTTGGTGAAGAGCTTAAGTGCTAAGAAATATATGGTGTTTTCTTGAGGAAGAAGGGGAATTTTGTAAGAGAATCCAATGACCATGAAAAAAAGTATAAATAATGCCACATACTTGATTCTAAGTACACAGTTATCTCACTAAAATTATCCTTCGAGCTTATCTTAACTTACTAATTTAGAAGAGGTTGCACTCTCTCGGTCTTCTTTATGGCAAAACGCTGTTTGGAGAAGAATCTCTGTTAACTTTTTAAAATGGCATGCAAGCGTTTTCTCTTACGTGGATCCAGCAATGGGGAAACAGGCTATTGTCTTGTTTATCAAGTCCATTAGTAAATGGTATTGATAAGAGGGCAGGAAATAAAGGGAAAACATTGGTTCTCCATAATGTCCCCACACTGATATGGTCAGAGACCTGTAAGATAAAACTCCAGTCTAAAGAGCATTGTTCAGTGCAGAATGGTCAAAGCAAAGGCAGAAGAGATCAATGTCCATGAAATATTAAATATTGCAGATTTGCTGACTGCAATCTAAAATATAATAGAGAAGATGTTTGCTTAATGCTTCAGATTCAGAGCAAGTGAATTCAGAGCAAGTAAAAGTAGAAGCTACTTTTCTTGGTGGGCTTTGGTTAGCTAAGAGATAATAGCATCAAAATATAAAAAGGTAGATAGATTTGTTAATTTACTGACATTTTGTGGAAATAATAAGCAATCTGTTGGGGTTTGAGGTTAGGCAACCACTAGTCATTATTCTACACGCTGACCTCAACACCCACACACTGCAAGCCTTTGACACAAACCTTTGAATTTGTAATGACATGTCCAACACACACGAGCCAGCCTTTGACACAGAGGTTCCACTGAGGAGCAACGACCGTCAGATAGATTGAGGGAGCCAGGCAAGCAGCGGACCACACACCGGGGAGAAGCTGTGAGTAGAGAATGTTACTCCTCAGAGGAACATGCGCAGTGGAAGAGATTGGCACCTCACAAACAATGCGCAACACAAAAGATCACATTTGGCTTTGCGGTGAGAGGGATTATGCGAGGGAGGACCTTGGGGCTCTGAGAAGACAAAAGGAAGTCGAGCAAGAAAGAAGACAGAAGGCCTCCCAGGGGAGCAATAACCAATCAAACAGTTCTGTGTATACTTTAAAATGCTGTGGGAGATAGATAATTAAGGCGCTGAGCTTCCGGACTTGCCACTGGATTTATCTAAGCAAAAAAGTAAGAGTAAGGCGGAACGCGGGGACTAGGAGAGTAGCAAACCCCTACAAAATGGAGCACGAGGTTACCTTCACACACGCTAGAAGATCAAGCCTGATCTGGTCTGATTTTGAGAGCTAAGGAGAACTTCTGCAGTATCTCAGCTTCCTATATAAGTTCACAATATTCGTAAATCCTGGGGAATGAAAAGAGGGGAGTTTGTGCCATTAGTTTCTTCAGTAGATGGAATAACGCAACAAAAACAATGTTTTACATATTTAGTGGCCTGTTACAATCGTCAAGGACAACTATTTTTTAATAACTGGTCCGGTGTGATTGGTGTCAAGAGGCCATGCAGTCCTCGGTGGCATGAGAGGAGGAAGGTTGAGCGGCGAGCACTCCAGCAATGTCTTTACTAATAGCAACAGTGGTCTGCACCCGGCCGCAGGTGCTGCTGGGTAAGCAGGAATGCTGAGGTCCTGACGAGGCCGTGAATCAAGTGTACATGATCAGAGATCTCACCAAAGTCACTGCTTTACTCCCTACTCTTCATCTTTCCTAACAACAACCCTAACGGTTACTGTTACCATCCCGGTGATCAGGGTGGAGAAAGTGAGGCCCAGAAATGACAGTCACACAGCCGGCAAATACGCCACACACATAACATGGAAAGAGCCCTTCCAGCCCAGATAAGGTGGAATGCGCCTGGAATCCCAGCACTCCTAGTGTTCTGGGCCACCCTAGGACACACAGTTAAGACCCAGATTCCAAAAAAAAAAAAAAAAAAAAAAAAAATAGAGTAAAATGGGTCTGAGTGGGCTCAGCTATGCAAAGCCCTTGCTATTCTTTCAGGGGACAGAGTTTAGTTTCCAGAACCCAGGCAGGGTGGCTCACAACCACCAGTAGCGTAAGCACTAAAAGATCTGATGTCCTCTTTTGGGCCTCTGCATGCTCATACACAAATACATACATACATACATACATACATACATACATACATGATAAAACTAAAACTTTAAAAAAAGCAAAATAAAATCAAATGAAGCTTTCAAATACATTCTTATTATACCTTTATAGTTTATAAACTTATCTGGAATTTATTTAATAGAAGTATTTTTCAGTCTCAAATATTTGTGAAGAGTTTGGGCCAGGTTTAATTCTGTACCTTTGCTTTTAAACTTAGTAAATGGGAAGTCCCCATTAGAGTTTAAATGTAGCCTTTCTATTACTAGGCCCTCAGGGAATACAAACTTGCCAAGACTTAAATGTGATGGTAATTCTTTCAGAAGTAAGATACTGCTGCTAAGAATCTTAATTGAATTCTGTTTATTATTTTTCACACTTACCAAATAGTCGAGAAAACAAAAGAGGAAAACTGTCTGAAGGCAAGAAATGAGTACTTAGGAGACAAAAAGGATGGCTTAGCTTATAAATGTCTGCTTATGGCCAGCTAAGCACAAAAAGAAGAGCAGAAACCAAACCCGAGGACGGTGAGGATGACATCCAGAACTGTCCAGTTGGGAGCTGAAAGTCAGAGCTTGGACTAATTGTTGAGACTGGACTTTTTCCAGAGAGCAAGAATCCATCTTTGCGTCCCCAAGACCTCATAATAATAGGAGCCGCAAAGATGTTTAGAAGCTATGGTAATGCATACTTACAAGACACTAATTTAGCAGAAGGAATGGAAGGAAAAAGAGAGTGTTTGTCAGTGGCTTAGAAGCAGATTTATCAGGTTCAGAGGCAGAGACATCAAGACATTCTCTTTGCATTAGGCGGTTCCCATGTCCTGATGAGCTAGCTGAGTCCAAGAAGCGCTTGCATTCCTCCCTGTGGCAACAGACCTTACTAAATTTAGATACTTAAATCCACACTAAATCACCGTGCACTGGGGCTGTTCTTTTTTCCCTAAAACCTAGTAACGTTTCTGGGTTAACTGGGAAGAAACAATGTTCCAAATTCTCTCTTCTGACATTTCTTTCTACCACCTTTGAGCACTTGGGCTTGGTCTCTATGACGGGAAAGTCTCTTTTGACAGATTTATACTGAGATTTGTGGCAACGGCAGCTCAGAGTAGAAATGCAGGGCCACTTAGATTTGCTTGTGGCCGTTATGAGAATGCTGACGCAGTCAGAGGTCAGACACTCCTACCCAACTGGAAAAATTCTCACAAAGACATATAAATATATAGCCATCAAAAAAAAAAATTTCCTGGGAAGAAATCCAAAACTTTCACAATCGATCCATGACCAGTTCAGGGAAACCTTCTCAAAACTTTCAGGGAGAAACAGGACTGCTGGCCCAGGATGCGGGGTCCGGACCTCCACATCTGGAAAAACGCCTGGAAATCCTGAAACCAGAGGACACTCTCTGTGGGTGTCATCACGGCCAGCGTGTGTTCTAGTCTGCGTTAGGAGGGAGATCTCACTGGAATTAAGGTGTGCTCAGAGAACAATAGAAAGGTCTAGACTTGGGCTTAGATGTCAATCTGGGAACTTTTAAAAACACTCTTACTAATGAAATTGTAAGATCAGAGGAGCTCACCATAAAGGCATCAACAGACCACCTGGTTTCAATGGCAATGCACTTTATCAGACGCAGGGTGTCTTACCAGAGTTTCTGAGCTATGATGAAACACATGGCCTAAAGCATCTCAGGGAAGAAAGGGTTTATCTGCTCCATACTCCCACATTACAGTCACCTGAGGAAGTCGGGCAGGAACCTGGAGGCAGGAACTGAGGCAGAAGTGTTGAGGGGTGCTGCCTTCTGGCTTACTCCTCATAGCTTGCTCAGCCTGCTTTCTTATTCACCCCGGACCACCAGCCCAGAGGTGGCAGTGCCCACAGTGAGCTAGGTCCTCCCACACCAATCATTAATTTAAAAAAAATGTGCACAGCCAACCTTATGGTGGTATTTTCTCAGTTAAGATCCCAGATATTTCTGGGTTTGTATCCAGCTGACAAGTCAAGAACAAGAGGCACACAGGGCTGTTTAGACTTTGCTAACTCATTTCTTGTGTTAGGTGGAATGCAGTTGGAGGCAAGTGAGGAAAAGCCTACAAGTCACATCGTTTGGGTTGCTGCCAATTTTCTATATATTTAGTGAACAGCACTTTGTCTTAAGAGACACTGCGAGTTTAGGCCGAATCTAAGTCCTTTGGTGTCACAGGGAACTTTGACACTATCTTGGTTTCCAATATAAATTCACAATTTTCCTGGACCCTCAGACTGCTTTCTCGGCTGTTCTCTTTGCTGGTGGAATAACACTTCATAGTAGTCAGATATAGAAGGAGGAGAAGGAGGAGGAGGAGGAGGAGGAGGAGGAGGAGGAGGAGGAGGAGGAGGAGGAGGAGGAGGAGGAGGAAAAAGGAGAAGGAGAAGGAGAAAGAAGAAAACAAGCTTGCCAATCTGGGAATAGAAAATAACACCTGTAACTTTAGTACTTAAGCAACAAGCAAAAGAATTGGAATCCAAGCCAGTCCAGGCTACTTAACGAGACACCATCTGAAAAGAACTTTTAAATGCTTTTAATTTTTTTAATGACTTACCAAAACCCAAAGAAGTGCAAGATGAAATGTTACTCGGGAAATTCTTCGTTTTCTAATTGAATAAAACGTAGCATGGACTACTTCTCTCTAAAATGTTGACAAGCCACTGCCCCTCACAAACGCCTCGCTGCTCCTGGGACCTCTGCCCACCAACATGGTCCTCCGCTCACACAGGAACCAAGGGTTCTATGCTAACATTTCTCTGTGGCTTTAAGAGGCACACATTCAAAGATGTTCCATCTTTTCCTAAAGTAAAAGGGTTTGCCATAAACAATGTCATGGATGCTTCACATTCCCTGAACCTCTTTCTTCTGTCAGCCTTTGTTCATCTAAACATTTTATCTGACACAGCTTCAAAGCGGCCCTTGAGAAACTTTCTGGAGACTAATGGACAATCTGTTTAAAAGTTATCGCCGCTATAAATTCAGCACGTGCATCCCTGAGCTAACTCAGAGCCTGAAGAAAAACAATTGCCAATTATATAACCTTAATTTTCTAGGATTATCCAAATTTCGTGCATTTAAATATAGATTGAACTATCTGATAATAGGGTTTTCCTAAATAAATAATAATAGATTATACAAGGGCAGCCTTTGCCATCACTTAAAAAAGATATGAAAGACATGAAATGTGGATATGTCTGAACTACGTAGTTATGGTAAAAAACAAAATACAAATGAAAAACACTATTGGAATATAATTCCGATTTTATGGAATTATAAAACATACACATCAAAATAGTAATTGTAGTTTCACTGCAGTGGCAAATCATGATTTCATCTTTTCCGTCAATTTTTCCATATTTGAGCTTTTATTAAAAGACCTTATTTTGTTAAATGTATTTTGAAATGTTATAAAAACATTCACTATTCCATTCAGCAAATCATCCCGAAAAAGTAAAAGTTCAAATATTTTCTGTCCAGGTTTACACGACCAGATGGAGTAGGCCTCACACCCACTCAAAAGTACTTATTTTAAGCCAGGCAGTGGTGGTGCACGCCTTTAATCCCAGCACTCGGAAGGCAGAGGCAGGCAGATCTCTGTGAGTTCGAGACCAGCCTGGTCTACAAGAGCTAGCTCCAGGACAGGCTCTAAAGCTGCAGAGAAACCCTGTCTCAAAAAACCAAAAATAAATAAATAAATAAATAAATTTTTTAAGAGTACTTGTTTTACTCACAAAACAGCTTTGCCGCTATTGCAGGTACCCGTGAGCACCCACTGCGCAGCAGGCACCCGTGAGCACCCATGGCGTGGCAGGCACACAGGCCTGAGCTTCTAATACCCTCTGGCTGGGCTGCTCGCTGCCTGCTCCAGAGGAGCTGCCTCTGCAGGGGTGACTGCTGACGCAGAGTCCACTCTGGTCAAGAGCTGAGAGTAAGTGACTGACGCGTGCTCAGGCCACAGCAAGACACCGCCGATGTCTGTCCCTCCACACGCAGCAATCAATGATTGAAGAAGAGGGGGCAGAGCGGAATAGCTGGAGAAAGGGGAGGAGTGCTGCAAACGCTGTCTTCTGTACATGACGTGGCCATTGCCATCATGAACACACAGCGGTTGTGGCTACAGACACACACACACACACACACACACACACAAATAAATGTGATAACTTGGTCACTGTAACAGCACCATGCTACGTTAAATTATTTAATTGGTAAAGTTTAGTACACTGCTTCTATGTTCTGCAACCATTCATATAAAACATGAATCACCATTTTCCAAAACAAATTCTGTGAGGGAGTCTTCCACAGCCTAAGACTCGGCTTGTGCTAGGGCAAAGGGACAGAAAGACTGGGTCCCAGGGTGGGGGAAGAACAGAAACAGGCTCTGGCTGGAGCAGTCGTCCCTTCTGTGGTCTGCCAGGGCAGCGAGGCTCTGGGCTTTGTCCTAAAGACTGGCTTGTTTCATTTTCTCTTGATTCCTTCTAACAGTTCTAGGGCCAGTCTGTAACTCGGTCCTGACAGGATCATGTACAGGAAGTTCAACTTAGAGGGGCACAAGCAGTATTAAGACCATGACGAGGGACCCTGTGTCAAGGAGGTCAGGACAGGAACTCAAACAGGGCAGGAACCTGGAGGCAGGAGCTGATGCAGAGGCACAGAAGGATGCTGCTTACAGCTTGCTCCGTCTACCTTCTTATAGAAGCCAGGACCACCAGCCCGGAGATGGCACCACCTAAAATGAGTTGGGCCCTCCCCCATCACTAATTAAGAAAATGCCTTACAACTAGATCTTGAAAAAAAAGTTTTCTCAGCTGAGGTTCCCTCTTTTCAGATAATTCTAGTTCATGTCAAGCTGACAACGCTACCCAGCACAATTGATCCCTCATCATTTTAACACACACATACATCCTGTTAAGTCACAATCTTTTCTTAAAACCTAAAGTATCTTTTAAAATTTCATTCTCCAGGCAGCCGTGGTGCATGCCTTTAATCCCAGCACTCGGGAGGTAGAGGCAGGCGGATCTCTATGAGTTTGAGGCCAGCCTGGTCTATATAAAAGCTAGTTCCAGGACAGGCTCCAAAGCTACAGAGAAGCCTGTCTCAAAAAACCAAAAAAAAAAAAAAAAAATTAAAAACTTCAGTCTCTCAACTGTGGGCTCTTACAAAACCAAGAATAAATTAAATACTTCCTTACTTCAACAAAGAAATAACAGGGCATAGCCAAAATCAGACCAAAGCAAAACGAAACTCCAATAGAGTAAATAGCTCAATGGTCAATATCTGGGGTTCACACACGACCTTCTGTGCTCCTCTAAGGAGCTTGGTCACTTTTCCAGCTATGACCTCTGCAGCACACAAAGCTTGTCTTCTAGGCCCCAAGAGACTCCATTCCTGTACTGCTGTCTCTCTTAGTGATTGTCCCATGGTAGTGGAGTCTCCAAAATACTGGAATCTTCTGCAACTGGGCTGCACTTTCACCAATAGCGTCTCATGGGCTCTCTTCATGGTGCTAAGCCTCAGCTTCTCCCCATGACCCCTTCAGTCCTGGCCCTTCAACTATTACTATAACTGCACCTTCTCCATCAGCCTCTCCTGGCCTCTCACAGTGCCAATCCTCAGCTGCTCTCCATGACCCCTTCATGCCTTCAAACCAGTACCACCTGGTGACTCTTACACTACCAAGTTCATCTGCCAGCACGAGGTACAACCTAGGCTGCCTCAAGAATACAGCTTCTGTGGAGCAGACTCTGTGGAAACACTTTCCGGAAGATGTCACCCCAGTGATGCTGGTCTCTTCTTAGTCAGGGCTTAATTTCCTAGCTCCAGCTGAGCAACAGCAGGTGTCCCAGTAAAGCAGAGGTTCTGGTTCAGTGGTTCCGGTTCTGGTCTCTTGTTCTGGTCTGGTTCTCGGACAACCAGAACCACAGGCTCTCAACTCAAAATAACAAACAGCCCTGAGTCTCTTTGTAATTTTGTTTTGTGTTTTGTTTGTTTGTTCATTCATCTGTTTGTTTTTGGTGTTTGGGGAGGGTTGGGGGCTGGTTTTGTTTGGGGGGGGTTGTTGTTATTTGGTTTGGGGGTTGTTTGTTTGTTTGTTTGTTGTTTGTTTTGGAGACAGGATTCCTCTGTGTAACTGTCCCGGATGTCCTGGAACACACTTTGTAGACCAGGCTGGCCTCAAACTCACAGAGATCTGCTCAAGCCAGGCCTCCATTGTTTGCATTGCTCTCAACATTCTTATCTTCCCAGTTCCCACAGAAAAGCTCACCAAGCTTTGAACACCCAAAGACTTTCCACAGTCCTCCTGCAAACAGCATGGTCAGGTCTGTCACAGCAGTGCCCCAGTCCCTGGTACCAACTGTCTTAGTCAGAGTTAGGACTGGTGTGATGAAACCACCATGACCAAAGCAACAGCAGGAAATGATTTTCTCCCAGTCCTATGATGACATCATTTTCAGGAGCTCAAGTGGGGCAGGAACCTGGAGGCAGGAACTGATGCAGAGGCCATGGATGAGTGCTGCTTGCTGGCTTGCCCTCATGACATTCTCAGCCTGCTTTCTAGAACAAGGTACCACCTTTGGTACCACACACAGTGGCCTGAGCCCTCCCGCACAAACAACTAATTAAAAAAAAAAAAAATACAGTCCTGCCTACAGCTAGATCTACAGAGGCATTTTCTCAATGAGGCGACATCCTCTCTGATGACTCTGATTTGGGTCAAGTTGACCCAATATATGCCAGTATATGCCCTTACAGGATTGTTAGGATATTCCAGATCCATAGAAAATAAGTCATATAGATCCCTGTGACTGTCAATCAAGACAGCGCAATCTCTTACAGGCAACTAAGATGCATGTCCAACATTTGATTGGGATATTTGGTTTCAATTAGGAAGAGGGTGACATACCTAATAAAACAGTGTGGACAGAGAAAACAAGCAGCGGCGTGAGCAAATGAACCACAAATCAGCAATGGCAATGAATCTCCAATAACTGAGTGCCCAGCGTAATTGTCCGTGCCACTCCTGGAGCCAGTGACTAAATTCTGGAAAGTTATGTAACCCTAATATCAAAGCAACTTGAGGAAACTGGACACAGTAACTGAGTGGCGTTCAGGACAGGGCTTCCCCCTGGGCGTTCTGTGGAGCTCTCCAGAAGTTACCTAGTATCCTCCTGGGTCCCTTTGCTTTGACAGCCCTGCTGTTTCCTGTGAATCTGTGCTATGAGGACCAGTTGTAAAGCCCGGAGCAAACCTTTCGGTTGAAGGAATTGATTGGTTGTGTCTCTCCTAGACCACTGAACCTCCTACAGACAACACCCCACAGGAATCATCACTGCACCACGAAAACGCAAGTATCCCTTATAAAGTAGACGGTCTTTATTGTTATCATTATGGGAAACTACAAAAAATGACACTTTTTAAACTTTCAGATAGAGAAGCCTGCTCAACGGTGAAGTAAAATTGTTCACTGCACAGTCTAAGAACCTGTGGCCCCATGTAAAACATTGGATTCAGCCGCACACACCTGATGTCCCAGAGCTCCAACAGTGAGATGCAAAGGTGGAGACAGAGAATTAGCCAGAAGCTTAAGGACCAACGAGCCTGGAGTTCAGAGTGCATCCGCAAAAAGCAAGAAAAGACCCTGACTCCGAACAGAGGAGGAAGATGAGAACCAAACCTCAGAAGTTGTTTCCTGACCCCCGCAGGCACGCAATGGCATGGAACACACGCATCATACAAACAAACACAGAAGTAATTATTAATTAATTAGCGAAGGTACCAAGGCCACATGCAGTTTAAAAAATAAATGAAAATTTGTGTTTTTACAAATGGCCTTTTACTATAGCTAGTGAACCTCCCAAGCAGCATAAGGTGACAATAGAATTAAAACACGATCCATAATAAGAACAACTCCTGAGATACAGCAGTGTTATACCCCAAAGCACTGGCAAATTACTTAAACGTGAGAAGTCACAGAAACTAAAAAGCTCAACTGACTGCAGTTGAAACCGTAAGAGCTGAATCGACTTCCAGCTGGAATTCTAGCCTAATCAAGATAAAACATTTTTCAAGATCTACAGAATATTGATTATTAGCTACAAAGAAGCTTGACTTGTTTATTCGCGCGAAGAACAATTTAATCCATAATTTCCTGTTTGCTCAATTCTCATTTAGAAGTTTTACAGCCATGAATTAAGCTTTAAAATTTCTTAATGTGCCTGTTTAATTTTATGCTTGGTATGAAGTCTTCTATGATTTTCACAGGATATTACCCACAATCATTCCCGCTGCACACTCCACTGCTCAGAGCCTCTCTAGGCTAGCGGAACCTGGGCTGGTTTCAGTAGAATTTGTCATTCAGCCTCAGAACTCTCAGAGACCACCAAATGCAATCCCCAAGGCTCAGAAAAGAAGCTGAGTATCTAACACACTTTAGTTGTCAGCTGGCTATGCTTAAAAATCAGACTAGACAAGTCAGAACGAAGATCAGACGACACCAAACACCTGACTTGCCTCGAGGGAGCAGCCTGGACAGGTAGCGCCATCTACTGGTCAGAGGGGCAGAAAACAAAGAAACAGGGTTGAACTAGCGGTGCCATGAATCGCTCCGGCAGGGAGTTAACTCACTTTAACTTTTTATTATTATTATTTTATGCGTATGAGGGCTTTGCTTGCCTATATGTCTGTGCGCCACGTATGTGCCTGTTGCTCATAGAAGCCAGGAAAGGGTGCCGGATCCTCCATACTTGGAGCTCCACGGGGTCATCCTGTGGGTGTTTCAAATCAAACCAAGGCACTCTGGAAGAGCGTCCAGCGTTCTTAGCTGCCGAGCCATCCCTCCAGCCCTGGGTTAGTTCACCTGAAAAGATTAATTCAAACTGACTGGTGATGTTTAACCAAGAAAACTAAAGGAACGATATGGTCATATTCCATAGAACTTTAGAATGACTATTTAAATCCACTGACTCCAGCTCGGTCTGCCTTCCCGATCCAGAACCTCAGTTAAAGTGGAAGTAATAAGCACATCCCCTGACAAACTGAATATTTGATTATATGAAATAGGAACATTCTTTTATTTTTGCTTGTTTTTTGTTTCATTAGTTTCATTAAGGTTTAATATTGAAGACAGCCTTTTTCGAACACCTCTTATTTATTAATAACAAAAAGCAAAATACCTTGTTCATTACATCCAAAACAAAGTACTCACGGCTGGATTCAAATCAATTAAACCATAAAATCATTGTAGCCAGGAAGGCTTGGTCAGATGTATACAGCCAGGCCCTATTCTCCAAGAAACAGCCCAGCCTTCATTTTCTTAATCTTCTTTTTGAAGTCACTCTAGCAAGAACTTGCTACGGCAATGGATAGACTGTGAAATACAAGTTCCAGTTTATTCAGGAATTTATATACCCGCCACCGGCCCAGGGAAGCAGCACACTGTCACAAGGATCTTTCATGGCGGCTGGGGACTGGTTCGGGACCTCTTGTCTCCTGGCTCAGCAGCTGTTGCTGGGGCCCCTTGATAGACCTAGCTTGGCTCATTTTGGGGAAGTTACCTTACCACTTGCTCACATAACCGGTTTAGTCTGGTTTAGGTCAGTGAGGGCCTGTTGGCCTCCAGGCCCTTTGTATCTGGCTAAACAGCACCCCACACACAAATAGACAGCTGCTCAAAGTAATTCTGCACTGTGTGTTGCCAAAAGGCGCAAAGCTCAAAAACAGGTGTGGGGACAACAAAGGCATGAGAAACAACTGGATTTGCCATCCGTCTCCCAATAGAGGAGAGAGATTAGAACATGCCAAAGAGAATCCTCCTACTGTGTACAGCGCCTGGGTCCAGCAGACACCCTGTTAAGAAGAGCGGCCTTTGGATTCTAACACAAGAACAGTTGCAGTCGTTCATGGATAATGCAGCCTTGCCTACCCAAGTTCTAGACATAGCACCATGACAGTGATAGCTCATAAGACACAGGACACCGAGTTCTAGTCTTCCTGAAGGCCTCCAAAGGAGAAACTGGCACCTGCCAATAGTAGCCAATTAGGAGGCACAGTGGCATGCATCAGCAGTCCCAGGTACTGAGAACCAAGGTAGAAGGGTAGCTTGGGCTAGGGCCTGAGAAGACAACCCAGAGAAGAGCAAAGCTGAAGACAAAAGAATGGCTCAGCAGTTGAGAGAGCTTACTGCGCAGGCGTGAGGACCGAGGGATCTCAGCACACATGCAACACAATGGGTAAGGTTCCATGCATGCCTGCAGCCACAGCATGCGACGGAGTGCAAACTATGAGACGAGAAACGTTAAGAAGAAAATATCAAATAATCAAGGCCAAGATTGCTGGCTGGGACTTGCTAGCTCCCAACCTAGCCAGGAACACGTGAATTTCAGGTACGAAGAGAGACCCTGCCCCAAAGGAATTCTCTCACTCACACACACTCATGCTGACACACAGACTAACCCAGCCACACACCTGTACTTCAGACACACACTCACACACTCTCATACATACATACATACTCACACTCTCATGCTCACACCAACACACCAAAAAACACAATGATGATAAAAATATGCAACAAACATTTCAAATCTAACATCTAGTGACCCAAAAAAAATCTTCATTTTTGTTATTGCTTAAAGTGCAATGCTTCTGTGGGTCTCCTACTTCATCTACTAGCTTCCCCTCCTGAAACATCAGCTCTCTTTTTGCGCTGAAGACCGTCTAGGCACCTTGGAGGTCTCCGAAGGAAACTCACCGACCACTTGCCCACAGATCACAGTCGGAGTGGAATCCTGTTTCAGACAACACAGGAGAATTCAACAGTCTGTATCCTATGGCTACTTGTGCATCATATTAATGATTTAAATAGCGCCTGTGCAGGGTTCAGAGTAATAAACAAAGACAAACAGGGCATTGCTCTACTGTGGCCAAGGAGGTGACAGCAGAAGTAACGTCTTGCCACGGAAGGACAGCGTTATCTCAGCATTAACCCAGTGTGAAGAAGGCATTACTTCTGCTTTCCCGGGACACAACCTCCCAGTAATGATTTCTGATTACTGCCACACTGCCCAGCATCTCCCCTCAGATATGCGAGAGTGCCTGGCCACGCTGTCTTCCACTTATAAAATGATCTGTGCCGGCGTCATTTATTTCCATTCCTCTTACATCCGTGCAGTGGCCGAGAAGAGCAAGACTATCATTTCCCCCTCAATCTTCTCAATGAAGCAAGGGCACTACAACTCCAAAATAACAGCCTGATGCATTTCTTCTCGCTCTGCCTGCCTCCTGCATTTCCACCGAAGGATCAATTTCTGACAGCATTTCCTCCAACGCTTAGGAGGCTGAAAGCGATTGCTGCTTAAACCCCATACTCATACGCCAAAGACAGCATCTCAAACACAGTTATTTTCTGAGCAAATATGTTTCAAAATAAAAACGCTACAAATATAAAGCCTGGCCTGGAGGCCTTAGAAAAGTTAGCAGGAAAGAAGCTGTAGATAAAAACAGAACTAATACTTTTAAAAGTCTGAAAAGAACAAAACAGCACATGTGTGTCTTCCTGTCACTTTTTTATCTTGAGATCCCACTTGCCCCAGGCCCCTCACCTCCAGCCCACCACACACAGACACACACACACACACACATTTGTGCACACAGCACAACTCCAACCAAATGTTCTTAAGAGTAAATATATATATATATATATATATATATATTGAAGAATCAACCTTTGTTTTAAAAAGAGAGTCCTAGGAACCAGTAAGCCAAAGCAAACTCTTCCCTGCTCCTCTAAAGATGAAAACCATGCTTCTGGACTGTGGCATTTCACCATCTAAACGTAACATCACAATGAAGATGTTTCAAGGTAGAGCGAACTCTGAGCCTAATTCCCATCTATTAAGATTTTGAAGAAAGGCATCTGGAGAGATGGTCCAGAACTACAGAGCACTGGCAGACCACCCACCACCCAGGTTCAGTTCCCAGCACCCTTAGAAAGCTCACAACTGTGTATAACTCCAGCTGGAGAGTTAAAGCCAGTTACGGGCGCCCTCTTCTGGTCTCCTCAAGCACTGCATGCACGTGGTACACCCATAAACAAGCACATATAGCAATGATAAATACACAATTTTTTAAAGATATTAAAGGAAAAGATACCCACAAAGCTGTTGTAATTTATTAAATTAAATGTAATTAATTAAAGCTATTTAATGTGGGAAGTAAGGCATGTCAATAGGGTCAAGACCACCTGTGTAGAGACACTCCTTTAAAAATCAGTTTTAGAAGCTTTGGAAAAAATATTAAAATGGATCAGACTTCAATTTATCTTAAGCATACTACACAGGAAACTATATTAAACATTATCCATGAATCAAATCGCATTTGATAGACTGAATCTTATACACATGGAGCTGAAGTGGAGGTCATGAAGGTATCTAGAGTCCCCAAGAAGGCTGCCTCCGGAAGTGCTCTGGTCATTTCTGCAGGACGATCGTCCACACCATCATCTTCCTTGTTTTGCATCGCCAATGGCTCCCCACACATCAAACACAAACTCGTCAGGAAAGGCAAAGTCTCCCAGAGTCTCATCAAGGGCCACAGCAAATTCATCTGGGTTGCTTTTGTCTTTTCCGGCTTCAAACATGGTTGTAGCTGTCAATGATAGTTTTTCAAAGTTAATGTGCCAGCATCGGAGGACTGACCCTGTCCACTGGATCAGACGTGAAACTGTCCACACCGCCCGTCCCCAACCTGAGAGACCATCACTTGGGAGGCTTTAGCGTTCTCTGGGGGCTGTTTTCTAGTCTTATCTGGTACATAGAGAGACCAGAAGGCAACCTCAAACGTCAACTGCTGAAATGCCATTCACCTCTTTTTGAGACTGTGCCCTCCTTGCTGGACAGGAACTCACTAAGGAGGCTCCACTGGCTGTCCAGCCAGCTCCAGGAATCCTCCTGTCTCCACTTCCCCCACCCCACCATGTCTATGATTTTTATATGGACTCAGGGAATCAAACTTGTGTATCCAAGCCTCCAGCATTCTGATGGGTGGAAGACACAGTTTAAGAAAGCCCCATGGCTACCCACACCAGGAACATTAGCACACACAGCCCCTGACTTCCCTAACACTCTCTGTGCCTTCTATTCTTGCCCTACTCCCAGACAGCCGCAGTATACGCTTCCCTCTGTGAAGGAATAGTTTACAGCACACAGTGGTCTGAGTTCTGTGGCGTCTTTCTTGATCACCTTCTGGTTTAGGGTATGGTGTGTGTTGTCTGCCTTCCTAGGAAGACACTCAAGCCCTATATTCTAGGTCTGGGAAACAGCATCCCATGAGCACACACTCCCAAAGGACTTTCCCCAGGATCTAGAAGCCCTTGGAGGTTACCTACGTTTTTGCTCCACCCCTTATAAGCACTAACAACCATAAAGGATTTTTTTAATGCCACATAGTGCAGCTAAGTGCTGACCTCCTGTGGCCACTCTGAGAATATTTCTATGTTCCCACTGCCACAAAACTTTGACCAATATACAGTTTCCATTAAGTTTGTAAATTTTTAAGGTAGGCGGATCTCTGAGTTCGAGGCCAGCCTGGTCTACAAGAGCTAGTTCCAGGACAGGCTCTAGAAACTACAGGGAAACCCTGTCTCAAAAAACAAACAAAAAAAATTAACCTATTATGGAAAGTCTTTATTATATGTGTGTATTTATATGTATATATGTATAGGTACATATGTGTGTGTATATGTGTATGTATATATGGAGCATGTGTGCGCATGTGTGTGTGTGTGTGTGTGTGTGCACGTGTGTTACTGGAACTCTAACTCAGGTCTCATGTATGCCAGGTAGGTGTTCTATCTATGAGATGTACCCTCAGTCCTCCAATGCGCGCTTTAAAAAAAGGTGTATCTGTTATTTTTTTGTTCAGGTGTCTTGCCAGCACATATGTCTGTACACCATATGTAGGCAGTGCCTGTGGAGCTGTAAGAGGGTGGTACACCCTGTGACGGAATGTCACACATGACCAAGATGCTCTGTGGGCCAGCTCCTCTGAAACAGCAGCCAGTGCTCTTAACCAATGAGTCATTCCTCCAGCCCCTACAAGGCACTTTTTAATAAAAATCTACTCCAGATCTCAACGTAGAAGGAGCTCTTCACGGTGTGCATGGCTTCACTGACCAAGGCAAGGAACCCAAGGGAGAAATAGGTTCCTCCCTATGAAACATCATTAGTATATACTTTTCTAACCAGCCATAAGACGCTGTGGGAAAAACAACTTAGAAACTACCATTTGAATTGCCTTCCCAGACACCTCTAGCCTTTTTAATGGGATAATTTTTTAAATTCTGAAACTGCCACCAGGCGGTGGTGGCACACGCCTTTAATCCCAGCACTAGGGAGGCAAAGGCAGGTGTATTTCTGTGAGTTTGAGTCCAGCCTGGTCTACAAAAGCTAGTTAGGACAGGCTCCAAAGTTACAGAGAAACCCTGCTTCAAAAAAAAAATTCTTGAATTGCCATAGTATTTCCAAAATCCTACACTGGTATCAGAAAACACTGTAGGTCCACAGGTAGTAACACTGTTGCCTAAAGCTTCTGATTGAAAGTATGACAATGTATCCTTAAGTTAGCTCACTCCAGGGGACTCCACTCTTGTTTGATGTAGTATATTGGTGATACTGTCCATTGTGGTTTTGCTTAGTTTTGTTGTTGCAATTGTTTTATTTATTTTGTGGTTATTTTGTTTATGATTCATTTAATTTTTCATTTCCAATATTTCTTTTTCTTTCTTTCTTTGTTTTGTAGGGTTTTTGAGACAGGGTCTCACTGTGTAGCCATGGCTGTCCTGGAACTCACAGAGATCCACCTGTGTGGAGGCCTGAAAATGTGAGCCTATTTCCATGTTGACCAAAGGTCAGAGAGTTGGAACTTACCTGTAGTTCCTTCAAGGTTATTGTGCTTCTTCCTCAAACAAAAATCCCACCTAGATTTAGACCAGAGTTCTGCTCTCTCAAGGTTCTTGTCAACAGGTGTGGCTAAGAGCCAACTTTCTACTTCAGGAATAGAGAAGTAGATGTGTTCCTACCTCAAATAAAAGTCTAAGGATCCAACTAAGTTCCAGTTCCTTTATAGAGATTCTTTGGATTCTACCCAGGGAATGATTTGCCTACAGAATGTTTTGGTCTAGGGTATGAGCATGACTTGCTTTGTTCTAGCAACAGAATGTAGCCTATGACCTTCAATTGGTATGTTCATTTCCTTGTATCATGTTAATGCAGGTTTTTTTGTCTCCTACCTTTTGAGGTCAGGGGTATTTTAAGCAATTGGAAATTAAATGTGGGAAAATTTCAGTACTCACTGGAATTCGCCCCCAATACTATTCTATGTTTCTCCGTTTTGTTATTTTCATTCGCTTCATCATATTCTTTACTAATATTTTCTAAATCCCCTTACCTCTACCCTGGCAAGTCGTATTTTGTTGAGGTTAGTCCCTGACACACCTGCGTCTCCCTCCTGAGTGCTGTCATTAAAAGCATGTACCATAACACCTGGGACATTTAAAAAAAACCTTCAATTTTCTTGTTGAATTTCTTTTCCATTTTACTGACTTCATTTCCTACACTCAAGATTGATTTTATTACTTCATTTATGTGCTTTTATGTATCTATGTATCTTGTGTGAAGTCCCTGGTCATTTTTACAAGCTCTTAAATTCTTTGTCTGACATTTTACCCATTTTAGTTAGTATCTTTGAATCCAACTGTTGCAGATTTATGATCTTCTGACTAGCTAAGAAGTGATATTGCCTGGCTTTTTATGCTTCTTGTTTTTTTTTTTTTTCTGTGTTGAGAGGTGTGCAGTTTCATCTGGGGTCTTAGGGAGGAGCAGTTGCTCTTAAGGTTCAGCCCCAGCACCGCTCAGAGAGGAGAAAACAAATTATTCAAGCAGCAACAACAGCAACCGAACAAGGTACAGGGGTGCACTTAGATTAAAACCTATGACAACATGGCCAATTATCACAAAACAGAAAAGGGCAACATAGACTGTGAGATGAGGCTAAAATTATTTAAGATTAGCGTAGAGAGAAAAATGAGAAAATAATAGGGTGGAGAGGAGGAGGAGGCCGCAAGAGGCCCAAAGTGAAGGGAACAAAGGATGAAGGAGAATGCTATACAAGGGGGTTGAAGGGAAACCTTTATAAAAGAAAACAAAAGTCAAAAGGAGGTCGCCTGATAATGCAAAAACACATAAATAAAACCAGAGGAGTAGTATAAACACAAAAGCTTTAGAAATACGATAAGTCACAATATCCTGGCAGAGTAGTCAAAGGGAAAGTGGGAAACAAGAAATAGAAGAAGAGAGGGAGTGTGAGAGAGAGTGTGTCCTCTCCTGGGTCCCTTAAAGTGAGGCGAAGTCAGGTGGCCCTGGGAGCCAGGGCAGCTGAACTTGCAGATGCTTGTCTTCCTTAGTTTATGTCACTTCTATGCCTATGGAGGTCACGTGTCAGCTGTTCCCCTAACGTGTTATGGAATATTCCTTTACACCGTGTGAGATGTGCCACCGTGGTTGGTTTATAAAGAGCCCATTAGCTAGGCAAGAAGAGGCTAGGCAGGACTTCTGGGGACAGAGAGCTCTGGGAAGAAAGGGAGAGTCACCAGCCAGATGTTGAGGAAGCAGAATGGGCAGGACAGAGTAAAGGTAACCAAGCCACATAAAAGAATGTGGATTAAAAACATGGATTAATTTAAGGCATAAGAACTGGTTAGGAACAAGGCTAAGAAGCTAAGGCCAAGCTTTCATAATCAATAATAAGTCTCCATATAGTTTTTTGGGTTTCTGTGTGTGTGTGTGTGTGTGTGTCTGTGTGTGTGTGTGTGTGTCTGTGTGTGTGTGTGTGTGTGTGTGTGTGTGTGTGAGAGAGAGAGAGAGAGAGAGAGAGAGAGAGAGAGAGAGAGAGAGAGAGAGAGAGAGAGAGAGAGAGAGCTGGCTGCTTAAAGAAAAATCTACCTATAAATGGTGCCCAACTTGCAGCCACATACATCCACATAAGGTCTGAGAAAGCAAAAAAAAAAAAAAAAAAAGTTCAAAACACAGAGTCAAATGCAGTTTCTTGGTGACCAAGGTCTCTCAGTAGGCTCAGCATACAGAGACTGCCTGTGGGCTGGAGCCAGTGGCTAGCAATCTGTGCTAAGCTGAAATGCACTGGTGGCTGGCATAGCAGTTTAAGATTTGTCTCACGTCATCAGAGAACACTACAAATGCTTAGAAAACCAGGTCTAGATACACAAAACCTCTGAAAAGGCACAGAATGTTTAAAAATGTGTGTAGGCTTAAAAAAGAAAAAACATGGGTATAGGTAGAGGGAAAAAATAGTTTATAAAGAGGAAGATAAAGTCTCTAAAAAAGAAATAAAATAATATAAAAAGAATAAGCCACACAAAGATGGAAAATACACAGACTGGATCCTGTATGGGGTTGTGTTAATTCTAATTTTTTGGATGCTAATGAACAGAGAATGACAGCTGCTGAGGGACACCGGATTATGGAAGAGACTGCTGAGTTAAACCGGCCTCAATACTTCAGGATGCCTGAACTTTAAAACAGAATTCAGGAGATGTATTGCTTTGAGAAAGAAGATATGCTTTTATTTCCACAGAAAACAAAAGGCTGAAGACTCAAAGTTAAAAAGGATCAGGTTTGATTGGGAGAGACCCCCTGAAAATCCTGGCTACAGACATAAAGAAATAAATGTAGAAAACCTACAAGACGGTAATATATATTTTACTGCTCAAACATAAAACAAAAAATCATCTTTGGCTGGCTTTTATGTACAACACATAATCTATACTTGTGTTAATAACGATATATATGTTACCTTTGAAAGTTTGTGTGTTTTCAGAATAAGGAGAGCAGACACCAGTAGAAAGAGGTGGCCCAGATGATCTAGCCTCTCAGAGTGCCTCTGTTGACATTTCCTCAGAGTTCCATGTCAAAAATGGTTTCAAGGCTGCTCGCTAAGGTGGTCCAGCCTCATAGACTATTCTAGTCAGGACGACAGATAAGCTTTTGCTTTCCCATCACATAGAGACTAGACAACAAATATTACAGATAGCGTTTCCTGAACTTGACCAATATCTCAGTTTTCTCAGGATTCCCCAAAGATGCCATTGCCCCCAGACAATAGGAAGTAGTCTAGATAACATGATGCCACGTTCTTAAGAGGTGGGGTGGGTGTTCCTTTGTCATTCAGTGGGTTATGGATGCTTGTAATCATTTAGAGGGGTTGGTTGCAAGTTTTTATTGATCAAAAGCTGAACAAAGGAGAGTAGATTCAGGCATCTCTTTCTGAGGGTAAAAAAGAGAGATACAGTATAGAAAAGATGGTATAAAAGGGTAGATTGTTGAATCCACTTTTGAACAACCACTAGTCTCAAATATTTTACAGTGGTATGGATTTTTGCATATTGATACAAATTTAAAGTTGTTTTGTTATACTGTATCTACGTTACAGGGCTAGCATTCTTTTATGTGAGTGTTTTGGCTGCACTGTGTGCAGTGCTCATGGAGGCCAGAAGAGGGCGTCAGAACTCTGGAACTGGAGCCATAAGAAGTGAGCTGCCGCAGGAGTGCTGAGAACTGAACGCAGCATTAAGAGAGCTTAACCTCTGAGCCATCTCTTCAGCACCCAGATTCAGCCATTTTTGAAGACAAGACCCATGTCTGGATTTTTTTGGTTATAAAAACCATAAATTTCTCCCATTTTTTCCTACTTAATACAGTTGGAATTAGGGTTTTTGCATTCATTTTCTTTTGTTGTATTTGCTACCAGTAGAGTTTTAGTTGATAAAACAAGAACTTGACACATTCATGGTAACATAAGAAATAACAATAACCCAGGGCTGGGCAGTGATGGTGAAAGTCCTTAATCCCAGCACTTGGGAGACAGAGGCAGGTGGATCTCAATGAGTTTGAGGGCAGCCTGAACTACAAAACCAAATTCCAGGACAGCCAGGACTGTTACACAAAGAAACTCTGTATCAAAAATAATAAATAAACAAACAAATAAATAAATAAATAAACAACAAACAAACAAGAAATAACCTAGGGGCTGGGCAGTGGTGGTGCACGCCTTTAAGGCAGAGGATCTTGTGAGTTCTAGGCCAGCCTGGTCTACAAGAGCTAGTTCCAGGACAGGCTCCAAAGCTACAGAGAAACCCTGTCTCAAACCCCCCCCCAAAAAAAAGAAAGAAAGAGAGAAAGAAAGAAAGAAAGAAAGAAAGAAAGAAAGAAAGAAAGAAAGAAAGAACGAACGAACCTAGGAAACACCCAGAAACCCCACTGATGAGTCATCCTTATTCATGAGTCCTGTGTCTTTTTCTTCCTATTTCAGGAATCCTATTAAATGGTGTACAACTTTAATATCATAATATATAATTGAACCAGTAAGCAATGTAAATGTGGCACATCAGATAAGAAAACCTTTCATATGCATCATTTATCTACATATTTCCCTGAGTATTTGAATGCATAAAACATGTTAAAATGTCTAGATGAAAAATTATCTGATTTTTTTTTTTTTTTTGGTTTTTTGAGATAGGGTCTTTCTCTACTGTAGCTCTGGCTGTCCTGGAACACATTATGTAAACCAGGCTGGCCTTGAACTCACAGAGACTCACCTGTCTCTGCCTCCTGAGTGCTGGGATTAAAGGAATGTGCCACCACGCTCATCTTAGATAAAATTTTAAGTTAAATTAGCAGTCATACTTCCCAGCAAGTAACTGAGAAAATCATTAATCTTTACGGTTTTATGCTCTTTTGGGCTCCACAATCCTTTTCATCTTGAAGCGTATACCTGGCTATCATCTATAAACAACATGGGATTTACCATGAACAGTGTGGCCTTACCCAAGTCGATATCTCGAATTCCCATGTACAGTTCCAAAAGATCATCGACCTTTTCGATCGCCTTTGCTTTGGCTTCAGAGGGCTTTAAAGAGAGAATGACAAGATAATGCATTTACACAACAAAATTTCTTGACATCAGGGCACACAGCAGAAAATAGCTGGTCCATTAGCTAATTCTAATGGACATATCTGGAATATACCTTGTAACCTTATAGCTAAATGTAAAACAATACAGTAAATAGTTGTAGTGTCAACACTAAATATTGTGGGAGAGAGAGAGCGAGAGAGAGAGAGAGAGAAGCACAGTTAAGGGGAGAAAGAGTGATTAGACAATAGTTTGAAGGGTGTAAGAGGTACAGAAGCCAGAAAAGTCTTCAGAAGAAAGCGATTTAAGAGCCGTGTTTCCAGGGCTGGAGAGGCATCAGAACACAAGGGAGAGACACTGTGAACAGAAGCCACACGTGGTAAGTCCACATGAGTTTATAAAGTCGATAGAAGAGAATATTACAGTCACAGCAAAAAGTCCCTGGAGGGTACAGTCGCATGACTAGAAGTTAGGGTCATGGACCACTAAAAGGTTGGGACTCTCCCAACTCTTTGCCTCTGTGTGTGTCTGTCTGTCTGTCTGTCTGTCTGTCTATCTGTCTGTCTGTGTGTGTGTGTCCATGTGTGTATGTCTTTGTGTGTCTGTGTGTGTGTTCCGTGTATATGCACATGTATAGCTAATATTAAGAGCTCTCCTCAATTGCTCTCCCTTATACTTTTGAGACAGGGTCTCTCACTGCACCTGGAGCTTACTGATTCAGCTGCAAAGTGGCAGGGAGCCTCCAGTCTGCACCTCCCCAGTGCTGGGATTATCAGCGTGTGTGAATGCAAACATGAGAAAATGCCAGGGCAATATGTGTGACTGTAAACATGTGTGGGGAGTGTGGGTATATGCGTTTATATAAGTGTATATACATAAATGAGTGAGCTTTTGGGTGCATGTGTGTGAGTGTGAATTGCATGAGAGGGTGTATTTGTACTGATTTAATATTAGCATCAAGCTAGCTTCCTTTCATTATGAGCCAGTTTTAATCGACCTATTGATTATGCAGACTATGCAAATGGATGGATTTTTACTGGTTATATTTGAATTTCTTCCTAGCTCTCCAGAGATTGCAGATAGACGTCCTAGCTCCCTTCCTTTCATTGCAGCACCTCATGTACAACAGGGTGCTTAACAGACAGTCACTGGTTATGTTCTCTGTTGGGAAACGATGCTCATCCCCACAGGACGCCCAACACACCCTGCTTCCTCCACACAACGTGTCAAGGCTGCTCATCTTCCTTACAGCCTCCAACAGAGAATCAAAAGAGCCTTTTCCTAGTGCCCCCACTGCAAGCAGCACCCACTGATTTTACATTCTCCTACAGATTCCTGTCCTCTGTGCAGGCTTGTTCATTGATTGAAGGGACAGAGACAGTCTTCAGCAATCCACCAGAGGGTGTGATGAGCAGAGGAAAAAGCAAAGGCTCAGGCAGATATCCTTACCCTGTTGAAGCGTACAGAATTCAGCACCGCTCATTCTCAAAACACTGACTCTGCCGTGTGTTACAGCTGTGTTTGCCTCTCTGCTAGCTAATCTTAAATGTGAACCAGATGAGAGGTGGCATTTCCATGGAAACACATCTCTGGGTGCGCCTGTGATTAGGGTCTAGATTAGGTCTTCGATTAGGAAAGCCTGCTCTAACTGTGGGCAGCGCTGTTCCTTGAGGACCAGATTGAATAAAAAAGGGAATGGGAGCTGAGCTCCAGCACGCATGTCCTTTTTGCCTCACAAGCAGCTGCGCGAGCCCCTGCCACCATCCTTTCTCCAGCATGAGGGACTGAGGCCCTGACTCACCATCCTCCTCAAGGTTCCTCAAAACACACAGAATCCTGAGTGACTCCTCACACAGCCCCAAAGATGGCCTTCACCTAGTGGGTCTTTACGTATCCGCTCTAACCAACCAGCCCTTCACTGACCCTGGACATTGTCATTCAACAGGCTCTAGGGACCACTTTGTAAACAGTCACCTACTGGTCACCTGACTCTCCTTTCTGCACACCTGGGGATCTGAGGGTAACATTCACACACAGCTGTGAGGGCCCATGCCTGGGCTCTGCTCCCAGGAGCCGCAAGCCTTGGAAGCCTTTGCATCGACTTCATCGCTCACTGTCCTCACTGGGGTGGGCAGAACTGCTCCTGCCCTTGCCCATCCTGATCTCTTCTTTCACCTTCCCCCTTCATTTGTCTCTTCACCTTCTGGCATTTTCCACTCGGAGACTGACCTTTGCACTGACAGTCAGTCAGTCAATAAGTGAAGCCCTTGCTTTCCTCAACCTAAAATAAATCCATTATTAATTCATTGATGCTGCAAAAACTTGAGTTCCTTTGACCCATGAGATTCTAGGCTGGGTGACCAAGACTATGAAATAACAACAGATGAAATTAAAGAAAATAAAGATATGAGTCAGCCATATTTGGTGTGTTGAGGAACATTAAGGTTAAGAAGAGGTAAGGGCAGAGAATTGCAACTTTCACCAGATATTCTGAAAAGACTGTGTAGGTAAGGAGATACACAGGCAGAAAAATGAAGAAGGTGAGAGTATACCAGGAAGGAGGCAGTGGTAACAGCAGCCCTAACACCCTGAGCAAAGGAAACACTGGGAGCTGGTGAGGAGAGCGAAACCTGGCTGCGCCAGATGGGGTGGCAGAAGGTGGTGGTGGCAGAGGGAGTGGCAGAAGGTGGTGGTGGCAGAGGGAGTGGCAGAAGTGGTAAATGACATCCGAGTGGAAATGTGGGGTCAGCTTTCATTCTCAGGACACAGGAAACCCCCACCTCCCCCAACTTGCATCTCTAGAGGATAATCCTGGCTGCTGTTCCCAGCACAGAAGGAAAGAGGGAGGAGAACAGGGAATGGTCCAGCAGCCTCCAGGGTTGGAGAAGGTGCCTGGAGTCCAGTGCATGCAAGGGGAGGTTGTCAGAGTCTGAAATTGTGCAGAGCTGGATCCAAAAGGTGTCCCTGGCAAGAGGAGTGCAGGGCATGAAAGAGCAGAGTCAGACATGACTCTAAAATAGTTTTCTTAGGAGACTGGACATCTAGGATATAATCTTCTGTCGTAACAGCCTTCACAAGTGCATGTCCCTGATAGTTCAAATGTCCACAGGCAAGTCTAGACTAGTGACCTACTGGAGGAGGGAACTCCCACAGACCTCAGGCTCTCTCCCATGCTTTGCTGTATTTTCCTCTTAACACCTCAGTGGTTTGCAGGAGGAGGAAACACTGATATGAATATGAATTCAAAGCACGCAACCTTGCATTTTACTATGATTACTTAGTTTTATTTCTAGCTCTAATAAATGTGCATATCTGTATGTGTGCATATCTGTATGTGTGCAAATGGAATGTGCATAACTGTATATGTGCAAATGGAATGTGCATAACTGTATATGTGCAAACAGGATGTGCATAACTGTATATGTGCAAACAGGATGTGCATAACTGTATATGTGCAAACAGAATGTGTATAACTGTATATGTGCATAACTGTATATGTGCATACCTGTATATGTGCAAATGGAATGTATGTGTGCATAGCTGTATATTGCATAACTGTATATGTGCAAACAGAATGTGCATAACTGTACATGTGCAAATGGAATGTGCATAACTGCATATTGCATAACTGTATATGTGCAAACAATGTGCAAACGGAATAGAGACTCACTGAACACAACATACCAGCTCTTCCACTGTAGCAGGACCCTTGGATCTCAGACGAAGAGTCCCTCTTGCAGTACCAATTTTTTCTGTCGACGCCTTTCCAGCTTTTGTCCGTGGTCCTATTTCTGTAGAAACACATGAGTAGGAAAGGCATGAGCTCAGAACGAATTCCAACAGACTGTGTGAAAGTGGAGTCGTCTCCTTCAGGAAACAAGATGCAGTTGTGGAAGGTTTGATAAGGAGCGTGCCTTCCACAAAATTACCTAAAACACAGTGCGCCCACCTACCTCCATTATTCTCAGATGGGAGTGTCTAAGGGACTGTCGGATCTACTAAACAAAAGCACAGTGAGAGGGGCTGGAAGCTTCAGGGACGAAACCATAGGAGTTGACTTTATTCTCAGAGCCAAAATGGTGTGAGTGGCCAGAAGGCAGTCAAGAAATTGCATCTGGCCTTGATCTCAGTCTTAAGGAAGAGATGGAGCACTGTAGTTTGATGCTTTGTAGACAAAATTCCATACACCACATGGACTGCCCTGTGAGGCCTGTTATCAACCCCATTTTACAAATAAGGGAATTAAAATCAGTGCAGCTGAGACCCAAAACCAAGTCTTGCCAAGCCTGGTCACTCATGACTAATCTCAGCATTTGAAAGACTGAGGCAGGGGGATTGCTAAATGTGATCCCAGACTCTTCACTCCTTATTCAACAACACTGCAGACCCACTGGGACCAGAAGCTGGAAGAACAAATTTAAAGATGACAATACCGAAGGATGAGGTTAGAAAGAAAAAAACCTGGGGCAGTTCCAAAGAAGGAATACCCCAGGGACACCAGGAACCACCAGAAGAGCCCAGCCCTGTCCTGGGACCAGCTTTGCCTGCTTGTTTTTCATTTGCAACACACCGAGAGTGGTTTTGCAAGGCACTAATCCTAAACAGCAATGCAACCAAGGGAAGGGCAAGGAGGGTAACTGGAAGGAGTGCCCCATTTAGACCTCTCCAGTAGCACATGCCCTGTGGGAACATGAACCTTGCTCAGCCAGATTTGCTGTTTGCCAGAGAAACTGGATATTCAGAGGTTTGTAGGAATTTTCTGGGTTTTTTTTTTCCAGTTTAAACCACTATACCCAGCCCTTTAAAAATAACACACTGGCAAAAATAAAAAGAAATCAGCATCCAAGTAAGTGCAAGTTATCAGTCCATAGCTTCTGCAAATGTGCCCAAGTCCCTTTGGCTGAGGTCTCTGCAGCTGCAGCTTACGGCATGGTCCAGGGGCTCAGCCACTAAGGAGACAGCTGGGCTTGCAGACAGTGAGGACTCGCAGCACAGGCTGCTAGATGCAGCAGGCAGAGAGGTCTGTGCAAGCTCTGGAGGTGCAGGCATTCTAGGTACGCGTGGATGCCTTCTTGATAGGAACCCTAGACAGGTTCCCATCTCCTGCCAAGCTTTGTTTTCTTGCTGGAGATCCAGGGCAAGGTGATTAAGAATCTTACACATTCATTTTAAACTGAATTTAGGGACAAACTCTCCAAAGCCCAAGTTCTCTTCTGAAAGTTACCATAGGATGACCAGATGGGCTCCCCACAAGGAAGGAAGCCATAAATGGTGGCAGGAGAAACCCGAATGCTAGTCAGTAACTGAGCAGCTTCCCAGAATCCTGACGCTGCGCCTTCCAGCCTGTCCCTGTCAGTCACTACATGTCCCTGTAAAAAGCTAGAGCATGGTTCCAAAAAGAGTGTCCAGTGAGAAAGACTAAGTCAGTCTGTCTTCAGCACTGGCCAGCAATAGGAGTGTTCACAGCAAGGGTCACATCCCAAAGTGGGAAAGTCCTGTGTTGAAAAATGTTATTTTAGCTGGGCAAAGATGTGTTGCATTTGTTTATGCTGCAGAGTATTACTTTCACTGTGTGAGGCTTTGTTACATTGTTTCTGCTGCCTTTGTTAACTATGTAAAGGTGTGTTACATTTGTTTATGCTGCAGAGTATTTCACTGTGTTGTTAACTATGTAAAGGTGTGTTACATTTGTTTATGCTGCAGAATATTACTTTCACTGTGTGAAGCAGTGTTACATTGTTTCTGCTGCCTTTGTTAACTATGTAAAGGTGTGTTACATTTGTTTATGCTGCAGAGTATTACTTCACTGTGTGAGGCTGTGTTACATTGTTTCGTAAGGTGTGTTACATTTGTTTATGCTGCAGAGTATTACTTTCACTGTGTGAGGCTGTGTTACATTGTTTCTGCTGCCTTTGTTAACTATGTAAAGGTGTGTTACATTTATGTTGCATTTGTTTAATTATGAAAAAATGTGTTGCTGTTTCACCTTGTCTGCCTAAGACACTTGATTGGTCTAATTAAAAAGATGACCAGTCAATAGCTAGGTAGGAAAGGGATAGGAGGGACTGGCAAGCAGAGAGAGTAAGTAGGAGGAGAAATCTAAAAGAGAGAGAGGAAGAGGAAGAAGAAGGAGGAGAGAACCAGGGAGAAAGAGGGGAACACATTTAGAGCCAGAAGCCAGGCAGCCACCAGTCAGACACAGGAAGCAATGAAAGTAAGATACACAGAAAGAAAGGTAAAAATCCCCCAAAGCATGCCAGATGGTGGTGGCTCATGCCTTTAATCCCAGTACTCTGAGAGGAAGAGGCAGGCAGATCTCTATAAGTTCGAGGCCAGTCTGGTCTACAAGAGCTAGTTCCAAAGCTACAAAGAAATTTTATCTCAAAAAAAAACAACAACAACAGGAAAAAAAAACCTTCAAGGCAAAAATGTAGATAAAGAGAAACAGATTAAAATAAGAGCAGAGCTAAGGCAGAGCATTCAAAACTAATACTAGTTCTCCATGATTTAGAAGCTGGTGGGTGGCCCAAAAGAAAGCTGGATACAGTCAGACTTAGCTCCGTGGTATCAACAAGAGAACAAAACACATGTGGACACATACTAGTTACACTAAAGTTTTACCATGTGCTAACCGAGCTTAAAAGCACGCACTGCACGCATGCTCATATCACTCCACTCATTCCTCTGGAGACTAAACAGTACAGCAAGTATGGCAGGTAGGTGGCACGGTGATGCTACTGTCACTACGATGTCACCATGCCACCTGCCAGGCATACTTTGCCCTTTGTCTTCAAATGGACATTTTCCTGCAGAGTCAACAGTAAACCGCTCACCCAACACACATGTTTTATTATAGCATTGCGTACACGTGGCTAAGGGCATATTAGCCTCTGATTCAACGAGTGTTGCTCAAAGAAGATTTGGGAACCAGATCTGGAAAATGAAACAGCTCTGCATACTGTTGAACCAATAGTAGGTTTCTGGTGTTTACAAAGCTAAGGATTCTGATGCCGAACTGTGTACCTTCAGAAAGACATGATCTGTGAATTCGGCTGAGCTCTGTAGATATCTGTGACAGGTGGTTTTTAATGTCAAGTTGACACAGTCTAGAATCACACGAGAGGGAAGTCTCAGTGAGAGGCTGTCTGGATCAGGTGTTTCTTGTACACCTCCAGACACTGTCGTGAGCACACTAATTGATTTAAGAAGACCCATCCTGAAAGTCAGCAGCACCACTCCCTGAGTTTGGCTCCTGGATTATAGAGGCGCTGAGCTGAATTTACATGCATCCCTTCTCTCTGCTCTCAACTGTTGATAAGAAACAGGTGTTTTCAGTTCCTGCTGCCATGACTGCCCAGCTAGGATGGACTGTAGCCTGGAGCTGTGAGCTACAAGAACCATTTCCTCCACTTCTTGCCAGGATATTTGATCCCAACAACAGAAAAGAGGCTCAGACGAGTCTCCACCTTATATCTTCCTCTTTGCCCCACACCAGAATCTAGAAGGGGAAACTATAAAAGTAGATGTGTGTATATCATTCATAAATTACTTTTAGAGCTGCAGGAAGTGAGCAAAAAGGACAGAAGTTTACCCCTTATACTCCACGCCCCTCGTAGACCGCCACCCCGTGATCAGCACCCTGAGCAAGCAGGAGCAGATGCCGATTGTATCCATCACCCAGAGTTCATGGCTGATACTGAGACTCGCTTTTGGTATCCTATTTGTCTGGGAAGCTGCTTAACGACATGCACCATCGCTGATATCACACAGAATATTGTCACTGACCCGGAATCTCCTTGTCACAGAATCTATTTTTTTTGTTTTGTTTTGTTTTTTCGAGACAGGGTTTCCCTGTAGTTTCTAGAGCCTGTCCTGGAACTAGCTCTTGTAGACCAGGCTGGCCTCGAACTCAGAGATCCGCCTGCCTCTGCCTCCTGAGTGCTGGGATTAAAGGCGTGTGCCACCACCGCCCAGCTCACAGAATCTATTTTTATCATCATCTTTTGTTTTGTTTGCTTGTTTTTTGGTTTGGGGTTTGTTGTTGCTGTTTTGTTTGCTTTAGTTTTTTGACAGCCATCTTTCCCTTGGAGCATGTCATATCCAAACCAGCCACTTGGTGGCACCAAAGCAGAAGTTAAACATTAAGCTCTGCTTTATACCAGCCTCCAGATTGCCGTCACCCAAGTTTCCAAGATTAGAGGGGGTTCCAGGGACGTTTGAGACTTGTCCCAACACGAAAACAGGACAATCCTGCAACTAAGGCTGAAGTGGTGGAGGAGACAACAGGTTTAGTGTTCGGGGAATGTCTTAAAGATTCTGAATGCTGATACTCTGGCCTAATTTGGGGTCTAGCCTACCTAAGCATGTCTGGGCAGCCAGGCCAAGCCCTAAATCTGTCAGTTCACAGAAATGGGTGGACACAAGGCCTCTCTCCGGGAAGAGTCAGGAGAAGACATCACTCAGATTGTAGACTATGGTAACCAGTCCTGACCTGTGAAATGACTGCACCCACTCCTGAGGGCTCCCCAGGCCACCCAGGAGGTGCATGGACACGGGCCTCAGCTATCATCACTGAGGGTGTAGAGCACCCCAGCTTGTAAGGCCTGGCTGCTGCTGCGCATTTCACACAGCAAGAGACCGCTGCGTTCCTCCCCAGACCACCTCACCGCCGTTTGTCTTTCATTCTAATTAAATGATTTAATTCTAAAGACCATGAGCTAACGGCACGGGGAGCTACAATCACCACGAAAATTAGGTCGAGTGCGCTGGAACAACTCCAGAAGAGCTGAGAAAAGAGGGGTGCGGGCAAGATGGCTCTGAGAGGTTAGGGAAAGTAGTTTAACCCCCATCGTTTCGCACATCTGACTAAGTTCATTAGATTGTAATTATATAAGGAAAAATGTACAGTTAGATATGGCAGTTACACTCAGGAAACGGAGGTGTTCAAGGCCAGGAGTTCGAGGCCCAGCTTGGCTATCTAGTAAATTCAAGACCCTAAAAGGAAGGAGTGAAACAGGCTGAGCTGGTTTGTGTGGTCAACCCAAAAGAAAGACCTTTCAGGAGTCAACGAACAAAGATGGTTGCCGGGAGAGCCCGCCAGCCTGCTTCACACTCGGTTTTCAGTGTGGCTCACACAGTGTCACATCTCACAGCTGTGTCCTACGGGCCGGGCCGGGCCGGGCCGTGGCTCACGGTTCCCCCTATGGGACAATCACCCTTTGGCCAAATCTGTGCTGTGATTTGGCCAACCACAGGTAGTGGTTGAAAGCGTGGACTTTAGGCTCTGAACACCTGAGTTAGCGTCCTCAGAGCCTCCACCTACAACTCGAGAGGGAAGTCCTTATCTGTAAGCAGAAGGCATCTGCAGAGCTAAGCAGGCACCAGGGACTGCAGCAGAGAGCTGCAGCTAGCAGCCTACTCCTTCCTGTTAGCTGACTGCTGGAGAGAGAGAGAGAGAGAGAGAGAGAGAGAGAGAGAGAGAGAGAGAGAGAGAGAGAGAGAGAGAGAGAGAGAGAGAGAGAGAGATCTGCTCTTCACTTGCTCCAGAACATAGCTGTTCACATTCTATCTGAAGATGAGAAACCAAAACAAGAACACCAACAACAAAAGCCGGGCGGTGGTGGCACAGACCTTTAATCCCAGCACTCAGAAGGGAAGGCAGAGGCAGGCAGATCTCTGAGTTTGAGGCCAGACTGATCTACAGAGTGAGTTCCAGGACAACCAGAGCTCCTTATCTACCTCAGCAGATCCCACCACTTAACTGCATTTTTAGGAGTATTTATCACACTCATTCATTTTTAATCATGCCAACCTGCCCCATACCTCTTGTGTGAAGAGATTTTTTTAGCAAAAGTAGGAGCTTCCCTTTCATTTGCTCCTTCCATTCACCTTACCTCGGACTCGCCAACAGCTCCCCTCCTCCTCCTTCTAGCCTCCCAACCTCCCAGCTCCAATGTGTCTTTTCCTCTACCAGCCTCTCAAGTGAACTCCCAAGTCTGGGACACCCAAAACCCCTCTGTTGCTAAACATCATTTCTGTATCATTATCCAATTCCAAGATCCTAAGTAAGTTACCCAAGCTCAGTACCCCCTCCCTCTCCAGAGCCTTAAGAGACTTAAGCCGATCATCTCTGACCTAAGAAAAAAGCTACTTCACCCCACCTCTTCTCCCTTTAACACCCCTATACTTGCTGTTAAAAAAAACCTAACAGAACCTATTGCCTGGTTCAAGACCTCTGGCTCATTAACTCCGCAGTGGTCCCTCTTCATCCCGTAGTGCCTAATCCTTACATACTTCTCTCCACTATCTCCCACAGGAACCTCCCATTTCTCAGTTCTAGATCTTAAGGATGCTTTTTTTTTTTTATTCTCCTCAGCTCTCAATCTCAAGTTATCTTTGCTTCACCTGGACTGACCCTAACACTCACCTTTCCACACAGCCCACACCTATTTGGTCAGGATTTAGCTTCTGACCTGCTCTCACTGTCTCTCCCTAAGTCTATGCTCATACAGTACAGCCCACATTCTCGCAGACACCCCCCTGGCACCCAGAAAATCCTGTCCTACCTACATCAGCTCTTCCATCCTAATAGCAAAGCTCTGTTTCATTTTGTCAGGGCTCACCTCCAACCCACCCCTGGGGACTTAGAGTTCTTAAAAGTTATCACTGCCTCTTGTAAAATCTGTCAAAAGTCAGATCCCAAGACCAGATATCGTGGGTTCCCTTTTCCCACCCACCAGGCCAGGGGCTCCCTTCCTGGAACTGTCTGGCAATTTGATTTTACTCATATACCCATAGTCAGATGAGTTAAATGTTATCTCCTGATTTTGGTGGACACCATGTCTGGGTGGACTGAAGTGTTTCCCAAGAGGTCCCAGACAGTTTCCCATGTTCTTCTCAGAGAAATCATCCCCCAGTTTGGAATCCCAACCTCTCTTCAGTCAGATAATGGCCCAGAGTTTACCTCCCAGATCTCTCAAACTTTATCTAAGGCTCTTAACACTCCCTGGCATTTTCATATCCCATACCATCCTCATCAATCTTCAGGGAAGGTAGAACAAACTAACTGTTCATTAAAAAATGTTCTTGTTAAGATGTCACAGGAGCTTCACCTAAACTGGGTAAAACTTTTGCCTCTGGTCCTTCTTAGGCTTAGGGCTCTCCCCAAAAGTCCCCTTTTCATCTCTCCCTTTGAACTCATGTATGGGCAGCTGGTTTTAACCTCCAGCCTCTCACCTAAAACCTCTCCCCCTTCCTGATCACCTGCTTACTCCACCATTATCCTAGCCTCACTCCCTATTATGGGATTTTACTGACTACTTATTACCTCAGCCTTGTGCCAATTCATGCCCACTGCCAATTAAAATGGGAGATTAGGTACTATTCTCTCCCCCAAACCAACACCCCTCACCCCTTTCCCCTAAATGGCAGGATCTCTTTAAAGTAATTCTTGTAACTCCCACAGCTGCCAAACTCGACGGACTCTCTCATTGGATCCATCTGTCTCACCTTATACCTTTTACTCTTCCAGCTCAAGATACTCCCTCGTATACGGTAACTCAAACAGGGTCCTGCTCCCTTGAGTTCCAGAGGACACCAAATTCAGCCACTCTTTCTCCAGTTCCGGAAAAATAAAATTCTCATCACCGTACTCCTCTCCTGTGCCAAACACTCCACATACTCTCCCTCTTCCTCTTTCTCCTGTCTGCTTTACCAACTTCTCTATATCTCCAATGTCATACTTAAATTTCCAGTTAACCACTCAGCTGTTAATCACAAGCTTTTAACATGTCTAAAATTTATTTCTTTCAAACATTTTTTCATAAACTCCAGGGAGCCAATTGGACCAAATTTCACTTGCTGTCTTGGGATTCTCAGAACTGACCCAGTCTCTGGGACTGATCATTACAAACCAAGCTCACTAGGGGCAGACCCCACTATCAGTTTACTCCTAGGAAAATAGTGACTTCACACAGCATTGAAACCACCCCCAGGCTTCAGCCCTTCCAGCCCTGGTGTTATTTTACAAATTTATAAGTACGACTTGGGGGATCAACTCAAGTGTTCTCATTTGAAAGTCTATGTTCATTTTTTTCTCAAAAATTTACTTTAATTTTTGATTATATGAATGTGACCAGTGGGAGGGGTAAGAGCACATGAGAGCCAGTGCCTTCTGAGGCCAGAAGACAACACTGGATCCTCTGGAACCGGAGTTACAGGTGGTGGTGAGGGGACTGATGTAGGTGCTAGGAACTAAACTCTGGCCTTCTGCAAGAGCAGCAAGTACTCTTAACTGCTACGTCTTCTCTCCAGCGCCCCAAATCCATGTTCTCAACACCTTAACCTGCAGCTATCAGAGGCCCAACAGGGCTCTTGTATCTTCTGGCACAGGGGCCAGAGTCTTCCCTTAAAAAGTGATGTGTAAACAGAAGCCCAGCCATCGAGGGTAAAGATGGCAAGACCACAGCCAAAGGAGAGGAGGAGAGAAGAGGGGAGCAGGACAGAGGAGAAAGTGTTCCAGCAAAGTCAAAAATACCAGAAACAAGGAGAGAGAGTCTCAGGCTGCGTGACTAGGCCCTCACACTCCCTGGCTTTCCTGGGAATTATTCATCTGAAATTCCCTCCCACTGGATACCTGAGCTGCTGAGGATACTTGGCAGCAGATCAGAGGGCTGGGCATGGAGGGCGTTCCCTTAGGTCAAGGCTCTAAACAGGGAGTTAGCAATCATAAGCATGTGTGAGTGCTCTAGGCATACCGTGTTTTTAGTTTTGAGGTTTGTTTTTTTTAATTAGTTGACAACTTCTTGGTTGTCGATTTTTTTTTTTTAAGACATGGCCCATACTGGCATTGAATTTACTTTTAGACAAAGATGATCTTGAATTCCTGATCCTCCTGCATTCATCTCCCACACGATGGGATTGCAGGTAGAAGATGCTTAAAGTCCTGGCTTATGTGCAAACCCAGGGCTTTGGGCATTCTAGGCAAATACTCTGCAACTAAGCTACTTCTCAGCATTAATTCTTTTTTCTTTTTTCATGCTTTTTTTTCCTTGTGGGGACTGGGGAAGGGGTCATATTCACTAGATAGACCACGCTAGTCTCAAAACTCAGAGATCTGCTTGCCTCTGCTTCCTGAATGTTGGGGGTCAAAGGCGTGTGCCACCATACCTGGCAATTTTTTTTGTTTTCAGTAAAAGTTTACAACTTACTAAAAAAAAAAAAAAAAAAAAAAAAGAGTCTCTATAGTGGTAGCTAGCTGGGTCATAGACTGAAAATACTTCAACAAATTCCACTTAGAATTCATCTCAAACATCGGGCACACCCCATTAGAGCCAACCTGGCCCTTCATTCACTTCCTTCCACAGAATAATTGTGACAAATGCCAAACCCATGTCCAGCCGGATGTTAGAGAGCCAGAGTAAGCGCTACTACACTGAAACATGATTCGTGACCATGCCATTTTTCCCTCATAAACACTTTAAACCTTGATCAAAACAGTATCGATGAGAGATAAAATACGTGTCTAAAATGTCTCGATAACAGATAAAATGCAATATATGTGCAAAACCGAAGTTCCCCTGACTTTCCCCAGTGCTACTCTGCACCCCAAGGGCCCCTTTCTAATCTTAACACCATTCTTTTGTTCAGCCTCACAGGACAGAAATCTTGGGAGGAAGATTGGCTTAGGGACTTCCCTGCCATTGGCCTAGGTCTCAGCAACCCAGCTCCCACCCTCACAGGGTTACTTTCTCCCCTCCGCAGTTCCTAGACATCAGCATTTACCACGCCCTCTCTCCTAAACTGTTAGCAAAATACCTCCCTTAGCTTCTAGTCAGAGCTACAATAGCAATACTGGTCTTTCTGGCATAACCCCCGTAACTTCCTTTTGTGCCAGTGTGCAATGGCTCAATATCAGCCTCCAAGGAACATACATGTCCCCTGCCTGCTCACAAGCTCCTGTGACATTACTCTAAGGAACATACATGTCCCCTGCCTGTTTACAAGCTCCTGTGACATTACTCTAAGCAACTTTTGCAGGCTGACCCTTTACAGCTCCTGCAGGGCCATGCTCTTCACCGTCACCCCCAGAAACCCTCCTGCCTTGGAACATGTCCTTCTCACCCTCCCAGGGCAAGTGCAATTTCCACAGAGAATCCATCTGACCCAGTCCAGCCTGCTCCTATGTCCCCTCTCATGAAGCCCACTGAATTCCCACAGTGTGCTTTAAATATAAGTCCATAATTCCATGCATAAAAAATGTCAGAACTAGCCGGGCGATGGTGGCGCACGCCTTTAATCCCAGCACTCGGGAGGCAGAGGCAGGCGGATCTCTGTGAGTTCGAGACCAGCCTGGTCTACAAGAGCTAGTTCCAGGACAGGCTCCAAAGCCACAGAGAAACCCTGTCTCGAAAAACCAAATAGAAAAAGAAAAAAGAAAAAGAAATGTCAGAACTGGGACTGGAGAGATGGCTCAGTGGTTGAAAGCACTGGCTGCTCTCTCAAGGACTTGGGTTTAGTCCCTAGCACCCAGATCTGGCAGCTTATCACCTCTCACTCCAGTTCTTGATGGCACCTCTTCTGGCTTCCTCCGGCACCAGGCACAAACATACATGCAGACAAAACACTATACACATAAATCTTTTCAAAAAGTGTAAAAAAAAATGCTGTGGAATAATCCTTTTGTACACTGTGAAGATTTGCCACTTGGACTGGCTTAATAAAAAGCTAAATGGCCATTAGCTAGGCAGGAGGTATAAGCAGGATAGCCAGACACAGAGAATGCAAGGAAGAAGGAGAGAGTCACCAGCCAGATGGAGAGGAAACAGCATGGCAATACAGAGTACAGGAAATAAAGTAGATTGACTTTTTAAAAATTGACAAGATTGACAAGACAAAAAGTAGATTGACTTTTTAAAAAATGAATTAATTTAAGTGGTAAGAGCTACTTAGTAATAAGCCCAAGCTATTGGCTGAGCTTTTATAAATAATAATAATTCTCCACGTCATGAAACGCTGTGAATAATCCTTTTGTACACTGTGAAGATGTGTTGAGCTCATTGGTTTAATAAAGAGCTAACTGGCCAATAGCTAGGCCAGTGTGTCCACTTTCGAGCCAAGTCAGAGTGAAGGAAGTCTCTTGCAAAACCACCACTCTCAAGGTTCTAATGCCCTGCATCATGTGGTCAGACAGCCCAGTATTTCCCTGGGAAGTATCTGGTCCTTGACATTAACAAGAGCCTGCGGGAAAGTTCCCATCCAGCCTTCCCATTCCTCCCTGCTCTATCGCTCTCTTAGAACCCCCTCCAACCATCACTCAGCTCCAGAGTGAACTATATGGTCCATATCTGCCAGGCATCAGTCTCTGAGCCTGTGTGATATTCTGATGCAGAAACACATACAGTTAAACCTCGGAGCCAGCCAGACTCATCTCTCCCTGTACTTCCACTCCACCCTATGTGACTCAATGACTGATTAAACCACCCCAGGCCTCACTTCACTCAACTGGAGAAGTCTCACCAGAAGAACAGCATGAGGATTAACTCAGGTCATAACAGTGCTAGACCTGCCAGCGCTGGCTTCCAACTCGGTGGCTACTCCAGGACTATTCCAAGCACTCCGCATGCGGAGTCCAGGTAAGATTCAGAGTTGCTATGGGCCAGGAGGCAGGTAAATCTGTATTTTATAACACCAGTGATCGCGGACCTAACAAGAATAAGGGAAAGGAGGCAAACACCAATGTTTTGGGTCAGAGTCCTTAACCTTCTCTCTCACGCTAAGGTACTTCAGTCACACATCCAATAAATGCCACTATAGCCATTATAAGATTAGTAGATTCTTAGTGTGTTTGTCTCTTTGTGCTAATATACACTCTTGAGGACAGCAAATGATGGCCCCTGCTCACTAAGACCCTGGGCATTACCCACCTCCTGCTCACTAAGACCCTGGGCACTGCCCACTCCTGCTCACTAAGACCCTGGGCACTGCCCATCCCTTCTCACTAAGGCCCTGGGCACTGCCCATCCCTTCTCACTAAGGCCCTGGGCACTGCCCACCCCTTCTCACTAAGGCCCTGGGCAAACAGCTTTAAGTTTGGAACAACTACAGGGAGCAAACAATTTCTTGCTTAGAAAGTACTTACAAAAGAAGATTGGAGAGATAGCTCAGTGGATAAAAGCACTTGCTATTTGAGTATGAAGACATCAGTTCAAGTCTTCAGCACCTACATAAGAGAGCCAGGCATGGCTGCACACACCTCAAACCCCAGGGTTGGGGGAGAGTAGGGGAGCAGAGACAGGCAGAACCTAGGAGCTCACTGGCCAGCTAGCCTTGCTGAAACTGTGAGCTTTGGGCTCGATGAGAGACCCTGTCCCAAGGTAATGAGACAGAGAGGTTAAGAAAAGATACCTACGTCCTCTGGTCTCCACATGTAAGCCACACCCACATGCATGTCCCTCCCACACATGTACCCACAGCCACACAAGAAGATAATCACTGTACTCTGGTCTCTACATGTTAGCCACATGTCCCTCCCACACACACACAAGAAGATACCCACATCCTCTAGTCTCCACATGTTAGCCACACCCACACACATGTCCCTCCCACACATGTATTACCCCCCCCCACACACACACACACAAGAAGATACCCACTTCCTCTGGTCTCTACATGTAAGCCACACCACATACATGTCCCTCTCACACATGTATTACCTCCCCCAAACACACACACAAGAAGATACCCACATCCTCTGGTCTCTACATGTAAGCCACACCACATACATGTCCCTCTCACACATGTACACACACACGTCCTCTGGTCTCCACATGTTATCCACACCCACACGCATGTCCTTCCCATGCATGTATTATCCCCTCGTAAACACACACACATAGAAAACTCTTACAAACCTGAATGGCAGTTACTACCATGAGATGTTGCTGTTCTCACCATTTGATCTGAGGAGAGATAGTAGCAGCTCTCAACAAATGTCTGCTCATCACCAATCACCCATTCCTGTGTCCTCTAAGTTTCTCTCATGGCTGAAATTGTCTCCTTGCAGAAAAGGCTATACCTTTGCAAAGTGCTGAAGATTCCCTGTCTGACATGCTTAGAGTCAGAAGTGTTTTGGATATCAGGTGTTCAGATTCGGGGACATCCCTGTGTATGATGGGATAGCCTGGAACAGAAGACCACACGTGAACTTCATTTGCATCTCATGTACCCCTAACTCACAGCCTGAAGGTCACTGTAAACAACACTTCTGATGCACCTGAACTCTTGCTATGGCCCCATGATATTGGGTCAGATATAGATTTTTCCATTTTTAGTCAGGATCAATGCTCAAAACCTTTTAGTTAGGGAATATTTCTGATTTTAGATTTTTCAGCAAGAGAAGCTTACCCTGTGACAACAGCTATTACTGAAGACTCTATGTCAAGGACTACTGTATGATTTTTTTAATGTATTTAGTCTTCACAACAGATTAATGAGGTAAACTCTAGGGACAGCTTCACTTTTTGTATGGGAAACCAAGGTACAGGGAGATTAAGAAATTATCTGTTATCACACACCTGGCAGAGTGACATACTTAATATTCAATTTCAACTTTTGTAATTCACTTCCTGTGAAAGTTTGTAGCGTCCAGAAGAATATCCAACAATCAAAAGCATTTGCTACTGAATGCATATATTCAATATATATTCTACAAATAGTAGAAATCCTTTCCTTGAGATATGTGTGAAGGCTCACACCTGTAATACCAACACTTAAGACGCAGGAGCCAGATAATTGCCTCTACAAAATGTAGGCCAGCCTGGTCTCCATAGTGAGACCCTAAGAAGGAAGGGAAAAGAGGCTGGGGAATGGGAGAGAAGTCTTATTTTTTTTTTTAATGTTTGAAACATTTAAGAAGACATGTAACAATGAACAACAGAAGTTTCCCTCCTAAGGTACTGCAAGGCAGAGTTTGAAGAAAGCACTTAGCAAGCTGACTCAGGACAATGATGTACCCAGCTGTGCGTGACTCAAGGACCAAGCACACTGGTGGCATACTTAACATCCTGTTCTGATGGCTACACACCGCAGGAAGGAAGCCTCTGAAAGCAGACATAGCAGAGCTGCTATAAAATCTAAATGTCCCCCAAAATCTAACCCGCAAACATCTTAAGAGGAAGCCATGCCCTTACAGCTCCCAGGTCTCCTTCCGGGAATCTCCTTGCACAAAAGGCGAAAGTGTTATAGTGGGCAGATTCTCCAGGATATTTGAAACAAAACTGAGCCAGAGCTACCTGGATCCAAGAGTAACTTCCCTACAGTTCAAAGATCTCCTGAGAAAAGAACCGGTTGGTCTGGTCTCAAGAGTTGTCTCCACAGTAGAGTGGATTTTCACAGCCTGGGACAGTCTGGGTAGAGTTCATTGTGAAAGTTAAGTCCCTCTGTACTGGCACAAGGAGAAAGGAAATGAGCCAAGCCCTAAAAAATATCTCTAGAGACATTCCAGCCAACACTTGATAAGGGTTGGAAGGCTGCCATAATAAGGGCTGGAGAAAGAAAAACCGGATCAGACAGCAGCTAGGCAAGAGAATCCACATCAGGTACAGGGAAGGCTGCACCTCCCGTTTCCAGCAGGAAAACCCTCTAACCCACAAGTTTTAAATGTTTTGGTTTCTCCTAACTCACTGTGAGAAAGATATGTGCTGCTGTTTAAAGAATACTATAAACATATACAAACATACGTTAACTGAAACAGACATATGTTTGTAATAAATGAAACATTGCGTGGAAATGTAACTCAGTTGGGAGAGTGTTGGCCTCGTCTTCCTGAGGCCCTGAGTTCAGACCCCAGTGCAGCAGAAACAGGGTGTGTCATACTCAGGGCTCCAGTGCCTGGCAGGTAGAGGAGGATCAGAAATTCAAGGTCACTGGGGTGGTTGGGGTGAGAGCGGCCCCCACAGCCCCATAGATTTGGATGATTAGTCATCAGTGAGTCATTACATTACTTAAAAGGCAAACTTAGAAGGTTAGGAGGAATGTCCTGAGGGGTGTGGCCTTGCTGGAAGAAGTGTGTCACTGTGGGGGAGGGTTGCTTTGAGATTTCAAGAGCCCAAGACCGTGGCTCCCTCTCTTCCTGCTGTCCTTGAATTCCCTCATTAGAACTCTCAGCTCCTTCTCCAGCACCAAGTCTGTACTTAGGCTGCCATGCTCCACACAGTGATGATAATAGACCAGATCTCTGAGACTGTAAGCCAACCCCAGTTAAATGGTTTTTCCTTTATAAGAGTTGATGTGGTCATGGTGTCTCTTAACAGCAATAAAACAGGGACTAGGACGGTCATTAGCACCTACATAGCACGTGCGATGGCAGCCCGGGCTACATGAGACCCAGGGTCAACTCAGGAGAGTCCAATGGATCTGCTCTTTGGAAGACTGAGAAGGGAACCTACAAGGCAGTCTCCCTATTCCTCACTAAGCTAGTTCCTCTTCCTTCTGCTGCTTGGATGCTGGCGACTCCCATGACGCTCTGGTTTCTGTCCTTTGTCTAAACTCTGAATGAATTGATCTGTTTCCAGAGAATTACAGTTCAGTCATTCATAAAACCCTTCTAGGCTTCAGTTCTCGGTGCCCGCCAGCCTCACATTTCCAATTAAACTGTGTCATAAATTAAAAATGCATTCGATCCCAAACTGTACTTCTAAGCCCTCCTCCCTGTCTCCTTCCTAAATCTTCCCCCACTTTCCTCATTGCAAAGAATCTCTCGCCACAGATCTGAGGGTCATTATTTACAATGCCTCATTCCTTTAGCTCTGTACTAAATGGCTTTGCAATCCAATCTTCTTAACACTCAGGAATAATAATAAACGTTCAACAGTCAACCCTATAAATAAAAGTTCCATCTTGGGCTGGAGAGGTAGCTCAGTTGTAGGGTATTTTCCTAGTACGCCCGGGGAGTGGAGGGGCCGTGCCTTGTGGCATTGCTCTGCTTCTAAGGTGGAAATCACCACTCAAACAAGCTTAAGCAGTCCAGCTGACGCCCCATGGCAGGGATGAGAAAACATTCATGTCCACAAATGGTTCCTGCACACCCTTATCTGGTCCTCCAAGCCATTTCTCTCCACATCTGCTAGAACAGCCTTAATTCGGGATTCTGTCTTCTCCACAGATAACACAACATGAGATTTCCTGACTTCAACCTCAAACCCTGCCTATATTATTATTATTATTATATTAATATTATTATATTATTATCATTAATATAATACTATATTAATACTATTAATATATATTAATACTATATTAATATTATTCTGAAATCCAGAGCCGACCATGCAGCTACCTCCTCAACCCCTTCGTTGGCTTTCCATGGACCATTCCTTGTCTTCACAAACAGGGCTTTTGATAATTTCAGCCTTCCTGACTCTTGGCTTTCATGCCTTGGAACACCTCCACATCACACTTCTGTGCCCAGCACACTGATGTGTGCAACATTCCCAAATGCACAATGGCATTCCATACTGAGTTCATGCGTTTATACTTCTAGTGTATTTAGCACCTCAACACCCATTGTTCAACTGGTTTATTTTCCTACCCATCTCATCTCACTAGAGAGGAGCTTACAGACCTGAATCTTAGCATGTAAGAGCACATGGCACAGAGACGGCACACAGAAGACTATCAATAAATGGTCAGTATCATTCTCTAATACCTAAACCCAGCACACACAAATGGCTCCATAAGTTCCTGTAAAAGATATGTACCAGTCTACTCTTCCCATCTATCAAGACCCAATAAATGCTAAAATATCAGTACATTCTAGATTGTTAGAGAACCCAAGATCTTCGCCTATAGTCCAAGAACAGGCAATGGAATGTTTTCCCCCATCCCTATGGTGGTTTGATTAAGAATGACACCGTACATTTGAATGCTTAGGGAGTGGCACTGTTTAAAAGGATTAGGTGTGGCCTCGTTGGAGAAAGTGGGTCATTGGGCTGTGCTCTGAGGCTTCAAAAGTCCAAGTCAGGCCCAGTGACTCTCTCTTTCTGCTGCCTGTGGATTCCAATGTAGAACTCTCAGCTACTTCTGCCTGAGTGTGCCCATGTTCCCTGCCATGATGAGAATGAACGAAACCTCTGAAACTATAAGACAGCCCTAATTAAATGCTTTCTTTTTTAAGAATTGCCTTGGTCATGATGTCTTGCATCAACAGAACTTTGACAAATAAATAAATAAAATAAACAAAAAGGGAAAGAAAGAAAAGAAATTTGAGTTCCTGGCCCTACATCGGTGATAGTTCTGGAAAACACAGAAAGGAAGGAAGGAAATATTCAAATGGTAGGTGGGGCTCAAGGGAACTGGGAGAAGCCTGACCCCATAATTGCCCCCCTGACAAAGACAACCTGGGAAAAAGACAGAGAGCAAACAGAAAACTTTACCCATATTCCAGAGACTAAAGTGAAGCATCATAACACAGGCTCAGAAGATGGCAGAGCAGCAAGGCTTCCTTCTGAGGGAGACACCCTCCCCGCCCCGGGCTCAGTCCACTGAGGGGGACCCCCGGGCTCAGTCCACCGAAGGGAGAAAAGCCCCATAGACCATCAATCAACTCACAAAGCAAAACCCAGTCACTGCTCCAATGCCACAATGCTCCAAAACATTCCTGCCAGAAAAATCCTACCCAAGGGCTTCTTTAGTCTGTCAGTGGATGCCCTGAGGCAACAGAGGGAAAGTTCGGTAGCAGCTAGGCATGGAAGTAAAGTGCATTTATTACTCTTGTCACTGATACTGGAGGACAAAAGCCAAGTCTAGAACAGTAATGACTAAGCACAGTGACCCCAGTAACCCGCAATTCGCACCCAAATTACGGGGTGTGAGCAATGCCCAGATAGACACAGGGACCCCAAGAGTGTCAGTGCGTACAACAGCCAGTGTGATGGCATGTGCCTGTAATTCCAGCACTTGGGAGGAAGGAAAAGGACCAGAAGTTCACAGTCATCCTCCAATATACACTGAATTTGAAACCAGATTGGGCTACAAAATAAATATACAAAAAAAGTATATACAACAGGGGAAAAAAATCAGAAGAAGATTAACTTGACAGATTATGCATTTGAGACAAACGTTGGAAGAAAAATCTATTTCTTGAGTTACACAGAAAATAGCTTTGATTTAAAAAGAGTCTGACAGACCGCACATCTGAGGTACCTACTCCCATCAGGGAAATGACCAAATGTCAGAAGAGCCGTGTGGAAATGGGCTGCTGCCCAGAGGCCTGCGCACCTCTGCCTTCCTCGCGGAGAAAAGCATGGATGCCGCTGTACCAGGCAGGCATGTTAGCGTCACGGTTAGCTCCTGCCATGGTCCCTGAGCAGCAATGAGGTCGCGAGCATCATCCTCTCAGCCTTCCCATGGGGCTGTCTCCCATATGCAAAGCAATTCCCACACAATTCTATTACAGAGTCACGCAGGAGGAGAGAACTTCCTAATTCCACAGAGATAGAGGCGGCCTGTGACTCACTGGAAGGGGAGAAGAAATTTGTCATTTGTCCACTGTTTCCATTAGCTGGCCTGAGAAAACAATGTTAGAGACAAGTTACAAGAAATATCTGTGTTCTGTGGGCATCAGCAAGAACACAGGGCGTGGGGGGTGGGGTCAGGGATGAGTCAGGGCAGGCCCAGATGCTTCCACTGAAGATATTTTCACACTGATGTGCATGAGGCGTCCATCTGCCTTATTAAAATAGTGCCGGGTAGTGAGAGGAGCTGGTACATTCCCACACCCATGAGATGGCCCTGGAGGTTGGAGCAACAGTTTAGACACAGCTGCCACAGCTAAAACCAGGCAAGGACAGATGTGACAGGAAAGGAGTCACGTCATGACATCCAAACTCTGAACATCAAGGGAGAAAGTGTTTAAGACGTCTGTGAAACAGCAAATGACCACGTTAGATACCACTTCCGCACAGAGCGAGCCCTCGGCTGCTCGGGTCCCTGGAAAACAATGGGGCTTTGAAGAGCTCAATCAGAAATCTCCCCTTTCAGCAAAGCAAGAGAATACAGCAGAGGCTGGCCGACTCAGCCCCACCTCCAACTCCACGCCGACATCTGGCACCGCGGATCCCCAAGTTGGTTTAGTAAAAGGTCTTTCTAGCTGGGCATAGTGGTACACGTCTTTAATCCTAGCACTCAGGAGGCAGAGGCGGGGGGGGGGGGGGTCTCAGTGAGTTTGAGGCCAGCCTGGTCTACAAAGCGAGTTCCAGAACAGTCAGGGCTATTACCCAGAGAAACCCTGTCTCGGGGGGGGGGGGGGGGGCAGGGGTAGGAAAACCAAAAACAACGAAAAAGGAAAGGTCCTTTTACCGGGAAATTTTCTTCTCCTCCCATAGCTGTTTTCCTTCTAAGAAATGCTGTGTGTCTTTTCTGTGTTCTTCACTAGTACAGTAGATAAGATGATGTGGTGAAGGTACATGCCCCCCCACACACACACACACACTCAACTCACCAAATGCCTTCTTGGGTTCTATTAACTGCAAAGTAAAGAGCTCCTCTTTTTTCAATTCCTTTAACTTCTTAGCGACTTCATAGTGACGCCACCCAACAATATTTTCTCCATTTATGCCTTCAATATGATCCCCCACACAGATGGTCTTGACTGAGTCAATGGTGCTGCCATCTTTAATTCTCTGAAAGAAAGAAAATCAATGATGCTCTCAAGTGTAACTGTGTGGCATGATTTCTCATGCTCCTGACATACATCACGCTGACATATTTACAGTATAATTTACTGCTCACTTAAAGACAGAAAACCAAGCAAGAAAGAGCAAGCATCCCCCCCCCCCCCCACCAATTCTTCATCTTGCTTCCATTCAGAATTCGGTGAGCTCACAGCCACCATCTCCACTGGAAATCTCTTCCTGACATCTTTCTAACCCAGGACCCTAAGAAAGGGTGAGCCAACACTCTTCCCGCCATAGTACCTGTTGCTGTAAACACAGCGTTCCAAACTACACAGCACAGTGATGCATGATTGTCTAAATATTTGGTTTTCTTCTTATGTATTTGTGTTTCTCTCTCTCTCTCTCTCTCTCTCTCTCTCTCTCTCTCTCTCTCTCTCTCTCTCACACACACACACACACACACACACACACACACACACACACGCTCACAGAGGCCAGAAGAAAGCATGAGGTCCTCTGTAGATGAAGCTACAGGAGGCTGTGGTGCTGGCAAGCAAACACAGCCTCTGGAAGAGCAGCAAGTGCTCTTGGCCACTGAGACCTTTCGTCTGCTCCATGGATAAGTGGGTTTTTTCCTTCTTTTTAAAATAATTTCAACAAGAGACCCATAGAGCTTAAGCTCTGTCTAGTGGCTTTGTGTGTAAACCTGTTGCAAATGTAAAGACTTTAAGAACATTGTGACAGCCAAGGAGGCCAGTGTCCATACTTCAGAAGTCAGAGTCTGAGCTTTTACATTCATTACTAATAAATCATCTATAGATTTGCATCGATGCATTTTTAATGAAAAGAACTTAGGACCCACAGAGAAACCTCAAGCACTTTGATGGGGGTGGTTTTAATTTTTTTACATTTTATTACATGTATTTATTTATGTTTGTGTCTGTGTGTGCATGCACACGCATACACATGTTTAGCAATGGCAAGCATGTGGAAGTCAGAGGACAACTTCCAGGAGTCAGTGTCCCGAGGACTAACTTCAACTCCTCAGGCTTGGCAGCAAACACCTTTATTTCCCTGCTAAGTCATCTTACCAGCCCTATTTTTGTTTTGACTTTGGTTTTTAAAGACACAGTCTCTCTAGGTAGTCCAGGCTGGCCTCGAACTTGTAATCCTCCTAAATCTGGCTCTCAAATAATGGGATTTCAGGACTGTTCTACCACACCCAGTCTATTAAATCTTACTTCTCTGTAATGCACTTGTCATGCAGCGTTCCACTGAAGGTGTCAAATCCATCAGATGGCACCGAGAATGCGGAAGGGGGTTTAGGGGCAGGAACTCCAGAGAACCCCGCCAGCTAAGAGCCCCGCAAATTCATACTCGATCTCCCCAACAACAAGGAGGAGAATAAAACAATGGCCATAAATCCTTAGTGGGGTGACAGGCCAGGCAGGGGAGGGGCTTGGCTGCTCGTCTGTACCCTAACCTTACCAGGTAGAGACGTGACACTACGCCTGCCTGATCATCACATGCAAGAGCTGAGCAAAACAGTAGGCAGCAACATTTTCATAATGCGGTCATCACGGAAAAGTTGATATGGAGCTTAGAGAGAGAAGCATTCTTTAAATTTTATTTATTTACTTATTTTGGTTTTTTGAGATGGGGTTTCTCTGTGTAATAGCCCTGGCTGTCCTGGAACTTGCTTTGTAGACCAGGCTGGCCTTGAACTCACACAGATCCACCAGCCTCTGTCTCCCAAGTGTTGTGATTAAACGCGGCGCATGCCAGCACCGTTCGACTGAGATAAACATTCTTTAACTGCATTATTGCATACCACAACCAAAAATAGACTTCATGTTACTTCCAGATTCTAAAAGTAGTGTTTTTATTCTGTTTGGTTTTTTGTTCTAGTAATTATTAATCCATTATATACAACTGGCATGCTAATATACTTTTAAATAACTCTCATTTATTATTACAAACAAAATGTAGTGCAAGCAGAAGTTTCCAAATCTGACTGACACGGCTTCACTGGCATTCCGCATCTCTTATACAACTGACAGAAACAAGCGTGGCAACCACAGCACACTGCTTGAAAATCTACAGTTCTGTCCGGTGGTGGTGGCGCACGCCTTTAATCCCCGCACTCAGGAGGCAGAGGCAGGTGGATCTCTGTGAGTTTGCAGTCAGCCTGACCTACAGAGTGAGTTCCAGGACAGCCAGGGCTACACAGAGAAACCCTGTCTCAAAACCGCCCCTCTCAAAACAATCTACAGTTTCTAAACTGATGCAGAAAACAAGATAAAACAAAAGATTTTCCTTCTAAAAGAAAAAAAAACTATTAAATCCACTGCTAAATAACCACTCTAGGTGGGCTGGAGAGATGGCTCAGAGGTTAAGAGCATTGCCTGCTCTTCCAAAGGTCCTGAGTTCAATTCCCAGCAACCACATGGTGGCTCACAACCATCTGTAATGAGGTCTGGTGCCCTCTTCTGGCCTGAAGGTGTACACACAGATAGAATATTGTATACATAATAAATAAATAAATAAATATTAAAAAAATAACCACTCTAGGCCACCATGACATTTGAAAATCTGCATTTAACTTTGACCTTTTTAAAATTCTAATTGACATCTTGATACACCCGGAGGCTGTTTTTTCTCTTTGATCAGTTATAGCAAACGAATTTCAGTGACCTCATACACACCTTTAGTTTCTTCAACACTTGCAATCTCATTTAAATAATGAAATAGAGAAGATTAATCAGATAAAAGACTTAGCAGTGAAGCATGACACCTACCTGTGAGTTTAGGGTCAGGGTCATGGAGAGACACTGTCACCCCAGTCTGCAAGAAGCTAGAAAGGTCACCAGAGAGCAGCCAGGGTATAGGAGGAAAGGCAGGTTGCAGAAGTTGGACAGCAGCAGGGAGAGACTCGAGCAGCAGCGAAGGTCAAGGCTTCTGTGAGGACAGAAGTGGGTTGGGGATGGGAGAGACCACGACGGTGACCCGGAGAGGAGTGTCGGAAGATGCCCGGTTGTTTGCCGTGTGGTCTGAGTCAACTCCTAAGCCAACAGAATAAAAACTGGGATGGTGGGTGTCTTAATTAGGGTTCTGTTGCTGGGATGAAACACCAATAACCAGGCCAGGAACGGTGGTACGTGTCTTTAATCCCAGCGCTCTGGAGACAGAGGCAGGTGGGTCTGTGTGACTTTGAGGCAGCCTGGTCTACGTAAAGAATTCCAGGATGTGCCGGGCGGTGGTGGCGCATGCCTTTAATCCCATCACTCGGGAGGCAGAGGCAGGCAGATCTCTGTAAGTTCGAGTCCACTGGTCTACAAGAGCTAGTTCCAGGACAGGCGCTAAAGCCACAGAGAAATCCTGTCTCAAAAAAAAAAAAAAAAAAAAGACTTCCAGGATAGTCAGGGCTATGTAGAGAGACCCTGTCTCTCAAAAACAACGAGAAAGAAACGGTTTATCCGGCTTACATTCCCTGGGTCACAGTCCATTGAGGGAAGCCACACAGGAACTCAAGACAAGACCAGGAGTCAAGAACTGACAGACACTATGGAGGAGTGCTGCTTACTGGATTGTTCCTCCTGGCATGCCCAGTTGCTTTGTTACACAGCCCAGAACCTCCTTCTCAGGGGTGGCAGTGCCCACAGTGAGTTGGGCACTCCTTCCATCAGGAATATGCCCCCAATGTCTGCCTGAAGGCAATCTGATGGAAACAGATTTTTCTCAGTTTCTCAGTTGAGGTTCTTCTTCCCAGGTAATTCTAATTTGTGTTAAGCTGGAAAATTAAAAACAAAACCAAAAACAACCAACCAACCAAACAAACAAACAAAAAAAAGCCGTATGGTGGGGCTGGGCAAGATAGTCCAGTCGGTAAAGCAAGCATGGGTACGTGTGTGTCCAACCCCAACTCAGGAGGGGCTGAGGCAAGAGGATGCCTGGGGCTTCCTGGCTAGGCAGTCTAGTCGATTGACGAGCCTAGATCCCAGGGAATGATTGTGTCTTAGAAAAGAAGGTAGATAGCTCCTGAGGGACACCTGGTATTAACCTCTGGCCTCCACATATACCTGTGTACACATGAAGGAAAGCTTTCAAAATTTAAATGAAGTGTCAATGAATACAAATTTCTGAAATACAATGTATTTGAACAATCACACAGTGAACAGAGACTGATAGTATTTCTCAGTATTATCTAGTCCTAAGGATCAAGAGACATAAAAGAGAAACATTTTGTGCTAATGTCTCTTGAGTCATTTATATTATTCAATATTTACTTAAGAATCTAAAGAACTGTTTTTCTCATCTGGTTTTGGAAATTAATGCTGCAGAAGGCAAAGAAGACATATTTAATCTGCACCTAGGCTGGAGGCAAGCAAGCCACAACAATCCTCCTGACTCAGCATACCTCCACACTCTCATTTTTCATTTATAAAAGAAAACTACACTACCACAAATAATGAGACAACAAACCCACATCCCTTCCAAAATGGTCCCCTGAGGAATTGTCAGCACTTGGATAATTTACCCATTCAAAGAGTCTCTCAACATAAGAACACATCAGAAAATAACAGATTAGGGGCTCAGAGCTGGTTGCTCTTGCAGAGAACTTGGGTTCAATTCCCGGCAGTCACATAGCACTCACAACCATCCAAAACTCCAGCTCCAGGTGATCTGACATCCCTCTGGCCTCTGTAGGCACCAGGCACTCACACGGTGCACAGAGGTATGTGCAGGCAAAATACCCACACATACAAAAAAACAACTTGAATCAAAGAAAGTAATAGATTAAAGAGAACCCTACAAAAAGCTAAGGAATTATTCCAGAGACACAAAACAGTTAACAAATGATGTGGGATTCCCCTCTGTATGCTGTGAATACCATTGGTTAATGAATAAAGCTGCTTTGGCCTACAGCAGGGCAGAGTTGAGTAAGGTGGGAACTCCAAGCAGATTGAGGAGGAAAGAAGGCGGAGTCAGAGAGCCTCCATGTTGCTGCTGGAGGAGAAAGGTGGAAGCCACCAGCCAGAACCTTGCCGGTAAACCACGAGCCTTGTAGTAAAATATAAAATAATAGGAATGGGTTAATTTAAGGTGTAAGAGTTAGCTAATAAGAAGCCTGAGCTAATAGGCTGAGCAGTGTTTTAGTTAATACAGTTAGTGTGCAATTATTTTGGGTCTGGGTGACCAGGAATGAAAGGGCAGTTCCAACTACAGGCAGAAAGCAGAAAGTTGCACTGGGACCACAGGAAGAAAGGGGGTGTGAGGAAGATGGGGCCTGAGGAAGGCAGTCAAACCAAGGTGGACTAGAGATAAGTTTTGTTTTTGTTTTGTGGTGAGACAAGAGCTCAAAACAAAACTGGTTTTGAACTCTCTACATAGCCCAAGGTGACCTTGAACTTCTGATCATTCTGCCTTTACCTGTTGAGTGGGATTATAATCATGCACCTCCATGCTCAGTTCTATGCTGTCCTGGGGACATAACCCAAGGCTTTGTGTGTGCAAGACATACTCTACCCATTGAACTACATCCCCAACCCTGGGGATTAATTATAGAGTCAAATCAATGTTCCATTCTTCTCAGCTTCATAATTGTCCTATAGTTATGTGCAGCATAAAGAATATTTTTTGTTCTTAGTAATTATACTTTCTAGTTAGGAGGGAAAAGGATGAATATAGAGATGCAGATATAAATGTATACAAACCTAGCAAATGGTAAAAACTGGATATTTATGTAAATGACATATAAAAGCTATTTTTAAATTATTGTAATGTATTCAATTTTGAAATTATCCAATTTGTAAAATTTTTGTCATCTGTATTTTAAAGTACACAGTCTCACCATGCCCTCTGTCCCCAGAGGACCAATGACTAGTACTCTGAGGCAGGCACATGTTTGACAAGACATTAAAAAAAATAGAAACAGCGGCTTTGAATGTCAGAGGCCAACATCTGAGGCATCCACAGGCGTTTGCGAAACTTCCGAGCCCTCCTCTGCAGCAGGGACAGCAGGGACAGCAGGGACAGCAGGCAGGCTCTGCTGCCAGCTCCTGGTGTCCTGAACTTCCCCTGGACCGTCCCGCATGACTTTCCCAACTCAAGGGTTTTCCATTTGGTCATCCACTCAACAACCTCCAGTGCGTTCCTGTCTTCTGCAGAGCTAAAAATAACCATCTTATCAAGCAGCCAGTTAGAGCAGCATCCACAGCTAACTTAGCATCCCTGGGACTGTTTCTTTAACGGTGACAGTGCATTAGCAAAGGAAGGCGTAAGCTGTGCTGCTGTGTCACGGAAAGCCCATCACTGAGTCTTCACTCAGTGCCTAACAAGACTGGGTCTAGAGTCAGACTTCTTGGGTCCAAATCCTGAACCTGCTTAGTTATATAACTTTGGCCAAGCTTTTTAAGCTTCCTGATCCTATCTTGGCACTGTAGAGTGGAGGTTGGTAACATTGCCCATCACAGACAGATTGCCAAGGCAGAGATGGAAGAGTAAATAATGCATGGTTCTGTAAACTTCAAGAAGCAAATGGCAGCAGATGATACTCTTCAGGGTAGCTGGAAGGGCGAACAAGGGCGCCTTTGGGGTGGCAGAGACGCAATTCCAATAGATCTTATATCATTATACCGGCATTAGCAAGTGAACGTTCATTAAGCTGTAGATTTATTTTTAATGCTCTAGACTGCAACGTAAAAGCAAATTTAAAAAGACATAGTGCCAATAAAATAAGATTCTTCTGAAAATGGGAGATAGATCAGTAGAAAAGGAGCTTGCTGTGAGACCTGAGGACCAGAGCTTGGATCTCTGTTACCCACATAAAAAGTCAGGCATGTCTCTGTAATTCCAGCAATAGGGAGGCAGAGACAAGCAGATCCCTAAGGCATTTGACAGCCATCCTAAGCTGATCAGTGAGTTATAGCTCCGTGAGAGGCCTTGTCTCAAAAAGTGAGATAGTGACTGTGGAAAGCTGAGGAGCATGAATCTCTGGCCTCCACACACATGAACACATACACACACATACCTACATGCATGTGCACACATCCACACAAACACAAGCATCACTGTATGTACAAGGTTAAATTAAAATAAATCAAAATAGGATTATGGCGAAGGTTAAACAGAAAAGTCACGTGATGTGACTAGCGTTTGATAAGCATCCCATGTCAGTCAACCCAGAGGCAAGAGGATCAACTGAGCCCAGTTCATGGACAGCCTGGGCTACAGGGCGAGATACTGTCTCAAGAGAACATTCAGGAGCTGTGTCTATACGGGACATATAGAAATATTTCCTTGGTCTCTAAGCAATGTGACATAATAACTGTTTATATAGATGTCATATGATCAGAAATGGATTACGCCACACAGTAGGGTGGACATAGGTTATATGCAAATGCTATGTTATTTGTATTACACACTTGAGCAGGCACAGAGCTTAGCATGCACGGGGGTTCCTGAACCAACCCATATACATATGAGTGTGAGTGTGTGTGCACACACACACACACACACACACACACACACACGTGTACATCAGTGGGGGAGGGGCAACTGACTGTACTCATTACAGCAGAATTTTTATTTCTTAGCTGTTCTCATTTTCAAACTATTTTTAGCATCTTATCTTTACAACTCTGTGTTACTCTTTCTGTGTACTCACCCAAAAGAGTGACATTGCTCAGACAATTCCAAAGAACGTTTTTTTTTTAAGAAATCTGTGCACTTAGAAGTAACAGGAAATCCCTGGAAGTCATCCATTACGTCCTCAGAGATACATAAGCAGGCCAATTCCATTAGTAAAGAGAAGGCACTAGGGCCAGTCCTCCCGCAATAGGCTTAAATCGTCGAGGATGTTTAAAGCAAAGGGAAGAATTTCAAAAAGAGTACCAAAAAATATGCTATCTTCAGACGTGTCTTAAATGACAGTAAAATACCAATCTGTGGCCCCAGCTGAGCTACCTAGTTCCTCCTGGAGATAATCTCTAATTCTCTTTGACCTGGCAGCTTCCTTAATTGGGCCACCCTGTGGTTTTTTTTTTTTTTTTTTCCAAAAGCTTACCTTGATGAAAGCGTAGCCGACACCGTTATCCGTGATGGTGAGTCCAAGTGAGTCCTCTGATTTATAGACGTTCACTTCCTTTTTTATCCCCTTCACGTGGGCAAATATGAAATCCTCAAGACCCAAGTGCCCTCCTAGGAGCTTCCCCATGTCAATCTTGGGTGTGTTTAAAGTACAAAATAAGATCTGCAAGGAGAAAGAAACCTTCAGATCAGTCTGGTCATTGGCGAACATCTTCAGTAACAGTCCTCAATTTATGTTGTAAAAGCCTCGGTCATAACATAGATTAGTAAATTGGTGGGCAGGTAGAATTTGAAGCAACGTTTTCGTCCATTAACATTAGACAAAACAGACTGAATATTTCTGAAGGCCAGTCCCTAAGGTAAGTCATTTGCATACACGATCTCATAACCCTCCCAATGAATGTATAAAGGACATGTTATCCTCACATCACAAACAGGAAGTGGACACTTAGCAAGATAATTTGCTTAAAGTCACAGCTATCACTTGTCAAAGCCAAGGATCTGACTTCAATTCTTATCAACTTCAAAGCAGTTCAAATTAGGTGGTGGCCTGTTGCCCACACTTCCAAAATGTAAGAGCCTAATCCCAGAGGTCTACATGATTCATGCGCATGATAGTCACACACACACACACACACACACACACACACACACACACGATGGGAATGCATATAAAAACCATTAAGCAGATCTTTTAAAATAAGAAATGTTATTTCTTTTGTATCATAGTGCTTCAAAATAGCAATTAACTGAAGGCGGTGGACCTCTTGCCTAGCATGAATCAGGTTGTGGGCTTATGGGGGAAAAATGCATTTCCTGTCAAAAGTGGCCAGCCCACAAAGGGCCCACTTTGTAAAACTGGCTGTTATGGAACTCACTCTGTAGACCAGGCTGGCCTCAACTCACAGTTCCTTCTGCCTGCTTCTGTCTCGTGAGTGCTATCCAAATTCAGAATGTTCCACAATCCAAAACTTTTTGTACCTCAACCTGACATAGAATATTCTATACAAAATTCTGTTTCCTGCCCAAATTTACTTTTAAAAGTATTATATACCATTGCCTTTAGTCTATATTATATATAAATGAATTTTATATATAAATATAAATATATATATAAATGAATTTTGTGTTAAATATGCAAATATTTCAAAATCCAAAATTAAGCTGAAATCCAAAAATTATCTAATTCTAAGCCTTTAAGAAAAGGGACATGCAACTGACAGGTGTGTTTGTTGGTTGGTTCTAGTTCAGGGTCCCAAGCATGATAAGAACATGCCTGAGGGGCAGTTAGGTGGCTAAGGGGGTAAAGGTGCTTGCCAAGCAAGCCTGACAAACACAAGTTCAATCTCCAGAACCCACATAAAAAGCCAGATGCAGCTGCTTGCGTCTATGATCTCAGTATTTCTCCATAAAGATGTGAGGCAAACGGAACCCTCCAGAAGCTCACATACTCAGCTAGGCAGAAACAAGTGCAAACGGCGCCTCCCAGACCTGAATAATCACACAGAAACTATGCTAATTACAACACTGTAATTAACAAATTAGCTCAGGGTTCTATTAACTCTTAGGTTTTGTTTTGTTTTGTTGGATTTTTGAGACAGCATTTCTCTGTAGTTTTGGAACCTGTCCTGGAATTCTTACATATTAAATCTATCCATTTCTATTATTTTATATTTTGCCATGAGGATCATGGTTTGTTAACTCTTGCTTCTTAGGCGGCTACATGGCATCTCTCTGACTCTGCCCTCTCTGTCTCTCTCTGTCTCTCTCTGTGTCTCTGTCTCTCTCTGTGTCTCTCTCTCTCTCTCTCTCTCTCTCTCTCTCTCTCTCTCTCTCTCTCTCTCTCTCACTCTCTCTCTGTTCTGATTTCCCCCCTGGTTTTACTTGTTAAGCCATTGGCCAAAACAGCTTTATTCATTAACCAATAAAAGCATCACATATACAGAAGGACATCCCACATCAAACAAGAGAGGCCCTGCCTCAAGGAAAGACAAAAGAAGAGAACCATTGGCTGAAAAGTGTCCTCCGACGTCCACACAGGTGCCATGTCATATACATGCTGCCTCGCAAAATAATCGTTACGAACACACTACCACTGAGCTATATCTCCAGCCTTGCTTTTCTGTTTATTTTTCCCATCTTAGAAAATAATGGCTTAGAGAGGAAAAGGAAGCCTTGTCTAGTTCCCTAGCCATGGCAAACTGACTCCAATCTCTTTATCCTCCAGTGCTTCTCTGAGATCTAACAACTGCATAGGGCCACCTAGTCATTTCCTAATGCGTTAGCACAACTGGGAGTCAGGTGTGAAGGCAAGTATCCTCTGCTCTCAGCAGATGAGGATATCAGCTCAGACCCAAAAGAGTGTTCATTTGTCTAAGGTCAAAGTCATAACAAGAATTCAGACTCCAGTGGCTTTTGTCTAACCTACAGTGCTGTTAATGTAAATTCAGTCTTCAATCAAAAGTGTCTCTACATCAAAGACTGCATTTTTACTGCGTGGAAGTAAATAGTTTGTGTAGTAAATTATTCACTTCCTAAAAAGAGAAAGACAGCTTCCAAAAGGAATTACGTCTAAATGGCTCTAAAAGTCACACACACCAGTTATTTTAGCAAATACCAAAATATCTGCAAAGCACGATTGTGCAATTTGAATTATAGTAATTGGAGTTTTTTAATGTTGCTTCTGGTAATTTTAAACTATTTACATTCATTTCTTCATATTATAAACATAGGCATTCCAAAATCTCTTGCCTAGTATTTTTCTCAATATAACATACATACTAAATCTTTAGTATTTTTTTATTATTTTTATTGAGTTATATATTTTACTCTTCCCTCCCATCCCCTCCCTTCCTTTTCTATCCTCTCCCATGGTCCCCATGCTCCCAATTTACTCAGGAGATCTTGTCTTTTTCTCCTAGTATTGTTTTAAACAATGCATCATCCTATATAAAAGTCCTTAATACCTACAGTCACTAGAAACAGTTTCACGGCTTAGAGAAGATACAATTTGGCAACAAGGCAGACATTTAGCAACATGATACTGTATGCTTTATTTAGACCTTCATGAGGATATTGTAGAAAGCCCTGCCTCGAACAGGGTAGAACTTTCTATAAATGATTCACTTCTAAATCAGCCACCCCAGGTCAGCAGTGGCAAGTCTTAAATAAGCACTGAGCCACTCTTTGTGATCCTTCGCCCACACAACACGAGTGCTTTTCCCCAGTGTTTCTCATGACTAAAATAGGAAGACAAAAGGATTCTATCCAAAAAATGAAAGCCAAATCCATATTTTTAGACCACCACTGACTTCCCGGAATAACCAAGGAACATATTTTTCTGCTGTGAAGTCTAATCAAAGAAGCTATGTATCTAAGAAAATCAAAATCACAAGGCAGCTCTTGAGACACAAGAAAAGGTTACAAGGGCATGGGTTTCAATCTTGCCTGTGTGGACACGACCCAGACACTAACCCAACAAGTGAGACATCACCCTCTCCACAATAGCCCTGCAGTAAGATGAGACAATTGAGCTTATCCTACCCGAGTAACGTAAGGTACTTGCCAACCTTAAGACATCGTAAATCATAAACGCTGCAACGCTTCCAGCTCTCCTAACAATTACCTTCCATAAAGGTTCCTCCTCCTTGACACAAAAGATGAAGGAAAACCCAGGCAGGCAAGGAGATTGGGTCAGCATCCTGACATAGGATGGCTTGTGGACATCGTACACATTGATGAGATATGTGAACGGAACTCCAGGCACATCAGCCAATCTGCACACACGGTTGTAAAGGGGCCACTAGGCATTAAGAGAACATTTAACCTAAATATCCCACCTTGTTTGGCAAAATGCTCATGAAGAACTGCAGTGAGTCCTTCAGGGAGTCTGACCCATAACACTCAGAGGAAAATCTAAAGAGCAGCTGACATTTAAAAACCACCTAAAGGGGCATTGGGGAGAAGATTTAGCAGTTAGACTTGCTGAGCTTAGGACTGGAGGTCAGCTCCCAGCATCCTGTCAGGGTGCTTACAACCACCTCTAATTCCAGCTCCAGGGATCCAATGCCTCCTTCTGGCTTCTGTGGGTTCTCGTATGCAGGTGTACACACACACACACACACACACACACACACACACACGCACATTAAAATAAGACCAGAATGAGGCATGCAGACATCAAAGTGGAGCGATAAGGGAAGATGGTCTATTGCTACAGTCTAGAACAAAGATTCTGACGAAAAGCTGCACTGGGGGAAGAGCACACTAGAGAAACTATCAGAAAGAAAGGGCAAGGGGAACAGTACATAAATATTTTTTCCGGACCAAGACATTTGAAAACTGTTAGGAAAAGGTTCTTTTGGGCTCCCTGGATGAGGCTAATAAAGCATTTGGGAGAAGAGGGTGAACAGGAACTTGAATCTTCATTAAGAGTTTGGAAAATGTAAGAAATGGGTAGAGTGGGAGGCGTGGCTAAACACACAAGCGTGGTTTCCCTATTGCATACGAGGTGTGAGGTTTCGCATGAGCACAAGGTGCTAGGTTTTGGCCCTCTCCTCGCTCCAGGGACAAAAATCCGCAGAACCAAAGACTGGGTTGACGGAAGTCTGTGGATGAGTAGGTCACAGGCTTAAGTAAAGAGCTCTCGGCTGGGAGTTGCCTATGCTTACCCCTCCCCCTACCACCGCTTCCTACCCAGTTCCCACCACGCAGACTCTTCCCACCCTCTGCTTGCCCGCGCCGTTTCTACTCTGCCTGTGAGATTCCTAGTACTAGGACAGGCAGAGAATTCAGAGAAGGAGAGAGGATCTAGCAGGGTTAGAAGTCTTCGCAAAAGGCTGCCAGGCTCAACTCCCAAGAATGTGTCGCCACATCAGAGCCAGGACAAAGAGTACCAGGCGCCTGGCTCCAGGCTAGGTACTGGCTCCGTGACTGTGCTACCTGCTTCTATTTTTATGCCCACACATACTCCCCTCCTCCAGCCCTCCTCAGATGCCTGTGATGTGTAACCCTCCTCATGGCTTGGGGAGGGGGTGGGGAGGGGGGGAGCAATCCTGCTGCACCGCAAACAGTGGGAAAACTTTACCTCCTGGCTTCCTTTGCCCTCAGGCAATTTGGTCATCATTCAGTTAACTTCTGTTCCCAGGTTACCCTTTGTCTCAAAGCAATTATGAGTACCGCTGCCTTTGCTCTCTGGATTATTCGGCTGTGGGATGTATTTGTATGGTCTCCTTTTCCTGTTTCGTTTCCTCCGCAGAAGACTAACAGACACGGCCCTGTGTTAGCACATTGAGATTAAGACATGTGTAAATAGAAAATTCGGGTAAGTGGCTCAGTGGGAAAAGCTCTTGCAAGTATGAAGCTAATGGCTTGAGTCTGATCCTCAGAGCCCTTGTGAAAAGGGCAGATTTGGTGGTGAGCCTCTGAAATCCCAGCATCCAACAGCAAAAGGAGAGGCATAGACAGGAGAGTCTCCAAGGACCAAAGAGCTTGGGATACCAAATGTGGCAGGAAGAGTAAGAAAAGCTCCTCCTCGACAAAGTGAAGGCACGGAAGCCATCTCCTGAACATCGTCCTCTGGCATGCACTTGCCATGACACTCACGTGTCTGAAAAGGAGCAGGTAGACAGCAGACAGACAGACGCACACCACCACCACCACCACAGACAACAACAACAATAATAGTAATTTCTAATTAAAAATAAAGGAAAACCCTATGTCAGGAGCTGGGCAGAGGCTGTAACTTGAATGCTCTGTCACAGATAACCAATCCCATCCCCCATCTGGGCTTCTCGGGCCATGATATGAACATAATTACCAAGATCCTAGGAGACTGAGGGTGGAAAGAGCCGAAAATTATCTTCGGCTGCTGAACATGGATGCATGTTTAATAGAATGTTTAGCAGATTAGCAGAATTATAAGCTAAGAAATATCCCATCACAGTACTGTCTATGTTTAGCAATAATACACAGAGAAACACCCTCCCAAAACCCGCCTCCCCATCTGACCTCAAAGCTTGTGCTTTCTGTTGCCCCACGCTGATGCCCCACCTGTCAAGAACACTGGAAACCTGTCCAGAGCTGCAGCAGTCTGTGACAGTGTGACAGCATGCTCTTCTCCGCAAACGATAGTCCTGTGAGGGCTGGGCCTGTGGTTCAGGGCTTGCCTGGCATGTGCCAACCCCTGGCTTCCTATTTCCAGCATCTAGAGAAAAACCAAATGTTCCATACGATTGATTCTAAAAGCCTAAACCCAGCAATGGTCTCCTCCTGTCCTCCCGGTGGAGAACAGTACCTGAAGAAGCCGAGAGTCAAACAATGGTCCTAGGGCAGAGGTGGGTGGCGCCAACCTCTAAGGAAACAGGTGAAACCTGCGAGAGCTCCTGGTTGCCACGATGGGCATGTGATGCTGGCATTTGCAGGAGGGTTGGAAGGGCTCAGAGATGCCACATGAACCGCCTGGCTGGTGAAGAAATGGGTAACATTCCAAATAAGTTTCAAGTGCCCTAGTAGATATTCACACTGAGAAGGTGGGGAACACGTTCACTTAAGCCCAGGCTCTAATTCTATGTCACAAGGGGAGTAAGAACTCTTGGTTCTGAGTTCCCCTGGACCACAGTGACCATGCAAATCAAAGACCCATGCAAATGCTTACCAAGAATCGTTCGTTTGAGAAAATGAAGTCACTAACAGAACCCTACCCATATTATTTACTTTTTAACACATATTTCAGTCAGCTCCTGGTGTTGTTCTTTTGCAATAATTTTGACTGTTCACAAATATTACTTGGCCCTTCTCTACTTTAAATTTTCATAGGAGGCTAGAGCAGTGGTTTAGAAGCTAAGAGCATTGACTGCTCTTCCAGATTGTCAGCATCCACGTGGCAGCTCACAACTGCCTAACTCCATTGCAAGGGACTCTCAGCCTTCTTCTTACCTCTTTGAGTACCAGATGTACACACAGTGCACAGGCATACATGCAGACAAAACACCAATAAACATAAAACTAAATTTAAAAAAAATATCATGGGCTAGCAAAATGATTCAGCAGGTAAGGGCACTTGCCATACAAGGCCTGCGTTCAGTCCCTGAAATATGCAGTGGAAAGAGAATCAGTTCCTGACCTTCATGTCATAGCACACATGTGCACACACACACACACACACACCCCACAACCCCATAGTCAATTTAAAAGGTTTAAATGTCGCATATGAAGACAAAGAAAGTTGAGCATGGTGGTCCATACCTGTAATCCCAGCATTTGGGAGGTTCACACTGAATTACCACAGGCTCATCCCAGTACTTTAGAGCCAGAGCCAGGTAGATATTTGTGAGTTTAAGACCAGCCTGGTCTACCTAGTGGATTACAGAACAGCCAGAACTACATAGAGAGATCCTGTCTATTAAAAAAAGAAGAATCCCAAGGAACTAGCTGGGGGCATCTCCCTGGACACCTGGGAACCCCTCAAGAGTCAAGTCTCTTGACAACCCTCAGATGGCTCACTTAATTAAGATATATGCTTCCCTGCTCCCATGTCCACCCTTCCTATATCCCAAGCATCCCCTTCCCCAAGCTCTCCCCATCCTCCCCTTCACGCTTTTCTCCCCCCATCTCCCCTTGCCCCCATCCCACCCCACCCCCAAGTTCCCAATTTATGCCCGGCAATCTTATCTACTTCCAACATCCAAAAGGATAACTGTATGTTTTTATTTGGGTTCATCTTCTTATTGTCTTCTCAAGGATCACGAATTATAGGCTCGATGTCCTTTAATTATGGCTAGAAACCAATTATGAGTGAGTACATCCCATGTTCATCTTTTTGGGTCTGGGTTACCTCACTTAGAATAGTGTTTTCTATTTCCATCCATTTGCCTGCAAAATTCAAGATGTCATTGTTTTTTACCGCTGAGTAGTAGTTTGGTTGATCAGCTTCCTGGACCTGGAGGGAGTTGGGAGGACCTTGGACTCAACATAGTGTAGAGAACCCTGATGGCTCTTTGGCCTGGAGAGGGAGGGAGTGGGGGTATGGGTGGAGGGGAGGGAAGGGGGAGGAGGAGGAGAGGAGATGGCAATTTTTAATAAAAAAAAAAACTGGAAAAAAATAAAAAAATAAAAAAAACAAAAAAAAGAAGAATCATTATATAAAGGAAAGAGAGAGCACTGGCTTTGAAGGAAGGCATGCAGGAGGAGGATGGTGATTTTGAGACCAGTTTGGGCTACATAGAGATTTCTAGCCAAGCCAGACTACATAACAAGACCTTGTGTTGTTTGGAGAAAAAAAGGAAGAGGGAGTGAGCTTTGGATTTGGACAGACACTTGGAATCAAGACATTGTTCTGCAAATGGATGGATCTAGAAAGTACCATACTGGGTGAGGTAACCCAGACCCAGAAAGACAAATATCATAAGCACTCACTCATAAGTGGCTTTTAGACATAAAGCAAAGAAAAACTAGCCTACAATTCATAATCCCAGAGAACCTAGACAACTAAGAGGACACTAAGAGAGAGACATTCAAGGATCTAATCTACATGGAAAGTAGAAAAAGACAAGATCTCCTGAGTAAATTGGGAGTATGGGGACCATGGAAGAGGATAGAGGGGAGTAGAGAAAAATATATAGCTCAATAAAAACAATTTTAAAAAATACTATTCCTAACATATCTCACTTTTTTCTAAACAAAAACGCAAAACTTAAACTTGAACATACTGTACATAATCAGAACAATTATCAAATAAAAATTGTGTTTCAAATGTAAAAAATTTACTAGTCTGAATCTTACTTTCCTCATAAAGGAATAAAAAGAAATAACAAAATAAAACATTGCCCTGCCCTGTCCTGCACACTTCACGTGTGCTGTAAGCGCCAGTTGCCTCCACTGTGAAACACGGCAATTTCTAGAGGTTCTGGAAAGAATCATCATCACATTAGATCAGAGAGCGTGTTAACAGCAGTCATGTGCTTTCTGTTTCTTAGTGTGTGCATCCTGCCCCCATTTACACAGACAGAAAAATCAAGCTTGGAAGTGGGAAATACAAAAAATACAGGCAGAGAATCAAGTAACAGGGATGGGGAACATCCTAATTATAACCAGAACGTGAACTGATGTCCAAATGAGGAGAATTTGGGGAGGCTGAATCAGAACTGGCCCTGGATCAGGAAAGAGAAAGCTCTAACACAGATCAAACGGCCACCACTGCAAGAAAGTGACACACTGATGTGTGAATCATTGTAACAATGATACAGAATCACCATCTCCTTAGCTCTGACACTATGTATCCCTCTGAGGCCACTTTAACACTGTAACTTAGTAACCTGTTACTTTTACAAACTGCGCTGTGGATCCTGGGTGTCAGCCACCAAATGGAAACAGTTGGGCCTGTCGCTCTACAAGCACTCTATCTCCAGGGACGTTTTTATACACACAACAATGATGTTTTCTCAATGCGTGAGTTCTTAGCCCGCTCAGCCACTAACAGAGGGTCAGACACATCCTGTCACTAACAAGCTCTAAATCTCTTCCAGTTAGATATCCAGAAAACTGCAGGACCTTGTAGGCCATTAATAGAGAAGTGCAGGTTAGTAGTTAGCCACCTATTACAATCAAACTTATAGTCATGTTACTGTTATGTTTTCAAGGTCAAACAGATATATTTTAGATAGACAGGTGGTCTTCAAGCACTTCAGAGATCTACAGAATATGGCATTTAATATGTTTTAATAACATGATGTTTTTTGAGAATGAGACTCGTCTGTCCAGGCAGCACCAATCTACTTAAGGACCTTGCTAGTATCAGCCAAGTCCAAGCTTTGACTTCCAGCTCTACACTTAACACCCAAACACTCAGCACACCCTGCAAGAGTTCCTAACACCATGCAAGTGAGCTTTGATTTTTATTTTTTTGTTTTGTCTGTCTTTTTTTTTTTGTATCCTAACCCAGAAAAGCTACCTCTTCTCTGCCTTTCTCCTGTCTAGCTCAGCAAGCATCTAGCTCAAAGGTATTTGTTAATTAGTTACTCCTCTCTGAATAATTAGTTTCAAGGAGCACCCTTGGTGAACTCAGGGCTCTCGCCTCAGGAGACACAGATTTCTCAGCAATCATTAAAATTTGGCTCCTCCTTGATGAGACAATAGCAGTTCTCTTAATGCATGGGGAGGGGATGTTGGCCCCTGGGACAACATGAGCTCCCAGTGGCTTCCCCTCCCAGGCCTTTGTCTTCTTAGATCTTCTCCTCTCCTGCCATTCACTACCAACTGGGCAGAGGAGGAGTTCAATGTGCTTCTAACAAGCCTCCTTGTTAAAGTCAGGGGAGAGTGGCACCACACCGTGTAGCACAATTAATAAAAACACACAGAGAGAAATTGGGGTTCAACCTGAAGATCAGAAAAATGTGGAGGCCCAAAGAGGCCAAAGGTCAGAGTTTGGGAGTTTCTAATCCCTTCAAGGTTATTGTGCTTCTACCTCAGACAAAAGTCCCACCTAGTTGTAATTCAGTAATTCAGAGCTCTGCTCTCTCAAGGGTATTGTCAACAGGTGTGGCTAGTTGCCAGACCGTGTGCCCCTGGAATAGGGAAGTAGTTAGGATCCAACTAAGTTCCAGTTCCCTTAAGGAAATAACTTGGGATTTCACCCAGGGAGTGGTTTGCCTACAGAGTGTTTGGTCTAGGGTGTGAGTCTGGGGCATGAGTATGGTAAATGTAGCCCATGACTTTCAATTGGTATGTTAATGAAGTCGTTTGTCTTACTCCTACCTTTTGGGGTCAGGGGTATATTAAACAGTTGGAAATTAAGCACGGGTGAAATTTTCAGTGCTCACTGAAAAATTCCCTCCTGATACTATCCTACATGTTTCTGCATTTTATTATTTTCGTTCGCATCTTTGTATTCTTTACTATAGTTATAAATTCCCATGCCTCCACTCTGAAGAAAGGTATTTTTGTGGAGGCTGGCCCCCAACAGAAAAGGAAAACAGCCAGTCCACTGACTCTTACCTCTACCTCAGTCTGAAATGGTGATCCTTCCTCCAGGAATCTCAAAATAAGACTGCGTCTGAGAGCTGTCTCCTCTGTTTTATAATCCTCTCTAGAGTTGGGATTAAAGGCATGCACTACTACTGCCTGGTTCCTATGGCAAACTAGTATGGCCACTTGGATTAAAGGTATGTGTCATGTGTCACCACTGACTGGTCTGTAAGGCTAACTAGGGTGGCTTCAGACAAGCTTTATTTATTAAAATGCAAATGAAATGTCACTACAACACATTTATACATTATTGTCTTTACCAAGCATACATGTAGCCCTAACATTCAACACTAAGATTCTAGACCTAATACCACATAGACTGAACTTGGGTACAGTCATGTAGTGACCCAAATTTAGGAAGCGGAGACAGGAATATCAGAAACTAAGACCAAGGGCTGGCTAGATGGGTAAAGGTGTCTGTCGCCAAACCTTATGACTTACATTGGGTTTCAGGACCTATATGGTGCAAGAAGAGATTCAACACATCCTCTCCAGCATAAGTTGCACACAGCAGAAAAAAAAATAATGACATCTTGAGATTTGCAGGCAAACGGACAGGGCTAGAGAACATCATATTGAGTGAAGTAACTCAGACCCAGAAAGACAAACATCATATGTAATCTCTCATAAGTGGTTTTTAGACATAAAGCAAAGAAAGCCAGCTTACAATTCACAATCCCAGAGAACCTAGACAACAATGAGGACCCTAAGAGAGACAAACATTGATCTAATCTACATGGAAAGTAGAAAAGAAAAGATCTCCTGAGTAAACTGGGAGCATGAGGACCATGGGAGAAGGTTGAAGGGGAGGGGAGAGGAAGGAAGGGGAACAGAGAAAAATGTATAGCTTAATAAAATGAATTTTAAAAAGTTTTTAAAAATGCATGACTTATCGTCCCCTAATTTAAGATGTCTCAGAATGTGCACCTTGGTCAGCTCCTCTCCTGTCGGACTCTTCAGACTTCACCTGCCTACACCACATTACACTACAGGCAGAATAGAGTTCAGTCCAGGGGCCAGGGCATGAGAGGGTCCTGGCTCTCCCACACCGGATCCTGACAGATCACAGAGACTCTGCAGAGACTCTGGCTGAGGAATTGATATGTGACTCATAATGTAGGGCACAGAAAACAAGGTTTTTACCCAGCAAAAAAGGAAAGAGGAGGAAGGAGGTTTTTGGCTTTAAAAAGAATCGTGTTTGAGCATGCATGCGTACATGCATGCATGCGTGTGTGTGTGTTTGCACACGTGCACACCTGCATACACGCATGAACAAGATGAGACACCTGGAGGACAGATGGGGGCCAGAGGACAATCTCAGATGTCAATCCTCCCTTGTTTGAGGCAGGATCTCTCATTTGCTGTTCACTGCGGGGATTCTCCTCTTCTTCCTGTCTTTCCTCAGGAGCACTGGGATTATAGACTTGCTCCACATCCAGCTTTATGTGGGCTCTGGAAATCCTTAGTCAGGTCCTCACAGAGCAGGTGCTGTACCTACTGAGCCACCTCCCAGCCCTAGAAAGGAAACTATTAGCCACTCAGACTAGGACAGTTCGTCTAGGACAGCAGCCCAGAGAGACACGGGCACACAGACAAATGCCCGAGATTATCTGAGTGTCTCTATCTCTCGCATAACACACCTACCGCCTACTCCAGACAGCTGAAGCGATGAGCAGAAGTGAGGGGCCCACCATCCAATCAGCTCCTTCCGGCTAGTCTGCTCATCTCTGAACTTCTTTTTGTTCTTTGCCTTTTATTCGTGTATTTGAGTGTGTGCACACGTGTGAGCACGTACCACAGTGGGAACATGGCGGTTGAAGAACAACTTGCTGTAAACAGTTCTATCCAGAGTTCAGAACCCAGGTATGGAACTCAGGCGGCCAGGCCTGACCACAGGCGCCTTTACCCACTGATCCGTCTCAGCAGCCCTCCCCTTTTCCTTCTCAAAGTATGTCATTTTCCTGAAGTTTCACATGACAACGAAACTTAGGCTCAAAGGGGAACAGTAAGCACACAAAGTGATTGTCGACACATTCCTAAGTTCTCAGGCAACACAGCACAAATCCAGTAATACCAGCAAACCGAACATTATTTATAAAGGAAACAGAGCAAACACATGGTTGATTGAGCTTTACCTGTAGAACACGAGTCAGGCATTTCTGCAGCTTCCTGGCCTGGAGAATAAAGCCACACACTCCCTAAGAGACGCCAGTCCCACCGCTGTCTAACTGTCAACTTCGCCTCACCATATCCACCGTGTATGTTTATTTAACAAAGGTTTATGGAGCACCTAGCCATCTGATGATTTAAGAACTAGATTTTTTTTTAAAATAGTCCTGCTCTCAGGAAGAGAGAGAGAACTTGCTGAATGTAACTCATGGTGCGGATGCCATGGGGTACAGTGTACACTTGTCGCTTTCAAATGGGTAGGCCAATAGGGAAAGTTTCTTGGCAGAACAGGGATAAAATGCTCAAAGATTATCAAGTGTGGGGTTGGAGATGTGACTCAGTTGACTAACGTGCACAACAACTTGGATTTGCTCCTCCACGTCACATAGCCTGAGCATGGTAGAACACACCTGTAACCCAGCACTCAGGAAGTGGAGGCAAGATGATCAGAAGTTCAAGACCATCCTCGCCTACATGCACTGTAAGACCAGCCTGGGATACATGAGCTCTGAACTAAAAAGTCTGAAATGTAAGGAGAAGCATGTGATGGGAGCAGGAACTGCAGGGGAAGATGCAGGAGGTAGCAGGAAGCTACCTTGGTTGGTGGAAGGTACTTAGGAGCAATCAGATTGAAAATATCAAAGAATCGGATCTTAGAACATAAAATGGGTGGATTGAGGGAAACCAAACTCAGGGTGTCTCTTTAGTACACACACATCACTGATCCAGCAGTGACAACCACCAGTAATGCCTATCCAAAGACCACCAGGGATTCTGCCCCAGAGTTCATTCCTACGTATGATAAACTATGAATGAGAACACTTCCTGGAGACTATTCCAAGGGGAGCTTTAGGGTCTTGGAACAGCTCAGGCACTTGCCTTGCAAGCGTGAAGGTCTGAGTTCAGTTCAGTTCATGTTTTAATAACCCACGCTTTAAGCTGGGGTGGGAGGGTGGTGCTGGAGAGATGGCTCAATGGTTAAGAGCTCTTGCTTCTTGAAAGGGACCGACCATTGTCAATCAGTTTGGGCAGCTCACAGCAACCCATAACTCCAGCTCCATGGGATCTAATGCACATGGTGCACATAAATAAATAAAATTAAAAATTATACATGGCACTGTGCACTTGTAAACCCCAGTGCAAGGGCAATAGAGGCAGGTGAGTCTTGGGGCTCAATCACATCCAGTCTGCTGGGCTCCAAGTTAGTAAGAGACCCCATCTCAAAACTGAAATGAACAAGACCTGAGGACCGTCACCCAAGGCTGACCTCTGGCCCCATACACGTGCATGTGTGTCTGTGTCTGTAAGACAGTATTTGGCTAACTAAGACTTATTGGGAATTAATGATTGCTGGAGGAGGAGAGTCATTTTTCTTCAATAGCATAACTACTGGAAAGTCTCCCATGCTCCATGAAATAACTTCCCACTCATGCTCCATGAAAGCAACCCTAACTAAACTCACTGGGTCCAAACAAAAAGGATATGAAAGTGAGAGGACTTGTCAGGAAGAAGGGTTCACAGCAGAAATGGGAGGGAACCAGACAGAGTGATGGTGGGTGAATCTGATCAAAATGCACAATACACATATATAAAACTGTCAAAGAATAAACAAAAAAATTAAAAGTAGAAACAAGTGGAAATGAAGAAAGAGAAAAAGAAAAAAGACAGGATGGAAGGAATAACGACTGGAGGTTTTAGGTTTAGGGTTTAGTGATTGGGAGCAAGGTCGTCAAAGCATAGGTTTGCCCTGGTGCTCAGGACAGTGTTGATCTTACACCATGGACCTTGATAAAGCCATTTATCGGGGGGAAATATTGTAGTCTTGGGGTAATTTTACCTGACAGACACACTGAAGGGGCTGTTTCTGTGCAACAGGAAGCTGCCAAAGCTACCGTAAGTACCTCCTGTGAGAGTCAGCTACGTTTCTCCCTCACACTCTGCTGGGCTTACTTCATTGTCCTCAGAAATCAACAGGAACATTAATTCCAAATTCCAAGTTCTGCCATCCTGTGGCCATGCTGTCACTGGGAGTGGGGATGGGGAGGTCTGTGAGTCCCAGCCCTCAGGTCTTCCTGGAGTTCACATGTATGAGTCAGGTCAAGAGCAGCTCTACCTGCCTGTTTTCTGTGTAGCTGGGAAATAGTAAAGACTGAAGAACATTTTGTATTCTCCAGAACTCCACAGCCAGACGCTGGTGCCAAAGAGCTGAGAAAGGAAACTGCTCCTAAGCCTGGAAGACAGCTCCCTATATGCTGGAAGCCACCTAGCAAGTGACTTTGCTCCCAAACAGCTGCAGATGTCACCATTTACGGTGAATATGCTAATTAGCTTGACTGCCGTAATTGCACCATATACGTCTATCAAATGCTGTGCTTTACACCTTAAACACATACCATTTTTTTATATAGTAAGGGAGATGTGCAAGAATGAAAACCTGAATTTGGCTCCCTAGTTGGGCATGGCCGTGTAAGTCTGTAACACCAGTACTGTGGGTCAGAGACAGGCAGATCCAGGAAGCTGGGTGGCCAGTCGGTCTAGCCCAAAGGACAAGCTTCCCGTTCAGGGAGACACCACGTCTCAACGCAAGACATAAAAAACAATAAAAGGAAACATCCCCCTCTGCTTCTGCATTGCACACGAAGGCGTGTGTGTACCCACATGCTCATGTGCCTGTCTCTCACACACGCATGCACAAACAAAGATTTAAATTAAAAATAAAGAAAAAAGGTGTGTGTATGTCAGGAGAGAACCAACCGCTAGATGGGTCACTCACTCATTCGATGAGCTACTTGGCATCTAACTATACAAACTGATGGAGGAGTATCTATTCCTTCTACAACAAACTGATAAAGGTTGCCTCTCTCTAAGCCAAAATGTTGCCAAACCTGAAATTTTTAAAGTGTCATCATGGCCCAGGTATAAAATTCCACCAATTTCACACCTGACCTCAGGTGATGGGACACAGATAAAATCTGGGCACACACTCAGAGTGGTGTATAAAATTATATTCAGGCTGTGTATAAGGTGAATACAAAGCATAACATTAATTTTGCTGCGTGTTATAAAGTATACATAAAACAGAAGTTAATTTTCTGTTTAGACTCAGGTTCTTTCCCCAAGACATTTCATTATGCATGTGCAAATATTACAAAAATATTTTTTAAAAGTCTGAAATGATGTGGGACGCCCTTCTGTATGCTGTGACTATGTCTTATTACCATTGGTTAATAAAGAAGCTGATTTGGGGTTGGAGAGATGGTTCAGCAGTTAAGAGCACTGGCTGCTCTTCCAGAGGTCCTGAGTCCAATTCCCAGCAACCGCATGGTAGCTTACAACCATCTAAAATGAGATCTGGTGCCTTCTTCTGGCCTGCAGGCATGCATACAGGCAGAACACTGTATGCATAATAAAGAAGCTGATTTGGCTAATAGCCAGGCAGAATAGAGCCAGATGAAAAAAATCCAAGCAGAAAGACAGGGAGAAAGAAAGCAGAGTCAGGGAGATGCCAACAACTGCTGGAGAAGCAAGATGTGAGGTAACAAGTCATGAGCCTCATGGCAAAATATAGAATAGAAATTGGTTAATTTAAGTTTTAAGAGCTAGTTAATAATAAGCCTGAGCTAATGGACCAAACAGTTTGTAATTAATATTAAGCCTGAGAGTGGTTATTCAGGAGCTGGCAGGCAGGAGAGAAGTCTCCAGTTACACCACTGAAACATCCTGGTTACAAGCACTTTGGGTGAGGGAGATCGCTGAGCAGTATAACCAAGACCACAGAAATAATTCCTGAGCCCTGTAAAGAAACTGAGTCTGAGGTTCTGGTTTCTGGATATACAAACTTCTAACCACATTCCAGCATACGACCTGCTCCTGAGTCTTTCCTCATGATAAGGATTTAAAAGACGTAACAGCCACCACCTACTTGCTGAACAGTTACAGTAGTTAAATATTCAAAACGCCTCTTCAACAAAATGTATAACCACCACGCTCAGGAGCTACAGCCACAATGACTCAGCTCCTTTATGTAACCCGAATGTTTTTAATTCCTTTCGGGACTGGGGAAATGGCTGAGTGGTTAAGAGTGCTTGTACAAGCCTGAGGACCTGAGTTCAAATTAACAGGCGTGTAAAAGTTGAGTATAGCGAAGCATGCCTATGAGCCCAATGTTGTGGGACAAAGATGGAAATCCCACTGGTCAGTCAGCCTCAGTGCAGAGGAGATGGTCAGATTCAGTGAGTAGCTCTCTCTCAAGGCAGTAAGTCAGAGAACAGAGGAAGACACCTCTGATTCTGCTCTGCCTTCTATATTCGAACATGTGCACACTCTCATGTGCATGAGCCAAACATGCATACATATACCACATACATCTACACACATACATACCACATACACACATCACACCATACCACATACACATCCTATACCACATACATCTATACACACACATACCACACACACACCATACCATACACATCTACACACACACACCACATACATACAACATACCACACACACACACTGTATTGCACACATCTACACACATACACACACCATACCACACACACCATATCACGCACATCTACACACACACACATACCATACACTCATACCACCCACATACAAACACCATACCACACACACACCATACCACCCACATGCACAAACACACACCCCACCCATTCTCCAACATACGTACACACACACAGCAGGAAATGAAAAAAACTCATTTGACTTTCTGAAGAGCTATCCTTCATTTGTGGGATGAGTTAACCAGCCTTTTAGAGTCAATTACTCACTTTTTTTCTTTCTCTCTCTCTTTTTTTACTGAATTGCTCATTTAGTTGTTGGGAAGAAGCATCAGCAAGAGGCTTTTTGCATAATTGGCCATCTGTTTCTATGTAATGATCACAATCGTCTGCACCCAGCCAACATCAGTAACAAATGCAAATCAGTTCACAGGCTTCCTTCCCTTCCTCCTCCAGGGGCCACGAGACAGCCTACACCCACAGCAGTCAGTTCACAGCAGCGGCCACGAGACAACCGAAACTCACAACAGTCAGCTCACAGCAGCGCCTTCTTAGTTTTGCATATGTTCACTGTGCATCATGACAAGTTCCGTAGAGATGATTTCATTCAAAAATATCATATGCTTTGACTGTGTTCACTCCTCATACATTCCCCATCCTGTAAGGACCCTTCCTTTTCCCACAGCCTTGGGTCTACTTTCATGACATATACGTATGTTGTTATGTATGTACACATACATCTTATATAATCTAGCATATATATACAAATGTATGTGAAAATCTGCAATGTTTGTCTGAGTCTGGCTTCTTTCATTCAATATGTTTATCTACAATTGCTCTGTTTTTCTTCAAATGAATTACTTGCATTCTTCTTTATAGTTGAATAAAGCTCCATTAAGTGTGTGTGTATGTATGCATGTATTATGCATACATGCACATAAATACATATGTAATTTCCTCTGTCCATCCATCATCTGACAGACACCTAAGCTGCTGTCATAGCTCAGCTACTAGGAACAGTGCAACAATACACACGGCCGTGTAGGTACCTCTACGGCACGCTGATGAAAAGTCCTTTTGAGCCAGAAGCAGGACAGTTCGATTTTATGGTGTTCCAGCTTTAGCTTTTGTAATATTTACTCTAATTTCCTAGTAGCTGCACTGGCTTACACTCCCACCAGCCACACATAGGGTTGCTACTCTCCTTCCATCCCCTGCCCAGTGCTTGGTTTTGTTTATTATTGTAGTTGCTGTAATTGTGTGCATGTGTGTGTGTGTGTGTCTGTGTGTGTGTCTGTGTGTGTGTCTGTGTGTGTGTGTGTGTGTGTGTGCATGATAAAAAAGAGTGCATGTATTCCAGATGACACATGTATAGGTCAGAAAACAATTTTGCGGAGCTGATTCTTGTAGGCCCATATTTCTTTATGGTGTGGCAGCCAGGCTCTGAAGCCATAGGCCCCCCTTGATAGGGTTCCAAGTCACTATGTTCATAAGGCAAGTGTTTTACCACTAAGCCAGATTGCCAACCCTGCTACTTCTTTTCTTAATGAGAACAATTCTGAATTTGGTAATTGATCTTAATGGTGTTTTGACTTGCATTTTCCTAATGACTAATACAACATCTTTTGGGTACAAGGGCAACAAGTATCTTTGTGTCTGAGTTGAAAAACTGTTTGCTTAAAAGGTTTTCCTTGGCTGGAGATATGCACAGTGGTTAAGAATACTGGCCACCCTTGCAGAGGACCAGGGTTCAAATCCCAGCAGCTATATAGGGGCTCACAACCATCCATAACTACAGACCCAGGAGATCTGATGCTCCTTCTGGGCTCCAAGGGCACTGCATGCATGCATACTTACTTACATACATACATACATACATACATGTAGGCTCACATCCATACACACAAAAATTTAAGAAATAAACATTTGATTTTAATGTTTAGGCATGGTGGCATACACATTTAATCCCAGCATTCAGGAGGCATAAAGAGGCAGATCTCTGTGAATTCAAGGCCAGCCTGGTCTACATACCGAATTGCAGATCAGCCAGGGCTACATAATGAAACTCTGTCTCACCAAAAAAAAAAAGTTTTCCTGGATTTGTATTTAGAATTTGAGCGCAATTACTAAGAACTTCCCAGCTTCTATGTAAACAACTGGAACCAGGAAACTGAAATCAAGTCTTGGCTCCTGTGAGCCTGCAGATTCTGGGAAACTGCTTAACTTCTCAGAGGTGCACTCGGTCCAACTATAAAGTGAGACAAAGCCCAGTGAGCGCAGAGTGGCCACGCTGCCCCCTGCACGCCTGGCACAGCTGAGCACATAGGAGTGTCTGGAAGCTCACCTGCATCTGCCTCACCTGATCTCAGACTCCCTCCTCCTCCCAGGAAGGAGCATAGCTCGTGGTCCAGTGCCACTCCTGTCCCTGTGTCACTTACATGGAGTCAAGAGGCTTCTGAGTTCGCTGTCTATGCCATTCTCTGAAGTGGGGAGATTCTTGTTTTGTAGATATACACTAACATCTCAAAAAGCAAGAGCACATCACCATGTTCCTTGTTGGAGAACAGGGTAGGGCATGGAATCCCTGTGGTGTTTTTTGTTTTTTTTTTTTCCTGTTGCTGTTTGTGGGGTTTTTGTTTTTTGTTGTTTGTTGTTTTTGTTTAGTTTGTTTTTGTTTTGTTTTTCAAGACAGGGTTTCTCTGTGTAGACCACACTGGCCTTGAACTCACAAAGACCTGCCTGCCTCTGCCTCCCCTTCGTGTGTGTGTGGGGGGGGGGATGTTAAAGGTGTGGGCCACCACCTCCCAGCTTTTGCTTTGTTTATTGAGACAGGATCTTGCCATGTATGTAGCACAAACTGGCTTCAGACTTGCTCTGTAGCCCAAGCTGGCCTCAAACTTATGATCCATCTGAAGGTTTTCAGTTTTGTTTTTAGTTTACTTAGTACAGAGAATGTGTGCAGTGGGCATGACGGTCACAGAACCGTGTGATGTGATCTTGATTTCATTAAGCAACCTCAGTTTCAGCGTCAGCTACTGGGGTGTTTACACTAGACAATGACGAACAAATAAATGCATTATTCGACAATTTCACGCACATGTATAATGCAATCTGGTCAAACTCTCCTCCCATGCTCTCTTATCCCCGCCTCTAACACCTGCCAAGCCCCTCCTCTTCCCAGCAATTCCCCCCTCCCACTTTCATATGGCTTTGAGTTTAGCTAGGGCTGCCTTCGTGAGCATGGGTGTGGCGCTGTCCGCTGAAGTATGGGCGACTCCCAAGTATCTACACCACCCAAGACAGGACCCTCTCTCTCCAGGAGCCCTCAATAGACAATTGCTTCCCAGGAAGGAGAAGGTGGCCGATACTCTGTGCTGCATACACTCATTACTCTCATTATGCATGGCTGGGTTTTTTTTTTTTCACATGGGGGGGTGCCAATGTGCCACAGTCCAAGTATAGGGGTCAGAGAATAACTTGCAAGAGTCCATTATCTTTCCACTGTGTGGATCCTGAGGGTAGAACTCAAGGGGTCAGGCTTGGCAGCAAGGCCCTTACCCACAAAGCTATCTTACCCATCATTCCGTTTTTGTACTCCAGACGGAGAACTAATGTTGGTTACTCACATAAACACCCTAATATACACATTGCTGCTATAAAAACGGGTTTATGGACTTTGCACATCGAAACACCTTATACTTATTATTTGCCCTGGAATTTTATCTTGCAGATCAGTGCGGCGTGGACCAAAAACAAAGACTGTGTTTATCAAGACTGGAAAAACTGGTTATCGATGCAGCTGTGTAGAATTTGGGGGTCAGGAGAAAGATGGGCTTACACCTGGGCTCTGCCATTTGCCAGGTGTGGATTTGAACCTGAACCTCAAAGCCCTAGCTTTCTCTCTGTGAAGCAAGAACACAGTAACACTTACTTCTTAAGGCTTAAGGAGATTGACTAAGAATAATGGACCAATAAGCAATAGGGAAACAGTCTGGAGTCCCTGGTTACAGCTGAGAGCTTAACAAATTCCCTAGTTTGGGAACCAGAGGACCCAAGCTTAAAGAGAAACCTTGCTCTTTCGGTCCCAAGCTATGTGACCTTAGTGGAGGCCCAACCTCTTCCCGCGTCAGCCGGCCCGTATCAGTGGTATTATTTACAGGTCTTGGAGCGCTGACCACGTCCAGTGCAATCTGCTTTGTTTACACAAAGACTCCTCAGGTCTGTCTGACAGCCTCGTTCGTAGACATCCTTATCTCCAGAAGTCAGCCTTGGCCAGGGCCAGCCAGGACTAGAACCTGGCTCCACAGTCACCTGTATCTGGTTAGCCTGGCACCTACCTCATCTGGGAAGGTTAAAGAAAAGAGTCACTTTGAAGTGTTGTGTTGGTGAGCCTTTATTAAAATAAGCAACTAACAAAAAAAGGCTTCTGACTTGTCTTTTTTGGGAGCTGGAGAGATGGCTCAGTGGCTAAGAGCCCTGACGGATCTTGCAGACAGCCCTGGTTTGATTTCCAGCACCCACATGGCAGCTCACAAGCATCTGTAACTCCAGTCCCAGGGAATCTGGCTCCCCAGGCACATGCTCCCAGAACACCCACACACATAAAACAATTGGTTTAATCTCCAAAATTAATAAATGTAACTCCTTTCTTATTGAAGCTTCACCTTGACCTCAATTTCATTTTAAAAAAAGTCCCAATAAACAACTAATTTAAAAAGAAAGAAAACATACGCACACACAATTAATTACAAAACAGATACGTGATGTGTGAATACCATTGGTTAATAAAGAAACTGCTCTAGTCAATGGCTTAACAGAACATAGCCAGGCTGGAAAAGATATAGAGAGAGGGCAAGCAGAGTCAGCGAGATGCCAAGTAGCCGCTGCTGAAGGTGACAGACACCAGGGAACTTTACCGATAAACCATGAGCCTCATGGTAAAATATAAAATGATGGAAATATTTTATATTTTATAAAATTTAAGATATAAGAGCTGGCTAAAAATATGTATAAGCTAATAGGCCAAGTTTTAATTAATAAACTAATACAATTTTTTTTTTTTTTTGGTTTCTCGAGACAGGGTTTCCCTGTAGTTTCTAGAGCCTGTCCTGGAACTAGCTCTTGTAGACCAGGCTGGCCTCGAACTCAGAGATCCGCCTGCCTCTGCCTCCCGAGTGCTGGGATTAAAGGCGTGCGCCACCACCGCCCGGCCTAACTAATACAATTTCTATGTGGTTTTTTTTTTTTCAGTTCTGGGCAACCGGGAAGAAACAAGCAGCCTCTGACTATAGTGTGCAGGCCACTCTATGTCAATTCTATACTTCTGGAAACCCACAGCAACAAAAGTCTGCAATCCTAAAGAGACAAAATGTGTTCATGTCCGTGTGTGTATGCATGTGCGTGTGTGCACAGACACACATTCACACAAGAGTGAATAAAATGCTTTCACGTGTGCAGGCACACGTGAAAGCCAGAGGATAGCTCTGAGAAATGTTTCTTGTGCTCTGTTCACTTCTTTCTCCTCCTCCTCCTCCTCCTCCTCCTTTTCTGAGACAAGTTGTCTCAGGAGCCTATAACACTCCCAGTAGCCAAGGCTGACTCAGGCCCCAGGAATCAGCCTCCCTAGGCACTGGGGTTACCTACCAAGTCTCCCGCTATTGACCAAAGCTCCAAAACATTTTTCTCACAAAGGAATTTTCAGGTAACTATTTGGGTAAACATAAAAATCCCCATAAACTAATACATTCAAGATAGACCTTGGTCAAGTTCTAGTCACCATATACTTCCACTGAATTTTCTTGGTCCCTTTTCAAAGGTAGGAAAAATGAAACTGAGCTCTCCGGTGAAAATTTGCTAGTCCGACAGCTGGCTGATATTCTGAGGTGCCTCCCTTGGAATAACAACCCAGATTTTTTTGTTGTTGTTTTGATTTGATTTGATTTTGTTTTCAAGACAGGCTTTCTCTGTAGCTTTGGAGTCTTGATCTCACAGAGATCCGCCTGCCTCTGTCTCCCGTGTGCTGGGATTAAAGGCGTGCGCCACCATTCCCCGGCTTCAACCCAGGCTTTTAATTTCTTATATTTTACCACCGAAGCATTTCTTTCTGGGTCTGTGAAGAAAAGCAGTGGTGGAGGAAATGAGCTTCACCTCGGACGCTCCAGGACGTCTTTCCCCTTTACTCTGGTGAATCCAGGAAGCCACTCCAATATTTTCCCTCCCCTTTATCTCTGGTTAGACTCGCAGTGCATCTTAATGACAGAACGCCTAAGAGTAAAGTTCAGGTCCGACGGAACGCATTCATTTGTCCAGGCAGATCTGAGTCCCGGAAGGTTCTGGCGCACATCCTATCCAGAACCACTGGACCTAGGCACGTCTACGGCCGGCCCACTCCTTAACAAAAGAAAGTCTGAGTCGCCCGACCCCCCTCCCCCCGCCCCGTGACCCACAATCCGGACCTGAGCGAATAGTTCCGTCTGGCCCCCCAGGACTGCCCTTTTCCTTGAGTTTTCTCTTCCCGAGAGGCGCTGGGGACCGACCCCACCCTGCAAGCGTTTTTGCGGTTGGGGGACTGCGCCACCAGCTTGGGTTACAGACAGGCTGCCCTTACCTCGGACGGCGCGATTTCAAACACGTCGGCGATCTTGGCGTAGAGCTCCTGGATGCTGGAAAACTCCTCCACTCGGCCCGTGGCGCTGCCGTGTGCCAATTGTGCGTGGAACACTAGCTTTCGTGCCGGAGCTGGGTGTCCGGGGACACTTTCGTGGACGCTCGACCTCTCGCCCTCCACCAGCCGCGCCGTCTCCTTGAACTTGGCCGACTTCTTCTTCCCGCGCAGTCCAAGCGGCATCTTGCAGGGCCGATGGCGTGGACCACCTGTGCTGCCCGCGCCAGATCGCTGGCCTCGGGCAACGGACTTTGCGCTCCGGCCCTGGGCTCCGTGCAGGTGACAGCGACTGCTGGGCCAATAGCAGCAACGCTTCCGCCTGGCGGCGCAGGCTTCAGGCCCCCTCCCAGCGGAGGACAGGGCACCTGAGCGAAGCAGTCACCGCTCCCCAGCTCGGTCAGAAGGAAAGCTATGCAGGGCGGGTCAACTCCCTTCTCCGCCCAGGCCTCCTCTGATTTCTATGAAGGCCTGGGGATGCTTACAAAGAAACCAGAAAACTAGCATGTTGGCCCTGCCTTGCTTTTCAGCATTTGGACTTTCAGCTAGATACAGTGGTTCGAGCCAGTAGCCCGTGCTACTAAGGGTGGGGCTGGGTGAATGCCACAAGTTCGAGGCCAGCCTTGGCTGGAGACTAAATGTCTCATAAATTATAATATTTGCAGGAAAATTAAAAGATGGAAAGAGGACATTATGTTATGCCCTCTATATTATGCAGATTAAGCCAAAAGGAAAATGTTACATGTTTTACACTTTTCTGATACATAGAATCTATACATGGGAGGGCGCGTGCAAGCTGAAAGGAAACTGTGAGAAGCCGGGACAGGGTACAGGATAGAATACATATGACCTGAAAGAGAGCGGTAGAGGAAGAGACACAGGAACAAAGAGCGAGGGCCGCGTGCATGGAAACGCCACAAGGAAGCTCATAACTCTGTGGGCTAACTTTACAGGGGAAATTGTAGTAGAGGTGGCATTTGGTCACATTCAGGTAACCACAGCCTGTGATTGTCTATTCATACAGAAGACACCATTCCTCACCTGCGTAAGAAACTCAGTCAACCTTGAGAGTCTGTCAAGTTCAAACCCCTCAGCTAGGCCCTCAGCTCATCTCTTGGACCTGTTCATTTCGAAAAGAGGACTTTTTCCCCTAGGTTTTAAGCACTCCCAAGTTCATTGTCCCTCATGCTCAGAGACACTCACTCCTGCTTTTCAGAGAGCTGTGGCCATTCATTGAGACGTGTGTGCCCTCAGTTCCCCACTCCTTACCAGTAACTCTATCCACCTCAGTCTCTAAGCTCTGAAGCAGTCTTGCATCTGACCTCATCTGATTTCGACACTCAAGGCTCTCGTTTAAAAATGTGTGTGAGAGAGCACGCGTGCGCACGCTCCTGCACACATCCGTCTGTATACTGCAAGTGGAGCTCAGAGAACAACCACGGGCGCCAGTCCTCACCTGCCACCTCATTGGAGACAAGGTCTCTTGTCTGCTGCTATGCGCACCAGGGCATTTGACCCGAGAGTTTCTGGGGTTTCTCCCTTCTCCACCTTCCACCGCACCACAGATGCGCTGGGACTGCAGACACGCGGTCTACCGTGTCAGGCTTTCTAAGGGCTCTGGGGATTCCTGGCTGTGTCCTCACACCGGCACAAGTACTTTACCCATGGCTCCATCTCCCCAGACCAAGGCTGTCTACCTCTAAGGTACCTGTGGATTTTTTCCTCAGCCCCTGGGACCACAGTTGGTCAGCGACACATTCTTCTCCCATCCTTGCTCTTTTCCTCCATGGCTGTACTTTCCCAAAAAAGCATTTGCTGAGAGCCTACCTGTGAACAGACTGCGCTCCCTGTACCTTCAGCCCATGACATCACCTAGTTAATTACCCCTTTCGGTCTACCCACCAGGAGCTTTGAGGGATCCTCACCGGTGTTTTCACACCTTGACTTTGTCCCACTTCCACTTCTGCCGAGTTGCTGCTTTCTGGGTGTTTCCCAGACTTATCCAACCATTCTCTCGCATCCCTGTATTCTCCCTCAAATGATTGCGCTAACTCAGTTCAACAGACAGTGTTGGCCAAACCACGTGATCTGCAGTTGGGTCCGACAGGAAGGGTATGGTCTAAGGAAGCTCTAGGACTGTGTCCAACTCATCGCATTCGTTCTAGTGCGTGTTTTCTTCCTCGTCCTCCTCTATTCCTCGAAAGCGATTAGACCCAACGTGCACTGCGGTCCAAGTTCAAACATCTTTGGGTCGTCAAACGAAATTTTTTTTTTATCTCCCATCACCTCTCCTGAAAACCCAGCCCTGAAAATCCGTGTTTCTCCAAATAAAGTTAGATGTTCCGGTGGGGGAAAGGGGAAGGGGTCTGTGGTTGTGACCTGGGAGCTGAAGAGGGAGCTGGTGGTAGTGTTTGCTGTGTAAGCATGAGGACCAAGTTCAATTCCTAGCACCCATGGAAAAACAGGGCACAGTGGCATGGGTGTGCAATCCCTGTGCTAAGAAAGCAGAGAATGGAGAATCCTTGAGTTATCGGCCAGCCAGTTGAGACAAATCGGTAAGCTTCTGGTTCAGTGAGACACCCTGCTTCAAAAAATAGGTGGGAAGCAACCGAGAAGGACCCCTGACATTGACTTCTAGCCTTGGCATGCACAATGCGTGCGCGCACACCCACACACGTATTGTGAACATACTGAACATTCTGGTTTATCTGAATGACCGAACCCGATTCTGCCACATAATCTTCACGTTTGAATTTGCCTTTCTAATTCTGATTTATATAGCACTGAATAGTATCATTTGGTCATAAGCCTAATAAGAAAAGAGGAAAGCCAGGTGTGGTAGCAGCACCTGTAAGCCTAGCACTTCAAAAGCTAAGACAGGATGATTTATCTTAAGTTTGAGGCTAAACAAGGTAAGGGAAATAGTGGGTTTTTTTTTTTAAGTAATAAGCAAAAGAAAGTCTAAATAAATGGTGCACTCTGTTTAAGCGAAAGTTAAAGAACATGTCATTAAGAGTGACAGAGAAGTCTGATTTAATAAAAGGAGGGTAGGTCATCACAGGGCATGTGGCAGGTGCACAGTGAGGATCTGGGAACGTGGAATATGAACCTTAGAAACCCTTTAAGGAGAAAAAGGTGGGTGTTTCTTTTCTTTTTGCCTTTAACTCACAATCCTCCTGCTTCAGTCTCTGGATTGTTAGAAAAGCAGAGCTTGCTACCACACCTAGTAAAAATAGGATTACTTTTAATACCAAAAGAGGCAGAGTGAAGTGTTGGTGTTGGGAGGACTGGGGGTGTAGTTCAGTCGGTACAATACCAGCCTAGCACACACAAGATAGGTAAACACACACACAAATATAAAAAGGATGAATTAGTTGTCAGTAGCTATGTGGGCTTATTTCCAGGTGCTCTGTCCTGTCCCACGAGTCTAGACACCTGCTTTGTGCCAGTGCCATGCTGTTTTGGTTACTGTGGCTCCGTAGTATAGTTTGAGATCATGTATTGTGTTATCTTCAGCATTGTTCTTTCTTTTCAGAATTGCTTTGGATACTTGAGATCTTGTCTGCTTCTATATAAATTATAGGGGGTTTTAATACTGTAAAGGGTTTATTGATATTTGCATCAAGTCTAGACATTGTTTTCAGTCATATAGCCATTCTCACAATATTAATTCTGTCAATCCATGAGTAAAGGAAGTCTTTCCATCTTCTAGTGTCTTCTTTCAGTTTCTATCTTCTGTGTCTAAAGCTTTCATTGTCTTCTGCATTTCCCGTCCTTGGGGTGGTTTATTCCCACTTTGTTTGTTTGGGGAGGGGTGTTTGTCTTGAAGCTACTGTGAAGAGGAGTTTTTCCCTGATTTCTTTCTCTGCATCTTCATCACTTATAAATAGAAAGGTTACTGGGTTTTGTATGTTAACATTCTATCCTGCTACTTTGCTGAAACTGCTCATCAGGTCTGAGAGTCTCCTGGTGGAGTCTTTATGTTTATATATCCTGACTTTTCCCATGCAACTGAATTGTTGACTCTAACTAGACAGTTCTCAATGGTAGAAAGCATTTCATGTTTCTTTTTAGTGTCCTGTTTAAATTTTTATTGTGTTATATGTATAGTATGTATCCAAAATTATAATTGAATAAATCAGATTCCCCTTTGATGTGGCCTAAGATGAACTAATAAAATGCAGCTGGGAGTATCAGGCTAGGTATGTGACTCAATGACAGAGTGCTAACCTAAAATGCACGAGGCCTTCTGATCTCAGCAGTTTTTTTTTAAGTATTAGGTTTTATTTTGCACCTAGGATTATAGTGCAGCCCAGATTGCCCATCTTTGTTTCTTCAGTTCACTAGCATCTGGCATTTCTAACAATACTAAAGTATCAACTGTAGAACCAAATATAAGTGAGTCATTAAAATTCTCAAATTACTATACTCCTATATCTGCTGAAAACAATATTATTTCATCTATAAGACAATATACAGTCATTAAATGAATCATAAGATAAATTTACTAGTTGTCCCAGAAAATCTAGCCTCTGATTACATTAGTTTTGAAAAAACATGATTGGTCCCACCCTGCCTCACGTACCCACTGTGGATGGATCCAGCAAGCAAATACTTAGGAAAAAATAAACACAGGATTTGTTAAATGCTATGCAGTTTTCCTAGGCACTAAAGATAGCGTGTTTTATAGTTGCATGGCAACAATGAGCAATCAAAGACAACACGTAGAGGAAGAAATAACTCAGTTGAAATTCAAATAAAATTTGCCAAGAATAATTGCAATAGCAAACTGAGACATGAAGGAAAGGGGAACAAAGTGATGGAGTGTGAAGGATGAAGTCAGGAGTTCAATAAACAAGTGCCTACTGAGCCTACTGGGAGCTTGTTCTGGGTCTGGCTTTGTTGTGGAATAGAATATTTGTTTAACCAAGTAAAGATGTGTTGCATTGGCTTGTGTTACAGAATAATTGTTTAGCTATGTAAAGATACATTGTATTTGTTAATGTTGCAATTGTTTAATTATGTAAAATATGTTGCTTTTGTTTACACTGCATTTGTTTAACTATGTAAAGACATATTGCTGTTTTACCTTGCCTGCCTAAGGCACCTGATTGGTCTAATAAAAAGCTGAATGGTCAGTAGCTAGACAGAAGAGGGATAGACAGGGCTTCAGGCAGAGAGAAAAGGGGAGATGGGCAGCCAGCCAGTGACCAGCCAGCAAGAGTTCATACAGACAGACACAGAGGAAACAGGGAAGCAGAATAGGCAATAATAGATAAGGTAAATAGCTTCAGGGCAGCATGTACATTAATAGAAATGGGTTAATTTAAGTTAAAACTAGCTAGAAACAAGCCTAAATTTGTAAATAATTGCAAATAAGGCCACACTTTTACAATTAATAATAAGTCTCTGAGTCATGATTTGGGTCTGGCAGTCCAAGAACACCTGCTGCATGGCTTAGTGCTCAGAATTTCTCATGCATCATCTCAACCACAGCTTTGTGCTGTGGAATATCAGTTAAAGTTGTGATACATTTGTTTATGCAGTGGAACATTTGTTTAATGATGCAAAGATGTGTTGCAGTTGTTTAACTCTGTAAAGCTATGTTACTTTGCCTGCCTAAAATACCTGATTGGTCTAATAAAGAGATAAACAGTCCATATCTAGACAGGAGAGTGATAGGTGGGGCTTCCAGGCAGAAAGAATAAATAGAAAAAGAGAAGAGAGAGGAAGAAGAAAAGAAGGAGAGAGGTCATCAGCTACACATCAAACCATGGAGTAAGAAAGAAGTAAAGGAATGTATATAAAATAGAGAAAGATAAAGTCCAGAGGCAAAAGTTGGATAGGATAGTTTAAGAAAAGCTGGCAAGAAATAAGCCAAGATAAGGCCAGGCATTCATAAGAAAGAATATGTCTTTGGGATTATTTGGGAGCTGAGTGGCTGTTGGCAGAAGTTTCTTCCCTGTAAGCCACTCCCAAGTAACCACCAGAAGCTTAATAATATTTAAAATGCTCAGCCACTAGCTCAGGCTTGTTAGTAGCTAACTCTTACATTTATGTGGACCCATATTTCTTATCTACACTTTACCACGTGGCTTGGTACCTTTTCTCAGCACAGCATGCCTATCTTGCTTCTTTCTGCATCTGCTTGTGACTCCTCAGACTCCACCCTTCTTCCCCCCAGCATTCTCAGTTTGGCTCTCCAGCCTAACCTTATTCTGTTCATCTATTGGCCAGTCGGCTTCGATAGAATCAACAGTAGCTGATGGGTTTCTTTCTTTTGAAATACATTCTGGTTTCTCTTCTCCAGTGAGTAAGGGTTTGTAGTTTTCCCCTTCAGGATAAATCTCACCTTTAAAAGCTGTGTTTTCTATGGGTTCTGTCTGTAGCTGGAGTTCAGCTTTTCCTAGTATCTTCAGCACAGACTCTGTAGGACCTTTCACCCAGACTTTTCTTGGCAAGTCATTAGAATCTAACTTAATCACCTCTCCCACAGTATGTTTTTCAGTTGTTTGTTTATTGAACCAATCACAGCAACATACATTCACACAGTGTAAAGGAACATTCCGCAGGTGGCAGGTACTCCAAAGGGTAAAAAGGGGAAAAAAAACAAACTACAGCTTTGGAGGAAATGCTGTGACGTGGAGTTCTAATTACTCTGCATCTCCAATGCTATGGTAAATAAAATATTAGAGGCAAGAACTTTTTAAAAACATTTATGTGCGAGCATGCACACATATGTATGAGTGTGTGTGTGTGTGTGTGTGTGTGTGTGTGAGCGCGCGTGTGTGTGTGCAGGTGTGGGGGTGCATGTGGAGATCTGAGGAAAACTTGCAAGAGTTGAGATCAGAGGGTGGAATTCCAGTCATCAGGCTTGCTGGCAGGTGTTTTTTTACCAGCGGAGCTATCTCACCAGCCCAAAGGGTAATCTGCTTTAATACAATCTGTTTTATCATAACGTACATAGGAAAAGACGGACATCTTCGGGGAAACCTATTTCAGCCATTCAGGATCAGACACTAAACTGAAAAAGGAAATACTAACTGACTGATACACAAGTCTTTGATGCCCCAGAGTCAGGCAAATGATTTCCTTTACAAAAGCCCCCAAACAGTAGTAGATCAAGTAAAATAAGCATCTCACTGAAGGGCTGGCTGGGGAGATGGGTGAGAGGGTAAAATGAGGAGGGCAGGGTTCTTGTGCACACAGATAAGCACTGAAGAAGTCAGGAAGAGTTAACTCTTGGAGGGAAGGAGGTGTGTACCTGTCCTCATGGCATGCTGGGAAAGGATGCAGTTTACAACCTGGGGATCCTTTGCCCTCTGTAGAGCCAGGTTTCACCCTTATCTCCCAGAATTTGTGTCTTGTTTATTCCAGACCCTTTCCCCCTAAACCTTGAGCATTGCTTCTTGGCCACAAACCCATTCTTTTGAGTGAGGTCACTTGTGCTTTACAATGGCCTAAGTGACTTCTCTGCTACCCTAGGGCCCAGCCAACCCCACAGGCATTACATTTACCTCAGTCAAGCTCCCTAGACTCTAGATTGTGGACACTATCTCTGAGTCAACAGTGCCCATTTTTATAAAATAATTGAGGTGTACTTTGTAAAGAATTTCAATGTAAACATGTCTTAAAGCTTTGTTGTACTTGTGGGACTGAGTTAATTGTTATCAGAAAACTTGTTTCCAAAATTGCACTGTGCTTAACTATAGCTAAATAAGAGACCTACGTGTCAGACTCTGGAAGTTTGAACCAGTGGTGGCTGACCAAGTCTAGTTGAACTGAGTTTCATTTTTACCTCACCCAGATTGTTTCCCTGTAGACCATAAAGACTGCGGAGACTCCCGCACTAAAACACTGAGTAAGCATGACGACTCGAATTTGTATCCCAGTACTCACAGGAAACCGGATGCAATAGAACACAGTGTGATTCCAGCACACCTACAACAAGACAGGAGGGAGGAACAGGAGAATCCCAGGAACTTCACAGTGCAAAGAGGTCCCTGGTCTCAAGCAATGTGAAAGGTGGGGACCAGCATCAGAGGTTGCCCTTTAACCTACACATATGTGCATGTGCTTACACATGCACGAGGTTGAGCACATGCACACACACGTGCACATGCGCACACACACATAGAGATAAATTACTTTCAGTGAAAAGAACTAATGATTCTAAACATAACGTGGTGCAGGAGAATTATCTGTAATCTGTCAATCATGTTTTAAATAAAATGCTGATTGGCCAGACAGGAGGTAAAGATGGGAAAACCAGACAGGAAGTAGAAATGATGTAATGAGAACAGGAGAACTCTGGGAAGAAGGAAGTTGATTCCTCCCACTCCTGCCCAGACCACCGAAGCAGCAGGATGTAATCTGCAACCACTGAAAAAGGTACTGAGCCACATGGCTAACATAGATCAAAAATGGGTTAATTAAGATGTGAAAGTTGCCAGTGAGAGGTTAGAGCTAATGGGCCAATCAGCTTTATAACTTAAAAAGATCTCTGTGTTATTTCTTTGGGGCTTGCCGGCTGTGGGGTACTGGGCAGGACAGAAACCCAAACAAGCAGGCCTGGCCCCTTCATGTTACAATAACGTTTACAGGGGTTTTTAGTTTATTTTTTGATAAAGTCTCACGTATACCAGGTTGGCTTCAAGGAAACTATATAGCTGAGGGTGACCTCAAAATTCTGATCAATCTACCTCCGCCTCCCAAAAGCTGGATTTCAGGCATAAACCATGTCTAGTGCATGTGGTGGTGGAGATTAAAGCCTGGGCTTCATAAACCCTCAGCAAGCCCTCTGCCCACCGAGCTATGTCACTGGCCCCACTGCAGTGAAGTTTGAGGACAAGATACAGTCATGACAGAAAAAAGAAAGACATATCTTGATAGAGCAGAAGTTTTTAACAATTCTATCATAATTTTTAAAGTCTAAAAATCTGAGGGCAGTTACAGTAGTGCACATCTATAATCCCAGAATTGGGAAGCCGAGGCAGGAGGATTACTATAAGTTGAAGGACTCCCTGGTCTACAGAGCAAGTTCTGGGCCAGCCAGAATTACATTGTGAAACCCTGTCTCTCGAAAATAGCAACACCTAAATCTCTTAAATGAAATGTGACTAACCTACTTTCCCCTTACTAGAGGAAAGCCTGCCAGGGACTGGGAGCTCTTGGGAGTTAGGTAGGGAGAGGTGGCTTTCTTCAACAATTCCATCTTGAACTAAGTTCTCAAACACAGCCAAATATGTCTCAGTTTATTATTTCCTGCTGATGTTTGGTTTTGCTTAATCTTGCTTTTGGCTTCAGCGTCTTTATATGTAACCCACGCAGGCCTTTAGCTCCACCTCCCGAATCCAAGGGTTACAGGCCTCACCCCAGCTCTTCCATACTAGCACTGGAAAATGTGTACTAGTAGACATTATCCAAAACTGCTTTTGCCACATTTGGTAATTAATTTGAGAACAGTGCATTTACCCAGTGAGATTGTAAAATTAGAATTTGACCTGAAAAATGAATCCTTGAAACCTCAGGGATTCAAGGAAACATAATTCAGATTTTTGCAGTAATTTTGGTGGTGTCAGAGCTAAGCTTGTGTCTGCCAATCAGAGTTAGGACAATGCTGATTCCCATGGGGTAGAGACAACCCAAAGCTTCTCAAGGGACACTCCAGAGTGAGGAGAATGCTGACTTCCATGGGGTAAAGACAACCCAAAACTCCAAATGGATTTCCAAGGAGACCTCACTCTCTGTTCCAATGTCAGGCACAGAAAAAGAAATGAAATAGTGAGTTCTTGGTTTTTTTATGTATGAGTGCTTCCCTTCACGTGTTTCTCTGTACCACGTGTGTGCGTGGTGTGTGTGGAGGGCAGAATAATGTATTAGATGCTCTAACCCCATCAGAACTGGAGTTCCAAATACTTGTGAGCCATTATGTGGGTGCTGGGAACCAAGACATGTCTCCTGTAAGAGCATCAAATGCTCCTTAGTGCTGAGCCATCTCTCCAGCCACCCAGTCACTTTTTCAGAGGAAAATGATCAGGGAAAAGAGAACAGTGTCTAATCAACACAGGTGTTCGTTTTTAGTACCACCCATGGTTATATTATTGAGAAAATCTCGCTTTCAGTCAGGAAATTCCAGCACCTGGAGGAGGCTGACAGTAGAATTTCAACCAACCTGGAGCACACAGTGAGACCCTGACTCAAAACAGCAAAATAAAGGGGTGGCAAGATGACTCAGCCACTAAGAGCACTTGCTGCTCTTCCAGAGGACGTGGTTCCCAGAATCCACCCTGTGCATCTTACAGTTTACCGTTACTCCAGCTCCTGGGGAGCTGATATTCTCTGGTCTCTGAGGGCACCTATGTATGTGTGCACATACGCACACACACACACACACACACACACACACACACACACACACGTCATGCCGTTGCACCAGCCGTGAATATACTCTTTAGAGCTCATCTCGCTGAGCGAATAGCTTCTGAGAGATGTTATATGAGAATATCGGAGCCTTGTGCATATAGTAAATGATGAAGAAATATTAATTCTAGGTATGATGGCGCGTACCTGTGATCTAAGCACTTGAGAAGTGAAGACAGGAAGACCAGGAGCTCAAAGCTAGCCTGGGTTATATGAGATCTTGTCTTAAGAACAAACACAAAAATATGAATTATTATTGTGTAATAGATGTGCATAAGCAAATAGACAGCATGCTCCAAGATTACACAATAGTCAAGAGCAGGTTTTTCACATTTCGTGTCTTATAGGACTTGTGAAGGGCAAGTCTCCTGGGCCTGGGCCTTCCCGTTTTGGAGGATGAGGTTCCACACAGTGTACCTACTCTAACATTGCAATTTCCCTGAGCCTTAAAATCCCTCCATCAACACTAAGCCAAAGGATATTAAGCATCTCCAATTCCTTTTTATTAGGCTGTCTTTTGATAAACACTTCCGCCAACCATTCAAACAAGTTTTTGACACCTTTTTAAGTGTGCAAGCTTCCGTGTTAAACCTAGAATTTCCACCCAGAAGGCCCATATCAATAAACTCAGCCTGTTCTAACTTTATGTTCCTTCCACCGTTATCCCACAGCCTTAAAATCCATTTCCACCCAGATTCCCCAGACTTTTGCTTGAACGAATTAGCACAATCTTCGAGCTCCGTAGCAGTGTCGTGCATCTCCTCACAGACTGCACTTCCTACCTTCCCTCCAGGAGCCTGCTTTGCCTAGAGTCTGGTTATAGTTCTAAAGACAACTGTTCGTGGGACTTGAGGGACATCAGTACTATCTTGCCTCAAAAAAAGTCACTGCTAGAATAGCAGACATTGAAGGATTAATTCCCTCAGTGAACGGGGGAAAGGGCAAGGGGTGGGGTTGCAATTTTTAAAAAACGCCACGAAGAGAAGTCACGCCATGCAAGGCTCACATGGGAGGCTTTATTGGAAGAGCAGAGAAAAGGGGCAGAGAGGGGGGACAGAGACCCGTCCCTGGGGACAAGAGTGGCGGAAGAGAAAGAGAGGGAGGGAGAGAAAGGGTGAGAGAAGAGACAGAGAGAAAGAGAGACAGGAGATAGGCAAGGCCCACTTTTAAAAAGGGAATGGCCAGGCGGTGGTGGCACACGCCTTTAATCCCAGCACACGGGAGGCAGAGGCAGGCAGATCTTTGTGAGTTCGAGGCCAGCCTGGTCTACAAGAGCTAGTTCCAGGACAGGCTCCGAAACTACAGAGAAACCCTATCTTGAAAAACGAAATAAATAAATTAAATAAATAAATAAAAAGGGAACGTGGTGAATGAACACAGGAGATGCTCTTAGTGGCGGCTGCTGAGGACGTATTCTGTCAGGACCCCAAGGGCAGGCCAGTCCAGATGCCTGAATACTAACATTCCTCCCCTTTGTTTGTTACAAAAGCGTGAGGAGTAAGACAGGGGTAGCAGGTAAGGCAGGGATGAGGATGCCATGTTCTCGAGATGGCTTCATGCTGACCTGCGGGGTCTCGACCATCTTTGGAGGACCTGAGAAAGCTGGGGTGCTGGCCAAACCCAGAAACAGCTAGCTATTTCACTTTGCTATCCAGGCTCTGTGGGGCTGTCCGGTGTCTCTTGAACCTGACTAGATACTGTTGGAGGTGAAGCCAATAGCTTTTTTTTTTTTTACTAAGTAAGGATCAAACGATAATGGCTCGAGCCATTTAGTGACTTGTCAGCCAAAAAAAATGGGAGCCGGGGCAGTAAGCCCAAAGGACATGAATCCAAGAGACGAGAAGGCACAAATGTTGAAGGGCTGAGCCCGAAGGACCCTTGAGTTCGAGAAGAGAAAGGCACGAGCTACCCAGTGAAGTTGGAGGCCAAGGAACTTTGCCTGAAGGACACTTAGGTCTCTGATGAAAAAGACCTCAGTCGTGGGGAACAAGCTGGAGGTGATTGTCGGTGAAGAGAGTCAGCCATAGCCCTGAAGACCATTGCTGGGGGTACTCTTGCTTCCAAGAACACCAGAAGGGTGCCAGACACTCAGTCATCACTCCCACAGGTTCAGTGGAGGTTCATTTACACCTACCGGGAGGAAGGGGACTCACTGAAGTCGATGTTGCGCGGTCTATTAGTTGGAGAAGCGAAGCTTCACATATGGACCGGGTTCCAGAGTACCATCACAGGTTCCAGAGTACCATCACACCTCAGACTGCCTGAGGGCAGAGAGCAGGAGGAAAGGCAAAGAGCCTTTCCTGGTCAGGGAACCAATGTAGTTTAAAAAGTCCCGCCATTGCAATAAGGTTCTCATAGGGGCAGAGAGGAGGACAAAGACTGGCCCCTGGGGACGAGTGGCAGAAGAGAAGAGAAAGAGAGAGAGGCAGACGGAAGGTGGACAGGCCCTAGGAAAAGAGGCACCGTGTGAAAACTGAAACAACAACCTCTGGGAGGTGTGGGGAGCACTTCTCTAGGATGTTCACGGTGTATAAGGACTTAGCAACTATACCTAAAGCCAAATATATACAGCCAACTCGTGAAAGAGAAGCAGTTTTTCTGAAAGTATATTTCTGTCCCTTTGGGGGACAGCTAACACACAGTACACACCACTTAATGTAAATTGATTTTTAATATTTAATTTTGTTCTCTTGTTTTTATTGTTCGCTTGCTTGGTGAAGTCAGAGTCTTGCTATGTAGCCCAGGCTTGTAACCCCCGCTTGGCGGGTCAGCTATTCAGGGTCCCCTGAAGGGGCGCTAACCTGCAAGACATGGGCTGAAGAAGAGGAAGGAGACCAAGCAAGATTGTATTGTCAAGGTCTCCGTTTATTGGGGTGAAAGTTACAGCTTATATACCCCTTGAATGGGGGGGAGGTAGGTAGGCAGGAACTCTGCCTGGGTAACTGAAGGTCATCAGCCAATACCTGGTGTAAGCCGAAGCATGTGATCCATTAACATTGGAGTAAGGGGCGGGTTCCGTTAACAGATGTGATCCATTAGCATTGGAGTAAGGGGCGGGTTCCGTAAACATCCTTAGGGCAATGACCTCTGCTATCCCTGTAAAGACGATGGTCCCTGACAAATCTATCCTTTAGGAAAATGGTCCCTGACACAGGCTAGCCTCAAACTCCCAATCCTCCTGTCTCAGCCTCACAAGTGCTGACATTGCAGGCATACGCCAACATGGCCAGTTCTGAATTCTTTAACTTTCCTTAGAACTGTTATCGGACTATTTCTTCACTGTTGCCTTGGAGACAGATGCCTTTAACCCATTTATTTAGATCCCAGAAGCACACTGTGCTGCGCTGTACTGAAATAGCATTGATAAAGAGGACACTTATCTAATGGCCTCTGAATTCCAATGTATAAATACTAAACAAAACGCTAATGAAAACCACTAAATGTGGGGCCAGCAAGATAACTTAGTAGACAGAACTACTTATGGCCAAGCCTGATAACCTGAGTTCAGTCCTCAGAACCCAGGCAGTGAGTGGAAGAGAGAAATTGCTTCTGCAATAGCCACGGCACATGCATGCCCACACAGGCATAGCTGAATACATGTAGTAGTAAAATACTTCAGGGGGAATACTTTTTCCTTACACTATATTGGTGGTCACTAGTGATGACCATAAAATTAAAATGAAAATTCTGCCTGCTTGTTTTCCAAACACTGGGGTTAAAGGAATGGTGCTGCATACTACTTTGCTATATTTATATCCTTACGTTGTATGACAAAACTTTCCCTGGGGGGCTGCAACACACACACATACTCACCCCTCAACAGACCAAAGTGTGGATACCACCAAAGTCCAACTTAGTGAGCCAGTGAGTTTTGCTGGGGTTACTTACAGGAATATAGGTGGCAGTTTACTTACAGGAACAGAAATGACTCACTGACAGCTGCCTCACCAAGGTCCACCCTAGCATGGGTGACAGCTCACAGAGCTGTAACCTGGGGCACGCTGCACAACTTGCAGGGAGCTAAACAGGTTGGGGAGTAGTCACTCCAGGTGCCTGGGTTTACCTAAATGCTCTTCCAGGCGGCTCCAGTGGTTTCTGCTTCTTCCAGTCTGCAGCTTGGCTCTGCTCAATCTCAGGAAAATTCCCAGTTTGCACTCTTTTCTGTGGCAGGTAGGGCGGGGCCTAGAGGATCTGGTGGGTTTCAGGCACTTCCTGGGACTGCTATGAGCTGTTTACCTTCCTGTTTGATATCGTTGATACATAATAATTTTTGTTATGCCCAAGTTTTTGGTCCCCAAACGAATTCACAGAGCTGGATTTCCGATGCAAATTTCATGAGGGTTTTTAATTCAAACTCAAATTTGGACCACACCTTTACCACACCAATGCAGTGGGTGAGAAAAGTGCAACCCCGAACCCAAGAAAGGGGGAAACTTTTAAAGGGGAAACGCCATAATCAGGGGAGCTCGAGTCCTGTTGTCTTGGGACTGGGTGAGGAGTACATAAGGTAGTTTCTGAAACCATTGGTCAGTTTTGGGGTGCAAAACCCTAATGAAGGGCCATTAATAACTGACAAGGTATTTTCAAGGACAGGATGCACATTTCTGGAGCCAGGGTCAAGGCTCGATTATTTGCCAGGTGGCCTTTAGGGAAAACTGAATCCCTGTAAAATGAAAGCTTAATTAAATCTTTGGTCTCACATTTTCATGGGCTAAGATAATCAGATAATTTGGGCATTGGATGTAGCTCATTGATAGATCACTTGCTTAGGATGGGTGAGATCCTGAGCTCAGACTCCAACACAAAAAAAAGGTATCAGATAATTTCATATTGCCATTTGTTTAGAAAAAAATGTATATCTGCAATTCAACATTTAAATACCAACAGGTAATGAAAGCAACTAGATAATAGCTTGAAATTGTGTTCTTACTAATGAAGAGTCATAAAACAAAATCACCAAGACCCCACAGAATGCCACTGTACATAGTACACACATACATGTACATAGTACTGAAAGCCCTGGATAAATCCAGGTTCCCCACCCCCAGCAGGAAGAAAATAGCCAAAAATCTAAGCAGGAAGAGAAGAATCAGAAATCTAGGATTAGCCAGTTCAGTGACTCTGTTTCAGGAACTAGCTGAAGATAAAGTTAGATTGTAATCTTGAGAATAATCTTGAGAAACAGGGAGTTTCCCTCTTGTGATTATCATTGGGATTTTGGAATACTGTGGTTCAGGAACTAGCTGATTATGGCCCTGAGAGTGATCTTGAGAGGCAGGGAATTGCCCCCCTTGTGATCATCACTGGTATTTTCGGAATTTTCTATACCCTCCCTGCCCCTTTGGGATCACTGGGCTGTGGTTTCTTCCCTTAAAAACTCCTACCCGTCATTGGGGTCGAACTCTTCCCCTGCGTGGGTTATGAGTCTCTACCCCAGTGCACTGGTTCCCATCTCATCTCATCATTAAACCTCATGTGATTGCAGCAAGAACGGTCTCTCGTGAGTTACTGGGGGGGGGGGGTGTTATCCCGAGACTTGAGTGAGAGTCTCCCCACATTGGGGGTCTTTCAGTACACGCATGTATGGCTTGTGTGGTTTGAAAGAACGGCCCCTAAACACTCATATGTTTAGAAACTCAGTCCTCTGTTGATAGAACTGTTTAGGAAAGATTAGGAGGTGTGGCCTTGCTAGAGGAGACGTGCCACAGGGGTCAGGCTTTGAGGTCTCAAAGGACCAGCCATTCCCAGTTAGCTCTCAGCCTCGTGCTTGTGGATCAAGATGTGAACTTTCAGCTACGGCTCTGGCACCACACCTGCCTGCCTTCCTGCTGCCATGTGACCTATCTTGACAGCAATGGACTCTAATCTTCTGAAATTGTTTGCCCCAAATAACTCTTCCTTCTGTAATGTCACAAGCCCATAAGACTGCACAGCGCGTGCACAGCTGACTGACCAATAGGCAGATCCACGGGAAGTGTATACATACACATCCATATGGAACAACCCCATTCTGCAGAGCTGCGGGAAATCTTGTCTTTTGGAAAAGTCACTGTCATATCTGTGGGAACCTTGTGAAGCCATGATTCTTCCCTTTGAAATGGGATTCATCCCCAAAACACCTCAGCAGCGACTTCTTCACAGGCAGTAGAACACCCTTGCTCCATTCCTCCACACCACGAGGCCTTGGAGCAATGGCATTCACTCTTTGTTCTCACAGTCAAATTTACATAAAGTCAATCCCACAAAATTACCTGCGAACAGACTACAGGGAAATTTCTATAGAAGACAGGCACCTAGCAGGAAGACAGCCTGCCCAACCTTTGCTAACAAAAAAACCTGGGCTTCCCCAAAGCTGGTTATCACAAAAGAGATTTGATGAGGACTGGGTGGATCCAGGACTCAGGGATGTTTAGTAACTTTATCTAATGGTTTGGAATGTCAGGTACTTCCCCTTGAATGCTGGCTCTTTCTTGGGTGGTGTCACAAGTACTGCTTGGTCAGGTTCTACCTGCCCTTTTTGTGCTTTTGATATGCATATTATTATTGTCCTTGCTTATGGAATTTTCCAACTACGTCTGTAAAAGCTAGAAGCCTTGTGGGGGTCACCTCTTCTCCTTCTCTTTCTTCTTCTTCTCCTCGGTGCACTTCACTTCGCTTTCTCCCCTCTCACGGAAAATAAAGAACAGGCAGAGGTAACGGATTTGAGCTAATTTTTTACCCTCAGATCCTCGCCTACCGTAGACATCCAATTCTGAGCCCCGAGGGGGTACTGAGGCTGGCACTCATCACGGGATCTTGTCACTGCAATAGACAAGTAACTAAGACAGATGAACACACTTTGGGACCTCTCCCACTGGGCAGTTTTGTGGCACTAATATTGGTGTGTATTTGTATAAATCTAGATGGATAATATACCAGGCAGCCAGGCTGGGTACACACCGGCACAGTGTGTTGCTGCACTGAAGACCGTGGGCTATTGTAACACAACCTTAAATGTTTGTGTTCCTAAATCTAGGCTTGGCATCATGGCATACCCATGTTTTCCCAGCACCTAGGAAGCTGAGGCAGAGGCTGGTAGATCCTAAGTTCATGGCTAGCTATAGAGTAACACCCTGTCTCAAATAAATTAAGTCTTTAAAAGAAATCAATGTCTGGCACTGTAAACCTAGTGAAAACACACGGCTGAGGGAGTCAGGCTCTGGGACGGCACTTGCTCCTTGTTTAGCTGTACTGGCACCACGTCAGACTACTGTGTGAGCATTTGCTTATATCCGTAGTCAAACGCCTTGCTCAGAGAAGCCTTGTTTTGTGGCAAGCAGGAGGTGTTTGGCTATTCAAGGTGCCGAGAGTAACTGACAGCTATGTGCTCTGTCCTAAACATAAGAGGTAGGCCACGCCGTCTAAGGCTCAATGAACCCAACAGAACAGAGGCAAACAAACTTAAGAGGTAGACAACAGGAAGACGGGCGGTTAACACCATCTGAGCCCCATGCAGCCATTGCAATCATGAACTCATCAACCAGGGTCACCTGTACTGAGCATGCCCAAGGCTGGCCTTGCTCATAGTCAGTCTTGAGTGAGGGTGGGTTGGCTAGCTGCCGGACCTTGGGCTACCAATAGATTCTGGGAGATCAGGAGCCACTGTTTGCAGTTGGGCGCATTGTTAAACCCATCTGCTCTAACTGGTAGCTCCAAATCCATGGTCACACAGATAGCCCTGGTTAAATCCAGGGGTTCACAAGCAAAACATGGCATGACCATGGGTAAGCCATCTGTAGGGAGGAGGTGAGCAGCGTCGCATAGGGCTAATCAGAAAGCATTATATACATTTATGAAGTTGTTAAAGAACAAATTTAATTTTAAAAAAATTAAAAAGAAAAAGGTTTCAATAAAAAGTTAAAGGATATATATATTTTTTGGTTTTTCGAGACAGGGTTTCTCTGTAGCTTTTTTAGAGCCTGTCTTGGAACTAGCTCTGTAGACCAGGCTGGTCTCGAACTCACAGAGATCCACCTGCATCTGCCTCCCGAGTGCTGGGATTAGAGGCGTGCGCCACCATCGCCCGGCTTAAAGGATATTTGAAACACAGGAAAACTAACTTTCTAGTTTTATTCCCTGTATCAATTTTACAAAACTTTATCGGCTGAGTCCTCTCGCCAGTCCCAGCCTTGAACTCTTGGTTCTTCTGCCTCAGACTCCCGATTGCTGGGAATGCAGGTGTGTCTGGCCACACTGAGCTTCACATGGTGCTGGTGAGCGACCTCAGGACTCCTTACAGCTCCATGCGGGCGGTAGCTACAGCTCCGTGAGCCTGGGGTCCAACAGAACAAAGCCTCCAGCATTCACCATAGCAGAGGGCAAACGCAGCTCCCAGCTGACCACTCGGACAAACTCTGAGCCTTCTCACCAGCCCTGCTTCGCTACCTTTTTCCTATCCAACCTTTAGCTTCCTCTTTTTAAAACTATCTCAAAGCTGTCCATGGTGGCTTGCTCCTGTAAACCTTGCTAGCTCTCAAGAGCAAAGGCGACCACATTAGTGCTAGATCAGCATCATCTCCAGGCAGAGACTGTCTCCAAAACAAAACAAAGCATTATCTCAAGAATGACTCAATAAATGCAACCACTCAACTCAGAATTTTAGCAGCTCAGCAGCCACGCTTCATTTTGGAGGAATTCCTGTCCCGGCACGTCACACCACAGCCTGTGTCACTGTAAACTTTTCTGGATAAAATGTGCAGGAGTTTTTCACCTCCTCCTCCTTCCTCACCATTTATCCTTACATTTAACATAACATCTTTCACCTTTAGAATCGTTCACTGTCTTATTTACTGAGTTGGGGCATGTAGGTGCCATGGTGTGAGTGCGGAAGTCAGAAGACAACTTTCAGGAGTCCGTGGTCTTCTGTGTGAGCTCTAGAGATCAGCGGAGGTCGTAAGGCTCGGCAGGAAGTGCTGTCGCCTGCTGGATCTCACAGACCCTTTGAAGATCTTAAATTGTGTAGTTGAATAAAGGTTTGGATACAACCTTATAGTATTTTGAAAACAATTTTGGTGTGTATTTTTTAAATTAATAAAGGGTACATTATAATTATGGATTATTATATACTAAGAAAAATAACCTATTTTAGGTCTGAGGGATAGCTCAGTCAGTAAAGTTATTGCGTGTGAGAACAAGGATCTGAGTTCGATTCCCAGTACTCATATGGAATGGCATAGTGTAACCTGTAACCCTGGCTCTGGGTAACAGAGACCAGGATCCCTGGGGCATAGCAGTCAGCTCAGTCTACTTGGCAAGCTCCAGGCTAAGGAGAGACCCTATCTGAAAACACTAGGTGGACAGCTCCTGAGGACTAACACACAGGTTATCTCATCTCTGGCCTCCATATATATGTGGACGTGCCTGCGTGCTCACTTGCACACACACGCACACACTCAAAAATAACTTGTTATCTCAGCATGGAAGCACACATGTTGAATCGCTGCACATGGGAGCTGAGACAAGCAGGTTGCTGTCAGTCAGAGGTTTCCTATTCCACATATTAAGTTCCAAGCCAGCTAGAGCTACACACTGAGGTCTTATACCAGAAAAAAATGTAATATGTTGAAATATGTATATTTATGAAGTTACAGCCTCATATTTTAAACAATTTGAAGTATAAACTGCATTTTCCCTATATTTCTCCACAAAGGGAAATCTGTCTCCCCACCCTCCCCCCCCACACACACACCTGTTTGTGAAGACAGATAGCCATACTACTTTATGTATCATAGAGTAAAAATCATGTTCGCTTTGACTTCATGAGACTGAGGAAAGCATTCCTGAAACATGAGAAGAGCAGTGTTCCCTTCAAGGCCATTGACTGAGTCCAGTCACTTACACTAATAACATCTTATCCATCACAACATCCCAATGACAGTTTCCTAAAAATAAACAAGAGGAGGCTTTTCAACCCCTGCTTCCAAGACAGACCAACAATGGCCCGAGTGATGAATTAATGTGGACTTCAAAGCCCTGATGATTTCAAGGCCACAGGTGCTAAGCACCACACCGAAGGGAAGAGATGCAATAAAAGAGTATGTGTCTTGCTTAAAACATCCTCAGATGACTGTTCTGAGCTAACCAGACTACACACTTGCACTGGCAAGCCATAGTATCCTTGGATATGTGTGTTCTTTTATCTATCTATCTATCTATCTATCTATCTATCTATCTATCTATCTAAAAACAATCTTTTCTCATTTTACATACCTATCCCAGTTTCCACTCCCTCTCCTCCTCCCACTCCTTCCACCTTCTCCTCACCCCACCCACCCCATCCAGTCCTCAGAGAGGGTAAAGCTTCCCATGGGGAGTCAACAAAGTCTGGCACATCACTTGAGGTAGGTCCAAGGCCCACCCCACTGTAGTTAGGCTGAGCAAGGTATCCCCCCCCCCCAAGGAGAATGAGCTCCAAAAAGCCAGTTCAAGCAGTAGGGATAAATCCTGGTCCCAATGCCAGTGGCCCCACAGACTGCCCCAGCCATACAACTGTCACCCACATTCAGAGGGCCTAGTTTGATCCTATGCTGGTTCTCCTGCTGTCAGACTGGAGTCGGTGAGCTCCCACTAGCTCAGGTAAGCTGTTTCAGTGGGTATCCCCGTCATGGTCTTGATCTCTTTGCTCGTATTCTCACTCCTCTCTCTCTTTGACTGGACTTTGGGAGCTCAGTCTAGTGCTCTGCTGTGGGTCTCGGCATCTGTTTCCATCAGTTGCTGGACGAAGGTTCTATGGTGACAACTAAGATATGCATCAATCTGATTACAGGGGAAGGCCAGTTCAGGCACCTTCTCCACAATTGCTTAGGTCTTAACTGGAGTCAGCCTTGTGGATTCCTGGGTATTTCCCTAGTGACAATTTTCTTGCTAGCCCATAACGCCTCCCTCAATCAAGATATCTCTTTCCTTGTTCTTCCTCTCTGTTCTTCCCCCATCTGGACCATCCTGTTACCTCATGTTTTTTTTAACATATGAAATACATGCTTTCTTTTTGTAGGAAGAACAGACATCTTTAATAAGTAGCTTTCCTGGATTTGTTACACTATAAAATTATTTTAGCTATACAAGGACTAGTAAATTAAACATTTTTTAAAAATTAAAAAAATGTGTATGTTTTGCCTGCATGAATATTGGTGCACCACTTGAGTGCCCATGCCACAGAGACCAGAAGAGATGTCCCCAGAACTGGAGTTCCAGAGGGTTCTGAACCACCATGCAGGTGCTGTGAGCATCAAGTGCTCTTAACCTGAGTTCTCTCTTTCCAGCCCCTAAAAATGAACATTTTTAAAATCAAAAGTACTCTCATAATTTAAATCGGAAAAATTTAACACTTTACTATTACTATTAATTCAACATTTAACAAATAGAAATTGGGCACTTATTACATTGTGAAGAATTATGCTTCCTCTAAATTTATATAGCTTTGTAATTTATTCTACTGCTGCCACTGAACCCCAGCCCCAGCCCCAATAACTATGTACATTATTTTACTACTAGAATAATTGTCTACTAAAAAAAGCATCTAACTGAAAGCTAACTTGTGTTCATAAACTCTTTATTTGCCTTGGAGAAAATGTTTACTCAGAAAGACTGTAGTAACTGTTGCTTCACGGCAGATGTGGTGTGAACAGCACAGGCCTGTCATTCCAGCACTCCTGGGAGGCAGGAAGAAAGACTGCCATAACCAACTGAGCCACACAGGATTACCACATCAGCCAGGGCTGCATTGCGAGACCCTACCTCGAAACAGACAAAATAAACACACACAAAACAACCCAGTAGATAGATACTGTGGGTTTTGAATGTGAGCTACAACCATTACTCCAAGACTTTAGCTCTTTCTATTTGTAAGAGGATTTCCATGATGCTCATAGAGATACCGTGACTACCTCAACTCTGGCATTTTTTTAATTTTCCATTTGCAACTAACATTGTAGCTGTTCCCAACAATTCCACTCTCAAGTGTGTACTGCAGTGAATGTAGTCAGTTCTGCCCACACACAAGTTTGCTCACAGATGTTCATAGAGTCATTATTCATACAAGCCACTGAGAGATATAACCCAAAGGCCTAAAACACCAACGAAGAGGCAAACAAAATGGTACCTGTGCACTTGATCTGCCACTGAAAGGGATGAAGTCACTGATAAGTGAGAAAAATCACATAAAAGAGCCATATGTTGATTGATTCTGCTTATATGACATACTTGAGACAAAAAAAATCTATCACGAAAAGCAGATAGGTGCTTCAGGAGCTGAAAGGGAAGAATAGGGAGTGACGTGGGCTTCTCATGGGAAACAGACAGTGGTGTGACTGCACAATTGCATAAATGTACCAAATCCGTTAACCATATACTAGAAAAGAGCATGAAGAAGCTGGGGCACAGTTCCAAGGTCAGAGGCACTTTGTGTGCAGGAGGCTCAGAATCCAGTCATCAGCGCGCACACACACACACACACACACACACACACAAAGGGAGGGAGGGCGGGGAATTACTATGAATGCTATCTTATGAGAATTGTTTCAATAAAACCGCAAGGTATATGCTTATTATAACTTACAAAGAATTTCTAAATCAATTTACATTCTACTAAAAGGTTATAGGGCCCAACATTCATACATAAATATATATATTTATAAATGAATATTCATACATAAACATATGTATGAATATGTATCATTCTGAAAGTTGTTTTACAAAAAACTATCTCATAATATCACTTTTGATAGACATAAAACAGAAGGCAGAATAATTTTTAAATGTAAATATATTTAAAAAATTAAAACACCTAAGAAACACAATCTATATACATGAAAAAGTAAGATATTTATATGCGTAACAACTAGTAGCAACATGACCCATGAGCAGCAGTAGTGTCTAGTCTGTCCATATTTTGGTTTAACACATAGTGGTAGCTCACTGTTCTTAGGGAAATTATGTAAGGTACATATAGCATATTATGAGGATAGAAGACTATAAATGGAAAATTAATGCCAAGTAGCAGTATTTTCTCTAAAAAAAAAAACAAATGTTATTAAACAAATTATCTTAAACTAATAAACAAAATGAGCTTATTGTATTCAGTTCAAGATATATAGTCAAAGTTGCATAAAAGTACAGGTGGCCATTTAACCATGGTCTGTTGCTAAAATATCAGAAAGTCAGGTTATTGGGATTTCCACGGGAGATAAACTGTTTCGTTTCTTTTCATGAAGAGGGCGGCTCTACGAGCACTGTAACCATACTCTTAAGAAACACAACAGCACACGAGAGGCCACAGCGCTGAACCACACGCACCGGTACTTTCTTCTACTGGTACCAGCCCCAAGAGCATTTCTCAAGGTCACCTGGGTCACGTTTCCACATGACCTTGTCTTTTATTCTCCCCCACATATTACTGTAAAGGTAAGAATTTTAATTTCTACTAAGGAAGTCTATCACATTGATCATTTAAAGACACACAGAATAAAGTATTCAGGTGATCTAGTAGTACTTTACTAGAGGTATATCTACTGACCACAAAACCAACTTTTACTTATAAATGAAATACTAAACGTTTCTGATTTGGGAGAAATGAAATACAATACAGTGAGTGATTTTTTTTCTTCAGCTCTGCTGTAAAAATCCACTTTGCCTATTTGACCCGTCTCTATCCATGCACTTTAGTGAACCTCAGAGGCGTTAACACAGCTCTATACAGAATGCACATCAGTCCACTGCCATTCATTTTATATTCTCAGTGTCTTAGCAAAATATGGGTAGCAAGGTTCTTCTCATTCTATGAGGCAGGGAGATGCTTCCTAAGGATCTCTTTGGATGATGAAGATATGACATCTGGAAAGGTCACATCAAACTCTATTAACAGGTCACCACGCTGGTCAGGGTTTTTTGGAAACGGCAGCCCATATCCAATGATTCTTCTCCTCATCCCAGGTTTCACAATATCACTGATTGACATAGGTATGTTTCTTCCATCCATTGTTGGCACATTAATTGAGCAACCACACAATGCCTAAAGTGGACCAAATAAAATGAAGTTAATAAACTTCCAAACTAGACAATACAAGATCTTGCTGGGTGGTAAAGGATAATACCATGAAGGTGATATTTTAATTTCCAAAAGGATTACAACAGTTATAAAATCTTTTCCCTGTTCTAGAAAATCCATTCAAGAGAAGCATAACCAGATGATACCAGAGATAGAATAGAAAGGAGAAGCAACAGATGTCTTTCACAGTGCCTTAGGAAGCTAACAGTTTGAAGCTGTCAATATTGAAGGTGCAGGAGTTTGAATGGAAGAAAAGGAAGAACTTAGAACTGAACAGAAGCAAGGCCTACTTCTCTAGAAGGCCTTGAGTGTCTATTAGATGCTTTACAGCTCCTGTTGAACCACTGAGGGACCACGAGCCAGGACTTCACCACAAGAAATGCACAAGGAACTCAGAAACATATGAATGAGTTAGTGATGTCAACGGAGTAGAGCATGAACAGAGAGGTAGGGTAGAGGTCTCGTGACAGAAAGGACACACAGACCATCCCTTATCGACTGGGACTAGCAAGGGCCTAAACTAAATAAGGTCTGCACTGCATCAGGCTGAGTGACCACAGAGTGTAGCTCTGAGTCACAGATAAACTATACAAAGGAAAGACAGCACACTCAGGGAAAGGAAAACATATTTGGGGGTGGAAGCCACATTTCTGCCTTTTAAGATAGTTTGAAATACATGGTAGGGATAGAGAATTTAAACAGGGACATGACCCCATTTCATGGGGCACAGCTGACTCTGAGAAGCAGTGCACATAAGGACTCCAGGGCTGCAGTAAAGTGGTGGTATTATACATCATGTTTTGTATTTATTACACTTTAATACTTGTTATATAAATCTTACTCCAAGCTAATCATTTCAGAACTGTATAAACCAGTGGTTCTCAACCTGTGGATCACGGCCCTTTATGAGGCTGGTCAGAAGGCCCTTTCACAGGGGTCTCTGAAGACCACTGGAAAACATAGGCATTTAATTTATGATTCATAACAGTGCCAAAATTATTGTTATAAAGTATCAAGAAAAATAACTTTATGGTTAGGAGTTACCACAACATGAAGAACTGTATTAAAGGGTTGCAGCAACCTATTAGGAAGGTTGAGAACCACTGGTCTAAATGGATTCAAGAGATGGGATTTCCAAATGCAGATCTCAGAGACCACAACCTAAAACCAGACTAGAGCTAACCCAACTCCGGGCCATGGAGTAGTTAATCAAGCTTGCACTAAAACTGACATTTAAATAGTTAACATCAGCAGCTAAATTTAGAAACTGTGATGTCATCCCTAAGAGCTGCAGTGGTAGCACTTCCTAGAGAACTGTTAAGAGGAGGGAAACGTGCAGAGCACTGAGCGAAGCCAGCTCCTGCAGGAGAGTTCCCTACAAGCAATCAGCCGAGTCACAGTCTTACTAACTTACCTCCCGTAAACTGATTTTAGCAGTATAAACTATATTTGATCCATCTCTTTTAAACTTGGGATGTTCTTTATCTTTAATAATAAAAACAATGTCTGCTGGAATACTGCTTGGTGTTTCGTCACCTTCCCTCGGAAAAGTAATTTTGGTGCCTTCTTTCCACCCTTTTTTAATCTCGATGGTGAGAATTTTGTCCTCAGATCTGTAACTCCTTCCATCAGGGTTTAATCTTTTTCGAGAGATCTTCATCCGTTTGGTGCAGCCACTATATATTTCTTCAAGAGATACTCTAAGTTCATGAATAACAGGAGGGTCTTGCTTGAGACGGGAGGGTCCCACAGAATTCCTGTCTCTTGGATATCCATTCATGCTGAATCCAAAGGCACTAAAGGGATCTCCGTCTATCTCCATCTCTTCAGAATCTCGACCTCCACCCATCCGTCTTCCAAAGAAAATTTCAAAGGGGTTGGAGCCTCCAAAGAAGGCTGCAAATGTGGCATGAGGATCCCCATGAAAGGTGTACCTGAAGGTACCTCCTTGTCCGTCAGTGCCTCCTGCTCCTCCTTTCAAACCTGGGGAAGAGATGAGCATGATCAGGAAAAGGGTGGAACACCAGAGAGGTGACTGTTTGCTAGCTGTGTTGCTAATAACCTTTGGCTTATCACTTACAGCCAGAAACATCGTTATAATTAAATGGAATAGTTACACAGCTTCTGAAGAGCCACCTGAAGTTAGAGGTTTAGCTTTTAAATCAGCCCTTCAAATTTTTAGCTTTAAAAATTTATTCTTGAATCTTTGTTTCATAATAAATACGAAAAATAAAAGGAAACCGAGAATCCTTTACCTCGAAAGCTACTGTTCCAGAATAGTGAAGTATTACAAGTTTAAAAGTTGTTTTTTTTTTTTTTGGTTTTTCGAGACAGGGTTTCTCTGTGGCTTTGGAGCCTATCCTGGAACTAGCTCTTGTAGACCAGGCTGGTCTCGAACTCACAGAGATCCGCCTGCCTCTGCCTCCCGAGTGCTGGGATTAAAGGCGTGTGCCACCACCGCCCAGCTAAAAGTTTTAAAGATGTGTATTAAGAGGAATTTAATAATCAACAAATAACCTAAATCCATAAGAGCCAATATAACTAATTAATGCAAGCAATGATAAGTAATATAATATTCATACTATTTCATTTCTTTTGCTGATTTTTAAGATTTTTATTATTTTTAATTATGTGTAGGCATGTGTGTCTGCATGTGGGTATGCACACATGAGTGTAGGTGCCCATGAAGGCCAGAGGCATCAGATCCCCTGCAGTTAGAATTATAGACAGTTGTGAGCCTTCTGACATGGGTACTGGGGAATGAGCTTGGCTCTTAACTGCTCACCAATCTCTTCAGCCTCCAGCCAGATCTTTTACTGTTTAAGAACTAAATAGAACTAGTTCTTAGCATCAAGGGAAAAAAAACTCTAAGAAAGAGGACAGTATGGAAAATGTTTTTGTGTACACTAGATTATTATCATCTAAGATAACAAGACTCCTTAGGTCTGTCTACCTTGTTGCATCCTGACTCAAAGCATTTAAACCCAGGACTGAAATTGAGAGCCTCAGGTCTTTCTAGCATGTAACCTCGGCTAGCTATTTCTGTCTGACAGCAGTACTGTGACCTTTTGCCCAACAAAGTAACATGTAGCTGACAAAGATTACATAGCATTTCCACCACATCCCAAAAGAAGATTCAACTAAAACCCACAAAACAACATACTGATGTTTTAGGAGGCCAATCTTGGCAAAGATTTCTATCATTGGAAGTGAAGTTTCTGGAGAAGCCTTAGAAGAATTCCTAACCAAAAAGTAAGTAGGGAAAGGAAGATTACAAAACTATGAAAAACTAGTTTAAACTGGGAGATTCTTACATCCCAAATTGATTTAAGGGCAGGGAAAATATGTTGCTAATTTTTGCATTGCTCATACACATGGGGTTGAAAATGACAGGCACTCCAGTCTACTGAATGAAGAAAATCAACCAATTCTTAAAGTCTTCCTAAGTTGAAACTAAAGAAGGTGTTCTGAGGATCAGCCTAAAGACAAAGCAAAAGAAAATAACACATACAACATGAGATGTAATCATCACGAGTTCCAAGAAGACTTAATTTTTATATCTTACTGTATTGTTAAAGGGTACACATACACAGACAGGCAGACAGACAGACAGACAGAGAGACACACATACAGGGTTAGGGGGAAGAGAGGGAATATGAATGATAAATCCAAATAGTAGTTGGGGTTTTCCTTGTAGAAGTGGACTGACGAGTCTGGGGTGGGCGTGGTTAAAGTGCAGCTCATTCAGTCTTCCTTTTATAGTTTTTGTTGGTACAACTGCAACTCCAAATGTGAGAAAGTTAATGACAGACTTTCTTAGATGACAACTCAAAGTCAGGACAAGGTCACTAAATGAGGACCTAAGTTACTTCAATCATTGTGCCCCTCCTCCCAGAGATCTCACAAAGTAATAGTTTAACAGTTGGATGAATGAGCTTGCCTACCCTTAGCTCTCTAAAAGGCAAAATCTAAATGGTTAGGGCACATAACAGAAAAAAGAAGAATAACATTTTCAGTATTACATCATAGGTTTGGCTTTTCTCTAAAACCTCTTCCCTTGCTCCCAAAAATGGTAATTCAGTCAGTATTATAGTCTGTGAGAAAATTTACACACAGCCTGAAGTGACTTACTCATCACAGCCGACAAAAATTCAGCCTTGGGATTTTTCTAGACATAGAATGGTCAACTATGCAGGTCAGATAAAGAATGAAGCTACTTTAATAATGAGAAAATCCTACCAAAATGCCACTGTAATAGGACATGAACTTCTTGCTGTCTTCTGCACTGCTAAACACTTGATTCTAACAAGCACATCATTGGATAGATAGTTAGCCTTAATCCTGTACACTGCAACTCGCAATAAAAACAGTCAGTATCCAGCTGGCTTCCCTCTGCGCTGAAATGCTTTCTAGTTTCTCGTTTTCTGAAACGACCATCTAGTCAGGGAATGGACTCTAATCCCACTGCTGCCTGAGCCTGAAATCCAGTAGCCAATTTAATATGCAAAACAAATACATTTTGGGGACACTACTCATAGCAATGACTTCTATTAGTTATCTGACAAAAAATTATGAAAAGAAGAAATCCTAAAGAATTGAATTTGCAAAGGAGAAATGATGGGGTTTACTCTTTTTACTTCAAGGAGACAGGATGTATAAAACTTGATTTGTAGCAAGACTTCAGTTATAGAACGAGAGCCTTTCAACAGCTCAGCTCACAAGAACCGAGTAACTTACACATCTCCAGAACACTGAAAACAAAGACGTGCAGCTGACTAACTGCATTAACGAGAACAGTAGACTAGATGAAGGTTAATACACCAAAGACTTCAGTTTGAAGACACAAGAACTTCCAGCAGCCCAAGAAAACTAGTGAGTAAGCAGTAATCAACAGGCAGAGGAGGAAAGGGAGTCAGAACATCAGAGCCCTCTAAGGCATGTTTTGAGGGGAAATTTTACTTATTTATTTTTTACATCTTAAAAGTACATTTATTGTGGTCAGCTGGTTGGTCTGTGGGCATATGTGTGCCATGGTTTGCACTCAGAGAGAGGACAACTTTCAGGAGTCTGTCCCCTCAATCCACCATAGGTCCCAGGGATTGAACTCAGGCCAACAAGCACCTTTACCCACTGAGTCATCTCTCTGGCCCAATAGAGAGAAAGAGTTTAAGTGTTTAACACAAACTTCTGCTCATGTCTGCTTAGCCAAACCTAACACTTTAGGGCAGAGAATATGTCAGAATCCATTCTTAAATTTCTGTAGTTCCATGATTATTTTCAAATGTCTCAGGTGTGGAGAGACCTAATCTATTATTTAATATGCAGACTACATGACAAAGCTAACTAGTATGCAGTTCAACTGTAAAGAACTTACATAGTTTTACCACCATAACCCATTTGTGGAGCGCGCCGCCATTCTGAAGCGTTGTCTGCTTCTTACAGCTGACACCTACCTCTCCCTCCAGCCCCAAGCAATTTAGCCCAGCTATCTCTATAGAGCTGTCTTCTCGAGACATCTCCCATAAACTGAGTTACATAATATGTATAGTCTCTCTGGGTTCTTTCACCCAGCATATTTTTCAAGGTCCATCCAGCTGTGATATATTACATTAAGTGGGTACTTTTGTTAAGAATACCCCACTGGGATATATACTTTTTGCTTATTTACTTACTATACCAGGTGATGCATGCAGGGCCCTCACTAGGGCTGCTGTGAACAATCAGGCACATGCCTTTATGTGAGCAAATGCCCCCCCTTATAGATTCTTAGGAACATAACTACTACAGACCATAATAACTTTAAAAATAGAGCTATTTTATTCATTAAAAAGAATTCTAAATTTCAAATGTTAAAAGAATTTCACAGCATGGACAAATCAGATTATCTCATTCACTTCCCATAGTTCCTTATTTCTGCTCTCCTAGTTCTAAGATGGTAATGGGTCGGGGAGGAGGCTCTAGGTAGTAAGTCAGTAGTTTTGCATTCTTAGAAATTCAGTATTATCTTACTACTGTAGAGGGCTATGGACCTAGGACTATGAGTATAGACAATAAGAAAAAGAGAAAAAAAAAAAAAAGAAACCTCCTTCGTGACCTCACACAGTGTCCCTACAGGAGATGTTTGTGGGGAGGTGCTAAGGATTGAGAGCAGGGGCTCCCACACACTTAACTAGTGCCAGGACACTGAGCTACCCTCCGGCCCCAGAGGGTTTAAACTACAGTGTGCTAGTCTACCGAACGGTAAAGAAATGAACCACTTTTCTGTGAGGGAGGAGTTCTAAAAGCTCAACAATTTTCCCTTCCCCTGTATTTTCAAACAGCTTATAACTACATAGCATCTCCGAATAATGTGCTGCAATGCTCTAAGACAAGAGTCCTGCCTCCGCTCCTTCCCTTGCTTACAACACTTATCTGGGCTAGGAACACCAAGAATGAAAAAAGATCCAGGGCATACAGACAATGCTGATTTAGGTTTTCAAAATTTAAGTCACTTTGGTAATGATCAGAAAACAAACAAACAAACAACAACAACAACAAAAAAAGCATGATGGGGGATCACTCAAGAAAAGCACTGCCAAAAGGGGCCTTAAAGAACTAAGTGTACCATTGAGTGACTTGAAAACTCTAACATCAAACATGTTTAATAAAGCCTGAATCCTACATGGCGTAATCACAACAGAGATGTGCTTGGAAAGAACCAAATAATCTGCCTTTACCGAGGGGCTTTTATGGGAATTCACAGAACCTCTCCACCTTCTCAAGAGAGGCCAGAGTCCTGGTGATGTCTGGAGGTCCTGCTTGCTCCTGAGACAGTCCCATCATGGCATCAGTGGGACCATGGGGAGCAGAGAGGCTGAACTGTCCACTACTTGCTTTTTTTCAGTTCCTTATTTTGTAAGAACCTGACCCTGTAGATCCGCACCACTACCACGGCAGCAGAATAAACCTTAATTCTTGGTACTCTGAACAAGAAAAGAAAGCACGAGGAAAAGAGTCTCCCTACTACTGCACCAAACTGCCAATTTAGTTTGCTTAACGCAAAGTGAGTGGTCACTGCGTGGCTGTTTGAAGGATTTATTTCTGATGAGGGAAATCTGATGTTTAAATGCTATAAACAAAGGGAAAACAAAGCTGTTTCCATAGCCACAGTGACTTGGAAGACGTTTGGGGAAAAGTAACGAAAGAGAACGTTAGTCCCGATTTAAGGCTTGAAAGCCCAAACCCGTGTGAATTAACATTGCTGACTGACGGTGTCCAGGTCCTACTTTGTGCGCCGTTCATGGAGATGCTGGACAAACCTGAGCTAAGGCCGGAAGGATAAAAGGAGACTCTCAAAGGTCTCCCGTGCACTGAGCTCACTAAGTTCTGGTCTCAGAAGGCAAGAAAAAATATGACTGAGGGAAAGGGAGCTGTCACGCTTTCCTGTTCACAAGGCAGGGAAATTCTGAAAGGAATAGTTAAAGAAAATCAGTCATTGCTCTAACTAGGTGGCCATTTTAGGTTTAAAAAAAATTCTGAGATCTTGTTCTCCTGGCACACAATTACTGTTTACAATTAAGCTAAAAAACTTGTCCTGGTATTTTATGACATCAGGGAAATTCTTTCTTCTCTAGGCAGATTGCCAAAAACAACTAGAAGCTAAATGCCTGTGCCTTCTGCGTCTAAGACACACGGCTCCGTCTAGCTCAACTAGCATTGCTCTACAAAGGCAAAAAACTTCTTGTTTTTTTTTTAAATAAAATATAAATGACACAGAATTGAACTGCCAATGTTAAGATTTTAAATGACTGAAGATTCTATTAATTTTAACAAAAAAAATCCATTAAGAAAGCAAAACAGGTTGCATAAGACTCTTAATTCATTCCTCAGCCCAGGAACTTACTAAGGCTTCTTTTAAACTATAAGACGCTAAAACTCTAAGTCTGCAGTAGAATATATATAATACTGTTTTTAAAAAAACCCAAAAGACAAGCATTTCATTCATAGCTCGCTCAAATAATCAAGAATTAGACCTATTATTACCAGTTATTATTACCAGTTATTTTTCTTTTTATTTTAGGTATGTCTGACGATCTAATTTAATGATAATCAGAAAGCTGAGAGACAGAAAAAAGGTAAGATTTGGAGCCAAGGAATAGAAATGTGCAGCTTACCTTCTTCCCCAAACTGATCATATATCTCTCTCTTTTTAGGATCACTCAATACTTCATAAGCTTCTGCGACCTCTTTAAATTTCTCCTCTGCTTGAGGGGATTTGTTCTTGTCCGGATGAAATTTGAGGGCTTGTTTTCGGTAAGCCTTTTTAATATCTTCATCTGTAGCTCCTTTTTCAATTCCCAAAATTGAATAATAGTCTTTCCCCATTTCGAATGCCTTGAAATGAACTTAGATTTTCCTTTGTAAAAGAAAACAGTGTCCCCAGTCTTAGCAATACAATGATTCCGAAAGAATAAAGCAAGCTGGGTGTCTTAAAAGTTAAAGCAATCAGCGATGGGGCTCAGCTGTCTGGAGGCAGCAGGCAGCGTCTCTATTAATTCCTTCCCCAGCAGCTCACTTACAGATAAATATACACCACACCAGAGCCGGCCTCCTCCTAGTCCCTCCCATTTTCACTACGTGTCTCTGTACTTTCTAGAACAGCAAATGCTACAGGACGTCACTTTCCCAGCGGCCTCTAGGCAGAGTGCTGGGCTGTGTCCCTCCTCCTCCGTGATTAACTATTCCCTTTCCTCTGGCTCTACCATATTATTTCCTGTGGATTTAGCAAACCAGTATTTCAGCACAGAATGCCGTAACTACAGACGTAGTTACTCCATTAGAGGTAAAAAGGCAACAGAAATAATTATAGCCATTAGGTATCCCACGTTAAAGTAATTATACAGATAGAAAAGCCCTGAACTTACTGTAGGCATTCCAATCTCAAGCTACCTGGCTGTAAAATACACAGAACTAAAATATGAGGTGTTTACACTTAAAGTCTTCAAAGAATTTGGGTCATTTTCAAAATTCCTAGGGTCTATCAATCTGAGAAGGTGAGGAAGTCACTATAATAAAATTTCACATGGTAAAAGGCTATAATAAAATTGAAAAGCAGAATTTTAACATAAGTGACTGGAGAATGATTTTAACTAGTTTTTAGTAATATTTAATAATTCACTCTTTGTAAAAGCTCACTGTCTGTGTTAATTACAAGTGAAACAGATCTCATTCTGAGGGTCACTTTTTCCCTACTGCAGGAAGGGTTAGGAGAAAGGCTCAGATTTCAACAGGCTCAGTGCAGAGTAAATCTAACCCTGATCAGTCTGAAATCTGAACATGCTACTTACAAGAGGCAGCAAGGTAACAACTACATTACAAACACATTTCTCCTCATTTTAAGTATGCACTTATTGGCAAAGATTTTTGAAAACATGCGGAAGAATTCTCCCTTTTTAACATTCCCTGTTAAATATATTATATATATATATATATTCCCTGTTAAATATTAATATATTTTCTTTTAATTCTTTAAAAAAATTTGTTGCTATTTGTTGCAATTGTTAATGAAGTTTAAATCATATTTACATTTATATGCACGTGATGCTTTCTTCTACAATGTATCTTGAATGAGATTTTTTTTTTTGTATGTAGACAACTCATCTTTTATCTCTTATATGGGTTTCCAATCTTGTCTCAACGTGTTCCCACTTCTAGGTGAACACTGAAACTCCAGACGTGGGTATAGTTACTAGGCAAGCCTTTCACTACTGAGCTGGACTCCAGCCACCATTTCTGCTCTAATATTGAAAAACTGGATTGCTAAGACAGTGTCCAAAGAAATGCACTCAGTACATACTGTATTTAAAACCCTCAGTGTTTGGAAACTTGAAGGGGGCACAGCTAAAAGGAAAAGGAAATGGACATACATGCTTAAGAGACTGAAAACTTGGTGGCAACGGAACCGCCCCTGCTTGCCAACGCTCTGATGACTCAGCACTTCTGCAGGCTTGCTTTTGCTGCACAGCCAGGACTTCCTAGGTCTGAAACCTCCCACAGCACCTTGCTGCTGGGAATCTCTCACGTGGCCTCCCACAGTCAAAGCCGAGTGAGCTAGCTCACATTTTTTTCCATCTACCAAGAAATATCAGCATCAAAAAACTTTTTTTCAAATCCAAAGAATCTGGGAGAAAAAGAAAAAGTCACCATGAGACTGCTATTTTGAAAATGCACACACCACCATAGTAAATTATAAATATCTACTTGCTAATACAGGTGTGTGGAGCTCCAGCAGAGAATATGAAGAGAAACTACAGTTAGTAACTGACATTCTCCCCCCTGTAAGATTAAAAGGTTAATATATTTTTGTCCAACTATTAAATTAGAGCTTGCACTTATGATTTTCACTTTACAATTAAGTGGTGGGATGCCATGAAGCTGTAATTCTCTTATTTTTATTATAAGTAGCGAGGCCAGATGTCTCTCTCCAGTAATCTTAGTACCCTCCAAGTCTATCAAAAAGCTTAAATGTGATTATCAAAGCTAACAGCAACCAAATTGTTGTGTACAACAGTATGTTGAAGGGAAATGCCACTCTATTTTGTCTTTTAATCAAGTTTCCTTGCATGGAATATTATGCTTTAATAGTTACACTGAAGACAGCATTTAAACCCCACAGCCTAGAAGTGTAACACCACATTCCACTGATTCCATCTTCCTCTAATTTGGTATTCCTGCCAAACAAAAACAAATTTCAGCTGTTGTGATGGTTCATGCCAAAATCCCAGCACTCTGAGGCAGCGGAGGCCAGCCTAAGGTGCAGGGTGAGCCGGAGGCCAGTATGAGCTACAAAAGAAACCCTAACTTTTTCTTCTGAGTCACAAGCCAGTCTCAGTTTATGGTAAAGTACAGGGTCTTGCAGGACTGGGCTGACTTCTATATAGGAGAAGAAGAAATTAATTTCAAATTAGGTCACTCAGAAGGCTGAAGCAGGACGATAGCAAATTTGAGGCCAGCCTAAGCTACAGAGAGAAACCCTATCTCAATGAATTAATTCAAATAATCTCAAATATTTGAGAGCGAATTACCTAATATTTTACTGATACACTTGTTGAAAACGTTTTCTATAAATACTTAATTTTTGAACAGGTCATGTTCAGTCCTGATGTTTCTTATAGTAAATTTGTATAAGAAAATCGTGACTTCCAGTTCCCCACAATTCCTACCCAAGAATAAGCAATCTTAGGCTCTTAGGTTCCTAATGCTTCTGATAGTTGAGTATCTAACCTCAAATCTAAGTATGTCCAATAGTCATTAAATCTGCCAAGGTAGTCAGGTATGGCAGTGTACCATAATTTCAGAACTTGGCAGGCTAAGGCCGGACAACTACTACTGAGCTTAGCATAGCCTGGGATGCAGCTTAAGAAACTAAAAGGGGGGCTGGAGAGATGGCTCAGCGGTTGAGAGCACTGGCTGCTCTTCCGGAGGTCCTGCGTTCAGTTCCCAGCACCCACATGGTGGCTCACAACCATCTGTAATGAGATCTGATGCTTTCTTCTAGCGAGCAGGCATACACGCAGGTAGAACACTCTATACATAATAAACAAATCTTAAAAAAGGAAAGAAAAGAATGGTGTATATCTCAGTGAGTGGTAAAATGCTTGTCTGCTCTGCAGAAGGAAGGAGGGAAAGAGGGAAATACATGGTGGTACTAAGGACAATCTACAATGGTTTAAAACAGTCATTTAAAGCAGATTCTGGAGTCAGGACTTCCTGGATTCAGATTCTGTGTGGCCTGGGATCTAAATTTCGTGTCTGTTTCCTTATCTGTTAGTTGGGTTAATATCAATATCAATTTGCAGGGTTACCATGAAGATTAAACATGATGTACAGTGTATTTAAATATCGTTGACACTGTGAAGATTACTTTTATGATTTTATTATATGAAATCCAACAACTTTCAGGAAACAATCATGCCATGTATAACACTCTTACTCATAAAAAAAGTAAAACCCATGCTGGTGGTGGCAAATGCCTTTGATCCTAATACTACAGGGAATGAGGCAGGCAGACTTCTACATTCGAGGCCAGCCTGATCTACATTGAAGTTTCTAGGCTAGCCAAGGCTACAATAGTGAGACCCTGTCTAAAAAGTCAAAATCATTAAACACTCCACGCAGCTGGTATCTGTCACACTTTAAATCGGATTTATTGATTTATAAGCAGGGGTCTCATTGTGCTACTCAGTCTGGGCTCACGGTTCCAGAGTCAGTCAGATGTGGTACACAACTGTAATCCCAGCACTTAGGAGAGGAAGGCAGTCTTTGGTTACATAGTAAGTTTGAAACCAGCTTGGGCTACATGAAACACTGCCTCAATACAAAAGAGCACCCAAATCAAACTCCTTTCTCCTCAACCTCCAAAGTAGCTGGGATCATGGAAACACATCCCTTTGCTCAGCAAATATTCTCAAAATATGTTTGATCGATTCTGGAGTCAGAGGATCTCCCCAGCCTCAATTTCTGTCTATACTTCACAGAGCTCAGTCACGCAGGATCCTGCAAAGCTGTCCATTCTGGCTAGAAGGCAAGCGTAAAGAAGCTACAAATAAAGCTGGGCATTGTGGTGCGCAACTCCTATCCCAGCCCTCAGGAGAAAGAGGCAGGGAGATCTCTATGAGCTGGAGGCCAGTGAGTTCTAGGACAGCCAGGGCTGTGTGGACAGACTCTGTCTTAGCCCCTCCCCTCAAAGAAAACAAACAACAAAAATAATAATAAAAACACCCTTGAAAACAATGGAATTTATGACATAAATTTTACACTATTTTAAGCTGTACTACTACTCTGCAGCAGAAGTCTGATGATAAAGTCCGCCTTTCCTCTGGATTGCAGTTTGCAAAAACATTAAGCTGCACAGACCAGTAAGTGCCAGACTGCCCTCAGAGGAGTCAGACATTCCCCATGCTATCATGCTGCAAAAGGAGCCTTCTCAGGCTTTTATATCTGAATCCCATTCTTCTCTTACACAGCGGATCTCGTCCAAGCTTTTCTGATAACAGCAATTATATAACGGCAGTTTAGAAAGTCCTTTGGTATGCCCTCTGATGTCTATGCTGTGTGTGTGCACGTCTGATATTTAAGCAAGAGAGAAATTTTCATAAAGCTTTTCTATAACTATGGTCTAACAACATAATATTTTATAATATTATTATTATAACATAATAACATAATATGGTCTAAGCTATAATATTATTTTGAATGTTTTTATTTTGGATTTGAAGCAGTTTCCCTTCAGAGCAAGTGGGCTCTGAACTCATGGTCCTGCTGCCTCAGCCTTCTGCATGCTGGAATTGCAGGCCGGAGCCATGATGCCCAGAGGTGCTGTGGTAACAATACTTAAATATACATTCTTCTAATATTAGCATGAAAAGAACATTATTGGCCCAGCACACACCCGCACTATGATGGGCTGGTGTCTAACTGAAGGAGCAGGGCTGGGTACCACACTCTGTAAAGAGTCAGAAAGACAAACAGCCTGACAAGCAGTGCTTACTGACCTCTTGCATTCTGCTGCTCATGTGTCATGCAGCGGGGATGCTTCTGTCAATACACTGAACCACAGAGACAGCAATTACATAAGATTCTGTCGCCTAGTAATATCACAGCCATCTTGTGTTAACATGCTGACATTCACACAATGACAAAAGTGCCCATGTCAACAAGACGTGTGATTCTGCTAAGAAGAACTGTATTTGGTTCTCATCTTGTCCTTTACTCTCTGCACAAATACAAACATGCTTTCAAGTCTACAGTTGACAATTCGGCTCAGTAAAGTGTGGTGCAAAACAAGTGAACAATTTAATCACCAAATAAATACTACTCAGTCAGGGCTGGAGAGGTGGCTCAGGAGTTAAGAGTATTTGCTCTTTCAGAAGACCCAAGTTTGGTTTCCAGAACCCACATGGTGGCTCACAATCATCTACATCTCCAGTTTCGGGGTATCCAATGCCTTTTTCTGACTTCCATGGGCACCAGACATGCATGTAATACATACGCATACACGTAGGCAAAATGCTCATGCATGAATATATTTTAAAAATACCAAGTTGGGCTGGAGAAATGGCTCAGTTGGGCTGGAGAAATGGCTCAGAGGTTAAGAGAACTGAATGCTGTTCCAGAGGTCCTGAGTTCAATTCCCAGCAACCACAAGATGGCTCACACCCATCTATAATGAGATCTGGTGCCCAGATCTATATACATAATAAATAAATTTAAAAAATAAAAATAAAAATACTAAGTTATTATATGGGTTATAAGACAATTGCAATATAAAAGAAAGACTTGAAATGAGGGTTTAGAGAGATGGCTCAGTGGCTAAGAGCACTTGCTGCTCTTGCAAGAAGACCTAGGTTCAGTGTTTTGCACCCACAGGATGGCTCACAGCCATTTGTAACTCAAGGTCCAGGGGATCCAACACCTTCTGACCTTTATGTGTACTGCACACGTGGTGCACACACAGACATTCAGGCAAAATACTCATCTGCATGGAAATAAAAATTAAGATGGACCTTTAACCCCAGCATTTGGAAGGCAGAGGCAGGAAGGTCTCTGTGAGTTCAAGGCCAGCCTGGTCTACAAATCAAATTACAGGACAGACAGGGCTGTTGCAGAGAAAAACTCTGTCTCAAAAACAACAAAATAAAAATAAAGTAAAATGAAAATCTTCAAAAAAAAAATAAAACCTTGGAAAGGAGTTGGCTCTGCATACTTAGCTTTGCCACTTGATTTCTGATCTGAGTTCTAGAAAAGTCATGCACTAAGTCTTGAGTCCCTCGTTTATACAATGACTAACACTTTCTGCCTCTTGAGAGGGACCCAAGAATTAGAAACTAGGGGCTGGAGAGCTGACTGCACGGTTAAGACTACAAACTAGTCTCTTGCAGAGGGCCCAAGTTCAGTACTTCCCAGCATCAATGTTGGGTGACTTATCCCTGACCAGAACCCAGGGGTCTGCTGCCTCTGTGTCTACCTGTGTCACACACTTATACACAGATTCACATACACGATTAAAAATAAAGCTTTATAAGAGCAAGAAAATACATGGCAGTGAAATACTGTGCAGATATTAGCCGTTGTCCTTTCTCCGCGCCGGCTGGTTGGTATGGAAACGGCTTCAGAAGAAACATGAGGCTAGGGATGCAGCTCCACCGTAGAATTTGTCTTGCATGGCAAGATCCTGAGCTCAGTCTTTTGGGGAAAAAAATATAGGAGTAGGAAGAGAATGTGAACAATGACTTGAAATTCTGATAGATTCTGAAAGAGAGAGGGAAGGGAGAGGGTTTAACATGTGGATCAGGAACAAAAAGTCCGTATGAAGAGATCACAGCGTTAGTCTACAGAGTAGGAGGCTGGCCAGGTAAAAGTACGGGAATGAGGAGGACTGGTCAGACTGTTCAAAGTTTCATTGCTATTTTGAAAACTGTGCGTCCATGCTCTTCAAAAGGTGCTGCTTCGGGATTGCAGAGGCGGCGCTGTGGTTGACAGATTTCCATCCTCTAGAAGATCTCAGTTCCATATCCACTACCTACACCAGTCAGCTACAACTACAGCAGCACGGGAGCTGACATCCTCTTCTGGCCTCTTTAGGAACAGGCACACACGTGGCACACACCACACTCCTACACACACACACACACACACACACACACACACACACACAATTAGATAAAACAGAAATCTTATTTTTAAGAGGCCACTTTAAGGTCAGCTTTGTAGGTATAAGCACTTGCTGCTGAGCCTGAAAACCTGTTTCAATCCCCAGGACCCACACTGTGGAGAGCTGACTCCCATAAGCACATGGTGGCACACAGACCCCACGTACACAAACTTATTTTTTAGGTGCCAGTTCAAGTAGCTTGCATAGCATAGAAAAGGCTCTAGCTTCCATCCCCAGTGCTGAAAAAAAAAAAAAGGAAGGAAAAAAGCTAATTCTGTCCAACTGTTTGGTCATCCAAATATTAAATGACAATTTATTTTGAAGCCTGTGAAATTATTTTTTGGTTTTCTTAGCAAAGTAATTTTAATGAACATTTTATTAATATTTTAACTGTCCAAAAAGCATTTAGATGTTGAACCATAAAGGTCAACAAGAGACAGAATTGTATCAGGAGTGGTTCTCCAGGGAGTACTGTCTCTCTTGTCTAAAATATCCAGCAGTCTTATCACTATAGCTATGTAATTCCAAAAATTTTCCATTTTTGATACTATGTTATTGCTCAATTTTATAATACTTTCCTTATATGAGTGGTTCTCAATCTTCCTAATGCTGCAACCCTGTAATACAGTTCCTCATGTTATGGTAAGTCCCAGCTATACAATTATTTTCATTGCTATTTCATAACTATAATTTTGATACTGTTAAAATTGCAATATAAATATCTCTGTTTTCCAATGGTCTTAGGCAATCCTTGTAAAAGGGTTGGTCAACTCTTGAAGGGGTCATGACCCACAGGTTGAGAAACACTGACCTACACAAAGCATAATAGTATACATTTAAATTGATTTTAATTATCTTCAAAGATAATTAAAGTAAAAATTTAAAAACTTAAAAAACAAGCCTTTTAAAATAACGTAAAAGTAAAATTGTTTTAAGAAGCTTACTAAATATTATCATGAGCAGTCAGGACTGGTGGCACACCTTTAATCCCAGCACTCAGGATGGGGAGGCAGGCAGATCTGAGTTTGAGGCCAGCCTGGTTTACACAGTGAGTTCCAGAACAGCCAGGGATATGTAGAAACACAAACAAAATCCACTAGTCATTGGGAAAGAGTAATCAGAAATATTCCCTGCTTCAAAAATAATTCTTGAATGCGAATAAATTTATTTTTCTTTTGAGGAGTACAGAATTTATTCAAACTGGGACATTTAAATGTTTCCTAATATAATTTCCAAGTAACAATTAGTCCTTCTTTATTACTTTCTTTTAATAGGAAGTCACCCAAAGTTTACTAGGAACTTCAAAACAAATAGGGAGCTAGTATACTTACCTAGCATCTTGTGATCTACATTATAGTGTTCCTGGAGCGGGGGTGGGGCCTCAGTGGGTAAAGTCCTGTGCAGATCCCCAGCACCCTGTCAAAGCCAAGCGCCTTGTACCTGTAAGCTAGGGAGTTTGGGAGGAGCTACGGAGACGCTTGCTTGCCAGTCTAGCTGGAACTCCTAGCTCTGGTTCAGTGAGATCTGTCTTAAGAAAGGTAGAGTGATAGAGGAATACATTCCACATTTACCTCTGCCACACCACACACACACACACACACACACACACACACACACACACTTTTTCGTTTTGTTTTTACACTTATTTTAAACATCAATTTAGGAGGCCAAAATAAACTGGGATTCTCGATCATTTTATATGTCTTGATACACTGATGACGCGCTTACAACATGTATGTTAAAAGATCACTGTGACATGCAATCCACATACAACTGCCAACAAGACACTATATATTTTTGGGGGACTAAACCTTTGAAATCAGTGTGTGGCCACACTTACAGCGCATCCTGCCACCCTCAAAATGTTTCATACCATTTGTTTAAAAAAGGATAAAGGGATTTGAAACAAAAGCCAGTACTTTGTCTTTAAGGTAGTGGTAATGGCTGATTTACACATGCTCAGGAGTTGGGGATTTAGCTCAGTGGTAGAGCACTTGTCTGGCAAGAACAAAGTCCTTGGTTCAGTCAGTCGGGCAAAGAGGAATGGGGGGAAGGGGAAAGACAAAATTACAAACAAAACAAAACAAAGAACCAAATCAAAACCAAGGTACCTTCTAAGCAAGAAATACTAGCATGACGCTCAAGGTAAATTAACACTAGGAAACAGACTGGTGAGGTTTTTCGTTTCTTCATTCCTAGAATATTTTCCCTCATAAACAGGTAGAGAAGGAATTAAGTGGCTGTGCATAAAGCAAGAACTGTAGCCTCGCAGGGTGGTGATGGTGCACACCTTTAATCTCTGAGTTCAAAGCCAGCCTGGTCTGCAGAGCAAGCTCTATGACAGCCAAGGCTATCATAGAAACCCTGTCTCAAAAAACAGAGAGAGAGAGAGAGAGAGAGAGAGAGAGAGAGAGAGAGAGAGAGAGAGAGAGAGAGAGAGAGAGAGAGAGCGAGCTGTAGCTTCTCAGGCAAGTAGTACAAGGAAAGGATGTTTATGACCCAAGAAGAAGCAGGTGGAGATGGGCTGCCCCACGGGAACATAGGGCTCTTAGCCAACACTGTGGCCTAACAAGTTTTACTACAAATCACATTACACCCATGCAGGTATAATCAATCAAACTGATGCTACTAAAAAGTCTTAACCACAACTCAAAGATTTATTGACAGCTACCAAAAATAAGCAATATGATATTCATAAAAATGAGCAAACCCATGCTAAAGAAATTCACGAGCCACTATAAAACTGGATAACTGCTTAATTCCAAATACAGTGGGCTCAAACTTGCTTTTTTGCCTAAAGAGGGCAGATTTAAAAAATTAAGATATCAAAAATAAATGAAATAGAAATTGTGTAAATGTTTTTAAAGTAAAGTGTTTATTGGCCAACAGGATAGCTCAGTAGGTCAAGGTGCTTGCTACGGAGCCTGATGGCCTGAGTTCAATCACCAGAACTCATAGGAGAGGAGCAGAAACAGCGCTCTGACCTCCAACATTCATGCCACGGCCCACATGCCTATCAATATATACACACAGAAATGAATGTAGTAAAAAACAAACATATAATCTTTTGGTTATCTGGACAAAGTCAGCATATCCAGACAACACTTAGGAGACCCCACTGGATTAGATCATTGTGTCGTGACCGTAAAGAAGGCACAGTCACTGGCCCACAGAGGTTTGCACTGTAAATACAGAAGGTACTCACTATCATGGCCTTCACCAGACAGTGGTGGAATTGAGCAGTTAAAGCCAGGACTAGATGGCTGATAATGCCTAAATATTTACTGACTGGCCACTAACAGGAAAATGTTTGCTGACCCCCACTATGTACAAATTATTTCTCACGAAGGACAGGGAAGTATTTTAAAAAGCACTAAACAAAAAAAAAAAAACTTGAGTTTTGCAAAATTCTTTTGATATATACTTTATATAATAAACTCTCATCCTGGGCATACCTGCCAGAGGGAACATATAATACATATAGGAATATCTGTGGTGTACAATGAGCTGTTCTCAAAGGCAGTACATGTGTTATAAAAGGCTGAGAAGGACTACTTCACAGACCAATTTTTTTTTGGTTTAAACCATCAATCCTGAACATAAATGACCAGTCATTTCCCTCAAAACAAATTTACTTTCTGTAACACTGCAGCAGATGCTGAGTTAGCTAATTCTGAGTCATTATCCCTATGGGAAATACAGGTTCCTGCTAGCCTCTGGTCATGTTTTCATCAGCCATCTCAAAAATAACCTTTTTTTTTTGTTATGTATTCCTACTTAAAGATCCCTATTTTATATTGTTGACTCATTGACATTCCCTCATGGCCAATAGCAGTGTAAGTCACGCTGGAATGAAGCTAAGTGAAGATAAAAACAAGAAAGCAGAAGACCTTGGGTTGGATAGTTGGCTCAAGTGCTGAGCAAGCATGAGGACCTAAGCTCAGATCCCCAGCAACACGGAAAGGCTGCCAAGGCTGTGTGTGTCTCTAATCCCTGTACTATGGGAGCAGAGAGAGGAAGATCCTGCATGCTCACTGGCCAGCTAGCCTAGTTTCAACAGCAAGCTCCAGGTTCAGTATGAGGTCCCAGCTCAAAAGATAAAGAAAAAAAAAGGTAGAGAGTAAGAAAGGGAAGGAACACATTTTAGCCTCTGGTGTATGTGCACATGCACACATTAAGTAAATAATAATTTTAGAAGAATGGTTCATAACTTGAGCTGTTTCATAAGATTCACATTGCTACTCAGTATATGTGCATCTTCAAATGACCCTAAATCATTTTGAGTATTGATCTGGGGATAAAAATAAATTTTGTGAAGAAGGCAGATTCATAAATACAGAACTGGCAAGAATTAAGGCTTAAATGTATAATGATGTGTCACTACCAAAGACCTAAGACCAGCTTAAAAAATTCCAAGCAACAGCAATATTGAAATTACCTGCCCCAAATGGCATGCCATGATATTTGTTATGTTTAAAACAAGGGTGCTACCCTTTACTCCAGAAACCCTCCACACAGCTTGATTCTGCCTTGAGTCCAGCTGGAGGTTGTGCTGCTGGGACCCTGAATGAGGGTAGGCTCCTAATCCACACTTGTCGCCAGAAACCAGCTCGCTTATTATTATATAAATGTATGCCTTTTCCACTAGGCTGGAATTTCCCTCCCTTCCTCCCTCCCTCATTCTCCCTTCCTTCTCCTTCCCGCTTTCTCTACCAGAACAAGACCTTTACAGAACACACTGCTAAACCTCTGCTGAACGAAGGAGCAGACATGGGTAACTATAGGACGTAAAGTGTGTATGATATAAACAGACAAATGGAAATTCTAAATACATCCTGCACGATTTTCCAACAGCTCAATGTGTGTGAAGAGAACGTAAAGCTCATTACATATACACCACGTTTCTGTTTATAACTCCCAACTGACAAAAACAGAAACAATGCCTCAAGAAGTTCATACTCCAGAAAACAGGATCTCAAGCAAAGAACTGGACCGTTAGCATGGAACGAGTTTGGGGCCAGTATGGTCAGATGCACTCAGTGCTGCCTGGCCTGTTCCCACTGGTGACTTGGCCAGGACTCAGCTCTGTGCTCAGGGTTAAAAACAGAGCCCAAGGATTGAGATGACAACAATGAGCAGTCATGAAGTTATTTTAAATACTGTAACTTACACTAGGAGGGAAGTGTTAGCTAGATGAATGACCTATCTGGTCGTTAGGCTTTTCCCAACCCAATCTTTCAATCCATTGTCTACTGAACCAGACTCTTACTACTCAGACTGATGGAAACGGAGACTTGACAAAGTGACTTGTGATTTCACTGACCCTATGGACCAAGACTATCTTCATGAAGGTGGCATTTTTACTGTCTACTCTGCCTGCCCAGACTCCAGCTCAATGCCCAGCTCTTTTATGGACTGAATAAATAAAAGAATTTCTGAGTACCTACTAGATGTTAATCCTATCAATCTTAAATTCAAGGTCAGCCTGGACTGCATAAGATCCTATCTTGAAAAGAGAAAATAAAAATGAAAACAAAAACTACCACTCTATTCTGGAGTAAATAACCTTAGCTGTCACAAGACAAAATGGTGTACGAAGTGCTATCCTAAATCACAGGAAAACGGTAACTTTAGATGCTCGGTGTAAAAAAGTTTAATTTTCCTCTTAAGTATGTCTCTTTAAATGCATTTTAAAAGAATATGAGATCTATCAATATAAAAGAAAATATTTTGTCAGAAGACAAAATCCAGAATGTCCATAGCTAGACAAAGAAATGGAAATAAAACTCTACTAAAAGCAAAACTGCTATTCCAAGTGAGTCTCATATCCCATTCCCACCCGTCTTTACTTAGGGTTTCCTGGTTAAGATCTTCAGTTTTCTACACAATCTATTTCCAGAGGGAATGTTATACAGGAAAAGTAGAGGTCCCGATTACAAAAACATGGCGATTTGAGTTCTACACATTCAACATGTGAATCCGTGGTTACCTAAGTGATAGAGGAGGGTTATCTATATATCTGTTGTTTCATTGGTTAATTAATAAAGAAAACTGCTTGGCCTGATAGGTCAGAACATAGGTAGACAGAGTAGACAGAACAGAATTGCGGGAGAAAAAAAGCAGTCAGGCAGATGCTTCAGGCAGTTGCCATGCCTCTCCTCTCTGAGTCAGACACAGGTTAAGATCTCTCCTGGTAAGCCACCATCTCGTGGTGCTACACAGATTACTAAATATGGGTTAGTCAAGATGTGAGAATTAGCCAATAAGAGGCTAAAACTAATGGGCCAAGCAGTGTTTAAATGAATACAGTTTCTGTGTAATTATTTCGGGTGTAAAACTAGCCGGGTGGCGGGACACAGCCTCGCTGCTCCATTCTACACCTAAATATTAAGGCATGAACCACTGGGAAAAGTCCTTTTTTAAAATTAAAATTTTTTTAAGTATTTTGAAATCTTCTCTTAAATTGCCTGTTCTTTCTAAGATTTAAATATTATGGAATTTAAAGAAAATATTTTTAAGTTCAGATTTTAAAAAACCCATAGATTTATATTATGTTGCCTCCTTAAGCAGTACAGCTAGAACTCATCTACGAACCAATATTTAGGGAAATGGCTCAGTGGTTAAGAGCACTGACTGCTCTTTCAGATGGACCTGGGTTCAATTCCCAGCACCCACATGGCAGCTCACAACTGTCTGTAATTACAGTTCCAAGGGACCTGACACCCAAGGCCAAAAAAAAAAAAAAAAAAAAAAAAAAAGAACCAATGTTCAAATATTTGATGTTGAGTAAATATGTATAACTCTGAGCCATATGATCAAAATACATGTATGAAAATGTCAAGAAGACATGTTATTAATATTTTGAACATACTACTCTACCTTAAATTACAAAGCTGATAGGAGTTCTGATAGACTATACTTTGGCACCCTATCAGAATATATATATACACACACACATATATATGTATATATATATATATTTTTATATGTATCTCAGTAACAGGACTGTCTGCTTTTGACCTTCTCCATGGGTAGGAGAAAAGCTCTCTCTGGCATTTTAAAACTTTAATTTATTCAAGCAAATAGTGATCCATGAATTTGCAGCCATTCCCAGATATGGTTTTAGGGGCCTGTGAGTGACTCTGCCCAACTTTTTTTTTGTTTGTTTTTTTTTTGTTTTTTTTTTGGTTTTTCGAGACAGGGTTTCCCTGTAGTTTCTAGAGCCTGTCCTGGAACTAGCTCTTGTAGACCAGGCTGGCCTCGAACTCAGAGATCCGCCTGTCTCTGCCTCCCAAGTGCTGAGATTAAAGGCGTGCGCCACCACCGCCCAGTTCTGTCCAACTTTTTATGTGGGTTCTGAAGATCTGAATTCATCTTCAGACTAATGCAGCAAGGGCTCTTACCTGATGAGCCAATCTACACAGATTCTGAATTTTACCAAGATTATTTGAACACGGCTATTTAAAATGTAGTATAATTCCTGGAATTCCTTCCTGATCCTGAGAATAAAGATGAATTAACAAGTTTTATAGTACCAACTTCCAGTGGCACAGAACTGTGTGATTCCTGGAGAGTTCAGAAGTGCTCTTCGAGGGTGGCAAGGCAGGTTATGAACACTTGCGTAGATGAGAAATCTGAGACACAAGATCAACAAATGAACTAAATGGGCGTAGTTTGGGCCCAACATTTATTTACACAACGAATAACTAGACCGTCAGCCTAGGGGTAGGGATGATCATGATGGAGACAGTGGCCTTGCTCTCTCCAGTTTACACTCTAAGGGAAATAAGAGAGTAAACAAAGCAGACAAACGCTGTAAGGCATGGTGATAAGCTAGGGGTTGCCGATGGCCTGACAAGAGCCATACAGCAAACAATTACCTGGTTCAAGATCTCAATAGGGTAAGAAATCTTAAGTCTGCAGGACGGTGGTGGTGCACGCCTTTAATCCCAGCACCTGGTAGGCAGAGGCAGGCAGATCTATGAATTCAGCCTGGTCTACAGAGCGAGTGCCAGGACAGATTCCAAAGTTACACAGAGAAACCCTGCCTCAAAAAACAAAACAAAACAAAACTAAGCTAAACAAATTAGTCTACACTGATTCCAACGTATTCCATTCTAGAATATCCACATCTCCAGTATATGTTTTTTGAAATTAGAAATGGAGGTTCTTCTGGTATTTACAAAAAAACTAAACAATGTTAGAGGGGAGTAAATAATACTCTGAATTATTTTGATCAGAACACTTATTTGTTGTAACTCTAGTTAATGAAATAAAAAAATTACTGAGAATAAATGCTATTTGCTGGGCAAAGCTTTCTTAAAGCGCGACTGAATACTTTTTAGGAACTCTTCGAGGTTTTACACCGGGTATGATTAAATCTGTAGCCCAATACCTTTACTGTTTTTCCAAGTCCACGAACATTTTGAGATAATTCAACACATGTAAAAATATGAGCTGAGCTATAAAATGGCCGAGACAGAGCTGGGTAAAAGAAAACCGCTGGTTTTATCTGCAAGCACATGACTTGTTAACTATCTATGGGTCTTGAATTTACGGGCACAATAGCTTCCGGTTATCAGGAAGCCGGTAGCATATATTTCTCGCATTCTAAGATTCCTGAAAAGAAAATGCTCTTAGACCGAGAGAGGGGGAAAATAACATACCAAATGCTATTCTTTCTTAGCAAGTTGGGGACGGGGGTCATTGTGGCACACGAAAGTTGAAACAGAACAGGACTTAAGAACCCTCCCTCCCTCACCCCAATAATTGTTTGCATTACATTAGGCATGCTCAGGAACGGTCTCGGGAGATGTGTAATTATTGGCACATAAAGCAAATATTAGAAATTGCCTAATAAAATAATCTAATCCAGAAAACTACATTTATCTGCGGCCCCGCAGGGGGTGGGGTGAACTCATCAATCAAGCCAATTTGAGTGAAGAACACGACCGTTCGTTCACTCGTGTAGGGCCACGAGATTGGCCGAATGACACACAACACTGCTGGGTCTAACACTGAACGTCACAACACTCACGTTTTTAAAGGACAAAGGGCTGTCATAGTTTCACCATCCGCTCACCCACATTATTTTTTAAAGACACTCGATAGGTAGCAATCGATCGGGAACTAAGGGCCCGGCGGGCGGTCTGATCATCCCCACGTGTGACCCCCGACAGCCTGGCAGTCGCAGGCGGCGGCAGCTCAGCACCCCGAAGGATGCTGGGCTCCCGCCGGGGCCGCAGACGGTTCTGCAGCGTCGCCGCAGACACGCGCGCGGCCCTCGGGGGCTCGCGGGACACTGTTGCGTGAACTCCACGCCCGGCGGCGTCAAGCGCCTCACTACGGAAACAGGGAAGGACATGTGCTCCGAGGACGCGGCGGGGCGAGGCGCCCAGAGCGGGAGCAGACGCCACCTCGACGACCGACGCCCCGCCACCGCGAGGGAACAATAAGCCTCCAACGCGCCGGGAAAGGGCGCCCCGGTCAACCACTACTCTCGCGAGATCTTAGTCAAATCTCGCGATAGTCTCTACCGGGCGGCCCGTCTCCGCGCCCGCCCCCAGCCCCGCTAGCTCTGAAATATCGCGAGATTTCCCCCGCCTAGTCCCGCCCCTTTACGGCACGATGGTCGCACAAGAATGTGATAGAGCCTCGACGGCCGCCATTTTCTTCCTTTCTTAGCGGTTAGCCAAGAGGGGAGCCTCCGCGAGGAAGCGGCAGCGGCGGCTGTAGCGTGGCCATGGCCGACTACTCAACGGTGCCTCCGCCCTCGTCTGGCTCAGCCGGCGGCGGCGGCGGAGGAGGCGTTAACGATGCTTTCAAAGATGCCCTGCAGAGAGCCCGGCAGGTAAGCGTGCAGCGCGGCGGCTTCCCCGAGAGCCTCCGGCGGGCTAGGCCCCGGCCTCGCTGGTCTCCCGGGCTAAGCCGGAGACGGCCATCTGTCCCGGGGTCCCAGGCACTCGGGGCCGAGCTCGGCTCAGGTCCGGGCTGAGCCTCCCTTCCCATGCGCGCTCCCCAAACGTGGCCCCGGGGCTTCCACTTCCGCAGCGCGGCCCGGCTCTCTCGGGTCGGCTTCCGTTCGGTAAAGCGTTTGTCGCTGTCCACAGCGGCGGGGAAGGAAGATTTTAGGAGGCCGGGTCACGGCTAGGGCAGGACGGGCTTGACCGCCTAGCGGTGCTCGCCGCTCCGCCGAGCCCTCCCTCCCCGGAAGGTAACGTTCGCCTGGCCCCGGGAGGCTCCCCGAGCGCCCTTCCCCGGGGCGGTCAACCCGCCTGTCTTTCCCTCCCGCTCAAAATGGCCTCAGGCCGGTTCTCCCCGAGCTTTGGGTTTTAATCTGCCTCTCCCGAGGCGAGACCTCCATCCTCTTTGTGTTCCGTTGGGACGTACTGCTGCCCCGAAGGCACCACTTAGCGGGTTGAAAGACAAAAGTGCTTGTACTTGAAAATCTTTTTCCCATCTCTGGACTTTCGTGTCTTCAGGTAGACCTCTGATTTATTTGTAGCTTAAAAATGTAGCGTTGTCTTGGTGGGCACGGTCGTCCTTAGTCCCTGCACTCCAGAGGCAGAGGCAGGCAGATCTCTTTGAATTTGAGGCCAGCCAGGACAACAAAGAGACCTTGTCTAAAAAAGACGTTACGGAATTTGGGTTTAAGCTAATAAAACATCTTTTTATGGCACTCTATCGTAGTTGTTAGACATTTTATAATAGTGTTGAACAAATATTGCAAAAGTCGGTTTTGACTATATTAGTTTACTTCCTTCCTAATCTCCCCCGCCCCCTCCCCCCCGGACTGAAAGATTACAGAGTCAAAGTTTATCAGCTCTACCATGATGTGGCAAACCACGTGTTGGAAGATTTACTAGTCTTTTATTCATCTAGCGTATTTAACTATCTAGTACACGGATACTGAAAAAAAATAGTTTCATTTATTTGTGGAGAGGGCTCAGTGACTGTCGTGGTTTGTGTAGAAGTCAGAGATAACTTGGGAATAACTTGGGAGTTGATTCTCCTACAACGTAGCTTCCTTGAGTCACAGGAGAGTCGACAGCTTTAGATATGAGTCTCTTTATCTGGGCCTCTTGAGGAAATTTTTTTGATACCAGGGTTTATAAAAGGACAGGCTGGCCTGGGATTTAAGGCGTCCTAAGCCATCTTGGTGCTTGCAGGTGTGCTCCACCCCCTCAGCTTTGAAACATCTTAATGTGTAATTCGTTTTCTAAGGAAGGTGTGAGATAATCCAGGAATCAAATATCATTGGACAGAATAGCTAATGCTTTGATTAATAAGAAAATAAACAGAACAATTATGTAAAAGTTTGCACTGTGAGGCAGGCACTGTGCAAGATAGTGGATGGGTGACATTCATGCAGTGCACTGGTGGGGTAGCACAGAGAAGAAGCAGCAACCTGTACAAAGGTGGGGGTTTCTGGACTGACAGTCCAACAGTTAAGTCAGCTGGAGTATAGAATTGATTAGGAGAAGGGAAAGGTGTGTAGAAGTTTCCCATTTGTGAAGATGGGGCAATCGAAGCTCAGAATGTCTGAGAACATTTGACAAAGACAAGACTCTAGACAGCACACTAGAAGTAGATTAGCACCTCTACCCTTGAACTGCTAAGGAAAGTGTGGATCAGCATTTAGGAAATAGACTGTTTTCAGGTCATTATCTTCTGAGAATCATTGTTTTGAACTCCAAAATGTGTAACTGCAGTGAGAATGGTGCTAAGTGCTGACTTGTTTGAAGAAAATGCAAAAATCTAAGTGGGAAGCTTGGATTGTACCTGTGAATTAAAATCAGACATTACCCATACATGATATATGCTTAATAAAATTAATTATTGATAGAGCTCATAATTCCAACATGTGAGAAGGGGGGAAGAAAGGCCAGCCTGGGCAACAGAGTGAGACCATATTGCTGTATTGAGAATTGATTGATCTTCAGGGATTTCTTTTTTGGTTTTTCGAGACAGGGTTTCCCTGTAGTTTCTAGAGCCTGTCCTGGAACTAGCTCTTGTAGACCAGGCTGGCCTCGAACTCAGAGATCCGCCTGCCTCTGCCTCCCGAGTGCTGGGATTAAAGGTGTGTGCCACCACCGCCCGGCAGGGATTTCTTTTTTAATGTTTGTTGTTACCAAGAAAATTATTTTCTGAGATTAATTATGGAGAGTTATCTGCTTTGTGGTGTTCTAGTCTTTGTCAGTTTTCAATTTTTTAAGGTTTTGCTTTTTCTTGAATGAATGAACCAAGCACCAACTTTGATTTTCTTTTGGACAGTTGTAGAACTATCAATAGATATCCCATAGTAAGGAGATTAAGGTCTCTCTCTGTAGCTATGGTTGGATGAAATATGAAGTATACTTTCTTGTGCATGTTTCTTGGAGTTCGAGTAACCTCAGAAGTGTTTATAAAGGCTAACTGTAGAGAGTGGTCACAGTCTAAACCACTTTCCTCTAGTTCAGTATGCCATCTTCTCTGGCATTTTTACCTACTGCCTTTATCAGCCCCACACAGTGCACTTAGATCCCCAACACACCTTTTGTAAATGCTGCATTTCAAGATCAAAGGGTGGAAAAGATGTGTTCCCTGCTGTGATTGGGAAAACCTTCAGGAGAAAAGGTTAGGTACCCACAGATGAAATAGGCTTTTAATGGGGAAATGACAGGTGGTTAGTAAAGTTGATCACCACTGAAGACTTAGATTGTAGGCCTTTTCATAGACTTTGTGTGTGGTGGTATGGGCATAGATGAAGAGGAATATCTAATAACCCTGGGAGATATAGTTGACATAGGGATATAACTTCTTGAATATACTCTTAGTCTTCCCCAATCTTCTGCTTATAATAAACAGATAATTAGGTTAGTTTCATATCAGTGTCTTAGAAGTATCAGTCATATATTTGTTTGTTTTTCCTTTTTTCGAGACAGGGTTTCTCTTTGTGCAGCAGTGGCTGTCCTAGATTTTGCTTTGTAGTAGTCCATGCTAGCCTTAAACTCAGAGATCAGTCTGCCTCTGCCTGCTGTGATTAAAGGCGTGCACCACCACTGCCCAACTGATGTTTTTTTTAATAGAGCTTAATCCCATACCATTCCTTGTTAGCTCCCTAAACCACTAATGATAGTTTTAATTAATCCTAACAACTCAATAGTGTATTGTTGTAGAAAATTTAGTGTAGGAAATTTAGAGTAGTAAATGTATGTTAGTATAATAACCTTTCTGATTTTTTTTTAAGATTGCAGCAAAAATTGGGGGTGATGCTGGTACATCATTGAATTCAAATGACTATGGTTATGGGGGACAGAAGAGACCCTTAGAAGATGGAGGTAAGTTATAGCCAGGAACATTATAGTTACCTTGCACAGTGTTCAGATGATGAGGGGTTTTCACTCTTACTTATTGAAATAATTTATTGACATAGTACTATGTATCAATCTCAGAAAAGGGGAAAAGACAGACTTAGAAGAAAGGTGGGTATAATGTGAGCCTTATATTATTGCGATAGTAAATAGTTCATTTTTTTCCTGTTTTAGGAGTATGCTTAGTTTGCTCAGATTTCTCGTTAATATTGAAAATAAACGAAAATATAAATTACTTAGGAAACACTTTCCTGGTTTTCCCAATTATTTGGTATGCTGCCTATTCATTTACTTTGAATTCACTTCAAAGGCTTTTATAGTGGATTTATAGTGCTTTTTTTTTTTTTTTTTTTTTTAAATTTTCGAGACAGGGTTTCTCCGTAGCTTTTGGTTCTTGTCCTGGAACTAGCTCTTTTAGACCAGGCTGGCCGCGAACTCACAGAGATCCGCCTGCCTCTGCCTCCTGAGTGCTGGGATTAATGGCGTGCGCCACCACCGCCCGGCTTTATAGTGCTTCTTATTTTTAAAAAACATTGACACTTCTGTAATTAGAAGTATGTGCTTTTTTTGTTTTAGTTCTGGTGTGTGTGTAAATTTTGATATTCTAATTGAGCATATAGAAATGTAATTGTAGCCCTGAGTAGGAATACTTGGTTTCCTTTTAAGTATGCTTATATTTGCAAAGTGAGGTTTTTAAAATGAAAGAAAAATGAGCTAATGATGCTTCAGATGTTGTGTGTAATGTATTCTTTTTATTTTATGTGTAGATGGCTCTTGGACAAATCCGAGCAGTACAACACACTGGGAGGGAATGCCCTCTCCTTTTAAAGGCAGGAATTTTTATTTATTACCTGTGTTCAGTATGTAAACGTGAAATAAACAAGCCAGTGGATTCTTAAGAGGACACAACTGTCTCTTGGTTTATGTGTCTGAATTTTTTGCTAAACAAAAGCCTTGGCATGGGAAAAATAACAATAGTAGTGCTTTGAACTATAGACTGTCTATTCTAATGTATGTGTTTTATTTGAGAAAGGCAGTCACGTAATTGCTTTGAGGTTTTGTTTTTTGCTAAATTCATGTAGTGAACTGTTTCATTTGGTAATAATAAAACAGTTTAGATTGAAACTGTCTTGTAATATGAGCTTTCCTTTTTATTAAAGCTTTGTGATCACTGTCAACTACCCTTGTCTTTTGATATGTCCATTTTTATGTAGCTGATATGTAAGATTTTTATATAGCTATCTATCCCTAGTTGTCAGTTCTTACCATAGAAGAAGCATCATTAGCTTTTAGCATTGGTATTCACCAGCGTTTAAATACTTTGTTTTGAATCATTCTAAACTATTTAGAGTGTGCATTGCTTAAACAGGAAGAGAACGAAAGAATTTAGGTTTTGTGGGTGTGGTTGTTTTGTTTTGGGGGGTTTTGTTTTAGAGTTTTGAGTCTAGGTTGAATTGTGGCAGTTTTGGTTGGTTCAAGTGGTAAAGCTTTATATCAGGTATTTGATAAACATTGGCATTCTTGCTTGGGGGGGGAGCTTTGTTTTTAATTGACAAAAAGTAAACGAAATTTAATTTTTCAGATCAACCAGATGCAAAGAAAGTTGCTCCCCAAAATGACTGTAAGTACTTTCGTTACGACTTTTTAAATTGTTTATATATAAAATTATATATGTATGTGTGCATCTCTGTGAATTTGTGTGCACTCAGAGACCAGAAGATAGCATGGGAATTCCCTGATAGTGGAACTGCATGTAGTTGCAATCCTCCGTGTGGGTGCTGGGAACTGTTATACTTTTGGATAGGTTGTGGATTTTGGTTTGGAGAATTTTGTTTTTGAGCCAGGCTCATTCTATAACCCTGATTGGCCTTGGCCTCACAGAGATTCATCTACTTCTGTTTTACCAATGCTGGGATTAAAGGTATGCCTTGCCACGCCAAAGAGGGTAGGTAGATATTAAGAATGTCTAGTCAGAATTTTTTTTTTTTAACAGATGTATGCTTTTTTTTTTCTTAAATAATGATTCTATTTTAATTGTGGCCATGTATGTGTAAACATTGTTTGATGTATATAATTTAACTTCCAATTTTTAGGCATGTGCCACTTGGGGGAAAAAAAGTGTTTTGTGTGCCATTGCTAGTATATTTGCCCTTTCTTGGCTTTCTTGCAGCCATCAGTGATGATTTGAATAGTCTGAATCTTTTATTCTCTTCAGTATATGGATCAAAGAAAGAATGTAGAATACTTGGTGTGTTTGTGTTGAGTAAACTTAAACTCTGAAGTTTGTTTTGTTTTTTGTTTCTTAAGCTTTTGGAGCACAGTTACCTCCGATGCATCAGCAGCAAAGGTAGAGTCAAAACCTTAAGTACTTTGCAAGTCTTAGTTGAATTGTGTATATAGCCAACCAAGTTAGTTTATATTGAAAATGTCTATACAGTTTTGTATGTATGGTTTATTTCTGTCCTATTGGAAAAATGATATAGAATCGTTATTTTCTTTTTATGTAAGAAATTGGTAATTCGGGAAATAGAAGAAAGTAAAGTAAATGGTAAAATTATATTCACTCTGAACTCTTTGACATACTCAGTTCACTGTCTTGCTCACTTACACTTGCTGCCAATTTAAGAACCGGAATTTGAGCTTTTAGGAGACCTTGGTTGGATTTATAAAGCTACCTTTCATGTCCAAGCACACATCTTCCTTTGAAGAAAATACTAGTTTCTGTTATTTCTTAGCAGATCTGTAATGACAGAAGAATACAAAGTTCCAGATGGAATGGTTGGATTTAGTAAGTAACATAATTTTTAAGTTTTCAAAACATAAACATGCTTTAGAAATTTAAGGTAAATAATAACTTTTCCTTTTTCCTCCTCCTTAACTAGTAATTGGCAGAGGAGGAGAACAGATTTCACGCATACAGCAGGAATCTGGATGCAAAATACAGATAGCTCCTGGTAATGTTCTCCTTTTTGTGTGTGCATTTTGTTGTTTTGTCCCTGGCTCTCGAAGTTTTTTTATAGTGGCTAGAAAACATGAGTATTAATTTTAAGTTTCTAAAGATGGTGATGCTACTTTTTATTTTTAACCTAAGCTTTTCTTTCTATTTAATTGTAGATAGTGGTGGCCTTCCAGAAAGGTCTTGTATGCTAACCGGAACACCTGAATCTGTCCAGTAAGTTTGAAAATGTTAAGTCTGCTTAGATAGCAATGTGAAGACTAAACTTTTGTGTATTCATTCCTTCTGCATCATTGTCTTCTACTGCTGCCTTGAAAACTTCGCTTTAAAGTTTATATAGCATGCCTTTCTTGAATAATAGGGATCATCATCTAAGACAGAAAATTGTTAAAAAACCAGGGACCAAGGAGGTAACACAGACATCCAGGTTCTTGCCTTCCACGTAGGAAGAACTGAGTTTGTGCCCAAGAGCGAAAACCAAAAAACTTGGCATGTTAATATGAGCAGTCTTTGTAGTGTTGGAAACATGCAGACTTTGGGGGCTTGGTAGTAAGCCAGCCTCCACTGTTTCATGGCTTTAAAGCCATTGAGAAGACTTTATTTCAAAAGGTGATACTACGCCAAGAATGTCACTGATCGTTGTAATTTGGCCTAACACTACAGCCACAGAGAAACCCTGTCTCGAAAAACCAAAAAAAAAAAGTTACATTCATAGACACAAAATTACTAAAACTTGATTTGACTTACATATAAATAAGTTGATGATGTCATCCAAAACTACCGAAATCTTCTTTAACACTCGTTTGTTTGTTTTGTTCTTGTTTGTTTGGTGGTTGGTTTTGTTTTGTTTTTCTAGACAAGGTTTCACTGTATAGCCCTAGCTGTCCTAGAACTCCCTTTGTAGACAGTCAGACTGACTTCAGACTCACCTCCCAAAGGTGTCTGCCACTCCTGCCCCACTCAGTGTCTTGTTACTTCCCGTTGCTATGGCAAAACACCATGACCAAGGAAGGCAACTTAGAAAAGAGTATTTTATTGGGCTCATGAAATCAAGCCACCACACCCACTTAAGCTCATTTACTGAAAACTTACAAGTTGTGAGAAGTTATTACCTCATCCTGCACTGAAAAACAGCCTTCCCTTGTGTTCATTTGCCTAAGACCATTTCTTCCTACTTCAAGACATCTTCCTTATGACTAGATTGCTGTATTTGGTTCGTAGTCGCTTTATTACTACCCCTTTTCACATTCCTTTTGGCTTTGCTTTTTCTTCCTGACTCACCATGCATGTGCATCCAAATTCAACTGCTCTCTGACACCAGTGATTAGGATCAAATTGGTTGACTGTTGTGTTTCATTTTGGGGTAAGGTTGGTTATGCTACACATTTTTATATTAACTTGTTTATAGATCAGCAAAAAGATTACTGGACCAGATTGTTGAAAAGGGAAGACCAGCACCTGGCTTTCATCATGGAGATGGACCTGGAAATGCAGTTCAGGAAATCATGATTCCAGCCAGCAAGGCAGGACTCGTTATTGGAAAGGGGGGAGAGACTATTAAACAGCTTCAGGTACTGTTATGGTAACAATTATTATTTAGTCTTTTAAAAGCCAGTTACTATTTTTTGTTAACTTGCATTATTTTCTTAATTATGATAGGAACGGGCTGGTGTTAAAATGGTTATGATTCAAGATGGGCCTCAAAATACTGGTGCTGATAAACCTCTTAGGATTACGGGTGACCCATACAAAGTTCAGGTAAGCCTCACTTTGTCATTTATATAAAACAGGGGGGTGACAATAAGCATCAAATTGTTTTGAGAATTTTTCTAAATTAGATAACTTTCTATTTTAGCAAGCCAAGGAGATGGTATTAGAGTTAATTCGTGATCAAGGTGGTTTCAGAGAAGTGCGGAATGAGTATGGCTCAAGAATAGGAGGAAATGAAGGGATAGATGTAAGTAAACAGGCTGGATCCGGAATTGTGTCCTAGTCCATAGAGTGCTTTTGTGTTCTGTTTGGAGTTGAATTCTTTTTATATGTCCCTTTTCTCGATTTCTTCCTTGGGGTATTTTTATCTTGTTACTGTTTGACATGATCGTTTACTATATTTTATGATTTGGTGGAGATGAATTTTTGAGAAATCGTATTTTTTAATATACTTCATCTTTTACTTCCTTAAGGTCCCAATTCCAAGATTTGCTGTTGGCATCGTAATAGGAAGAAATGGAGAAATGATCAAAAAAATACAAAATGATGCTGGTGTTCGAATTCAGTTTAAGCCAGGTAAGGGAAGGTATATTTGGTGTTCTAAGAATTGATAGCTATTAAATAGCTATTAATCTCGACACTCAAAATTGTTTTGTCATGATTGTTTTTTTTTTTTTTGTTTTTTTTTTTTGTTTTGTTTTTTGTTTTTTTTTTTTTTGTAGATGATGGAACAACACCCGATAGGATAGCACAGATAACAGGACCTCCAGACAGATGTCAGCATGCTGCAGAGATTATCACAGACCTTCTACGAAGTGTTCAGGTTTGATAGGAAATTAACATTTTCAGTTTGCTTTCATTGGAAGTTTTTATCATAACTGAAAAGTGCTCTTCCATATTGTATTAGAATGTGTTGATTTATTAAAATGACTAAATATTTACATTGTTTTAAGATAAACATCTTAAGGGCAGAAAAACTGTTGCAGAAACACTGCAGAAAAAATAGGGTATTAAAAGCTGTGTCAGAGACACATGGAAGACAGCACAGAGACAAGTGTTAATGTAACCCCACAGGGTCTAGTGGCAGAACATGGAGAGGTTTGGGACGGGCTTCTTAAACGCTTGTCACAGTTCTGTGAAGATAGGCAGAGCTACACAGAAATCCTGTCTCAAAAAGGAAGTTATTAATTGAATTTTTTTGTCAAGTAATATTTAAATCATCTCTTAATTTCATTGTTGAGAAATAGGAAACTTTGGAAATAAAACTAATGATTTGTTGAAGCCTTTCTTTGTTCATTTTTTTTCCCTCCTTCAGGCTGGTAATCCTGGTGGACCTGGACCTGGTGGGCGAGGACGAGGCAGAGGTCAAGGCAACTGGAATATGGGACCACCTGGTGGACTACAGGAATTTAATTTTATTGTGCCAACGGGGAAAACTGGATTGATAATTGGAAAAGGCAATGTATTTTAAATTCTTTGTTAAACATAACTGATTTTTGTGGACACTTTATTGTACACAAATTGTATTGATTTTTGTTTGTTTGTTTTTGGAAGTATTTTAGTAGGAAAGGGATTTTACATGGCAACTAAAACAACACTCTGTTAAAAATGGGATTTGTGTTTCATTGGCTTCTAAGGAAAGGGGTCAGTTATCTGTTGAAATAAAACTTGATCCTAATTGAATTGGGGTGACTGGTTTGGTTTAGGTTTTTGGGATTGTATTTAGGTTAATTTTTTTTTGTTTCTTACAAAACCTCTTTATTGAAGTTTTACTATTCTAACGCATGTTAGGATTTATATATTTTTATTGTATTTGGTATGAGTTGTAGATGGAAGACCAGAATAAGTAGAAAATCTTAACAAATTATTGTCCAGTGGAATACTATCAAACTTTATTAAATGGGTGTTTTTAAAATTATAGCATTTCTTAAATTCTTTGAGCTAATTTTTTTCTTTTTTTTAGGAGGCGAAACCATAAAAAGCATAAGCCAGCAGTCTGGTGCAAGAATAGAGCTTCAGAGAAATCCTCCTCCTAACGCAGATCCTAATATGAAGTTATTTACAATTCGTGGCACTCCCCAGCAAATAGACTATGCTCGGCAACTCATAGAAGAGAAGATTGGGGTGAGTACCCTTTAAACTTGTTTATAATGTAGTTCCTGGTACTTAATTCAACTGTACCATGGGGAAGTGTATAGTTTGTCATCTGAAATTTAGAGCTTTTGTGGTGTAAGCACACCATCATGTAACAACATAGGAAAGATGTCCAGAATTACAAGTATCCTTGTTAAGCATACCACTTCACAGTTGAGTGTCCGTAGATCAGAGATAATAATAGATCTGGCAGCAGCAGTTGGATAGCCTAACTAGTTACAGGAGTTCAGTGTTTATCAAAGCCCACACTATCCATCCCTGCTGCGTCAAAGTAGTAAGTTAAGGTATTTATCTCCCATTCTGCCAAAATAACTTATAATTTCTGACTTTTGGACTGGCTACTGATCATCAGAGGTTTGAAACATAGACTAGTTTGATTCTTCTGGAGCTCCTTGGCCACCTAGCCCAGTAGGAGGAGGGGGCTGCTTGTTGGTTCCCAGCCACCTGGGCTAGCTTAGCCCTAAAATAACCACACAGAAACTGTATTAATTAAATCACTGCTTGGCCCATTAGCTCTAACTTCTTATTGGCTAACTCTTAAATCTTAATTTAACCCATCTCTATTAAATGGCTGTGGCTTACTGGCAAGATTCTAACTGGCGGGAGCTGGAGAGATGGCTCAGCGGTTTAAGAGCATTGCCTGCTCTTCCAAAGATCCTGAGTTCAATTCCCAGCAACCACATGGTGGCTCACAACCATCTGTAATAAGGTCTGGTGCCCTCTTCTGGCCTGCAGGCGTATTATACACAGACAGAATATTGTACACAGATAGAATATAACAAATATTTTTAAAAAGATTCTAACTGGCGTCTCTCTGACTTTTCTTTTCCCAGCATTCAATTCTGTCTTCTGCCTACCTAAGTTCTGCCCTATCAACAGGCCAAGGCAGTTTCTTTATTCATTAATGGGAATGACAGCACACAGAGGGGATTCCCACATCACAAGTTCACTTAGAGAAACCAGTCAGTGAAAGACACTGGAGGTGGTGTTGATCCTGACTTCCACAAGCACCTGTACATCTGCACCCACACTAACAAGTCACATGGAGACAGCATACTAAGTGTACTGCACCTTACACAAAGTAGAATAGAACAGTGTCTATTTTAACAGAGATATTCCACCTGTTGTTGGCGGCACACACCTTGAATCCCAGCACTGGGGCGGGGCGGGGGGGGGGGCTGTTGTAGGCAGATTTCTGAGTTTATGGCCAGCCTGGTCTACAGTGAGTTTCAGAATAGTCAGGGCTACACAGAGAAACCTTGTCTCCAGAAAACAAAGCCAAAAAAAAAAAAAAAAAAAAAGCAGTTATTCCAAGTGATTTTGGCACATGGTCAATTTTTGAAAGTTGTCTGGTAGTGCAGCAGATAGAGACTTGACCGCTATGGCTTTATAGTGAGGCAGATAGGGGTTCACTTCGTTGTTGGGTTTTTTTTTTTTTTTTAACAACAAAGGAAATTTGAAAAATGTCTTAAGTTTGAATGTACACCTTGTGATTGTTCATAAACTGAAGATATTTGCAAGTCAAGCAATGCCAAAAACTGACACCAAAGATTTTCATTTTTCTTGCTTTGTTTTTGAGACAGTGTAGACTAGGCTGGCCTTGAATGCAAAGGTCTGCCTGCCTTTTCCTCTCAGTGGTGGAGTAAGAAGCATAAACCACTATATCCAGCTGATATTTTTTTTTTCTTAGCCTAATAGACCTAGATCAGAGTATCTGTTGGGTCATATTGAGAAACAATATTAACAGTTTGGTTTAGTGCTTACTAAGGCATAAATGTCCTAGTAAGCATTAGTAGTGAGGAAGTTGGTAGCCAAATACAGTTTAGGTATTTTGTCAGGCTGCTGAGTTGGCTTAATGTGCAAAAGAACCAACTGATTGTGCCACCAGAACTGATGACTTGAGTGCTACATGGAATCGTCATGATGGCAGGAGAGGACCAGCTACCAAAAGTTGTCTCCACATCACAGTGTGGCATGTGCAGTCATACTCAAAGGAAATAATTTTGATGGGAGAAGCATTTTCTGAGACTGTAGAGATGGCACAGCAGTAGCAATTCTAGAAGACCCAAACATTTCCCAGAAAGCCTGTAAATCAAGCATCAGGGGATGTGGTGCTCTCTTGTTATTGTTGATGTTTTGAGACAGGGTTTCTCTGTGTAACAGCTGGCTTGGAACTCACTATGTAGACCAGGCTAGCTTGAAACTCACAGATAACCACCTCCCAAGTTGCTGGGATTAAAGGTGTGTGCTGCCACTGTCCAGTGGATGTGGTGCTCTTTAAGATTTTTTTTTTTTTTTTTTTTTGGTTTTTCGAGACAGGGTTTCTCTGCAGCTTTTAGAGCCTGTCCTGGAGCTAGCTCTTGTAGACCAGGCTGGTCTCGAACTCACAGAGATCCGCCTGCCTCTGCCTCCCGAGTGCTGGGATTAAAGGCGTGCGCCACCACCACCCGGCCTCTTTAAGATTATTATATATACAGTATTCTACTTGCATACCAAAAAGGGGCACCAGATCTCATAGATGGTTGTGAACCACCACGTGGTTGTTGGGAATTGAACTCAGGACATCTGGAAGAATATAGCCACTGCTCTTCTGAGCCTTCTCTCTAGCCGTTAAAATTTTTAAAGATTGTAAGCATTTTGTTCAAAAGCATTAATATTAGTTGTCATTTGTAAAAAAATAATGTTTTAGGACATCTACATCTAATGATTCTTGTAGGTTTTGCAGGGTGGCCTATCAAAAAAAGAAATGAAGCCAAGTATAATAGCACAGGTCTTTAATCCTCCCGGCCCCTGGAAGGTAGAGGCAGACCAATCTCATGAGTCAGCCTGGTCTACATAGTCAGTGAGATCTTACCTCCAGATAAGGGAGGAATGGTAAAAAGTGTTGTGATGAGGTTATATAGAATAACTGATGTGTTGTATCAACTGTGAAGGAACTTTTATATGCTATTTAGAAAGGATGGGCACAGCATGAGGATGGCAGATCAAATTACTGGTTTAAATGGGATTCCTGTGACACTTGTTTGGGAGACTAGATTGAGAATTATATGTTAAAAGTGTTCCCTAGACAATATGCAGTTTGGGAAATCTATTACCAGAATGGTTGTCTGATATAGTAGGAAAGTAAAAGAACTAGGTGGCCTGATTATAAGTGAATGAATGGATGAATAAATAAATAAAATGGCATTGTTTGGAAAGGAGTAAAAAGCTAAAGGGAATTTGCTAGTGCTCATTTTAATGAATTTCACATGTCATAATTTGAGGTTTTTTGCAGCTTCAGGAGAGGAAGGTAAATTTAAACTTGTTACTTGAGTAGAAAGTAGTTGGCCTTTGAGTTGCTTAGCCATTACACTGAGTGTATTTTGTATGTTTTTGTGTGCTTTTTTTGTTATTGTTTGGTCTTTCTTTTTTCTTTCTGCAGGGCCCAGTAAATCCTTTAGGGCCACCTGTACCCCATGGGCCCCATGGGGTTCCAGGTCCTCATGGGCCTCCTGGGCCTCCAGGGCCTGGAACTCCAATGGGACCATACAACCCTGCACCTTACAATCCAGGACCACCTGGTCCAGCTCCTCAGTAAGTACTAAGTTTGGTTGGTTCTGGGCTTTCCCTAAAGATCCTAGGCTGAGATGGCTCAGCAGTTTTTAAAGCACTTAATACTCTTACAGAGGGACCTGGATTCAGTTCCCAGCAGTACACGGTTGTTTACAACCATCCATAACTCTGGTTCCAGGGTATCTGACACCGGTTGTATATGGTTGGTTGCACATACACAGGCAGAACCTACACATAAATTTTTATTTCTTTTAATAGAGATTCTTGCTTTTGGTAAATGGTATTTGTGTTTGTCTTTTCAGTGGTCCTCCAGCCCCATATGCTCCCCAGGGATGGGGAAATGCATATCCACATTGGCAGCAACAGGCTCCTCCTGACCCAGGTAGAGGATAACCTACTGTTAATATGTTGTCTGTACTCTGCCTACTGCTTTGTATATAACATCTTTGCTGTTTTTCAGCAGTGTTGGGCACAGTCTTCCTGCAGTGTAAGATTGATAGAATTTTTTTGTCTCTGCATTTTTGAGCCAAGGTCTCAGCCTAAAGCTCAATATGATCCTCAGCTTGTTTTACAGTGCAGTATAGCTCAGTTTGGCTTAAAATTAACTTTTAAATTATTAAAACAGAAAGCTGAAATCAATTGCTATATAAAGTACAGTGTCTTAAGCTTTAGATAAAACATTGCTGTTTCGTATGTTGTAACTTTGTAGTAGTTCATATTTATAAAATAATGTATCTAACACTGCGAAGTTCTAAAAGAGGATGAATATAAATTATTTTATTGCTGATAAGATACCTTAAAATATTAGTAAAAATTAAGTCCCCATTGCATACCAAAACTCTAAAATACATCTATTTTTTCTTCTAATCTGAATTTTCTTTATCATTCTGTTCTCACTTACATTCCCACAAAATGGTTTTGTTTCCCCTCCATCACAAGCAAAACTGTCCACTTATAATTTGGTCCTCCCCCGCTCCAACACACACACACACACACACATACACACACACACACTCCAGCCTCTGTAGTTAGAATTCAGCGGAGAAATTTCAAAGAATATGTTCTTAGTTCTAGATTACTTTCTACATCGTATTTTTTTTTTTCCAAAAAACCAAAGCAATTGTGTTAAATATAATTGCTTTGCTGGATTTGTTAAACATTTTAAATTTTAATGTTTTAATGTGGCCTTAATAATGTTAAATTATCATAGGAACTTTGCTCAGTCACCAAATACCCACACAACTTCTGTTCATTTAAGAAACAACTTGAGAGCTGGAGCAATGGCTCAGTAGTTACTTTGTCTGCTCTTCCAAAGGTCACGGAGTTCAGTTCCTAGAAACCACATGGTGGCTCAAAACCATCTGTAATGGGATCTGGCACCCTCTTGTTACCTGGAGGCATACACACAAATAATTCTCTAAACATAGTAAAAAAAATATTTATTTTTTTTAATGAAAGAAACTGCTTGAGCCAGGTGAAGGTAGCACATGTCTTTAGTCCCAGGAGGCAGGGGCAGGCAGATCTCATGAGTTTGAAAAGACAGCCAGGGCTACATAAGAAAACTATTTAAAAAAAAAAAAAAAAAAAAGGAAGAAACAATTTGGATTGTGGCATCTGAGTGTAAAAGATGAGCTAAGCCTATTAAGGTGTGTTCCCAGTGCAAACAGTAATAGACTATAAGGTGTGGAAGAAGCATCAAGTACAATTGCTTTAAAAATTAAGAGTTTCCTTCATTCTAACAAGCATTTAGGAGTGGCATGATTAAATGAAAGACTTACATTGTATACGACTGCACCATGAGTGGTGTTTGGGATAGCTACTGTGGTTAAGAAGTTCTATAAGGACTGGAGAGATGGCTCATGGTTAAAAGCACTAGCCACTTTTCAAGAGAACCTGAGTTTGATTCTCAGCACCCACATGGTGCCTCATAGCCATCTGTTTAGGCTTAAAATCAGATAGGTAAGTTATATTCCTATAACTGGTTGATTTGAGTTTTTTTACCTAATACTGTTTTCTTCATCTTAAGTGGATAATTGGACTGATACTGTGTTAAAGAGTAGTGACTCTGCAGTACATTCTAATTACAAGGAAAACACTTGTTCAGGTTAAAAAAGGAAAGAAAGCTTGGTGCAGGGGATGCTAATCATAATCAGAGGCTGTGGTGACTGGTGACAAGTCCAGCATTTTTTTAAGAGTGTTGGGAAGTGGGGCTGATGGAAAGGACAAGCATGAAGACCTAAGTGACTGCAGTGCTGAGGAGGAGTCCTGCCTTTCCTCAGCCACAGCTCCTTGTCCAGGAGACGCCTCACTAACCTGCACATTTGTGTAGATGCACACATAATACATAATTAGAAGTAAAATACATTTAATTATATAAAAAAGATGAACAGTTTGAGAACATCCAAAGTCAGTCATTGCCCTCTATCCACATATGCACACATGAGCAAACATGCTCCCACACACAGCTACACAAAAGGATGAGCTAGGATGTTGATATCATGAAAGACACAACTGACAGCAGAGGCCACACACATGTAATTCCATGTAGAAGTAGAGTCACATGGAACATGATTTCAAAAATGTTTTGCGGGTAATATCAAGTGATATACTATGCTTGGGATATCCTAATGATTATAGGAAAATTAAATTACAGAATAATTTCAAGGTTTTGACATTGGTGAAATACAGACTGTTTCTTGTTTTTGTACAAATTAGCTCGTAGATGTCTTCTCTACAGAACTGTTGCTGAACTTACTTGGGTTGGGGAGAGGGAAACAAAGATACAGGGTTAGGACAAGGCAAACCATGTGAAGCCAGAAGGTCACCCCACACCCTGGTTCCATCATTCACTAGTTTTGTAACCTAGGAAACTACTTTACCTGAGGCCCAAGTTTCTGAACTAAAAGCTAAGTGCTAACAATGATACTAAAAAAACAAAATTGAAAGTCTGTTGTCAATTTTTCAGTTTGTAAGGAGTCCCCAGAAAGATAAATGTTGATTGTGGAGTTTACATATAAACCTTGGAATTTTTTTTCTGTTTTTAAATTTTAGCTAAGGCAGGAGCGGATCCAAATTCAGCAGCTTGGGCTGCTTATTATGCCCACTATTACCAACAGCAGGCACAACCCCCACCTGCAGCTCCTACAGGTGCACCAACTACAACCCAAACGAACGGTCAAGGTAACTACGGTAATTAAAATTTTTATTTTCTATTTTAAAGCCAAAGTTTGTGTTTTGATTTATATGTTTACTAGTGTGTTATAACAAAATTTCCTTTATTTTACTTTCAATCCTGGGAATTGAACCCTGGACCTTGTGCATACTGTGCTAATACCATATCACTAGGTTAGATCCCTAGGTCTAAGGTTTTGAAGAGTCAGTGTGACTGTGGGTAAGCATACTAAATCACTTTGAAATAGTAATAAACTTTAGTCTTTGTTCTGTTCCCCTTTTACTCCATTACCTGGGTATAAATGTCTGTTAGTTATGAAAAGCACTACTGAAAGCTGTACCTGGAGACATGAAGTCATATTATCCTTATACATACATACTTGTGTACTCATTCCAAAATGAATAACCGTCGTCTTTTAGAGTTCGTACTCAGCATTGATACGCCACTGCTGTACACAGCCCTTAGATTCGCTAGTTGTCCCAGTGTTTCTATCGAGATAACCTAGTATCATACAGCATATTTATTAGGTCTGTTATGTCTAATCACGGCTGGAGCACTTTCTTGGTCTTTCCTTTTCTGTCTCTAAGAAGAGTATAACTCAGTTGTTAGGTATCTGTCAGCTTAGGTCCCTTGGAGTATTAACCCTGATATGCCATGTTTTTGTGCTGTGGTACCACCACTTACTATAAGAAATTAGTTAGTATTTTTTGGTAAATTTTACTGGAATTATATCAGTAGTGTATTCATCAAACTTCTCCCTCAGCCTTAGTCTCTATTAGTAGCCTGGCTCAGTAAACTACTGTTACTATAACTGTTAACTGTTGGTTGCTATCATTGTATATTAGTTGTTATTTTATTGCAAGGAATAGCTTTCCCCCTTTTTTTTTAACTGCTTTCATTATATTGTCCTAGATTTGGGTGGTTGGGATTATCTTCAAGGTGGCTCTGGTGTCCTTCTGACATTCTTCAGGTGCTTCCTTAGTACCTAACACAGTAAGATGCTTTGTCTTCTGAGCTCCAATCAATGATTCATTCATTTTTTTTCAAGGGTAGACTTGAAACCAGACTGAGTATACTCATTGGTATTTAAATCTCATAATTTGAATCTGGTATTTAAATCTGATCATAACCCTTTCTAAAATAGAACTAGAAAGTATGTTTTGGGGCTGGCGCTTAATAGTACTTGTTCCTGCAGAAGACCCAGGTTCGATTCCCAGCACCCACGTGGTGACTCACACTATAACTAATTTCAGGGGATCCAGTGCGCTCTTCTGACCTTGGAGAGAACCAGACACCTTCAGTGCGCAAATAAGCATGTGTGGGCAAAACAATAATACAGAAATAAAACTATCTAGAAAAGTTATTTAAGTATGTTTATATACATGCAAGCTAATACATACCTAATAAAAATAGCATGATTATCTGCTTATATTTTAAAACATTGACATTCTATTCTAATGCTTCAAAACTATCATCAGCTTTTTAACTTTTGTATTTAAAAATGGCCAGAAGGTTCATGTCCTATGTTTCTTTCATGTGCATTTTCTTAATAGCCCTTGTTAGCAGTTTCTCTGCGTCCTTTCGTGCCTGCTGTCTTGTGTCCACACTAGTGCACTCTACAGCTCCACGATAGATAGTGCGCACTCCGTGTTCATGGTGCACAATTGCCTTCGAAACCTAAATCTTGTTTGTTGTTTTGTTTTATTTGTTGTTTTGTTTTAACAAGGAGATCAGCAGAATCCAGCTCCAGCTGGACAGGTTGATTATACAAAGGCTTGGGAAGAGTACTACAAGAAAATGGGTATGCTGTATATTTAATTTCATTAATTAAATCAAAGAACTTAGTAACTATGTATTAGAAGGCTGGATTTTGCTTAGAAATTTGTTTTTAATATTTTAGATAAATTATCCATATTTTTATAATGTTGAGATTAAGAATATCAAGGGTGTCATTCTAAAATCATTGAACCTGCAGCATATTAAGAACATTCTGAGAATTTCTTAGATTTGTGTTTATATAGCAAGAAAATGCATTTGTCAGCAAGCTAGTAATTAAAAGAAATTTCCTTACTAGAAAGTAATATATGACTTTAATTATTGCTATACTTTTGTGTGATGTTCTAACTAAAATAAGGTTAAATTTTAGAGCCCCAAGCAAAGCGATTGTATGTGTCATCTTCAATTTTGCTGTCAAATAAGCAGGAAATTAAGACACAATGACATATTGCTTTAATCTTAAACATTTGCATGCATTGAAAAGGAAAAATTATGATCTTTTTTTTATAAAAGCTTGTGTTTGACAACTATTGAATGTATGCCTCACACAGCCATGATGGTTGTGTAAAAGTACTTACAGCCAGAGATACAGCTGCTTCCAGATTAAAGAGGTTTCCTACTTGCACAGCTGTTTAGAGAAGTGAATGCTGCATTATACTCCTGAGACTTCACAGGTGTGCTAGCTTACTTTTTTCAACCTCACTGATCTCAGGCAGGTTATGACAGTTAAGCATTTGTACTAGAAACTTTCTAACCTTGAAACAGTGTTCTGTGTGATTAGCATGAATACATAATTCGTTATTTCAACTGGGGCACTTTAAAGAAAGAATTGAAATGTATTAATCATTCTGTGATAGTCAGAGGTCAAGGCATATAGCCACCTTAACTGTGCTGAAATAATAACGGTACTTTTTTTAAAAAATAAGGAATTGAATATGAAGAGGCCAAAAAGCATTAACTCCATGTGTAATTTCACCATGTGTGTTGATTTGTTGGAGACCAAGGCCTGCAAACTGACATAGGTGATCATGGTAGAATGAGTTACAGCCTGCTATTTGTTTACATGACATCAAATCAGTTTTGTTTAGTTAATTGTAGCTTTTGTTGAATATAGACATTTTAACTCACTTTGATTTTAGTTTTCTGCTTTCTAGCACTTCCCAGCACACCATTCTGTGAATATCTGGGTTCAAATCCCCATTGCATCTTAAAAAGCCAAACATGGCCAGTGCATGTCCTGGTAACCCCAGTTGGAGAGCTGTTTTCCAGGAACTTGCTGACAAGTGTTTTTGAAATGGAAGAGAGAAGAAAATAGAGGAGAAAAAAGTCTTGAAGGCTCTTGGTCTAGTTTAGGTAGTACGGTGCTTGGCTAGCATAGATGAGCTCTGGGTTCATCATGTGTGTAGGTGCGTGAATTATCTCCAAAGGCATTTTTTTTTTTTTTTTTTTTTTTTACTTTCCCAAATAGGCTGACCAGGTTTCATAATTATAGTCCTTGTGAACTGCTTCGAAAAAACTCTGTCGTCTCTCTGTCTCTCTCTCCCTCCCCCCCTCTGTCTCTGTCTCTCTGGGTTTCAAGTTTCAAGACAGGATTTCTCCGTATAAAAACAGTTAAGGCTATCTGGGAACTTGCCTTGTACCAGGCTGGCCTCAAACTCAAAAAGATGTCTGCCTCTGCCTCCCCAAGTGCTGGGACTTAAGGCTCCAAAGATTCTTACAGATGAAGGAAAAGATGTTTTGAGTCATTGCGAAGAGCAAAATACAGAGTGGTAGAGGTAGCAGGTTGTTTGTTTGGTTGGTTGGTTGGTTTGGTTTTGGTTTTGGTTTTTGGAGACAGGGACAGGGTTTCTCTGTAGCTTTTAGAGGCTGTCCTGGAACTAGCTCTTGTAGACCAGGCTGGCCTCGAACTCACAGAGATCCACCTACCTCTGCCTCCCAAGTGCTGGGATTAAAGGTGTGCACCACCACTGCCCGGCTGAAGTTGCAGGTTTAATAAAAACTTCTGTAATCAGTAAAGAATTAGGCACCAGATAAAGTTAAGGTAATTCCTGTTTAGAGGAGAGTAGGTGAAGTCATCTTGGGTAAAAACACTGATAACCTAGTAACAAGAAGGCATATACTATAAATTTCTGGTATCTACATACACATACATGGCTTCCATGCCCAAACACACAAAACATACACACCACAATTTTTTTATAACCCTTACATTGTTAAGTACTAATGTGGTGCTCAGAAGGCATCTAATACCTTAAAGCCCAGAGGACATAGCTGTGGAACAAATGCAGGTCTATCAAGAGATAATTGAACACTGTGATGTGTTTAATAAGGGCGACTCTTACACTGTTGTAGAAATGGTGACACTTTCTGTTGAGCTCTATGGAAATATTGGGTAGTGTCCTGGTAAGATGTAGACCAGACTCCAGTGTTAGAAAGGTAGAGACAAAAGGGTAAAGACATGGGTATGTGAAATCTAGAGCGAATTAAGTTGTTAGTGGTCAGAGTTGTTTGCAGATTTGGGGTTTTCATAGAGTCTGAAGGAGTGCTTTATATGTCTGTCCATAAGTATCTTATGTCATTGTGCATAGCCAGATTTGCTCTCGTGTAGTTTTATAAAGCATATAGTGTGATTTTTATACCCTGTTGGAGAGTTTTCTAAATATTATTTTGAATTACATCTATCTCCTTATAAAGGTCCAAATGGTAAACTGAAGTTATTTATTATGGATGTGAAAGTAGAAATAGGGAATTTTTGTAGTAATAGAAATGTTTTTACATTGCCCAAACAAGCCCCCCACCCCGCACATTTTAAGTTTATGTCATAGATCTCAGTTTTTGTTCACATGGCTGACCTTTATTCTGTGAACACGTTTTACAGTGTGTAACAGGATGCTTTCTGAAATTATAAAATATAAAGGGTGTCCCTTTTGTCTTCTCAGAGCTCCATGTTCATGTAGCACATACATACTTCACGTGTTCTTTTTTTAGTTTTTTGCCTTGGCAGTTTCAAAAAGGTGGGGAAATTGTACAGGAGTCATAGGTTTGGCCAGTGTGTTCAGCTAAATGTACTTGGTTTATATTTTATGCCTGAGCCATACAAAGTAAGTTGCAGGCTAGTTCATTTTAAATATATTATACTCTGTGTTTCTAACTATTGTAATAATGTCCCTACCAAGAAACTGTCTCTGCAGTTAACTTGTTTTTGTTTGCAGAATCTGTCCAGTATTCATATGATTTGATGACTGTATTTCTCATTTGATAACTCAATGGTCACTGTGTTCAGAAGCAACAAAACTACTCGTGGAAGCTGAGTTTTATTTGATTCATTGATCTTGTCCTTTTTATCAGCTGCCAGATTTTTAGCAAAACTGTACTCTGATATGAACACAGTAGGTCTTTTGTGTTATGGCATGTGTGTGTTTTATAAATATTTTTATAAAATATTGATTTTAAATATTTATAAGTATCAGTAGTTCTCTATTGTAGTTTAAGACCAGTATAACAGATGACAAAAATGAATAAAAGAATAGTGAGCCAGGTGTGGTGGCGTGTGCCATTAATCCTCAGGAGGCAGAGGCAGGTACCTCTCTGAAGATGAAGACAGCCAGGTCTACATAGCAAGAACTCTAGGCCAGCCAAACTGGATCTTGAAATCCTGTCTCAATGTCAAACAAACAAGACCGAACAGAACCTCCATGGTGACTGCGGCACAAACCTTTAGTCCCAGCACTGGGAAGGCAGAGGTAGGCAAATCTCTGAGTTCGAGGACAGCAAGGACTACATGAGGAACCCTGTCTCAAATCCAGTGGGGGCGGGGGACGACGGCAGCGACAAAAAAATTTCTTCTTCCCTGTCAAAGATAATGTCTGAATCTTTGCCTTTGTTTAAGGCTTTGCGAGTTTCAGTTGTTTCATCTTTGTTGATAGCGTGTTGAACTAAAAGACTAAAATCTGTGGTTAAGATGAAAAGAGCATTTTTTTGTTTATGCGTGCTGCACCTTTTTTTCTCATTCTCCCTCTCTCTTTAAGGCATAATTAAGATAAACAGTAACTGAAGGGTCAATGAGACACATATATAATCCCAGCACTTGGGAAGTTAGCAAGAGGATTACAAGTTCTGAGCCAGCCTGTGCTGCCTAAGTGAAACCTGACTCAAGATAAACAAGAACCTCTATGCCTGTCATTATAAAGCTGTACGAACAGTGGGTGGAAAATTGTGTTAAAATTCAGGGGGTTTTCTTTAGGTCAACAAGGGCAGACACAAGATAATTCAAAGGCTTGGGAGGAGTATTACAAGAAGCAAGGTATTATTTTTACTAGCCAAGAGATTCTATGAGATTTTTAATTATATATGGTTGGAGCAATAAAGTTCCTCTCTTTCCCTGAAGGTCAAGCAGTTCCTGCTCCTACTGGGGCCCCACCAGGTGGGCAGCCAGATTATAGTGCAGCCTGGGCTGAATACTATAGACAACAAGCAGCATACTATGCCCAGACAAGTCCCCAAGGAATGCCGCAGCATCCTCCAGCACCTCAGGTATAATAGACTTGCCTTTTTTTGTGTTTTTGGTTTTGTTTTGGTTTGGTTTTGGTTTTGGTTTTTTTTTTTTTTTTTCTCCAACCATATTTTTTGCATGTTTGTATGTTTGGGAATGTGTTTTACTTTTTGCTTGATAAAGTATAACTAGGAAATTGTGATGTGTTTGGGGATTTGGTTTTTAAATAATGCTTTCTGGCATCTGCGTGCTATTTTTATAATGCCTTTGATTTTAAAAATAATTTTCTTCCCCCAGGGATTTGCAAATCATGCAAGAAGCCACCATCATTTATATTAACCAGTTTTTCTTTCTTAAAGGATTCACTCCTGAATTAGCTCCATTTAAAGGATTTTCTTTAACTTTTTGTGTATCTCTTATGTATCTCTTCTGCACAGGGCCAATAATAAGAAGTGGACAATACAGTATTTGCTTCATTGTGTGGGGGAAAAAAACCTTTGTTAAATATATGGATGCAGACGACTTGATGAAGATCTTAATTTTGTTTTTGGTTTAAAGTAGTGTTTTCCCCCCCTTTTTTATTTTGAAAATGTACAAAATATCTATCACTACTGATAGGAGGTTAATATTTCTGTGTAGAAATGAAAATTGGTTTGTTTTTAGTCTTTAGTGTAGATGTACACATTCCAGCAAATGTATTTGCAACTATTATGTGGTCAATGCTTTGTGATATAAATGTACTTTTTCAATGTATACTTTCACTTTTAAAATGCCTGTTTTGTGCTTTACAATAAATGATATGAAACCTCCTGTGTCGGTAAGTTGGATATGTGGGTAAAGGATTCATAATTTCTTAGCAGTGATAAATTAAGATACATATACACAACTATATAAGCTTTCCCCATGAATTACTGAGTTTTTAAACACTGGCATGTTTTTCCCCCTTGCAGTATAGTGGTAGATTGGAGGATCTTTTCTGTTGTATTTGGCTATTTCAGCACAAGTAATCCTGATATCTTCATTTTTTTCTTCTATTTGATTAAAAAGTGCATGTGTATACAATGATCTTTAGTATACTTCCATTGCATTAACAGTGAAATTTCCTTTTATATGTGAGCACTGTTTACATGTGAGACCTGTACTGCTGCTACAACAGTTAACCTTTCTGTTTTTCACTTATTTCCAAGACTGTTTCAGCATAACTAATTTTGAACAGTTTTCAGACAGTGATTTGAGTAGTTTATAAGAAGCTTTTTGTTTTTCATGTAAAGCAACTCTTTCAATGTATATAATAGTGTGTTTCTTTCTAAATTTAGGGTAGAAAAGTAAATAGTATGCAAAAATATAGCTACATTGCATCTGCCATTGAAACATCTGGGGTATGAAAACGTTCCAGCTTTTTTCATTTTGCATTATAGATAAGCCTTGTCTTGTAATTGCACAAGTCCAGTCATTGAATCAAATTAATTTTTTGTGTACTTGAATCATTTTATTACTCTTTTAACATTCATGCTGAAGTTCTGATATTGTTGAAAACCATTGTTTTATTCTGCATATTTGTTGGCTCTTTGCATATTAATATATTAGACTACATGCAAATACAGTCTGTCTTGCCATTGTCTGTTGAAGTGCAGGTTTGATCCAGCCAGTATAGGACTAGCTCTGTAGGGGTGAGGAGGACTGTGCTGTGTATCATCATTGATTGTGTTCCTTCAAGGAGCATTGCACTGTAAGTACATCAGAATGACAAATTGATGAACTGCAACAGTGTCTCTTTGTCGATGTTCCACATAATGCAATTGCTATATTTTGTGTGAATATTATGTTGGAATACAGTGCTGATATCATGGGAAAACATAACTGCCTTTTAACATAGAATAATACATAGTTCTGTATGTTTTTTTTAAGTGAGCTTAATGGGTAAGTATTTTTGATATGCTTTAGCTAATAGCTAAAGAAGATTGATCATTAACAAAGTTGAATAGTATTGTCTATCGGTGCTCCTAAAATGCCGATTTTTCAGTGTAAGATATGCATCTTTAACAGTGATATGAAAAACTTGAAATGTGTAAGACAGTGCTTTTCAGATTGCAAATTATAAGCAATGTAGCACTTAGCCTCTTTTCATAGATATGTTTTATCTGTGGTGAGCACCATGTGTTTTGCATATGCTTTAAAGGAAGAGGTATGAGGACAGAAATGTTGAGGTAATAGGGCAGAAAACAGTACAGCTCATTGTGGATGTTTTGAAATGTTTTTTTGATTGTTTTATGTAACTTTGAGTGACTTCCCTTACCCTTATTAGATATGGATACATATTCTAGTTTGAAGTTTAATAGCTAAGGAGTTAACTATTAAGTGTAGGGTATTGACATGAACAGTTTCAGTATTGCATGATGTTGTTGCATAGATGGATGACCTAGGAAAGTGGTGCATTTAGTAATTAAACTGAAGGAAATAGTTGAATTCAGTATCATTCACAAATTGGAGGCTGTTGATTTTGATTCGTTTAAAGTTTAAAATCCTTATTAATTGCAAACAGTGCAATTATTTATACTTCACAGTGCCTTCCCAGACCTTCCACCTTAGGTTCTGCTGCAAAAAGCAACAGGTAAGCACAACCTAAGGACATATATATAAATATATCAGTACATTAATGTTGTCCCTGTGAGGTTTTTGTGGTTGTGTACTCAAAAGCAATCTGCTGCTGCTTCCCCAAATGTATTTTGTTATTTATGCTACCATTCTAGTGGAAAGTCTGTTAATTTGTTGAAGCAACTGTTTATAATTTTGGGTAATTGTTTTTATTTTCATTTTTTCATTAAAATGAAATGAGTAGATTGCTGCTATAACTGGCAAACATCCAGATCTTTTTGTACCCATTTTCCCCAAGTTAATAGACGTGTTACAGTAAGAACAGTTAAATAGTTAAGACTTAGAAAATCATTTGGTCAGAAATTTCAACAGCCTTCACAGCCTGTTTGTATAACTGACAGGACATTTTCTTTACCCTCCAAGCCTGTGGTTTTAGTTTTGGTTTTATTTTTTCCTCCTTTATTATTACTGCTTTAAAGTATAGTGATTCAGTAAGAACATTTTGAGTCAGTTTCCTAGACAGTTCTGATTTCATGACTTGTATATGCTGACAAGGAAGACTAAGGAATACTGGCAGTAAGTTTTGAAAAAAAAGGCATGTGCATCAGTGAAATGTTAACTGTCAAATAACTTTTCATAGTCTGCATAACCAAGTTTCTGATTTATTATATTTTAATAACTGACGCTGCATTTTTTTTGCCAGTTTACAATGTTTGTGTTATTAGGAATGATGCTTAACTAGTACATATTTTGACTTAAGATGACTGTCTTAAAGCAGCACCGTATCAGTTTTGTTTTTAATTCAGTTTCTAAATGTGCTGATCCTATTAAAAACTCCTGCTTATCTTAACAACAAAGAAAAATATTCAAAAATACTGCCTTCATTTTCACACACAGTGCTGAAGATGCTGCAAGCACCAAATCATAGCTCATAAAATCAGGTCCTGAGATAGTTACCCATAAAGAGGAATCCTTTGAGTGTATGCCATTGGTGAGCCGATGAGCATGGACCATAGAAGGGCTCAATGTAGAAGGTAAAATTGGCAAATCATAATTGAGAAATATGAAATGTATTCCCATCCATAATATGGTATAGGGTATGATGTACCTGCTCTTAATCTTGATCACTTTTCATTTTAAAGTGCTATTCACTTAAATGTTCCATGAACTGTTAAAATTATATAGTTATTACACACACTGTGAGTGTGTGTGTGTGTGTGTGAGAGAGAGGGGGGGGGGAGAGAGGGAGGAAAGAGGGGGTTGGGTCAGTATCTCTTTAGAGCCTGTGAAGTTTTGGTTAGCTGTAGTTTGTGTTTGGAAATCTGGATGAATGCTTATAGATATTGGGGATTGTTTCTATCTTGTGAGAAGTTTGAATTCATTACCATAAACCTTCACTGGTTTAAAGCATTTTAAATAGCACCAAACTTAACTTGTAAGTAAACTGGAAAGCAGAAAAGGTGAGCCAGTTGATTTGAATTCAGCAGATTTTTAAGGTAGAAATTGAATGGTTTTGATTGAAATTAAACTCATTTAAACAAGTTTACAGATTTTTTTTAAAATGACATACATGTTAGTGGAGTGATAACTTAGTATTCATTGCTTTGATGTTTGTTTCAGAAATGTATACTTGTTTTTTAGTAATGAGAATCATTTTAATGTTAAAACTAGTAATTTGATACTAGTTATAAAGTATATTAAACAAATATCTTGGTAGTTAATTCATTAAAGTCAGTTTAGTTAGGAATAGCAAGTGCTTCCCTGTTTTCATTCACTTTTGAATGCTTTGCCAATACAACCAGTTCTTCCTGAAAGTAGTTAACATGTTGTCTTAGAATGTTGATAATAGAATTAACTGATCACTGGAGATGTCTTTTTTGTTGTTGTTGTTTTTTATTTTTTTTGCAAATTCTGCCTGGCGTTAAAATGCATTTTCATAATACTTAGATAATTTGACCAAAAATAACCCTGCTTTTTGTTTGATCAATCGAATTGAGAAATTTTTTTAAATGATAACTTTAAAAAGCAAATGCCAGGGCTTTAGTTTCTTGAGTGATACCCTAAAGAAACTCTTAATGTATTTGCAAATATATATATATATTTTCTTATGCATGCTCGATGCATTTTCGTCCTGAGAAAAGTGTTCTCTACAGAAACTACCCGTGTGTTAAAAGAAGATTGGCTTAAAATGGCTACTGTGATGGGAACAGTGTCTTAGGGAGATGCAGCTTGGACTGGAGGTAAATTGAATACTTTACAAACTGGTTTAGAGTTTTGCTTTATTGACATTGTATGTAAAGGGCAATGGATTGTTGTGATTTTGTATTCTTTATGGTTTTCTTAATTTAAAACAATAAATGTACAGTGATGACTTACCAGAGTGCTTTTGTCTTTTTGTGTCTTTGATATGTATACTGAGTTAAAATTTTTCTCCTTTATTTCTGTCATTAAAGATTTACTGTGAAAAAAATACTGGTGGAGGTTTTGCCTTTTTAATTCTAATGATAAGTTCTTTAAACTTTTAAGAGTGGATAGCTCATTGCATAGCTTTTAAAATAAGAAAATAAAAACCTTTTGATGCACAGGTAACTTTATTATGGTTTCATGATGTAAAATAAAGTTGTTTTCCAAGAAATTGAATATAAATATAAAACAACCAAATAATAGAACATAAGTTATAATTATTTACAGACTTCTTCGTTGTTGTTTAGAGATAGTCTCTCTATGTAGTCTTGACTGTCCTGGAACTCACTATGTAGACCAGACCAGGCTGATCTTGAACTCATAAAGCTAGAATTTTAAAATCACTTTTCCCTAAATCTAATCCTCTTAGGTGTTGAAATCTTCAACTGTGTTTTTAAAAAAAGCCACATTTGTTCCTACATGGAATACTAATATTTTCTCATTATAGTATCATTTATTCAGTCAGGTCACAGCATAAACTTCAGTATGGTCATTATACATTTGAGACACACGTTAATATCTATCACACTTGGAACACTGCTTAAACGTTGGTTTCTATCAAATTTGATTTAGTAGTTTTGGAGAAAAAAATCCTGCTTGGGTTTTTCTTTCCAGCGGTCCTCCTTTGTCAGTGTATCTTCAGAAAGACTGGCGTCCACAGCAGTTATGGGCTACAGAGGACAGTGGAGCAGTTCCGGTTTCACTGTCCTCTCTGGCTAACTTTAGGTGTAAAAATTCCATTTATTCATGCAAACAGTATACTTTAAACATAATGGTTATAAATATGGAAGATACAAAGCATTTGCTTTAGGTTCATACAGAAGGAGTACATTTCCCTTCCCTGTCAACTACATTTTGACTGGGCACAACATGGTAACCCAAATGTGCATTGGAAAAGGCATTCTTTGGATCAGCTATTTGGAAGATTTGGGGAAAGAGTATTAGGTCAAGTTGGTGGCACCTCTGTTCTCCTTTGGCCCCTCCACAGAGATGTAGCAAGAGAGTTGGAGAGAGAGTTCCAAGGAGAGAAGGAAGCCTAGTAGTCATCCACTAAAAAAAAGAGAAGAAAAATGATATTTTCCCCCATTTATTTCCTTAATAAAATAAACGATCAAATGCCAATTAATTCTTACTTTCAATGGTAAGAATGCAGGTACTTGCTGCAGAGCCTTTATTGTTGACAGCTTTACACATATATTCTCCTCCATCTTCTGGGAAAGTTTCTGGCAAATAGAGGCAGTAAGTTTCGCCTCTTTCAATGTACTGATAGTCTTCTCCGTCCTGCAGCATCTCTCCTTCAAACCACCATGTGATTTCTGGCTTGGGCTCTCCTGTCACTTTAACAGTAAATCTGACTGGCTCACTGTCAACAACTGATGTGTTTCTTAGAGGCTTTTTGAACCAAGGAGCTCCTGATCTGGTTTGCTCCTCATCTTCAGTGGTGGAACCATTAATGATGCTCCCTTCTTCTTCTTCCTCATCTTCTCGTCTCTGTATTAAATAAGTGCATTTATCAAGTTGTATTTTTAGTAATAGAATTTTGGAGGTAAAGAAAAGTTTGGGATATATAGCTTAGTGTTGGAGCATTGGCTAGCATGCATGGTGCCCTGGGTTTCATTGATTGTAAAACCATTCAAATGGCTTGAAAGCTATGAGGAAACAGCCGAATAGAATGGCTCAGAGGTTAAGAGCTCTGACTGCTCTGCCCAAGGTTTAGAGTTCAATTCTCGGCCGTGGTATCAATGATGTAGTTACATCATAGGAAAAAAAAGTTTGGGGCTGGAGAGATGGCTCAGAGATTAAGAGCATTGCCTGCTCTTCCAAAGGTCCTGAGTTCAATTCCCAGCAACCACATGGTGGCTCACAAACCATCTCTAATGGGGTCTGGTGCCCTCTTTTGGCCTGCAGCCATACACACAGACAGAATATTGTATACATAATAAATATAATAAATACATATTTTTTAAAAAGCTATGACAATTCATTAATTGCTTGTAAATGGGTTAAGAACTCCCTCTGGTTATGTAGGTGCATACTTTCTGTAATGCTGCATCAATTTCTTTCTGTTCAAACTGCATTCGTAGTAACTTCTGTTCTTCAATTCTCCTTTGTTGTTCTTCTTCTCTTGCTTTAGCCATTTGTTCAAATCTGGCTCTCATATTCACTTTATGAGTAAAGGGAGATTCACTCTTTTTTGCAGGCTTTACATCAACATCGTCGTCCTTAAAAAAAATGAAAATTGCTTGCCAAATAAATTCATTGATGATTTGGTAATTTACAAGCACAAAATATTTAATGTTTGATTTGCTTTTTATAATACTGTAGCTATTTAGATTTTCAGGAAAAGTGAGAAAACCTTGTGCAAGTTTATTGCTTCCTCAATACTGCATTTAGAAAATGAGAGAGTTGACTAACTGACAGCAGTGTCAAACAGCTAAACATCGATGTTCTCTTTTCTAGAACCTTTGGAAAACTAGACTGGTTATGGGAAAGAAACCTACTAAGTCATAGGGCACTGACAGTATTGGTAACAGGATATTAAAGCAGCATAGCGTTCTCCTGGGATACAGCAGGACATTAGAAAACCAAGTCAGAGGCTGAGAATGTAGCTCCATTGACAGAATGCGGGTCTAGCATTCATGAGTCCTCAAATGTGACTCATCTCCATACCTGTATATGGTGGTCCAAGGCTTCATGGAAGTAGAAGTGAGAAGTTTGTTGCCAGCTTGAGATACTGAAGACACAAATTCAGACACTATATATAACCTTTTAATTGGTTAACCAAATAGGGGATGTAAAGTACTATGAGTAGATATTGGATTCTTTAATCGAAAGTTGTATGGGTGCCTTCAAAGAAGTCTGGGATCTCCTGGAAGTTTGAAGACATAATTTGTAGTTCCCTCCCCAAGACAAGATCTCTCTAGCTGGCCTTGAACTCACCACATTCAACATTAAAAGCCTAAGTTTGCCTCAGGATGAGAGAAGTGCAGCACCACTCCTTTCAAACATTGATAGCTCTCAACGGAGACATTAGGAGGTTGGAGGGGAAGTCTATCACTGGAAGTGTTTTAAAGGTCAAGGGCCTTTATCCAAGGGATAGAAGAGAATTACACATTCTTCCCATTGAGGACAACTTCATCTGGCAGCTGTGCCAGAAGCAGTAACGCATCAAACACACTGGTTCTGTGTTTACAGATTTTATAATGGCTATCTTTAACAAAAGAACAACTGTTTGGTAGACTGGGCTTTTGTTTAAAACAAGGTCTCCTGGAGCCCGGACTACCCTTGAACTCATCCTGTCTCCCAAGTGCTGGGATTACAGCAGTGATTCATCATACCTATCTTGAACTTTACCTATGTTTAAAGATTCTAATTTTTTTGTTTTGTACCACATGGCCAGTAAATACTAGTGTTCTCCAGTTACCACAAGACTACTATTTTACTACTTCCCCCTGTTACCAATAATTTTACAACATACACATGCTTGCATCTCACTAAGTTCAGAACCAGTATCAGACTGCCTTTAACACAATTTAATACCTCACCAGACTTGATAAATGCTGGTTTCCCTGGTGATGGTGCCACAATAGTAAGGTCCTCAGCAACCATCTAAAAGAGAACTTATCCCGTTTTGTTTAAAAAAAAAAAAAAAAAAAAAAAAAGTCTTGCCAAGAATGGTACATGTCTATAATCCCAGTGCTCAAGAGGTGGACACTGAAGAATCAGGACTCCAAGCATTTTTCTGTTACCTAGCCTTTGGTCCTGCCTTTATGACTGTTTTCCACTTCATCATGATGCTAGAATTCTTTGGTAGAACTATTTAGAATTTCTATTATAACATCATTTTTGCTGATTACAGTTCTTGTAAGGTGAAGTCCTTTCACAACTAGCCACAAAGAACTTTGACAACTTCATAACCTATTCAGTTCAGTCATACCATTATAAAGTCCTTGGGATCTATTTTTGAGTCCCTTAAATTAGTACAATTTTCGTTGACTTCAACTGTCCCTCATTCTAGAATGTTCCTCTTACCACATTTTTTATATGAGAATACTTTACAAATGAGAAGATAGCCTTTGACCCCAAAGGCTGAAAGTTATTTCCACAGGACAGTAAGAGAAAACATTTCTGGCAGAAAACATTTCAGAAACAAAGGCAGGTATTGATACAGCCTGATAACAGCCTGCTTGGTTAAAGCGTGGAGTCTGGAATGGTACAGAGAGACAGGATATATGGTGGGTAGGGAGCAAAGCATCAACACTCTAAAATGTTAAGGTTGAGCCATTTCTGGCTTGGATCACAAAGCATTGTGGAAGGATTTTCTACAGAAACCTCAAAGGTGACCAGGTAGCATCAGAGGGCCAGGGAGAGCTGCCACTGTTACATCACGCTGAAATGCCTCAGCCCTACAAACCTCTTAAGCACACTGTCCAATGTAGCTTCACAGCAACAGCTAACATCCAGCACAGTAGATTGTTTTCAGCCATACTGCTGGCTCATTTGTGTGTCCCCAGACCAACTGTCACTTATCCTGCTTTGCTTACTTCTAAATTTAATTTACTACCATTCCACTTTTTCTCAATTTTGTACTCTATCCATTCCTCCCTCATCCTTTTGGACTCAGTGCTATATGATGAGCTAAATGGTCTTTTGCTATTCAGTTTTCAGATTGTTAGAGATATACCAATAAGTAACTGTAAATACTAACTTATTTTAAGATTAAGGTTATAACAAATACAATAATATACCTCATGGAAGTTTTCTGCTTCTCGCTCTTTAATTTCAAGGTCAATTGCTCTCCTCTTTGCTCGCTCTTCTTCTATCTTTTTCTGTATTTCTTTTTCAGACAACTGTCCAATTTTTTCAAACTTGCTTTTTAGATTTTTAGCTTGAATAGAACCACTTCTTTTTAATTTAATTAATTCTTCATATTCTCTACTCAATCCAAAAGTTTCATTTTCTTCTTCCTCCTTCAAAAGAGTAAGATTTCTGTATGTTGATAATCAGTAAATTACAGTGGATCTGTGTATGAGGGGCAGGGGAGTATGTTCCAAGACAATCAAGCAGATTCCTGGAAGCCACTGGTCAAATGTTATCCTATATGTACTGTTTTAAGAGTTTTATTTCTGCCGGGCAGTAGTGGCGCACGCCTTTAGTCCCAGCACTCGGGAGGCAGAGGCAGGCGGATCTCTGAGTTCGAGGCCAGCCTGGTCTACAAGAGCTAGTTCCAGGACAGGCTCTAGAAACTACAGGGAAACCCTGTCTCGAAAAACCAAAAAAAAAAAAGAGTTTTATTTCTGAGTTTGGAGAGATGACTTAGAGGTTAAGAGCACTGGCTAATCTTCCAGAGGATCTGCGTTCAGTACCTAGCACCCACATGGAGGTTTACAATCTTTAACTCCAGCTCCAGGGGATCTGACACTCTCTTCAGGCCCCCTGGCACTGCTTAGTAACATACATGCAGGCAAGAACACCAAAACACATCAAGTAAATTTTAAGTAAAAACATTTACTTATTAAGAACTTCCAGTTCCAGGATAGGCTCCAAAGCTACAGAGAAACCCTGTCTCAAACAAAACAAAAAACAACTTCCAACCTTTCACATGAAGGAAGCCCTGTACAACTCCAACTTCTCTTTGACAGCTAGATGGACTCGCAGCACTTGGGAGGCAGAGGCAGGTGAATCTCTAAGCTGGAGCCCACCCTGGTCTACAGAGCTAGTTTTAGGACAGTCAAGGCTAAACATAGACTGTCTCAAAGCAAAACAAAAACAAACTTCTCTTTGGCATATTAAATTGCTAGTATCAATACTACTGTGCTTTGGACCCACAATTAAATACAATACTGATTACAATTTTTTAGATCTTTTTTTTTTACATGTATAAGTGCTTTGCCTGTATAATGTTTGTGTGTGCTACATGCATGCCCTGTGTAGGTCAGAATAGAGCATCAAATGCCCTTGAACTGGAGTTAATGGATGACTGTGAGCCACCATGTGGGTTCTTAGAATTGAATCTCAGTCCTTTGGAAGAACAGATTTACTGTCTTTTTGATATTGCATCAGGATACTGTTACCTACAAGGTTCACACAGGAAAAAGACAATTTAGTTACAACAAATAACTAAAAAGATCTCAATATTTTAAGTTAGTTTTCAGTTTTGTGTCAGGCCACATTCCTAGCTACAGTCTACCAGGTTGGACACACACACACACCTATATTAAGTATATATGTCATAAAAGTATGTCAGATATCCTTATGTGATTAATAACACATAAAGGTCACAATAGAGCAATATAAGGAATGCACTCAATTAGATCTCTAAGTGAATATTCTTCCACCTTACCTCTCCCATTTCTTGTCTCAGTTGCTCAAATCCCTGTTTTTCCATTTCCAGTTTATGCCTTCGTTCCTCCTCTGTTCGTCGTCTTTCTTCTTCCATTTTTTGTTTTAATAATTCTTCAAAATTAATTTCCAGTTTTCCAGGCATCAGAGATTCTTGGGAAACTGTTTTATATATCTCTGGGGAATCATCATCTAATACCTATTTAAAATGAATATTTTTATCATTTTTTCCAGAATTGTGCATACTAAAAAGATGGTATTGTAGAAACTGATATTTCTTGAATAAAAGTGTTTTATGTTGATCTAAAAATTCAGAAATCATAAACTGTTTCACAAATCAATGAACAAGGGAGTATTATCAAAAATGTAAAATTGGGGTATCTGTGGTGTGGAGGATGGTAACCATCTGTATCCAGTCTATTCAAGTGAACAAAAATATTCATGCAATAATATATTTTAATGACACTGAGAACATTTTAATTGGATTGAAGTGAATCTCCAAATCTGGTCACTGACTAGGACATTTCAGTTAAGTTGTAGTCTTGTCTTAATGAATTAGTTACATCTGGATCATCATTAGCTTTTATCAGAAAAACAAAAAGCCTTAATTCATAATTTTATTGTGAAGAAGTTTTGCTGCCAAGATGTTTTAAAGAAATAATAGTTATACTCTTAGAACTGCCAGTCCACTTAGAGATGCATATATTTAGCTGACCCTGTAACCTTATACAGTAGCTGAGGATAATTAGCCTTGGTTTACATGTGAGGAACCTGAGGAATTGACTAAAAAGTAGTCCAAAATCAACAGAAATGCCAGTTAACAAAGCCAGAAGCCAGGCTTCAGAATATTTCCAGTAAGGTTAGAAATTATATGAAACCTGTAGAAAAGTGTTGTGGTGAAACCTAGTGTTTGATACACTACAAATTATTTAGAAATGTGAATAATTAACAGACTGCTTTGCTTTTCATTATTTTGTAAATTTCTATGAGTAACTAATTTGATTGTGACCTTGGGCGAGCCACTTACCTCTCTGAGCCTCCCCATGATGACTTTCTTATGGTTGTCACAGGATTAAACAAAGCTTTGAAATAGGTAGCACTCTGTCTAACATCATAGCCGGCTCCCAACAGTAAGGTTTGAAACTTTTTAAAATGTTCCTCTGTCTATTTATTGGGGGGGGGGGGAGAATTTAGGTCTCAGAAAAAAAAATTTCTTCTTATCATGCAAGTGTCTAGGATTGAACTTAGATCATCTGGCTTAGTAGCATCTGTACTCAGTTGAGCTATCTTCCTGGTCCCCAAAAACAGTTTCATCATATTATCACATCCTGAGGACAAGCAATCCCCAAGCTGAACCAGAAACTTGGCTTCTAAGTTGTCAGATATATCTTACCATGACAAGTAATGTAATTCTGTTTTCCTGAAAGTGAAAACATCTCTCTCTGATCTGAAATGTGGTCTGCCTGCAGCTATGGACACGGAGTCAAACAATCCTCTCCTGGACTCACGGGCAGGGATAGCAAAGTGCTGTGGACTATGGTGGCGAAGATGGAGTAAGCCAGGGTGTTGAATAAATGGGAGTTTAGAGCCACCTGGGCATGAGCGAAAGGTTGAAGGCGTGTATTCCAGGCTCCCGAGTTTCTCATGTGAGTGTACAAGAAAACTGGTGGATCAGATAGCCATGTTATAAACATTAACATGGCATGGAAAGTTTACCTTTGTGACAAATTAGGCATCGTTGTTTAAGAAAGAATGATGGGTGTTTTGAAGAGTTAGATAATTATGAATAAACGATTTTGGTCATCTAAGTAGACTGAGTGGGATTAAAATGGCAAAAAATGAGAGAGGGGCAGAAGAGAGAGGAATGGAAGGAGGGACTATATGGGAAAGTTCCCTGACTTGTCTTTTCTTGACTCAGATCTGGTCTAGAAAATGGATCTTTGAGAGAGGGAGATAGTGCCCAACTCTTTATGCCAGACCTGGCAAGGGTAATCAGAACCCTTTTCGACACAGCCAAAGAAAACACTGACAAGGGACTGGTGTTTAAAACCTATTTGCCATTCAATGCTTGCTACGGATTTCAGAGATAACAGGATGTTCCTCAAGTCTAATCATTTCATTTACAGCCTCAAAAAATGGAATCCCTAGGCTAGGCTTGATAGCTCAGTCAGTAAAGTCCTCATCTTTCAAGCTTGAGGACCTGACTTCAGTCCCCGGAACACAAGTAAACTAGGTGCACACCTATAACACCAGCACTGAGAAGGCGGAGACAGGAATACTCAAACTGCAGCCATTCCTGAGGATGGCATCCAAGGTGGTTGTCTGGCTCTCCACAGCTTGCACAAGTGCCCACATGATGCACACACATACTGTTGAGGAAACTTCGTCTTACCATGCTTCTCCTTGCTTCAGCAAATGCCTTCCTCTCTTCCTCTATTCTCCTCCGGGCCTCCTCCTCTGCTTTTCTTTTCTCACCTTCTCTCCTTTGCCTTTCTATTTCTTCAAAACTGAGCTTGAGTTTTCCAGGGCGGTACTCTGTAAAAACTTTTGCCGTATCTTGGTTTTCATCCTCATCTTCCTCATTTACCTAATAAAGAAACTATGCATTACTAAAAATTGAGATTTACTGGGACAGGAATGCACTGCCAGGGAAGGGCAAGTTCTTAGGAGCTTGACCGAGTATTTCCTTGTTGCCAGAATACGTACTCCAAAACCTCTTACTTTTTATTTAGTTTTTATTTGTATTTTTGATGTTTGAGTCAGGGTCTCTCTAAATAGCCCTGGTTGCCCTGGAACTCACTATGCAAACCTGGCTGGCCTTAAACACAGAGAGATCCACCTGCCTCTTCCTCCCAAGTGCTGGGATTAAAAACTACCATGCCTGGCCAAATCCTCTTCCTTTTTAATGTCCTATATGATAAAATAATCAAATGTGGAGAAGTTACAAATAAAAATGTACTCAAGATTAAATAAAATTTCTCAAGCTTTTGAATAAAGGTGACTGCATAACAAATTTTAAAGGGCTCAGCTGAGATAATTCTCATAAACTAAACAGTTTGTACTTAGAGCTCAGGTACATACACATGGAGACTCTGGAGAGGGTGACACTTTAATCCCAGTTCTCAAAGAACTCTATGAGTTCAAGGCCAGTCTAGTCTACACAGTGAGCTCGAGGACAACCAGAACTACAGTGGAACCTTGACTCAAAAAAATTAAAAAAAAAATTTCCTCCCTTTGAACTACAGTGATTTTCCTTATACTAATCAGATAAAAGACTGCCATCCGTATTATTTTATATAAAATTCATAACACAATTACTTGCACATTTAAACATTAACTGAAATATTAATTTAAATATTAAGCTGATTACCAGTTATATTAAAATGCACAGATATTATCTAAAAGTGAATAACATTTTATTTATTTGATTTGGGGGCAGAGTCTTACTTTACATACAGACCAGACTGGCCTGGAACTCACAGATACCTGTCTGCCCCTGCCTCTCAAATGCTGTAATTAAAGGTGTGTACTACCACACCTGACCAAAAGGAATAATATTTTAAGTAAATGTCTAGAAAGTCTAAAATGGTGAGCTCTAAAGTTATCCTCATAACTTTAATAATGAAAGCCGATTAAGAAACTCATGGTAACTTTGAAATTATAGCTATTCATTTTTAAATTCTCAAAACGAGACTGGAATCCATGCTCCCTTCTCTTTTTATAGTAAAGAATTAGTGGGGATTAAGTCTCCGGCCTTGTGCATGCTAGGCAAGTATACTACTATAACTGAGTACATCTCCCTAAGTTGTCTAGGATGGCCTTTAACTCGGACTGATTCAGTAGTCCAGGCTAGCCTTGGATGTGTGCTCTTCCTCATCCTCCCAAGCAACTGGAATTATAGACCTGTACTCCTCAAATGAAATTCATTATTTGACTTAAATATAATCCTACAACCATACCATTAAATATACTGCTTACCTCACACACAAAGGGAAACCAGATGCATTGAGTAATACCTATATATTAATAGAGTATACAGTATTAAAAATAAAAATTTAAAGCATATTGGATAAAATACCCCAAAGTGAAAGCTCAAAGAAAATACAGATGAATTATATGTATGTATAATATTGTATATAAATATGTATATGGTTTCAAAGCCATGCCTTTTGGGATTTGAATAGAGGTAGTGGTAAAACACTTGTTTGGCATGCACTGGGTCCTGGATCCAGTTAATAGTACTGGGAAAACGCAGTGGAATGAGGCCTCCCCACCAGAGAGAGCCCGCTTGGACCTGCAGTCAGCCTCCTGCGAGGCTTCCCCACCAGAGAGAGCCGGCTTGGACCTGCAGTCAGCCTCGTGCAAGGCTTCCTGATGAAAGGCAGAGCCCGCACAGATACACTTGCCGTGTGCCTCCTTGCTTCCTCAAAGGCGCGCCTCTCTTCTTCCAAGCGCCGTCTTGCTTCCTCCTCTGCTTGCTTCTTGCGATGTTCTTGTCTCTGCCGCTCCAGTTCCTCAAAAGTTAATTTCAGTTTTCCAGGAAAATGGGCTCCCTTTCTGGCCTCAGTTTCATCATCCTATGAAAACAAACTTGTTACCCAGAGGACAATTGCTGTTAACTACACCTTGGATTTGTTCTCGTGAAAAACTTCTTACCATGACGAATGACAGACACTTTGCTTCCTTGAGAGCTCGACCCTCTTCTTCATATCTTATTCTTTTATCATCTTCATGGTTAAGCCTCTCACTCCCTTGCTCTTTGTCCAGATCCTCAGGATTCTGTATTTTTCCAGATGTTTTGTTCGATTTGGCAGGCACCACTGTTATAAGCAGTGAGTCATCTCCTTCCTATTGGTAAGACAGACAATTAGCATCCGTACTCTTAGTAAGAATGGACGTGGTAGGGCACTTCACCTCCACAAGTGGTGAATTACATGGCTGTCAAGGCTATGAAGGACAAAAAACCTTATTTTTTTAAAACTAGTTACTCCTAAATACATCTTTCTCTGAACTCACTGTGCATGGCTAACGAAGCTTACTGAGATCCACCAATGGCAGTCTCAAGAAGCATTCTGCATTAATTATAGAATTAATATACCCTATCTAATTAAGTAACAAGACTTTAGTACCATTGCCTGATTTTAGGCATTCTGTACATTAATTACACAAAAGGTAATGTGCATGTGAGCATACTTGAAACCAATTTGATGGTGGATAGTTTGGCTTAAACATCCAACATAGCTTTCTCCATAATCTGCTCCTCCTTCCAAATTTTTCAGTACTTAATATAATAAAGTTGTATTTAATGAGAAAAGCTATTGACTGTTTACCCAAGTGATATACTAACATAGTATAGATAAAGCTGTAAAGCATTTATCCTATTAAAATTTCAAACAAATTGTTTGCCATGTAGCCCTGGCTGTCCTGGAACTCGCTATGTAGCCCGGGCTGGACTCTTAACTCAGAGATCTGCCTGCCTCTGCCTTCTGAGTGCTGTAATCAGCCATGCACCACTACACCTAGCTGAAATGCATTCTCTTTCAATTGATTTTATTACAAATTTATCATTACATCTACTTTTCTCAAAAATAAAATTTATAAATTGTAACACACACTCCTAAAATAAAATTCTTCCAATTTTGTAAGCATAATTTTAGGCACACCATCAAATTGGTTGGTTGGATTTTAACCTTGCTAGTTGACTGGGTTATATTTTTAAGGTTATTGGACCATTCCTTCACGGTGATACACACTACCCTCCACAATGGTGTGTGAGAGCCAGAACTCGAGCTCGTAGGGACTCTGAGGAGAGAAGAGAGATGAGGAGGAGGAAACGGCCTTTTTACAACGCCAGCTTCCAACAGCCAGCGAGGCTGTTTCAGGAACCATGCGGTCTTGGCAGAGTGTCCCTAACAGCCTCCCGGGCCCTGTCTTCATGACCCACTGTGCAGGCAGAAGCATACTTTTCTTTAAACACATGGCAGTGTTTGAAAGGGCCCAGGCATGCTCTTGCCTTCACAGAACATTCTTGACTTCTGTCATTGTGAGATTTATAATCAAAAGTGAAATAAAGCCTCTGCATGGCCTTCTTGGATTACAAAATAATTTGTGAATCAGATAATTTTCAGTGAATGTTTCATTAAAGGAAACGTCTGTTACCTCTGATGCGGATTCGGTTCCCGTATTGTTTATGTCCTCAATCTATTGAATGAGAATTTCATATCGTTACATTACATTGAATTTTCTGCTTGGTGATTTCAAACATACAACTGAAAAGTAATTTAGCTGAATCTTCTGGTAAAATTTCAACGTTTGACTGTGAACTTATGAGGAACAATTTTTAATTTAGTAGCAATCTAAACTGAGACACACAGAAACGCCCCCATCCTCTGCCCCTGTGGTAGCAGCAGGAACATCTATCACAATCAGATGATTGTGACCCTGTTTCTTATCAAGATATATCTAGCAAAAATGTAAACGACACAATAATAAAGTATGGTAGAAATATCAGCTAGATTAGAAGGGAGGCTAATCTGGTACTTATTTTTTTTTAAGATTTATTTATTATGTATACAATATTCTCAATACTCTGCCTGCAAGCCAGAAGAGGGCACAGATCTCATTACAGATGGTTGTGAGCCACCATGTGGTTGCTGGGAATTGAATTCAGGACCTTTGGAAGAGCAGGCAGTGCTCTTAACCACTGAGCCATCTCTCCAGCCCCTAATGCTGGTACTTATAATATTTTCTCATATTTCAGCAACACAGAACTGGGAAAAGGCCATCATCTACAGCTGGAGCACATTTCTCTGAAGAAACATCATGAGGTTAGCTTGATGAGCTGGAGCCTAGCAGATTGCTGAGAGAAAGGGAACAGATGGCGTTAGCAATGTAGTGTTTGAACTTTAGACAAGTCTGCAGTGTCACGAAGCCCAAGGCAGGGGTCTACAAAGGGAGTTCCAGGACAGTCAGAATCACACAGATAAACATAAACACCAGGCAAATCTGAAGTGTCATGAAGCCCAGGCAGGAATCCACAGAGGGAGCCAGGACAGTCAGGACCACACAGATAAACTATCTTGAAAAACAAACAAAAAAAATAAAAAAAGAGAACTGTCTTAGAAAGAAAATTTAGCCAGGATGATCTCTGTGATATTGAAGTCAGCCTCATCTACGTATCAAGTTCCGGGACAGCCAGGGCTACCTAGAGAAACCAGATCTCAAAAGACAAAACTTAAAGTACCTTACATTTTAATAATGAATAGTTTTATCAGAATAATTTTATGCTACAAAATTTAATTTTTGAGAATAATTTGTTTTATTACAGAATTACTCATTAAACTGACTTGCTATATAAGTGGAATAGGTTTTTTCAATGATGTATCATACACAGTAAAATTTTAATGGTTCTCTAGTAATTATAAATGAGTTGTTTTCCAATGAGCAATCAAATTAATTCCTCAATAAAAAGACCTACAAAACGTGAGAAGTCAGACACCGAGAATACAGGAAAGAGAAACAGTTCATGAGCCCCAATTCTATTCCTAGAGCTCCCCTGGGTCTGTCTGATCTCTGCTAAAGTGGACAGACACTTACAGGGCTTCTACATCTTGTTTGCTTAGAGTTCTGTTGTCAGTGTCTTCTTTGCTCACTTTAAACCATTACAGAGCAAGAGAGAGAACCATGGAGTTCGCCAACAAAATGACAAATGATGAACGCTGTGCAGGGCTGTGCTACTAGCATAGTTAAGACGAACCAATGTTCAGAATTCAGTTAAGTGTTGACTTTCAAAGTTAACAAAGAACTGTTTCTCAACTTTTCTTTTTCTTCTTGTTTTTTATTCATAGGAAGCAAATTTGTTTCATCCCTGTATTTCTTTCCTTGCCTCTTTTCAAGATCCTATTTCTCACCAATATCTGTCCCTAAACGGTGGACTCTAATTTTGTCCATCAGGCTATCTTCAGAGTTAACTAGATAATGCACCCTCGGGATTTTCCCACACTTTTTTTTAGTACCTAATACACAAAGTATATTCCTTTTTAATTCTCTGTAAGATGCTTCAGTCTTAGAAGTGGTAAGATCCATTTCCAGCTCAGGAACTCCTCTTGTATACTGGTTTGTACAAGTAAACTATAAACAAATAATATCATACTGCACTGCATTGAATCATAGTAAATTTGAGTGGAAAATGTACTTATGTTTTAAAGCTAAACTTTACACATTTCTAAGAAGACATTACTACAATCACATTGCTGTTGTGTCCCTTACTTTAATAGGGCTAAAGCATCATTAGCCAGGGCTCTGTGGCGCCCTCCACACAGCACGTGTCTGCTGTAAAGACACTACTTTTTTCATGATCGCATTTATTTCAGTTTACCTTTTGAGCATCCAGTCTTTACTATAGTCAAGCTTACTCACAGGTTTGTGTTTTGAGAAACAACTGCCTACTATTCCATTCTTGGATTTAAAATGGGTCAGTAACCCTAGAAAATAATAGTGCTTTGAAAGTATAGAAGAAAGAAAGAAGACTAATTCTACATACATACATAGTATATGGTGCAAGAAGCCACTCTTTATAGACTTTAGTCTTACTCATTTACTTTATAGTTTTAATATAACGACATTCCTAAAGCATATATATATATATATATATATATGAAGCATGTATATATACATACTTATATATTTGTAGTAATTATGTCTGGTGATAATTCAACAGTTCTCATTTTATAATTCTATTTCTTTATAAAGTTTCACTAAGAAAAAGTATAGGAAAATTCTCACTGCTCTTAACATTTAATCTGGCATATAGGCATGTATCAGCGTTTGCTACCAAATGAGTAGTTGTTGGTGTTAAAGAAGAGCTTATTTGCAAAACTGAAGTTAAGGGTTCTTAGGAATGCAAGTATATAATAATGCTTTATTTTCATTATCACTTTTCAGTCTAGACAAGTGGCAGAAGCTGAAAGGAGCAGAGCATATGGATTTAAGGCCCTTAGAATATTGCTTTCAGGGGCTAGAGAGGCAGCTCGGTGGTTAAGGGCTCCTCTGCTCTTGTGGACCATCTTGGTTTGGTTCCTAGCACATACATGATAATAGCTCAGAACCGTCTATAACTTCAGGTCCGGGGATCCGACGCCCTCTTCTGACATCTGCAGGCACTGCATGCACAAGGTGTTCGGACACACATGCAAGTAAAACACTCTTACATGTAGAATAAACAATCTTTTATAAAAATCTGTTTTATAAATGATAGAGATTTTAAATATTGCTATTAAAAGGCCATATTGTGCTCTGTGATTATGAATAGTTTATGTGTGAAAATGTCTTATATCATCATAAAATTCTCAAAGATACCAAGAAAAGTTAGGACGAATGTCAGTTTAAGGAATGTAGAAACAGTAGGATCATTTCTGACAAAAGCCGCATCGCCATCCTAAACAGGCACATTCTGCACATACTACTGTGCATCCCAAACTGAATCGTTTCCCTTAAGATACTGTTCTTAGGCAAGTCACTATTAATAAGCTTATATTAAATATTTTAAACAGGCAGCATCCCGATTAGTTCTCATTTGTTCTGTTAGGTCCAGCACAAACAGCACTGTAGCACTCAGCATCTACCTGCTCAGCTCTTTTTGCTAATTCGCGCTGTATTTTCCTCTTTTCCAGCAGATCCTGTTCAAGTCTGCGCTTTCTCTCCTCTTCCGTTCTCTTCCTTTGCTCTTCCTGTCTGTGTCTTTCCATTTCATCAAATTTACCTTTAACCGTCCCTAAGAATACACACACACAAAAAAAATGTCTATTTTGCCAGGTTTCTTTCTTTTGCAAGCCTTTTTACATTTATCCCTCAAAATTCTTACCTGTTAACTTTGGGACATAAGCCTTTTCTACTTTAGCAGAAATCTCTTCCTCATCATCAGAAGCAAGCATTTCTTTAATCTGGGTGGTTAAATAAATTAACATGAACACATGGCCCAACATCAGACTAGATTATATTAGAGTAGCCCCACCCCTGCTGCAGGAGAACCCACTAGGATATCCAACAGATCACTGAAACCACAGGTAATTCTGAGACTGTGCATGCTGTTTTTTCTTGTAGGAAAATTATATATTCAAATAAGGAAAATAATTTTTATAGATCTTATAGTTGTGATGAACTTTAACTTTTCCATTAGATACAGTAAGAAAATAACAATTATAAAAGAAAATAATTATAAAAACATATTGTAATGAAATTTATTTAAAGCTTTTGTTTTCTTTTCTGGAAACTTCAGTTTACTATTTTAGACCATGGTTAATGACAGGCAATGAAAGCAGTGGAGAGAAGCTGCAGAGGGGAGGAGGGGATCACACAGTGGAGACTGCAGAGAGGGGAGGAGGGGATCACAGTGGAGACTGCAGAGAGGGGAGGAGGGGATCACAGTGGAGACTGCAGAGGGGAGGAGGGGATCACAGTGGAGAGAAGCTGCAGAGAGGGGAGGAGGGGGATCACACACAGTTTAAATTAGATTACAAATATAGGCATTTTTGTTATAATTTATATAAAATGTTAGTGTCAACAATGCATTTAAATAAAGAAAAGTAACATTTTCACGAGAATAAAATAAAATCAGATGACCTCCTGCTTTCTCCTGTTCCATTCTCTCTCTCTAATATATTGTTCTTGTCTTCTTTGCTTTTCGTCTCTAGATCGCCTTTGATTTCTCTCTTCCCTGGCCTTCTGCATGGCTTCAAACTTATCCTTTACGTCACCCTTGCCAAGTTTTGGCACATAGGATTTGGGGACAGGTTTAGATGAAGAAAGAAGAATCTTCGTTAGAAGAAAGCAAAGAGAAGGAAGTTTAAAAAGAAGAAATTAGGCAAGGATAAGAATAAGACACATCAAAATACTCATCAAAACAAATAGAAACAAGTTTCAAACGTTTATTTGGATCACCACAGCCTGATTGGATGGTCTCTAAAACTTTAATTTCCTTAAGTCACACTAAGACTGAGAGCAGAAATTCTGTTGGATCACCACTTCTTCAGAAATGAAACCCCAATTAAAGGTAGCATTCTACTGAGGCTTGAGGCCAGTACAATATAAAATCAAATAAGGACCTCTAATTAAAAACTGCTTGTATTCTATTTTCCCACCCTAGTCCTAAAGACTCGGATTGAGGATTGCCATCACTCCTTACAAATGAACAAGATCAATCGCAGTAAAGGATATGAACTGAGAACAAAGCATAAGATTGGGCTTTCAAGGAAAAGCCCATATTACAAAAAGCATTGTTGCTATTATAGTAGACAGGCTGGGCAAAGCTGAAGGCCAGCCTAAGCCTGCAAGAGATGAGTCAGCTTCATGCTGTGCTGCCCACGTACAAGTACCTAAAAGCTCATTAAAATGTGCAAGGTGGCCGCACCCACTAAGAACAGGCTCCGAAAGGGAAACCCTGAGAGAGGAAATTTGACCGGAGGCTAGAGCAATCAATGGTTTCCCTCATCGGAAACTAAGGCTGTAGACTCTTCTCATCTTTTTCAGAAGTTAGTTTCTGAAAGAGGTTAAAAAATTGAGTGTCAGAATGCTAAATTCTCCTAACGACAGGGACAAGCAGCTTGCTGATCTGTGACGGATCCGGCTCATGCTTATCCGCGGCCTGTCACCGTCACTGGTCCATTCAAGTTCCTTAGCTTGTCACTTCCGAGTGTCAGCATGTGGGGCCTCTCCTTCTCAGTGGCTACAGCCAGGAAAAGGGTAGAAGTTAAGAGGACTTTCACTGTTGCTAGAAGATGCTGAGCCCTTCTTTTCAGAGCGAATTATTACCGCCAATGGTCCCAGCCTCAGTAAAACCACATTGAAGGAGTTAATTTCTAAGACCAATGTATTTAAAATTCTACCTAAGACCCTAGCTCTTCACTGCCTTCCAGAAGTTCGGTATGCATGTTTCTCAGAACCCAGATTAAAGTACTGAGCCAAAACTGCGAACAGAACCTTCTTTCATTGTACATCCTAATGTTACCAATTACAACCTCCTAAGTATGACCCTTTCCAAATCCTCCAGTCAGATGTCTTGCTCATCTCTTCCTACCTTTCCAAGTCTCTTCTTGCCTCCCCACTCCTATGCATGCACACACACACACAGTCAGGAGAGCTTTTGAGATATACTTACCTCTGCCTTTTGGGAAACGTCATTCATGTTTGCTCTATGTGGTTTGGGGCGGAAGCTTCGTATATTTTTGTATCTGTAAAATAATAATAACATTTCTGGGTGTTGCAGCAAACACACATTTTTATTTATATTATTTTTTTTAATATTTATTTATTTATTATGCACACAACACTCTTTCCGTGTGCATGCCCGTAGGCCAGAAGGGGGCACCAGACCCCATTACAGATGGTTGTGAGCCACCACGTGGTTGCTGGGAATTGAACTCAGGACCCTTGGAAGAGCAGGCAAATGCTCTTAACCTCCAAGCCATCTCTCCAGCCCCTATTTTATTTTTTTTTTATTTTTATTTTATGTGCTTTTGTGTTTTGCCTGTATGTGTGTCTATTGAGGCTATCAGATTTTGGAGTTACAGACAGTTGTGAGCTGCCATGTGGGTGCTGGGAATTGAACCCAGGTCCTCTGGAAGATTAGTCAGCGCTCTTAACTGCTTGGCCATCTCTCCAGCCCCAGCACCTTTAATCCCAGTACTCGGGAAGCAGAGACAGGCAGATCTCTTGGAGTTTAAGGCCAGCCTGGTCTACATAAAGATTACAAAGTGAGACTTTGTCTCAAACAAACAAAAAAAAAAACCCAAGTTAATATTAAGAATTGTAATAATCTTCCCTTTTATATACTGTATATTTTATCAATATACATTTCTAAATATACAATTTATATACTTATGCAGAAAGATATAATTTTTAAGTTATAAATTTCCCATCAGAAGTTCAAATAAGTAACTAGTTGTGATAATCTTCAGCTCTTTAAGATTTGTGGTACATAAAAAAGCCTTTAGAAGGCCCAAGAAAGTGTACAGCCCAGAGGAGCTTGTTGATCCCACAAGAGCACATGAGTTACATGACCACACTTCCTTTAAATCCATCCTTTTGTTTCCTGTAATTTGACTCTTAAGGATGAACATGCTTTGAATGTAACACAGCCTTTAAAACTGAACCTTTCAAGCTGCTGGTGCCATACACCTTTAATCCCTCTGAATATTTGCCCATTGTATATTTTTCCATTTACCCAATGAAAAATATTTTGGTTATGCTGTTTTGGTAACTGTAAATGAAACTGATATTAAACATCTATGCACAGGTTTTTATGTGGCCAAAGCTTTTCAAGTCCTTCAGAATAAATACCAAGTCTTGATTGCTGGATGGCGTGGTAAGAGTATGCTTGGTGGAGGAGTCAGGTGGCGAACTGACTTTGGAAGTGGTGCAAGCTGCTGCACTCCACCAGCAACGCAGGGGAGTTTGGGTTGCTCTCTCACGTCCTCTGATGCCAGTGTTCCGGGCTGTGGCTGCTGTCGCACTGGATACTAGCTCATCTTAACTTGCTTTCTCTGATAACATGAAATACATTTTCTGTATGCCCACATCCCACAGGCATATCTCTAGTGAGATGTCGGTAGTCTTTCCTTATTTGCGGAAGGGTTTGTTTGTTGGTTTCTTTTGTGTGGCCTGACTTTTGATCCCCTCCAGTCTACCCCCTGAATGCTGGAGTTATAGGCATGGCCACCATACCGATAACACAATCATCATTATTTCAACGATAGCATAGAAATTTAGGGTTCCATGCACTACGATGGTACTTGCTAAGCATCTACCCTATGCTGGCTTTTCTCTGGGAGACGCTGAGGAAGGGAACCCTGAGTAGACAGGCAGGCACTGCCCCCATCCTCCTGTTCTTAACAAATGCCTTGAAACCAGGTTTGTAAGTAGTCTGCTTTTTACCTGGGCGGTTTCATAAGGCTCCAGCGCAGCTCTGTCAGCCCTGGAAGGCAGTATACTCAGTTGCATGCCTAGTGACCTGCACACTGCACTCAGGTTCTGCCCTGCTCTTACTTCCGTACCTGGCACACTTTATGCTCCCTGCCTAGGTTACAGGAGATCAGCTGCTTCCTGGAGCTACCTTGCAGCTCTAACTAAAATAAATCTCATCCTGGAAACCTTTACAACATGCATGCATAAACTGACAAGTCTGAAGGATTCTCTAATTTAGTTTCTAGTCCCTTGGTAGAAGCTGGAGGTACATGTGTGAGTGCTTGTGTGTGCACACACCTGTATATGACATGCATGCATGTCTGTGTTGAGAGGTAGAGACAGTCTCTTAGTGAACTCTGAGCTCACTTTGATTCTGCAATGCTGACCAGCCAGTGACCTCCAGGGAGCCACCAGTCTCTCTGCTGGGACTGTGGGTGTTGTGTGTTCTGCACCCATCTTTTTATGTGGGTGCTAGCAATCCAAATTCAGGACTTCACATTTGTGCAGCAAATGCTTTGCTGGCCGAGCCATCGCCCACAGCTTCCATCCTCACCATAAACTGTCTGTACGGTATTTTTAAGGCAGTCTTTGGGCCCTATTCTCAGATTTTCAGCACCGTGCATTAATCACATACAATGTGATTAATGGTGCAATGTTCACATCTCGGTGTGAGGTGGCTGTGACATCTGCCTCGTTCCACCTTCTTCTCTGCTTCTGTACAGCATGGCCAATGGTCACGAGAGGGAATGTGTTTTCTTTTCAGAATAACTTCTTCTTACTTCAACACAACCGTGCTTGCCAGCAAAACCTACGGTATTCACACACGTCCTATAAATCGATAGGATCCATTGCCACAGTTTACTTTCCTCCAGAATCTCGGCAACTATTTTCAAGTTGTCCACTCCTCAATAGGTCAAGATGCAATGAAAACAGCCCCTTCCACTGCTCGAGGGCTCCGGTCCTAGTGCAGTTTCTGGAAGATGCTGAACTAGTGTGAATACCAGAAGAGCAGCTTCAAGTATGCATTCTTGGTAACAGAATCCAGAAGTCCCACAGCGATGCCTTGCGGTGGTTCTTCCGGCCCCACGCAGCCAGCCCTTCCTCTCCATGCTCCTTCCTCTGCTTTGCCCAAGGGGAGTGGCAGCAGAGTGCCCATGGGGCAGAACGAAGAGTCCTCAGCTGACTAAGCCTCTGCAGATTACCTCAGACTCCAGGTTTTTCTTATTGATTTCCTCCATCCTGACAAGTCTATTCAGTAACTGCCACCTACCTCCAAGACCTTTTAAAAGTCATTTCTTTACAAATAAAGTACTCCCCCAAACTAAATAATAAAATTGGTGTTCTGTATGTTACTCCTAAACATGGTTTCCCCTCCTTAATTATAAGATATTTGAGTTTGCTTAGTTTTCTAGGTATGGCTGACAAGTTTTAAGTATGCATATTGTTAAACATGCTATACCTTATAAGCCTAATCTGTCTTTTTTACCTTTCTATTTGGGAACCTCACATATTCACACCCAGGTCCATCCCTCCAGGGACCAGCTTGTCTCAAATGATGCCGTCTGTTTCACAGATCTTGAGTAGCACATATTTCAGCAAGCATGTCCTACAGGCACCTCTACTTTATACACGCCTTCCACCTTCCCCATTGCCAATCACACGCTCACACCGTGCGTGCAGCACAGCCTCCTCTCCAATCATGTCCCTGAAGGCTCATTTGATTGCTATAAAATAAGCAATGAAAGGGTCCTTTAAAAAAAGACAAAAATACAGGGTCGTCTACATAGCCCTGGCTGTGCTGGAACTCACAGGCTGGTCTTGAGGACTCATGGAGATTTCACCTGGCTCTGCCTCCTGAGTGCTAGGATTAGAGGCTGTGCCACCATACCCAGCACAAATATAAGGATTTAGAAGAAAAAAAACTCCACAAATATGTTAGGAAAGCTTTCCTAAGTTAAGAAGAAGGATGGAAACAAGGTATGTGCTGCGTACTAAGTGATGGAAACAAACCACGTGGCATGTGTGCAGTATAGTAAGTAGCTCCCATCTTTTTATAATTTTAAAGCTGATGAATGACAGAGCCGAGAGACGAGGAAATTAGCTAACGTGGAGTCTCGTGAGGACTCAGTGGGTAAGGGCCACTTGAGTTCTAGTCCTAGACCCCACATAGGTGGAAAGAGACTTGACACCAGAACGTTGTCCTCTGTCTATGTCCACACACTGAAGCAGGCCCCACTCCCACTAATAATGATGGGTTTTTTGTTGTTTTTTTTCAAGACATAATGATTTTTAAAAGCTAGATGACATACATAAACATGGTGCTGGAAAGATGGCTCAGCACTTAACAGCAAAGGACCTGGGTTTAGTTCCCAGCACCCACATAAGCTGCCCTGAACCACCTGTTAACTCCGGTCCCAGGGAATCCAACACCTCTTCAGTCACCAGGCATGAACACAGTGCACAGACATACATGCAGGCAAAACGTTCATACACTTGAAATCAAATAAATCTTAAGTAAAGCTAAGAAACGTGTAAATTCAGAAATGCTTGCTGAGTATCTGTCTACAGCCTGTTAGGGTCAGTCCATTACACAACGATGAAGAGAACAACCATCTGTTCTGGCTGACCGCAGTTTGCACGGGAGACCCAGAACTGCAAAACATCTAAGGCTCCCATAAAAAGTCCTCATCCGCTGATCTGCATACAGATGTGGGCATGCGCCACAGGACACATCTCTGAGGAATCAGCTCACTCCTCCTACCAGGCAGATCTCAGGCATGGAACTCAGGGCTCCAGGCATGGCAGTGAGCATCTTCATCTGCTGAGCCAGCGCTCCAGCCAGTGTCTGCTCCGAGATCAGAATATGCACTGATACCATAAAGACATCAAAGTGCAGCCTGCATGAAGGAGGGGTTTGAACATCTGGGGCACAGGGCTCAATCAAGTAAAGCCCTGTTTTTGAAGATGTTGGATAAGTTTTATTTATATAAATTTATCTACAGATAGGGTGATAAAATATATACTTACTAGTTCACTTAAATAAAATTACAAACATTATTATCACCATAAAACACCATAAAAGTAGCTATGTCCCAAAATAAAGATAACATGGAGAATAATATTGTTTTACAGTCTTGAAAACTCAAAACCTGGCTTAACAAGAGAGAAACACATTTTAACATCTACTTCCGCATGCGAATTACTATGGGATGTCGTCGTGACTGAAGTCCATAAGGAAAACAGATGGAAAGGGGTGATGTTGCTGACCCTATGGTACAGGGTTCTGAGAACACCTTTTGAGAATCACTGAACAGAGCATCAAATCAAGTCAATTCTCATTCCAGGATGTAAAAACTGAGACTGAGATCTACTCAGGGTATTTAGAATGCTAAATGAAAATTGGTTGAGATTCCTTTCTATGCCCAGTAACTGAACACCAAAGGGTTTTATGTATCTAGGAGCACATGAGTTTTTCTGACCTGAGTGTTAGTGACTTTTGTGTCCGAACAGGCAGATGCAATGCCGCTGGCTGCCACACGAGGGCAGCAGATGCCCGTGCCACCCTATGAAGTTCTAAATGCAATGCCAGGCAGGCCCCTTAGAACTACCAAGAAGAGGAGCTGGAGAAATGGTTCAGCTGCTCATCCAGAGGACGCAGGTTTAATTCCCAGGGCCATATGGCAGCTCACAATGTCTGTAACTCCAGTTCCCGGGAGAGGACACCCCTTTCTGGCCTTTGCTGGCACTTCCACTCACACAGATATAGTCTCACACACAAACAATAAAATACGTCTTCAAAGAGCTAGTCAGGACACTAGCTGGGACACTTTTCATATATCTGTCTGTATTTATTTGTAGTTTTTTAATTTCGTATGTTTTTGTATGTTTTGTATGTTTTTGTGTATGTGTGTGTGTGTGTGTGTGTGTGTGTGTGTTTGAATTCAGCCTTGTGTGTATCACAGCATGCATGTGTGTGTCAGGGGCAGCCCTCACTCTCTACCTTAATGAGAAGGGCTCTCTCATTGGCTGTGGCAGGTGCCCTACTACCTGGCTGGGAGCTCCAAGGGCTGGCTTGTTTCCTCTCCTTCCCACCTCCCCAGAGGAAGGCTGCAGCGCTGACGTGAGACCACGGGCTTTACATGGGCTCTGGGGATTTAAACACAGCTCGTGCTTCACGGACTGACCCATCTACCCAGCTCCAGACCATTGTTCCTCAGGCTGTGTGACGTCAGGGCGCCACATATATGCCCTCCACCACCGAGCTTCACCCCTACACCACCTTTAACAACTTTTTTTCTAGACTCGCCAGACCTATGTATAACCTCTGCTTTCTCCATTTTATTTCCTTGCACATTTTAGACATGCAACCACAGCATTTCAAGAGCAGCAAATAACGCACAAAGTGAACTGGAAATCATAGCTGTCCATCAGGTACTACGATGACCTTGCTGATAATCTCAGGAGGGCAGAAACTGCCTAGACAGTGCAGCCACACCTTGTTTGTCCCGGGCCCCCACCTCCCTTTGCTGCAGGACTGCAGGACTGCATGGGGTTTGCTAAGTCAGCCAGACTGGCCTCCCACTCATTTCCTTATTTATTTATTTGTTGTTTTAGAGGCGTGGTCTCACTTTGTAGCACTGGCTGGCCTGAACTCACTTTGTAGATTAGGCCCGGCCTGGCTAACTTTCAATCCCTCCTCCTCCATCTTCCCAGTGCTGACAGGATCACAAGTGTCCACTGTCAGGTGACAGGATCACAAGTGTCCACTGTCAGGCAGGGGTTTGTCTCAACTTTTAAAGGAAGTTTTAAATGAGAAACTTAACAAGAAATACTATATATACAGAAAAATGTTAAAACCTAACTCTTTGAAGGAAACAATGAAACTGTTTTGAACTTCACAAAATTTAAGCCTAAATGCTTATCATTTTTAACTTGTACAAAAAAAACCCATACATTTAGTCAGCCATGGGTAGTGCAGGTCTGTAATTGCAGTACTTCTGAAGCCAAGGCAGATGACTGTTATGAGCTTCAGGCTAGCCTTGGCTACACAGCAGGACCCTGGCTCAACTATATAAAGAAAGAAACCGATATATAACCATATCGTAGTGATGTGAAAATTACAAAGAGGAAGGACGGCACGTGCCTTGATCAGCACTCAGAAGCCTGAGGCAGGAACCACAGGTTCAAGGCCAGTTAGGACTCTACAGCTAAGACCCTATCTTGGCAGAAGAACGCGTATAAGTAAAGTGAAAGCACACTATAATCCTGTCATATGCTTCATCACAGCTGGGGGGGGGGGGACCAGACCTCACCATCCTGCCGTCCTGTTGTGTGAGGAGCACGGGTCAGAACGAGTGCAGGCAGGAACAGATCTGACTTAGCTTACACTTCCAGGTCACTGTCACTAAAGAAAACCAGAGCAGGAGCTCAAGCAGGCCACGGAGAAACTGAGAAGGAACGCTGTGGCGGCCTCCTCTCAGGTGCCCCCACTTGCCCACAGGAACGTCTTTGTACGGGCCAGAGCACCTGGGTCCTAGTCAGTTAACACAATCTCGCACAGACACGGCCACAGACCAACGTGAAAAACTCAGCTGAAACTCTTCCCCGTGACCCCAGACCATCGGGTTGACAGCTGATGTGAGTTAGGGCACACTGGAAAATGGTTAGATGTCCAAAGCAAGCCCCCGAAAGAAACACTAAGCTGCAGCCTACTCTGACATTCTTCTGAAATAACTATAACCTTCTGTATTTCCGTGGTTGTGATGCTTTTCAAAGTGTGTTTACCACTCCGGAGCCCTGGCAATCAAATCTGATGTGCTCCTCAATGCTGTGTCAGTGAGAGTCACACCGCTCAGGACACAGGACGGGGCCAAGATGGGAGAGGTAACAGGAATCAGCCTAAACAAGGGAGCCTCGAGATGATCACCCACCTAAGAGAACAAGACAGCAACATCAGAAACCTGGGGTAGGAAACCGCCTTCAGGAGACTCAGGGGTTGTAACTGCTGGGCTTCCTTCTCCTATGGAAAATGGAAGACAGCCCTCACCAAGAACCACGGTTTGGATGCAAGATCTGGAATTCCGGCTGAGAAGTCGGCGGGGCAGTGGGGTAGAATGATAAGTCATTCCTTTTCCTGATGGAGTTCGTTTCCTCCTGTTATGGTGAGAAACCACTCTGGCTGAAAACAACTCAGGGATGGAAGGGTTAATTAGCTGACCTGTCCAGGTCACCAGCCTTCAGGGCAGGAACAACTGAGGCCTTCTGCTTGCCCAGCTTTTGCACACAGTCCAGGACCCCCAGGACAGTGGGCCTAGGGATGGTGCTGCCAACCACTGAGGGGCCTCCTGTGCAGTGGTCAGGTGATTCCCACAGACATTCCCACAGGCTGATCTAATCTGGGCTCTCCTCTCCGGCCGTGGACTCTAGGCTGTGTCAAGTTAGCCAAGCTCTAGAGGTCACTACAAACACTGCTAAACATAAATGGAACGAGGACTGGAGGTTCGAGAAAAGACTTCTTTACCGGAATCTCTTCCACATTTTCTAAATTCCACAATTAAAGTCATTTGGTTTGTTTCAGCTATCAATTCATGGCTATCTCCTGTTCTGGGAGACACACTAACACAGTTGTCCCTGAGTGTTAACTTCCTCTCCCTGCTTCCTAACACTACCTAAGAGGATTTTTTTCTTTTTCTTTTTTTCTTTTTGAGGCAATGTCTCTCTATCCTGGAACTTTATAGAGCAGGCTGGCCTTAAACTCAAGAGATCCATCTGCCTCTGCCTCTTGAATGCTGGGATTGAAGACCTGTACCACCACACCCAGCTTTTCACATTGTTTAAACTGTGTGTGTGTGTGTGTGTGTGTGTGTGTGTGTGTGTGTAGGAAGCACACTGCCAAGACAGCAGCAAGTACAGCTCAGAGATATGCAAAAGGCACTGATTTCCATCCCCAGGAGAGCACCATTACCAAAATGGACACCACCAGGAGCTGTTGAGAGGCAGTCAGAGCTCCTGCTGTTCTTGCAGAGAGTATCAGTTCTGGGGGTTTGGAGGCCCTCTCCTGGACTCTGTGGGCACTGCATCCACATGATACACATACATACATGGAGTCAACACACTCATAAAACATAAAAAGCATGCTATCATAAAATAAGCCACACCACACAATGGATATTTAAATTTAAAAAGCAGCAATTTCAAATGTATGTACTATGTAACTAATAAAACCAGAGGACCAGGAAAGAAACTGCACAAGTCATGTGGACCAGAGTGGTCCAGGGAGAACAGAAGCATGCAGCTGTTAGTAGGCAGCAAGTCCTTGTCTTCCGAATGACGAAGGAGCTTCGTGTGCGGCTGCACAATGAAAAGACACCAAGAAACATCTATAAACTCACGTGGATGTGTGCCACGTGTCCCGCTCTTTCGCAGTCACCCCATCTCCGTTCTCCTAGACAGCTAGAACTGATATCGTTTTAAACAACAGAGCTTTCTCCCCACAAATGCAACCGATCATTTCGGGCACTTCTTTTTAAGCAAACGAAACCCCCAGTTAATCTCTCCCAAATGTATGCACATAGCTGCCATGCCGTTCACAAACGAAGCCCTAACCTAAATGCTTCAAGTGAAATTCTGGTACAAAGCGCTGTTCAAAACCTAGATAATGCATTCCTTGGCTGATGCTAAATATAGTCTTCTCAAGATGACATACATTTTGACAACGATCAGCCTTACATGTCAAGAGTTCTAAAATAGCACAGATCCCATTTTAAGGAAAGCAGAAAAAATTGCTCCTCCCTCTGTATCCCTGCAAATCTATTAAACCTATTAAAGCCTGGTCGCATCGCAAGCTGCTAGACGGGAAACTAGATTCTGTTGCAGTTTTTGCATTGTGCTAAGTCAACTGCTGCAGGTAAAATTCAAAACTGCACTCATTTCTCTTAATGATTCCTCAGAAGCATCAGGCAAGGGAGAAAATACTGAGCTGGGCCTGAGGGTACAGACCTGTAAATCCAACGGCTGTGCAGGCTGAGACGGGAATCGCCATCCTGTCTGGACTACAGAGTGAGAGCCTGGACAACCTAGTAAGATCCTGTCTAAAACAACGCAGTGGCAAGAGCACTCGCCAAGCAGGGACCAGCTACATCAAATAGCCCGTTTACACTACAGCCCACCCGCAAACAGAACAAAAGACTTCCCTTCAGTTAACACCCCAAACGGAAAGAAATTTCAGAGATAGTTTGAATTTTCTTACAGCAGCAGTTTAACCTATAAAAGAATAATATTGGGAAAAAATTTATGTAGTTTGCTCAATTTCGTATGGCCAAGCCGATCTGAAAACGTGAGTTCGTTTCATGGAGACATACTCCTGCTGTTGCTTGTGCAATGGGCTCCTGTTGTATAAACTCATTAACAAAATTTGACTGGTGAATGACACTCCCTCACTTTGCTCAGAGAGCGGGTCAGTGGCTTCTTTTCTCTGCTTGCCTGTCTTTTTCCAAGGGCGGTCACTTTGTGAGGGCGGACCATATGCTATTTTTACCACATTATCTACGCTCAACTCCTTCTCCACTTTGTGGCCTTAAAAATAAAATTTATATCTCAAAGCCACTAGGCAATCACCTAATCTCTCAACTTTATTCTTTCTCCCCTCTCCCTCTCCCTCTCTCTCTCTCTCTCTCTCTCTCTCCTCTCTCTCTCTCTCTCTCTCTCTCGCACATGTGTGTATGTATGTATGTATGTATGTATGCATGCATGTATCATATATTGCATTTGAACATCTCACAGTTTATCCACACGGTGTCTTCACTCAGATTTCTAGAGCTAGCAGCTCAACCTCCAAGCATAATCCCAGTCTTGGCAATGGGTAGCAATTGGGAGACCTGGGATGGTAGGCTATAAATCCCTCGTTTCCCGGTTTTCACAGGGACCTATGTGCAATTTCTTCAAAACCATAGCCACTGCTGGCGGAGACTGCGGCGGGCACGTGCTGGGTGCCACTGAGAACTCACCCGCTCGGACCCTGAGGGTCCCCGGCAGAGGAGTGGACACACACTCAGCTCCCCGGAACGCTCTCCCCCCAAACTCAGCCGTCCAGATTCCGATAAAGCAGAAGCCCCAAAGCCTGGCAAGGGACCCACCCGCAGCCGAGGCCGGCGGGGCCGAACGCAGTGCTTCCCGCGGGCCCGGAGCCCCTCCGTGTCCACCCCACCGAGCCCTCCTACCCGCCGGTCGCCGGGGCGCCGCGCCGCTCCTCCCGCTCCGCGCTACGCGTCCGGGTCTGCGCGTTGCCCACGCCGCTCCAGCCGCCCCGAGCCCTCTGGCCGCTGCGCGCCAGCAGCAAGTTTCCATAAAAGTCCTGGTGCGCAGCCGGCTCCCGCATTCCAGACGGGCCCAGCGCCCGCTGCAGCTGTTCCGGGACGCCAGGCCAGTCCCCAACCCCCACCGCCGCCGCAGCTCTCGGAGAGGGGTGGAGAGTCACCCAGAAAGAAGAGGGGCGGTGGCTGCCACTCCTGGCTGCCTCCTGGCAACCCGCCGGCGCGTCCCTGCCCCAGTACCCCATAAAAACTCACTTGGACCAGCTTCCTTCCCGCTTTCTACTGAATGGGGCGGCAGGGGGCCAACACTGTATTCGTTGCTCCTCTTTAACTCGGAAGCGCTAAGTGAAAAAGGCGCTTAGGTAGCGGGATGTGAGTCTACGCAACCGCTCACCTTTTTTTGGTTGAAGCCAAACCACCTCTGCGCCTCCTCAGCACCCAAAAGCACGGTGTGGGAGCGCAGGACTGCAGGGAAACCACGTTTGACTGTAAAAGGCTAGCCCAGCAGAGGCCTATTTGGGTAAGTGGAGGCCCTAAGGTCTTCAATGCATTAAACAACAAACCAGCAAGGTGTTTGTGTCACACAAATAAAGGCCCCAGGTTCAACCCCTTCCAGCACTAAACAAAAGAAAAACAATATTAACGAAACAAGTTAGCCAGGAGGTGAAGACAAGATCAGGCGTTCAAACCTTGCCTGCACTATAGAGAGAGTTTGAGGACCGCCTGGGCTTCAAAAGACCTTCTCTTGGAAATCCATAAGGAAAAGAAAAAGGAGGCGGCAAGGTAGGTAACCCAGGGACAAAGGTAACCACTTCTGGTTCCGCCACTGTGAAGACCAAAGAACAGGTGATACTCCTTATCTTGTAGATAGCGGTTTGCTCTTGCGTCCCTCACCACTCAGCTGGAGGGAAAACGCGGGAGGACGCCTGGAGGAGCAGGCTCGCCCCGCCTCCTTCCACTAGCCCCATTTCTTCAGTTCGTGGGGCTCTCCCCGCCCTCGCTTAAGCTGCCCTTAGACCTTTCCTCGACTCACCTCACTGAGCACACCCTTTGGCCCTCCATTTGAATGTCGCATGGTGCAGAAGCCCCCCCCCCACCCAACTCCCCAAGTCTATTGTAGATGCTGCTGGTGGTGTCTTTTTTCTGAGATTTAAAGGACGAGATTTTTGCATTTCTACCCAACAACCTCAGAGAAACATGTGATGACCTTCAGCCATAAAATTATTTTTGTTGCTACTTCATAACTAATTTTGCTATTGTTATGAATCATAATGTAAATATCTTTGTTTTGATGGTCTTAGGCAACCCCTGTGGAAGGGTCATTCGACCCCCAAAGTGGTCCTGACCCACACTTGGGAACCACTATTCTAGAGTGTTCTGCTGACAATAAAACTACCCATGGCCCAGCAGGATTCTGTGTTTTATGGAGAGAATGGAAAATTTTGCATAATCAGATGAGGTTATTGGCACAGAATTTGTGGGAGAGACCACACATGGATACAGGAAGGTGTAGTGAAGGACAACTAGTATGACCTTTCTAGACCCCAACCATTTTTTTTGCATGTGTGTGGCGTGCATGCATGTATGTGTTGGTATGTGTGCGCAGAGGCCAGAGAACCCTCTTGGGGTTGTCTGCTTAGGAAGACCATCCACTTGCTTTTGAGATAGGGTCTCACTGGCTTGGAACTCACTGGTTATGTCTGAGCATCCAGCGCCAGGACTATGTTCTATCCCTACGCCTGACAACCTTATGTGTCCCCACTGAGGACTGATCATGGGTTCTCACGCTGGCAAGGCAATCACTTTTCTAAGACTGCTTCTCAGTCCTAGCAGCTCCTCCCTGAAAGGCCTAAAACGCCCGCGACCTCTTCTCACTGCGCAAGACCTAGCACCTATACACAGTTTATAAGGATGGAGAGGGTCAAATCTCCACCACAGGAGGCAGTGAGCTACACAAAGAATTTCAGATGTGACTGTCTGGGGATAGTTAGCTCACAGAGGGATCCTACCTAGTGAGTGCTAGGAACAACAAGGAGGCTTGTGTGGGGGAAGCTCAGGACCTGAAGGGTGAAATAACAGGAGCGGAAGTGGGCGGGGCCAGACTACACAGGCGCTTTTGTGGGCATGAGACAGGTTTGATTTTACTCTAAGATAGGTGGCCACTGGTGGGCCTGAGACAAAGTGATGGCAGTGGTGGCTGCTGTGACCTGCTTACAGCGTACTTGTTTGGGCCCGAGTGTTGCAAATAGACAAATGGGGTGAGGGAGGAAGCAGGAGACAGATGCAGGAATCCAGAGCATCAGGAGGAAGACACTGGAGTTTGGTGAGGGAGGAGGCAGGAGACAGATGCAGGGGTCCAGAGCATCGGGAGGAAGACACTGGAGTTTGGTGACTTGAAATTTGAGGTGTGTCTCAGGTTGAACTGGTGGGCCTCTGAACAGACTGATGCCAGAGAGGAAGAGAGGTCATGGTGTCTGCACAGTCACAGAGACCCTAACTCAGACACTGGGTTTCTAGTAATGTCAAATTTAGATGTCAAAACTTAACCCACCCTGATCTCCACCCTCTGTTGTCTTCTACATTTAACTGGGTGGCTTACAGTTTCAGAGGAAGTGGTCTGAGCATATATGAGACCTCAAAGCCCACCTCCACAGTGACACATTCCTCCAACAAGGCCACACCTACTCCAACAAAGCCACACCTCCTAATAGTGCCACTGCCTATGAGCTGATGGGGCCAATTACATTCAGACTACCACACCCAAGATTTGCAAATATGCATATGAACTCCTGTTATATTTAGCACAAATCAACTGGGTCTGTTCTCACCCTGTATTAGTTATAGTCTATGGTACTGGGGTTCAAACCTTAAGTGTATTGGGTGCTCTAATGCTGAGCTATACCTTTAGCCTCTGTCCAAATTAGACACTCATCACAACAATAGATAGAGAAACACAGCTGAAGCTTTGAAGTGAACTTGTAATGGCAAATAGCTTATAAGACTTAACCATCAAGCCTGGAGAATGGAAACGTAAAATACTGGGTACAGACATCAAACTAGAGCATCTCCAGCCATTGCCCTTGTATTGCTAAAGGCTTTCTCTCTTAAAAGTAAGGGATGTAATTGGCTGTCTAGTGCCAAACAGTTAACCCTGAAAGCACACATACTGGTAACCTTATATGGACTAAGCAGGTTATATTTATGAACATATATATGAATATACAAATACACATATGCATGCACTAACAAGTGGTGAGAAAGGAGACCATGGCTCTGAAGGGAGGGGAAGGGGTGTATGGGAGGGTTTGCATGGGCGGGGGGGAGTTACGATTAAAACTGAGTTTTAAAAGCAGACCATGGCAACAAGCAAGGTATGCTGGGCATGGGGCACGTGCAGTGGGGAGACAGGCAGTCAGACACCTATAGCCTAGTCTACATAATGAGTTCCAGGCTAGCATGGGCTATATAGCGACACCCTGTCAAAAAGGAAAAAGTTAGGGACTTGTAGGGTGTAGGATATACATTGGTGGGGCACATGCTTCACAAGTGCGAGACTCTGAGCGTGCATGTGTGCGTGCGTGTGCAGGTCAAAGGACAACGTTCAGGAGCAGAGGCTCTCTTCCACAGAGGGTTCTTGGGAACAAACTTAGTTTGTCAGACCTGAATAGGAAGTACTTTTACCAGACAAGCAATCTCTCGGGCTCAGTTTATGCTTCTGTGCTGTGGTATTCAGCCAGCATGAAGATCCTGAATGATCTTGCCTCCTGGCAATTGGACCGTGCAGCGTTCTCCCACACTGGGTCAGGGTTGGTGCCCAGCAGAGTCTAGGCACTGCCAAGACTGGGAGATGCCAGTGGGCAAAGTGCTTGCCATGCTCACCTGACCACTGGAGTTCAGACCCCCAGAACCTGTAGGGAGCCAAACTCGGTAGGGCATGGGTCTGGTATCCCAGTGCACACCTACGGCAGGACAAAGAAGCGCTGGGAGGTACGAGCCAGCTAGCCTGTGAATAAGGAAACCCTGCCTCAAAGTGGAAGGTGAGGACTGGCAGCTGACGCTGTCCTGACTTCCACACATGCACCGTGAGCTGGTCCGTGCTTGCGTGCACAAACCCTGTCCCACACATTGTCTATCACACAAACACTGCCTTTCACCGTGCTTTCCTGGAATTCACTAGAGAAGTAGCCACTTCTGCCGACAGCCAGCAATGGACAGGCCTCCTGACAGCAGGGCCGAGTTAGCCAATCTCCCAGCCTTCTGACTATTTTGAGTTGCTATCAGAGACACCTGATGCGGGGTAACATTTTAAAATTTATTTGGCTCATAACTCTGGGAACTTGGTTGGCACTGGCATGGAGGTGAGGACCCCCTGCTGTACCACAGGGTGGCTTGCAGAACAGGGAGTCCTGTGTGCTCCTTTAGAGCACCGTGCTCCAGCACTGTGCTCTCAGGAAAGTAACTCATGCCAACCAAGCCTGTCAGCAGCCCAGAAGGCGGAGCCTGACCGCCCCAGAGGGTGGGGTCTGGCCGCCCAGAGGACAGGGCCACATAACCTCACTGATTTCCGTGAGGCCCATCACCATCTGAAGGTTCCACCAATCACTTCAACAGTGCCACGTGAGAAGCTTCCAGCACATGAACCTCTGGGAAGCACGGCAAATGCAAATCCGTTATCCCCAGTTGAGCCTTTAGTTTTCTGTTGCCTTAGGAGAGACCCTGATTCAGAAGCCGCAGGCCGGCCATCCATAGGGGTCCACCAACCCTCAAAGCAGCGAGTGTTTGTTGGTGTTAAACTGTGTGACACTCCTCACACAGCTGTGGCAAGTGCCTATTGGGAGGCAAGCTGAGGATCTGGGAGCTGAGCAACACCTGAACCCAGGAATTTGCAACAGGCCTTGGTCAACGCCTAAGACTCTGTATCAAAAATAATGAAGCAGCAGAGGAAAGATGAACGCTTTGTCGCCTGCTCTTGCCATGCAAGCGCTGCGCCTTCTCAGGCTCCGTCACCTTAAGGAGGGTTAGCAGCATTGGCAAGGCTGTAGTACCCGCTCTTTCCCAGCCCTGCCCACGGCAACGTGGCCATGTTCAGGTGCCACTGTGTTATTTCAATCAGCAAATTACCAAGCTCTGAAACTTCCTATATACAAATGTGCCTGTGAAGGCTTCCGGTGACATACGGGCAGTTAGAAGCGGGATGCTGAGGTGATAGTTGACGTGGCGGTTACTCTGCTGCGGCTTTTAAGTAAAGGATGAAAAGCACCATTGGGAAGGCGGGCTCTTTTTCTTTGCTGTCCTGGAATCCAGCGCTTCTTTGCCCGAATGATGGTTACTGCAGGATTTTCACTGTTTTGATGTACGAAAAGCCAAAGAACCTGAATAGACCCAAAATCTGTACAGCAGGATCAGAGACCACAGAGAAGAGCAAGGAAACAACGGGCAAGAAATGGCAGTTGCCAGTCAAGCTGGTGGGACAAAGGGGTATAGTGTATGACACACAGAAACCTCCAAGGCTCTGGGAGGCACAAAGAGGTGATGGAGAGGCAGGAGAGAAGCAGCAGAGATTTTTCTGTTTCTAGTGTGGTTTTTGTTCTGTTTTGGTTTATTGGGGAGGTTTTTTTTTTTTTTTTAATTCTTGCCTTTGTTTGCTTACTTTGTTTTCTTTCCTGGGGGGAATGCAACAGGGATGAGAAGGGCTATCAGGGGACAGGGAGGTGAACAGAATTGGGGCACATGATGTGAAACCCCCAAAGATTCCATTAAGGAGTTAAAAAATATTAAAGACTACAGGAACTATGAAGAAACACTGCAGAAAAAAAAAAGATGTCAAAAGCTGAGCCACAGGGAACACAGCACAGAAACAAAAGTTTGTGAAGGGGAGGCCCACAAAGGGAAGAGCAGGGCAGAGGCAGACAAATGAGCAGCCACCAAGTTCACAGCTAGAGATGTAACCTGGAATTCATGACAGACATGGTGAGGCCCGTGGAGGGGCTTCTTCATCACACGTCACAGGTCTGCGAGATGCATGCACCTTTAATCCCGGCACTCAGGAGGCAGAGGCAGGCGGATCTCTGTGAGTTCCAGGACAGCCACTGCTACACAGGGAGACCCTGTCTCCAAACAAAAACAATAAAACAAAACAAAAAAGAATTCCATGGGGCTGGAGAGATGGCTCAGTGTTTAAGAGCATTGCCTGTTCTTCCAAAGGTCATGAGTTCAACTCCCAGCAACCACATGGTGGCTCACAACCATCTGTAATGGGGTCTGGTGCCCTCTTCTGGCCTACAGACACACACACAGACAGAATACTGTATACATAATAAATAAAAAAAAAAGAATTCCGTAAGATTTTTCAAGTGCCAAAACCTTAAGTTTAGCCAGGATAACCAAAGAGGACACACAAGCTGACAAAGACAAAGCCAGATGATGACACAAGGAACCAAGCGAGCCCTCAGAGCCAGCACAGAACCCTGTCCCTCACCATGCACCTCTGTGTATGCCTGTGTGACCTGGTTACTAAATAATATATTTCAGTTCATGTATTTAACAAATTAAATAAAACAGGAATGGTCGTGCATGCCAGTGATCCTGGTGCTTGGGAGGTCGAGGCAAGAGAACCTGGGGTTGAGAGCAGCTTGTGCTACGGAAGACTCCTTTACACAAACCGAAGAACCTTAACAATCCAGGAGCAGGGTGAGCAGCTCCGAGGTGGAGCACTTGCCTAAGATGCTGACCCTGGAGACAGACTCACTGGCGGTGAGGGAGGGTGCGGTCATACCAGCCCAGGAGCGATACTCTTGATGGCTTTGTTCACTGAAATATTTTTTTTGAGGTTGAATATTTATTCAGGGGAGTTATGAAGGGGGAAGGGAAGGAGGAAGAGGAAGAGGAAGAGAGGGAGAGGGAGAGAGAGAGAGAGAGAGAGAGAGAGAGGGAGGGAGGGAGGGAGAGAGAAGCAGGGAAGTGGGGAGAGAGGCAGAAGCGAAGCTGCTCCTCCGAGAGGAAGATGGAAAAGAGCTTCACTGAAATATTTTAAGCAAAACATGATGCTGGGACTTTATCCATGGCAATACTACTTTATTTCCATGTTAGTACATACAGACATTTGGTAATATGTTACACTTGACTTCAGCCTCCACACGTGGCCTACTTACACTGAAGAAACAGAGGTGCTGACATCAGCCAGGGATCATTAGGGACCAAGTGTTTCATATGTCCATTTACCGCAGGTTATATAAACTCTTATGTCTCACATACATATTTGTTGGTTAAAAAATTTACAGATTTCAACTGAGCCTAATCCTTATAGTCAGTTTGAAATTATAGTCCAATTAAATTCTGAGTCCATGTTCACATTAAAAGTAAAAACGAGTTCTGAGCATAACTTACAGTCTGACCGTGACGGGCCACGGGGTGCTCACCTCCACTTTGTCAGCCTTGCTTTGTGTCCTCATCCCTAGGCTGACTGCGGGGATGGAAGTAGAAATCACTCGTCTTAAAGCAAGGAGACATTGTAAATACATTTTTATACCCAGTTAACTCACAGCAAACAGATACAAATGATAAGTATTCCTCCAGGAGACAGATACAGGTCTTTGGAGCTGACTTTTTAACAGAACAGAAAACTTTCTTGAACATATTTTTAACCTCCGGTAAGGAATGACGACCCTTTTAGCTGCACAAGAAGAACAGAGAGAAACAAAGGAAGATAAATCAACTGAATGTTTCCCCTTTCTTCTGGAAGGTTTTTCTTGGGATTCACTCTGTCCTCTTACACAGCATGTGGAAGAATGGCAGGCGACCTTCAGTTGACGCCATCAGTCCCACTAACTGCCCCCTCCCCCGCTCTAGCTTAGTCTGGTCTTTTTATTATTTTTATTTTGTAAAGCATCGCTCCTCTGTTTAATTTTAAGGCAAATGAAAACTGGTGTGTATATATCTTAAGTATTTTCAACAGTCAAGTCAGAGATGTTCTGTTTAAAAAGACATTTTCCTTTAAAAAGTTACCCCCCCAACCCTGATCCCCCAAAAGAGTTTTCTCCTATATTTATTACCCCAAAATCTTGCTAGGTCATTATTATCTCTTTTGTCAAAGGCCACAAAGAAAGTATCTGGTGAGTGTGCCTGTTAATTAGCTCACCAGAAACTAATCAACTTTAAGTACTTCAGTTGGACAAACCAACCCTTTCTTTCTTTTCATTTTTTTGAGTCAGGGTTTCTCTGTGTAGTCCTGGCTGGCCTCAAACTCACAAAGACCACCTGCCTCTACCTCCTGAGTGCTGGGGTTAAAGGCGTGGACTGCCGCCTCCCAGCCAAATCAAGACCTTCTTGAAGATGGGCAATTTATTGTTTTTAATTGAAATTAAAAGCAGGGAGAAATCAAACGCTTTTTGGAGAGATCATCCGCCCACGATGATCTCACGTTGTAGCAGCGTTACTGCTACAGAGGGCAAGTCTTCTAGCAGTGTTTCCGCCCCCCAAAACAAAGTTCCCTTACAGCTCTGTTTATAAAACCTCAGCACAAGACATCGAGCTCTCCAGCGAGTTAACTAATACAATCCCTAACTGTCTTGCTAGTGCGGCATGCGCACTGGGTCACTCACATCTGCTGACGTCTCGGAAGGATGGGGCACAGCTAAAGGAAGTACGAAGGGGAGCAGGGCAGAATGCATTTGGTACTCGTTATTGGTGAGCATCACAAACAGGGAATTAGGGGGGTAAAAAGTGACGCATAAGGCGGCAAGGCGCTGACAGCCTAGACACGCTAATGGCACAAGTCAACATTTTACAACGTATGATTACTGTACATGACTATGATGGATATATAAAGGCTTAAAAAAACTTATTTTTTTTATCTTTTCTTATCATTAACCTTAATCTAGGCACTTTAATCTAAAAATGCATTTTTAAAGAATGCATTTCAGATCTTTCTGTATAACTCACTCTGAAAACGAACGCAGGCCACTCCAGGACTTCAAGTCAACAAACCGATCCAATGAGCAAGTGGGACATGATCTTACAGCAAAATTCATGAGGTCTGAAAATATATAATCTGCTTTGCCACTTGTTCATATGTTTATCTTAAGGACACAAAATATGTTCCCATATCATTTAAAATATTTGTGTTCAATTTCTGAGAGGAAAAGGCCTTTAAAACACAAGCTCAGAGAACTAGTATTTTTAAAACGTGGGCATAAGTTGGCACACTTCCAGTGTGCTGCGCTCTCTGTGGGGAATTAAGTTTGTTTTGTGGACAGAGAAAAAAGTTATTTGATTCTACCAGGTTTAACACCTTAAGTTCATAGTTTCATTTAAAAGAGGATAATTATTTAGTTTTTTCTTTGTAAATAGATTATATTTTTAAATTTAATATTCACCTAAGGGAAAATTGTTCCAGTTTATAAAAAGCTAAAAACTCATGGGGTGTATTACAACTCAGCGGACAACAGTGTGTCCTCTGCACACTAAGGCGGTCGGTCCTCTACAAGCTGCACTCTGTAGACTGCCGGTCTCCTCCATTTTAATTCTGTACACCAATCCCTGGGGGTTACAATTCCCTTGAGTCAAATACAGAGCAAATATACAAGCAATAAGGCAAACAGCACAGCTAAGCACCACTATTGCCTACATTTGACTAAACTAAGAAGTAACTTGACAGTTAAGAACACGCTTCAGGCAAAGTTAGATATGTTGACACTAGAAGTCATAAACTCCTGCACACGTGAACCACAGTGGTCTTGGGCTAGTGTATTTTCAGGGTGCAAAGCATTGAGGCATATTTTGAGAACGACATTGGACATTCCAGACAGTGTGGAGACAATTAATGAACCCCTATGTATTGGCTGCAGTTCAAGCAACAGTCATAAATTATGCAACGTTTCACAACTCAAATTATTACCTAAAGATCATGAAAGAGTCACCCTGGACATATCACGCGTGGGTCCCATGACAGAATCTCTGCAGAAGTACAGTGCAACACCCATTCTTTGAGACTTTCTTTCTCCCTTCCTGAGTCTGCAGCGTCAATTCTGTGGATCCTGAGGCGCACCTCACAACCAGACATCGCTCACACCTCTTCTGTACTCATTGTACTTTGGCTTCTAACAGCGGGGTGGGCACAGCATGGCAGTGTCCACTAGTACAAGCGGTGGCATGCCTCAGGGTATCCGCGCCCAGACAGGCAGCGAGCAGCTCCGTGCGGCGGATGAGCAAGTGCAGGAGGTCCTCGGCCAAGGCGTCGATGCTCGAATAGCGCACCTTCTCAAGGTCAAAGATGTCTTTGAGAAAGAAAAGAACTTGATTCTGAAAAATGAATATATAAGAAATTGGTATTTATTAAACCACAATTTGTTACATCCACGAATTGCTAATACTGAAACAGACACTGAGCCAGGGGTTAGACACCTCAGTTCTTAGTTTCGCACCTCATGGGCAAAGAACATTGAACAAGTTATTTAATCATTTTGATTGTTGTTTTCTATGTCTGCAAAATTTGGGCAAATACTTGTCCTGCTTTTCATTTGTTTGTCTTTTTCTTTCCTCCCCCCACCCCCGCCAATGTCATGGCTTCTCTGTCTGTCCTGGAAGTTTGTAGACCAGGCTGGCCTCAAACTCAGAGATCCGCCTGCCTCTGCCTCCCAAGTGCTGGGATTAAAGACATGCACCGTCACATCCTGTTTACTACACAGAGCTGGCACAGTGAGCAAAAGAGGGACCATGAGAAGCACCCAGAGCACTTGAGTACCTGTGAGGGGCTGTTTTCCAACCTTTGCTCTCGGCCACCTCTGAGCCTGAGCCACACAGACATAAGAAAAGGAACCATTCTCACTAATCACAATACTTTTAAATGTATATTTTTCTGTTAAAAAAGGACATAAATGAAAAATAATAGTTTCATGTCTGTCGTCAGTGGCAGCCTTGAAGAGTTTTATTTCAGCGAGTTAACCCCACAGAAGCACATTTAACGTGAGCTGCAGACTGCTAGACCCTAACCTCAGCTGCTCTCAAGTGATGGACGAGTGGACCGCAAAGAGAAAGCCCAGCGACATCACTGCTACTCCTCGGGAACCCTGTGCTAAGACTATTAGAGGCTGTCACAGAGTCACTGCAGGTCACAGGCCAGCAGCATCCTAGTGCCCCGGTCCACAGCTAGGAAGGAGGCAGAGTTGGAGGGCTCAAGACCATCTGAGCAACTCCACTCTTCCCACTGCAACACACCCTTCACAGCTGGAAGGCTAAGCAGACTAGAAAAAGTCATGACTTCCAAACAACAGTAAGATAAATACTTCCTAAATCATTATACAAACACTGTATTACTAAAGCAAACAAAAACTTAGAAACAATTCCCAGCACCATGAGGCGTGCAAGCTCTCAAATTCATGCTCCTCTAATTGTTTGTCTCTGGAGACCCAGGCACTGCAACACAGCCCAGCAGAGAGGTTTTCCCTGGCACTTTGTCAGCCAGAACATTTTGCAGTGAGCTCTAACAAATGTTTTGGCAAACACCAACTTCTGACATGAGGACACACTTTAAATTCCCGTGTGATTATTTCTTATAACTTGGATTTCAACATTCATATCACTTGTGCAGCCACAACATCACACAGGCACCGCTGTAACATGGCAACGCTGTGCAAGACCCTAAGAGGAAAGGTGGACACAGTCAGGGGACATGTGGAATCCAGAGCGGGGTGTCCGCTCTCTAAGGCACTGGTCCATTACATTAACATTCGTATTAAAGATGAAACCAATTTAATACTGGCACTTAAATACAGAGGCTAGGTGATTTTTATAACTTCATATATGGTAAACAAAAGTAAACAACTTTGTTTGATTCAATGGCTGAACATACCTTAAAGAAGTAACACAAGTCATACAGAGAATTCCTAGGGCCCAAGAAGCCCCAGGCTAACACAGGGCTTACATGCTCACAAATGGCATAAAAATGTGCGAAAAATCCATCTGAGATCTGTTGGGAAGCAAAAGCGAATCCGGTTATTTTTAGCTTCTTAAGTTCACTTTCTCTATTAATGAAACATAAACCGCTGGCCACTGTGCGGGCAGCAGCCTTTGGGAGCAGACCAAGGTTCCATAACGAGCCAGCCTATTGGGAAAATTAATACACTGAACAGTGCCTAGGAGTCAGAGGGTTTTGTATGGGGTTCATACTCTAGCCTGCAGTTTCAGATGAGAAACACTTTCTAAAAGGCAAATTTGCCTCATAAAAATACATTTTGAGTGTTCCTTACCAGGGGTTCGGGCCAGAAAAATTTCAGATTTTTTAAAATTCTGGAACACCTCTTCCAAACAGTTCATCGATGAGGACTAAGCATGCAAAATATGAGCCTCCAGGGGCCATTCTCAGTCAAACCACCACAGAGAACCTGGGTTTGTATTTAACTCTTTCCTAAAAGCAAGTGTCATGCGGCAGCGAAATTCTAACATCAGTACCGTGCTCTTCCATGTAATTTTTAGGGGCATTGTGCTCACTGTTATTTTCATTATTTGAAAGTCTTACTCAACTGTAGTGACCAAAAAAAAAAAAAAAAAACAAAACAAACAAACAAACAAAAAAACCCAAAAAAACCTCCCTCTAAAATGGGTTTTACACAAGCACTAAATGATTAAGCGTTAGGGTTTGGGATGTAGGTCAGGAGATAGAGTGCTTGCTTGGCGTGCACAAAACTGTGCGTTTGAAACCCAGCACCCTATAAACCAGGTGTAGGGGAACATAGCACAGGGGAAGTGGTAGCAAGAGGACCAAGAATTCAAGGTCATTGCTGACCACTTAGTCCTGAGCAGCCTGTGACTTAGGAGACCCGGTCTATAATAGATAAACACACAGAAAGCACTGAACTGTTCCTACTGAACTCCAGCCTTAGTTAAGAAAGTCAATACGACTAAACTTGGTCATGTGGCTGACATGGAATCCTGGCACATAGGTCTGCATTTGAGGAAGGTTTCTATGTTCGCTAATAACAGACTTTCCAGTTTAGTGCAGTGTAGGTCTTAAAGCTATGTCCTTAGGAGTCTGAGGGTCTCCTCCGTCAGACTGCCTGTAGACAGTCTGAAGGGCGCTTTCTTGGTTAATGACTGCTGGGGGGGGTTGGTCACTACAGGAGGTGCCATCTCTGGACAAGTGGTCCTGGATGATAGAAGAAAGCAACCTGCGTGAGCCACGAAGAACAAGCCAGTGAGCAACGTTCCTTCAAAGCTTCTTCCTCGGCACCTGCCTCCAGGTGCCTGTCTTGCATCTCCTGGATGGTGCACTATAATATAAAAGTCTTGAACTTCCTGGATGGTGCACTGTAATATGGAAGTGTCTTTCCGCCCCACGCTGACGTTGGTCCCGTTCCTCTCTCGTCTTGATGTTCTCTCCCTGATCTTTCTTTTTCTTTTTTTTTTTTTAATTATTTATTTATTTATTATGTATACAATATTCTGTCTGTGTGTGTGTCTGCAGGTGCAGAAGAGGGCACCAAACCTCATTACAGATGGTTGTGAGCCACTATGTGGTTGCTGGGAATTGAACTCAGGACCTTTGAAAGAGCAGGCAATGCTCTTAACCTCAGAGCCATCTCTCCAGCCCTCTCCCTGATCTTTCAATCGGGGAAGCTTTCCATTGAGCTGGGTTTTATTTGTTTGTTTCGGCTCAGTGTAAAGATCTTGTTACGCAAGACTGACAACCTAAATTCAGATCTTTAGAACGTACATAAAAGTCAGACACACGGCACAAGTATCTGTAATGCTGGTATGTCCCTGCTGGAGATAGATGAGAAGAAAGCATAGGAGAATCTTCAGCGAGCCTGGCTCACACAGCAGCAGAAAGATACTGTCTCAGAAGAGGAGGAACGGTGTAGACTGATCCCCAGATGCTGTTCGTTAGCTTCCATAGGTGTCCTGTGTACACCCCTGCACCCACACATGTGAAGAAGCACACAAATATGCGCGCGCATGCGCGCGCGCACACACACACATCATCCACCTGCGTACCACAAACATCCACACAAGCTCATACCACTTCCAGAGAAAGACAAACATAGTATAGTTTTCTGGAATAATTTTAAACTAGAATTATTCAGATGGAGTCCCCAGAATGATTTCTGGCAACACCTCCTAGGGAAACCAGGAGGAGCACACTGCAGAAACTGCTACGGTGGGCCCTCCAGGCTCAGTGTTACAAACTGTTAGACTGAGAAGTGTGGGCGGGGTAGAAACAGCACAGGCTACTGGGTAATCACAGCAATAGCTGGGATTGAACTGAAGGCCACCGGGCGACAGTTTAGCCCTTAGCTCTTTGCACCGAATCTTTTAAACATTGTACACAGTAAATATTGGCATTATCTTCTTTCTCAAAGAGGAAGACATTAAGGCAGAGAGATTAAGCAACTAACCAAGGTCACAGAGAGTTAGTGACCTCTCAAGCCAGGCAGTCTCACTTCAGATTTCACCCACCTCACCACAGCCCTGCAGAAAGAGCAGTGCTTTGTGGGTAGGACGGACTAGAAGATACACGGGAACACACGTTCACCACAGATGGTGCCCCCGGGTTTATCAGTGCTCTAACCGAGTAAGCCACCAGTCTGGTGGACAAGCCACTGTGAGGGCAGAGCTATGAAGCACGCCTGCCCTTGACGGCCCTCTTTGCACACAGGCCTGCCTGTCTTGTGGGTGCCGCACAGCACAAAGCCCATCATGGGCTGCGGGTAGTGGATGTGGATGTCGGAGCCACCACTGTGTGGTCCCTATCAGTCACCCAGTCTTGGTGTCTCGGCTATTTTCACAGCAACAAAAAGTGAACTAGGCAGGAATCTAGGGCATGGCCAGTTTACCTTCATCTGCTGCCTTTTCTGTTTCAGCACCGACCAGCAACTTGAAGCCACAGCCTAAGTATGTACAGAGGAGAAAAGCAAGGTTTAAAGTTATAGCTGCTACCAATGTTTCCTTTTAAAGACAGTGATTTTTACTGGGATTCAAAGTTTCTTGATCTAAAAATTCCAAAGAGTAGAAGTAAGGAGTACCCTGGCTTCCTTGTATCAAACATCATGGGAGATATCTCATTTTTATGAAATTTAAAAATTAAATACAAAGCCTGAACTCTAGAACCAAGGAGCTTAGCAATTACAACAATGAGCTCAACCTCCCCCCCCCCCCCCCCCCCTTCTGAGACAGGGTCTGTCTGTGTAGTTCTGACTGGTCTGGAACTCACAGAGACCCACTCACTTCTGCTTCCTGAGTGCTGGGATTAAAGGCGTGCGCCACCTCTGCTGACCTCCACGTAACTCTTTCCTAAACTGTCCGTCCTTGACCATTTCCCATCAAGCTTGAACGGCGAGGAAAGTACACAGCACTCACGGTTTCTTTGAAGGAAGAGTTGAGCCAGCGATTGTTGACTACATTCTGGATGGATGTTGGTGGGTTTTCTAAATCTTCAAAGGAATCCATTAAAATAAAATCCAGAACCACATCATAAAAATTTATATTTTTTACCTGTATTAAATTGCAAGATAGAAATGGGTGTTAGAGAGGGCTGAGGGAAGTCGGAGCTTTGCAATGCCAGGATTTTCAGTGGTTTGGATTATGTTTCTCCACAAGCAGAAGGTAAGTACAAAGCCACATCCCTAGGGTATTTATTCCTTTGCTGTGGGAACTCCTTCAGCCAATAGCGTATAAGATACTGGTCCACTTTGGGCGTGGTCACATGTACTATATATACAGATAAAAAAGTGTGTACAGCCCCTTGGCTGTTGGATTTGGTTCCAGTTCCCCTGCTCATGCAGAGGACTGTTGATCTGTGAGTCTACCCCTAAGAAAAGAAACCTTTATTGTGCTCCATTCTGGGCTAGTGTGAGACTAGTTAATTATAATTGGCAGCACCCCTTCCTGGCCCACCAGGTCCGACCAATTTCTCCTTAACTCCTTTCCTTATTCTGAGCAGTGGCAGGGCTCGCGGGGCATCGCCGCTCACTCGCCCCAGGTCTGCCTGTCTTACCTACGAGGTCACCATCTCGCTCTATCGCGTGCTCACAGGCACTATGCTCTGGCATGTACTGTACCAGGTGTTCAGGTAGCTACGGCAAGAAACCTGGAGTCTATGGCAAGAAAATAATCCCACAGAGATCCAATTACAACCCCAATAAGCACAAGAAAGCATCAAAGTGTGCAGCAGAGACTGGTTTTAAGCTGGACATAGAGATGGCCTCCCTGGGGAGGGAGCCTTCCCAGGGACAGGGAATTCCTGTCAGACTTTAAGGTCGGAAGAAATACTATGGCGTCAAAGGGAAAAAGCACTGAACGTGTGCCACAGCAAAGCGGGTGGGAAACATGGCGGGAACCAAAGACCAGACCCCGTAAGGGCTCATCCCCGTGTGGAGGAGGGAAACATGGTGGGACCAGACCCCATAAGGGCTCATCCCCGTGTGGAGGAGGGAAACGTGGCGGGACCAGACCCCGTAAGGGCTCATCCCCGTGTAGAGGAGGGAAACGTGGCGGAAACCAAGGACCAGACCCCGTAAGGGCTCATCCCCGTGTGGAGGAGGGAAACGTGGCGGAAACCAAGGACCAGACCCCGTAAGGGCTCATCCCCGTGCGGAGGACTTCTAATTTATTCTCACTGGAGGATGGAGTTGGGGATGGGAGATGATCAGACCACATATTTTAAAGATGATCTTGACAAGTTAGAATGAGTGGCCTGGGACTGGAATCTCGGTGCCTGGGAGGTAGAGGCAGGAGGATAAGAAACGCAAGATCATCACACAGAGTTCAGTGCTGGGTTACAATGAGACCTTGTCTCAAAACAAGAAGAAGATAACTTTAGCAGAAGTGTAGGAGAAGCAAGGAGAGGCAGAGTAATTCCAAGGAGGGTGCAGTGGGCAGGGATCACAGGGTACAAGACACCAAGGAGGCTAGGCCAAATAAAGGCCACGGGAATACAGAAAAACTCTAACCGCGTTCAGAGACAAGGACAAGTGGGTAGCGGGAGGAAGGATGAAGGATGAGGCTCAGGGCTCTGCTGACTAAGTTCATAGAATGAGGGAGCACCGGAGAAGGAGCTCTCCCTGTCTGCACCTACTGTTCCCTCTGCTACAGTGTCTCTCTGCTCCCTGTAAATTCACCTAAACTTTGACCACAGCAAGCCTGTCCAGGCTCAGTATGGACTCGCCCTGCCCAGGGGTAGAACGGCCATTTTCCTACTGTGCTTTCATGGCTGCTGGTTAGAAACCAAGAACTGTGAGCTGGAATAATATTTTTGTGCTGTTGCTGCTCCTAGACCCTGACATAACCAGAGCTAGAAGTGTTTGTGCACCCATGATGGAGGAGGGTCATCTGTCTATGTATTACTTTCATTGGTTAATAAAGAAACTGCTTTGGCCCTTTAGTAGGACAGAAAATTAGGTAGGCGGAGTAAACAGAACAGAACTGTGGGAGAAAGAAAGCAGAGTCGGGCAGATGCCTCAGGCAGACGCCATAGCTCTCCTCTCTGAGATGGACGCAGGCTAAGATCCTTCCTGGTAAAAGCCACACCTCGTGGTGCTACACAGATTACTAAATATGGGTTAAAGCAAGATATAAGAATTAGCCAATCATACCCAGACCTTTACATCTGCATCAAGTTCTACCACCATGCATAAGCTAGAATCTAGGAATTCACGTGTATAGCTGTGATTTAAGTCCTAGGCTCTCTACCTTCTCGGACAGTAAGAACCTGCCTCTGACTTTTCTGCCACATTTGCCTCTCCAGTCCCATGTGTCTACGTCCCTGGATCTGCTAAGGTGCCCTGTCTCTTGCTCACCTTAAACTGCTCGTGCACAGAACACTGTCACTGTGCCTTGTATGAGGAATGAAGTCTGCCACTGACTGTTAGATGGAAGATGTGAATGAAGAAAAAGGCTTTTAAGAGTCATTCTTTCCAACCAACTGATTTATGAAGACAATGGTTTCCATTGTTTATGAAGGTCAGAAGTAGAACAGTGTCTGCCACCACACACATGTTGGCTATGATGGCACCCTACCACCACACAGTAGGTGCAACAGTTCCTATCACCACACAGTAGGTACAATGGTGCCTATCACCACACAGTAGGTACAACGGTGCCCCACCACCACACAGTAGGTACAATATGCTTTATCACCACATAGTAGGTACAATGGTGCTGTACCACCACACAGTTGGATTTACTATCACTTAAAAAAGACAAAGAAAGCAATGCCTTAGTCAGGTAACTATATGTAGATAGCAGGAATAATGATTATATGAAATTTGAATTTACCCCTCTGGCAGCAAGTTCCATCTCAGTACTATCCCAGTGGTCAGTCTGCTCTAAAAAATAGATCATCTCATCAAAAACATCTTCAAATTTCTTTGGATTCTGCAAAGAAAATATATTGCAGTCTTAAATTAGCTTTATAACAAGACTTAAGACTACAAAATAAATTACTTTTTAAGAAAGTTAGTTGGATCTTAATTATTCAAAAAACATTTTCAAATATTATTTACCTTTTTAAAAAAAATATTTCAAGTATCCCAGGCTAGCCTTAAATGAACTGTATAGTGGAAGATGATCTCAAAATCCTGACCCTTTTATCCACCTTCCTTCCAAGTGCTGGGATTACAGATGTGCCCCATACCTGGTCTCTACGGTGCTGGGATTACAGATGTGCCCCATACCTGGTCTCTATGGTGCTGGAATTATAGATGTGCCCCATACCTGGTCTATAATGTGCTGGGATTACAGATGTGCCCCATACCTGGTCTATAATGTGCTGGGATTACAGATGTGACCCATACCTGGTCTCTACGGTGCTGGGATTACAGATGTGCCCATACGTGCTCTCTATGGTGCTGGGTTTGAACTCAGCCCCATTACATGGCAGGCTAACCACGTAGTCTACACTCCCACCCTCCACTTACCACCTGTTACTCTAGTTTACAGAAGCCAAGAACGAGAATGTTAGTAAGCCCTCATGGCAAACTGATGCTCGGACTTTAAGATAAAAATGAGATTCTAGCAGAAGGCTGGGGTTCTTCCCGTGCAGCCTAGCTCCTCCTGGAGGAGCTGGTTCAAACCCCAGGGCTTGTCTACACTAGGAAGGCCAACCAACCTTGATGCAGGGGGAGGAGCTTGGTCCTGCCTCAACTTGATGTGCCATGCTTTGTTGACTCCCATGGAGGTCCTGCCCCTTTCTGAATGGAGATAGATGAGTGGATGGGGGGGTGCCACAGAGGGGAAGTGAGGGGAAGGGACGGGAAGAGCAGAGGGAGGGGAAACTGTGGTGGGTATGTAAAATAAATTTTTAAAAAATTAAAAAAAAAAAGAGGGCCAAGAAAGCAACCCAGGACTTATCCTGTGACCTGCAAGGACACAGAGTCACCGAGAGTCACTAGTACTGTGCACTTTAAGTTACTTTCCCAGATATCTCGTATTCAATCACAACAGTTTCTGAACGCAGCTCTACAACACAGATGAGGGAACTGAGAGTGAACAGGACTGGAGCTGAATCCCAGGTAGGCCAAGGGCTATGGGCAGCCCTGTTTGTTTTGTTTGTTTTAATCTGGACAAGCCTGCATAGAGTAATGTGATTCCTTTGCGTCTGAACTAAGCTCTTATCAACGTCTCTGCTCCACTCAGCCCATGAAGGTTAGTGCCAGGCAGCTGGGTCTGCACTGACTAGGCCGGAGGAGGGGCTGTAATGGTAGCAGCTTCACTGACAGCTCCACTCACCAGAGGCCTCCAGATGCCACCGGCAACTGGAACTTATTAGAAACACCCTGGTCGGAGGGCATGAGCTTTACACACAAAAATAACTTGTGTGCAAGTCGTGCTCTTTGAGCAAGGCGGGGTAGCACACGTCTAGAGTTCCAGCACCAAGGAGAGGAGGCTGAGGCAGAAGAATCAGCACATATTTGAGTCTAGCTTGATCCACAAAGTGAGTTCCAGGCCAACCAGAGGACAACAGTAGCTCTGTCTCAAAAAAAAAGGGGGGGGGAATCAATATTGTTTGGTGGGCCTTTCCAATTACTTACAAAGGTTTCTTTCACTATCAAAATTTTAATGTATTTTAATCTTAAAAATTTCTTCATTTGGTAGACAGGTGCTATACGCCACCTTTTGTCCCTTTGTGTGAGAGAATAACCCGCTAGAGTTGGCCCTTGATCATGTGGATTCTGGGGCTCACCAGCCCCTTGTATTTTATTAGTCTTAGATATACCTGGTAAAAACAAAACTTGCATAGAGAATAAATTTACCTTCCGTGCTTTCACAATTAAAGCTGACAAAATCTTCCTTCCACTCTCAGCCAGGAATATCCTGTTGGCTGCTTCCGAGAGAATCACCTGGAAAATACCAGTCCCCACAGTGAGGATGGATTTGAGTGATCAGGGACTCATGAGGGACCTGAGACAATTGACCAGGGACTGTCTGTGGGTGCATGAGGGACCCGCGACAATCAGTGGGCACAAGAGGGACCCAGGACACTCCATGGACGCACGAGGGACCTGAGACAGCTTGTGGACACACGAGGGACCCGGGATGGTCCATGGACACACAAGGGAACCGTGACGGTCCGTGGACACATGAGGGACCCGAGACGGTCCGTGGACACACGAGGGAACCGTGACAGTCCGTGGACACACGAGGGACCCGAGACAGTTCTCAACTGCACAGTGCTAGGTCAGCACCAGAAATGGAGGAAGTCTAAGTTCATAGACAAAGAGAGCTCCTACACCCAGTGATCAGAAAAGGTCAAAGGCGGGTAAATTTGAATTTAAATTCTTTTTTAGACAATTAAATATCTAGGATGAGGAGCTGGGTGGATGGCTTAGGGGTTAAGAGCATGCACTGTTCTTGCTGGGGACAGAAGTTTGGTTCCCAGCACCCATGCTGGGCAGCTTAAAACCACCTCCAATTCTAGCCCCGTGCTATCTGATAGCCTCTTCCGGCCTCCATGGACACCTGCACTCATGTGTACCTACCTATACACACATACACACACACTAACAAAAATTAGTCATTAAGGAAAAAAATTGGGGTTTGTTTTCTGAGGCAGGGTTTCTCTACATAACAGCTATGGCTATCCTGTAACTCCCTCTGTAGACCAGGCTGGTCTTGCACTAGAGAGAGATCCACCTGCCTCTGCCTCCCGAGTGCTGGAATTAAAGGCGTGTGCCAGCAATTCAGGCTTTATTATTAACAACCTCACTTCTCTATAGGAATTCAGTACTTTTAATCATTGATTCAAATTTTAGAAATCTAACTACACACTGCTGGATAAGAACAAAGAGTCATTTTAAGCAGCTGTTTTCATACACGTAGACCATGATGTTGTTCTGTCCAGACAAAGTGTGGTGGACCTGGAAGGTGTGGGAAGGAGGTGGAACTGGGGATGAAGCAGCATGGATGGGGAAGAAACTCGGCTGACAGACTATCTGCCACGAGCAGCCAGTCACAATAGCGAGGAGAGCAGCCCTGTGCACAGGGGGACACAGCTCCTGAGGAGCCAGGTGGGGCATCACTCACTGCTGAGACATACCTGGAAGGCCTGCCGGATGCAGTGGAGCTTGGCCAGGAAGTCGCTGTCCCCGAGGCACTCCAGCGTCTCCGTTCTGCAGTGACGAGGGGAGAGTGATGGTTAGGGTCACCCAGGAGCGGCCTTCCGTAGACCTGGGCTTGTGCGGGGAGGAGTGACGGTTAGGGTCACCCAGGAGCGGCCTTCCGTAGACCTGGGCTTGTGCGGGGAAGGGTGATGGTTAGGGTTCACCCAGGAGCGGCCTTCCGTAGACCTGGGCTTGTGTGGGGAGGGGTGATGGTTAGGGTTCACCCAGAAGCGGCCTTCCGTAGACCTGGGCTTGTGTGGGGAGGGGTGATGGTTAGGGTCACCCAGGAGCGGCCTTCCGTAGACCTGGGCTTGTGCGGGGAGGGCTTCACCACAGGACCTTAAGGTGAAGCACACGCATACTGACACACCACAGACCAAAAATGCATTTTCCCCACATTCATAAGCATAATTTAATAACTGTCACATAAAAAGGAGCAACAGTGCTGGGCAGTGGTGGCACATGCCTTGAATCCCAGAATTTGGGAGGCAGAGGCAGGTGGAGCTCTGTGAGTGCAAAGCCAGTCTGGTCTACAGATTCCAAAGCTACACAATGAAACCTTGTCTTAAAGAAAATAAAAAAAAAAGAGCAACAGCACCTTAAAAATATAGCCACTAAAATAAATTATTAGCCATAAGCTAAACTGGAATAATACCTCAGTACTCTGGAGTAAATTTTTCCTTCTTCAACTAAATGCATGGCTTCTTCGTAGAAAGGGCAGCGGCAGAAGGGGTCCAGGCTGTGGGTGGGCCGTACTTCTCTGTGCTCCGTCCCCTAAGGATGCAGAAAAACGAGTCACCGAAGGAACAGGAACTATTTTAAAAACCTAGAATTTCCATATTACCAAAATAAGCTAAATGTGACTAAGCCACAAAAATCACTAACATTTTATGTAACTACAACCAAACATTACTGTACTTCAAATTTCAGTTGTTAAAGTTCAAAGTGAGCCTGGACTAACATGACTAATATGGGCAAGATTCTGTCTCAGCAGAGAAACCAAATGGCAAAATCTCAGGCGCTGGACTGCAGGGCTGGCTGAGGCATTAACTGTAGCTCGGTTCCCAGCACCCACGCTGGAGACTCATAACCTCCTGCAATTCTGGTTCCAGGAGAGTTGGGAGCTCTGGCTTCCATGGGCACTAGTGCTCACATGCATGTACCTACTCACAGATACACATCCACACACACCATTAAAAATAAACTCCTGCCGGGCGGTGGTGGCGCACGCCTTTAATCCCAGCACCCAGGAAGCCTTGCTAGGCAGCCAGTTCCAGACTAGCCAGGGTCACATGATGGGATCTTGTCTCAACCCAAATAAGTAGAACTTAACAAGCTTAGCATTTTGAACGCAACTACTTAAATCTACAAGGTGTGCAGAAAAGCAGAGTAACTGTCAAGGAAGAGGGTTTTCATCGTCCAAAGAACACTTTAAACCCATGCATGTGACAGAACCGAAGAAAACAGACACAAATCTAACTTGTGATTAATTGCTGTAAGGAATTCCATCTTCTATGTGACTTTGGTCAGCTTTTATGTAACTGAAAGATAATGCTTTCTGACTCTTTGAATAGAATCTAATAACTCTATAAATAAAATTCCAGTCTGACACTTCATTAAAAGACAACTGTAAATACCCTGGGCGGCTAGCTACACAGAAATCCCAAGCGGATGCTTCCCGGCACGCTGTATTTTTTTTTATGGCACTATGGGGAGAGAACCTAGGGTTTCTGCACAATAAGCAAACACTCTACCTCCTCGGTTACAGACCCAGCTCTAAACTTTTAACAACAGTATTACTGGAATTCATCTCATGTGCCATAGTATCCACCCAGTTAAGGTATACAACTCGCTGGTTTTGGAACACACAGAGTTATGCAGCCACAGTACTTCCAAGAACATATTTGTCTCTCTACCAAGTGTCCCCATCCTTCTCTCCTTGTTTCTGGAAGCCATTACTTGGAAACCAAAGTGTCCTACTGAGAAAAATGAAATAGAAATGAAATTAGCCAGTATGCGGACTTGTGTGTTTGGCTGTTTCATTAGTGTGCTTTCAAGGTTCTACTGTGAGATACCATACATCAGCAGCTCACTCAATTTTATGGATCATGGGCGCTGGAGAGAGCTCAGTGGTCAAGAGTACTTGCTGTTCTCATAGAGAACCTGGGTTTGGTTCGCAGTTCCTATGCCAGGCAACTTACAACCACCTTCGAGTTCAAGGGATTCGCTGCTCTCTTCTGACTGCCATGTGTACAAAGCAGCACGTGGTACATGTGTATACATACATACATACATACATACACACATACATAAATGCAGGTTACTCACACGTGCACATGAAATAAAATAAAAACATGTAGACAAACCTTTAAGAAGACGAAACTCTGGTGAATGGACATACTATATTTGTTTATCCACTCCTCAATGATGGACTATGGGTTTTCCCACTTCTGGGGGATCATGAACAGGCTGCTATGAGTATTTGTATACAAGTTCAAACACATCTATGTTTTCAACTTCCTAGCACATAAAAACAGAAGGGTCAGATGGTACCTATGTGTTTTACTGCTTGAGGAACTGCCAGACGGTTTTGCAAAGTGGCTATCCAGGTTCCAGCTCTGCCAGCAATGTACATACACTCTTTCACAACTACTGCGTTTCCACCATTATTATAACAACTATAGCAGACGAGAACCCATTTGCATTATAAAATGAGCAATAATATTAAGCAGGTTTTCATCTTATTGGCCATTTGTATATTCTCTTTGGAGAAATGTCTATTCAATTTTCTATTTAATTTGCCCATTTTTACATTAGGCTACTTACCTATTTTGTATTTAATTGTAAGAATTCTTTATATAGTAGATATGCAAGCCTTTTTATTAAATATGCACTCTGTAAACATTTTTTTTTTTTTTTTTGCTTTACCATCTTTATAAGATTTTGGTGTCTTTGAGGATAGCAGATCTCTGTGAATTCAAGGCTAGCCTGGTCTACTTAGGGAGTGCCAGGATAGCCAGGACTATACAGTAAGACCTGTCTCCTAACACCAAAACAAAACAAAACTAAACAAAAACAAAGAGACAAATGCTGAGAATCCTGCTCTTGGAAGCTGCCACACAGGTCAGATTCTGACTGTCCTTGAGCAAAGTGCCAGCCCCGTCCCATTAAGTTCTCTCCTTAGAGGCCAAGAGGACGGCACAGCAACTACAAGCCCTGGCTTTGCACAGAGAACTGAGCAGTGAGGAACGGCACAGCTCACAGCTCCTCTCCGGAGTCTGCTATCTGGATTTTTGTTTTTGACAATTTATGCCCAAATAGTCTCCTTGTTTTCTGGGGGAGTTTTTCAGTCTTCTTCCTCCTGCTTAGGCTCAAATCTTGGGCCTTGTGCAGGTGGGAAACAGCGTACTCGGGAGCCACAGTGCCGGCCCTGTCTGCACGCAAACCCTAGAAGCTCCTGTGAAGGCCACAGCTTCCGCATTTCACATGCAGTTGGTGCAGTGTCACATGCTTTAAACTGCAGTGAGATCTCATTTGTATTTTCATAAATAAAGCTTGCCTGAAGATCAGAGAGTAAAACAGCCCCATTGGTCAGCCTTCTAGACCATGCAGAGGTGACACACACCTTTAATCCCAGTAGCCACACTAGTTGCCATAGAAACCAGGCAGTGTATGCCTTTAATCCCAGTGGTGCACACCTTTAATCCCAGCCCTAGAGAGGAATAAAACGGGAGGAGACAGTTTTCACACAGTCTCATTCTGAGATTTCTGGAAGCAGAATCGTCATTTTAGACTTAGGTAGAGGTTAAGAGCCAGTCTGGCTGCTTTGCTTTTTTGACCTTCAGGTTGAACCCCAATATCTGTCTCTTGGTTTTTATTAACTGTGCTACAGTAAATGACCCCATTTATTCCTTCCATCAGATTGTAACTTGGGTAAGACTACTATTGTGACATACAGGCAAAGGAGCTGAGCTTCACAGTAACAGGAACTGTGCGTTAAATCCTAGAAGCAAACCCTTAATTTTGAAACTAGACATAATATTCCAGAACGCAGGCTTTCTGCTGTGTGTGCATGTGCAGATTTGAGGTTAATGTTTGGTATATACCTTGACCATTTCCCTCTATTTTTAAAAACGGGATCTTTCACTAAACCTAGAATTGATGATTTAGCAAGACTGGCTCCCCAGCAAGCCCCAGGGGTTCTTCTGTATCTAATATCCAGATTCTGAGCTTGAAGGTGCTAATCCAGGCACTTGTCTCATGACACAGGTCTGGGGCTCGACCTCAGACCTTCACGCTGTGCAGCAGACACTTAACTGTGCTCCAGCCTCAGACCTTATGCTCTCAATCAGACTACACTGTCTTGCTCATATCTAGAGGCTGCCACGCAACCGGCAACATCCAGACTAATATACATGTGGGCCAGGGAGGTGGCTCGTGGGTAAGGTACTACATGCACACGTGGGCCAGAGAGGTGGCTCGTGGGTAAGGTACTACATGCACACATGGGCCAGAGAGGTGGCTTGTGGGTAAGGTACTATATGCACACGTGGCTTAGGGCCAGAGAGGTGGGCAAAGTTACTTGCATCAAGTCTAATAACCTGAGGACTCCCATAGGAGAGAATCAACTTCCTGAAGCCTTCCCCTGACGCCACGGTGCAGGAGTTCAAAGCTGAGGTGACGGGGACGGTGGCCTTTAACTGGCTCAGCAGTCTATGGCAGAGCAGCTACAAAGGAACACAGGGCTCCCTTACTGCAGAGCACAGCCCACATCTCGCTGCCCCACACAGCTGTGCCCTCCTGGAAACTGGCCACGATAATTAAAAAGAGAGAGAAGGAGCAGCAGAAATAAAATGTCAAGCATTGGAAAAGGTAAGTGACTGAAAGAAGGCTACAGGAAGAAGGGCTCAGCAGCCAGAGGAGAGCTGTCTGGACCTGTGCGGCTTCACAAAGACTAGGGTTTCTTTACCTTTTACGACAACATTATTTAGGACAGTAAATCTGACCACAGAGAAAAATCAGGTTAGTTCTGATCTCAGTGCTATAGCACTCACTGGCTAGGAAACAACAGCTTTCTGGTATCTGCTGCCACTAACATAACATGTTAATGCTATTATCACACGGGTATGAAAACCCACCCCAGAATGGTGCATAACCTGTAGCCTGTGTGCAGGTGTGATATCACAACGAAAAATGCCATATCACACCTTGTAGGGGTTGCAGCCAAGGTACCAAACAATAAATATTACCTAAAATTACCTTTAGGTTATATGACAGATAGATTTATTTATTTTACATATATTATCGTTTTGGCTACATGTGTGTATGTGCACCACACGTGCCTTTGGATGGTTGTGAATCACTCTGTGGTTGGTGGGAGCCAAACCCATGTCTTTGACAAGAACAAGTGCTGGACCATTTCTCTAGCTACAATATAAATGAATTTTATGTCTAGACTTGTACTCCAAATATGTCATTATTATGCAAACACTCCAAATTATATACGTGTGTGTGTTCACACACACACACACACACACACACACACACACATATAACATTATATAACATTACTGGAATCAAACATTTCAGGGCAGGGATGCTGAGCCTGTAGTGCAAATTCTTGGTAACAGACACCTGAGGAATGTTGTCTTAGAACTGAAACTATTGTTGTAATAGAGATTTAGTTAAAAACTAAATTTTAATTTTTTAAAATAAATTAAAAATATATAAATATTTATATATTTATAAATAGAACATTTATAAAAAAGACTCAAGAGTCAGAGGCTGGGGTGGAGACTACCAGCTCAGAGAGGTTGAGGAGCAAGTAGCTGAACTTCCCTCTTCGCAGGCATCTCAGAAAGACAGCCTCCTTCTGCTCAGCCAAACCAAAAAAAGACTGCCACACTCAAAGTCCCTCCTTACAACTTCCTGTGTGCCTCTCTATCCATCTTCCAGACTCCCTCTGACTCTCTGATTACTTTCTGTCTACTAGTTGTTGACTCCGCCTCCTGACCCAAGATTGATTTTATTTAATTAGTGCAAACACAAACTTAGGGTTCACAGTGTGATCGAACACGCTGCAACACAGGTATCATTATAAGTCTCAAAAAGTATTTTCAGCCGGGCGGTGGTGGCTCACGCCTTTAATCCCAGCACTCGGGAGGCAGAGGCAGGCGGATCTCTGAGTTCAAGGCCAGCCTGGTCTACAAGAGCTAGTTCCAGGACAGGCTCTAGAAACTACAGGGAAACCCTGTCTCGAAAAACCAAAAAAAAAAAAAAAAAAAAAAAAAAAAAGTATTTTCAGCTATCATTGGAAATAAGCTAAATCAACGTGCAGCAAAGCTTACATATAGGAAAATTTTGTCAATCACTTTGACAAATGATTGGCCTAGTTTAAAGAAAAGTGTATTGCAATAATTGTCTTACTCTAAACAGGGAAAACAGATCTTTAAGTTCTGAATAAATCTATCAAGTTACCAAACACTGTTTAACTTCTCAGGATTCTGATCCACTCTTCCCTTCTTTCCGTTTTTCTTCCCTTAAAGCAGGATCTCACTTGTAGCTCTGGCTGTCCGAGAACTCCATTTGTAGACCAGGCTGGCATCAAATTCAGAAATTTGCCTGCCTCCCAGAGTCCTGGGATTAATGGTGCATACGATCACGTTCAGCTACATTACTTGCAAAAGAATTTATCTTGTAACACTCATATTCTGAGTTATACCTTAGAAGCAGCGATTTTAACTGCTGAGTAATCTCTCCAGGCTCTAGAAAGACAATGTTGCTAGGTTACATACTCAATTCCAGTCTCAGAAGGGTGAAGGAGAACTGTGAGTTCGAGGCCAGCATAGGGTATAGAGCAAAACCCTATCTCAAACAAAAGTGAAGAAAAACACAACACCAGGCAGGGCTAGAGAGATTACTTGATGGGTATGAGCATTGGCTGCTCTTGCGGGCCTGGTTCAACTCCCGTATGGCAGTTAAAAACCATCTGTGAGCCGGGCGTGGTAGCGCACGCCTTTAATCCCAGCACTCGGGAGGCAGAGGCGGGTGGATCTCTGAGTTCGAGACCAGCCTGGTCTACAAGAGCTAGTTCCAGGACAGGCTCTAGAAACTACAGGGAAACCCTGTCTCAAAAAACCAAAAAAAAAAAAAAAAAAATATCTGTGACTTCAGTTCCAGGGCACCTGAAAGCCTGTCTTGGCCCCTGTGGGCATCAGGCACAAATGTAATGCAGAGACATATTTGAGGCGCACACACACACACACACACACACACACACACACACACACACACACACGCACGCACGCGCGCGGCAACTGTGTCATGCAATGGCACACCACCTCACCATGAACACGACTTCTCTCACCTCTGCTGCTGAAGAGAAGAGATCTGCGGATTCACTGCTCAGGGCGTCTTGCAGGCCAAAGTCACCCACATTCTCCTTGGTGCTCACGTCTGTATCTTTATCTTAAAAGAGAAAAGGTAGAAGGTACGAGGTCGTTACTCTGTCTCTGCTGTGTTCACTTTCTACCTCCCCTCTTTATTCAGACGTTCGGGCCCAGGGAAAACAGGAACAACTATAGCGGGCTGTAATCTGACAAAACCCGCACGGCACTTCATGTACTGCCATGCCATGGGACACAGTGCTGCACTTTTTTTTAATGTAGAGATTAAACTTATTTTTCATTAAAAGAGCTTTAAGCTTAAAAAAATAACTCCAGTTAAATTATTTACCATACTTGGTAAAGTATGTAAACACCAATACTAGTTTAACACAATTTAATTGCAAGTGGTCTTCTCTAAATTTGAAATAGTGTAAGGTTCATTAAAATCAACTGAAAAAAATTTTGAGACGTAGCCTAGGCTGTCCTGGAATTCACTGTGTAGACAAGGCTGGATTTCTACTCACAGAGATCTAATGGGGGAGGTCCTTCTGTATATGTGTTGCTTTTATTGGTTGATGAATAAAGAAGCTGCTTAGGCCTATGGCAGGGCAGAATAGAGCTAGGCAGGAAAACTAAACTGAATGCAGGGAGAAAGAAGGCAGAGTCAGGGAGACACCATGTAGCTGCCACAGGAGACAGATGCCAGACGGAACCTTACCAGTAGGCCACAACACCATACAGTGATGCACAGATTAATAGAGATGTGTTAATTTAAGATATAAGAGCTAGCCAGAAATATGCCTAAACTAATAGGCCAAGCAGTGTTTTAATTAATATAGTTTCTGTGTGATTATGTTGGGTCTGGGCAGCCAGGAAACAAACAGGCAGTCTCCATGTGCAGAGATCCACCTGCCGCTGCCTCTTGAGCTAGGATTAAAGGCGTTCACTCTGCAAGCTGTGGTGGCCCACAGCAGTAAGGTAAGCTGAGGAAGCTGAGACGGGAGAATCTCAAGTTCAGAGCAGGCAGCCACTTAGCTAAACCGTCTCAAAACACAAAAAGGCCACCACACTTGCATTCATAAGGCATGACTGAATTATTAACACAACATTTCTGGCTAATCACCGAGAGTAAGCTGCTCGTTATCCGTGTCGTCTTCAAACTCCAAGGCTGACTTTACAAACGGAGCAGCCAACAAAGCTCAGGCAACAGTTTCTTTCTCATGCTTATTCTTTTTATTTAAAAGTCAAATATGACCAACTGCCTCAGTGGCTTTTGCTTTGTTTTGTGTTTTGAGACAGGGTTTCTCTGTGTAGTCCAGGCTGTCCTGGAACTCACTGTTAGACCAGGCTGGCCTCGAACTCACAGAGATCCGCCTGCCTCTGCCTCCCGAGTGCTGGGGTTAATGGCATGTGCCACCCGTCCGGCTGCCTCAGTGGCTCTTCAAATGGTGATAAAGCTCAACTTTTTAGAAATAATTTATCAGGCCACCAGGCCAGCCATCTGTTGGCTATGCACAATACCCTGAAGGTGGGTGTGACGCTGCCACACCACCAACAGAAATCCATTTGATGACAATTCATTTTCAGGTTAAAACCCACTTATCTAGGTGATTAGACTGTAGCAAATAACTAACGTACTTGGAAATGGGTGTAAAAAGCAAAGAAGAAAAAAGATTCTCAATCTGTTAAACTTGTCAAATGCTTTATCCCCGTTAATAAGAAATCAGGAATTTCCTTGCTTTCATTTATTCAAATTTCCATTCTACTAAGCCTTCCCTAAATAAATGTCATTAATTTTGCCAGAAATCTTTCAAATTTTCTTGAGAACCCCTATGTATCAGAAGAACCCTTTGTGACTCCATTGGAGAGTAGAAATCCACACCGCCATTAATTTAGTTTAAATTCAAAAGTTGTGCAACTGATATTTTCAGTCCTGCAGAGAACAAAAGGGTTGATGCACAGCGCTGAGGCCTCGGTAGGGTGGGGGCGTGCGCCCACACGCGCTGCACACACACGCTGCACACACACGCTGCACACTCGGTCGCTGTTTCACGTCTGCTGGGGCCAGCTGTTACATTTAAACTACTTACCTTCTAAAGTCTAAGTTATAATTGTTTCAATTGTGTTAATCCTTTGAACACACTTAGCTTCTTTTTTTAAAAATATTTATTTATTATATACATAATATTCTGTCTGTGTGTATGGCTGCAGGCCAGAAGAGGGCACCAGACCCCATTACCGATGGTTGTGAGCCAGCATGTGGTTGCTGCGAATTGAACTCAAGACCTTTGGAAGAGCAGGCAATGCTCTTAACCTCTGAGCCATTTCTCCAGCCCCCACACTTAGCTTCTTGTCTTAAAATTCTACCATGCCAGGTGTGGTGGCGCACTGGTAGAATCCTGGTTATACCTAGGAGCCAGGAGGCTAGTTTAGCCCAGCAGTTCAAAGTTCATATGGGCAATATAGCCATACCCCATCTCAAAAAAATTAAATAAATAAAACCCTTCTGCTAGATGACCATTATAAACCAAGATTAAATTATTCTATTTAAATAATAATAGTCTGGAAATATAGCTCAGTGGTAAAATACTTGTGTAGCTTTGACATGGACTAGAGCCCTGGATTCTCTACCTTGCATAGCCAACAAACAAAACAAACAAACAAACCACCCCAAAACAAAGGGAAACAACAAAACCTGAGAAATTTACAGTATTCTACCAAACCAGAAAATGAACTAAGTGTCTTATTACCTATCTACCTCTATGTGTGCCCGAGTAGATTTATGTGACCCACGTATGTGCAGACGCCCACAGGTTAGAAGATGGTGTCTGTCCCGGAACCGGAGCTACTGGAAGTGTGCACTAGGAACCACACCTAAGTCCTCGGTGAGAGCCAGAAGCAACTTAACTGCTGAGCCATCTCTTCAGTCCAGTTGTTTCACACTTTTATAAACAGCTTCATAGCTGGCAAATGGTATCTTTGGACACTCAATTATGGGGAAAATTCCCATATTTTCATTTCAGTACATATAAGACACTTAAAATGCACACACATGCAAATGTACACACATGCACACACATATACACATGCATGTACAGAAACACATATATGCAAGCACATATACACAGTTGCACACACAGAAACACATACATGCATACAAACACACATATGCACACACATACACACACAAGATGTTTAAGAGTCCGAGTTTTGAAGCTTTCTTAATTACTTTCCATTGTCAGTATGTAAGCTGCTGGTGTAAGGAAGCACAACTTCACGATGCCCCAGCAGCGTTAAAGCGGGTTACATTCACAGCCTGTTAACTAGGCTCCACACACGCGCGCGCGCCTGTTGTCATTGTCTCGGTACACCACAGAGATCTAGAGCCCCTTTCCTTTGTACACATCGTCAGCTATAGCTTCAGCTGACAGTACCTAGCCATTCAGTGTCATTGAGATCAATTATGGTTGCACTCTATTTAATAAAGAAAGAAAAATCTAACAAAGCTGACTCAATTCCAGAGGGACGAGGGTGACTCCCTGAGTCCAACCCTGCTGTACAATGTCACATGATGGTCTACAAGGTGAGTTCCAGGGAAGGCTCCAAAGGTACACGGAGAAACCCTGTCTCAAAACACAGAGGATACATCTCTTATATCGTAACAGTCTGGAACTCTTGCTGGACCCCACAGCCAGAGTTAACAAGGCACCTTAAGGTCACTTAAGACTGCTGTTCTACTGTGTACCCAGCCCATTGGTTTAGCCTGCTTTTAAGAGAACAATGTAACAATCAACCTCACAGCCCTGGATTATTATGTATACCACTTTTCAGAACAATGTAACGATCAACCTCACTGCCCTGGATTACCGTATATTCCGCTTTTACAGCCTGTAATGCACAGCTGTCATCTTAGTTAGGTGCCATCCGTGCCCCACTCAGAGCAGGGCATGTGGTGCTATGATAAGCATTCGCTGGGAACAGCAAACAGACCGAGGGCAGCCTTTTAAATGGCTATCCATGATATCCAGATGGGGTCAGCTGGAGTCAGCGACTTAACCCCTTGTGAAACTCCATTAAAGATTTCTGTAATGTGTCCCTCAAGTGGTGTTTTCTGGGTTGCTCAATAAAGGCAGAGCAAAGCCCCTTTGCAGAGACAGACACACATACACAGCGACTGATTCACATAGCCTTCAGGCAGGAACAGATTCAGACTCATACAGCAGGCAGTGGATGGAAGGCAAAGGGAAAGTCAAGTAGAGAATTCAAATCTGAGCTGCTCTTGGTTCAATAACACCACAGGGAAGGGCTTTGATTTCTTTGCTTAATGCAATACCAGCAAATTATTGGTGACTCTGAGTGCATCGCTAATGTGTTATATCTATGTGCCAGAAGACAACAGACTGTGTCTCTTATTTCAGTGATTGTTATAATTCCTGAAAGGCAGCTTAATGATGCTGAAGAGAGAGAACGCATCTGTTTCTTGAATGAACCAATAAAATGTATAAAGAAGAAAGCCTGGGCAATACCCCAAACTCACTGTTTTTACACACCCAATTAAAATGTACAACATTCTCTGGAAAGCATCTCAATTCTCGACTGTACTACCAAACACAGGGAGAGCGCAAGAATGTGAAGACTGAAGCTTTCATCTTAGCAGTTCCAGAAACTGCTCGCTGGATTTCCTTAGTTAGGGTTTTTATTTACTTTATTTACTTATTTTTGATCTGAGACAGGGCTTTTCTCTGTAGACCTGGCTAGCCTGGGACTTGCTCTGTAGACCAGGCTGGTCTTGAACTCACAGAAATCCGCCTGCCTTTGCCTCTCAAGTGCTGGGATTAAAGGTGTGCACCACCACCAAAGCAGCTTGGGGAGGAAGGGTTTGTGTGGCTCACACTTCCACATCTTAGTTCATCACTAAAGGAGGTCAGGACAGGAACTCAGCAGGTTAAGAACCTAAGGCTATGGAGGGTGCTGCTTACTGGTTTGCTTGCTCCTCAAGGCTTGCTCAGCCTGGTTTTTTTTTTTTTTTTTTTTTTTTTAGAACCCCGGACCACACTCCAGAGAGGGTTCCACCCACAATGTGCTGGGCCCACCCCCGTCAATCACTAATTAAGAAAATGCCCAATAGCTGCCTACAACCCAGTCTTATGGCGACTTTTCCTAATGGAAGTTCCCTCTCAGATGACTCTAGCTTGTGTCAAGTGCACATAAAACACTCAAGCATGGGATCCAAAGCCGTTTTCTGGTCTCTGGGGGCACTGCACACATGTGGTACACACACAAATGTATGCAGGCAAAACACTCAGGTACATAGAAAAAAAAAATCTTACGAAAGTTTAAAACTGCATCCGGTGTGACCTAGCAGTTTTATACCAGATGTGTTTTATATAAATGCATGTTTATAGGCATAAACATCCTCCCAAATCATCTGAAGTATCAGGCCGTGTTGAAAGAGTTAAAACCACGAGTTGAAAGGCAGAGAGCTAACGTTAAAGTCAGGGCCCTACCCTATTGCTTATCAGCTGGGTACCCTTGAGAGTCTCACCTCTGTTTCTCAGTGAGCTCTGTAAAAATAGGAGTGAAATCTACTACTAGCTATCACAGGAATTTAACGCCAGGTCTCTAAACATCCAAAATTAGCAACTCACAAATGTGTACCATTTAGTAAATTCTGCTTCTCAGCAACCACTGCTTAAACGTATACCACAGAAGAATAAACCAATCTGCAGGCTGGAAGCAGCAACTTTAGCAAGGGATGTGGTTCTTCTCTTGCCCCCACCCCAGTAGTGTATGCAGTTCTTCAGAGTCCTGAGGACATTAAAGCCACTTAAATGAGGCTCATGCAAACTAACATTTCTTATTTGTTATAAACTAGCAGTTCCCAAGACATGAGAACCATGGCTAAAGGGCCGGACATTGATTTCTTTTGGGTCATTTTATCTATAGTAAGATTTTTTTTAAAATATTTATTTATTTATTTATTTATTTATTTATTTATTTATTATGTATACAATATTCTGTCTGTGTGTATGCCTACACGCCAGAAGAGGGCACCAGACCCCATTAGAGATGGTTGTGAGCCACCATGTGGTTGCTGGGAATCGAACTCAGGACCTTTGGAAGAGCAGGCAATGCTCTTAACCTCTGAGCCATCTCTCCAGCCCCTGTAGTAAGATTTTAACATATTTTTAGAGTCCTGTTAAATTTCTGATGCTTCTAGTATCGAGACCTAAATTAAGTGTGATAAATTAATTTATAAACCTGAAATATACAGCTTATGCCCTTTAATGAATGAATTCTTAAAGCTTCCCATGCAGGGTAAATTACAAGCTAATGGCATTTAACAAATTAGCAGTGGCCACACCGGCTCTCAATGGAGTAACTCTTTGGTTGGGTTAGTTGATTGGTAATCTTTAAAAGTAAGTAAGTAGATCTTAAAATGTTTTCTGCCTGTCTTTGTCACCTAGCAAGTGAAGCACACTCACACTGGGACATCAGCAACGCTCTTCTTGGGAGAGCTACCGCACCACAGTGTTTAATTTTAGCTCACTTAGCCGTAGGCCAGAAATCTGACTGGATTCTAGTCTTCCTCCTCCTTCCACAGCCTCATAATTGAAGGATTTGCTTTTAAAGTTTTGTTTTTTTGTTTTAAAGGAGGGAGAGGGAAGAAAACCAGAAGCCATCTCAGCCTGGACCCTGGCCCCAGGCCTTGCTTTATTTCCTTAGATCAAGCCAAGTGGGGTTTTCTGTGTCTTGGTTCTGCTGTCTCTAGGCACATTCTATTCCTGTCACTGAGAAGGCCCTGGGTCTATTTTAGCCTCTGCAGACGCTGTGGAGATTCCAGGGATGTCTCTCTTCTTTCCTGATCCCACAGAGAGGAGGAAGCCCACCTGTGGCTCACTCACTGTTGCTGACTAGTCTCCTGAGGCGTTTGACCAGCTTAACTACAACTTAGAACCCGTCCTTTCTCCAGTTTCACTGAAAATGGACAAGTTCCTGCTGCCAACAAGTATTCTGTAGTCTTAAGTGGTTCAAATTATCAGCCATCTAGAAAACTACTGTGGCTCTTCTGTGGGAAGGTTTTTGTGTGTGTTCAAGGGTTTGTTGTGAGACAGGATCTCACTATGCAGCCCTGGCTGGAATAGCCTGTGCCTGGGATTAGAAGCGTGTGCTACTACACACATCCTCTTTATATGAAAATCTGCTACCCATATTGTAAACCATCCTCCACCCCGGTTTTCAGATGCTGAAATATACAGCTTGGAAGAAAGAACAAAGCTGAATTTACAAGCCAAACACAATTTCTGAACGGGAAAGACGGAGCCCTGCAGTACTTTCTTGATGCACCCTTCAGTGGGCCTCTGTACTGCTGTGGGTGGCACTGCAATCCACCGGCCCCGAAGACTGCTGGGTTCCGACGAGTTCTGACTCCCACATGAGATGGTGGCACGCATACACAAACAGCTTGCCGCTACGGCACCGAACAAGAACAGCTTGCCCTAACAGTTGTGTCTGGCTTTCCCTGTTTATCAAAACATTCAAACACCACGATGGCAGAGCAGAACAACTGTGATCCTAACTGGGAAATACAACTGACAACACACCCTGGTGACTCAGGGAGAAGGAGGGGGGCACCCACATTTTAATTAAGGCTGGGTAGTGGCAGCGCACGCCTTTAATCTCAGCACTAGGGAGGCAGAGACCGGCAGATCAAGTTGAGACCAGCCTGGTCTATAGAATGAGTTCCAGGACAGCCAGGGTGACACAGAGAAACCCTGTCTTCAAAAACCAAAAATAGAAAAAAAAAAAGAGTTTGCAGTTCCAAGTTGTCTATAACCTTAACAGGCGAACAGGTACAATCGGTCTGTATGCTGCATGAAGGCCCTGGCCAAAGGGACAAGTAGGGACAGAAAACTAATCCAAGTACTAGGCCAACTTCCCTGGAGAAAGGTGACTCTTGGCCTTTTCCTAGTTCTACAAAACCCCTGTATGACAGATGAATCGAAGCTGTGGAGCGGCGCCCCTTTGTTTCTAGAGCATACAGCAACTACAACCCCGCTGCACTGGCCCTCTCTTTAGCTGTCCTGGCATGCAGCAATGACACCAGGTAGTTTCCTTTTGTGGTATCATTACGCCCTCTGAAATTAAAACTACGAGCTTCACACTGGAGGGAAGTGACGAGCCACACTTCGCCAGTGTTGTGCCATTCGCATTGTGCTTATTGAGAGATCTGACTGCATAACTTAAGCCTGCCGCTCAGATCACGCCCTAAAAATACAGCCTCGGAGAGGCTCTCCTCCTGTCAGGGAATTCTGAAGGGAAGAGGACGACACTGGTCCCACAGTGTCAACTTTGGGACACTGGATGAGAGGAGAGTCTGAGGTATTTCCGGTTATAGCGAAACTCATTCAGTGTTTCTGGATGTTCTATCTGGGAACTTACCAGACAGAGTAACACCTCTCTCCTGGACAGGAGATCCCATATGACAGTGCTGTGCTTTTCCCTGCTGGAGAAATTTGTGTACTCAGTACTAAGCTAGAAAAAAGGATATTTTTATTTTCCCTTAGAGGAACTCTCATCAACTCAAAACAACAACAATAACAGCAAAACCCAAAAAGACACAGGCACTTCGACAAAAAAGGAGCTACAAGAGAGGATAAAAATATTGAAGTCACATCAGTCACCCTTCCACAATCCCCTTCAAGCATATATATTGGACTTGACATCTCAGTAATTTTCAGTGCCTAAGAAACAAGTTCCACATGACTTCCCTGGTCCTGTCTCCTAGGTCTAGCCTCATGTGCACACTGCATCCTCAAACACGGTCTCTTTTGTGGCTGGACTCTCTGGCACTCTCTGCTAGCCCTTTTCTCAGCTGTTTTCCTGCTGTGTGTCTTCGAGCGACTCCTTCCACACAGCCTTCTCTTCAGCGTCCCACAGACACTCCCAAGCTCTTTTTTCACTGTATCCACAGCCCTTGACCAACACAGAGCAGGGCCTATTCCCCAGCACCGCGCTGTCTGTGCTGCTTCTTAAACACCAGATGAGTCAACTAAAACTGTAGTAAGCTTTGGTTTTCCCCCCTCTGACACCTTTCCATTACACCATTCTTGCTATACACAAAGAAATGACATGTTTGGGCTATGTGTGCTGGTACATTCCTGTACATGCAGAAGACATGGTTTTCACATGTATCTACTGTGCATGTACGTATGCATATGTACGGACACATATGCATGGCATGTGTGTAGAAGCCAGAGAACAATTTTTTTTTTTTTTTTTAACTTTTTGAGACAGGGTTTCTCTGTAGCTTTGGAGCCTGTTCTGGAACTAGCTCTTGTAGACCAGGCTGGTCTCAAACTCACAAAGATCCACCTGCCTCTGCCTCCCGAGTGCTGGGATTAAAGGCGTGCGCCACCACCGCCCGGCCAGAGAACAATTTATGTAATTCAGTTTCCTTTCTCCAGCAAGTGAGCTCCAGGGGTCCCAAGTGCTCAGGTTTGTGCCGTTACCGACGTGGCCACTGGGCCAGCTCAGATCCTGACTTTAAGGCCAGCCTATGCTATGCAGTGAGGCATCCATTCTAAACCAGCCAACCAACAAGACAAACAAGCCTAAACAATAACAAAAGTACCAAAGCAAAAATGTTTTTCAAAATGCATATTCCAGACTTAAGATCCTTGGTTCACTCTGCTTTAAAAATAGATCCTGTGGAGGCCGAATAGCAAAGCATGCATATTTTACAGCGCCACTTTTCAACAGTATAAGATTCCTGGTTTGTTTTTAAGGTCTAAATTTGTTCCTACACATCAGTGTAAAAGAATCTCAAAATCCTTTGCATCAGCCAAAAAAAAAAAAAAAAAAACCACAGCCAACATTGATCATACTCATGGCTTCATGGCTCTAGGGTTGCTTCTAATACTGATGTTACAATAATACCGTTATTTAAAGAATGCATATAAGATATAAAGACTAATTAATTTTAAAAGTAACTATAGATTAATAAGCTAGAACTTAATTCATGTACGCCCTATCAATCAAATAACGTCCACAAACTATTAGCAAGCTCCGTATGTTGTAAATCATGTTTATTTTTAAACTGGTATTAATCCATCAATTTGGACCTACACAGAGGACCAAGAAAGCCGGCCAAGACTACGTCGCGCCGGGTGTCGCAGGGCAGAATACTCGTCCAGCACACAAGGCACTGCACTGGATCCCTAGCAGCACAGGAATGACAGAAGAACAGTACCAGTTCCCGAACAGTAGACGGGATTCCCTGCCTGAACATTTAGAGACGAGGATACGACTAAAGTCTAGGATTCATATCGCTCCCTAAAAATAACCGGCTCCTGACACAAACAACTTGCTACTAAGAACACACAGAACCCAGTGCGCGAGTCGAGCTGGCGCACACCAGAGTGACAGATGTGCGGTGCACACTCAGACACACGGCGCTAACGGAGGGGCTGTCTAAAGTGACGTCATCCGGGGTCAGGGTGCACACTCAGACACATGGCGCTAACGGGAGGGCCTGTCTAAAGCGATGTCATCCGGGGTCAGGGTGCACACTCAGACACACGGTGCTAACAGAGGGTCCTATCTAAAGCGACATCCTCCGGGTGTCAGGGTTTGATCCTGTGGCCTACCTACCCCACAGTCTTTGTGACCAACTAGAAAGTAGTTTCTATCAAAAAATAAGAAAGGTAACACAATAATGAAGATAATAAAAATTTTTACTTATTTTAAGATATACTTTTATTATATATTCGGCATATGAAAATTGACATATTTATCATATACACATATATAGAGAATAAAATAGTATTTCTGAATTCACCATTCATTTATACCATGTTTTTCAAAATTTACAAGATTTACTTATTAAGAAAAGCATAACTAAGTGGACCACTGCTATGTGTCTACTGCTTGATGTCTGTGGTATGTGAGTCTGGACAGGAGTCCACGAGCCCACGGGAATAGCAGCTGATAAGCCAAGAATTAACTCACGTCCCAAAGCACATCTGTTTACTTTCAAGTTCTTTATCTGAGGCTCTAAAACAGGAAAGCTTCAGTTACAAGATATAGAAAGAATGGGCAGGCGGGAAGCTAAGGGGCATGGTCTGCAGAGAGCTTTCAATGTTAAAAGTATACTGTACTGCTCTCCAACTGTCTCATATGAGGAAGACTTACCTGGTCAATCCAGCTAAGTTCAACTGGAGACCTGACCTGGTCTTATTTCACTTGAATCACACAACACAAAAGGTGCACAGTAAACAGTTCAATAAATACTTGCAAATGTATTCATTTACTTTTCTTATATTTATTTATGGGTTGTGCAAAGTGGGGGTCAGAGGACAACTTGAGGGACTTCTGTTCTCTCTTTACAGCGTGTGGGTTCCAGGGATTGTCAACAGGTGTCCAGCTTAGCAGTAAGCACCCAAATTCTCTGAGCCATCCTGGCAATCAACAAATTGCCTTGTTTTTTGGAGACAGGTTCACTATGTAGCCCTAGCAGGGCCAAGCTCCCTATGTAGACCAACCAGGTTGGTCTCAATCTCAGAGGGATGAACCTCCCTCTGCATCCCAGCTTCTGCATTAAAGGTATGTGCCACCACGTCTAGTACAGACCAGAAAATCTCAATACCACCATCTTAGCTACTGCTCCAAGCGCATATAAAAACCATCTACTCAACAATCATCTGCCACACTCTGAAATGCCAGAGTCACAGTCTCAACCACAGGTCTAGATCAATCTCAGGACTCTGTTGTGTGAAAACAACATGGGACTTATTCGGTTCTTTTGACACGGTCTCCCTAAGTGGTCCAGACTGGCCCCCAACTTTTACTCTTTCCAGGCTATTATGCATGGATGCAAAGGAGATAGAGATACACATTTTGATAACTCAGAGACCTATCCTACACTTAATGGATGTGACATCAGCCACCAAGAAAAGCACCCTCCCCTTACTTCCTAATGCAAGCCATTTTCTTATCACAGGATTAAAGATGGGTAGAAATACATCTAACAATTCTGCTGTATTTCTTTGTCAAGCACTTGTGTGTCCCTAAGCATGTGTGTTTGCAGGTGTGCACACATGTGTAGAAGCTTAGATGTGGAGGCCAGAGTTGAGGGCAGGTATCTTTGCAAACCACCCTCTATCTTTTTTATTATTATCCATTAAATTTGTTCTTTGACATTTTTGTACACATATATAGTGCATTCTACTTCCTCTTCTTCCCCTCCCCCTACAGGTCCCTTTCCTACATCCATGCCCTACCTCCCTTTTCGGTTTTTTGGTCCACGGATTTTAACCAGGACCATCTGTGTGGGCATGTGTTGGAGCCGTGTGGACTCACCATTTGGTACACAATGGAAGCCGATAACTGTCCCTTATCCAGAATCAATCCATTGCCAACAGTTTATCTGGGAGGGAGAGAGTACCATGAGTCCCTCCCACCCATGATTGGCAGTTGAGTGGCCCAGTCTCCTGTAGGCCCTGTACAGGCAACCACAGGTGCTGTGAGATGGTATTTGTCAGGCCCCGACAACAGCAATTCTATCTCCCCGCTTACAGCTCTTACATCCCTGCTCTCTGTTGTGATGCTCCCTGAGCCTCAGAGGGCGGGTCTAAGTATGCTGTGCTGGGCATCTTATTCTTTTCGAGTCAGGGTCTCTCACTGAACCGGAAGCTCACAGATTCAGCTAGGAAAGCTAGTCACTGAGTTTCAGGGTTCTGTTTGTCTCCCCAACTCCAGAGATTACAGCCCATACCAACCCAGCTGCCTTCTACATGAGCGCTGGAATACAAACTGAAGTCCGTCCTACAAAGCACTCTCTCTGCTTGAGTTCTAAGTTGCTTCTCCCTGTGAAAAGTGTCCACTGGCAGACGCTGAGGACCGGATCCTCACTAAGCAGCCAGGGCACAATGTAACAGATGAGTCACTGAGTCCTCACTAGGCTGCTAGGGACACAATGTAATGAAGGAGTCACTGCTCAGCTCTGGCTGTGCTCCCAGCCTTGCAGCCAGGTCTGGACCTGCAATCTCATGGCTGCCCTGCAGAACCTGACCCCACTCTCCTAGGCCTGACTGTAAGTGGGGGTCTTAATAGCAAGGCTAGATGGGTGTCACCAAGACGGTGAGCCAGGGGTCCAACAGCTGCACGGGTAAGGCTGGTAGAAACTTCTCTCTCTTCTGACCCAGCTCCACAGTCAGGCGGCTCACAGCCTCCTGTAACCAGTTCTAGATCCGAGGCCTCCTCTGGCCTACTCAGGTACCCACACACACACACATGTGCACCCCAACACACACATATAAGTGAAAATATTTCTTAAATAATAATATATAATGCCTGTAATCCCAGCACTAAGGAGGCAGAGGCAGGGGAATCTCTGCATTCAAGGCCAGCCTGGTGTACAGAGTGACTTGCAAGACAACTAGAGTTACACAGAGAAATCCCGTTTTGAAAAATCAAGCAAAGGGGCTGGAGAGATGGCTCAGTGGTTAAGAGTACTGACTGCTCTTCCAGAGGATCTGGGTTCAGTTCCTAGCACCCACATGGCAGCTCACAACTGTCTGAAGATCCAGTTGCAGGGGATCTGACACCTTCACACCAATGCACATAAAGTTAAATAAACCATAAAAAAATATTTAAAAAAAAAAAGAAAAATCAAGCAAACAAAAAACTATAGCAGCTAGCCAGTCATTGTGGCACACACCTGTAATTGAAGCATTTGGAAGACAGGAGGATTCTGAATTGGAAGCCAGCCTGAGCAAAACAGTGACTGCAAAGCCATCACTGGATACACAGGGAGACCCTATCTGAAAAAAATTTTACAATTACGAAGTCACCATTGTTAATAATCTGACAGACAGAAACTTGAATAAACACACCCTAAACATCTAGATGCTTAGGTAGAAGAACTTACACGCTCATGTGAATCTTCACTATTATTTCAAGTGTTCTGAGACTAACTGTCAAGTGTTCTGAGACTAACTGTCAGGTGTTCTGAGACTAACTGTCAAGTGTTCTGAGACTAACTGTCAAGTGTTCTGAGACTGTCAGGTGTTCTGAGACTAACTGTCAAGTGTTCTGAGACTAACTGTCAAGTGTTCTGAGACTAACTGTCAAGTGTTCTGAGACTAACTGTCAAGTGTTCTGAGACTGTCAGGTGTTCTGAGACTGTCAGGTGTTCTGAGACTAACTGTCAAGTGTTCTGAGACTAACTGTCAGGTGTTCTGAGACTGTCAGGTGTTCTGAGACTAACTGTCAGGTGTTCTGAGACTAACTGTCAAGTGTTCTGAGACTGTCAAGGCCTTTTTCACTCTGAGTTACAGTGGCAGGTGCATGCAAAATGTGCCAGAAGTGTTGGCTTAAAATGAACTCACAGTTCAGGAAGCATCACAGAATGGCATTTATGAGTCATTGGTCTCTAAACTGGAGACAAGATATGCTGCCCTCTAGCGATTTCAACGGCACAATCAACAGCAAGTCTCTCAGGAGTGAGTGGGAAACTTTCACATTCATTGCAAGTAGAGAACTAATTCAAACCTTCATTTCATGTAACAGTTGCAACAAGAAGGGCAGAACAAACACCTGCTGTTCCCATCAAGCTTAAGATGTTAGTGCATAAGAGTTCAGACATATGGGGGGCTGGAAAGAAGGCTCAGCAGACCCTTAGAGCTCTCAGGCAAAGCCACATAGCCAACTGGTGAGTGCCAGGTTCACAAGAGACTGTCTTAAAAAAATCCAGTGGAAACTGATGAAGAGAGACACCCAGAACTGACCTCCTGTCCACAGGCATGTAAGTCAGTGGTAGAGCACTGAGCGTGTACAAGCCCTGTGTTACATCCCCAGTACTGGAAAAGAGAAAAAAGTAAGACACTCACAAAATACTAACACCTACAAAACTGAGTCTTCTTGCCTCTGCAGTACGTGGTCTCCAAGCTTCACATTCTGGTGGACCTCTGCAGACACTCTCTGCCCACAAAGTTCAGAGCCATTATAAGGCTATAAGTTATAAGGTGTTGCTCGGCCTCATCAGCGGTCAGGCGGTATGGAATACTGACCTATGAACTCTTTTTCTCACCTGAAAACCAGGATGATTCTACACTGGGCTTTATTAGGGTCCTTCTATTTCAGTTCGTTATAAGACAGGCTCTTATAGCCAGCCACGCCTTTAATCTCAGCATTAGAGAGGCAGGGCAGGTAAATCTCCGTGAGTTTGAGGCTAGCCTGGTCAACAAAGTCAGGACAGTCAAAGCTATTACACAGAGAAATTCTGTCTCAAAAAAACCAAAAAAACAAAACCAGAAAAAGAAAAGATGGGCTCTTACTACTATGTATCCCAGTGCCTTGCTGGAAACCAGCACTGGCAGCTGGCCTTGATGTCATGGTCCTGCCTCAGCCTCCTGGGTGCTGAAGGTCCTTGTTATGAGTAATATCACGATTTTCCCTGAGAATGGTTCTTGACTCCGAGAAGAAAGTGTGCTCAACATGAAGTGCTCAGCAAAGACCCTAGCACAAGATAATCAGCATCAACGTGATTACCATAGGCTCAAGCAATCCTCCTGCCTCAGCATACCAAAGTAGTTAGGACTACAGATAAGATACAATCAGATCATAACCTAAATTATTCAAAAAATTTCCCCACAGAACAAAGGCAGGCTGATCTCTCTGAATTCCTGGCCAGCCTGGTCTACATAGTGAGTTCTAGGACAGCCAGAGCTATGTACCCCAAAAAGCATAAATAACAACAACAACAGCAACAACAGCAAAACCCAACCACTAGGCCATCTCTGCTGCTCCAACCCCCTCTTCATTCCCTTATTTCAAGCTTAAGAGGGGTTTACAGAAAGAAACAATGTTAAATCATTCCTTTCTTCTAATCTCATTCACAAAACCTCTGACTCTCAGCACTTCTGAGCTCCAGACCAGCCTGGTTTATGAGTTCTGGCCAGCTAGGGCTACAGCGGACACTTTTTCTTCTTGGATATTTCACAAGGTATTTCTCTCTTAATGCTTAATACGTAAGACACTTCAGCAAATGATTCAATCTATAAAAGAAAAACTCACAGGCTTCAGAAAACCTCAAAAACCTCTACCTTACCTGTATCGTTTGCAAGGGAGTTAGGGTCAGACCCTCCAAGGGTAGCTTCAAACTCCTCCTGGAGGCGATAGGCCCTCTGCAGCAGAGCTTCAAGTTTGTGGATGAATTCCGTACTAATTATGTCCTACGAAGACAGAAAAATAACAGAAACACACAGTAACTATTACACCCAGTGTTAACAATCTGTACACAGAAACCTGCCTTCTAACGAGAAACTTGTGTGTAGACAGAGCTGGCGCAGGGATCACTTGTGCTGGTGGCCGTACCTAATCATAAAAATTCAGACAGACCTACTGCTTTTGTAGTAGAGAGGAAGAACTGGGTCCTGACTGATCATTTAAGTAGACTAAGCGTTTTTAGGTTTGAGCATATAGAAGAATTGCCTAGAGCATTTGCTCAGTTAGATTTAGGGCCTCTTGTCCCGGGCTTCTGATTCTGCAATCTACTCCAATTTTGAAATGATCAATAAAGACTCAGTTCAACCTCTGTATTACAAAACAATAGAAATCAACTGCGTCTGCTGCTTCTGCCCATCCTGAGCTGGAGAGTGGGTTCAGCATGAAGAGGCGCTCCTGCAGAGGGCCCGCCCTGCCTGGCTTTGCTTCCAGCACCCGCGGGGCAGCTCACCACTGTTTGCTACTCTAGTGCCAGAAGACGCAACACCCTCCTCTGACCGCTGCAGGCAGCTGGCACACTCATGGTACACATTCATACATGCAGGGACAAACTTATCCATATAAAATAACAAAACAATTTTTAAAAAACCAGAAGTGCTTAAAAGCTTGGAAAGAAAATGCCCAGCAAGAAGCCCCTCGTGCTGGGCAAGATCCTAGGCCTGGGGAAGCAGTGGCAGACAAGCTGGGTGTTTCTGATCAGCCTGGTCTACTAAGAGTCCTAAGCTGTCAGGGGCTACATAGGGAGACCCTCTTTCAAATCAAAACAAAACAAACCCCCAAAATCTCCCATATAGTCCCAAGCTGGGAAAGCTAACAATGTGTTTGACTGCCGGGAAAGAAGCCCTTCCATAACCGGAGGCAGAACGTCCTTACGTCCACGCTTTCTTCAGCGATGGCATCTCCGGCTCCCAGCTTAACAGAGCCGCAGGCCTCCTCTTCCGCCTGTCTACTGCGGAAGGTCAGCGCTTGTTCCCATCGACGCAAGGCCTCTTCAAACAATTCCATACCTAAGAATTAAGAGCGGAGTGATTGTAAATGGGGAAAACCATGTTTCCTTAACATGTAACATCAAAAACAGAAACTGGGAGGAAAGCTACCTACAGGAGCTATTATTGCTGTGATAAATACGATCATGTTGTTTGTATGCTTGCGGGAGGAATTTGTGTACAGCTGCAGGCTAGGGATGCCCTAAAATGCTGTGGTTAGAGCTTAAGGGTCCATTCTGGAGGAAGTGTGGAAGGACCAGAATGCAGACAGAAATGCAGAATGGACGCAGCCTCATGAGGTTCCAGAGAGAAAGGACTCTGTTGAGAACTGTGCAAAGGGCTATTGACCTTACACGCTGATGGAAGAATCCGGTTACTCTGGCCATGTCGTGAGAACTTTTGTGAGACTGAATTAATTCATAATGAACTAGCGTGGTGTAGTGGGACACGCCTTTAAGCCCAGGACTTTGGAGGTAGAGGCAGGTGGATCTGAGTTCGAGGCCAGCGTGATCAACAGACTGAGTTCCAGGACAGCCGGAGGTACATATCGAGACCCTGTCTCAGACAGTAACAAGATGTAATAAACAGGAGATTCAAGTAATGGTCCCAGGCCTGGGTTCAGTTCTTCCCAGAAGTAGCTATGATAAGAACAGAGGAGCAGATGCAGCCTGGCTGTCCCAAGAGTGGGAAAATATTCAGAAGTGAACCCCTTTCTGCCCAGTCATTCCCTTCCCTGCTCGAAGGCCAAACATGTGAAGATTTTTGGGCACATCTGCTATCTAGCATGAACCTCTACTGAAGGGAACACAGCTTGCTTGGCATAAGGAGAGAAGCAGGCTGAAGGACCCGATCCACATCAGGAGCAGCTGGTCCCAACACTCAGTCAGCTTCTAAGTCATTCATGCTTGTGAAGTCAAGAGGGATACTCAGCTATTAAATAGATTTTCCTCCTACTTGGTGGTTTTTCTGGATACAGGACACAATGATATCTAGACAAAAGAGACTAAATCAGGTCCTAACGCTGCCACTAGCCGAGAGTCCAAAGACTACAACAGGTTAGCATATAAGGCTGAGTGAAGGCACCCCAACACATCAGGTCTTTGCTTCTGGAACCTGGGTTCTCTCATAAGGAAGGGTCTTTGGAGACGTGGCTAAGATCAGGGTGTCCTCGAGAGGCTGCTTTAGAATACCTCGTAAATCAAATCACCAGTGTAATGGAGAGGTTTGGGTAGATGGGACACACCAACGTAAATCAAATCACCAGTGTAATGGAGAGGTTTGGGTAGATGGGACACACCAACGTAAATCAAATCACCAGTGTAATGGAGAGGTTTGGGTAGATGGGACACACCAACGTAAATCAAATCACCAGTGTAATGGAGAGGTTTGGGTAGACGGGACACACCAACGTAAATCAAATCACCAGTGTAATGGAGAGGTTTGGGTAGACGGGACACACCAACGTAAATCAAATCACCAGTGTAATGGAGAGGTTTGGGTAGACGGGACACACCAACGTAAATCAAATCACCAGTGTAATGGAGAGGTTTGGGTAGACGGGACACACCAACGTAAATCAAATCACCAGTGTAATGGAGAGGTTTGGGTAGATGGGACACACCAACGAGAGAGTGAGGTGGAGAGTAATGTAGAAGAGTGATGCTGTCACAACCCCAAGGAATGCTGGGAGCCATGAGCCACTGGGAGAGGAAAGAACTGAATTCTCTCACAGGTCTCCTAGAGAAATGTGACAGTGGGTTAACCAGCACAGGACCAAACTATAGGCCCTCTGAATGTGGGTGACAGTTGTATAGCTGGGACAGTCTGTGGGGCCACTGGCAGTGAGACCAGGATTTATCCCTACTGCTTGAACTGGGTTTTTGGAACCCATTCTCTTTGGAGGGATTATCTTGCTCAGCCTGGATGTAGTGGGGAGGGCCTTGGTCCTGCCTCAAAGCAATGTGCTAGACTATGTTGTCTCCCTCTGAGGAGTGGATGGGGGTGGGAATGAAGATTGGGGGCAGAAGTAGAAGAGAGTGGGAACTGGAATTGGTATATAAAATTTCAAGAAAAAAAAGAAATGTGACTGAATTGACACCTTGATTTCAGCTCATTAATAATGATTTTGGACTTCTGGCTTCAGAACCCTGAGTGAATTGTTTTTTGTTTAAGTCTCTGTGTTTATGGTAATTTATTATATTACTCTCAATAAACGAATACAGCTGGTGGTGTTATATAGCGTGAATTCAACAGACATGGGTCATTTTAAAATTACAGTTGATTCTCTTAGAGGAAATCACTGTCTTTGGTTTTGTTCCCCCATCAATGCTGGGGATCACACCCAGGACATTAAAAGGCCATCCTCGCTCTTTGCCACAGAGCCCCCACCTTCAAATGGAAGCTGAGGTCAGTACCCAGAGCTCTGGAGTTTTGTACCCACCCATCAAATACAAGTTCTCTGGGGTGGTCACTGGAATATTGACAAGCTTGATGTCATCCTCATCCGCTTTGTCCCAGGAGTTAGAGTTCCCACAAGCACAGCTATGGCAGGAGTTGACACTCTGGACCTGAAATGAAGGCCAAGGAAAGTGAATCATCATGTATACTTGTATGTGAGCGTGCGCGCGCGCACACACACACACACACTCACTCTGGACCTGAAATGAAGACCAAGGGAAGTGGATCATCACACACTTGCTCATGAATGAGCATACACACACACACACTCACTCTGGACCTGAAATGAAGACCAAGGGAAGTGGATCATCACACACTTGCTCATGAATGAGCATACACACACACACACACACACACACACACACACTCACACTCTGGACCTGAAATGAAGACCAAGGGAAGTGGATCATCACACACTTGCTCATGAATGAGCATACATACATACACACACACACACACACACTCTGGACATAAAATGAAGACCAAGGAAAATGGATCATCACACACACTTGCACACGTGTGTGCACGCACACACACCCACACTGGATCTGAAATGAAGATCAAGGAAGTGGATCATCATGCACACTCACACATGTCCACTCATGCACGCACACCATACACACACACACACACACACATACACACATGGTCTCCTATATAGCCAACAATGACTTTGAATGTTTCATCCTTCTGCCTGGAATTACAGGTGTGAGCCACTATACCTGGTTTTTATACAGTACTAAGGAGGAGCCCAGAGTGGCAAGCATGCTAGGTAAACATTATCCTGAGGTACATGCCAAGCCTGCTATGGTATTTACAAATTATTTACATATGTTTTATAATTATGGCTTAGGTAAGTTCCACCTGAAGAAATAATTCTGATTATATACAAATTTAGTTCTCATGTGACTCTTAACTACTCTGACCCTGCTGTTAAAAATATAAAAATAAAACAATATTTAATATCTAGAACATAAATCAGTATTGACATCCCTTTACTGTGTTAGCACTTACAGACTCCGGTATTTGGGAGTTCTGACATCGCTGAGACCTATCTAGATTTGCATGGCTACTGCTCATGTACCTTCCTTCTCTAGGAAAACCTACTGTGCCAACCAGGCCAGTCACTGCATGCAAATGACCCCACTCCCTAATTTTAGCTCTGTTCTCTGGAAAGAAATCGAAATGCAAATCTCTATGTGCCTTTGGTGACTGCCTGCTTCTCTGCTGACATCACAAGCTCACAGGAGGAGGTCAGCATCCTGCCTGCAGTGGCAGTTCCTCCTCCAAGTCCATCGATCCTTCCAATTCATCATTTCTAAAACATCTCTTGCCACACCTTTATATGTTTTAAATTTTTTTATTTTAATTATATATATGCACATGTGCCTGTGTGGGGTTATGTGCCTAAGGAAGTCAGGAGGGTGTATCAGGTCCTCTAGGGCTGGAGTTACAGGTGGCTGTGAGTTTCTCAGGGGTTCTCTGCAGAAGCAGGACATCCTCTTCACTTCTGAGCCCCTCCTCTCAGCTCCCTTGATGCCACTTCTCAGGTTTTGTAGACCTAAATTCCTCCTGTCTTCTGTGTCATGGCCCTGATCTAAGTTTTCGTTGCCTGCTGTCTAAAGGCAGGGCCCTGCCTCACAGCCTTTGTGGCAGAACAGTAGGCCGGCTGAGCAAGTGTAGAGATGAGTCAAGTCCCTGGAGCTACTTCTGCTAAGAGAGGCCACTTTAACACTCACTTGAGAAGCACCCACGGCTGAGGAAGCCACAGCTAGGAGTGTCATCTGTGCCCTGCTGTCCAGCTCTCAGAACTGCAAGTCTGCAGGTCTCTAGTCTAGGTGTCCTGCTCTGTCACAGGTCTTTAAACTTCAGCATCTTTTCCTCGGCATAGTGACACTCTGATGCAGCAGTCTAGCCAACCCGGAATGAGGCAACAGAATGACTTGAGCCCAAAAGCACAGGGCGAGCTCAGAAACACAAGACCCTCTTACTCAAGCGCTGGAGCCATCACATCTTGTCCAGCACAAAGGATGCTGCTGCACTGCTTCTGAATCAACACTAGCCATCGAAGCTATTCTCAAAGGACCAAATGGACCGTATCACTCATTCAGTGAAACTGGATGCCAGCAGCAAAGGAAACAGACTTGACCAGATTGTCTCTTAAGAGCAGCAGATCCGTGATACTTAGGCTAATAAGAGATATGTAAACAGTGTTAAGAAGAGGAATAATAAAGTATGCTTTTCTTACAGAAGCTAAGCTCTGGGCAGAATCCGAGTATTTGCTGAAAAGTCCTCCATTAGTGTAGTTACAGGACTGAGATCCTTTGTCCTTGGTAGAACTTAGTGACAAGGTCAAATTCTGTCTGCTGCTGGAACAACTTGAACCTGGTAAACAAACACATCAAGACCAAAAGCATCAGCAAGTCCAACAATAACTTTCAGGAAAAATTTAAGTTATATTATAGTTCAGAAAACGCCTGATGTTTTAAAAAACACATTTTACTCAAGCATATAAATTATTAAATGTTCAACGTTTTTAAAATATACATTTCTCAAGTTTGTGTATTATACATACTATACCAGATTTAATAACAGAGTAAAACATTCAGCTAACTGCTCAGGACAGTTTTGAACAGCTTTCTGTAATCGGTGTAGAAATATTGGCCACAGCCTCACAAACTGTCAGTATAAAACATAAGCACTTTCCCCCTGAATTCCAGCTTCTCTTTAAACGTGTTAGGATTTGTGCACACCTGACACCCCGCCACCCGCTTGCACACTCGTCTGCAGAGTATATACAGGTCTAGTTTCTCTCGGCATGACAGCTCAGTGTAGAAGGAGGGGCGACGGGCTGCATCCCGCCACCCAACTAGCTTTACACCCGAAATAATTACACGGAAACTGTATTCTTTTAAAACACTGCTTGGCCCATTAGTTTCAGCCTCTTATTGGCTAATTCTCACATCTTGCTTTAACCCATATTTAGTAATCTGTGTAGCACCGCGAGGGGTGGCTTACCAGGAGAGATCTTAACCTGCATCTGTCTTAGAGAGGAGAGGCATGGAGACTGCCTGAGGTGTCTGCCTGACTCTGCTTTCTTTCTCCCACAATTCTGTTCTGTCTATTCCGCCTACCTAATTTTCTGTCCTATTAAAGGGCCAAGGCAGTTTCTTTATTAACCAATGAAAGTAAGACATAGACAGAGGACCCTCCTCCATCAACTCAGGCTGTTCTGCTTTAAAATCCCAGTACACATGTTATGTGACCTTGGTACTTTCTTCATATGTAAGTGTTTTAAATACATAAATGAGAGCAACATGCAACTGTAGTTGTCATTCAGAGGATTGCTATAAAAATTCAATAAAATGCTGAATACAGTGCTTGCCTGAGTCCTAGTAAAATCTCAGTAAATAACCAACGGTGACCAATCATGTGTGCCAATTAATAAAGCAAGAAACCATAAAATACATGAAACAGTAAAATGCTGAGAAATCTCTCCTGGTCAAGGGATTATTATTATTATCATCACATTCTTATTTATGTTGTGTGTATGGGGGCCCATGTGCTACACGAGCATGTGGTAGTCTTCTTTCCACCACGCGGGTCCTGAGAACAAACCACAGGCTGCCAGGCTCGCAGCAGCGCCCTTACCCGCTGAGCCATCTCGTCTGCCCCAGGTAACTATTCTCATTGCTACAATTCAGCAGTGTGTACCATATCTCTTATAAAAAAAAAATACAAATCCTTTAAAGGTCTGCAACACTTCTACAACTTGATAATAAGGAAATAGGCAAAAGCACGCAGAACAAGCTGGGCAAGGTGCTGCACACCTATAGAATCCCAGCACCAAGGATGTAGCCATGAGGATCAGAAGTTCAAAGCCAGCCTTGGTACACAGTGCTGTGGAACAATCCTTTTGCTCACTGTGAATATGCATTACTCTGACTGGTTAACAAAGAACTGACAGGCCAATAGCTAGGCAGGATTTTCTGGGCAGAGAGAACACTGGGAAGAAGGGTAGAGTCTGAGGAGTCAAAAGGAGGCACCATGAGACCCAGAGCAAGCAGGAGGGGAAGGACATAGAGGAGGTATATGAGCCTGGGACAGCACACAGATCAACGGAAATGGGTTAATTTAAGTTATAAACCTAGCTAAAACAGCCTAAGCTATGGGAGCATTTATAATTATTAAGTCTCTTTGTGGTTACTTGGGGAATGGCTGGTGGGACAGAAAAGTCTGACTACAACATAATGAAATCAAGGCCAGCTGGGGCTCCAGAAGACTCTGTTAAACAAAACTCACAAATTAAAAAAATCACAAATACCATAAAGGTAACAGAGATCAATTATAGTAGTATATTTATACAAATGCAATAATTACTGTTTTACAAATGACAGTATACACTATTGATTTAAAATGATAGTCTCACATGTTATCAAATTCTTTGGAGGCAGGCTGTGAATGTACTATCATAGTTTTACAGTTTTTAAAAAATGTTTATTATCTTAAGTTATGTGTGTATGTATCTGCATGTGATATGTGCACGCGGCGAGGTGCTCAGAGGCAGTGGTGTCAGACTTCCGAGGCTGCCAGATGTGGATGCTGAGGATGGAACCCAGTTCCTCCGCGAGACGGGCTCTCAACCCTACAGCTGCCCCACTTCTCCTGCCTCCCAAACTTTATTTTACTATACGATTTATTGACACATAGTTTTTGTTTTATTTAATTTTGGTTTTCAAGACTGGGATTCTTTGTGTGGCACCACCTCTTGCTGTCCTAGAACTCACTCTGTAGACCAGGCTGGCCTTGAACTCACAGAGATCCGCCTGCCTCTGCCTCTGCCTCCCAAAAGCTAGGATTAAAGGCATGCACCTCCACCACCCTGTGACACATATCAAATTTTAAGTCAGTATTCTTATGTGTAGATGTACAGATGTGTAACAAAGAATTGTCAGTCATGACTTCAGGGAAGCAGGACTCTATGTGGCTTTAACACATCTCTCTTTTCTCCTCTGTGCTTTCTCATCCTACAGACTGGTGCTCCGGCTGTGATAGTGTCTCCTGCTCCACAGATTTAATCTGAGAATTTCCACAAACCTTTGTCCGATGCTGCTCGTTTAGTCTGTTCAAGTATGAGGTGCTCCGGTTCCCATGGCAGTACTTTTCCTTTCTTTTTTCCACGTCTTCTTTTAAAGTGATGGGCAAATAAGATTACAGATACAGCGCTCACCGCAGTCACCACAAACAGCTTTTTAGCTACTGGTGAAAATTTGATCTGGAAAAGATTGGGAAAAAAAATCTCATAGTTTTTCACTAAAATTAGCTGTTGGAGGATATCTGATGACACTGTGAGCCCTTAGACTGTGTTATTTACTGGAAAAACCTGTTTCTAGTTGTGGTGTGGCCCAGCCCTAGCACATATCTTTAATCCAAGAGCTTTTTGCTTGAATATTGTAAACAGGATTAAATAAAGTCAACCATAGGTCAAGAGGAGAAGTAAGCAACCAGTTGACAGGAAGTGAACATAAGATTATTAAGAAAAACCATAGAGAGAGGGAGTCAGGAGGCTGGATAGAGGCACAGGAAATAGAAGAGAGGAACTTTGAGATGGAGACTTGTTTGAGATGGCATATGAGGAAAGTCAGGGGGTGCTGTTCTCTGCCTCGCTGAGCCAGCAGGCTTTCACCCCAGCATCTGGCTCCCAAGTTTTTATTGGCAAATTAGAATGTTTGAGATTTTGTTAAAAAAACAAATACAAAAAAAAAAAAAAAAAAAAACAACAACTAGCCTTTAATACCAGCACTAGGGAGGCAGAGATAGGTGGATCTCTGAGTTCGAAGCCAGCCTGGTCGACAGAGCTAGTTCCTGAACAGTCAGGGCTGCACAGTGAAACTATGCCTTGAACCCCCACCCCAAAAACACAAAACCCCTAAAATTAGATCGTCTATAAACATTATGAAGAGTCTATGTATCCCTCTTTTAGGGCCAGCCAGTCTGTTTTAACACTCTGTTACTCACTGCTCTGAAGTTATCTAAGTTTGGAATGTACATTATTATTTCAAAGTCAGTAGATATGTAGAATAATTCAACCCTGTGAACATTTATAGACAAAGTGATGATTAATCTATGCAACTGAGTCTTCTTGTGGGGGAGAGGGCTCTTCTGTGTAGCTCTGGCTGTCCTCGAACTCACTCTGTAGTCCAGGCTGGCCTCAAACTCGAGAGATCAGCCTGTCTCTGCCTCTCAAATACTGGGATCAAAGGTGTGTGCTACCACTGCCTGAATCTTCTATATGAACAATTAGCAAGATTTTTAAGTACAGAAATGATTACATCAAACTTTAAAGCTGAGCTCATTTTTAAAAGCCATATCTGGAATTTTAGGCAAACAGAAGTTAACTTATTTCTAAATACCACAGGAATAAGTGATTTTACTCATAAATTAACTAAAAAATATTTTTAGAATCCTACTGTCTGGGTTCTACATTACTTGGCGCCAATGCCCTCTCCTGGTCTCTATGGACCATGGCATATACACAATGCCCAGACATATACACAGGCAAAACACCCATACACATAAAATCAAATATTTTTAAATTAGAATAAAAGATCCTAAGAACAGACTATAACCACAGAACGAGTGGAAAGACCTGCAAGATGGCGACACAGAAACAAGCTCGCATCGTTAGCAGGGCTGTGGGGATGGAAACCAGCATGGCAGCTCCCCACAAAATGAAAAGAATAAATGCCTGATTCCGAAGTTCTACTTCTGAAAAGAACTGAAATCGGCGTCTGGCCCGTCTTCCCTCCTTTGTGTTTGGGTGCCCGTGGGCACGAAGGGGGCAGTAGGGTCTTCACAAACCACTGTCCACACTGACCCTGGCGCTCACTCATCTGGACGGATGAGCTGGCGCTCAGCACCAGGGCCTCCCCACGACTAGACAACAGTGGGTCCCCACGTTGCCTGGCTTTTCTGTTTGCCTGATTTTTAATGTGAATTCTGGGGATCAAATCTGGGTCTTCATACTTGAACTGAGACATCTCCCCAGCCCCATTTCTCTAGCTTATTTTTTTTTTTAAACAGGAATCCCTTTATAGTCCAGGCTGTCCTTAAATTCCTGCCTTTAGGGCTGGAGAGATGGCTCAGCACTTAAGAACACTGACTGCTCTTCCAGAGGTCCTGAGTTCAATTCCCAGCAACCACATAGTGGCTCAAAGCCATCTATAATGAGATCTGGTTCCCTCTTCTGGCCTGCAGGCATACATGCAGACAGAACACTGTATACACAATAAATAAATAAATTTACTAAAAAAAAAAAAAAAAAAAAAAAATCCTGCCTTTACCTCTGGGGCGCTGAGGTCACCGGTGTGTGGCACCGTGATAGTTAAAAGCAGACTTTCAGAGACTACTTAGACATCCAGGATCACAGAAGCATTAGTCGAGATGGTTAAAACATGGAAGCAAGCCAAGTGGCTCACAGACAGATGAAAAGGTGAGCAAAGATTTGTGCATCCATACAATGGAATATTGACTCCATATTAAGAGGAAATTCCATTATCTGTCACATGTGGATAAATCTTGAAGATATGCTTAGTAAAACACACGAGTCATTAAAAAAAAAGAATAATGGGGTTAAAGGTATATGTTACCACACCTGGATAAGGTTTTTTTTTTTTTTTTTTTTTTGGTTTTTTGAGATAGGGTTTCCTCTGTGTAACAGTCCTGGCTGTCCTGGAACTAGCTCTCACAGAGATCTGCTTGCCTCTGCCTCCCAAGTGGGATTAAAGGCGTGCGCCACCACTGCCCGGCTAAGAAAGGAAAACTTTTTAAACTAATACAGCATATATAATCTACTTTAATGAAATATTTATATTTGCATAAAATATAAAATATTTATACATAATATATATATTGTGCCGGGCGGTGGTGGCGCACGCCTTTAATCCCAGCACTCGGGAGGCAGAGGCAGGCGGATCTCTGTGAGTTCGAGACCAGCCTGGTCTACAAGAGCTAGTTCCAGGATAGGCTCCAAAGCCACAGAGAAACCCTGTCTCGAAAAACCAAAAAAAAAAAAAAAAAAAAAAAAAATATATATATATATTGTGAAATATGTATACGCACATATACATATACACAAAAAATGTTTAAAGTCGGCATTAACTGCTTTAGCATTTTAATATGCTGTGTGACATCCTCCAGGGCTGGGAGGGTCGCTCAGTGGTGGTCTGCCGGCTCAGCAAACTCTGGGTTCAAGTCCTCATTACCACAGAACAGTCTCAAGGGAAACAAATGTCACAAACAAATTCCATTGAGCAATATAAACGTGCTATTCAAATTCAGTCCATTTCAGGTTTACCTGGGAGAGAGAATAGTACCAAGACACAGGCAGGTCGAACACTCTCAGTGTGGCCGTCCTCAAGGAGAACTGTGATTCTCTGACTGTTTCTTCGGACATGACTCCTCTACCTGATCTGGGTTCAATGAAACAGACATTAGTCAGCCACAGGGGCTTTGGTTGCTTTTGCCATGAAAGATGCAAAGTTAAATTCTTTCCAGCTGTGGTGTTGTTCATACCTTTAACCCAGTTCTTGGGAGGGAGAGGCAGGCAGATAGATCTTGAGTTTGAGGTCAGCGTGGTCTACATGGTAAAATTAGAGAGCCCACTCCTGCAGGTTGTTCTCCGGTGCCCACAGAGCACCTAATAATATAATAAAAATATTTAAACTGTCAATTTTGCAATTATGCATGCATGATATTGCAATGGAGCTAAAGCTGCCTTTATCAGTTACCAAAACAGCAAAGGAGAGCATGCACTGTGTTTATACTTAGTCTTGACCAAAGGCTAACCACAGCAAAGGAGAGCATGCACTGTGTTTATACTTAGTCTTGACCAAAGGCTAACCTAACTGTGATGAAAACGCAGTAGATTTAATCCTCATGTTCAAGTCAAACGTTTTCCTTAGAAAACAACAGTTTCTACCAGAAGGCAGAATGAATGAGAACACGTTACATATATACGTATGAAGATTCCCTGAGTCAAAAAGCCTTTGCTCTGTATATTAACCTAAAACAATTACAGGGAGAGGAGAGGGCATGGGGAGATTTGCATGTTCTAGAGCAGGGATCCTCACCCTTCCCAGTGCTGTGACCCATTAGCACAGTTCCTCACACTGTGGAGACCCCCAACCATAAAATCGTTTCCGTTGCTACTCCACAATGTAATTTTTCTACTGATATTAATAGTAATGTAAACACTATTTCCTGTGGCTGTAGGCAACTCCTCGCAAGGGTTATTCGACACTACAGTGGGGTCACGACCCACAGGTTGAGAACCGCTGTTCTAGGTTCTCTTTCTGGTTAAAGTTTTTCTATCTGAGTAACTAAAATCTAACTCTTCTCGATTTCCTTCACGCAAGTGTGCGTGGGTGCTGCCTGGAGTCCAGAATACGTTCTTGCGCATGGGAAGGAAACTCAGAGTTCAGTAGTTGGCCTGAATTTTCATACTTATTCTCACATTGCTTCATTTAAACAACATTCTACAAGTGTCATATATATACTACTATACTACATAACATATAATAAACAATTATTTATCATATGCAAGCGTGGGTGTCTTAGGGCAACCTGTGGTCTTTCCTTCTACCACATGCGTCCCAAGGATCAGACTTAGGTAGTCAAGCTTTTTGGCAAGTTCCTTAACCTACTGGGCCATCTCACCAGTGGCTGGCATTCTTGACACCAAAGGTCAGCTATTGAGCGGACCAGTGGCGGCACACACCTTTAATCCCAGCACGCAGGAGGCAAAGGCAGGCAGATCTATGAGTTCACGGCCAGTGTGGTCTATAGAATGAGTTCCTGGGCAAATGGAAAAACCCTGTCTCAGAAAGCAAAAGCAAACAAAGTCAATTACGTGTATGCTTACGTATTTTATTTTTTATTTTTATTTTTTTCTGTTTTTGTTTTGTTTTGTTTTTCGAGACAGGGTTTCTCTGTAGCTTTGGAGCCTGTCCTGGAACTAGCTCTTGTAGACCAGGCTGGCCTCGAACTCATAGATCTGCCTGCCTCTGGCTGTTCTTCCAGAGGACCGGGGCTGGTTCTCAGCACAGACAAGGTGGCTCACAGCCATTTCTAACTCTAGCCCCAGGGAATCCCACGCCCTCTTCTGGACTCCACGGGAACTGCATGTGCCTAGAGCACAGACACGCCTGCAAGCAAAACACCATACACTTAAGGGGATTAAAAAAAAAAAAAAAACCCACTGTCTGGTGACAAAAAAGCTTATTTGAATTTGCTGCAGTACTTTGCTCAAGAATCTTGACAAAGTTTTTTTTTTTTTTTTTTTTTTTTTTTTTCAAATTCTAGATATCTCGTTTCATTTCTCCAAGGAAAGCAGAAAATCACCAAGGAAGCTGAAGCCAAATGCAATCATTACTAACTGAAAAACTTCAAAAGTAGGCATTTCAGTTGATCACTGAAGTATAATTAAAATAAACACCGAAGCAGTTTCATGACTACTCAAATTTGTAAAAGAAATCTTAAAACATCACTAAAAATTACTTCATTCATTCCATTCCAAACACGGGCCTGTTAGAAAGTGCCATCAACCGAGTTTTCATTTTAAACATCCTAAAATTCGATTCCACAATTCTGGCTCTCTAAGCAAAAAGTAACGCTAGATTTTGACGTGAAGCATGAAATCTACACAACTTAAGTCTGAGGAGGAATTGTCTGTGTCTGTGTCTCTCTCCACCCCCAACAGGAGGAGGGGGGACAGGGTCCCCTATAAGCCAGGTAGGCCTCGGAATTCAGTAAGTAGGGAAAAAGGACCTTGGATCTCTGATCTTCCTGCCTCCACCTCCCAAGTGCTGAGGTGAGATTACTTACACGTGTGCACCCACTCCTCTGGTCATCTGAGGAGATGTTTTTAATGCGGTAAAAATCGTTACTGACAATAACCTAGTAACAAGAGCAGCCTGCGAGGTCTGTTTTAACACAGACGGCTAGTGGTCACACCTGTAATCCCATCACTTTGGAGGCAGAGGCAGGAGGATTTCCACCAGCTGGAGCCTGGTGTCGTTTTCACAATGAGTTCCAGACCAGTCTGGTGGGCAACAGGGTGGGGCGCTGTCTGAATAAAAATAAACATAATAAAACAAAATGTCTGGGGCGTTCCAGGTAGAGTAGATGCTTGGCGATTTTGGTCAGTGGGCCATTGCTTCTCTGCAGGCGCCCCCCCCAAGACAGGCGTCATCTATCACCCAGGCAGCTCAAGGTCCAGAGGCCGGCGTTCTCTGCACCCCGGATCTTCTCACCCTGCATTTGCCTTGCTCTCTCCCCACCCCGGATCTCCGCGCCCGGCACTTGCCCAGCTCTCTCCGCACCCGGATCTCTCCATCCCGATCTCCGCGCCCCGCACTTGCCCAGCTCTCTTCGCACCCGGATCTCTCCATCCCGATCTCCGCGCCCCGCACTTGCCCAGCTCTCTCCGCACCCCGAATTTCCACACCCCGGATCCCCACGCCCCGCACTTGTCCAGCTCTCCGCACCCCGAATTTCCACACCCCGGATCTCCACGCCCCGCACTTGCCCAGCTCTCTCCGCACCCCGAACTCCCCACCCCATCATCTCCGCACCCAGACCTCCACCCCGCTCCTCCCACGAGCGCGCTCGCCCGCACCTGCGCCTCGTCAGCCTCCAGCCGCAGCCAGCACGGAGCAGCCTCGGGCTGTGGGAGGCAGAGTCCTTCCGGGGTCAGGCCGCAAAGGTAAGGAAAGTGGAGGGCACTGGCGGGCTGCGTGAGGGGCTACGTGAGAGGCCGCTCCCGCCATATTTGTTCAGGGCAGTGGGCTCTATGCGGAATTGCAAACCTTTGGACACCAATCAATAGGGAGCATGGAAGCTGGGAACCTTTCAGGAACATAGGACCATTTGGTCAGCCCGGTTAAAACTATGAAGAGTTTCTCAGTAAAAACGGTCATGGCCACTCAGGATTAAAGAAAATATAATAGGCACACAGCATGCGTGTGCGCGGACACACATGCACACCTTTTTGAGCCCCAGAAGCCCATCCTAGATCCCAAATTAAGAATTTCTGGGCTGGGAATGCAGGTCCGTGGTAGTTTGTGCTGAGCATATACGAGGCTGTTCAATGGATATAAACCCTCCCCAAACCAACCACGCACCTCTGTCACAGACCGAGGCCTCAACTGAGTGAGGTTACAGGCATGGCAAATGGACCTATATAAATGATGCATTTATTATTAGCTTAAATTCTCTACGGCTGCTTGGCAGTGGTGGCGCACACCTTTAATCCCAGCACTCGGGAGGCAGAGGCAGGCGGATCTCTGAGTTCGAGGCCAGCCTGGTCTACAAGAGCTAGTTCCAGGACACCCAGGGCTACACAGAGATAACCTGTAGGAAAAAAAAAAAAGCTTTTAAAAATCTCCACCAAATTAGGTAACCTAAGAATAGCAATGAAGTTAAGAATTAGTTAGATTGAGGATTAAAAATCAAACATTAGTGGGGCTGGAGGGACAATTAAGAGCTCTTGTCTCTCTTGTGCAGCTTATAACTGCCCGTAACTCCAATTCCATGGGGATAGGATGCTCTCTTTTGGCTTTGGTGGGTGCCTGCATACAGGTGGTACACATACAAACATGTAAAATAAATTATCTCCAGAGCAGCAGTCACACCCGCCTAACAGCTGAGTGGCTGGCCTCTCTGACAGCCGCAACCCCCGCCCCCCCACACAGAGTAACCCCAAAGACAGCCTTAGCTACTGAGCAAGCAGCAACCCCTGCTCCCCCACACAGAGTAACCCCAAAGACGGCCTTAGCTACTGACAAGGTGATGGGCAACCTGGAGCTTGACGGAATGTACTAAAATGCTGAAACGATCTCAAAGCAAGAATTTCTGTAGAGGAGATTTTGCTGGGGGCACATCTCCTTTCTTATTGGTTTTTAAAAATACATATTATTTATGTAAGTACATGTCTTCATGGTTTTTTATTGTTTTTATTAATATATATTTTTCTGCTCCCCTCCCTTCCTCTCCTCTCCTCTTCTACCCTCTCCCATGGTCCCCATGCTCCCAATTTACTCAGAGAACTTGTCTTTTTCTACTTCCCATGTAGATTAGATCCATGTATGTCTCCCTTAGGGTCCTCATTGTTGTCTAGGTTCTCTGGGATTGTGGATTGTAAGCTGGGTTTTCTTTGATTTATGTCTAAAAGCCACTTATGAGTGAGTAATATGATATTTGTCTTTCTGGGTCTGGGTTACCTCACTCAATATATGTTTACTAGATCCATCCATTTGCCCACAAATTTCAAGATGTCATTATTTTTTTTCTGCTGTGTAGTACTCCATTGTGTAAATGTACCACATTTTCCTTATCCATTCTTCGGACAAGGAGCATTTAGGTTGTTTCCAGGTTCTGGCTATGACAAACAAAGCTGCTATGAACATAGTTGAGTACATGTCCTTGTGGTACAATTGAGCATCCTTTGGGTTTATACCCATGTAGCTGAATGCGTAAAAGGGGGTGAAGACACAAATTGAATAATCCCAAGGTAACTCCAAAAGATTCCAGTTATAATTCTTTATTGTAAAGGGAAAACTCACAGAACAGGAACGAGAAGTCCAACCTCAAGGTGTGTGACGTGGGAACAAGAGAGCAAGAGCTGGGCGAGCCAGCAGTTTTCTCTGGATACCCAAAGGTCACGCCCCAGCGGTTTTCTCTGGATACCCAAAGGTCACGCCCCAACCTGGTCCAGCCTCTTCAAGGTCATTGGCTGAAGGAGGTTCCCCATCATACCCAAAAGTGGTATTGCTGGGTCTTGAGGAAGGCTGTTTCCTAATTTTCTGAGAAATCGCCATACTGATATCCAAAGGGCTATACCAGTTTGCACTCCCATCAGCAATATATCTTGTATGAAGTATGAGTGTACAAATATCCCACAACATGTGTGTGTATGTGTGTGTTGAATTTGTGTGTACCACATGCATATAGGAACCCAAGGAAGCCAGAAAAGGTCACCAAATCTCTTAGAATTGGAATTACAGATGCTAAGAAGCTAATTCAGGTCCTCTGTGTGTGCATGTGTGTGTGTGTGTGTGTGTGTGTGTGTGTATGTGTCTGTGTGTGTGTGTGTGTATACTCTCCGTGTCAAAGGCCAACAATTTTCATGGCTGGAGTTAAAGGGGGTTTATAAGCTGTTCAACATGGGGAAACACACACTGTGTACATATACAATATTAATAAATAAAAATTTAAAATACTTTTTCTCTGTCTCCTGACATTTACTGCTGTACAAACAGCCAGATCGCATTCCTACCACCACCACAGCTTTCCTGTGCCACAGACCGGACCCTTGAATTTCACAAGTCAAATAATCCTTCTACCCGGACTCTCAGAAAGCAGGATGGAGAAGCAGGAGGACCAAGAGGTCAACGCCAGTCTAGGCTATGTAACAGGGGCCTGTCTTGAAAATAAAATACCAGGGCTGGAGAGATGGTTCAGCAGTTGCAAACCCAGGCTGCCCTTCTAGAGGAGTTGGGTTCAATTCTTAGCACTCACAGGACAACTCCCAACCATCTGTAACTCCAGTCTGGAGTATCTGACACCTTCTGGCCTCCTGGGTCATCACATAGGCAGATGATGTACAGACATATATATATAGACAAAATGACCATATAAATAAATAAAGTTAATTAAAAATTATCACCAAAACAAAGCAAACAAGCCCCTTCCCAAATCCTTGTATGTAGTGATATGCACGGTATGGTACTCTGACCTCTGGGCAGGTCATCAGAGACTGTGGTTAGCAGCAAAACACCCTGGTCAGATGGGATTCATTTACCCATGGAGGGAGGGGCAGGCACTCAGGCTCATGTAGCCCCTCCCATCTCTGAGGATATACACGTGGTTAACAATTGCTAGAGGCATAGGAGATACTCATGGTGGTGCAGCTGCCCTTTAAGTGGTCCATGCTTGAATGACCCCAATTAAATTCATTGGTCCACCAGATTGCATGTGGATGGAAACATTTATTTGGTCTGCTGGTTGTTCTCTCTGGGTGACTAGGAATGGACTCCCTGGGGAAAAGTCATTCAGTGAAAATTGAAAATATTATTAATTTGGATATCGGTGAAAGCAAAGAAGCAATATTCACAATCGGCTGAAATTCGAGACCCTCCTGAGTGGGACCCTTCCGTCTCCTCCGTGTCAGGCCCCACAGAGAATGTGGTTTCAAGGTTAATGTCCTCCACCTCCATCAGAAGATTAAGTAGAAGCCCCCGCGTTAGTAACCTGCTTCTGATGGGGCCGGCACACCGTGCAGAACTCTTGGATACGTCCTCCCACAGAGAGGCCAAATCGTTGGAGGTAATCAGATAAACACGTCTCACTCTGTAATCCTGCCCCCCCGCCCCCCAAGGGTTGGGTCTGTAGGGGTGCACCACCACGCCTAGCTGACAAACCTTTTCAGTTTAGTAGTTTTTATTCACATTTGTTAAAATCAACAGGGAAATGCAACAGACTCACAACTAGAAGTTGTTTTTTTTTCCCCTGTGCTCTCAGCACCGAGAAGATCCCAAGGTTTCAATAAATATTTTATTTGATCTTGAGTTTGACCTAGTGGAAAATGGTAGAGATTAATTTCTTCTTTGTCTATGTGGAAAAGAGAAACGCAATTGCTCCCAGAGAATGTAGGTCTTAAAGTGGAAAACAAACAACGGTCGGGACTGGAGCTGAATTGAGGTAGGTCTAATATTTCATATATATATATATATATATATATATATATATATATATATATATATATATATATGAAATGTTAAAGCATCACACGGTTGCACAGGCTAGCCTGGAAGTCATGGTAAGCCTCCTGCTCCAGCCTATTAAGTGCAGAATTTATAGGAACTCAGATTGCAACCCTGAGACCTTTCAGTGGTTTTTCGTACTGCAGTCAGCAACGCACCGCGACGAGACCTTGGGAAGTCGTCTTGTGACTGCAGCGGGTGGGAGACTACGAACAAAACCGGGAAATGGTCAAGGTAGCACACAGGTCAGCTGCGGTTCCCTAGCAGGGCCCCAGGCAAGCGCAGACTTGAGGGGGGAAGCCAGGCCAGACCCGAGGCTCCGCCCCGGGGCGTGCCTTCCGCCAGGCCCCGCCCCCAGACGCCCGCTGCGGCCGCGGAGACACCGGAAGGAGCGGCGGCTGCCGAGGGGAGCGTCGGGCTGCGGCCGGGATCCCGCGGGCCGCGCTGCGAGCCGTTTTGCGGCCCTGCGGAGCCGAGCGCGCAGGGCTGCGAGGAGGAGCGCTTGGGCGGTGGACGGCGGCGGAGGTGAGCGCGGCGGGAGGGAGGGCGGGCGAGCGGGCGCGCCTGGGCTGTGGCTCGCACCCGCGCGCGGCCCGGCCGGGCGGCTCCTTGGACAGCGACCGAGGTCGGGGAACGCGACCCGTGCGCGCCGCCCCGTTATTCATTGCTACGGACGGGAAAAGCGAGGTGTCATCGTCCCGGTGCCGCGTCTTCGGCCGACGCTGCGTTTGGGTCGAGTCCAGTCCTAGCGTCGGTCCGCAGCTTTTGTTCGGATCTCATTTCCACCGTGTGTGTGCTTTCCCTAAGTGCTTAAATGTTTCTCAAATACAGAATGCTCTTCGTCGGAAAATTCGTAATGTTGGCCTGTTAGGCAACGAGTCTGATTGTCTTAGGGATTTTGCACTCCACCTAAAGATTGTTAGGGTTTACATTCTCATGAAATCAGTATTAGGCCTGCAAAATGGAGACGGGCTGATATCCTGGCTGGAGCAGATTCTAAACTGAGGATACATTTTACCAATGGTCTCGAGACTTAGTGATTAATGTAGAATTCTAAAGTATTCTTTCTTTTTCCTTTTTTTATTTTCGAGACAGGTCTGTCTGGCCTCCAACCTCCAAGTTGCTGGGATTCTAAGTGTATGCCACCAAGTCAAGTTAAATATTTTTTCGTCTGATTGGATGATATTTTTTACTTTAAGAAAGCCCTGTTACCAAAGATAATGAGAGCCAGGCTAGATAGCTCAGGCCTGGAGATAACCAGCATTTGGGAGGCAGAGGAAGGAAGAAAAGGACGTCGAGATTAGCCTGGGCTACAGTAGCCCCTATTTCAAAGGCAAGCAAGTGAAAGAATGGGACCGTTTCTCCTCCTTCCGTCTGCGTTTGAGAGGGCATAGTTGTACATTTGGAGAGGTCAGAGCAAGTCAGACGATGGCAACAGGCAGTCTGATGATTTTAAGAGCCTAAAGGGCAGTAGTGAATTCATACTGTTAATATACATAGAGGGGAACACAAGAATCTTACTGTTTGATAATGTTACTTCTCTTTAGTAACCTACGCTGTGATGGCAGTTTTGCTAGTTCATTTGCTTTGGCAAGATGAGAAAAAAAACACTTCAAAAAAATCCTACAATAATACATTTGACCTGCCGTACACACCACGGATATGGATATTGGACTTATGATGACAGGTCATTTTTGATCTAATTAATAACCAACTTCCAGTTGCTTTCTTTTTCAGTTCTGTAACCCGTGCATAAGCAAATCTTTTTACATAATTGCAGTAAAGCTGACCTGCTATTTTTCAGGAACCTTTCCCTTACAGAATCTTACTGCTCTTACCCCAGCCCTCTGAAGAATGCCAATAGCCTTTCCCCAAGTCAGAGGGAGCTTCAAGATTGTGTAAGGAGCTGCATTTCCTTCTGAAGTCACATTGCCAAATCAGCCTGTGATAAAAATTGAGATAAAGATTAAGATTAGAAAGATTGAGCCGGCTGTGGTAGCACATTCTAATCCCAACCCCTGGGAGGCAGAGGCAGGTGAATCTGTCCTGGTCTCCAGAGGGAGTTCCAGGACAGCCAAGGCTGTTACATAGAGAAACTCTGCCCCGAAAATAAATAAATGTATGTATATGTGGATGGATGTATGGATGGGTGTCTTGACTAAGAGATGTGACTTACCACGTGAGAGAGACTTTCACAGGCTGGCCTCGAACTTTTGCAGCAGCAGGTGACCTTAAACCCCTGGTTAGTTCTTGAACTACAGTACATAATTACCCTGACACAGTAAGACTGTGTGCTTCAAGAAAATAATGTAAAATGCTGCAATATTCTTAAGAGAGGAAATGTGAATTGTTTTAAAAATAAGGAGATAAGGAGATAATTAATGTGTCTTACCCTGATGCTTTGATTGGCTTGAAACCTCCATGTTTTCCCTCTCCCAGCCTCCCCAGTGATCAGGACTGGAGGCATGCACTGCCACATGCAGTAACACCTAGCTGCAGGTCTTAGTTAGTGTAGTTTTTAAAACTGCTAAAAATCTACATGGGATTTCGGGAGTATTTTGATAAAATTCTGTATGAAGGTGCATGCATGGGGTTGGAGAGATGACTCAGTGGCTAAGAGTGCTTGCTGAAGTCCTGAGTTAAATTCCTAGCCAGGTAGCTTGAACTCCATCTTCTGGCTTCCATGGATACCAGCAAACACACAAAGACATAAAAATAATACAAGTAAATCATACATATAGGGCACATGAATTATGAGCAGTCTGTATATGTAATGAGGACTCATATTTAAGAAACAGTGCTGTATCAAATACTGTGTTTGTGTGACTTCGTAAGATTAGGTAGGCTGGGGGGGGCTGTAGCTCAGTGGGAGGTCTCTTTGTCAGCAAGCGCTGAACAGCATGCTCGAGGACTCTATTCCCTGGAACCAGCTAGGAAATGAAAAGGAAGCCTCAGGTTTTCTAAAATCTTAGTTGAGTGTGGTCTTTGCTGGGATTAAACCCAGGGCCTTGCACGTCCTTGTTTCTCCTGGCTGCTTGTTTGTTTGTTTGTTTATTTATTTATTTATTTATTTATTTTTTGGTTTTTCGAGACAGGGTTTCTATGCAGTTTTAGAGCCTGTCCTGGAGCTAGCTCTTGTAGACTAGGCTGGTCTCGAACTCACAGAGATCCGCCTGCCTCTGCCTCCCGAGAGCTGGAATTAAAAGCGTGCGTCACCACCGCCCGGCTTTGTTTGTTTATTTTGAGACTAGTCTCACTAAAGAAAGAGCCTAGGCTGATCTTGCATTCACTTTATAGCCTTGAACTGTTTTTAAAAATATATTTATTTATTTATTATGTATACAATATTCTGTCTGTGTGTCTACCTGCAGGCCAGAAGAGGGCATCAGATCTCATTTCAGATGGTTGTGAGCCACCATGTAGTTGCTGGGAATTGAACTCAGGACCTTTGGAAGAGCAGGCAATGCTCTTAACCGCTGAGCCATCTCTCCAGGCCCTAACCTTGAGCTTTTTACTTTTCCTTCCTTCCCTCCTTCCTTCCTTCCTTCCTTCCTTCCTTCCTTCCTTCCTTCCTTCCTTCCTTCTTTCCTTCTTTTCTTTATTTGGATGGAGTCTCATGTAGCCCAGGCAGAAACTTGCTGTGTAGCTCAGGCTAGCCTTGAACTTGAAAAGCCTGCACGCATTCTAGGGTGCATACATTTCCCCCAGACTATTTAGCCCTGGCTATCCTAGCACTCACTGTGCAAATCGGGGGGGGGGGGTGAGTAAATGCCTTTAATCCTAGCACTTGGGAGGCAGATGCATCCTGATCTACAGAGTTCTAGGACAGCCAGGGCTATAGCACAGAGAAATCCTGTCTCAATAAACCAAAACAAAAACAAAAAATCAAAAAATTACTGGGTAGACCAGGCTGACCTTGAATTCAGAGATCTGCCTGCCTCTGCCTCCCGAGTTAAAGGCATGAGTCACTGTGCCAGTTTGCCTCCTTCTTAATGAGTGTACTTACAGTGCACTGCAGCCTTTCTCTGTCTTGCTTAATTATAAATAAGTAACAGGAAAAGTCTCTTGGACGTTTAGTTGAGGGAGACATTCCATATTGCTCCCAGCCCTGTACAGAGTGAGTTCTTAGGGTGGTCACAGAGTCTGGAAGATTAACTTGGGTAGCTTCAGGTTAAACTAGATCTTGGCAGCATGGACTTCCTGGTTTCTTTACATGAACATGAATTGACTGTACACCGTGGTGGGGTTCCGTGTGATATTTCAGTGCGTGCATCCTGGGATCTGCATCGTTTTTGAGGCTTTCACAGTGTCTGTTGAACTCAGAACTTCGGTAACAATATGGTTGTGCATGCTGCTTCAGAAGATGTGAGACGTGAGTAGAACAGCCTCTAAGGACAGGCCACCAAGGGCTTACTGCAGCAGAGACTGGAGCTGTCCCCAGTGTAGCTGGGGTGTGGTGTTTCCTAATTACCTCTGTCCTTGATGACTGACTGCTCCAGAAGGGTTCCCTTGTGAGGGCCGGGCAGGCTCCTGAGTGATAGAGGAACTTAGGAGAGAGCAGAGTGCTGGGGTGGGACCCTGGAGTGTGCCCGGAAGTCATCTGTACGCTGCCGTGAGGCCTTAGGTAGGTTCAAAGGGCACTGTGGCGGTACGTTCCTGCTAAGACAGTCCTGGTGTGACTTACAAGGAATGGCGTTGAGAACAAATAAACAAAACCAACCAGAATTTGGCACTAGAAAGTAAGGAGGGAATTTAAGAGTAATGATGGTGGAAAGCCACCTGTCACGGGCCTTCAAATTAGTTCTTTCAGGAGAATAAAGGAATGAGTGTCAGGTGGGGTCAGGAGTGATTGATAAAGATGAATGGTCATTCAGAAAGCCGCCAATCGCACACCAAGTGTTGGTGTCTGGCCCGGACGTCATTGCAGGCCTGCATTAACAATTAGTTTGTTTCCAGGGCTTGTAGCAATCCTGACCTGACCTACTGTGAGATGGTGAAGGTATGGGGCTGAATGCAACATAAACAAGACTCTTGCTGACAGTTTTCAACTGATTATGAAATCCCAAAGAAGGGAATTTTTATCGGTTTTGTAGCAGCATTACTCAGATGACTTAGAATTTTTCTTTACTCTTTCATTTTGAGACCAGGTCGCCCTGGGGTAGGCCAGATTGGCCTTGAACTAACAACTTTTTGACTTCCAGTTCAGGGCAGGGATGAAGGTGTGTGCTGACACTCCTGTCAGGGTTTATTCCGTTGTGCTCACTGACTCCTCATCCAGTGAGAATGCAAACAGGTCAACCGTTTTCTTTATGCTGGCTGCATTTGTTTGCCTGTCTGAATAAGTAGTTTGTGTGGTGCTGGGGAAGGAACCTGGGATCTCATGCCTGCCGGAAGGACACAGGACCACCGAGTGCATCTCACGTCTGCCGGAAGGACACAGGACCACCGAGCGCATCTCATGTCTGCTGGAAGGACACAGGACCACCGAGTGCATCTCACGTCTGCCAGAAGGACACAGGACCACCGAGTGCATCTCGTGTCTGCCGGAAGGACACAGGATAACCAAGTGCATCTCATGTCTGCTGGAAGGACACAGGACCACCGAGTGCATCGCACGTCTGCCGGAAAGACACAGGATAACCGAGTGCATCTCATGTCTGCCGGAAAGACACAGGACCACTGAGTTGCACTCTCCAGATGAGTTGTTTATGACTGACCATTTGTTTCTGTTTGTGTAGCTCTGGCTGGCCTGGAACTCATTATGTAGACCAGATTGTTCTAAAACTTGCAGGCATTCTCTGCCTTCCTAGTGGTGGAATTATAGGCGGGGGCTACTGTGTGGTGCCAATGACTGTTCTTGGTCTTTTTTGAGTTAAGACTTAAGGCTCAGATTACTTGAGGCTTTTATTAGGCCTGTGTCAAATTTGTTAACCCCTCTCTCCCATGTCTGTCACAACTAATTCAACTAGATAAACTAAAATTGACCATGTCTTATCACTTACTGGGTAGGGTTTTTTTATTATTTCTTTTTATTTTTAAGATTATTGTATAATTATGCCATTTCCTCCTTCCCTTTCCTCCTGCCAAGCTATCCTGTATATTCCCACCTTAAGCTCCTTTAAAGCATGGCCAGGTTTTTAAATTGTTTTTACACTTAGGAATGCATATATATTCCTAAATATAATCTGCTGAGTTGGCATGTTACTTGTATTTACGTTTTTCATGGCTGACCACTTGGTAGTGGATGACCAGCTGGCGTGCTCTGCCCTGGGGAAGACTGTCTCTCTCTCTCTCTCTCTCTCTCTCTCTCTCTCTCTCTCTCTCTCTCTCTCTCTCTCTCTCTCTCTCTCTCAGCAGTCCTTAGCTGCCGTAGTTCTTTTGCAATGTTGAGGTCTTGTGGGTTTTCTTCAGTCTATAGTTTCTCATGCTTGGTTAGTCATGCTCATGAGACTATCACTGCTGATGTTACTAGGAGACACAGTCTTACAGAACAGCATCTGGTCCTTACTTGTACAGTCTTCCCACCCCATCGTATGCAGTGTTCCCTGAACCTTAGGTACAGAGTTGTTTTATAGGTATGTCAGTTGGAACTGGGCCCCACAACTCTGCATTCTGATTGGTTGTAGTTTTTCTGTAATGGTCTCTGTTGCAGAGAGGAGCTTCTCTGACAAGGGGTGAGGACACACATTTACAATGTAGTTAGGAGTTAGGCTGGTTTAGTAAAGTGGTAGTTGTAGGTTTCCCAGGATGCTTGACTTACTAGGCCCGGGTAATCAGGCTGGGTTTCCAGAACCAGTGGCTCTGAAGTCCAGTGAGAGCAGTTGGTTACTGCCAAGGTGTGCACATCATTGCTGCGCCCATAGTCACTGTGTGCTGGCCACTGTCATTCATAGGTGTCATAGCTGACAGAGTTTTTCCTTTGTAGGAAATACTGCTTTATATTGACAGATTTCAAAGGATTTTTGTTTGGAGTGGGGGTTGGTATCTTGAAGCTAAACTTTGGTATGAATAATTGTGTTAGAAACGGATTCTAGAACAGATGTAAAAATAGGAGACTTTTTTTCCCTCCCGAGGCAGGGTTTCTCTCTGTGTAGCCCTGACTGTCCCAGAACTCTGTAGACCAGGCTGGCCTCAAACTCACAGAGATCCAACTGCCTCTGCCTCGCATGTGCTGGGATTAGAGGTGTGTGTCACCACCGCCCTTTCATGGAGACTGTGCTCTTAGTAGACCTAGACTCTCACTAACTGGACATTCTAATTAGACAGGTGTTTCTAGGAAGAGAGACTAGAGATTTTACTCACTTTGTAAAAATAAAAAGGATGAATTGGAGGTTTCGGGACTGCTTGTGTGAGCTGGAGAGCTTCACACAGGTGTGAAGGGTTTGCTCCATAGGGTATTTGTATGAAGTACAAGAATCAGCTTTAAACTCTGTTTTGATGTTCTGTTTTGTGGGTGTGTGGGCGTGTGCTGCAGTGCCTTTGTGGAGGTCAGAAGCAGCTGAGGAGTTGGTTCTCTCTGCTCAGCATGCGGGCCAGTGCAGCTGAACTCAAGTCTTCAGGGTTGGCAGTAGTCATGCTTTGTTTTCTTCTGGTGTGTTTTTTTTGTTTTGTTTCTTTGTTTTTAAGACAAGTTTCTCTGAAACTTTGGAGCCTGTCCTAGGGCTAGCTCTTGTAGATCAGGCTGGCCTCGAACAGAGATCTGCCTGCCTCTGCCTCCCGAGTGCTGGGATTAAAAGCATGCATCACTACTGCCCAGCCGTTTCTCTGTGTTCTTAAGAAGTTAAACTAAAGGATTTAGTTGTTGTAACTGCATCTGAATACACTATAACCAACACATCCTTCTTAAAGGATCATTTTGTTGCCAAACTGAAACAATTACTAAAGCTAGGTAACAGGAATCCAGAAGGCCTTCTGTTTAGTTTTGTTTTCTTTCTTTTTTTCTCTTTCCCTTAAGGGGAAAGCCCATTTTAGAAGTTCCTTTTCAGTGCCTACATCTTTATTTCCTCGGAGGCAGCCTTGAACACCTTCCCATTCCACTGCGGACAGCAGAAGTCCTTAAGGGAAATGGATAGCTTGGTTTTGTTTCCTTCTCGTTTCTTTCCCTTTTTTTTCCTTCTTCCTTTCTTTCCTATTTTGTTTAAGACAAGGTTTATTGTGTTTTCCAGGCTGGCCTCGAACTTCCAATTCTCCTTCCTCCATCTCCTGAGAGCTAGATTATAGACGTGTAGCACCAAGCCCAGCATATTTTATTAAAATTTTTTATTTTGTGTATTTGCATTTTGCCTGCATGTATGTATGTGCACCATGTTTGTACCTGGTGCTTGAGGAGTCCAGAAGAGGGTTCAGAGCCCTGCATCTGGAGTTACAGATAGTTTTGAGGTACCATGTAGGTTTTGGAAACTGAATGCAGGCCCTCTGCAAGACCAATAAATACCTTAATGTCTATGCTGTCTCTCTAGCCCCAGATTTTAATTTTTTATTGTGGTCAAATCTGACCCTGTTGTCCAAATTGTCTTTCAGATCTGGGCTCAAGTATCATTCTGCCTTGGTCTCTTGTGTGGTTGCTGCTACAGGTGTGTGTCAAAATGAGTAAAACTGACCCATGAGCTAAAAATTGGAATTAACAAGTTATCTTAAAGGGACTGAAAAGGCTGGGCATGGTGGTACATGCCTTTAACCACAGCTCTTGGGTGGCAGATGCTGATCGATCTCTGAGTTCAAGGCCAGCCCAGCGTTGTCTACAGAGTGAGTTCCAGACCAGCCAAGGCTATATGGCAAGATCCTCTTTCAGAAAAACCGAAACCAAGCGAAACAGAATCTTCAATGACAAAAGGAATTTGTCTTTGAAAGCAGCAGAATAACAGCTGGTTTTCACTTAAGACGTCGTCATCATGAGGAAAACCCTCTCATGCCCCCCTCCCCCAGATGCTGCTCCGCTGTAGAAGGAGCCACGGGGCTGCGTCCCGCCACCTGGCTAGCTTTCCACCCAAAATAATTACATGGAAACTGTATTCATTTAAACACTGCCTGGCCCATTAGTTTCAGCCTCTTATTGGCTAATTAACCCATATTTAGTAATCCATGTAGCACCACAAGGTGGTCACTTACCAGGAGAGATCTTAGCCTGAGTCTATCTTGGAGAGGAGAGGCATGGCGACTCACTATGGCAACTGACTGCAGCGTCTGCCTTCTCTTTCCCAGAATTCTGTTCTGTTTACTCCGCCTACCTAATTTTCTGATCTATTAAAGGGCCAAGGCAGTTTCTTTATTAACCAATGAAAGTAATACATAGACACTCCTCCATCACTCCGCGAATACTGTCTGACATGCATTTATCTCTGAAAAATGCTACCCACACACGAAACTCAGAATGGATAGTGTAGTGTTATCCAATTGGGTGTGAATAGGAAGGATGAGCTAGCCACATTGTTTGGCTCAGTGGAGAGCGTTGCCCAGCATAAGGGTAATTACTTATCAGATCTGATCATAGATTATATCGGCAAATGAAGCAAGAAACATGGCAAGCTGCTAGTCCCCTGAGAGGTATTTGATAAAGTTCAGCAAGACCAGTTTTCAGAAGACACCTAAGGTGCTGGCGGAGGCTAGGCGGACTGGGCGGCTCTTCCAGAGGATCTAGGTGCAGTTCCCAGCGGTCCAGTCAAGTGCAGCTCCAGCACTAGGGGAACAGACACCTGGTCTGGTCTCCATACACCAGCACTTGCACACACTGGTATACCATCACACATGCACATTAAAACCAAAATAACCCTAAGTGAGAACAGGAAATGACAGCAAAGAAATGCCAAAAAAGTTCAGGAACTTGAAGAGTGAAGAGATAGGACTGGACTACAGGATGAGAGGAAAATGTGTTGCCAACTGAGCATCGAAGATAAGCGCTATAATTTATGAAGAACCCAAAAGTTAAATGTTCCCCCAAGCAGTCATCCAGTAAAATAACCGGAAAACGAACAGACAGTTCTGAAAAGCGGAACTACAGATGGCCAGTAAATATTTGCAGGGAACGCTCACCTTGAACATGCTGCATTACCAGGGAAATGCTACTTGAAGCTGCGTTCAGACTGCTGACAGGCAGAGTGGCTGTCCTCAAGAAGACAGGGACATATGCTGGGGAGAGCAGGGAGGGGTGCTGCTGGTGGGGTATGCTGTGGCCGCTGTGGAAATCAGGATGGAGGCTCCTCGGCCTGTAAGGTAGAATGTCCAGCTGGGCCCTGCTGGCTCTGTCCCTGAAGGGATCTAAGCCAGCACATCACAAAGGGGCTACTGAGGCTCTAGTCATCGCAGTCAAGTATGGAACCAACCTTGAAATGAGTGGGTAAAGAAAATGTGGCATATATACACAGGATGAAGTTATGTCATTTGTAGAAAAATGGATGGACTGGAAGTCACCATGTTAAATGAAATAAGGTAGACTTCGAAACCAGATGCCACATTCTGTGTCCTATGTAGAACCCAGGTTTTATATCACAGAAAACTTGAAATGGATTTCAATTACAGCCGCATTCCTATGCTTTATCATCTGGGAGATGCTCTATTCTGTACTCTATTAGGAAGACAGAAGAGGTCACCAGCATTTCAAATTGTGCAGGTTGAACAATCTGGCGAAGGCTGAGCTGGCTGTGTCCTCTGCCCGCATATGCCACACCTTGATTGTGTGTAGAGAAAATTATGCCGTAGTTTGTGTGTGCCACACATTGATTGTGTGTAGAGAAAATTATGTTGTGGTACAGAAAGAGGTATTTTTAGTGGAGTAGACATTGTTACAGTCCCTTTGGAAAAGAATCTTGTTGCAAAATCTGTTTTTAAAAATGAGCCCTTTATTTGATGGTCAGTATAATTTATGCTTTTCTAGCTCATATTTATGTATCTTATTTCAAAATTTTCTATGTAAATTAAATTATACATTTTCCTCTGAATTTGAAGTTATTTCCATGAAATGACATAAAATATTTTCTCATAATAATTTGAGCCTTTCAATGTCAGTAGACATGCACACTTTCTCAAATATCCTACCTAGTACTTTCTTCTTGTTTTCTCTATTAAACTTGCCATGGAATTTGCTATGAAGTTCATTTTGAGATTAATATCCATTTTTAAATAATTCTTCTTAGTGTGTCAAGTTGTTATATGTATCTTTGCTTTTGTTTTATTTTGCTGAGGAATATTCAAAATTATAAAAGTACCAAAATTAAAAAAAAAATAAAAAAAATAAAAATGAGCCCTTTGCTGGATAGTGGTGGCGCATACCTTTAATCCCAGCACTTGGGAGGCAGAGGCAGGTGAATCATAATGAGTTCAGGGCCAGCCTGTTCTACAGAGGGAGTTCCAGGACAGCCAGGGCTGTTATACAGAGAAACCCTATCTTGAAAAACAAAAACAAACAAAGCAAAAGAGCCAGCCTTTGCAGGCTGGGGTTCCCGCTCACTGATAGAGCAGCTGACCAGCACGTACGAGGCTCTGGGCTTGTAAAACCAAACCAACCAAAAATAAAAAACCTCAGCCTTTTATAAAGTTCTGTTTCTAAGGGGTTCTTTTATGCTTGTGTGTGTGTACAAGTGGAGACCAGAGTCCAATGTTGACTGTCTTCTGCTTTGTTATTTTTTAAAGATACAGCTAGCTGGGGTAGCACACAGGACTCAGAGGCATGAGAGGCTCTGAACTAGATGGCCTGTCTTATGTAGTGTGCTCCAGGATGATCGGGGCTGCATAATGAAACCTTGTCTCAAAAGTCAAACAAAACGCTTGGTGGTGGTGGCCCCAGCACTCAGGAGGCTGAGACAGATGGATCTCTGTATGTTCAAGGCCAGCCTGCTTTACAGAGCGAGTTCCAGGACAGCTAAAGCTGTTACACAGAGAAACCCTATCTCGAAAACCAAAACCAACCAACCAAACAAACAAAAAAATTTGATTTATTTTTGTTTTATAGTTATGAGTGTTTGCTTGCATGAATTTTATGTGTATCATATGTATTCCTGGTACATGGAGCAGCTAGAAGAGGGCACAGGATTCCCTGGGAAGTGGAGGTATATATGGACAGTTGTGAGAAACCATGCTAATGCTGGGAAGTGAAATTGTGTCCTCTGGGAGAACAGCCAGCGTCCTTTAATGCTGAGCCATCTCTCCAGTACCCCCTTCCCCTATTTTTTTTTTTTTAATTTTATAAGACTTCCCTTTGAGCTTTTAAAAGGCAGTACCGAAATAGCTTTAGTTAGTAGGGATGTTTTTTTCATTGCTGAGGCACCACATCTTGATGCTCTCCTCCACTGTGTTAGCAGTCTTAAAGCTGTGGCCAGTGGCAGCACAAGCAGCCTTGTTTGGCCCTGAGAAGGAATGTCTTAATCCAGCTGTGCACTCATTAGTGCTGGATGAGTCTGTGATGGCAGCCCCAGCGGTTTTCCAGAGCTTAGTTACTGTCTGCTCTTTTCTCTGGGATACTGTACCCTGTGAGCTCCAGTCACCCTGGGCTTCCTAAGTTCCCTGTTGTCCCTTCACCTCTGAGACTGCTTGGCCTGTTAGCGGTTCATCCTCGCTGCTCTGAAGTCTGGACGTCTCTCCAGGCTCACGGGGCATAATCGTAGAGTTCTGTGCCATTTTCATTATAGATCACTGTCCTATACCGTATGTTGTTTCATACCAAAACCATTATTTTATATATTTGTTTGTTTACTTTTGTAGTTAAGGTAAAAAAGCAGTTGAATCCAGTTCCCCCCTCTTGACTGGCAGTGCATGTACTTAGGTATAAAAAGGAGAGAAGAGAAATGGGTAGAAAAGGTCGCTAAATATTATCTTAAAAACAGGAATAAGAAGGTTAGCAAGTGTTTAAATTGAACTTCATGCCCTGAAGTCCACAGTGTAGTTTACTTAATAATTTTTCAAATTCTAAAAATTATTACATTATTTTTATCTGTGTGAGCGTGTGTGTGTGTGTGTGTGCGTGTGCGTGTGTGTGTGTGTGTGTGTGTGTGTGTGTGTTTAGGTACACGTGTGCTGCAGTGTGTGTGTGTGTGGAAGTCGAGGACAGTGTTTTGAGTCAAGTCTTCCCCTTCCCTCTCAGGCACCAGCCCCAGGTGCGGCTGCACTTGCTTTGCAGGGCGAGTGTGTATGTTTCTTATTTCATCTTTTGCTTTAATCATTTGTAGCTTGTTAACATTTTGTGATTAATTTTTGGGTCACTTTTCCTGTAGGTATTACTTGATTTGGAAAACCTTGAAAAGCAGGGAAAAAAGTGTAAGAAAATGACTACTTTTCGAAATCATTGTCCACATTTGGATTCAGTTGGTGAAATAACAAAAGAGGATTTGATACAAAAATCTCATGTAAGTTATATTGTAATCATCCTTAAAAAAACCAAACTCCCTTTCCTCTTTAATACAAATTTAAGTAAATTAATAGAACACTCCTGTCAAATTTAAAACTTATGTGTTGCTATAGTGAACTGTGTCTGTTTTCTCTGACATAGCAAATATCTCCTGTGTTTACCCTCCTAGGGAGCGTGTCAGGACTGCAAAGTCAGAGGACCCAATCTGTGGGCATGCTTGGAGGTATGTATATGTTTATTTGGTTTTTCTTGAAAAGTTTGCTGTTGTAAATTTATACATATTAATCACAATTTTTGATACATTAAAGAATTTTATGTGAGTATACTTTTAAAATAATAACAAGAAATTAAGGTTCAAACTTTGGATGGATTTTAATTCGGGTATGTTTGTAGAGTTTAGTAAACCACTCAAATATTTTTATCTTTACTTTTTATTCAAGTTGGGATAACTTTCAGTTTTGAAATACTTAGTCTGGTCTTTGTGGTTGATACCTTATAGTTACGTTATCTAACTTTGGGAAGTAATTATAGAATTAAAACATAAAATCAGAACTTAAGTGGGACTGTTGTCATGCTGTTTGTAAACTCAGTGCATCTGTGATAACATGCGTGCCTTTAATTTACAGAACAGGTGTTCCTATGTCGGCTGTGGCGAGTCGCAGGTTGACCACAGCACCATGCACTCGCAGGTATTTACGTGACAATGGCTGCACCGCAGTGTTGGGGCTGGGAGTTGGATCCCTGGCTGTGCCTAAGCCGAGCATGCAGTGGGTCAGCACTGAGCGAATCCTGGTCGTGCCAGAGCATTTTCAGAAGAGCTTGCAGGAGTGGAGAATCCGTGTAACATTAATTCAGGCTCTGACTGGCGCCTGCGAGGCTTCTGTGTAGCCTAGCCTAGCCCAGCCTGGCCTAGAATCTGGAATCCTCCCTGTGTCTCCTGTATGTCACACCACAGATGTGACACTACACCAGCCTAGAGTTCTTGCTTTTTAGAAAATATATTCACTAAAACTTTGCTTGTTCTCAGTGAAAGGTCGGAGGGTGGGGTTTTGAGAAAATCAGTATTAATACATGACTGTAGTTGAGTATTGATAAAAGAAGTAAGTATACATGGATGTGTGTGGAGATTACAGGTGTGGTATCAGATTTGGAGGTTGAAGTTAGTGTAGTTGTGTAGGTTTCTGTTTGTTTTAAAATTAATCTTTATTAGTGTGTATGTTGGAGGTGTGTGTGTGCCACCCCATGCATGGGGGTCAGAGGATGCTTTTTGGGAGTTGGTTCTGCCCTTAATCTGTAGGTTGTAGGTTTGATCTCAGGTTGTCAAGCTTGTACCAAGTGCTTTTTTCCTGCTGAGCTGTCTTGCTGCCCAGTGCAGGTTTGACTGCCTGACTCCCTTCCTTGCGATCCAGCTCTTGCCCTTTCCCCTGTTCTACACACCATTCCGACTGAGTGCCGTTGACACCGCTCCCGTTGTGTGGCACTTCCCATGTGACTCTGACATGAATCTCAGATCTGTTAGGTAGATCTTCCACTCTAAACTAAGTTTCTCTAATGAATGCTCTCTTTAGATGCGCACTGATAATCTGCAGCAGCTAGTCTCAACCATGTTTCCTTGTGAGATTGAATTACGCCCCAATGTTTGCAGTCCTAAGGCAACATTATACAGTTTCTTTCCTGTGCATTGGAAGTGGTACTCTCTATGGCCATCCCTTAGAAAATTGAGAAATTAGCCAATCATATCTTGTATATTCTGTGCGCTAAGCCCTCACACAAAGCTCCCTCTGAGAAAGGCTATTGACCAAGTGTTGCTTGAGTTGTATTGTGCTTCCATTTAAATAATGTGTGTTCCTTTGTAGTTATGTTCTAAATTAAACAAACTAGCACTCCCAACTCCCTAAAAAAATGTCATGAAGCCCGGGCGGGGCTCAGATCCGCTGTGCAGTGGAGATGATCTTGAGCACGTGATCCTTTGGCTGCTGGGATTCCAGCAGTGTCGCTGTATGGCCCATACTGTCTCCTTCTGCTCTCCTTTGCCAGTGCAGAGCTGAGGAGCTTCCACTGCTGTGTTTATCTTCACCTTATGAATGAGGGGAGACAGATGCTAGAATAACTTGGAGAGTAGGTTAGGTGTTGTTACTATGTAAGTGTCTACAGTTACTCTGATGTGTTTATGTGTGTGTTCTAGATTAGCTGTTCTGAGTAGACTGTTGCTCGCCAGAGGCTGGGATTCATTTTGGGTTCCTTTGCAGAAGCATTCTCAAGCATATTTTCTCTCCTGTGAGCTGTGTAGGAGACCAAGCATTATCTGACTGTGAACCTTACCACTCTTCGAGTGTGGTGTTATGCTTGCAGCAAGGAAGTATTTTTGGATAGAAAATTGGGAAGTCCTCCTTCATTGCCTCATGTAAGACAACCTCAACAAACACAAGACAACACTGTCCAGGTAATCTGAGTTTAGATAATATATGTTCAGGAAATCATTTCAGAATCTGTCGCTCAGTTGGAATTTACAAAGCAGGCCTGGGTACCTTACTTGTACTTTTAAAGCCAAATGAAGCACTCATGCCTGGCTTCGCTCTTTTTTAGCACAGCATGAATTGGAGGTAAGGGCGGGATTTGAGGTGGAAAACACCTATCAATTGTAAAAGCGCTTTAAGGAAAGGATGGAAGGGATATTCCATATCAGGTGCGAGACTTTCATTAATAACCTGCGCAGAGTGCCTGTGTTCAAGTTCCTTTAAAAAAAGTCTTAAAATTAACTACAGAGTGGTAGGTTTCCACACTTTTTAAAAAAGTAGTTCTCTCTTTCTGCAAATCTGAATCTAGGAAGGCGGTAAGGGCCTCTCTGCAGCTGAGTGAACACAGCTTCTCTCCGTTCTCTCCCCCTTGGCAGCCTGCTACTCGCTGTTGTCAGTGAAAACGAGTAGAGATGCCAACACTTAGTTAGCAGCAGTATTAATTTCTCCCCTGGACCAGGAGACTCAGCAGACAGGTTTGTGCAGATGGAGGACTCTGGCTTGCAGAGGTCTGTGCCATGTTTGTGGTTCCATGTGCATGTCTGGCAAGCACAGTGATGCCCAGAGAAACAGTGGGTCTGCGGATGATCTCCTCTGCCTTGTCCTTTGTCTCTGCAGAAGTTACAGGATCAGAAAAGACAAGGCATGCCACTAATTTACATAAAATTAGTTCTTGAGCTTAAATTCAGAAGTGCCATTTATAAAATGTTTTGGGGGGGGGACTAGAAAAGCGTCTCTGGTTAAGAGCACACTGTTCTCACAGAGGACCTGAATTTGGTTCCTAGCGCCTCTACTGGGTAACTCAAAACTGCCTGTAACTCCAGCTCTAGGGGGTCTGGCCTACTCTGCACCTATTCTCACATAGATCTGCAAATATATAGTTAAAAATAAAAAAGCATGGTTTTGGCTGGGTGGTGGTGGCGCACGCCTTTAATCCAAGTACTCAGGAGGCAGAGGCAGGCAGATCTCTGTGAGTTCGAGGCCAGCCTGGTCTACAAGAGCTAGTTCTAGGACAGGCTACAGAGAAACCTTGTCTTGAAAAAACAAACAAACAAAAAAGCATGGTTTTGTAGATATTTGCTTTCTGTAAAATATAAATGCAAATTTTATAATAATTACTAATGCCATAAACTCTTAAGGTTTTATCTTTATCATTGTTATTATGTTTTTTTTATTCTTAAAATTATTTGGATGTGTGTCCATGTGAAGGTGTGTGCACAAGTAAATGCAGATGCCATAGGACTCTAGGAGAGGCATCAGACCCCCAGAGCAAGAGTCTAGACAGTTTAGAGCCCAATGTAGGTGCTTGGGATCAAACTAGGGTTCTCTTGCTCTTAGCACGAAGCCATCTTTCCAGCCCTGCTGTTATGGTTGCTTTTTGAGCAGGGTCTCATGTAGCCCAGGATGGCTTCTAACTTACTACCAGCCAGGACTGTCTGCACTTCTTATCCTTATGTCTCTGCTTCACGAGTGCTGGGGTAACAAGCATGTGCCACCATGCTGACCAGTTTGTTTTAATATCTTTTAACAGGTTTGCAGTGTAGATGTTGTATAAGTTAAAATTAAAGTGTGTTTTGATATTGTAAAAATTTATTCAAATGTGTCATGTCTTTTTGTTATTAAGGATTTTAAAATACCCAGCAATACAACACTGAAAACCCCTCTGGTTGCTGTATTTGAAGATCTGGATATAGAAATAGAAGAAGAAGACGAGCTGAAGGCAAGAGGTAAGGCTCCTCTGTCAGCAGTCCTCTGTGGCATGGCTATTCCCTGAGATCTGAGAAGTGTGGCCTTGCAACCTTGTGTTTGCAGGTCATGCAGGCTTGGTTTGTCCAGTGTCACTTTGTCACAGTTGATGCCACCTTTTGCTAGTCTTGCCTTTTGTGAGCCTTTTGCTCCCAACCTATTTTTGAGTTTTCACCTGCCAGTGATTGCTGGGCTGATGTGAAGGTATTGCCTTAGCAGGCTGCCTAAGGAAAGCCGGACTGTGGAACCTGAACTCTCAGGAGGCTGAGGTCAGCCCTGAGCCACTCAGTTTTACTTCCACCCACCAAAAAAGAAAGAAAAGAAAAGAACAGAATTTTCAAGGGGCAGCATTCATTTAGAAAAAGAATCAGGAGATTCCAGTGGGCCTCTTGCCCTATTCATCCAGATTTCAGCTCCTAGATTGTCAGACAGTCTATCAGTATTTTCCATAGTTTTCAGGCTCAGAATCTTTAATATGAACCTTGATTTTCCTGCTAGTTCTTGGAACACAGGACTCGTGTGCATATCCCTGAGCTACATCATTCGTCCTAGAATTTTACTTTTTATGGTTGTCGTTCTTTCACATTTTTTTTTTTTTTTTTTTTTTGAGACAGGTTCTTTCTGTCATGTAGCTCTGGCTGTCCTGAAACTTGTTATGTAGACTGGGGTGACCTTGAACTCACAGAGATCCACCTGCCTCTGTCTCCCTAGTGCTGGGATTAAAGGCGTGCACCACCATGGTTTGGCTTGTAATTCTATTTGTGAAGCATTTGCTGTCGCTCCAGTGTTAGAACTTGATCTCGGGCTTATGAGCACACGCCTTGCCTCGGAGTTAGCGTCCACACTGTGATCTCAGGGGCTCATGAGCACACGCCTTGCCTCGGAGTTAGCGTCCACACTGTGATCTCAGGGGCTCATGAGCACACGCCTTGCCTCGGAGTTAGCGTCCACACTGTGATCTCAGGGGCTCATGAGCACACACCTTGCCTCGGAGTTAGTGTCCACACTGTGATCTCAGGGGCTCATGAGCACACGCCTTGCCTCGGAGTTAGGAGTTAGCGTCCACACTGTGATCTCAGGGGCTCATGAGCACACGCCTTGCCTCGGAGTTAGGAGTTAGCGTCCACACTGTGATCTCAGGGGCTCATGAGCACACGCCTTGCCTCGGAGTTAGCGTCCACACTGTGATCTCAGGGGCTCATGAGCACACGCCTTGCCTCGGAGTTAGGAGTTAGCGTCCACACTGTGATCTCAGGGGCTCATGAGCACACGCACGCCTTGCCTCGGAGTTAGCGTCCACACTGGTGGCTTTCTCTTTCAGTGATGCGGTAAACGGATAAAAATAGAGCACACATGGAAGAGATGAAGATACAGCCTTACAAGGTCAGCTTCCTCTTGGGCTTAGGGAGGAATGAACATTGTAATCTTAACTCAGTTTTTTTAAAAATGTATTGTTAAACCAGGCATAGTTGCACACACTTTTAATCCCAGCACTTGAAAGAGGCAGGTGGATCTTTGTGAGTTTGAGGCCAGCCTGGTCTACAAGAGCAAGTTCAAGGACAGGCTCCAACAGGCTCCATGTTGTTGTCACCTCGTGTGTGTGTGTGTGTGCAGAAGGCATTGAATTTAGGACTGTGTACACAGTAGGCACATGCTCTACAGTGAGCAGATTTTAACCCATTTCTGTAGCTTAACTTTTGAAGTCATTCTCAATAGAAGCCCAGATATTTATGTCATTTATGTCTTCCTGAATGGCGACTTATAGTTGTTCTTTCTTCATAGGCCTTACAGGTTTAAAGAACATCGGAAATACTTGTTATATGAATGCAGCTCTCCAGGCTCTTTCTAACTGGTAAGTAGTTAGACTGATACAGATTGCTTAGCTTGTTGCTACAGTAGGTGACAAACTCCCAGAGCAGAGAGGCAAGAGCCTGGGTGAGGACACCTGCAGTCCCAGTGGGATTGCTGTGTATGCAACTAAGTTAGTTATGTTGTTTTTCTTTTGAGAGTATCTTTTAGCCCAGGTTGGCCTGGAACACTATAGCTGAGGTTAACCTTGAATTCCTGGTCCTTTTCAAGTACTGGCATTACAGGCATCTATAAACATACCCAGTTTATGCCTGTAGTTTTCTAAGGAATGATCCTGGTTTAGACTTCCAGGACTATGCCCTTGAGCAAAGTATTTGTGTTGCTTTTTGCAGAGCTTGGCTTTAAACTTAGGGTCTTAAGCCTGCTGCTCTACTGGATGATGTCTATGGCAAGTCTATTTTTGTACAGAAAACAAGGAGCCTACACTTATCAAATACTGAGATCATTTTTAGGTTAGAAATCTTATGAAAGTGTTTTAGCTATTTCTGTGTGTAATCCTGTGAATAGAGCAGTTATTTTTCTCTCCTTGTCTGTGGCACAGACTGAGTGGTTATTATTGATGGCTTGAGTCAGGGTGGAATTCGGAACCAGTGACTGGCATTGTCGAAGCCTAGCCTGAGTTTGTAAGCAGCAGCCTTGGGAAAGAGCTTAGCACCGAGAACCTGGAAGAAAATCTGTGTGGCAGACATAGTAATTGAGAAGTGATTACATAGTTCCATGTGCAGTCCACATTAAAACTGAAGTCTTTGGTGTGGTAGGAGACCACCAAAGTCCTTTTACTGCAGGGTAATAATCTATTTTATAGCACCAGTTGCCATGTGGATAGTGGATTGTAGGTGATTATAGACAAAAGTTTAATTTGGGAAAACAAGACTTGCAGTAGTGTAGGTAAGGATAATGGTGTCTTGCACAATCTTGGAGCGCATGCGTTGGAGAAAGACAGTTTTTAGGAGAAAAGATGGTTGCTAGGATATGATTAGAGTAAACAGGGAAAGGAGGAGATATGAATTAATAGAATCATAGGATGAAGGAACTGTTTTATGCTTAATTTTGTATTTTATGTGTGCAGGTGTTTTACCTACACTGTATGTTGGTACACCATGTTTATCCCTGGTTCCCACAGCCCAGAGAAGGGCATTGGACCCCCAGGAACTAGAGGTGGTTGTGAGGTTCCATGCTGGGGCTAGGGGTTAGAACTGGGTCCTCTGGAGAAGCAGCAAGGCCTCTTAAATGCTGACTCTGGGTTTTCTCTTCCTGTCTCGTTCTCTTTCATATGCACAATGCTGATGGTAACAAGAATGTAGGAGATTGTAACAACAGCAGCAACAACAACAACAACAACAATAATAATAATTCAGGTTCACTTGAAAGTAAGATTTTGAGCATGTTAACTTTAAAACGTCATGACAACTGTCAGTTTGGGCATATAAATTCAGTTGAGATAAGATGATTGGAGGCTGATGTTATACGAATTTGGCCATCACTGGTATATTGGTAGGGATTCAAAATGATCCAAGAGAAGAGTGTATTTAAAAGAGAAGCAAGGGGCTGGAGAGATGGCTCAGAGGTTAAGAGCACTGGCTGCTCTTCCAGAGGTCCTGAGTTCAATTCCCAGCAACCATATGGTGGCTCACAACCATCTGTACTGAGATCTGGCGCCCTCCTCTGGCGTGCGAGGATACATAGAGGCAGAATGTTGTATACATAATAAATAAATAAATCTTAAAAAAAAAAAGAGAGAGAGAAGCAAAATCAAAGAATCAGAGTCATGGAGAACCATGGTGCCTGAGAACAGAAAGGCTACTAAGAAAAAACAAGTTGCATGAGAGGGATAGTAGAATACATTGGCTGAGATTTGTTTAGGAATGAGGGCAGCTGACATGGTGCATGTCTGCACTTGTGTAAGCAGGAGGAGACTGAGGCAGAGTCGTCATGAGCTTGAAGCCAGCTTCAGCTACATAGGACTCCCTCCTACCTCCCACCATTTCTTTCTCTTTTCCTCAGCATCTCAGTACTTCTCTGCCTGTTTCCATGCCTTCTTCCTTTCTTGTTTTCTCCAGATAGGACCTCTCTGTGTAGCTCAGGCTAGGCTTGGACTCATGGTATTCCTCCCGCTCCTGTCTCCTAAGTGCTGGAACTACAAGACTCTTCCTAAAATTGGAAACAAAAACAAAAAAGAGATTGGTTGTTGTGATTCAAGCGTTTTTATCCCAGCATTTAGAAAGCAGAGGTCTCCTTAGTGAGTTCCAGGTCAGCTTGAGTGGCCTAGAAAGATCTTGACCTCGAAAGAACAATACTCAGTTTTATATGGAAAAACAAAAAGCCCAGGATAACTAAAACAGTCCTGCACAATAAAAGAACTTCTGGAGGTATCACCATCCCTTATTTCAAGCTCTACTACAGAATTGTAGTAATAAAAATACACATGATATTGGCATAAAAACATATACGTTGATCATGGAATTAAATCAAAGACCCAGATGTAAATCCACATACATATGGACACTTGATTTTTAATAAAGAAGCCAGAAATATACAACGGATAAAAAAAACAAATGGTGCTGTTCTAACTGGATGTCTGCATGTAACAGAATGCAAATAGGTAATTACCGCCCTGCACAAAACTCAAGTCCAGGTATATCAAAAACTTCAATATAAAACCAGATACAGAGAACCTGACAGAAGAGAAAGTGAGGGACTGAACACATTGGCAAAGGAGACAGCTTCCTGAACAGAACACCAGTCTTTTTTTTTGGTTTTTTGAGACAGGGTTTCCCTGTAGTTTCTAGAGCCTGTCCTGGAACTAGCTCTTGTAGACCAGGCTGGCCTCGAACTCAGAGATCCGCCTGCCTCTGCCTCCCGAGTGCTGGGATTAAAGGCGTGCGCCACCACCGCCCGGCAGAACACCAGTCTTATAGGCACTAAGATCAACAATTAGTAAATCGAACCTCTTGAAACTGAAAAGCTTCTGTAAGGCAAAGGAAACCATCAAAAGGACAAAATGGCAGCCTACAGAATGGAAAAAGATTTTTACCAACCCCACATCAGACAGAGGGCTGATTTCCAAAATATATAAAGAAATCAGGAAACTAAATAATCAAAAACCTCAAATAATCCAATTAAAAATGGGTTACAGATTTAAACAGAATTCTCAGCAGAGTAATCTCAAATGGCTAAGAAACACTGAAAAAATGTTCAACATCCTTAGATATCAGGGAAATACAAATCAAAATGACTCTGAAATTCCATCTTAAAGCTTGTCAGAATGGCTAAGATCAAAAACACAAATGACAGCACATGCTGGAGAGGATGCGGAGCAAAGGGAACATCCTGGTGGGAGTGCAATCTTGTACAGCCACTTTGGAAATCAGTCTAGTAGTTTCTCAGAAAATTGGGGATTGATTTACCTCCAGACCCAGCAATGCCAGTCTTGGGCATGTAGCCAAAAGACGCGCCATCCAAGCACAGGGACACTTGCTCAGCCACGGTCATTGTGGCTTTAGTTATGATAGCCAGAACCTGGAAACAACCTAGATACTCCTCAGCAGAGGAATGGATAAAGAAAATGTGGCACATTTACACAATGGAGTATTGCTCAGCTGTTGGAAAACATAACATGAAATTTGCAGGCAAATGGATAGAACTAGAAGAAATCATCCTGACTTAGGTAACCCAGTCAGTTAACAATAACACACGAGAAAGACAAACATGGTGTGTGCTCACTCGTCAGTGGACATTGGCCGTAAAGGATAACCATGCTACAATCCACAGACCCAGAGAGGTTCTCCCTGGGAAGGGGAAATAGAGTTCATGGGTGGATGAGGCAGGTGGGGGTGGGAACAGAAGGGATCATGTGGGGGAGAAGGAGGATGGAGTAGGAGCACTGAGAGAAATGAGAGAAATGCTTGGCATTGGGCATTTCGGGGACGAGGTGGAAACCCACTGCAGGGGAAACTCCCAGGAATCCATGATGGCGACCCCAGTGGAGACTCCTAACCAGCCCTCTTCTGCAACCAGGCAAGGCTTTTAGTAGAGGAATTGGGACACCAACCCAGCCACAAAACCTTTGATCTGCAATTTGTCCTGCTTGGAAAATGTGCTGGGGTAAAGGGGGCACAGAACTTGTGGGAGTAGCCACCCAGTGACTGGTGCAACTCAGACCACTAGAGGAAGCCCATCCCTGACACTGCCTGGAGGGCCAGGACCCAGGGGCTGGACAGCATAGAGACCTAGGATAGATCCAAACATGACTGGCGAATATTCCTAATAATAGTCTGCTATACTTGTAGGCCAGAGCTTAGCATAATCGTCATCAGAGAGACTTCAGATAGGAGCATTAGGTGGAGCTCAGGGAATCCTGCAGAAGAAGGGGAGGGAGGATGGTAGGAGTCAGAGGGGTCAAAGACACCACAAGAACACAGTCCACAACAACTAACCTGGACTCATAGGGTCTCACAGAGACTGAAGTGACAGTCAGGGAGTCTGCATGGGTCTGACCTAGGTCTTCCATGTATATGTTATGGTTGTGTAGTGTGGTGTTCTTGAGGGACTCCCAGTGCTGGGAGTGGGGCTGTTTCTGACTCCCTAGCCTGCTTTTGGGACCCTTTCCTCCTACTGGGTTGCCTTTTCTAGCCTTGGTGTGAGGGTGTGTGCCTGATCTTATTGTAACCCATTATGCCATTGTTCTGGTTACTGTTTCTATTGCTGTGACAAAGCACCATGACCAAAAAGCAACTGGAGGGGGAAAGGGTTTATTTGGCTTATACTTCAGCATTGCTGTTTATCACTGAAGGAAGTCGGGACAGAAACTCAAAGAGGGCAGGGTCCTGGAGGCAGGAGCTGATGCCGAGGCCATGGAGGGTGCTGGTTACTGACTTGCTCAGCTGCTTTCTTATGGAACCCAGGACCACCAGCCCAGGGATGGCCCTACTCGCAGTGGCCTGAGCCCTCCCACATTAATCACTAATTGAGAAAATGCCCTACAACTGGATCTCATGAGGGCATTTCCTCAGCTGAGGTTCCTTCCTCTCTGGTGCCTCCAGCTTGTGTCAAGTTGACACACAACCAGCCAGTAAAACTGACCCATGTCAAATTAACACACAAACACAGCACTTATTAAGCTACAACCCTTCCTTTCTTATTCACCAAGTGCTCACACTGAAATTTCAGACCCTTTAAAATAGCCAATTTCTTTTAAAATTCAAAGTCTCTCAACGGTGATCTCCATTAAAATAAAGAATAAAAGAAATACTCTCTTTAAGAGGGAAGAATCAGGGCACAGTCACAATCTGAGCCAAGCAAACCAAACTCCAACAGTATAAATCACTCAATGTTCCACTATCTGCTTCTGGGCTCCTCTGAAGGACTTGGGTCACTTCTCTGGCTCTGCCCTCTGCAGCATACAGAGCTTCCAGGCTCCAGTTGACTTTCCTCGACTGCTGCTGTTCTTGTGGTCAACCCATACTACCAGCATCTCCAAAATGCTGGGGTTTTCTGCTGCAACTGGGCTGTACTTTCACCAGCAGCCTCTCATAGGCTCTCTTCATGGTGCCAAACGCCATCCTTGCATGACCCCTTCAGTCCTGGCTGCACCTCCACCAATGAATGGCCTCTCCTAGCCCCTCACAGTGCCAAGCCTCAGCTGCTCTCCATGACCTCTTTATGCTGTCAAAACCAGTACCACCTGGTGACTCCTACACTGTACCAGTCTGCCTGCCAGCACGGGTACAACCTTGGCCACCTCTGGAACTGTGCTCTCAGGAAACACTTCCCAGAAGATCGCACTTCAGTGGTCCTTCTGTTCGTCCGTCCGTCTGTCCATCCTTCCTTCCTTTTTTTTTTTGAGACAGGGTTTCTTTGTACCTGTGGTGTCCTGGAACTCACTTGGTAGATCAGGCTGGCCTCAAACTCATGGAGATCTACCTGTCTCTGCCTCCTGAGTGTTGGGATTAAAGGCGTTTGCCAGCACCTCCTGGCTATTATTATAGCCCAGAAATCCGCTTATTCACAGCTATTTTCTTAGCTCTAACTCAGCAGCATCAAATATCCAAGCAAAGCAGAATTTCCCTTCCTTCCCCATTTGTGTTTTGTCACAGCAGTAGAAACCCTGCCTGAGACTGTGTGACAACACTTGCTGTGTTTGCTTGATGCCCCGTGAAGCCTGCTTTTAAGGGAACTGCAGGAGCAGGGCATCCGAGGAGAGGAAATGGGAGGAAGATGTAGGGAAACTGTGGTTCAGATGTAATATATGAGAGAAAAATTTTTAAAAAGGAAAAAATAAGTAAATAAATAAATGAAAGACATGGTGAGGGGAGTCCCATGTTACAGATGTCACAGAGACAGAACTGGCACGTGCTCCCTGATTGGGCAACGGAGAGGCCTCTGACTTGGAGGTTCTACACGTGAGCGGTTCAGCTAATGAATGGTGCAAAGGGCTGACCGCTAGACAGGTAGAGGCTGTCGTGTGCCGTCAGTTCACTGGGCAACTAGAAATGAATGAGAATTCAGCTTTGGTTCCACTCTCATATTTTCCTCTCTCTTAAACTAGTCCACCTTTGACACAGTTCTTTCTTGACTGTGGAGGACTGGCTAGAACAGATAAGAAGCCAGCAATTTGTAAAAGTTATCTCAAGCTAATGACAGAATTGTGGCACAAGAGCAGGTATGTACTTACTATAATTATCTTTAAAAATCAATATATAAATATGGAAAGTGTGCAGATCTGTTTGGAGGGCTGAGAAAGTGTGGGAATGCGGTTTGAGTTAGGTCAGGGGTTAGATTTGAAACTGAAATGCAGATGAGGCGCTGTGGCCGTCAGTGTCAGCTGCTGATCCGTGAGCTGCAGTTCTTGTCGCATGCGTGGTCGCAGTGCTGCAAAGCCTCCCCAGACTGTGGGCTCGACAGGCAGAGCAGGCCTCGCCAGCTGCCTGTGTCCTGTATCTACGCACAGTGGTAATATTGGTGATTATTTGACATACTATGTTAATTTTCTTTTAGCACTGTTTAGAAGTTGTGTTTTTGGAAAAAATACTGTGCACTGTGAGAGTAATAAAATTATAAAAAAAATGAAAAAAAAACCTACAAAAATCTTTAAATATTTAAATATTTAAATATTTAAAACTGTTTCTTTTTCAGGCCGGGATCTGTTGTGCCTGCTAATCTGTTCCAGGGAATTAAAACTGTGAACCCAACTTTCCGAGGCTATTCTCAGCAGGTTAGTTATTCCTTTAAAGAGCCTTACTCTTTTTAAGGCTTATTTTATTTGTATGAATGTTTTTTTTTTTTTTTTTTTGGTTTTTCGAGACAGGGTTTCTCTGTAGCTTTGGAGCCTGTCCTGGAACTAGCTCTTGTAGACCAGGCTGGTCTCGAACTCACAGAGATCCGCCTGCCTCTGCCTCCACTTTAATAATCTGGGATTAAAGGCGTGCGCCACCACCGCCCGGCTGTATGAATGTTTTGCCTGTGTGTATGTACACGTGTTCACTATGTGTGCCTGGTGCCAACAGAGGCTAGAAGATGGCACCAGATCCCCTGAGATTGAAGTTACAGGGGCCCGTGAGCCTCATCATGTGGGTGCTGGGAACTGAACCTGGTTGCTCTGCAAGAACAAGTGCTCCTAACTGCTGAGCCATCTCTCCAGCCTCCACTTTAATAATCTTTAATAAGTAGAAAATGTTAATCTTCCTTTGTTATTTCCCCATTTACCTTTCTGATTTGCTCCTTTGTGTCTGTAGAGTTGGGGCTTTGGTGACAGGGCTTCTATAGCCCTGGCTGGTCTTGGCCTTTCTGTTCAGCTGAAGATGACCTTGGGTCCCTCCTCTTCTCTGCCTCTCATGTGCTGGGGCTACAGAGGTGCCACACCACACCTGGCTGTGTGCTTTTGCATTTCTGTGGATCCAGTGGATGGCTGCAGGGCCTGTTGGATGCCAGGCAGGCATTCCACCACTGCGTTGCACCTTCTAACTTCTGTGTGCTTCCCTGCTGTCATAGGGCAGCTTCAGTTATCGTGGTTCATTTAGTACCTTGAGAATTTATAACTGGTCCTCACACATTTCTCTCTTCTCAAACTATTACTTTTTTTCTACTAACTTCCAATATAAATTTCCGAATCTCTGGAGATTATAATCTAGTGCTGCGGGTAGTGGGCCAGGAAGTTGTTTTATTTAACGTTATTTGTGTGTGTGTGTGTGCGTGCGCGCGCGCGGAGGGGTATGCACATGCCCGGTGCATGTGTTTAGGTCAGAGGACAGCTTTGTAAAGTGGGTTGTCTTTACACCGCCTTCTGACTTGCGTAGGAAATGGTCAATGATCGACTGAGCCATCCTTGCAGCTCGGCTCGGGAATTTTTATTATCAACAAGTTCTTAGGATCCATCAAGAATTTTTTTTTCTTTTTTCTTTTCCAGTTTTTTGAGACAGGTTTCTCTGTGTAGTCCTGGCTGCACTGGAACTCACTCTATAGAACAGGCTAGTCTTAAACTCACAGAGATCCACCTGCCTCTGCCTCCCAAGTGCTGGGATTATCCACTACTGCCCGATAATTTTTCTTTAAGACACAATCCATGGATGGGAAAAGCTCTAACTTAAACCAACTTACATAATATTTATTATTTTTATTTATTAATTTTTTTATTGATTTTTTTTATGGAGCTCTACATTTTTCTCTGCTCCCCTCCCTGCCTCTCTCCTCCCCTTCAGCCCTCTCCCAAGGTCCCCATGCTCCCAGTTTACTCGGGAGATCTTGTCTCTTTCTACTTCCCCATAATATTTATTTTAGGATGTATTTCTGAATTGCAGTTGTCAGCTGAGGAAAATCCTTATTTTCTGTTTCATCAGTTTCTTCCCAAAGCATTGCTTTGTTTGCCTTGCTTTTGGAATGCAGTGAGTTGCAGCTCTGCTGAGCGTGAGCTACGGATGTATTCAGTCCCGTATTCTGCCTGTGTCGTTCCTGTCCTAGGCTCCACAAGCGTTTGCTCTACACTCGTAATGTGATTGTTGTTGATCTGCAGGATGCCCAGGAATTCCTTCGCTGTTTGATGGATCTGCTTCATGAGGAGTTGAAGGAGCAGGTCATGGAAATAGAGGAAGACCCTCAAACACTGACTTCTGAGGAAGCAGTGGAGGAGGAGAAGAGCCAGTCGGATGTGGACTTTCAGTCCTGCGAGTCTTGCAGCAGCAGTGAGAAAGCGGAGAATGAGAGCGGCTCCAAAGGCTTCGCCGAGGACAGCAGTGAGACCACGATGCTCATCCAGGGTGCCGACGACCTCGAGATGGCCAAGGACTGGCAGAGAGAGAAGATGTGCAACAAGATCAATAAAGCAGAGTCTGAAGTAGAACTGGATAAAGATAGAGACACCGTATGTGACACAGTTGACCTGAACAGCCAGGAGACCGTCAAAGTGCAGATACATGGCAGAGCTTCAGGTGACAAGTTAATAATCAGATAGTATTTCCTGAGCAGGGGGAGTGCTTACCTAACTGTCACTTTTGGAACAACTCGTTCGTTTGTTTTTGCGGCAGGATCTCAGTGTGTACTCTTGGCTGGCCTGGAACTTACTATGTAGTCCAAGTTATCCTTAAACACATCCACCCCCCTCTGCCTCTTGAATGCTGAGACTAAAGGGGAGTACTATCATGCCTTATTTTGGGGATCTTTAGCTAATAGACTGTAAGTTTAATGCTGTCCATTTTAAGTGTTAAAATCATAAAATTATGAAACTAAAAGTAAGATAATTTTGTGGATCATTTACTTAGGAATTTTTTTTTTTTTTTAAGCAAGGGCTCCTCAGAATTCCTTTATATGGTTACATAGTAATCTAGAAAATTAGTCCCCTTGGAATTTTCTCTTTGATTTCTGTTGCCATCCTGGCAAAAAGAAAAACTCAAATTTTCTTTTCCTTTCTTGCCAGGAAAGGACATCATATCCCACTACAGATGGTTGTGAGCCACCATGTGGTGGCTGGGGATTGAACTCAGGACTCTGAAAGGGCAACCACTGCTCTTAGCTGCTGAGCCATCTCTCCAGTGCCCAACCCAAATTTTCTAATCATGCATGTTATTATATTTCAATGGTTCTCACTGTAGCCAATATGTACATGAACTTTGTTAGGATATATTATATCATAATATTGGACAGTGTTCCTTTGAGAAAGGGCAAATACCCAAATGAAAGAAAGGAGTTAAGTTGCTTTATATACCATATTTATCTCTTTATACCTTGATGTGGCATTGACTACTCTAAATTCTGTAAAATTAGATGATTAGGAAATCAGATGATGTGACTCAGTGGTGAAGAAGTAACATAAAGTTCATTTCTGTAGCAGCTGGAGAGGACTAGTAAGCAGTCTGAAGTATCAGAGTGCACTAAAGGTCTTTCTTGAACTGTGTTTCCTTAGTATAGGAATACTGCCTTGTGCCTTCTAGCTGGGAAATCCAGGAGTGCTTAGACTCTTTACAGACTCGCTGTGGGTAGAAGTTCTTCAGTCAGTAAATGCCTGAATGTTAGTTCTGATAACCAGACTTCCTGTCAAAAGCCAAAGGGAAGCATAATTCAGGGACAGACTACTAGCGTGTGGGTTTGTTCTTAACACATAGTAACTAGATAATGAACTAAAGTAGGTCTGAGCATTTTATGTTTTAGATCCTGAGTGGAAAACTGTGGCCAAGATGATGTAGTGCACTGGACCTGAACTATTCACTGTCTGTCCCTACAGAAACACTCACTACCCTCTGAAGCCTTTCACTTCTCTTTAGGAAGTCCAGAACAAGGCTTTCACCACTAGCATTTTGCTGTCTTCTTTAGTCATGGTTGACGTGTTTTTATTATTATTATTATTATTATTATTATTATTATTATTATTATTATATATTTATATTTTTGTGAATGAGTGTTTTGGCTACATGTGTGCATGTGCACTACATGTATGTCTGGTGTGCAGTGAAGCCAGAAGAGGTTGTCAGATTCCCTGGGACTGGAGTTATGGATGGTTGTAAGTTACCGCCATTTAGATTCTGGGAACTGAACCTGGATTCTCTGCAAGAGCAGCAAATGCTCTTACTGCTGAGCCTCTCTCCAGCCTGTGGTTGATATCTTCATCCACAGCTTTCCCTCTGCCTCTCTGTTTGCACAGTCATTCAACACAGTTTCTTGTGTTGGGAGATAGATATGCTAGGCACTAAGACTCTAGCAACATACTGTCAGAGTAGCAGCTGTGAGATCTTGCTTGATGCCTCATATAGTTATGTTCCAAAGAGATGGTGTCCTGAGAGCTTATTTTTATTACTTTAAAAATAAATATGATTAACTTATACCTGAATTTCTTTTAAAAAAATTGTTTATGTGTATATGTATTTGCACACAAGAGTTGTTGAAACCCTAAGTGTACCACATGTGTGTAGGATCCCACAGAGGCCAGAACTGGGCATATGATCTCTTGGAACTGGAGTTACAGGCAGTTGTGAGCCGCCATGTAGTTGCTGGGAACTGAACCTCTGCCCTCTAAGAGCAGTAAGAGCTTGTATTCACTGAGCCACCTCTCTAGCTCCCAATGCCTAAGTTTCTTGTTTGGTTTTCATTACTGAGTTTATTTGGGACAATAGTCTTTTCTCTCACTTAAACAATCCGTGGGCTGAGGGAGCATGGGTCAGTGGTGGAACATTTGCTTAGCATTTTTTGAGGTCTTGGGTTCCTTTCCCAGCACAGTGAAAAAAATAAATAAATAAAAACAACATGGGTGGAGCTACCGAGATGGGTTAGTACTTAGAGCCCCTCACTGGGTGGCCACAGTTGTCTGTAGCTCCAGCTCTCCTGGCGTCCAGTGGCGTCTACACTCAAGTGTACGTATTCACAGAGACACAGGCACAAAATGTGAAGAAGTGTCAGGAAGCAGACATGGCAGTACATGCCTTTAGTCCCAGCTTTTGTGAGGTAAAGGTGAAGGGTCAGGTGGAATATGACCTCATCCCTGGCTACGTAGAGTAGCCAGCCCGAGTTACATGATTCCTTTTGTAACTCGTGGGCAGATTTTTAGATTTTTAGAAATTTTACTAAATTTGGGAAGTGTGATTGTCTTTGGTTTTGTATCACCACTGCTTGCTGCTAACTGACCATAGCAGTGATGTGTTAGGCATTAATTGAATACCTAGGTGGAGAAATCACTGTTACTTTGCTTGGCAAGCACTTTGGTGTTATTTCACTTGGCATTTGCTAACATAGACTGTCTTCAGTCTATCACATTAAGGAGTCTTTCCATTAGTTAGCCTTATTGGCCACATGGAATAAAACTGCTTAATAGTTTTAGTTATAATTTTAATTGAAGGTAATAATAATAAAAATTTAAATATTACAGAATATATCACTGACGTCCATTTGAATGACCTGTCCACATCACAGAGTCTTCCATCCAATGAAAGTGTTAATACACGTTTATCAGCAAGCCCTCCTAAGTCAGGCAACCTGTGGCCGGGACTGACCCCTCCACACAAAAAAGGTAAAGGAATTCCCCCACTCCAGTTCCTCAGTTTAAACTGCTGATCCAATGTTGGTAGAGTAATTTGAAATATGTGCTCTCTTAGAGTTGATAGGATTACACAAGCACCATCAGAATTTTTTATCCGTGGTTCTCTTAAAGTTTAGTCGTGCATTTTAATATTGTATGTGCATATGTCTCTCCCTGCATGTGTGTGTGTGCACCACGTGTGTCCCTGGGCATCTGTTCACCTGAAGCTGAAATGGACGTTTGTGAGCCATTATCTGAGTGCTGGGAACCAAGCCTGGGTCCTCTGTAAGAGCATCAAGTGCGCATAACTGCTGAGCCTTCCCAGCCCTCTTACGTCACCTTTTCTGTGCCTTTTAACCCATTTTGTCCTACAATTTCGAATCAGATTATTGCCCTCCCCCAAGGCCTGCCACACCGACACTCTGATCCTGATGGACCCCTGACGCCTGCCACTCCTGTTGTTCCCCTTTCCCAGAATGCCCTGTAAATGATACTACACAGTAGGTAGGCTTAGGAAATAGCCTTTTAAAAAATATATATGTAGCATAATGTATTTAAGAATTGGACTGCATTATTTCATATCTGAATACTTTTTTCCCTACCAAGTCACGTTTAAATTGTATTATTTATTCCTCATCAAGGGATTTTTGAATTGTTTACAGTTTTTGGCAATTATGAATAATACCACTGTAGATATTTGTGTATAGTTTTTATATGATCCTAAAGGTTTTGTTTGTCAGAGATAAGGTCTGAGGATTGTATTTCCTGGGTTTTATGTTCATTTTATACGCAGTGCTATACAAAGCTGCCCATCTTCCCGAGTGTCTGCACCATTCTGCGCTGTCACTGCTTTATATCAGGATGCTAGCATCCTAAAGTGTTAAACTATAAACCTAGAGAGGGCCCTGTGAGTGCATGCCTTTAGTCCCAGCACTTGGAGGAAGGTTGATCTGTGTGGAATCGAATCCAAGGACAGCGTGGTCTAAATAGGGCTGTGTAATGAAAACCTGAACAAACAAACAAGCAAACAGAAAAACATAGTTGAAGGTCTTAGAGACACTTTTACAGACATGAAAACATGGACCAGCGAGGTGGGCCAGTGGATCACAGTCTTGCTATATACAGACATGAAAACACAGACCAGCAAGGTGAGCCAGTGGGTAACAGTCTTGCTGTATAAGCATGGCAGGCACAGTTTGATCCACAGAACCCACAGTAAAGGGAAGAACTGACTTCCCCGAGTTGTCTTCTGATCTCCATATTTCACCTTCATCTACTCTGCCCCCACATACAAAACAAAAACCACCATCTATGAAAGAACTAAAAAGTCTTGGCAAAGGACCTTGTTAAGATTTTTTAAAAAGGGGAGGGTAAGATTAGAAAGAGATATTTGTAGGCTGAAAAAGAACCTGTATCCAGAAGAATGTGTATAACAGACCTCACTAACAGAATCTTTTCTTCATATGAGCCCCAGTGCAAAACAAGCAAGTGCAGTTGGGACTGTTCCGAAGGGTGATGTTCAGGCTAGGCCTCCTGTCTCATCCTTACACTTTTACCCTGGCTCTCCATCTTCATTTCCTTCCTCTGACTTGAGCGTAGATATACCAGTGATGGGGGCTAATTCCTTATTTTGCATATGGAACAAATGAGTAAACTATTATGCTCTTTAATATTAACTAATTTCAGATTGTTTTCATAGTCCCCTATGTACATTTTATGTGGCCAAGAATCATAAATACTTTAAAGCCAGCTTAAGCCTTATTTGATTTTTGATTGGCTTCTCTAAGTAGTGATTTTTTAAAAAAATGTATTTTTACTATTATTCATGTATATGTGTTTTTCCATGTATACATGCTATATGTGTTTGGACAGTTATGGAAGCTGGAAGCAGATGTAGGATCCCCTGGTGCTAAAGTTGCATGTAGATGCCTGTAACATGAGGGCCGGGCTCGCTTGTTGGGGTTTATGTCCTGCCCAGTTCCCCACAGCCGGCAAGCCCCAAAGAAAAATCACACAGAAATCTCCATAAGTTATAAAACTGATTGGCCCATTAGCTCAGTCTTCTTATTAGCTTTTGTAGCTTATATTAACCCATTATTCTTATCTATGTTAGCCATGTGGCTCAGTACCTTTCACAGTTTCTTTATTAACCAGTGAAAGTAACACATTGGCAGATGACCCTCCTACATCAGATGCCTTATGTAGGTGCTGGTCCTCTGGAAGAGCACAAGTGAGCCATCTCTCCAGCCCTAAAGTAATGCTCTTGGATGGCATTTTGAATTTTTATTTGGTATAGTAATTAAAATTTTTCGTTATGTGTGTTTGTGTACGTGTGTGTGTGAGTGCACATACCACAGCATACTTTAGAGGTCAGAGGACATCTTGTTCATTTTCTCCTTAGATCAAACTCAGGTCTGAGGCTGTACAGGAAGCATTTCTACCTGCAGAGCATCTTGCAAGCTGAGTAACTTCTACTGTTAAAAAATTCTAAAGATGCTGGAGGGCCCAGTGGCTAAGATTGTATATAGGGTTCAGGACCCAACAGTTACATCAGGTAGCTGTCAACTGCTTCTGACTCCAGCTCAGGGAATCCAGTGTCCTCTTCTGGCTTCCATGGGCACCCACATGCACATACACACTGACATAGTATACACATTCATAAATAAATAACTCTTAAAAAGGAAAAGGTTCTAGAGGACGCCAGGCATGCAGTGAACGTGGGCAGCAGGCGTGGCAGTAGGTGTGGCAGCACGCTCTAACCCAGTGTCAGGCAGTGGAAGCCAGGGAACCGGGATTCAGGGTCAATTGTAGTGTCATAGGGAATTTGAGGCCAATCTATACTACATAAGATTGTCTCAAAAAACAAAATCCAAGACAATGCAAAAATATTTTAGAGAAAAATATTCAAGGAACTAATGGTTCTTTTTAATGTTTTTTTTAATTCTAGCTCAGTCTGCATCTCCAAAGAGAAAAAAGCAGCATAAGAAATACAGAAGTGTCATTTCTGACATATTTGATGGAACAATCGTTAGTTCAGTGCAGTGTCTGACGTGCGACAGGGTGAGTAGGAGGGAACCACAGCACACAGCACATTCCTCTTAAATGACTTTAAGAGCCTGAGGAGGTCCAAGAGTTAAACTGCCATTGCTGTTGCAGAACATGCATACATGTCTGTTGTGTGTCAGTCATTGTAGATGGGAGGGATGAGACACGTCCTTTGGAAAGGACCTTGGCTCTCGGTCTCTTTTGGTTGCATAGGAAGGTGAGAAGTTGCTTGGCAACAAGATAGTTAACAGTGCTTATTCTCTGAAGGCTGAAGAAATTAGGTGTGCCTGGAAACGGTTGTGTTCACAAGCAAAGGCAATTAAGTGTGTGTTTTACATTTGGTTTTGTAGGCAGCTTGTAAAGACATAGGTGATTCAATAATAAAGATAATGCCAGATTCACAAACACAAGAAAAAAAACTGACAGATGTCCGTGTCTCAAACATAAATTAAAATTATCGTGAGGGTTTGACTAACACCTACTCTTTCGAAATTCTTCATTCTCACTTCAGTGCAGGGTGGATATGGTTGATGAGTGTGAAATACTGTCTCAAAAGCAAGAGAAATAAGCTTTCCCATATTGTGTCATAGCATTAAGTCAAATGGAAGGCATTCAGTAGGGTCATATTACATAGACAGTATATTACCCAGAAGTGTTTTTACTTGTGGTGTGTGGTTAGTGCTACAGCTAAGGATGGACTGCCTGTCACTGTCATGTAGTGAGAGCCTATCTCCAAAGGCATTGTAGTCATCTAAGTGTGTGCATTTACACTCCATGGTTGCCTGAAGCCGTGTATCTCCCATGGTTCATCCCTGCTGTTAATGCTGGTCCATGGCAGGGCTGGTTTCCTCTTCACCCTCTTTTAAACAACATTTAAGACTATTTTCAGCCTGCAGTTTCTGTTCTTGGGATGCTGAGGCGAGAGAATGACTTGACAGAGTTTGAGAACCTCCTAGGTCATAAAGCATATAATAAGACCCAGTCCTGCGTGTCTCCCCTCCCCCACACTCAAAGAATCTGTATGCCAGTTTTTAGCAGCCAGGTGGCTGGATTTGCTGTGCTTTTTAACACCGTGACATCTCTGATCCATAGATAGAAATACCAGTGGCTTATATGAAGATTACATTTGAAACAGCACCTGGTACAAAGCAAGCCAGGCTCTTTTCTGTCTGTAGTATTTTAAAAGCAATATGCTTGTTGTTTATATTTGCTTATTATAATAACTTGTTTTCATCTTTGGAAGAAATCTAATCTTATAAATAACTGTGCTGAGTTCTTTCCATCCATTAAAACCAAACACTTGCAGGTGTCTGTAACCCTCGAGACCTTTCAGGATCTGTCCTTGCCGATTCCTGGCAAGGAAGACCTGGCCAAGCTGCACTCCTCCAGCCACCCCACCATAGTCAAAGCAGGCTCGTGTGGTGAAGCGTACGCGCCACAGGGCTGGATAGCTTTCTTCATGGAGTATGTGAAGAGGTGTGTATTTGCTTTCTTTGCCTTGACTGATTGTTGGCTGCTGCTTCTGCTGTACTAGCAGAACACTTCCTTTTTCTTCTTCAATGATGTTTCAGGTTTGTTGTCTCATGTGTCCCTAGCTGGTTTTGGGGTCCAGTAGTAACCTTGCAAGATTGTCTTGCTGCGTTCTTCGCCAGAGATGAACTTAAAGGTAAGAACTGTAATCATGTTTGTGGCTGGTTTTGTAGGGAAGCTAATGCTGAGGTTTTGGGCAGCTTCAGCAGGACTTGCTTGGATGTGCATGGGGGACCTTCCACGGCAGTGGAGATGCGATTAGAATTTATATACATTTCTCTAATACGAATGACAGACTTTGAAGATGTGTGGTTCAGAGAAGGGAGAACTTATGAAGACAATGGATGGCAGATGTGTCTTGAGTTGTCTTTACATCTTCAGCCTCTCTGAAGGTCCTCCGTTTTTCTTGTGTGTTCAGCATCATGCTTGGACATATCACATATACAGCAGATTTCAGTCTGGGCATATCACAGACTACCAATAAATTCTGTTTATTGAATAAAAAAAGAGACTGTTTCCTGAGTTAGTGTGTCAGAGTGAGAGGAGAGGGAGGGTGGTGATGGTGGGGGAGTGAGCATGGTGAGTTCACTGTCGCTGTGCGTGAAGTCCACGTTGGGCACATCCGGGAACTGAGAGGAGTTTGCTGGCAGTTAGATAGTGACTAGGTCTGCTCTGTTTGCAGGTGACAATATGTACAGTTGTGAAAAATGCAAAAAGTAAGTAACATTGTTTTTAGCTTTGTATTTTGTATTTTTCTTGGTTATCTGAACTGGGCACATTGGAGTTATACTTGATGCTATGTCTGGAAAATTCTAGGCCAGAAAGCCTTCCTTTAAAAATAAGAGACTGGTTATTTTATAAAATATGTTTAAGGTAAATATTTAGTAGTTTGATGTAAGATGCTATTAAATGTATGGCTTTTGATGAATGAAGTTAAGTTTGTGAGTTTGCATTAACTATATTATAAAACAAAGGATTCTTGAGTTGCCATGGTAACTGGTGTCATGAAGCTTGAGTTGCCATGGTAACTGGGGTCCTGCAGGAGGTTTGCTGCTATGGGGCAGAACAACAGGATGGCTGAGTCTCATTTTGTTCATATTTGCTACCAGCTTCCTTTTCTGTCTCGTAATAATTTTCACTTTTAAAAACCTCTTTTTGGACTGGGTGTGGTGGCACACACCTTTTGATTCCAACACAGGGACCTGCCAGCTTGGTCTAGGTAGTGTTTTCTAGGCCAGCCAGAAGTCAACAACTACAGCAAGCAAAGTAAACACCTCTTGATGATGTCCGAAAATGTGAGTAGAAGTTTGATAAAGAATGACAAGCATTTTTGGTGTAGAGAGAATTGTGAAATTTTTCTGAATCTCTGTATAGAAAAAATGAACTCCTAAGAAAAGCTGGAATCTTTATTTTTAATTTTTATTTTATGTGTATGAGTACTGTGCTTGCATGTGCCTATGTACAGCAAGTATGTGCCCAATGCCCATGGAGGTCACAGGGGGGCATCAGATCCCTGAAATTGGAATGTGGGTGCTGGGAACTGAACCCCGTCTCCTGCAAGAGCAGCACATTCTCTTAACTGCTGAGCACCTCTCCATCCCCTCCAGCTGGAGTCTTCACAGCGCAGAAGCTGCTGCAGCCACAGCGGATGTCAGCCTGCAGCTGTTGGAGTGCAGCAATGTTAGCCAGTCATGCAACCATGATCAAATCGATCCCTCTCTCACCACGCAGAAAGGGCCTTGCCTAGTTTTACAGCTGAAAAGAAGCTGAGTCTAGGAAGGTATCTCCCCGTGAAGCCAGACGTGCCAGCTAGAGGAAACAGCAATGAGGTTGAAGAACCAGTGTTCTCCCCAGATCCCCAGTGTAGATCGGACAAGTGGTCATTGATATTGGTTAATTATTATAATCTTTGGCTTAAGAGTAAAGGTTTCTAGTCTAAGTGTGATATTTATGTATTATGTCATGAGCCTGGTGTGGTAATGCACGCCTTTAATCCCAGCTCTTAGGAAGCAGAGGCAGGTGGATCTCTGTCAGTTTGAGGCCAGCCTGGTTTACAGAGTGAGTTACAGGAATGCCAGAGCTATGTAGAGAGAACCTGTCTCAAAACACCTGAAATGAAAAAGGAGAATAAAGGTTTTCAAGCCAGGTGTGTGGTAAATGCTGATATTTCAGTACTGAGATAGGAGGATTGTAAATTTGAGACTTTGTCTCTAAAACAAGATAAAAAGAATAACTAAATGACCCTGAACTACTGATGTTGAAGAGCTGGAGTTTGCACTGTGTTGCATATTATAAAAGTGTAGACATTGTCCCACTTCCATGCTGTGCTTTTAAAAGCAGGAGCTCACGTATCCCAGGCTGCCTTCAAGCTTCTTAACAGAACTGAGGCTGACCTGGAGTGTCAGATTTTCCTGCTCTACCTCCCAAGTACTGAAACTATAGGCATGTGCTCCAACGCGTGACCTGTGTAGTGCTGTGGATGGAACCTGAGGTCTGCGCGTGCTAGGCGAGTCAAAGCATTGTGCAGTGATTTTTAGCTCTTTATTACTATCTTGGTATAAGTTATTTTTTATGATAAGGGGCATTTTATTGTTAGGGTATTTAGTGTATAAATATGTACATAACTAACTCGGGATATGCTACTCTGATAACTTTTTTTCTTGACATTTTCTGCAAGATTTTTGTGGTCCAGTTGAATGTAATAAATGTTTTGTAGATTTATTAGTTTTTCTTTTTTGCCTTTAGGTTGAGGAATGGAGTAAAGTTTTGTAAAGTACAGAAGTTTCCTGAGGTATGACTTCTTTTTTACTCATTCATAAAATGTGGTTGTGCATTAACGTCACACACTGCAGTAACTCAGAATGGCTGGAGCACCATACGTACCCTTAGGACTCATTTTAGGAGGCTGGGTTAAATATATGAGCACCTTTTAACAGTGTGCTCCTGAACATGTCACCAGACATTGCGGGGTACACTAATACCCCTTCACTGTGTGCTGTTGAACATGTCACCAGACATTGCGGGGTACACTAACACCCCTTCATAGTGTGCTGTTGAACATGTCACCAGACATTGCGGGGTACACTAACACCCCTTCACAGTGTGCTGTTGAACATGTCACCAGACATTGCGGGGTACACTAACACCCCTTCACCATGTGCTGTTGAACATGTCACCAGACATTGCGGGGTACACTAACACCCCTTCACTGTGTGCTGTTGAACATGTCACCAGACATTGCGGGGTCTTACAGGTCTGAAGTGCACAGTCAGGAACCAGTAGCACTGAGCTTGGGAAGAGGAGCCCTGCCCACTCTGTCACATTGAAATTATATCTGGAATCATGTTAGAATTCAGGATGATATTTAACATTCCTACTTTGATTATGTAAATACTTCAAAGACTCTTATTGAGAATATAAGATGAGACAGGTGCAGTGGCTCTGCAAATCTCTTGAGTTTGAGGCCAGCCTGGGTCTACATAACGATTAACTTCCAGGCCAGTCAGGACTACACAGAGAGACCTTTAAAAATGGAAGAAAAAAAATCCAAAAACCAAAATACAGTATTTAAAAATAAACATTTAAATGACTCTAGTTGTGTTTGGTTGACGGCCTCGTTTTCTCCTTATAGCGCAGAACTTCATTGTCCTTCTCAGCACTTGTAAGCGTCCCTAACCATTTGGGTGCTGGTTACACTTTTAGATCTTGTGCATTCATCTTAAGAGGTTTCGGCATGAGCTGATGTTCTCTACTAAAATCAGCACCCACGTCTCCTTCCCTCTGGAAGGCCTGGACCTTCAGCCATTTCTTGCAAAGGATAGCCCAGCGCAGATTGTGACCTATGACCTCCTGTCAGTTATCTGTCATCATGGGACTGCAAGCAGTAAGTACAAAGGCTTGACATTTGTTTTTGATATAGAAATACGTATCTAAGTTGATTGCTTAAATAAGCCCCACTTGACCAAGGGAAGAAAAATTTAAAAACAGATTTTAGTCCTTAGTATCAGAAAAACAACAGACTTAACCCAAGTGAATAATAACCATTTAGGAAAATGGTTGTAGTGGTACATGCCTATCGTTGCCATACTCCCGGGCTAAAGCAGGATTAGGAATGCAATACCAAAAAAAAAAAAAAAAAAAAAAAGTCAGCTACCTAAAACAGGTACCAGGAATACAGGTTAGGTATCTAGCTTGGTCTTTTTTTTTTTTTTAATTTTTATGGTTTATTTAACTTTATTTTATGTGCATTGGTGTGAAGGTGTCAGATCCCTGGAACTGGATTTTCAGACAGTTGTGAACTGCCATGTGGGTGCTGGGAATTGAACCCGGGTCCTCAGGAAGAGCAGTCAGTTCTCTTAACCGCTGAACCATCTCTCTAGCCCCCTAGCTTGATCTTATTGGCAAACATTGAATGCCTGCTAAGTTCAAGACCAGCCTGGGTAGCAGAGACTTTCAGACAAAGAGCTCCACATTTAAGGTGATTGTGATGTTAATTGCCCTAATTATATCTTCTACATATATAAATATGTACAATTATTATGTGTCAGAGGAGGCATTTGAGATGTTAAATTTAAGACTAAATATTTTCCCTAGACTATTTGGAAAAACAGTTATAAGGTAACAGCTTTAACAGGGTGGGTTTCTTACAGGTTTTCAGGGCTCCATGGTCTAGGGCGAGCGTGGTGGAACACACTCAGGAAGCTGAGTGGGAGGATTGTCAGTTCCAAGACCAGCCTGGGCTACAACAGTGAGGCGTTATCTCACAACAGAATAAAAGGATAAAAGTCTGGTGCTTCCTGTCTGCTGGCAGTGCTGAGCGCAGTCCGACCAGCAAGGCTACAGATGCCGTGTAGGTGTGACATGTAGACCCTAACAGGCGCTTTTCCTTGCAATCCAGGTGGGCACTACATCGCTTACTGCCGCAACAATTTAAATAACCTGTGGTATGAGTTCGATGACCAGAGCGTCACTGAGGTTTCCGAGTCCACCGTGCAGAATGCCGAAGCCTACGTCCTTTTCTACAGGTGACGGGACTGTCATGTCACGGTGAAGAAAGGACATCTCTGTAGGATCCTCACTTCTGAGACTTGCAGGGCTTATGAGTGGCCATGAGAAATGTGCTCTTATGAGTAGGAGAAGGAAGCTGTTCATAGATGACCCCTGTTCAGGAAATTAAGAATTCATAGACAGGCAAAGGGATATATTTTGTTTTAGAAATATTTTTAGTTTGTTTTTAAGCATTTATATTTTTAGAGGTTCACTTAAATTTATGTATAGAGGTATTTTGTATGTATGTAAGTCTGTGCACCACATGTATGTCTGCTGCCAGAGGAGGTCAGAAGAGAGCATCAGATCCCCTGGAACTAGAGTTACAGGTGGTTGTGAGCCACCATGTGGGTTCTGCATATCTAACCCAGGTCCTCTGCAAGAACAGCAAGCTGCTGAGCTATCTCTCCAGCCCCTCATTTCTTTCTTTAGCATTTATTTATTTATTTATGTGTATGTGCATGTATGTTCCTGCGTGTGTGCACTGAAGTTTGTTTGTGGAGGTCAGAAAACCATGTGGGTTCTGGGCATTGAACTCCTCTGATTTGCTGGCAGGTACCCTTACCCCCTGAGCATCTCACTGGCCCAGGATGTATGTTCGTTTAAAGTATATAAAGTCAGAATTAAACACCAAATTTCTTCTCTAAATATCCTGTAGCAAAAAAAGGTATTACTATAAAAATGTTTGATATATTTCTGTATCTTATAAAAGGAAATGCTAGATACTGGAACAGGAACCAAGAATGCAGCTCAGCCACCCGACTTGATCTTACTAACACTGAATGTCTACCGTGTACCAGGGGTTCCCTAGATACCCATAGTTAAGATTCAGTGCCGACCCCAGGGTAATGTATAATGTACTGAGCTGTGGGACAGACTGTTTCTCTTGGGATTCCTTAAGACTGATGAGAGCTGTAGTACAGTGTGGATTTTAAGTCTGATGGTGAGGAGCCGCGCTGTAGTGGAGTGTGGTAAAGCGTGTCTTAACCTCAGTGAGTCTGTCCTCCACAGGAAGAGTGATGGTGAGGAGCCGCGCTGTAGTGGAGTGTGGTAAAGCGTGTCTTAACCTCAGTGAATCTTCCTCCACAGGAAGAGCAGTGAGGAGGCCCAGAAGGAGAGGCGGAGGATATCAAATCTGCTGAACATAATGGAGCCTAGCCTCCTTCAGTTTTATATATCTCGACAGTGGTTAAATAAGTTTAAGACCTTTGCTGAACCTGGCCCTATCTCAAATAATGACTTTCTCTGTATTCATGGAGGTAAGGAGTGTTGTTATGTAAACAGTGGTAGAGGGTCGCTGTTAAATCCTTTGCAAATTAATAAAGAGCCATGAATTTCCCCTCCTTACATCCCCATCTGGACCTGAGTGTATTTGATTCCTTATGGTTCAGAAATAGACCCTGTGTGAAACTTAGCACTAGAACTAAGAATGCCAGAGACTGTCCCATGTTGTGAAAGCTTTAGTTCTGAGCTAGAGCAGATACTTGGGTGGCTAATCATGGTCGAGTGAGCCCTCTTCATGCATGTCTCCTGGGAGGGCCGTTCCTGGGCAGTGAGTGTGGCTCTTACCTGTCTGTCTCTGGTGAATAGGTGGCTTTCTGAAGTGTGAAGCATGTTTGGGACTTGTTACCTGTAACATACGCCTCTGTGACGAATGCGCTGTTACTGTCTGTTTCTGTAGTAATAAAGACCTTTCTGTGGACGCTTGCACTGACCTTTATGGTCGGGGACTTGCTGTTGTTGATTATTTTTGTAATGAAAATATAGGGGTGGGGAATATCCTGTATTGTATATAGAGACCTAAAGTTGCATTATTTCTGAGTTTAATGATACCAGTTAGTGATTGAACACATGCTTGGTTTGCTCAGGGTCCTAGCCTCAAACCCTAGTGCTGCCAAATAAATAAATAATTCTGAATGGGTATTTCAAGGCATATGCTTTGCTCCTCTTTAGGAAGCATAGTTACTAAAAATGCTTTTTACTTACATTTTTATTTTTTTTTTTTTTTTTTTTTTTTTTTTTTTTTTTTTTTGGTTTTTCGAGACAGGGTTTCTCTGCAGCTTTTTTAGAGCCTGTCCTGGAACTAGCTCTTGTAGACCAGGCTGGCCTCGAACTCACAGAGATCCGCCTGCCTCTGCCTCCCGAGTGCTGGGATTAAAGGCGTGCGCCACCACCGCCCGGCTTACTTACATTTTTATAAGGAGAGATTTAAGAACAGTGATTGAAAGCCAGGTATGGTTGTATACTCCTGTAATCCCACTATTTGGGAGTCCGAGGCAGAAGAGGAGGCCAGGCTGGGCTACAGAGTAAATCTCTGTCTCAAAACAAAACAAAACAAAAAAAAAAAACCCAACCAAAAAACAAAACAAAACAAAAGGATTGGCCATTCACCATTAAACATGACCTTATTGATAGGCCATGCTTTGTTGAGTCCCGTGGGAGGTTTTACCCATTCTGAATGGAGCCGGAGGAGGTGTGGATGAGGGGGTAGGCAGAAGGGAGGCGGGGGGGGGGGGGGGGGGAAGGGGAGGAGAAACTGTGGTTGGTATGTTAAATAAGTAAATTGATGAATAAATAAATGAAAATGACCTTATGTGCTGGGTGGTGATGACACACGCCTTTAATCCCAGCATTCTGGAGACAGGCAGAGTTCTGTGAGTTCGAGGCCAGCCTGGTCTACAGAGCGAGTTCCAGGACAGCCAGGGCTGTTACACAGAGAAACCTTGTCTCAAAAAACCAAAACCAACCAACCAACCAACCAAACAAACAAAGGCTTTTTGTGTGGGAGTGTTTGCCTTACTTGAGTAAACTTTTGATTTAGTCTCTAGCACTGCAAAACTTAGTCATTGAAAGTCATATAGGGAAATTAAAGAGTAAACATTAAGTACACTTGTTTAATATGTATTTTAGGTATTCCTCCACGAAAAGCTAGTTACATTGAAGACTTAGTTTTGATGCTGCCTCAGAACATTTGGGATAACCTCTATAGCAGGTTTGTTGTTGAAATTCAACAGTATGGTGTCATAAAGCAAATGAGCAGTTACAAAGGGTTGGGTTGTCACAGCTGCCCAGTGTGTTCTCTGATGTCTAGGAAGAACATCCCTTTTCTTAATTTATTCACTCTAAAGTATCAGTAGGAAGACTTTTAGTTTGTGGGGCCCTAGTCTAAATAATGGTAATTTTTATGATTATCTGTAGTATATGTTTTAGTATATAACTTTTTGTACATTAAAGGATGTTACATCTCCCCAATAGCAAAATTTCTCATAGTTGTACACTACACTACTAAAATTGGATATCTTCCCGAATTATAAAGTTTTAAAATGTTATTTCCATACTAAGCATTTTAAATTAAATATTAAAAATGCATTCATTAAGTGCTTTTAACTCGAGCATGGGAAGACTTCATTTGATTAAAATTTGCTTGCATAACTAAGAGAATATTTTGTGCTAATCTTTGAATAGCTGTAAGGGCAAGGTGAAAGGCAGACAAAGCAGGGTAGGTGTCACATAGGCAGTGCTGTTTGCCCTGGGACACATAAGGTGGAGTTTTTAATGTGATTTTTTTATATTAATTTGAGAATTTTCCTATAGGATTTATTCTTTAAATTTTTTATTGTTTTTTAAAAGTAATTCTCTCTGTGTGCTATGCTATGTATGTATGTATGCATGCATGCGTGCATGCGTGCATGCTATGGAGCACAGGTGGAGACCCGAGGGCAGCTGGAGGGTCCTTCATGGTGTCCTGAGGAACAAACTCAGAACTTATTTTAAGACCCACTGTGCCATCTTGCCAGCCCCAGAATTTATTTGTAACTGGCAATTTAAACACTGATTAAAAAGCTAGCAGCAGTGTCCTCGAGCACGGGCCCTCTCTGCAGTTGTGACCTGTGCTCTCCGTGTTTAGGTATGGAGGAGGACCCGCGGTCAACCACCTGTACATCTGTCACACCTGCCAGATCGAGGCCGAGAAGATTGAGAAACGAAGAAAAACTGAACTGGAAATTTTTATTCGGGTAAAGATGTAACACTTTCAAATTGTAAGCTATGTAAGCTAGAGATGGCTAGCCGGCATTCGGCCATGAATGGTGGTGAGAGAGCCGCAGTGGGCGTCAGGTCCTGCCTGCGCGGCCATGACAGCCCTGCTCGGTTCTCCACAGTTCTGCTTCTCTTCTTCCTGTGGGCGCATTTCTGTTTCCTGTGCATTTGCCATGGCAAGAAATTTTACTTCCCAAATTGTATGTTCTCTCATTAGAGTAGTCTGTAGTCTGTGCAGGCTGCAGCTGTTTGTGCTGTTGATTGCTAAAGGAACCTGCATGTTCATTCTCGAAAGGTCTGGACCCTCAATAGTCTTAATTGTTAGATTTCTGTAAGGTTAAGTTTTAACCTCTGGTTAAAGATTATAGAAATACTGAATAGTATTGGTACTCAATTGAATGTTGGATCCTAAAAGGATCTTCCATGTTGTGCCTTTTGTGAATTGACCTTAATGACAGATGACACCTTGAAAAGAGCCTTTGCATAGGATTTTGGGTTGAAACCATCCTGAGAAGTTTGTATAAAACCTAAATGCAGTCAGTGTCCCTTTCATGATACACAGAGAAGAGAGTACTATGGCAGGATGGAGGGCAGATTGAAGTGAAAACAGCCATAGGCAGCCCTTGAAGGAGGAAGAAGTGGAGTCTCTAGGTCTCCAGGAACAGTGTTCTGAGCACTTTGATGTTGGATGCTTGTCTCCAGAACTGTGAAAAAGCAAATTTCCCTTTTCACTTACCAATTTTGTGATCATTTTTCATTGGAATATTCTATAGAAAATGCAGTTTCTGTTAAAAAATTTTTAAGACAAGGTCTTTTTATTGTTGTTTTTCAAGACATAGTTTCTGTGTAGCCCTGGCTGTCCTTGAACTCACTCTGTAGATCAGGCTGGCCTGGAACTCAGAGATCCACCACCGCCTGGTGAGGACGTCTTCATGTAGTGCTGGAACTTGCCGTGTAGACCAGGTCTGCTTGGTCCTTCTCCCGAGTGCTGGGGTTAAGGAAATGTGCCAGCACCCCAACCCCACGTCACTTGTTTCCTAGCTCTCAGCTCTTTGCTCTTGTGTAGTAGTCATTTGTATAATTTGTGAAGCAGTCACCGTAACTGAGCTTAATCATTTTAGCCAGTATTTTGAACTCTTAATTCCTCTTTCCCAGTTGGGTCAGTGACCTGAAAAACAGTATAGTCAAGGGACTGTACCAAGGACCAGTCCCATAAAAACTATTTTTCCCTGTGGAACTAAATCCTCCGAAGCAGGAGAGGCTCAAGTTCTGTCTATAGGGAGAACGTTTTTGTGAGTGTCAGTGTAGGAAGTTGTCGGTGGGTTTTCTTCATCCATAACCCACTTTTTAGTCTTGTAAATTCTAGTGATGGGGAAAACATGTTACTGACTTCCAGAGTGGGGGCATATCACATAGAACACTCTCAAACCTGCCAACTGTTGCTATCAGGTACAGAAAGTGAGTCTTTTATAAGCGAGCAGCTTTTGGGTGGCAGCCTGTGGTAAGATGAGTGAACCTTACGGATGTGAGACCTTTTCTTCTTTGTATAAACTAAATTCCATGGTCAGAAGCAATGTGGGTGAAATCTGGTGCCACATCGTCTTAATCCATTCTTCAGTCGAGGGGCATTTAGGCTGTTTCCAGGTTTTGGCTATGACAAACAAAGCTGCTATGAACATGGTTGAGTACATGTCCTTGTGGTATGATTGAGCATCTTTGGGTATGTATCCAAAAGTGGTATTGCTGGGTCTTGAGGTAATTTGTTTCCTACTTTCCTAAGAAATCACCATACTGAAATCCAAAGCGGCTCTACCAGTTTGCACTCCCACCAGCAATGCAGGAGTGTTCCCTTTACCACACAGCATAAATTGTCATTAGTGGTTTTGATCTTGGCCATTCTTACAGGTGTAAGATGGAATCACAGAGTTGTTTTGATATGCATTTCTCTAATGGCTAAGGATGTTGAGCATTTCATTAAGTGTCGTTCAGCCATTTTAGATTCCTCTGTTGAGAGTTCTCTGTTTAGGTCCAATTTTTTAAAATTGAATTATTTGTTTTTTTGATGACCAATTTCTTGAGTTCTTTGTATATTTTGGAGATCAGCACTCTGTCCGATGTGGGGTTGGTGAAGCTCTTTCCCCATTTTGTAGGCTGCCGTTTTGTCTTGTTGACTGTGTCCATTGCTTTACAAAAGCTTTTCAGTTTCAGGGGGTCCCATTTATTGTTTTTCTCAGTGTCTGTGCTACTGGGGTTATATTTAGGAAGTGGTCTCCTGTGCCAATGTATTCAAATGTACTTCCCACTGTCTCTTCTGTGAGGTTCAGTGTGCTTGGTTTTATGTTGAGGTCTTTGATCCATTTGGACTTGAGTTTTATGCATGGCAATAAATATGGATCTATTTTATTCTTTTACATGTTGATATCCAGTTATTCAACCATTTGTTGAATATGCTTTCTTTTTTTTCCATTTTATATTTTTTCTTCTTTGTCAAAAATCAGATGTTCTAAAGTGTGTGGATTGATATTCGGATCTTTGATTCAGTTCCATTGGTCCTCCTGTCTGTTTTTATGCCAATACCAGTCTGTTTTCAGTACTGTAGCTCTGTAGTAGAATTTGAAGTCAGGGATTGTGAAGTTCCTTTATTGTACAGGGTTGTTTTGACCATGCCCAGGTCTTAATTTTTTTAGAAACACCATACACAGACCCAGAATTTTTTGTATCCTGTTTTATGGATCCCATGTAAGTAGCTTTTGAGTGTCCCAGGAAGACTCTTGCCCTCAGCATACTTGAACTTGGTAAATATTAAAGGGTCAGGAGCAGCTGGGCATGGCGACACATACCTGTAATCCTAACTTTTGGGGGGTCACATGGGTATCTGGAATTCGAGGCTACCTAGGCTACACGAGCTATTTTCTTAAAAAAATCTATAGGGAAAGACAAAGTGTTGAGTAAGGTTTAAAGGGCTTGAGAGTAGTGTGAGGAGTTGAAGTGGTCAGAGCTCGACTGTGGTGGAGTTAAAGGAAAGGCTCGTAGGGGTGAGAGACAGTCACATACATAGTTGTAACTAGAAAAGCGTGTGATCACTGCAGAAGCCTGAGGATTAGGAGTACATCAGGCACACACAAAACAGTTTAAAAGTCTTAAAGCACTGGCAGTCTGAATTTGGTTATGTCTGTCCTTATCTAGTGTATATCACTGTCATTTTGTGCCCAACAGGAAATGCTGCTGTAACTAGACAAATTCTAAATACCCTTTATTATTCTTTTGAGGCCCTGTTAATTGCACCCCTTTTTCATACCAATGTTTCTAGCCATTTGATCTTTACTTTTTTTTTAAGTTGGCTATGGTGAAAGATTTTTTAATAAACATATGAAGTATTTAGTGAATTCTTTGCCTTAGTCATGTTCTCTTACCCCGTTTCTCATGCTCCTCTTTTGTATGTTTGTTGTATTCTGAGACATAATCTAGAGTCACTTATTGATAGACTGCCCTGTGTCTTAGAACTAAGATAACCTCGTGTGTATGAGAAATTACCTTGTTGGATGCTGAAGGAGAATATCTCAAGTTCCAGATGCTAGGTGTCTGACCTTTCCTCTCTGTAGCTCAACAGAGCATTTCAAGAGGAGGACTCTCCGGCAACTTTTTATTGTATCAGTATGCAGTGGTTTAGAGAATGGGAGAGTTTTGTGAAGGGTAAGGATGGAGGTAAGTGCTGAACTCAAAGTTTCTTAGCTATGTTTTTGTTTGTTAATTCTGTGATTATTGGAGATTATACCAGTGAACAAAAAAGACCTATGATTTCAGGGAACTTATATTCTAGTTCATAGTCTTATTGCTATGAATTATTACTTATGGAAGAATAAAAGAATTAAAATTTCCTTTAATTTTAATACCAGTGGCTAGACAGGTGACTTGGCAGTTAACAGCACTTGCTGCTGCTCTGGGGACAGAACCTGCGTCAGTCAGCTCATCACCACCTCCCGCTGCAGCTCCAGGGGAGTCTGACACCTGTTTCTCATCTCCATTGGCACTGGCACACACATCCCATACACAGATACATAAATAAATTTAATCTTAATGCTGAAAAACTTTATAGGCCAGCCTGGTCTACATAGTAAATGTTGTGTAATAAATTTCATCTCACAAAGATCACCCTCTCCCCACCCAGATAAAGAAAAACCTTAAAATATCACACAACATGGGCTGGAGAGATGGCTCAGCGGTTAGGAGTACGGCCTGCTCTTCCAAAGGTCCTGAGTTCAATTCCCAGCAACCACATGGTGGCTCACAACCATCTGTAAGGGGGTCTGGTGCCCTCTTCTGGCCTGCAGGCATACCCGCAGACAGAATATTGTATACATAATAAATAAATAAATAAATATTTAAAAAAATATCACACAACAGGATGGTGAGTAAATTATAGTTTATCTAGTACAGTGGAATACAGTGTGGACTTTTAAAAATAATTATGTATAAAGATTTGAGGATAAGGCATGGTGTACGCCTTTAATCCTAGCACTGGGGAGGCAGAGGCAGGGACATCTGAGGAGTTAAGGCCAGCCTTTTCCACATAGCCTGGACTATATAGTGAGAATCTATTTCAATACTAGTACTACTATTAATAATAATAATTTGAAAATAAGCTGTTCTTCATATGTTGAGTTGCTTACAAAAATACATGTACATATTTGAATTTCTTGGTTTATTTTTTAGTTAGCAAACAAAGTGATGGACTTAATTATGGCGATTTTAAACATAATGGCATACTTTGTTCTACTGGTCCTCCCGGACTGCCCCTTCAACTGTATTTTAAACAATGCATTACGCAAAAGCAGACCACACATATATTAAAACCATATGCCTACTTTTCTGTAAGATTTTAGTTATTTTCCTTTCCTCATGTCTGTTGGGAGCTTTTTGAGAATGGACAAGTACTGCACTTTCATGTACAAAGAAAAGAGGCTTTTTAATATTTCATTTTATAATGATTTTGGTTTAAAGAACATATTTGGAAGTGAGAATTTTATAATTTTTTTTAAATTACAAAGCTTTCTTATAGCATTAAAAAATATTTGAACTGCAGTTCCCAATGAGCAGTTAAGAAACTGTATTAGATTTTGTTGCTGAGTAACCTCTCACTTTTCTTGGTTGTTTTTGGGTCAGTTGAAATCCCCAAAGCTGGGAAGATACTTAAAATAGATGGTATTTCATAAAAAGTAAGTAAATAACTAGATTTTATTGGTAGTTCTCAGTTATTTCAGCGATAAAATTATGTACTTCTTTGCAGCATTTCTTTGAACATGTTTATCTTAACAATTCTTTTATCATTTTGATTTAGATCCTCCAGGTCCTATTGACAACACTAAAATTGCAGTCACTAAATGTGGTAATGTGATGCTCAAGCAAGGTAAGTTTGTTTAATAAACACACAGAGTTTCTTTTCTGAGACAGGGTATCATGTACCCCAGACTGCCCTTGAATTCTAGGTAGCCCAGAATGGGTTTAACTTGTGATCCTCCTGTTTCTCCCTGCCACGTGTGGGGATCACAGGCCTACACCAACATGATTTAATTAATACTGAAACCTTTACTTGTGACGATTTCTCACTGGTAGAAATATTAACCAGTCATCCTGTTATTTTTTTTTTAATTAACCTAATTCAGATTATGTTCAGAGATGTTCAGACTTACAGTAGAACAAAGGGCAAGAAAGCAGTGTGTGTTAGTTGTGGGAGGGTTTTAGAGTTGTTGGTAAGAACTAAGAATAAGGCTGGAGAGATGGCTCAGAGGTTAAGAGTACTGGCTGCTCTTCCAGAGGTCCTGAGTTCAATTCCCAGCAACCACATGGTGGCTCACAACCATCTATGAGACCTGGTGCCCTCTTCTGGTGGGTAGGCATACATACAGACAGAACATAATAAATAATATAAAAAAAGAAGTGTTGAAAATTAAAGATATTGCTTTAAAAAAAAGAACTAGGAATACACAACTCTAGATATTACGTATTGTCTTACGTATTGTAGCTTATATCTGTGCAATATATTCATGTTTGTAAACATCATTCTTTGCATACACACACAATTTTAGGAGCAGACTCTGGTCAAATTTCAGAAGAAACATGGAATTTCCTGCAGTCCATATATGGTGGAGGGCCTGAAGTTATCCTCCGACCTCCGGTGGTTCATGTTGACCCCGACGTACTGCAAGCAGAGGAGAAGATTGAAGTAGAAACTCGATCCTTGTAGTTTTGAGGGTACAGAGCTCTGACGAGAAGTCGTCCTCACTCGCGCACGCATTCAGTCATTCCTTAAAGCATGTTTATTTCTTTGATTTTTCACCTTTTGTCACATTTATTCCTTTGTACTGGGCATTATGGGAGGGTATGTTTAAATGTGTAATATAAGTTGGTAATATTTAATGCTAAATAACTTACCATGTCTTTCAGTGTACTGTTTAGGTTCTGGGCAGACCCAGGTGCCCTCTTCAGTGCTGTAAATACTTCTGCTTGAAAACCTTTTCATTACCCTAAGCCAATCTTTTCAGTTCTCAAAATAACCTAATTGTATAGTTTTGACATGGCTTTGCATAGTAAGGAGCATATTTTAAATTGAGAGTAGTGGTCAGAAAATTGTTAATTTCCTAAAGCTCAGGAAACATTAGGATGTTAATTCTTTTGCACTGTAGCATACAAAATTGCATATTAAAATTTACAAAGTCTTTTGAATGTAACAGGATGTATTTAGTTTGAATGGAATTTGTCACCAGATAATCAGTAACTTATTGCTGCTTATAATGTAAAATGTTAAACTTTAATTCTGTAGACCTGAATGGTATTCATTAATGTCAGTAACTTAAAAAAAAAAATCTTAGTTTTAGGCCGCTTTTTATTTTGAGAGCATGAAGTATGGAATGTGTCAAATGAGACTGTTGATAAAGCTTAAACCACTTGCAAAATAATTTTTTAATGAAATGCAGTCTTTTTAAATAATAAGAGTATGCATTGCTGTTTGCTTGATTATGTGATGTCCAGAGCTTAACTGTATTCCAAGTACAAACATGCTAGGTGACACCGAGGCTATGCAACAGCATTCACAACAGCGTTGTTTTTGTGTGGGGTAGCCACACTGTCTAAAAACAATGTTGTTAAAACCCATTCAATAAAAATCATTTTAAGATGTGTAAACTGAATGTTGAATTTATTTGATAGACTTTTTTAAAAAAGGGCATGAAATTTATTATTAATGCTTTTCATCATCTTATTTGAAAACATGCAACAAAGAAGTTCTTTGCTGTAATAAAGTTTATTTTTTAAAATATTTATTTATTTATTATGTATACAATATTCTGTCTGTCTGTATGCCTGCAGGCCAGAAGGGGGCACCAGGCCCCATTACAGATGGTTGTGAGCAACAACGTGGTTGCTGGGAATTGAACTCAGGACCTTTTGAAGAGCAGGCAATGCTTTTAACCTCTGAGCCATCTCTCCAGCCCCTGTAATAAAGTTTATTAAACCATTTCAAGATGGACAGTATGGTGGTTGGCATCTGTGTTCAAGTATGAGGCTCAGGCTGGAGGAATTTTGTTTGGGGCCAGTGTGGGCTGTGAAATAAAGACTGTCTCAAACGGCAGCAAACTACAAACAAAACCTGTCAACTGTGGGTTAGGAGTACTAATTTTCTAATTCTAGCACTCTTTTTCTTCTTCAATGTAGGATCTTATACATGTTAAATACTATCATGTTCTGCCAGTTGGTGGTGGCACACGCCTTTAATCTCAGCACTTGGGAGGTAGAGGCAGGTGACTATCTGTGAGTTCGAGGCCAATCTGGTCTGGACAGCGAGTTCCAAAGCTATAAAGAAAAACCCTGTCTCGAGAAAACAGCAAAATAACATCATAGGTGATCTTATGGCTACAGCCCCTTAACAGAAGGTAACCAAACTGCCCTGTGCCCATTTGCATCTTGTCCAGTCCAAAGGCCTAAAAGTAGTGGCCTCCAACACTGCACCTCACTAACTGCTGGTAATGGATAGTCAGCGCTGTTCCTTGATGGGATGTCAAATCCCTAGGGGACTGCGTGCAGTGAGCTCAACTGATGAGCCACATGGCTAACACAGATAAGAATGGGCTAATAGAAGTTATAAAAGTTAATAAAAAGCCTGAGCTAATGGGCCAATCAGTAGACCTCTGTGTAATTTCTTTGGGACTTAAATGCCTGCAGGAACCGGGCAGGACAGAAAACCTCCGACAACAGGACATGAAGTGTATCTCATTTTGAAGTACCATCCAGCTGAAGTGTGAGGTGGCTGGACCCTACATCATACGATGTGATACAGGTGCCAGCATCACCCATGGGCTAACGCTGATCAGTTTATTCTGAATGGGCCAAGAGAAAGGAGACCCAGTGGGAGGGAGTGGGCTGCTAGGGGCATGCCTTGGAAGGCTACTTGTCTGAGACTCCTAGCTGTCCCTGAGGGTCAGCAGCTTTTCTCTGCTATCATGTCTCTGCCCTGTCCCAGGTCTAACCAAGGACTAAATCTTTGGTTCCTTGTTTTTCTTCAGTATTTTGTTATATAAGGATCAAACCACAATGTTTTTATCATTGAGTTACACACCAACCCTAGCATTCCTTTTGAGACCTATTCAAGTTTCTTCAATCTGAGTGAGGGCTGTGGCTGAATCCTGAGTATTTCACACCAGCACTCAGTGCTTTCAAAATCAGTTGACCATGCACCATGCACTCTGTCTCTCTTCAAGGACCTCAGAATCACTCAAGAAAGACCCCCAGACTCGAATAGTATGTAAAAAAGTGTTTATTCTCCAGAAACTACCAATATGCAGGACCGACCACGAGTACAGATAGTGACCCTGAGAGCAGCACACAGGCTCCTTGTAAGCACAATTAGGGGAATTCCAGGAAGTTAGGTCATCTTGAACATGATTGGTCAAGCAGGTAACAGTTATGCTAGTATACTTTTGACTGGTTGAGGTTACTTTTCCCATCTTACCTGGGCAAGCCTGATGTGTTTCAAAGGGATTGCAGGAACTGTCCTTATTTGGTCATTGCTTTGAGCTACTCTGTGGCAGAAACAGGCCTTGTACATGCTCTCTCCCTTGTCCCTGCTGTCAGGAGTATTGTTAACAGCACTATGTTTAAGAAACTGAAACTTAGGCCTGCCTGGTTTGTAAAACAGAGGAACTTTAGATTTTTCTTCTCTTTCCCTCTCTCAGATAGGGCCTTACGCAGCTCAGGCTGGCCTCAAATTTGCTTAGTAGCCTATAATTCTGGCACTGTAAGGCAGATAATCAAGTGTTCCGAGCTACACATGGAGCTTTAACTCAGTCTGGACTGTAAGGTCTTGTCTCAGTGAAAACATCAACTCGAGCGTAATACATGTTTTGTCTCCAAATGTGAGCAAGGCCAGTTTGGGTCTCAGGTAGCAGAAGTTTATAGACTGGTGCAGGGACTTAAAAGGGAATACTCTTGGTACCATTCCCTTGGAGGAGAAAAAAGCTGAACAAAGTCTGAATAGAGGAACTGGGCAGAGAGGTGGCACATGCCTTTTACCCCAGCCCTCGGGAGGCAGAGGCAGGGCCTGGTCTGAATGGACTGCCTCATCTAGTCCATTGGATCATACAGATGGATACAGGCTGGAATCAATGACACGACCTTTGTCATTACAGTCATCAGTTCTTTTGGAAACATGACATCACGTGACAAGGACATGGCTGGGGCTGACAACCGGTGCCTGGCTCTAGACAATGCTCTGAGCGGCAAGAAAGCTAAGTTCTGACCATCCCCAGCAGGAGCTATCCTATGTAGATAACATCCTGCTATTATGGACAGAATCTGGTGGGGAAACCATGTTATTTTTATATCTTTGTCTATTCCAGCAGAGTTCAATGAAAAACATGGGAAGGATGTGCTCTGGTGAGGTCTTGGAGACCCAGCTACTCCGAAGACTAAGGCAACGGAGGCTGCAGGTGTGATCATCAGCACAACATACCTGCACCCTTTGTCTTGTAGGAGATGTTGCTTTGGGTTCAACTGAAAACGAAACAAATACAAGACCACTTCAATGATTTAGTAATTTAACAAATTGAAAAAAAGCACGAGCCGACTGCCGCAGGACTTTAATCCCAGCACTTGGGAGGCAGAGGTAGGCAGATCTCTGAGTTCGAGGCCAGTCTGGTCTACAAGACCTAGTTCCAGGGCAGGCTCCAAAAGTACTGAGAAACCCTGTCTCGGAAAACAAAAAACAAACAACAACAACAAAAAAAGAAAGCACGGATATCCATTTGCTTGGAAAAACAGAACGACTGCCTCAGGGAGGAAAACAAAGGCTCTGAAGCAGGACTTTACTTTTGGGAAGAGCTCCAACAGCAGACTCCACCAGTGGACTTGGGATTTTTGGAACATAATCTCACAGCCAGAGGTTTAGGTCAGCGTTTCCACAGCTCAAGAGTGACAGTCTATGTGCTATCCACCCAGAGAAATCGCTTCCCTCCATTACTGACGGCGGGCATTACTTTCCTCAACTCCCAACACAGCGTCTTTGAAGGCAGGTGTTAGGGATTGAACTCAGAGCTCATGCCCGGCACGCACACGCTGAGCTACATAAACACACCTGAGCTCCAGCAACCATCATTTTTTACTACGTGTTGAGCCATTTGTCGGAAAAAGGCCCGGAGAAAAGACGTCCCGTCCTACATCCTTGGTGGCGAGAACACTTACAGATAACGGCTGGAAGTGCCGTCTAAAGGTGCGCCCTTGGGAACCGGGTGGTCTGGACCGCCCTCCGACAGGCTTCTGAGACCTGAAACCCGGGAGAGGTGGGGGCGCTGGGGCTCTGGGGTCGCGGTCGGCCCTAGGCAGGGCATGAGCACAGGCGGGAGGCGGAGAGCATCGCTGAGCCGGGGCCGGTCTGGGGAGCCCGCCCAGGTCCCGCGGGCGGAGGGCATCGCTGAGCCGGGGCTGATCTCGGGAGGTCCCCACCACGCCGGGAAGCGGCCCTGCGCGCCCTCCGTGCCGCCCAGCAGCGCGGCCGCGGTCACCAGCAGGTGGCGCCGTGAGCGCCCGGCCCCACGCGTCTCAACCCGGAGGAAGGAGGGGACCGGAAGGAGCCGCCGCTGCTGCGGGAAGTGGAGGAGCGGGAGGCGGGGACCCACCTGGAAGCGCCGCGGCGCCGCTGTGGAGCTTCCTGCGGCGGAGGGCTCTCGAGCCAGTGCGCGGCGGGGGCCGAGGGCGGCCACGCGGGCGGCGCCTCCCAGAGCGGCCGGGCCCGGCGCGAGAGGTAAGCGGGCTCCCGGGGCGCGTGGCGGGGCCGGCCGGAGAGTGTGTGGGGACTCGGGGAGAGCGCGGCGGAAACGCGCGGGGCCGCAGCCCCTCGGACGGGCGCCGGGAGGGGGGTGGCTGAGGCGGCGGCGCCCCCACGTGGGCTGGGCGCGCGCGCGCGCGTGCGTGCGCGGCGGAGGGGGCGGGGAGGCCCGCGGAGGCGCCGGGCGCCCGCGCGGCCCACGTGACGGTCACGTGATCCACGGCGAGGCCGGCTGAGGTCGACCTCGGGTTTGTGTGTGGCGCTTCGGCCGGCGGAGGGCTCCGTGCGGCTTCCGGCCCTGCTCCTCCCGCACGGGGGACTCGGGGGGGGGACGCACGGGGCGGGGAAGGCTTGCCCCGCCTCCCGTCAGTCCGCCGCCCTCCCGTCCGAGACCGAAGCACACTTCTCAAAGCCCCGAAGTAGTGATTTTTTTTTCGCTCCCCTCGCCGCCGCCATGTTGGCTCCAGAGCACGCCCGCGAGATGCTAGTGGGTCTGTATCGCGAGAACTCCCGGTTCTCGCGGGATCTGGTTGGCAGAGCGGTTGTGCTGGATGGCGGATCCCTGGGTTCCGGGGACCTGGGACCTGCAACTCTTTTTTCCAGCAGGCAAGTTGTCAGGGAGGGGCCGGGGCGCGTGCCCTGGTCGCCGGGAGCTTTGCCTGCGCGCGCCTCCCCGGCCACGGCGACGGCGACGACTGTGCCGTGCGGACGGGCCGTCGGGGCGCTGCGCTCCTCCCGCCCCCAGGCGCCCGCCACCTGCCGAAAGCTGCCCCGCCGACCGCTGCCCCTCGGCTGCTTCTCCCTCTACCGTGGTTCCAGACAGTTTCTGCCCAGTTACCCTTTCCCTAAAGCATTCCTGCCTTGTTTACTTTTCTGTCGCCTGTGGCTGCGGTGTCTTTCTCCAGTCGCCTAAGAGAAAGCCGAGCATCTCTGCTTGTGTCCGGGCATCACTTAGTTACTCACTTGGCCATTGATTAGTTCTCAGTACCCTGGCCGTTGACAGGAGCTTTTGGCAATGTTTGGAGTCCCCTTCATCCCTGACAGTATCTGAGATCAGAATAAAATCGTTGTTATGTACGTGCTCGATGTAGGGCTTTGCCTTTTAGTGTTACTGAGGTTACCCTTTTGATATTCGGGAGTGGTGGTTCTAGGTTGCATAAAATGATACTGGATTATTTTAATTAAAATCCTGCTACCTTGCTACTTAAGTTTAAGGTCATGTTTTCTTAAAGTGACCACTCGCACCACTTCTAGTATCCATGCTTAAGTGTTTACTGAATTTGTTTCATTTATTTGTATTCAGAAGTATGAAAGATGCACAGTCAGGAAGCCAGATCATTCATATAGTTTCTTCTTTTTTTTTTTTTTTCTATTTTTGAAGCGGGCTCATTTTGTAGCCCAGAATATTCTAGAGTCGTAGAACTGACTAGGTAGGCCCAAAACTTGCTGCAGTCCTCCAGTCTCAGCTTGCCTACTGGTGAGATGACCAGTATTTACCATCACACCGAGCACATACAGTCTTGGTCAGTGTATGCGAACCTGTGCGCGGTTGCTATGGAGGCAGAAGAGGGTATCTGATTCCCTAGGAGCTAGGTGTTACAGGAGTCTTTAGCTGCGCAGAAATGAAGTAGATGCGCGATTAGAACGCTGGACCTGGGGGTGGGGGCGGGGAGAGAGGGAAGCACTCTTAACCACTAAGCCATCCTTGTTGGTTTTTTGTTTGTTTTTGTTTTGTCGTTTTTTCAAAACAGGGTCTGTCTTTGTAGCGTTGGCTGTTCCAGAACTCCCTCTGTAGATCAGGATGCCTTCCAACTCACAGAGATCTTCCTGCCTCTGCCTTCCCTGTCCTGGGATTAAGGTGTGAGTCACCACCGCCTGGCCGATCTGTCTCTTTTTAAACTACAAAAGTATTACTATATGCTTTTACCTGTTATAGTTTACCAGGGTCCCGCAGCCTTTTACCCTATACCCGAGCGTTGTGTGGGCCATGCTTTAGTTTGTCTTTTAGGAAGGGGAGCTAGGTAAAACGATTTAGTGCAAAGTCTGTCTCCTGTGAACACTTCTTTAAGTGGATATTTTGGTGGTGTGTACTGAAAATTTCTCCAGTAATAGAACTATTTTTTTTTTTTTTTTTTTTTTGTAGCGGAAATGTTCTAGGGTGCTGGTGGCTTTGCACAGAAAAGTCTTTGTAAGACATAGATTTAAGGAGATTCCCACTTGAGTTTTATAACTTTTAACATACTATATGTAATCATATATTATGTACTCTAAACTAAAAACATGTCAGTGCATTGGGCTTTTCCACAAGTTTACTCGCTCAATTAAAGTAAATTCCTTTAAAAAATGTTTTTCTAAGTTTAAGAAAAACGTGTATTTTATGTGTATTTGCCTCTGTGTGTGATGAAGGTGTCTGTCACAATACAGTCGTTGGAGTTACAGGTGTTTGTGAGTCACCACGAGGGTGATTGGAACCAAAGGGTCCTCTGGGGGATCAGTAAGTGCCCCCCAGAGTAACAACTCTGACCATGCCATTTAGTGAGCTCACTAGAATGCTAGACCTCAGTAGTTAATACTGACATCTACTTAAATTAGAAGATGTTAAGTATCTATAGTTTTTGTCATTCTTCTGAAAAACCTTAGCAGCAATAGAGTTCTATTTTAAATCTTTTAAAAACTAGGTAATATAGCTCAGGCTTTACTGGAATCTAGGAACCTCTTGCTTCAGTCTCTGGAATTCTGAGACAGCAGGCATTCATTACTAAATATAAATTCTCCTAAGTTCATCCAGCCTGTTAACAATAATTAATAATAATAATAATAATAATAATAAAACCATACACGACTCAAATGGTGTACTTGTTTGTTTTTAAAAATCCGTCTAGTGCAGGTTGGCATGTGGAGGAATGGACCTGTTGTGTTATGATATGGAAAAGACAAATAGTTTGACAGTGACAGGGAGCTGTAAAAGCTGTAGAGAAAAGGAGGGTGCAGATAGGCCAGAACCCAAGAATAGGCAGGCTTGGAATGGGGGGGAGGCACTTGAATTGACAGGTTCTTCTTTTCAGGGTGGGGGTGGGGGTGCTGTTAGTTTTTGAACAGGTTCTCACTGTGTAGACTTGACTAGCTTAGCACTATGTGCAGACCATGCTGGCTTTGAACTCATAGCAATATTTCCACCTCTGCCTTCAAAGGGTTGTAACTGCAGGGTGTACCACTATTCCCAGCTCTTAAAAGTTTCCTAGACAATTCTGCAGATCACTTAGGTAGCACTTGTAATAAAGGCCAGTAGATGAAGTAGATATTTAATTGAGAATGTGTGGAGTCTTTAGTAGACAATTGAGCTGGACATGGTCACTTGTGCTTGTTGTAATCCCAGCACTGGAGGGTGAGGAAGAAGTGGATCACTGTGCTGGACACCAGCTTGGGCACAGAGATTTCGAGGCCGTTCTGGGTGACAGTGAAAACCCCATCCTTGAAATACCCAGAGGAAGAAAAAGAAGCCATAGCTACACAGAGAAACCATTCCTAAAGAAACCTTAAGTGAAAAATTAATAAATGACTAATAAGAATAAGAAATCTCTTGCAACTGTTGTTTTACACACTGTTTTTGGTGGTGAATTTTGTAAATTATCAATCTTTTGCAAATAACTTATTTTGAGGTTGAAGAAAATGTAAGAAGTATTTTGCATGGAATCATTTTTCATACAGATTATAGTAAAGTACACAGCCAGAAATGTCAATGGAAGTATGTTGCGGGTGCTTTAAAAAGAAAAGTATTTCAAGAAAAATTGTTTGGCATTAAACAATAAGTAACAGTTGAGTATTATAATAGTATTTTGGCAGCTTTTAGTATAATTGTGTACTTAGTACTTAGCTTTTAGTATAATTGTGTAAATTAGTACTTTGGTAACCACTGTCATACTAGAAAAAAGTGTATGCGTGAGTATTAGTCACCATTGCAAAGTCCCAGGTGTGTATGGCTGCTGAAACTCACTGTCTGGACTTGGCGGTTTTGACTTTGCACGTCTTACCTTCCTGTTGTTTTCTACTCAAGTAGTCTTTCTCTGTGTAGTGTTGTACAATAAATTCTGTCTTGTCAGATGAATGAGTTCTGTAACTTTCCCTGAGGACAGCATTGTTGCATGAAGGTCAAGCTAGTTTATTCCCTCCTCCCCCTTTTGTAGTCCTGAGAATTGAACCTAGCACTTCAATCATGCTAGACAAGCATTACACATCTCAGCTGTTACCCCAGCTTTCCACCCCTTCCCTTCGCCTGCTGTTTTGAGGAAGCACCTCCAGAACAGTGATGGGTCTACTGGTGTGTTCCACCTGTGTCTTTTATATTATTTTGGTTTTTTAGAGACAGTTTCTCTGTATAGCGCTGTGTCTTTCATTTTTAAACTTAGTCTTCTTTCTTACATGTTAAAGAGTCCTCCATCTGATGTTTATTGAGCAGCAGTGAGCTCGGTCATTTGTAACATGGCAGAGATTCTGGGCCTTAAGCCATTGGTAACCCAAGTACATTAGAGGACAGCTTGTGGGGAGACAATTCTCCCATACCGTATGGGTTCCAGATTGAATTCAGGTTGTCAGGCTTGACGGCAAGAGCTTTTGTCTGATGAGCCATCTTGATGGCTCACCTAGTTGTCTCTTAGTTGATTTGTGAGTTCAAGGAAGGCCACGTGGTGGTGGTGCACACCTTTAGTCCCATCACTTGGGAGGCAGAGGCAGGGGGATCTCGGGGAGTTCGAGGCCAGCCTGGTCTATAGAGCTAGTTCCAGAACTACACACAGAAACCCTGTCTCAAAAAACCAAAACAAACCAAACAAACAAAACTTCAGGGCAGATAGATCCTGTTTGTTATATTTCTTTCTTTTTTCCCCCTCTTCTTCCTTTAGTGCTGAGGGTCAAACTCTCCCAGCCTCATTTTGCTCTATTACACACTTATCACTTACGTCCTGGACTGTGGTGGCTCACACCTTTAATTCTACCACTTGGGAGGCAGAGGCAGGCAGATCTCCGTGAGTTTAAGGGCAGTTTGACCTACAGATCAAGTTCCAGGACAGCCTGGCTACACGGAGAAACAAAAAGCAAGCAAACAAAATCAAGTTTATGTTCTTCATAAGAGAAATGAAATAACACTTTGGGTTCATATGGATGAATTACTTTTCAAGATTACGTTTCTTGGAAACATGTTTTGTGGAATTACCTTACTAACATCTCTAAGTTTATGATTACTTCCACCTTAGGTCTCAGGAACCTGGGACATAGGCTAGCTAGGGTGTCTATTAACATGTCAAAGCAGACCTGCCCCACCATGTTCTTCAGTATCCCTCCATCCCTACCAGTACAGGAAATGACCGTCATCCCTACCCTGTACCCTAAACTTCTCCAGCCCAAGGACTGGGCTGCCTTTCCCTATTTAATCTAGCCATTTTGGTTACGTGGTCGTTTTGTCTACCCTTTTCCCTCTTGGTGTCCTGGTCCTCTACTCTTCCTTCCCTCCCTCAACTTACATGGCCTGGCTCAGGGACATGCTCACTCTGGACTCTCCCAGATGTCTCTGCCTGTGGCTCCGCTCTCCCTTTCATCTGTAATAAACTTTCTGCTCCACCATACCTAGGAGTATATCTATGTCCTTTATCTTTTTATTCTCCCCCTACCCCGCACCGCCACCCTCCCAAACACACAAGTCCCTTATGCTTTTCCTCTCTCCCTCTCTTTCCAGGGTCTTGTTCCTCGAGCTTGCTACATAGCTTAAGGTTGGTCTTACATTTTTTTGAACCTCCTGCCTCCTCCTCCCAAATGCTAGGATTATGAGCCTGTGCTTCCACAGTTAGCTGTAATATTTTCTATACTATCCAACCTTTACTCCAGACCTGTCCTCTCCTCACCCCCGAAGCCTCACACATGCTAGGCACACAAGTGCTCTACCACTTACTACACCTAACGTGAACTATCCCACTAAGTTTTGTGTTTGTTTACATTAATATTTCTTTGCTTGGGGAGATGTTTTGTTTTTTCCCTGCCCTGTTTTTTTTAAACATGTAAATACCAGTAAAGTGTGACACTCAGAAAGTTTTTTACAAATTCACAGCTGAGTGGATTTGCACGGATTGAGCAGACTGGATCTTATCACTGAGAAGCTCAGAAAGTCTTGTACCCTTCCTCTGCCTGTTAGCCATTCCTTCCTTCCCCTGGGGAACCTGTAATTTTGATGTCCAGGACCACACAATTTTGTCCATCTCAGTGTAGAATGTGTGCTTTGTTGTGCTTGGCTTCTTGTGCTAACTTTGTGAGGCCGCCTACTCTATCATCACTTCCATTTGGAGCCTGAGATGGGGATCTCAGCACCAGTTTAGACATTTCCAGGAAGTACGTTTGCTCTAATGCAGTGTAAGTAGACAGTGTATTTGAGTTTCTGTCATTGCTGCCTTGCATCAGGACTCAGCTACCCCCACTTCATTCTGTTCTCAAGACGAGTCCAGCGTCCCTGACCAGCGAGTGCCTTTTCATTACTCGGAAGCTTGCTTTACATTCTCGGAATTCCTCAGGTAGTAGAGACTCCTGGGCCAGCTTTAGGGGGTTTGCTTGTAGAATCTTCAGTTATTAAAAGACTATTGAGAGAGTCCAGTAAGAAAAAGTCCTAATTTAAATTAAAGCTGTTCTGCATTCAAAATATTTATGCACATGGTTGTATGCAGATTATAAAATCACGTTGTAAGCTGCTGTGCAAATGTGCGAGTCATGGAGACCCATGCCAAGTCAGTGTTGCTTTCAGCCTGCCTTCGGATGGAAGTGCGGCTTTGACAGCAGAAGCTGGCAGACCTTTTGTCTTCCCGTACCACTCTGCTCTCTTAAGTCATTAGGAAGGATTCATTACTGGGTTTAACTGCTGAACTCTCTCCAGCTCTGTCTGGATTTGATGGAACGTTTAGGAGAACATTGTATTACGGATACTAGAAGACAGAGTTGCTCATCAGTCTCAGTGGATGTGTGTGGTGAGTGATGAAACACTGGCCCTGAGCGAGTCATAAATGTCTTAGGGTGGGGGCCATGATGCCCAGGCTGGCTCCAAACTCGCTGTGTAGCCTCCACCTCCCAAGTGTTAGGATTCCATATGTGTATTATCTTTCTTGGCCCACAGATGTTAGTGTTGGTGAACTAGTCCCAGTGTTTCCTTTCTTGACTTGCATACTTTTCTGTTAGCCTACTTTGACCATCAATTTTTTGATTAATTTGTAACTGTAAGGCACAGGTTCTCAAGGTTTGTCATGCTTCATGAATCACTTAAAAAGGTTGGTTTGCTTTACTTTGTTTTGGAGATGGAATTTCATTATATAGTTCCAGGTGGTTCTGAATAGAAAATCTGCCCCAGCCTGCTAACTGCAGGATCATGTATACCACTGCATTGCACCCTGCTTGGTTTGAGAGTTTTTGTTGTTTTGCTTTTTGAGACTAGCCTCAAGACTAGCCTTAAGCTTGTCATCAGCCTCCTATGTGCCATGCTGAGATGACAGAACTGTGTCACCAGCCCCGCCATACTTGACTTATTCCATCTTTTAGCTCCTGGGTTCTTCGGGCTCTGCTGTCAGCAGCGAGCCTTGACTCACGCTGAGCTAGCATTTGTGACTTCGAGGAATTTCAGGACTAGCCTGAAATGAAGCAGAATTGTAGATTTCATTAAAGATGTTACAACATAGGCTTTGGCATGAGAGATAGGCCAAAAGGGTACTCAGAAGAAAGTAAGGCTTGCTGGAGTGGAGCACATGGGTGTGGGCATCTTCAAGGTGAGTTCCTGGGTTTTGTGGGATTTTGGTTGTATTGAAAATTGCTGTCTTATCACTGATATGTCCTTAAAGGTACCTAATAGAATTATAAAGTAGAAGTCTAGCCCATGGGCTTATGGGAAAGTAGAATATCTTTGCTGTTAATAGTTTTTTTTTTTTAATTTTATGTATGTGGGTACCTTGGAGGCCAAAGAGGGTGTCTGATCCCCCGAAACTGGAGTTACAGAATGCTGTGAGGTATTGTGTTGCTGCTACGAGTTCCAGGTCTCTGGAAGAGCAGCTGATACTCTTAACCTGACCTCTCTTCAGACCCTGTTGTAGACTGATCTGTAGATTCTCTGGCCCTGTCCAGGAATGGAATGAGGCCCTCCCTGGATATTCAGCCCTCCAGCTTAGTCATGGCTCCATTAGCATAAAGCATCTGTATATGAGAGATGTGTTAGCAGCCTTTATAGCAAACATTAACTGCCGGATTTGCTTCTCAGCTACTGAGAGACGCCACCTAGACTCTGGGATGGTGGACTCCTTTCTTTCCCTGTCCCTTGATTTCCCCGTCTTCTCCCGTGCTTCAGAGCAGGAGGCTTCTTAACACTAAAGAATTTAAAGAGTGTGTTTGGCATAATTTTGAGATTTTTAGTTTGTTAATTAAATAACAATACACTACTAATGAAAATCATCATAGCATTTGATAAGGTTGGTTTTTTTTTTTTGCTGGTAATTTAAAAGTTGAAAAGAATTGGGACTGGAGAAATGTCTCTGAGGTTGAGAGTTGTTGCTCTTGCTGAGGACCAGTGTTCAGTTCCTGTCACCCATGTGGTTCACCGTCATCTGGAACCATACATTTCCAGGGTACCTGACACCTTCTGACCTCTACAGGCATCAGGCACAATACTCATGCTTATAAAATGAACAAAGCTTTTGTAAAAATTATTTTCTCTACTTTTAAGTGTGTGTATTTTGCCTGCATGTATGTGTGTGCGTCATGTGCATGCAATGGCTGCAGACACCGGAAGAGGGCATCAGATGCCCTGAGGCTGGAGTCCCAGATGGATGTGAGCTGTCTGAGTGTTCAGGAAGTACAGCAAGTGCTCTTATACTGCTGAGACATCGCTTCAGCCCCAAATAAAGCTTTCAAAAGAGTTTAAAAGAGTTGCTGGTATAGCATGGGTTCTGGTCACTGGTGGGTGGAGAGCAGTGAGAGATCTGGAATGGGTCATTACTGAGCACCTGTTTGTGGGCAGGTGTGCCCTTTGTAGTCATGCTCTTGGGTGGTATAATGTAGAGAGCATTATTAGCCCTGTAAGTTGAAGCAAATTCCTTTATCTCTAATCTGTATTTTCCTTAGAAATAAACCTAGCACATTCTAGTTGGAATCTATAAAGCAAAGGCTTGTGAGTACTGCTGGTTCTTACTGATGTAGAAGTGGGCAGCCAGGGTTTGTCACACGGTGACACGTGTCACTCCTAAGCCTATGTTTTTCCATGACTCGCAGCTATTAACTGAAGTGTTTCAGTTAATAAGTAGTGGCTGGCTGTGTCAGCTTGGAGTTTTAGTTATAGTTTTCAGAAAGTTCAGAACAAAGATAGGCAATGATTATGACCAGTGTTAGTTGTTAGTACTGACGGATAACTCTTACTAGTTCAGTGTCACTGAAATGACAGCAGGTTCTATTGAGTTTAGAAAGCTGTGTGAGCAGTCTGAAGAAGTTACACCTTGGGTGGCGCTACATGTCTTTGGTCCCAGCACTTGGGAGGCAGGGACAGGTAGATCTCTTCAGTTGGAGGCCAGCCACATCTACATAAGGAGTTCCAGGCAAGCCAGGGTTACAAAATGATCCACAGAAACAGATAATAGCACAAAACAGCACTTCCCTCCTTGAGCAAATGAAGTATCAGGCTGGACCAGTAGGAGTCCATGCTGGCGGTCTATATTTGTAGTGCTGACTCTGCTCTGAAAGCTGTTTTAGGAGAGGTGAGCTTGGGGGAGAACTGGAGCCATGACTCAGGCTTCTTCCAGTTTTGAGTACATGGCCACAGGTAACACCATATGGCATCAGAGGACACATAGAATTAAGAACGGGAAATTGTAATAAGCAGATTTGTTTTGTTGTTTCTATTACCTTGTTTAATTAAGGGAGGATTTTTGATGTGTCAAAAGGAGAGGAGGAACTATTGAGGGAGTGAGAAGGGAAGGAAGACCTGCTAGGAGCTAATAAAGAATTTGTGGAACAATTGTTTGCATAGAGCAGATTAAGAGTCAGGATACTGCTAGCTGTTTTCCATAGGCAATATCGTTTTTAAAAGTCCCATTAAAATGAACAAAATCAAGGGACTGGAGTGAGGTCTTAGTGCTTAAGAGCACCCACTGATCTTGATCTGACTCAAGTTCCCAACACCGATGTTAGGTGATTCACAACTGTCTGCAGCTCTGGCTTCCAGAGCGTTGATGCCTCTGACCTCTTCAGGCATCTGGATTCATGTACACATTACCCCCTTACCCCCACAGGTTTGTCTTTGAGGTGGGGTCTCTCTGTGTAGCCCCAGCTATCCTGGAACTAACCATGTAGACCAGGCTAGCCTCAAACTCAAAAGAGATCTGCCTTGTCCACCTTAGTATTGCTGGGATTATGTATCTCTATGCCTAGCCTACCCTAAGGTTTTGTGATCCTGACATTTTTGGACAGTTTTAAATCATTAATTTTCTTGATTTCCTTTAATTTGTGTTTGCGAGCTTTGCTTGTGGCAAGACTGAGGTTATCGATACTGATACTTTCTGTCCTAGTCTCTGTATACTCAGATGTTCTACCTTCTCATATTCTCTGTTATATTTGGCTTCCTATTTTAAAATATTTTTTAATTATTTAAATTAGGTCAAAACATGAAAGAGAATGCCTTGTGATTTAAGAATGCCTGTAAATTGAACAGACGCGGACAGTCTTGAGTGTATATTCCGTGTGTGCACAATGTGCATAGGAGGCAGAGGTTGACATCAGCTGTCTTCATGGTCACTTTCCACGTACTTATTACATTTTTTGAGATACGTTCTTCTCTGGACCCGGAATTCACCTCTTAAACTATATTGACTGGCCAGAAAGCCTCCTGTCTCTGCCTCATTAGTGCTGGGCTTGCCAGCATGTGCCAGCATGCCGACCTTCTGTGTGGGTGCTAGAATTGGACTTAGATCTTCGTTTGCTTAGCAGGCACTTTACTGAGTGTCTTCTCAGCCTCCTGAGTGCCCTTCTAGATGCAAGACTTTTGTGACTTACACTTGTGATAATTTCTGAGTTATTTTGCTTTTTAAATCAAATGCCATTGGGAAATGCCTTCTTTTTTTTCCCTGACAGGTCAATTGTCAGAAAATAGAGATTTATCTTATACCTTAAACAATCTTTAAGTCCCTTTATAGACAGCTTTGAATGTTTATTTGGGGTTTTGTTGGAGGAGGCCGCTAGTTAGTTTCTGATCCCTTTGTCCTGAAATAATAACACAGAAACTGTATTAATTAAATCACTTCTTGGCCCATTAGCTCTATCTTCTTATTTCTTAACCCATTTCTATTAATCTGTGTATTGCCACGTAGCTGTGGCTTACCGGCTAAAGTTCCAGCGACTGTCTCCAGCAGCAGGGCTACATGGTTTCTGTCTGACTCCGCCTTCTTTCTTCCCATGTTCAGCTTAGTTTCCCCATCTACCTCCATTCCCTACGCAGGCCCAAGACAGTTTCTTTATTAACCAATGGTATTCACAGCATTCAGAGGAGAATCCCACATCAGGGTTTCTGTGCCATTATTAACTGTATCATGTCCTGAGCGTGTTTTAAAGTGACTGAGGTGTATGTGTCTCAGTGAATTGGCCCTCCGCTCTGTTCCTACACTGCACACGTACAGAGAGCTGAAGTGCTGTCTAGTGTGCGAATATGAGATTACGATGAGAATCACGTTAGTGAACTTTATTCAGGTATGAGTTTTATGGCTACCGCCTGTGTTCAGTGTTAATGAATGAGTCAGCAACGTTAAATAAGGTATCTTTAAATAGAAATCCACATAAAGTAAGGATGTATGTTGATAGGTTAATGGATGTATTGACTAAAGGTTGGCAGGAATTTAATATTGTTTCATTAACTACCATCTTACTTAAGTCAAGAGACTAAAACAAAACCATAGGATGGGGGACTTAAACACCCCCCCACCCCATATCTTGAGGCTGAGAACTCCAGCATCAAGGCCTAGAGAGACTCAGGTACAGACCTACTTCATGGTTTATCCCTACTGACCTCTCCAGGTCCTAACTACCTGAGGGCATGAAGCTGACTAACCCTAGTCAAAGGAAAGGTGACTCCAGAGAAGAGGAATTCAATTTTGATCAATTATCTGTATTACCTGATTGGTTGGCTTGTCTCTTAAACCTTCTAGAAGATAAGCTAGTAGGCTTATAGAGTTTCCAGGCCTATGGCTGACTGTTCAGTCCTTGCACTCCTGGATAGTAGATGGCTGTTTTCTGTATTAGTAGAGATAGGGAATGAGTCTTCAGAGGACACTGACTTCAGTTTATGTCTTTGTTTAAATTGTTTAGTCCTCGCTTTATCCTTGTACTGGGCTTTGCTCAGAATCTTCACCGCAGTGGTATAAAGTGTTCCTGATGCACCTCCAGCCACTGGGAGGAAGTCAGCACAGACTGTGCCCAGACGATGTGCGTTCTTCTGGGAAAGGCCTTATTGTGCACCTGCAAACTCAGAACAGCTTTGTTGTCTGCTTACGACCTTGAGCTTACAAGATCAAGCCAGTTAGTTCAGGAGCCTCCAGCCCTAACTAAGGAGCTAGACGGAGTTAATGGCTTCTGGGGGAGAGCTAGTTTCTATGTGGGTGTGGCTCCTGCTAGATTGAGCACGTCCCAGAGTTGGTTCCTGTACTCAGAAGCTACGCACCACAGAAATTTAAGTTGGTGGGTCGGTCCCTAAATTAAAAAGACAAACCTGGAGGTAGGTAGGGAGGTGGGGGTAGACCTGGGAGGGGTTAAGGGAAGGAGTTCATACATTGTGTGAAATTTTTTAAAAAATATTTGTAAGATGATAATGCAATTATACTTTAATTTAAAAACATTAAATAATATGTAAAAGTAACAACTATACCACTCCCAAGACTCTGCTGCTCCTTCAGTAGTTAAATAATGTTTTCTAGTCTAAAATGGGAGTAATGAAAGTCTGAAAAGTGATGTTTTGTGTTTTGTTTCATTTTTGACATGGGCTTTCACTATGTAACTCTAGCTGGTCTTGAACTCACAGAGATCTGTTGTCCTTCACTTCCCAAGTGCTGGGATTAAATTCATGTGCCACCATGCCCAGCCAACCATAGATTTTTGACGGCTTTAAAAAATGAATATAGTATCTAGCTGTCATACATAGTTCATACTAACAGTTATTGCATACACTTAGTAATTTGTGCTATAGTGCTTTTGCTCCTTGGTATAATTTATCTTATTTAGTACTCAGGGCAATTGTATGTAATAGTGTTTTCCTTGCCTTAAACCAGTGATTCTCAACCACAGGTTCCCTTAAAACACAGGTCACAACGCCTTTTGGGGGTCAAATGATCCTTTCTCTGGGATTGCATATCAGATATACTGCATATCAGATATTTACATTACATTCTTAATAGTAGCAAAATTATGGTTATGAAGGAGCAGCAAAATCATTTTATGGCTGGGGATTACTACAACGTGAGGAACTGTATTAAAGGGTCACAGCATTAGGAAGATTGAGAACCACTGCCTTAAATGAATGAGGAAAATAGGGGCTGGAGGTGGCTCGCAAACGAATATGACACTCTTCTGACCCAGTGTAGCCCAGAGTAAGGAGCTTACCCAGCGTGCACAAAGCCCTAATTCAGTCCTCAGCAACTGTAAAAACCAAATTTGTCTACAGTCAAAATTTCTGTATTGACACAAAACAAAACAAAAAGCTAAGCTCCATACTACTGTTCCCAAGTTTACCCTTTTCAGCATCTCCCAGAATTCAATAACAAGTAGCATTTGATTACAGGTACCATTCACTGACTTGTCTGTCTCTTCCCGTGAGTGACAGGCCTTCCTGAGCTCGCATTTCTGCTTTAATACCCACTGGCACCAAGATCACAGACACCCGCTTCAGCTCTCTCAGCACTGACACAAATGCTCATGGAGAAGAAGAAAGACATAGAGGGCAGTCAGCGCACAGTGTATGATAAATGTTAAGTGCTGTTCCGAGTGCTCCTTTTTTCTTTTTTTTAAAATTGTGCGTGTGACCATATATCATTGTATGTCATGGTATATGGTCTTTCTTTTCACCGTTTGTGTCCCAAGGGGCAAACTCAGGTTATCAGGTGATGGCAAGCACCTTTACTCACTGAGCCACCTCATCAGTATTTATTGAGACAGACAAACTATAGATTAGTCTGGACTACCCTCAGAGTCCTAGTAATGATCCTGCCTCAGCCCCCTGCAATGCTAGGATGACAGGCTTGGAACCCAACTGCATCTAACGTGTTAAGCTGTTAAAGTTCATTTGTTGATTGATACTTGGGTATTTGAGTAATGCGAGACCCTGTGTCCTCTGTTGTAGAGCTTTCTAGAAGGAATCTGAGGAGGAGGTGCCATATAATGACCATAGAGAAAGCAGCACTGTGGTAAGGGGAGAAACTTGCTACAGAAAGTAATCTGGGTATGGTTAAAGGCTATGCCATCATGTGGGGAGCGGAAACCACAGGAAGGTGGTGGAGTGTTTTCTGGTGTTTGAGAGACTAAGTGAACTCAGACTGAAGTCTCCAGCCCTACAACGTTAAACCCATCTCTGTGTCTTGGGTTACTTGCTCTCTGATCTTGAACCTTGATTGAGTTAACCTCTCATTGTGACTCAGCAGTGAACTGAGAGGTCTAATAGTAATTGCAATGGGTCCTAAATGAGATATAGGGTGCATATGTATATTTTTTTTCTTTGTTTTGTTTTTATTTTTTATTTTTTTTAAATATTTATTTATTTATTTATTATGTATACAATATTCTGTCTGTGTGTATGCCTGCACGCCAGAAGAGGGCACCAGACCCCATTAGAGATGGTTGTGAGCCACCATGTGGTTGCTGGGAATCGAACTCAGAACCTTTGGAAGAGTAGGCAATGCTCTTAACCTCTGAGCCATCTCTCTAGCCCCTTGTTTTTATTTTTTAAGATAGGGTTTCTCTGTGTAGCTTTGGAGCCAGTCCTGGCACTAGCTCTGTAGACCAGACTGACGTCAAACTCTCAGAGATCTGCCTGCCTCTGCCTCCCAAGTGCTGGGATTAAAGGTGTGCGCCACCACCGCCCGGCAATAATAAATTATTTTAAAAAACATTTTGGAGTGGGGTGGATGCCACAGTTGTGGAGATCAGAGGAGAACCACTTTCCCTCCTGCCAGTATGTGGGATGCAGGCAAGCACCTTTCCTGCTGAGACATCTCACTGACCCTGGCCCTTCTGTGTTAAGTGCTTGATACGTATCAGGAAACAATAATATTTGTTGTTATGAAATGGAAAAAAGTAGGATGAGATTTACTTAGGTACATCGGTTGGTTGTATGTGGGATGTTAAGGCAGTTGTGTAGAGAAAACCACAGAAATAAACCACCTAGGGTAAATAGGAGTGTGGAATAGTAAAAGCCTGGAAAATAGGATAGTTTGCTTGAGATGGGAGACATTGGCCAGTAAATGGCAGTGGTAGACTGAAAAGGTTTCATAGGGCCCTTGGAAAGGGCTTTGTCAAGTCGGGCATGGTGGCACATGACTTTCCAAAGGTGGAATTGTGATTTCCAGGCTAGCCAGGACTACATAGTGAGATACTGTCTCTAAAACAAAGCAGAAAGGACCTTGCCTCAGTTTCCCCAGAGTTTAAAGTGCTGATGGCGTGAGTACACAGACTCTTCCCATTGTGGGGAGGAGAGATTTGAAGTCTAGGCTCAGGTAAGAACAATCACAACCTGTGTGGGAACAGAGTTAAAGGAATGTGAGATTCTTTACATCCCACTAGCGTAGTCTGATGAGTAACTGTAAAATGCCTCCCCAGGAAAGGAGGAGACTGAGAAGTACAGCAAAAGATGGCAACAGAGGCCTGAAGGAGAATGTTTGTCTCTGGAGAACTGACCTTTGAGAGAAAGCAGATTTAATTATTTTCTTCAGAAGCTGGGCATGGTGACATCGTTCAGGAGACAAGGAAAGAAGAACTAAGTTTGAGGCCAGCCTGGGTTACCTAGGGAGACTCTATCTCAAGCCAGAACAGTGGTTCTCTTCACTTTGTGGCCGGCGTTAGCTTGGGTAGTTAGGTCTGTGTATGGTGTTCAGTAGGCTGGGTGACGGGAAAAAGAATGGAAAGGTTACTTTGGGCTGCTAGATGGGTCAGCCGGAGAAGGCCCCTGCTTCCAGCTTGACGTTTTAGTTGGACCCTGGTCCCGTGTGGTGGAAGAGGATACAGCATGTTGGCGCCCACACATTTGCAGCAGTCAGTCTTCACCACATGCTCCTTTGCAGGGCTTCCGTTGGGAACGGAGGGCGCTCTGCAATGCCACCCTTAATTAGGAAGGTTCTAGAACTGAAGGGAGGCGGTGCTTGGCGTGTGAATGGAATTTGGAGTTTGATACTGGCAGGAAGTTTGCTATATGGATCTGAAGCTCCGAAAGGAAGTGTACAGCTGAGACTTAGACTTAGGCGAGCCTTCAACAAAGGGAATCATGGTGCGGTTGTGAGAGTAGACCCTGGAAGAGCATTGACCAGTAGGAGTGTTAGCTTCCAGTCTCGGAGCTGCTCTCCTGCGCATTGTGAGTTCTCTTAGGCTTGTCTTTCACATCTAAAGTGAAGTGGGTAATTTCCTAGCTCTCCCACTGAAAACTTGGCCAGTGCTTCTGCTGTGGCAGTAATGAGCTTATAAGCCATCTATAATTTTTATTTTTTTTCTACTCTTTGGTGGGTACAGTTTGTTTCCCAGATCACAATCTGAATGAATACTTTAAAACTGAATTGAGTTACTATTTTTTTTTTTTTTCCAGAGACAGGGTTTCTCTGTAGCTCTGGCTGTCCTGGAGCTCACTCTGTAGACCAGGCTGGCCTCAAGCTCACAGAGATCCTCCTGCCTCTGCCTCCCTGAGTGCTGGGATTAAAGGCGTGCATCACCACTGCCTAACTCATTTTGCTGTTTTTTTTTGATCCGAAGTTTCCCAGTGGCTTCTGTCCTACTCAGGAAATCCCAAGTCCTTACTGTGCCCAGCAAACTATGCCTGCTTTTAGTTAAAGAATTGACTCGCGAGAGGGAACTCCTTGGCATGGTGTTACTCTTCAGTCATCTGTTGTCTTTCTATTGTTGTTATTACTATTGTTGTTATTTGTAGAGACCTTCTCAAGCCAAAACAGCATATTTTTATGCAGTTTATGATAGAACAGCATACAGAGTGTCTACCAGAAGTGTCTGGTAATATATATCTTGTTTGCTTATATTTCAGTATAAGCTTTGTGAAAGCCTGGGATTTTTGCCTTTGTAATTGCAAAGCCCAAACCACCACCAAGAACATAGCTGGCCCTAGTTAGTTTGTTTTGTTGAATGGATGTGAGTGAGTGACAAAATTAAATCATGGCATTTTTCTACTTAAAACTTGTTATTCCTTCAGTCATGTTTTGTATTGTGCTATATTATTGTATTATTTCTTTCCTGTTAGGCATGAGTCTGAGTTTATACAGGAGCCAATATAATCTTTGAAAAGTATTTATTAGATTGTGATCTTTCTAATTCTGTAATAGAATTAACATTTGGGAAATGAAGAAACGTGTCAAATACAGAATAGATTTCTGCCATAGCCTACAAGGCTAGTTTAGAACCTGGCTGACTGAAAATTTATTCCACGATTCTTTACTCTTGCCACTGGGTTCCAGTCGTCTTGGCATCACTCTTAAGTGCCTGAGCTTAGTGCAGGGCTTCTGTTTATATTGTTCCACTGCTCCAAACAACTTCTGAGATCTCATTATTATATAACTGTACTGACCTTGAACTCTTACTCTCCTGCCTCAGTCTGACTGCTGGGACTATGGGCATATGTCACCATACTTGGCTTTGTGTGCTTTTCTTTATATACACCTGTGTTTCATATAAAAATTGAAATTATAAAAATTACAAAAATATATTACACTTAGATTAAATTCCACCTTTGTAGAACTATAAACCTCCCTCTCTCTGTATTTCATTAGGTGATTCTGATACTTAGCTGTGCTTGAAAACCTGGTTCTCTGGGTGGTGGTGGCGCACGCCTTTAATCCCAGCACTTGGGAGGCAGAGGCACGCGGATCTCTGTGAGTTCGAGGCCAGCCTGGTCTACAAGAGCTAGTTCCAGGACAGGCTCCAAACACAGAGAAACCCTGACTCTAAACAAAGATTTGGAAAAAGTTTTAGGAGAGGGACATGGGCAGGTGTGTGTCTCATGCTGCCTCCCTCCTTGGCAAACGGCGTCCAGGACCACATGTAAAGCAGTTCTCTTCATTCTTTGTTGATGCGGTAAATACTCCTACTGCATAGCTTCAGGGGAAAGGGGTGACTTTAGCTCACGGTTTTAGGGTACAGCCCATCATGGTAGGGCAAGTTAAGGCATCTGGATCTTAGAGCAGGTGGTGACGTGTCCCCAGCCACACAGAGAGAGCAATGACCACATTCATGCCACCGCTCAGCATGCTTTCTCTACTTTCTGTAGCCTAGGGTCTCCAGCCTAGGATGTGGCCCATCTATCTTGAGCTAATACAAGGTAATCCTCCACAGACAGCTCAGTCCTGTCCCCAGGTGACTCTAGAGTTTAACAGATTCACAGGCAGCACTGGTGATGTTCCGTGATTCACGCGAGTGATGACGAAGACCTGCATATGAAAATGACCATGGTGGCTGTTACAGAAGAGAAACAATTGGAGAGTACATTGTGTATTTGACGGCATGAAGGTTTCTGTTGTCCCTTTCAGTGTGAGTGGCTGTGGTCTAGAAATAGTCTTTCGAACACTCTCAGTTGGGTCCTGGACACTGTGAAGTTTCAGAGGAAGCTTGAATCAGGATTAATTAAAAACTCAGGGTCAGAAATTGGGGTTCAACCTGACGATCTGAAAAGCAAAACAGCCAGTCACTGGCTCTTACCTTGACTTCAGTCTGAAATGGCGATCCTACCTCCTGGAATCTTAGAAGGAGGCTGCGCCTAAGAGCTGTCTTTCCCATTTTATAATCCTCTCTCGGGCTGGGATTAAAGGCATGCACTGCCCAGTTTCTATGGCAACTAGTGTGACTACTGGGATTAAAGGTGCGTGTCATTATGGCTACTGGTGTATGTTACCGTAATCTGGTCTGTAAGGCTGACCAGTGGGACTGTTTTACTTTCAAATCTTCTGGCAGTCTTTATTTCGTACAGAAGCTGGCGCAAAGTATGACCATCATTCTGAGATGATGTGTGGCCTGCATTGAGATGTCCTCAAGTAGAATGAAGCTTTGTACACTACTAGTGTCTAGACCTGACTCACAAAAGCGCTCCACAGTAGTTCCCTGAGGTGGAGGCAGGTGGTATGTCCGCAGTTTACAGATGAAGAAATGAATGTAGGCAAAGTGACTAGCAGTGACAGAAAATGAAACATCTCTCTGCTTCTGGGTCTGATATTCCTCTCTGCTGAACCGTATTTCTGGACCTATAAAGGAATCCTACTTAACCTGTGGCTTTGAACTCCAGGGAACCAGGAGAGTAGGCTTTTTTAGGTCAGGCTTTTTTTAATACCAAGTAGTAATTTTTTTTAAATGGGAAGTGACTATGAAAGAATGCCTAAGAAAAATGTTTAAAAATATCTTTGACCATTATTCTATGCTTTTTACAGTTGACTGTATAAAAATCATACTATGTATTTACTATTTTTACTTAGAATAAGTAGAGAATCAGGTATTAAAAATGAGTCTATAGTACAACCTTTTGAGTTTCTCCCCCCAAGCCTTTAACAACACAATATTGCAGTATCTTGCAACTCAAGTTATTAGTTTAGCCTGGATTTTGCGGTTTATCTTTAATAGTGTTTGTGCTTATCCCTGTGCTTTATGACCAGAGCCAGTATTTTTAGGGAAGTTGCTGTAGCCTTTTTGAAGGACTTGTGTATCATGAGCACAGTAGTTCTAGTGTTCATGGCAAGTAGTGGAGAAGAGAATTCTTTGCAGTGAAGATTGGTTTTTAGATTTGCTTGAATAGCCCATGAATTTATTAGTACAGGCAAACAACCGGAGCTTTGTAGCAAGGATCGAATAAAATAAGGCTTTAAGAACAGGGCTTACATAGCTTGTTTCTATTTTGTGCATTTAAAAGACAAATAGCTAATTTTTAAGTGCCTAGAACTTATTACTAAAAGAATTCAAATGGAAAATGTCATTGTAACTCAAAAGTATTTTATTTGCTTCAGTAATGCAACATTTTGTGTGTGTGTGTGTGTTTGTGTGGAATGCCTGACTTTGAAATCAATGAGAAGAAAGGAAGGGTATCACGAAGGTGAATGAGTGTTCCTTTAGTTTTAAAAACAAGGTCTCTTGTAGCTTAGGCTGTCTTACTCTCCTGTCTTTACCTAGGATTACAAGTGTGTGCCACCAAACCTGGTTTGACAATTCTGTTATCCACAAAACAGGTGCATGGTTACCTACATTTTTTTCTATATAGCTCTTTGACTTTTCTATCATGTGGGGATTTGGAATGACATTGTAGGCATCTTTCTTTGGTATGTATGAAATAAGCATAAGTCACACACAGACACACTGATACAATGATTGAAATGACTTAAGATTTTGCTTTTGAAGTGCAATGTTTACCAGGATTCCTGCTGCTCTGCCTCCTAAGTAGGCGCTCACTACTGAGTGTGGTAACTTAGTTCGTATTCAAGAAAGGTTTGTATAGCTGCATTTTAGGGGTGTTTTTTTGTTTGAGGGTGCTGAGATTTGACTTCAGGGTTCCACACCTGCTAAGTCCATATTTTGCCATTGAACTTCTTTAGCCCCTTAAATTATTTTGAGAGAGGACTTCATTGTGTCCAGGGTGCCAGGATCTATGTATTCTTTGCCTAATTAGACCTCCAGTGCTGGGTATAGTCAGCTACCACACACTCAGCTTCACCTTGTTTTGTCATTAATTTCCTGTTTATTCTGATAGATTACTTTTGTAGAGGGTGTAGTCTATGGTAAGGCTGCTATAATAGAACCATGTGTACACATGTGCATGTGTGCTTAGCGTGTGTATGTGTGTGATGCCTCACATTAGACCTAGGGTCTCCTGCATGGTAGGCAAGTGCTCTGCTCCTGTCCTGAACAGCACCCAAACTGGGTAGGCCTGAACAGCTGGCAAGAATTTTCAGGTTATATTTAAGAGAAACTCAAGACACCCCCTACCCCCGCCCCACTTCATTTCTTTGTGGCCAGCATTAGATGTCTTCTTCACTTGCCATTGGCCTTATTGAGTCACTCACTGGACCTGGAGCCTTACCAGACTGGCAGGCTTGCAGGCCATCAACACCATCCATCTCCCTGTCTCTTGACGCTCCAGCCCCAGGTCCTCTGTCTGTGTGGCAGCATGGTATAACAGTGCCATCCTCCTGGCCCATCACGCCATTCTTTTTTTTTTTTCACATTTATTGTGTGTTTTTTCATACTTTCACCTGCTCAGCCATCTTGCTGGCCCCTGTCAGGTTCTAAGTATCATGGATTTCTTCTTTTTTTCCTTATTTTTAAGATTTTTTTTTTTAGTAAATTTTTTTACTAAATGGTTTCCATTCCCTTCTCTCCTCCCATTCCCACCCCCCAAATGGTCCTGTGTCTCATCCATTGCTGTAAATTTTTTCCTTTTTTTTTTTTTTGAGTCTGGGTTTTGTTAAGGTGTGTTACTTTTGTTTATGTTGTATTTGTTTTTAATTCTGTAATGCTGTGATTCTTTGCCTGTCTAAAATACCTGATGGTCTAATATAATAAAGATCTGAACGGCCAATAGCGAGGCAGGAGCAAGGGTAGGCAGAGCTGGCAGGCAGAAGATATAGAAGGAGAAATCTGGGAGATTTTCAGTGTAGTAGCGCAAGGAGGAGGAGGACATCACAGTCCAGCCATCCAGCGACACAGCAGTCCACGGAGTAAGAGTAAGATTAACAGAAGAGAGCAGAAAAGCTCAGGCGGAAGGGTAGGCAGGGTAATAGAAGTTAAGTAAAAGCTGTCAAGCAACAAGCCAAGCTGAGGCCGGGCAGTTATAAGGAAGAGTAAGCCTCTGTGTGTGATTCTTTTGGAGCTGAGTGGCGGGCTCCTCAAAAGAGTAAAAACATAATACTACAGGGTTTCTTTCTCTGTGTAAATATCATAAAACACCAGAAGGTGCTTTCTTATTAATGTCTGATTGATAATGAACTTCAAAAATGAGATATGTCTTTAAGGCCCTCTGCTTTGCAGGAGTTTAAATTGGGAATACTTGATCTTGGGTAAGTGTGTAAGAGTGTTAGCAGATGCTCTGGCTCTGGTGATGTGTGTCATGGTAAATAGAGGGAATCAGTTAAGGAACTCGGGATGGTGTGTGCTATGTGTATCTTGAGATGTTTGTTATCCACAAGTCTGTAAATAGTGACATCATAGTGACCGTCTTGTGATTTCCCTTCACAGATAACAAGCTGTGCTAGTACAGCCGTATAAATACTTCCTGGAGTCTCTGTAACGTGGACATGAGCAGTGATGACACGTAAACGCAGTACTGGGCGGAACCCTTCCCCAGGTGAGAAAAGAATGCACTCTTCCCGAAGGCTTGTGAGATGGAAGGCATTGGCTGGTGTGGTTTTGGTGTGTCAGGCTTGCAGTGTGCACAAGAGCCTGTCGCACATGAGAAGTCAGCTGTATTCCTGATTGGCAAGTACGGTGAGGGATGCTCTGTAGTGAGCCCTCCTGAGAAATGACTCGCCGTGTGGCTGCGATTTCAGAGTGCTGTGGCCTTCAGTGTCCTGATGGTGGCTGCCACATTGTGGACTGTCTGCTCTGTGTTCTGATGGACTTCTGGGGGAGGGCAGGGAAGTCGTGAGTTGAAGTCTTTAGTATAAGGCTGGATTTTCAAGTCAAGCTTACATTTTGTAGGATTATGTTTTCCCTGTGCGCCCATTATTCATGCTAATTTAGAGCCTTAAACAAAAAGAGGGGAAAATAGCAGGTTTTCTACTTTATCTACTGTAGAATTTATAAGGAGAGGTTGCATTCATAGTTGGTACGTTGTACCTCTGCTCCTCTCTGAGAAGCAATCTCTTCCTACATAATATTTTATTAATGTAAATAGGAAGATTAATAAGGAATTTCAAGGGTAAAAATATATACTAGAGTACAATTCTTTTTTATTTTAATTTTTTAATTTCATGTTTTTGAGTGTTTTGTCTGCATACCAGAAGAGGGTATGGTTTTCATGGGACTATAGTTATGGATGGTTGTGAGCCACCATGTGGGTTCTGGTGGCTCAAGACCTCCAGAAAAGCAGCCAATGCTCCCAGCTGCTGAGCCATCTCTCCAGCCCTAGAGTCAGTTCTACAAATATTAGAATGAGAATGCAAGCTTGAAGAGAAAAAGTTTTTTAAAAAATCTACTTTAAATATTACAGAAGTGCTGGACTTGGAAGTGCAGACCTTTAATCCTGGCATTTGGGAGGCAAAATTAGGTCTAATCTACATCCTGAGTTCCAGACAACCAGGGTGATATAAAAAGACCCTGTCTGAAAACCAGCAGAAGGAACAGCAGACATGATTATTTGTGCACACTCGTAACCCCATCCCTTGGGAGTTCAAGTTCAGCAACCATAGGGATGTTTGAGGTCAGTCTGTGCCACTGGAAGCCCTATCTCATAAAACCAAACAACAGGCTAGGTGTGCTGGCTCACATGTTTAATCCCAGCACTCAGGCGTCAGAGGCTGGTAGATTTCTGTGAGTTATGTTAGCCTGGGCTGTACAAGTGAGACCCTGTTTCAACAAAACAAAACATACACACAAACCAGCAAAATACTATATTATAGTAATGAAAAGCTTATTATGTGTGTTAAAATGAGCATAGCGGCATTGGATCATTTAATACTTATTTAGTTTCTGTCGGCTATACGTAAATAGACCAAGTCCATCACCTTTAGCAGTAATCTATTCATTTTTACTATATAGAGCCCTGGTTTATAAGATTTGGTAATTGCACCAGTCCTTAATTACAATACTTCACTTAAAATAGTATCCATCTAAAAATATCTAGTTTAATCTTAAAATAAAGTGGCAAGGTTAGTCATAAACATTTGCTTGCCTTTTTTCTAGTACTGTTATTTGCAGATGGTCATTCCTAATAACCCAATTAGCTAGAGCATGTGGTCTTTGAAAAAGATGTCGTAACATACTAGTAAAACTGCAGTTATATAATATGCCAAGAATTGGAATGTTACTAGGTTAATTAAAATATCAGACTTAGTATTTAACTCAGGAAACTTTTTCCTTTTTTTCTTTTTTTTCTTTTTTTTTTTTTTTGAACTTTTCATTGATTTGGATTTCACATCATGCATATCGATCCAATTCATTTAACTCTTGGCTTTTTTCTTATTGGAGAATCTCTATGGCCAGATATGGTGGTGCACACTTTTAATAATACCCCATACTTGGAAGACTGAGCCAGGAGGGTATCCGAGCTTAGGGCCAGCTTGAGTTCCAGGACAACCAGGGCTGTGTAGGGTGACCTTGTCTCAAAAACAAAAACCAACACCACCACCAATAAAAAAATTAAAAAAGAAAAAAACAGAAAATACATATGGGTAAAGGTAGCAGAAGCTTCAGTTAGTAGCTGACTCTGAGCCTGTTAGTGGGGCTCACATATGTGCTAGGATACAGAGGAGTCTCAGCGTAAACTTAGCCCCACGGGTTTTGTTTTTATTCAGTCCTAAGTCTAGGAAATCCTCTAGAAATTCTTTATATGGTCATCTTTAAGAGGGGGGGAAAAGCCTTTGATTAGAGCAAATTGCAAGAAAGGGCTGAATCATATTTTACTTAAATTAATAATTGAGTTATTTGTAAGGATTTGTGTTGTCTCAAGTTTCTTCAAGCTTCGTCTCATTTGCTAAATGCCCTTGAGGCTACTTAGCCAGGAAGCACCAAAACATCACTTAAAGATACTGCTGCCTCTGTGTACTTCTGTAATCAGTATACCATTAGCCTAAGTTAACTTCCTTATTTAATACTTCTTTATCATTTTATTTTAAAGAGAGACGTTTAAGAGGTTCTAGCATTCTTGGAGGCCGAAGCCGAGAACCTGAAGCGTAAGCTCTGTTGTAGGTCATAGCTTCGTCTGCTTAGGATATAAGGAAAAGAAGGAATGTTTCCACAATGATAGATCTTCACTTATACAGGTAAGTCACTCAGCTGTGCAGTAGCGAAAACAACTTTAGTTTGATTTTATTTATTTTGGTGGGAGGAGACATGTTATTTTCCATCTTCCTTTCTCTGCCTTGCTGTTTGATGGCATTCTCAAGCTGTACAGACTGAAGATTAAATATTTTTCCATTTCTCTTTTCTCAACAAATGGATAAATGAAATGACTATTGGTATCTTGAGACTAGACCACTAAAGCTGTCTGAAATATACATATTTTGAGGAGCAGTGTGAAAGTCTTTGACGTCTCAGTTCTTTTAAGTGTGTACTCATTTGAATCTGTTCTGTCTTCCTATATGGCTCTCTGTTTTGTCAATCATCTGTTATCTCTCTTGATAACAAAGAAGAGATCTCTTTGTATATAACTGCATGATAGAGTTTTCAGACTTCAAAGAGGTGACTATTAACTTTTCACTGCATTGAGTGAATAGGGTCACAGGTTTTCTCCTGCTCCAATGGAGTGATAATCATCCAATTGAACTGATATGTCTGTTAAAAGAGTTGTGTGACTAGGTGTCACAGTTTGCACCTGTAATCCTACCACCAGGACACAGGAGGATTGTTAGAGTTTTAAGGCCGGTTCGGGATGCATTGCAAGGCCCTGTCTCAAAAACTACATCTCAGACTTGCATGATAAACAAAGCCTGAGCATAGCTTATGCTACAGACAGGCAGAAAATCATACTGGTGACACCTCTCGGTTACCGTTACTCGCTTTTTTTCTTTGATTTTGACCTTTGTACTTGAAAATATATGGGTATTATGACCAGTTTTCTAGGTGTTGTTCACTTAATAAAACTAATATGATGATAGTATTGGTGTTAGCTAGGCGTGGTGGCATACTATGCCTTTAATCCCAGCACTCAGGAGGCAGAAGCAGGTGGATCTCTGTGAGCTGAAGGGCCAGCCTGCTCTACATAGTGAGTTCCAGAACAGCCAGAGCTACATAATAAAAATTAAATAATATTGGTGTTAATTGCCAATTCCTCAACTCCTAAAGTAAACTGGGACACTTGGTGAGTAGAGCAGGGGCCAGAGGCTCCAGTATGGCGGTTACAGGCACTGTACTAGGGATAGTTTTTAAGTAAAGCTTAGCTGCAGCATGCTTTGTTTCTAGTGGGTGGGCCTTTGTCGTTTAGTCTGTCCTATTTCTTTTGGTTCTGATTCAGTAATGTGGGTGTAGTCACTAGGACTGGAGGCTCATGATCAGAAAGAGCTATAATGTTTCAGAATTTTATAGTTTTTATGAAAGTAGATTCAAATTCAGGGGAAGGTGGTTCAGAGGAAGTCTGATAAGAGTTAGGATGTGTGGATTTAGGGGAAGTTTGAAGCTCTGGACAGGCTGAAAAAGTTTGGTTGCTTGGCCCATTTCATTCTCTTGAGTAGTATGAAAGCTTAGGAGGATGGGGCATGCAGGATAAAGTGTGCTGATTCTAGTGATGGCTCATGTTCTCTTCTTGTTCACTGGAAATGCTGCTGCTCACCAGCTGCTTGGTAACAGAGGACGGAGTTTAGTCTCTTACTGGGTTGGGTACAATTTGCCCCCATGAAAATGTGAACTCAGGTTTCCCTTAATTCTAAAACTATAATAATACAGTTTCTCTTAACAAATGGGTGTGGCTAAGGCTTTCACCAGGTGTCTCTTAGTTTATATTATTAAGGGTGTTCCTGAGCTAGTTGGCAAATAGGTTCACTTCTATTCCCATAACAACTTCATATTTAGCAAGGATATAATTATATGACCAAACCTTTTCGTTGGATTCTTTAGTGACTTTGTATTTAGCTAAAATAAGGAAAATAACAGTTTCAGTCTGTACTACTTTGCTAAATAAATAAACTTGGCACAACAATATTGAGATTTGGTTGGAATCATGTAGACATACTTGATTAAAAGTCCCTTATTGATTAATGGCTTTTACGTTCAGTTTATGAGATAATTGCAAAATGTATGTATACTTCATATATGCTTATGTAAAAATAGGAAAGAAGAAGAAATATAACAGTTTTGTTTTAAACTCGGGCTTTCATAATTTGACTAGATTTTTACTTGAAGTGTATAAGGTAGTTTTGCACTCTGTTTAATGCTTCTTTAGCCAAAGCAATCATGGCCTTATTTATAATGTTTTGTTTTAATCATTATGATGTAGTAAAATCTTAAAGAGAATTATGTATCTAATTTGGTTTGCCACCTTATGATTGAATGTCGTTGTTAGGCTGCTGCCGGAGTGCAGCATCTCAGTGTTTTTCCTACTCCAGCACGTGCGAATTGTTGGGCAGGGGCTAAGATTCTGCAGTTCTTTCTTTTTTCTCGCCTTTTCCCCTTTCTGTTCTAAGTACCAAATGCAAGTCAGTTTCTAGCAAGCTTCAGGACATGCTTCTAGTGTGAACTCTCGGGCTGTATGGTTACAGCAGTTTGAAATACCAGAAAATACTCACTGTCAGATGAGCTCTTCTTGTTGGCCCCCGAAAACATACACATATTTCCTTCCTTCCTTCCTTCCTTCCTTCCTTCCTTCCTTCCTTCCTTCCTTCCTTCTTTCCTTCCTTCCTTCCTTCCTTCCTTTTTACCGTTTATTAGTCCTCTCCCAAAAGAGCTTCTTGATAATTGCAGCCTAGTGGTTAGCCTTTAATGTAATCAATGGATGGAACTAAAGCCTTTTCTGGGGAACAAAAGACACAGAAATAGACTTAATCTTTGGTTCTGATCAGTATTTTAGTTTTATAACTGGAATCATAAAAGTACAGGCTTTCATAGGTACTCTTTGATAGTGGTTTTCATTTATATTTGTGTGTACATACACACGTTTATGTTCATACATATATACATATACTTTAAAAATAATTATCAGTATGTCTGATTCAATACTCTCTTTTGTGGAAGTTAAATTACAGAGAAAGGTTTTGCATCTTGTTCAGATTGGTATGGAAAGAGAAGAATGGTTAAGGAGAGCCAGTTAACTGAAATTTCTTCTGGGGGTTATAAGCCTTTAATGGGCATTAGTTATTGAAAAATAAAGCTTAATCAATCACAAGTTATGAAGATAATTAAATTTGTATTATATTTTATAGTTTGCTTAGAAAATTAATTTATTTTTAATTTTACATTCATATTTACATAGATACTAATATATAACCTTCAACTTTGAGAACTCCAGACTTTGATACATCAAAGAAATAAATTGCTTTTAAAATTTTTCAGTTTGTGTTCTTTTAACACATTAAAGTTTAACTTATTTATTTTGATTGGAAGTAGAAACTGATCAGTATTTATTACCTGTAAATAAAGCAGAACTGTTTTCTTGATGGCAAGCTGTTAGAAAACTAACTTAGATCTCTAGGTAGTGCAGTTCATGTGAGCGCTGTCTGCTCTGACGGAGCCTACCTGCTCACTGTTAAGCTGATCTCCAGGAAATTCTCTAGAGCGAGTAATGCTGTTTTAAGGATTTTAAAGCATGCCCTGCTTCAAAACAAACCCGAGTTCAACCGACTTCGCATATTTCACAGAGTACTTTTCTTCCTTAGCTCATTGTCAGCAGCCAGAAATAGGGCAGCAGTTTTCTTTTCTGTGTCTTGTGCAGCAAGCTGCTGTGCTCTTCTGTAGTTCCAGTGTTTCCAGTATTAGGTAGTGCAGCTGAGGCCTAGAAGGGAATGTGCTTGACTTGCATGGGGGCGGATAAAAGGGTGTTAGATGAAAGGGGTCTGTATGAGGGAGGCCACTGGAAGGCAGGCGAGCATGGTGGGCTTGTTGTGCTGTTGTCGACCCTTTCTTTATTTACCATTCTGTGCCCCTCTTGAAGTTGTTAAGCAGCAAGTGAAGTGACAAAATATCTAAGAAAACCAGCAGAAGGCGAGGAAGGGGACGGAGACCTGGAAAACGCCACTAGCTCTTTCCGAGTTTACCCAGGTGGATCAGTGAGGACATTTCCCCGTAGGCTTCCGACTTCTCTCAGTAGGTTCAAAGCATTCCTGCCAGAAAATTCACTCACCTCCACACAGTGAGCTAAAGATATGCTGCCCTACATACAGAACCTTGAAGAAGAAAATGGGTGTGTGTGTCGTGTGTGTAAATACACACACATGTGACATGTGAGATGATACTCCTTACTTCTGAAGTGGCTCTTTCTTTTTGAAGGCAGCTCTTGCTTTCTGTCTCCTCAGAATGCTTTCGTGTAGTGATATGCCTTTCTCTAGAAACTAGAGCTTTGGTTGGTTGTGGTGTTAGCCAGTGCAAGCTAGTGTTGCGACTTCAGGCCACAGTTTAATTACAGAAAGTTCATAGCAATATGCCATAGCTTGTTATCAGGGGACTTAACAGAAAACCATTTTAGTAAAAACCACAGATTGATTAGAAATATGTTCTATAACAACTAGCTGATCTATAACTTTAAGAGTGCTACTTTAATAACCAAAATGGAATCGTATGTTAGGTTCATCATTTCTGAGAGACAGAGACAGTGAACTTGGTCTCTAGAGTTCTGTGTGAGCTGGCTATATATAGGTTGTCAGTAGATTGTTGAGGCTGTCTGTGCCTCAGTCTCCTCAGTTGTAAAGTAGGCACAATAGCTGTACCTGTGAGTTGTGAGACTTCAGGGAGTGCAGGGTGTTTAACATAAACATCGAGTAAAAACATGAACGTAAAAAATGGTATTTAACTGTTAGCTATTATTAATGTCATTATTGGAAATTTTAATAAAATAATCTTTGTCCCATTATTTATTAATAATGGCTATACTTGGATAAAAAGTTGTAACTTTATACTTTTGTTTTAGATATATTAACTATTACCTTTTTCTCATTATCTTGTTTACATTTTGAAGGTTTCCCAGTGAGTGGACCATGATGCCCGTATGGTAGGGACTTGCCAGAGTATGGCTGCTTCCCGGTCTGCTCGCGTTACAAGATCAACAGTGGGGTTAAACGGCTTGGATGAATCTTTTTGTGGTAGAACTTTAAGGAATCGTAGCATTGCTCACCCAGAAGAGATCTCTTCTCATTCTCAAGTACGATCAAGATCACCAAAGAAGAGACCAGAGCCTGTGCCAGTTCAGAAGGGAAATGCTAGTGGAAGAACTTGTGATGTAAAACAGCAGAGTGCGCGAGAAGCGTGGGTAAGCCCTAGGAAAAGAAGACTCTCCTCTTCCGAGAAGGATGACCTAGAAAGGCAGGCCTTAGAGAGTTGTGAAAGAAGGCAGACAGAGCCAGCAGCGCCCGTCCTGAGGAACATTAAACGCTGTTCTAGAGCTGAAGCCTCAAACAGCTCAGAGGAAGAGTCGCCTGTAAAACCAGACAAGGAGTCGGTAGACCAGAGGACAGTAGTGGACCATGATGCAGAGTTTCAAGGGACTAAACGAGCTTGTCGATGTCTTATATTGGATGATTGTGAGAAAAGGGAAATTAAAAAGGTGAATGTCAGTGAGGAAGGGCCACTTAATGCTGCGGTAGTCGAAGAAATCACGGGCTGTTTGACTGTCAATGGTGTTGACGACAGTGACTCGGCTGTTATAAACTGTGATGACTGTCAGCCTGATGGGAACACTAAACAAAATAGCACTGGTTCCTATGTGTTGCAGGAAAAATCAGTAGCTGGAAATGGGGATTCAGAAATGCAGTCTCAAGTGTTATTTGGTAGTAGGAAGGAGGACAGTTGTATAGAGCATCTCGTGCCTTGCACAAAGTCAGAAGTGCAAATCAAGTCGGAGGACCCCAAACTAGTAACTGCCTGCCTCCCCATTGATTGTCGGAATCAGCTGACTGCTGAGCCAGCCGTGGGCCCTGTTTCTGAAATTCAGTCATCCTTAAGAGATTCTGAGGAGGAAGTAGATGTGGTGGGAGATAGCGGTGTCTCAAGAGAGCAGTGTGATGAGAACAGCAGGGACCCTCTGGACACAGATCCCGAAAGCATGCCAGTCTCCGCAGAGCCAGAACCGTCCTCTACACCAGACTGTGTTTCAGCGCAAATGACACCTTTATCCGAACCGCAAGAGCACCGGTATACCCTGAGAACTTCGCCTCGAAGGGCAGCTCCAACCAGAGGTAGTCCCACTAAGAACACATCTCCTTACAGGGAAAATGGACAATTTGAGGAGAGTAATCTCAGTCCCAGTGAAATGCACACAACTGTTAGTGATAATGTAAGTCAGTCTCCCACAAATCCTGTTGAAATTTCTCAAAGTGAAAAGGTTCTGTGTTGTGACTCTCAAAACCATGGAAGTGAAGGACTAAGTGAGTCACCCTCAGAGGCCACAATGAATGTTGGACCCTTGCCGTCTGCCAAAGAGAGTGCCAGTCAGCACCCTGCGGAAGAGGAGGATGATGACCCTGATGTTTATTACTTTGAATCAGATCATGTGGCACTGAAACACAACAAAGAGTATGTGTAAATATGGTAACCATGAGTTGTGCTTTGTTTATCACTCCAGGCTTTCAGTATCATTCGTAAATGTCTAGTCTGAATGTTTCTATTGTGGAGGAAGTTAGCACTTTAGCATAAGTTTAGACTTAACATAAATTTCTTATCTCAAAAACTGAGATTCAGCATTGAACTTCATTACTCGTCTCTGTAGTTCACATTTCCTGGTGCTGAGTTCCCACGTGTCTAAATAAGAAAGGACAAGTGAAACCATGTGCTGTGTCACAGGAAGGTCAGTGGAAACATGAGCGCTAGTGCTTTGGATGCTGAATTAGCACAGTCCACTTTGACCTAGAGATTTATAACATCTGCCTTTATAAATCATAAGTATGTAGCTATCATCTAGGTACTGGAAATCTGGCAAACTAGAAATTATTCATATTTAAATCTCCATTAAATGTCTGACTTAAGAATGTGCTTGAGCCATCATCGTTGTAGATTAGAGCAATAGACAGTGCTGTTAACACTGTTGGTGGCTTGGCTCAGCCCTGGCTCATGGTGGCCACCTTTACCAACGTACTTTTGCAAATAATTCTGTATCCAAATTTTTCACAATTTTGCTCATTTATTTTAAGTTATTTTGGAAAAATAACAAAAATGAATCAGAGCTAACTGTCTCTAATCCTGGAAGGACTCTAAAGTGCTCATCAAAACTGCTTTAATGGGTAACAGTGACCAATTAATTAAATTAAGCAAATTAATTCCTCTCATAGGTTGGCTTTTGACTGCTGTCACAAAGTCACATTGTAGTGGTTGTACAAAAATCATTGGAGTTGAAGAATATTCTAATGCTTTTATTATGACAGATGCCTGGTCAGGTATCACTGGGACATGATCTCTTTTTCCATGCTTAGCAGGACCTTTGTTCAGGACATATATCTGGTAACACTGGAGCCTTTTAGCATAGGTCTCTTTTCTGGAAAAGAGACTTTTTTTCTGTGCTCTTTGTTTTTGTTTTTGTAGATATTTTGAGACAGGGTTTCACTGTGTGGCCCTGGCTGTCCCAGAACTCACTCTGTAGACCAGGCTTTCTTCAAACTTAGATCTGCTCGCCTCTGCCTCCCAAGTGCTGGGGCTAAAGGCATGTGACACCGCTGCCCAGCTTCCTATGTTCTTTTAAAATTGTATTTTAAAACCAGATTTAAGAAAGATTTTATAAATTACTGTAGAAGGTTCCAAGTCTAATAATATGAGAGATCAGTTTAAGGCAGGAAAATACAATAAGTGCATAAATGAAAGATTTCAGTTAGAAATAGGATAACTGGTACACGGTGGCACACCCACACAGTCCCAACATGAGAGGCCAAGGCAGGGAGGGTGCCTGGGTCATGTAAGGGGACCCTGTCTCAAAAAACCAAACAAACCAAACAAATCTACAAATGTTTTCCATTTATAAATAATTTTAAAAAGGGGGGATTGTTTATAGGTACAAAGAAACATGTTTTAGAGAAGCAACTAAAACCTCAAAAAAAAAATGATAATCTTGTTTCATTTTCTTATCTTTGAAATGGGGGCTATCTTTCTGTGTCACCAAGGTTAGTGTTGAATTGTGACTCAAGTGAGTCCCCTGTTCCTGAGAACATGGGGCTTCGAGCTTTTGTCACCATGGCTAGCTCCAACTTAAATGACTTTGAATTTCTCCAGAACTTATGTTGTTTTTTCTGAACTGAGAGCCTGGCAAATGTGAGGCTCCTGTTTTGCTCCTGAGCCACACCTTCCCTTCCAGGAAACAATGTTCCCTTGACTTTTGTTGTCTTTATTACAGGGTATTCTCTTCAGTTTTGACTCATCATTGATTCTGGGAAATAGTAATTCACTCTTGTTACTTTTAAAATTGAGATAGAATGGTTATTAAGGACAATACTCCCATAAGATAATTATCCAAGTAGTGGCTCTAACTCCCAAAAGGTGATATTCCTTGTACATCAGCATGGGGCATGGAGTCCTTTGGAGTTGGGCTGCTGTTTACTCTATGAGGACAGTGCTCAGTGCTGATGCATCATTGAGTGACTGGGTGAAAGAAATTACTTATTTTGCTCCTGTTATCTTTTGCTTTATCTTGGATCTTTGAAAATGACACTTAATTTTAGGTTTTACTTTCTTTTGCTTTCTGCTTGCATTGCTAGAAATCAGAACCAAGGGTCTGCATGGTAGGCAGATGCTCTACCACTGCTCTTGGATGGAAAGAGATGATCATGATTAGTATCTTGGTTTGAAGTAATTCTTAGAAAGCAGTATTTGATCATGTTGCATGTAAATTCTTTAATAAAAATCCCTTTTTGTTTCTATTCCCATTTTTTTATCCAAATATCAGAGATGATTGGCTTTTAAAGAACAAAACTATAAAACAAGCCAAGTGATTGTTTAAAAACAGCATCACTATGATGCTCCCGTGCTTTCAAGTGTCAGGAATTTCAAATGCTTTGAAAGTGGTATTGATGGATCCTCTCTGTTGGTGCCCAGTACTCTTTGTGCTAGAAAAGCTCTCTAGCTCATTGCCTGTGAAACTGGGGATTTAGCCTTGCCTACAGTATTCATTAGTACTCTGCCAGAAGGGACCACGACCTACTTTCTGATGCCAATTAAAGCAGGTTATTAATGCCAGGTGCCATGCTGCACACAATCTACAAGACCCCATCTCAGACAAAAAGTGTATTAATAGAAAATCCCATGGTTGCTGTCGTGTTCTCTTAAAGAGTTAGGCTCTCCGATTCTACCTGATACAGTTAAAACTAAGCTAACAGTAATGATTTAATTGGCAGGCTTCGCCTTGTCATTTTAATTTATCCATCTCTTTGAAAGACTGTCACTCTCAAATGTTTGAGAAGATACTGTAGTGTCCTAGCTTTAGTCATGGCTCATGACAGGTTCGTCAACAGCACAGGGAAGGGAGTCTGAGTCTTAGGGTACTTGACTGTGGCTCACATTGTACTTTTGCTTATTCTTCCTCTAAATAGAGAACTCTACTTGCTAACTGAAAAAGAGGCTAGAAAATGTGTTCTTCTTAGTAGTATTGTCCAAGGCAGTACTTTCCCTAAAAAGTTTCTAGTCCCTTGAAGATCAATATGCTCCTTTAGTGGCCTGGCAGATTGAGATCACTTGCCTAACTGGCTGCTCTTCCTGGTAAGCCTTGAGGTTCTGGCTTTCAGGATCAGATAAGGATTTTAAGGTCCTAGGGTTTAGATTTAGTATTTTTTTTTTCAATTCAAAAGGTAATCACTAGAAATGAAACTTGGTGATGTATGTCAAAGTTAGGTATATTACACAGGCTGTAGAGTAGAGTCTCGTGCCAGTGGTAGCATACATACTGAGTGTGTACGAGGACTGGGTTCCATGTCTAGTACTGCTCTGCAAACACAAAAAACATCATGAGCTCACGGTAGAAATGGGTCACACTTTGGCCTTTAAAAATGATGGGTTTTATTTTGTTTTCTTTTTTGAGACAGGGTCTCTTGTTGCTCAGGCTGTCCTTAAGTTGTGCTGTTGCTGAAGGTAACCTTGAGCTTCTGACATTACTCCCTTTCCTCTGTTGCTGGGATTACAAGAGTGCTATGATTGGACTCAAACTTCTGTTTTCTAGTTGGTAATCTGAGCCATGTCTGGTTAACCTCACGGAGTGAAGACTTCCTCCAGGGACTTAGGGAGTTTTTAGATTGGGAATCTTACAGAGCAGATCTTTGGTGTTTGGTTTTTAAACAATCTGACTATAATTATAATGCCCTCATTTTTAATCCATCAGAACCAGCATTTTAGGTGAATGACCCCCATTTAACTTATTTAGCTGCTTTCATGTTCTTTGTTTTAATAGTGTGTTTGTGAAGAACAGGTGGCTTCATGTAGAGGATTTGGTTAATTTGCAAAGGGTATTCTGAGGGTTTAGAATGCAGTGGTCTATGAAAGTCAGCAGCTACTGGGGAAGAGGGTGCTCCGTGCTCCTTGCTAGCTCATAGAAAGTGCTGTAGAATACCAACCAAACTTGACCCAGGCTTTGGGTGTGCGGATTGATGGCAGGAGCAAACTCTGTCTGAAGTATAACATTTGTTGTCAGGAGTAAGTCATTGACTAATTCAAACATGTAGTGAATTGTTGCCAACTTAAAATATTTTCTTATGTGTATGGTTGTTTTGCCTGTGTGTATGTCTGTGTACCCATGGTGGCCAGGAAGGGAAGTTGGGTCCCTTTGTACTGGGGTTCTAGATGGTGCTGAGCCCCCATGTGGGTGATGGGAACCCTGCACCCTGGAATACCAAACACCCTGGAAGCAGCAGCTGGTTTTCCTAACTACTGAGCCATTTCCAGGCCCATTACCAAAAATTTTTAATTTTCAGGTAATATAGGTGATTTTATATAATTCTCTGCTCTAATAAGTATACTGGCACATAAATATAGTCTTAACATTGCTGGTTTAGGGTCTTCGCTGGCAGAGACCATGGACCGACACTTGTGACATCACTGTGATAATAGGTCTACTTTTCTATCTGGTATGATTCCTGACTTCTTTATATTCCAGTAGTTTCACTTCCTGTGTTCTTTTGGCATCTCTGTGGCTTAGTATTTCATAGCTATATTTCACAATTTTTATAGTCTGTGGAAAAAAACTTCTGTACTAGTCATGTTCAGTAGTTTCTTTGAGGTGCCACATGCATGAGAAAGTTTTTCTCTTTAACAACATGTGTAGGTATCTTACCCGCAGTGACCAATTCTCTCACTCTGTGAGTGACTTAGTACAGTTGATTGACATTTTCTGACAGTAGTTGGCATGACTTAGAGAACAGCAAAATAAGATCTTCATTTCTCAAGACTTTCTCTTTCTGTCCCCAGTCACAAAGAGGTCCTTAAGTGAATCTGTGATTTCTCATGTGACAACTTACGACTTCTCTTTGCCCCTCAGCAGTGTTAGAGAAGTTCACAGACGCCAGGAAAAAAATTATTTGATCAACTACAGAAAATACTTGAAAGAATCTGATTGAGTGGCCATATGGAGAGGAACATATGGGAAGGTTGGGAAAAGGCTAAGGCACTGACGTTTGGGTGTAATACGGTTCCAGTCACAGACTGGTTCTTCGAGTGCTGCCTAGAGAATCTGTGTTCCGGATGGTTGCAATGTGTGTGACTCTAGCTCTGTCAACACTTAGTTGTTTTGTGTCCAGCTCCATGGTCGTCTCAGGTTAGGTTTGTGGAGCTTTGTGTTTAGCTAGAGGCTCCGTATAGACGTGGGGCTTTTTTCTGTTACTCCTTTCTCTTTGGTGCCTTGTCCTACATATTCTAAGTCCTCAGCTTTCCCAAGCTGTTTTCTGAGTCTATTCAGGACACCTCTTGTTCCATATGCTCAGTTCTTCCTACTGGGAAGAACGGCCAGCGTGGCACTTTGCTCCTCACCTTGTCCTCTCTCACTCGTCATGGTTCTGCATTGTCTGTTGCCTAGGATGTGACAAACAGTTGCTTCTTTATAGTCTCCATCAAGACAGTCATCCAGTGCCATTCTGCCATAACTGTGAGTATCTGCTTTTGTGAGCTTGCACGGGTTTATGTTCACAGGTGGCTGTAAGATTGCAGAGATGGGTACTGGTCCTCTGTAAGAGCAGTAAGTGCTTGAAACTGCTGACCCATCTCCAGCCCTTTATCTGGCTTAATTTTATTTTTAAAGTTTATTTTAAATATGTATTTTATTTTATTTATGAATGTTTTGCTTGTGTGTTTGCGTTAGAAGTTGTCAGATCCCTTGAAATGGATATTTGTGAGCCACGTTGTGGGACCACTACAAGAGCATCAAGTGCTCTTAGCCACTGACCAGCTTTCCAGCCTCATGTTATATTATGATCTTTTCCTTTATTTCATTCTTTTTCTTCTCCATTTATTTATTTATTTATTTATTTATTTATTTATTTATTTATTTATTTATTTATAAGCAGGATCACTCTGTTGCCCTGTAGACTAGGCTGACTTTCGACTCACAGAAATCCACCTGCCTCTGCAGGGAATAAAGACATGTGCTAGCATGCCCATCTTGACTTAATTTTAATGTATGCTGGGAGTGTTTCTTTAATGACGCTCCTCCCGCCTGCTGTTTGAGCACTACTTGGAAATAGTCATTATCACTATTTCAGATACCGAGGGTTGAACTCAGCCTCTATGTTGACCTTTACCTCCAGCCCTGACATTCTGTGACAGTGAGGATTGACTTTTTTATAGCCCAAAAATTCATGTAAGTAGACGTAGATTTTAAATAAAGAAGCTGAGTTGAATTTGAATAATAGGAATTTTAATTAAAGAATAGAGCTAGCTAATACTTGAAAGATGTATTGTTGGTTAGATATTGATGTGGTTTGAGCAGAAGTTAGAGTTCACAGGATAAGCAAGAGAAAGTACATGAAAGACATGAAACTGGATGGGGTTTGGAAAGGTCATTCTGAGATAATAAGTGGTCTCATTTGTCTGGAGTCTTGGTGCTTTTTCTTAGTCTTTGGAACTTTTGCTGGATGAAGTCTGCTGTGGACTGTGTTTAGAAAGGCATGGGAATGTGTTCCTTTGTATCAGTACCAGTTTAACCCAGTTACTAATAAATGGCCTTTAATTACTTACTTTGCTTGTTATGTGTGGGTACTTTGCTCTCGTGTATATCTTTGCACCATGGATGTCCAGTGCCGTTGCAGAGGTAGTAAGGGGCACCACATCCCTGGAAAGTGGGGTTACAGATAGTGATGAGCCAACCTATGGGTGCTCCAGCTTTCTTTTTAAATAAAATTAACTGTGGACGGTGTAGTGGCACAAGCCTTTAATCTTAGCATGTGGGACATAGAGACAGACTCTTAAGTTTGAGGCCAGCCTACATAGTTCTAGGATAGGCAGAGAGATATATAGTGAGACTCTGTTGGAAAATAAAATTTAAAAAAAAATTCTAGAATGTTTTGAAGTAATTTGTTTTCTTTAATACTGTGCTTTCGGCTGTTTATTTTGGAATTTTTTTATTTACCTTTTATTTTGCTACTTTCTACATTTTCTACATTGTTTCTCTTTATTTTAGTAGTATACTACTGGATTCTTAAAATAATTCTTAGAAGGAAAGTTTATGGTCACAATTTATTGATAATAAGAGACTCATTATAGTCAAGAGCAAGTGTCTTTCTGATTAACACATGATTGTGTATTTTATAGACTTAGTGCAGTATTACAAACTATACATACCTGATTTGGATAATTGTTACATGTGTCACCTCAAGCATGTCCCTGTTTATTCTGGGAACATTATGTCTCCTGTTTTGAAGTACAGGATGCTCTTGGGCAACTACAGTTGACTCTGCTGTCCCGTAAAGCATGAGTAGTTATCTCTGCTGTGCTCGTTAATCATCTCCTTCCTTGAATCCGTGTTCCAGCCTCCCCTGGAGTAGCTGCGTAAATGCTGCAACAGGTAGAGTTATGTGAGGAGCCACGGGAAGCCAGTAGAGCGTGCATTTCATAAGCAGTATTGTTTTTTTGAGGTTACAACTAAATAATGTTTGCAGTCTTGAAATGCTATCTCATTTAAGTGTAGACTCAAATTCTTGAATTTCTTTCTAAGTCCCTTACAAAGGCAGCGTGATTGTACTAGACACGGAGAACATGCCCCCTTTCCCTCCTGGTGCAAGGCTGAACAGACATTGTAAATGCTGCTGCATCTCTTCTGTAACTGCTGTCTACATGACTCGGACTGTCCTTTTTCTCTCTGCATTTCACCTGCTTTTGATACTGCTCGGCTGTCTTCTTTATATCCTTCCCTGGGTTCTCATTAGCCGATGTGGCTTAGAGGTCTGTCACCTGTGTAGTAGTGGATTCAGTGGGTAGCCCAATCTCAGATCATTCTCCCTCAGCCGATCTTCCCTTTTCCGTGTCACGCAGGAACCTGAGTAGACCATACATGGGAATTAGTTTATTACTGCTTCCCAAACCATTTTCAGCGTCCTTCAGTTAACTTGGCAGTGTCTAGGAAAAGGAGCCTCTTTACTCACCCACCAGCCGTGGTTGAGGTCTGCTCACCTCTGCTCTGCATCATTTGAAATGCTTCTTGCTTTCTGTGCTAGCTTAGAGTTCCCAGTTACCCTAGTAGACGCTGGCGACAGTAACTACTCATCTACAACACTGCTGTCTGGTGTTGCAGGAGCTCCTTCCGCTCCTTCAGCCAATAGCCGCTGAGATACCAGCCCATTGGGGCGTGGTCTCTTTTTAAAAATGCGGCCACTTCCCTCCACTCGCTCTCTGGCTTCCGGCTCTGCTTCCAGCGACTAGGCTCCCTTCCTGATTGCTGAGGGCTGTTGGCTGGGATGGTGATCTGTAAGTTTTTTTCCCCCTTAAATAACCATTCTATTAATCATAACTCCAAACTGGTGTGGGATTGTTTGTGATTTACACCTTCAGTCTGCCTCTTACTTCACATGCTGGCCAGGGTCAACTGGAGTTCCTGAGTTTTCTTTTAACATTTTATTTAATGGGAGGGGCAGCAGCCTGTAGAGGTCAAAGGACAACTTAGAGATGTTGATTTTTCTCCCATGGTTTGGTGGCAAGTGCTGTTTCCTGCTCAAAATTATCTCAGCCCAATTTCCCGAATTCTTTGAGTACCCTTGCCTCATTTAACCAAGTGTGTTTAATCTGAGGCGCATGGGCCTCACGTGCACAATGACAGCTGTGAATGCAGCCCAACACAAGAGTGTAAATTGAACTGTTCTCAGGGTTTCTTCCCTTCTGTGATTTCTATAACTCTCATTTCTCCAGTTCTCAACCTGCGGAGCGCAATGCATTTGGAATCACATATCAGATAGTTACATTACAGTTCATAACACAGTAGCAAACTTACAGTTACGAACATGAGGAACTGTATTAAAGGGCTGCAACATTGAGAAGATTGAAAAGTACCGTTGTAGATGCTGACATTGTGTTACAAAGGAAAGGATGGGCAAGCCTGAAGGCCTGCTGTGGTCTATCCATGCTGGTCTTCCTGACTATCATCCCTTGTCAACAGAGGGGAACCCTCTTAGTTACGCGAAGTCTCTTTCTTCCCCGACGGACCAGACACTGTGTGTGTGCTCTCTTCTAGTGAACAATGACTGCTGTAATTGTACGTAACAGAACACAAGCTCTGAGGACCTCTTCTGGCTATATAGGAGAATTTCCATGCCCTCATCCTGGTTCAAAAATTTCAGAAAAATGAGCATACTTCTGGTAATAAAGCCTTCATTTATTTTTTCAGTGGGAAAAATTGATCCTAGGTTTTTATGCATGCTAGGTAAAGTTCTACCACTAAGCTACATTCTTATTTGAAATGACTTACAGCTACAGAACGCATTTGAAAGCGATCTGGGTTTTAGGTTTTAAAAAGCAGGTGCACAGGCTGCACAGCCATCCGCACGGTTCATTAAGCCTACACATGGGAAGAGTGTTGGAGTGCATTTAGGGACGGGTAGTCTGCATAATTGCCTGCTGCCAAACTAGTATTTTACAATGGGAGTATGAAAAATAAGAATAAAAACACGTAGTCAGTGCATTGTGAGATAAAATTTCTATTATCAAGATGATTTTTAAATGTATTTTTACAGTCTTGAGCTTTGTCTATAGGTTTCAGAAAGTACAGAATGGTAGGAATTTGGTTGAGGTTGTTTGAAGGACTTGAAAGATGAATGGTTTGTCTTTTTATGGGGCTGAGAAGATCAGTGGACAGTCTCTTGCTGGGGTCACCTTTGTGTGAGCTGTTTCTCCTTTGGACAGATTCAGTCTTGTGTAGCCCACTAGACTGGAGGAATGTTACTGCTGTGGAATATTACTTGGCCAGGAAAAGGGAGCAGTGTCTGGAGAGATGCTCAGCAGTTGAGGGCACCTGCTCTCGCAGGCCCGGATCTGATTCCCAGCACTTACTAGGTCCCTCGCAGCAGTTCGCACTCGAGTGCAGGAGATCTGACAGGCACCTTTTGGTCTCTGCCCGCAGCAGCCACACGCATGGCACACAGACAGATGTGCAGGCACAGCACTCATGCATACAAGCAGCAGCAGCTTTAGAAAGCAGTGGGTACTGTGAGTCTTCATGACTGCGATGGTCTAGGACTCTGTGCACCAGAAGAGGCGCTGGGAGTGGGCAGTGAGAGGCCGCTGTTAGTGGGAAAAGGCTTCCTTTCCAGTGGTGGATGTGCTGGGCTAGAGTCAAGTCGGGGGAGTTGTGCACTTGGTCACTTGCTAAAGGTGACTCAGTTATACACTTACATAAAATGCCCAGAGGATTGTAGGAGATAGTTATCATGAATGTTTGAGATAATCTCCTGGGAGACAAGAAGAAAGGATGTTTTTCTTATTTTGTGTGTTTTATTCTGTTTATAATGTAAGTACAATAGAGTGGTTTACAGATTTACTTGATCTACACTAAGGCATACCTCTACTTTTTGTGTGGTCATGTAAAAATATAAAAACTAACTTTTTAGGATTCACTTATTGTTTTTATTTTATGTGCATTGGTGTTTTGCCTACATTGAATATCTGTGAGGGGCCCCGTCCCTTGGAGGTGGGGTTACAGTTGTGAGCTGCCATGTGTGTTCTAGGAATTAACCCAGGTCCTCTGGAAGAGCAGCCAGTGTTCTCATCCAGTCCTAGATAGTATTGTTTTTAACAAGGAAAAGCAGTCACTGATGATGGAGTGAAGTGTGTAGAAGCCTACCAACATGAGAGTCCAACTGACGTCCAGCAGACTCGAAAGTAACAACTTGGTTGGCTTGAGCCAAATTGTGTGATATATTGAAATATCTTAAATATGTTTTTTGTTCTCTTAAGTAGAGCAACAAAGTGGTCTTGGGAATTAGACTCGTGAGTGTTCTTTATATTGTAAAGGTATTGTAAATTCAATGATAATGTTAAAAAACGTACACTGGGTATTTAAAAGAAAATGGGTATTTGGGGGAGTAAACACCAACTCCACCACTGTGCAAGGGTAGGGAAGAGGACTGTGTCTGACCAGTTCATAGGATTCCACCCTCTCTCTCTCTCATGGGAGAGAGCCCTGCCCTTGTGTGAAACTTAATTTTTAAGTTTTTCAAGACAGGGCTTGTCCGTGTAACAGTCCTGGCTGGCCTTGAACTCATCGCCTGCCTCTGCTTCCCTAATGTTGGGATTAAAGGCATGCGCCACCACTGCCCAACTTTAACTCTCCCCCACCCCCCGGAATTCTTAAGAGTCATGTTACTAGCTTAAAGGGCACCCTTAAAAGCATAGACTTCTAAGGTCTACTGGTTAATTGGGAATATACTGCAGAGTTCCCAGATGCCCTGCTCGTCTGTTGAGTGCCTTAGGTCAGAATGGGGCATTAGTTACAATTATGAACTGATTGTACATTATTATTGATGTGTATTATTTACTATAAATTTCTTAATATTTAGGCCTAATCTTTAATTTTAGAGATATTTGTGAGTACTTAGAATAGTGTTGGTAATTTCTTTAAAAAATGGATAAATTTATTGAGCAGAAATTCTTATTCCTCTGTGCTTTGAATAAAAACCTATTTTGTAACTTATTTTGTGAAAATTAATTTAGCATTCATATTCCCCCTGTATTTTGTAAAAACTCATTAAAATATTTTTCTCACTAGATTAAATGTGACAACTTTATTTTATGATGTTGGAATCATGAGGATTTTATTTTCATGTCACATTTATGCTCTGAGTTCTAATTTTATGATTTGAAAAGGTGTCATAAAGTAACAGAAATCTGTGCCCTTTTGTGATGCTGGGGATTGAATTAAGAGTCTTGTGCAAGAAAATGCTCTGCTTCCGGGCCGCCTCCAGCTCAGTGCTTGTCCTTAAAGCGGCAGCCTCGTCAGCCCTCCTCTTCTGTGGTTGTTACTTTGCTACAGTCGCCTACTGTTTTTCTCCTAAAGCGCAGCTTCTTTCACAGCCTGGCATGTGTCCTGGCAAATTAATCCCAGAAACAAACGGATAAACTGAGGTGTGATTGAGTCTTACTTGATAAACTGTACATGCTATAAACAGTTGTTAAGTATTCTTGTCTTTTGGCATACATTGTAGATTTTCTCTTAAGGTATGAAAATTTCATTTTTATAATTTGTTTAGGTTTTATGTTGTACGTATTGGGTGTTTTGCATATTTATGAATATGCATACATTCTGTGCATTCTTGGTGTCTGCAGAGCCAGAAGAGGATGTCAGATGCCTTAGAACTGGAATTACAAATGGTTGTAAGCTATTCTGTGGGGTCTGAGAATCCAAGCCAGGGCCTCTGCAAGAGCAACAAGTGCTCTAAACTGCTGACCCATCTCTCCAGCCCTTCAAATTTGTTTTTAACTGACAATAATCTTATATATTTAGGATTTGCGGCATGGTATTTGAGATATGTCCTTTACACTATACCAGGTTATGGAAAGTATCTTATTCTTAAACTATTCATTTTGTGACTGACAGCGCCCTAATGCTCTAGCCTACCTGCTTCTGATAACCAATCTGCTTTCTAGGTTCTGTCTATAGCTTGACTGACTATTCCTTACCAGAATTGCTCAGACTGAAAGGATTTCAGATTTGCTGATGTTTGTTAATAGATAATGGGGCATGTTGAAATGCATGCAGCTCAAGTCTAAAGGTAAAGCTAGTTATTTATGTTTTATGTACAAATTACACACTGCCTGAAGGTAATTTTGTATGATATTTTCAGAGTGTCATGTGTTGACTTTGGCCTGTCTCACATCATCAGGTGTGGTGTAGTAGTGGCCATTCTTAGTGGAATTGGGTACTCATTGTGGTTTTGATTTACTTGTCTCTAAGATAAGTTACTGTTGAACCAGTTGGCTTTTTTTATATGTTGCTTTAGGAAAAGTGAAGTCAGGTTATTTGACTTTTGTGTTTTGTTTGCTTTTTGAGACAAGATTTCTTTGTGTATCCTTGACTGTCCTGGAGCTTGCTCTGTAGGCCAGGCTGACCTTGAACTCACAGAGATCTGCCTGCCTCTACCTCCCAAGTGCTTATTTTTCAATGTGGTTTCTTGTGAGTGAACTGTCTAAATCATTGTGTATTTTGGCTACTAATCATGATCATATATGGTATGGGATTTTCTTCCATTCTATAGTTTTTTTTTTCTTTCTAAAGATGATTGTTTCCTTTGCTATATAGAAGATTCAGGTCTTAATATTTGTTTCAATCATTTTTGAGCTGCTTTCTATAATTGGTGTGACACTGAGTAATTTAATTCTTCTACATATATTTTGTTAAAGAGAGTACCCTGTTAATTGTGTCATTAACACCTTTTTCAAAGATCAATTGGTCATCGATATATGGCTTTACTTTTTGCTTTCTGGTCCATTTATCTCTCTGACTTTTTATGGTAGCACAATCATGTTTTGGTTATGACAGGTAATGTGATCATTTTTAAACAAGGGGTGACCCGAGGCTGGTCCCACGAGGGGCAGTGGCAGGCCACCCGAGGCCTCCATGAAGACTCCTTGCTGGTGGGAGACGCCTCGAGTGAGAGATTGATAGATGCGCCATGCAGAGAGAGCTGCGGTATGGAGTCTGCTTAGTGGGTTATGGGAGGGGGGAGAGACGGAGGAGGGGTAGAAGCGACCTCTGCAGAAGAAGGGCAGACAGAGAGCTCAGGCTAGAGAAGAGGCAGGAGATCAGCTTGACTAGGTGGAAAGGGGGTATGTGGGAGTGGAGTGTGTCTCTTAAAGAGACAGGGTGCCCAGGTGACAAACCAGGCCTGCAGATTACAACACAGGTTTGCCTAAAAATTGTGTGAGTCTGGATTTCACAAGTAGTATGGGAAAGTTTAACTATTATTTTATAGTTTTCAGTGTAAGGGTTTTTCCATCTTCTTTGTAACTTTTTCCACAGAGTTTTACATTTTTATGTTTTTATAAATATAAAAAAATTCATTGGAATTGGCTCTATTAGGCATTAAGAGTAGATGCCACCCCTTGGTCTTGCCTCCAGACTCTCTTTGCAGTGATCTTTTCCACCTCTCTGTTTTCAGTCTGTGTCTTCCCACTCACGAGACACGGCAAAAGGGCGGCTTCCAGCCCTCCCCTTTAAATGCAGTTAACCTGTTGTTTCTTGTTAGTTCAGCCCTAGCTGGCCTCATGCTTGGGAATCCTCCTACCCTACTTCTCTGAGCTCTGGGATTACAAGTGTATACCACAGTCACTAGCAGGCTGCATCTTCCAAGAGAGTTAAGACAGTTACAGCAGGGTTAATATTGAGGAATGTGTGTTAATTCTTTTACTTCTGTTGTTTCTGGGTTGATTAAGCACTTTGTCTTTTCTTTCCTCCTTACTCATCTAGGATGCTTATTGGGTTATTGATAACGATGTTTGACTGTTTTCCAACTCTCAGTAGGTGTTTGTGTGTGCGTGCCCTGGCATGTCTATACAGCAGCATTCATATGGAGGTCAGAGACATCTTTGAGAGTTGGTTCCAGCCTTCCACATTGCTTGAGGCAGGATCTCTTGGTCATGACATGGTATGCCAGTGCTGGGCCCTAAGCTTCTGTGGGGTGGAATGGCTCTTGTCTCCACCACCCACTTTGCTGTATATGTGCTGATTTACAGATGTGTGCTACCACATCCAGCGTTATGAGTTCATAGATCCCAACACCTGTCTCACATGCATAGGCCCCGCCCTCGCGGTCATTCATTAGTTCTTACAGTGAGAATGAGGCTTCCCTAGTCTCTAAGGACTTCTGTCATCCTTTCCCTGTGAGCATCTTCTTTATTCACGTCTAATTAGAGGATAGCTTTGCTGACTGTAGTCCTTTTGATTTGCTTATTTCAGTACTTGAGATATTCTAGCCTGTGTTGTCTTGTCTGCTGTTCCTCTGACAGCTTTTTCGTTTGTGAGTGACCTGGCACTTTTCTCCTGTAGCACTTGTTCTTGTGACTTGCAATTTTAATCGCATTATGACGCAGAGTTCTTTTCTGATTTCATCTGTTGGGTTGTAGCTGCTGCCTATGGATGGATGTACATTTCTATCCCAGTGTTTGCAAGGTTTTTTGTTTTGTTTTGTTTTGTTTTATTTTCGAGACAGGGTTTCCCTGTAGTTTCTAGAGCCTGTCCTGGAACTAGCTCTTGTAGACCAGACTGGCCTCGAACTCAGAGATCCGCCTGCCTCTGCCTCCCAAGTGCTGGGATTAAAGGCGTGCGCCACCACCGCCCAGCTGTTTGCGAGGTTTTGAATGATAATTTTACTGATTGAATTGCATGTCCTTTAGTCTAGATTCCTCCTTATGCAGCAGAGATTCACTGTGATTGGCATTGCAGTTTTCCAGTTGCTGTCCTGGTGTGATACTGCCCTGGCTCTCTTAGACCCTGCTGCTCTTTCCTTGGCCTTCAGATGCTTCCTGTTGAGTCTGACTTCCTGAGCTTTCCACACACTAGATCTTCTCCATGCTAGACTTTCTGATTTTCTAGGTTTCTTATCTAAGTCTTAAGTTGAATTCTTCATTCTTCTGTTTATTGAATCATTTTTCAGGTCACTAATCTTTTATTACATTAGTTTTTCAGTTTTTTGAGACAGGGTTTCTCTGGGTAGCCTTGCCTGTCCTGGAACTAGCTCTTGTAGACCAGGCTGGCCTCGAACTCAGAGATCCGCCTGCCTCTGCCTCCAGAGTGTGTCGCCCAGCAATTACATTAGATTTTGGAGTTGCTGTTTCAGTGTCCTTTAATTCAGTTGTTGAAGCGGTATGAATTTGGAAGAAGGATAATTTTACTTTGCTTTTTCATATTTCTTTTAGTTTTAAGTAGGAGGTGTGAGCCTCCTGTTTTATATGGGCATAGTGAGCAGCCTTTTCCTGAGTGCTCATTCACCACCTGGTCATGCTTATGAAGGGTAAAACAAACTGTAACAGCAGCAGTGACACACACCAGATACGGAGTACAGTGAAATCAGTTAACAGTACCACAGACACCAGCAGCAGTTACAGGAAAGCAAATTAGAGTGTAAACCTTAACATGATGAAGGAAACAAAGGGAGAAAGAGAAGGGGTAAAGAAAAATGGTAAATTTTATGGAGGAAAAATGCTGAAATCCAGTTAGAAAAATGATACATAAATAAATGTAGATAAAGTAGAGGAAGTCTTTAGAGTACTGAGAGGTATAGATACCAAGCCACACCTGTCCCTTCTGCGCTGGACTAGGAGCTGGGGAGAGTCTTGATTGCAGAGCCACGGCAAGGGCTTTCTCCGGCCCCCCAGGCTGCTCTGTCTTGGTTCTCTGATGTTGGAGTCCTCCCTGTTGGGGCTGCCTGGGATTGGATCTGGAGTCTCTTGTGGTTACTGTCAGTTCTTGCTGCACCAACCAGTCTGTGGTGTGTGCAGGCTCAAGTCCAGCCAGCCGGCGGGCCAAGGTGTGCTTGCTGCCACTGTCATGGCTTCATTAACTTGTTCGTGTGGGGTTGTAGCCGTGCACTGCTGTCTGCTCCTCTTGTGATTGTCAGTGTGTGCAGACAAGGACTGAGACACATCTGTGTGCCCTTTACTCACATCTGCCCGTTACTCACTGGTGCCTGTTTCTTTTGTCCCTCCTTCCCCCAACATACAAATTCAACTTACTTTTTTCTCTGAAGCCGGTGGCCATCAGTGTATAGAGTGCCTGTGTGCTCGAAGCTTTAAATAGAATCCTACAACCTGGGGGAAGATGAGGGGTTTTTTTTCTTCCTTTTGTGTTTGTGTTGTGTTTTGCTGTGCTAGAGATTGAACCCAAGGCTTTGGGGTGCTAGGCAAGTACTGTGTCTCCAGGTCGCCTCCAGTGTTTGTCCATTCATTGTCTGTATGCATTTGCTCCCCAGATGAGAGCACTTCCTTACATATCTTTAAATACTTAGTATCGTGCCCACCATTTTAATATTGGTGCAATAAAATAATCTACATTCTGTCACAGTCTGTATTTAAATTTTTTTAATTTATCCCTTCAATTCTCCTTAACTGTTTTTCTCTCCCGCGAGGTGTAATCCAACATTGTGTGTTACTTGGATTTATTTGTCGCGCCTCTGTGTCCTCTGCAGGCATATAGAGTGGGAGGTTGTGGCAGACGTCCTCATAGACCTAGAGCAAATGCCTATGCTTTGTGGACAGTGTGGTTTCTGTGCAGTCACTCTGCTCTTCGTAGGTAAACGCTTGTGTGTGGCTTTGTAGCTTCATTTATAAATTCAGGCAAGCCATGGTTGTATTGATTCCTGATACAGACTAGATTTCTGTCTCTCAGTTATCGTTAGGTCTCAAATCCTGGACAGATGGCTAAGGTGCCTATGTAACATCAGAGCAGACCTGACCACCAGTTTCTCCCAGCATCACTTAGTTCCTACCTGTTAATCGAGTATGGCTGGCCCTCTACCCTAAATTTTTCCTGCCTAGTGACATGGCTGCTCGTATCCCATTGTCCTTCTCTATATAGTCAGCTGTTTTCGTTACTCTGCTGGCTTTACCCTCTCTCCTTGTGGCCTGGCTCAGAGCTCTTGCAGACGTCCCTGCCGCTGGCTGTGCTCTCCTTTTTGTCTACGGTTGACTTCATCCTCTACCACACCTAGGAGCGAGCAGTCTTGTCCTTATTTTTTCCCCCATTCATCTGATGCTGAAACCTGGGATCAAACCACAGATCTTCTCGCTGAAGATTATTTTGAAGAATTAGACCAAGTTTTTTGGCAGAATGTCTGAAAGCTAGATTTAAAAAAAAAAAAAGTTTCCACATTATGTTTTAAGGCTAAAATGTCCATGTGAGCTCTTAAGGATTCTTTCCACTGTAGAAACGGAAACCTGGACCCTAGAGAAAGATGCTGCCACGCTCAAGCACATTTTTTCCTTCTTTTCTCCTGTCTTTCCCTCTCCATTCGTGGCTGTCCATTCAGCATCCCTGCCTAGAAAAAGACAGTAAAGTACGCTGCTGAGTTACTGCTTCCTTCAGTGCCTTCCCTAGACGTCAGGGTGACCTGCAGACTGTTTGTTCAAACGTTCATGTTCATGAAAGTCAGTAAAGGAAAGGTGTGAAAATAACTCAGAAGTGCTCTAGTCAGATACTGCCCGCTAGCCTGAAAGCTGAACGTCTGCGTGCCAGTGTCATAAAGTAAACTGGAGAACTCGGTTGGTGTCACCCGGGGATCAGCTTTAGAACTGGGTAGAGTTCTTACAGAATCGGCGCTCAGCTGTCCTGCTGCCAAGTTGTGACTTTTCCGTCGTTTTCACAAGTCGCTCTGTGTCCTGGGAGGTTAGGGAATAGCCAGAGCGAAGTGTTTTATTGGTTCTGTGGCGTTTCAGGTTTTTTCTCCCCCTCTGTATTATATTTGGATTCTCATTAAATATTTGGATTAATACCTGTGGTGAATAGATACCATTCTGCCATCTTCCATTTGAGGCAAGAGTTTTCTTTGTAGTATGCCTTAAGTAACAAATGATACCTGTTTCAAGTTTATGAAACTTAAGATATAGCCATGTCCAGCATATAGTATATAAAATGAATGTTAGACCTTCTTATGTTTTTGTTGTTTGTATTTTCATATGGGGGTCTTAGTCTGTAGGTTAAGCCACCCTCAAGTTTCCCATTCTTCTGCCTCATCCCAGTGAAGGTATAATCTATCGCATTTGGCCTTCATTACTGTTTCTTATTACTTAATTGTTTATCTATCTTTTCTGTTCAGGCTTATCATCCGCTAAGCAGAGCTGAATGCATCCACAGGTGTGATCTGACCAGGACCATACACTGTTGCTTTCTCTGTTACTTCGGATCAAAGACAGTTCCTTCTCTCTGTCTCTCCCCCCCCACCCTTCTTTTCTTTTTTGAAACGGGATCTTACTAGGTAGCTGCAGCTGGCCTGTAGCTCACTATCTCGATCATGTTGGCCTCAAACTCAAGAGGTCCACCTACCTTTTTTTTTTTTTTTTTTTTTATCTCTCAGTTGCTGGGGTTAAAGGTGTACTCCATCATGCTCAACCTTCTTTCTTTTAAAAAATAATCCATTTTGGACAATTTCAAACACAGAAAGTAGGCTGAGCAGTGTGATAGTTCTCAGCTACATGCCTTTGTCCCTCTCTGGGACGCTGGTCAGTGCTGTTCACTCCTGCACACCCATGACATACTCTCTCCCATCATTGTTACACCTGAGCTCCACATCTAATTCACTTTGGTAATGATCAACTGAGTCTTACCTTGGATTCATTCGTAAACTGACTTGTTGGTTTTGCTTTTGAATGTGGAGAAAGCTGAGGGTGGGACTGAAAATAGATTGTGTCAGACTGGGTGTCGTTCCAGTCTATCCAGGGATGCACACTGTAATCCCTCCCAAAGTGGCAAGATCTCCGACGAATCTGAGAAATGATTTACATTGGGCCAGAACACTTGATGTCACATCCCTGTTCTTCAGGTTTTTATTATTCTGGCTTTAAGTATTTATTCTGTGCCTTCTAGTCATTTTGTTTACATTAAGGAAGCAAAATTGGAGTTCAAAAGTTATGCTTTCATGCCCCCCCAGCATCTCCTGTACCCCAAGATAGCCTCAAGCTATGTACACAGCCCCATACAGTTCTGGTCATGCTCAGCTCGTCATCAGGTCAAACAGAAGCACAACCACGAGTCTCATGGTTGCACAGTTTCACTTTAGGTGTGTCTGGTGCTTTGTGGCTTCTAACTTACAAGACTTACTCTGCTTCCGATTGGGCAAAACATCAAACAGTTGCTTATTCAAGAAATACTTACTGAGCATCTGTATGCTGGGAAGTGCATTATACCTTGCCTGAATAAAAAAAGGTAAACTCCCGGATATATTTTCCATTATGGAGTCACAGTCTATTGAGAAACAAAATACATTTGGACCATAAAGGAAAACTGCTCAGTTTTTTTGATATTTTAAGGACACAGCCTTTTACTTTAAAGTGAGTTTCAAGTGACTTTGTAATTATTTCTGTGAAAAGCTTCTGCATATTCAAGGCTTTGGGATTACTCATTTCTATGTGTATTTATGTAAAACTAAGTATTCCAGACTCAGGACAGTGTTAGCAAAAAGACTCTAAATGAGAATGAACTGGCTAATGTTTCTCTACTGTACTGAGGTTCCAGGATGCTAAGTACATTGATTGATGTTTGCTATTTTAAGAGAACCTTTGCAGATAGGGGAATAAAAATGCCTTCAACAGTTGCCTTTGTCTTGAGTGCTGGAGAAGGAAGGGTAAGGAGATGCTTGAGCAGATGAGAACCTGTGACCTACTACCATATCAGCCTGTGGGCCACTGGCTTTGGGAAGAAAATGTAACTGAGACGTTAATGTCCTGCACAGTAGCCAGAGGGCTGCCTTTGCTGCCTTGTCTCCTTGTGTGAAAATAATGTGATTTTAGATCTTTTATTAAGAAGTTCCTTAAAACTTTGGTTGCTGGAATGTCAGAATGCTTTCTTATTTTCTGAACTCATTCAAGGTTCAAGAATTAGAAGGTTTAAGATGGGGAAGAAGGCTTTGCTTTCTCTAACTGATGTTTTCTGACTAGGTACTTCGTAACTCAGGAAGACCTCATTTATTCCCAGTAATATGTTTTACTAAACTCTTTCAGGTAACTTGAAAAAGACTGTGTGACTTCATATCTAGTAGATGATAACTTGAACTCAGTTTTTAGTTATTGTTATCAGTAGAAAACTCTAGTGAGTTCTCTCTTTGTCTCCAGCTACCAGAGACTGCTGCAGACCATTGCTGTCCTTGAGGCTCAGCGTTCTCAAGCAGTCCAAGACCTGGAAAGTTTAGGCAAACACCAGAGAGAAGCACTAAAAAATCCTATTGGATTTGTGGAAAAACTCCAGAAGAAGGTACCAAAAAAAAAAAAAAATGTACTTTGGTACTTTTAAACATTGATTGGAGTATACTTGGTAATTTAAGATAATTATGTCTTTCTATGAGTCTGTCTGTGCTTTAAGAATATATAATTCCACCCCGCCCCCACTTCCAGGTTAGTCATATTCCCCCTACCCATTGAACAGTGAGATTTGCCCAGGAGAAGAGAACTAAGCTCTCGTTGTTTGGACAGAGCAATGTGCTCACTCCTCCTCTGTCCTCCGCGCATCACTTTCTCCTGCTTCCAGGGCTCGAGGATGTGGAACTGAGGCCTGGTGCAGAGCATTTGTTAATTATTAACTGCTTTTGTTTGGGTTGCATTTGCTACTGAGAGAAAAAGCAAATGTTTATAGAGGTAACACAAATTTATTTTACATGTTTAAGGCATAGGCATAACCAAATCCATGAAGAGAAACTATGAATTCCATTTAATTTTGAAAAATCCTTTTTTCCCCTTTAGTGTGAAACTAACTAGTTTTCTTTTTTACTTAAAACAAACTTTAACAGTGAGCCATTCAGATGTACACTTAAGTGACTCAAACTACGGAGCCCTTAATTGATATGTCTGTCTACGCACAAGTACGTCATGTGGGGGTGTTGCTCTTTGGTCTGGGGCTGGAACCAAGTGCTCTGCTACCACTGAGCCTTGCTTAATAGATTTGAAAGCCTCAATATTAGCATTGTGTGAAAACATGAAAATAAAATCAATATGTAATGGACTCAGGGTAACTGAGATGTCATCAATGTACCGTTCCTTTCTCTGGTTTCAGTAAACACTGTATTTCATAATACATATATAATTTATGTATTGACTGATTAAAATTGGTTTTAGAGCTATATTGTACCTTCTGTTAAATAAGGCTCCCCTTGGTCCAGTATGGTGCAAATTTAGAATCCCAAAACTTGGCTGAAGAATGAGGCTCTTGAGTAGAAGGTCATCCTCAAACCTACCCATCAGATTTGAGGTCACCGTGTGCTACAAGAGACATGGTTCAAAGATTTAAAAAAAAAAATAAAACCTAAACAACAGCCTGAGCCCTTATAATAAATAAATGGGAAATATCTCCATCTTTTATCATTATTACACAGTTTGCTGTAGCACAAAGACATTCTCAAAATGGCAGTTTTTGGCAGCTTAAATTACAACTGTTAGAGAAATAATGTATCAACTTTAATGTAACTTCGAATGCATGCGCTTTGTGTCTGGTAAGCAAAAATATGCATTTAGGCATACTTACTGGATTTACATGCAGTTGGCTGTTTTTCATTTCCAGGTTTTATTTATAATATTTTTAATTCAGAAATGGATGTGTTATTGAACATCTTAACTTTTTAAAAATATTAAATACAGACACTCAATAAACAGGCGAGGTTTATGTTGCTTAGGAAGACTTTTTTGTCCTAGATTTAATTTAGAAGTTTCATTTTTTTTAGATGTCATAATTTAGAGCAAGGGATATAGCTATGGTGTGGGATGCTCAACACTGCCAGAAAGAAAAAATGTCATACGTTTTATATGTGGCAGACTTATAGATTGTGAATTCATTTTTTATTATGTTACAGATAAGGTACAACCTTGCGACTGAATGTCAGAGTGTGTATCTCGGAGTGTCCTGGTGCATCGAGCACTTCCAGTGTGCTTGTGACTAGAGCTGATAGGTCTGGGTGTCGTGCAGCTGCTCTGATGCAGTACAAAGAATAGTGTTTACAGTGTGCCTCTTACGTTTTATTGTACCTATTGTCTTCTTGAGCTAATGTAGATTGGCACTCTGATATTTTTGTCTTTTTTCCCAGGCCGATATAGGGCTTCCATACCCACAGAGAGTTGTTCAGTTGCCTGAGATAGTATGGGACCAATATACCAACAGCCTTGGGAACTTTGAAAGAGAATTTAAAAATCGCAAAAGACATACTAGGAGAGTTAAATTAGTTTTTGATAAAGGTAAGAACTCACATGGTAAGAATTTAATGAGGAAAATGTCTTGTAATGTCTTGCTTGAATAATTCTGTGTATGATTTTACTTTTAGTAGGCTTGCCCGCTAGACCAAAAAGTCCTTTAGATGCTAAGAAGGATGGAGAGTCCCTTTCGTACTCTGTGTTGCCTTTGAGTGATGGTCCAGAAGGCTCCCATAATCGTCCTCAGGTAAGTAATAGGAAATTTCTGAGAAGCATAAGAATGTTTAACGTTTTGTTGCTCTGTATTCTTAAAATGAAGAGTCATTTACTGACAAATAATGGGCACATAAGCTCTGAGGGTAACCAGAAACTGTCTGTCCAGCCTGCCAGCTGAGACCCTTTAGCTGTTGTGTATGTTCCAGTCTTCAAGTTGTAGTCTCTTAAAAATGTGATTGGTACCAGTTACATTGTAGGTTCTTTATGGATTTTAAATGGCCTTTGTGGGTACTGTGCCTAGGACCAGTGGCATGTGGAGTGTGACAGGATTTCAGATGTGGCCTTGTCTCTGTAGGATTTGTTACTTTTCAATTTTGAACCCACATTTCTTGTTTCTAGAGATAAATTGCTGTCATTTATTTATGAGGATTGTTAAGAGTTTAAAACCAAATGAAATACAAGAATATGAAAAAATTATCAGAAAATAGGTGGTGTATATAAAATATGCAGAGATAGTTTGGAAATTCTAAAACATTCCCTGTGTGCTCTTTGGCTGTATCCTTGCTGTTTTCCCCTTTATTAAAAGCCTTCTTTACACACAGATGATAAGAGGTCGTCTCTGTGATGACACCAAACCCGAGACGTTCAACCAGCTGTGGACTGTCGAGGAGCAGGTGATGCACACATGTAGCTTATCTGGGGTAAAAGACAATCTAAACTGTTAAGAGTAGAGTTAGCACCGCCAGGCAAGTGTTTACTCTTGCATTGTAATTCCTTTTAATCACGAGTTTAAAATATTTAGAGTTACTTTTGTATACCTTTTTGCATATTTTAAGAAATTTGGATTTTGAAGGTGTATGAACTTTTGGGGATAATTCTTTAAAGAAAAGCCCTGGGTTTGGGAGGGAGGCTAGAAGTGACGGATATTCTGAGAAGCAGCTTTGAGAGGAAATCCTCAAGACAAGCAAAGCTCCTTCACGTTAGGTTTTAATTTCTGTTGTCAGGGAGCTGGGAACCCAGACTGGCATGCCTGTGACACTTCTGTCAGATTGCAGTTGAGTGTGAGCTTGATGTATGTGGAGCTAGGTTGTATATCTGTGGGCTTGTGTCATGTTAGAAGCTGACTTGTGGTCCCCAATCAGATGCTTGAATGACAGATCGCATAGAAGAGGAAGACTTACTATTCTAAATCCAGTGAACGGATGTGGTTTTGTTAGCACTACAGAGGATCTTCTGCACATTCTGGAGCAGATATAGTTGGGGAGTGGCATTCACTCGGATGTACACAACCCAAATGTATTTCTCTCTGGTTTCTTGTGCTTTATGAGGACCTACATAAGTGTTTTCATTCATTTTGCCTGTGGTCTCTTACGTTCCTAAGTTTTCCTGTTTTCTACTTTGAGACACTCTAATTGGCCTCCAGAGTAGAGAAAGCAGTAAAATGTGAATGGATTTATTTAGAAATCCAATTTTTTATTATTATTATTATTATTATTATTACTACTATTACTGATTTTTATTGAGCTCTACATTTGGAATTGAGTGTTTTAAATGGAATACATTTTTCACTTAAAACTTGTTCTTGGTTTGGTGCAGAAAAAACTTGAACAACTACTTCTGAAATACCCTCCTGAAGAAGTAGAATCTCGGCGGTGGCAGAAGATTGCAGATGAACTAGGCAATCGGACAGCCAAGCAGGTGATGGGAAGGGCTGCATGCAGGCTGTGCATGCAGTTGCCTTTTAGTGGGCAATTCTGCCACACTCACAGAACTGCAACAGTCGCTCTTGTGTGTGCTGGTTTTACGTTGATTAGCATTGCTTGTCTTTATGTTGATTGAAGAGACAGTCTAAGTAACCCTGCTTTGCATCAATGCAAAACATTTAAAAAAATGTATAGTAAAGCTGGGTGGTGATGGCACACACCTTTAACCTCAGCACTTGGTAGGAAGGGCAGGCAGAGCTCTGTGAGTTCAAGGCCAGCCTGGTCTACAGAGTGAGTTCTAGGACAGGCTCCAAACCTACACAGAGAAGCCCTGTCTTTTGGTGGGTGTGGGAGTAAATAAATAAGTAAATATATATTTTTAAATTTTTTTAACCTGTTCTCACTTTCTGGTGAGAGTATTGGCAGACGGTTGTTACTTACGAGCTACGCATTCTATCCAGACCTTTTCATACAAAGGCATACAGGCCATAATAACATGTAAATTGTCTTGTCGCAAACAAATAAGCTAGAACCATTGTTTTTGAGACAGAATCTCACTATGTAGCCCTAGCTGACCTAGAGCTCATACATAGTGGACATTGTAGCTCTTAGTTCTTGAGTGTTTAGGGAGTGTGCTGGCAGGATCATTTTGGTGAGATTGTGCTCGTGGGTTTTGTGGCTTTGCATTCATGTCATTGGATTGTCTTCCTGAGCACAACATAGAAGGCCCCCTCATATCCTCCTGTGTCACACACAGCCCCCCTCTCGTCCTCCTGTGTCACACACAGCCCCCCTCTCGTCCTCCTGTGTCACACACAGCCCCCCATGCCCTCCTGTGTCACACACAGTCCCCCACGCCCTTCTGTGTCACACACAGCCCCCCCCCATGTCCTCCTGTGTCACACACAGCCCCCCTCATATCCTCCTGTGTCACACACAGCCCCCCATGTCCTCCTGTGTCACTACAGACGGGCTTCCTGCTGTGCTCCCCAGTGTCACCAAGGAAATGAAGGGCTCAGCTTTGAAATCACACAAATTTAAATTTATTTGAAATGATTTTGTTAAGATTTAAAAATACAGATGTGTTTGATAACCCTTTAAAAGTGATTTCTTGATTTAATTGTTACCATTTGAAGCTTGGCATATGTCGCATCATTTCCTTGCATTAAAAGAGCTGTTGTGTCTCCTTAGGTTGCCAGTCGTGTACAGAAGTATTTCATAAAGCTAACTAAAGCCGGCATTCCAGTGCCAGGCCGAACACCTAACTTATATATATATTCCAAAAAGGTAAGGCGCACAGACGAGCAACCCTAGCTGAAGTCACTGGCTCCAGAGCTCCGTGTGGGTGGGAGTGTGCTGGGCTGCACCCTCTTCTGACATCTCACTATGCTGAGCACAAGTGCAGAGTGAGAGTCCGGGTTCTGCTTAGAGAAACTTGATGGGCTTCAGCAGCTCTTTGCTGTTTTCTCGGCAGTGATATGAATGAGTACTGCTTGAAGGGCTTTTGTACCAATTTTGTGGTGTTAGGGATGTCTTAGTGATGGTAGACTTTACCAGGTGTTGGCTCTGCTGCGTGAAGTGGAGGTGTTGCTGAGGTCCTTAGCCCTCACCGCGGTTCTAGAGCTGTAGAATGTCCTCCCTTCCCCTTGGCAGGCAGTAGTTACTTACGAGCTACGCATTCTCTCCAGACCTTTTCATACAAAGGCATACAGGCCATAATAGCATGTAAATTGTCTTGTCACAAACGAATAAGCTAGAACTGTTGCTTTGGAGACAGAATCTCACTATGTACTCCTTGCTGTGTAGATGAAGGCTCTTCTGGCTCCTACTGGAGCAGAATACTGGGATTGCAGATGGTGCTGCTGTGCCAGTTTCATAGTTAGTCCCAAGCAGCCCTTTTGCCCCCAACCCCTAGGGGCTGAGCCTAGGGACCTTTAGCATGCAAGGTCAGGAGTCTACCATGGAGTTAGATCAGCAGCCCATCCTCTTCCACTACCCACTAGTGAACAAAGCTCTGTCTCTGATGGACAGGGCGCTGCATTAACTCATAGCCTGTTTTGGAGAATTGTAATCAGTAGAACTAGGAAAACTAGGCTCAGTTGGCTGCTTTTGTTAGCTTGATAACTCCTTACAACATCTCCTTTCTGCCACGCTCCCTCTTCACTTAAAGGAAGCTAACTTTACCTTCCTGGTGGGTGCTAGTTTACATCATTTTAATGTTACATTGAGGAAATTGTTTATATAGTTCACATCTTAAAATTTTTAAAAGATTTACTTTTTAAATTATATATCTATGTGTGGGTATGTGTACACGAATGCTGGTGCCCACAGAGGCCAAAGTATTGGATTCCTCTAGAGCTGGAGTTTGAGGAGGCTGTGAGCCACCTCTGTGGGTTCTGGGAATCAAAGACCAACACTACAAGAGCAGTAAGTACCCTTAACACCTGAACCGTCTCTCCAGCACCATCAGTTTTTAAGTTGTTTTTATCCAAGCTTTTCAAGCCTGTTTTAGTTTGCTAATTTTTTAAGCACCGATGCTGTACAGCTCTGACAGCCTTGGAGTGCTGGAACATTGCACACCACTGTTGAGACTGACAGCTACAGTTTTCATGGCTGTCATCTCTCCCTCCCTCCCCTTCTCTCTCTGTGCTGTGGTTCAAACCCAGGATGTATTTAGCTTGGCAAGTGCCTTTAGTTAATCTTTCTAAAGTAAATTTGTTAATGTTATTTTATACCTTGTGTTTTTACAACTAAGAGTAATGACCAGAAAGAATCCTGGCGAAGCCTAACTTTGTTTGATTCTGTGTGTAGTCTCTTGTAAGGCCGTAGACATCGTGAGTGTGGAGGTCTAGTGTAGCCGTAGACATTGTCAGTGTGGAGGTCTAGTGTAGTCATAGACATCGTGAGTGTGGAGGTCTGGTGTAGCCGTAGACATCGTGAGTGTGGAGGTCTAGTGTAGTCATAGACATCGTGAGTGTGGAGGTCTAGTGTAGTCATAGACATCGTGAGTGTGGAGGTCTAGTGTAGTCATAGACATCGTGAGTGTGGGGGTCTAGTGTAGTCATAGACATCGTGAGTGTGGAGGTCTAGTGTAGTCATAGACATCGTGAGTGTGGAGGTCTGGTGTAGCCGTAGACATCGTGAGTGTGGAGGTCTAGTGTAGTCGTAGACATCGTGAGTGTGGAGGTCTAGTGTAGTCATAGACATCGTGAGTGTGGGGGTCTAGTGTAGTCATAGACATCGTGAGTGTGGAGGTCTAGTGTAGCTGTAGACATTGTCAGTGTGGAGGTCTGGTGTAGCCGTGGCCGCAGTGGTTCCTGACCGTGGTAAGATTTGAACAGTGAAGTGGGTGAAACGGTGGCCCTCACAGTGCAGAGAACTATCTGTGGTGTCCATTACCCATGAGCGGCATCTGCATAGTGTTGGTAGTGACGGCTGTGCCACATCCAGGTCTAATCCCAGTTCTGCTGTCTAAACTGCCCTCACCATGACATGCTGGCTCCTCGTGCCTATGTTTCTTCCTCTCTAAATAACGACTTTGCCGGAAAGTTGTGAGGCCCATGTGATACTGTTACAAGGCAAGCAGTTACTTGGTGTTAGGTGATTCTTTTTAGATACTCGAGTATTATGACAACTTCTCTCTAACTGGAAGGTGTTAATCTGACTCAGACCATTTTATGCTGTGATTTTCAGTCTAAGTTGATCGTAAAAGTTCAGTAGAGCCAGCATTGAATTCTTATAACCAGTAGGGTGTGTGCATGTTTGGTTCTGTCAGTGAGACTTCATCGTTCCAATAAGACATTTGTTTTCTCACATAGTCTTCAACAAGCAGACGACAGCACCCCCTTAATAAGCACCTCTTTAAACCTTCCACTTTCATGACTTCACATGAGCCACCTGTGTATATGGATGAAGACGATGACCGGTCCTGTTTCCATGACCACATGAACACTCCTGCTGAGGAGGCATCGGTAAGTTAGTTACCTGTTTCTATACAGACGACTGTACATTATGTATGTAATTTTCTGATTATCTCTCCTCTTCAGAGATTGCTGATGATGTACATTATGAGAGTACTTGATTTTTCTGACTGTTCCTTCTCTTCAGATTGCTGAGGACAGATTCTCTTTTAACTTGACAAGTCAGATTTTAAAGTTAATATGCTTTGTTTTTCATTGGGAAAAAAAGAACTTCAGCATATGCCAAAGTAGTGAGAACAGCCCAGTGAGCCCATATTCTGTCACTCAGCTTTAGTAATTTGACCTGGTAGTGTTAGCTCCATTGGCAGGAGTTCAGGACACCAAGCTCAGGTTTATGAGGAGGGAACTCTTCATGTAATGGAGTGTCTGGTTGCCGCAGTCATTTCCCGATGTGTGTACACACATATGCTGGGGCCTTGTGCTCCATAGGCAAGCACTCTGCCAGCTAAGCTGTACTCACAATCTCGGGGCACTTTTGACTTGTGTGTTTGGATCCAGAAACTGCAGTGAGCTGGAGGTGGGGGTGAAAACCCCCCTGTCGTTTTCTTTACCCTTCTGCTGGCACTGAGACCTGGCTCATTTGCTCACAGTGTGGACTGTGTCAACTGCGTCCCTTTGTGTCATTTGACTTGGTCCTCTGTTCTGAATTTCCTGTGATGAAATGTTTGAGTTCTTGCTTAAAGAGTGTACACTAAAACTCTGGTTGCATAGAATCGGAACATGAGATGTTAATGGAGATGCCCATGCTGATGCAGCTTTCACCTGGGATTCTGTCCTTAGTGGTGGTCAGTGCTGCAGATGAGGAATGCTTTACTAAACATGTATGTGACAGGTTGTCCCAGGCACTGTGAGCATACATATCTCTCTGTGCTTCTACGTCTTGGGCTGTTGACGGATCATATCAGTAAGCAGTTGTTCATTGCTTCAGAGGAATAAAGGGAACATTTGTGTCACTTAAGAGGGAGGTCAGAGAGTGGAGATGGTACAGAAAGACTGGCTGAGAGTTAGCCATGTGAGGAGGGGTGCAGAACATTTCAAACAGGCGTTCGGTGACCGTCACTGTAGTGTGTGCAAGGCCCTCAATTCATTTCCCAATACAAAAAAAATTTTAAGTTGACCAAATAATGTAGTAAAGTTAATTCGATTTAACTTTTTGTCTCTCTGTGTAGCCTTGGAAAGTCTTGAAATGATAATCCTCCTGCCTCAGCATCCTCATAGCTAGAAGTACAACCATGTATCACCATATCCTTCTGATTCCCATAGCTATTTAAAATGTGTATTTATGAATTTTCTGAAGGTAACATGTATAGGTTTCTCTTTCCAAAGACACAGCAACTAAAGATACTGTATGTGCATCATCTACTCCTTACTGAAACATCTGTATTCCGCCTTAGTATTGAAATTAGTCCCTTTTAAGTAAACCTGAAATAATATCACTCAGAAAGCTCTTGAGTACACAGTTCAGTAGCATTGATAAGTCATTGGTGTTACTGTACAGTTTCCAAAATCCTTCTCACCCTGCTGCTACCTGAAGCTGTGTCAGACAGTGTCTCCCGTGTCCCTGTACTCCTCCAGCTCCCGTGCCCACCTCTCTCCGTCTGTCTCTGTACAGAGCTGACAAGTGAAAGCGCATGGTGGCTGCTGCATCTGTAGGTCTCTGTGTCTTCTGATTTAGCCATCTGCAGACTGAACTATTTAGGGGGAAAATATCTGTACCAAATGTGCAAGAGAGATGGGAAGGAGCATTGTGAGAGGCGTGCGGCTCACGTTTGGAGCAGTGCACACTCTTGAAGGCAAGGTCCACTGTGTAACTGTTGAGTGGGACCAGGGGAGACTGGAGGGAAGTGACTGTGGGGCTGAGAGCAGAGCAGAGAGGTCACAGACAGCACTGGACACTGAGAAGGGAGAGGACAGGCTTCACGGGATGCTTTTGAATGGCACTGCTGGTCAGCTCCAGGGCTGCAGCAGTCTGGTCTAAAAGTGAGAAATGTCAGTAGAAAAATAATCAGGATTGTGTTTCTTACACTCTGTCCATTTTCGTCATCAAACTAACACTTTTGTATTTTGTTCTTTTTAACAGGATGAGGAAAGCATTCCTATCATGTATAGGAGTTTGCCTGAATATAAAGAACTATTACAGTTTAAGAAGTTAAAGAAGCAGAAGCTCCAGCAGATGCAAGCAGAAAGTGGGTTTGTGCAGCATGTGGGCTTTAAGGTGAGCAACTCGGGCATCTCATTTCTAAAAGAGTGGAAAGGGATATCTGGAGTATTCAGCTCTAAAGTCGATAAGCATTTAGGGAAAGGTTCGTAAGTTTCTCTGTAATTCTTTTATGCAAAGTTGTGCCCACAGTGTGTGTGTGGCTCTGTGTGGAGAAGAGACCCCAGTTGTCTGTCACGTGCACTAGCGGGTGAAGGTCACCTGCTGCTTCCCTAGTCCCTGACTGTGAACACATTCCCTGGTTCACGTTGAGCTGCCTCGTTGAGCTTCAGGAGGTTGGAGGAGGAGCCATTCATTGACACTCCAGATACTTTCCTGGGTGCTCAAGGCTGGGCGTGAGAGAGGCGGCCTCAGGTTCTGCTCATCCCGGCGGTCAGGCGGGTCTCTGTAAGCTTGAGACAACCAGGGCTGTGGAGTGAGACTGTCTTCAAATAAAACAAACAAAATAGCTGAGTCCACCTGAAGTCCATGAAAGTGGTCAGAGGCCGCCTCACGCGGGGGTTTGCCAAGGACTTTAAAAGGTGACTGCACTTAGTGAGCTTGGGGAGAGTTCAGCAAGATCATAATGTGGTGTTGCTGTTGGTCACATATATGACAGTGTTGATGTGCGGAAGGGGATGACTGCTGGGCCTGTGGAGTACCCTTCCTCTTGACCTGCCAGTCACCTCACTCATCCTTAAGGGATTTTCCTAACTGGCTTCTAGATTTTTTTGAGAGGAAATGAGAGTTACCCTGTCTTAGTTTGTTCTATTGCTGTGAAGAGACACCGTGACCAAGGAAACTCTCATAAAGGAACACACTTAATTGGGGGCTGCTTAGTTTCAGAGGACGAGTCCAGGGCTGTCATGGTGGGAAGCAGACAGACGCTAGAGCAGCAGCTGCGGCCTTACGATCCCCAGGCAGTGAACAGAAAGACAGGGGAGACTTGGGTTTTGAAACTCAAAGCCTCCTCCTAATGTTTCCAAAGAGTTCTTCCAACTGGGAGCTAAGCACTCAGACATATGAGTCTATGGGGCCAGTCTCATTCAAACCACCACACTTTGGTTTCCAAATTTGACATGGAGGGCAGGCTGAGGGGTCTTGTTGTGCATTACCTATGGGGGGTCAGGCTGGTGACTGTCCACAGAGGGGTTGGACGCTCTCTGGGTGTCTGCTGCTACACGCCTCGACAACTATAGGTCTGGTATGAGCAAGTCAGGTGTCCACATTCACACTGGTGAATCGTTGGCAGAATGCCCGAGTTTGAGGTGACTGACTTAAAAACTTCTTGGGTAAATAAATACAGAGGTTCTTTCTAATCCACCGGTAGTCTCCTTCACTGGGAATTCTGTCTAAGCTAGTGTGTTACATTTCTCTAGAGCATGGGGAAGGGTCTGTCTGTGTCATGGCATGTTGTCATGTGCCTTTCTGTGTCTGCTGCAGTGTGATAACTGTGGTGCAGAACCCATCCAGGGTGTCCGGTGGCACTGCCAGGATTGTCCTCCAGAAATGTCCCTGGATTTCTGTGACTCTTGTTCAGACTGGTAAGTGCTTTCTTTGTTTTGGGGACAGGAACCTCAAACAGTGAACTTTATCCCAAACTTCTTGTGTAACAATGATTTTATGCATTAGATTTTATTCTAAGCAACTAAAATTTTCTTTAAATCACATCACACATCAGCTCTCAAGCAGTTTCCTATTAAAGCTTTCCAAGGGATCAGTTCAACTGAGAAGATTCTGTGGTGGGTAGATGGAAATACATCTGGAGCCATGTGATAATGAGTCTGTCTCTGTGTTTTCTCCTTGCAGCCCACATGAAACAGATATTCACAAGGATGATCACCAGTTGGAGCCTGTTTATAAGTCGGAGACATTCTTAGACAGAGACTACCGTGTGTCCCAGAGCACTAGTTACAGTTATCTTGACCCTAACTACTTCCCAGCCAACAGATGACATGGAAGAGAGAGTCGGCTCTAGTTCTCTCAGCACACAGCAATGGCGTCATTGTTGAAGGTGTGCGCAGTTTGGACACTCACAGCATGAGAGCTCCCCGAGTGTTCTCGTCAAGTACAGCTCTGCACCGTATGGCTGTAGATCAGCAGCTGAACATTCCTGGTGAGCTGAGCGTTTCCCTGGTGAGATTCCACCACCACCGTCAAGCCTTGTGGGTGGTGGTCTGAGATGGGAACGAGAGCACGCGTAGACACGAGAGTAAATCCCAAAGGTTTCAAAGACCTCGGTCATAAGTATGGTGATGGAAGACAAGGTATTTATATTAAATCAGTTTAGTGGCTTTCAGTTTTGTGAAAATAGTTTTCAGCGCAGAAACTGACTTATAGACAAAGTTCTAACCAATGCTGGTGTTTGCTTCTAGGATGTGTACTCTAAAAGAACTCTGTCCGGTGGTCACTGATGGCCTTTAGTAGACTGGAGCTGCGTAACGGTTTGATACCTAACTTTTAATCACGATGAACTGTCCTTACCAAGAGCAAAGCATGAGGTGGCTGTGCTCTGCTTCTGTAACCAGCTCACGGGTGTGAATGTCGTACAGTTGTCACGCAGATCTATTTTTAAAGTCATATTATAAAGATGATCATGTGATGTGTACAGACTGGTGGAGTGCCAGTGGTGGACTGTGTAGAGCCAGTCACAGCGTTAGCCCTTGAGACACAGCCTTCTGCCTCTGTATTCGGAGTTGTCCGTACAGCTCGTCAAAGAAAACTGCCTAATATAAAAATCATATATATGGTGATCATTTCTCCCTCTTTTGTAGTCTGCACAAGATCCATAAAAGATTGTATTTTTATTACTATTTAATGAGTGATTAAATGTAGTCTGCACAGTGAGCAAGCGTTCACAAGCATTCTTTTATACTGCTGGATTTCGTTGTGCATCATTTAAAACATTTTGTACGTTTCTTATCTGTCTGCAGTATGTTCTTGAAATGTTCACTTGTCGGGATAACTGTGAGAAATAAACTATGTGGATATGTTGTTTATATTATAGAATGCTCGTCGTGGCTTCCTTTCAGCAGTGTTAGCTAGAATTCATCACTTGAAAGCCTGCTCCATCTGTGTGCGCTTTCTGTTCTCTACAAAGGGTGAAGAGTGTGAGCTTGCGTCCTGCTGGGGGTGCCAGTGTCTGTGCAGTGTGCTCACTGACGTCCACACGGGGTCTCAGGATGAGGCGGACAGTTCGCTCGAGTAGTTCTGTCCTGACAAAGCCAAGTCTTGTGTATAGAAACAGGTGATTTCCAACAGTTATCAACCAGGAAAAGATAGTATGTTCTATGGTGGATTAAGTATTATACTAGTCTTGTTTTTAACCTTGTTTGTTTTTCCTGTTTTTAAGTTCAGGGAACATTATTTACTAATTCTTTTCAGTACTTAGCAAAGTATTAAAATCTACCCTGAAATTTTTAAGTAAGAAAAATAGAATTTTAAATATGGAAATGAGAATTTTAAATAATATATTGATAAATGTATCACTGGTCATATTGATGCAGTTTATTGTGCTCAGAAAGAAAAGTTGACATGCTTTTATCTCTGGGTCATTGGTGAAGGAGAGACAGCTGGACTAGGTGTCTATACTAAATGCTCAGTACACAGCCAGAGGGCTGCCTTCTATCTGTAAATATGCAGGACAGGTAACAGCTGTCTGTATAGAAGTAGTACCAGATCGCTCTGGAGAGCAGTTTCCATCCATCCACAGTCCCAGGAAGCTTGAAATACACCTTGGAAGGGGATGTGAGCGATGCAGCTGTAGTGACATCAAGAGTGGACAAACACTTGAACGCCTTTCTCAAAGGCGGAGGTCGTGATGTGGGGTTTTCCTGTTTGAACAGAAGATGGATTTATTTTGGATTTGTTCAGCTCTAAGCACATCATCCCTATTACTTGGAGGGAATGTTTTCTTGTAATTTTATTGGAGGAAGGCAGTGCTCTTTTCTGTGTGTGGATCTTTCGTCTGTCTGTAAGGAATATTGGCTGCTGACCGCTGTGCTTGAGAAGCAGTGTTGTGAAGTGTCTTAGTTGGTCAGAATATGTCTTGGCATATGATGCTCAACGTGTTTGCTATCAGTAACACACCAAAGCTGATGTTGGGGAGAGGCACAATAGCAAATGCCGAGACAGTCCTTACAGAGCACAAAGCAAGCATGTGGAAGGCAGTTCACTGGGTTCATTTATTGCCCTGTTTTCAAGGGAGACCTAGCCAGAAAGAAACATAGGCCTTGAGGCATATTGTTAGTGTAGTGATGAGACCTGCCTTTAAGATTTGTCTGCTTAGGCTTGGTTTCCTAAGCAGGAACACCCCCACTGTCAGGTACTCTGTACTCTGTGTGTTTTTGATACCTTTGTTTCTTGTGCATTGCTAGAGGACAAACCTGGGCCCATGGCCACATTGGTGACACAGGAGGGAGACCTGTGAGTGGCTGGAGGTGCCCCAGAGTGCCCACTGCTGTGACTCGCAGGAGCACACATGCACACATACGTCCACATTGCCCCCACCTGACCCGTGGTGTCCTGACTGCTCTCTCCCTCTTTTCACTTAGATCCCAGGACATAGCTGACTGAGGTATGAGGACAGTATTTAAAGGGTGACAGAAAATGACCTCCTGCTGTACTAGACAAGCCTTGGGTTGTGACATTTCCCTTACAGCCGTGTGAGATGTGATGAATGAACTTTGTTACTATGGACAGCACGTTTAAAGCCGTGGTTCCGGGTGCCCTGGAGGGAGCCGAGCGTTCCAGGCGTTGTTCTTTTTAAGCCTACACAGCTCTGTTTCCAGTGGCAGTTAGTAACTGCTATTCATATGATCCCACTGCTTTGCTTACAGGGAGTATGTATCTGTGAAATGGAGTGATTTCTGAGAGTTGTGTCACATTGAACTTCTTGAGAACACAGTCCATGTCTGTGTCTCTAGGCTCTGACAGTTTAGCAGATTCTCTATAGTAATTGTTGGTTATATGACCCAGTGTTTTGCTAAGTTAAACTTTTTTTTTCTTTAGAGGTAGTGGGGCCCAGTACATGACGTGCCAGTAACTCAGGAGGTCCCTTGACGTGCCCTAGAGGACAGCCTCTGCATCCAACTTAACCAGTCATCCATGGGTGGGGCTCCATCATGCTTGCTGGGATGTCTTGGGTTCTAGTCACAGCTGAGAAAGTTAAATACCTTTGATTGAGTTCTAGGAACTAGTTACTGATTTGCACTAACTGCATGTAATGGGGAAATGAAAGGCACTGAAACTTACAACGTGCTAGTTCTCAGTGGTAACAGACATGTTGGGAACTGCGATAGAAAACCCAGGCCTCTGTGGAGCTTATAGACCAGCACAGAAGATAACAATGTGCAAAAAAACAGCCCTTAGTTAAATAAAAGAAAAATAGCAGTGTGAGGAGCATTGTCATCTTAAGTTGAGAAACCCTCAGTGGCAAGGGTAATTAGTTTGGAGTGTGGGAACTAGCTGTGTGGATCAGCTGCAGGAAAAGGCAAGAGAATGCCAGTGGTCAGGGCCCAGAGCCAGCCAAGAACTTGGTTTGCTTGGACAGCTTTGAAGGCAGCAACTGTGGCTTGAGCAAATGTGTGAGAGGAAGGGAGGGCACAGACCAGTTCAGGTGTGGTCTTGAGTGTAGGTCATAGCCAGGGAGTTGACATTTGTGTTGTGATGTTGTCCACATATATGTACAACCTTGCTATGAAGAAATAGTGATGTTGCTGGGAGCCACTCACAAGAGCAATGTGTGTTTTAGCTGTTCTTTGGAAGACTGATTTGCATTCCCAGGTACTGCTTTCTGTTGAAGTTTTCCAAAGTAGCTGCCACCTGATGGAGCCTCGGGCTGGTCTCCCTGCGTGTCTGCATCATTTCCTCATCCACTGCTGTGGGTGTGGTGTTTGCCAGTGTGTGTTTTGTGTTTGGAGACTGTTAGTCCCAGAGTTGCTTGTTTAAGCTTTCTTTAGCAGCACTTGGCGTCTTTGCTCAGATATCCATGTTCCCTGTCATGGGTGACAGCCTGGGGTAGTGTAAGCATTCACAGCTGTGTAGATGTGGGAACATGATGCACCCTTTCTGGTAATAGAGACCTGATTGTAACCAAAGAAACTTACTTTCTTATCCAGCATGCACTGGCGTTTCTGTTTAGGAGCCAGCGCTAGGGAAAAAGAAATAGGAAAATGACCATGTATCATGAATACGTTCACAATTTCTCTGTAATAGCTCAGATCTGGTCTGTGGCCAAAGTTCAAACCATATAAGTGGATCATAATTTTAAACTATTACTGTGTTTGCTTCTGTTTGGAATGAAAGCTGTCAAAGGCTTTCCAGAACGATGTGAGTTACAAATAAATAAAGAGTTTTGCTGGTTTCCATTTATTTCATTTGTACATAACTGTTTTGAGGGAAAAAATGATTTTAAAAATACAGTTCTGTCCTGGAAACATCTGTATTTGCACACTCGTTGAGGAAAAGAATCATGCAAACTGAACTGTGTGTTGTGTGGTGACTGAGCACAAGATGCAGGTATTTCAGAAGACAGAAGCAGCTCCAGTTGAACAGCTCCGCACAAAAGACCCACGCCTTGCTGGTGTGGTGCAGGTATTTAACCATGGAGCAGGCCCATGAAACATACACAAGAGCCACAAGATACCCACACACTAGCCTGTCCCCCGGCATCACTTAGGATATTGTTCCTTTCTTTTTACTTGGGCGATATGTCAGGAAGTAATCATCTTGTATCAGAACTGCAAGATGATTTTAGCCAGTGAGTGAAGTAGTAATCATCTCTCCTACTTTTAAATTACTTCCAGTTTCTGATGCTGAGACGTACCACACCACAGGGAGATTAGCTTGTACACTTGCTCAGACTCCATGTAGCTGGGTTCTCAAAAACTGCCCTTTTGGCTCCCTTAGAGAAGCTGGACAATATCTTATTTTCTGCCAAGTACTGCTGGCTTGGTGCCTCTGTGTTCCACAGAGCAGTTAAAGTTCCCACCAGAGTCAGTGCAGGCTGACGTGTCCAGGCTTGCCCCATGCTAAGGAAGTACCCACTTCAAGGAAGCTGTTGTGGAGAATTAGGGATGCATTCTCCCTGTGGGATGGGTCGGACTCCAGCCGCCCCGGGGCACAGGCAGTACAGGCCGATCCCATGCTGCTCTTCCTATCCTGACTTTGCTCTGCAGTACAGCCCGGTGACAGAAAAACGTGTACCAGAGAGGACAGCTGTCTACAGGAGGGAAAGTGGGCAGTCCCAAAGATACCATGCATGGCTTCCAGATATCTCTTACGTGAGTCGGGCTGGGAAGGAAACAGCCTGCAAGGATGGGGCGAGGGGTGGGAGGGGGCAGAGGGAAATGTGTTAATCGGGACGGATTTCATATTTCATGTCTTTCTGTCTCTCCTTTCCTTAACAGTTGTGCATTTCTCCTTCAGAATACAGAGTCAATAGCTGTGCAGAGCTGAAGAAAAACTTGATCTGGTGTTCCCTCTGCGTTTACCTGTATGTGAAAGGGAGAGAGAGAGTTATTAGCCCTCTGGCCTGCTTGTAAATGTCATTTTTTAAGCAAACTTAAAACATAGTGTCGTCCTGTTCACCGCTCCCCTCCCGCACCCACAGAGGGTAGAGTGAAAAGGGCGGCTTCAGAAGCCGTCCCTTTGGAGCGACTCGCCATCTAGTCGCAGCGCAGGAACGCGGAGGAGGGTGGGTCTCTGAGTCCACGACCAGCCTGGTCCACATATCCAGGTCTAGGCCTGCCACGGCTACATAGTGAGACCCAATAAACAGAATTAACCTCTCTAGATTAACATGAAAGGGCATCGCTACACACTTATATGCATGCCCCAAAGCCCAAGGCTGACACCACCAAATGCTGCCTGGGATGTGAAACAGCCAGAACTCAGAGTGGAAAGCGGCACGGCCGCTTGTGAGGCCCCGGCAGCTTTATTCCACACGGAACTCAGATACCCCAAACCTGCCTGTGCGTGTTTACAACAGCTTCCTGCGTGATTGACAAAACTTGAAAGGTACCAAGATGTCTCTTAGCATATACACAGGCAAGTAGTGGCCCCCACACAGTGGAGGTCACTCAGACTAATACGAATGAGATTTCCATGCACATCGCTGAGTGGAGGAAGCCAGAAGTCTGCAAGGGGCACGTGCTGTATAGTCACACCATGGTAGTGCAGAGGGAGGTGAGGGTTACCAAACTGTACAACACGAAGGTGTTGATGTCAACCGTTGCCTCTGGGTGACAAGTACAGGTTTATCTACTGTGACAAATGGATGACTGTGTGATGTTGATAGTTGAGGTGATTGTGTTTGAGGATGGGGTATCTGAGAACCCCTCAGTTTCTGACCTAAATGCTCTAAAGCAGAAAGTTTATCCAAACAGCAAACTGAGGGCCGTGCTCTGAGTATTGTTAGAAATCAAGAGACACTTGGGTGTTGCCATGAAAGCCCTTAGGATCACAGTGGGAGTGTAGCCTGGACTAGCGGGCTCAGGAGCAGGGGTGTGGAGAAGCAGAGACTAGGCCCACAATGTGCAGACACTGGGGCAGAGTTGTCGGAGATGGATGATTCACCTGTAGAGGGAGCCAGCAGCAGATGGAGCCAGCCGCTGCAGAGAGTAAACATAAAGCTCCTCCTCAGAAGGCAGGACCTGGCCCCAGAAGCTCTGCGGAGGCCAGAGATGCTGGTAGCATGCCTTAGACCTCGCAGGCCCTGCCTCCTTTAGGAGAGTTGATGGGGTTGGGGGGTGGGGATTATCACTTAAAAAGGAACTGAGTTCCTGCCCAGTTTCTAATGAAACTGAATACATAGGTCAGTGAGCAGAAGGGTGACTGGAGCCATGGTCACCAGCAGTGTCCTGCAATTGGGTTGTAGCACTCTAAGAAAGGGAAGGTTTCCAAAGGCTGCTGGAACCAGATGCTTAAAAAGGCGGAATTGTCCAGAAGAGTCGGGAGGAGGGTGTTGATGGTGGTGTCCTGAGGGCTTGAAGCCACCAGCTGTGGAGGTTCATCCAAATGCTAGCAGATGGGGAAAGTACTGGGAGAAGCAGAGGCCTGGTGGCCCTGCAGGTGGTCTAAGAACTGGCTGAAGCACAGAGCCCAGTGATCCCCAGGCTCTGTAGAGCATCCAGCTCCTTCTTGCCAGAGGCTCCGCGCACGGTCGGCACGTTTTCAGATGATTTTACCATCTGCTAATTGTACTAAATAGTGGGTTTTACCATGATGTCTTCATAATTGCACACAGCATCTCTCAATCACATAGCTCTCCAGTCTCTTATCCTGTCTCCCACTGCCTCTTTTTAATGGTTTATTTTTAGAATCTTGATTCTGCATACAAGAGAAAACATGCAATGTTTGCTTTTTCTGAGCATGTAGTTAACCTGCTCTCCACTTCTTACATTTCCCTGGATACAAGTGATGGTTTTCCTTAGTCTTTTGATCACACACTTGAATATTATGGAATATACAGCAATATACAGGAAACATGGATGCCCAGGAGACAATTTTCCTGAGAGCTCAGGGCTGTTTGAGGTAACTTTGAGGAACAATTTTTTTTAAACTCTTGTTACCTGCCTACAGTAGCTTCAATTTTGCAACCAGGAATCAATTTTTACATGTTTAAACACTACCAAAATCTTATCTAGCAATATTTTTATGTATTTCATTTTTCTACTTTTTTTTTTTTTTTTTTGAGACAAAGTGTCATGTATTCCAGGCTGGCCCCAAACTCCTTATGTAAGAGAGGATCCTGCCTCCATGCCTCCATCCCCAGAGTACTGGAATAATGGAGATCCACATTAAGTTTATACATTCACATGACCAGAAACAAAGCTAAGTTATATTGATCTCTTCATAGGTGATCAAACCATAAAGATAGAAGACTCATGGGAGCCAGAGACTATGGTTGGTTCTCATGGAGAAGAATCGGACCCAAAGAGACAGTGGGGCGTTGGGGTGGGGCTTGTGTTTGCTGGCCTGTTCGGTGGTTAAGGGAATGTTTGTTTTACTTTTAAAAGTCCCTTTAGGACCCTGGGCTGAAGTGTTTTGTACCAGGAGTCACAGCACCTGGCTTCCACTGCCTCGGTGCCAGCGGATTCCACACTGAGGGACTAAGCCGCCACGAGACAACAGTGCAGTTGAGCAAGGGCACGGCGCTCGTTGGCAGTGAAGTCCAGCAGGAGTACAGGCGAGGGGCTGTGGATTAGGGACGTCTCGCACAGTCCTGGGAGAGCAGAGACACACTGAGAATGATAAAGGTCATGTCACGTGTGATGTTGAAGTAATCACCTGAAAGATGACTCGTGTCGCCCAAGCCAAGGAAGTGAAAGGGGTTGGATCAGACCACAAAACTTAAAGTTTGATACTTGTCAACTACATCATTATTTATCAGGTAGTTTGTTATTATTTGTTTTTTCGAGACAGTTTCTCTGTAGCTTTGGAGCCTCTCCTGGAACTCCCTCTGGACCAGGCTGGCCCTGAACTCAGAGATCCACCTGTCTCTGCCTCCCAAGTGTTGAGATTAAAGGTGTGCGCCACCACTGCACGGCTGAATGGCTGGACATGGGTCAAGGAATGATCGTGGAATGGGAGGTGGAGAGTGAGCTACAAAGAAATGTGTGCACCCATTCTCTGCAAACCATGAGACAAAGGTTCCTGAAGAACACAGACGTAGGTGATAGCACTTTGCAAAGATCTGACAACCGCTGAAGTAAATAAAGCAGAGCCTGCACTAGCAATGACAGTACCTAGTTGTAGTAAGAGGAGCAGGGCGGGTCCCTCCATTTCTCGCCGGTCCTTCCCAGGTTCCTTCAACACTTCCATCTGCCTGTTCATTTCAGTTCCCATAGAGTAATTTAGATGAAATATAAGAGGTCTTCTATTTCTGTATATAACTAGCTGCACAGGAATGAGGCAGACCAACTTACATGTGTAGAGCCACGTTTTGTGGGGGGCTTTGTTTTGAGACAAGGAGTCACATAGCCCAAGTTGGCCTTGAACTCGCTATGCATCTGAGGCTGGCCTTGAACCATACCTCCCGAGTGCCCGGGCTTCAGCGTACTTAGTCAATTCTAAGGTCCATTTTTGGTGCTTGCAGATTTAGCACATTTAAAAGTAAGCTAAGAAGATGCCCAAGTTCCTTGTTCTCTGAGAGCAGAAAAGGATTTATGGGATTAGCAGACATGAGACTGGCAACCTCCACCACATTGCGCATGGTCCCATGACTGCAGCAACTCACTGTTCTCAGTCAAAATGAATTTCATGATCCACTTCACCCCAGAGACTCCAGTGCTGAGCCTGCCGTTAAACTGTGATGTCCTGGTGTGTAGAACACTGGGTGAGCAGGTTCCTCTCCAGTGACGGGTCTGCCTATGAGGCTCTGATGTCCTGCTCAGTGTAGAAGACATTGGATTTTGTTTTTAATCAGAGCTGGCGCTGGGAGGTAAGGAGGGTGACCTTGGTAGCTGCCTGTTTGCTTCTGTCTGTGGATGGAATGTGTAATCGTGATGCTGATGGTTCTCCAAGCTGCATCTTTTGTTGTCATGTCTTGGTGATGTGGGCTTTAGGATCCAGCCCAGTGTCAGAGTGGACTAGAGTTAGTGTCTGCCCCATCACTTCCTATGCTGTCTGCTTAGCCCAGCTATGACCACGCCCACCACCATGTCCCGGCCATGCCCTGTGACCACGTCCACCGCCATGTCCCTGCCATGCCCTGTGACCACGTCCACTCCCACGTCCAGGCCATGTTCTCTGCAGTCAGTGCTCTGGAGTGTTCACCCTGATTGGGCGGTGGAACTCAGAAATGGGTTTTCTATATTTTTAAAAAATGAGCATGATTCAAACTAGAGGGGAAAACTTTTCCCCACTAAGAATCATAAACTAAAAGGCTGGAAGAATTCCCACAGCTGCTGCCAGCACTTTATATCAGAAAGACCCGTAAGGAGGATGACTGGCCTGGGACCCAGCACCCAGACAAGCGTTTCCAGCAATATTTGGTCAGTGTTGGTACTTTTCACAAGTGCTTCGTTTCCAGCTACTGACTGAGCAGCAAATTCACTCACTGCAGACTAGATAAATGTTACTTCTCTGGATCCAGATGCCTGCATCCCCAATGAGGGGAAGCCTGAGAGAGGAGCCAGAGGCCTGGGAACCTGATGTCTTGGAGAGTAACAGAATTGTAAGGACTGCAGAACCCAGGTTTCTCTGAGAACCCTGTCAGTTCGGTGTCAACGAGCCATTCATCTGGGAGTCTGCAGGCTTAGATTCAGATAATTCAAGACAGAGAGGAAGAAACACAGAGGTGGGGGATTTCCTGATCCTGAAACACGATAAACTGGATCTGCCTGACCTTCCCCAGTCTCAGACTGAAGTGGAAGAAGTTCCCTTCTACTTGGAGAATTTTTCGGCTGTTCCAGGCCGCACCAAGTGGGGAAGCTTCCTAGGGGATTTAGCCTTACAAAGATTCTTGCAGCCCTAAATTTCTTTAAATTATTTTTATTCCTATGTATAGATGGTCGTATTGCCTTCATGTATATCTGTGCACCAAGTACATACAATGTCCTGGGGGGACAGAAGAGGGTGTCAGATTCCCTGGGACTCTTTAAGAAATGATTGTGTGTGGGTGCTGGAAATTGAACCCAGGTCCTCTGGAAGAGCAGCAAGAGCTCTTAAGGGAGGCACTTGCTTCTAGCTTCAGCCCTGAGTTTTGCACCTGTGCACTCACGTGATACCTTCATGTTTGTTTATTTTACTAATTTTTTCATCTTATTCATCGGTGGGTGCATGCATGCCAGTGTGCAGAGCAGAGGGGGGCAACTCAGGGGGTTGTGTTGTGGGAATTTCCTTCTAGTGTGTGGGTCCTGGGACCTGAACTCATGTCTTCAAGCTTGGTGGCAGACACCTTTGCCAGCCTTCCCTCCCCACCATAGCCCCATGCATGACGTCATATGCCAGCCTTCCCCCCACCATAGCCCCGTGCATGACGTCATGTGCCAGCTTCCCCCCCCATAGCCCCGTGTATGACGTCATGTGCCAGCCTTCCCCGCCCCATCATAGCCCTGTGCATGACGTCATGTGCCAGCTTCCCCCTCACCCCAGCCCCACTGACTAGCCTGGCCTCATGTGCTTCTCCCCAAGTCAGTTTCTGGAAGAAGCTGGTGCAAAGGAGCCAAGTCCCAATCAAGCCCTGTGTGAACTCCAGAACCCAAAGGTATCAAATCCAGGATCTGGAACAGGCCCGCCCTTGGGTCATCCTGTTTACCTGAGATCACCACCTACAGTTAGTGCTAGAGCTCTCGCCTAAGCTTGTCCCTCCCTTTTTCTTTTTTCAGTACTGGAAATTGAAACCAGGCCTCATGTGTGTTAGGTGAGTGCTCCCCAGGCTTCATGTGTGTTAGGTGAGTGCTCCCCAGGCTTCATGTGTGTTAGGTGAGTGCTCCCCAGGCCTCATGTGTGTTAGGTGAGTGCTCCCCAGGCCTCATGTGTGTTAGGTGAGATCTTCGTGTCTCGGCCTCGCCAGTGGCTGGGATCACAGGCTCATGCTTTAGGCCCCCCACTTGCTGTCTGTCTTGGGAAAAGAAGTTTCAGCAACTACAATGGCCCCTGCTTCAGATTAGTGACCAACTTCTTATGGCCATCTGACATCAGATACTCTTTTTTTAAGGACAAATTTTCCCTATATGACCCTGGCTAGCCTGGAATTTGCCTTGTACACTAGGCGGGCCAGATTCACAGAGCCCCACCTACCCCTGCCTTCTGAGTGGTGGGATTAAACTGTACACCACCATGGTCAGCGCCCTCTTATGTTCATATCTATTCACCTCTCATGGAGACAACAGCAAGGGAAGAAAGCAATTCCTGTTTTGTTCTCACTCCTGCAACTTCCCCAGATCCCGTAAGAAAACGTGCCTCTCCTTTCTTTCTCTCCGAGAAGGAAAGCGCACGCAGCCCATTTGAAGATGAGCCTCACCTTCCGTAGCTGTGTCTTCGTCTCATAGTAGGCGATGACGGGGATGGATGCTTGGTGGTAGGCCTCCAGGCGCTTGGCAATGGTCCTGCCAGTGTCCTCCCCTCGCTGGCTGCTCTGGCTTCTCTGCAGGAGGCGGTTGGTCATGGTGTCTGCCGAGCAGTCCATGCAGATCACCAAGTGTGGCTCTCCAATCTGGGGCGAAGAAGCAGAGCATAGCCAGGTCAGCTGGAACTCTAGGGAAGGTCTGGGGGCCTTCCATTCCTTGGTCTGTTGGTCCCTCAAGTGCCCAGCACCATACTACGGTAGAGATGGGACTGGACCTCATGGCTTCTCACTTCCAGAGCAAGCCTCACCACCTGCTGCCTCAGAGCTCTATCCACATAACTCAGCAATTACAAACATCCCAGTATAGCCAGTCAGTCCTTTACATGCAGGGGAAGGGTGTGTGTGCACGCGATCATGTGCATGACTGTGTGTACATGTATGTATGTGTGCAAGTGCATGCATGTGATATGTGTGTGCATGTAAGTATTTGCACGTAACTGTCTCCCTGTCCTGGTAATTCCTTCTTCATGCCACCAGGGTACCTTATTCCAGACACCAAGGATGACCTATGCTGGGTGTGTGTTACCCGGAGTCAGAGGAACAGAGTGACCGAAAGCAGGGATAGACTGGAGTCAGGCTGTTAGGACCAGAGTCTGATGTAACAAGGTTCAAAGTGGACTTCATCCATCTCTGCCACCTTTCACCTAAAAGCTGCCCTTCCCCTGAGATGTGGAGCCCAGCCTTCTGCACCCTTGAGTCTGTGCCCTGTGATTCTTGAGCAGTGGAAGGGGGTAGGAAGGATACTACCTGCTTTTTGGAGTGAGGTAAGGGCATCCTAAACTGTTTCCATGCTTGAGGCCCCATTGTGCCTGAGTGATTTTTACACTACCCTTGTGGTACACATATATAAAATAGCCGTACAAATTAAACATTTGCTGATAATACATTATGAAGAAATTAATTTTCAAACATTTGGTAAAAATACAGTTTTACCATAAGAAACTGCACTGTCTGCCTGGTCTTGTGTAATACTTAATATAGGGGAAATCAGCTACTTTCTTTGATGTTCACCTACTCTGACATTGCCAAATAGTGAGGAAGTCTCGGCTAGCCACCAGGAGAGCCACGTGAGTAGAAATGCCAGGCTAGCCAGCTGCCAACACATGCCCAACTTTCCCCAGTAGCTGACTATTAAAATCCCAGATCCCTCATGGGAAGACCCCCCCTCCAGCAGAGCCCAGCGAACGCACAACTAAGAGATGAAAACAAATTGTTCTTTTAAACCACCTGACTGGATCATTTACTAGACATCCCACCCACCTTCTCTGCATCTTGAACCCCATGAAGACGGTGAGGAGACCACAGGCTGCCCTGAAGGGTTGAATATGACGCTGCAGGCGCGCTCCTGGGCACAGTGGAGGAGACCACAGGCTGCCCGGGAGGGTTGAATGCGACGCTGCAGGCGCACTGCTGGGCACGCAGCAGAATCTGCAAAGCAGCAGCTGCTCTGCTTCCTTCTGGGGTTGAACTCCCACCTCAGTGTGCAGGGCTTACAGACTCTGCTTCCGGTCCCAAGTCTCACAAACAGAAGGAATGTCCCAACAAACGGATGATGGTGACCCCCCTGTGAGTTCAGCCTCACCATCTCCCCATGAATCTCCTAAACTGTCCTGTTGTGTGGTGGCCCCCAAACTGCGAGCCAATTTTTACCTTGTCTGAAGGTCAGAGAGTTAGAGGCTGTTCAAAATTGTTGGCAACAGGGCAACACATTCTGACCAGGATGTGGTGACTTGGTCCTTTTGACATTAAGATGGCCATACAGGTAGATCCACTCCACCCTGGCAGATGGTCAGGATGTACAAGCAGACTTCTGCCCCTTCTTTTATAACTGGAGGTTTAACCTGGGGAGTGGCTGCCCTCAGGATACTCGGTCTAGGGCGACTTCACTGCCTAAACAACACAATGCTAATGACTTGATGTCTCAAAAGTGTTGAAACAATTAACTGTTTGAGTTGTCTTTGTATCATGTTAAAGATGTTTGTATTGGGTATAAAAGTGTAAGGAAAATTAAACATAGGCAATTTCAGTATTCACTGGAACTCCTGATACTATCTTATGTTTTCTGTGTCATTATTTTTATTCACGACTTTGGTCTCTTTACTATTTCCCTGATCCGCATGCCCCTACCCTGGCAAGAGGCATTTTTGTTGAAGCTGGTTCCTGACGTTGTCCCTGCTATCCCTGGGACGTACCAACTCTACGTCCCTATCCCTGATCCACAAAAGCCATTCCCATACCCACACCCCACCAGCATGCCATGTTCAGGATGCAGGGGCAGGAAGCCTTGCCACCCCCTCTGAGGGAAGCATGGTGCATAAGGAACAGTGGAGGAATGAACTAAAGTCTGACCTGTGGAATATAACTCAGCCTTGAACAGGTCATGCTTTTCTGAGGGGTGCTTGTGCAGGAATACTAAGTGAGGGTGAGAAAGCAGGAGAGAACGACCCTGGTTCACCAGCAGAGGGCGAGCGTGGGAGGCACTTGGTGGTTGAGTTAGCTCTCCCAGTGATTAGCTGCCAGGCTTGCAGGGGCCATTTTCCAGGTCACTCTTGGGATTCATTCAGTCACAAGCAGAGGTTATTTGTATCTAATCTGGAAGCCAGCCATAAAAGGCCACCAGGACCAACTTAAGAGCAGGGAGAGACGTGGCTTCAACACCCAAAACTAGGGTGGGATCACTAGCACCAGCATACTGTTCGGGCCTTGTTAGGAATGGAGCCCTGGCATAGACCTGACATTGAACCAGTGCCTGCCCGCATGTTACCAGAATCCATGGTAACACGGATGGTACCATGGTAATGTGGTAACAAGCCTTGCAGCGGATCGTCTAGAGCTTCCTGCCAAGTCGTTTCCTTGGACACAAACCGCAAGGCTTGACCTCGCTCTCCTGGATCCCGTACTGTTGCCATGAACACAGCTGGCACAGTAATTATGTCTGGAGTGACCCGAATCACATACATTGTTTTCTCAAAAATTTTCTTTGAGAAAAATAGTTGAGAATTTTGTACTTCTGGAAAAGTAGCAAACCCTCTTAACCTTTTTGCCATCTCTCCAGTCCCCTGAATTTTTCTCTTTTAATATTTGAGGAAATTGATTTTTTTTTCATGGATCTCATGTCAAGAGTCTTCCTGTGTGGGCAATGTCTTTTCTATTTAAAGTTGAGGTGGGCGCTCACGCTTCATGTGTGGTTAGTGGACATTGGGATCCGCAGAAGTCATCCTCCTGGCAGTATGTAAAGGCCTGACTCTGTAAGGAAATAGAGGTGTCACTTGAAGGTGGCTGGGTGGTGAGATGGGGCACTTCCAGCTAGCCACCTCTGAAGGCGGACTCAATGGGGCTCACAGTAGGATGGAATTCCCATACTGAGCCTTGAGCCCACGCTGCCTGGGTTCTAGGTAGAAGAGGAGGACACATGAGGGACAGGAATATTGAGGGGCTGTGTGGAAAAGTTAGGGGAGTCTCGGTGCCTTGTCTGCGCTCCTGTCCAGCAGCCAGCACCAGGCTCTAGGAATGATGAGCTGTAAGGATGTCAACATGGAAAGATATCGAAAGGCAGCCAACCTCTTGGACTGGGACATAATGCTACCATCTATAAACATGTTGGGCTATATCTGTGGCAGTCTTGGGGTGCACGTGGCCTGTGGGCTGCTGGTTGGCTATGCCTGCATCTCCTCAGATCCCCACTGGTGCCTGCTGTGGCCTATAACTCCACGGGCATCCACTGTGGGATTTGCCATCAGCCCCGGCTCTGAGTCCAGATGAAGAACTCGGGTTATAATTTTGTTGCTTTTACCTGGGTGAGATTTGCTATATATCTTGTCTGGAAGACCTGGGGGGTTTCAGAAGAGTATCCTGTTACCTCTGAGCGCACTTTCAAAAGACGTCTACACCCTGAATGCCCAAGCAGGGCACGGCCTGTGCTGCCACTCCTTCTGCCTCAGCAAAGGCAGCTGTGACCTCGTCTGGTGTCACTCAGAGGCCAGCTGCAGTCACCTGCCCATACGTTTACTTGTTTTGCTGCTGTTCTTCTCATTTATTTGTGGATGCTGTCACGAGGCCTGGCCACATGAATCCACCACCCCTGTCCACCTTTGCCAAGTGGACCATGAAGCTTTTCTTTGACTCTATTTTTTTTAAAAAGATGTATTTAATTTTCATTTTATGTTTTATGTGTATGTGTGTGCCTCTTTGCTTATATGATGAGCATCTTCTGCATGCCTGGTGCCCATGGAGGCCGGAGGGGAAAGTTGGGTACCCTGTATCTGAGTTACTGGCAGTTGTGAGGCTCCACTGGGGGCTGGGAACCCAATTCAGGTCCTCTATAAAAGCAGTAAGTGTTCCCAACTAGTAAGCCATCTCTCCGGTCATGTGGCTGTATATTTAAGAGGGAGATAGGCAGTGGAGGGATCCTGAGGGAGGTTAGACCAGGCAGATACAAGGGCAGGTGAATCTCAAGGTTTAGCAGCCTTTATCCATGTGACAGTGCCCCCAAATCTTGGTCCTATCATTAGCTGTCACCAGCTGTGTGACCACGGGCAAGTTACCAAACCTCTCTGTGCTTGATCCATCCCCTTAGTGTGAGGCCTTTCTTTCCGCTCTCTACCTGAAAAGGTCACTTCTCTTTAAAAAATATCAACTGAAAGGCATCAGAGGGAAATACTGCAGAATGCAACAGTAGCCAATCCCCATGCCTTCCTCGTGGGTTCTGGCATCAGTGCCACAAATGTGCCCCCATTTGCCCGGAGTTGCAGGCAAGGTGTACAGATGTACCGCAGGGCTAGTGTTCCTGTGAAGGCCAGTGGCCCTGAGCCAGTTACCTCCTAAGGTAAGGGAGGACATAAGGCTGGGGATGGCATCGGGGAGGGGGGAGCAGCACACATCTGGATCCTGTCCTCCCAGCATCTCTTTCCCCATCTTCTGTGTAAATACATCCCTGCTCCCCCAGGGGTGACTGCCTTTCCTTCTCAGGCTGCATGGCTCAGGCAGAGTGCCCCCTGCCCCCTGCTAGATCCTCTAGGCTGGGTCTGTCAGCAGATACCTTCCCTTGTCACAGCCATTCAGTGATGAAGGGTGAGAAGGAAACAGCCTTGGGTCTTTTGTGGGACATCCCGCCACCCCTAAAACAGAAAGTTTTCTGTGAGGCCACAGAAATGTGGATGATAAGCCTGGAATAGAAGAGACTGGGCCAACACAAAGATGGGAAAATCCAGACATGAACAGCATGAGTCTACGATGGTAGTTCTGTACCTACAGCCTATCTACGAGGGTAGTTCTGCACCTACAGCACATCTATGAGGGTAGTTCTGCACCTGTGACCCGGCCAAGCATGACCACGACTGACTTCTTGCCCTGTTTTAATATTCCCTCTTTAAAAAAAAGTCTCTGTTATTTGTAATGGAAAGATCTGGTCAGTGTTACGGGGCAAATGAAGGCTTTGAATGTAGGGATACTGCCAACATCCACTCACCCTTCTTCCAAACTCTTCCCCTTGTTTCACTTCCCGCGGGTAGCCGTCAATCAGGAAGCCCTTGGTGTTTCCCAGGCTGGCCACCATGGCCTCCTTCAGCAGCTCCAGGATGATACCCTACAGCAGAAAGAGTGGTCAGCCTGGGGCCCAGTCACAGCCCCAATTCACAATGCTTGTGACTCCTCATTCTTCTGCGGAGGGAGGACTGGCCAAGCTTATCAGCAGATCTCCTCAGGCAACATTCCACGAGACATCCTCCTCTCCCACCACCTTCTTGTCTGTGGTGTTGGTGGCTATTCCAATCAGGTCTGGGCTATGGCCCCCTTGGTGAGGGGTTTCTTGCTAGTCTGTCCTTACTACTGTTATCTAACTAGGAAGTCTCCAAACATGGCATTTTACACCCCCGGAGACATGCTAGCTCTGTCCCACCCGGCAGCAACTGAATGAGCAGGGCATCGTGGCAGATTAGGGGCAAATGAGACACTGCTCAGAACACATTCACCCCTGATGTCCTCCCAGGAAGCATCATACGCAAACTTGACATGTGCTCACTTGAGAAGACTGTGAGATTGAAGAACTGTTTCTCTAGCAACATGATTTCCCCCTCAAACCATGATTTAACCGATGACTGTGGAAGTCCTGCGAAGGAGTGGGGGCCTGAGGGAATGCAGATGTCACAGATATGCCTGGAACCCTTCCCTAAATAACTGCACATTAATTCTTCATCAGCTTCACAGTGTAATAAGGAAGAGAGACAATGGCAAACAAATGAATAGATGACAGATGTAGATAACGGGCACAGTGAAAGCAGGGCCAGGGGCCAGAGGCCAGAGCAGAGCTGGGGTGGCCTCTTTGATGGGTTGTGGCACTTAGGCAGCGCTAAACCAGCTAGAGAATGCCTGATAGACAGCTCGGTCTGAGGAGCCAGCACAGAGGCAGCGCAGCCTGACGGAGGAGGGAGCTACGTGGGAGCCAGCACCATGAGGGCGGTGAAGGGGTGGTGCTAGGTATGAAGAGCTTGGGACATAGATCTGTGGGCCAAAGTGTTTGCTATGAACATGAGGTCCTGAATTCAAACTCCCTAGTGCCTAGTGCCTGTACTGAAAGGCGAGGCACAGCAACACATACCAGCAGCCACCCATAGTCCTGGGAGGCAGAGACAGGTGGATGTCAAGATCTCCCTGACCACCCAGCCTGGCCAAAAGGTGAGCAGGCTCAGTGAGAGACCCATCTCAAACACTAGGGTGGGAAGCAATAGACAGAAGACACCTAACCTCCTAACATCGTCCTCTGGCCTTGAAACACACACACACACACAACACACACACATACACACACACACGCACACACACAAACACAGAGAGGTAAATAAATATATGCTGCTATGTAGCTTTTCTTTCTTTCTCCATCTTATACAGCCCATGGCTGTGCTGACTGCTTTTTGTCAACTTGACATCAACCTAGACATACGTGGGAGAAAGAACCTTAGCAGAGGAATTGCCTCCATAGTATTGGCCTGTGGGCATGTCAGTGGGGCATTCTCTTGTGGATTAATGTGGAAAGGCCCAGCCCTACGTAGAAATATGCTTTTCCTGGCAGGTGAGCCTGGGCTATATAAGAAAATAGGTTTGAGAAAGCTAAGGAGTAAAAGCCAGCCAGCAGCGTTCCCCTGTGGTCTCTGTTTCAGTTCCTGCCTCGAGGTTCCTGCCTTGGCTTCCTCAGTGATGGACTGTGACCTGGGATGTGGATGAACTGTTTCCACCCATAAGCTGCTTTTGGTCCTGGTATTTATCCTAGCAATGGAGAGGCTCCTAGGACAAGGGTCCCCCACTCAGAGCACAGTCCTGTCCACATTCAAGTGGTGTCTTCTCACACCAATGAGCCCAGTCAAGATGATCTCCCATGGGCATGCTCACAGAACCATCTGTCTTCTAGGTGATTGAGAGTCCGTCATGTGGACAGTTAGCACAGCACAGCACAGCACAGGACGGCACAGCACCACTCCAAGGAGATTTCATTTCCTTGAGCATTCTGACTTTAGCTTTCCACACCACCTGAGTTTTGAAGATTTTACATAAAGCAAGGCTTTAGGAAACACAGGATCCAGGTCGACATGTAAGTGGCTGGCCACGGAACAGCTTGGAAGGCAAGTGGTTGTTGGCATGGACCAGCCCACCTCAGGACTGTTACCATGGAGAATAATCAAAGCTGTTCCTTGCCCCTTAAGGTTTCTGTCTTGGTGGTCCAGCCTGTCACAGCAGCCAATGGCTTGACTGCCAGGGAGAGCAGGGGGAGCAGGGTGGGTCTCTGCTTACCGAGGGCACCAGGTCTCCACGCTCCATTACGTCACGGATCAGTCTGCTTCTTTCTGACTCTGAGGCCAGTTCCTGGCGCAGGAGCTCGCCAGTAGAGAGCTGAGTGAATCCATATTTTTCTGCCAGTTTCTCACACTGGGTGCCTTTGCCGGAGCCAGGGCCACCTTAGGAAGGAGACATGTCAGGCATACATATCAAGTCCACTGCCTCCTTTTGGGGGGACATAATTATTTTTTCTAGTAGATATTCATTGTATAATTAATGGTTTCCTGATGGCATTTCATGTATGTTTACCATATGCTCTGCTCACTCACCCACAGCCCCGTCACAGCCCTGCAACAACCAGACCCCTCCTCTTCCCAAATGACCAACTTTCTATTTGCATGTATGTATGCATGTGTGATCTAGATTCTGTGGCGGAGACACAATGAGTGCAAGTATCAGTGTCTTCATTTTTTTTCTTTTGTGTGTGCATATTCATGTGTATGGAGGTGCATGTATGTGTCCATGCTTCCAGAGGTCAGAGGACAACCCCGGGTTCATGTTCAGGAATGCTTCTGCCTTGCATTTTAGACAGGCTTTCTCGTTGATCTAGAGATTCACTGGTCTAGAACTCGCCAAGTAAACTAGGTTGGCTGCACCGTAAGCCGCAGGGATTGCCCTGCTTCCCTCTCCCCAGTGCTAGAATTCGGAGCACATGACACCTGTGCTCCCATTAAGAATCGTTTGCGTGCTTACACGTGCAAAGGTGCATACATGGAGGTCAAAGCACAGCTTTTGGAGTCAGCTGTCTCCTACCAGGTGGGTTCTGCGGACTGAAGCTTTGTGGCAGGCGCTTTCATCTGCTGAACTTTCTTGTCAGCCCTCCAGACTTTTAAGATTTTTATTTTATGTGTATATGCATTTTGCCTGCATGTGTATCTGTGTATTGTGTGCATGCCTGGTACCTATGGGTCCAGAAGACAGTGTAATATTTCCTAAATCTGGAGTTATGGGTGGCTGGGGTTGACAATTGAACCTGGAACCTTGGAAGAGCATCTAGAGGAGGACTCTGGTCCCGTGTGTAGCAGGGACGCTGGAGTGCTCTAGAGTGACAAGACACCCACGCCATCCGCACACCTCACACGCTCTCCAGCTCTCCAGGCTTCTCTGGCAGCTCTTCTGGTCTTTACAAATCTTTTTAAACTGGTTCCTTCTAGAGGACCATGGAGCACTCACTCCTCCTGATTCAGCTTCAGACACCAGGGCCTTCCTCTTCTTTCTAGTCCCTAGCTTTTAGAGAAAACTTAAACTATATTTACTTTATTTGATGTGTGTGTATGTGTGTGTGTGTATGTGTGTGTGTGTGTCAATATCTGGTGCTCATTCATGTCTCCTAATTGCATCTTCCTGACAAGGGAATATCTGAAATAAAAATGCAAAACACCATTGAGATTCTAGCCTGAATCCCTGCTCTCTGAGCAGTGGAACTCGCTACTAAGGGATGCCAGCGCCTGACCCACTTTAGCGGAAGGGCCTCTCAAGTTCCTATCCTCGCTGTGGCAGACAAGCCAGGAAGGATACACGCGTTCTGTCATCTGCTCATCCAGATAGCTGCTGGAAGCCAAGGGTGGGAGGTACCGCACAGAGGGACCAAACACAGGAGACCAGCAATTACAGAAGGTAGCAGAAATGAGACAGCCCACCCTGGGAGTGGCTGTCCACTAACGCCAGAGCTGCCCCAAGCAGGGACTCTTGCTGTAATTGGAAGGGAGGGCGTGGGGACAAGAGATGACGCTCAGAGGAAGAAGTGATTCCAGGTAAATGACTAAGGGGAGTTCTCAGCTGAGCTGAGGGGGTTGTGTTTACCTGGAAGCTCTTTTCCTGGGACGGCTGGTGGCTGGCCATGTGGGGAAGATATTTTCTGACTTGGCTTCCAAGGCAAAAGACACTGTGTTCCAATTATTTCTTCCTTTCAGCTTTTACTAATAAGACTATTACAGGTTTGCCCCTCTGAAATGTTATTTAATAAATCTTGACACAAAGGCAATTAAAAGGCTCCATCTCGAATTAACAACAGCTGTGTGCAGAGGCGCTCGCTGCCCCAGTTAGAAGCCTTCCGTGGGAGCAACAGCTGCGGATTCTTAGCATTTTTGGGCCGAATGGTGCAGGCAGTGTGGAATTTTAAGTAACCTGTACAATGGCATGATTTTTCCCTTGGCTCCAAACTGGGGAACAATCTGATTTTCTCACTGTAAAAAGAGCACAAAATCTACTAGCGGCTGCATGCTTTTCATCCTGTCTCTGATATCAAAGTCCTAATGTAACACTATTAAATAAAGGGGGACTTAATGTCCTCTAAGATTATTTGATACATGAGAGAGAATTCTTTTGAAGAACCCCATCTCAGAGCTAAGGGCCTGTGCTCTCCGATGGCCGGGTGACTGATAAAGACAAGGGGCTGCCCCAATTGCTGCCCCCTCACTGATGTGTAGCCCATGGTTACTGTGGGCTCTTGCCCCCAGTAGAGCCTTAAGCAGCCCCATGTGGTATGATTTAGAGTCTAGATGAGATCCCATTTTGAAGGTAAAAAGAGTGGAAAATCCTTACTTTCAATCTCAAGTGGGATTTTAAAGGACTGGGCTGTTGAATTCTCCGTGTGAACCTCAAGTTGCGCTGGTGGAACAGAGCTCAGGTGCCCTGAGCCTGGTTTTCCACTCCATCTCTGTCTGTCGCTCTCCAGAAGCCAGGCGAGTGAGCGCTGTTCCCCGGACCTGGTGCTCTTCGGGCTAGTCCTGTACCAGTTTTCATGACCTTGCCTTGATGCAAGCTCCTGGGTCCTCAGCCCCCAAGACTGGATCCCAAGTGACTCTTGCTGTTGCCTGGCTTTGGGAAGGGTGGGAGGAGTCGGCAAAGCTGGCAGGGATAGCATTTGCTGATCTTGCCCTGGAAATCACGGGCAGATGAAGACAATCGGCTGACAAGCAGCTGCATCCCAGAGATGGAGGAGCACGTGCCCTCAGCGTGGGTGACTTAGGGCTGACTGTTTCCACGTGGTGCTGAGCTGGGCACGCACTGCTGTTTCTGTTCTCACCACCTGATGCTTTATCTACCACCTCATGGATCAATGGGGTTATTTAAAAAGCCGAATCACGTATTTGCGCGAGCTCACAGTCAATGTTAGAAACACATTTCCACAAAACACGGTAACATTTCTCCACCAAGTGGAAATGGCAGACGGCATCTAGTCCAGAAGTGTTATGAAGTTCATGTCTTATGAAGAGTATTAGATTCATAGTTTTATACATTTACAGTTACATGTGTAGCTGACATGGGGGTGGATATTTTAGATTTTGAGCATGAAGACCTCATGCAGTCCAGGCTGGCCTTGAACATGATGTAGCCAAGGACGATTCTGAACTTCTGGTCCTCCGGCCTCCACCTTTCAAGTGGTGTGATTACAAGTATCCACCCCAATATGCAGTTTATTTGGTGCCAAGGACTGAACACAGCTCCACGGGCTCCGAGGAAGCCCTGTACCAGGTGAACACAGCCCCAGGCACAGTATGCCCTGCTGACGTTGTGTTGTGTGCTGTTAGCTCTCGATGAAGTAGAAGGCACCTGGGAACCAATGTCCAAGGTTGCCTTCTGACGACACACGTGTGCACACGCGCGCGCACACACACTGATCTCAGTGCTAACACTGCACACTTTTACAATGTCTAGACACAACTTACAAATTGTGGTACTATTTTCCACATCTTTAAAGATGAATAGTCTTTGCATTTGCAGTTTTGAGAATATTAAGTATGTTTTGCAAGTCAATCTGTACTATTTCCAAGTAATCTCTGTTGTAGTTTTTCTTCAAAAACCCACCTACTCCTGCCCTTGAAATCCTCCTCCCTACATGAAAATGGTCTCAGCCCTGAGCTCATGTTTTTGTGACTCAATAATTCCTTTCAGAGGAAAGCTACAATGCCTCTTAACTGCGCTGACCGCCCAGGAACAACGGAGCCAGCTGGGACCCACGAGCCACTCGAAGCCTCCTGTAGCTAACGGGAGTGCTTTGGCAGGCCGAGCTTCAGTGTGCTATCTCTGGGAGCCAATGTTCTGCGGCCCAGAGCGAGTAAGAACCTACATCTCTATACTAGTCAACATTCCTGTTAGTGCTGGGAGCCTTTGACAGGTGTTTTGAAGGAGGTGTTGACGTGCGCCAGTGTGTAAGTGCAGCTGTGGTCATGTAAGAACTTTAGGAGGGACAGAACCCTGAGAACAACAGACATACTTCCTTATTATTATGGCCCGATCTAGGAGGTACTTGCTGTATCAGTAACAGTGACTCTCTAGCCTGGGCAGCCCTGTGTATGGTGCTGGGGTCAATGGGCCTGGTTCTAGGCCTTGGTTTAGACTTGCTGAGTGGTTGGAATAAAACTGACTTGTCCTCTCTCTGAGGCCACAGGGCTCCTACATCCTGGCTCTAATTAACATTACACAAGGAAAGTAAATGAGAAAGCCCCTGACCCCCGTGACATGCTAACAACCATGCTGCCTCCATGGCCTGGCTTCCTTGACTGTGAACTGGGACTGGATTCCATGAAGGGATCTCTATTTGGGGCTGTGTTACCCCACAATATCCCAGCCTATGGAAAGCTTAATCCTGACCTGCTACAGTTAGGTCTGAAATATTCTCTAAAGGCCCATGTATGTGGGAAAGGCTTTGGTGCTCAGCTTGGCACAGGGGGTCTTAGGTCTTGAGGGCTGAGCCCTGAAGGTGACTGGGCTGCTGGTTCATTTGCTTTCTCTCTCATGGCCTAGCTAGGAGGGGAGAGGTTCTGTTGTCACGCGATCTCACCTCAGCATGCTAGGCGGGCATGCCACTACTGTCAAGGCTGTGGCCTTAACCCACTTCTCCAGCTTCACGTTTGGCTGCCCAGCTCTTCTCTTTGCTCCGGAACCGGCAGAGTCTTCTCAAAAGGGGCCCCGTCAGCATGGTTCCCCAGGGAAACACCAAGAAACTTAGTGTTAGGGGAAAAAATTCCCCACCAGGAAGGAAACCTCTAAACGCCTGCAGCTGGTGCCTCCTGGACACCCAGACTTTTAGAAGACTCCCCAGGAAAAGGGGGCAGGCGTTGACAAGTGACTCTGAAATGTCTAAGAATTGGAGGAACATGGAGGGGCAGACAGAAGCGCAGACCCGCGGGAAGCAGTATCCCGCTGAACGTGACCAGCAGAATGGAGCTGACGGGCGCCCGAGCTTACTGTAAAGACGCTTCCAGCTCTTTTGGAAGCCTGAAATTTCTCATTATTAAAAAAGATAATCATCAGAATACATTCCCCAGGTGATCCCAGGGATGGACCGGACTGGGAGCTTCTAGACCAGATGAGCAAGAAGCGGTCTGCCATGATCTCCCAGGGGCGCCTGGGGCTGTGCTGCTCTTTCTCTTCATATCCACGCTGTAATAGGTGCTGGGATAATGGCTCCGTGGCGAATGAGCAGCTGCTACGGCAGCTGATAAAGTCCTCGGCGCCTTATTAAACGCTCGGCCATTCCTCTCACGGCCGATGGCAGGAACTGCTGGTGTTCTCTGTCGGGCTGGGGGGAAGGCAGTAAGACTGGGGGTTCAGAGGCGTGCCCCATAGTTCCTGCATGCCGCCCAGAAGAAAGTCTCCATTTCGTCATGCTTTCTGGCTTTCCGTGTCAGCTAATAAATGTCTGCTTTGTTTGTGATAGGTTGTGAGATGTGTTTCTAACAGCATTTGAAGCAGGTGCTCTTTAAAACTCTAACAGAGAACACTATGCTGAGAGCCACAGGTGTTTTGCCTGCTACCGCTAGGTGCTGCAGGACCCCCACCTGTAAGGCCCTCTGGAGTTCACACACACACCACACAGTCCTGTGCCAGACAGGTTTTCACCATAGACACATAGATTTGCCGTAAGAAACACATCCAAGAAAGGAGGTTTGTCGTGACACCAAACATGAGCCGCCATTTAAAAGCTACCTTTAATGACTGGCTTCACAGTTTTATGGCTTAAATTGGGTCACATGATCTGGCTGGACCGTTTGCTAGTAAACTCCATTGACTTTCACTCTGACAAGTCAGCGATTGTTCAGTTCTGCCCAAACTGAGCACTGTCATAGAGAGATGTGACACATCTCATTAAAGCAGAACCTGGAAGGGGAACATTTACGTGCAAAGTCAAGGAAGGTTCAAGAGGCAGGCAGATCTCTGTGAGGCCTGTGCCAGCTTGGGCTATACAATGAGTTTCAGGCAAGCCTGGGTTATGCGCGTGCACCTCAGGAAACTGAGGCACGCGTTGAAATTAGCTTGGTAAATTCACGCAGTAGAGCACAAGGTGCACTCACCGTTCCATTGACTACACTCAGCTGTTAGCGCAGGCTCAGCAGAGACTAGACCAGCATTTTAGTCAGCGTCACAGGGCTTCCAGAAGGATCTCAGCCAGGGGGAGGAGGCAAAAAGTATGAGGTCAGTCCTTGTTGTGCCCGGCAAGCACATATACTGGGTTTTTTTCTTTCTTGACCTAATCTGCTGTTCCCAATGACCACGAAGTCAGCAGTACTGCTTTCTTGGAGGAAACCATTAAAAACTTGAAGAAGAATGAAGGAATGGAGGAGAGAGAGAGAAAGAAGCTTGGTTGCATCATGCAGTATTCCAAGGACTGGGTCACGTTCTTTTGAATCACAGTCTTTGGCAGAGTTTCTCATTAACTTTGTTTGAGTCAATGAAGAAAGAGTTCATGCCACTCCCACTAGACACGGCATCCACTCGCAGTGTAAAGTCTATGCACTGGGTTCTTTCTGGGGACATAGCACCCACATTTCTCCCCTAGAGAAATGTCTCAGCTGGTGATGCATTCAAGGGCTGTCTTGACAAGGAGTAGAACGACTAAATCAAAGTATGAGAATCCAGCTGAACTAGCCATTCTAGGCTTCTTTAATTTTCCCTACATTCATTTATTTAGAATGCATGCATGCATGCCACAGCATGCCTGTGAGGGGCAGAGGACGACCCGGAAGAGTGAGTTCTCTCTTCTGCCATGTAGGCTCCAGGGATCAAAGTCCAGTCCCCAAACTTGGTGAAGTAATCACCTTAGCAGTGAGCCATGTCCATGTTTTTGACCAGAGTGTTCTTGAATTAATATCACTTAAGGACACTTCAGTAAAGCAAAAAAATAATAATAATAATTAAAAATAATTATCCATAAGTATGCATTATTAATTCTTTTAAGATAGATTTTTCACCATGCAGCCCTGGCTGGCCTGAAATTTGATGTAGAGCAGGCTGGCCACAAACTGAGAGTTCCCCCTGCCTCTACCTCCTGCTGGGACTAAGGACTGGCATCGCCTTGCCCTGTTTATTTTACCAAGTAGGACATGCTCATAAAGTCGCCGGGCCTGCAGAGGAATAACTGCTTCCTGCAGGAAGGGCATGTGTGTGAACTAGCTGCCTTTTAAACTGAATGCCATTCCTGATGCCTCCTTCCAAGGTGCTATCCAGGCCCAGACCCATGTGGCTTCCGAGATCAGGTAAGATGACCCCCCACGGCAGTGTGACTGCAGATCTGTTTACTTCCAGAGGAGCCAGCTATGACTTGCCAGGCTCCAGTATCTAGCAAACATGTTTTAGGAAGTGAAAAGAGCCTGCCACTTTGAGGGAAGCAACTGGTAGTGTTTCTTGAGCGTTTCAAGCGCCCACCCCACCCAAACATACACTGTTTTCTAATTCATCACTTATCTTCCTGCCTTCCTGGGGAATGAAGGCTGGGAATGGTATCCTGTCCCTTGTCAGGGCACAAGCATTCCATAAAGCGACTCTGGAGTGCTCTCTCTAGTGCCTGCCTATGCCAGGCGCTAAACAGAAGCTGCTTTCTCTCATCATGAGCGGGAACTGAAACTTGTTTTCTATCAGAGGTGAATAAATTCATGAGTGGATGAAACCGACATATTTGTGCCGATTCCTGAAAGGTAATTCAGAGTTCTTTTATAAGAGGGAACAACGCAAAGACAATGGGGTTACAATGAAATCAAAGCAATCATAAAATAATTGAATTTTAGGAAAAGCTCTCAGTTCTCTAGGAAGAGAAGTAAGACTATGTGCAGTGGCTAAAAAGGCATACAACAACACAGAATCTTATCTGAATATCTCCCAAAGATGACGCTAGTTAGGCTCTGGCATTGCTTTGACAAAAGACCCGTGAAAAGAAGCTTGAACGACGGAAGAAGGGCTGTGGCTCATGGTTCTGAGGGGTTGCTCCATCACGGCTGTGAGAGCATGGCAGGGCTAAACAGTTCTCAGTATGGCAGCCAAGAAGCAGCGAGAAAGGGAACAGGAAGTGGTTGGACATGACCAGAGCAGGTCCCCGTGAACTCCTTCCTCTAAGGTCCCTCCTCCTACACTGTCTTATGACTCCACCAATGGATCAGTAATTCTGCCAATTAGGTCAGAGATCTCACGGTCTAACAATCCTCTTTGGAGACCCCTCCCGGACGTAGCTAGAGGTATTTATTAACCCAATTAAGTTGGCCGTCAAGACTGCCATCGCAATACTTAAACACAGCTCCCCACAGCACCAGTGCCAACGTCAACAAGGCCATCTGTGTCCGGACACTCTGGAAGCTGCAGCACCGAGTGACGGCCCCCGTCATTATGCCATTAGCGTTGCCTCTCACACGATTAGCCAGATGTGTTTTCCAAACGCGATAGATAGCACGCCTATCAAGGCTTTGGGTGAGTCAGTGTGAACTCAGACTACGGGATGCTTTGGGCACAGACAGAAGTGAGAAGTGGAGAAGGGAAAATGAAGGCGAAAGAGATTGGGCAACAGCAAGATGCTATTCAAGGGAAGCGGGGAGGGAAGAAGAGGAGTAATAGAAGAGGCTATTAAAGTGATAGCCACGCCGTGGTGGGACCCAGAGACGCTCTCTGAAGCACATTGCCAAATGCTTCCATATTCAGCAGTGGCTGGGCCATCTTGTGTGAGCAAAGCTTCTTGAGTCATGTATGGGGCAATCCAAAGCCTGTGGAGTCTCCACAGAGTCCTGTGGTCTGCTTGCTTGACCTGCGGGGACAGCGTCTGTGTCCTTAGAAAAGGTATTTCTCTATAGACACCCGACTGCTCTCCTCAGGAACGGAACGGTGATATTCACACAGAAGTCGGCAGTCAGCTAAGTTTATCGTTGGTGGGGAGGGAACACAGGGCCTGAACGTTCCTCCCACTGGGATAGAGCAGAGTATTCCTACCTGCTACACAGCAGCTCAGGTCTCAAGGCCTAAGGGGCCGGATTCTCCCTAGGCCTAAGCCTAAGCCTTAGGGGAAGTCAGTGCTCTCGGTGAGAGGTTGTGTAACAGCAAGGAAGGGGCATCACAGAGGCTCCTAATTAACCTGAACACACTTCCCTTACAGCCCCAGCCCCAGCCACGAGCCTGCCAGTTCCAGTCCAGGAATCCCGATTGCTGTGTCGGTTGTTATGGAAACAGACCACACTACTTCCTGAAGAATTTATTATTCCAACAAATCTATTTTTTCACTAGTTACAGGCCCCCCAAACAGGCGGTTCACATGCCGGGGACAAGGAGCTCCAAGGAGCAAAGCTGGTGATTAGCAGAGACTTCCAGGGGCAGGAAGTTCAGCCCACCTGGGGTGACAGTGAAAGAGACTGACAGGAGGCCAGCTCAGGAGACAAGAGGGTGCAGACAGAGGTGGAGTCCGAGACCTGGGGATGTCACAGGAAGGACACTGGGGCCAGCTAGCATATAGTGATGAGGACAGTCTGTCAGGCCCCATTCTTCAGGGGCCGACAGTACTTGAACACAGTAAGAGCGTTTGGAATATTAGCTCTGTTTCAAGTGTAGACATGAACATGTCCTCCTAGGTGTGGCCAATCTGCAGTTCTGCCGCTCTGACTGGTTGTAACCTGCACAATTCAGGAGTCTTCTTTTTCTTGAGATAGGGTTTCCTGTAGTTCAGGCTGTCCACACAGCCCTTTTCTAGTCAAAGATGACCTCATGGTGAGGGACGCCCTTCTGTCTATGTGTTGCTTTTATTGATTAATGAATAAAGAAACTGCCTTGGCCTGTTGATAGGGCAGAGCTTAGGCAGGGAAAATTGGTCTGAATGCTGGGAGAAGGAAGGCAGGGAGAGAGAGACGCCATGGATCCACCACCGGAGATAGAGGTGCTGAAACTTTGCTGGTAGGCACAACCTCGTGGCTATATACAGAGTAATAGAGATGGGTTAAATTAATATGTAAGAGTTAGCCAATAAGAAGCTAGAGCTAATGGGTCAAGCAGTGATTTAATTAATATAGTTTCTGTGTGATTATTTTGGGGCTAAGCTAGCCAGGTGGCCGGGAACAAGCAGTCCCTCCGTCCTACAACCTCGACCTTTTGGTCCTCTCTGTCTGCCTTCAGTGTTGGGGGCTGAACCAGGGCCTGGCATGTGCTAGGCAAGCATTCTACCCATTGAGCCAGACCTCCCGCCCACTAACCTTCTGTAGACAGAACCACGTTTGTACCATTGACATCTTGTGGCTCTTACTAAAATTTACCCAAATGGTTCTCACTGTGCCTTCATGTTCTCAGGGACTTCACGACTTCAAACAGGCCCGTGATAATATAGCCATTCTGCTGTTTGTCACGGGGGCATTTGGAACCTAGGCCTTATTTTAATAGATGCCTTAGAAAAAGAGAATCCAATTCCCTGCATCACAGTGGCTTTGTCCCTTCTGTCTAAACAGTGAATTGTTTTATTTTTTCCAAGCAGAGCAGTAGCTGACCAATAAGTAGAAAAACAGGAGATGTTGGTCAGATCCAAGAAAATTCTTGTGTTCAGAGAAAGAGGGTCTGAGGGCTCTTGTGTTCAGTCTCACTGTCTATGGTTCCACACTGTGTTCTTTGAGTCTCCAAAGGGCACAGGGTTTTGCAACAGGTGAGCCAAGGTCTTCAGTTATGCCATACACAAAGGCAACACTGCATTTTCTAGGCATAAGCTATGAGTCAGAGCAGTGGGAAAACTGGAAATAATATTGCCAGAGGTAGTAATGACAACCAGAAGCTGGGATGTATTACGGTTACAAGCTTTTGGGAATCACATTATTAAAACAACATGGTAATGAAGGATTCCTACTCTAAGCATCTAGATATCAACCTTAAAGGCGCTCTCTTTTCCCCAATTTGGCTTCTAATATAAAATATGAGCAGAGACTAGAATATAATACAGTACAAGGAAGGTCTCATGCCTAGAACACAGCTTATTAAAATTTTAGTAAGCCATATGCAGGACCAATTTTCCATTGGAATTAAGATATCCAGTGAAGGCTAAGAAATATACTTTTACTTCCTAAGAAAAATACAAGCACAGAAGAACTGAGCTAAGGACCACCAGAGGCCAACAAAGGAGCCCCAGCAAGACTGAATTCCGTCATTCTTATGAATTCTCACAGGCACATGCTATCCTCAGCTAGTTTCCCTTCTGCCATCTCCCATGAGGCCCTTCACCAGCTCCTAGTTCTGCATCACCACGGCCTCCTCAGGGAAGCTGGCCTGGCCTCACCCACTTGACCGGATTACTCTCTTTTCCTTCTTTTTTAACTCTTTAGTAACACTTCTCAGGGGATGTGATCAGTTAATTACTCTCTTCCCTATGATGGGGTGTCTGGCTCCATCCCGGCCACAGTCCCCCTCAAATATTTCATGTGTGAGAGGCCAGGAGCTCAGATGACAGCTCAGGTAGCTTTGTGATGAGGGTGAGAGCCTGGCTCAAGGAGATGTCATCCCAGACCCTTGTCTCCAGACTGCCACCAGGTTAGCTCTCAACTTCTCTGGGCTTCATTCTCCCCACCCGACCATGAGGGAGATTTACCCCATAGGTTCACAAGGTGGTGGGTGTCCTAAAGTCAGCACACAGTTGATCTGGTTGTATTTCCCTGGGAATAACACCATTGTTTTGCCATTCCTGAAGAGGTAGGGAAACTTTCACTATTTGGAAGTATAGAAAGATACTTTTGTGGAAAATGGAGAAGGATTGAATACTTGCTAATATATGTATATATATTATATAATGATATATATCACATTATATATATATATATATGTATGTATGTATACTTGGATAACAAACAGGAAAGTGTACCTTTTGGGAGGTATTCTGACGACCTGACATGCTTTCACATGTGTTGGAGAGGGCTGGGATTGAACCCAAGACCTTGAACATCATTGTCAAGAGCTCTTGTCGCTAAGCCACACTTCCATCTCCTTCCCAACCTTTTAAACTTTTGCATAACTGGTTCCTTCCTGTCCACAAGTAAAGTTAATCTCTACCCCATGATCTTGGCTAAGTCCCATAACTTTCATGAGTGTCCATTTTTTTGTCTGTATAACAGAGATGGAACAGGGCTGGGTCACCCAGCTATGACATTGTTCGAGTATTATCTGCAGTGACCTGGAGCTTGGCAGGTACACAGGTGTTAATCGTATGGCATTTTATCCAACAAGTAGCTAGAAAGTATCACTCTTCTAGGACATTGAAGAAATGAGTTTTTGGTGTGTGTGAGTGAGTGGGTGAGTGTGTGTGTGTGTGTGTGTGACTATGTGTGAGTGAGTGTGTGTGTGGGTATGTGTATGTGTGTGTGTGAGTAAGTGTGTGTGAGTGAGTGTGTGAGTGTGTGGGTATGTGTGTGTGAATAAATGTGAGTAAGTGTGTGTGAGTGTGTGTGTGTGTGTGTGTGTGTGTGAGTGTGTGTGTGTGTGCTATTGGGGATCAAATCCAAGGCTTCACACATAGTAGGCAAGTGCTTTAGCCTTGGGCTGCACACCCAGCCCAAACTAGACTTTTTTTTTTTTACTGTGAACTGTGTAGATTATAGCGTGTGGCAAGGGAGGAATATTTTCATATGTGGTCACCATGCATTTAGTTTTAATAGAGGGTTGGTAGTCAAATAGCAAAAGTGAGTGTTGGACTTTAGCACGCAGCAGCCCCTTGGCCTTGTATTTTACCCCACTGCTACAGAGCTGAGCTCTGCTGCTGAGATTCCTACAACCCCGCCTTTTCTATGCTGAAAAGCGACAACGCAAAAAAAAAAGTTTAAATTGCATATTTATGCATGCAACCATCTGGAAACCTCAGGGGTATTATTTTGGTCAAAAGAAGAACATGAATTCAAAGCAGGACAGAATGAGAGATGAATATAATTTTTCTGCTATAACAATATTATTAGCAACTGTATTAGCAAAGTTGAGAGCTATTACTCACCCATCAGGAAGATAATTTTACATTTCCTCAAATCCTCCATTAAGCCTTTAAAAGAAGAATAATTTAAATTATCGACAAGAAATACCGCACTGACGCCCTGGTCCTACCCATGTTCTACAGAGCTGAGCCCACAGGAGTAAACAGGCTATGACGACCAGGGGCTAGTGAGTGTGGAGGCTTTCCCCCTACCCAGGATTTTTATTTAACATAGATCTTTAATTTGAAGTGTAAAATGATACCATCAAATAGTGTGACTCACATGGAAAGCCAAATTTTTGTCTGTTTCTTTTTGGTGTGAGGATTTGTTTGTTTTTGAGACAGGGTCTCCCTGTGTGTCCCAAGCTGGCCTCAAACTCTGCTGAACTTCAAACCCTCCCTTCTTTTGCCTCAGCTCCCTGAGTGCTGGGATTACAGGTGTGCACTATGCCTGGATATAAAGCCAATCTTAAACTTTATATTTAGTTTTTTTTAAAAACATCTCGGTTTGTTCATTACTTCTATTTTTTAAGGGTTTAGTATGCACACACAGAGTATGTGATTGTATCCATTCCCACTCCCTACTCCTTCTAGATCCATCCCACCCTGATCCAGTATTTCACATTTGCAACCATCCTGTTTAAAAAGGGAGAAATTAATATACACGATGTCTAGCAGACAAAAATAGTTTATGACTATCGTAGACAATGCCACTTTCTGTTTTAAGATGTAAAGTTTCCTTTAAAATATCAATCTTTATTCATCATGAGTCAGCATATAGAGCAGGACCAAACAAGGAGTAAATAGAACCAGCAATACAGAGCCATAATCATGGCAGGGAAAACAAGCTCTGAATCTGGGGAACCACTGCTGGGAGACACGATTCGAGATAAGGAAAAGCATGAGAACATCTGGAGTCAGTGGGACCCTAATGACTTCGCATTGCTGAGGGTTGGAACGGGAACTTCAGGGCACGTAGGTAGGTGCCGCATTGCTGTTCCCACAAACAACAGGCTTGACCTACACAGGGGAGGGGTAGGGTGTTGGGGACAGGGAGAGAGACCGTGATTGTGCATTTTTACTAGGGTATGGGACTGAAGGTTTCACACATGCTAGGTAAGGGTCAACTGTCGAGCTGTATCCCCAGCCCTTAAAATCTATTATTATTATTTACTTTATATATTTTCCTGCTTCTATGTTTGTGCACCACACGTGTGCACGGTGCCCACAGAAGCCAGAAAAGGCTGTCAGATCTTCTGAAACTGGAGTTATTGATGGCTGTTAGCTTCCATGTGGATGCTGGGAGCTGAACCCAGGTTCTCTGGAAAAGCAGCTAGGGCAGAGTCATTCTCCAGCCTATCCCAGTCCTTTAGTTTTTTTTTTTTTTTTTAACTTTTTAATATGGGGTGGGGTTTCACTAAGCAATGCAGGTCAGCCTTGAATTCACCTCGTAGCCCAGGCTGGCCCTGGACTTTGGATATTCTGACTTGGCACCCTGAGCAGCTGGGATTACAGGTCTCTGCCGTGGTCCAGTTTGTGCCTGGAATTTTTCATGAAGTCAGATACGGAGCATCCCTGACATGTTCTACAGCATCCCAGCTTCCCTGAGCATCTTTGAATGTATTTGCAGTTTAGGAAGGTGGCCATATTTACTGTGGTTATTTTCTTTGTTTTCAGGAGAGCTGATGTGGCTATACCCTATTTCAGTTTAAAAATTGCTTTTTAGTTGAAAATCATGTATTCATACAATGTAGTAATTACTAAGTTGTATGATAATTTTCAGTGACTTGGGAGCATGCTTATATAACAATACGTTAAAAATGTGGTATTTATACACACATGCAGATTCTCAACGGGGTAAAAATAGGGCGAAGACAACGTACTCAAGCGGGGAGTGCGAGAATGTTAGCACAAATGCCATTGGTCCTAGAGTTTTAGGTGATTCTAGCTTTCTACCTTAAAATGCTTCTGCAGTGAGTGCGCTCATGCTACAACCAGGGATAAAGGAAACTTCGTGCAGCAGCTGTCCATCCCACCTGCAGCGGAGCCGAGCTGGCTGTGGGCGGGGCCAGGTGACGGCTCTGTTACAGTTAGATTCTGGGCCTTCCTTCCCTGAGGACTGCCACAATCAGTGGAGACTTATTTTCACACAGCTGCTGTTTCTATTCTCATCAAGTAACACTTTCTCTAGCCCTTCATGGATCAATGGGGGTTAGGACTGGGTTAATTTAAAAAGCCAAATCACTTGTGTGAGTTACAGCCAATACTATACATCGATTTCTACAAACTGTGGTGACATTCTTTCAAGTAGATAGGACAGAATGTGTTAACCTAGGCAATTATGAAGCTCGTCTTTTATAAACACTATTAAATTCACAGCATTTGATCTCATTTCATTCCATATACAGCTAGCACGGAGTGGCTATTTTAGTTTTTAAGTGACCATTTTTGAGATATTGTCTCACATATCCCAGGCTAGCCTTAAACTTACTATGAGGAGAATCTTGAACTTGAATTCCTTCTGTCTCCACCTGTTAAGTATTGGAGTTATAGGTGTGACCATCACATTAGGTTATGAAAGCCTGGAGACGACCCAGCTATGAGCATGTTAGACAAGCACTCCCTGTCCTTTGAGAAATTTTTAACATGATAAAAATGACCAAGTGGTACTACTTCAGGATGCAGGTTGAGCTGGCTCCCAATGGGACACTGTAGCGCAGTAACTGCTATTATGGAAATGGAATTCTGTTTCCAACTCAATTAGCAAATATTGCACCTCCGATAAGCCCCATTGGCTGTTACTGCCACTGTGAAGATTTTATGTTTCAATTACGTGTGAAGAATATTGAGCTGAGGAATGCTACTCTCTACTATGTGACCTTGCTACTCTGTAACACCCATTGGGGATGGGACAGAGAGTGTGTCCCGAACATCTACTCCTCACTGTGTTCCTTGAGAGTCATGTTCTCTGGGCAGCTGGGCAGTGCATCTCTTAGTAATGATTCCTTTTGGTTCCTTGTGTGGACCAAGAAGTCGGCAAGCCATAGATTCCCAGGATAACTCATGTTAACTGGTCAGGGGGAAATGCTTTGTTGTTTTTAATCTTAGCTGGTATTAAACAAAGACAGCATATTTGAAGCTATGTGTTCTGATTAGGGAAGGAAACTCACCTCCCGCGGTGTCCTCTCCAAACACATTTAGTTCATCATCGCCCTGTTTTGAAAATAATCATAGCATTAGATGGGAACATTAATAGACACATTTAAGCTCCTTGTTAACGATAAATGCTGGACATTTGAAACAACTCCATTAAGGGAAGAACGTCTAAACACTTGTAAAGATGAGTAACAGAATTTCAGGCGTTACATTGTTGATCTGTTGGCAACCAGTACAGAATTCAGTCTCATTTTTTTTTTTTTGGTGCATAAATTATGTATGGACAGAAGAGCTAGCTTCAAGATGACAAAATTCTTCAGTGTTAGAAGCTAACGGATAGGCAAGGTCACAGCTGTGTTATGAACACCCCCTAATTTAAGGTCGATGTTGGCAAATTTTTCAGCCAAGGCCCTGCAGTAAGCATTTTTGATGTGAGCCTCATTGTCCCTGGCCACAGTTACAGTTTGTTAGTTCTTATGGATAAAATGAGGAAAGATCAAGTGACCGTTCTTTTCCCTCATGTTTATCTGCAGAATTCTAATTTCCCTTTGGCAAGGTCACTGTTTTCCCTCTAGAGAAGCGTGGTGTATTTGGGGAACAGGTTTATAAAGAGTCAGTTGCTGAGAACTCTCACCATCTACCTCATTCCCATCTTGTTTTCCTACTTCCTTACCCATAGGTCACCACATCATCTCTGGAAAGAGTATTTTTTAAAAAAAAAAAATTATTTATTTATTTATTTATTATGAATACTATGTTCCTCCTGCATGTACACCTCCAGGCCAGAAGAGGGCATCAGACCTCATTACAGATAATTGTGAGCTACCATGTGGTTCCTGGAAATTGAACTCAGGACCTCTGGAAGAGCAGTCAGTGCTGGATGTTTGCCTTCTCAATAGTGGACTTAAGCCTGGAACTGTAAGCTGAAGAAACCTTTTCCTCTCCAAAGTTGCTGTTAGTGGGGGCATTTTATCATAATAACAGAAACAATGCTAAAACACCACATCTAGATATTTCTATCCAGGTACGCGAAAAAGTGACTTCCAGATACCCAAGAATTTAAATATGTGTGCATGCATGTGTGTGTCAGTGTGTGTGTATGCATGTGTGTGTAAGCGTGTGTATGCATGTGTGTAAGCATGTGTGTGTGTATGCATGTGCGTGTACGCATGTGTGTGTAAGCATGTGTATGCATGTGCAAGTCAGTGTGTGTGTGTGTGTGTGTCAGCGTGCACTGCTCTTCTATTTTTACAGTGTATTCTGGAGAAATTTCTGTTAACACAGGACATTCTCAGCATAGTATTCTTGGCTGTACAGTATTCTATTGTAAGACTGGGAACATAATTAATTTTTAACCTTCTCTTTATTGATGAGTAGAGCTGTTCTCACTCTGACTGTTTTAGGGAAGGTGGCTCAGTGAATAAATCCATATAAATACCACTTCACACAAACATTCCTTTGGGGCAAGTTCTAGGATTCCAAATTTGTGTTCACAGATTAAATGTATTTACAGTTTTGATAGATTTTCTTTTCTTCTGCCAAGCTGGTCTCTGGAGAGGATACAGTGTTCTGCAAGGACAGCATCCATGACTCTTTCCCCAGACTTTTGCCTTTAATTCTCTTGGATGCCAGAGTCAGTTCCATGACGTCACCTGGTTACATGGACCCCCGAGGCAACATGCAGGGAAAGCACTTTGTCTAAGTACAGGGCCTTGCCACCTCGCTAGAGTCTGAGGCCTGGGGCAGCTTTACCGCCTGTCTTCTTGGGTCTGCCCTTGTCTCTGGACCTATCGCAGTGACACAGGATGCTAAGTGAGTGGTCATTCAGGGACACGTCCACACTACTTAATCCTCCCTGTGAAGGGAAAGAACCTCAGAACTCCTCACGGACACTCACATTCTATAGTCCCTTACTGAAACTGCCGCGTTCACAGTGGGGGGATGGCCAGGAGTCCACCCATTCCTGCCTTCCCTCCCCCTCTCCATTCCAAAGATGAAGAAACTGAGCAGCCTCTGGCTATGTCACCAGGCCCCTGGTGAAGTCAGCAGAAGAATGAGACCCATGCCTTTCACCATCGTGAGCAGCTCCAAAGCTTTAGTCTCCTCAGTAGAGCCACCATGGCAGGTGTTGGTGGTCTTTTACTGTCCCCTGGACCGCCGATCTTAGCATTCAGGAGCCGGCACTCTGCCCCTGTGAGCTGGGATGACTCTATGATACAAGTGGAACTCTGGAGCTCCCTCCATGATCAAGAAAGCTTGGATAGAGCAGGACCACCATTCTGCTGAGCTTTTACCTCTGCACCGTCCTGAGAGCAAAACCATTAACATCTTTGCATAAGAATCCCCACGTCAGGTGCAGCTTGGAGGGAAGCCAGCCCACTGTACTCTTCCGGAGCAATGAATAAGTTTGTCCGAAATGCGCACACAGTAAGAGGGTCACTAACACTGGGCGGAGAATGCCTGCTGATCAGAATCTGCTCGCCACTGGTCAAACAGTTGCTGGATACATCTAGGTGATGTCAAGAGGAAACTGAGTTCATACCCTTACTCTTCCACATCATTTGACTATACAATTAGACGCTGATGGGCTGAGCTGTGTCTCGTCTTTCCTGCCTATGGTAGCATGTCTTGGAAGTTTGATCAAAGTTAATCTGAATTCCTCAAACAAGGGACCACATTGAAAAGGGCCCTCCTCCTCTCTAGATGCCTTCTGGAGTTTAGCCTGTTTTTATCCATTGCTTTTATTCACAGCTCTGTGTTCTGTTTGCCTGGAGGCTTTGACTGAACCCCATCTTATTTATATAGCTCACTGGTAGTGAATAGGTTTCTAGGGCACGGAAGGAACTGTCATTTGCTCTTAGCGGTGTCATGCATAGACATAACAACCCAGATGAAGGAAATGTCTGATTGAGGGTACAGTTCTCCTGTGATTGTCAGTATACCTCACACTTCCAGGGAAAATCTTCTGTAAGCAAAATTACAGAATCAGTGGCAGAGTGCTTTCTTAGAATACCCAAGGCCCTGGGTAATCCATCATATAAATAAACTAAAAAAAAAATATGATCATTTCATTATATGTTGAAAAAGCATTTGACAAAATCCAACAGCCATTCATGATACAAGGAACATATCTAAATATAATAAAAGTAATATACAGCAAGCCGACAGCAAACATCAAATTAAATGGAGAGAAATTCAATGTGATTCCACTAAAATCAGGAACAAGACAAAACTGTCCATTCTCACCATATTTCTTCAACATAGTTCTTGAAGTTCTAGCAATAGCAAATAAGAAAACAAAGGGAGATCAAGAGGACTCATACTGGAAAAGAAGAAGTCAAACTTTTATTATTTGCATATGATATGATAGTGTATATATATGTATATGTATATATATGTGTGTGTGTGTGTGTGATGTGTGTGTGACCCCAAGAACTCTACCAGAGAGTTTCAGCTCCTCGTGCAAATGCTCAGAGAAATTCTGGTATCTGGCGTGACATGAATGGGTGCGGGGAGATCCCCACTGCCTGTAATGTCGTGTGTTTATCTCATGGAAACATCCCTTTCTACCGGGCATTTTTACCTGAGGATTATTATGAAGACAACTTCTTCCTAAGCTGTGCTGTCTAACTGATAATAACAATGGTAGTTTAAATAGAGTTTTCATGATTAAAGGTATAAGCAAGGAAGTGTCACACAGCAGGAACACATGAGTTTGAGGAGCGTATAGACTGTGGCTTAGGTTAATGATTAAGGAAAACAACTGATTCCCGGTAGTCCGGCTAGTTTAAATTCTTTTAATCTTAATGATGGGGGATGTGTTCACAGGTTTCGGAGTGCATAGTAGCTGAAACAAAGCTTTGAAAATCACTTAAAGTTAGACTAGGATGCTTTCATCAAATAACTTTGCGGCAAAAAAACCCCAAGGGGCCAATCTAAAGTTTAGAAAGGCACATAGTTGAGCGAGGAACTTGTCAAGGTCCAGGAACAAGAACAAGGCAGTCCAGTTACCCTCAGCTGATGTTCCTTGCTAGGGCTGGCTGATGACCAGAGATGATGATTGGTTCCTTGTACCCATTTCTGCCCTCAGTCTCTTGATACAGGAAACTGTTGATTGATGGGTACACACCCTAAAGATTTAAAGCAGAGCTGACTGAGAACACCTCACTTCCCCATGCGGTGAGTCTGTAACACGTTGCTTGGGTGTGAATGTACGTGGGTTCTTGGGATAATTTGGTTTTCCCCTGTAATATGTAAAATGTTTAATCATGTAAGGGAGATGGAAAACATGCTTTTTTTAAACCTGTATTCATTACAATCATTTGCTTGAAAAATAGACTGTACCAACACTGTAATTTGTGTATTGCCTGAAGGATTTTGCTGAGCTCTGTAAACTGTGAGGGGAAGAATAAAGATGGAGTTAAAATGGGTTAGACGGCAAGCGTCAAGAACGAGAGGATTAGGAAAACACCAAGAGAGACAGATGGGGCATTTCTGACTAGAAATAAGAAAAGAGAATGCAGAACACAGAAGAGTAGAGAAGGAAACCAGCAAGGGAGTGTGAGTGCTTTTCTCCCCTTTACTCTCTCAGGTAAAAAAGTCATAGTCTGTGCCGACCCTGGATTCCGCTGGAGCCCTGAGCTGATGCCTCCCAGGCAGCGATAGCCCATAGCCCGACAAGGGCAGTCAGGGGATAAAGGAGACTTTTGGGGTTGGGGTGCAGTTCATCACCATGGGAAGGTGTGTCACAGGAGAGGCTACTGGCTCAAGTGGGACTCTGGCTGCTTGTCCACATGGCAGACCAAGAGGCAGAAAGCTGTGTGGGCGTGCTCATCACGCTTTCTTCTGCCCCCTCTCTTTGTTTAGCCGCACAATGATGCCACCATGTTCAGAGTGAGTCTTCTCTCTAACTTCTTGGGAAGTACCTTCCCAGACACACCCGAGGTGATCCTAAATTCTACTAGATTGACAGCGAACATCCACTATGGCCGTGTCTGTCGTCATGAACTCTACAAAGCAAAGTCTTGTCGCTACTTCTTCCTTACTGAGAGGGCAAAACGGAACAACTCAGCGGCACAGATGGTGTCTGCGTCACCCCGCTCCAACTGCAGCACAGCACTGCTCATGGCTTAGGGACCGTGCCATACAACGCCAGCATGTGAGCATCACATCTCAGCAGGAAGCTGACGTCTCCGCAGATCTTTACAGCACCGAGAAAGCATTTGCAGCTGCGATGTCCCTGGATCAGCACTGCAGCTCTGAACTGAGCAGGGCACAGTGGCGCACGCCTTTAATCCCAGCACTTGGGAGGCAGAGGCAGGCAGATCTCTGTGAGTTCAAGGCCAGCCTGGTCTACAGAGCTAGTTCCAGGACAGCCAGGACTGTTACACAGAGAAACCCTGTCTTGAAAACCAAACCAAACCAAAACAAAACAACAACAACAACAACAACAACAACACCCCTAAAGAATGGAGTGACTGAAGTGGAGCCTCTGAGTGGACTGTGCCCGATAACCCATTATCAGGAGGGGGACACTGAATTTGACTCCCTGATACGAGCCTCTGACTGCTCAGTGTCCATCCTCCTGCCCTTCCTAGCTACCAGGCTGACTCCAGATTCAGGGAGAGGGTGTTCTCTAGGAATAAATCAGAGAATGATAAAGCAAGGTAACTGGCTTCCTCCTCTGGCCCCACACATGCACACCTGCATATACACATGCAAATATAACACACACATAACTTTCACATATGACACACACCCACACGAAGTAAAAGATGACAATGATAATGGGAATTTCTACTTAGATTTCAATGAGGTCTTCAACACGTGTGACCTCGCCTGGGCTCAGTGGGAGGCAGAGCAGTGTGGGGTTTTCTGATCTTAGAAGGGAGGAGTGACATGGGTGGGGGCTGGCGGGTTGGGGTCAGTGTTCTGAGCACCGAGCCTGTGTGTTGCTTCTCACCCAGCACCCCACAGGGAGAAGGGTGACCTGTGGATCTTGGAAGTATGGAGGAGCCAGGTTAGCCAGCACGGAGCAGTCACAGAGGCACGTGGCACCAGTGGGAGTGAGGGTGGATTTGCTAGCTAATAGATGAACAGAAGGTGAATCACGTCCATCAGGAGGTTAAAAGAAATGCTTATTTTTATGTGTATGGGTGGGTGTTTTGCCTGCCTGCGTGTCTGCATACTACATTCATGCTGTGCCCATGGAGGCTAAAGGAGGCATTAGATCTTCCAGAACTGTAGATTTAGATGGCAGTCAGCCACTGTGTAAGTGCTGGGAATTGAACCCAGGTCCTGTGTAAGGGTGCAGTGATATCTCATTTGTATTTTAATAAATAAAGCTTGCCTGAAGATCAGAGAATAAAACAGCCACCCTGGTCAGCCTTACAGACCAGGCAGTGGTGACACACACCTTTAATCCCAGTAGCCACACTAGCTTGCCACAGAAACCGGGTGATAGTGGTGCACGCCTTTAATTCTGGCCTTAGAGAGGAATGTAAGATGGGAGGAGACAGCTCTCAGTCTCATTCTGAGATTCCTGGAGGCGGGATCGTTCGGATTGAGGTCAAGGTAAGAGCCAGTGGCTGGCTATGCTTTTCTGATGTTCAGGTTGAACCCCAATCCCTGGATGTGATATATATATATCGTGCTACGCAGGGGTAGCAAGCTCTTGTAATGTCTGAGCCAGCTTCATTTGCTTTTGAGACAGGGTCTCTCTGTCCAGTCCTCGCTGACCTGGAACTCACTATGCAGACCAGTCTGTCTTTGAACTCACAGAGACGAGTCTTCTTCTGCCTCTGGAGTGCTGGGGTCCCAAGTGTGTGAGCCACACTTCAATTCATCGAGTGATCCAGCAGCGAATCAAAGCTTTACTACTCAGCTGAGAAGGGAGTTTTTGAAATCTCTTGTATCTCCAGCAGAAAAGAAAAAGAACCCCCCCCCCCCAATGTATAGGAAGTGGTATGTAATTTAGTTACGCCCAAGAATTCAGTCTGCAGCAAGTCTCATTTGCTGTTTACTGAAGTGTGCACGGTGGGAGGCCTGCGCGCCACGAAGCACTCGGATAACTGGTAAACAGAGACGACGACAGTGTGTGCCTGACTAACCCTTCCCCTGCTGCCCAAACTGCAGGCTCTCCATCCGAGCAGCTTTCAGAGGTTTCCAGGCCACCCTCTTAGGAGTAGCGCTTTTCCTTTTAATGTATAAATTGAAATGTGGGTGTTTCTAATCAGCGATTTTAAGGAAAACAATTTCTCAGTAGACTACCGGTTCCTGACTTCATAGCCGTGTGTTGATGTCAACTCGCCTGTCTTCTAGAAGGTGCGGAATGAACCAGTCTCACTTTTCCTCACACATTGCGTAGGCGCCCCGCTGTGAAGAGGGGCTCTAAGAAGCTGGCGGGCTAAGGGGAGGGGCAAAGTTGTGGATTCTTTTGAAAGGTTCACGTTGTTTATATTTCTATGTGTGCTTGTCTGTTTGAACGTGTGCCATGTGTGGGTGGGTGCTGGCAGAAGCCGGAAGGGAAGAGAAGATCCTCTGGAACTGTTGTTACAGGTGGTTTTGAAGTGCGCGTCCTGGGTGCTCTCTCCGAGACAGCTGAGTTGGTTAAGTGCTTGCTGCCTAAGAGGATTGGTGTTAAATCCTTAACACCCACATAAAGAGCCACTGTGCCTGTAATCCTAATGGAGGGGCCGCAAGCGTCCTGGGGCTCGCTGGTCAGCTAGTCTTGCTGAATTGGTGACTTCCAGATTCAGAGATTCTGTCTCAAAAAACACAGTGGCAAGCAACCCAGGAGGACATTGCCTGTTGATTTCTGGCCTCCACACATGCGCACACGGAAGGTCTAGGGCCTCGGAGAACGTCTCCCCAACCTTCTTTTCTTTGGGTAAACCAAAAGCTTTGTAGTTCTGACCACATCAATTATCACCATCCCTCACAGCTTCCCAAAGATCACACCCGAATCATCTATAGACTAGTGCTATCATGCACCAGCATCTCCCGCCTTCACTAGTCTCCTACTTCAATGTTATTTTCCCTTCCCTGAGAATCTGAGGGTAAGGCTGGGTAGAGAATGACACAGAGACAACAGCAGTGGAGTGGAGGACCAACGAGATGAGGACGACAACATCCAGGTTGCATCAGAGTGACAGGTCAAAGCGTTAGATCACACACTCTCTCTCTCTCTCTCTCTCTCTCTCTCTCTCTCTCTCTCTCTCTCTCTCTCTCCCTTCCTCCACAGAAATCAGGCCAGCACCCCCTCCCTTGCAGCTCTCTCCTCTGGGACAAAGAGTTGACAGGAAAGCATGCTGCCCCTCCCTGTGAAGCATTAGGATATGAGTATGGTCCACTTAGTGCCTGCCTTTTGGCATGTAGCCTGAACCTGACTAAGCCAGGGAGTGTGGAGCCGATTTCACCTCCTTCACCCCAAACACTTTTGAGTGAGAACCCCCCCTTTATTTCTCTAGAAGTGCAGGGTCTCTCCCTTCAGGCCCCTGTTGTACTGTACACAGTAGCCGTCTTTTCTGGTGCCTTCCCCCTTCAAGGCCTGATCTTGACGGTCCACAGTCATGGGGCTCTCTCCTAGTAAGGCTCATTCTGAAGGTTAATTTCAGATTAGTTCCTTTCAACCAGATTGCGTTGAGGTGAAATAATTTGTGGACTTAGAGCCATGCACTACCATGTCTGGCTTTTAAGAGTCCTGGGATCCGTCCTTTGGAAGTACCAAACTCTTCATGGCACAGAGGGACAGCCACATTCTTCTCCCTCCCCGAAGAGCTTTGCACCCTAACTGAGGTGAACATCGTCCCCACCCCTGACCTACTGTCAATTCTGTGACTTAATCCTCAGTCAACAAAATGAAGCTGGGCAGAGGTTGAACTAACTCCTAGGTCATATTTCAACAGCCCCATGTGCTCCGTTTCCTCCGTTGGTCACCAACCCCCCTCCCAACAACAGAAACAGACATGAGCTTGCCCACATGTCCATGGAAGGACATGTAGAGGGATGTCTGACTTGCCGTACTTGAGATCATCCTGTGCAGCCTGAGCCTCACACCAGCTGCTGGCTACCCAGTCAGATACAGACTGGTCTATTTACACCCATGCCCACATGGACGCCTTTTCCTGGGGTTCATGTAAGAACCTGGCTTCGCTATTGAAGGGGCTGAGGAGGCAAGCCTGACATACACAGATGACTGTGAGTCTAGAGATAAGAGGTGGCACTGGACATTGGTCCCTAGAACATCTCTGGGGGACCTTCAACTGATTGAATAAGGCCACAGCAACTGGCGGCTGACACCAGTAATATCTACAAAACATTTTCTCAGCCAAAGGAGACTCTTTGGAGAAGATACCAGTAGTGACACAGCCGCTGAGTCCCCACACTCTTTTAAGGGACCCCTCAGATTCCTTGGCTCTTGGAATTAGTCTTGGCTGGGTTAGTTTCTTCTGTCTGTCGTCAGTACTCCATCTTGACTTGTTCCTATCTCCCCAATAAACATCACTCAGTAGTGCCATACCTTAGCAAGGCTGACATATGAGTCTAAACAGCACACACTGTAAATGGAGGAGCCAGCTGAGATCAGCCAACCGGGTGGAACTTGGTGGACACACCCAGCCATACCCAGCCATGCTCAGCCACGCCTCGTGTCCCACCCACATCTGGAGAAATCACCAGGAGATGCTGGCTTACGCCCCAAGGTTCTAGGCAACGGCACAGCACCAGTTAACAGAATCCCAGCTTCTTCTTTTGAAATGATACTTGAAAACCCTCAGCCCAAGAATGGTTGCCCTTTCTATTTCCACTCTGATATGTATACACACACATATATATGTACACACACACATATATGTATATACACACATATGTATGCATGTATATATACACATATACGTGTATAACACAGAAGTCATCTCTCAGCATGGCTTGCAGTGGGACCTCACACAGTTGTGTGCTCCAGGCCACGTGCTGGACCGCGAAGCCAACCTTTAGAGCGCTTCTTTCTTTTCAGACGTTAGCACAGAACTCTGCAGGTGGTAAAGAGAAACATTCGCTGTCTTTTGAAAACGCCTTTGGGGAAGAGTATTTTGGGAATATTTAAAAGGCACAATGACATCACCAGGAATAGCACACATTCAACCACTACCAAAATGCCGGCAGATGCAGGAGCCCAGGAAACTGGCCTGCCCCTTTCGACTTCTGCAAGTCCCTCACAGCAGTCGCACAACAAAGAAACGCCATGATGGCGAGAGAGGACAAATGCTCAGACAAGGCTGCCCTGGGCCCCAGTGAGCACTCAGAAGTGAGGACTTGCCAGTGGAAGGCAGGAGGCTTCCCTTCTCTATGACTGGAGACCAGAGTCTGCCCTCTAGGGATGGCTGCCCCAACACAGCTCCTCGCTGTGCACCACACAGACATTCTTGGCCATGGGGCTGTGTGGGTGTTGACTGCATGAGCCAATTTGTGTGTGTCCCTAGCAGGCGCATGTGCTTAGAGAGTGCTTAGCCTGAATTGACGTAAGAATATCAACCCTCTTAATTTTAAATATTCAGAATATAACATGAAGAAAACATGGGGACAAGAGCAAGCTTTTGTGAGCACAGATTCATGGTTCCTGTCCGATGCTGCAGGACTCAGCTATCCCCCGTCATCTGGATGTGTGCTCTCTTTCCCGGCTGAAGATTTGCTGGCTAACATGGCTCAGATTGGTTTTCTAAGCTTTCGTTCTTTTTGGGAATTCAAGGTCTTGTGTACAGCCCAGGCTTGCCTTGAACTCTTGACCCTTCTGTCTGCCTCCTGACTGCTGGAACTGCAATTACACAGGCGTGCACCACCATGCGCAGCTCCTAAGCCCTTGCTGACTCAGCCCAGCACTTTAGCTGCTTCCTTGCACACATGTTCCAGAGTGGAAGCTGCTGCTGCTCCCGCCTCCTTGGTTGATGCAGAGCAGGAGAAACGCCATTTCTTTCCTCCTATGGTGGCCATGGTGTAGATCTACTGAGGTGCCAAGAGAAGGAGACTAGGATGAAGCATGGGAGAGGGCAGGACGGTCTTCTCGGAAATGCCGCAGGAATTCAGAGCCATCTTCTCCTGCAAGAACTGCAAGCGAGGTCAAGGCCATTGGAAGGCAGGGTCCTCGCTTTGGAGATGGGCACCCCTGTCTTAGACGTGACTGCCTCTGTGAGCTAGAAATCAAAATTCTACCTGTGGAGATGCTGTGGGAAGTTAGTACAACAGTCAACACACCTGTGGAGATGCTGTGGGAAGTTAGTACAACACAACACAAGACCAATAGCTTGGTTTTCTCTGTAGTAAATGCTTAATTACTATTACCAGGTACTCTAAACACAGGATAACCATTATGTCAATAAATATGTCAATATTTTCATTTTTGTGATGGGAGGAACTTAATTTATGAACACACACACACATACACATATGCACGCATGCTCATAGTACACACACACACACTCACAGTACACACACAGCCAGTCATCATACGTGGACAGCAGTCAGACACATTTGCTTCACTTGCGACGTAAACTAGTTGGAGTAGGAGCAGAAACCATGACAAGTACACACTTGGCTCTCCATCAGTTTGGAGAAGCACTGACAGGAGTGGGCACGGAGTCTAAGACATTATCTTTTAAAAAAAAACCCTAAGGTCGGGCGGTGGTGGCGCATGCCTTTAATCCCAGCACTCGGGAGGCAGAGGCAGGCAGATCTCTGAGTTCGAGGCCAGCCTGGTCTACAAGAGCTAGTTCCAGGACAGGCTCTAGAAACTACAGGGAAACCCTGTCTCGAAAAATCCAAAAAAAAAAAAAAAAAAAAAAACCCTAAGGCTGAATTAGGGAGTCAGATCACTGGGCAACTATTTTGAGTCAATAAAATATAGCAGTAGAGAATGTTCTTGCTGAGAGGGAAAGGACCCAGATCCATGTCTTCAGTTCCATTCAAAGGGAACAAACATTGAACGCCTTGGCCGTGTTTTCCTTGGGCATCATTCTCTGCAGAGTTAGATACAGAACAGCAGATCCCTGAAGCCACCGCTCAGCCACGTTCTCTGTTTAGTACTGGGAAGGTAGAGCGCATTCATTACTTTTCTCATTGCTCTGACCGATGTCAAGAGGAGTGACTGAAGGGGGAGAGGTTTACTTTACCCACCGTTTGAGACGGTACAATCTGTCACAGAGGGGAGGCATGGCAGAGGGCGTCCTCTCAGGGTGGGGTGGGGGGGGAAAGGCCGCTGCTCAGTGGTTTTTTTCTCCTTTTTCAGTCTGGAACTCCAGACTGGGGATATTGCACCCCTATTTTGATCTTGCTATCAGTTGATCCTTCCCAAAGGTTTGAGTTCCTCACTCACTCAGCATTTATTAATCCACTCAACTACACAAAATTAACCACCACAGAGACAAGAGGAACTTATTTTTATCTCAAGGAATTTTTCAACCGTAAGTCCCTATCTTAATGAACTGTTTGGGTCTGAAATGGGGGCAGGTGAGAGAGAAAAACATAGCGGAAGGAGCTGCAGGACACACGGCGTAACACGAAATGCATTATCAGGGACCCATCAGGATCTCACAAAGTCAAAATTTCGGTTTTCTTATTCATAAAAAGCAGAGATTAAAATTAAACACATTTAAATAAAAAGATGCTTTGAGGTTCACTGACCTGGTCATCATAATCTGATCCTGTGTCAATGATCTCTCCAGGGTCAAACATCATCGAAGGGTCAAGGTCGCTTGAATCTAAGTTTAAGAAAGACACACTTAGCTGGTGGAGACGGTCTGCGTGTTTCCAAAGCAGTGAGTTCCCCAGCCTCACTGTCCGATTGCTCCGTTAGCTGCACACGCTCTTACGCCACCCTCCATCTGCCGCATTCTGTGTCTGGGCTGGGGTTAGAGGACACAGACATTCTGGACCCTGTCCCAGCCTTCAGAAGAGCAAGCTCTGGAAGAGCCTAACTTGTCCACAACAAGAAACCAGAAAGTGTGAGATACTAAACCTGACCATCAGTGAAGGTGACAGTGGACCTGAGCCAGGAACTTGAAGTTGGAGAGGGAATTTGAGTGTTTAGGAGAGATGGCTTCAGGATGTTCTATGACAGAGACACCAGGAGCACCATGAAGAGAGCAGAAGATCTCCTTTCTAGAAGCTTCCGTGCCTACAAGGGCTGACCTTCCCATTCTAAACCATGACTTTTGCCTCAAGCCTACGGGTGGCCTTAGCCTCAGTTCTAGCTTCATTTCATCTGCTGTGACAAATGCCTTCACAAGGAGACTGAGGAGGACAGGGATTGCTTGGCATTCAACTCCAGCTTTCGCTCCATAATGGAGGGGACGTCAAGAACTCAGGCTCCTTGTCACTCACATTTGTAGTCAAGAGCAGAGAAAGATTAACATCGCTGTCTGCGGCCACGCAGTTGGCCTTCTCTACTCACACACAGTCCAGGGCCCAGCCCAGAAAATGATGTCGCCCATTTTTAGGGTGGGTTTCCCACCTCATTTTATAGTCAGGACAATCCCCACAGACATGTCCACAGGCCAGGAAGATTTAGGCAGTTCCCACAGGCCAGGCATCTAGACAATTCCTCCGCTAAGACTCTTCCATGACTCTAGACTGTGTCAAGCTGACAGTTGAAAATGACCATCCTAGTCCTCAAAGATGAGAGGTTGTCTCTTCCGGGTAGTATAGGCTGCATTAAGCCAGTTGCCATTCATCCCCCAGGCTCAGAGTTAAGCCATTAATTCCTGTCACAGGTTCTCACAGGGCAATGATCTCTCTTCATGACGCTTTCCTGTGGGGAGACACACCACCTACCTCGGTACACACGCCTCCCCGGCAAGGAAAGAGCTGCCCATAAAAGGTTTATGTATTCTGTGAAATAGCAAACCTCCTTCTATTTCACTGTAAACTGGGCTTTGACAAGTCATTCTTGGTTAGATATGAAAGTTTAATGGAGCATATTTTCACAAAACAGTACCCACTTCATCCACTTCTCATAAACAGAGCACCCCAGAAGTAGTGATTCATAGTCATTCGAATTCCCGAGGCAAAGTGGGGTCTCACCCAGTGTCTCCACTGGCTTTACCCTTTCATCCCTTCCCTTCCTCCCTGTCCTTCACCCTTTCTGCAGATAAGCCTCAGTCCTCAGGTCAGGCTGGCTCTGAATTTGGGAAGTGCAGGTGTGCACCATTATATGCTACTGACTGTTGCTAACCCTACTCTCCACCAAACTGAGAAGGTACGCACTGTTAGACCATTGTTTGTGGTTTTCATAGTCTCTTCTATGTTCCTAGGACAGTTTGACCAAACTGAGAAGGTACGCATTGTTAGACCACCGTTTGTGGTTTTCTTAGTCTCTTCTATGTTCCTAGGGCAGTTTGACTGCATATCGCAGGATGATCTCAACTTGGAGCAGGTGCTACTGGGTGACAGCAATGACAGAACTCTGAGCTTCCATTTCTCTGTTCACTCAGCCACCCAAAGGGCTCTACCCAGACCGCCGTTCAGTACAGTAAGCTACACGGACAAGGACTTGGAGGGCATGGCTGTCCATTCAGCATTCTGAGACAAGAAGGGAACAGTAATGCATTTGGAGGAAGCACATTGCAAGGGGATGTGGAAACATCAGAGGTGGAAGAATGGAATCTAGTTCAAGACAGGATAATCAAGTTTCTTTCTAGGCGGGTTTTGTGGACAGCGGTGTTAAAGACAACCTGAATGAATGTGTTGGCTCTCCTTAGTCACAGAGTGGATGTTGTCTTCTTGACTAGTCAAGTGGAGGAAGGCGTATGGGTGGATGTGTTTCTCTCATCTCTGACTGTCCTTTGCTTCCTAGCGAGTCCCCAGGATCTGAACACAAAGTCTTGGTGAACATGCGGCAGCAAGGAGTTCCTTGTCCTACTTATTTTGTGGCATTGGAAACCATTCTTCCAATTGGTTTCAAGAAGTGCAATCTGAAGAGCCCTTAAACAACCCACCAAGTAGGGACCACATGCTAGCCTTGGAAACAGCAGCAAATTCATTAGAAAATTATTTCCAATCACATCAGAACAAAAAGCCTTTTGATTAAAACAAACTTCCCTCTTAGGAGGAGGAGGAGATTGATGAGCCTTCCTAATCAAGGGCTCTGACAGAAATCTCACTGTATTACTAAGGGATGGCAATTCTTGACAGACTGTTGCCCCTGGCAACCGTAGTATTAATATATCTCGGATGATAGACAAAGGGTATCATTATCAGCTCGGATAATGATTGAATGGCTTCCATTTTTCAAAGCACTGGTTGCTCAGTTTTCTGGAAATTGGGACTTTCCTAATAGCCCAAGGCTCAGCAACCGAGTGAGGGAGACAAATGCTGGTGTTCCCCATCTATCTTCTAACCAGTACACAGCCACAAAAACACTAGACATGACTTTCTTCCTCAGAAACGACCACAGAATTCAGACATTTGGAAAAAGTTTGGCTTTCATTCTCCCCCATTTTGAGTTTTCAGTTTCTTTTCAGATCTAAAGATACCCCCTCCCTTTTAGATAACAAAGACAGGTCTGATCTGCAATGGCTCCCCACTTCCTGAGACACGCGGTATCACTTGTGTTAATGTAAGGGGACCTTCAGCACGTTGTTAAGTGGGAACCAGAGACAAAGGGCTTTTAATAGGCAGCAGAGGTGAACCAGACCACATTGCTCTCAGGGACAGTGTCATAGGTGCCAGTCTAAAGTTGCTGGAAGACACTCCTGCCATTTGGAGACTTCCTGCAATGGAGCTTCATGCGCCACAGAGGACGGCACTGAATGAGACTCTTCCACCCCTCTGACTCTGCCCCCTTAAGGGGAGCAATATCTCCTGTCCCTATATCCATTAAACTATTGGATTATGCTTCACGATGAAATATCAAAACACAATTCAGAAATGAAAGGCATTCATTTATGTTTTATTTGTTTAACTATATAAATATGTGTTACCTTCGTTTATGCCGTATTTAATGCTGTAAAGATGTGTATTCCTTTGTTTATGAATAGACGTGCTACATATTTTTATGTTATATTTGTTTAATGATGTAAAGATGTGTTGCATTTGTTTTACTTTGCCTGTCTGAGGCACCTGATTGATCTAATAAGAAATGGAATGGCCAATAACTAGGCAATAGAAGGATAGGCAGGGTTGGCAGGCAGAGAGAATAAGTAGGAGGAAGAATCTAGGCTTGAGAGAGAATGAGGGAGATGCCAGGGGCCAGCCAGCCAGGCAGCTGCCAGTCAGTCAGACATGGAGGAAACAGGAAATTAGGATGTACAGAATGAAAGGTAAAAAGCCTCAAAACAAAACATAGATGAAGAGAAACAGGCTAAGTGAAGGTATAAGAGCTAGTGGGACAAGCATAAGATAGGGTGGGGCATTCATAATTAATAATAAGTCTATGTGTCATGATTCAGGGGCTGGCAGCCTGAGAAAGTCGCTACAGGTTACCGTGAAGCTATGGGATGGGACAGGTGACCCTGGAGCTGTGGGTTGGGATGGGTGTAGCTACCAGAGAATGCTTTCTCCAGGTAGAACAAGACAGAGTTGCAGGAGACAGAGGGGCCCTGAGCACTATAACCTTCTATAGCCACACAAAATATGGGGCAGACTGTATTTTTTTTTTTTTTTTTTTTTTTACTGTGGAGACGTATGTGCTATGTTACATTATGATGGCCAAAGATTTCTGTGTGCTATGGCAAGAAAAACATCAGCAAGTACTCAGGGAGAGGTTTTCAGTCTTTCCTTTCTATTTGATTTTTTTATCTTTACTTTTGAATCAAGGCTAAGAATCGGGAAGCCCAGTCCCATAGCAGCTGGTGGAGCCTCGGCCAGCGATAAAAACCCTGGGCCATTTGGCAGATGATTCTCATATCTGATATCAAAGGGTGTGGTGACTTACCTGTCGCAGCCTCTTTGTTTGGAAATAACTTGTTGTCGACTGCCACGCTGATGTCATAGAACACGGCATCCTCATCGCGGTCAGCATCAAACTGGGGAAACCAGGGCAGACAAGTTTGCAACATGAGACCCATAAATGAGTTGAGTCTGAAGTACAGTGAGCATGTGCCATATAGTCGTGTCTATGATGAGACAGGAACTATTCAGATCTCTAGCCAGATGGGGAAGGGCAGTAGGAAGAAAATGTTCATTCGCTATGGCTAAGAAAAATGGGCAACATTTTCTCAATACATAAAGCAAGTTCTGGAAGATAATTAAAATTTACTTATGGCTTTGTGATTTGATTTTTCTAATAAAAAATAAAAATGTATAGTTATAAACAACAGGGGTAGATATTTCTGTTTATCTACCATTTATTTATTGTGTGTATATTATATGAGTGTGCACAAGTATAAGCAGGTGTGCATGCATACCTGTGTGCAAGCATGTGGAGACTGGAAGTTGATGTTTGATGTCTACATTTCTTTGAATTTTTTACTATAATTTTTTGTGTGTATATATGTGGTGTGTACATGTTATAGATGTACACTACTGTGTCTGTCTGGATTACAGATTCACATTTCTGTGTCCGGCTGGATTACAGATGCATACTTCTGTGTCTGGCTGGATTACAGATACACACTTCTGTGTCTGGCTGGATTACAGACACACACTACTGTGTCTGGATTAGAGACGCACAGTGCTGTGTCTTTCTGGATTACACACGCACATTACCGTGTCCAGCTGGATCACAGATACACACTTCTGTGTCCGGCTGGATCACAGATACACACTATTGTACCTGGCTTTATTCGGGCCTGGGGATCCGAACTCAATTTCTCGTGCTTGTGAACCAAATGCTTCACCCACGGAACCAGCCCTTTTCTTATTCGTAGGATTTTTCACAGAACAACCTGTTTATGTCATTTAATGCAAGAGGACTGGAGAGGCCAGATGGAAATTTTCCTAGTCTGACCACAGAACGCATATTCACACGGAAAGACAAGCGAAAGCACAGCTTCCCAAAGCACGGATGAAGCATCCGCACCAGGAAAGAGAATGACAGTAGTGGGAGCGGAACGGGCATCATCCATGCAGCATGACGGTGTGCACGTTTTCCCGGGCGGAGAGAAGTCTTTGTCTTAGTTTGACCACAGCTTCTGGAATCAACAGGCTGTGCAAAGCTCCCTAGGGACGCGGCCTTTCCCACCTCCCTCTCTGCTACCCTCCCAGGAGTTCCACCTCCAATGGGCAGGAACCGATTCAGTCCTCCTTCGAGAGTCCACCTTTGACTAGAGTTAAGGATGAGTTTGAGAGGAAACCAATGGGCTGAGTCTTTAGCATTGTTTCAACGTCTGCTGAGCGCATTCTCCAGCCTCAGGACAGGCTCTAAAAGACATTCTCTTCTCCCTTGCCTCAGGTCAGAAATTTCAACCAAATAATCTCCCCGTGGCCACCTCTCTCTGCCATGGAAGGGCCCTTAGATTCAAACAGCCCCCCCCTCAATGCTCCATGAGAGCCGTCCTTGGGAATGTATAGGTGCTTGTCATCTGCTGGTGAGCCAGAGAAAGGCAGATCCCTGGGGTTTGCTGGCTAGCCTGACCGAATTGGTAAGCCCCAGGTCCCAGTGAAAGCTCCTGTCTCAAAAACCAAGTGACGGATCCACAGTAAAAAGAACTAGCTGCTCTCCCAGAAGACCCGAGTTTGATCCCAAGCACCCAGTGACAGCTCAGGGCATCTATAGCTCCAGTCCCAGGCTATCCAATGTCCTTGGGCAATGAACACACGTACCCCATAGATATAACCCGCATGCAGAACACCTGATCACATTAAATAATAATAAATAAGTCTCAAAAGCCAACCAAACAACAACAAGGTGAATGGCTACTGAGGAATGACATTCAAAGTTGATATCTGGCCCCCACATTCATGTACACATACATCTCCATGCACATGTGCATCTGAGCACATGCTCACACGCACACACGCTCTCTGTCACAAATTTGAAAGTTCCCTCTAAGTCACAGGCTGCTTAGTGTCTTTTTTGCTTTGTCTTTTCCATTTTCTAGGTTAAAAAAATGCATTAAAGATTGCATTAAAACCACAACACTTTAAAGACTTATGGTGCCTGCCATGAGGTCTGCAGACATCAGCGGTGGATTTGGGGCCAAAGGAATCTCTTCGCAGGACTGAGTTTCCAAATCCACCACAGAAGACGAAAGAGACATACCTACACAAAGGGGCAGGAGGGGTGAGCACGGGGAGGTTTGTGTCTGAGACAGGGCATCCCTGTACTTTGATTTGAATTCCTGCAGCTCAGACCTGTGGACTCAAGCTCTGTAGAAGATATTTCTTTATAGAAGAAATAAGGGCAAGATGCAGAGGAGAGGTCTAAGTTCCAGCAGGGTTCTGTGCAGAGTGGTACGTGCAGGGCACGTGGAAGCTGCAGATGGCCAAGTCCAAGACTCATGGTCTCCACCTTCTCTTACTGAATTCATACGCTCAATCAACAGCGTTGTTGGGAAAAGCAATCAGAGTAAAGAGATTCCAGACACGCCTCTTAGGATATTTATAAAATGCTTCCAGAAGAGAAAACTCCTTAAAGTCAAAGTCTTAACAATGTAACTGTGACTTTGGTTGGTTTGGTGATAGATAGGAAGGCAGCTCGATAATTCTGGTTACCTAATAACACTAGCTCAGAGAATATTCTTCACTGTCTACATCAACACAACACCAGCACGGCGCGAAAGATCACAACACACATCACTATTGGTTGAAAAACTACTTCACCATGATGGTCGTCTGCCGTGTATACTTCAGCCATTCAGCCTCTGCAACGGCAGCGTGAGAAAGCATTCCCATACATGTAGTCCATACCACGTGGTTCCCATACATGTCGCCCGGTCCAGCAGCCTGCGCACAGGGACACCCTCTCTCACACAGGACTGTCACCGTCAGGCTTGAAACCACCTCTGCCTGACATGCCACTCTGTAGTGGGCGCTTGCTAGTGTGTGGGAAGTACGTGTGAAGCTGCGGGCTCATCCCTGGCACTGTATAAAACAGCCAAGCCATCAGACAGAACAAAGACAAGACTGAGGCTGTGAGGGATTAAATGACCCTTCTAAGGTCATGGAAGTGCAGAGCCAGGGGCTGGGCACACTGCTGGCCACGCCCAACCATGGGCTCTATCAGCTGCCCATACTGTGAGACCAGCACTCAGCTCCCCCTGGCAAGTCACTGAAAAGTATTGAATGTTGGGTATCGTTGCTCACTTCCGTAACCCCAGGATGTGGGAGCCCTGGCCGAGAAGAGAAGGAAGTTTGTGGCCAGCCTGGGCTACATAGCAAGACTCTGTCTCTAAGAATAACAACTTCCTTCCTCTTCCATTTAAAATTTGGTGTATGTGTGAGTTTGTGTGTGTGCGCGCGCATGCATGGGTGTGTGCTGTGAGCGTGACTGCGTATGTATGTGTACATGCTTCTCTGTGTGTACACATGTGTGTGTACATGTGTGTGTCCCTCTGTGTGTATGTGTACATGCTCCTGTGTGCGTGTGTGTGTGCAGGCACACATGTGCCAGAGAGCACTTCTGGAAGTCCAAGGACAACTCTTATGAGTCTCCTTCCACCCTGCCAAGACAGAGTCTCTCTGTTTTTTTCTGTTGCACTGCACATACAAGGCTCACTACACATGAGCTTCTGGGCAATTCTTTTTCCTCCTTCCATCTCTTCATAGGACTGCAGGGATTACAGACGTGAGCCACTGCTTTGGAGTCTTGTGGGCTCCAGTGATCGAACTCAGGTCATCAGGCTGGTGAAGCAAGTGTCTTCACCTGCCGGTTTCCCTCAGCCCCCCATTGAGCACAGTCCGTATGGTGATTCAAGGGAGGAATACTAATCCATGTTGGTTTTACCCTGCTATAGCATGGCTAAGGGAAAGAAGGGGTTAAAATGAGAAGATGGAGAAAGGGAGCCATGCTCTTTGGGCTGAGGACCACACTGTGCCTTTCCTACTTCTCACTGCGCTCAGCAGTGTTTGAGCTGTCAGTCAGCCTCCAGACACCAAAGAGAGTCGACCAGAAAGCTAACTTAATTAAAGTTCCCTTTTCCCTTACTATTCTCTCTTTCCTCCCAGCATTCTTACAATCTGAGGCTTTCAAAAAAATCTCAAAATTGTTAGATAAAGATTCAAACCTTTGTCAAGAAAGTTTGCAAAATAAGGAAGCTCGAGCCATGAAAGACAAATTTCAGCTTCATGTGATACACATACTTTTCCTAAGTCTAGGCTCTATTGTCTGCTCTCGAGTTCTGAACAGCACCCTGGAAGGCTGAAATGCATGCACGCACACACACACACACACACACACACACACTTTTGAAGCCATAAGATATGTGACTGGAGCTAATTTTAGTCCTAGAAGATGGAAGATCAGGCTCATTCCAGTTTTTGTTTGTTGGTTGTTGTTCTTTTCCTTCTCTTCCATATTAATCTTTCTCTTAGTTGAGATGCTTCATCCAGTCATCACCATCACCACCATCACCACCACGACCATCAACACCACCACCACCATCACCATCACCACCACCACCATCACCACCACCACCACCATCACCATCACCACCACCATCACCACCATCATCACCATCACCACCACCACCACCACCATCACCACCACCATCACCACCACCATCATCACCACCACCACCACCATCATCACCACCATCATCATCACCACCACCATCACCACCACCACCATCATCACCATCACCATCATCACCATCATCACCATCACCACCACCACCATCACCACCATCATCACCACCACCACCATCACCATCATCACCATCACCACCACCACCACCATCACCACTATCATCATCACCATCACCACCACCATCACCACCACCACCACCATCATCACCACCACAATCATCAGTCAGTGCTGGAGATGGAACCCAGGGCCTGGCACCCACTAGTCTAGAACTCACCCCAGGCTATCTTTTCCTTTCATTTCCTGGCATTCTCTAGCCTGAGGCTCAATTGTCAGCAAAAATAAATAAATGTTTCTGTCTTCTTGACTAGCTACAATGGCCACATATGGTCAATTCATAATTGTGTGAAAGAGTCAATGGAAATCAAATAGAATTAAAGAGATCAGCTTAGAAAATTGAAAACTATGGGAAATGTTTCTGACAGAGGAGCTCAGGGCAAGCTGATGAAAGGCATGGAATCAGGCAAGAAAGGGGGGCAGTTTTCAGTCAGCGCACACTGCGGTAACACTAAGGGATCACCCTTCTTGCAAATCTAACAGCACTTAACATTTATGGAAGCATTTTGTTGGAACAGTGACAATCAATCTGGATAGTCAGGGCCAAGACAAAGCATGCTTTAGGGATGCTGGGGCCGGGGGACAGTAGTAGAATGGGGTGGGACTTGGTCAGAGGCTGCAAGGATCAGCATGCCTTTGTACCGGGAGGACTAGCAAAATGAAGAAGGGAAGGGCTCCAGGGAGGGGCACAGCAAGGAGAGGGAAGGGAGGTTGAAAGGCAAGTTGTCTAGGATAAAGCAGTTATGCACAATCTTTTTTCTAGAAGGTATTTCAAGGTCTGCTTTAGATTCAGGAGCTTGCTACTCTCCCGGGAACCTCTGGCCATGTATGCGAAATGAGTGGGTACCATGTATGTACACAAGAATGGGACAGGAGAACTTGGGTGTGTAACACGCATTTACCATTTATTCCAGCTAGGTAACAGGTAATCACCGCCAAACATCCCTGTGGAGTTATAGAACAATGTGAAATATTGATTGCCACAAGAAATAGTTGGCCTAGAAAATAAGTACTTTTGAGGGTCATAGGCCCAGTAGAGAAAGTGGCTCGAATAAGACCTTAGGTTTTTCTCTCTACAGTATTTGTGCTTTTAAAAGCTAAGTTATTTCAGCTCTGGAAAGAACCAAACCATGTTCTTAATTATCTTGTTTCTCTTCCTATTTTTAGCTGGAGAGTTATTGCCGACTTCTGAGCCCTTTCAATGCCCATCCTCACTTGTTCCTTGGCGCATTATCCTCAGCTCTAATATTCTGTGGTGTTTGTATCAGATTCCTCCTTAAGAAAACCAACCAACCAACCAACCAACCAACCAACCAACTAACCAGCCAGCCAGCAAACCAACCAACCAACCAGCCAGCCAGCCAGCCAGCAAACCAACCAACCAACCAACCAACCAACCAACCAACTAACCAGCCAGCCAGCAAACCAACCAACCAACCAGCCAGCCAGCCAGCCAGCAAACCAACCAACCAACCAACCAACCAACCAACCAACCAACCAACCAACCAACCAACTAACCAGCCAGCCAGCAAACCAACCAACCAACCAGCCAGCCAGCCAGCCAGCAAACCAACCAACCAACCAACCAACCAACCAACCAACCAACCAACTAGCCAGCCAGCCAGCCAGCCAGCAAATCAACCAACCAACCAACCAACCAACCAGCCAGCCAGCCAGCCAGCCAGCCAGCCAGCCAGCCAGCCAGCCAGTCAGCCAACCAACCAAGAAAACCCAGGCTGATCTTGGCTTCAGAGCAATTAACTTCTCAGCCAGATGGCCCAAACGATAGAGATAATTACAGAGTGGAAGGGCTGTTAAAATTCCTCACTGGCTCGTTGGCTAATTGAGCAATTTCGCCCCAAGTTTTGGGAAAACATAAATGTATGAGAAGGAAAAGACGAGCAAGAGTGGAACGTGATTTGTAATACTGAGATAAAGAGACAGACTTCACAATCTGTAGATGCTTCAGAGGCTAAGACCTCATGCGTGTGTAAATGACTCAGCCAGCAGGACAGCTGATTATTACTCTATTGGTCTGCTGACCTGGGCCTATGACATGTGTCTGGGATGGTGAGGAATGAAGCTCAGAAGTTTTGTAGGTGACAGTTAAGTACCAACATGAAAAGGCTGGATACCCTTGATTTAGGGCTTTGACAAGCTGCAGGTGGAAAGAAAGACTGGTTGCTGTCTAAAAGCAACACCTCCATCTTAGTAGTTGAAATTCCATTCCCTAGAAAAGCAGTTTTATCAGCCTCTATCGTTCAACCAACTACACTCTTAGCTGGTGCAGCCACAGGTGGGGGCAGGGCTGATCTAGTGGGGGTCGGGGATGCGGTAGTTCTTTTAGGCAATCGTTGATCTGGGAAACAGAAGAGGAGTGAGGCTGGGTGTCCTGATGAAGAAAGCTCACCAACCGCATTCAAGGAACTGCCCACATATGTCATTTTTGTAGTCAGTCTGTACCCTGCCCTAAGTTACTCCATATTGGGTAACACAATGGTTTTCAGGCTGTGTCTTGCCTTCGGTTACTTGCCCTGGGTTATAATCAGCATTTGGCACCATGTTGAGTGCAGATGCAGAGGCAGGAAGACTGTGCCTTGCTGTGCCTGTAAACACCAGTGCCTATCCAGCACCATCAGAGACACAGACTGGTAACTACCCAAAGTACCACTATAAATCAATCAAAGTTCACTGGGAACATATAGACATACGGGTGCATTCAAATTCTATCAGTACACTAGGCTCAGAACTTACCAAATCCACAAGCCTATGAAAGGATGTGACACCCTCCCCAGGACCCTGCAGGAGGAGGAGAATGTCAATACTGTGATGGTGAACGCTGTCACTGACACCTGGGATGTGCATCAGGGCTCGAGGACTGACAGGCAGACCACTCCTAACAGTCCCTCGGGCCCCACTTCTCCTGGGTCTCACTGCTGGTGAGGTCTTACAATTGCCATCTGTCCAACCATTTTGTTTGTACTCAGTCCTACACTTTGCCTCTGTGGCCTCCATCGCCCGTATTTAGCTTCTTTAGCTTGGCTTGACCATTAGGTTTGGTTCAGATTTGTGACCCTGGGCCTTGTCTCTGTTTTCAAGGCTCCAATAACGTGAATCTAATGAGGCTGATTAAGATCTTAATTACCTATTGCAGTAGCAACTCTCTTTGCATCTCTATGGGTAGTCTTGGGGGTGGGTTTGGAACTCTGAACACTACTGTGGCTTCTTTAACCTTTTGTAGCTAGTCTCTCTCTCTCTCTCTCTCTCTCTCTCTCTCTCTCTCTCTCTCTCTCACACACACACACACACACTCATCTCTCTGTCTCTTGCTCTCTCCTCTCTCTGACACACACGTCTCTCTTCTCCTTTGCTATGTAATGCGTGATCTGAGAGTTAACATCAATAATTAAGATTGTAATAAAGAACTGTTTCCCAATGGCCAGATATTGAGGGAAATTGGGACTATTAACTGTCATCAACAAAGCTTATTAACTTACTGTTATGTAATGAATTCCAACATTGTAGAGAGACATACATACTGTTGTATGTTTCTAACACAGCACGCTCACTGCATCCTGGCTCTGTCTTCTTCACCTGTTTGATTTGGTTACCTGCAGTTAATTTTCTGTTAAGCAGGCCTCAAGCCTCTCTGTGTTCATAAGCCTGAGCCCCTGGAAGAATCCTTCCTACCCTAAAAAGCAACAATGACAGATTCTGTTCTGGAAAGGTATGACTTCACTCAGACAAGGTGACCAGTGCGTTGGGGCAGCACTTAGCTTCCCTGTGGCCTGTTCGTCTCCAACTTTTCACTGCTGCCATTAGGATATAGTCTACCTCTTCTTAAAGACTAGAATTGGCGGGCTTCCCTACGGAATACAGGGTGTCTTACATCTGCAACTCAACAGGCTTCTGCACATTTGTAGAGAAAGCATCCTGCTTGATGCATGGCTTCAGCTGGAGACCGACCCCCAACCCCCACTAGAATCTGTTAGGAGCTATAAGAGCCCAAGGTTCTGTCTGGGAAAAACAAATGCTAATTACGGATGCAGTCTTGGGCTTTGTAGAATGAGGCCAACCTGATCACAGAAAACAAGAGAACTGTCAGCATCTACAACGCAACAAAGAAACATAAAATTCGCCAAGGTTTGCAGGACATCTTCCTTTCAAACAAAGCTCCACTCTTAGCCTAAAAATAATCCACCCTATCCTTGGTGAAATAGAGGATTGGTGTCTGGATAAGACCTTTCTCCAAATATCTCTGGTCTTTTTTTTTTTTTTTTTTTGAGCTTTAGTTGCTGCCTTCATTGAAGAGGCACTGGAGGCAATTCTAGCAGGGTTCTAGCAGGTCTGAGCATGTCAAACATGGCTCTGACAGGCCTTGCCTGTCCCCTGTTTCCTCTGCCTTGCTAGCCACCAAGGTCTATTCCCTTATTTGGCCACTTCCTCATCCTTCTGAGGTTGACTACCAAGGTCCAGCTATCAAAGTATTGAAATCCAGTAATCAAAAGCCTCCTTTTAGATACCTTAATTAACACACCCAATCAAAATTAACCAACTTACCCTAACCCAGGGTTTCCCCTTTCCCTTTTTAAACTGTCATTTGTGTATGGGCACGCCTGTCTCCTCTCAGTCCTTTGTCCCTGTAGGCAAATGTCACCCCCCCCACCCCACCACTGTCTTGTTCCTTTCCCCTCCTCCCTCATCCTCTGTCTCCTGTCTTTGTCTCTTATTTCCTTCCTGCCCCTGGTCAACTGTGGGGCAAATAAACCTCCTTTGTGCTGAGAACATGGTCTTGGGCTGTCTTGTGCCAACTCAGAGGGCCTTTCATGGTAGTACCTCCAGTATTATAAAATGCTTTCTTGAACTTAAAGAATATGTAAAAGGAAAGCCTGTCACTATTTCCTGAACAAAATGTCGGAAAGGGAGGTTGAGGGCAAAGTGATTGTTTTGATGAGAAAGTAACAGCGACAGCATTAACACTAACACCAGGTCACCAGGCCTGATGTTATCCACGAGTCACACACGCACCTCACAGCAAAAGTCAGTGTTCCTTTGGCCACTGAAAAGCCATTTCCTTCTGGCATAAAACCATGACCTATTTAGCCATCTTCTCAGGCAATGCAGAGCCATTATTAGGAGTACACAGACTGGCTTCACAATTAGCACAGCTGAACAACAGGGGTGAACGCAGTGCCTGAACAGACGCAGATAGATCAATGTAGGTTTTCTCTTTTTAAAATTCAGGTACATAATTGTCCAAGATTCATGAGCAGCCACATCCTCATTTCCCTTAAAATACTATTAGTATTCACTAAATGTGCTGGTTTAGTCTTTTTCTTAGTATATCTAGTGGACAACAGAGGGGTTTGTTTAAGTTTTAAGCCGGTCATCTCCATGGCATGGAACACACCAGCAATTATCCATCAGCAGAGCCAAGCAACTCGTTAGGGAGGCCCCCACTGCATTAAAGGCTCCCCACCATTCCATTCATGAGGTTTTGGATTTGGAAATTTGTGCTTCAGAGGAATAATGAAAAATTAGTGTCTATTTTCATTGCATGCCTTCCAGTAACTTCTACAACATACTTTTAAGCACAGCCAGGCCTAAACATAAACAACCAATTTAGAGTGTGTAATTATATTTGTACACAGTAGTTAATCTACCATAGACAAACATGCCAAGACCTTCTGTTCTAGATGTTTCAACCGCTCTGCATGACCTTAGGGTTCTAGGATCTGACTGACAAGATTGTAAAAATATTCCCGACAAAGTTCATTTCACACCACTATTGTTAGTACACAGAAAGAATATATAACATCAGGGAAGGGTCAGGCGATGATGGTGCATGACTTTAATCCTAGCACTCAGGAGGCAGAGGCAGGCAGATCTCTGTGGGTTCGAGGCCAGCCTGCTCTACAGAACTAGTTCCAGGACAGCCAGTGCTACGGAAAGAAATCCTGTCTTGAAAAACAAAACAAAACAAAAAAACCATCAGGGGAGGCGAAAGATGCAAGACCCCTCACATGGCTTTGGTTACCCAGTGTTGAAGGCCTGCCGGCACGGGTCTAGCTGGATTCCGAGAAAGCTTGCTAACAGACGTGTGGATGAACTGATGATGATTCAGAGAACACACAGGCCACTTTACTCCCTGATGCAGCAGTTAGCCCTGGACAACACAGGACAGAGATAGCGTGACTGCAGTTCCCCTTCTTCCCCTAATGACAATGTCTCCTAATACAGCAGTTTGTCTGGAGCTGTGAAATATTAATGTTACTATGGAGACCAGTGGGACTGGTATGAACACGCAGTGAGTGTCCGAACTTTTCTTCTTCTCATGAGGGATATGTGTGTCTGTGTGTGCACATGTGTGGTATACCTCTGTGCCTGTGTAGTGTATGTGTGCACACATGTGATGTACCTGTGTGCATGTGTGGTGTATGTGTGCCCGGGTGTGTACGTGTGTGGTATACGTTGCTTGCCTGTGTGGTATATGTGCGCACATATGTAGTGTAACTGTATGCATGTGTGGTGCATGTGTGCCCATATGTGATGTACCTGTGTGCATGTGTGGTGTATGTGCGCTCATGTCTGCACATGTGTGGTGTACCTGTGTACACGTGTGGTGTATGTGTGCTCATGTCTGCACATGCATGGTATATCTGTATGCATGTGTGGTATATGTGTGCACATGTGAGGTACATGTGTGCATGTTTAAGGACAGACGTTGGTGTCAGGTGTCTTCCTCACTCTCTACATCATATTTTAAGACAGTTTCTCACAGAACCCAGAGCTCATAGATAGTCAGGAATGGCTGGCTGATGAGTCCTGTTGCCTCCCTCCCCTGCTCTAGAGTTACAGATGTGTGTGACCACATCTGGCTTTTACATGAACATTGGGCATCTGGACACAGGTCCTCAGCTTGAGTGGCAGGTACTTTATAGACTGAGCCATCTTCCCAGCTCCGCTTTGCACTAATTCCATTCTCGGTCTTACGGAACAAAACTAATGCCACACAATGGAGAAAGAGAGACTCGAGTCTTGAGTCTGCTACAGTCACTCTTTAAAAAAAGAAAAATAATCTTATTATTTTATGTGTATGCATGTTTTGCCCGCATGTATGTATGTGCACCTTGTGTGTGCCTGGTGCTCGTGGAAGTCATAAGAGGGCATCAGATCCCCTGAGACTGGAGTTACAGATGGTTGTGAGCCACCATGTGGGTACTGGAAACTGAACCTAGTCCTTTGCAGAAGCAAGCGTTTTCAACGCTCAGGCAGTTCTCCACTCCCTCCCAGCCTCTTATATATATGTGCATGGACACAGAATTTCTAAACAATATCATTGTCAGCGTGTCATTATGCCACAGCAGGATGCCAAGAAAAAAAGCAGCCAATAAAGCCATGCTAGGAAAATGTATCCAGGCTGTGGTTTTAGCAGACAAATTTTAACTCAGAAATGATGGCTCTCTTGCTCTAAGCAACAACAGATTACTGATGGGAAAGTCGCTCTTAGACAAAAGATCAACAAGAGGATTGTTATTTGCTTTCCAAATGACTTCAATATTTAAAAAATCCTATAAGGCAGATACCAAGCCAGGCTAACTCAGCAGAAGGAACTTTGAGCTTCAGGCAGCCTTGCCTTTCTCCCAGCTGTGCCCTGAAGTCCGTCCCAATGGCTCTGACTTCTCCCTCTACACATGGGCTCACACTGGACACAGCCGGCTCTGGCCGACTCAGAGTCCCCCAGGGTTTGGGAATCCGTGACCAGCACAATCAGCTACTTTCCTCACCTGCTCCTCTAAGAATGCTTCGCAGAATTGCTCCCTTTGAGCCTACAGGGGCTTAGCGAGTAAAAGACTTGCCATGTAGTCTGACAGCCTGGGTTTGGCTCCCAGAACCCAGGTTGAAAAGCCACATGTGGCGGTGCTTCTGCAGACTGAGCACTCCTGCCATGAACAGTGGACACGGGGTGGTCCAGGAGCCAGCTGGCCTGGTGTGCACAGCAAAACAAAGGGGAACTTCACAAGGTGGAGGAGAGGGTGTGCTTCTGACCTGCACACACACAGAACACATACACACATATACACACATCACACACATTACACACACATACCACACATATACACACAGTATCCCCCCACACCACACACATATAATGTACATGACATACATACATACATATCACACATATATACACCCTACACACCACACATACATATACCACCCATATACACACACAACATACACAATACATACACACACCACTCACATACCATACATACTGCAAACACATACACACACACATCACACACACATATAGTCACCACACACTAATAATAACAATAAACTAAGTAAGAAATCACACCTCTCTCATGTACATATTCCAAATACCAAGCAAGACCTGAGTTCCTTTGCTTGGCCCTCTCAGTTTAGCAAAGTTAACACATGTTGGTGATACAGCCTAGACATTCCCAGAGACACTCGGCATAAACTGCTAGTGTTTTCAAGGGTGAAAAGATTGTGGGTTTCTAAGTTTATTATTTTTAATCTTAACAACGTGTGTGTGTGTGTGTGTGTGTGTGTGGTGTGCATGTGGTATGTGTGTGTGTGGTGTGTGTGTAGTGTGATGCACACGGAGGCCAGAGGACACCTGTGGGAGTCAGTTTTCTACTTCCAAGGATCCAGCTCAGGCTGCAGACTGGATGGTAAAGGCTTTGCCATGCTGAGCCGTCTGACCGCCCCACTGGCTGGGTGTTTTCAGTCGTAGTTCATCCATCCCTTTGTCCCATCCTCTGTCCCTCCCTCTGTCCCGCCCATCCTCTGTCTCTCCCATGGTCCCTCCCTCCCTCCCTCCCTCCTTCCCTTCCTCTGTCCTACCCTCCCTCCCTCCCTCCTTCCCTTCCTCCATCCTACCCTCCCTCCCTCCCTCCGTCCCACCCTCCCTTCCTCCCTCCATCCCTCCATCCCTTCCTCCGTCCCTCCCTCCCTCCTTCCCTCCCTCCCTCTCCCTCCCTCCATCCTACCCTCCCTTCCTCCATCCTACCTTCCCTTCCTCCATCCTATCCTCCCTTCCTCCCTTCCTCCCTCCCTCCCCCTCCCTCCCTTCCTCCCTTCCTCTCTTTTCCAGCTTCATTCCCGTTCCCTTTCTTCCTTCAGCAGCTTGCTGTGTTGTCTGCGCTGGCTTCTACACTCCATACTATTCCTCCCTGAACTCCTCAACTGAAGCCTACGCCATTTCCTCCTGAGCTCTGAGTCACTGCTGGTCTGTCATTGTTATTTAGTTTTTAAAATATGCTGCCTTGATTATTGTCTTCCTGGAATTTTAAAAAACACAAATTCTTAGAAGAATTTTGTAACCCTGTACAGAGTTCTTAGAGCCTAAAATTCCCTATCTGACTAATAGCTTAAAGATACTATTGATTTATAAAAATTAATCTATGTAGATTGTCAGAAACATAGTTATTATATACGACACATATTGAACAGTGTCTAGGTTTTGCTTTCTTGTCTGAATTATGCGGCATTAAATAGGTTACAAGGAGACTTCAAGTTTCACTTCTCAATTGGTTGCCTTTTATGTGAACATGTGGAATGCAGGTTGCTTTTCCCTTGGAAGGGCAGAGGAAGCAGGCAGCCCTGCTCTGAGAGATCACCGTTTGATTTCACATTCTCATGCTGTTAAGTCCTTGGCAAAATACTGCCTTTGCCAACAACTTAAGTTGACTTAAAAAGCTGTATTGGCAAATGATAGAGAAAGATGTAAAGGAGGCTTTGTGACCTAAGGCTGCAAATGCTTTTCTGTCTTTCCTGCTCACTTTGGATGCATTTACATGATTTCTGCATAGCCCATACACTGTGAACATCTGTGGTTCTCACTGGCTTAACAAAGAGCTAAATGGCCAGTAACTAGGCAGGTAGAGATTAGGCAGGACTAGTGAACACAAACAGAGCACAGGAAACAAGGAAGGCGGAGTGGCAAGCCAGAAGCAGAGGAAGCAGGAGACGAACATGCTGTGCTGAAAAAGGGGACCGCCACATGTTAGAGCATAGCAAAGAAATGTCGGTTAATTTAAGTTGTAAGAGCTAGTTAGTAACAACCCTGAGCTATCGGCTGAGCATTTATAATTAATAATAAATCTTTATACAGCTATTTGGGAGCTGCAGTCCTGACAAAAATCCCGCCTACATATGACATTCTTTTCTGACCTCTGGAGGTCATACTACATATGTGGGGTGCACAGATATACATGCATGTAAGAAAGCTACGTAAAAACTAATAAAATAAAATAATAAAAAAGAACTGTAGCAACTATATCACTAAATTTACTTTTTTGGAAAAAACTCCACATTTTTGAAGATTTATTTTCACTTAGTTTTTATTTTTACATATGTGTGACCGTGTGAGTATACGTGTGTGTGTGTGTGTGTGTGTGTGTGTGTGTGTGTAGGTACCAAAGAGGTCAGAAGATGGCATAGATGCCCCACAGCTGGATTTATAGGTGATTGTGAGTCTCCCAATGTAGATTCTGGGCACTGTACTTGGTCCTCTGGAAGAGCAGCCAGCGCTCTTAGCTGCCAAGCTGTCTGTCCAGGTACCCGAAATCCACATTTTTAACAGACGTGTGAAGCTGGAATTCATGTGGTTTATGGTATAACACTGAATTGGGTTATTTTCTCTTTGAATGACAGCCAGCCATTCCCCAGAGTATTTGCATCATTTAAAAATATCTGATTCAAAACAACCCACATTTTACATCATGTAATTTTACTAACTTCTTTAAACATTTGCTATTACATTTTGATATTTTGATTGAAACTGCACCAGCCTTTAGTGCTTTAAACATCAGGACTAGAAGCAGGGCATGTACTGGGCTTTTCTCTAAATTGTTCTTTATTTCTCCTATTAAGGTTTGGTAATTTTATTTATCCAGTGTTAAAGAATGCCATATTAGTTTAAGTAGCAGATACTTATTATTGCTGTTGATGTTGCAAACGAGATCTTGTTTATCTCAAGACCACTTTACCAAATTTTCTAGATGATGACAAATGTCTTTAAGTATGTTATACTCGATCTCCTAACTATAAATGGTTTGAAAATTGTAATATGTTTTCCTCTTTTTTTTCTTCTATTAATACAGTTTTTAACGACATCCCAATCACAGCAATCTTTTATAATATGGTAAACTTTAGTACAACACACCATACCTCTTGTTTGTATGAAAATGTGTGTGTTGTCTCGGTTTGTGTGGAAATGTGTGCGTTGTGCTCAGTTTGACTCTCACTATTATTTAAAAGAATCATTTTATGCTTAAACTTTACTTCCGAAATCTCAAGAGAAAAGTGTAATTTTATCAAATGTCTTTGGGAGAAATCTGTTTATATTTTTAGCTCATTTTTTCTAATCATTCTGTTGATACTTGTGTAATGATTTTTCTCATGTGGTACTAAATCATGTTTTAGGGATAAGTTTTATTTAGTTGTGGGAATGAATTGACAAATGTATTCTTTTATTCTCTCATTTAGGCTCAGAAATGTGCTATCTATACAAAAATCTATTTCAAAATGTGGTAGAATTTATGCTCAACACAATGGAAGCCCCAAGAATCCTGGGAAGCTGGCTAAAGGGTTATTATTTTTATTATTAACAATAACATCACAGCATCTTAGTATTTAATAGTGGGGAAACCTGTGAGACTTTGTGTCCATGTTAATTCTTGGTTAACATGCAAGGAATGGAGATCTCAAGATGTTACTGACTTCATGGGTGCATGGGGGATTAATGCCATAATACAATTGCATACGTAGAAAGTGTGTTTCATATCATTAGAAGACATAGCAATAGGGTCCAGGAACACGGCTCAGTGAGAAAAGCATATTAGCTATAAAGGAGGACTTGAGTTTGAATCCTTAGCACTATGCAAGAATAAAAGCCAGGCACAGCAATGCACATCTATAATCCTAGTTGGAGAGTGGTGTGGAGACAGGTGGGTCCTGGCAAACCACAGTGATTCCAGGTTCACTGAGAGATCCCATCTCAAAACTCAGAACAATGCACTTCTGACCTATGTAAGTACACTTACATACTCATGTGCACACACACACACACACACACACACACACACACACACACACACACACACACAGCAATTCTAATTGCCATTAGTTCACTGAAATCATCTACTACCATTGGACTCAATTACTGGTCATAGTTTAAACAGACGAATAAACATGAAAAATTCAGAAAATGGGTTTTACAAGAAATTATAAAAGAAACTGGAGTCATCTAGTTGTGGGGTCTGAAAGGTCTTAATATCATCGTTTGTGCAACTTTTTCCCTAAAGAAAAGAAAACCTGTGTTATGGAAGTTGTTGAGGAACTGTTGAAGATATAAGCCTGTGATGTTTCCCTGTGATGGAGAGCCCTGCCGGGTGATGAGGTACCCTGCCAGGTGATGGAGAAGGAGCACCCTGCCATGAGATGGAGTATCCTGCAAGATGATGAAGCACCTGCTAGGTAATGGAGTGCACTGCCTGATGCTGGGGTTCCTGTCAAGTGATGGAGTGTGTGTCAGGTGATGGAGTGTGTGTCAGGTGGAGTGTGTGTCAGGTGATGGAGTATCTGCCAGGTGATGGAGTATCTGCCAGGTGATGGAGCGTCTGCCAGGTGATGGAGCGTCTGCCAGGTGATGGAGTGTCTGCCAGGTGATGGAGTGTCTGCCAGGTGATGGAGTGTGTGTCAGGTGATGAAGAGTCTGCCAGGTGATGGAGTGTCTGCCAGGTGATGGAGTGTCTCTCAGGTGATGGAGTGTCTCTCAGGTGATGGAGAGTCTGCCAATTTGTCAACATCTCTGTGCTGAAGGAACATAGATGGGAGGGGTGTGTGGTAGGGAGGATTGGTGAGCAATCCCTGAAGTTTAATAACCGGGCTTAAGTTATTTAAAGTTTTAACTTACTTCAAAGCTACCTACTGTTCTCGTGAAGGCTGTTTCCACACCAACACGGGATTTATTTTGCTTAATAAGATGTTACTTTTGGATAACAACGTATTTCTAGAGTTTGGCTAAATATATACAACAGCGAACACCGAGTACTGCCAGTAATAACAGGAAAACAGTGGTAACGATCAGCTAGAGTTGCTCGGGTGCCCCTTGGATTTATGAGCTGCAGAGAGTTCAGAATCCCTTTTGTTCAGAGTTCTGTTAAGCAAATCCCTGGGAAGTCAGAAGACCCCAGTGCTGCTGACTTGGAAAGATCCTGACAGCAGCTGCCTGTGGGGACGACTGTCTGCTGTCTGTATAGGATTTCTAAAAGCAAGTCTCTCTCCTGGAAACCTCTGAGCATAACGTCTACCTCACAATTAGCCCATTAATTTCATGAAGCCTGGACGGCTGGAACCGTGAGCAGTTCTGTCTTGTTGCCATAGCAAGGTTCCATAGACTTTGTGGCTTGCAAACAACCACTTAATCCCGCACAGTCCTGCAAGCTGGAAAGTCCAGACCAACCTTGGTGTGGGCCTGCTGCCTGGTTCACAGAGCCATCCTCTTCTATAGCGTTGCATGGTGTAGGAGGATGCAAGCTCTCTGGGGCCCCTTCCATAGGGTGGGCGGGAGGCCACCTTCAGTGTATGAATATGTGGATTTATATAGGAGTTTTAGCAAGAGCTAAACTCTTGCCTGGGAAGAGAAACTTTCCTTTATTAATGTTCTGAGACACCTTTGACTTTAAAGTCTTACTAGCACTGAATGACAAAAGTTGGATTTTGTCTTTTCATCCTTTGAAAAATAAAATTATCTGTTTCTGTGTGTGATGTGGTACATGGTGGTCCACCCGTCCCACTGTGCATTTGGTGGTCAGAGGACAACTTTATGGGGTCCTCTCCATGGGTTTTGGGGATCAACACCAGGATTTGTACAATCACCTTCTCCACTGAGCCATCTTAGCAGCCCGGAGTCCAGGGTCAGCTCCCAGAAGCCTTCAGTACAAACTTCAGCCCCAGCACAGGACATTTCTAGGACAAAGCGGCCTAAAGTTTCCTCTTAGTGACCCCTTTTACTGAAGAAAATTTCATGGGACCAGAGGCATATAGGAAAATAAAACAGGTGTGCAAAGCAAAAGTTTGCGCTATCGAAAACATGAAAGAAATGTATTTATTTATTTATTTATTTATTTATTTATTTTTTTGGTTTTTCGAGACAGGGTTTCTCTGTGGCTTTGGAGCCTGTCCTGGAACTAGCTCTTGTAGACCAGGCTGGTCTCGAACTCACAGAGATCCGCCTGCCTCTGCCTCCCGAGTGCTGGGATTAAAGGCGTGCGCCACCACCGCCCGGCTTTATTTATTTATTTTTGGGGGGTTTTTCAAGACAGGGTTTCCCTGTAGTTTCTAGAGCCTGTCCTGGAACTAGCTCTTGTAGACCAGGCTGGCCTCGAACTCAGAGATCCGCCTGCCTCTGCCTCCCGAGTGCTGGGATTAAAGGCGTGCGCCACCACTGCCCAGCCGAAAGAAATGTATTTTAAAACATATTTGTCATGCACTCTTTTATTATTTATCAAAGCTTGGAGCAACTTGCATATTAATGAGATGGGTGTTCTTGTTTACTTTGACACAAAGAATTAAATCTTGGCTGAGCAGTTGACACTGTGGGATTAGGGTCCTTCACTGGTTTTCAGTTGAGCAGTATTTTTATTTTATATTTGTCAATCTTGAGAATGCGGCTTCACATAAACATGTTGTGGAAGATGTTAAAAGAATGATTAGGGCATTTCAAAATTGGTTGGAAATCCTGTTGTCACCCTAAGTCAAAATTCACTGAATAATATTTTATGAAACTCAAATGAGCAATTTAAAGATCAATTTCAAAAAAACCTGAACATTCCAACATAATATAATCCAAAGATGAACTAATTTTGTGCAGTGGTAGGAAAAGCGAGAAGGTCTGTTTTCCACAGTTAATCTGCTATCTCTTCAGGAGCAGGAGATTTTGCATGTTAGATGCAACACTGCAGTTCCTTGCAAGGCTGAGGTGAGGTATCCTGGGCAGCTGTCGCTGGCACTGTGAGCTGCGGCAATCACAGAACCAAGGCTGGAGTAAGTCCCGTGGCACAGCATCGATGAGCACTGTCAGAGACACTCAGTTCGTTACATGTTTAATTCCGAATTAAGTTTTGGTGTGCTTCCACTCTTGCTGTCTGTGTGTTCCATGGCCCCCACGTTCAGTGATGCAGCCCTGGGGAAAGGATACTCAAATAGTGTGTTCTGGACCATGCTCTGCCCCTCACTTCTGTGCTTTCTGCCTACAGCATGTTGGCTTGCAGCCTTCACCCAGCTAATCCCCCTTTCCCCTACCCAACGCAGCTCAGGTCTACCTCCCTGAAACTTTCTCTGACCTTCCTCCTGGCCCTGTCTCTCCAGCACACCTCTATCTTGATAGCTCACAGTATACAGGATAGCTGAACCCCCGCCTTCCACAATGCCACAACTAGTCTATGATGCTCCCGAGGGCAGAAACCATGACCCACTTATGTCTGAAGCTCTCTACTTAGCACAGTGCCTGGATGCTCAGTAAACACTTGCCGATGAAGAACGGAACACAAGTACAGTTTGGGCCCCAGGCCTGCTACACTCCTTACACATCGTGAGTGGCTGGTGAACCCTGAAGATAGAGTGATACCCCTGGATGAAACGGGACAGGCAGAGGGCGTGAGGTTGGCAACACAGGCTCTGGGAAGTCCCCGTGGTTAGATCTCTCTGACGTATTGCTTGTGTCTTCTGGCAGTCATACGACCTCTTAGGACCACAACTCCTGGTCTACAAAAATGGGTCAAAGCAATGTTGAGCTTCTCAGCTTTGGTGGGATGGGCTGGCAGAGTGTGCTTAGTCTAGCATTTGGCACTGGGAAAGCGCTTGAGAAAGGCAATTATTATCAGAAGTGCAGCGTGGGAGCCCGCGTTCAGGATTTGCCCAGGACTGCACTTTCCTCCAGATTTTGGGGCCAGAGAGGACAATGCAGTCAGCAGTTCCTTCCACCATCCCAGCCTGCCCAGGACGATGCCAAAGTGCACCCTTGTGGCCCTCCCAGGTTAGCTGACTCATTCAGCATCGGCCTTCTCAATGATTGGAAACAATCCACTCTGTGGGCTCAGTGGGAGCGCTCAGGAGGCTGTCATTAATAATTACCAGTTCCTCAGAGCCCTGCAAGCTGTCGGCAGGCGACAGAAGCATATGGAAAGCCCCGTTTTCCCACAAGGAAGCACCAGACATGTGTGTGAACACACTCCTCTGATCTCTATGCATGGGTGTGGCACTGTGTGAACACACTCCTCTGACCTCTATACATGTGTGTGGCACGTGTGTGAGCACACTCCTCTGACCTCTATACATGGGTGTGACACATGTGTGAGCACACTGACACATCACACCCACCCACCATGATGATGATATAAAACAAAAAATTAATTATCCCTTGTCTTCTTCTACTGCATTTCAAGTTCTCTTTCTTATGTGTGTTTAAATTTCTGTTTAATGTCATATCCTCTTACCTGAAGAAGTTCTTACATTTCTTGTATGACGGTCTGCTGGCTCCAAAGTTCTTGGTTTTAATTAAATAAATTAAATAAATTAAATAAATTTTTCACTGGCTTATTTTTAAAACTGTGTTCCCTTCCAAACATGTACTTAATTGCCCTCTAGCTTGCAAGGTTTTGACAGGAAGTGTTCCAGGTCTCTTAGTTTTCTCCCTCTTGATATAATGTGACTATCTTCTCCTCTTCCTATATTTTCTCTTCCTTGTTCTTATTACTTAAGTTTTGACACGCTATTATACATCCTCGGTATTCTCTGGGTCTTTTGATTCTGTGGCTTGTTGTCCACTATCAATTCCTTTGGAAAGTTATTTTTCTATTGAAATTAAATTTGAATTCTCCCATCTCCTTGTCTCTCCTGCTCCTTTCTGGGCCTCAGCCATACAGATGTCAGAAAGTTTGGGATGCTCAGGGCCTATATCCTGGGTTTCATTTTCACCGCCTCCATCCTGTGTGTTCCAGTCTGAGCAATCTCTATTGACCTGCCCTGGATTTCTTTGATTCCGTCTGTGGCTATGCTGAGTCAGTTGGAGAGTCAGCGGACAGTCTTCATCTCTTACCGAGTCTCCCTTCCCAGCATCACCAAATGTTCTCTCTTCCTCTCTCTCTCTCTGCTGAAACTGCCCATCTGATCTTGTATGCCCGCCTGGTCCATCAGCATTGTGAATTCATGAATCAGACTGTTCATGCAGCCCCGCATCTCGTTCTATTAATTGCTTTGTCCATCAGCAATGTGCTGCTTCCCCTGACATTCCATATAGCCCATCGTATTTGTTGAAAGCCAGACAGCAGGGACTGAAGTGAATTGTTGGTACATTTGGATCAAGCTTGCCCGCCCTTTGTCTCAGACTTCAAGTGTGTGAGTCATTTAGTGCTTGTGAGGCCGGATTTGAGCTATTTGCTGCTACAGTTACTCACAGGGCTCTGCGGCCTCAGACTCCTCTAGGGATAGCTTATGCATTTGGTGGTGGCCTCTGGACGTCTTCCTAAGCTTTAGGCTTTGTTTTGTGCATCAGAGTCTATCCCCACACCTGAGAGATTCCCCACCAGGATGCCTGCCCCTTGCTCTGAGATGCTGGTCACGCCCCACAAGAAGGTATCAGCCCCATTCTGAGCAGCCACCCAAGGGTCTCACGGTCCCTCAGAAGCCCACATCTGGCTCTCCTTGTAGTTGACTTCTCCAGCGGGGATCTTCCATTTGCCCCTCTCTGGTCCTTGCCGATGCTCATCTTTATCCAGATTTCTGATTTAGTTGGTTGCTCTGACTCCCCAGTTTCCTGGTAAATTCAGAGAGAGTGCAGCTCCTCTGATGACTTTTTTGTTTCTCTAAGGGTGGGAATGAAGCTTTGTCCAGAACTACATTCTGAGCACACACAGGAAGCTTCTATAATCTTCCTTGACGACATAGCCCATCATATCCTGTTTAAAGAGACCTACTCCAGACCAGCCCCAACACTACTTGCCTTTATTTACTATAGTGTTTGCTTTTCTGGTTTATTTCCTGAAGACCCTTTGACATGCCATTCCTTGCCTTCATCTCAGGGAACATTCATGTACCAGGAGAGACAAATAAAAGGCCATGACCTTCCCAGAGCTGGGGCAGATGTACAAAGACATGTTTGAACTGTTCGTCACAGGGTTGGGTGAGGGTGGTGAAACCAGAGACAGATTCCTAGAGTTTCAGATGCACTGGTCACATTTTATTTCTTGGGCTGAGTGTGGGCATATGATGGTAGCTTTGTTGTTATTACTATCTGAACTGTGTAGGTCTTTATTCCCCAGCATGCTTTAGAATCAAAACCTTAAAGAACACTGTATGATGTCCCACTGCAGAGACCTCTCAAGTAGAAGGAAGGGGAAAATCCTGAATATCATTTAACTGAGTATTTCATGAATGCCATAAAATTTTGCGGACTGTGTCTATGTAGATTTTTTAAAATGCCGTGTCTCAAACACAGCTTATATGGATGTGAACTTGGTATGTTCTTGACAACTGAGCTAAAGCGCTTCAAACAGTGGTTTTGGTGAGGAAAAACACCTCGATGTTAAAGACACTCAAGGAAATGTGTGATCAAAATCATTCCACGGTGTGCAATAGAACATTCTTAATGAGACAACATGATATTTTCAGGTTGCTATAGGAACCCAAAGCAGGAAGATCTCGAGATTGTGACATTCGAGTCAAGTCCAAGAAAGTGAAGAGGCATTCTCCAGAAGTAGAAGCACCCAGAGGAGCATCTTCATAAAAGCCAAGAAGAACGAAACGGTTCCCCATGAAGGGGACCTCTGGGGCTTCAGCAGAGTCTGAAGGAAACGCCATACAGAAAGGTTCTTACTGAAAATCCCCCATCATTCAAGAGACAGCAAGGAAGCCCTGAATGGCAACAGTGTAGCATCAGCCACGGGGTATGAGGTAATGGCTGTTAGAGATTAGGTTAAAAAGAGACAGGGGAACAGCAAGGAAGAGATACCTGAAAGGGGGGGGTATTGAGAGCCTGGCTATTGACTGGACGTGGGGAAGCAGTGGTGACTGAGGGCTGTGCACTGGGCTTCTCAGGAGGTGGTGCTGGCATTCCCGTTCCTAGAGGGAAGAAGTGTGGGGCAGGAGGTAGGGCTGAGCAAAGGTTAGAGTCTAGTCTTGGGCAGGCTGTGCTAACTGCCCTGGGATGATGAGGAGAGAGATGACTCCCACAGGAAGTCCAGCACATGGCTTTGGTGCCTTCATGGAGAGTGTATGACCAACAGGAGAGCCCAGAAGAAATGAGGATCAGTACAAAGCCTGCGGTGGGTACAGCCCACTGGGATGGGGACAGGGAATACTTCATACATTTGGGGAAAGTGACTGCCACCTTGCTTGAACCCCTTGAGTGGAGGGATGTGTGTCTGGTTACTTCAGTTTTACTACAGAGCAATGCTATTTAATGGCATCACTTACTGAAAGGAAGCTATTTGCCATCTCACCCTTCCATCTCCCTTTACCTTGGCTGACACCATCTACCTTCCTGCAGCTCTTTCAGGAGTGAAAGGGGAAAAATGATCAAAGGAGAGTCCTAGCAGAGGCTACCGCGCCAGCTATCAAGACAGCAGTAACATGGGAGGAGGGGCACGTTTCAAACAACAGCTCCTGGTGTGGAGTCCGGCAACATTTTTGCCCCCTTTCTGGGGCGCGGGGGGCGGGGGCAGTGCACGAAGACCGCCAGAGCTTGTCTCCAGCTTGCTGTTCTCCAGGGAGTGTGGGGAGGGGGGGGTGGCGCCTGAAGTAAGTCACCGTAGACGTTAAATATGTCCGTGCTCTGTCAATACTGTTCAGTGCCTGGAGTTGCAAGAGACACAGACCCACAGTGTCCTCTTTGGACTCTCATGTGGCTGCAGGAATCGGAGGCTGTGCTGGATGCTCACCACTAGGGAGTGATTAAAACATTAAACAAACAGCAAAACCACGAAACAAAACAGCCGGACAACTGGTGAGCCGCTGTACCAGTCTCCTCTCTGGTGAGGAAAGCACTCAGCTCCTGTCCATTCACAGTGCATTTCTGCTTTCTCTTACTGAGCACCCCGGCAGCCTAGTGGAGCGCAGATTAACAGTCTGTTGATTTACAGAGATGACAGAATGGGGGACCAGGTGTTGAGCCACACTTGGAGAGTTACCCCAGTCTATATAATGCCAAACAGTAATCTTTCCCCTGAGCTTCACCATCCTCCACGCTGAGCCAACGCTTCCAGTCTCTGACTATCCCAATCCTACGATGCAGACGCTGAGAAACGTGGCCAGCGCAGCATAAGAACCATCCAGTGGGTCTCTACTGCGGGCCACACTGCATAAGGGCCTCAGACCCACCCTGAGAAGCAGGTTGGCAGAGCAACTGAAAACCCAGCTTATCAAGTATCTGTGACCAAAATGAGGCAAATAGAAAACATCTTCCCACACTTCCCAAGCAGGAGAAGGGTGTGGGCATGTGGCACTCCCCAGGGGAGGGTGGCAAGCTGCCATTGCCTTCCCACCTGCTCCAGTATTAGCTCTTTGAGGTCCAGGGTGTCAAATCTCCCACACTCCTGCTGTCATTGCCTCCCGCCTTCCCTGCAGATGCCACTAAGTGACCATAAAAGCTCCAAATGTCTGCCTCCACATAGCCTCTACCTGTGCTGCTGGTCAGTTGAGCACACCAGGTAGAGGTTCCGGTGTCCCTGTCTGAGGTCAGTGATCTGATCTGTGCTATGTTATCTTGAGGCATCAGGGACATAAAGTCTGACCCAGCTTGAACCAGAGCACCGGGTCCTTCAGGTGAGTACGATGTCTCTGCAGCTGAAGGTCCTGAGCCTCAGTTTCCCCATCTGCTGCATGAAGTGAGAGCAGCAAAGCCTTGCAGTCCAGCATCACTGGGAAGGGGAAAATAAAGTAACAAGCCACTGTGCTCAGTGTACAGAGTAAACAATCGTGGACTTGTTAGCTGAAGCTACATAAAGGCCAGGGCAATAGGAAGCGGAACTAATCGTAACAGTCGGAGAGTGCACTTGTTAATATAATTAAAACTAATAAAAAATAAAACAGTCCCTGTTTTTTCTAGCCTATTATGTATTCACTTCTTCAAATAAACCTTTTTTATCAAAAGGTAGAGAAAAGGCTGTCATCAAGCATAAGGGATACTGGGAAGGAGTGGAGGGATGGTTCAGCAGTTAGGAACACCGGCTGTTCTTCCGGAGGACCCAACTTCACTCCCAGCGCTCTGGGCTCACAAGCATCTGTAAAACCAGCTTCAGGGTCTCCAGCACCTCTGGTCCACATGCATATACCCACAGGCAGACATACACAGATGCACACACCTACACATAATTAAGCATAACAAAAATAATTTTAAAAGAAACAACACATATTTGGAGAAGAAATCACTCAACTTGTGGTTTTCTTGTCATAATTTAAAACACTGTATTACCTCAACTGATATAGAACTATTGAACTGAAACTGTGATAGAGATCTGGGGTGGTATTTTGTTTTTGCTATCGCAAATAAAGCTTGCCTGACAATCAGAGAGCAGAGCCAGCCACTAGATAGCCATAGAGGCCAAGCAGTAGTGGCACACATCTTTAACCCCACCACTCGGGAGGCAGAGACAGACAGATTTCTGTGAGGCCACCCTGGGCTACACAAGACCAATCCAGTATAAAAGAGAAACAGAGCCAGGGGGTGGTGGCTCACATCTTTAATCCCAGTACTTGGGAGGTGGAGACAGGAAGGGATATGGCTGGACAGAGAGAGGAATATAAGGCAGGAGGAGACAGGAGCTCACTGCATTCAGCCTGAGCACTGGTAGAGACAGGATCCCGCCTATTCGGGCTGAGCATTGGGAGAGGTAAGAACGAGGGCTGCCGCCCTGCTTCTCTGATCTTCCAGCTTTCACCCCTTAATATCGGACTCCAGGTTTTTATTTAATAAGACTAATTAGGATTGAGTTACAGAGACCTAAAGCCCGAAAGGAAAGTCATATTTGGGAAGATTGCATGATAACTATTGTGAATTAATTGGCCACTTTACTATCAAGCAGAATAAAAGAAAGAGTAAAATACCCAGGCGGTGGTGGCGCACACCTTTAACCCAGCACTCGGTAGGCAGAGGTAGGAAAATCTCTGTGAGTTCCAGGACAGCCAGAGCAGTTACACAGAGAAACCCTGTCTTGAAAAACCAAAAAAGAAAAAAATAAAGTGAGCACAAGTCCTTTGCTTGACTCAGAAATAAAATGCGGGTGGACCTGCCCAAGGGAAGCTGTAAGTAATTTTCTGGAGTGGTTTTGGGTTTTCAAGTGATTTGCTTAGCTATTATGAATGATAATGAGAGAATACTGAGAATGTAGGCAAAAATGAGGCTAAAACTAAATTCCCTATATTTGGCACATGCTTTGATAACATAACTGAGACACCAAAATAATTTCAGATGGGTGCTCCTGCCTCTCAGCTAGGATTCATTCAATTGGGAAGTAATGGTGTTCTAAGTGGAAATCTCAGAAACAATGTATTTATCCAATATGTTATTTATATATGGGCTCAAAGACATATATAAAGCTTTGGGGGAATTTTTTGTTGGAATAATATTTGATTTTTCTAACATTGTTATAGGGTCATATTTAGAAATTCTTTTTCAAAAATACAGAGTATGTTTAGCTCAAAAGCATTTACAGTTTGGGAGATGTAAGTAAATTGTAAATTAATCCACTATCAGTAGCAATTAGATAGCTACCTGGCATGGATACATACCCACGTGGTTATTCGAATATTCTGTGCCAGTGTGTGTTAGGCAAGGGATCACGACAGAGGATGGGGCAGAGCCATTCCTCACGGAACTTGGGGTCACACCCTTTAAAAAGCAATCTCCTTGCTGAAGGGTGGCACTGAATGGCACCTAGGGTCTCCGTCATCTTTGAACCCGGCCTGTGCTGGGATGTCTTCCTCGTCAATTTGACTGCTTTTGCAATCTCCCGGCACAGGCATCCCCAGGCTTCTCCAGAGGGGTTTAACCAAACGTGCATGGTGCCAGCCATGGGTTGTGGTCCAAACTGAATATAAAGGGAAACAGGAGGAAGGGAACAGGGTGGCTGGCATTCCATTTTCTCTGCCTCTTGATCTCGTGGAGTGTGAGCCGGCAGTCTCACACCACCATGGACAGGAGTAAGTCCTGCTATCACAGTAGACGATATCCCCTGAACCACTAACTAAAACAAACCCTCTGTCAGCCAGCAAGCGGTATTTGGTTACAGCAAGGAGAAAGAGAACCAACATACATAACTGAAACATGTATTTAAACAGCCGTGCTCTCGCTGGCAGGACACACAGTGGGATCTCTTCCTACAATCCTGGTGAGGGTTTAAACTAACAAACCTTCCCACGAAAGTCATTTGCCATATGTTTCAAGAATCTAAAGAATTTTGACTTCTAGTTTTTTTGGAAATAGTTATGAAAGAGAGAAAGTTATGACTCAGATAATCAAAGATTCTTGTCACATCTTTATAATGATAAAAACGCAGAGACCCAAACATCAAAGGATAAGAAAGAATGGCCAAGCAGATTAGACAGACCCCTGCGACGGAAGACCGAGCAGCTGCTGAGGCAGCGCTCTGTGCCCGCCTTGTAATCAGTCAGTGCTCATGCTAAATCTGAGATCAGGAGCTGGGCTCAGTCGTAATCAGAAGCAACGTTCATCTGCTATGTCTCCCACACCACAGTGCTTCTATTTTATTTGGAAAGAAAGCAAAAACATTCGGAAGTTGAAGGTAAAGATGTTGACCCGGGACCGTAGAGATGGCTCGGAGGCTGAGGGCTTGCTCTGAAACGTGAAGACAAGCACCTGTATGACAGGCTGGTTATCCATGCTTTCCTGTATCCCAGTTTTAGGGCGTGTGTGTGTGTGGAGAGGGGAGGGTGGCTGGGGCTGGGGGGGCTTCCAGCGTAGCTGAGAAAACATGAGCCCCAGGTGCAGGGAGAGACCCTGCCTGAAAGGATTGTGAGGAGAGAGGGAGAGCAGGGTGCACTGCAAGTAGGCATGCAAGCCTGCACACACAGGTACACACACACACACATACATACAACTCACAGGCTCACACACACACCACTCACACACACACACACACTCACACACACCACTCTCTCACACACACACTCATTCACACACACACACACACACACACACCACTCTCACACACACACTCATATACACACACCACTCACACACACAAATACATCCTTAAAGATTTTGATTTAGTGACACTCTTGTGTCAAAAGACCTCTTTACTCTGGGCTATTTTTCGTGTAAGTAACTTCAAGGCCTTATTTACTGAAAGAGACTTCATAGTTTTTCATGATCCGCCTGAGGAAAGGGTTTGGAGACTCATTGCGAAGTCTTGGTATTTGACATCAGTGAGCCAACTGTATCAGGGAAGAAGACTCAGAACCAAACAAAATATCAAACAGACTTAGCCACAGTCAATTTGTTTCAGAAAATTGAACAGAGGTTTAACCACAGCCTATTGGTTTCAGAAATTAAACAGAGATTTAACCACAGCCTATTGGTTTCAGAAATTGAACAGAGGTTTAACCACAGCCAATTGGTTTCAGAATACCATACAAAAACCTAGCCACCGTCTATTTGTTACAATAGCTAAAAAGTCTCCGAGAATGCAGAAATTTCATAAGAATTTTCTCCCCAGAAGAAGTGTAAGGATAGCATGGAGGAAGGCTTGGAATGCCTCCGTTCTGTGTGTAAGCGCGGGACAAAGGTGCAGTCATGATTGGGCTCCAGCCACGTTCTCATGCCTGTTGCCACGGAAGAGTAACAACATACGCTTCCCCCTGCACTGTGCACACCCTGTGTGTGTCTTTAGACTCTTCTGAAGCTCACCGTACATTTTTGAAGAATGCATTGTTAGTTTTAAGTGTAGCTGCAGCATTAGGTGAGGACGGTGAGAATCTGTGGCTAAAGGTGTGTTCTCGGCATGCATTATTGGAGAAGGCTTAGAGTTGAGAACAACAGACGAAACCAGAGAAGTCCCAAGAAAGGGCCGGCGAGGCATTGGCTCATGCAGCAGTGCAGACCTCCGCAGGGAATGTCTGAGGGTCACATAGCCAGGACAGGACAAGCTAAATCGTGCAATCCCGTCATTTCAGTCTCTCCCTTCTCCCACAGTGGGTTTTTTCAAGGAGTGTTATACACGTATCAGAACTGAACAACTGGAAATTCGATTCCACACGCCTCCCTTGTTTTCTAGTCTGCACACCTACTGTGGCAGAGAGAAATAATGGAGCATCGGCTTCGTCAACCCCTTTAGTAATCCTGTGGAGTAGATGCTAGTCATTTCTGCTTTGTTAAAGGTGACAGCGGCCCATGAAGGAGCAGGAACCACATCTTTACTCAGGACAGCCTGACTTAGGGGCCCACGTTCTCTGCATCTGCCTCTCCAGTGGCTTCTCAAATGATGTGGGTGTCACAGTGGCTACAAAGTGAATCAGTGGGGCTGACCTCAGGCAGGAATGGAAAGGCTTGCCCGCAGGCTGGAAAGTGACTCTTCTTCAGGCCTATGGCAGCATTTTCTCTTTAAGATTCCTTCCTCCCAGGTGACTGGAGCTTGTCCCAAGTTGACATTAAAAACTATCCAGGACTGGCCTATAGACAAGTGTGTATATAGGGCATTTTCCTGGTTGATGATTGATGTGGGAGGGCCTATCACTGTGGGCAATGCCACCCTGGACAGGCGGTCCATGTTTATATAAGAAAGCAAGCTGAGCAAGCCACATGTGGGTCATCCAGTAAGCAGCACCCCTCCAGAGCTTCTGCATCAGCTCCTACCTCCAGGTTCCTGCCTTGAGTCCTGCACGCATGGAGGCCAGAGGCTAAGAAAATGCATGTGTGTGGGGGTGTATGCATGCCTGAGGCCAGAAGCTAAGACAAAGCACATGTGTGGGTGTGCGCATGCCTGAGGCCAGAAGCTAAGACAATGCACATGTGTGGGTGTGCGCATGCCTGAGGCCAGAGACTAAGACAATGCATGGGTGTGGGTGTGCATGCATGGAGGCCAGAGGCTAAGACAATGCATGGGTGTGGGTGTGCACATGCCTAAGGCCAGAAGCTAAGACAATGCATGTGTATGGGTGTGCATGCATGCATGGAGGCCAGAGGCTAAGACAATGCATGGGTGTGGGTGTGCACATGCATGGTAGCCAGAGGTTGACATTGGAGGCCTTCTTCAGTTGCTCTCCTCAATTTTTGAGGCAGATTCTCTCATTCAACCTGGAATTCGCTGATTTGACTAGAGTCCTGGTAATCCTCCTGTCTCCATCACTGCACATGAGTGCTGGGGATCTGAACTCAGGTCGTCATAGGTTAAGCTATTGTCCTGGCCCTCCAAACTTGATTTTATTATCTGATTTGAAACCAACTTTCCAAGGGCTTCAGAGAACATTAGAATATTTTATCCCTGTCCCCTCTTCCCCAAAAAACTACCAGTTGGCCCCCAGGAAAGCTAGGAGAGTTCCTTCAAAATACCACATTGACGTGTTCTTGGAAGTCTCAAACAGATGCCAAGAAGGGCTTCTGGTCACGTGAGAAACGAAGTTAGGAATGAAAGCACATACCATGATTCAGAGCTGAAGCAGAATCCTGACTGGCAGAGGGAAGCCGCCAGGCACATGAGACATGTGAATGGAAGGAGGGAGATATTTATAGTTGCCCATGCCCACGCCCTCCCTGTCAGCATGGGAGAGCCAGCGGGCAATGAAATGTGACATACGACCACACCTAGAGAGAAGCAGAACGGGGTGGGGACCTTGAGAGAGGAAACGTGGAACAAAAACCAGAAACTCATCACCGTAGGAGAGGGATGGGCAGAGTGATGCCAGCCACACTGTAGGGGGACAGCGAGTGAGCTGGGTGACTGCCTGTCATTTGGAAGACAGAGGAGGAAGCCAACTGCCTCGGCAGCCCAATCATCTGGGCTGCGCCCAAGGAAGGCCAAGATGTTGTCAAACTCCCTTTTCCTTCCACATTCTCTGGTTTTCCACCATGGAATACTGAACTCAATGAGACAACACCAAAGGATGGGTCTCCATGTCATTCCCCACCTCCCCGCAAATTTCCATCCAGCTTCCAAGTTTTTGAAGACCCATCGTTAAAACTCTGTTCATGGTTTGCAACAAGAAACTTGAAGTGACATTGTGATCCACATTCCTTCACAAGTGGTTTCAGGTTCTTCTGTGTAGTATAGAGGTGGACTTTGAAGGTGTCCCCACAGCGCTAAGGCTGCCCGAGAGCTAGTGAGAAAATGTGCTTCTGACCGTGAGATGCCACCAGCAAGAACTGCTTTCCTTTCAGCCCTGAGACTTGAGGCTCACTTACTCATTTCTCCGTGGGAACATGTGTCAGGCAGTCAAGCTCACTGCTGGCGTCTTGGGGCTAAGGGTGAAAGTGAGAACACAGAATCTGAATGCTGCCATTCACGGTGGCAGCGGTGTGAACGGGGCGAGAGCAGCACAGGGGCAGGGGGCAGGGGGCGGGGGCAGGGGGCAGGGATAAGAACCCTCAGGAGGGCTCTGGTTTGGTCTGGAATCTCTAGTGCTCAGAGGTGGCTCCATCCTGGGTCTAAGGGGACAGGACACAAGCTCCCTAAAGCAATTAAGCCCAGAGCAAGCATCCTAGAGAAGCCTTCGGGCTTCTCCAAGCAGGAAAACCTGCAGCTCATAACAAGAACAAGCTTCCCTGTGTGGTATTGGAAATGCCTGGCTGCACCCTAAACTTCCCCAACTTCTCTGTTGTCCTTTAACAAGTCAGGATGAATTTACTGTCAACACATTTATCAAGATACCCCTTGCAGTTACATATATGTCTACTATATTTTAATAGTAATGACACTAGAGGGTTGTTTTCATTAGTTTTATTAGGTTTGTGTGTGTGTGTGTGTGTGTGTGTGTGTGTGTGTGTATATGTGGTAGGGCAGAGTCAGAGGTAAACATCAGGAATCTTCCTCAAATCTCTTTTGATCTTATTTTTTTAAAATATTTTTTAAAAGATTTATTTTTTAAAAGATATTTATTTGTATATTTTTATTTTATGTGTAAGGGTGCTTGGGCTACATGTATGTTCATGTACCGCATGTATGCTTGGTATGCGAAGAAGCCAGCAGAGAGTGTCAGATCTCCGGGACTAAAGTTCTAGAAGGCTTTGAGCTGCCATGTGGGTGCTGGGAATTGAACTATGTCCTCTGGAAGAGCATCCAGCGTTCTTGACCACTGAACCATTTTTTCAACTACCCAGCACTATTTTTCTGAGACAGGGATTTCCACTGAACTTGGAATGCACCAGTTTACTTAGACTACTTGGCCACCACGGCCCAGAGATGCTCCCGTTTCCTCCTCTCCCTCGGTGTTACCATCAGCCCAGGTTTGTTTGTTTGTTTTTTAATATGGGTGCTTAGATCTGAACCGAGGTCCTCACACCTACGTCATCTTCATTTCTGATGTGTGATGGTACATCAGTTTTAACATCCAAGGAGGAAGACACTGAGTTATCTGTTTAGGAAATACAGGCACTAAAAGCTTAAACCACACAGTAATTTACCAGCCTTTGAGCCCTGACAATCTAATGTCATTAAGGCTTGACCTTATCAAAGAGTAGAGAGATTCTATCTCTAGTAGACAGGAAATTGCTCATAAGCTAAAACCACCCATTCCTTCTTGATCATTCACTCTAAGACATATGGTTGGTGTTCACACATCCATCTAAAGCAGAGCGTCAAAAATAAAGCAGCAGAGCAGTTCAAACCACTTCAAACATGGTGCACACGCCGCCGTTATTATTACTACATCCTGTGATTGGGCTGCACAGATGTTTCCGTGTTAGGAGTTTGGTTCTCAGTATAGCACTGTGTGTGTGTGTGTGTGTGTGTGTGTGTGTGTGTGTGTGTGTATGTGTACGCAAGTGCCCAAGGAGCCCAGAGGTGCAGGATTCCCCAGGGAGTTGGAGTTACAAGCAGTTGTGAAGCATCTTATGTGGGTGCTAGGAAACAAATTCTGGTCCCTCTCAATCTACTAAAAAGAATATAAATTTTTAGCAAAAGATAGTTCTAAAAGTAGAGTCCCGATGTAGATGTTTTTAGGTAAGATCTCACTATGTAGCTCAGGTTGATCTTGAACTCCCTATCATTCTGATTGAGCCTTTCTGGTAAGCCACTGCTATTTTCTGCCTGATTCTCATTAACCCTCATCCTCGTCTGTGGCCACCACATCCAGATGTATTTCCAGGCTTCAAGATGGAGACAAAGGTCATGCATATTGCACCATCTTTGATTCCTAGTACCAAACCTTGCTGGTGACAATTTACACTATGATTACTGTGCTTCAGAACAATCTCTCCATTTGATACATGTAAAAATGGAATCGTTGTTGACGTGATTTTTCTGATGACCAGTATAAAGGTTTTCTAATGCGCTTGTTGATAATTTTAATTTCTTCTTTGTATTGACTCTTACGGACTTGATTTGAATAAATTTACCATTGAGTCCCTTATGAACAATATAACTTACATAATTTATAGCTCAGTAATTCAATTAATTATTTTCAATCCATTTTTTAGTGCTGGCAATAGAATCCAGGGCCTCACGCATAGCAGGCCAGTACTCTGCCGAAGCTGTCATCACTGATTTCTTATGCACAGGCGAAGGAAGAACAAGCTACAAAGGATGTCGAAATTGAGGCAATGCTGTTTTTGTGATAACCCCTGTGATGTTCTGGGCCATTTTGCATGCTTGGAAAACAACAGACTTTGAAGCATTGTGGCATTCTGCTCATATCTGTCACACCACATCACAGAAAGAAAACCCCCAAAACGCAAATTTTTTTCAAAGTTAAAACACTGTGTTCATTGAAGTAAAATGGTTTGAAAACTAACAGCAGCATATACACATAGAGAGGATGAACAGCAGACATTTCAATTGGTTATCTTTTGCTATAATTAATGCTGTAATGTATAATTACAGCAGTAATGAAGAAAAAATAAAGATTTATATAGAACTTACTACATGTCCTGGGCACTTGGATGGGTATTCCCCCATTCTTCCTTGCTGCCCTATTCTTTTTAACAATTGTGAGGTAGGTTCCTATTAGAACATGCTTCCAGAAAGGACTCTTGAGGAACAGGGAGTTTAAGTAACTTGCCCCCAACACAATAGAAGAGATGGAATCTATACAGTCTGAGTTAAAGCTCCAGGTGAATAGTCGTTGCTTCAGACACACTGATTTGCTCTTGATAGGGATGGAAAAACATACCTCTTGCATCCTCATATAGGTAATAAATGATGGGGACTGGGTTTAGCCTGGGTCATGCTGTGACAAAGTTGGTGCTTCTTCCCCTCCCACACAAGTGCCTGGAAAAGACTCCACTCAAACATTGACAGAAGAAATTCTAAGGCAGGAGAGCCTGTCCTGGGGAAGATGTGGGACAGTGAGCAACAGCAAGACAGGATTTATGAAGAAGAAAGGAAGTGAGTGCAGGAGGGCTGTCCACCAAGAGCGTGAAGCTGACCCTTAGTGTGAGGGGCTCCACGTCAGGGGATCTCAGAGGACCAGGCTGGAAGGATGTTGGTGCTGGTCAGGAGCTCACATGGTCTTCATAATTTTCTTGGACTTTCTCAATCACTTTTCCTAGTTTATGTTAATTAAGCATCCTTCCTGCCTCCTTCCTGGAGCGTCCTTCCTGTCTCCTTTCTGGAGCATCCTTCCTTCCTGCCTCCTTCCTGGAGCATCCTTCCTTCCTGCCTCCTTCCTGGAGCATCCTTCCTGCCTCCTTCCTGGAGCATCCTTCCTGCCTCCTTCCTGGAGCATCCTTCCTTCCTGCCTCCTTCCTGGAGCATCCTTCCTTCCTGCCTCCTTCCTGGAGCACCCCCCCTCTGAATAAGTTTCCAGTGAACTGTAGCTTCTGAAGGGCAGAAATCTCACCTTGCTAATTTTGGGCCCTAGCCCATAAAGACAATATATACATTGTTGAGCAACTGGTTGGATTTACTTAGACTTTTAGATACAGTGGCTTAGACTCGTCCACAGCAGGCCTTTTCCTTTTAAATGCATCCCTTGGACAAGCACTGAAGCACCCTAAGTTTTGTTCTCCCTAAAAGAATGCCAGTGCTGCAGGCATAGTGAATCATGCCTGGAATCCCAGCCTGGGGGCACCATGTTATGAGGATCACTGTGAGTTTAAGGCTAGCCTGGGCTACAAAGTAAGATCTTGCCTAAACAATAAAAATCAAAACAAAAAACCCAAAGAGATCCCAGACCGATATGCTGTAAAGAAAGCAGCGTGTACAGGGACCCAGCTCTTCTCAGTCCTGCCTCCCCCAACCCCACTCTGATATTTCTCTCTTCTTTCCCAGTCAGACATCTTGAGTTTTCCACACTTCCCACCAGCTCTGCTTTCTCACCACCCCTGTGTCTGCCCACTCCAATCTGGCTGGCTTCTGTGTCTGTCTATCCACCAAAGAAGAAATGGACCATAAAATTCACAAGCTTCCTACAGCTGTCGAAAGGAACAGGCTTTTGGCAGTTTGCATCTTCCCGACTTCTCAGACAAGCAGCCTTCAGTACTTGCTCCATTCTTTCTGAACGTTAGGCTCTCAGGCCCCCCAATCTCCCTTTCTCTCCCTTCTCCTCTTGACTCATCTTCCTCTACCAAGCCCGAGATCTTGCTCTGAGACTGTCTCTGGGCAACTTCAATCTGTTCTGCAAAGACTACAGCCCTTTTTGTATTAACAAAAGGGCAACAACCTAGTGTCTTCCAAGGAATCCATCCTCTGCTGCTGCTGATGGCCTCTTTGAACCCTCTTCTTGTACTGTGCCTACCTGCAACTTCTACACTTTGATAAGCCCAAGGTACCCATGATCCTCAGCTCACCCAAGATTCATTCCTGGTCCTGCCTCTGACAATCTTACTTCCAAAAATTTTGAAAATTTTTGATGTGGCTAATTCCTGGAAGATTTCATGGAGGGAGAGAAAAACACTTGACATGGAATTTGACTGTTTAATATCCTATGAGAGCAACAAAAAAATGGGAGTGGACGCTGGTGAGTGATCTGTCGAGAGGCTTTCAGGCTGTAGGTGAGCTCACGTGTGCCCTCGCCCCATGAAGCGCATTTCTCCGCTTCCCAGGGCTACCATGTTGCTGGGTTTGGATAATTTGAACAAAATTCTCCCAGTTTTCACATATCTGAATTGGCCAACTTACTGCCTTCATTTTTTATCTTCACCATATACAGTTTTAAGCAATTTTTATTTATTTTCTTTGCATCACCAAATATCACAAGTTAGAGTAGAAAATTCTGTGGAAAATGATAAGAATAAAAAGTATTAAATCATCTTTTTTTTTTTTTTTTAAATTTTGAGATAGGGTCTCACCCTGTAGCCCTGGCTGGCCTAGAGCTCACTCTGTAGACCAGGCTGGCTTTGAACTTAAAGAGATCCACCTGCCTCTGGTTCCTGAGTGCTGCCATTAAAGGTGTATGCTACAATGCTTGGCTTTAACACTCTTTCTTAATTCCAGATTATGAACCTTTCTTTAGTAGCATATTAATTATACAAAACTATTCCTCACTGCACATACCTGTGGAAAAAAAGAAAATATTTTATACAACCTAAATGATTAGCATCTGAAGGGCCTCTTTAATTGTTTTCTGAGGGGAGTGGAGTATTTTTTCATTTATCAGTGAAAACACTGGTTTTACGATCTTCACCAACCCCACATCAGACAAAGGCTGATCTCCAAAATATATAAAAAAACTCAAGAAATTGGTCATCAAAAGAACAAATAATCCAATAAAAAAGGGATAGAGACCTAAACAGAGAACTCTCAACAGAGGAATCTAAAATGGCTGAAAGACATTTAAGGAAATGCTCAATATCCTTAGGCATCAAAGAAATGCAAATCAAAACAACGCTGAGATTCTACCTTACACGTGTAAGAATGGCCAGAATAAAAAACACTGATGACAGCTTGTGCTGGAGAGGTTGTGGGGAGAAGGGAACACTCCTGGAAGTGCAAACTGGTACAGTCCCTTTGGGTATCAGTAAGGCAATTTCTCAGAAAATTAGGAAGCAACCTACCCCAAGACCTAGCAATACCACTTTTGGGTATAAGCCCAAAGGATGATCAATCGTACCGTAACAAGGACATTTGCTCAACTATGTTCATAGCAGCATTATTTGTCATAGTCAGAACCTGGAAACAACCTAAATGCCCCTTGACCAGAGAATGGATAAGGAAAATGTGATACATTTATACAATGGAGTACTACACAGCAGAAAAAAATGACATCTTGAAATTTGCAGGCAAATGGATGGATCTAGAAAACATCATATTGAGTGAGGTAACCTAGATCCAGAAAGACAAATATCATATGTACTCACTCATAAGTGGCTTTTAGGCACAAAGCAAAGAAAACGAGCCTACAATTCACAATCCCAAAGAACCTAGACAACAAAGAGGATCCTAAGAGGGACATATATGAATATAATCTACATGGGAAGTAGAAAAAGACAAGATCTCCTGAGTGAATTGGAAGCATGTGGACCTTGGGAGAGGGTTGAAGGGGAGGGGAGAGGCAGAGAGGGGAGCAGAGAAAAAGTATATAGCTCAATAAAAACAATAAAAAAGAAAAAAAGCCAAAAAAACACAAAACAAAAAAGAAAACACTGGTTTTACTTAAGCCAATCATTGTAAATGAATTTACAAAAAATAAACCTAGCTGCCCCACACCTCTTTCTCTTTCTTTTTCTTTTTGGTAGGATTAGGAAAAATATTATTCAACTGGCAAATCACATCATCATGTTGGAATTACAATTGTGTTTCAGGTAAGAAAACACAATTCTTTGGAGCATGACTCATTGTAAAGTGAAAAGAACGGCACTCAAGATCCGAGAACTCTCTAAGCAATTTAGCAACATCCCCCTTGCAAGCTGCAGGGCTCGCCCCTGAGCTCCATCCACTCTAGCTGGAAACTTGCTGGGGTCAGAACTTGTCTTGTGCATCTCTGGATCTCCAGAGTCCTTCCAGAGGGCAGGTGACACAGTGCTCAATATATAGGGGCTTTCCAAATCCCCGAGATGCGAGAGTCAGAACAGGAGCTGCATTTGTGTGCTCTTTAAGAGACGACTGGAGAATCAGCTTCCCTAACTGTCACACACAGACATCATGAAGTAGACATCTTTACTGAAGAGCCTTCTAAAGTGTAAATAAGTTACCCAGACGATACTCTGCAGACATGCTCATGATAAAACCTGAAGATAAAAGCTATTGAAAACTAAGTACGATGCCACAGCATGGGCAAAGGTTAAATGTTCACAGGGGTTATTTCTGGGTTGCAAAATCACAGACCGTTTTTCCTTAACTTCCTCCTTCTGCATCTGCATTCCTCACTCACAACACCTGCTATGGTGGTTTGAAGGAAAATAGTCCTGTAGACTCAATGGTATTTGAAGGCTTGGTTCCCTGTTGGTAGAACTATGCGGGGGGGGGGGGGGGGGGGGGGGGGGGGGGAGGGGAGGGAGAGGATTAGAAGGTGTGGCCTTGCTGGAGGAGGTGCGCCACTGGGGATGGGCTCAGTCTCGTGGTTGTGTCTGAAGATGTGAACTCTCCCCTGTGCCTCCAGCCCCATAGCTGCCTGCCTGCTGCCATGCTCTCCACCAGACCGGAAGCCCAAATAAACATTTTCTTTTATAAGTTGGCTTGGTCACGTGGCGCCTTTTCATAGTAACAGAGAAATAACGAAGACAGCCACCCACACATGTGTACACAGACACACAAACACACACATAAATATTATTTATGTTAAAAAGGACCCATAATTAGTTCACATAAAACGAATTAGAAACAGAAGTAAGCACCCCATTTCCCCTCCTTCTGCTATTACCTTGAAAGCTGCACATCCCACAGGCTGGGCCTGCTTGCCAACGTTAAGAAGTAAGACGGAAAATAGCACGGCATGCATCTGCCAAGACAGATTTGTGGCTGACATTTCTTCTGAGAGATGGCTCCATTTAAGTAAGTATCTGCTGGCGTTGTCTCCTGATTCAGTCATTTTGAAAAGGGATGAGTAAGTAACTCTCAGAAGTGAATGTTCAAGTTTCATTTGGAGCTCAGTGCTTTGAATGGAGGCACTGCAGAGGGGGCCAAGCATGTGAAGATTGAGGGTTGATGGCCAGACACCCAGTAGCTTCTTTAAAGAGGCTTGCATTATGCTACTGCCCGTCGTGAGGTGTTCAACACACACAACTATTACTTATTAACACACTGCACATAAAGTTTGATTAGACTCCTTTCAAAATGTTCTGGAGCATGGGCTATAGGTTCCATACACTAATAACCACAATGTATTCATTCAGCCACTCTTGAGAGGAGTGCTTTGTATTTGATATTTCTCGAGTTTCATTAATCCTGTAACCACTCTCCATCGTCCTCATTCTCTGAGTGCTTCTGTTTAGAGAGGTTAAGGAACTCGATAGCTTTCAAGTCTGGTCTTTGTAGCTCTTGGATTAGTCCTAACTTAACACGTGACGCTGCATTTTCCTTAATGGCATACGCAGCAATCCGTCCTTGCAGCCTTTCTCCATCAGTCTGTTCTGCTAGTTGGTTAGAAACCGAGCAGGTTTGTAGCAACCTAGACGTGAAGAGAGAAGGCGGAGATTACCATCCCGCCCCGCCATTCTCATCTCCCGAACCTCCTCAGAGAAGAAGGAAGGGGGAGTCAAGGAACACAGGAACATTGGAAGGGGAAAAAGAAGAATCAACGCCACAAGCTTCTAAAGCAGCTTCCGAGAGACTTTTACAGCTGGTGACAGGTTTGGCGACAGTTCTTTCAAGTTGAGCTGTGTTCAATTTTCTCAGTTCCTTTCATAGGAATTACATAAACCACCTTCCATGAGTGGAAAAAATGGCTCTAGAATACAGTAATCGCTTTCTCGTCAAAAATCCAATCAAGTGAAAGAATCGGAGGAGAAAGCGCACAGCACATGTGGTTGCCACAGGGCCAGCAATACTCCGGCGGGGACTGGGACAGCACTATCTGCACATCAGAATGAGAGAGGAGGTGGCTGGGACACCTTTGTCTGAGCCAGGTGCCCTGCTGCAGGCTGTAACCGCTTTTCCTTAATGTGCTCGGTCTCCCACATGATGAAGGTCTTAGGAGAGGACTTTTCATCTTGGAGGGCAGCGGCCCAAGGGCTTCAGTACCTTGTGCAAGGCAGGAGCTTGTCTTCCCCTCCACCCTGCTTTCCGAGGTCTGAGTGACCGGCTCACTTTGTCCTTTGACAGATGGTGTTATTTTCATCTGAGTGTGGTCATTTTCGTTTCTGGTTAGATTCACCTCTTTATGTCTCCCAAGCCAGAATGTGATCAGGATCTTCATGTAAATCCACGTTTCCCAAGCAGATATTTGCAAAATACCTACTTTATGACGTACCAGGCGGTACTCCAGAAATTTACAAAAATGGGGGAATATATCAATTCAAATATTTTCCCTCCAGGAGCTTTTGCTTCAGTGACACTACATAATATTTCTGAAATTTTCATTATTTGAAGGATTACAATTAACTTTTTGGGACCGTAGATTAAAACCAAAACCAAATTGATGTGAAATTTAGGACATATAACTTGACCAAGCGATGTAAGAATTGAAAGGAAAAGCTCACGTCAGCGGAGCAGGGAGAATGTGACTATGTCATCTAGCGTCGGCTGCACATAGTGGGTCTTCATATGACTGCAGCCCAGGAACGTGGCTTGTGAATGAAGTAAGTGTACACTGTGTGGGGATGCAGAGGCTCCCAGGGAGGCACCGAAGATAAAGAGCTAAAGGAGACCGGAGGAAGATATAGGTGTGGGCAGCACAATTACACAGACACAGGGCTAACAGCCAGGACACAGAAGACAGTATCACTGCTAGGCATGAGGCCAAAATAGATTGCCTGTCCCCACCAGGATGGCTTCCCAAAGAAACAAGATAATTTGAAAGAATGGAAGATTCCTACATTTTTCTCTTATAATTTAAAATTTCAGAGACTGTATTGGATTGCCTACTCAAATAATTTTAAGAAATTAATCACTTGATACTACTGATACAAATGAGTATTTCATGAATTCAGATTGAAAGATGAAATGAATAATAATCGGAAGTAAAACTACAATCACCCAACCCTAGTCACATGACCAAGAGCTATTGGATCTTCTGAGCTACATGGAGATTAGTAGGAAACCCTGCATACTAGTCATTCAGTTGGAAGGGATCACGCTGCACACTAGTCATTCAGTTGGAAGGGATCACACCGCACACTAGTCATTCAGTTGGAAGGGGTCACACTGCACACTAGTCATTCAGTTGGAAGGGATCACACCACACACTAGTGATTCAGTTGGAAAGTATCACACAATCTTTTGGAATTCAGCCAGAATTAATTTGCTATGAACATGTGACCATGAAAGCCTTGGTGGGAAAACCAAAAGCAAACACTGTGTCTACCCAGCGATGGTGCTGTCTGGAGTTTTGGAGTAGAGGAGACACAATCTCACAATGCACAGCATTTTTGATATTTTCAGATTAAATTTCAGGCAGGAGACAAAAATCCATTATTTTGTTCCTAAATTCAATAGCAATCGTGGCAATTGTCTGAAGCCACACTCTGGTATTTTCTGAGAAATCTCTCAGGGTGTCCGCCACCTTCAGATAACTTGTGAATTGATAATAGTTAGAGGTCGAACCATGAGGAAAAACAAGAATCTTTTGAAGGCTGTTTAAAATGTTACCACAAAGCGTAATCAGCCCAGAAGAATGAAGTTTAAACAACGCCTACTCCCACAGGAAACGCGCTCATGCTGTCCCGCTCATTAACTCCACATCAATTCAGTTCCCATCTCATAGTCTTCTCTACACTCTGCCACGGTCCTGGCCACACCAGTGAGCGAGCACCTCCAGACGACAGCCAGGACCCTGCTGGGACTCCTGTCTGCCCATTGTGTTTGCTATTCTGTGTGGGAGTTCTAGTCAAAGATCAACATTTCCACCAATTTTCCACATTATCTAGAAGTCTCAGAATAAATACATGTATTCTAAAGGTGGTTTTACACTGTGGTAAATCAAATGTCTGAGTTAAGGAAGACAGAGAATCAACAAGAAATTAGAATGATTAATATACATCTTCAAAAAAATTTCCCATTCCTTCTGTGGCTATTTATCTCCTTTTTTGTCCTTCCTGTTCACTTATTCCCACTGTATGTGTGTGTTTGTGTGTGTGTGTGTGTGTGCGTGCGCACCTATGGAAGTCAGCGGTCAATGTCACGGTCAGCTGTCTTCCTTGCATGCTCTCTATCTTGTGTCTTCAGACAGGTTCTTTATTGAACCTGGAGCTCATAAATTCGGCATGAAAATGGCTGGCCTGCAAGCCCCAGGGATCATTTTGTGACCTCCTCCTAACTGCTGGGATTACAGGTGAATGTTGCCATGCCAATATTTTATGATGTGCATGTTAGGGGTTCAAGTTCAGGTCTTCATGAGTATGCAGTAAGCATTTTACCCACACAGCCATCTCCTCTGCTCCCTCATGTTAATTCTAACCCTGAACTTGGGAGTGACTATGGCTTCATTACAGAACTTCCGGTGCTTGGGTTACTTCCTACAGTGCCTGGAGGAGCCTCGTTCTGACTGTTTGTGTTCATCCAACCAATGAGGATGTGGCAGGTACAGTTCAGGCCACCTTGCAGCCTTTTGTCTACTCTTCCATCTTTATAAGGACAGATACCTCAAGGCCACTCATTGATTTCCTCTCTCCCACATCCCGTGCGGGCTCCTGGAGATACATCGCATAGCCCCCTCTCTGCCAAGTCCGTCAGGTTCGAGTGGGGAAGGCATCATTTTTTTCAATTATGCCTAAGAAAGAAAACATCGTGGTGCTGCTGGATGAGAGTCAGGGTGGTTGATGAAGGAGCCGATTAGGGAGAAGACAGCAGTAGGTGTTCTGAAGGGCCACAGCAGGGCAAGTAGGAAGACAGCAAGGTCAGGATGAATGACACGGGGCAAGCTAGGTTTATTGTGTTGTGGGTTTATTGTGCAAATTAGGGTTTATCCCAGAAAGGGCATAACTACCTTATGGGGTTGAAAGGCTGGAAGAACAAAGCTTTGTAAGGCATGCACAACACTTGAGGTAGGAAGTCAGCCCTTCCTTGCTTCCTTCAGAATTCAAGTTTCTTATTTTGTGATAGTAATAGATACTCTGAAGTAACTTAAAATAGAGACCAGGGATAAAGGATCTACGAACAGACAAAGACAGGCAAGATTCCAAAGGGGGATTAAATGTGAAAGCACATGGAAGCTGAATTTGCACTATATTTCATGCAAATGGAGATGGTAAATGAGAAGGAAACTCGTGTCAGTCAACCACCTTGCACACCTGGGGCTTCCCTGCAGGACAGGACAGACCACCCAACTGAATAACCATGACTGAATAGTCTCATCAGTGTATTTCTGTGTGTGTCCTGGAAAGCCCGCCCCTTCGGCTTTCTCTCTGGCATCCTCCAAACACTTCCTGTTTTGAGATGTCCAATTCATAAACTAGTGTTTAAGCAAATGAACTCATTAGAGATTTTTACCTCGCCTTAATTTAACCTTTCAAACATCATTAGTGCTTCTTACTCCTTCCCATCATGGATCACATGAATATGACCTCCTCAAAAATGTTTTTCTGACTCTTTCCAAGGTAAGTGTGTGCAACAGATTAGCAGGAAAGTCCTTGTGGCTCTCATTGTTCCACTTACTGAGAGAATATTTGCTCAATGAGCAGGGAGTTACCAAAATATTGTGAGAAAGTCTACGTAGTTTTCATATCCGATTCCTAGCACGGTGCTCCTAAATAACAGAATGAACATTGGATTTTGCCAGCTCCTGAAAACAAGGAGACCAAAACCCCCTAGGAATAGAAGGAGCTGAGCTAACACTAAAGGCTTAGTGATTCTAATCAATTAAACTGTAGCAATCCAGAGAGAACCAAATCCAGAGAAAGAAATGAAGGCTGAAACACAAAAGGCATTAGGACTCCAAAGAGATGCAGAGAACTTCACCATGGCCTAAGTGAAAAATAGAATGGAAAGAAAAAAGTGCTAAAAGCTGTATGGAAAAAAAGGAACTTTACATGACACCTGGAATAGGGTACTTTGTACACATTGTTCTCCCCGGAGCAGTTCCTCACGGGAGCCCGAGGGCGGTAGATCTCGCCTGACAGAGAAATGGGGTCGAGTCACACAGCCACCATTCCAGGTCTGGCCTTCCCAACCCCATCTGGGGTTTTACACACAGTAACCAGTTTAATACCTTCTCGCTCTGTCACAGCCTTCCTCAGGTACCCAGGCTGGGCCTCCACAGACGACCTTCCCCCTCAGCCTAACATGCACATCATTGGTGCCTCCCTCCTTGAAAGCCCACGTAAACCCTTTCTTCCGTAAGCTGCTTTTGGCCATTGCATTTTGTCAGAGCAATGGGGAAGATACTGATACAGCATGACATATCTGCCTGGTCGGCTTGGGTGAGGCGAGACGTAGAGAACAGAGGAAGACAGGCACCAAGCCTGACAACTGACTGCTTGTGCTACAATGTCCTTGTTATATGTTCTTGGAGTCAGCAATTTTATAAATTATCTTAATTATTTTATAACCCTTACCTAGTAAAAAACACTTTTTATAACAAACTTTAAAATCAACAGAATATTTTTGTCTTTTTTTTTTTTTGAAAACCGCAGTGTAGAAACTGCATAGCTGCATAGTTGAATAGAAACACAATGATGAACACCTGGAGAAAGCAGGTCAGAGTGGGTCACTGTGCCCTGTAAACAAAAGGCAACACCTGAGTTGAGCTCCTCAAGGCCTGAGGCCCAGAGCCTGCGGGGTTCCCCACTGTTCTGGGATCTTGGACAAGTGAAGGATTCTTGTGCTTAATTTACACAATGCATATAGTGAGAAAACCCTCCTCACTAAGACACAGTGCAAGATGACGAGCTACCATCCATGACACCTTTCCATTAGTACCAGGGACGCGCCAAGAGCTCAGAACTGATGGCTGTTGTTGGTGAAAGCACTTTCCAGTCACAACAGTGTTACGTATTTTCTTGACGGCTAAGCATTTGCCTGCTCTGTCTTCTTTAGGGGAGAGACATTGTATATTCTGTCTCTCTCTCTCTAAAAGTATTGATCAGCTCCAATGTTTTTCTTATAACTGTTTCCAATAAGACTCATAAAATTTGTGTGCCTATCTCTGTGTATGTGTGTGTGTGTGTGTGTGTGTGTGTGTGTGTGAGAGAGAGAGAGAGAGAGAGAGAGAGAGAGAGAGAGAGAGAGAGAGAGAGAGAGAGAGAGAAGAGGGGGAGGATGGCCCACGTTCGTTGTCTTCCTCTATCACTCTCTGTGTTGGTCTCTAAGACAGGGTCTTCCACAGAAACTAGAGCCAACCAGTTGGCCAGGCCAGCCGACCAGTGAGCTCAGAGGCCGCATTAGTTCTTTTTGCGGCTGTAATGAATGAAACGCCATGACCAAAAGCAACTTAAGGAAGAAAGGGTTTGTTTTGGTTTGTGGCTCCACAGGGACAGAGTCTTCAGGGTGGGGAAATTCATGGCATGGCAGTAAGGCAGGAAGCTGGCTGATCGCATGGTGATCAATGCACGGGAAGCGAAGGAAGAGACCATGAAAGGTCGTGATGCTATGAACCCCCAGGCCCAATGGCATACTTCCCCAGCAAGGCGACAGCTCCTGGAGATTCCATAGCAGCCCCAACTGGAGAAGGGGGTGCATTTCTCATTCAAACCACCACAGATGCTCACTGCCATGCTCAGTTGCATGTAGTTCTGAGAGAAGATGAACTCAGATCCTCTTGGATTTTGCTTGGGTGGCGGGAAGTTCACTAACTGAGCTGTCTACCCAGGCTTATTATAACAATTTAATGTAAATGAAGACTCAATTCCTGAAGTCTGTAATGTTTGCTGAGACTCAAAGTTTTTGTTTTGATGAAGCTATTATCTAGAGATGTAACCGTATGTGTGTGTGTGTCTGTGCGCGCGCACACACACACACACACACACACACACACACACACGTGCATCTGCAGAGGCCGGAAGAGGACACGAGATCCTTTGGAGCTGGAGTTATAGACATTTGTCAACCATTCAACATGGCAGTGAGCACTCTTAACTGAAGAACCATCTCTCCAGCCCCTTGAATATTATTTTAATTGTATTCAAATAATTTCCTTTATAGTTATAATACTAAGGCCTTCCTTTGTACTTAAGATAATTGATAAACATCAGTAGGGCTTTTTGGACTAGATTTGTCTAGGCTCTGTGCCAATGAAAAATCAGCAGAAATGTGATTCATTCTTAGAGCCCATCCTTACATCACCCATGTAACCCAACACAGTGGGACTGCTGGATTCAGTGCAAGAGTCCTTCTCATTGGGAGCTAGCAATAGAGCGGCATCAACTTCCAGCATCATTTTCTAACTTGGAGAGGAGACACGCTCACCAAGTCATGTGGTTTGCTCTCTTCCTGTGGAGTGTGGAGAGGACTGGCGCTGTGTGAACTCCGAGGAGGGAAAAGGACGGCAGGACATGTGCTTCTTGCAGAGACAGAACGGCAGCAGCTAGAAATACGGTCTCTGCTTGCGCCCTCGTTTTGATGCTGCTGAGGAACCAGCATAATTTACATCCCAGGACTGTGGGTCTTGCTTTGTTTGTGTGGACGGCAGCACTGTGCACAAAGGGCTTCACTGTCCAGGTCTCTTGCTTTACTTTTTAATGTAAAGGAGCACACAATGAAACTGGAATCACGGTTTCCCTTTAATTGTGCACAATAAAGACAATTCATGAAAGCAATCTGAATAGGTTCTGCTTTTAAAAAATCATACTTATGAAGACTGGTCAATGGGAAGGGTAACCCTGAGCCACACAGAGGTGTGGCCTTCTGAAGCCACAATGGCACTTTCCTGAGGCAGCACTCTCTAGCCAGACCCCACTCACCCACACACACGCTGCAGGGTTTGGCAAACTCTCACCATCCAGGCAGCAATATCTCATCTTTGTTGAGTCAAAAATAAGTATTTTTCATGTTAGTTCTGGGCTCTTGATTTTGAGGTTCCAGTATTGCTGTGATTCATGCCGGAGAGAATCATTTAATTAATATCTTGAGCAAGTGGAATATTGTTTAAAGGGATGTATTAGCTTCTTGTTGAAATGATGAAATATATAACGAAAGCAATTAGGGTAAAAGGATTGATTTTGGCTCATGACTTGAGAAGTACCACAGCTTAATGCGTCTGGTGGCAAAGGCAGGGTTGAGTTCCTGATACTGCAGCATGTGGCTGTGATTACCACACCTGAGCAACCAGGAAGCAGAGGGCAGGGAATTCTGCTGCCCAGCTGGCCTCTTCCCTTTTCCTTCTCATTCTGTTCAGGACCACAGCTCACAGGGTGATGATGACATCACACGCTGCACCCGCAACATGAGGTCATCACATGCTGTACCCACAGGATGATGCCATCACATCTGTAGCCCACAGTGTGACGATATCACATCTACACTCACAGGATGATGACATCACATGCTGCCATCCGCAGGATGATGACATCACAGGCTGCCATCTGCAGGATGATGACATCACAGGCTGCCATCCGCAGGATGATGACATCACAGGCTGCCATCCACAGGATGATGACAGCTTTTCAGCTCAATCTGTTAACTTTAGACATTCCTCTGGGACATGTTTCTCAGTTACTGAAGCCAACAAATAGGAATGAGAAGGAGTGCTTGGTCACGTGACAATGGAGACTTAACAAGAGAAAATAAGCCATGGCACTGAGAAAGAAATACGGGCTCACTGTCTTTCGTGCTGTAAATTCATCAATGTCCCCCTACTGAGAATTATGACAAAATTTTCCTCCTGGCAATTTTGGAAGAGTGGGTTTGTTTGAGCGAGGTGCTAGCAAATGTCTTCTTTGCCTTCCTTGAGATGAGGCAGCTGCTGAGTCTCCTGACTGTTTATCAATTGTGATGCCACTTAGATTTATTTCTTCATACACATTTCTGTTTTCAGTTCAGTTACGGTATACCACGGCAGCAGTGGAGATGGTGCTCATCCCCAGAGACTGAGCGCTGAGACTCCGGGGTAAGAGTTAGTTCCTTTTCTCTTGTGGTAGAGTACCCTTCCCAAAACCAGGGGAGGGGAGAAAGTGTGTTTTGACTTCCAGTTCCAGAAGGGTTACAGTCCATTATGACAGGTAAGCTGTGGCTGTATGATCATGAGGCTGGCCTGGTAGTCACGAAGCGGAGAGGAAGGAGGAGTAGAGCCGGGCTATAAAACCCCAAGGACTGGCCCAGTGACAAACTTCTTCCAGGAAGACCCCACATCTTAAAGGCTCCCCAACCCTCCCAAACAGTCCCAGCAGCCAGGGTCAGGTGTTCAGACACACAGGCCGTGGGGAACAGTTCACATCCCAAACTCATCGGTTTTCTTGCGTTTTGAATGTCAGTGCCGGTTCCCACGAAGCTCAGAGTCAATTAAAGAAAAACCACTCATTGCTTCAGTCTGAGTGCAGTTACTATTTCTGTTTACTTTTCCTCTGGGTAGCAGTCTCTGGTGGGATGGGAATCACGGCTTCAGTGGTAAATCTGAAATGTGCAGAAGGGAGATCTCCTAACTGAAATGGAGGGACGTGGAGCAAATAAGGAAGTGGAACTTTCCAGGCTCAGGAACGGCGCCAGTGGGTAAGAGGGGGTTCATCGTACTCAGCAGCACACCCCATATGACAGAAACACTCTACCACTGAGACATAGCTTCTGCTCTGTACTGTGGCTTTAACAGGGTCTGTCCTCTGGGATCTGTTTGGTGACAGAATGCCCCCTAAGGCACAGGAAAGCCGGGAAAGCCAGGCAGAGTTTGAGAGACTTGATTTGTAGAATCATTTCTAATATGTGTGTGTGTGTGTGTGTGTGTGTGTGTGTGTGTGTGTGCGTGCATGCGTGTGCAGGGCACACATGTTGGAAATATTCATTTCAGAGGATGAAGATGAAGCTCAATTGGTAGTGGGCTTGCCTAACATGCAGCAGGACTCAGGTTCCATACCCTGCATTGCATATTCCAGGAGGGTGTGTTGGTACCTGCCTATGATACCAGCACTAGGGAGATGGAGGTGGGGGGGGTGTCAGAAATTCAAGGTCATCTTCAGCTATACATCTTCAGCTATACATCTTCAGCTATACATCTTCAGCTATACATCAGCCTGAGCTACATGACACCCTGTCTCAAAAATGAATAAATAAATATATTCACTTCAAAGAATGCCAAGAATAGATAACTCTTTTTTCTATTACTCTTACTCTGTAAAACAAAATTATTTGAGATAATTACTGAATTGAGAGAATACAGTCCTGCTACAATCATGGGATAATTACTGAATTGAGAGCATACAGTCCTACTACAATCATGGGATAATTACTGAATTGAGAGAATACAGTCCTGCTACAATCATGGGATAATTACTGAATTGAGAGAATACAGTCCTGCTACAATCAGCTGTCCACTCTCTTGGGAAAGCTGGTGTTGATGAACAAGAAATAATCCTGTTTTAATATTTCTCAGCCTGTGTGTTTGTTGTGTGGAGAAATCCAGTTGACAAACTCTGATGTGAATTAAGACACTTCTCGCCGGGCGGTGGTGGCTCACGCCTTTAATCCCAGCACTCGGGAGGCAGAGGCAGGCGGATCTCTGAGTTCAAGGCCAGCCTGGTCTACAAGAGCTAGTTCCAGGACAGGCTCTAGAAACTACAGGGAAACCCTGTCTCGAAAAACCAAAAAAAAAAAAAAAAAAAAAAAAAAAAAAAAAAAAAAAGACACTTCTCATACATTTTATGACTGGAGTTTGCGTCCCACTCTAAATTCTTGTACTTTTCCCTCCTCTTGCAAAAGTCCTCTAGGAAAATGGCTGTGGGGCTGACTCACCACCTAAAGTAGATGGTAGGCAGTCACCAACTATCACACGGCTTCAAAAAGAAAACCTTTTACATTGAATTTTACTTATTTACTGTGCTTGGATGTGTTGTGTGTGTGTGTGTGTGTGTGTGTGTGTGTGTGTGTGTACATGTACACCGTGACATGCATGGGGAGGCCAGAGGACAACTTGGAGAGTGGGTTCTGTCCTCTCATCAGGTGGGGCCTGGGGACCGAACTCTGGTTGTTAGGTCTGCTAACAAGCACCCTGATTGGCTGAGCCATCTCACTTGCCCCGGCTATCACCCATGCTAAGTAGTGTTTGTCCAGCGCTGGTAAGTTGTTTGTCTTTCTAGCTTGGTGAAATGCCCAGAGCACAAAGCTTGATGCATCCAGGAGATAACTGACAGTCCCTTTCCCCTCCTGCTTTGTATATGCACTTTGGAGCCCACCATATCTATACATATCTAGACTGGAACCACGTCTCTGTGATAGAGAGCGGGCCTGGCGTCTACAGGCAGACACCACAGAGCTAAGAAACAAAATCACAAGACTTCTTGACCAACGACAACTCAAACAAAACTAATTTGCTTTTGTTTAAGCTTTTAAATTAAGATAATAGCAAACATTATATTGAGACTTCAAAAATCTAGAAAAGGGAACTTATTACCCAATTGTAAGGCAGTTCGTAAGTCCAAGGGCCCAACATGTCATGAGAGTCGCTCACTCGGTTAACACCAAATAAGCAACTTCCCTAATTCCTAACACCCACATCATCATGAAAGACATTTTCCAAATTCTGGAAATCCCAACATCCCACTCTTTAATTAAAAATGTAAGAATCAACAAAGAATGAAAGGAAATTATATCTAACATAATTCCACAAAGACCCAATAACCCAGCCTTCAGAGTTCCTATTATTTAAATTCAGCCTGTGAACAATAATGCATGCACAAACATGTAATAAAACAATGTGCCACGGAGCTCAACTAATGGGAAGAATGTTGACAAGATCATGACCAGGCGACATTATGCTGTACCTCCGATTATTAGATTCTCTGATCAGTCAAAATGGCTTTTCCTTTAGTCACAGCTACCAACAGATACATAGTCAATGAAGGAGGAGGAAAAAGAAAACAGAATGGGTTGATGTCCATTACGATTCAAGTACATTATTCAGACACATCTTGTCTATGTAGACAGTATGGCTGTTAGAGAAATTCCTGGCCAAGGACATAGCTCAGTGGTAGTGGGCTTGCCTAGCAGACATGAGACTCTTGATTTAATTCACCTCAAAATAGATAAACAAAGCCATTGGATAAACTTCATAATTCATCAACAGTCATATTTAAAGAAAAAACAGGCTGGCCTGAAGTTTTATACCCATACATTATTAATTTGGGGTTTCTTTAGTGACATCTATTTGGGAGCAGCAGCAATTTCCTCAAAGGCATGCTCTTACTAGTAAGAGTTTTAGATCCTAGAAGAGCATTAGAGGGGGCAGAAGAGAAAATAAGAGACACAGAAGTCATGAAAGGATATCAACCTCACCGAGCTTCCTGCTCTTCAGCTAGGCTGGGTGGCCAGCCAGCCAGACCCAGCAAACCTCCTGTCCCTACCCCACCCTCAGTGCTGGGGTTAAGAGTACTCTCAGCCATGCCTAGCTTTATATATGGGTGTTGGTATCTGTCTTGGTTATTGTCAACTTGACACAAACATAGACGATTTGGGGAAGACAGAATCTCAACTGAGAAATTACCACCATCAGACTGGCTTCTGGACATGTCTGGGGGGCATTTTCCTGATTAGATGACTCATGAAGAAGGGCCTAAGGCCACTGTGAGCAGAACCATTCCTAGGTAAGAGGGCCTGGGCTGTATAAGAAAATTTGCCGAACAAGCCTGGGAGAGCAAGCTAGAAAGCAGCATTTCCCTGGGGTTTCTGCCTTGACCCCCTCAATAATGGACTGAACCTAAAAGGTGTAATAAACCCTTTGCTCTCTGCGTTGCCTTTAGTTATGGTGGTTATCATAGCAACAGTCCCCGAACTCGGCGAGCACCCTTCCCCACTGATCCATCTCCTCAGCCCGCAACCCTGACGACTAGCGGAGCAGCGTCTTCATAGTCCTCATTTACTAGGTGAAGAAAGGACTCCATTAGGTGTGGCAGGTAGATGCCCAGGCAGGGGGCTGGATGGGAGGCAGAAAAGGAAAACTCTGAGTCTAACCTATTAACTAACAGATTTTTATTAAAGTGTTAAAATGAATAAAGATGATCATTTTTATGATTTAGCTCATCTCTAAACACAGAAGTGCCACCAAGTTTCGGATCTAAAAGGGAACTATGATCCCAGCATGGAAAGAGAATGTGTATCTCAGGAGACAGTATTTATGTCTTTGTCAGGACATTTTTATCCAAATTATTATACTCTCGGGAGCTTAGCCTGTGTTTCCTGGTCTCTAAAAGGTGACTCTGCAAGGCACGTTTCTTCCCAGTAATTAGAGGCATTTATCTTAGGACTCATTTGGCTTCAGCAGTGAGGTCACGGGCCGCCAGCTCCACTGGTACTGACTCCTTCAATTACTGGCAATGGTATTTCACCTCTGCGCAAAATATTAGTAAATTAACACTCCCCACTCTGCATTCATTTGGGAAATCTGCTCAGCTTGCAGTGAGGAAGGCAGGGAGCCATGAGGACACTCTGGCGATACCTTTAAGCCTTGAACATAGTAATTAAAACTCTGGCTTTGCTCCCTGCAGTTGGGATTTAGTTTGCAGAGTTCATTTCTTTTATCATAGCACAAGGCAGAAATCAGCACTGGTAGGTGAGAAAAACACAACAACTAAACACATGCACACACACACATACACACACAACACACACACACACACACACACACACACACACACACACACGCAGACACAGAAAAACCCACCTTGATGTTCCTCTTTCCTAGCTCTCAAGCACCTGTTTTAAGCCAAACAATAAGCGACCTCCAGCACGGGAAGCCAACTCCAGATCAGACTTACAACTTTGACTCAAAGCACAATCACAAACAATACATCAAGATGGAGAATACCACCATCCAAACGTCACAGCTGTCTCTTCTGTTCTAAGGACATCTTAGTCCAACCAAGAGACAGTTGGCACAGGCACTGTTAGGTCACAGGGGTTCTGTGAAGGCTCGTCAGTCATCACGTGTAAAAACTGAGAGAAGGGATGGGGTGTGCATTGTTTTCAGCTGATTCACGGCTGAGCGTGCCAGCCCACTAGGCCAGAACTCTTAGTGTGGAAGAAGAGGCAGACAGCAGGAAAGAAAGGTCCCGTGTTGCCTACCATAGTCCAGCTGCCAGGAAGCTGCTGTGGCTTTTGTGTCATGAGGAACATTTTTGTTGCCTGGGATGTCTGTCTTTGCTGTGACTTAATATTGATGAGACCTGGAATGTTGTCAATCAAGGTGGGACTTCACCTCTCAAGGCTCACGTTCTAAAAAAATGTAGGGCCTGAAGACCCAGTATCATTCTTCATTAGCACACTGAATCCCAGTAACCATAGGACAACTGAGTGTGTAGGAAAATCTTTATGCCGACATGTGTGTATATGTTGTACTGTTTTAAAGGAGCAGAAAGATGGACAGCTGCCATTTCAATACCAGCTCTCATTTACAACAAGCCAAATCATCAGAAAATGTGATGGCAGAGTCAGAATCTGTTATCTCATAGATTACATGACTGAGTCCAACCTAAAACTAATCTATCACACCATGCCAACTGCTGTCTATAAGTCTACGGATAACTGTGGTAAACAGAGGAATGGGCAAATGTCACTTCAAAACACTTCAAACTTGAATGGTAGGGAACCATAGACAAGATTAACAACATATCCTTTCTCATAAAAATCAAACTAAAATGCAAAGTTTAAAAAATCATTATGATTAAATGAAGGGATATTATTAAAAATGACTACTTTAAAATTTTTTTCATAGATACTGCCCATTGTCCTTTTAAAGTAGTCATTATTAAAAATGCCCATTGTCCCCAAAACCACCTCTTAAAGCAAAGAGAATTTCTAAGTGAGAACATGGCCGGCTGGCAGTCAGTAAGGTCGCATCGTGTGGACACAGGGAAGCCAACTTACAGTCACGATGAGTCCTTTCTCCTGGAAGTATTTCACCAGTGGGGCGGCGTTCTGCTTGAAGTTTCCTAGTCTCCTCTGGGTGGCTTTCAGATTGTCATCGGGCCGTCCCTGTTGCTCTGCACGCTTCACTAATCTCTCTCTGAGCCTCTGGCTGGCACAGGCCAGGAAGACCACCAGGTCAGGGGTGCAGATCTGTGGGAAGCACAGACAGGCAGACAAATTTTTAAGATGCCAAGCAGTATCCGCATGGACGGCAGCACGGCTCTCCAGTGGTTCCGTGGCCTACGGAGACTGCTCGTTTGTTTTCCGGCTGCGCAGAACCAAATGATCACACAGAAACTGCATTAATTACAACACTGTTTGGCCAATAGCTTAGGCACATTTCTAACTAGCTCTTACAGCTTAAATTAAACCCATTTCTATTAATCTGTGTATCACCATGAGGCTGTGGCCTACTGGTAAGCATCCTTCTGCTTTGGCAGCTACATGGCATCTCTGTGACTCTGTTCGGATTTCCTGCCTGGCTTTGCTTTACCAAGCCATTGGCCCAGACAGCTTCTTTATTAACCAGTGGTAATAAAACATATTCACAGCATACAGAGGGGCACCCACATCACCACATCCTCCGCTCTTTATGCCTTTTCCATCACATTTCCCGCACTGCTCCCTACACAAGGCCAGGGCCACCCGGCCCCATTGCAGTCCTTGTGAATGAGAGACAACCCCGTGTGGCAGTATGTGGTGGCCCCTTTACACTTCAGAAAACATCTTTTCTGTCTATGCTCACATAAGGTTCCGGGTTGAATAAGGAAAAACGCAGCCTGACCTTTGTTAGAGCGTATATAACTTGATTTTGGAGGAGAGATGTTATCACCGGGCTCCAGCTGTCGGCAGCAAATCCACGCTTCTCTGGTCACGATGACCTCTTGCTACTTTAAAGCTCACTCCCACATACTAAACGCTCAGCGCTAGCCTGTGTCCTAATATCACTAAGCTCTGTGGCATTCTGCAAGGTGACAAGCATCGAGTCTGTTTGATACATGAGAAGAGCAAGGCTTTGAGAATCCAGCACCCCTCGGAGTTCACACAGGCACCGGGGTAAAAGACGAATCTGGGTCCGTCTGATCTGTACCGTCTGTTCCCTTCGCTGCTACACAGCACCAGGTAGTCCAGAGTCCTTCATGAAATACCATGAAGTTACATGGATAGGCTTAAGAAATAAGCAGTTTTAGGTCACTGAGAACTGGTATGTTTAAAAGGTACCCTGACCCGGAAGTGAATGCAACTTCCTGCTGAGCATGGGAAGAAGTTAAAGGTACAGGGGCTTAAAACAAAACAAAACAAGAAACATTGTTTCTGTGGCCTGTGTGGTGGCTCAGTGGTAAAGGCATTTATCACCATGGCTGACAACCTATATTTGATCCCCAGGACCCATATGGTGGAAAGACAAAAGCACCTCCAACCAAGTTACCCTCTGGCCTCTTCACGCATGCCATGTTACTAAAGCATGTGTATATTACACACACACACACACACTCATGCGCACACTCACGTGCACGCGCACGTATGTGCGCACGCACACACACAGAACAAAAAATAAAATTTTTAAGGAAGAAAAACAAAACTGACTTGGAAGTCTGTAAGGATTTGTACCAGGACAGAACAGGGCAGAGAGCTGAACCGCTAAGCATTTGTGCCCTCATTTGCTAATATGGACGTGCGACCTGATGCCTCTGAATTATCCTAAAGACGTCATAAGAGGAAGCGGCCAGAACAAACTCAGGACATTTTAGCCACGCTCCCTAGCTCCTGACTTCCCTTCCTCAGTGTGCTTCTGGGTGTCCTTTGAGATGATGTTTTAGTTTTGTTGGTTATCCCCCTGTAATTTCTCTTCTTCACACTCCCATGTGGCTTGTTTTCCAAGGCCTCAACCCTGCTCTCCCTCTCTCTAGGCTCGCTTCTTGCAGCGGCTTTCCTGCTTATTTTCCGTGTGCACTGAATATTATTCCAAATGGACACTTTCTCCTCTGCCTCTCAACAGCCCCGGCTCCTGTGCGCTCAGGTGTTTTTGTGACAGTCCTTTCAGAAGTCGTAATGTTACTTGTGACTCAACAAGGTTCAAAATTGATCTTAGGACCCTTTTATCTAAACCACGCTACAGCAAAACTCTCTCTGGTTTCTCTGTCCCTCCTTCCCTCCCTCCCTCCTCTTTCTCCCTCCTCATCCTACCTCACTCCTTCCCCTCCCTCTTTCCTTTCCTCCTTCTGGTAGCAATGCTCCCTTTTAAATCTCTGTTCATGCCCTGGTGTCCCTCTAGCCCCCACCACACTCCAGGCTGTACCAGGTATCTACACATCTATTGGTTGTCTTTAGCAACCCTTCTGCCTCCCTCCCTCCAGTGTCCCAGCCCTGTAATCTCAGCTGCACTAGGGGAAGAGACTGAGAGCATACATCCAGGACGAGATTGCCTTGAGCGTCCATCTAGAACCTGCCACCCTGTCCTTTGGCAAACTCCAGCCTTCCTGAAGCCATTTTCTTAAATATGACATTTCCAACACAGCCCTTTAGTATCCCCCCCCCCCTTCAGAAACAAAAGAAAGGAATAAAACCCCAAACCATGTGTGGCTGAGCTGCCGGGAAGGTGTTTACCATGCAAGCTTGAGGAGCTGAGCTCAGATGCCCAGAACCCATGTGAAAAGCCCTGCATTGAACACATGTCTGTGACCCTACGGTTGAGCAGACATGGTCTTGGAGTGTCCTAGCTGGCCCGCCCGCCCAGCTGACTCAGGGAGTTCAGGCCCAGTACGAGACTGCCTCAAAAACACAAAGAAAGCTGGAGAAAAGCAAGAAAGACCTTTGGTGAGGCTGCCCTCTGGTTTCCCCACACACATGCGCATAGGCACACACACCACCTCCACACACACATGCAGGAACGTGTACATACATATACCACTGACACACACAGATAAACATAGCCAGATGTAAACTGCTTTTAAATAACCTTAATAGAAGATCACTTGTACTTTTTATGACATACAATCAGGGGATTACTTGAAGCTAAAAGTATACTTTCTAAAATACTGTACTATAAAATTTGTATTATTGTTATATGTAATATTCATCCTTATAGGATTTAATAAGGGACACATTTAAAATTACTTTAAATAAATTATGTAATGAAGAAGGCAACTATTGCCAAACAAATTAAACTATTTGGTTTGATAACTCTACATATTAAAATACAGGGAAAGACAAACCCGAACTACCAGGTCAGTACTGGATGCAAGTAAAGCCATCTTGCAGTTTTGGATTCTATTCGAACCGATTGGTTGATTCTAGTGTGTTTTGTGCTTTGTCCCAAGTGTGATGAAGAAGCGTCCATCTATGCAACACAGCAAGGTCATAAGCAGTTTTATATATTACATCTTTGCTTACTTTTGCTTCTGTATACCAAAGACAGCTTCAAATTTATATTTTACACTTTGGATAAAATTTCATTTGTTAAGTTAGTATTCAATTAGTAGAGTTTTAAAATAGTAGGTAACATATATAAAATTTCTTCTCATGAATGGAAAGTTGGTGTGGAGAAAAACAGCCTGGATGTGAAATTACTTAATTTTATAACTAGGATTAGTCTGCTGTCTTTCCTGGTACAAATGGGGAAGCACATGACTGTAAACTCAAAACAAAACAAGAATTAAAGCATAAACAGTGAGACCCAGCATAGTTGCTAGGGAAATAGTGACCTGAGCCAGCTGCCGTGGACTGGCAGCTCTACAGGGTCCTTCCCTTGCTTAGGTCTCCAACAGTATTCCACTTTAAAGAGAAAAATATTGCTGAACTTGGTGGTGCACACCTTTAATCCCAGCACTCGGGAGGCAAAAGCAGGCAGATCTCTGTGAGTTCGAGGCCAACCTGGTCTACAGAGTTAGTTCCAGAACAGCCAGAGCTATGCAGTGAAATCCTGTCTCAAAAAAAGGGAGAGATAAAGATATAGAGATAGAGATAGAGAGAGAGAGAGAGAGAGAGAGAGAGAGAGAGAGAGAGAGAGAGAGAGAGAGAGAGAGAGAGATTTAACTTGCTTGTGTTTTTCTCTCAAAACTTAAAAAAAAGAAAGAAACCAGCAGACGCCATTGTGTGAGAGGGGTGTGGGGACTGTAAGGCTCCATCAAGGGTATGAAGAAAGAGCGGTAGCGTGGAGGAGGTTGGCAGAAGACCACGAAGGGCTCTGGAGCTCTTCCCTTAGCTTGAGTGACAGCCGCCCCCTCATTCTAGTTCCTTTTCCTATCTTAAGGAGCTGTGCGTGTCTGTCCGATGCGTAACTTAAAAGGCGTGGCTCTCCCTCCATTTGCCTTCCCAGCAGCTGCAAGGATCTTCAGCTCACCTGTACTGCGCTTTCCCGTACCGTCTAATAAAATCGCCATCTAAAAAAATGGCCTTCCTTGTGAGTCCACATCTGAATCTTTTGAGCCCCCGAGGGGAACCTCAGGTTCTCTGGTAACAACTGTTCATCGAGTTGGCTTGAGACACACAGGGGAGGGCAGTGTCCCCAACAGAAGGGACCCTGCAGCCCTTTTCTTGGCCCTTAGTCTCAGAAAGTACGAGCTGATGAATGAATGAGCAGCCGGGTACAAAAGGACGTGAGAACAAAGACACAGACAGCACTTTCGTCTCCACGGCAGAAAAATCTGAAACAGCTGATTCTGTTTTCCCCATTGAATTAAGACAGCAAATCCTTTCCCTGCTTCACATGGAAAATTCAGTCTCCCTCTATCCATTTTAAGCCCTTAATTCTGTTCAAAGGAATCAGCCGTTGTATAAACAAGGATATATTCACAGTCTCGGTTCAAGCGGGAATTCGTGTTTAATAATCTCTGCTCTCACCCAGCAGCCATTCTTTGCTCTGCTCTTTATGAAGCTGTGTCAGGAGACCTGCGGCTCCTAAATTGGATCAGCTGCACCGTCAGAAATCAGGAAGCAAAATACTAAAACAAAAGGACAATTAGCATTGAAACAAAAAACTACGGTCACATAAACCAAAAGATGGGAAAAGCACAGAGCTTGTCCAGCCTGGAAACGTCTGCACTCTGGTGACAAATGGCTTTCAAACTGCAACATTCAATGCCCTGGCCCAGCGCGGCTCGTTCCTGGTACTGACGACTAAGGGGTGGACCTGGGCTGTCCCTGAGGACTTGCTGCTAACACTGGGCTACTGTTTGCTTCCCATTCTACCTCACGGCTTCTTCCACACATTAAACATTTACCAAGAGAAAACCTGTGTGGTGCTCCGCAGGCGCTGGACAAGGTCACTAGGAAGGGAAAACTGATGGATAACTGGACTTAATCAGCTATTTAAAAAAGATCTATTTTATTTCTAAATTTTGTGTGTATGTTTATTTCTGAATGTGGGTTTGAGCATATTAAATGCAAATGCCCTGAGCAAGAGCAACAGGTACCCTAAACTGCTGAGTCACTCTTCAGTGTGGAACTTCATCATCTATGTGAGGAATAGGATATGGAGATCATTTCTGAAAAGCTTTCAGCAGACTGCAGGGCCAGGGAACAAACCCGGCAACATGACTCACCCACACTGGTTAAATGGCAGCTGCAACAAAAGCCATTCTATCACCAAGTTCTTTGAAAAGTCCAGGAAAGGGTGGATCAGATAACACACTTGGGCAGCCGAGAGGGCTCGGCGAGCAAAGGCTCCTCCTGCCAAGCCAGACGACAGCTTTTTTTTAAAAAAGGAAGCCAAAGTAATCCCTGAAATTTAGTGAAAACTGTCGAGAGACAAGATGAGCAATGGAAACCTGGCAGAACCCATCCCCACACAGGGTGACACTGCACACACGTTAGTGAGTTTATCTCAGATAGAACCCACCCCACACAGGGTGACACTCTGCATACACGTGAGTGAGTTTATCTCAGATAGAACCCACCCCATACAGGGTGACACTCTGCATACACGTGAGTGAGTTTATCTCAGATAGAACCTACCCCACACAGGGTGACACTCTGCACACATGTGAGTGAGTTTATCTCAGATAGAACCCACCCCACACAGGGTGACACTCTGCACACACGTGAGTGAGCTTATCTTAAATTAGTCTGGTTTACTAACTTCTCTTATGGCTGGAAAAGAAAAATGTCAGTTACCCAAAGGGAAATGTTTGCAACACAAAAAATAAAGGACTTGTTTCAAAAACCATGAGATCTCAGTAATTCAGAAAATTCAAGTGGAAACTGCACACCCACCAGAATGGTAAATGTAACCTAGATCAGTAAGACCCCACGTTGGCTAGGATACAGCAACGGGAGGAAGCGCCTGGCCATTTACCTGCTAGCTCGCTCGTAACTCCCATACCTCAATCGTGAGATTGTCTGTTGGGCACCAAGGATGAACAATAAGCACACATCAAACATGCCCTGACTCTGATGGAGCTCAGCCAGGCAGAGAGACAAACCTGGACCAAAGACACACACAAGTACACACCAAGATGTTAGTTTGTGGAACACCACAGGTATAACATTTTGAGCACATACCCAGGGAGAGCCAACTCCACCAGGCAAGTCACAGGAGGCTCTCAGCCTTTTCAGCCTCACAATCACTACAAACAGCTCTGTTTGTGCCTTCAGCGGGTGCAGTAGAACCGTCTAAGAGGAAATGAACCACTACTGTTCTTTGGGCGGGAAGGAGCGAGCAATTAACGTTTTGGCTGGATTTTTCCCTCATGAGATTTGGAAGACTCTAGACACTGGGACGATGAACGGGGCATTGACAAACATGGAGCCATGCCATCTGTCTTCTTTACCTTCCCTCTTCCCCCAGTAACCTGACGCCTTAACTGTTGGGCTCCTCAGTCTTGAAAGGAAAGGGCACAAAGTCTAGAAAGCAAGGCCACTCCCATTGTTCCCCAACCTCTTCACACTTTGGGCGAAAAGAGGTGATGGAAGCTGTGGGGAGCAGAGCCTTTCAGCATGCTGCAGTACCAAGCTGAGGGACAGCTTGACTCCCTTTTATTGCCGGAAGGCAGGAGGAGAGTCATCTCTCTCTTCACCCTCTGCTGTCATCCTGACTTACGAGCTCGCTGCGCTCCACACAGCTAGGGTGTGTGCTGGACTAGATTCTCATTGGCGCTGTGCGTAGTGTTGGCTCCAGCCTCTGTCTCTTCCACCTTGGCACTGCCTTGATCAGCTTCGCTGGGGCAACAGTGAGGCAATCTGAGACGGACCTCCATGGTTTTTACTCCATTAGGGGAATAGTTATCTGGTGTGTTCTGTCTCGTCCACAGTCAGAAACCAAAGTAGTCCTGTCCACTAGCAGAGTACACCATTAGCGGTTTAAAAATATAATCATTAATGTTGGCTTATGAAAAAGTACATTTCTGTGGCTTGTTTTTAATGGTGCAGGGCTTTGTTCGATAAAAGCAGCCAGGGTACATTAGGATGTGAACATGCAGGGACTTAATAAAGAGACAATTAAAGGTGCCATTTGATGTATCTCAAATAGACAACAAGAAAATAATGCATACTTTTATGGCATATGAGGCTATTAAAGCACATGATAATCATAGCATATGATAATAACAGCATAAGAGGCTATATTTTACAGATATATTCTTCCATCATTGATTTGGATATTTAGGCATCTAGTTTATCGACTTAGTTATTCATTCAACTAATATGTACTAATATCTTGCTTACTACAACCTAAAAGTTAAGGTTCTGGAAAGGCAGTAGAGTGAGAGATAGGGACAGTCTAGGGGTAGAACATCTGGAAGCCAGCAAGACCCCTCTGTGGAGAGCTCAAATACAAAATAGTGAGAAGCATTCCATGTGGTTTTAACCACCACCTAAGAACTACAGGTAATCTTTAGTGGCATTAGGCAGTCAGCCCGGACGCAGAACGAAAGGACCAACCAGGTACGGTGATGCAAGGTTGTGATCCCACCCACAGGGGTGGCCAAGGCAGGATGACTGCGGGTTCAAGGGCAGCCTAGGCTGAGCAATGAGAGCTTGTCTAAGAAAATACTAAAGAAAAGAAAAACAGAGGGACGTCATACTGAAGGAGAGAGAGAGAGCCAGGGTAGAGTCACAGCCCTTCCTAGCTCTGTGGACCAAGCCTCACCTTCCTGGTTCACAGTGGTCAGTTTACAGACTCCTTGACACTGAGGCAGGTAACACATGACTGATTAGACCAGAGACAAAAGAAAACAATAGTAAGAAAAATGGTAGAAGAATTATGTTAACGTCAAGTGGAGCTGCTGTTGCCGTAGGGATTTTCCTTAGCAGATTTGGCGATAGCATCTAGCCAGTTTCTAAACCAGCCCTTTTCCATATCCTTGCTAATTCTGAACATTTATATTCATAATATCGACAGTAATTGTCCTTGGTATGTGTTTGCTGACCTGAATCAAATTGTCTACTGTGCTGATAAATTCATGGAAGCAAAAAGACCAGGATGGCAGGGCAGTAGGGGCACACGATTTTAATTCCAGCACTCAGGAGGCAGAGGCAGGTGGATCTCTGTGAGTTCAAAGCCAGACTGGTCTATAAAGTGAGTTCCAGAACAGTCAGGGCTATACAGAGAAACCTTGTCTCAAAAAATAAAAAAGCTAGCAAGTAAGAAAAGGAAGGGAAGGGAAGGGAAATGGATGGAGGAAGGAAAGAAAGAAGAAAGGAGGGGAGGAAGGAAAGAGAGAGAGAGAGAGAGAGAGAGAGAGAGAGAGAGAGAGAGAGAGGGAGATAGATCTGGATAATCCTTAGAAGCCCATAGACTAATAGAAAATATCAACAGAAATATATTCTCTCCCTGACCAACTTTCTTGAGACAGCTGGCTCATGGGCACCGGAGCTTACTGCATTCAATCAGAGGCAGCACTGGAAGAGCTGAGAAATTCTTAAAACCTGAAGTACATTTCTGATCATTAAGTGCATTTTGTAGAGGAAAATCAGACTCAAAGGTATAAGTGCAAACTGATATTTTAGGAATAGAAAATAAGTGAGAAGCCAGGCGGTGGTGGCGCAAGCCTTTAATCCCAGCACTCGGGAGGCAGAGGCAGGCGGATCTCTGAGTTCGAGGCCAGCCTGGTCTACAAGAGCTAGTTCCAGGACAGGCTCTAGAAACTACAGGGAAACCCTGTCTCAAAAAACCAAAAAAAAAAAAAAAAAAAAAAAAAAACAGAAAAATAAGTGAGAAGTTATGTACAGCGCTATTAACTTACTGAGTGGAAAATTCACCTAAAACATTAGAGGGTATGAAGGATTTGGAAGTTATTCATTTGGTATCCTTTGTGTCATTTTTTAAAATAGTTATTTATTTATTATGTATACAATATTCTGTCTGTGTGTACGCCTGCAGGCCAGAAGAGGGCACCAGACCTCATTACAGATGGTTGTGAGCCACCATGTGGTTGCTGGGAATTGAACTCAGGACCTTTGGAAGAGCAGACAATGCTCTTAACCTCTGAGCCATCTCTCCAGCCCCCCTTTGTGTCATTTTAAAAGATGTATGTTTATTATTTTAAATCATGTGTTGGGGTGTGTGTCTGCATATGCATGTGTGCACGTGAAAGCAAACGCCCTGGGAGGGCGAGGCATAGAACCGCATGGAGCTAGAGTTACGGACAGTTCTAAGCTACCTGATATGGGTGCTGGTAACAAGAGCAGCAAGTGCTCTTAATTGCTGAGCTATCCCTCCAGGCCCCAGTTCCTCTTTTCTTAGGTATATGTTATCCTGGTTTGTATGGCTAAAAGATGATAACACTTCAAACACAGACGTGTGCCTTCTGCAGCTGTGTTTCAAGCTTATCCACATTTACTGATTTGCATGCACTCCAAAACAAATGCTCTGTCCACAGAAATTCACGAGTGCTGATGTATTCCCTACTGTAAGTCAGTACACGTGTCCATTAATGATGTGGGAGAGTCTTCTCTTTGAGTTGATTTCATTGGCTAATAAAGAAACTGCTTGGCCCATTTGATAGACCGCCCCTTAGGTGGGTGGAGTAGACAGAACAGGAAGAGGAAGTGAGGTAGAAGGGTCAGTCAGATGCCACACCTCTCCTAAATGAGACAGACTGCCATGCCTCTCCTCAGAGAGAAGCCAGACACGATGAAGCTCCAGCCCAAGATGGACATACGCTAGAAACTTCTTGGTAAGGCACCACTTCGTGGTGCTACACAAATTATTAGATATGGGTTAATCAAGATGGGAATAAGAGGCTGAAAATAATGGGCCAGTCAGTGTTTAAAAGAATACAATCTGTGTGTTGTTATTTTGGGTAAAGCTAGCTGGGCAGCCAGGAGCCGGGCAGCGGGAAGCCAGCCCACAGCTAATCACTACAGAATGGCGCCCAATGTGGATAACTGAATCCACAGAAAGCTTGAGAAAGCTTGGGAAAAAATAGAGTAAAGCATGGCTTCTTGGTAGCAGCAATTTCTCGGGTCTGGCTCTGCTTGCAAGAGGCTAGCAAGTGCTCTCATCTAAGAGAAGCTTCCTGACTCAGCTTTAGCTGCAAAATCCTGCAGCTCATTAAGAGGTCCTGCCACAAAACACTTAAACGGTGTTGATGAAAAGCTGAACGCATGCTTTTCTCTTTTCAGCTGTAGCAGGAAAAAAGCTGTGTCGTTTTAAAATGCCAGCTTTCTGGGCCGTCCTGCCAGGGCAAACTGTAACTCTTTCAAGCAGGCGGTCCTGACTATGGAGCTTTTGATTGTTGTTTAACACTGTTGCAGCTTGCTTGCTGGCAGGGACTTTGAACCGCCACAGAGTTGTGGTGAAAAACATGGCTACAGCAGTACCTCTGCCACGAGGCTGGAAAGCTAGGGAATGGGCTGGATCTAGCCGCCAAAGTCACGGCTTTAGTCCTACTGATATTGTTTGGTAAATTAAAGACTCATGTCGTCAGAAAAAGAGAGATATACAGTAAAAGAAAGATTCAAAGTCGAAGAAAATGTCTAAATGGTTTATGATGTGTTAAAAATATATGCAGGCTAAAGGTTAAAGTTCTTTAAAAAAAGGAAGTAGTTTGTTGTGGTGGTACACACCTTTAATCCCAACACTTGGGAGGCAGAGGTAGATTGACCTCTGTGACTTCAAGGTGTGGCAGCACACACCTTTAATCCGAATGCCTGGGAGGCAGAGACAGAAAGATCTCTGTGAGTTCAAGGTGTTGTAGCACACACCTTTAATCCCAGCACTGGGGAGGCAGAGACAGACGGATTTCTGAGAGTTCAAGGACAACCTGGTCTACAGAGTTATTCCAGGACAAAAATATAGAGAGAACCTGTCTCAAAAAGTAAAAGTAAAAAATAAACAAAATAGAGGTTAAAATAAAGCCGCACAAAGATGGAAAATACACAGAGAATCTTGATACTATATACTATTATGCTCTCTTTGAATTGTTTGAATGCTGAGGAAGGAGCAACAGCTGCTAAAAGATACTTGTTTATAAATGCTGCTGAACTAATCCAAGAAAGATATCTTGAAAATACCTTGACTTCAGAATTTGGATCTAAGGATATGATACTTTGGAAAAGAGATTCTTCTTTTATTTTTACAGAAAATGAGACCATGTGGATTGCTTCTATCCCAATATGGTATGATAGACCACGACCTCCTGAAAGGTTGCCGTGAACACTTTCAGAAAATTACTTCACCCAACTGATGACCAAGATGAACCTGGAACACAGGTTACACCATGAAAGATCTGATTAACAGCGTCCCCATTCAGCAGGAAGCAGTTTGGAGAGAGATAACTGCGCCCATATTCCCAAATATTGTTTATAAATGTTCTTTTACATTTAAAGGGGGATATGATATGGAGATGAATAATTTGCATTGATATGGATTTTGTTTTAGTGATTTAAATTTAAGGTCAATTTTTTATATGTATATGTATTTCTAATAATATTAAGGTATTGTGATTGTGTAGTTCATTTTAAAAATGTAATGTATATAGGTTGTTAATGGATAGTCATCAATAATAGTAAAGCTTGTAGTCATGTTAGTTAGATTTTCTAGATATATAGAGATATATTTTAAGTTACATAGGCATTCTTCATATCTTTCAAAGACTACAGAATATTGCATTTTAGATGTTTTAATAACTTAGGACTGTTCATGACAATGAGACATGTCTGCTCCTGGCAGCACCAATCTACTTCAAGAAGATGATGGGCATCGACGAGGATCCTTATTGAGTTTGATAGCCATTTGGGCAAGAAACTGCTCTTGCCTGGACTATTGCATAAACTGGACATAGAGAACCCTCAGAGAGAGGACTGCTGAACTTGCCTAAAAGTGAGATGATCTTTCGGGATTCCTGATTCATGAAAGAGTCTGCAAGACATTCTGCAGGAACCAGCAGAAAGTGACTGAACTGTCTTTGAAATTTCTTGCTTTATGGAAATGTCTGCTGGAAACTATGGGCCTGAAGCCCGAAGATGGATGCCCCAACGGTACAGAGGAACTTTGGGTGACTGTCCAGGCAGCGAGATGTCTCTGTCATTTCTAGAGTTTTGTAAGTTGCTTACTTCTTATTTACTTAGGTAATATTATATCCTTCTGGAGTCTTTGATGGAGTTGAAGAATGGATAGATAGTTAAAGTTTTCCTTTGTTATGATAAAGATAAAATGGATATAAGTATTGTAACTAATTCTTACTTGATAACTATTTTGTTATATGTAATTTTACTATGTTAAAGTTAAAGCCTTTCTTTTATTGTTTAAAGAGAAAAAAGGGGAAATGATGTGGGAGAGTCTTCTCTTTGAGTTGATTTCATTGGCTAATAAAGAAACTGCTTGGCCCATTTGATAGACCGCCCCTTAGGTGGGTGGAGTAGACAGAACAGGAAGAGGAAGTGAGGTAGAAGGGTCAGTCAGATGCCACACCTCTCCTAAATGAGACAGACTGCCATGCCTCTCCTCAGAGAGAAGCCAGACACGATGAAGCTCCAGCCCAAGATGGACATATGCTAGAAACTTCTTGGTAAGGCACCACTTCGTGGTGCTACACAAATTATTAGATATGGGTTAATCAAGATGGGAATAAGAGGCTGAAAATAATGGGCCAGTCAGTGTTTAAAAGAATACAATCTGTGTGTTGTTATTTTGGGTAAAGCTAGCTGGGCAGCCAGGAGCCGGGCAGCGGGAAGCCAGCCCACAGCTAATCACTACACATTAACACCAGTTCCCTCTGACTCCGAGAACCCTTTCCTTAGTACTAATGAGAGGACTACTTTAAATTCTTCTCTACAGGCAATAGCGGAGGCTATCTGGGCATGGTGGCACATACCTGCAAACTCAGGTACTTGGGGCAGGGGGCAGGGCTGAAGCCGAAGGATTGTGAATTTGAGGCCAGCCTGCATCACAGAATATGACTCTGTCTCTTACAGAAAAAAGCTAAGTCTCGGCAATACAGGAAACAGCAATTGCAGTCAGTTTGAGGATATATGTTTAGTACTTAATGTTCTTAGTGTTTTCCTGTGCATCTCATATATGAGAGCAAGTGAAGAAGACTCATTCAGTATTCTGCTCGTTCAATCTGCAATCACCATTAACTCTTCAATATATTCCTACATCTGTTTAAATGTTCTTCCACCCATTTGTTTTACTTTGCTTTAAAAAAAAACAAGTCAGGTTGTGAACATCACCCATAAATGGACATAAAGGAATCTGCTTCCCTCTAAAAAAATTTATTGAACATATACAATTAAGCAACTACTATACAAGACGAAAGAACTCAAATACATTCTCCTTATTTTATAAATTTTGAAGTCCCTACCCACAAGGAGCCAATATAAAGTAGAGAGGAGACACACGAAATCATCACAATAAAACTGTGTGGAAATTCCACTATGTTGGGATTCAGTTCTGAAGTAAATGCAGCCAGGCGCTCAGGTGGAGGGGAGGCCTGGAGAGCCAGGGACTGGGGGAATCTCTGAGAACATGGGAAAATATGGAATGTCTTCTTTCCTTGGCAAGTTCCACGGCCCTGACTTTCCCATGGCAGGCTGAGTAGAAGGAGGAAGCAAAGATTTCATGCCCGAGTCTATGTTGTGTGGGCAAAGATGAGGGACTGATGACATCATCACCTTTCCACCACTCACTCTGCAGGGAGATTTGGCTGCGGGCTGCACCAAGTTCCACTGGGCTCAAAGTATTTACAAAGTAGTTTGTGGGGCTGGAGAGATGGCTCAGTGGTTAAAAGCAAACACTTCTTTCCTAGAGGACCTGAGTTTGGTTCCCAGCACCCACGCCTGTAGGCTCTTATGTACCTACAACTCCAGTTCCAGGGACAGTTGATGGCTCTGGCTCTGGTGACACCGGCACTTGAGCATACATCACACACAGAGGAACACATGCACACCTTCAATCCCAGCGCTCGGGAGGCAGAGGCAGACAGATCTCTGAGTTTGAGGCCAGCCTGGTCTACAGAGCGAGTTCTAGGACAGCCAGGGCTACACAGAAAAACCCTGTGTCAAAAACAAAACAAATAAGCATACAATCAAAAAACCTGAAAAAGTAGTTTGTACTCTGGCATTTGGCTACAAGTGGCTCTGATCTAATGCAGAATGTGGTGGGTTCATGTTGGGAGCAGTGAGACCGCAGATCCTGAATTTCTTGTAATCCCCTGATCTGAGTGCCTACAGCTGCTCTGAGCACGAGACCTTCAGGAGTTCCTGATGGCAGGAGAGTGGTTTCTGGTGGGTTTGGCTGGGGCATGGCTATCTCTATATAATCTGCCCCTGAACACAATAAAGGGGGCATTCTTGGGGAATTCAAGGATGACCGCTGTCGTTGTCTCTCTGTCTGTGTGAGTCTTTGTGTTTTTTAACCTCCTGCCCCTTGCCCAGATCTCGTGAACTGGGTTCAAGTGCATTGAATGCAGACACGGAGGCGCGGTGCACGGCAGGTTCAAGGTTTAGAAGCTGATGGCCTAGTGCCCATCAAATTGGAAATAGCACACAGTTCCAAGGGACAACCAATGAAGGAATCACAATAACATATGACATCAGGATTCAATTCACCATCCCATCTCTCAGCCTTTAAACACAGTTCCATGTTTGGTTCATGCCCAGGAAAACATCAACATCTCATTGGGGGTTATGTAAGGAAAGCCTGCTTCTTCCCCAGTGAAAATCAAGCCAATGATACAAGTCTCTGGCAAAGGCCTTGAATCCTCGCTCCTGTTCCCAGACTGAGACAGGACGATATCATGTTAAAGGCTACCCAGAGCTACAGAGGAGGTCAAGACCAGCCTGGACAGCTATGCGAGACTGTGTCTCAAGATATAAAATTCTAACAGAGCTGGGCATAGCTTGATGGTAGTAAACTCACCTCTCAGATCCAAGGTCCTGGGTTCAGTTCCCAGGGTCTGACCCCTCTACCAAGAGATCTAATAAATGGCTTGGGAGTGTTGGGGTTCTACAATGGAGGGTGGGGACTGGCTCTGTGGAAGGAGACACTTGCCACCAAGTCTGATAGCCTGAGTTTGATCCTGCGGTCGCACATGGTGGGAGGAGAGCTGGCATCTTGCTAGATGGCCTCCGGACTTCCACGCACATGCTGTGGCATGTATACACACACTCACACACACACACTCTCTCACACACACAGACCTCACACATCTCTCTCTCTCACAGGGTGGGAATGATTTGGTTTTGGGACACAGGGTGGGAACTCAAGGTCTTTAGCTCTCCTGTCTGTAGACGGGGTGGGGGGGACGGGTTCCTTTGAAGAGGGTTTACATCTATGGATGGTCAGACAATTACCATTGTCTACTGATTACGACACCCAGGACACCGCCTCAGCGGGGCAATAGGAGAACCATGGATATTTAACTGTGGTATATAAGATGAGCTATTTCTGCTACCACCCACTTATACGCATAAGTGAGACGGTTCCCTGAGGCACATGTGAACATTATTTGAAGTCTTATGGTATGGCCACCACAAGCAACACACACACAAACATGCTTTTCTAACACATTGCCTGCTAGTTGAGGTTTTAATGTTTAGCACTGGTGGATGAAAACCGCTATTTTTACGAAAGTCAAAGAAATTATTTCTGAACGTTCTCGATGCCTATTTTCAATGCACCCCCTTCGGTGAGTTCTGGCAAGCTAATCCTTGGTTGCTATCTCATTAATAATTGGATAATTTTCCAAGGCTCTGTCAGCCAACAGCTATTCTAAGAATGGGTCTTTCAAATTGTGCTGGTGCTACTGAACAGGAAGGGGGCCCCCTTTCTATCCCAAGACAGAGCTAGAGCGCAGAGGTGAGCTCTCCAGCAGATATTTCCACCAGTAACTTGCGGCATTTTCCTTTTCTTGTTGGGAAATATGAGTGACTTGGGAAGAAACTAATACGTAATTTAACCATGTTCTAAATGTTTCTCCTCTCTCCTCCCCTCCCCTCTGCTCTCCTCCACTTCTTCCCCTCCCTCCTCCCATCCCTTCTCATCCTCTCTGTTTGCTGTTCTTCCCTCTCTATCCCTTTTCCTCCAATCTTCTACCTCCCTCCTCTCCTCCTCTCCCCTCTGTTTCTCCCCTTCACCTCCTTCTACTCTCCTTCCCTTCTTTCCCCCTCCTTTCTTCCCTCACCATGCACCACCCTATTCCTCCCCTCCCCTCCTCTTCTCCTTTCTCTCATCTCCCCCATGGCCCCTCACTATGTATACATAGATATCTATGTATCTGTCTATATTAGGGGTTTATACAGACTCGTGGTGGCCTAAAGGAGAACATATATTAGAATAGTTGAGAATTCAAGTAAAACATTTCTGGGTAAAATTCCAAAAATATTCATTATTAAATTTTAACAAAGAATCACAGATATAGGAAGGTCTAACAGAGATTTTCAATCCATCCTTTTTCTGTTTGTTCATTTATTTATGAGATCATTTGGTAGATATTAAGTGTCTAGTATATGTGATAGATTTTTTTTTTATTTTACAAAAATCCTAAAATTTGGGAGTGGGAACATAGCTCAGTGGTGCACTTGCCCCATATGTGTCAGGCCTGGGGTTCAGTTCACACACACACACACACGCACACACACGCACACACACACACACACACACACACACACACACACGCACACGAGCATGCACACGCGCGCAAACACACACACACACATTTTCCAGATGGGAAGAACCAGGTTCCAGATGACTTCCAATAATTTGTTCTAATGTTTAACAACTGATACTTAAAAGATTTTTGTCATCTGTAATTCCAAGGTATTCTTTTAACTACAAATACATGTACCCAGGAAAGAGGAATCAGACAGTGCGCTATTATTTTCAATCAATGGGAGATATTCAGGAAGCAATGGCTATGAGACGGACATGACAGTGCACGCCTGTAAAGGTGCACGCCTGTAAAGGTACACGCCTGTAAAGGTGCACGCCTGTAAAGGTGCACGCCTGTAAAGTCAGGGTCGACACATGCTCGGAGCTAGTGCAGTCTCTACAGTTTCAGGCCAGCGAGGGTAGCGGCTCTATGACTCACAAAACAGAGACAAAGAGATCAGTCTGAAGAAAATAAGCTTTCGAAATACACAGAGAGCTTTACAAAGCTGAAGATGTGCTTCTGCCTCTTAGGGAAGCAAACTTCACTGTAATATGATGTCCACTGGCAAGTATGCTACTGCAGAGATCGTCTGGCTGGCAAATTCTAGCCCTTTGAGTCTAGACTCACCTGTTATCTGTTTCATTGTTGCTGCTGGCTTTGTTCATTTATTTGACTATAGGATGGAACAGCTCAGGGAGAGAGTATGGTGCCAAGGGCTTGGGTACTTTAATAAAGACCTCATGTACTCACCCAGTCCGTCCATCCCAGCCAGTCACATGATCCCTCCAGGACTCAGTTTTCTAATGCACAACATGAAATCAGAGGCTATTGATTTTGCTTTCATTTAAAGGCTTTTAAAGTTTTGTTGATAATCTCAAAAATCTCCATAATGCAGAAGATGTACTCTGACATTGGCTGATGGAGAAGCTGCTAATGGTCACTGTGCACCTGGGTGTGTTTGATGCTGCAGTGACCTAGTTGCTCTCAGAGACAGGGGCCACCAAAATTTGTGACTAAGTGATTCTCTTACAAAGGGTTCTTTACAGCACGAATGGGAATTTGTTTAGGCTAGGACACACACACACACACACACACAGAGAGAGAGAGAGAGAGAGAGAGAGAGAGAGAGAGAGAGAGAGAGAGAGAGAGAGAGAGAGAGAGAGAGAGAGAGAGAGAGAGAGAAAGAGAGAGAGAGACAACATAATAAATACGGCAGTTACAAGCTGCTCAGCATTAGTGAGCTGGTTGTTACCCACTTCTGAGGCAAACACGTTGCGTCTGCCACCTACCCCACCCCATCTTTAGACCAAGTACCCATGACCACACATTTTATCAAGGCTGTTAAGGAAAAAGATGTTTCCCTTCCAAGTCAAGGTTTTATAAACATCAGCGCGGTCATCAAGAAGTTAGATAAAGTAAGGATGACTTACTACATAAAACACGGAAACCTGCTGCAGAGTGAACAGGGACGCTGAGTTCCACGGCTTTGCTAAATTTAGTGAATTATTTTTGATGTTCATTCTATAGATTATTTTAGGATTTTCTAGCTAGATGATCAGGTAATCCACAAATGCAGATCAACTTCCTTCTCCCCTACACTTACACTTTCTCAACCTGTGGGTCATGACCCCCTGGGGATCAAGTAGCCGTTCCACAGAGGTCACATGTCAGATCTCTTGCATATTAGACACTTACGTTATGAGTCAGAACAGCAGCAAAGCTACAGCTCTGAAGTAGTAATGAAATAATTTCATGGTTGGGGTTCACCACAACATGAAGAACCGTGTTAAAGGATCGCAGCATTAGGAAGGTTGAGAACCACTGTGTTAAGAGTTATTTGGAACTTCTAGTTCAATGCTAAACACAATAGGAAGTGGATATACAGCTGCAGTCCCCAGTCTTAGGAGGAAAACACACACTATTTCACCATTAAATATAGTGTTAACTGTGGGGTTTATAAAACGCGTATTTTGTCAGGCTGAATTCCTTCCTATTTCCAATATGCTAGACTCTGCCCACCCTCGCCTCGGTAAATCGTTGTTGAGTGTAGTCGATGCTTTTTCTGTCACTGTCTAAGAACACAGTCTATTGTACTAAGACTTGTTTGGGGGGCTGATTTACTCTGGGGAATGTACTCGTGTACACCATGCTTTACACAGTTGTTGCACAGTGTTTCAGATGTGTCTACTACTGCTCCAAGTGTCTTCCTACTTCTATTTTTATCTAGTTGTTATATTAAGCTATGAAGACAGGCATAGAATTTCTAACTCTGAGTGTGTGCCCATTTTATTTCTGTCATTAATTTATCTTAAAAATGCTTGTATATAGTTTAAAGCATTTTTATTAAGTGTATAGACTTTTATAATTTACATGTAATTAAACACATAAAAATACAGCTGTCGGGCCAGGTGTGCTGGCGCATGCCTTTAATCCCGGACCTCAGAGACAGATGCAGGCTTATCTCTGTAAATTTGAGGCTAACCTGGTTTACTTAGCAATTTCTAGACCAGGCTGGGCATCACAGTGAGAAAATACAGCTGTATGTACTCAAAGGACTCAGAGAAGTAACTGTTCACATCCGGACATGTCCCTCCACCCCAGCGACCCTCCTTGTCTTCTGCAGCATCACTAAGGTTAGCAAGTTTTCCTCTGTTGGTGTTTGCACGCTCTATATTCTCTCTCCTTTCTTCTTGACCCCTGTCTTTATTTTTAAAAGCACTATTATAAAAAACGAAGCATATTCATTTATACTCAAACAATAAAGATCCCATTTGAATATTCCACTAGAGGTGGGCATCCTTCATAGCATACACAGCCACCCTCTTAATTCCTTGGGTAAATGCCAAGCTTCATTTTCCCCTTGTCGTATGGGTACCCTTTACCGGGGACCACTGCTTACAAACTGCGATGTGCTTACAGTCGTGGTATACTGGAGTGTTGGGAGAAGAGCATTTTGGGTTTCCCAAATATATGACAGCCAGCTCATTTTGACTTTATTTTTGGGTAATTACTTAAGATACTCAAATTAGAACTGCATGTGCGTTTTCTCCAGGAATCGTCATTCAGTAAGGGAAAGACTGTTAAGGGGAATGGGGATGGGTAATTAAGGAAACAGTCACTTATGTTGGAGGGGATAACTATGCAGGAAGTACTGGGTGATAACCAAGGACAACCTTTGGCAACTCATCCTTATGAAGCAAGCATTCTGTGGAAATGAACAAATGTCTGCTTGGTGAGAAAGATGGTGTGGCTATTGAGGAATTCCTGTACACAGAGGAGCTGTGAGCAAAAAACGTATTTGAGGCACGCTCCGCCCTCCGCTCCGCCCTCTGCCCTGTCCTCCGCTCCGCCCTCCGCTCCGCCCTCCGCTCCGCCCTCCGCTCCGCCCTCCGCTCCGCCCTCTGCCCTGTCCTCCGCTCCGCCCTCCGCTCCGCCCTCTGCAAGTCTCACTAGTCTGCTCCCCACCTTCCAGAATGCACTCATAGGTTCTCTGGACTTCTGGCTTCTTGCTGGTTTGGATCAAGGGCGAGCATGAACAGGACATGGGAAGGTGGCAGAGGGAAGGTAGATGTTTATCCCCTAGCTCTAATAAAAGGCCGCCTCCTTCTTCCCAAGGAAGGTCAAGGCTCCTGCCTGTCACCTTCTTCTGGCATCTTTTTATCATGGCTTCAGATAAAGCAGTATCTGCTTCTTGGACATCCAGGCCTTGAGATGGAGAAAGGTCTCTCTTCCATCAGCCGTGCGGAGTGTCACTATCTCCTTGAGCATCTTGCAAAGGTATCCTAGGCACAGCCTACTAACCACCCTTCTGCTCAGTCTGTGGGTGTGCCCTTGCTTCCCCACGGAGCCCCAACAATACAGCCATCTGCTGAACCACACGCACTACTGTGATTGGGGCTGTGGACAAGTTTCAAGTTGGAGCATAACTTTCTGATAAGGGAAGAGGAGAGCACAGCCACCAAGGCTTGGTACCCGAAGGGAGGGCGTTCAAGAGAGACTAGGGCTAGCAGCTTGTTTAGATTACCAAAGATGAGTAGAGATAAAGAAGGGAAAAGTGTATTGATGGGACGGTGGTAAGGCTAGACCCAACTAGCTAGATCAGACTGCACGGGACAGATTCCTCAGAGACACATGTCACCCAAGACATCAATACTGGGAAGATGTCTTTTGTGGGAGTCCTGTACCGTAAGGGGGTGAGACGATGAATGTGGGTACAGATGTTGGGATAACTGGGTGTGCATGTCTTAATCACAAATTTAATGCTATTACGACTAGACAGCCTGCTCTGTCACTACGGACAACACATCCCTGAGAATCACTATCAGATACTACGTTTAAGCTGCCGTGGAATTTGTGTGTGTGTGTGTGTGTGTTTGTGTGTGTGTGTGTTGAATCAAAAAAATCAAAAAAAAAAAAGAATCAACTTTGCTAAGGATGTGTAAACTTGCAGATTCTTGGGTTGCGCTCACAGGACTTCCTCAGTCTGTGAAATAACATGGACCAAATACTATTTGTGGTTTGTTTAGAGACAAGGTCTCATGTAACTCAGGCTGGCCTCCAACCTGCTATTTAGCCCATGTTGACCTTAAACACCCGACTCTCCTGCCTCCACCCCTCAAAGCTGGATGTTGGGCATCTGCAGCCATGCCTGGTTTGATTTTTAAACAGGATGCATATTCTGAGTGTGGTGGCATGTCTGTAGTCTCTCATGGAAGTTGAGACAGGAAGATTGTGAGTCTGAGACTAGCTATACCTACAGAGTGAGTTGCCAGGCTAGCCTAAGATAAAGCAAGAGTCTGTCTCAAAGATCAAAATAAATAATAAAATAAAATAAAAAGCAAACAAGATATTCACCTACTTGTGAGACAAAACGTTTTGGAGAAACGCATTTGTGGACAATAGTCACCAAAGCCTTCCCACTAGGAGAATGATGTGATGGTTTTCTTGGAGGAAGAGTTGGAGTTCATTGCGAGATTATAACATAGATTTTAAGCATAAGGGTTAAAGGTGGATGAATGATGTATAAGTCACGAGCACAAGGCACATTGTATGCAGTGAGAACACAGACAAGGAAGAGGACAAGAGGGACCAAGTTCTTGGCATGAACAGTGAGAAGAAAGGAACACAAGGGAAGGCGGTCTGAGTAAGGGAAGGTGATGGCTGCTTCCCGAGCTTTGTGGTACATGTCAACAGGGTTTCTTTTGAAACTTGGTCTTGCTCCTCAGCCAGGCTGGCTTCTACATCTTGATCACTCAGGCCTCTGCCTCTAGTGTGGTTGGGATTACAGGTGTATATACTGCTACACTTGACTCAGGTTTGTCTTTGTTTCTGATTTACAGCCACTGTATTCTAAAAAAAAATCCCATCTGATTCTCCGGCCCTCGAATATGAGTTAGTCTTGGTGACTCACCCCTAACACATACACTAAAAGACAGAAGTGTCACTGTCTAAAGCGAGGTTAGAATATGCGGCAGGGCTTCTTTCTGGCTCTCAGGGTTAATACTTTTGGAGCTTGTGCTCCCTGGGGACTATAATGTCCCAGCCTCTAGCTTCTGGAGTCTGCCCAAAACCAAGCATCAGGCATCTGCGTAAGTACAACACTGGGTGCTGCTCACTCCAGGCACTGCCGTAAGACAGCCTCCTAGAGATCCTGAGTCAAAACCAACAAAGCTTGTTGTTCCACATAATTAATCCCTGTGTATTTCAGTCAGTGCTGTAAGCCATAAAGAGTGAGGGTACCATGCTTTGTCGAACCCAGCCCCAGTGTGCCCGGCAGAGTCAGGGCGACTTTGATTTATGGCTCTACGAAGTTGGGAAATTACCTTCCACTTCACAGAGGTTGGTTATGAAACTCTCATTAGCCCCTGGTTTTAATGGACTTAGATTGTATCACAGCACATTGCAATAAAAATAAATGAATAACTACCTTCTAATATAATTTCACTCTCAAAGTCTAATTATTGAATAATTATAAACAAGCTTCTAAGCCATTAGTTCTAAGGAAAGAATCGAGATTTTATTTAATATTTTGCATGGAAGTGTTAATGCTTAGGAAAAATATTGTGTAATTAAAATTAAATCACTCCCCCTTAAAAGCAAATCAAATTTGTCTCCCTTAGGAACAGCAAATCAAATTACTAGTCTGTCAAATCATTTTGTTTCACTATGCAAGTAGGGCAGCAACACCCTTCTGGGTATTGATTATCCTTTATCTCTAAACTTTAAAAAAATATTTATCTAGTTGGGATTTTTTTCATATGTATATTCTCAGTCACTCAAACTCAGGACCGAATCTGTTTTTAGACTCCCTTTTAATTACAAAGCTGAGGGCAAATGATAGGCACAACAGGAAAACACTAGAAAAAGAAGGGAAAAAAAAACCCAGATCACCATATACAGCTGCTCTGCAGATCTCACCAGATCACCGTATACAGCTGCTCTGAAGATCTCACCAGATCACCGTATACAGCTGCTCTGCAGATCTCACCAGATCACCATATACAGCTGCTCTGAAGATCTCACCAGACCACCATATACAGATGCTCTGAAGATCTCACCAGACCACCGTATACAGCTGCTCTGTAGATCTCACCAGATCACCGTATATAGCTGCTTGGCTGATCTCACCAGATCACCATATATGGCTGCTCTGCAGATTTAACCTCTTTAACCTACAATGCAAGATGAATGGAGTCCACAAGGGCTGTGTGAGCTCAGAGGCCACGGCCCTCCTAAGCAGTTACTCCAGAAGCCTGAAGGATGTGTACATGTCGTCAAGTTCATGCTTAGTATCTAGATGACACTGGGTCTAATTCCCAGTATCATAAACATATTCTGGCACAAGCCAGCACTCAAGATGGGAAGGCAAGAGGCTTACTGCAAGTTCAAAGTCAGCCTTGGCTAACCCAGCCGGTACCAAGCCAGCCTGGGCTAACCCAGCCAGTACCAAGCCAGCCTGGACTAACCCAGCCAGTACCAAGTCAGCCTGGGCTAACACAGCCAGTACCAAGTCAGCCTGGGCTAACACAGCCAGTATCAAGCCAGCCTGTACCAATTTAACCTTGACTACATTGCAAGACCCTACCTCAGAATACATAGACAAACAAGAAGCAGAAGCTTGAAGGGATGAGAACAGTTGAGCACAGAGGTGTCTCAGGAGGGTGTTAAAGACCCTTCACCTTAATCCCCCACCCCCGCCACCACAGCCAGCACAGCACAATCTAAGCGTCAGCGTTCTTGGCGCTGGCTATGGCTAAGCCTCAGCCTTTTGACTATGAACATTCCACTGCCAAGCACTGAGCACACCTCAGAGAAGAAAACACCATGGCAACCGCTGCCTTAAACAGTTGGAATCTGCATTAGAAGAGCTGCCACTTCCATTACTCCCTTTGCCAAGCACCTTTGAGTCTGGCTTAGGAATGCTGAGCCCTGGATTCCATGACTGTACGGTACGTGTAGTCGTGGGGGTGAGAAAATGGGGTACAAGAAGAGGAAGTACATCCTGTTTTAGGTAGGAGAAATGCAGCTCCAGCGATCTTCTACACATAAACTAGTGTCGCAGCCCCATGTTGTCGGCATCACCCACAATCCACAAAGGACTTACACATCTTTGGAAACTTTCATGTGGTACGATAATAATCAATAGCTAGCATAACTACACAATCCGTTCAGAGCAGCCGTCCTGGTGCACGCCTTTAATCCCAGGACTCGGGAGGGAGGCAGGGGCAGGTGAATTTATCTCTGTGAGTTTAAGGCCAGCATGGTCTACAGAGTGAGTTCTAGGGCAGCCAGAGCTACACAGAGAGACCCTATCTTGAAAAAGACAAAACAAAACAAAAATTCGGTTCAGTTTAAATCATTCTTGGAATCTTACAAAGGTAAAAATAGGTTAGTTAATAGAAAAAAAATCAGTTTCCACACTAAAACACAAGTGAATGTAACTATTAGTTATTTCCCCTGCACCTGACTCTCTTCAATACTCTGGGTGTGTGCTTACGTGGTTTGCAGTGCTGGGATGTGTGTTCAAAGGTTACATAAGATCCAAACATACTTGGTGCAAAAAGCAAAAGGCTTGGGGTTAGAAAGATAGGTCAGTTAGTCAAATTCCTCCTTCACCAATATGAGGACCTGGGTTCCATCACCGATATGAAAAGACCAGCTGGGGAATCGGAGACAGGAAGAACTCTGGACTCACTGGCCAGCCGGTTTAGCCTACTCAGTACACTCCAGGTCCCAAACTACAGCTCTGCTTCTTAGAAGTGCTGGGACTTTGCACAGGTTTATAGAATATCCATTCTTCACAGAGAAATGTCCTCACTTTGTTTGCAGAATCGACATATGTTTGTGTAAAAATAGATAGGTTCAGAACAGTGTCCGGTGCACAGTAACTTGTCCATGCGTGTCCAATATGATGTGTCTATCATTGTTACTAATGCATCATGTTTCCCCTTTCCCCATACTAATCAAGCAAACAGCAAGCTCTGTCCTTCAGTGCTTCACAGATGTACAGCAGAGAGGTCAGGACTCCAGTTTCCAACAGGCTGAGTTTCTAGGAGAATCTGAAAAGACTGGAGGGGGCTATCTCAGGGTTGTCATTGTTGGGAGCACAGGCTATCCTGAGAACGAAGGAACAGCCTCTGACATTCAGGACAACGTGGAGTCAGAGTCACAGGAGTGGTGATCAGTCCGTGGACTGGGCTCTGTTGGCAGAGGTCATAGCTAAGGCCAGGGCAGCTGAGTGGGGCTGTGGGATATGGATTCGAAGGCTTTGTGAGGGCTAAACTGAGGGGGGACAGTCACAAACTGAAGAGCATCTCCTTGTCTGAGCACCAACTGTCACTGATGAGCTTCAGGAGTGTGTAGTGGAGCCACCAAATCTCCAGAAAACTGCTTTCTATTTTCTAATCTTCCAATTTTAAAATTTGGCATGCATTTTTTTTTCTAAAAAACAGTTTGCAGCCCACACTCAGCCTGAAGACTGCCTGTTCATAATCTCTAGGGTAGGGGAAGCTAGTGGTCTCCAATCCATGTCTGCACCAAGACTGGAACGCCAGCTGCGTCCTTGCTGACAGTGGGTGAGAGGGGTCTCATAACTTTCTGAATCTCAGTTTCTTCATCTGTAGACTGCAATAAAAACATCTGCCTAGGAAGCGATGTGATAACTTAAGCACACATGATATACATCATGTTAAAATAATACTTTGCTTGGACCAAAACTGGAATACAAATATAGCCAAGCATGGTGGCACAAACCTATAGTCTAAGCCCTGAAGAGGCTGAGTAAGAAGGATCAAGAAGACTTTAAGGCCAGTCTTGGCTATACAGTGAGACCATGCCTCATAACCAAAACTGCTGTAACAGAACATAGACCAGCACAGCCAGACAAAATGAGCTGCAACCCGATGCCACTGAGCTGCCTAATTTGCACAACAGAAATTGCAGGATAAGAAATGGAAATCATATGCACAGTAGCTCATCCCAACCCACTGAGACTCTCCCCAAAGGGAGGAGCCCACGTCACATGCAGGCGGCTTTTCTGTTACTGCCATGCCTGTGAGTTTATTAAGCTGGATAAGTGTGTTCTATTTCCCACTCTGATATAGAGGTCAAATTCTTTCACCAGCCCATCCAAACACACACACACGCACACACACACACACACACACGCATACACCCATAAGCGTGCATGCATGTGCTCACACAAACACATACATGTGACTGGTACAGTCTTCCATCTTCCATTTATCCTTACTTGAGACCCTATTGTTGCATCCAAAGACCTCCTGGCTCCTGCTCATACTTACTGCCTTGAGGGGTAAGGGACCCAGCTTTTGCTGAGAGTCATTCCTCATCCATTCTCTCTCTCTCTCTCTCTCTCTCTCTCTCTCTCTCTCTCTCTCTCTCTCTCTCTCTCTCTCCCTCTCCCTCTCCCTCTCCCTCCCCCTCTCCCTCTCCCTCCCTCCCCCCTCCCTGTAGAGGACTAGGGATCTTTCTAGTCAAAGGCCTCCCAGTTTCTGTGGACATGTGTAGCCATTGGGAATGATTAACCTGGCCTCTTTGAAAGGCATTTCAGTGAAAATCCCCTTCCCCAGTAACCAAGGGTCTCTGGCCAGGGTGGCTCCATGGAGGGTTGTTAACTCTCCCAGCAAAGGATATAGCTGATGAAGGAAGAACTGAAGTAACCAACAGGACATTAGGACTTTCTTAATACTGCCCCTAGGAGCTCTAGCCAGCCTTACAAAAGGTGAGTCTCAGCCACCTCCATGGTCTTAAAGACCCAGCAATAAATATTAATTAGTAGTGTTCCAAAACAAGATTTTACCATCCCTGACCAGAGTTGTCTTCCTAACCTGGTTCACCTGGGAACCTGGTGCTCCTGAAGGCACACAGAGTTCATCACCAGGTGCCCAGCATCAGCCTGTTTGAAATGGACGTGGTGCGTCTTATCAAACACTCCAATGTAGTCAAACACTAGAACATTACTAACATGGCTTACCTGTCTGATATACAACCCAGTCTGCTCAAGCTGAGGAATAAGAGAGCCACACTGGAACAATAAACCTGTCAGAAGCTTACTCTTTTTCTTTAAAGGAAGCAGCCTAAGGTCCCATGCAGGCAATGCCATCTGTAAACCTGTGACCCGCAGCTGCTGCTTCTGCTCTCAGATTGTCCTTACGGGACATGACCTGGATGACAGGCTGGTCCTTACCTGTGCTATCCAGAAAATACTGTCTTAACTACCACAAAACCCCTTTAAGGTACTTCATTCTTTGGTAGAAATAATTTGTCTGATTTTAAGTAAATTAAGTAAAGTCCCCTACATTGTTACTGGGAAAAAAAGTCTCCATCACAGCTCAGTCACATCCACCCTCAGGTTTGCCCCAGCCTCTCCCACCCCAGTCTTCAGAACATACCCTCTAAGCCTTCCATCGTGCCTCAGACCGCAGAGGACTCCCAGGAAGTCATGAGACAATTGAAATTGGTATCTTCACAAAAGCTCCTGAAAGTGCAAATTCGCTCTTCCGTGGCGCGACACGCTTCTGCCATCCTGCTTCAAGGGGTGAAATCCCTTCTTGCCACTCCTGCTGCTATGTGTTTCTTTTCCCAGTGCCCATTTTCTAATCATTATTTAGATGAGCGTAACCATGGCTGGCTCCACTCATCTCTCCTTCCCCCTTTTTTTTTCTCTATTTCTGGCCCTGGCCTCTGTCAATGGTTAATCAAATCTATTCCTTCCAAAATAAAACAGATTCAATTCCAAACGACTCTGTATATTCCATGGAGAGCCAGACTGGAGTCCCACTCAAAACCTGCTTACTTGGGACCAAAATGTCTCACTTTTTATTTTCCCCATCTGACGTGCAACCATGACCTCCATCCTCCGGAAGCCAGTGGAAGAAGCTTTCTACAGTTCCACCTTTCTGTGTGGGTCTGCATGTATTTCTGCCTCCCACACTGGGTGGGAGCCTTACCTTGGTAACCATCCTTCCCCATACCATGCTGGCTCAGGAGAACATGGCCTGTATTTTCAATACTCTGGCCAGATTTCTTTCTCTTTAATTCAATAGTTCTGATTCTAGATGACATTTAGACAAAGCCTTCAACCCCTATCACTGTAAGAAACACTTCCTTTGAGCCCCTGGACCAAGCAATGTGGACCTTCTACTAAATCTGACCCTAAGGGTGGTTCTCTTTGCATGGTACACTGCAGAACCCTTTCTAGGAAGGCTGGACCAGTGTGCTACCCCTATTCATTTCAAATAAACCAAGAAAAACTCGCCCAATCAAGACTCAAGACTCATTTGTAGCTCTATCGTGGGTGGGAGAAGCATTTGGAGGGAAGAAAGATCAAGACTGAGAGAGAGTAGAAAGTGAACAGGTCCTCCATGAAAATGTGGTCCAGAAGTTATCCTTAAACAAAACCATAGCTGTGTTCTGCCCAAATGGTCACAAACAGCCAATGGCATAGCCAAGCCAAATCAGCCACAACCAAATAACAGAATTATTTCCATTTATATGATATGAATGCTATAAAACACACTAAGGGGCTCATCCTCATTGCCCAGGACTGATCAATCTGGAGTCTTCTCATTTACATGGTGGGGGAGCATGCTGGGTTTTTGAATACAAAGTAAGTTAACCTAAAGAAATGCAGAGTCCTCCACAATGGAGGCCCTCACAGCGCACTGTTGTCTATTGGTGGTTCTTGCGCTAATACCTCAGGTCTTTTGTTCCCTGCAATGTAAAGTTTTCTATACTGGTATAATGGGTGAACTCCTTCACCAATCCACCAAACATCCCAACATGGGCAGTATATAGAATGAGGGTTTTTGTTTTGTTGTGCTTTGTAAAGACGCTTGAGAGTGCCTTAAATTTGTGGTTGTCTGTATCCATGGCTGTGTGGGTGAATCAGACTGCTGCAGGGCCTCGGTGAAGGAGGGCTATACTGTCAGGGCAGCGTGTCTGCAGTTCCACAGTTCTGAAGAGCCAGGCTGCCGGCGCATCGCGGCATCACGTGTGTCCGGAGCTCAGCACCTGCACTCTTAGGAGGAGCTTTTCCACGGCTCATTTTGGAACTGGGTTGTTCTCACCCCTAGGTTAACTTCAACTAATCAATTATTCTTCAGGCAGGGAGACGAGGGGGATGGAGGCAGGATGTGCTAATTAGTGGGCTTCCAAATTTTCCTGCCCTGTAGTGTTGAGCGTCCCTGGACTCCAGCTGCCGGAGCTCTGGAGTGGTTTCCAGCCATTCTCAGAAGTACAAAAGCCTTCAAACGGAGGTTTAAGGCCAAACTCAGAAGGCAAGCTAAAGCAGAGCTGTTGTCGGCAGCCTTGGCATCTGAAGGTGGCCTCTGAGGGTTTAATCAGTCAGTTTGAAAAATAGACTGCAGAAGGAATAGAGTCTTTGCCATCACATCCTCTGACAGTAGGGAAGAACCAGTCTTCCCTATCATAAATCAAAGGTTTTTGTTCCTGTCCTTGTTGTTTTTGATCTTGCTATGGCCCAGTAGAAATCATCACACCCTCTGGCCATGCACTTCCCTAGAGCCACAACTCTGCAGGGAACTAGAGGATTGACTCAGTTGCCCTCCTGAGGTGGTGTTTCTGAAGGAGAACACTGAGGTTAGCAGAGTCAGCACTCACCAGCTCCACTGACTCCAGAACCAGCCCCACTGGTTCACAAGAAGGCCTGGGAAATGATTCAAAATGACTTCCTATGCATTTATTAAAATTGTTCCTTTGTGTGATATCCAAAACTCTAGTATTTATTTTCTACTCCAACCCATCCTATGTCTGATAGAACCCTCTGAAGTAAAGGAGCATAATGAGTTGATGAGACAGGGGTGAGGGTCCCAAGAGAGGGAGAAGGAAGTAGGCCTTCAGAGTGAATGAATCCGCTCTGCCTCAAAGAGCACAGAAGAGAAGCCTGTGTCAGGAGGCAAACCACAAATGCACAGTAATTTCATCAAGGTCAGCCAAACACTGAGAGGAATAGGTTACAAAACAGGCAATTGGGCCATAATGCTGTAAGCTGCAAAGGAAAACAGCTAACAAAAACAGCACAAGGTTTTATATGGAACACTAGAAATTTTCCTTTAACAACACAAAAGCAGACCTATTACACACGGCAACATGGCCATGGTTATGTGTGTCGGTCAGTTTTGTCAGCCCGGCACAGTCTAGAATCACCTGGGAAGATGCTCTCAATGAGGGACTGCTTAGATCAGGTTGCTCTGTGAGCGTGCTTGGGAAGGGTTTTTCCTCACTGGCTTAATTGATAGGGGTGCATCCAGCCTGAATATGGGCAACACCATTTCATGGGCTCAGCTTTGGACTGCATGAAAGTGAAAACAGCCAAACAAACCTAGCTGATCAAGTAGGCACATATGTGTTAGTCTCTCTTTTCACATAGATGTGGTATAACTAGCTGAGTTTCTGCTTTGACTTCTTCAAAATGATGGGCTCTGACTTGGAACTATAAGCTGAGTAGACTCTTTCTCCCCTAAGTTGCTTTGAGTTGGGGTATTTACCACACTAACAACAGAAATGATACTAGGACTCAGGGGTAGAAAGATGAGTCCTAGTATCTATTCATCCCCAAAACATCTGTATTTGAAATTAAAGCTGAGATTGATAATAAATTTATATATAGTTACATATAGAGAATAGCCAATTTGTAAAGAAAGTGAAGTATATCCATCAGCTTTGCATCACTATAAGGGATTGCCTGACAGACAGGCTAAGTATCAAGTGGAAAGGTATAATCTGGCTCCCAGTTCTGGAAGTTAGAGCCTAAGATTGAGTGTCCTCACTATTTTGGGTCTGTGGCATGGTGACCTGTCCTTATGGGAGCACATGTCAGAACGAGTGTCACACCACAGTTGGAAGAGAGCGTACAGGAGGGACCTTATAGGACCTCGCCTCCAAGGACTTGAGCATCTCCCACAAAGCCCCACCTGTCACAGGTTTGCAGAACCTTCCAATACCTCCATCCTGAGGATTAGACAGTTATGTAGACCTGTGGACGATGTTACCCATATTCAAACAACAGCAAGATGGGAATGTCCTTCCTTGATCAGGATATAATTTAGATTTCTTTTATAGAAACCACAGTATTGGAAACAGATAACAAGCAAAATCACCGACGAGAGAAAGCATGAGCAGACTCATGTCTACACATCGGTAGAGACATATTCCAATGGGAAAACTGGCTTCCCAAGGCCAACCAAGCCTGCTCCCACCCTCTTTGGTAAGGACCAGGTAAAAACTCAGAGAACGCATGCAGAGGACACTGATTACTCTTCTACAGGCTTAGCAGATGGGAATGCATGGCCTCGAAACACCTCTGGGCTGAGCAAGAAGCCCTGCAACCGCCCGACACAGTTCTTACCAGACACAGTTGATTCTGTGATGCCAGCACACATCTTTAGACACCTCCCCTGCTAAAGAAGGTTTGATTTTACCTAGCCCAGTCTTGTGCCTCCAGTGTTTTAGTGGCAGGGAGGAACGAGAACTTGACTTTCATTTGTGGTTAGCCAAATGTGAGGAGTCAGAGCTGGATCAAGTGAAGAGAATTCTACACACACCCAAGGTGCTGAGCTTTCAGGTGACACCATCACACACCAGGCTTCCGAATGACATGATCACACTCAGTGTGTGTGCCACCCTGAGTGATTGTGTGCTGCGTGGGGGAGGAAGGAGGTGGACCCTCTCTGCTGGGCCAGAGAGGCAAATAGGTATAGGCTGCAAAGTTTCCTCAGCCACGACAAGGTCGCCCACACCTATCTGACCAGGTGGACAGCATTTCATCTCCAAGACAACAGCATTGCCAAATTCTCAACAACACCAGTGAGCACAGTGCTGGGTGTCAACAACACCAGTGAGTGCAGTGCTGGGTTTCATTTACACCAGTGAGTGCAGTGCTGGGTGTCAACAACACCAGTGAGTGCAGTGCTGGGTGTCATCTACATCAGTGAGTGCAGTGCTGGGTGTCATCTACACCAGTGAGCACAGTGCTGGGTGTCATCTACACCAGTGAGCACAGTGCTGGGTGTCATCTACACCAGTGAGTGCAGTGCTGGGTGTCATCTACACCAGTGAGTGCAGTGCTGGGTGTCATCTACACCAGTGAGTGCAGTGCTGGGTGTCATCTACACCAGTGAGTGCAGTGCTGGGTGTCATCTACACCAGTGAGTGCAGTGCTGGGTGTCATCTACACCAGTGAGAGCAGTGCTGGGTGTCATCTACACCAGTGAGTGCAGTGCTGAGTGTCATTTTTAAACTGGGACTTCAGACCTTCATGCCCCCTTCCTCACAAACTGGCTGGAACTTGTATGTGATGATAGCTATCATTTCAACCACACAGTTAGGAAGGGAATATGCTTAATGTTGAAGTAGAATTAAATTCCTGGATGCCCACTTGGTGATGGAAATATCTGCACATTTGATGTCAAAAGTGGAAAAAAGAGAAAAAGATCCTGCAGGAGCTTCCATTTGCACAATGTGAGGGGAGCAGGATGGGACCAACTCTGACCTTTTATATAAGCCTTTCACCTCTGTACCCACTGAACTCCTGCAGCCTCAGCTGCAGCATCAACTTCCAGTACCGCTGCACAGCCAAAGTGGCTGAGAACTTCAGGATGCAGAGATGTAAGCTTATGAAGAAATTATACCGGATTTTCTCCAGTCTCAGAAGTGTGGTGGAGAACAGTAAGTATAAGCGACTGCAGACCATTCCGAAGGGTCTGCTGGCTGGGATTCTGTGAGCGAGGATGGAGACTGGAGTTTCTGGGAGAGCTGTTCCCGGCTCCCCTGGATGGGAGGGAGCCATCCCTGTATGGGAGGGAGCCATCTCTGTATGGGAGAAAGCCATCTCTGTATGGGAGGGAGCCATCCCTGTATGGGAGGGAGCCATCTCTGTATGGGAGGGAGCCATTCCTGGATGAGAGGGAGCCATCCCTGGATGGGAGAAAGCCATCTCTGTATGGGAGGGAGCCATCCCTGTATGGGAGGGAGCCATCTCTGTATGGGAGGGAGCCATCCCTGGATGGGAGGGAGCCATCTCTGTGTGGGAGGGAGCCATCCCTGTATGGGAGGGAGCCATCTCTGTGTGGGAGGGAGCCATCCCTGTATGGGAGGGAGCCATCTCTGTGTGGGAGGAAGCCATCCCTGTATGGGAGGGAACCATCTCTGTATGGGAGGGAGCCATCATCCCTGTATGTCCCTCTTCCCTTCACTCTGTCTAAGTGCACTGCATATTCTGGGAGCTGCGAAGATGCTACTCTGGGTCATGGATCTTTTTAAAGATTTAATAGGCACTATATTTCAGTTTTTGTGTTTGTTTAGGATGGATACAGTAGATGCTAAAAAGGCAAAATTAAACCCATTTAGATACATTTTGGCAGCTGGACGCCATGTCAATAAGGAAGCCCAGCATTTCTGACCTCCTCAGTGTGCAGGCACGGTGGTGTAGGGTGACCCCAGGTCCATCTCTCGACATTACCAACTGAGACTTATTTTAAAGAAATGGAACATAAAAAGGCATCTTAGAAAAAATATTTTGAAATAAAGTTTATAAAGATCTATACTTTTAGATAAAATTAATAAATTCTATTATCAGGTCTCATCTTTCTTCTTGGCAGATACTGCCTTCAATTTTTAAACATTTGCCAAAGAAAAAAACCTTTGCCAACACACATTGATGGGTTTGGCTGTTTCTGATCAGAATTCAGAAACAATGCCAAGAAATCATTGTTTGTCTTTATTGCTTAATCTCAAAACTTTAAGTAAAAAGTAGGACATTAAATTTATTTTTAAATAAATTAATACAAATAAGGCTAGGCTATCACTCAGTGGCAGAATGTTTGCTACCCTTGGTTCTATGCCCAGAAACACGTGTGCACACAAGCATGAACACACACAGAGATAGAGAGATAGATGACAGAAAAGGGAGCACACACAAGAGAGAAGAGAGAAATGAATAAAATACCAGAAGATATTCTTACCTGGTCCTCAAACGACAGAGCCTGGGCGACATCTCTTGGGAATCCATCAATAACAATGCCTTCTTCATCAGGTATTTGCATCAGCTTTTGTTTTATCTCTGTGATTGTTGTCTCCTGTAACACAAAGATGAAAACCTACAGTGTACTCCAGGCAGGGACAATTATTTTTATGCACAAGGAAAGAAACTCATGCAGTGATACCTGTGGGGCCAGCTCCCCGTTGGTGATTATCTTGGCGATCAGACTCCATTTTCTGTTGCTGCTGGCACTGTGGATTTTCTTCCTCAGTAATTCTCCCACTGAAATGTACTGGAATCCATACCGCTCGGCAATCTTCAAACTCTGAGTCCCCTTTCCACTTCCTGGGCCACCTGGCATTTGAAACAGGCAAACCTATGACCTTGTGCAAAGAGACGCTCCCTCCACAACAATGACTTAAAACACGTTCAGTGTCTGTTTCTTGTGAAATGAAATTGGGCTTGTATCCTTGTATTCAACACGAGTTTCACAGTGATTTTATATTTTCTTTTTGCATAATATTCAGAAGTTTCTGGTGGCATAGAGCACTGTTCTCCTCCATCTGCTTTTGAATAAGACGGAAAGTGACTTTACTATAGGTACTATGCTTCCACGCATGGGAATACTTCCAATATGTTATCATTTATTTTCCTTCTGTGGTTACTAGGGAATAAACATTTGATTTGTCAATTAAAGGGAAAAAATTCCCATTTGGTATAGGACAATGGTCTGTATTCTGTCAATTATATTTTAAATAAATGCTGATTGGCCAGTAGCCAAGCAAGAAGTATAAGCAGGACAACCATACAGGAAGTAGAGGTGGGTCAATGAGCACAGGAAAATTCTGGGAAGAAGGAAGCCCATTCCTCTGCAGTCCTGACCCAGCCACAGAAGAAGCAAGATGTGACTGCCTTGCTGAATAAGGTACCGAGCCACATGGCTAACATAGACAAGAATAATGGGCTAATATAAGTTATAAGAGTTAATAAGAAGCCTGAGCTAATGGGCCAATCAGTTTATAACTAACACCTCTGTGTAATTTCTTTAGGACTTAATGACTGCAGGAACCAGGTAGGACAGAAACCCCATCAACATTTTAAACAAGTATCTGACTATCTACATTAAAGATTAATTGAAGAAACCCACCAGCTCATAAATCTTGAAGGGATTATTTTCAGTTCATTATAGAGAATTACTGTGATATTACAGTGGAAGTCTAAGAATGTGAACTAGGTGTTAAGTAGAATTATAATTATTCTTTATTGAAAGTTGCTCTAAATATTTTCGTTAGTAGCCATTGACCTTTTGTTTCTGGTTGTTGTCACTACCCAACTCAACACTGGTAGATATGTCACCTAGCTGTTATCTCCGAAATGGAAGCAGGTAAAACAAGCCAGCAGCAGTGGGGAGCTTGATGCTCACTGCCGTACCTATGACGAGAATGATCTTGGGTCGAGGCCTCGTCGGGTCAAAGACCTCATACTCCTCTATCAGCTCTGCTGTCTCAGACAGGTCTGTGTCACTCTCTATGGAGAACTGGTGGATGGGAGGAAGCCGGTCATAGCGTCGATAAGGAAAATTGGAATTTTCAGGCATTACTGCAAAAGAGTAAGATAAAGTTGCAAAGGGGAAAAAGGGCCGAGCAAACCACTTTTCACAGTTGACCAATTAGTACAAAAAGTTGTGTAAATTAGCCAGTCTCTGGAACAAGGAAGGCTTCCTTAGTGGCCAGCAAACGTTTTTTCTTAAAAGTGGCAGAGAGCCGACATTCTGGATTTCTAGAACCACACCATCTCATACTCGACAGCCAAGGGAGCATGGGTTTGGTCCTAGACCACACCTAAGTGAATGAGGGGGCCAGTGTTTTAGGAAAACTTTATTGACACAGACGGTGGGCTGGCTTGGGCCACCTGCACCGGGAAAGGATAACTTCCTCAGGCATCGCTTCAGTGCGCTTCACAGCCTCTGCCTAGATATTCTGGGACTTGAGGACTTCACCCCACATAGACGCCCAGGGACACAGTTCCTGTGTGGAGTGTCCTCTGTTCACTCTGCAGATAGAGACACGCACTCTCTGGGGTGGGGAGTAGAATGCTCAGTGATGCAAAGATCACTGGTCTAACTCGTACTACCTTTTGATGTCATTGCATTCTATGGGCTCAACCCTTAGTGCTGTGGTGCATTGGAAAAGAAGGCCCCCATGGGCTCATCTTTGCATGCTTAGTACCCAGCTGATGAACTGTTTGGGAAGGATTAGGTGTGGCCATGTTGGAGAAGGTGTGGCCAAGTTAGAGGAGGTGTGGCCGTGTTGGAGGAGGGGAGTCACAGGGCTTGGACTTTGATGTTTCAAAAGTCCATATCACACCCAGTGCCTCCTTTTCTCCCTGTTTGCTGCCTGGGACCAGGATGTAAAGCTCTCGGCTACTTCTTCAGCACCATGCTTGCCTGTCTACTTCCATGCTCCATGCCATGATAATAATGGACTAATCCCCTAAACTGTAAGCCAGCCCCCAATTAAATGACTAAATGCTTCATTTTATAAGAGTTGCCTTAGTTGTGGTGTCCTTTCATAGCAGTAGAACAGTGACTAAGATGGATATCTTTAAGTTCGTTGACGTACAATGAAAATATGCACATATGAAGATTTAAATTTATGTCTTCACTGGCAGCAGGCATTTGCCCTTTATTTCCAGATGTGTCTGCATGTGGAGGGTGTTTTAGTAGGAGACAAAGCTTTAGCTGTCTCCTTAGTGCTAGTGGAAGTCTAGAGCCTATGTGCTTGGATATGACGGCCACATACCCACCAGGCAGAAAGGCTATGGCTCAAGTCCTTCCTGGTAAACTCTACAGCCAATGAAGAGGTGGATAAACCCGTTTGGGCTTGAGTCATAAGAAATGATGTGCAAGAGGGGCAGAGTGAGAAGGTAGAAAACAGGCAGAGGTGATGAAATGAGGGCATCGGATCCCACTGACAACATCAAAATGAAGAGTCAAAATACAAACATGTCCCAGTGGTCCAAAAGACAGACCTGGCAAGCTCCAGACAGGCAGACAGATGGTATCAGTCACTGTCAATATATAGCTCACGGCTCCTTCTTTTCTCATGCCAGGCGCTGTTATCGCACCCAGGATACAAAGAGAACCCTCACTACCCAACGATCCTGGCAGGAGGGAGATGGACATCTTCTTGGCCTTCCGTGGAGCTTTTAATAGTTGATAGCTTTCTAAGCACAACACAAAGGGTCACCTCCCGAGGAGATCATCAGCTGGAACTCTGCATTCTCCAGTGCTCTAACATGTTAAATCATTTGCCTAATGACTCACTAGACTTTGATTCTGCTAACGAAGTCTTCAGATGGTGGCAGTCAGTCCTTAGAAAATTGGGGAAAGGCATTGATTATAGTAACCTGCTCTGCCTTAAAATGAAATAATTTAAAGATCTGTCCACCAATCACTTATTTTGCTTTATGGTATTTTCATTTAGGGAAGTAGTTTGCTTAGTTGATGAAAATATTTTATGTGATAGACTGATTTCTAAAGATAATTGTATGTTAGTATGCCATTGTCAATATGCTTGCAAAAATTCATGAATCACTACATTTGTAGAGATATTTAAGTTTGGGGGCAATTACCAATGTTATCAAATTTAACAACCTATTCCACCCATTATGGTTTACACATAGGAAAGGGTGGAGCTATGGTTCAGTAGATAGAATGCTTTTCTCACTTGCATGAGGTCCTCCTGAGTCCAGTATTTTAAAACAAAAGCAAAGATTGCAAAAGATAAATAACTTATAAAACAAAAATTTGTAATCAAAAGATAAATGAATTTAGAAAATGTTTTGCATCATCCTAGCTTATATTCCAGATATAGAACAACATGGTGTAATATTTTCTTTTTTAAAATATTTATTTATTTATTTATTTATTTATTATGGATACAATATTCTGTCTACATGTATACTTGCAGGCCAGAAGAGAGCACCAGACCCCATTACAGATGGTTGTGAGCCACCATGTGGTTGCTGGGAATTGAACTCAGGACCTTTGGAAGAGCAGGCAGTGCTCTTAACCTCTGAGCCATCTCTCCAGCCCAGTGTAATATTTTCTTGACCACAGTCTATAGAAAGGTCTATCTAATGATTAATGAAAACATAATTAGCAGCACAATGACCACCATGTGGACAAGGAAGGATGCTTCTCGCTCTGGAGATATCTCTGAGGGAACAATATTTCTACTTTTCTCTTATTGAGTTTCTTAAAAATTAGCACACATGACTTTTTTCCTACACCACATTCAAATCAAATCTAACTGGGTCGTGACTGTTGAGGCCACACAGACTAAGCATTGCTTTATTTTTGCATTTATGAAAATTGGTTTCATGCTTTTGGTGGGCCAGAAACTTCTGTGAAACAGCATTTTAAAATCTGTTTTTATTATTTATTTATGTGCATTTCTGTGTGGGGTATGCACACATGAGTGCAGGTGCGTGAAGAGGCCAACAGAGGGCAGTAGATCCTCTGGAATGGGACATACAGGCAATTGAGAGCTGCCAGCCATAAGTAATGGGAACTGAAGCCAGGTTCTCTGGAAGAGGAGGAATCGGTCTTAACCCTTGAACCATTTCTTCCAACCTCACTGTAGAGCAAATTTTGAATATGGCTTAAATTTTAAAGATATTGTCATGGTCATGGAGAAGAATTAGTTTAGCGTCTCCTGATTGGAACCAGTTTCACATTCGCATACTGTTATACTCATGACTTCATTCAGCCAAAAAGGCTGATTGACCCATGGTTTCTGAAAAATGCACACTTCAGAATGAGATTGGAAAACTCGACATTGCTCCAAAAGACTATAGCTTCCACTTCTCACCTGACATGGTCAACCAATTCATCTCTGCGTCTTTCACCCAAGTGACAAATCTATTGTGTTCAGTAGTCACTTAGTAAATCTTTATTAAATGAACCTTAGAAGGTATCCATGCACTTGTGTAAACACACTAATGTGTACCCTATTCTTGGAAGCAACATTAGTGAGCAGTGGCTCTTTCTGACCACTCAATCAATGCTGAGTTGTTACATACTAACTACCAATTTGATCCACATTCTACTGTATATCTGGGGAAAGCCTATTTGCAATTTTAAAAAATAAAGCTGTAATTCTTAAATTACATTGCAAAATAATGAATTTGGTAATATAGATTCTGTATAAACTTACAGACAATTGCCAGTGTGTTGCTTTCCCCCTTATCACAGACGGTTAGAATTAGTAGCAGAAATAGATAAATTCTGCCAGAGCACTTAGAAATCCAATCATTAAAAGTGCTCTCTCCAGCCTGCATGGTATGTTTTTGAGAGACCTGCTCTCCTGTGAGATGTCATCCTTCTGTACACACATTACCGTTTCTGAGGAAGGATCTCCGAGACTGTCCTCCGTTCAGTGGCGGTAATGTCTTCTTCTCCTGGCTGACGAACGTGTCCCATTTCACCTTCTCACAGCCTCCTAGCTCCTTGACTTTCTGCAAACAACTTTCCAAGTACTCTATGGGGTCTTCCGGTTTGGAACACATCAAGCCATTCAAAAGGCTCTGAAATACATATATAAAGTAGAAATAAAATCTGTTTTGGCACTGTGTTCTAGTTTGCTTTCTGTTGCTGTGAGAGACATCATGACCGTAAGCGTGGGAGAGAAAGGGTTCATTTGGCTTACACTCCCACATCACAGTCCATGGCTGGACTCAAGCAGGAACCCGGAGGTAGGAACTGGAGCAGAAGCCATGGAGGAAGCCAGCTTGCCCCTCATGGCTTGCTCATCCAGCTTTCTTATATAATCTGGGATCACCTGCTGGGGAGAGGTTGGGGGGTGGCACCACTCCCAGTGAGCTGAGCTCTCCCACATCAATTACTTTAATTGCTAATGAAGACAATGCCTCACAGGTTTGCTTCCAGGCCAACGTGATAGAGGGAGTTTCTCATCCGAAGCATCGCTCTTCCTAGATGACCTTAGCTTGTATCAAGCTGACAAACTCACCAGCAAGCATCAGCTTTGGTAAAATGTTGTTATGTCTTATCTCTAAATTCTGGGTTGTCTTCAGCCTTTTCATTTGGTTTTTTGTTTGTTTTGTTTTGCTTTTTCTTTCATTACCCAAAATAATGGATTTTATAATGCTATTTTCATACCTATATGTGTCTCATTGTGTTTTGGTCATGTCTGTACCCCATTACCCTCTCTTGGCTTCCCCTCCCACTGGTCCCCTCCTACTCTCAAACGATCCTTGCATGCCATATGTATTTTTCTGTATAGCTAAGTCTCGATTCCATCCATGATACAAAATATGCACTATTGGTTATTTCCCCTCTTCCCTCTTTCCCTTTAGTCCCCTTTCTCCTCACAGACAGCTCCCCTTGATATTCATGACATTTACTTATCTGTTTAAATCTAGTTTTACATTAAATGTAATGTTTAAATGTAATGTTTTACATTAGCGAAAGCCTATGGTATTTGTCTTTTCGGTCTGGCTTAGTTCACGTAACGTGGCCTCCAGTTCCAGTCATGTCTCCTGTGTCCCTGAAAGTTAGTTTGTTCTTCTGTATAAGTAGTTAAAACTCCATTGTGTATTTATACCACATTTTAAGTCTATACATATGTAGATTAATATCTGTCCAAGTTTTCTGTACCTGTGAGTTTGACACAGTCCAGAGTCATCTGAGTGAGCCTCAGCTGGAGGGTAGATCAGACTGTCTGATCTAGGAGATTACCTAGGAGATTATCTCGATTGATTGATGTGGGATGCATTTGATGCAGGTACTGTACCAACTGAGCTATCTTCGAGTTCTACAGTGGCTACAGTAATTTGCATCCCCACAAGAAGCTTATGAGGGTGGTCTTCCTCCAAGTCCCTGTGCATCTTCTCCAGCACTCCCTCAATTCCCTCGCCGCAGCCTTTCTGACCAGGGGAGATGGAATCCCAGCATGGAGAAGACTTGCCTTTCCCTGATGACTAAGAATGTTGACCACTTTTTTTGTTTACTTCTTTCTGCAATTTGGATTTCTTTTGTGAAATGTCTATGCAGTTCTTTTGTATGTTTATTGATTAGAGAATTTGCTTTGTCGGTGCTTAATTTTATGATTCTTCAAATATCCTACGCGCTAACCCCTTGTCAGGTGTATGGCTGGTCAGTTTCTTTCTCTATTCTGTATGCTGTGTCTTCACTCTCTTGTTTCCTTTGCCTAACAGAAGCATCTTAATTTCATCGAATCCTGTCTGTCAAGTCTTGCTCATACTTCTGGAACTACTGATTCCCTCCACAAGAAAGCTCTTGCTTATGCCTAGATCATGATGGAACTTCCTGTTTTCTCTAGCTGTTTCAAAGTTTCATGTTTTGCATTCTGTAAGGACTCGGATCTATTCTGAATTGTTTCTGTTTTTTTGTTGTTGTTGGGGTTTTTTTTTGCAAGACGAGAGATGCATATGTGATTTCATTCTGCATATGGATATCTACTTTTCCCAGTACCGTTTGTTAAAGAGGCTGTCTATGCACCAATGTTTGTTTGGACCAAACTTGTCAAAAATTGCATGTCTGTAGCTTCACGAGTTTATTTCCAGACCCTCTATTTTATGAGGTTGGTCTACATGTCTGTTTCTATGCCTTTATTACACTGTTTTGTTGCTAGGGCTGTATAGTATAATTTGAAACAAGCAGATATAGCGTTATCCTCACAATTGTTCTTTCTGTTCTTTTAGTAAACAATTTGAATTGAAACAGTGATTTGACTGGGGATTTAAGATAACCCCTTAAATTATTGACCAATTTGTTGTGTTTTGTTTGGTTTGAGTTTTTTAAATAGGGCCTCACTATGGAGTCTTGGCTAGATGAGACTCACTATGTAGACCAGGCTGGTCTCAGACTTACAGAGATCCACTTGCTTCTGTTTCTTGAATTCTGGGATTGAGGGTTTAATCACCACACCCAGCACCAGCAAGCTTTCAGCTCAGCATTCTCTGCCTTTCAATTAGCAAGGCAACTGTGCAGTTAGATACAGGAAATGCCAATCAAAGCAAGGGTATCGTGGGAAATATTTCTGTCATTATCTATGATTTGCTGCCCTAAAGTCTTATCCTGTCTTTATTAAAGTATTAAGGCTTAGCTCTGCTGTGAAGAGGATTTTGTTTGATAGGATTTTAAAAATGTGTTTATACGGTGCCTACGACGAACTCCACGTGTACACACACTCAACAATGTTGGCGCTATTTGTTACCTAGGCTGGCCTGTGGACCCTTTCTTTCGTGTTCCTATGGGACTCATGATGAAACAGTACACTTGCCATTTATATTGGAGCAGTGGTTTATGCATCAGCCTCCCAAACTAAAAGATTTCATCAAGACAGTAGGCCACACCCACTTCTTAGTTGTATGTACCTGATACTCTCCCTAGTATATGGTATATACGTGTTGGAGTTTTAGGAGTCCCTAGAATATGGTATATCATGTTGGAGTTTTAGGATTAGGACTAAAAGATAATTCCAAATTCAAGTCTAAGAGATGATTCCAAACTCAAGTCTAAGTGAGACTTAACATTGAAGTGAGGGGCTCTAAAGATTGCTCCGTGGTTAAGATGTCTCTGTTGTTCCTGTAGGGAATCCAAGTTTGGTTCCCAGCACACACATCTGGCAGCTTACAACTGCTTATTCCAGCTCCGGGGCATCTGACAACTTTTGCCTTCATGGACACTGCACTCATGTGCATAAAACCAAATACACACACACACACACACACACACTTAAAAATAATAAAAGCTAATCTAAAACTTTAATGTCAGATTTCCGAAATGCTGACTGATATGCAACACATCTCTCTACCGGATCTGTTAAGATTGTAGAGGGAAAGTGTGGGCTTACATGTTTTTAATTCATGATGCCTTGTAGAAGGCAAGAGGTCCGTGTGCTCACAGACAGCACAAAAGACCCAGAACTGTTAAACACTCGGGCTTTGTTCTTCAGTGGAAGACACTGACACCTGTTCACCTGGACGGCTGGAGTGGACGCTGTCTGATATCCACGCTTAGTGGATAGCCTATGGAGCCAGCCTTCGCCAGCATTGTCTCTCAGGCAATAGAATCCATCCTTACACTTATTGCAAACCTGTCCTCCCTCGCCCCTTATCCTGACTGCTGCTGCAGTCAAGAGAACCCACTTGTGTGGAAAAAAACACAGGGACCTTTCTAAAGAGATGTGCTTTGCAAAGGCGTTTGAATGTAGCTATGCCAAAAGCTTTGTTGTGAAAATTGTCATAAGAAAACTTTCTCCAAAGTTTTTGTGTTTGAATATGCAAAAAATAACCTGCTTGGTATCAGACTCGACATTTGAACCAGCGCTAAGTCGGGCTGAACCTGAGCTTCCTTGTCACCTCATTCAGGTTGCTTCATCGTCAGCCATACCGTCTGCAGGGACCCCTGAAGTGTGTGACTGGTGGAAATTTACACATACCAGTTTCCAAAACTTCTACATCTGGAAATGCTGACTCGTAGGAGCTGGTCTGATGTGCGAAAATGTTTTCATTTCGCCTGTTTCATGGAACACAAATTAGTCTGACCTATATATACATTACTAACATATAAGGCATGTACCCTTGGGAAGGTTGACAAACCCTAAGACAGCTTTTGATTTTTAAATCAGTATTGTTCCATTTCCCCAAAATGGCAGGCAGTTCCTACTAGATTCCTTTGTTTTCTGAAGTTCCAAATGGGGTGGGTTTCGGTGTGCAGCTCCATTGGATGAGTTCAGCCACTGAGGGGGCAGAGAAAGCGTCATCCAGTTTCTGTGAGGCAGGTTAGCTTCCCACACTTCTGCTATTCTCTGGGCCGGAGCCAACTCGAGGGCCCTCTTGGGTGCACGCTTCACTTATGTGTACAGTGCTGTGGGCAGCACTACCTCTGTTTCTGGGGTCAAGAAATCATGTTCCAGGGATAGTAGTGACTAGCTTAGCTTCAGGACTCCAAGCCAGTTTCTCATGGTAAACTCAGATAATCTTCCTTGTACATCTTACAAAAAACATGGGATGGAATGAAAGAAAACTCCAGATTCTACGTTCCTCATATATAAGCCAACCAAAATATTGACATTTAAAAATCCCAGCCTCTAATTTTGTCTTTTCCTAAAGCTTAATTAAGTTAGGTGCGTGTATGTAATGGACGTTTTCTGACTGGGAGACAGATATTTCAAGTTTTCCTACACAAAACTAACTCCTGAGGGTCATTGACTTTTAAAGTGGAAAATGAGCTTCACATTTTCACTGATAATTTAAGATAATTTAAGTCCTTTTTCTAGTGGCCAGCAGCCCAGGGTGACGATAACTAGTAGATGTTATTTCTTCGTTTCTGGGTTAATCCTCTGAAAATGTGAATAATCTATTTGGACTTTTGATAGCATTCAAACTAATCGCCAAGTCTTTGCTCTAAGGTCCAAGATCAATACTCAAATTACAAAGCTCGGTAGAATTAGGAACACAGCAAAACCTGCTGAAAGTGTTTTTTTTTGTTTTTTTTAATTTAATTTTAAAGTGGAGGTATGAATCCAACAGATTCCCTATGCCACCCAAAAAAACCCTAGAAGTTTTCTTTTGGTGCTACATAGATGTATTCATGTGTTACCTGACCTTTAATGGCATGTGTTATCTGTGACTGGGGTTTTGGCAGCCACCTGCTTAAACTTTATATACTTAGAACAGTGTGGCTTTGGCACAGAAAATCCATTTTAGAAACCTGAGGTGTTTGATGCTTGTGGCCTGTGCTCATCACAGGGACAATCGGGTCCTGCTTCCCTCCAGACTGGGCACAGCAGACTCCTCTCACTGTTCAGAAGGAACCACGAAGTCACTGGCCCTCTCCTTCCAGGCTTTTGCAGACCAGAACTCAATCCCAGCACACTGCATTAGTGCCTCTCAAAAGGAAGCCAAAAGCTGACTTCCTTGTAGGTGTGTGCACTATTTTGAGATATTCCATTCATATGCAGAAAAGCCAATGAAAAGCTTGAAGCCCCAACAACTCCTGTCATAACTTATCTGCACACACAGTGTAGAGTTTTGTGACCAGGGCATCCAGGTTTTCTGTAAGTTACGTGGCACCAGGGAAGAGAGCACTTCCCACATTTTGGAGTCAGGAGGCTCGCCTACCGATGCATCTATCATTCTTTCAGAAGTGTAGAAATAAAACTCGTTTCAGTCTTAGCATTTATGATTTAAAAACTAAATCTTTTCGCTCTTCATTTCCATATTTACAAAACAAGGCAAAAAACATTCAAAGTACTGTAATTATGGTATCCTGTGTTAAAGATAGGGTTTCTTTGGGGGGGGGTATAAGGGATTATTGTAAAAATTATTTTCTTGAGATACACTTTCCTTTGAACAGAACAAACAGGAAAAGGAACAATGCGTGGCCTGTAGTTTATTGTATTAGTCTATCATTTCCTTTGAAAATGGAAGGCCAGGTTTTTTGAGGGCTCAGCCTATGAAGGTTGGCTTGGTGCCATTCTTTTTTAAATTTTATTTTGTCTTGTAATCTTTGGATTTAGGGGTGTTTTGAAATCGAGTATGGGAAGAAGAAAACGAAGCAAGACTTCTCTCCGGGAGGGCCGCTGTGGCGTGAGCAAGGTTCCCACATTCTTTGAGTGCCACCGCATCCCCTGGTCCCTGGTGCGGATGCTGGGGCTAAACCAGCAGAGGCTAGCAACAGGAGTCGCGCCTGGCGCCTGTCTGGCCGCTCCCAGTTCGACCCAGTCTGTGTAGGTGGGCGGGAGGGCTGGGGCTGAAGGCTGAAGCCGGGAGGAGAGACTGGATCCAGCAAACGCGCTCAGGAGTTCATTGACTGGCATAGAGCGTCACCGACCCGGGAGGTAGTGCTACACTTGAGTGTGTGTGTGTGTGTGTGTGTGTGTGTGTGTGTGTGTGTGTGTGTGTGTGTGTGTTGTGTGTTTCCGTCCCCTTCTCCATCCCTCTCCTCAAGCTGCCCACCCTCTCCCCCTACCCCGGCGGGAGGGTTGCTTCTTCCATGCTTCCCCTTCCCTGCAAAGGTCCTAACTCTGGACCCTTCAGCTTCCTGTCCTGGCTCCATGTGGGAGACTGTACTCTCACCTGGCTTGACCCTCAGCCCCAGAGAGTGCTGCCAGGCCACGGTCCCCTGTCCACTCTGGGTACCCATCTCTGAGGGATGCGCTGGAAGCAGCCTACATCCAGAACCTGGCTTGAAGAGGGAAACTTGATCCCAAGATGTGGGTTTCGAAACCCACGTTTGAAAGCGACCCTAGCAACCCGCGGGAAAGGCGACTTGTCTGGGGAGAGAGGATCTCTAGCTTCTGTGAACACCTTCACTAGGTACCCCGCACCGGAAGGTGCGGCCAGACGCTGGCCCTCCGAGTCCCTGGGGTGGCCGCTGGGAACCCTTCGGCCACCCAGCCTCTTACCTCAAAAAGCTGAGGAATGTCCCTCCGGGCCAGGTACTCCTTGGCGTCGTTGGTGTTCATGTCTGTACGGCGCGTGCCGTGCCGTGCCTTGGGGCGCAGGCGGAGAGGCTACCGGAGCTGGCGGGGTGCAGCCCTCACTTGGATGCGCGCAGGCCGGGGTCCCCTCGGCGATTCCAGGGCAGCTGTGCTGTCCGCGCTCCCGCCGCCCCCGCGTCCGCGCGGGTCCCCCAGTCAGCAGCGAGCAGCCGCTGCTTCCCGGGTACAGGCAGCGCGAGCGCCAGGGGAGGGGCGCGGAGGAGGACCGCGCGGCCGACGCCACCAGCCGCCGCCTCCCGGCTCTGCGCTCTCGGCCCGCGTCTCCCGAAGCCCGCTGCAGCGGCCGCCAGTCACGCTGCGCGGGCGGGCGGGCGCGGGGCGCGGGGGTGGGGACACGCGGGTTGCAGTCGCTCCCCAGTCTGCAGCACTGCCGGGACACCCCGGAGCCAAGGACCGGGCAATTGAAACATGCTACATTTTCACTTACACACACACACACACACACACACACACACACACACACACACACACACACACACACTACTCTGAGGTTCCCGCCTCCCGCCCCCAGGAGCTCTTCTCAGAAAAAAAGAAAAACAACAACAACAACAACAACAACAAAAAACACAGAAAAACACACAAGTAGAGAATTCATATATTCTTAAAGTTAATGATCTTTCAATGATGGGGAGTTGGGAGTGGGGGAGAGGTTTCCGTATTACTCGTTTAAGTACCCAGTCGTTAAGAAAAGTTTGTCTAGCTGGTTTCACGTTTCCTTAAACATTTGAGTAGGAGGTCTGAAATCATTAGGAGAAGAATTAGGGAGTGGCCAAAGAATCCCTTCCGCTGGGAGAAGCCTGCTTTAAACTGTGGTCACTGGCCCTATCGGAACCTCCCCTGAGGAGATGTCCAGTGAGGTGGACTGGTGTCTACCCAAGGTGGGGGGGGGGGGGGTCTAGACCGTCCAGTGAAGATCGCTCTCCACCAAGGTGCGCCCATCCTCCCCAGCTTCCAAGATGACTCATGTATCACATAAGAAGTCTTTTCACAGCCTCTGAGAGATGCTCTGAGCTTCCCCTGGATGTGGCCTCTAATGCTTGCAAGAGCCCACTCTGCAGGAGGGTATGTGGCAGAAAGGAAGGGGGAAGCTACAGACTGCTGGCGGCTGGGATCTGGTGGAAAGCCACACTTTAAACACTTCAAGTTCAAAAACTCACTGCCTGAATGTCTGTTTCAAGTTCATCTTAAAAGAGTTTTTCCTGGTCATGTTTCTTGCCACACAAGCCACCGCTGCTCACGCCTGAGGATGGCTGCAGTTTTATTTGACAAGAGGGATGGAATTAAAACGTTAATTAGTCCACTTTGCCAGTTAAGCGAAATGTGTGGACACTTGGGAAGCCATGTGCAATAACATTGTGTCCTGTGTTAGTCTTGATGGAGGCAGGTGTTCAGTTCTGAGTTACATGGGGTCCTCTGTGAGAACAGGTCTCCATGTATGTTTCTCTAGCTTATTGACAGCAGGCTTTGGAAGGACACAAAGTCTCCTCTGCCCTGGGCAGTGGTTGCCACAGTCCTTGGGAATGTTGAAGCACACAGGACTGAAAAGGTCAGTTCCTGTAGGTCTTCTCCAGGTCATTCTTTCCTTGATTTTGTTGTCATTGTTATGGTTGGTTTGTTTTAAGGTGATCCATGATTCTTAGGGTCTTTAGAAAACCCAGCAAGGGACAGCAACACCATCCCTCATCACCTTTGTAAAAGGAGCTCAGATAAGAAACACTGTAGTTAGCTTGAGAAAAGACTAGCCTTAGAGAGTGACAGTGTGCTTTTGGGTGTATCCCAGGGTAGAGAGGTTCATAAGGGCTGGATGCTCCACCACTCCTATTGCAGAGTGTGGTCTCCTGGAAGAAGGACATGTGCAGAAACCACAGTGGTTAGAATCTAGGCTGATGGCTCAGAAGAGGAGAGCGCGCAGGGACAAGAACACAGGTCATCCTTGCCATGTCTAAGCTGTCTTACCAGCTCGTGACAGGGCTTGAAGGCTAGGCACAGGAAGAGCCCGACGCCCCATACACTGGCAGATGCAACCCTACAAGCTCTAACAGACTACAATTTACTCCATGCCTGTCACATTTTTTTAACAATTTGCACATCATGACATTTTCTTACGTTATATTCAGATAAAAATCTAAGGGTCATGACCAAATAAGTTTAAATGAACTGTTTGCTTTTGTTTTAAATTTAATGCAAATGGAATTGTTCCCATCCCTTTCAAAATCTTTGATTTGGCTTTAACTTTTTGTAGTATAATATTCAAGAATGGTTAAAACTTAGAAGATATAAGGAAAAACGTTAATTAAATTCTCTCTTGTGTCTGATCTTGGGACACTAGGCTAGTTTCTGAGCTATGGCAGTAACTACACCATCTCCTGCTGGCAAGAAGCCTCTTTTCCACTAGAGAATGTCTGTGAATAGTGCGATGGGGGCCAGCTCAGCGCCGACAAACCCGACTGACCTGAGTTTGTTCCCCAGGACATGCTTGGAAGGAGAGAGCCAGTCCCCCAAATCTGTGCTCCGATCTCCACACGTATGCTGTGGTGTTGTGTCACTCACCCATCCACCGACATGCCTGCCCAAATAAATAAATAAAATGTAATAATAATAGGCAGGTGAAGCAGTGCATTGTGGGGGGAGCAAACAAAATGGGCCCACAACATCGGACCGTGATGACCGAAAAGCAGATACACCACAGAGACAGAGGGAAAACACGCACACTTCATGTTATGTTATCTGTTGTGTTCTTGCTTAAGAACATATCAGATAGCGGCAAGTGTGATAGGAAAAACCCAAAGCTAACTACCTTGACTTGAAGCAAAGGGGGCGTATCCAGATCTGCCCCATGGAAGGGGCAGAGGAAGTGGATTGTAGATAATCACAAGACTATGACTCGGACTTTCAAAGGGCCAGGGATGTTGGAGGAGGAAGAAGCTTCGGGAGGGATTTTTATCTGAGTCATCCTTAAGGAGCCTGCTCCTGCTGACACACAGCCAGCTGGGTCCTGTTCCTCAAGTGGCTGGGGTTGAGGACCACTTGCCCATGCGCACATGGATGGCCTGTGAACCTTCTGCTCACTCCACTAGACCCTAGACAGCAGGAGCCTACACTCAGCCGTCAGTTACTCCTGGCAGGCACGTCGGCCATCGGTCATCTAACTGTGGTCAGTTTAGCATGGAAGACTTGAGAAACATTTCTTCAGAAGAGTCTGGCTAGTGGGCTGGAGTATAACGAAGGGCACTGGAAGGCAGGAGCAAAGTAAGGTATATATGATTATGTATGAAATTTTGAAAACCACTTGTAGGAAAATAGAAATCTCTACTGATAATATTTTTTATTTTTTATATTTATTTATTATGCATACAATATTCTGTCTGTGTGTATGTCTGCAGGCCAGAAGAGGGCAGCAGACCTCATTTACAGATGGTTGTGAGCCACCATGTGGTTGCCGGGAATTGAACTCAGGACCTTTGGAAGAGCAGGCAATGCTCTTAACCGCTGAGCCATGTCTCCAGCCCTCTACTGATAATATTTAAAGGAATAAAAAGAGAACATTTTCCATGTTGAAGTTAGCCCTCCCCGTCATGGGAGCTGAGTGTCATGGCAGGGGCTAGTCTACTTGATGGTACTGTTATAAAGACAACTTTGGCCATAATGTGTATAATCGATTGTTTGTTATATGTTGGCATTGTGCTAAGAACATCACAAAGTATACAGTGTGACATACTTGTGCATGTCATTTTAATTTTTAAAACAACCTGAAAGGCATACATTATTTCCATAATGTTAATGCCCTCACCAAAAGTCAGAAAGCCGCTTCCAAAGAAGTGGGATGGCAAATGTCAGGTGGTTACAGCCTGGTGCCATACAATCCTTCCCTCAGCTGTGCTTGTCTGCAATGGCCTCTCTGCTGCCTCCCCTCTTCCGTGTGCATGTGTGCGTGTGCACATGTGTGTGCGTGCATGTGTGTGTCTGTTTGTGTACTTGGGCGTACCTGCACATTTATGTGGAGGCTAGAAGTTGACTGCAGATGTCTTCCATCATCATTCTCTACCTTATTTTCTGAGACTGCATTCCTTCCTCACCAAACCTAGAGCTCACCATCTGGTTAGACAGGTAGGCCAGAGAGCCAGCCCTGAGACCATCCTGTCTCTGCCTCTGCAGCCCTGGTATTGCAGGTGTAGGTCACTCATCATGGCCAGCTTTCCCAGGCCCCCCACATGCACCGGGGATTGGGCTCAGGGCATTCTTCCCTTCCCCACTACCAGTGTTTTCTAAGGACCTTTCCTTCTTTCCTTTCCGTTTTGTATCGGTATGTGTGTGTGTGTGTGTGTGTGTGTGTCTGTGTGTGTGTGTCTCTGTGTGTGTGTTTGTGTGTGTGTGTGTGTCTGTGTGTGTGTGTGTGTGTGTGTGTGTGTGTGATTTAAACCACAAGCGATATAGAACAAACTTACAGCGTGGATTTTTCTAGCTGTTCAAAGTTCTTCCCTGCTTGAGATGTCTGTGGTTACAGAGGTTGTGCAGGAAGCTTATCATTAAATGTTTGAGTGTTGAATTTCTCGTGTGTAGCACAGAAAACATCTGTCTTCTAATCGTTCTACTTCCTTCACTAATTTACAACCTATTGAACCATTTAGGTCTGTGAGAAATTTGCCTACAATACATAACTAAATTTGTAAGACCTGTTTCCACATTTTTGCATACACTGGCTTGATAAGCACGCCTCTGGTTTACAAGCCCTTTTCAGGGGCTCTTCCCAAGGCTTAGACTTTTGTGGTAGTTGTGATGTATGCATTAGTCTCTCATATCTGAGATGAACACAGGGTGTTGTAACTGTGTGTGATACAAATCTCCAGCCAAAGAGAAAATTCCCCATGTCCCCTTTCTAACCGTTTACACATTTACATTCTAGATTTCAAAGACCACCAGGAATTCATGGGTTAGGATTTAAAAGACTGAAAATTCTCACAGTGTCTGAAAGAATTAAGAATAATTTCAGTCTGGCACCAAAAAAAAAAAAAAAAAAAGACTATGGTTTCGGAGGCCCTTACATGATGGTTTCATTGATTGATTGTTGATGCAGAGTACATTCCTTGAGCCAATGTTTATGAATGACCGTCTACATTTCAACCCATATTTGGAGCTAGAAATACAAAGGGCAAGACACAAGGAGTTCAATGTCTAGTAGAAAGAGAGAAATGGGTGCCAATTAGGTTTAGAGAAATTCCACATTTAGTGGTGGGATAGAAGCAGACATGTGAAGGAGATTTATAGTGGGGAGACACAAAGTGCAAGAATCGCGTAAACAGGGGCTGGAGAGATGGCTCAATGGTTAAGATCACTGACTGCTCTTCAATTCAATTCCCAGCACCCACACAGAAGCTCACAAATGCCTGTAACTCCAGTTCTAGGAGACCCGACACCCACGGCAAAACACCAATGCACATAAAAAACCATAGAAAAGAATCATATAAACATACATAACCCCCAAATACTTTCTTTTCATTTTTTTAACCATCCTCAAAAATGATTTTTTTTTTTTACCTGCTGTCTCTTCCAGCGCCTCAGCCCCAGACAGAAGCTACTCACACATTATCCTCACCAATTCGATGTGCTGGCTTATGTCCTTGTCACCATCATTTTCTATGGCTTGGTAGCCCATTGAGAGACTTGGCAGAAGCAATGTCCCCATCTACTCCCAAGGATGCACATTTTGGTGGCTTCTACTATTCCGCTACTCTAAGCAAGTCTGGTACAAACTCTATGCATATTTTTTCACATTTTTAATTATTCCTTAGTATAAACTTCCCAAAGTAGGATTGCTAGATGAAATGGAAAAATCATTTTGTGGTTCTTACTTAAGTTTCCAGAAGGGTCTGAGCTATTTAAAGCACCGTAAGTCATGTTTTGAGTGGATGAGAGTTCTAGTTTTATTGCACGTTCTTCAATAAGTAATTCTATTTTCATCTTTCATTTTAACCAAAATGGATGAAAATTGCACATTAAGACAATTCCATCAGAACTTTGTGTCCATCTCTGTTCCTAGGTCCTGGCCTCTGATGTTTGACTATTTTCAACTTTCCCTTTTCTTTCATTGTTTACTTTCTCATAATGATGCTTTTATGACTTGATTACAATATGTATTATGTTCTGCATTATAGGACAATTATTTCCCAAGTTGCCAGGATTTTTTTGTTGGTTGGTTGGTTGGTTGGTTGGTTGGTTGGTTTTTCAAGACATGGTTTCTCTCTGTAGCTCTGGATGTCCTGGAACTTGCTCTGTAAATCAGGCTGGCCTTGAACTCAGAGCTCCACTGCCTTTTCCTCCTGAGCCAGGTTGTGCATTTGATTGGCTACCTGCATCTTTTGGAAGGAAGCTGTCTTTGTACTGGCTACAACGCAGTGTAGCATCTTATACATCACGTGGCTGATGAAGAAAACACTAAGCATATTGACTCCTTCATCGGCACATAGCTTGAGGCAGGCACTATTTCCCCTCTTTTGGATAAGAAGAAAATGAGACTGAGTCTCAGATCACACAAGTAGAGAGAGATTAAACAGTGCAAACAAAATCATTTTCGTATGAGCAGATCTAAATGTAAACAGTAAAGCCTTACAGCTTCTAGAAGGACGTGGAGAACAGGGCTGCCACCAGAAGTAGATTAAAAACTTTTAAACAGGTTGTTGAAGTTCTTAGAAATGAAGAGAGAGAGAGAGAGAGAGAGAGAGAGAGAGAGAGAGAGAGAGAGAGAGAGAGAGAGAGAGAGAGAGAGAAACGGGTCTAGCAAGAGTAAGAATTTCTGTCCATCAAAAGATACAAATAAGAGAGTAAAGAATGCAACCAGCTGACCAGGAGACATCTTCTCAGTACACATAGCCAATAAAGGACTCATATATAAAAATAACTCCTACAAATCAATAATCTAACGTAAAACTGGCCAAAAGACTTAAACAGAAACATTACCAAAGATACTGTCACATTTCAGGTTCAATTTCCATTAATAAATCAAACTCAATAACTTTATTAGTGATAGAAAAAATATAGGATCTAAAATCACCTTGGAAGAGAGTCTCAGTGAAGGATTGTCTTCATTGGTTGTCCCATGTCTCAGTGAAGGATTGTCCACATTAGGTGGCCTGTGTTTCAGTGAAGAATTGTTCTCATTGGTTGGCCTATGTCTCAGTGAAGGATTGTCCACATTTGGTGGCCTATGTCTCAGTGAAGGATTGTTCTCATTGGTTGGCCTATGTCTCAGTGAAGGATTGTCCACATTTGGTGGCCTATGTCTCAGTGAAGGATTGTTCTCATTGGTTGGCCTTTGGGCATATCTGTGAAGGGTTGTCTGCATTGGTTGGTCTATGTCTCAGTGAAGGATTGTCCACACTGGTTGGCCTATATCTCAGTGAAGGAGTGTCCTCATTGGTTGGCCTATGTCTCAATAAAGGATTGTCCCCATTGGTTGGTCTGTGGGCATGTCTGTGAGTAGATGGTGGGAAGACCCTGTTCACTGTAAGTGGCACCATTACCTACACAGAGAGGCCCAGAACAGTGAGAAACTGAAATAAGCACAAGCAAGCAAGCGAGTGCACATCCATCCCTTTCTTTCTTCTCTTAATCACGGCTACGATGTGACTGCAATTACAGGTCCCTGCTTTTATCGCAGCAACCAAAATGAAACTAGGACAAAAATGCAAACTAATGTCACAAGATGATGCCGCTCTATACCCACTGGAGCGCTTAGATAGAAATAAACAAAAGATGGCAATTATCAGGGAGTGAGCCGGTGGAGCTGCGGGAATTTGCTGTGCTGTGAGGATATTTGTGCGACCACTCATTATAGAGTTGTTCCTTCACAGAAGCTCTGTCTGACGTAGCCCCAAGCTGGAAACCACACTAGTGTTCCCCAACAGTTATGCTGTGTTTCGCTCACAAAATGTGATCCCACAAGCACTGAGAGTCACTGCTTTCCAAGTACTTGTTGAAATGGATGATGCTCACAAATACTTCCAGCAAGTGTCAGCCAAAAAAAAAAAAAATCCACTCTGTAATTCTATTGATATGAAGTACAAAACTAGTCTCATATAAACTCACCTCACAGTGCCTGCCCATGGGAGACTGAAGGGACCAGGAGCCTGAGCAGAGTCTTGGGAATGACTGCTTCCATTCTGTTCCTAGATATGGGAGCAGGATTGCAGTGTGCTCATTGTGTGGATGCCCATTCAGCTGTACAAGAGGATGAGTGTTTTTTTTGCACGAGTATCACGCATCTACAAAGACTTAGTCACTGAAAGTGAAAGGTGACGGAGCATGAGATTCAAACCCAAGACTGTACCGTTCTTAAATCCCAGCCTTCAAAACTGTCCCATGCGGTTTTGTCATTGAATGACCAGATATCAAGGGAAATGTGTAATCCACAGCCATTTTCTTGGGCCTTTATTATTGCATTTGGAGTTAACATTATATTGTTCATGCATCTTATTGTAGGCAGGCCATAATCTGTTTCTAGTTTATTCTCTCACTGGTTCTGGGTTCCTCGGGGGCAGGGATCATATACTAAAATTATTTATATGTCCCTGTTTTAGATAATGCTTGTCCTAAAATAGGCACACCTGGGTAGAAGAATGAACTACCTATATCTGCAGCTATAATAAAATGCTTAAGACTCAGCCAAAGGGATTTATAAGGAAAAAAGTAAAGAGCCTAATACTTTTTAAAAGGAGCATATTGAAGCCTTTTAAAAATCACAGCATTGCAGCTTAAATTAACTCTTATTACGGATTCCAAACTTACCTTACAGGAGTGCCTGTAGGTGATAAGGGCATTTATCTCTTATAGCGTCTCTTGTAATGTCTAACCATGCAGTAGTTTGTAATGGTATACAGTTAAGCTTTTAAGTAAACATACAATGTAAGTATACAAGCCGCAATGAAAATAATACGGGATGATTCCTCGAATCAACACATGTTCTTGAGATCCTACTTGTATGCCAGACGCCAATGGCAGGAATCAAAGTGAGTAAGTTGCACATGGACCAGCAAGGTGGCTGAGCCTGACAGAAGACCCGAGCGCAAACCAGAGAACCTGTGTGATTTCCCCATGACACGGCTCCCTACAGGCTAAATACATCAAAGTTTGTTTATACAGTATGCAAATGACACGCTACATTCCTGTTCTTTTCCGTCATTATTGGTAAATTGCACTTCTGTAAGCCTGGAGGCCCGAAGTTCTGTGCCGTGTATGCCCTTCTGAGCGTTGCCATTGTCCTGCTTTATGTCTTTCCTGTGGCTCCCGAACGGTACATTAGTAATGCATCTGTTAATCACCTAGGATGAGTATGACAGAATCTTTGCATCCAAGGGAAAAAATGTGATCTTCCTCAACAGTCACAAGTCAGTCACGTTAGTGTGCTGGAATTTTTTTTTTTTTTTAAATTGCCAGAATCTACCATCTGCTGCTGTTTTTATCTAGTCTGCTCAGCCACGTTTCTTCCGTTAATTGTCATCCTGCAATATAATTAATTAATTTCCACGCTGCTTCTAACTGGATGAAATCACTAAACTAAAGATGGTGTAGACTCTGCTGGCAGTGCTTGTTTCTAAAGGGAACTCTTCCCAGTAAGTGAGCACTCCTCCAAGTGTGGATGTGAGTGTGGTGTGGGTGCCCACAGAAGCCAGAGGAGGGTCAAGTCCCCTAGAGTTGGGGCTATGGGTGTTTGTGACTTATGTGGAGCCTGGGAACTGAATTCTGGTCCTCTAGAACAGCAAGGGCTCTTAACCACTGGGGCATCTCTTCAGCTTCTTGTGTAAAAGTTTGGGTACCTTCATTTTTCACGTCCAACATGGTACCAACTATCTACCTGTATTTAGAGTTAATAATATTCAAATTAGTTAAATGTATTTAATTTAAATTTAATCAGAATTTTAATTTATTTACGGAATGAGCCACACTGCAAGCTCTCAATAGCCACATGTGCCTGTGCCCAGGGGCTGCCACGCTGTGCAGGTATAGAACATTCCATTGCTGTATCAAGAGCTATTGAGTCTGTATAGAGAAAATGATTGTCAATAGCGTAGAGCCCTAGGCACGCCACAATTTCATTCTAACTAACGGTTTAGATAGATATTTCTCTACATTGCTCACACATGAGCTGTGTGCCCTGAGTGCCTTTGTGTATTTCTGAGCCTCAACTTGAGTCTTTCACCTAAAATTCAATTTACAGAGATTATCTGCCTCTACCTCCCAAGTTCTGGGATTAAAGGTGTGTGCCACTATGCCTGGCTGCTGAGTTGAATTTAACACAGTTCTTTACCTCCAAATTATAGTTCATTGCCTCCTGAATTCCTAATTCTAAACATTGATTTAAGATCCTAATTCTAACAACATCCTCTGCTCCCTCCCTCACGTGACAAGCTCAGATAAGGTAGATTTGTTTCCATGGACACCTGGACCCAATGCCTCCTCGTCTCAGCTGAACCAATCCTTCCTGCCTGGATCACATTCTCCAACACACATGGCTAAATTCTTCCTGCTTCAACCACCTTGATGAACACAACTATTTCATTGTTCACCCTAATTTTTCCTTGTTTTAGTCACCACAAAATAACCATTTTCCATAAAGCCCCAACATTTCATTTGAAGCTATAAAAATATTGTATTTTTGTGAGACGTTATGCTTCGAGGACTAAAACAGGAATAACTGAAATCTGTGCATTCAGAACTCGACCTGTGGTATCAGTTTGCATTTTGAACTTGGGTGGGAACGTTTACACTGAAATGAAAAGAAGCCCATGGGGCACGGAGAAGGGGCAGCTGGCTGCGTTAGTTAGCTCTCTCTCTGACAAGATGCCTAAGAGGAAAAACTCCGGGAAGAAAAGATTCGACTAATCTCACATTTCAGAGGGCTGCCTGGCCCTATGAGCTCAGGCAGAATGCCATGGCAGTGGGCGCCTGAGGAGGAGTCGTCCACTTCCTGACGGCTGGGAGCCGAGAGAGGATGCAGACATGGCCAGGAATAGCACAGCCCCAAGACACACCTAAGGATTTCTAGTTTCCACTTACTTTCTCCTAAGAAAGCTGGGTCATGTTTTAAAGCCAATTAAAACATTAACAATTCACTACTCATAAAAACTTTATGCTTTAAGACCTCATGACTAACTTTAAAGTGGCCATTTTCAGTCTGTAGCTGCCTTGGCTTTTGGTTCTTGGTTTTGTTCACTGACTTCTCTTTAAAGCATCTTTCCAAAGAATTGAGTACTTGGAAAGAAGTGTCTTTTCGGAGCTTCAGAATGCTTTAATTATTGAAGAAAGAATGGATTTCACTGGTAACGTCACTTGCTTCATACACCATCAGATCCCTCAAGCAGTGAAAAAATGTTAAATATTCATAAATAAGGAACGCTTTCTGAGTCAACAATTTGGTCCTGGTGTCAGGTTTGCTCCATAGGCGTCTCAGAGTGCATAATGATTTAAATTATTCATTACCGAACAATATAGCTTGATGCTTGTGTTTGTGTATGCTTGTTACAGTTTTCTGAGTTCAAAAAATGCTCATATTCTCTGCACGTTATGTATGACTTGATGGTAAACCCCTATTACACCCATGGTCCCCAACAAGCAGGGCCTAGGAAGTGTTGCAATGACAGCAGTGGACGGCTATTTATAGCTTTGCCAATACCACCAACTGCACCTTCTTTCGCAGGCCTGGCCTTCCTCTCCATGTCCCCACTAACGTACACACAAAAGTGAAATAAAGTAAACATGTATCTAATGGCTCCCGGAGCAACCCTGCCCTTTCAACCTGACTCACACTGTACTCTCATGTGGTGACGCACGTGCTCTCTTTCTATTTGCGTCCTTGTATTGTTCTGCACTCAGACGCTTGCCTTCTTACAAACCCACCATTCCTACCTCATTTGTCTTGTGGAGTCAGTGAGATGGGAGCCCCAGCAGCAAATCTTGCTAGGGGCTTCTGCAGCACTGAGGTCAAAGGGCTCACATCCAGAAAACATGGTGTAATGATGAACTGAGTAGACCCAGTCCACAGGGTACCACCAGGGATGACAGTGGATAGACCCAGTCCACAGGGTACCACCCAGGATGACAACGGGTAGACCCAGCCCACAGGGGACAACCCAGGATGACAGTGGGTAGACCCAGTCCAAAGGGTACCACCAGGGATGACAGTGGGTAGACCCAGTCCACAGGGTACCACCAGGGATGACAGTGGGTAGACCCGGCCCACAGGGTACAACCCAGGATGACAGTGGGTAGACCCAGCCCACAGGGTACAACCCGGGATGACAACGGGTAGACCCAGTCCACAGGGTACCACCCGGGATGACAGTGGGTAGACCCGGCCCACAGGGTACCACCAGGGATGACAATGAGGTTTCAGACTTGAGCACTTACTTCCTCAGAATTCCTCCATTCTAAGAGAGAATATCAGAATCAGAGCACTAGTAATGACCACAGAATTGTCACAGAAAAGTGACAATTCTGCCATGACCAAAATGGAAGTATTTGTGAAAGAAAGAACAGCTACTCCCTAGAATGATGGAGCTAATTTCGCAGCCTGGGTCACTCAGGGCAGGAATCATTTGTCTCTTTCTCCCACCTGAGAGAAAACTGAGTTATAGAAAACCCCTGACCATAGCCACGGCAGTGGACTCCAGAGCATAAGGTACCCGAGTAGCGCACCCCGAATTCTAGATGAGGTAGCTAAAGAAAAGCAATCCCCAGAATGGAGGAAGCAAAAGATGGCCAAGGACCTCAACTTCTTCCAATTATCTCATGTAAGCAGATGCTACCCTTCAGCACATGGAGATCATCTAGAAACAGAGAAGCAAATCTGGCTTCCTGAGATGTAGTCTGTTTATTTAAGACAGACTTTATTAAATACTTTCCATTTTGCTAAATAAAGTTTTACAAGGCCCAGGTATATAAGTGTATAAAATAGGTTTATGAATCAAATATTTACTGATGATAAAAATCATAAAGAAATTTATTTTAAAACCATTCTCTGGTAAATATATATTTTCACAATTTATTAAATATTAAAGCAAATGCATATACTAATGAGTGTGTTTAGTCTACATAGATAATTTAATCTTGATTAAATATTTGGTGGTATAGGTAATAGATCATCTATAATGGCTGAGCTGATTAATATTTTGATTTATAATCATCAATGCTGAGAATTCTGCTGCACACAAATACATAATTCAAACTGTCAGAAGTGTGTATAGGGTCATTTCAGAATCTTCAGAGCTTCTCGACTAACCCCAAGCCAAATTCATTGAATTTCTTTAATATCACTCAAGTCAGCAACCCAAATATCAATTTTCAAAACCAGACATTTCAAGACAATATTATCAGAAATATGTTAACTTGGCACTTCGGTGCTGAGGAATGACTGTGGGACAATATTGTCACTTACCACAGTGAAACGGGTATGCTGCCCTGTGTTTGTAGAAACTCAGCTGTGTTGTTCAGACTTGGAGCCTTTGGCAGGTGGTTAGGATGAGAGAACACTATCAGCATAGAGTGCCCGTCATCCATCACTGGTGCTTTTGTGGAAAGAGAGAATAAAGGACACAAATACATGTGTGCACCTGGTGTGCCCTCTCCACTCCCTGTCTCTTCACATGTGATCTCTTGTACTGCTTTGAGACTCTACCAGCGGGAAATGGCTCCTTGACCTTGAACCTCCGGAATCATGAGCCTAAAGAATATTGTCAGTGCACAATACATATGACAAGCTGCCTCCCCAGTGGCCAGAAAGATTTGAAACGAAACAGGTAGACACAAAGTCCAGACCAAACCCTCTGCCACAGGGGTTTGTTTCTTCTAATATCTGTTTCATTTCTGTGGTTATTGATATGGTATATAAAAGATTAGCAGTCTCAATCTGTTTGTCTGGAAAGATAATTTATCATCCTGAGGAAAAACAAATAAATGCTTAATTTGATAGGACTTAATTCCTGGAAAATGAAGTCTTGTTTAAGATGATTGGCAAGATAATTACAAAACTTCGTTGTATTTCTTGTTTGACATAGGCAGCCAAAAGATGATTTTTTTAAAGATTTGGTATTTATTTCTGTGTCTGTGTGAGTATGTTCCATGTGAATGCAGGTGCCTGAAGAGACCAGAGGAGGACATTGGCTGGAGCTGGAGTTTCAGGGGCTCGTGAGTCGCCCACACTATGTACTGAGAACTGAACTCAAATCTCTGAAAAAGCATCTAGGGTTCCTAAATTTTGAGCCATTTCTCCAGCCCCTCAATAGTTTGTTTGGTTTATTTTTCTTCTGAAGTTAGTAATACTGTCTGTCCATGTATTTGTAGTTGAGCTCAGAAATTTTCTTAAAATATATTTTTGTCCCTGTCTCGAAAAACCAAAAAAAAAAATACATTTTTGTATTGAAAAATGGATGTTTTTCTTACCATATATTCTGATTACAATTTCCCTTCCCCTCTCTCCTCTCAGATTCTCCTATTTCTCCACCCACTAAAATTCACACCTTTTGTTTATCTCCTCATTAGAATACAAACAGGCATCTATAAATATGCATTTTATTTCTTCACATTTTGCCACTAACTCAAAGTTGCCAGTGTGACCAATGAGGACATATTTTGTGTCATTTAGGGAAGGAATGCTTTTTAGTTTTCCTGGCCAAAACCAAAAAAAAAAATAGCATTTGAACCAATTAAATTACTAACTCTATACATCATACTTGTCATGCAGCAAGGATATATTTATGTCACATTAGGAAAAAGACCAAGAATTTCTAATGTCAACTTCTGGTTTTCTCACCCTCTTTCTCATGCCCTTGCCTCCCAGTTCTAGCCTCCAGCCCCTGCCTGGCTCCAGCCCTGACACTGGATTGCACAGTGTGTGTTGAGATTGTTCCCTTGAGATCTGTCTAGAGAAATTTACTGCTTGTTTGCTTCGTTTTATTTTCATAGACACTATGGTAGGCTTGAACTCATCAAATGTGGGTGCGTGAGTGAACACAAGGGAAGAGAGCAGGAGGAATCTGTATCTTGTAAGCCTGGAAGCCAGAGTATTTAGTGGCATTCTCTGAGCTTTCTGAAGGCTGGGAAGACTTCCAGTGGCATTGGGTAACCACAGTCTAATTGGACGCCTCCAAAAAGAGAGATCTACTACAAGGAAAATTTGAAGAAGTCTTTTAAGTTTTTGCTCAAAAGTTCTTGAGTTCAAGCCAACAGCCTCAACATTAGTACATTTACTAGATACAACCAATATACAGGTCTCCCCAAAGTAAAAATAATCCCTAAACATAATAAAAGCAGAAAATTTCAAAGTGTACTAAAATAGCATGCATTTCAGTATGCTCGAGCTCCGGATAAAGTTCTCTGGGGGGATTGATGGAATAGAGGGTGTTCTTCTCCTGGCACACGTTACCCAGGCCCAATGCTGCCCCAGTGTGGCAAGCGTGTCCTGAGGGCTTCTGTTGCCTGCGGGATGGTGATGCCTGGCAGTGTTGGTGTCTGGGACCTGGGGGATGCTGTCCTTCCTTCCAAGCACAACCCTTCCATCACTGCCTGAAGCACGATTAATAAAATCTCAAAGACAGAGGTTGAGGTTCAGCCTGAAGGTCAGAAAAAAACAAAACAGACAGTCACTGGCTCTTACCTCTTCCTCAGTTCAAAATGGTGATCCTCCAGGAATCTCAGAATGAGACTGTGAGCTGTCTCCTCCCATCTTACATTCCTCTTTAGGGCTGGGGGATTAAAAGCATGTGCCACTCGGTTTCTAAGGCAAACTAGTGTGGCTACTGGGATTAAAGGTGTGTGCCCCTGCCTGGTCTGTAAGGCTGACCAGTGGGACTGTTTTGATCAGAGATCAGAATCTTCAGGCAAGCTTTATTTATTAAAATACAAGTGCCTGGAGTTGTGGGATCCACCCAGGGTTAAGCACAGTCAATATTTTTGTTTCTTTTGTTTTCTTTTTTTGCCACCAGGAGGGCCTTCTCAGGATACATTTGTCTGAGCCCCAAAACATATGGAGTGCAAACCAGAGGTACTTATCATATTATATTAAAGTTATCATCTTATTTCTATTGCTCCTGTCCTGGCCAGGGCTCTGGCCCAGGGGACAGATGGAAGCCTTCCATCATTGGCCTTCAGAGCTCAGCTGGAAGCCTAGGGAGGAAGATACCTCCTCAGTAACAACAAAGATGCCAACATAGCTAAAGATGTCACACGGCTAACGTCCTGTCCTTCATCTCTACTCCCCAGCTTGCTCCCAGGTCACCCCAGATACTGTCTTTCAGGTGAGTGTCATATTTATACCATACATTGGGAGAGTGGGATCTGTTTTTATTAATGGTTTTCTTGACAATCCACACATCAGTGTGCACATTGCTTACAACCAATATGGAATAAAAATTAGCCAGCTACTTTGAGAAACTCACAATGAAATAGATTAATAGTTTTTTCATCTTTGATTCATATAAAAGTTTCTTCATGTTTGGCATAGCTTACTAGCTAAGAGGGTAAAAAGTCACAGCAACTCCCAAGGCCTTAATTTTCTCATCTGAACAACAGGGGTAAAATCCCATCACCTCAGAGGCTGAGTGGGGGGCTGCCTGTGTGAAATATTTGTCTATGGCTCAGTGAACCTTGGGTATTGTACAGTAGCTTAAATGAATTCGTTGGCTGCTTTGTGACAGAAACAAAGACATAACATTTATTCAAAGATGAGTAATGTTTCTTCTTTAAGATATCAAAAATTATGATAGTTATTGGTGGGAGTTTGCTTATCCAATATACGTTAACACAGATCTCAAATCACCCTGGGATGTTTGATGACTCTACATAGACTCCCTTCTTCCAGCCTACACAAATCATATGAGCATTTCCTCTGATCCGGCCACTGTGCTAGTGATAAGGCTATAAACATAAACAACACATGTTCTTGAAATCATAGAAGGCAATTCAAACTAAGACAAGTCAAGTCCACACGTGGTTTGGAGAGCTGGTTAGACACCAACTTTGAGCCTAAGCTCTTAAGAAGGCATCGTTGGTTGTTATAGACCCATTATCTAATGTTACTTGTATTCACAAAACATTCATTCATGTAACAAACACAAATATCTTTCTTATGGATAAGTTATACAACAGATAAAAGTACCAGCTATCCATAGAAAATTTTGGGGGACAATGTATGTATTGACATGTATGGACTTCTTTTCTGTGAATACTCCCTGAGTTAAATGGTGTAATAACTATCTTTTTAACACTTATGCCAAAAGTTATATTTAATTTGAATTCCATGGGAGGGTGTTGTAGGATATATGCAAACACCACAACATTTTATAATACTCCACTTGGTGGGCATGGATGTTCCAAAGTTCATCAAATCATTAATTCGGGTTAGCGGATTTCTGTAAACTGCCGTTGCAGCTCAAGGCTAACACGCTTTGTGTGCTATAAGCAGCAGCAAGAGCTAATTCCCGCATTGCTGCAGGTTCTCTGTAATGAAGGAGGCCTCCTCGGAAACAGAGGAAGAGGCCCATTTGGAGAGACAGCAGCGTTCCATGATGAGGGCTATTTAGTAAAGAGCTGGGGACGGAGCCTTCCTGAACCTCTCACTAAAGCCCTGGGTTTGGAAAGCACTTGTCACCAAGTTAGATGAGTGTGTGAATTCTCGCAACCTTTTGTGGTGCAATGCTGGCGAATTTCAGCCACTCTGCCGAGCACAGGGTCAAGGGCAGAGACTTTTTTTTTCTGCTATCCTCACTTCTAAGTATCTGTTTTCTGGCCAGCGTGCTGAGAAAACCAGGATTGCACAGGTCTTCAGTTGATCAATTCTGGCAGCTTTTGGCACAGAAGTGCCACGCTACTATCTCTCGTTTCTTAATGACTGTTCTATGACATTAATTCAGAGTGGCAAATGGAGTTAGATTTTCTTCATAATGATTTTTTAAAATATTAGAATAAATCATCACTACACTTCACTTACCTTCTTCAGTTGGAATAATGTAATGGATTCTTAAAATCATTTTCTTTCTTGATGTTGTATTTGGGGGGTAAAAACTGGTCTTCTGTCCAAGCAATTTCAAAAGCATTTTACTGATTTGTTTCTGGAAGATTTCATTTTTATATTCTTAGAATAGAAATAAATGATATCTGATTCACTTAGACAGTATATATTATATTTACTGTCTTTTATAACCATTACCAGGAAAGCAATAATGAAAATCAATTATATGCAACAAAATGCTTCTATTTTTTTCTTTTGGCATCCATGATCTCACATATAAACCTACGAGGCCATTAAATGTTACTTACGCACAATTTCATCTTTAATTTTTAAAGTACTTCTGGTGCTTTTATTGGCTTGTATCAAAATAAAAATAATATTGTGATTGTTCAAGAATCAAAACTCATGTGGTCAGGGTCCGGGTCGGGATCAGGGTCAGACGCGGGCAGTGGGGAGCAGAGGCTCTAGCTAGGGCTGGGGCTGAGGAACTGTTTGCAGAGCATTTGCCTGGCTTGCAGAAAGCCCTGGATTCCATCCCCAGAACGTCATAATCCCGGTGTGTGAGAGGGAGAAGCCCGGGGATAAGCAGTCCAAGGTCATCCTCAGACACACTACGGACTTAATGCTAGCTTGGGGTACTTGAGACCCCATCTGAAACTGTAAACAAACAGCAGTATCTAAGAACTCATACATGCGAATTGTGACAATCCTCTACTTTTCCTACAACGCAACTTAATTTCATCTCTAGTCCGCCTTTGGCAGAAAGCTCTGTCCTTTTGCTTGAAGTAGAGGCAGGGAAACACAGTCACATCTCCATCACGGAGGAAAAAGCAAGCCCAGTCTGCACGCCTTTCTCCTCCTCTCCTCAGAATGGAACGTCACAGCTGGGCTGGAGAAGGCATGGTTTCTCTGGAGTGGCAGAGAGCTCAGGGCTGTTGTTCCTGGAGACGGCAGATAGATGCGCACACTCAGATCCACCCAGTGCACACTGGCATTCAGACATGGCCTCTGTGAAGAACTAGGTGACCTTTAGACTCGAGATGCTTTCTTTGTGTAATTTAATCACTAATGCAAGCTGTGATGCTCTGGGCATTGGCCGCTGTCCCTTACCTTTCTTGTCTTTAAGGAAATCCAGGTGCCAGTGGATTCTGCTGTTTCTTCTTCTCAGAGAGGAACAAGAAATGTCTGTGAGGTCACTAATAGGTTTTCTGCCCTGAATATTAAGTTTCTCCGCTGATGCCAGATCAAGTCAAATTCAAGAGGTGTAACGACAGATTTATTGAGGGCAAAACAACTCCCAGGTAGACTCACTGGTCTCAGAGATCAATGGCAGAGAAGTCATGTAAGACCAGGAGATTTTATAGCTCATAGGCCAGTGGTGATGATGTGTCCGCCACAAGCTGGGATTTTGCCTAAGAATGGTCAAAAGCTGAGCGCTTAGGCGGGACCTTGGGCAGCATCAGGGGAGGAAGCTGCAGTAGCCTCCAAGGATGTAGAACTGGGATCTTGGTGCCTTTCCCTTGTTAGGGGACTCTGAGTGGGTGGGGCTTGGAGACAGAGAGACAGGAAAGGGGTGAGCTGGAGGCTCCAGCTGAACTTGTGGTTTGTCTCCTGAGCTCCAGAGTGGATTAGATACAGATCTCCTCCATAGGGCCCACTAGAGTTTACACGATAGTCTGCCCCCTCTGAGAGACCAGCTCTGAGAGGGCAAAGGTCTCTCTTAAGACCCTGCTTCCTCTTCGAAGTCTCAGAGGATGGTAAGTAGGTGCTACTTTGGTAGTTTTGGGAAGGAATTTCAGGTCTCAACCCAATCTAAAACTCAACTTTTTAAACTCAGGACCAACTGGTTTCAAGAGTCTACTGCTGAATCTAAAATATGGGCATTGACTACTCTTTTTAATTTTTGTTTATGTCATATACATGTGCCTCCTTGTCTGCATACATACCACTTGTGTGCAATACCCAGGTCCCTTGGATCTGGACTGACAGGCAAGTGTGAACTGCCCAGTGTGGGTGCTAGGCACTGAACTTGTGTCTTCTGCAAGAGCAGCAAGCGTTCTTAACCAGTGAGCTATTTGTTCAGCCCCATTTGACTTTTCTTTTTATAGCCTGCAACCTCTGAAGTCAAGGTCTGCCTTGACCAAAGAGGAGCCCTGAGTGAGGAAGCCTGAGGGAACGCTCCAAGGAGGTACTGCAGGGAGCCGGTGATGCCTCAGCCATTATTCACAGCCTCTGCGCTTAGGTGGCAAGCATTGCTGTTCCTTGATTCCTTTTGAAATTCTGTGGTAAAGCCTGTTGTGATTTTCTTCTGACCTCTTCCACCCATCTGTCTTAGCTTTCCTCCTTCCTCTCCTTCCATCCCTGTTTTTGCACCTGGCAGGGAAGTGCCACTTTGGGCTCCTGACTTCCCTTCCCTTGTTGGCCTCTGCTCCTCTGAAATTCCACATCTTCCTGCCATCACCTGGCATATCTGTAGATAGTGGCTGCTCCAATTCTCACTTCTGCCTTCGCACATCAGTGCTGTGGACCTCAACTGCTTGGATGGACCACCACCTCAATGTAAGACATTCACGAAGACTCCATCTTTTATCCATATTTTAAAGCTTGCTCGCCTTTCTCTTCCTTTGTCTCTGTTGAAGGTACCTGCATGTCCCCGTCACTGTGTCTGACTTCCTGTTTGACTTCTGTATGAACCCTATGCCTCATTCCTTTGGAAATGTCCTTTATTTCAACCCTACCTCCACCTGATGCTTACCACGGACAGTGGTGGCCTGTTTCTGGGTGTGCTCCTTTTGAAGTGAGGGTTTCCCAAGCTCCCTCTCCTCCTACCCTGTCCATCCCTTTGATCTCTAGCTTACACGCATCCTGATGGAGCTTCATGCTTTAACTCCCAGATCCCATCCTGTTTCCTCGATGGATGAACAGATTTTTACGACCTCCCTCTGACCCTGAGTGTCCTTCGGAGTTCTGTCACTCATCCTGTGATATGGCAATGAAATTCTGCTTGCCAATTGAGAACAAAGTCGAGGCAAGCTGCAAGAATGCAATGCAGCTGTCTCAAGAGAGGCTACACCTGCCTCCAATGGCAGAACTGGAAAGGCAAGGCTACCAGAGGTGGAGCCCAGATGAGCCAACTGGAGCCCCAGGTGCAGGATGTGGAGTTGCAGGGTTTGTGGGATGTTTGTTTGTCATGATGAGTTTGGTTTTGCCTTGTACCAGCCAAAATGGTGACCTCCAGGTTCAGTGAGAGACACTAACTCAAAAAAAAGATGAAAACAAAATGAAAGAGACACCTGCTGTTGCCCCTTGGACTTTGTCATACATGTGCACATGTGCAGACAAGGACTGTCCCCCTCCACCTTCCCTTAGTCTGCCTTTGCCTAGAATTCTTCTTCCCCCTACCAAACTGAAAAATTCTTAATCCTTTCTCCCTTCCTGGAGACGCAGTTCCAATCCACCATCTCTGGAAAGTCTCCCCACAATGATAATTATAGCACTCTTAAAAGAACAACCATGTTGTATTTATTGAGCTGTTGCTATATGGCAGACACTTTCCTGAACACTTTCTTATGCAATTTAACTTTGTTAAACAGCCCCACAAGGAACCGATCTTAGTCTTCACATACAATTGGGATGGACAACTTCCTTGGTCTCCAGCAGGACTCAGATTTACCTTCTCCGTGGCTTTAGAACTCTGTTGCTCGGTTACGTATTAAGTAGTGACTATTTACGTATTAAGTAGTGACTGTTTGCCTGTCTCCCTGCAGAATGCAGCTGAGACCTGCAGCCTAGGGCTTGCATCTGCCCTTGACGCTGGCCCAGCACACTTAGGCGGAAACTGCTTTTCTTTGCCAGACATGGGTCTTCACTGAAGTGCCCAGAACCAATTTTAGACAATTTTTCTAATATGTCTAATGTTCATCTTAGGTCCCCGAATCTGTTTGAAAGTTACTGTGTCTGTTTTGGGGGAAATAAATGGTTTTAAGTTTCCTAAAGAAACCAAAGAAATAGTAACGGTGCATGGGGATGCTAAGATTTCTTTTAGCTATTTGAAAAATCAACTTTGATATGAAATGACCAAAAGTCTCTACTTTAAGAGAAACTAATTATATGAAAATTTACATTCATTCTGTGGCAATGTCACAAACCAGAGGGTTTAAAATACATTTTATTTTTAAATTTATTCTGAGATCTCTATACCTAACAATGCCCCTAAGAATTAAAGCACTGTTTATTTTGTGTTATTTGAAACAATGAGGCTGTCGCTTTAGGCGTTTACTAACACAATGGCCCTACATATCTTCCACTGGTGGGTCCTTCTCTATTCAAAGCAGTCTGTTTTTTTTTTTTTTTTTATTGGCAAAAAAGCTTGTAAAACAACACATGGAAAAAATTAGGCTTTTTTTTATTATCAACACTGACAGATAAAATTAGAAATCCTATTAAAAAGATGCGGCTTTGTGAAAGAATTTAGTTTGTTTTCTTGGCAGGGTATGCCTCCAAAGAGAAGGATGTCAGGCTGTGGAAATTATAACTATTTTACTATTTCTGTGGATCGAAATATTACAACATTCATTTGAATTTTAGATTTTCTTGAGGTTGTTGGGAAAGTAAGAACAATGAAAACAGATCTTTTGTGCACTAAATGAAATTCAGGACAGTGAAGTGAATTTTGTAGAGCCGTTATTTGCTGGACCACTGGAGTGATTTTTGTGCCCGTCAGCCTCCAATATGGAGTTCTTCGTGACAGCAGTCAAGCTAGGGACTTGCTAAGGATGGGGGATAGGAGAAAACGAAGACAGCATTAGTGTTAATTGAGCCTTTGTGTATCAGACCTTGGACTTCATCGTGCATAGTAACAGGATTTCCTTTAAACCCACAGTTCCGTGGGACAGCGTTTCTGCTATCTCCATTGTCTGTTCAGGAAAACCAGAGCACAGAAGGAAGGACTGTGTAACTTGTCCATGGCTTCTCAGATAGCAACGACCATGCTGAAAACAAAACCCACGCCGTCTTGACCACGGGTGCTGCGGGCCACCCCGTAATATGACTGGAGACCTACAAGTCTCTGGCGGATCTATATTCAACATTAACTACTAATAGTTAGAAATTGATGGTGATCCACAGGATGATGATAAAGCACAGCTCTTGGGTTCAACTTAATACATTCAGCAAACTGGAAATCAAGGAAAGCATCCTGACCATGGTTGATAACCGTTGGCGTTGGAAGGCGTGTGCGTCCTACGTATGCTATGCAGACAGTGAAAAGGTAAATGCTCATGTAGGAAGGTTAAGACCTGAAATGAAAAACCGTGCCAAAGTGTGTATTTGGCACAGCAGAGAAGCTGAGCTGTTAGCTAAGATGGGAAAGAAGATGAAATCATTGCAACGCTGTCAACTCTTCCGAAAGGTGCTTTACAGATCCCATCTCGTTAAGGTCCTTAAAGCTTCCAATGTTTCACCTAAACTTATCCATTTCCCCTAATCATAAATGATTTATACACGTTCAAGAGAAATGCTCAGAGTAACTCTGCAGGGAAATGGTGACATTTGGGTAATTAATTAGTTAATCAGAGTAATTCATGGCAAATTCTTTAGGCTAGAGCAGCTGACGAATTTTCCACCGTAGAGGTCTAGGCCCAGATTATATGCTCGGGATTCCTCATGCCCACCAACTCTTGCCTCTCTGTAACAGTTTTGCTTCTTTCCAGCTGTCTGTTCGTCAATGTGATCATAAATATTAGTTAGGAATTAAGCAGAATTTCTTGTTCCATCTTCATGCCCAGCATGGTGTTGCATTTATTCTAATTCATAAACACTCCAAAGCAAATCATAATCTCATGCTTCATGTTAGAGTTCTGTATTCATTATTTTCTTTTTCTGTAATTTAAAAAATTACCATGGCCAAAAGCAACACAAGGGAAAAGAATTGGTTTTGGCTTGCCGTTCCAGAGGATGATAGTCTAAAATGGCCAGGAGGGAGGAGCCGGAAGCTGGCTGATTATATTTTTCATCCATACACAAGAAACAGAAAAAGAGAAGAGGAAGAAGAAGGGTGAGGTTACAAAGCCTCAAGGCCTTCCTCCAGTGATGCACTTCCATCAGCAAAGCTTTACCTCCTATGGATTCCATAACCTCCACAAATGGTGCCCCCCAACCGGAATACAGCAGTCTGTGGGAGACATTTCTCATTAATCCACCAAATTCATCTCCTTGGTCTCAATAGTCTCTTGGCCAAATCCTGGTGTAGAATACATTTAGCTCTCTCTCTCTCTCTCTCTCCCTCTCCACCTCTCTCTGTCTTGACAGGGTTTCTTTGTGCAGTCATGTATGTCCTAGAACTAGCTCTGTACACAGGATTGGCCTTGAGCTCACAGACATCTGCCTGCCTCTGCCTTCCAAGTGCTGGGATCAAAGGCATGCACCACCATGCCCAGACTCAAGGCAACATCTTAACTGTGACTTTCTGTGAAATTAAAAAGCAAAACGAAATCAATTATGCATTTTCAACATGCAAAACCACAGATTATACATTTCCATTCCAAAAAGAAACAATGGTGGCATAGTGCCGAAAGTCTGGACCAAAGCAAGACCAAAGTGGTACAGAACAAACACCAAGTCTCATGGCTCCATGTGCGGTATCTGGGCCTTCAGTTTCAGAGGCCTGGGTGATTCTGCCTCTCCTGCTTGGCTGTCTGTAAAACGGCTGTTCTTGGGTTTGTTTGCATTATGTGGGTTTTGACAAATGTGTACTAAACCATCCTCATCTGTGCCTTGCTCATCATTCCTCCTTGCCACTGACCTTCTAACTGTTCCCAGAGTTTTGCTTTTTCTAGAACTCCATACTACGGGAATCACACAGTCTGCAGCTTTCTCAGTTTGACTTCCTTCATGCAGTAATGAGTGTATAAGACGATGGACATTCTAACAAGCACAAACAAGATTTCTGTAGAAGGACATCCCATATCAGACTTCCTCAGCTTCTGTAATGGCAAACGACATGAAGTGTCCTCCACATGGTGGTCACTTGCTGTCAGTTATAGTTGGAACTGGCATCCCCCTGGAGGTAGACCTGTGTTCTGAAACTTGTTTCCCAGCTTGGCGAGACTGTGGAACCTTTAGGTGGTTGAGTCCAGCTAGGAGAAGTAGGTCAGTAGGGGGCAGGTCTTAGAGGGCTGTACTGACCCGTGACTCCAGCCCGCTGTCCCTGCTTCCATGTCCCTGCTGTGTAGAGAGTTGAGGCTTCTTGCTTTCTGCCATGTTTGTCCCACATGATGGATGAAAACCCTCTGAGACGATGAGCCACAATAAACATTTCCTACCTTTAGTTGCTTCTGTAATGTGTTTTAATCATCATGTCACAAAGATGACTGAAGTTCTATGTTCTTTCTCTACACCACATGCATGCCTTGCATATAAGGACCAGAACAGGGCATTGGATTCCCTGGGACTGGAGTCACTGATGGTTTCGAGCCATTGTGTAGGTCCTGGGAATCAAACCTGGGTTCTCTAGAAGAGCAGCCAGTGTTCTTAACAATTGAGTCATTTCTCCTGTAACTATTCATTTGGTTTTTCTTTTTGGAAGTGTTATGATTCAAACCCATTCCTTGTGCTTGTTAGACAAGTTCCCAAACAATGTGGTGGTTGGAATAAAAATAGCCCCCATAGGCTCATAACATTTAAATGCTTAGTCACCAGGGAGTGGCACTGTTTGAAAGGATTATAAGGACTTGGAGGTGTGGACTTGTTAGAGGAAGTTTGTCACTCGGGGTGTGCCCAGTCTCTCTCTCTCTCTCTCCTCTCTCTCCTCTCTCTCTCTCTCTCTCTCTCTCTCTCTCTATCTCTCTGTCTCTCTCTCTCCCTCTCTCTCTCTCTCTCTCTCTCCTTCCCTCCCTCCCTTCCCCCCTCCCTCCCTCTCTCCTTCCCTCCCTCCAGACCAGAATGGAACTCTTAGCTACTGCTCCAGCACCATGTGTGCTGTAGTGGTCCCTGCTAGGATGATCATGGACTCAGCCTCTGAAAGTGTAAACAAACCCTCAATGAAAATGCTTTCTTTCCTAAGAGTTGCAGTGCTCATGATGTCTCTTCAGAGCAATAGAGCAGTGATTAAGATAACCAGTAAGCCTAACTAAAGTGAAGCACCGAGGTGATAGTTCAGTGGTCAAAGATACCATCAAATCTGCCATGTTAAATTCAATCCCCAGAACCCACATAGTGGAAAGAGGGAACCACCTCCTGTAAGTTGTCCTCTGACCTCCACATATGGGCCATGGCACCCATCCACATAAATACATACATAAGACATAAATATATACATAAATGCATACATAAATAACATGTAAATTCATAATAAATAAATAAAATTCTTTTAAATTAGAGAAGTCTAAATAATCTAAGCATTATTAAGTGAGAAAACTAGAAAATTGTGTATAGGTTAATGTTTTAAAACTAAGAAATCAACTTTGAAAATGTGTTATCTTCTACATGCTCACAAAAGTGCAGGCATTCTCTTCTCATTCATTTGTGCTATTCATTAGTCATTACTCTGGGCAGAGAATGGTTTAGAAACCAAGCACACAGGAAGAAATAGAAAAGCTCCCTGCCCTCGTGGAACTTCTAGGTATTGCAGAGAAGGCAGCTATTAAACAGACAATTGTATGGAAATTAATTGATTATGTGATGATAAATTGAATAGAGGGCAGGTACAGGGTGACATCACCATATGCCAGGGCAGCCTAACCTAGGTCAATGCTTCCTTATGAGCCTCAGCTCAGAGTTGGAGGATGAATGGGATCTTGTGGGGCAAAGACAGGAAATAAAATGTCTATGAAGAGACTATATCATTTTCATCAGAAAATGGCATTTTGAACTTTTAAGAGAGAAATAACTTATCTCCCCTCCCCCTTATAGCTGAAATCCCAGCTGCACAGCACCAAAGTGCCGGCTCTCGGCTTGATTTGTGCAAATCTAGTTCAGTGATGAGACATTTTCCTCTCACATTCTAATATATCTGCTGAATGAAATAGTTAGGATAACAAATTTAGACTGCAGAACAAAACCCGTAAAATATCACAATGATTAGAGTCTCCTTGCCTGGGGCTTACATTAGGGAACAGATTTGTGGCCTTTGGTAGTCAATCCACCAAAAGCTTATGACATAGTCTTGCTGTTGACTGCGAAGAGAATAAGAGCCAGTGCCTATGCCGGTTGAAGTTCTGTTTTTATAGGTTCAAAATGAAGGCCCACAAGAAATGAACAAAGGACAAAGGACAAGCATTATTTCAAAATCTGTATAACCTGTATCAGTCATGGAATTTTCCTCAACTCTGAGGAACGAAACAGCTCTCAGTGGATGCTAAAGAGGAAAGATTCTACACTTCCCCCTCAGACTCCTCTGGTGTAAGTATTTATCTCCTTGAAACACCTTCACTATTGAATTATCCAACACGTGTTTGCAATCACCATTTTCCTGGGTGTTAGGAATACAGGGTGAATGAGATGAGCTGTTTGATGCTCTTGGCTTCAAAGCCTTTAGCTTTTGTACCATACATGCTACAGTAGAAACACACGTCAGATGTGTTGGGTGTGAAAGAGTTTGCAACTTCTTTGGGTTTGTAGCTTTGGTGAGGATAGAAGAGGAACCATCTCCACAATCAACATGCAGCAGTGGTTAACTTTTTAAAATTTCATTTATTAATCGTATTTGTTATTTGTGGTGGTGATGGTGGTATGTGTCTGTATGTGCGTGCATGCATGTGCACGCATGTGTGTTCTGGGGCATGCCTGCCATGACATAGAAGTTAGATGACAGTTTTCAGGAGTTTTACTGTGGGCTCCGTGGACTGAAGTCGGGTCATCAAATTTGCTTGCCAAGCACTTTTACCCACAAAGTCATCTCTTCAGCCACGTTCATTCTCCCCCACCCCATCAACCACATTCATGGTTTTGATAGTTAGTCATCTCTAGGAAAACCAAGAAAAATAGCTACACATGTTAACACTTATCATGCCATGAAATAATCACCAAGTATTCAAGATATAAGTACTAGACATGTTTCCTATTGCTGCCTAAATAAATAACCACGAACCAGGAGGCCTCAAACAGACACACTGCTTTATAGTTCTGCAAGTTAGAAGTCCAAATTTGATTGGCAGAACTGTGTTGCTTCTGGATGCTTTGGGAGAATCCATTTCCTTCTTCCAGAATCTTTTCACAGTCCTTGGCTCACAGCCTGTCTCTCTGACCCCTGCTTCAGTCTTTGTATGTCTTTTTTAGCCCCGTTGCTTCATCTTTAGGGACCCCTATGACCTGTGTTCTCTCAATGATTCAATAGTATCTCCCCTTCTCAATATGCTAAATTTAACCACATCTTAAATTCTCTTTGTTCATGTGAAGCAATATGTTCTCAGGTTACAGGACGGGTGCATACATATCTTTAGGGAGCCATTGTTCTGCTTGCTATGACATCCTTACAGCTATTTTCTACAAAGGATGCTCATTCCTCTGTCTCTTCTCAATATCCTCCTATGAGGGTGTATCGCTACTTTTACTACTATTATAGAAACACTACCACCAAGGCAAGTTATAGAAGAAGATGGTTCGTGGTTCCAGAGGGAGAATCTGCAGTATCAGGGCAGGCGTAGCAATAGGCAGCTAGAACCACGAACAAAAGCAGAGAGGGCAAACTCTCTGAGCCATCCACACTAAGGGACATGCTTCCTCCAGCAAGGCTGCACCTCCTGAAGATTCCGTATCCACCCCAAACAGCACACCAACTGGAGATCAAGTGTTCGCATACCTGAGCCTGCAGAAGAGTTGTTCAGGATGTCTTATAGTTCACAGGACGTGGTGTGTAGGTGGGAACTACTCATTTGTGTCCGGGCTGCTCAGACCTGAATATTCACACAGAAACTATATGAATTACAACACCGCTTGGCCAATGACTCAGGCATTTCCTAGCTAACTTTTACATCTTAAATTAACCCGTTTCTATTATTTTATTTTCTAATATGAGGGTCATGCTTCTTGGGCAGCTCCATAGTGTCTGCCTCCTTTGGCAGCTACAATGGCGTCTCTTTGACTCCATTAACTTCTCTCTATATCTTTGTTTGGATTCACTGCCTGGCTTTATTCTGCCCTACCATAGGTCCAAAGAAGATTCTTTATTAACCAATGGTAGTAAAACATATTCACAGAATACAGAGGGAATCCCACATCAGTGGTGGAATTAAAGGAACTATTAAATGTTCCCAAGATTTCTGAGACTTGCAAAGGACGTTTAATAAATAAAATATGTACAACTGATAAAAAACTAATCAAGGAAAATAAATTGCACTTGTAAGGAATTCTCAAGTCATAGAGACCTGAATTTTCCATCAATCACCCTTGTGTCGAGAGAAGCAGTGGCTTCCTGATTGACATGTGAGGACTTTAACAATTTTCCTGTTGCTAAAGAGTTTGCCATGACTTTATATCCAGGTTGCTATGGCATTTCAGTAGCAACACAAGGCTCCAGAGCGGGGGACTTGGAAGGGCAGCTGCTCTCCTTTTGCATTACCGCTCAGTCTGCAGCAAATGACAAGGACATAGAAGTGGGCCATGGCAGAATCACAAACCACCGTTTAGCAGTTCATTGAAGAGATGAGAAAAAGCACTTCAGGCCAAGACAAATGGAATCAAGGTGATGCAGTATCAAAGTCAGACCGTGAGACGGAGCAGATACGCTGGGACCCAGCCTGCTTTGATTCTCTTTTTCTGTTTGCATTTTATTGTATACATACAGTTTTCTTTTATTGAATTTAATCCTGATCAAGGAACTATTTTGGCTGTTAGATATGATAACCCTAAGTTAAATTCTTTGGAATCTGATTGCTATGGCAAATAGATTTGTTTGAGGCAATTGGACTACACAGTAAAAGCACATTGGAAAATCTCAGAGACTGTGATTTGTCCTGATTAAACTTTACCCTTCCACACACACTACTTTGTAATGTTTATTTAGTAGTCACAAAAGTATTTTTTATGGATGTAGGGGCATTTGTCTTCCATATTGCTTTGGGTCTTATTTAACCCAGACTTTGGCCACTCTTCTTCCCATGGTCTCAGTGTTTGAAAGAACAATAGTATGGTTTGTCTATTTGGACAGGCTAGACATCCAAAAGATATTCAGTCTTCTCTTTACCTCTGTTTAGTCCTAAGAACCTACATAAAAATCCAGGTGTGCTGGTATGCTCCCAAATGCTGGGGAGGCAGAGGCAGGCCAATTACTGTGGCTCACTGGCCAATCAGCCTAGCTAAGTTGTTGAGCTCCAAGCCAATGAGAGACCCTGTGGTGTGGGAAGTCCTTCTGTATATGTGTTACTTTTATTGATTAATGAATAAAGAAGCTTGCTTGGCCTGTTATAGGGCAAAGTAGAGCTAGGCAGGGAAAACTAAACTGAATGCTGGGAGAAAGAAGGTGAAATCAGAATCAGAAAGATGCCATGTAGTCGCCGAGGGTAAAGATGCGAGCCGCCAGCTGGAACCTTGCCTGTAGTCCATGAGCCTCATGGTAAAATATAAAATAATGGAAAGGTTTAATTTAAGATATAAGAGTAAGTCAGAAATACGCTCAAACTATTGGCCAAACAGTGATTTAAATAATATAGTTTCTGTGTGATTATTTTAGGCCTGAGCTTCTGGGAGCGAGCAAGCAGCCCCCTACTACAACTCTGTCTCACAAAAACAAGGTGGCTCCCAGGAATGACACCTGAGGTTTTTGTCTGGTCTCTATATACATGTACATACATGTGCACATGTACCTCTTGCCATGCATCCCCACAATACACTGTTACAATTACAAATGGATGTATATATGTGTGTCCTCCTAGAATTGGTCCCTCTCTTGTTCCAAAATGTAACCCATCCTTTTGTCCTTTTGGTTGCAATGTACTTTAAAGCCCCTCTTGATTCTCACCATTTTTCATTACCTCTATTTTTAACACTCTGGTCTAAGATGCAATTGTCTGGACTGTTGCAACAGTATGTCAAATGCTCCATTTGCGTCCATTCTCCTTATTGGAACAGATATGAAGGCTTCCAGGCTCATAGGATACACATCAAAACCCATCCCTGGACCCTCAAAGCCCTGAGGACAGGTGGCACCTACTTCACCATGCAGCCTCCTTCGTAACAGCTTGTGTTTTGTTCTCTGAACTTGAAGTCTGGTGACAGTCTAATAGCTCCTCTGTGAAGCTGAATGCCCTTCTGCTGCGGAGTGTGCACCCCGGGCATTGCATTTGTTCTGACACTTTCTGTTTGCATATTTGCTTTATTAACAGATTAATCTCAGCTTAACACTTTTCCTCTGGGAAACTTCCTCTGGCTTTTCTTAAGTGGTTACATCTTCTTCTAGAAATGCCCGTTAGCCTTTTCTACTCAGTTAAATGCCTTTGTTGTCAGTGTCTAGCTCCTCTAGGTTCCGAGGTCAGAAATTTGCTCAGTCAGGAGAAGAAAAAACTTGTTCTTCTGTGTTGCTCATGTCAGGCACAAAGTATGGTATACAGCAGATGCCCACTAAGTGTATGTTGATAGAAAAACATTACAGTCACATTCATTATATATATATATATGTATATATATACATATATATATACATATATATACACACACATATATATCCATATCATCCATCCATCCATCCGTATGTATGTATGTGCATGCGTGTGTATTTGTACGACCATGTACAGGTGTGTGCACACTGTGGAGGCCAGAACAGGTCTATCACTTTCCGCCTTATTCCCTTGGGTTATGGTCTCCCACTGAATTTGGAACTCACTGTTTTGGGCTAGGTCAGTGGCCACTGAGGTCCTGAAATCCTCTTCTCTCCCCACTTCTTACCTAGTGCTGGTGTTATGGGTGCATGAGTTCACGCACAGCTTTTTACCTGGGTGCCGGTGTCCCAACTTTGTGTTGCATGATATTTTTTTTTTGTGTTTTGACAAATAAAGCTTGCTTGGAGATCACAGCATGGAGCTAGCCACTAGTTAACCATAGAGGCCAGGCAGGGGTGGCACACACCTTTAATCTCATCATTGGGAAGAAGCAGGAAGATCAGGAGTTCAAGACTACCCTGGGCTACAGGGGATTGAACCAGTCTAAAAGAGAAACAGAGGTGGTGGCTCACACCTTTGATCCCAGAACTAGGGATCTCACCTCCATTCAGTCTAAGGATTTATAGAAGTAAGAAGTCTCTGGTGGCTGGCTGCTCTGCTTCTGAGATCTTTCAGCTTTCATCCCTGACATCTGACTCTGGGTTCTTATTGCTAAGACAATTATGATCACACTTCAACTTAGATCCTTGTGCTCCTTGTGTTTGCACAGTAAGTCCTGTTTCTTACCACTAAGACATCTCCCCGCACCCACCATCATGGTGTTTGTCTTAGGGTTTCTATGGCTGTCAAGAGACACAACTCTTATACAAACTTTTATTGTTTATGAGGTGTGTGTGTGTGTGTGTGTGTGTATGAGAGAGAGAGAGAGAGAGAGAGAGAGAGAGAGAGAGAGAGAGAGAGAGAGAGAGAGAGAGAGGATGGTTCAGTGGTTAAAGGAATTGACTGTTCTTGCAAAGGGCTGGGATTTCGTTTCCAGCAACCCACATGGTGGCTCACAACCACCTGTAACTCTAGTTCCAGAGGATCTGATGCCCTCTTCTGACCTCTGCAGGCACTGCACACACACACTGTGCACATATATATGCATGTAAGCAAAACATTCATACACATAAATAAATCTAAAAACAAAAGCTTGTATGTGTGTGTAAAACTAAAAGGACACTACTAAAATACTTAGCTTAGCTCTGTGGGTTCAAAGCTAGTTTGGGTCTATACGGCTAGTTTTAGGTCAGGCAGGGCTACGTAATGAGACCCTGTCTCAAAAACCCAAAAACAATATTCAGAGCAAGAATAATCAAAATAGCACAGTACTAACCTTAAGACATGTATTTTTATAGCAAACAGAATGACCAGAAATACTGTATTTTGCCCCATCTGTATGATGTGTGTGCGGTGTGGTGGTGGTGGTGGTGGTGGTGGTGATGGTGTGTGTGTGTGGTGTGTGTGGTGTGTCCACTTACGGAAGCCAGAGACAGATGTTAGCTGTCATCTACCTCTTTCCGCCTCCCTCTCTTAAAGCAGCATCTCTCACTGACCCCTCAGGTCTTTTTCTGCTAGGCTGGCAGTCAACAAATCCTAGTGAGCACCTTTCCACTTTATCATCCTTTGATAAAAAGCTTAAAAATCGAAGCATTGACAGCACCATACAAAAGGGACACAGCAAAATTTGTGGGTCCACAGATCCCAACCTCCTAACTTTTAAAAACGTTTCTCCTCAAATAGCGTGTCTATTTTACAAAACCAAACCTAGAAGCACAGCTAAGTATATACTCTTCAGTTAGCTTGTCCCAGCAGTTCTGGAACCAGAGGGAAGGAAGGTGCGTGCTTCCTCGCAAAAACGAAACAGAACCAAACAAAAACAAAACAAAACAAAACAAAAATAAAATATACAAAACCCATCACCCACCCCACAGAGACACACACACAGAGAGACATGCACGACACACACACACACACAGACGCAGACAGACAGACACACACACACATGGAGACACAGGCACACACTACACACACATGCACCACACACACAGATACACAGGCACACACACACAGATGCAGACAGACAGACAGACACGCACACGGAGACACAGGCACACACTACACACACATGCACCACACACACAGACGCAGACAGACAGACAGACAGACAGACAGACAGACACACACACACACACACACACGGAGACACAGGCACACACTACATATGCACCACACACACACGGAGACAGAGACACACTACACACACATGCACCACACACACACATACACACGGAGACACAGACACACACTGCACACACATGCACTACACACAGATACACAGACACACAAACACACAGACGCATGCACATACGCACGACAGCGCGCTGCTTTACGGCACTCGCCCCGCCCCTCCGCCGTACGGGGCGCGAGAGGCCGGCAAACATGGCGCCCCCCTGCTCCCTCGCCCTGCCCGTGGCTGCCCTGGCCACCTTGGCGCTCTTGTCTCCCCGCAGCTCCGCCGCTGGCCACTTCGAGGTAGGCATCGGACTGTGGAGGCGAGCCGGGGAGGACGTGTGTCGTGCTTCGAGCCCTGCGACGTGGGGTGCACGGGAGGGGAGCCGCCCGCTGCAGCATCTTCCGACCCGGCGGCCCCGACCCGGCGGCTGGGACGACGACCTGATCTGTCTTGTCTTCTAAAGCGTCCTGGTCCGCGGGCCAAGCCCCCTGCTCCTGCTGACAGGCAGGGCGAGCTTCCTGGGGACTGTCGTGGTCGTGCTGTTGTCCCTCGGCCCCGCCCTCCCTCTTCTGACATGCTTTTCAGACCTGCTTGTCCTGCTGGCCCAGGAACCCGGACAGTTGGCAGACATTACACAAATGCCACGCCAAAGTTTTCTGTCTCACCTAGATTGCTGTAGTTTCCTAACTGTGCTCGGAAGGATTCAGGTCCTCAGTTTGTCCTCTAAGCTGTGGAAGGAGTAACTTTGAAAATGCTAACCCGATCCTTAACATGGTCACGACCTACAGGCCCCCTTCTTGAAGTCTCTTACGCTCCTTTTTAAATGTCAAGATATATTAAAGTGCCAGTTTCTCAAACCACTGGGACCCCTTCTGCCATTGGCTCAAATTTTCTTTGTCTGGAATTGTATTTTATCTTTTTTTTCATCCTTTGGGTATTCACCCAAAATGACGCTTAAGTAGGCAAACGTTCCCCCGACAAAGTCTTATCCTCCCATTACAATTAAAAATGCACATTTGCTGGCTTCGCAGATGGTGTGGTGGGCTCTTTGCTAAAGTGTGTCTTTGGTGGCAAGCACTGTGACGTACTATTTTACACACCAGGGTTGATGTCCGATGAATATAGTGAATTAATAGATGTTACAGAGAAGTGTGATGCATTTACACATTCATCTGTATTAAACTCTGACGGTCTCAAGAGGAAACAGCATGCTATTTGGTGACTTCACTGTATATTACATGGTCCATGGCACATAGTAGGTGCTCCATTAACTAAATGTTGAGTGAATAACTGTGTTACCTCCCTCAGATTTTTTTGGTAAAGTTTTAATAGAATAACTATTTTGAGCTTGGAAAGTACACTAGAGGTTATTTACGTATAATCTCATTTTTCTTTTGGAGAAATTCAAGTCTAAAGTGTGAACTATGACTTGTGTCCCTGTTATATGCAGCTAGATTTTAGCTCAGGCTTTCAAATCCCTGTCTAGTGCATACGCACAACAGCACACTGCTTTTTGCTTTCCTTGGTGTCTAGGCAGCTGTTAAATTTTTGGGGGTTGTGGTGGTAGTGGTGGTGGTTGTGGCGGATCTATTCTTTCACCTGAGTGGAACCGTTTGTCTCTGAAAGTTTCCTGCTAGTCAGACACCTGAAATTGCCATTTATTAGGCAGTCACTTGCTGCAGTCACTGTTCCTACATTCCATGGGGAATAAAGGCCTGAAGACGGTAAGCAGCCTCTCTAAATGGTTCTTAGCCAGTGAGTGAAGAGCCCAGATTTGAATTCGGACTTGGTGACTGTTCTAGTGATAAGTACTGTTTGGAGCAGTTAGTTCATTGACTTCAGTGTTTTGCACACCGATCATTATCCAATGTGTGCGCTGGCTGGTGAGCTCATCATTGTTCACATCCGTCATTATCCAATGTGTGTGCTGGCTGGTGAGCTCATCATTGTGAACATCCGTCATGATCCAATGTGTGTGCTGGCTGGTGAGTTCAGTATTGTGCACACCCATCTTATCTAATGAGTGTGTTGGCTGGTGAGTGCAGTGTTGTGCACACCCATCATTATCTAATGCGTGTGTTGGCTGGTGAGTTCAATGTTGTGCATGCCCATTATTATCTAATGTGTGTGTTGGCTGGTGAGTGCAATGTTGTGCACACACATCTTTATCTAATGTGTGTGCTGGCTGCTTTTGTCAATTTGAGACAAGCTAGAGTCATGTGGAAAGAGAGAACCTCAGGTGAGGAAACTCTTCTGTAAGATTGACCTGTGGGCAAGTCTGGGGGCATTTTCTGGAGGAATGACTGATGTGGGAAGCCCAGATCTTTGTGCGCAGTTCCACGTAGTGCTGGGTTGTATTAAAAAGAAAAAAATAAAACAAGCAAAAAACCAAGGTGAGCAAGCTAAGGGGGCAAGCCAGTAAGCAGTGTTCCCACATGGCCTCTTCTTCAATTCCTGCCTCTAGTTTCTGCCTTGAGTTCCTGTCCTGACTTCCCTTCATGAATGACTGTGATGTATAAGACAAACCCTCTCCTTCCAAGTTGCTTTTGGTGTGGGTTTTAATCACAGAAACAGAGAAGCAAACAGAACAATGTGTCGTTAAAATTGTGTTCATTAGTTGGGAAGATGATATTGTATGCTGAAGTTTTTATATGCAGAAATACCAAATGTGCAAATGTAGTTCAAACTTATTGCAGTGGTACATGTCATATGAAGTGGTACATGTCACTAAGTCAGAGGATAGCCTGAGATACATTTGTGAGCTCAAATAGAAGTATTCAGCACATAGTAAGTACAGATACTGAACACCAGTTTAACAGGAAAGACTTGAATCCACATATATGTAATCATTTGCAGTGTAAAGACTGAGTGGAAAATGGAAACACACAGGAAAAATTTTGTTTTGGATAAAACGTTTAAAACAAATAGTCCCACGGTAAACATCCCTGCAGGAATAGCTACAGAAATTGAAAGCTTGACAGAAAAGCTCAGAAGTGTTTGGGAACACTCTAGCACACATGTTTTCCCGACGTTGGTGTGGAATGTTGTAGCCTGCATTAAAGCGTGGTCGTATTGCAGAGATCTTAGAGATCAGCAGCGGGAGACTCGAGTTGGAGGAGAACGTCAGAAGCTCAGGTTTACATGGAGACTGCTCGTTTGTCTCCCGACTGCCCAGACCCGAACAATCACACAGAAACTATATTAATTATAACATTGTTTGGCCTATTAGCTCAGGCTTCTTATTAACTAACTCTTACATCTTAAATTAACCCATTTGTATTATTCTGTATATCACTACAAAATTGTGGCCCACCGGTAAGGTTCTTTCTGCTTCGATAGCTACTTGGTGTCTCTCTGACACCGCCTACTCTCTCTCTATATCTCTGTTCCGGATTTCCCGCCTGGCTTTACTCTACCCTGCCACAGGCTGAAGCAGCTTTATTCATCAACCAACAAAGTAACACATATACAGAAGGACATCCCATGTCACTCAAGGGTGCTTTTTTCTTCCTTCCTTCCTTCCTTCCTTCCTTCCTTCCTTCCTTCCTTCCTTCCTTCCTTTCTTTTTGTTAAGGAAGGAGGGAGATGATATATCTTATACTTGGGATCAAAGCTATCTTTGGGGCACTGTTATACTCAACAGTGCCATAAATGGTGAGAGGTCCTTGGTGTCCCCATCCCACCCCGTCTTCTCATCGCACAGAGAGACTACTTTAACAATAACCTAGTGAGAATTTTGACACTTAGCGATTTCCTTACAGTTTTTGCATAGGATTCTTCCGTATTGTGAACTCTTCATGAGGCTTCAGTTTCCCGTTTTCGTCACTGGCATCGCGTCGTGTAGACAATATATTCATTTGTTCAGAAATATTTGATCAGAGCCCACTATAAACCTAATTTGGACTGCGGCAGCGCATCTGCTTGCTGAAAGGCCCTGTCCCTTAGAACTTAGATCCTGCTGGAAGAGGGGACGGTAGTGCATACAGTAAGTTATTAGTTCCCAAGATGAGGGGCACAGTGGAGAAAATACGTCATGGTGAGGAAAATGGTGCTGTGAGGCTGTGATTTTAAATGTCAATTTAATGTTTTCAACAGATAAATCCCTTGCACAAGAGTCAAACATGACTTCACTAGCTTTGTGTAGTGTGTCCTAGGTTAACAGGGACAGTGCACATGTCTCTGCCGCCCTGTAAATGATGCCGTGATGTGGGATTGGCAATGCTTTTGCTCAGAATGTGTGGAAGGGGTTAAATTAATTTACTTACTTACTCTCTATGCTAAAGATGAAATCCAGGGGCCACTGCATGTTACGCAAATGCTCTACCATTAATTTATACCCTCAGCCCAGGAGTCAAGTACGTGAGTTAAAGGTACTTTGTTTACTTAGTGTCTCAAGCAAAACTGCACCTTTCACCTCCGGTTTCTAGGTTAGGGCTTTTTTCTCTATTAGCATCTTAAACTAGGATTTTTGCTCTGAAACAGTATCTTTTAGAAACTACATTAATTAATATTAATTAATCAACAGTTAGTTAATTTGTTTTTGTTTATATATGTGAGTGTGTTTGTGCTATGAGATGCTTGTGGAGGTCAGAAGATAACATATGGAAATCAATTCTACCATGTGAGTCAGGAATTAAACCTAGGTCCTCAGACTTAGCAGCAAGTGCCTTTACCTGCTGGGCCATCATCTTAAAGTAGTTCCTAGTGTGTGTTTGATTATTTTGTTCATGAGGTCAAATACAATATCTTCATAAACTGATCATGATTGCTATTGCAGTTAAAGTCCATGAGGGGCTGGAGAGATAGCTCAGTGGTTAAGAGCACTGGCTGCTTTTCCAGAGGACCCAGGTTTGGTTCCCAGTCCCTACTTGGTGGTTCACAGCCATCTGTTACATCAGTCACAGGGCATCCAGTGCCTTCTCGTGACCTTTGTGGACACTAGGCATGCACTTAGTGCACATACATACAGGCAAAGCACACATACACATAAGTACATCTAAAGATTCTATTAAAAACGCCCGTGAATCCTAGATATCGTTATCACTCTTTATTGGGGAGTTGCATGTTTTTAAAATGTGCATATGTGTTAATCATTTTGCCTTTTTCTGGCTTCCAGGAACAAGCAGAGCAGTTCTTTAGAAGCGGCCACACAAACAACTGGGCTGTTTTGGTAAGTACATTCTTTAAGGATAGATCTTACTGCTCATATTAGATAGGGATCTCAAAACTTTTGTGAATTGTGAGTTAAATTTTTGAAAATAAAATTACATTTTAAAAATAAAAATTTTGATTCTCTGGAGCAGGAATATACCCAGAACATGCTACATTAAAAAAAGGAGTTCTCAGGGCTGCCAGCCTTACAGTAGAGGTTGAACAATAGTGTATTTCTCCTACACACACACACACACAAAAAAATTCTGATAAAGAAAATCCTCCCCCTCCCCCGATTCCCTTTCCTCTTCTCTGTTCTCTCCCACCCTACCTTGTCTCTCTTTGAGACAGAGGTTCTCTCTCCTCTCTCTCTCTCTCTCTCTCTCTCTTAAAAAAGAACTTGAAAGCAGCCACTAATATTCCTTCCTTTTCATTTTTCTTCCAAGAGGTGGTTTGTAAGTAAAGACTGCATTTGAGGTGCTGTTGTTCAGAGGAACACAAGACACAGAATCCTTTTAATGCTTGAAATGAAAAATTAGTAATTAGATTTCTCTGTAGACTAGTTAATGCTCTACTGATGCTGATTTATAATTGATTTTATGTTTGCTAAAATGATAACTGTAGAAAATAATTTATATGAAGTTAGTATTTTCTGTTAATGTTCTTTATGTTCCCTGTCTATTTTCTATTTCCTGGTAATTTGCTGTGGAAGCTTAGGGCAGTTTTTACATTTACTAAATAAAGAGCTGACACAAAAGGCCTTTAGTTTGCATAAAGTGCAGCAGAAATCTTGGCCTCGTTGTGGTTAATTTCTTGTAAATTGTTTTGTACTTTTTTTTTAAGTTAAAAAACTTCAAGTTAGGGAAACTGTTGGCTTTTGGCAATGATTTGTAACTATCTTATTTTCTTTTCATTTTTGCTCAGCAGTGCTTTATTGGAAAAGTTGTGAATACATACCTAAAATATATGTAAATATGACTGAGTTATATATGCTTTAGTAGGGTCAGAAATTTCAGTCTGTTCCTGCTGCATTATAGGATGAAAATTCACTCTAAGTAGTAAAGAAATCACAACAGCTATGTAGAGCCTTGAGCCCCTATACTACTGCCCTCAGATTTGTCACTTCTGCAGTGACCACAGGCACGTGGCAGAAGGCAGGAGTGTGGGGGGAAATACAATAGCTGACCGTAACCTTTCAGTGCATCTCCTTGGAACTAGGTTTCCAAAACCTAGCTTCTGAGCTATAGTTAGATTTCCCCAGTAACCTAAAAATAGGATCTCTCTCTCTCTCTCTCTCTCTCTCTCTCTCTCTCTCTCTCTCTCTCTCTCTCTCTCTCTCCTCTCTCTTCTACGATCTAGACAGTCTCGCTCTCTACACTACTCTCCTCGATCTCTCATTATCCCCTCTTCCTCTCGTCTCTCTCTCTCTCCTCTCTCTCTCTCTCTCTCTCTCTCTCTCTCTCTCTCTCTCTCTCTCTGTGTGTGTGTGTGTGTGTATTTGAATATGGACTTGTGTCTGAGTGCACTGCTGTGGGGACCAGAAGAGGGCACTAGTTCTCCTGAATTAAGAGTTGCAGGTGATTGTGAACGGCTTTCCCTGCTCATAGGAACTGAACTTGGGTCCTCTGCAAGCTGAGCTGAGCCATCTCTCCAGACCCTTTCTAGTACCCTTGATATTTTTACTGATCTTTATTTGAAGTGAAAAATTGAGTTGACTTGCTTGCTGTTTTTACTAACCTAATAACGTAGCTCTTCTCACGTGTGGATGAAGCTATTTTATAGGTTGTATTTTGTGTCTGTCTCACTTCCCACAACAAATGAAACAAATTAAGAAGCAGATATTACATCCTGGAGGGCATCTAGTCTGTGGGGAGATCATAGGCATTTTCTCTGATTCTAAAGAATTGAATCTGTTAGAGACAGAACATTACAGACTCACAGAAATGGAGATGACCTGGGTTGTTTTCTATTCCATTGGGTGATCTTTTTATTTAATAGCAGTTGCAAAAGCTTCCCTGTAGGGACATTGATTTTATTGAAGGTTCTTTGATGTCTTAAGCTTGAGATGCTTTCTTCAGGCATTTCTATAGACTCCAAGGGACATAGTCCTGTAAGCTATGGTCTGACTTGTGAATGCATGTCTCTGTTTTATCTTTAGGTGTGCACCTCCCGATTCTGGTTCAATTACCGGCATGTTGCAAACACTCTTTCAGTTTATAGAAGTGTCAAGAGGCTAGGTATTCCTGACAGGTAAGCCATTTCAACTAAGTTTACTGTGAAACCCAGTGAACATAACTCTTAGGTGAGTTGCTTTTGAAAGAGGTAAAGAAACCTGATTTCAGTTTTTGTTGTTGGACACACTGTCAGATGTAGAGTAGATTCTAGCTTAGGAGCACAGTGGCAGAGCATACATGAGAGCACTGAAATACTAGGGCAGTAGGATTTGATAAAGAACGGTTATCTGCTGTTTATCATATTTACTAAATGCTTTCTTTAGTGGGTTTTGTTTTGTTTTGTTATAGGTTACTGTTTTAGCCTGAAATCAGTAAAAGGACTGATTGAAAACTTACTGAGTTTTGTTTTGTTTTCTTGAGACAGGGTTTCTCTGTGTAGCCATGGCTATCCTGGAGCTTGTCCTTTTTACCAGACTGGCCCTGAACTCACAGAGATCTGTCTGCCTCTGCTCCTGAGTGCTGGGATTAAAGGCGTATGCGCCCGCCCAGCAAAACCTTATTGATGTATTCACCAGATTCTTGGGAGGGCTCTAGCCTTAGCTAATCAGAACCAAGAAAAACCAGATAGTAGAAAAGGAAACTAAAAACCAGCCATGACATGAAACTTGTCTGGTGACAGATGCCGTGCTGCAGATCGCTAAAAATGACTCTGCTGTGCTGCACACTGGCAGGTTTATCTGTGGTACTTCATGTTGCTACTGCCTCCTGCTGCCCAGACCAACCTGGGCATTCTCAGTTTCACACTGTTTCCTCTGATGCCTGTTGGGAATACCATGCTGGTAGTAGAGTTATGTCCACTGTCCACGTGCCTGCTGAAGGTGACTGGAAGGATGAGTGTGTGACAGTGTGTTTTCTGGGTAGAAAGATGGGCTCTGCCATTGCTGACTATACCTAAGGTGGAACATTTCCTGCTTGTACCCAGACCATGAACTTTGGTTTATTGTGGTTAGTTTGGTTTTACTGCCACCAGAAGAGTGACCAGAGAAGATACAAGTGTTTCATTTTGAGATTAGTTTATTCAGTGCCCTCAGGGAGACCAGAGTGTGCAAGCTGGCTTTTGTGCTAGTTTTGTTTGTAACTTCACTAGACTGAGCATGGTTTCCTCATCTGTGATGTAGTGCTAATGTAGTGGGACCACTGCAGGATTCGGAAAAGGAGAGATATAGATGGAATACAGTGCTGCAGAGGAGAGGACACAACACATGACTTGGGAGACAAAGCTTGTTCTATGTGAACTTAATTAAACACAACTTTTAATCTGGAAAATCACAAAACACAATTCAAAGCAACCAGATGATATTACTGTTTTTAAGTTTAATTAAATCCGGAAAGAAGGTTAACTTGTGTCAAATACGCAGGAGTAATTCTTTTTTTTTTTTTTCTGTCAATGGGTCCTTCTCAGGTAATCCTTTTCCCCTCTGTTCTGAGACTCACTGTGATGGTTTCCTCTCTATACCAAGACTCACTGTGATGGTTTCCTCTCTATACTGAGACTCACTGTGATGGTTTCCTCTCTATACCAAGACTCACTGTGATGGTTTCCTCTCTATACCGAGACTCACTGTGATGGTTTCCTCTCTGTACTGAGACTCACTGTGATGGTTCCCTCTCTGTACTGAGACTCACTGTGATGGTTTCCTCTCTATACTGAGACTCACTGTGATGGTGTCCTCTCTACTGAGACTCACTGTGATGGTTTCCTCTCTATACTGAGACTCACTGTGATGGTTTCCTCTCTGTACTGAGACTCACTGTGATGGTTTCCTCTCTGTACTGAGACTCACTGTGATGGTTTCCTCTCTATACTGAGACTCACTGTGATGGTGTCCTCTCTATACTGAGACTCACTGTGATGGTTTCACAGTAGCTTTTATTTTGGAAAATACACGACCATGTTGTATGAGTCAATTATTAGGATGTGTTTTATGGTTTGAGTAAGATTGGGAGGGTCCTTGTAGAAGCTGAAGATAGCCATAGCATGAATTATTCTGTATACTGACTTTGGTAGGTTTGTCCTTGAGTTTCTGAAGGATTTCTTTTGAAGTTATTTCTGTTTCAGATGCTTGTTTGTAGCTCTATTTCTGCAGGCTTTGTTCTAAACAAGAATTGGGGGATTCAGACAGTCATGGTTTCGTACTGTTTATTTATTTAACAAAGAGAATTTAACAAAAGATGGTTTTGTCTTTAGCTTCGTATGGTAAATGTTCCTTTATAGTTACAGCTTTTATAGTTAGAATCCTTTAATGTACATTATCTCACTTTATGGTGCAGTACTCTGTAGATATTGATATAATTATGCTTATGATTTGAATACCTAATTAAATCCTAAAAGGTTTATCTATGCGTTGAAGACAGTAACGAGGTGGTCATGGAAACAGTATGAGGTACAAACGTAAGGGCACCTCTCTGCCTTCTCATTTTCTCTTCACTAAGGACTGCTGCTGTCTGGTTTGTTTCTCGTTCCCGCCATGCCTCAGTGTCTCAGTAGGCTTTGTAGATCCAGCGCCTTCTGTTCTCTAGCTCCCCAACCCAAAGTCTCCCCAAATCTGACTCTGTCACGTATTTCCAGGGGAAACTGCCGCCCTTGACCTGCCGTGATAGACTGCAGGTGAACACAGGCGTCTGTGAAGCGTCAGCGGATTTCCTGTGCAGATCTGGTCCCAACTGCAGGATGCTTCAGTGTGTGCTGAGACCTGAAGCTCCTGCGAGCATTTCATCCGCAGGCTTCGCGTGCCTCAGCCGTGTGCTCCTGCTCCTCTTCCCTTCCCAGCTCGTCCTCAGCTGTGTGCTCCTGCCCCTCTTCCCTTCCCTTCCCAGCTCGTCCTCAGCTGTGTGCTCCTGCCCCTCTTCCCTTCCCTTCCCAGCTCGTCCTCAGCTGTGTGCTCCTGCCCCTCTTCCCTTCCCTTCCCAGCTCGTCCTCAGCTGTGTGCTCCTGCCCCTCTTCCCTTCCCTTCCCAGCTCGTCCTCAGCTGTGTGCTCCTGCCCCTCTTCCCTTCCCTTCCCAGCTCGTCCTCAGCTGTGTGCTCCTGCCTCTCTTCCCTTCCCTTCCCAGCTCGTCCTCAGCTGTGTGCTCCTGCCCCTCTTCCCTTCCCTTCCCAGCTCGTCCTCAGCTGTGTGCTCCTGCCCCTCTTCCCTTCCCTTCCCAGCTCGTCCTCAGCTGTGTGCTCCTGCCCCTCTTCCCTTCCCTTCCCAGCTCGTCCTCAGCTGTGTGCTCCTGCCCCTCTTCCCTTCCCTTCCCAGCTCGTCCTCAGCTGTGTGCTCCTGCCCCTCTTCCCTTCCCTTCCCAGCTCGTCCTCAGCTGTGTGCTCCTGCCCCTCTTCCCTTCCCTTCCCAGCTCGTCCTCAGCTGTGTGCTCCTGCCTCTCTTCCCTTCCCTTCCCAGCTCGTTCTCAGCTGTGTGCTCCTGCCTCTCTTCCCTTCCCTTCCCAGCTCGTCCCACACACAGCTGTTAGAACGAGCTTCCCCAGACACTGCCTTCATCCTTGCACTCCCACGAGCACTGGTGGGTCTCTGCCTCACAAAGCCTGGCATTTCTAGCTTTAGCTGTTGCTTTGTTAATTCTGACTCGCTGTGTTCAGTTTGTTAACTTGTTTTGGTTTCCCTGGCCTCAAGTTTGGTCTTTATTTCTGATTTTGACCGTTTATCCACCTAAGCACTTGAAGTGGCCTGTGCTCACTTCCCTATTCTTATATCTTTTTCCTTTGTCTAGAAAACTATATAAGAAGTTCACTCTGTTTTGATAATTGACTGATGTGTTAAAGCCATTCTAATAGTTTATAAAAATTAAAGTCAATATGTTTATAGCATTAAATTTTTGTTCCATGATGTTTATTTTATTATACAGAAAAGCATCAGTTTATAAATTTGCCTTATTTGTAATGAACAAAAGAAGTTGAACTATATAAATATGTTTTGTAAATAGTTTCCAGTAAGTTGCCATAGTTATGATGGGGCTAATTTTAGCTTATGCCTTTGAACGCTCTCTCTTGTCTCCGTCACTTTCAACAGTTTTTCTCATGTAGTCCTTAAACATGTAAATAATGGAGCTTGCACATAGAACTTAGACATTCTGAACAATCTGTCCTCTCCGTCTCTCTCACACTTCATGTGGTACTCCTAGTGGAGCACTGTGAGATCTCACGCTGGCAGCCGCTCTGTCTCACACTTCTTGTGATACTCCTAGTGGAACACTGTGAGATTTTGGTGGGGAGCACGTAGTGTGCTTGGGAAAGAAATGTGCTTTAAGGGGAGTAGGGACCCAGGTAACAGGGACATTTTAGCCACCACCTTCATATTGTTGTGCTTAGAAAACAAAAGGGGTCCGTTTGCAGGCCTCGGAAGGTCTTGAAGGGTTTTGTATAGCATAAGGGAACATTCTGTCTTGATTTGTGGCTAGATTGACAGGTCTTGGGGTGCTTATTCCTTCACCAGCACAACAGTGTGCCTGTTGCTGCCACCGTCCTCCTGTCTGGTAGCCTGTTTCCTTTCCTTTGTTTTCTAGCTTATGTGCTAAGGGAAGCATAACTATTCAGATAATTATTTTTTAGATGTCAGCCTAAATAGTAGGCAGTCCTCTTTCTCCATCTCTCCCTCCCGCACACATTCACACACACATGCACACACACAATGTATTTTGATCCTATTCAAACCTTTATCACATTTTATTTCCCTTCCCCTTCACTGAACCCTTTCTTCCTACGTGCCCCTCCCATCTACTTTCATTTTTTGCAACACAACAAGTTTGATTAGAGTTGCTTGTATGAGCAGGGGTGGAGAGTTCTTCACCCAGGGATAGACGAGCTGCTCACCAGTAGCTGTGCGTTTAGTACGTCTCTTCCTCCCTTAGCAACATGCATAGCCCGCGTTTCCTCGGGGAAGTGGGCTGTGTGAGCCCTTCCCCTCCCATCACAGAATGTTGACAGACGCAGTCTTGTGCAGGTCACCGCAGCTTCTGTGACCTCACGCGTGCAGTGGTCGTGTGACGTCCAGAAGACAGCAGTCCACAGTGCGCCCCCTCACATCCGGCCCTTCCATTCTCTGTCCCATCTTCTGATGTTGCTCCCTGGGTCTCTGAAGGGTGTTCTGGTTAGGTTGTTTGGTTTTGTTTTTGTCAGTTTGACACTAGCAAGAGTCATCTGGGAAGGTGAACTTCAATTGAGAAAAATGCCTTAATCAGATTGCTTGTAGGCATGTGTGTGGCATATTATATTTTCTTTATTAGTAGTTGATGTGGGAGGACCTTGCTCACTGTGGGTGATGCCATGGGTGGAGGTTCTGGGTTGTATGAGAAAGCAGGCTGAACAAGCCACGGGAAGCGAGGCAGTAGGGAGGACTGTAGCCCAGTTCTGCCCCCAGGCTCCATCCCCTCATCTCTGCCTTGGCTCCCTCAGTGACGGACTGTGAATTTTTGTAAATAAACCCTCCCCTCCCCAAGCTGTTTTTTGGTCAGTGTTTATCACAGCAACCAAAAGAAACTAAGACAAGGGGGGTGATAAAGATGTCCTGTTTAGGAGTGAGCAGCCCATATTGTCTGCACGTTCACCCAATATGAGTCTCTGCAGCGTGCGGTGCCACATTAAAGAGGAAATTTCCTCTTGCAGTCATTTAAACCAAGCTTCTCCTTGACAGGGGCTTTGTTCTGTATTTATTATTATTATCATCAACAGCATGTAAAGCGTGGGTTGGGAAAGGAATGAAAGGCCCCTGTTGGCACTGTAATTTGCCTTGTAGTGAACTGGGTTTAGTTCAGAGGGTTCTGAGTATTGGACCCTTCCATATATAAAGACTTATCTCCACTTAATAACTGGTAGCCTCAATTCAACTGATTTTTACAATTTTCAATTATTTTCTCTTAAACATCTTTGTGCAGTGTTTTAGTTATCTTAGTTATCTTCTTCTTTTGCTGTATTATAAGCAATAACTTCCTCCAAATATGTTTTTCTGATTTTGATTGCCATGCGTGCAGTTTGGCTTTTGAATCTTGTTCTAGCAACTTGCTGAACTTTAATGATTTTGATAAATTATTTTCTTAGACCTACACAGCTTCTTCTTTAAAAATTTTTGTACCTATAAGTTAAAAAAAGAAAATCTTGAGAATTTCCAAAATTAAAATTTTTGGGTAAAAATTATCTTTGGAGCCCTCAGAATTAGTAGTCCAGTTTGAGACGCTTTTATTTTGAGTAAATGCGTCCCTGAGAGGGAACGAGGTTTTTCAGATCAACAAACTGCACGTGGCGGTCCTGGTAGTCGGAGCTGAGCCAAGTGTTTTTAATATTCCCTGCCGCCTAGTTCCCCGTCCAGATAGATGAAGGGAGAAGGATGAAGGCTAAGAGAACGCGACTAATTAGTGCGAGAGATGGACGCTGGGAGGGCTTATGAAGTTCACGTCTGCACGGCTTGATTTGCTGTTGTAAGCAACACCTAATAACCACGGGAACCGGCTGGTTATCGGCAGAGCTGTGCTCTGTGATACCTTCCTCGCTGAGAACAGCTCACAGATGCTTCTGTCTCCACTCTGGCACTCTCCTGCTATCACCTGCTGGTCTTTTACAGCAGTTTTTAACTTGGTTTTTAGAGTATTTTAATGGTCTTGCTAAGTAGTCTTATATAATGTTTATTTAATGACTTAAAAATAAATTTAAGCTCAGCGTTCCCAGCTGTATCACGCTAAGGGTGATATGGTTCAGCAGGAGGCAGTCAGCAGGTGGCTGGGGTGTAGACCCCAGCGTCCAGTGACTTGTTTCAGTTGTTGCAGACTGGCAAGTAACGAGCAAGGCTGATGGCGTTTGCTTCAGCAACAAAGAAATGATGCAGTGAATGTGTGAGCCGAGGATGTGACTGGTGGCTCAGAGCTCTTCACCCCTCCTTTCTTACTGTGGTGCACAGTTAGCTCAGTGAGGAGTCAGAGTGCGGTGAGAGACCCAGCAGCCCAGAAGGATTGCACCTGCCATGCTAGGTCAATCCTTGCTGTATCCACTGTAAAGATATACTTCTTCCGATTCTTTCTTCTCACATCTTCAGGCCCCAGTGAGCTTGGGAATGGCCTGAGGGTCACGGTTAGTCTTCTTTCATCTTGGGCAAGGTCTTCTCTTTCCCACTTAGTTCTTCATGGATATAGATGGGGTGGGAGTTTTCGGTTGCCTAAAACCCAGCTCCCTTTTTTTTTTCTTTGCAGTTTCTTGAATCAGCCTGTCATGTTTTCTGATATGATTGCATGACTCTAGCATTAACTGACTTGGCATTGAATAATTTAGTTGTATTATTACTTTTGGAACCTTAATGTTGAAAGAAAGGTCATGAAAAGGTAGAAGTTTTAAGCTGAACCATTGTCAGTGATGCTTATTGCCTGCTTCCAGATCTGACAGGAGTATGCGTGTAGGCAGCAGAGAAAACACGGAGTAACCAAGTCATGTCCGCCCCCAAATGGAGTCTGATGTTCCACAAGCGTGTTGGCATAAAATCGACTCTGAGTTCTTTGTGTGCTTTTCCTCTGGTGCCAGAGATCAAACACAGGGCCTCTCTCACGCTCAGTAAGCATCCTCCAGTTGCACCCCCAGCTCAGTAAGCACCCTGTGACTGCACCCCATGCTCAGTAACCACCCTGAGGCTGTACCCCCATGCTCAGTAAGCACCTTGTGGCTGCACCCCATGCTCAGTAAGCACCCTGTAGCTGCACCCTCATACTCAGTAAGCACCCTGCAGCTGTACTCCATGCTCAGTAAGCACCCTGCAGCTGCACCCCCATATTCAGTAAGCACCCTGTGGCTGTACCCCCATGTTCAGTAAGCACCCTGCAGCTGCACCCTCATACTCAGTAAGCACCTGCAGCTGTACCCCATGCTCAGTAAGCACCCTGCAGCTGCACCCCCATACTCAGTAAGCACCCTGTGGCTGTACCCCCATGCTCAGTAAGCACCCGTGGCTGCACCCCCATGCTCAGTAAGCACCCTGCAGCTGCACCCCCATACTCAGTAAGCACCCTGTGGCTGCACCCCCATGCTCAGTAAGCACCCCGAGACTGTCCCCCCCCAAGCTCAGTAAACATTCTGCGGTTGTACCTTTAGCTCAGTAAGCACCTTGCGGCTGCACATGCCTCCCCCGTGCCTCCATCTTGGTTTCCGCGAAGTTGGGTCACTTTGTTATATTTTCTTTTCCTCATGAATGACTGTCCTGATTCTCCTGTGTGTGGTGAGAAAGCAGCCCAGCTTGGCTTGTGTTCACTTTCTACTTATCGCTCTGTAAATCTGTTAAAGGCAAGGTGCTTTCTTCATGGTAAATATATTTAGTTAAGTGACCATAATTAGACTGAGATATGGAAATGGTAAGCATTAAGAAGAAAGACAGCTTTTTGGGCTTCTTAGGGCCATAATTTCTGAATTTTGTTTCTTCCCTTTAAGAACCCTAAAAGCTTACCTCTTAGGAATTGTACCATAGGATGTCAGCTCCATGAGCATCAGTGGTTTAAGTAAAAGTGAATATTCTGCACACCCAGTGAGAGCCTTATTCCCTTATCCCTAAGCTAGTTCCTGAAGGGCCAAAGAGAATAGATCTGGAAGATTCTTTCAGTTTCTCCTCTTTCCTCCACTCCTTCCTTTCCCTTGCTCCTCTTCCTCTTCCCCACACCTGTTGTCTGTCTCACAGGCAGACACACACTCTCTCACACACATACACACTCATGAGTGCTGTCTCACGGGCTCATCACGCAGGCACACATGTTGTGCTGTCAGCGGTAGACGGTTCTGTGTGCTCAGAGCCTTTGCTCTTTACAGAACATTTACCAATTGCTCTAATTCCAGTCAAAGTGGGCTGAAGTGGAAGAGGAGATAGGGAGTAAATTACAGTCCCTTCTTAGGATTTAGACCTTTGGTTGGGAGTAATAGGAATGACCTCGGAATAAGTCAGACTACCTTGACATGCCGCCATAGAAAGAGTACTAATTATTCCTAAGAAATTTATGAGGATTTTTCCTGGAGAATTGATGGGATGTTCTATCTCTAATATATTATATCTGACACTTTGGGGCATTGGGAGGATAGTGAAATTAACATGTGTGGATATCATCAGAGCAAAGATATTCTCAAAATTTTATGTTAATAGTTTCTAAGAATTCGTCCTAGTATGAATGAGAAGTTATCAAATCATTTAGATACCCTGTTGTTAAATCCTTTATACCATTCCATTAACACATACTGAAATTGTATCTATGACCAAGGTTTAAGTCAGAGGATTCCACTATATTATTCTGGGAAACTCCATATTAGTCAAACTTAATTCACTGACACTCTGTTTACTTATTTTTAAAGGCAGGATCTCACCATGTGCGTAGACTACCAGTGAACTTTTCATCCTCCTGCCCTGCATCCCTCTCTGGGCTTGCTTGTGTGCTCTGCACACCAGATAAGCTCAGGCGCCGATGAAGTGTAAAAGCATAAGAAATGAGATCATTAAGGGACTACTCACTAATGTTTTTTCGAAGTTTCTCTTCAGTAGAAAAAAGTCCAACCTCATTTTTAATATATATTTCAGCTAATTCTGTCTATATTCTGCTTATTATGCTAAGGCATTCAAAACATTGTCTTGATCTACTGACCAAGACTTGTGTGTAGTATATTGTACTTATTCAGGAAAACCCTTCACGTCCCTGTGAGACTCTGTATGTGGAGGACCCAGTGGTGACTCTCACTGGGTAAGCTCAGCTCCTTTCATCACCCCATTTCTACCATTTCTGCTTTACTGTGGCCACGTACAAAGTGTGTCTAGGTGTGTGACCTGTTAGTGTGTTCTAAGCAGTGCAATCAGGAGACGTATCCAGCTCTTCACCCACAACCCCACTTTCTCTTTTATTTTTAATTTGGTTTATTACACTCACTGTTCAGAATCTTATTAGAAAATCCAAGATAATATTTGTTTCTCCACCTAAATTAGTTTTCTCTTTTACTGTCTGGAAATGCAGTACAGTAAGTAGTTAATTGTATAATCTTAGTTCCATTCTTATGACACATGTAATCCAACCTTTCTATAATCTTAGTAAAATAGGGAACTGGAAACTGATAAAATTTTATCAGTGGTGGGTAAATACTATGGGATGGTTATGTTAAATTCATGTCTATCACTTAAAAATGTCTTGTTGAATTACATTCAGTTGGGATTAGTCTCTTAGTTCCTGTTCAGTATTGTTTCTGCTGAATGTGACATGTGTTGTCACACTGAAGAGCAGGTCAGTGCCTCGCTGTACTTTATCTCTAGTGTTTTATGTACTCTGTCGTATTTAAAAATTAATAAGAGAAGCTGGGAGGATTGTTCAGTGGTTAAAGCACTTGCCATGGGACTGGAGTTCAGATTCCCCAGAACCCACAAGAATGTGGGGTAGGTATGGTGACCTACCTGTAATTACATATGTATTTACACACACATGTATACATGTACATGTAGACATGGTTACGTACAGACACGCACATCTCACACAAATACACATGAAAATGATGTGGCTGTCATCTGTCTTCATGCCTGGAGAGAGCCAGGAGGACCACCAACTCCCAAGTGCTAGGATATAGGTGTGTGGCACCATGCCCAGCTTCAGTCTGATCTGAGAGTTGGCTAAGAAACGGATGGTTTCATTTAGAATTTCAAGGGCCTACTTTGTTTTCATTATGTGTTGTGAATATTAAGCAGTAATAATGAGTTCATGCATCTAAACTAGTCATCTGAGTCAATTGAGTTATCAGCATGAAATGAAACATTTACTGAATCTTTCTAAATTCGGTTAACAGATTTAATTTCAAGAGATTGCAGAGTTGTTAAAAAGCATGTGTTCGTTCACCATAACCCAGCTGTAAACTAGGATTCAACTCCACCGCCCTTTAGCCATGGGGCCCAGGGATGATACCTAACACTCAGTGCTGTAGCTTCATGGCCTTCAGTGAAGATGCCAGCACAGGTTTCAGAGAAGTAATGAGCCCACTGGATTAGTGCAGTGATTGAGCTATACCAACACTTCCCAAGCGCTTGCTGTTGTCTTGCTAAACTAACTTGCATTATGTCTTGCTTATATATGAGCCTGTAACTCACTTTACCCACATCCTAGCATGTTTGCTTTCTGAATTTCTGCCATGTGTTTTAAGACTCTTTTTCTCTTTTCCTTCCTTCCTTCCTTCCTTCCTTCCTTCTTTCCCGGATTCTAACACCTTTTTCTCCCGGAGGAAGGATCAAACGGCGGGTCATTCCTTCCCTTCACCTTCCCTTCCCTCCCCTCCCCTCCCCTCCCCTCCCCTCCCCTCCCCTCCCTCCCCTCCTCTCCCCTCCCCTCCCCTCCCTCCCTCCCTCCCTCTCTCATTCTCTCTGTTTCTCATCCTCCCCTCTTAAGTTTTTTTCTTTCAGACTCTCTTGTAGCCCTCAGTGTCACTAACTTGACATGTAGCTTAGGATAATGTTAAACTTTCAATCCTTTTGCCTCTACCTCCCAAATGCTGAGATTTCTTATGTGCCTGGCTTTGCATTTTTCCTTCTAATACTATAAGTACAAAATAACTGGTCTTAGACAGTCTAGGAATGCAAGCAATTCAGGATATCCTCTATTGTTAGCTGGGTTGCTATGATTAGTGCCATGTTACATTGGTGGTTAGAGTTATTAGTTTGAAGATTCTTTAAGGTATGGAAAAGGAAGGAAAAACATGAAAGTAAATACCTTGAGTTCAAGCTGCTCATATGCTGATTTTTAATGGCCCAGCAGTCCTTACACTGAGCTGAAGCAGAGTGCCTAAGATGTTTCCTGTGGGGAGAAAGCAGCACCCCAGAGGCAGAAAGCCAGTGAGCCAGCCGAAAGGGGCTCTAAGGAGGCTGTGAGTTCTTATTTCGGCAACTTCACTGTAGTGATGTTGAACGGAACCCCAGCTCCAGTAGTTACAGATTCTCTCCACAGAAGTGTTGTTTGTACCATACCTATAGAATATAAAACACTTTTAAGGAAAACATTCCAAACATTTTGAACAGTATCGATTATTTGTTTCATTCAATGAAAACATTTTAATAAGGTGTTACCAGTCTGTTATTAATAAAATTGTATGTCTTTTGAAATTTCATACTCGTATTCCAGGACTCTGAGAGATTCATCTACTTACAATGTCATTTATTCCCATTGATTGCTTGTTTCTCTTGATCTGAGCAACACTTTCAGTGAGGAATAGCCCACTGCCCCGCAGGATGTGCTGGGTCCCAGTGCTTGGAGAATGTAGGAGTGAGAAAGCATTTACTTTAGGTCATCATCCCTCCACATTTTTGTCAAGTTGGATCTCTTCTTTTTTTTTTAAATAGATGTTTTAAAATTCAATTTTATATTGATCATGGTCATTAAAAAGTCTGCATAGCTTCAATCAGGGTGTTCAGTTTAGGTGTTCATGGTCAGGCCAGAGGTCTCAGAAGTTCACCTTGTGTTTTCCTTTTCATCTGAGCAAACAGAAGTCTCGCTGGTGGAGTGTTAGCCACATAGAGTTCAGTAGGCACACTGCCTCCAGGCAAGCAGAGGCTGTGATGTCCCTCAGAATTCTGATTTCACTGACTAGAGAAACGGCTTTAAAACAAAGCAGCTGTTTCTGTAACTAGCCTGTCTGTAGCTGACTGGCCTGCTACTTGAGAGCGCATGCTTCTTCCACTTATCTTTGTTTTGGGAAGAAGGGTTAGCAGGGACTAGCAGAGCCGAGTCTGAGAGTCTAGTCATCACACACGGCAGCAGCGACTTCCAAACTGTGAGACGTATTCTCCTCTAGGTTGTGTGTGCTTGAGGAGTTTCGTGTTGTTTTCACAAGTCACTTCTTGAAGCTGGTCTTCAGTGTAAATATCTGTGTGCCTTGGACCCACACTGGTTGATCTTATTGATCCAGTAAGCGCAGGTTTAAATCCCTGCTGTGATGCTAAACTGGCCCCATGGAAAGAAAGATGCTGTAAGGGGCCAGCAAGTCAACTATGAGGTTACAGCTGTCAGTCAGCGGTGTTGATGGGTAAAACTTGCCTAACTACACAAATTGATTGTCTTGAACAACAGACACCGAGGATTATTAATTACATATTGTCCAGTATATTTCTATGGAGAGACATTGCTATATCATCAAATTATGTTTGTAGAGTAGTTGTCAAAATAAAGAAAAAAATTAAATGTGGAAGCAGACCTGACCCCTCTGCTGTGCAGTCGCACAGCCATTTTGTAAAGGAGTGCCCTCATCCTCCAAATGGGATGGATGTCTTTACAGCATTCTTAATGTGCTGTTTTCCTTAGAACTTCATTTACAGTTCCCATGCTTAGCCTGTCATTTTATAGGAATTGTAAGCCCAAATAGTCTCTGTGTGGTTATGCTATATAGTCTGTGTGTGTGTGTGTGTGTGTGTGTGTGTGTGTGTGTGTATAGTCTATGTGTGTGGTTGTGTTATACAAAAGATTAAACACCTGGACTAAGGAAGGAGTTTTATTTCATCAGAAAAGCAGTTTTCAATAATTTCTGAGGACTAAGAAGCAGTGAATTAGAATGTGTAGTTATATTTCTGAACCTTCATAATCCATTGTTCTTTAGCTTTTTACTCATTTGTCTACGTTATTGCTAGTAAAATTATTGTATGATATATTGATTATATTTAATCAAGGGTCATAGTAGTTAAACTGAGGCTCAAAATTATCTCTAAGAAAAACATGGATTATATTACTGTGATTGATATGGTGATCATTTCACTTCATAGAAATTAACCTAAAGAAAGCACAGCCTAAAGGAAGACTGATTTATACATTTATGTGTCAGTTGTGTCTCGTGTAACACAGATCGTATGGTTTATTAATAACTTAATGTAAGCTAATGAGCTTCCTAAGTTATAAGAGAGGATATGTTCTCCTCTTTAGAGGAGTCACAGCTGGAGTCTGTCTCTGCATGTGCAGGGCTGGACCCCTTCCAGAGTAGAAATCTAGCCAGTTTTCAAGAAAAATCAAGTTTTGAACTTTAATGTATTTGGAACATATGCAGCAGAACATTTTCTTCCTGCCGTCTCCTGATGAACAAACTGTATAAGCATATTGGTTTCCCTGTGTGGGGAGCTCAGGTATATGCAGGACAGAGAAGCCTCCTGACTCACGGTCCCCATGTCAGTGGTGGGACCAATTTCCTCTTGGGTTCTTTAAAAATGAAAATGCTTGGCTCATTTAAATATTAGCTACTGACCGTGTACTCCAGTCCTGAATGTGGTGGCATCAGTGCAGTCCGTCCTCCAATGGCTTGTGTTCTCATGGTGTGGTGGCAGAGTGCCATGCCGATGCTATGCAGTGGTGTCCTGGAGGCAACACAACACACCACGAGAGAGAGCACCATATCTAGGGCTGGGCTGGTTTGCAGTCTGGCCCGTCGGTGGCCTGGGCGCTGTGAAGAGAACAGGAAGGCCGGTGACAATGAAGCGTTATGAGTGTGGATGGCAGGCTGACTCCAGGAGACGCTTCCAGTAGCCCCGCTTTAGCCAGAACTGGATGTTTTCAGTGGGCAAGTTTGACTAATGGTAGGAGACTCCACGGCCGAGACCCATCCCAGCATCTTGTGGAGGGAGGGTGGCGGCTGGAGTTCTGGAGGCCTGTGAACTGCATGGTGTGGTTTGAGTGGCTCTGAGCCTGATCACACTGCTGCCGTAGGCTCCGGGATGACAGATTCCATGCTAACATGGCTGAAAGTTGGATTCCTTGGAAGATCATATTTTAGTGTGGACTCTTCCAGTCTTGAGGGTGTTAGATCTTCCAAAAAGTTAGAATATTTGTCTGCTACAACTCCTTTAGCTTCCCTTTGTTGCATGGAAAGAGCTAACTTACCCCAAGTTCAAGTTCGAGTGCCTGTTCTCCGCTTTGAGTTTACCCCACTTATGTGTACTATAATGAGAACTAGTTAAGGTTTATTTATTTATTTATAACTGCCTCAATGAAAATTCAGTTGTTTTTAATGAGGGAAGACTTGCTGTACATGAGCCATGTGTTGCGCTTTGGGCCTTCTGTAATGCGTGGGTTTCTGGGATATTCTCCTGCTAGTCACATTGTCCTGATGCTTGCTGATGACATGGCGTGCAATGCTCGCAACCCCAAGCCAGCCACGGTGTTCAGCCACAAGAACATGGAGCTCAATGTGTATGGAGATGACGTGGAAGTGGACTACAGAAGCTACGAGGTGCGTTGTCAGACTGCGGAAATGCTGTCGCTGTCTTTCCGCCCCGCCTTAGCTGTCATTTAGCTTTGGTGGAACTGAGTCTGCTTTTGGGGTTCACAGTGTGGAAGTAGTGACACATGGATAAAACCCTGAATGCATAAAGTCAAGGACACTGATGTCAACTTTTTTTTTTTTTAGCAGGAAATGCTTGGTTTTCATACTTGATCTAAAATGTCAAGTTCAGTAATTTTATTTGATATACAGATTGTGGGAAACCCCATGATTAATGAGAACTCTTCCTATTGCCCACTGGTGGGCTTTGTCCAGTCTGTAGCTGTGGGCCTTCTGTGCCCCAAAACAGAGTTGTAAACCTACCGAACCATTTTGAGATCTTTTTCTTTTGTGATTTCTTTTTAAACTTGATTGTGTGGTTCCCAGGCATGACTTTGGAGATGGCAGATGCCTTAGTGTAAAGGTCAGGCGCACCTGTTTGACATGACACCACCTCAGATAAGCTTCTACAATTTTACACTTACCCAATTAAAATTAATATGCAAGCTAAGAATGGCATTATACTATATTTCTTTCTTAGAAACAGCTTTTAATAGTTCAAGGCTGTTTGAAATTTGAAGCCAAGTCCACTGAGAGTAGGAGACCGTCTCTCGTGCAGAATCCCCTCTCGTCAGCTGTCAGGGCACCTGTCCCAGCCTGCAGGTCCTTCAAAGTCACATCCTCTGTCTGTGTGTCTTCCATCCAGTGAGACTCACATATAGCTGCTCAGAAATGCTCTGTGGAGTGAATGTGTATGTATGTTTGCCTTCTTACTTATTTGGTCATTTGAAAATGTAGAAACATTCCCCACCTTGTTAGCCAATAAGATTCTATTAAAACAATCAGCATTTTGCTGTATTCTGGGAAAGACTGTGCATGTGTGTTCATAATGTTTCCCACTCATGATCTAGGGGAAAAGCCATGGAAAAAGCTGACTGGATTTTCTGCTTTTGAAATTAAGTATGGACAATATATGACTTAGCTGTCAACTTTTAATTCGTATTTTTTCCCCTACAACTTTAAACATACCTCTGAAGAGCTCCAGACACCTAGAAACCCCAACTGGGGAGATCTAAGTGTGTTGGCAGTAGGAGAGATTCCCATGGAAATCTAAGTGATGCAGTGCATCCAAAATTAAAAATACATAATTTTGCAGGGGTGGTGGTGGTCATGGCACTGTCTTCGTGTGTGATTAACCTGTAATTGACTGAATGGTGACATAGATTAGCTGCATGATTAACTAGTTATTCGTGTTTGTATTTCATGTCCTCCCAAAGAATTGCTTATATAAATAAGTCAGTAAACTTGAACACATAATATTTAAAATTCTAAATTGGGAGTTAAATTATTTTGCTCCAGTGAAGCTTTTCTTTGTTAGTCTTTAGTACTAAGGCACTTTTCTAGGTTGTGTCTTGCTGCGTCCCCAGTCTGGCTTTGAGGTTACGCTCAGGTCATAGGCACACAGCCCACCCATCCCCCGTGCTGGGTCATAGGCACCCCCCCCCCACACACACACCTATCCCCCGTGCTGGGTCATAGGCACACATCCACCCATCCCCCATGCTGGGTCATAGGCATACACACACCCATCCCCTGTGCTGGGTCATAGGCACACACACACACACACACACACACACACACACACCCATCCCCTATGCTGGGTCATAGGCACACACACACACACACACACACACACACACACACACACACCCATCCCCCGTGCTGGGTCATAGGCGCACACACACACCAGGCCATCTTTTACTTTTAGGAGCAAAGCCATGTGGAGGTGCGTGCTTAGCTTAGTAATCTAAAAGAATTGCACTGTAGTTTGTTTTCTGTTTCATTTTTAATTTATGCTGAGTAATAGATAGATAGGAGGAATGTTTTTAATTTCAGGTTCAATTTTATCAAATTGCTCTTGTTTTGAAAAACATATTTTTATTTTTTCAGGTAACTGTGGAGAACTTTTTGCGGGTATTAACCGGGAGGGTGCCACCTAGTACTCCTCGTTCAAAGCGTCTTCTCTCCGATGACAGAAGCAATATTCTTATTTATATGACAGGTATTTCAGAATTAAAGATCTGTAGTCGATAATGTTGAAACCCGCTGGAGCGGAACCCCGTGGACAAATGCTGAAGTTTAACTTAGCTAAAGTAGCATGATATGCGGTCGTTTATTCCCATGACACAGGGCTACTTGAAATGATACCTAATGGGGTGTGGGTTGAGGATCTTTATTCTAGAATCTGAAACTGTTGCTGGCCTGTTTAAATGTCACAAGTGGAAAAATTCCCATCTAACATCATGTGACTGGTGGGAGTCAAAACACAGGCCCACTGAAAGCGGACAAAGTCACTACAGACTCTGTGCATAAGAAACATGAGTTAGTTTCATGTCTACACCTGGGTCCTGGCCCAGAATGTCTATAAATTGTTCAGCGGTCCTCCTGGTCCCTCATTGTGGAGGACATTGCATGATGTTCCCTTTGTGTTGGTTCCCTGCTCTGCAGAGCTCTTCTGCTAGGTCCCTTTTCCTCAGTCTCCTGCCACCTTGCCCCATTTCCCGTGTTGGCCTCTTGTTGGTCGTCCTGCTCAAGGACTTAATAGAAGCTGCAGACCTGTCCCTTCTCCGCTGAACAATTTATAGTCCCCAGTGCTACTGCCTTAGGATTAGCGTAGGATAGAGCTCAGGCTTCAGACTCGGACTCAGCCTGACATCCTTTGTTCTGGTCGGGGTGAGGCTCATGAAACTGTGTGGTGAGCATGGTCCCCAGTGTTCCCGTTTGTAGGCTAGCTTCAGTTAGTGTACTAGACTACACACATTACAGATTTTACATTTCTTTTCTGGATTTGTTACCATTTCCTTGAAGATAACTCCAGCCATGAAGGAATTCAGTAGTTTTAACAGAGCCTGGCAGCCTGCTCTCCTGGGTTCTGCTGCTTGTTTAGGGAGCGTGGCTTTGAGGGCCCCGTTGTCTCTGTGTGTTTTCATCTTCTGCCCTGCTTTCCACAGTCTAGTGGTTGTGGAGTGGAGAGATAAGCGAGCTCGTAGCTTAAACATTCATGTCCACTGTTTTACAGGGAAAGGTGCTGAAGTCTGAAACAGTGGAATAGCTGATAATTAGGATACTAAATAATAAAAGCTGGTGTATTTGCGGCTCTGCACACCATGAACTAACGGTAGAGCTGGTGTATTTGCGGCTCTGCACACCATGAACTGTCTTCAGTCCCCACGTTTCCCCTTCAGCAGCCGGTGATTTCGGTGACTTCAGTGATTTTGGTGCTGCTCCCCAGAGCCTCCATGCAGAGTTGTGCAGCTCTTGCTGTGCACACAGCGCTTGGCTTGGTCTGAGTGGCAGCTGCAGTCTAGTGTGTTTTGACTGACTTGTGTGCCCTGCTGAAGGGATGTCTCGTGGGAAGGGGAAATACACCTTACCCGCAGAGCTCACATGTCACTGGGCCGGAACTGACCTAGGCCTTTCCTCCCTCACTGTGGAGAGGAGGGCACCTTAATAGTCTGCACAAGGGGCTGTGCAAGCCGGGAGCACTCCACTGTGTGCAGAGGAGAATGAGGCAGAGATTAAGTTATTTACCTAAAATAGCACAGGCGGTAAGTGGCACAGCAAGGGTCTGCATCCAGACAGACCAGCTCTTTGATGTCACCACCCCCGGCCAGCTCTAATGCATTGTGCTTAGTGGTCAGGGATGCAGACATCAGTTTTAGCTGAGAACTGCGCTTCCTAGTCATAATAGCGTGGAGCATACACTGAAGGGACAGCACAGCAGGGACTGGGCGGTGTTCTTAGTGCCTTTCTCACCAAAATGCAACACATTTATATGGATGAGATAAACTTCAGACGTACTAGTGGAGACCAGTGGAGTTATATAATTGAATAATAGAAAACCTTAAAGAATTATATGAACTGCTCTTGCGCAGTCCAGGCATTCTTTGTTTAGTTGATGGGGAAATTGAAGCTGTTTTCCAGTCTGTATTTTAGGTAGGAAAGTAGTATTAAAGCATCGCAAGAAAGGATGTACTGTGTATATCTGTGTGCTTTTATTACTGCGTGTTTCTGTATGTGCCAGGAAATATGTCAGTGTTGTCTTTTTGACTTTCTACAAGGTCATGGGGGAAATGGTTTCTTGAAATTCCAAGATTCTGAAGAAATCACCAACATAGAGCTTGCGGATGCTTTCGAGCAGATGTGGCAGAAAAGACGGTAATTAGCACCTCCCCACTCTATTCCTTACTATCTCCTGCTCTTTCCCACAGTGTGAGGGTTGAACCAGGGCTCGTGCACACTGGGCAAGTGCTCTAGCCGGGGCTACACACAGAGACCAAACAAATGATGCACTACTATCAACTTCCTGTGGGAGATGTGTGATTATTTTACATGATTTTAACTTGCCCTAATCACTTCTTTTACTGTAAAATTGATATTTATTATTTCATTGAATAGTACTTTGTGAAAGGAAAATTCAGTTTTTAACATGAATGAGTTGACTTGAAACACTTTTCATTTATTTGTTTATTTAGTGTGTGTATGTGTGCATCTGTGTACACGCACATGTGTGCACGTGTGTATATGTGTGCACATACATATATGTGTGCCTGTGTGTGCATACACCCTATTGTGCATGTAAAGGTTAGAAGGGAACTTGGGGGAGTTGGTTCCGTCCTTTCTCTATGTGGGTTGTGGGGACTGAACTCAGGCTGTAGGTCTTGGCCTTTCTCACGGAGCCCTCCAACTGCCCTGGATTGACTTTAAGGTCACATCTCCTGCTGTGTAGCTGGTGTGTTCTTGCCACGCCCACTCCCACAGCGTGTGTTTGAGGCAGAGTCTCACTGTGTCACCCGGACTGCCCTTAACCTCACAATCCTCCTGCTTCAGCTTCCCGAGTCTCTGAGTCACAGATGTGTGCCACTAAACTAAACTTGTTCATTATGCTTGATTCAGCCTCACTCAGAGTTTCAGAGCACAGGAGACGTAGCCAGATTCTTTGCCGGGATACACGTGGACCGCCTCTAGTTCAGCTCCTGGCGTCCTCTGGAACCTGACGAGCACAGACTTTCCTGTCTGTTTCTGTTGGCATGGTGACCTTCTGAGCCCCAGCTCACGGTCCACCCAGAGCACGCTGGGACTTCCCAAGGCTGCAGCTCCAAACTGTTCCACACTTGGACACGTCACGTGTAATCCAGCAGTGACTCCACCTCTCAGTGGCAGTGTGATTGTTGCTAGGCTGCAGCTACTTGGCAAGCACATTCAGGGAGGAGAGGCTCACTCTGGCCCACAGTCTGGAAGGAAAAGTCCATCTGTTTAAGAAGACACAGTGAACAGGGAGAGTCTGATGCTGTTGTCAGGGAGCTTGTGGTTGGCTCCTTCACATCCCGGAGGTTGAAAAAGCAGAGACAGGAAGCCAGGACCACGAACCTGTGAGGGTTGCGCTTCCAGCTGGTTGCCCTTTGCTGAGAGGCTATGGGACCCTTGGGACTGTGCCTGCGCTCTCTGGGGAGGACTGTGAGGGGGATGGCCGGGGCTTTCAGATCCTGAACTACAGAGGTGTGACCATGTCACAGGCTCCTGCCACCATGGATGGAGCGAGTCAACCCCTGTGCCTTCCTTCTGATGGAGTGGAACTGTGAGCTAAAACAGACACCCTTAAGTTGTGTCTGTTGGGACTTTACCCCAGGGGTGCCAGCAGTGGCGCAGACACCAGGCCTGTCTCAGTGTGTCTGCAGTGCTTGCTTCTCCAGCCGTTCTGGGCATCGTTTGAGTGTGGTGACTGAGCCATACACGCATGTGTGTGAAATAAGAGCATCAGCAGAGCATATAGCCTCATATGTGCTCATATACAGAGTTAAAGCTCTGTGTGTATGTGTTAAGTTTCCAAGAAAACCCGTATGTCAAGAGGTTCTTAAATATTTGAGCTCTGAATTGTGTGGCCAAGAGGAGAGGGCAGGCATATGGAGACAGCTGCCTTGAGACATAACCTCTGTCCCTTTTGGAGTGCTCTCATGAGTAGAATTCTTTTACCTTTCAGCTAATAGGTGACTCAGGTTTACATTGCTGAATCATTGGAGGGATATTAGTGTATAGCTAACAGCATGATTCGGATTTTCCCCTTGTCTTTCAGCTACAATGAGCTGCTGTTTATTATTGATACTTGCCAAGGCGCATCCATGTACGAGCGGTTTTATTCCCCTAACATCATGGCCTTGGCTAGCAGCCAAGTGGGGGAGGATTCGCTGTCTGTGAGTATTTTCCCTTTACTCCACGTGTTTTATGAGTCTGCGTGCTGTTGTTAGACGTAATAAACAGGAAGTTTTGATATTTCAAACAATTTGTCGGGATGATCCTGTGTGATGAGTGCTCCCCCCTCTCGCAGCACCAGCCAGACCCTGCAGTCGGAGTCCATCTTATGGACAGGTACACGTTCTACGTCTTGGAGTTTTTGGAAGAGATTAATCCAGCTAGCCAAACTAACATGAATGACCTTGTAAGTATTCTATTGATTTTATTTCACATATTGGTGTGCTAGCTTTCATGTGGTTCTTGAGGTCTGTTCTTCCCAGGATTCCAGTAGGTGCTGTGCTTGCATCATGGTGTGTCCTTTTGAACTTCAAAATTATGTTTATCTGTCTATGTGGGTGTGTATGTGTGCATGTGTGTATACATATGCATGTGTGTGCGTATATGTGCATGTGTGCATATATGTGCATGTGTGTGCATATGTGCATGTGCAGGGGCCAGAGGACAACTTGAGGGAGTCAGTAGGTTATGTCCTATGTAGGTCCTCTGGATGGAACTCGGGTCTTCAGGTTTGGTGGCGTGTGCCCTTACCTGCTAGGCCGTCTTGTTGTCTCCCAGTATAACCTTTAGCACACGGGGCCACCAGCTTTAACCCACTCACCCTCTATTCCTGGGTCCTTGACTGCTGGGAGCAGTGAGACCCCAGATCCTGAATTTCTTGTAATCCCCTGATCTGAGTTCCTACAGCTGTTCTGAGCACGAGACCTTCACGAGTTCCTGATGGCAGGAGAGTGGTTTCTGGTGGTTTTGGCTGGGGCGTGGCTATCTCTATATAATCTGCCCCTGAACACAATAAATGGGGCATACTTGGGGAATTCAAGGATGACCCGTGTTGCTGTCTGTCTGTATGTGTTTGTGTATTTTAACCTCCTGCCCCTTGCCCGAATTTCGCTGGAGCCTCCAATTGCCGAAATCTCGGTGGAGACATCCAATTGCCGCGCACCGCGTCCCCTGTGTCTGCCTTAGGTGCGCTTTTACCAAGTTACTGAGCTTTGGGCAAGGGGCTGGAGGTTAAAAAACACAGACACACACAGACAGAAAGACAGCGACACGGGTCATCCTTGAATTCCCCAGATTATTGTGTTCAGGGGCAGATTATATAGAGATAGCCATGCCCCACCAGAAACTACTCTGCTGCCATCAGGAACTCCTGAAGGTCTCGTGCTCAGAGCAGCTGTAGGCACTCAGATCAGGGGATTACAAGAAATTCAGGATCTGGGGTCTCACTGCTCCCAACACTTGACTGTTTTGTTTCTCTTACCTGCTGGGTATATTTTAAAAGCCATCTGTTCACCTTTTGAAGTTCTCCCCATTCTGAGTGAGTTTAGTCGGGCTGTACTCTTCTAGGAAGGCCACCTGAGCTCTTCCTTGGATTTTATTTTACTCTCAGAGCTTCCATAGAACTTAATTTCTCTCTTGTAACATTTGCCAGTCTGTCTTTTGTTGATTTCAGGCATTGAGCGAAGTCTTTGTCATTTGACTAGAAGCTCTTGGAAGCTAGAGCCCTTTCCTTACGTAGTTTTATAGCCTATAACTTCTAGTGGAGTCTCTCAGCATAGCTTGAATTTAATTAAAATCCCCCTCTTTCCTGTGCTGTGCCCTTTCAGTCAAAGCAGCTTGAAGCTGCTGAGTTGGCAAAGCGAGAAGCTGCAGAGGGCCGTTATGTGATGACGTCGCTCTCTCCACCTGCTTACACTGTGTTCATTCATCTGCACACAGTGGTCCGGCCCTCCTGTCCTGCCCTCCCAGTGCCCATGCCCTGCTAGCACTGGGGCCCCTGGCTCAGGATGTTCCTTCTCTGTTTGATACATGTGGTCACTGGCTGTGCACACGGGCAGACACAGCTTCTGCTTTCCTGGACTCAGGAACAGGGGTGACCGAGCAGATGGCTCTGTCCTTACCCTCAACCCAGCAGCTCTGCACTGGCCCTCACCGAGCAGAATCCCTTCAAATGGGTTGTCAGTATTGACAGAATCCTGCCAAATTCTAGAGCTGCTGCTGTGGGCTGCCAGGTGGGACAGGAATTCTCGCTAACACCAGTTTGAAGATATGTGTGCTGATGCTCGTTAAGTCCTGATAGGGGCTTGAATATTAACACAAACTTTTTGTAATGCTAATTTCACTTTTTAAAAAAATCTATTTTATATCCCAACCACAATCTTCTCTCCCTCTTCTCCTCCCACTCCCTCCCCCTTCTCTTTGCCCCCTTACCCACCCTTTCTCTGTGTTTGCTCAGACAAGGGCAGGCCTCAGCATGTCTTGTCAAATTGCCATAAGACCAAGCACCTCCCCTGTATTCAGTCTGGGAGAGACAATCCAGTGTGAGGAATGGGTTTCTGAAAGCCAGTAAAGCACCTGGGGCAGCCCTTGCTCCCAATACTAGGAGTCCCATGAAACATGATTAATAAAAACTTAGAGAGAGAAATTGGGGTTTAACCTGAAAACCCAAAAAGCAGCCAGCCACTGGCTTTTACCTTGACCTCAGTCTAAAAATAGTGATCCTGCCTCCAGGAATCTCAGAATGAGACTACGTCCAAGAGCTGTTTCCTCCTGTTTTACATTCCTCTGTAGGGCTGGGATTAAAGGCATGCACTGCCATGTTTCTATGGCATACTAGTGTGGCTTCTGGGATTAAAGGTGAATGTTATCATTGCCTGGTCTGTTTTACTTTCTGAACCTCAGGCAAGCTTTATTTATTACAATACAATTGAAAGGCCCTCCAGTCCCACCCGTGGACGAGCTGTGCAGAGCCCAGGCCAGGCCCATGCTGGCTCCTTGGTTGTCGGTTCTGACTCTGAGCTCCCATGAGTCAGGCTAGCCATTTCTGCAGATTTTCCTGTGATGTCCCTGCGCCCTGCTAATTTCACTTGTCAGTAGGCAGAAGCACCACCTTGTTTCTCTCTCTTATGAAAACATGCTTTCTCTCGACTTCCGCTGTCACAGAGCCTGAGCACAGCATCTCCTATGGCCGCTTAGCTTGCATGGGAGTGCAACACACATTTATTCCGAGAAGAAAATGCATCACCTTGTTTACAATGCTTATTTTTAAAATCTTTTTTATTTTATTTTTTTTCATTTTTTTGAGAAGGGTTTCTCTTTCTACCAGTTCTAGTTGTCCTGGAACTTGCTTTGTAGACCAGGCTGGCCTCAAACTCACAGAGATCCCCCTGCCTCTGTCCTAAATCCTGGGATTAAAGGCATGCACCACTACCACACAGCCTAATTTTAAAATCTTATTCTTAGTTTTTGGAATGCATGGCATGCCATCTCAAAAGTTTAAAATATGTATTGTTCTTTGATTTCTAATTTAAAAAATATTTTTCCCATTGAAATTATGAGAAAGGAGACTTTTAATTGACTGCAGTATACACACACACATATAATCTATCAGTCATCTCTTTATCCACACTACTCATTAATATTTTACCTTGGTTTCTCACCTCCATTTGAATTCATTGATGACTAATGTCTTTCAATAAGAACGATCCCTAAGTACCAGGTGTGGTTTTACACACCTTTAATTCCAGCACTCAGGAGGCAGAGGCAGGTGGATCCCTGTGAGTTTGAGGTTAGCCTGGTCTACAGAGTGAGTTCCAGGACAGCCAGGCCTATATATAGAGACCCTGTGTCATGCACACAAAATAATGTGTAAAGTGATCCATAAGAACTTACAACGATTTGCTCTATCTCTAGGTCATAATAGCACTTGTTTAGTGTTCTGTTGTCTAGAGATACAGAGTACAGTTTGCCAAAGGACTGTGGTCGTAGGACTGACTGTGTTGGCGCTGTAGGAGCAATTGAATATCTGCCCCCTTAATAGTACACTGTACCGCTGGAGTCTGTGTTTTCCGATTTCAGTCTTTAGAAGGTGACTGTGTGAACTCTTGTAGACACTACTTTTCTTTTCCCAGTGAGTGAGCATGTATCTGTCTTGCTAATCACTAGTGTGGAGTGTCACAGGTAAGATTAACACAGAAATCACCGTGACATCTGTGAGTGGAGAAGTCTGGTTTTCACCTGCGTCTCTGGAACACTAGCATGTCTGGGGGATGCTTCCGCGGTTAAGCTAAGTTAGTTTCACAGCAGTAGAGGTGTGCTGTACATGGCCACACTTCGCCTTCCTGGAGGCGCTTGGACTCTGTAATCTTCTTTACGTATTAGACTGCTGTGGCTCATTTTCCTTGACTACTGTGTTAGTCAGATCAGTTCCCTTATAGCATCTTCTGCTGTCCATAGGCTTCCTTCTGAGATCAGGCACTGCAATAGGAAGGAAATGCTAGTTTTACCCAGGGCCTTATCTGTATAATACACTTCCGTCTAATGCACTGCTTTATGTAATCAAAGCTGTTTGTGTATGTGCTTATCACATTACTAATACTGTTATTATTTTCAGTTTCAAGTTTGTCCCAAAAGTCTCTGTGTATCTACTCCTGGACATCGTACTGACCTTTTCCAGCGCGATCCTAAACATGTCCTGATAACCGATTTCTTTGGGAGTGTGCGGAAAGTGGAGATCACAGCAGAGACCATCAGCCTGCCGCGGGACCCGCAAGCCGTGGAGAGCAGGTATTCATCTCAGCTGTTGTCATCATGGTCTGTGAATTTTATGAAACGCACTGGGCGGTGACGGTGTTTGTGAGTAGCGTGAGCTCCTCGCTGGTCCCCACCCTTCACAGGCTGTGTGCTCTTCAGGTCATGGACAGACACTGTCAGCATGGCCAGGAAACTGGTTGTGCTCGGATTGGGATGGCTTAAAGTACAGTGCTGGTCACATTGCAGTGTGCGATGTGCTAAGGCTTGAGATGCCAACAGCAGGCAGTCAGCCTTAGGTTGCTGCTGGGAGAGAGGCAGAAGACAGACGTAGCTAAGGCTCCAGGGCCTTCCCAGATCACCGGGGCAGCTGGCACTGTTTCAGGGATTTCTAGTTACTGTATGGAAAGTGACAGAAACAAGTTAAAAATGCCAGGGGGACTTCTTGTGAGGACTTAGGTAGGAGCTCAGTTCTTGATCTGCAGTTCAAAGTCTTAAGTTGTTTTTTTTTTCTTTTCCAATTTGTTATGGCTGTTGACTTATAAAACTGTGAAGGCTGCAGATAAGAGCAACAGAAATAACAATTTTATTGATTTTTTTAGATAGTAGCTTTAAAATTACTTTTGTAAAAATTGCTAAGCTACACTTTAATAAACTATGAGATTATTTAATACATGAGCATTTTCTTTTACCAGATTAGTTTTAAAATTTCCCTGACTTTAAACCTGTGAAAGTCTGTTCACTCCCATTTAGCCCCCTGAACACTGATATAAGCTCCCTTGGGGACAAGGACATTTTTGTCCCTTTCCTCTCTCTCCCAATGCTGAACTGTGTAAATTGTAACTGGATGCTGAAGGGGATTGCAGTGGGATCGTGGGAAGTTTTGTTATATATTCTGGAAGAGTGGATTTTTCCTTTTTCAGTTTTCCCTGTCTATTTGTTTGAAAGCAAAATTCTTAATGCTGACAATAGTCACAGTTTGTATTTAAGGATAAAACTAAGTTTTGCAATTGCATTCCAAAGTCTGTTGGCTTAGTGCGCCCTCTAGTGTTTGCAAGTAAGTTTTATTTAGGGTGTTGCTCTTTACCGGTTGACTCTATAATGATCAGTATAAGCAGGGCATAGTGGTGCGCACTGCTGTCCCCTCCCTCCCATCTGTTTGAAAGGCTCAGGCAGGAAGACTGCACCCAAGAATTAGCTGTCCCGTGCAGCATAGCGAGACCTCTCTCAAAAACATGGCTGGTACATTCATTCAGCTAACATGAGAATTCTGTTCCTGTTTTGCTCCAGGAGCGTGTACGTGTAAGAACAGGTATTACTATGTGCAGATGCTATTCACATGCAGAGATGACTGCATCCTATGCAGAGAAAAGTCTGTCCATCAGAAAGCAGATATCACAGAAAACCATTTTGTGATGGACATTTTTTGATATGCTGTATATTTACTTTTTCAAATTTCAGACCAGCAGTGTTAATACAGCATTACTAAAAATGCTGGGTGCATTTTGAAAAACACAGCACATAGTGGAAACAGTGCATTATTACTGGTTCAGATTGGCTTTTTTATATTTCTGTGTAGTCTCAGCATACACCTGTAATCATATAGACTGCAATCATTAGAATGTAAAACTAATTGGAATAGCTGCGAGAAGCAGAACCTTGATGTTTTCTGAAACTTAGGCGTGGTAAGGTGATGTCATGGAGCGCAGTGAGTGGAGGAGTCGGTTCACTTCCCTTAGATGCTGTGTTTGCCTTTGTGCTGATACCTTATTTGTGAAATTCATGAATGTTGACCATGGCGATAGTTTTTCATTAAAAAGATATATCATATAAACATATGGAAGCTTCAAAGAATAAAAGTATTATGAAACAAAGGATAGTTTACTTAAGAATGCCTTTTAATGTATTTTTAGGATTTTGACAGATACATACAATTGAACAACCATTTTAGTCTCTGATGCTGAGTACTTTATGACTGCTCTCGCAGACACCTTGACTGTTCTAGGCCCGTGGCTGGCCTTTGGTAGGCCAGCACGTCTGTGGAGGGGGCACCCTAGCACTTTTGATTCTGGCTCTGACCCTGGTTAGCATGTTTGTACCTGCATTGTTGTGGGAGCGGCACCTTCTGATGGCTTGCCCACAAACTGTCCACTTACTAACCGAAGGGTATCTCTCCCTATCCCAGATTTTGGAAATTATTTAGAAGTAAATGCTATATACATTTTCATGTAGGTGGTAAGATTTCTTTCATCTGATCCCGGGAGCTACAGGCTTGACGTGGTAGGAAACGCTCAGCTGCTTTCCCAGGTCGCTGTCACTTTGTCGTCCCACAGTGGTCACTCCCCACACCCTTGTTCCTGGCCTTTCCTTTTAGCTCTTGTGGGTAGTAATAGCTCATGGTGGTCCTAATCTGCATATTTAATGACTAAAGATGCTGAGCACAGTTTTATTTACTGGCCATCAATACATCTTTCATAAAGTATCTTTTGCTCATTTTTAAAATGCCGATTTGTTTCCTCCTTAGATGACGACACTTCTCTGTATGTTCTGGATGCAGGTACTTTTTCAGATCCATGGACCACAAAATGGTTTTTCTAGGTTGTGATTTTCCTCTCATTTTGCTTCACTGTGGTTGGTTTATCAATTTGCTCCATGCTTAGTGGGTGCTGAGAGTCACTCTTCGCCTAACCTAAAGCCACAGGGACTTTTGGAAGTTTATGGCTCCCAGTTTATGACCGAATCTCTGGTCCATTTTCAGTCAGTCTGTGAGGACGGCGTGAGTAGTGGTTGACATTCGTTTTGCTCATGAGTCAGCTTGTTGGTGTCTTGAAGAAGCCCGCTGGGGTTTTGAACAGTCTCTTGACTCTGTTCATTTGGGGAGTGTGGCTAGCAACAGTGGGTTCTACCATCTGCGAACGTACCCCAACAGTCATTTGGATAGCTATTATCTAGGTTGGTTGTACAGTTTAGTTTTCTGATGATCCCTTGTTTTGGGGGTCATATTGACTCTGGTGTTGCTGAATCAAACCCCTCAGAAACTCCAGAAGATTTCTCTTTTGACCAGATACAGACGGCGTGACTGCACAGTCACTCATGCAAGCGACTGCTATATCTATAATTCACCACGTGTGTTCCAGCAAACGTATTTACAGAGATCAAGTCAGAAGTCAGGGATGTCTTTCATGGAGACACCCGAGTGTCGGGTACACTCTGTAATCGCACTGCTCCCTGCACGCTGCTCGTAGTGACTGGGTTAGACTGTGGCGCTTCACCGTAGGACGGGTGAGATGCTCCAGTCACCACTGACAGGGTTGGTCCCTGACGTGCACACGGGTCTCTGGTGGCTTATGTATTTGCTCACTGTGGGTAGAGATGGAGAGGGAGAGAGAGAGGGAGAGGGAGATAGAGATAGAGATGTAGAGTTCCGTCTTACTCGGCCATCTGTTTAATCATCCTAGGACAGTTTGCCACTTTAGTTCTCTCAGGTTCTGTTAGAATGGTGCATGAGGAATAGGGGTTTTGTTTGATTTATTCACTCACAGAACTAATATTAAAGTTATCCATTTTGTCATTTTGCAAACATAAAATTCTTTTTTAAAAAAATATTTATTAATTATGTATACAATATTCTGTCTATATGTCTGCAGGCCAGAAGAGGGCACCAGACCTCATTACAGATGGTTGTGAGCCACCATGTGGTTGCTGGGAATTGAACTCAGGACCTTTAGAAGAGCAGGCAATGCTCTTAACCTCTGAGCCATCTCTCCAGCCCCAAACATAAAATTCTTATAACTTCAAAACGCATTCCTCGTTTCATAAACTTTTTAGTAATTTATTTACCACGTACAGAGAACTAAAGCCCACATGGGATTGCCTTGAGACTTCTGAGACAGTAGTGTGCGTGTGAACAGTGCAGCTCCGTGTGGCTGTTTCTCTTCCTGGAAGTTCAGCGTGAGCAAGGGGAAGTGGCAAATACCCTGTGTGCCAGAGTTACAGACTCCATGATTAACATTTCAGACTATGTCAGAGCAAGCTGCATTTTCTTAGAGCATTAAATGTTGAGCATTAAAAATGTGAAATTGTGCCGGGCGGTGGTGGCGCATGCCTTTAATCCCAGCACTCGGGAGGCAGAGGCAGGCGGATCTCTGAGTTCGAGGCCAGCCTGGTCTACAAGAGCTAGTTCCAGGACAGGCTCTAGAAACTACAGGGAAACCCTGTCTCGAAAAACCAAAAAAAAAAAAAAAAATATGAAATTGTGTTCAATCTAAAATGGTGTGATTGCTTATATATCACTGGCATCTGTCCATGAGTGATCAGAGGGTGAGTGTCTGATTTAATCACAAGATCGCTAATGTTTCTTTCAGAGTTTTGCCTCTGTTTCCTGACACTCCTAATTGTCATATTAATTATAGTACTGCTTCATCCCAGTAAGTTAAGCCTGGGTTAATTTTTTCCTTCATGATGTAGGGAATATTACAGCTTAATTACCACCCAAAGTCTGTTCCTGGATGCAAACCCCCAGCACTCGCTCACCAGCTGCATAACCAGGGGAAGACTGCGCCAGCTCTTCTTAGTCTCAGTGGCTCTGTCTCATATGGTCTCTAAAGAGTTAGCTTTGCCCGTGCTTACAGAGCCAAAAGCAAGAACTGTGCTTCACACATAGATAAGTCGCCTGGTCGTGTTAGCATTGAGAGACTGATCACAGGCATCAACAGAGAGGAACTGTGGCTGCAGTGGTGGCTGTGCCCCATTCTGCTGTTTGTTTGACCGTCTGATCTGCTGATGGTGATGCCATCTGGTCATTTCCTGTTTGAGAACTGGGTTCTTTGCGCCACAAGATGGCAGCAGTATTTCGTGTTTTTGTATGAGTACCAGACCTTTCCAAAAGTACCGGAGATTGAGGTAGACTGGAGCTTTAAATAAAATGATGCTTCCATCCTCACCTTGCTGAAGACAGCAAGACTCTTGATACCGAGTTATCTGTTCAGAAAATAATGGTAGGATGTCTTCGTGTGTAAATTGGTTGCCATAAGAAGCCTAGCAATACACATAATTTTTCTTGTATGAAAGCTTTATCTATCGGATACTTTGGAATCACCACATTTTAGCAGCTTTTAATATATTACTTTGTGTATTTGTTAATTACTTGAAAAAGAAATTGGAGGTCAAAAATCATAGGATGTTTGTTTGAGGACTGTTTGTTATTATTTAATAAATAATAAATGATCTTTAATCTTTAACTTTAAAAGCAGATTGGAATTTTAAAGAGTTCACTTTATAAGATAAGTACTGGGAATACAGTCTTTAGGAGATGCAAGAGGCAGAAGCGAGAATAACAATAACAACAGCAATAATAATAAAATAATAATAATATCAATTTGTAACCGCAGTTTAGGAAATGAGATAGTAGTGTGCCTTTTCACCAGGTCTCAGGCTGGCACCGCCTGACCTGTTTTGGTGCTAGGAGCCCCCGAGGCTGCATGGCACAGGGAAGGCATGGCGAGAGCAGCACTTTGTTCTACTCGTTTGCTTTCCGTCTTCAGACACCACCTTCTTTAGGCTCCCTTCAGCTCAGGCATTTGGTCTGAGAAATGTGGTTTACTTTGCACCTTTAGAGTGTTGGGATGATGATGCATACAGCAGGCATACTTCCTGTCTAAAGCTCCTGCCCCCTCTCTCCCTCAGTGTGAGGTGCAGTGTGGTGTTAGCCTCTTGCCTGGTCCCGGAAGCTTCACTTTTATCAACATGCCACACACTGCCCAAGCTGACGGGAGGCACTGTGGTTTTGTGCTGCTTTAAAAGTATTTTAGGAGCTGGGGAGGTGGCTCAGTGAGGTGTGGCCCGTGCAAGCAAGACCTGAGTTTAGATACCCAGCACTCAAGTAAAAGCCCTGTGTGCCTGAGCATAGCTGTACCCCAGCACTTGGGGGGTGCGGGTTATAGAGACAAGAGGATTGTGCACTTCAGCCACCCTGACAGGAAAACAAACAGCCAGGCTCAGAGAGAGAGTCTGGGGGACACAGCAGGAGACCCAGTGTTGCCTCAGTCAGCTGCCCATGTGCAGAGGGACACCCCACCCTTCACCCCACACACACAGTGGAGGGGTGTAGCTCGGTGTCTGAGGACCTGCCCAGTGTTCACAATGCCTGTGTTCCAACCCCAGCACACAGGAAACAGAAGGCGAACAACTCTTATCCAGGACTGCATGCTCATATCTGTCCTTATCTTACTTGTATCCAAGTCACGTCTTAAAGCTTTTAGTTCCTTATTGTAGCTTATCAGATTTTAACAATAAAAATTTTGATATTCATGATCAGCTACCTATGAGCTGCACTGTGCGAGGAGAGAGGAACCTGGCCACACAAAGGGCTCGGGGGTCTTTTTTTGGTGGTATTTTTCGCAGTCGGAAGCACTGCATCTGCTTCCCCGCCTGATGGGCTCTTGTCCCTGTGGAACCCTAACCTAATAAACCCGTGCGCCTGCAAGTCGCCTTGGCCATGGCGTTCTGTCCTGGCAACCACACGGTGTCCTTTGCTCAGCGCGATGAATTGAGGGCCCAGTCCACTGAACCTTTGTCTCGGGGAATATTCTAATGAAATGCTCGAAAATGGCATTGACTGACATCCTTTTAACCTCAGAAGAACCCTTTCTGTCCTTACCCAGTGGCCTCGGCTTCCAGTGTTGCGCGTTTTCCATCACAGTTTCCCAAGAAGTGAATAATAAGCAAACTAATGGATGCCGGAGCCCTTAGGCCGCCACCCTGGCCTCGCTAACTCGTCACGCGGGCGGGGACTAAGTGGGAAGTGGCGGATCCATTTTCCCACCATCACACGGTGCTGTCTCTGCCTGTAGTGTGAAGTGTTTTCTCTGCATTTTCTTCTGTTGGTTTCAGAGTTTCCCATCTTCCGTTAAGTCTTTGGTCCGTTCTGAGTAAAGAATTGCGTGAGGTTGAGAAAGATAGTTCCTGTTTCATGTTCCAGTATCGGGATGTCTACTCCCTGTACTATGGATGGGAGTTGCTTTTTCCAGCGTTTTTGACCCTTTATCATCGATTTGGCTGCTGTGCTGGAGTATATTTTTGGATCCTCTGCTCTACTCATTGATCTATGTGTCTGTTTGTGCTACTGCCCTGCTTTGTCCCTATGGTCTGTCTATAGTGCGACTTGAGGGCAGGTATCGTGATGCCCAGCGTCCTGGTCAGGATTGCTTTTGATGTTCAGGGCCTTTGGTTTCCATATAAATTTTAGGAATGATTTATGCATGCAGTAAGCCACCCCTCCCCCCAAGATGCTGCCGGGACACTGCCCTCATGTGTAGTGATAGAGGTGCCTGGACACTGTGCTCATACAAGAGACAAAGTGGGATTCTGTCCATCGCTGGCTTAGCTGCTATAGGAATTGATATCTCACTAAAATAAGCAGCTGGATTTCTGGCTCATGGGCAGTGTGCTTGTCCTACAGAGGATGGCTCTCCCGCTCTATCACCAGGCCCACTGGGCATACCTATAGAATAGAAAGAGCTCCTGCTTCCCCACCCCACCCCACCCCACCCCCACCAGTCTGGGAACCAGGAGCGCTAGCATGGCTGTTGTGACTACTGTCTGAGTCCCAGCATTTGTTAGCTGTTCTTTCATCTCCTCTCTGAGTTTCTAAGTTCTTTGTCTCCTGGAATAGAGTTTGTTCTTCCATGGACTCTCCTTAACCAGATTACAAAAAGGCAGCTTTTAATCTGTCATCTTACCTGGAAGTCCTATAAAGTTGAAGTTTTCTTCCTTCATCCTCAAAATGTGTGCATTCTGAGTGTGTACCTGGAGGACGGCGTGGGAGCATGGCATGTTCGGCTTCTGTTGAGTGCACACATGGTGTACGTCTCTCAGCAGCCTCCCTCCTGCACGTGTGGTGCAGTGTGTGAGATATGGACCTGTACCTGCTGTAGTGGCTTTGTGTAAACATGATGTATGATTTAAAATCACACGTGCTGAAAAATAAGAGATGGTCATCGTTGTCTCTGTCCAGTGTGCCCACTATAATACATATTTTCTAAGTTGCAGAAAATAACTGGAGTTCACCTTGTGTAGTTTTGCTACTAAAGGTTTTTTTTTCTTTATTCTTTTTTGAAAATAAGCCATAGCAAAACCTTGACACTCCAAAAACTAGGTTATTTTTGGTCATAATGGGTATGTGAAAGCCACCAGTGAGTCCCCACAGAATATGTCATCCTGTGTTTACCTCTGCTGTGAAAACACAGCTAACTCTCCTGCCTTTTGGCATTAAGGTTCCAACGCTGTTAACTGTTCCAACAGTGAGAGGGTGCTGTGCTGCGGTGAGGGAGCCCTCACTTCCCACCCCCTCTTTTCCAGAGCACAGGATCTGTAGGTGAAGTAGAGAGGCCCTTGGAGTGAGTGTACGCAGTCCTCAGCTGACTTCACATGGGGGTTTCTGCTGACCAGAGCCTCCAGAAAGCACTTCTGAAATGCCTAGAGACACAGCTGGTAAAATGCTCTACAGCGTGCAGCTCCGCAACCGAGACAGCTGGGTGGGCAGATGTGTGTTCGATGAGGAGTGTGCAGGCTCTTCTGCCCTGCCCCATTCAATGGAAGCTGCTCAGCTTCCCCCAGTATTCCCCAGAGTAACCGCTGGTGTTAATCCATTTGACACGAAGCTCACCTTGGCTCTCTTTTTATAAGGTTTTGGATTTCCGTAAGTCGGTGGGGCCAACTTCTGATGTCACATCCTGTGCTTCAGGACCGGAGTTTCCTTCTTGGTCCAACTCATGCTGTGTCCAAATGCACTTCATCCAAATGCACCTCCATGGGCCACGACCCTCTTCCTGCTGCTGCCATGTCTGTGAGCAGAAAATATTTGCTGTAACCAGTTGCTAGAAAGCAGCTCTGCACAGGAAGCTCTCGAGAGCTTCGCCTAACAATAAAGAAAGCTCCTGGGAGAAGACGCCAAGGAGCCGAAAGCCAAGTGTTCTGTGATAGCACCTGCATTCTGTTCGCTGATGACTGAGGGCAGATGATTGTATATGAGGGCCAGGACCAGGATTACGAATCCACTGTCTATCATGCAGTGTTTTCTATATTATAGACAGTGCTTACTGTTTGCTAGACAGCATAAGCAGGAACAGTTAATGTCCGCCTGGATTTGTCTTCAGAGATGTCCATCAGCTTTATGGAGACTATTAATTATAAATTTATTTCCAGAACATAAAGAGCCATGTAAGTGATGGAGGGGAGCTCATGTTCAGAGACACAAATGTCTTACTATTGTGCAACTTAGCCTTATTTGTGTCTATAACTCCTTTCAAATCTCTGGTGTTTCGGAAATGCCCACTGCTGTCCTGAGAACTTTGAATCATCACCGTGTGCACTCCTCGAAGCAGCTGCAGCGCAAGAAGTAAATTAGGTGGCTGCAGTGCAGAGGATGGCTGCAGTGCAGAGGATGGCTGCAGTGCAGAGGAGGATGGCTGCAGTGCAGAGGGTGGCTGCAGTGCAGAGGATGGCTGCAGTGCAGAGGAGGATGGCTGCAGTGCAGAGGAGGATGGCTGCAGTGCAGAGGAGGATGGCTGCAGTGCAGAGGAGGGTGGCTGCAGTGCAGAGGAGGATGGCTGCAGTGCAGAGGAGGATGGCTGCAGTGCAGAGGAGGATGGCTGCAGTGCAGAGGAGGGTGGCTGCAGTGCAGAGGAGGATGGCTGCAGTGCAGAGGAGGATGGCTGCAGTGCAGAGGAGGATGGCTTCAGTGCAGAGGAGAATGGCTGCAGTGCAGAGGGTGGCTGCAGTGCAGAGGAGGATGGCTGCAGTGCAGAGGATGGCTGCAGTGCAGAGGAGGATGGCTGCAGTGCAGAGGAGGATGGCTGCAGTGCAGAGAATGGCTGCAGTGCAGAGGAGGGTGGCTGCAGTGCAGAGGAGGATGGCTGCAGTTGCAGAGGAGGACGGCTGCAGTGCAGAGGATGGCTGCAGTGCAGAGGAGGATGGCTGCAGTGCAGAGGAGGATAGCTGCAGTGCAGAGGAGGATGGCTGCAGTGCAGAGGATGGCTGCAGTGCAGAGGAGGATGGCTGCAGTGCAGAGGAGGATGGCTGCAGTGCAGAGGGTGGCTGCAGTGCAGAGGAGGATGGCTGCAGTGCAGAGGAGGATGGCTGCAGTGCAGAGGGTGGCTGCAGTGCAGAGGATGGCTGCAGTGCAGAGGAGGATGGCTGCAGTGCAGAGGGTGGCTGCAGTGCAGAGGAGGATGGCTGCAGTGCAGAGGAGGATGGCTGCAGTGCAGAGGAGGATGGCTGCAGTGCAGAGGGTGGCTGCAGTGCAGAGGAGGATGGTTGCAGTGCAGAGGAGGATGGCTGCAGTGCAGAGGGTGGCTGCAGTGCAGAGGATGGCTGCAGTGCAGAGGAGGATGGCTGCAGTGCAGAGGGTGGCTGCAGTGCAGAGGAGGATGGCTGCAGTGCAGAGGAGAATGGCTGCAGTGCAGAGGAGGATGGCTGCAGTGCAGAGGAGGATGGCTGCAGTGCAGAGGAGGATGGCTGCAGTGCAGAGGATGGCTGCAGTGCAGAGGATGGCTTCAGTGCAGAGGAGGATGGCTGCAGTGCAGAGGAGGATGGCTGCAGTGCAGAGGAGGATGGCTGCAGTGCAGAGGCTAAGCATGGAGGCACTAGCCCTGGGCTCTGAGCCATGCTTGTGCTCTGTCTTTCTGGGATACTCTGGAGTTTGATAAGTTCACTGTCACATCTGGGGCAGTGGCTGCAGCATGCGTGCCCAGGCATCTCTGTCTGGGTCGTGTAAATAACGTGTGTTGACTTTTCAAAACCAATTTTGTCTTTATTCTTGAGGACTTTATACATTTTTTCATTTGTACAATGAAACACGGTCACATCTACACCCCACCCCCCGAACCAGGATCCTCCCTAACAACACATCTCCCACCCAACTCCTCCCCCTAGCTCCTCAGTCAGGGCGAGGGCCTGGAGAGCCCATCTGTGCTGGAGCCTTGGCTGGATTGAGCTGTGCAGGTGACCCTGTGAGGTCACGAGTGTCACACACTTCACAGCACCTTCCCCGTTCTCCAGCTCCTCTCCCACGGTGCTCCCTGAGCTGTGGTGGTGGGTGCTCCCTGAGCTGTGGTGGTGGGTGGTGGTGGGTTGGTATGGTGGGTGCTCTCCGAGTGGTGGTAGTTGGCAGTGGGTTGGCACAGATGCTCGCCTAGGCCTGAGCACTCAGTCTCTGCTCAGCACTCTGAGCAGCTCTGTGTCTCTCCACCCACTACTGCCCACTGAAGAAAGAATCTGCCCAAGGCTGGGAGCAGTCCACATCTGTGGGAAGAAGTGTAAAAAATCAGAAGGCAACTGGACAGCATGACCATTTAGCAAATAGCAATAGAAGGTTCTGCCCTGGGGCCCATGACATCCCTAGTTCTGGGCTTCTAACCAGGTTATAGTATCAGGCACAGGTTATAGTATCAGGCACGCAGTTCCCTCCTGTGGAGTAGGCCTGACATCCAGTCAGAGAGCACTTAGTTACTCCACAGAAGCCATGCCACTGTGCACAGTGGGCATTGTTGCCTTGCAGGTCCGTGCTGTGGCACACAGTGCCTTTTCTCCTCCAGCAGCCCGGGCAGCACCCCTGAGTCTGGAAGCTGCACACTGGGTAGGAAGTTTCCTGCTTGTGTTGAGATTGCTTTCTCTGTGTCTCAGCCACAGTATGTGGTGTCCCTAGGAGCAGGGTCTTTGTGAACTTCCCTGGGTAACCTGTTTGTTCTGGAGATACTGGCAGCTCTCTGACCAGTAATCTGTAGGGAGGAATCCTATACCTTCTCTACCAGGCAGGAGAATTGCATTTGAAATCTTTAGGGTTGTTTTGTTTTTTCTTTCTTTTTTTTTGTTTTTTGTTATTTTTTTGGTTTTTCGAGACAGGGTTTCTCTGTAGCTTTGGAGCCTGTCCTGGAACTCACAGATCCACCTGCCTCTGCCCCCCTGAGTGCTGGGACTAAAGGCGTGTGCCACCACTGCCCAAAATCTTTAAGATTTTTCATAAGGTTCCGATAAGGCTTTTCATATATGTCATCCTTCATTTGGGCTAGCACCCAATCTGCCCCTACTCTTATACCCTCCCTGCTAACGTCTTTCCACCCCCAGTACTCTGCCTGTTTGATTCTATGCACAGTCTACCATGTCCTTTCTGTTGACATGTCTCTAGTTTCCTGGCTCTCATTTGTGCTCAAAGTTAAACGCAAGGGAAGACTTGAAGCTGGAGTCAGCATATAAGGGTGGTCATGCAGACTTTCTCTGGGGCCTTGGTGACGTCACTCCATTTACTGGAAGAATTCATGATAACTCTTTCCCTCACATGAGTAATAATCCATTGTGTATATATTCCACAGGTTTCTTTTTTAAGATTTAATTTATCTTCGTGTGTGTGTGTGTGTGTGTGTGTGTGTGTGTGTGTGCATGAGTGTACGTGTGCATGTGTTTGCTTGTGCTCGTGAGTGTAGGTACCCACAGACGAGAGCATCAAGTCCCTGGAGCTGGACTTGCAGGTGGTTGTGAGCTGCTTGATTGGGTGCTGGAGCCTGGACTTGGGCCCTCTGCAAGAGCAATATATGCTCTTAACCACCGATCCCTCACTCCCTCCCCTGTAGCACACGTTCCTTATCTCTTCAGCTACTGATGGACATTTGGACAGCAGAGAGGTGTGTGTAGGTGTCTCTAGTGGGATCCCGAGGCCTGTGGGTGTGTGTCCACGAGCAGGACAGCAGAGGCATGTCACAATTCTAGTTCTGTTGTTTTGGGAGGAGGAGGGGCAAACCTCCAGACATTTCTGAATGGGTGCTATGGTTTACAGTTTACACCCCCACTAACAGTTAGACATTTTTTGTCACTTGAATTCTTGATAATGGCGATTCTCACCAATTTGAGATGGAATCTTAAAGTGGTTTAAATCTGCATTTCCCTGATGGTTGAGGATGTTAAGCATCTTTAAAAGTGTTTCCTGGCCTTTTGTGGCTATTTGAACATGTTTTTAAAAATACAACTAAGGGATAGAAATTTTTCTATGCCTTTTATATATATTTATTATACATAAATTAATTTTCTTTCTCTAGTATATATTTTAGTTTCAAGTAATTATTTTGAGCTACCTTATTCAAGGACTTGTACCAAACATTGGGTTTGGGGTCTGTTTATGGAGTTTCTTCCTAATGTCCTTGGGTTACTTTAGATAATGTGTTTTGAATTATTTATTGATTTTATTTTTAGTATCTAGCATAGCTCAACATCTCTGCTTTCCTGTTTCTACAATTTTCAATTCTTAGAAGAATGCTTTGGTCTTTAGTGACCAATAAACTATACATTTTATACATGAATAATCTGATTTTAACATGGCATTATGGAAGCAAATCTACTCTTTCTGGGTCAGAGCTGACCTTGGGCATGGGCACTGTACATAATTCTAGAGTTTTGTTTTATGAGTGCTTGGGTAGCATAATAAGGAAGATTTTTGGTCTCTGGACATCTAGGAAAGAGAAACCCAGTACACAGAATATGGGGACTATAAATTGACTTCCTGAGCGTCTCATGTGCCTGCTCTGTTTTCTTTACCTGCACAGAGCGTTTGGGAAGCATGTTTATCAGTTCATCACAGACTGCAGCATTGTTGTGCTGGGTTCCAGTCCCTTCAGAGTACAGACTCTGCTTGTCTTGTCTCTGAAAGCCTTGCTGTTTCGATGTAGCACTGTCAGGAGGAACTGCACGACCTTTCTGTGCAGTATCACTCCTTCATGAGAGCATGTAGCAGATCTTAGTGAGGGGCTCGGAAGAGAAAATGGAAGGCTATCAGAGGAGCTGAGTGGATAGGAGTGTGGTCGGGTTTTCCTTTGGGCCACCAGCTCACAAATAGCGACATGGAGACTTATTAATTATGAAGCTTGGCCTTAGCTTAGGCTCATTTTTAACCAACGCTTATAACATAATTAACCCATTTCTATTAATCTTCATCCTGCCGTGTGCTGCCCATCCTGCTTCCTCCATATCTGTAGGCGGAGACTGCTTGTTCATTCTCTGCTGCCCAGACCCGAAATAATCACACAGAAACTGTATTAATTAAAACATTGCTTGGCCAATCACTTAGGCATATTGCTAGCTAGCTCTTATATATTAACCCATCTATTAATCTGTGCATCACCATGAGGTTATGGCATCTTTTTCCTTCAGCGGCTACATGGTGTCTCTCTGACTCCGCCTACTTTCTCCCAACATTCTGTTTAGTTTTCCTGTCTAGCTCTAGTCTCCTCTGCCGTAGGCCCAAGCAGCTTCTTTATTCATTAACCAATAAAGGCGACACACATGCAGAAGGACCTCCCACATCACATATCTGCTGGGTCTGTCCCCGGCCTAGCTTCCTCCTCCTGTTCTTTTCTCTCCCCAGAAATCCAAGCTACACTTCCTGCCTAGCTATTGTCCGTTCCGGTCTTTATTACACCAATCCCAGCAGCACATCTTCACACAGTGTGCACATAGCCCTCAATATAAGAGCTCTCAAAATGTAAAATAAAAGGAAGGGACCTGAAATGAGTTGGAAGAAAAAGACCAGTGTTTTGGGGTTTCATCTGTGTTTAAGGTGAAGTGAGCACCGTGGTTTCCTCAGGTATAAGCGTCTTAGAGAGCTTGGGGGCTGTGTGTGCCCCCCTAGGAAAGTGGTTCTGTGGGAGCAGAAGACTTGGGGAGGAGGGAGTGGGCACACACTGCTGTTGAAGTGTTGATGTGGAGGAAAAGAAGGAGGCAGTTGCAGGTAAGGAGAGGTTTTATGGAAGCAAGGGAGCATTTAAAAATAGCTGTGTCCCACCACTGGGGCCGGCAATACAATTTTAAAGAAACTGCAGTTCACTGTAGCTACAGAAGAGGGCACTCTTGAACCGAGAACCTATGTAAGGTTCTTTTCCTCCAACTCCAGACAAATTGCCATTACTAATCTCAGGAAAGCCAGAAGAAGAATTCAGAAAATGTACAAAGTTAATCAAGAATAAAATAGGAAATTAAGATCAAACCTTATTAAATTATATGTAATATGTAATTTATGTACATTTTGTTATATATGTAGAGTCCTTCAGTGATTGAAAGCAAAATAGAAAGAAGGGTTGAGGGCATGGCTTAGTCATGTGCTCACATGCAATCCTAAGGTCCTGAGTTCAGTCCCCAGGACCCTCAATAAAGTAGCTGGGCTGGTGCTGTAATTCCCGCACTGCTGAGCAGACACAGGTGAACCTCTGGGTTTACTGGCCAGCCAGTCTGAGTCAGCAGGAAAACCCAAGCCAGTGAGAGGTTGTCTCTAAAAATTTGCTGGACAGCTCCGGAGGAGTGACATTTGAATATCACGACAGAAAGAGATAAACAGCAGGCGTGTCTGAAATAGAACCCGACTGAACTCTGGGGAGAAATTGACAAAAAAGACAAAATCACCTCAGAAGTGAAAACTAAATTACAAGCTCCCCAAGGGAAGGTATATATTACCAAAAGTTCAGTGAGAGGAATAGAGAATAGAAATGAGAGTCAAGAAAATAGCACTGAAAATGAGGGGAAGTGTGGAGAAGGCCCATTGTGTTCAGTTTAGTGCTTCAGCTAGAAAACCAAACGGAAAATAAACAGAAAGAGCATTAAAAACTACAACAGAAAACTTCTTGGAGCTGAAACAGAATTTTTTAATCGAAAGGTCCTGTCTAGAACCAAAGAACGTTCTAGGAACTCACCTCAACATAAAGTGGGAGGAAAAGGCCTCTGAGCCTACGCCTAAGAGAAATAATACAGAAATAGCAGAAGTTAAAAGCGCATTAAAGTGAAGACTGTCTAACTAGACGGGCACCAGCCGGGTTCCCGGAAGCAGTGTGTATGTGGGGAGGCAAACACGCATTTCTGGAAACTCGAGTGGTTGTTTCAGCTCTGAGACAGCAGTGAACTAATGTGAAGGCCCCATTATGTGGAGTAGACAGCTGCCGCACAACTGTGGAGAGTGTCTGCTTCCCGTCAGCCTTCAGCTGCCTCTGAGTCCTGGGCGACCCTGGCCGCTCCCACGCCTGGCCTGTGGCGCGCTGCGGGAGTTTGAGACTGCAGCGTTTCCCATCCAAACTGTCACCCTGTCTCTGTTCTTTGACTAGTTCTGAGTCCGTGCAGTCACCGCTCCCGCTGCAAAGACAAGCTTCTCTGGCCAAGTCTGTGGTGTCAGCATGGCTCCGTAGAAGGGAATTTGATGGGCATGTGCATGAAACTGTAACTTCCACACTGGGGCCACAGGCTTTTGACGGGTGTCTGTCAGTGCCCCGAGCCAGGCCTGCCACCGCTGCAGCAGAGCTCTCCCTGTTCCTGGCCAGCTGTGCTGGCACACTGAGGGGAGCTGCTGGGCACCTTCAGGCAATCTCAGGCTAGCCAGCTTGCGGGGAGCTTTGAGCGCAGCTCCACCTGGGGGAGGCCTCGAGCGCAGCCCCAGCTTGCTTTCTCTGTGTCCCCTGGCCCACATGTGTGTTCCGTTTAGCTGTAGTCTTACCCACTGGTTGTGGGGGGGCGGGCAGCCACAGCAGTGACCTGTGCAGTCTGCTGTCACAAGTCCTGAGAAGTAGCCCAGCACTGGCCCTGGGGTTTTGTCTACAAAGCTGTGGCGGCTTTATTCGCCCCACAGGGCACCTCCTTTCAAAATATTTTCAATTGTTTCTTGATTAGCTCACCAGAATATCAGTTTTCCATGCATCATTTTGGCTGACATTCCTGCTGTCTCCTATGCCTCCCACTGCCTGCTGTGCTCACTGAATAAGCCTTCCCACTGCCACTGGCCTGCTTCCCCTTTTATTTCTTGTGTTTTACTCCCCCACCCCTGATTTAAAGAATCTTTTTTTTCTCTCTTTCATGGGCCCCTTTTAGTTTTGTGGCTCCAAACACATTCTCTCTGATACAAATGTGTGTATATAAAAATAGCTAGAACCCATGTGTGAGAGAGGGAAATGGAATGTTTTCCAGTTTCATCCATTTTTCTGAAACCCCCATAATTTCATTGATGGATGGATTAACAGCGTTGTGTGTATGCACCACATTCTCGTTCTCCATACTTCAGTTAACGGTGTCTCTCATTGCTACTGTACATAGCGCAGCAATGACCATGGATGTACAGGTATCTCCATGGTAGAATGTAGAGTCCTCTGGGTGTGCCCAAGAGTGCTGGAGGTGGGGCGTGTGGGGGTTCTAGCTTTTGTTCTGGAGAAGCCTCTACACTGATTCCCTGGTAGCTGTAGGAGTTCACACTTGACCAACAGCAGTGCAGTCTGTGTCTCTATGGTCGTCACTTCCTGGTGGAGATGGGCTCCCAGCATAGTTTTATCTAGTGTTTCTCTGACGCTAAGGACATCGAGCACTTTACACAGTAGTTATTATTCATGTGTGCTTCTTCGGAGAACTCTGTTGCGTCCGTTGGCCTGTTTTAGGGTGTTGGGTTTTTGTTTGTCTTCGGTACTAATCCTGTTAGCTGTGTAGTTGGCCAAGGTTCTCTCCTGTTCTTAGGCTGCCACTTCACCCAGCTCTTTTTTTTTTTTTTTTTTTTTTTTTTTTTTTTTTTTTTTTTTTTTTGATGAATGGAAGTTGTTGTTTTAAATTTCATGAGAGTCCGTTTGTCACTTGTTAGTCTCGTTCACCCAGCAGCCGGGGTCGGCTCAGGAAGTTCTGGCCTATGCCAGGGTCTTGAGTGCGTTCTCTGCTTTTTCCTTGAGCTGTGTCAGTTTCAGGAAGCTCTCCCCATGAGCCAGTAGACCCCTCCCCACACCCGCATCCCTCAGGCTTCTCCAGTGACCTCCTCCTCTCCTCCCACCAACACCAGAATCTGGCATCCCAGAAGGAGTCACCCAGCTTTTCCCCCGTGCGGTGGCCTTGGCTTCCCTACCAGCCCCCTTGCACTCTTGAGTCTTAGGCCAAGCTTATACCTATGTTTTCCAGGAAAAGTCCAAGTTTAGGGTTTTAAAATCTAATTTTGATGCATTGATGTAGAACTCACTGGAAAGGGGTAAAAAAGAGTGCCTCACTGCAGTTGTCTAAAGTTCAGGGTTTATTTCTAAGATAGTCAGTAATTGAAAAAATACATTTTATCAGACTACTTGGGAAGATTTTTTTCTTTTTCAAATTTCTGATTTCCAGGAATCGGGGAGACGAGGGAGTGGTGGAGTGTGTGTCTGAACGTGAAATTGAGGGGCACGTAGGAGCGGGCACAAGGGGATAGGGTGAGGGTAGTGGGGGCGGAAACAAAGGAAAGTGACGGGCAGCTCAGGAGTTGATATGCTCACTAAAAATACTAACCAAGCAATCGGAAATCTAAAGGAAATCTGTGTTTCCGTGTCGTGTAATTCATATTGTTTTAACCTGTGTTGTGTGAATGTTGTATACCATTTTAAATTTAAAACTAAAAGTTGGGTTTATTTCCCCCTTACCAAGATAGATGGTGAGCACCCGTAAGTAGAGAAGCACGTGACACAGTTTTTATCTTTGAGACATGAATGATGCAGCTCGGTGGTTTTAAATGAATCCATACGTGTAGAAAGAGAGAGCAGATGGTGGGATTAGAGGCTGGTCCAGACAGGCAGGAGTAATCACAGGCAAAACCCAAGACCCGGAGGGGCAGGGCCAGTGGAATGGTGCACAGAGAAGGCGAGAAAGACAGCGACTGCCCTGCTAAGAACCCAGCCCTCACAAGCAGGTTCTTAAGTGTTCAGTCTCGAGTGAGAGAGGGGACCAGGACAGTAAATGACGTTAGCTGATTTCATCACACAAGTACGTGTAGTCTGAATACATTTCTGGTCACATCATTTATATTGGGGTCATTTGGTTGGATAGTTTCCCAAAAATTATTAATAAATATTAAATCTAAAAGTTACATTAGGTCTGTGGTAAGCACATTTCCTACATATTTAGCTATCTGTTGTGCACCATGGCCACTTGACTGAGTGTGTCTTCTGCTTGCTTTCCAGCTACGCGGAAGACAGGATGGAGGAAGAGCTCACGGAACCTCTCCAGTACGCTGAACAGCTCCCGGTGGCTCAGATAATACACCAGGTTTGCTTTCCGTTAGATCCTTGTGGAAGAAACAAGATTTGCTTTTGCTAGGTTTTTCAGAATAAGTGTGTTCTGGGTAAACGGCATAGTGGGCCTTACCCTTACCGCTAATGTTCCCATTTGAATCCCAGTATCGAAGACGACTTCAAGTGTGATGCTAGAGCCCTTACATAAAACTCGGAGTGATCAGTGACCTCTCTTACACGTTGTTAAACGTCAGAAATCTTTGCTTTGAACCACGGTCTATGGTATTTGTTCATGGTGAGAAAGCTTACAAGGATCATTAGTGTCATTTTGTGGAGTAGCTAAGGGCAAGGAATGTCTCCCTGCTCATCAGCCTCACATCGTCAGCTGTTGGGAGCATAATTCTAAATGCCACGTGGGCAGTTTGTCCCTTTCCAGTAGTAACGGCTCCGTCACCCTTCTCTGTGGTGATCATCTGAGCAAAGACAGTGTGGTTAGCACAGAGCATGGCCTCGTACTGCCCTGTGACAGCACAGACCGTCCGCCCTGCTGCGCCGGGATCAAATCACTTTAAACAGCTTGTTGGCTGCCTGTGGGCCTAGGGAACCCTTCAGAGCAGCCTCTCTGTCAGGGCTCCTCAGAGCTGCTGTGGATGTTATCACTAGGAGTTTTTCTGGTGTTTTTTTTTTTTTTTTTCCAATCAGTGTTTTGGTTTAGCGTCTATGGGTTGAGTAGCTCCAGTTTGAGTTTATTAAAAGAAAGACTTTTAAATGAGAGTTTTCACTATACAGATATAACTCAGTTTTAACATTCTGCATGAATCCTAAAAATGGTTAGAAATTTGCCCCTCTGGTGTGCTCATCTGTGTGGTAATCAAGTGCAGTTTATATGTTAGGGATTCTCAGGTTGACAGTGCCTAAGTGATCCAACCGTCTGCAAATGTCACATTTGGAATTCTGTCTTCATGCCTGACTCCAGCATAAATGAATCAACCAGCAGGGCAGGCAGCAAGTCAATATGTTCTTAACAGAGAGCGTGCATGGAGCAGTGTGCTTTGCTGGGAATAGGTAAACAGGATCGCCCAGAGCAGTCACCTGGAGTAAAGCCTGGCCGCAGAGGCAGGAATTAACCTTTACGGTGGCTGACCACTTGAAATGTCAGAAACGATTTTATAATGGGAAAGAACCAGTAAACTGCCTCTTTTCTGTGACCGCTGTTTTGTAGTTAAACAGTTTGAATTGAAGGTAAAACATTTGACCTGGCAAGAATTTTAGGTTGTGGGTTCTTTTTTAGTGTAAAAGAGCGACAGAGCGGGATGCCTGGTGTCCTCTTCTGACCCCAGTCAGTGTGCCCACGGATGCCCCTAACATGCACAGATAAAACCAAGTCACATGTGCCCACGGATGCCCCCCACATGCACAGATAAAATCAAGTCACATGTGCCCACGGATGCCCCCCACATGCACAGATAAAATCAAGTCACACTTCAGAACTCAGTTTGACAGTTCCTAAGAAGGTTAAACAGAGTTTTCGCATGATGCAGTGGCTGTAACATAGGCACAGGCCCAAGAGACTTAAAGACAAGGAGCCCTCCAGAGCCTTGTTCATTGCAGCAGCCTGTGAATAAACGGGAGGGGAAACAGCCCGACCTCTGAGCAACTGGTGTGCAGGTCAGCAGAATACAGCACATCAAGAAGCAGGATAGTATTGAGTAATAAGAGGGCGGAGGTGCGTATGAGCTGCGGCATGGATCACCTCATCAGCTGTGCACATCACACTGTGAAAGAGGTCACACATGAATGTCCAGCATGGCCACATCTGTAGAGTAAGGGTGGCCATATCTGGGAGGCAGCAGGGCATGATGTTCCCTGCCAAGGATACAGTTTCTCTTTTGTAGTAATGAAACTGTTCTAAATGGAACGGAATGACGCACCGCTCTGTAAACCACGGAACTTCAGAAGGCCAATGCTGTGGTGTGGCGCTGTGTCTAAGAAAGGTGTCTGAATGGCTCAAAGCACCTGTCTCCAGCCTGTGACTCGTGGCTGAAAGGCTGCAGGGCAATTTCCTAAGTGATGTGTAGTCGACAGTGGTTCTGCTCATGAGTGCAGTGATGTGTGCCACACTCACTGTGTCCCCTGCACACTGGGAACACACTGTAACACTCACTGTCTCCTGCACATTGGGAACACACTACACTCAGTGTGTCCCCTGCACACTGGGAACACACTACAACACTCAGTGTGTCCCCTGCACACTGGGAACACACTACAACACTCAGTGTGTCCCCTGCACACTGGGAACACACTACAACACTCAGTGTGTCCCCTGCACACTGGGAACACACTGTAACACTCACTGTCTCCTGCACACTGGGAACACACTACAACACTCAGTGTGTCCCCTGCACACTGGGAACACAACACTGCAGCACACATAGCTGATGTAGGAGGCAGGATATTCAGATCCAGAACTCAGTAGAACAAATGGTGTTTTCTTTGTCTTTGCCTTTTTTAGACAATTGAATTTTATTTTATCAACTAAATGCCCTTTTCTTTCTCGCTGTTTCTGCCTGACAGCAGAAAGTTTAATCTAGCTGCTTGCAGATAAAGTCACTCAAACCCTGAATCTTCTCCGTCTCCTTTCCGCTCTCTGTAGGGTGATGGGCACAGTGCAGGTGTGTGACTGACAAGGGTTCATAGCACACGAGATTCAGTGTCTCTCCTGCTGAAACGTTCTGTTAGCCTATGACTTTGTCCTGGTAACCCCTGGTGCAGTGTGCAGGGCACATCTGGAAATACTTGACATTTCTCTGTCTGTGGTTGTAGAGCTAGTGAAATTAGTGAGCAGTGCAGGTAACTGGAGTGTCATGGTGGCTGTGTTGACTGGCACTCTGCGGGTGGGAGCCTAGGTGCTCTAAGCAGAGAAATGGAAGCAAGCAGGAGCCCTGACCATAGCTAGCAGGTGACCAGCTGCCTGCAGATCCCCTGCTGTGACTTCCCCACAGTAAGGCTTGGTACTTGGCTCCTGAGACAGCTAAGCCCCTCCTTCCTGAAGTCGCCTGTGAGTGTTCCATTGCAGCAGCTCTGCAGCAGAGACTGGGGAGCCCCTGTTCTGCTGTTGGCTCAGAATGGGCTCCCCTCGGTCTCAGGCTTACTCATGTCTCTTTCTTCCCTCTCCATCTCCTTCGCTTGAGACTTTAACATGCTTCTCTCTCTTCCTAAATGTTATCGTGTGAGGAAATGTTTTGTGAGCACTTGTGTTGAAGAATTAAACAGCGTGTCTAGTGCACAGTATTCTGTGTGCATCTGGTACCCACTGGTATTGTGTTCAGGCTTCCCACTTGTTTGTTTCCCAGCCGCCCAGACTCCAGAAATAAACACACAGAAGCTGTATTAATTAAATCACCAATTGGCCCATTAACTCTAGATTCTTATTGGCTAGCCCTTACATATTAATTTAACCAATTTCTATTAATCTGTGTATCTCCATGAGGCTGTGGCTTACCGGGTTATGTTCTGGCATCTGTCTCCAGTTGTGGCTCCATGGCTTCTTCCTGACTTCGCCCTTCTTTTTCCCAGCATTCAGTTTAGTCCCCCCACCCCACCCCGCCTAGCTCTGTCCTGCCCTATCAGGCCAAGCCAGTTTCTTTATTAACCAATGGTATTCACAGCATACAGAGGGGAATCCCACATCAGCTGAGGAGTGCAGGGACTAAGGGGTCTCTCAAGGCCACTGAGGAACTTACTGCCAAACTTGCTTGTGATACTTCCATAGCCCACAGTGGCCGTGTTTATCACCGTTTCTGAGAGGGCTTGCACGCCTTAGCATTCGTGTGCTCACAGTTTGACAGCTCTTTGGGAAGTAGGAATTGGAGTTACTGGTGTGGAGCATTGCTGTGTAGAGCATGAGCCCTTTAGGAATTTGTTGTGCTCACAGGACCTGGACCATGGAGAACTAGCAGGAAAGTGCACACACAGACAGTGCTCTGCGACCCTGCATGCCTGTGCGGTGCTCTCTGTTCAAAGGCTGTCACTTGTTCTGCTTTTAGTACGGTCTATTGTGGGACATTAGAGAGACAAATGGGCGATGTTTGTGTATAATTCACCTTCCTAGGTACCCTGCAGGTGCTGGTTTCAAAATCAAACCACTTTTTTAAAGATAGTGTGGATTTTGAATTAATATTTAAAATTTACGAATATAATATGGTGTTTTATTGAGTGTTAATGCTACTTTCTTTGTAAATGCAGTCACTTACAAGTGAGCTAGATAACATTTTTGGCAGTTAGTAGGTTTGTTTCACTTTAATTTGTGAGCATAAAAAGTTGATTAGCACCATGCGGAGCTTATTAATTATAAAATAATGACAATTAGTGATTTGAAAATTAGACATAAAAGTCTTCAAAAAGAGAACTATCTTTGTAATTAAGCAGTATCTATCCATCTCAAATGCTAATTTTAAAACAACTTCCTTTGAAATAAAATCTATCAGAGTGACAAGTGTGCGCTGAGTGGACGTGCGAGCCCACTGTCAGGAGAACCTCTCCTTATTTCCAGTGAGGTGTGCCTTTAAGTTCTGTATGAAGAACAGACTTAAAGTATTCCTCACACATACTAAGGTATTTGGGCCAGTGTCTTCTAGATACAGAAGGTGGCACAGATGCGAGGATGAACAGAACACACGTGGCTGGAGTTGGTTAGTTTCCTGGTGACCTGGATGACGTCATGACCTGGAGGTCACATGCACTGAAGAACCTACTCGTACACCAAAGGCTGCTGCCTGGCTAGAAGTGGGGTGTTGTGGAGGCTGGAATGGTGCAGATCTGGAGCCAGGCGATCTGGGGCTGTGTTTGGCTCCCTCACTAGCCACTCATTGCCCGTCTGTCTGACCTACCACCCTGTGACCGCGTCCAGTTAACCTGGAGCTGGCCATGTTACCCACAGCACCAGGGGCCTGTACCAGATATCACCACCTCCCTGTGACTCACTCGCCTGCTGCTTCCGCCAGCGGGAACCCCATGGAACGATTATCACAGTGGACCATGGAGTTTGGGGTGACCCAGGACTTGGTCAGTCATAATTGGCTCCATACTAAACTGTGTTCCAGCGAGGGTCTGAGACCTGTGGAAGGATGGTAAACTACCTAATGACCTAACTTAAGAGAGCATTGTCTTCTATTGCATAGGAAGGGGCAGTGAAATAATGATTTCAGGGTAGAGCTGCATCGAAGTCTTATTTTGTATGTTAGTTCATGCAGTCGTTGCATGGGTTTAACAATGCTTGAACTGCTTGTTTAGTAGATGCCTGTGATCTGAGTCTACAGCAGTGACTTGGTACACTGTACTGTGAAGGTTGCCAAGGCGAGGCATGCATCAGCAACTACTGAGTACTGAATTGGAACCTTGTTCCTGATGAGTTTGTGGGAGGGTTGAGATGTGCAGAGCTGGTGCCAAGACTTGAGGTGCTGAGATAATCTCCCCCCCTGATTCGTACTATGCAATGCGCCCTCCTTAGGAGCACTTGAAATTGTTTGGAAAGAATTTTTTCCTTTAGAAAATTTGATGATTGCGAACTATAAGCAGGTGTGATTCCTGCCGATTAAGTGAAAGCATACTTTGGAAGAACCCACTCTCAGTAGAGTCACTGTAGAAGACCTGTGCCCGATTTCCTTCTCCACCATGACTGCACTGGACCCCAGTGAATTGGGACAAATGGGATCTGAAGGGTTGTGGGTGGAACCCGTCATGGGGGTGGGGCAAAGAATTGAAAAGGGATGGCCCTGAAGAGCCTCTTAGCACTCTACCTGTAGGTGGCTCAGAGCCTGTACGTTGCCCAGTTCCCTGCTCCAGGAGTCAGTGTGCAGTTATGATAGTCGTCGGGATTTCACAGACTCCTGTGAATTGTCCAGGCAGCACACACCTGCTTCTTTAGTGTTTTCCAAAGATACCACATCTCTTCCCATGAACCCACAAAGAGAATGTTTAAGGTGTGACTCCATGACGCATTGCAGAGTGCCTGCACTGACTGCCTGTCCCCACAGTTGTGTGCATTCTCATGGCAAGTGGGATAGCCAAGTAGTCAGAAAGAATGTCAAAGATCTTGGATCACTAACTTGTCTGAGTGGGCCCTGAATTGTTAGATTCAAGGATTCTACCTGGTTATACCTGGAGCTCAACCAATGCTTAGTGTGTGGTAGAAACGCAGGCCATATTTATTACGTGGGTGGTTGACAGAGTAAACCATTGATGCATGTATCTGATTGGTAAACTGAGCATAGCCAAAACAGCTAAAACATTCGGTAACGAAAAACAGCTAGAGGAATACACATTTCTTCCACAAGTCCCTTAAGAGTCTGTCACATTTAGAAAGCAAACATTCCCAATGAGCTACTCGGTCATGATTCCTTCGCCCATTCATATTACAGCTCCATCATTTTCGTCACAAGACAGAAGGCTTTCACAACAGAGTTTTGCTGCTGCTTCTCAGAGAATATATAATTTTAAAACACTCTTAGATACAGTAAAGGCTTATTAAAATGTTCCATAATTTTATTTTTTGATAGAAACCATGGTGCAGTCATGATGGTAGTTATGAATTGACTTTTGATCTTCTAACAGCTGGTTAGTTATAATCTTATAAATATGCCAAATAGAAGGAATATTTTCATTTTCTTCATCTTACCAACACATATCACCTAGCAAGAAACCGGGGCTGTTACTGAGGTGTGTGTGTGTGTGTGTGTGTGTGAGTGTGCGCGCGCACACCTGCACGCGCTGTGAAGGAGGCTCCTGGCTTGTGAGCACTGAAGCAAAGAGAGGACCATTTCTACCTCTAGAAAATACAGAGACAGTGCTCTCTGGGTGCTTCACTAGTTGAATGTCTATAAGAAAAGTCAGGTAAGAAAATGGACCCAAATCACAGGTTCCCGCCTTGTGCTTTCAGGACAAAGATTTTAGCCTGCTGTCTAATTAGGCAATAGTCACCAAAAGGGAAAACAAGCCAATGCATTGATGATGCCCTTGTCGGTTGCTTTCTTGTTACATGCCCATGTAAAAAACTTGACCCTGCCAAATTCACCAAAAACTGTTCCTGAAGTATTGGAAAGAGAACACAAAGCCACAAAGGCTCTCCACTTTTGTGAGCAGAACCCAAGTCCTTAGGTGAGTGAAAATCAGTTCCCTTCAGCTGCATGCCCTGTGCTTGGCAGCGTTGCTGGCTTGCCACATGATGAGGTAATGTAGCTGGGGCATTTCTCTGTCACCTCAGTGGCCTGAGATGGAATAGCATGCTTCCTAATAAAAGCTGAGGTTGTCATTTGTGCTTAGGCTCACTGACATGCGCAGGCCAGAGAAGTCCCATCTTATAGAAAAGACTGTAGTATCTTTGCTGAGAGAGTTTGGTAGTCGGGGCCACTTCCTTCCATCGCACCAGTCTCATTGGGGCTGTACGTTATCTTTTCAGTCCCTCCGAGCATCCTTTCTGGTCATTTTGAGAGAAGCCCCGTTTTCCTTTGGGGACCATTTCCGGTGCTTTATCTGACGGCGGTTTCTCGTTTTCCTGTTGTGTGTGTGCCTCCTTACAATTGCCAATGCTCTAAATTTACTAAGACAAAATGATGCCCACATTGTTTCATTTCCTGAAATCGGTGGGTTTCTGGTGTAAGATGTGCCAGGAGACATCTTAAGTCTTACGAAGTGCATTCATCTACATTCAGCCTGTAACATTGCTACAGATATATGATAGTTATAAATGCATAAGACTAAGTACTAATTAATTTTTCCCTTTCTGCTAAAAGCACCATGGGATATAATTTAAAGTTCTACAGCTTGTGGTAGCGCTTCTCTGAGATGTCAGCAGTTGATACGTTACAACATTCAGACTCTGTAGTTTACTTCTCCCTGGCCATTTGGCTGATGTACGAAAGTCATAGCTGTGCTCTACCGTGAATCTTACCCTGCATGTCTGACTGCCATTGAAAGAGGAGAGGCTGTATGTATATGAGCATTGTTGCAGGGACCTCAGCCCATGGGAAGACTCATTATGAAAATGGGCAAAATAATTTATATGTTCTTATTGTACAGATATGCTAAACACATTCATAATGACTGCTGAGACTAACAGTTGCTACCTTTATTAAAAATGCTTTGTTGAGCTTTATTTAAGAAGGCATTCAGTCTTTGATCGTTTTTTTGATGCAGGCAAATAGAGTTCCAAAAAATTAATTTGACTGAAATTAAATTGTTTCTCCCATGAATGGCTTCATTTAAGCACAGAGGGAGGCTTTGTGATTTGCTCCTCAGAGAGTGTATCTCAAAAGAGAATACACCAGGATCCAGGCATTAAAACTCGAAAGCATTGTGAGCATCTCCTGGGAAACCCACAGCGAAGAAGTTATAAAAATTCTGCCTAAAACCAGGAAGTTGGAATTTAACTGTGTTTAAACAAGAGAGTAACAGAAGCCATTACAGCGACTTGAGATACATCTCTTCAACCAGTTATCGCTCCGAGGAGTTCTGCAGTCGGCAGCGAGTTTTATTTGTGTGTGCTGGGGTTTCTTTTGGTATGCTTAACGTTTGTTTTCTGCTTTTTGTTTTTTATCTGGGAAAATAAGTTGTGGTAATTTAGGCATTCAACTTTTTTTTTTTTTACCAACGCGAGAAAATTTCTTCATGTTTTGAAATGCCATGATGATCTAACAGTGTACACCATGCTGGTTTTCGCTGGAGAATCCTGTCCCCGTTGGCTGCTCCAGAGTCTGTTAGACCGTCTTAGACTGCCCTCCCTCTGCTTGTTCCCTGTGGACTCAGACGCCTCCAGCTAGGAAAGTCCTCTTCTTCCCCTCTGGCTTTGTTGGAAAGTCTTTCTTCCATTTATTTAGAAACTGTCTGTGGCACATTCTGTCCTTCACTTTAGTTGTGGCATAAGCATCCAAACCTGGCTCTGTCCCATCTGCAGCTGGCTAGTCTCTAAGGGAAACACTACAGTGCTCTTCAAAGAGCAGACCTTTGGTGTAAGCCAGGATTAGGTGCAAATGAAGTTAGCTGATTGATCATTTTGTCATGCTGAGTGATTTCTTTGTCACTAGTGTTATTTTTCTTTCAAATCTGTAAAATGACATCAAATTGAGAATTGGCACAAAATGATTTATAGAGCACACCTAGCACACGTTTGACACTCAGCAGATACTGGTTCTGGAATACATCAACACCTTCCCTTTCCTCTTTAAACAAAATATTTTATTGTTAGTCTGCGTGATGAGTTACGATATCAGATGCCCTCAGAGCCCCTGAGCTCCTGCCTAGGTGTTGAGGGAGTCTAGGCCACCCCTTGTCCCCGCCCCCCCCCCCACTTTGACTGACAGGAAGTCGCTCTGCCTGCTAGAGGTCAGAGTGAAACAGAGAGGAGGCTGCGCTTTCTCGGGGAATTTAAGTATCGAATTCTTTTAACACCTTCTTGCTGCCCAACGGTGTTGGAATCCTTTTGAAAAGGAAGTAGTTGCTGTCCTTCTTTCTGAGGACTTTTATGAAGGTCTGTTACTTCTGCCTGCCAGTGTTTTTGCATGTTACTTTGTACTTGTTGGTCTGTTCCACTGAATTGTTAGATTCAAGGATTCTACCTGGTTATACCTGGAGCCCAACCAATGCTTAGTGTGTGGTAGAAACGCAGGCCATATTTATTACATGGGTGGTTGACAGAGTAAACCATTGATGTATGTATCTGATTGGTAAACTGAGTATAGCCACAGATATTCATCTCATAGAACGCATAAAGGGAGCATGTTGTCACGTGCACTCACTCCTTCTGCTACCTGTGTCTCAGAGCCTGGTCTCATGTGTACAGTATTGAGTCTCAGGCTTTATTCACAACGGTAGGCCCTGCCTTTCAGCTGGAGTAGTTGGACCCTTTCTTTCAGTCAGTCACTGTCTAGATGGGAGCCCGCTATATCGCTGTGTGTATTTGCCCCATTTGCTCTTTTTTCTCCTTTTGTTTGTACATTATTTTGGATTGTATAATTTTCTTTTTTTAAAATTTATTGGATTTTTTTAAAAATACCAATCCAAATTCCTACTCCTTCCCCTCCTCCCATTCCCTCCACACACCCTCCCACCCCACCCCCATCTAATCCTAAAAGAGGGTAAGGCACTTTGCTTTGTGGAAGGTCCAAGGCCCTCCCTACTACATCTAGGCTGAGTAAGGTATCCATCCAAAGAGAGTAGGATCCCAAAAAGCCAGTACATGCAGTAGGGATAAATCCCAGGGCCACTGCCAGTGGCCCCTCAGTCTGCCCCAGCCATACAACTGTCGGCCACATTCAGAGAGACTAGTTTGATCCTATGCTGGTTCCTTCCCAGTCCAGCTGGAGTTGGTGAGCTCCCATTAGCTCAGGTAGACTGTTTCAATGGATGAACCCTTCATGGTCTTGACCTCTTTGCTCATATTCTCATTCCTTCCACTCTTCAACTGGACCTTGGGAGCTCAGCCCAGTGCTCCGATGTGGGTCTCTGCCTCTGTTTCCATCTGTTGTGGGACGAAGGTTCTATGGTGATATTTAAGATAATCATCAGTCTGACTACAGGGCAAGGCCAGTTTGGGACCCCCTCCTCTATTACTTAGGGTCTTGTCTGGGGTCATCCTTGTAGATTCCTGGGAATTTTTCTAGAACCAGGTTTCTTGCTAACCCCATAATGGCTCCCTCAACCAAGATATCTCTTTCCTTGCTCTCATATCTGTCCTTCCTCCATCTCAACTATCCCATTCCCTCAAGTTCTCCTCAACCCTCCCCTTCTCCCCTTCTTTCTACCTTCCGTTCCCATGCTCCCAATATTGTCAGGCGATCTTGTCTGTTTCCAATTTCTAGGTGCATCAATATATGTTTTTCTTGGGGTTCACCTTATTACTTAGCTTCTCTAGGATCATGAACTATAGGCTCAATGTCCTTTGTTTATAGTTAGTATCCACTTATGAGTGAGTACATACCATATTCTTCTTTTTTGGTCTGGGTTACCTCACTCAGGATAGTATTTTCTAATTCCATCCATTTGCATGCAAAATTCAAGATGTCATTTTTTTTTCTGCTGAGTAGTACTCTAATGTGTAAATGTGCCACACTTTCTTTATCCATTCTTCAGTTGAGGGGCATCTAGGTTGTTTCCAGGTTCTAATGCTGCTATGAACATAGTTGAACAAATGCTTTTGTAGTATGATTAAGCATCTTTTGGGTATATGACCAAGAGTGGTATTGCTGGATCCTGAAGTAGGCTGATTCCCAGTTTTCTAAGAAACTGCCATACTGCTTTCTAAGGTGGTTGTACAAGTTTGCCTTCTCCCCAGCAATGGATGAGTGTTCCCCTTACTCCACATCCTCTCCAGCATAGGTGTTTTTGAATTAGCCATTCTGACAGGTATAAGATGGTATCTCAGAGTTGTTTTGATTTGCATTTCCCTGATAGCTAAGGAAGTTGAACATTTCTTTAAGTATCTTTTGGCCATTTGAAACTCTTCTGTTGAGAATTCTCTGTTTAGTTCAGTACCCCGTTTTTAAATTGGGTTATTTAGAATTTTAATGTTTAATTTCTTGAGTTCTTTATATATTTTGGAGATCAGTCCTTTGTCTGATGTGGGGTTGGTGAAAATCTTTTCCCATTCAGTAGGCTGCCTTTCTGTTTTATTGATTGTGTCCTTTGCTTTACAGAAGCTGCTCAGTCAGGAGGTCCCATTTATTCATTGTTGCTCTTATTGTCTGTGCTACTGAGGTTGTATTTAGGAAGTGGTCTCCTGTGCCCATGTCCCCCCTTCATTTCTGATTTTGTTAATTTGGATGTTCTCTCTCTGCCTTTTGGTTAGTTTGGGTAAAGGTTTGTTTATTTTGTTGATTTTTCTCAAAGAACCAACTCTTTGTCTCATTGATTTTTTTGTAATTTTTTGTTTCTATTTTGTTGATTTCAGCCCTCAGTTTGATTATTTCCTGCCTTCTACTCCTCCTTGGTCAGTCTGCTTCTTTTTGTTCTAGAGCTTTCAGGTGTGCTGTTAAGTCACTAATGTGAACTTTCTCTGTTTTCTTTATGTGGGCATTTAGTGCTATGAAGTTTCCTCTTAGCACTGCTTTCATAGTGTCCTATAGGTTTGGATATGTTGTGCCCTCATTTTTGTTGAATTCAAGGAGGACTTTAATTTCTTTCTTATTTCTTTCTTGACTCAGGGGTGGTTCCGTCGTTGACTGTTTAATTTTCATGAGTTTGTAGGCTTTTTGAGAGTCATATTGTATTGTTGTTAAATTCTAACTTTAATCCCTGGTGATCCGATAAGACACAGGGGGTTACTCCAATTTTTTTTGTATCTGTGGAGGTTTGCTTTGTTACCAAGTATGTGATCAATTTTAGAGAATGTTCCATGAGGTGCTGAGAAGAAGGTATATTCTTTTTTCTTTGGGTGGAATGTTCTATAGATGTCTGTTAAGTCCATTTGATTCATACATATGTTAGTTCTCTTATTTTTCTGTTAAAGGATTGTGTAATTTTCATTCCACCTGATTCCACTAGTGTGTTATCAGTGAATGTGCGTCATTGCCCTGGAACTTCAGCTGTGCATCTTGACTGTATCACAGTCTGCTTTCTTCTGGTGTGTGTGTGTGTGTGTGTGTGTGTGTGTGTGTGTGTAAATGGAGGCCAGAGGACAGCTCAGGCCACCCACCTCCTCTGAGACAGGGTTTCTCGTTTGCCTGAATCACCAATCAGGCTAGGCTGGCCCCATGGCTCCTCCTGTCTCCTGTCTCTGCCTCCCCAGTGCTGGAATTACCAGCACAAGCTTTGTGACATGGGTTCTGGAGCTTGAACTCAGGTCTGTGCACTTACACGGCAAACACACTACCAGCTCTCCATGTCCCCAACCCCATGATTTATTTTAAATAATATTCTGTTCACGTATGCTATAGGAAGTTTGTATTCCTGGCTCCTTGTTCTTTGTGCCATTCTGAGCGCTACAACATTTAATCACTTTTGATTTTAAATAGTGAGTTATGTATTTTAAATGTTTAAAACAAGGGAATATTTTTATTTGTTGCACTCACTTCATTTTCCCCTCCTCCCCTTTGTGTGAGCCCCCCTTACCCTTCTTCTGCCAGAAGAGCTTTTTACCACCGTCCCTGCAGTGTGGGTCTCTTCCTGCTGGGCTCCCAAAGCTCAGCCCTGATGCTCTCGTTTGCCTTCTTCCTAGAAATGTCCTTCCCATCTGCTCCTTTTTCTCTAGAGTTCTAAGTTAACGACTTTCCTTTATTTCCCACATTCTGGTGATGTCTTTTCTCTTGGCTGGGAGTCAGTGGAACTTGATTTACAGACCTGGGATTCATCATGGCTGGAGTTTGCTCACCCTGCTTCTTCTCGCTACCTGTCCCTTTTCCTTGTTTTTCATTTTGATTCTGATGTTCCATTATGTGGTTTTCTCTCTGTTTTCTTAGTGTTAGGTGTACAGATTTGAAATCTGGAAGGACTTCAGCCATTATTTTAGGTCTTTTCCTCTGCACTTGGGAATAGGCTGCAGATGTGACTGTGTGTCCTGTCACTTGGCTGGGTTCTTGAAAGGATGCTGTTGCTTGGGAGGGTCTCAATATTGTGCCTGTTTCTCGACAGGCAGACAGGCTCTCTCTCCTCTCGTCTGCCTGTCTGGCTTTGAAAATGATATGTGTTCCTCCCTTATTCTGATACTGCCCATCCCACTTGCACTTTCCTAACTACAGCTAGTGTATTCTCATTTCATAGGATTTTTGATGACAAAATTGTGTATGTTTGTTATATACAACATGCTTTAAAACACGTGTACATTGCAAATGCAATCTATATATAGTCTTTTTATCAATGAAGTATAAATTCTTGTGGAAGTAAGCTGTAGACAACAAATAAACAACCAAAATGCAAACCCGGGATGCATAGCCCGTTTTCACTGCCAGCGGCAGTGAGTTCTTACTCCTTTTCTTGAAAATCAGGGGTTGTCAGGCACTTTTCCACCGACAAAGGACTAACTGTAGCATCTTGCATAGCATTTTTTCCCTTATTGAAAATAGATTCTCTTTTCTCACATGATATACCCTGATTACAGTTTCCCCTCCCTCTATTCCAGACTCTTCCCCACTTCCCTTCCATCCAGATCCACCCCATTTCTGTCTCTCACAGGCTTCTGTGGGATAATAATAAAATATAACAAGATAAAATAAAAACTAACACGTCTGAATTGTATAAAACAAAGAACCAGAAGGAAAAGCGTCCAAGAGAAGGCATAAAAAGACCTACTCGCCTGCACACTCAAACCCCATAACAGCACTGCGCTGGTAGCCATGATATATATGCAAAGGACTTGTAAGGGGAAAAGAGAGAAGAAAAATATAAAAACAGTAAGATTAAAGAAACAAACAAGGAAACGCTCCAACACAACATTATGAGACAAGGAATCTCCAGAGTCGCTATTGAGTTAGTCTTCCGTTGGCATCTCCTGCTGGGCATGCGGCCTCCCCTTAAGGGCGGTTTTGTTTCCCCAGCAAGACTCCGGTGTAGAAAACTAAACTTTTGTTTGCGAGTGCTTACCAATTGAGGGTAGCTTCTCAGTTGGGGGTGGGGGCATGTGTCCAGTTTTTCAGCTCTGGAGTACCATCTGGTGCGGACCCTGTGCGTGCTGCCTCAGTCTGTGAGTTCATGAGAGCCTTGATCCTGCTCATCTGGAGGGCTTTGCCTCCTCGCTGTCTTCCATCCCCTCTGGCTCTTACAGTCTTCCCACCTCTTCCTCAGAGTTGTCTGAGCCCTGAGGGGAGGGACTTGATGGATACATTCCGTTTAGGGCTGGGCTTTCTAAGGTCTCTCAGTCTCTGCACATTGTCTGGCTCTGAGTCTCTGTATTGTTCCCATCGGCTGCAGGAGGAAGCTTCTCTGATGACAGCTGGGCAAGGCACTGATCCTCGTCCCTGTCTGGAGTGGCCTGCCGGTTCCCCCGGGGTGCCAGCTGGCGCTGGGGACTGCTTCCCTGACCAGAGTGCCATAGGTCTTATTTTTAACTTCAGCAAATCATACATGGGTCTTATTTGTGTATTCTGTTTGTCTTCCCAGATAGTTGTGTTTTCCTTTACATCCAGTATAAAGTGTGTTTTAAGTTCCACGTTCACTGAATCCCTCGTCTCTTCACATGTGGTTTTCAGTTATGTGCTGGTTTGAATAAGAATACGACCAAAGGCTCATATATTTTAATGCTTGGTTATCAGAGAGTGGCACTGCTTGAGAGGGTTTAGGAAATGTGACCTTGTTGGGGTTTATATGGCCTTTATAAAAGTTGTCATGGTCATGGTATCTCTTCACAGCAACGGAGCACTGACTGATACTTGGATATGATATTTGAGCAAGATTTGAGTACATAGGAATAGAAAACACAAAGATTTACAATGGAGTATTTTATTTTATTGTTATGTATTTTTTTAAAGAGTGATTATTGTCTGAGGGAACAAGTATCAAATCTGATACATTCATTTCCTATCAATATATCTTTCTGCAAATGTGTCCACTAATTTTGTATTGTTTTGCAACAGTGATCGGCAGTCGTCATTCCAGGGTCTGGTCCTGGCTCAGCTGAGTCTCCTGCTCGGGAGCTTCAGTAAGGATAGCAAGCAGCGCTGCGCCCTGAGGCCCTGGGTCATCTTCTGTGTCACGTGAAAAATTCAGTTGTCTGCTCTTTCTGCTGTTCCCTGTTCTCTGTCCACTCCGCAGCGTGGCTTTGATTCTCCAATACCCAGGACGCATCCTGGCTGCTTCTAACATGTCCGTATCTCTGATTTCTCTACCTGATGTCTAGACCATCTTATAGGTCAGACCCTGCCTTCCCATTGACTTACTCCATGCCAGTGACCTTCCTTTTGTTTAGAGACCCAGGTCACTCCTTAGAATCCTTCTCTTGGCCTGTACACGTGCTCACAGGATCCTGTCCTCAGGTCTACATGGAGCGGGAATCATGGGGTTGTCTTACAAGTCTGCCTACTGTGGTTTCCTTGTATAGTAATATAATTTAAAGACTTCAATCATGGGACTGCAGAGATGTCTCATTAGTTTAGAACACTGGCCATTTTCCCAAGGATCCTGGTTCAATTCCCAGAACCCACATGGTGACTCAAAACCATCAGCAACTCCAGTCCCAGAAGACCCAACAACCTCTTCTGACCTCTGTGGGCACTGAATGCATGTGGTGTACAGAGTTAGATGGAGAAAAAACACTCATACATATAAAACACTTTTTATAAAAGGAATTAAGTTAGGCTTCATGTAAAGGGCATATTTTTGGAAATACTAATAGACTACATTAAATAGATAATAGAAACCAATTAATTTTCTGAATTGTAACTTAACCTTGGTAGATAATTTTATAATTTTGTTTCTCTAGAGTATAGTATAATTAACTGTCATTATTCTTAGAAAAGAATCTTGGTGAAATTTTGGTAATTTTCCCTTCGCTTAGTAATAAATATGTATAATTTCAGAAATCCTGTTTCTTTACATAAATGTAATACTTAGATCTGCACTCTCTTCAAGTGTTTTGAAGTTATATGGTAATGCTCTAGCAGCATGAGACGGGGAGCGAGTGCTCTTCACGGTTGTAAGTGTGGTGTTGCTTAGCTACCCAGCCTTTAATAGGAAATGGTAGGCATTTTGACAATTGGTAGCCCTTAAACTTCTGAGTGTTGGCTCCGACACAGCGGTTTTATGTAAGCCATTCACCTTTGTATTGTAGACGTTATTGTGAGAGGTTAAACAAGAGGAGTGTATTTAACAGCAGTCTGTAGAGGACCGTGACTCTGTAAAACCAGTCATTTTAGGAAGCGCTTTAATGGACACGAATGGAATTATAAAAATACTTTAATATGAGCTCACTTCAAACACAGCTGTACTACAAAATGTAATAATTACACTGATCTTTCACTTGAATGTAAGGAAAAATCATTGGAGGATATCTAAAATACCACATAGTTGTATTAAGATAGCAATGCTGTTAGGGCAGGAATGGCGCTGAACACACACAGAAAATGCACTCTGTGATGCTGCTGTCATGGTTCCCATGTGGCTGCTTGGTAGCTAGCATGTCATGAGTGGAGTGGTGTGGAATGCTCCCGCCAGTGAGACGAGCACGTGAAGCTTCTTTTATTTTTTTCACTTTGTGTGTGGTGTGTGTGTGCGTGCGTGTGTGCGTGCGTGTGTGTGTGTGCATGTGATGTGCATGCACATCTGTTTTCATGCATGTGGAGGTCAAAGCTGATGTCAGGAATCATCATGCACTACTTTTCTACCGTAGAGCTCACATAGATGTCAAGTCTAGAGTTATAGGCGGGCACATCCATCTTCGCTTGTGTTTCTGGGAATCCAAACTGGGTCTCATATTTGTATGTCAAGTGTTTTAACTACTGAGATACTCCCACAGCCAGGAGACTCTTTTAATGTCGTTTTTTTTCCTGTGTATTCCCCTTACCTTCCTCACATAAAATTCATACCCTCTATATATATACTTTCTTTAGAAGTACAGAGAAATATGAGATGGTCGGTATCCCCCTGTAATCCTACTTCAGAAAAGCAAAGCTAAGATATTGGTGTATTTCTCTTTTTAATATTTGTTACAGAATTATAAGCCATATTTCATATTTTATTTTAATGTTGTTTTAACTTCCTTATTATGGGGTAGGAATATCTTAAATCACTAAAATCGTATGCAAGCATGTTGGGGGCTGTATACTACCCGGGCGCAGTCCGCTTAGGTCATTTGCCGATGTTTACCGAGGAGGTGGAACTGGGAATCGTGTAACCTCTGTTGGCACTTCCCAGGTCCTTCGCGGTGGCTCCTCGAGGCAGGAGAGACGTTCTAAAGACCTGAAACTGAAGTGACCTTGCTCATCAACATTGCCAGTTTAACTTTAAAGAGCAAACGGTTTTGACTGTTTCTACGACAGAGAAATTTTAAGTGTGAGTTAGCGTTTTATAGTTTGGTGAAAACTTGTGTTCCCATCTCATTTATGGATAAACCCTGTGAATTTGCAGGAAAGCTTCATGAATTTAACTTTTTTGTCATATTTCCCTTTTAATTCTATTACTGTACTGTGTAAACTGTGGAATTTCAGAAACCGGTTCCCATCCACGCTGCTGTTTTCATTGGTTTCACCTGGGCTCTTGCGTCTCTTTTCTCAGACTCCCTACAGTTTGCCTCTTGTCTTCTGAGCTTCTGTTTGATTCTGAATCATATCAGCATACATTAGTGTTTCTAGTGTTGAGTGAAACTTCTGACTTTTCAATACCGAGTGATGAGTATATGAGAACTGTAGTCCTTTGCCATTCATGGAGTTCTTCTGTCTATAAATTCTTTTGCATTCATATAACATTTATTATAGGAAGTTGTTACAATCATTGTATTTCATTTATTATTAGTAATCTCATACTGTATAGTTTCTGATTAAACTTTGTGATAAGAGTGTATATATAGAAAATGAGTTCAGTACTGACTGTGGTCTCAGGTGTCTGCTGGGGTCTTGGAGCCCATCTCTCACAGATAAGGGCACGGGAACTGTGGTAAGCCTTTGTTATTGTTAGCCATTGAGATTTGTAAAAATTAGTATTGGGTGATTTCATGCGTGAATACAGTGTATCTCGATGATAGCGACCTTCTACTCTACCCTCCCAACTCCTATCTCACCTGTAAGTCTCGGTTGCCTATTTCTGTCCTCTTAGGTTCATCCTTCTGGCTTTGTGTCAACTCCGCATTCTTGGCTAGCATTATCCATTTTTTCCTTCAGAGCTTATCCCTCTCCATAGACTAATGTAATTATTTACCTGACATAGCATGCTGTAGGTATCTCTATCTGCCTGTTGTTTTAATATTGCTATTGTTAATGAAAAATAAAATCTAGTCTCTTTCTTTTACTGACACAGTTGGTGACTACTGATTTTAAAAAGAATATTTATTTCAAGTACGAACTCTTCTTAGTAGTATTAGAGGTGAGTCTGTGTACTTTGTTAAATGTATAAATAGCTTCAAATGAAAGTTTACTGTTTTTTTCTCAGGAGTTGGATCTGGATTGGCCAGTGAGAATAGAGTATTATTAATAAAAAAAACCTTAACAGTAGCATTCTCACCACAGAAAAATGAAATTCTTGGAAAGGAAAAGCTGTATTAGCGCTCCATCAGAATGGAAGCGATAGTGCAGAGCAGTCATCCTTAATTACCCAATTAGATTAGCCACCTGTCGGTTACTCACGAGGGTCAAGAGCAGGGTCTGGGAGAGGTTTCTTTCCCCAGTAGAGGGCAGCATCTGACTGTCACTAGTGGATCCCTTGCTGCAGATGGCCAGTAGAGATGCCATAGAAAGGGAACCAGAGACAACCGAGCAGGCATTTGATGCTGGGACGGGGCAGGACATGCCGAGGTCTTGACTTCACCTCTGACTAAATTTCTCTTCCTAGGAAGGTCAGTGATGATCTTGGCAGAACTCAACTGTCTCAGGGCAGTTCATGGTGGAGCGAGATTGGTCGGATCCCTCAGGCCCTTGTGGGCACATTGTAGAAATCTGAAGCCGCCTGGGGATCAGTGGGGGACTTTCTATTAGGACTGTAAGAGTCAAGATTTTCCTAGACTTTTGGTGCACGATAAACCACTCCACAAATTAGTGACTTCAAACCTTGATTGTTTATTGAGTTGGTAGTTCTGCAGGTTGGCAGTTTGGGCTGAATTCATCTGGACAGTCTTCTGTTCTCTCTGGCCTGCCTGTGGTGAGCCTGCCTGTGGTGAGCTGGACGGCCTGGCTGGGCTTTGCTGCAAAGATGTGTGTTCTCCACTTTTCTTCCAGAAGCTTGGGCTTCATCATGATGGGAGCAGGTGTCTAAGAGAGCACAGAAACAAGAAAATCTTGAGGTTACACCTGAGTTACATTCCTTTAACCAAAAGCGTTTCTAGACCAGCTGATTCCAGAAGCAGGGGTATAGAAACATCACTCCCGTCTCCAGCCTGACAATGAAATCCGAGACCTTGCCTCCACGTGCTGGGCAAGTGCTCTACCCCTGACCTGCATCCCCGCAGACTCCACCTTCATGTGGCCTGCTGTAGGCCTGTGAATGAAGAACCCGGAGATCACAGTGCCCCTAGCCTGGGTGGAGCTTCGTTTGCTGCAGGAAATCATGCTGCTGGTTTCTGTGTCATCTTGGCCTGTTGTCTTTCTTTTCTTCTCAGACCAGTGGTTCCCAACCTCCCTAACTCTGAGACTCTACTACAGTTTGTTGTGGTGACCCCAACCATAAAATTATTTGCATTGTTGCTTTATAACTGTAATTTTGCTACTGCTATGAATTGTAATGTAGATATTTGTGTTTTCTGATGGTCTTAGACAATGGTTGTGAAGGGGTTGTTCATCCCCCTAACGGCTGCCACCCACACAGCTTGACAACACTGTTTTAGATAATTCTTGTGTTTTCTATTATTTGTTCATTTTTGTTAAAATTCATGTTGAATATTAATTTCATGAATTATATCATGGTCCTTATTAAATTTTATTTACAAGTGTCTTCCCTATGTCCTCAGGATGTATCTCTTTTCAGTGGGTGGGCATTTTTCTTCATAATTTTCTTTATGGTTTTCCTTTTATTTTATTTATTATTGCTGTCTCTGTCCATGTGCTGCTACACATGTGTTGAGCTCTTAGGACAGCTTTCAGGGGTCCAGGCTCACCTTCTGCTTTTTTCTGCTATGGTCCCTCCTATTGTCTCTGCTGCGGCATGCACGATCCAGGTTTATTAACCCGCAAGGTTCCAGTTGACTTCTGCTCTCCCCACTTCCACCTGGGTATGTAAGTTCTGGGCCTCAACAGAGTGTGGGTGTCCCCTGTGGCCTAGTGTAAAGACTTCTCAAATCTGTGTCCGGGGGTGGTTTTCCTGTTCCCAGGCCTGGCAGGCAGCAGAGAAGCTAAACTAGGGTGGGAATAGGAGAAGAACACACTCGGGTCTTTCACCCGGGACTGACAGGGCTGGCGCTGTATGTCCCTTGGAAGATGGCTTACCACACAGATGCCTGCTCCTCTGCCTAGATAGAAGGCTGCGTGTCAGTACCCTCTGTAGTGTCGCATGACTTCTGGGGCTTGTATGTAAATGGATATATGACAAGGCATGCCACTAGGGAGGTTGGGATGCAGTATGCCGCTTGGGCTGTCCCATAGGTCCATCTTCCCCCATAGAAATGGCAGGCGGGAAGCCAGCAGGCAGGAAAACAGCAGGCTCCCACAGCCTCTCAGCCTCTCAGCCTCATGGCCAAGCAGTTGCTAGCAGAGCAGAGCAACTCGAGAACTGGGCCCGCCATCCCCTCCTGGCCCAGTGTTTAAGACTTGCAGACAGTGGAAGCACTTGGGAGTCTTGGAGGAGTTAGGTGGGTTTGGGTAGGATGTGTGTTGTGTTTCCATACCTTTGCATGGGGTTGCAGTGAGGAGGCGGGAAAGGCTGGGTCAATTCACATGCCTTCTCAGCCCCAGGTCGCTGGCCCTAAAGCACATTCAGTGAGTGGATTGTCCGCCTTTTATCAAACAGATGTATTGAATGCATAATAAGTTAAAAAGCCTAACACTGCAAATGGTGGAATTTGAAAGCTGTAATTTGCTGCTTTCATTGATTTGTGTCATATTTTATGATTCTTGTACAAATGCACACACGTGCGCGCATGCACACACAAACACACACACACACACACTCATGAATACATACATGGAGACTCTCTTTCTCCATCTTATGCTGTTACTTCCAAAGCTTCCTCTTGGGGGAACTGTATGCCCTGCTTTCCTCTCTGGTCCTCTTGTCCATGGGCCAAAGGCCCAGGAGAGCAGCTCTCTGGGCTCTGTAGGAAGAGCATACCACACCCGTCATGGTTAGTTGTTGAGTCTTTGGAGGAAAGATAGTTACTTACAAAGATGCTGTTTTCTTGTAAATTGGCTTAACTTTGGCAACTGTTTCTGGCCTCGGAGCTTAAGATTTAAATTGAATGCCAGGGAAGCTGTATCACCAGAAGTAACTTCTCCAGATGTAGAAGTGGTTTGCTGCTAACTACTTGTCGTTTCTCCAATCTTGTGAAACTTAACGGGAAACACCCCCAGAACCTTCCGGCACCAAAGCTGCTAAACTGATTTATGGGAAGAGTCTGTGGGTGTAAGTGGAGGCTGCTTGTTTGTTTTCCAGCCGCCCAGACTCAGATAATCACCAAAAAAACTACATTAATTACAACACTGTTTGGCCAGTGGCTCAGGCATATTTCTAGCTAGTTCTTCCATCTTAAATTAACCCATTTCTATTAATCTCTGTACCGCCATGAGGCTGTGGCCTACCGGTAAGGTTCTAGCATCCTTCTCCTTCAGTAACTACATGGCCTCTGCCTGACTCCGCCTTTTCTCTCTCTTCCCTCTCTCTCTACCCCCCCTCTCCTCCCTCTCTCCCCCCCCCTCGCCAAAACAGCTTTATTTATCAACCAGTAAAAGCAACACATATACAGGACATCCGACATCATCTGGGTCCTACCGCCCCCGGGGTGGTCACCCTGGTGCTGAATTCTGACACAAGTTGTTTAATTTTCCTAGGAGAGTCATGCATGTGTGCACCTGCGTGTGTGCACCAGCGTGTGCGTCAGGCTCCAGCTCACCTGCAGGCTGTGGGGTGTTCTGCAGTACTGGGAGCCGTAGCCTGCTCTGGTGTGTTCAGGAGTGAAGCTCTTAAGCCTTGCTGAGGCTTCGCTCTGCCTTACCACGTGTTTGACTGGGGGCAGAGGACTGTGATGGGCAGAGCAGCAGCCATGCTTAGTTAACACGTCAGTTTTTCTGTGCATTGGTGTCACCTGTGCTTAGCCTAGCAGCTTCATATTAATCATTCTAGACTTTGACAGAAAAAAATTAGTTTTCTATGGTATAAAGAGACCATGACATCTAAGAATTCTAATGTTTAAGTGGCCTGAGAACTGCTGCCCTTAGAATACCATATGATGCTAGAGGGCAGGGACCTTTGTCGTCACCAGCATCACACAGGTGAGCAAATCCATTGAGTAGTCTTTGTGTGTGTGTGTGTGTGTGTGTGTGTGTGTGTGTATGTGTGCGGTGCTGGGGACTGAACCCAGGGCTTTGTTCAGGTGGTTAAACACAGCTACAGCTCAAACCCACATTGCATACTGTTAGTAGGAAGTAAATAGGGAAATTGCATTTTAAAATTTTTTAGTTCATTTGTCCTATACACTTGTTTCTGAGGCAAGATTTTAATATGCATCCCAGGCTAGCCTAGAATTTGCTATGGAGCTAAGGCCGGCCTCAAATTCCTGCTTTTGCTTCCTGGGTGCTAGGAATAGATCTGTATATACCACTGTTGCCGACTTTGGATCTAATATTCTTGGACCAAATTTTGAAGCCCTTTCTGGAAGAAGACTGTAGGGGCAGACGCAGGAATGAAGTTGGAATGTACCAGTAAAGGGTTATGAGTTTACTTCATGGTACATATTTGATTAAAACTGCCTAAAACTTATCATGATCTAAATTAAAATACTAACACTTTTGTCATTTTAGTGTGATGAATTTATTTGAACTAATAGAAGTCGATTCCCATTTTGTAACTTATTATTGTCCTGGCCAATATTAAGTAAGTTGACACATAAAGATGTAATAGTCACACATCATAGGGCCATAATGCAGTTGTTGAAGACACAGCAAGTGGGGAGAATGGCCTACCAGCTGTGCACTCTGGGGTGTGCTGAAGAGATGTTCAGGGATGCTAGACCAGTGGTTTAACCTGTGGGTCTTGACTCCTTTGGGCGTGGCTGAAATGATCCTTTCACAGTGATTGCCAAAGACCATCAGAAAACTTCATGGTTCCTAACAGCAGCAAAATTACAGGGATGGTGAAGTAGCAGCGAAGATGGCGGGGGGGGGGCACGTTTAATCCCAGCACTTGGAAGGCAGAGGCAGGCGGATCTCTGAGTTTGAGGCTAGCCTGGTCTTAAAAATAAAGAAGTAGGAATGAAAATAATTTTATGGTCAGGGAACTGTATTAAAGGGTCACAGTGTTAGGAAGGTTGAGAAGTTCACTGTAGACAAAGGCACACGACACAGCATGGACCATGGGGCTGTGTTAGAGAAGATGTGTCCTGTGGACTCAGCAGGCTTGGGCCTCAGCAGGTTGTTGTGGAGATGCACAAGACAGGTAACGAAGGGTGAGGGTAGGAGCGATAGTGGAGAGAGGACGCAGCTGTGGGAGAGATCAAAGAAAAGAGTGCTTCAGCTGGGAACACCTTGGGAGCTAGCGTCTTTTGGTCGGTGAGTTTTGAGGCAGCACAGGGTAAAGGCATTCTCTGTGCCCCGCCCGCCCCCCCCCCCCCCCACACACACAGGTGGTTGCTGCTTTGGGATGAACCCTGGAGTTTTCTACGATGTCTTCATCCTCTGGTTTAGTGTGATGTGTGAGTGTTTCCTATCAGCAGCGTGGCCCTCGTGGAGCCATAGTTCAATAGGAAAGACGAGGCATGGAAAGCTGAAATTAATTGAAATAAGCAGTGGCAGGACCCTCCCCTGCTGAGCAAGTTGGTGGTGGTCAGGGCGGACCTCTCTGAGGGACTGGTCTTGTTAGGAGTCAGCTTGCCTTCCGGATAGTTCTCTCATTTGAAGTGTTTCCTGCTATTGCTGTCCCAGCGTGTTCATTTTGGCCAAAGAACTCTCTTACAGCACTACCCCTGACTTCCTCCTTTCCCATCGGTGCTTACTTTACCCGTTGCTGAATCCCTCACCTCCTGTTAAGCCGGCTCTGTTATCCTTGTTTTGCAGAAACCAAAGCCTAAAGATTGGCACCCTCCTGGTGGCTTCATCCTGGGGCTGTGGGCGCTCATCATCATGGTCTTCTTTAAGACCTACGGGATCAAGCACATGAAGTTCATCTTTTAGACTCATGGATGTGGGAAGAAGAACAAATGGAAGATTGCAGCCTTGAATAAAAGCATAGATTTTTATGTTAAATATGTTGCTGTGTGTAAATTTGGGAAGAAATTATGAAACAATTTTAATGAACGTTTGACTTTATCATTAAAAATACTGTTAATACACTTGTTTATTGTCCATAAATGTTTTTCATTATGTTTGTGCGTGTGTGTGATACAGAAACTGGGACACTGACTGTGGAATATATTGATTGATTCTTTTTATCCCCTTTTCACTGTGAAAGTAAGAATTGAGAAGGTATTAATTATCACTAAAAGCGGTAGCTTCTGTTAATAGTTTTGTGTGTGTTCTTTGGGTCTTTTTATTTATGTATATATTTTCCCCAATGCCCAGCTTATACAGAATATACCATTTCATAATCTTTTTGTTTTTATAACATATTAGTAAGCTTTTCCCCCTCCTTGTGAACCGGACATGGAGGTACTTTGTTATAGTCAAAACTGCTCAGGAGGCTGGGCTGAGGTCATGTGAGCCCTCAGGATTGAAAGTCGGCCTGGACAACAAACAGCTAATGAAATACATGTAGTGTTCATGTCATGATCCGTGGTTGTTCCCTTACCTGGTGTGTTCATTCTGGAGGGTATTGCCGACTCTTGGCCATTCCTGGGATCCTGCCGAGTTAATTGGAAGGGAAATGAAAACAAAGGCTTTGGTAGCTGTCCATCTGGAAACTTGTGCCTCGGAGAGTTTCTTCTGTTAACTGCTCAGAGAAACGTGCCCACTTATTTTCCATTTTTAAGCATTCTGTGAGCTTCTAGAATTGATTGTATCCTCTTCAGTTTTTGTCCTGGAAAAGTCAGATTGCCAACTAGCTGGATCTTTGCTTTTCCTGAGGACAGTCCCGTAACTGGATGGCATGCATGGAGCATGTACGCGCACTTCTGGCCCTGATCCCACAAGACACTAAACATCCCTTTGTATTCCATAAGATGTAAGAGTTCACCCCCCACACTGACGCTTCTAGAATGCCAATCATCTCTCCATTTTTTTCCTATGATGGAAGGAGGGTTGAACCTATTTTGTGGTCAATCTCAGAAACTCTCTTCCCTTCCAGACCTTGGCATCTGAGCGTGGTTAATAAACCACAGAATCTCTTTACCTTTTAGCTCTTAAAATATTGTGTTGTAGTTCTAAGCAAGATTCATAATTTCACAGGCAAAAGATTGTCATCTCCTGGACCAGTACAGGTAATATTGGGGTTTCTTTAGCTCTGCGTCTTTAATTGACATTTTTATTGGTGTGCTGTATAAGACAAAAAAAGAAGTTTTTATCTGGCTACATAAAGAAGCATCTTCTTGAGCACCAGAAGGGAAGGACACACAGAAGTGAGTGGCCAGGAGGTTGCAGTAAGAGCCATCTGACCCTGTCTTCGTCCAGACCACACCCACGTCATGGAGAGCATGCCTGCGGAGTGAGAGAATTGTAGCAAGGGGGTTGCTCTTGAGCCAGAGTCTGAACGTCAAGAACCACACACTGCGGGAAACCAGTCTCCCTCGGAGGTGGGAAAGCGTCCTCTTTTAAACCAGACTGAGAGCAATACAGGGTTAATTCTACCTGGGCAGGATTTCGGAGGTCAAGGGTTTGTTGTTTGTTTTTGTTTTCGCTTTCCCTTCTTAAATTTTCAGTACACGATTGAAGCAAAAAGCTTAGAAAGTCTGCTTGTAGCTGTATCCTTATTGAAACTCTTCTGTCTTCAGTAAGTAAATCATGTGTGAGCTGATAAGAAACTAACACATATCCCAAAATACACCTCAGAGTCCCAGGGAGCGGAATGAAACAGAGGTGTGCCGGGGACAGATGAGATAATGGTGTGATAAACATTCCGGAAGTTGTAAATAACGCTGTGCTGTTGTTCTGTGATGGTGACAGGGTCCATCCCCTGCTGCACTTCTGGGCCTTCTTAAGCTGCTCCATGATACTCCTGTTTTTGCCGGTGTTTTTTCTGTCCTTCCCCCATGGTGTCCTTGAGGGAGAAAAGAGAAGGAGACAAATGGACCCCCATAGGCACGTCCTGACATTTCTGATTCAGAGAATGCATGGCATAATGATGTGGTCCCCAGAAGGCAGCCTGCCTGAGAAACGAGACCCAGACCAAATGTTGTGGATTCCAACCTCACGAGACATTTATTTGCAGCTTGTGGAAGGAAAATGTAGCTTGGATACAAAGATGATAAAATCAAATCAAAAATTAGAAGTAAACACAAAAATAATACATGCATTTATGATTTCAATTTTTATATATTCTCTATACTTGAAAGTGATGAGCCCCACAGCAAGCATAACTCAGCCCGTTCATGCTTACCCAGTGCTTTCTGTCCTGGCGGATGCAGCTAACATTTCTTCCATTATGTATGTTGTATAGCCGAGTTACAGTTACTGTGGGAGTCATCATTCGAGATTTTGATGCATGTGTTTCTGGAATCTGTACAGCAAATGTTGAATTAACATATTATCCTTTTCAGTTTCTTTTTACCAAACTTAAGCCTGTCTGTAGTAGACTTGTGAAAGAAATATTTTGTAAACGTACTTGGAGATATAGCTATAGAGCAGTGAGATCAGTATCTGGGTCTGCTTTGTGGCACCAGCCTCATTACTTCATGGCTTCGCTCCGACCCCGGGCTTTGGCTGCTGTTGTGCTGCCCACACTTGACGGCTCCCACAGAAACGGTTCTGTTTTAGACAGCACACCTTTGGGAGTGACCCAGCCCTCCCTCCTAATGTGGGATAATGCTCTTATGCACTGGAAAGAACCATTGACACTCGTACTGGCAAGGAAAATGCTGATTGACCAGTAGCCAGGCAGCAAATATAGGTGGGGCAAGCAGACTAGGAGAATTCTGGGAAGAAGAAAGGCAGAGATACCGTCACCAGCCAGACACAGAGGAAACAAGATGAGAATGCCTTACTAAGAAAAGGTACCAAGCCACGTGGGTAAATGAAGACAAGAGTTATGGATTAAAAATTTTAAATTGTAAGAACTAGTTAATAATAAGCCTGAGCTAATAGGTTAAACAGTTTATAATTAATATAAGCCTCTGTGTGTTTCTTTGGGATGGAATGACTGGGACCAGGAGGGACAGAAACTTCCATATACACTCTCCCTTTTCTTTTGGTGCAAAAACATTCACTGTCTTGTGCTATGAAATATGTGGCTCTAATTAATTATGTGCATGCACATATATATAAATTGTACTTTGCTCTTAGCTGTCCCTCCTGCTGCCTTTGTCTCCCTTGTGGTTCCTTTCCACACCCCAAGTAGTTCCTCGTCTGTGTCACATACATGTATGTAAAAGGTTTCAGGTTTTGGATTCAAGGGTGACAGTGAGACATTGGCATTTGTAGATATATTTCTATTATATATATATATATATATATATATATATATATATATATATATATATATATATATTATTATTAGAAGAGAGATAATCGCCACAGACAGACAGGCAGCAGCATGCAGGGACTCCAAGGAGAGTTCAAACCCATGTGGCAGAGTGAAAGTTTCTTATACATTTTAGAGGAAGGGGGAGGGGAACTAGACTGAAGAGCTTGTCACCAGAGGTCCAAGAAACAGGTTCCCGAGGGACACCACCTCATTATTGCCCAGAAATGCAAGAGAATCACAGTTAGAGAAATATTGTTACTTTAGAGCAGTTGCTTAGCATAGTGGCTGGGACCATCTTCCTGTGCTGCCCCTGGAGGGGATCCCGGGAATACAGAGCTAGGATTCCTTCCTACAGAGTAACAAATCGATTCTAGAGTAACTGGGAGAACTGCTACCAGGGAAGAAACAAAAGCAAGTCTCGTTTAAGAGCTACAGGCTACAGACTTCACACAAGAGCTTTCACTTTCAGTTACTATGTAAATAGGACCGTGATTTTGTATTTCCTAGCAGTTAAGAGCATGGAGACCACCCCTCAGAGGAAGCCACCCTTGATTAAGCTGTGATTTGAAAATACCCACTGTTATATGAGAAGTGTATATTTTCTTCCGTTTTATTTTCATGCCAACTGCTCTCTGTTACCACAAGAGTCAGCTTTGTGATCTGAAAATGAAATTGGGGCAGTGGAGCCACTTCACTCCTGACCCGCAGACTCAGAGGTTGAGGCACGTGTCCCTGCACCTTGAGTGTTGGCCGCATCCCTTCTAGGAGCTCCTGTTCACTGACAACGCCATCTCTTATCCTGTCTGGTTTTCTTTGTATAGACGCCTTCCCTTATAGTGTGTTCAAACCTTTATCACCAAATATGCTGTCATCTAAATGTTTCCCCGTGCAGTTTCATCTGACTTTGTTCCCATGTGTTTCTTTGTGACAGGAACCTCTGCATTGCCAAAGACAATGGACACCCCCCCCACGTGTGTGTGTGTGTGTGTGTGTGTGTGTGTGTGTGAGAGAGAGAGAGAGAGAGAGAGAGAGACGACCTTGCCATCTCTCCTTAATAACCACACTTTAACACTCAGCTGCTTCCTTGAAGTCTTCTCTGATTCTTCTTCCTGGTAGCATGCTCCAGATGTTCTGAGCATCTTTCCCATATCACATGCTGCTTGCTGTCTGCATATATGTACATTCCCATCTGTGTTTCCCAGTGATCTCATTGAAAGCCAAGTGTCTATGTCTAGGTGTCTTTCTTGATGCCAGATGACCATCCCTTTCTACTTGAAAGCCCCCTCATATACTCTGAACCCAGCCTGCCATCTCTTCTCTCATTACCCCAGCCTTAAATGACCTAGGATTGTGAAGATACAGGTCCTGTGTTAGGGCATTACCAGATGGCAGTGGCATACTTTGTGGGTTTACTTAGATCCCAGCCCTCCCAGTGCTTGCTCCACGGGCTTGTGAAGACAGCAGTGATGGTGACAGGGTGAGGATGGATGTAGACAAAAGGAGCATGTCTGGAGGCCACAGTGATGAGTCACTGAGTTTTAAGAGCTCGCCACCTGGTCACATGAGGGCGTTTTTATTGCTACAGTCACAGGCTGTAAATAAAGGCTTATTCTCCTGGTGGAAGGGATTAGAAACGCCAAACAGAAATTGAGTTGCTGCTGCGCACTAGGTGTGCAGAGGGGATTCTCCCAGGAAGGCCCTTGGCAGGTCCATGGTGAACAGTAATGGTTGGTTAGAAGCTGTAACCAAAACCAACCAAGAAAAGAGCTCCAGGCCAAGTGAGGGATCTCCCTTCTGGGTGAAGATTTGGTTCTTTTCTTCAGATGAAGAAATGGTCACTGAGCTTCTGTTTGGGGCTGAGGAAAACATCAACCAACCTTTCCAACTATTTTTTGAGGCTGGTTTTGCCTTTTATTTTTATATTCTGTTTTATGTTTTTCTTTTGTTGGTGACACTACCCTACAATATCACCCATAGGTGGAGCAGTGATAGGACGTGTGTGGTGACTTTGTTGGCTGTAGATGCAGTGACCAGATTGTGCTTTCTCTTGGCATTGGTTGAGACTTTCTTAACTCGTTAGAGTAATGCTGGCATCTTGTTAGATGGCAGGTGTCTTTGTACTGGGCTCAGATGTGTAAAGAAGTGGGATCTGAATAGTCAAGGAAGCGTATCGTTGCATTATCAACTTACTGTTCTTCAGCTCCAGTTCTACCCACTTATTGTTCCATGACAATAAGCCTGAACCCTTCAAGAGTCTCTTCTCTCTTGTGCTCACCTCACTGAGCTGTGTCAGGATAGCCTGTAGCAGGAACATGTCCTGCAGGACACGCTTATGTTCTTGTTTCGTGTCTTACTTCCGCTGCCCAGTGTGTGTTTCTGCAGTGGCCAGTGGCAGACAGCACAGAGCCCCTTCCAGTGAGTGGCTGTGGTACAAGGCATGTCAGTACGTGTCTTTGTCAGGTCAGCGGACCCACACAGCTCCACAGTGAAGGGTGTCTAGTGACCACGTTCCTGCAGACAGCACATCTGTGAGCACTTTCTGGGAAGTCCTGAGACAAGGTCCCTCTCAGGGGATGGCTTCTCTAGCTCCCCAAGTGCTTTCCAGCAAGCCCCTGATGGGAAGCTACAGTGACCCTTTGCTGCTGCCCATCTTGCCATGCCATGTCCTCTCCAGCCCTGTGTTAACCTCAGACTTTAGAGGAGGGAGCCTCAGACTTGAGCAGTCTGTGTCGGTCCTAGGGATCATGGCTCCTCTGAGCCCTTGACTTGGAATCTCTCACCAACAGGTTCCTCCTTACTCACGAGTTCTTTCTTTTTTTTTTTTTTTTTTTTTTTTTTTTTTGGTTTTTCGAGACAGGGTTTCTCTGTGGCTTTGGAGCCTGTCCTGGAACTAGCTCTTGTAGACCAGGCTGGTCTCGAACTCACAGAGATCCGCCTGCCTCTGCCTCCCGAGTGCTGGGATTAAAGGCGTGCGCCACCACCGCCCGGCTTTCACGAGTTCTTTCTTCAGACAATACTGAGTGTTGTCTCCACACTGGATCCTGATAAGCACCTGTCCTCCCCGAAACCCCATGGCATGAAGTGGAAGATTCTTTTTGTTTGGTTTGTTGTTGTTGTTGTTTTGAGACAGGGTTTCACTGCAGCTTTGTAGCCTATCCTGTAACTAACTCTTGTAGACCAGGCTGGCCTCAAACTCACAGAGAGCCATCTGCCTCTCTCTCCCAAGTGCCGGGCTTAAAAGCGTGTGCCACCCCGCCCAACTTGAAATGGTAAGATTCTTCACCAGAGTCATTGACCCCTCAGTTTTGGAGTTCAAGGAAAAATCCGTAACAATCTTAAACAGATGAACAAAAGACTGGAGATTGTTCCTTACCACCAGCCCTTGAATTCTGAAGGAAGCCAGTCCTCAGGGCCTATGGGCTTTGAAAACTCCGCATCTCCTCCTAGCTCTCCACTGCACCTCTTTTCTTCTGAGTAGAAGGAAACTGATAGCTTCGCATCACAGAGACACCTCTGTATCCCTGCCAAGAAGCATGGTGGATCAAAAGAAGGAACCTAGTAAGAGCAGGTTGGTACAGACAAGGCCAGCTCGGCTGTCTGTGGAGGTGTTTACGGAAGAGGCTGTCTGAGCAGGCCAGAGCGGGAGAGCCTGGGCTTTGCCTTCTGTCATTTGTCAGGCTGATGACCGTACTCTATGCAGGGACAGAACAATTAGATCACAGCTAAGGAAATATGCTGTAAAACCAATAAAAGAGAAGGTAGGGGAGAAAAGAGAAATCAAATAAAACAAGCGAACAGAATAAAAATAGCGCTTTTGAAAGCAAAACCAGAAGACTCAGGAATGAAAGTGCCTAACTAGAACACGTGACAGGCTTTGCAGTTGTAGAGGTGAACATCTGAACCTGAGAACTTCAAAGATGCAGTTATGAACTGAGCTAAAATGAAAAAGAAAACATATTTTAAGGTGAAAACAATAGAGAAAAATTAAATGAAAGGGAAAGAGCAAACCAGGTAGTCAGAAGAATTTGAAGGAAGATTTCAAATGCTGACATTAGTAATATAACATTCTCTAAGTGCTACACATTAAGGCAGAAACAAACTAAAAATAAATATGGAAGATAAGAGACAAACAAAATAAGGCAAGTGGAAACATCATTTAAAGCGAGCCACCTGCCTTTTAGAGACGTGGTTTCTGTTGGCTGTTGTTCTCAAGGAGCCATGTATTCTAGAAGGTTCTGCCTGTGCCTTTCATTTCCAAGATCAGGTTCTCTACAGAGCACACCTCAAGATTCCTTCAGGTCAAAGCCAACGGCAGCAAGCCTTTCCCTAGAGACCCTGTCTCCTGGGTCTGGGGGTGATTAGTACCTTGAGAAGGGCCTGGCCTGGCTTCATAGTGTCCTGACATCCGGGGAAAATACTCAGACTTCCCGCCTGTCTTTGTGACACCTGTGATAAGTTTTGGGGTCCCCTTTCTCCTCCTTCCACAGCTCAGATGTTCCCGTTGTTTTTGTTGTATCTCTGGAACCCAGGTAGAAAGCAAGCAGGTGTTTTTCACACCCTATCATCCACAGTAATATGTGTGTGTGTGTGTGTGTGTGTGTGTGTGTTTCACGCTGTGTGACTTGGCATGTGTGTGTATGCCATCTATATAATGGCAAAGGAAATTGTACAAAGTAGGCCATCTTTTATGCCGTGTTGTTTCCTGTTTTTCTGTAGTCTGTGCCAGAATTGTTTCAGAGAAAGAGCTATGGTTTCCAAGAATATTTTGAAGTGCGCTCTACACTGTGTCCTAAGATCCATCTCTGCGTATCTGTGCATCTGTATAACTGGAGGAAAATGAGAAAGATTGTGCTGGCATTCCCGGTACGGTACTCCCTTCAGTTCCCCCTTTTACCGTATCATAGCTGTACGTCTGGCTTCCCAGCAACATCTTGCTATCATTTCCAGACTTCCCGTCAAACCGACTCTGAGCAGAGCCTGGAGAAGCACGGTCAGGGAAAGTGGCCCTCAGGGTGGCAGGGTTGCTGCTGAACTCGTCCTACACTGTGTTCCCAGGACACTGGTGCAGAAGCAGCTCCTTTTCTCTGAGTGACTCAGACTGTGTCTAAGGTGCTCACGTAGGAGGCAGGGAACTGGGGACCTGGAGAAAGGGCTCCGGGGAGTTTCTAGAAGATTCATTGAACTGAAAGTATCTATTGGATATATTTTTTTAGTTGGTAGAAAACCTAATAGAAATATGATTAGTTATTGAGTAAAATGTATTGCTGTAAACAAATGTCTAGGAGAGATTTGTCTTTGGGCCCAGCCCCATTAGCACCCCATAATGCTGTAGGTCCCAGCCCCAGCACAGCTGCCTTTGGTTCTGTCTGATGGTGACCCCTGTGGGAGCTAATGTAACCCACCTTGACTCGAAGGCAGTATTAACTGGAAGAAAAGAGTTTGGGGGAGCACATTCCAATCTCTCAGCCACTGTGTCTGGGGAAAAAAGAATGTGCCATGGGTTTTAGCCTGCCAGAGGCCATCCCTGTGGCTGTGTCGAGAATGAATGCTCCATGGACCACTTGGTTAGGAGTGGAGGGATGGATCATCCCAGGAAAATACGGGGATCTGGGATCTAGAGAGCCAGCGAATGGAAAAAATGGGCTGCCAACGGCCTCCATCTGTGTGGAGACAGGGAGGAGTCTTGTTGGCAGGCAGGGACATGGGAGGGGGGCAATGTGGGCAGAGCATGGGGTTCCCCAGTCACCTGCCGGAGCTGAGGCTTCAAGAGTGCTTGGAGGCTGTGAAGACTGAGGTAGACCGACGAGACCAACTGAGTCCCAGGCAATGATGGGGATGGTGCAATAGCCACTCAGTGAAGAGAAGACTCACATAAAGTTGGCACGGCAGCAGGTAGGAGCAAGGCAGTCCTGGGAGATCAGGGCAGGCAGGGCAGGGGTTAGGTGGGAACCACGGAGAGCAGCTGTCCCTGGCCTCACCAGACAGGAATTGGTTCACAACCCTAGGACATCCCCACTTTGTTGGCTTATGCAAAGGAGGGAGGAAGGGGCCTTTAATGGTTAATTGGCTTCAAACAAAGACTGAATGGTTACTGAAAGTTTTACTTTCAGAAGTAAAGACAGAAAGAAACCATCTGTTGGGAAAACAAAACAAATTAGCTAGTGGTTGTAGAAATCACTTCACAGGTCTGCTCCATCAGATGACTAAACCACTTGCAGCACATGAGACGGTCTGAGCCTTTTCCAACCCGCTAGGCAGGCCCCACTGGCCTCCTGGTCAGAACGCCTGTGCTCTCCAGGCCCTTGGTCGCAACTGAACTGCATTAGGATGCCATGTGTACACCTCTCTGGGCCCTGGGCACATGGGAGGGCAGGAACGCTACAAGTTCAAGGCTAGGCTGGACTACATAGCGAGTTCCGGGCTTCCCTGCCTACATAACAATATTTGTCTCAAAAAAAAAATGATAGAAGCCCTGAATACACATGAACCACAGGTGGGGAGTGTTGGAGATGGGGTGGGCTTTGGGGGGCAGCAGCCCACAGTCCCGCAGCTCCACTACAGAATGCAGCTGCTGCCCTGCTCCTGTGGGCAATGGCTGTGGATTTGAAGTTGAATTAGAACAGAGAATTGGGGTGACCTTTCACCCTCAGCTATGCCTGCTTTCTGTGTCAGGATCAGCCCAGCAGTCCTGAGACTGTTGAGTGAAGATACAAGCGTACACCTGTGCAGGCACCCACCATGCGTCTCTGTAGGCATGCACTGCACAGGCTGGGGCTGGTATTAAGGAGGATTCATTCTTACAAAGGAAAGCAAGCAAGGGTTGTTTCTCTGCGTTAGGGCTGTTCACAGTTGCGCTGGGAAGAAGCCATTTAGTACTTGGTTCCACTGTAATGCTTTCTCTGAGAAAGAAGAGAGGTTTTAGTATTTCCAGAATCCACAAAGAACTACCTTATCATGTGACTTCCACACCTAATGGGCTTTGGTGATGCACTGCTAATGTCCCCACGGCCATGCCTTCCAGCTCAGAATTCAAGGTGTGGGAGCTCAGTCTTCTTTCCAAGTGCACTGCTCACGGTTAGCATCGCTCTGTGGCATCCTCCTGACTGGTGTCTTCTGGAGCGGAGCCCACAGCTCGCTCCTTTCGACAGTTTGTCCATGTCAAAAAGCCAAACAAAACATAATACACACGAACCTCACAAAGATGTCCGAGGACAAACTTTATGTTGTTACATCATGGTTGCAGATTTCTTTCCAGCGAGATATCTGTGGTCTTCTCCCACGCTGTGAACGGACCTAGCTGGTGGTACTGCCATCCATACTTTTTCTTTGGTAAAGAATTTCTTAGGTAAAGGATAGCTTTACCCAGTGATTTTTAACCTGTGGGTCTGACCCCATGACCCTCTTGGGAGGTCACATATCATTTATCTTACATATCATATATTTACATTATGATTCAGAACAGCAGCAAAATTAGTTATGAAGTAGCAATGGGGTAATTTTATGATTGAGGAACTGTATTAAAGGGGCACAGCATTGCAAAGGTTGAAAACCTCTGCTCTTCTCTCACAAGAGGCCCCTTAGCCAGTAGACAATGGGTAGCAATCAAACCCACACCTGCTGGAAGCACACAGGAAAGCCACAGAACAAATCAAGGCACCCTCCCAAAAGCATTTTGTCTGAACTCTTCCATTACAAAAAATGCCAGAGCATTTGAAAATGATACTTGTGTATCTCTTGAAGTCCATGGAGGGAAGGGGGTGACATCTGTATGCCACTAAGTGGAAGACCATGGTTGTGAAGAGGATGAGGAGGGTGGTAAGCATTGCAGAACGTGACAATGAGGGCCACGCTGGGAGTGAGCCTAGAGAGGGCTCTGAGAGCAATGTATCTGAAGCAAGGCCAGCATTGGTGACGATGTGACTGTGTTTGTGTCCCAGCTGTTTGTGGCATCTTCCGCAGCATCCTTAAAAACGAGCTTGGGATCAGGTAGCAAAAGCCCTGTGACTCAGACAGAGGTGAGTTGTCAGCTTCCTTCCTTCCTTCCTTCCTTCCTTCCTTCCTTCCTTCCTTCCTTCCTCCCTCCCTCCCTCCCTCCCTCCCTCCCTCCCTCCCTCCCTCCTTCCTTCCTTCCTTCCTTCCTTCTTTCCTTCCTTCCGTTTTGTTTTTTGAAACAGGGTTTCTCTACAGCTTTGGAGTATGTATGGGACTAGCTCTTGTAGACCAGGCTGGTCTCAATCCACCTGCCTCTGCCTCTGAGTGCTGGGATTAAAGGCGTGCACCACCACCGCCCAGCTGAGTGGTCAACTGTCTGTGTCCCACGGGAAGCTTCTGCCCCAGCACCGTCTCTAACAGTGACACACTCATCAAGTCTGCACTCAGCACGAGAGTGGGGACTGCGTTTGAGATGGCAGAGGCAGCACTGTGGAGACAGGCAGAGAACACAGGCAAGCGTTTGAGAAGCTTCCTGTGTGTGTTCTCCAGAGTGTCTTCTCATGGTGTGTAAAGCCGTATAAGGAGGGCTCGCACTCAGTCTCTGTCGTCTGCCATCCCCCAAGCATCCCTGATGAGGATTGGAGCCTTTGAGAAGTAATTAGCTCATGGGGTGGGGCACACGCATGGGGCATGTGCCCTTTTTAAAGAAGAAGGGGCATGGGGGTCTACCTGGCTGACATATTAGGAGATCTGAACTATCTGAGTAAGTTGTGGAAAAGATGGTTCTTCCTTATAGTATACTTCAGGCAGAAATATGGGAAAAACAATGAAAACAGCAAAAAAGTCAACATTTAAAAGCAACACAGCAATAATCACTCCAGCAAGCATTATTAATGGATGCTAGGGCTGATAAAAATATAATGAGAAAGAATATTTGCATATTCTCAAAATACCACCATAGAAGATTCTTGATAATTATAACTTTTCATGCGAAAAGCCTCAAACATTTCCTGTAGCCAGGGCCTTCCAGAAAAACAAAGCCAGAGTGTGAGAGAGAGAAAGAGTGAACGAGAATACAAATAGAACCATAAGATTCTTGGTAGAAAATAAGAGATTAAAAATAAATTGCTAGCTGAGATTTCTTTAAGGTAAGACACAAGAAAACAAGAATGGAGCCCTAATAAAATGGAAAAAAGAACAAGAATGACAAAGAACATAATTTAATTAAATTGAAAGCAAATGTTTAATCAATTAGTCAAAGAGCCTGTTATTTAAAAAATTAATGCAATCTTATATTTATTGAAGTTGATGGGGGAAAGCAGATCAATTTTTAGCTCCCAGTGTCTGTGAAGCCTGCATGGGAATACAGTGTGGAGTCACTGAAACGTGCACCATTCAGACTGAATAACAACCGTGTTTTTATAAAGGACTCTGAAGCGGGATGATGTCACAGACAACAAAGGGACGACTCCAGAGTTCAGGAGAAAGTGTCCTTCAAAAATGGAAACGAAGTAAAGTTGTGTGTGACAAGCAAAATCTGTGGGACACTGTCCCAGAAGACCCGCCTTTGAAACTAGAAAACTAAGAAGGAAACAAGCTCCCAGCAGGCTGTGTGCAGGGGCAAATGCAAAGAATGCTGGGAGTATAAGCCAGTCATCAACAAAGAACAAACTTTATGGCTGTTGTAATTTGAAGTTAAAATGAATAATAAATAGCACGCACTGTGAAGGGTTAATAGAGTTAGTTACTCTGATCTTTTCACAATTTCTGAAAATATTGAAGCATTAATCATAGGAAGATTAGAGGTCAATAATAAATATTATAGCATAGAATGATCAAAAATCCCTACGAGAAGATAGACAGAAAGATGTGGTAGGCCTCTTAGTCATTTTCTGGTATAACTAAGGGAAGGATGGGGAGGCATGGCGCAGGAGTCTGGGCCAGGAGGCTGAGACCTACATCTCCACCTCACACAAGAGCAGAGAAGGAAGCTGAAGTGGGCAAGACTCAAGTCTGCGTTAACGGTGTCCTCTGGGAAGAGCCCACCTCTTGAGGGCTCCATAACCTTCCAAAACACTAGCTAGGGGTCAAGTGTTCAAATGCCTGAGCCCTTGGGAGATGTTTCTCATTCAAACCTTTATGCCCTCTGTATAGAAAACTCCCAAATTGTATTCATAAATCAAAAGACTTCATATCAACAAGTATCAGTTGTTCTCAGGCAGATCCACGTAATCAATGCGTTCCAAATGAAAACTCTATGAGGTTTTATTAAAGACAAAAGAATATCCTCTTGTAACATTGTCTATGGAAATAAAGTGCAGCAAGACTAATATTGACTAGAGCCATTTTTAAGATGAATAAGCTAGCAGCCTTTTCTTCTAGATGTCAAAACCTATAAATGCATCATAATTCTGTGGTGTATTGGAAGGCTAAAATGGGGCATAATTCAGAATCAAGAAGTCATCCAACACATAACTTATCATGAGAGAAGCATCCAGTGTGGTGGAGAAAGCACTACACAGAGAATGGCTGTGTCTGTCGGGGGACTCAGTGAGCAAAGAAACAACTCAGCCCACCCTTCACGCTGAGCCGCAAGTCAGTCTGAGATGGATCCTACGTCAGATTTGAAAAGGGACAAAGAATAACACTTCTAGAAGGAACAAAGATTAGCTTCATGATTTTAGGGCTTTAGAGCCCTTAAGTAGGACACAGATTGTATTGTATATAAAATATAAGTAACTTTTGACTAATCAAATTAAGAACCTTTAGAATCACCAAAATATTTCATTAAGACAGTGAATAGCCAAGCAACGCATTGTTGTTCCCGTCCAACCAAAGGCTTGAGTTGTTGCTATATAAAGGTGGGGAAATGCACGGCATCTCAGTAAAAGATCAGGCAAAAGCTCAGAACACTGACACCCCAGAGGATGCTACGCAAATGGCTCAATGGGGCATTAAGGGATGCTCAATTCCGTTATCCATCAGAGATGAATCTAAAAAGCCATGGGAGATATGACTACACAGCCTTGGAAGGGTGAAAGGCAACTGGAGCTCTCAGGTATTACTGGTGGGCGCGTAAATGGCTCCGACCACTTTGGAAAATCACTTGACATTATGTGTTGAGACCTAGAGCAAGGTGCAATGCTACCCTTTGAAATGTGTCCATTACAAATAAATGTTCAGTTAACAGTTATAGATGGAGCATTTCACATGCTAAAGTCCTAAGTGGGATCATTATCTTTATAAAGGATGCCCCAAATGACTCTCTTGCCCTCTTTTTACCTGGGAATGAGAAACCATCCACCATGCAAAGGGGATCCTCATCAGAACCAAATGATGCTGCTACTCTCATCTTGGTCTTCCTAACTGTGAGAGATATATTGTTTGTAGTCCCACCTCGTGGTGTCGTGTTATAGTCACCCAAATGGACTAATAGTTCACCAAGGTACAGGCATGAGAATGCTCTAAATGACTGCACTAATAATGTATCTAAACAGTTAACTACTCAGATTGGAATCACCAGTTCCAAAGTTATGTGCACTGTGTGGCAGTGAGACAAAGAGCTGTGACTATGTAGAATAGTGGAGATAAATCTTTCGGGGTGGGACACCCCCAAAAGCTCGGAACCCCGGTCCTCATACATACCAGGCAAACACCCCATCACTAAGCTATATCCCCAGCCCCAGGGATAAATCTTAGAAACATAATTTGCACTAAGATAAAGTAGATATTAAAGTCTATATAGCATTGGATTACATTTGGACAAAATTTAAAAATAAGCAAAATAGAATTTTTCTGCCAAGTGGTTACCTGGTAAGAACTGTCTGGAGAAACCCAGGGAAATGACGGTGTTCTGTACTTTGGGTGTGTAAAGTTCATCAATCTGTCTGCATCCATTTGTGAGCCACTGATGGATAATTGTAAGATTTAAAAAAGAGATTTTTTTTAAAGGATCAAGCGAGATATTCCTCAGAGAAAAAGCAAGAGTATAGTGTAGGTGCCCTAAAGACTCAAGACTTAGGGCCAAGCTGCAGTATTTGAGAGTGGGCAGCATCTGCACAGGGACAGACAATGAATGGGTTGGCGCTGAGCAGACCAGAGAGCAAAAACAAATGCCCACTTATGGCAGTGTAAGTACAGGGTCATGGCGGAAAAGGAAACTTTCAGGAAATAGTGCTGGAGCAGCTGGTGTCAGTGACTTCCATCATATTATACAAAAATTGTGGCAGAGATTCTGAAAGGGTGGAGATAGAACACAAGAGAATACTGATCAGGAGTAGTGGGGGCTATCAAAAGCAGGGTGGCGCTGTAATCATGTAAGTTGGAAACCGGGCTTTCAATCAGGAGATTCCACAGAGTGAGAGACGCAGTAAGAACATGTGTCACCAACAAGAGTCATGTCTAGGACAGAAGATAAACTGACGGGGAGACATTCAACCCCCAAAAGGCATTGACAGCAGGCCAGAGAAACAATTCCCCTCAAGTCTGTCCTGGGAGTCACTGAGTTTATTGAGCAACCTGTGTGCCTTATGGGAAGCCCTGTCACCAGAAAGCCTGCCCTACCACAGGGGGTTCACGAAAGCACTGTGCCTACAGCTCCCATCAAGACTTGACAGCAGCTTAGTCACCCAGAGAGACCGTCCGCAGCAATTGGTACTTGCTTATGTGACGGTGAGCAGGGGACTTGGGGTCTTGCTGTTTTCAGGATTCTCTGAACCTTGTAAGTTTCCTTTACTTAGGCCTTGTATGTTTTGCTTATTTCCTGAGTCCCGGGGGCCTTTCACTTTGCTCCAGGAGGGAGTGTTTCAGCTGGGAGGAATAGCAACACTAGTCCATTCAGGAAAGAGGCGAAGGGGATGAGCAGGAAGTGGTCAGGAATGGCAGCCATTGGCAGATGAGGTGAGCCCCAGAAGGGAGGCATGATAGTGGAGTGGTAACCTGCGTCAGGAACTGAGGACAGGCAGGTAAGATTTTAAGGAGGATGGTTTGTGCCACGGACTGGGTGGAGGGTTAGCTGGAAATACTAAGTATGCTAAGAACATGGGCATCCCTGCTGGGAGGACCAGCCCCCAACACATTGGAAATCAGTCTGGTACGTCTTGCCATGAGAATAGTCTTGCTGTACAGACAACCCAGCTTTTTTATTCCCAGGTTTGTGCTCTAAGAAATTATTATATGTATGAATGAGAACTCCCAAGAATTTCCATAGCATTGAAAAAAAATAAATTGTAGCTATTAGTAGCAATTGATAACTGGGAAGAACAGGTAGAAATACGATGTATACTATGTGCAAACCTTCTCCTCTGAGATGCTGTCTTGTGACCATTAAGAATGGGGTGCACTGACATCATAGAGGGAAGAGATGAGTATTTATTATATTAAGCGAGAGAGAAAGCTCTTGGCAGCTGAGAGGGGACCCAGTGGGGGCGTCTGGCAAAGAGGCTGTATCTGGGGTTTATTTATAGGCTTAGGTAGGCTCAGATTGGTTTGGTGTATACGAACTCGGTGAGAAGTAAAGAGCAAGTAGGGCAGGGCTCTGAGAACTGGGGCAGGCTCTCGGGTCACCAGCTCTGCTCCCCATCTCATTCATTACAGACAGATTTTGTGGGGAAGCGAGCGCCTCCAGGTGGAGGGAATCAGGCTCCACCTTCTGTCTCCTAAGTCAGGTTTCTGGTCACTGGCTAGGGTCACAAGCAGAATAACTCTTCCCTATCTCGGTGTGTTCCAGGGCTCCATTTACCCCCAGCAGTGTGAGTATGCCACACAGCGGACAGAATGATGGTGAAAATAAAGTAGTTACGTGGAAAGGAAAGAAACACACTTAGGAAAAGAAGCCAATTTCAGGAGCCCCTATGAAGTCTCCTAGCGGTTGTATGATATTTATGAGTGGGCAAAGCCAAACAGCACAGCATTTATAGATGCATCTCTGTGTAATGAAGCGAGTTAGAAAGCAACGGAATGGAAACTCTTGAGGTCAGGAGAGACCTGCAGGTGCTTTAAGGGTGGGATGCCTCCTTCATAAATTACATATTTGTGTATATTTAGTGTGTGTCAAATACTACATATTGAACATTCTGACAGAAATGATTACGTATAAGTTTAATTTCTGTCAAGAGCTCTAGGTGACAACAGATTAGAAACTCCAGAAATAGGCTAGACTGTCTGGCTCCTAATATGCTTCCCCAGTTAACAGAGTTATGACTCTGGGGAGTTTATGAAGTGTCTCTTGCCTCAGTGTTACATCTGTGAATGGGAACAGGAAGTAATGAGACTATTTTGATTGCTGAATGCATTATAGAGGGAAAGCCCACAGAAAAGTTGGGGGGGTAAGAGGGCCAGCGATTAAGGTGGGTGGGATTGTGGCAAAACAGGATACATGTTGTAAATGATATATAGAGCACACTACTAGCTACTTAGTAGTATAGTGTAACATTTTGATTTATCCTCGTGGATTTCCTAATTTGGGAACTGAAGAAACTGATTTCATTAGTAAAGAACCAGAGATGCAAAGATGACTTCAGGGCGGAAAGCACGCTTCTCAGGACAGAATTGTGACTGCGTGGGGGGCAGGCGTGCTCCCCAGGACAGAGTGGAGGCCTCAGGGGGCAGGCGTGCTTCCCCAGGACAGGGTGGAGGCCTCAGGGGGCAGGCGTGCTCCCCAGGACAGGGTGGAGGCCTCAGGGGCAGGCATGCTCCCCAGGACAGGGTGGAGACTTCAGGGGGCAGGCTGCTCCCCAGGAACAGAGTGGAGACTTCAGGGGGCAGGCGTGCTCCCCAGGACAGAGTAGTGACTTTCGGGAGTGGGGGGCAGACACGCTCCCCAGAACAGAGCGGCACAGTATGTGCCAGGGGCTCTACACTGCCCTTGTTTGAGAGTCTGAAGTCCTGTTAGAATGACTTCCTTAACAATTCCATCACCAAGTTTGGGAAATGTCTAATTCTAGTCCAAGAACAAGCACTGTCCTGCTCCACGCAGAATCCCCCAGGCCTTTTCCTCAGCTTCAGCAAATGAAATTGAGAAAACTGACTGAGGATGTGGAGGGGCAGACAGTGAGAATGGGGAGTGTCCCCAAGCTCAAAAAGGCTACAACATTGTCCTTTGGAGAGAAGCCCTGTGGCGGCTTGCTCACCTTTACCAGCTCCCTGCCTTGCCTCTGCTGCTTCCAGGAATGACAGGCTCCAGCAGCTGGCCCAAGTGACGGCCGGAGTCCCTGGGTACCTTCCATGTTCTTCCCCTCCCTTCCTGATAGCGATAGAACTTCATATCTGCTTCATGGGAACAAAACTGTTCTCTGCTTTTGTGTTACCTTTTTATTTCTTTTAAGGTGGAGTGTATCCCTAATTTTGATATGGTTGTCCCAGCACCCACACAAAGTAGTCAGCCAAGGGGAAGGTTATCTGTGTCTCGCCTCTGTTTAGCCTTCCCTTTGTAGTCTAGCCACTGGAGTTGGAGTCCTTGCTGTTTATTTTGCCTGTCTGCACTTGCTGTAGCATTTGTCAATATTAAATTTAATTTGTGCTCAGAGCACTTCGCTAACGGCGAAAACACAAAGCTCGCTGAACTTTACCTTCTCTGTGTGTTCAGTCCAGCCAGCATTAGCAAACCTAATGAACTCTGCAAGGTTGTCCTACCCAAATGTAGGTCAGCGCTGTTGACTGAACACATTGTGTGCTTAGAAACTGACCTTGTAAAACCCACTTGAAATTTATCTACCTCACAGCCCACTGGATGGCTTGTTCTTTTACAGTAGAACGTATTTGTGTCCGAGCAACAATCCAATGAGTCAGCAGGAAAGTGGTCAACACCAACAACAGACATTTATTGAGCGCCTATTGTGTGCAAGGCACTGAACTAGGTGTGGGGCTACAAAGACAAAGGAGACACAGCCCCTGCCCTCATGAGCTTACAGTCTAGTCTAACAGACACGTACATAGAAAGACACGGACGATCCAAGGTAGCTTGTCATCGTCGGGGCACAAGTACAAAACAGGATCTCAGCCTTTTGTTTTTCATTTACATTTCAGTACCCTGAGTAGGTGGGGGAGTGAGCTGCAACCTTCCAAACCCTCGGAACAGCCTCGCCGCTTTCCACTTCCGATGTCTTCTGGTGCGTGTGCTAAAACCTCGGCACCTGGAAAGCCTCTTGCCCCACCGCCTCAGGCTTTGGATTTTAGGTTTTGAGGGTTTTGTTTTTGAGAAACTTCAGAGAGGGTGACATTCTTGTAGTGGGGTAGACTCTGGCACCCACCACGCCGCTGCTTTAGGAGGCCCTGCACTGAATCTGTTCCTAGACAGGTCTGGAGTTAACAGCCCACCGGGAGGCCCTCCCTACCACAGCACTGGAGGCTTTAGAAGACACAGGATGTGGAGAGATGGGGGCTCGAGAGAAGCAGGATGAGGAATGAAGGCTAGCTGCTGTGGAATGGGCCGACCAGGAGAGAAGCTTGGGTCTTCTCTCAGGGCAGGATTCCCTCTGGGAGACCCCGGGGCAAATGTCTGGAGAGTATAAAACAGGTTCGTAGGTATTTAAACAGTGCTGTCTTCATCCTAACAGCATCTCTGCATTGCCTTTCACTTCCTACCGTCCATTTGCCATCTAAAAAGTCCTTTGAAATTTGAAATATAGTGTTTATTTCAATATGAGATTATCTGTGTCTGCTCTAATGTAGTTCGGATGGTTTAGAGATAGGGAGGATTGAAAGACAGGTGCCCCGTCCCTGGAACATGAATCTGGCAGTAATCTAAGGATTCCAAGAGGCCACACAGCTTACCCTTCAGGTGCAGGACTTTGTTCTTATTTCATTTCATGAAGCACTGAACTAACTCCGTGCTCTTAGAACCTGTGTGTCCCTGAATCTATCTGCTTCTGTGCCTCTGTCTAAGGAGTAAAGAGCAGGTGAACAAAGCGAGGGGCTCAGCTCCCTAATGCCCATTCCTGGGAATGGGAACCACACAGCCAAGTCCGCATGCAGCACACTGAATATTTACCTCCTAATGTTCTTTTAATGTGAGCTTTCTTGGGTGAATATTTACTGTAGAATATTAAATGTGAGATTCCTCTTTTTATGGGCCATTTGAAGTGATTGATTTTGTTTGTGGATTCCTGTATCTTTGCCCATAAAGGCTATCTATTGTAATGGCCTCTGCCAAATGCTCTTGTGTTGAAATAACAGAAGCCGGGGATCGGCCAGCTGTGGCATCGTATTACTGTGGTCTCAAAAGCCAGGAGGAGTCCGATGATGCCACTGGGAAGAGAAGAAAAAGGTGTGTAGCATACCAAGTATGACAGAGGCTTCAAATCGCCTGAAATCGTGAAGTCTGTAAACAGGCCTTTGTGTCTTTATATCAGAGTTTCTGTTTAATGGTGTTGAATGGCATTAAGTCTGACAGTTGGGAAATGATAGCAGTAAGACATGAGCTCAATTGCCCACAACCAGGTCCATCAGCGCAAGCCAGCAGCGGTCTTGGCGTTTTCTTTAGTGCTGCAGTAAAACCATGACCCAAGTGATATTTCTTACACTTAGCTACACCATGTTTTTTAAAAGATTATGTACGTGTGTGTATGTGTGCGTGTGTGTATATGTGTGTGTGTGTGTGTATGAAGTCACATATTGTAGCTGCATTCTGGGCGTTTGGTTGCTTCTCCTTCTTTTGCGTATTTGAGAGGAGGAAACAAAAGATGGGCTTGTCTTGATGTTCTTTATGGGTTTTTCTTCCTTTTAAAAAGGAAATCCAACCTAATGATACTCAAACGAGTGCAATAGTAGGCCAGGTGATATAGTTACATTCCGGCAGGCATGCCTTTCCAAATTTCCCTAAGTACAGGAATTGCCAAAGGAGCCACTTAGATTTCAACAAATGATCTCTTAAAGGGATTGTGAAGGTGACCTGTCAATCAATCGTGTGTTATTCACACCCTTCTTCTTGTGTTCATAAAAACACTGCTCAGAGGCCATGCTGTGGTAGAATAAAATTCATTTTCCTACAAAAACCCAGAAGACACTTGAGGAATAAATCCATGAAGCCTTAGACAGCAATATCATTTTTAAAACTGACTTTTAATAACTCAAGCCATACCACAATAATACCTTGTTTTTGCTGTCTGAATCCCTGGGCTGTATTTGTGTCTCCACAATGGTACTCTGCATAATTAATAGTTCTACTGAGTGAAAGGGAAAGGGAAATTATCACTAATTAAGAAGAGGGGAAAGAGCTGTGATGGGAGACACCTTTAATCCAAGCCCTGTCCTGTTGCTGAAAGCAATGCCTGTTTTCTCATGACATCAGCGGCTGCTTTCAAATCTGTCATTAGAGACACTAATGCTCCTTTGGCAGTGTGCAAAGAAAAGCGTAGAAATTCTTACTTTTCTGAGCAACATACCTTTTAAAATGAAAATCTGTCATCCTAGCTACCTTGGTTTGAATGAAGTGGGTGAGGGAGGAGTCCTTCATATCCTAAGACTTGCAGCCAGTGCGTGGGTCAGAACGGTCCATGGGACAGTGAGCTGGGAGACGGAGAATGTCTTTGTGTTCTCTTCTCAAGAAAGGGCAGCTCTTGGCACCCATAGTCAGGAGAACACTCAGAAGCCTCCACCCGCTCGCTCCTCTCACTTTCTTAGAGAGGCAAGGGATAGAGTTTAGACAAGAGAGGCCAATGAAGAAACCTGATTCCTACCCAGGGGACCCTAACATCTTCACCCTGACTTACAGTTTCCAGCTACTGTCAGAGTTCCATCAATGCACATGTCTAATCTTCATGGAGGTCAGCGAGAGGCGCCTACAATCTTAGATTTGCAAGAGGAACTCAAGGGATCTTCTGGTGCATTCTAAAGACGAGGAAAGCAGAACTTAAAGAGAAATTACTTAAATCAGTTACTACTGAAGAAAGCTGCTGTATCTTTAAATCCCTCTCATTAGCATCTTTTTTGTTTTAATAATGTAGTTTTTGGTTTTCAGTTTTGTTCTTTTGAACATTTATGTACATCAGAAAGTGTTCTAGCTGTTCTTGTTTTGAAAGAGCAATTTGCCTGAAGCCGAGGGGTTCAAACAATGCCACACATTTCCACGTCCAACACCGATTGCAGGCTAATAACGAGCATTGTGAATTCAGTAAGTCCTCGGCCTGATTCTACACGTTCCAACCACCATTCAGGATTAAAGAGTAGGGAGCATAAATTGCCACATAATCATAATCTATAAAAATACTGCCTAGAGTAACACTAAAAACTCTCAATAAATAAATAGCAGACATTTGCTTTATGAAAATCGTTGGAGATGTGCTCTTCAGAATCATGTCCGTTCTTTCAGGCTTTTACAAATCACAGAGTGTGACAAATGACACCGATTATTGGTCAGGTTAGGCTATAACCTGATAGAAAAGTCTTTTGACGTGGACATCTGTAAAGAAATGCAATTAAAGGTGTTGGGCTGCTCCTGTTCCGGTTTCGAAGGCAATACTTCCACCCTGGAGTGTTCCTCGCCATGGCAGTGTCACTGAATGAGGGTTCAGCACTCATTAGGAGGTGCCGGTCTCGGGCCGTGGGGTTCTGTCCATGGTGCTGAACGGCACCACTGACCAGCTCCCATTCCCAGCCTGGAGTTAAGTCCTTCCTCTTGGGTCTGATGTGGCGCATACCTCAGAACACAGGCTTATCCTCAGCGTTGTTCACAGCAGGTGGCTCTGGTTTCCAGTCTGGCTGGAAAAAGCGAATGTTGAATGTCCGTGCCCAGTTCTTAAACACCCGTTTCTCTGTGATAAACGGTGGTGACCTGCCCTTGCGTCCTCGCTCGTGCGAGAGGGTACATTGTACATTCATCGGGTCCAGAAGGCTCGTAGTAATGATAAGGTACTGAAGGGTGCTTAGGATCCCTGTGGGAGGAAAGGGAGATCACTATTAAAGCGGAAGAGAGCAGAAACAAAATGAAAACCCAAACCACACACCAAAATAAAAACATGCTTTTTTTAGCCGGGCGGTGGTTGGCGCACGCTTTTAATCCCAGCACTCGGAGGCAGAGGCAGGCAGATCTCTGTGAGTTCGAGGCCAGCCTGGTCTACAAGAGCTAGGTCCAGGACAGGCTCTAACAAAGCTGCAGAGAAACGCTTGTCTTGAAAAACCAAAAAAAAAAAAAAAAAAAAAAAAAAAAAAAAAAAAAAAACAAAAAACTTTAATTGTCCAATTCAAGAAGAATGTTACTCTTATAAGCTGATAAACACAGATCAGATTTTCTCATCAAATGAACTTCAGCCGATGGTTTTCCTGGTGTTGGAGCATAAGAGAACAAAAATGGTTTGAGGCTGTAAAGCAAGTGCGGCGTCAGAGGGCTTGGACACGTGCTGTTGGATGTTCAGGTCTCCTGCTTTAGGCACAACATACATGAGCCGTGACACTAACACTCTAGTTCCACACTTGTTACTAAACTCCCCACAGCCCGAGAGCTTCAGAAACCCAAACAGAACCAGTCTGTCCTGCCCTGCCCTCTGCAGCATCCTGTATCCACAGGGGCTTCCCAGTGAGCAGGATTTCAAGGACAGTCCATGCCCTGGCTCCTCTCTGGAGCCCTGTCCTAAGCCACCCCAGCCTTGCTCGCTCTGCTTCAGGCAGGCTGAACGTTCTGACTGTCAGCTGTACCCACTTTGTCTCTATGGCAGAGCCTTTGCCCATGAGGGCGACCACTGTCTGGAATCTTCCTCGTAAGTTCATCCTTCTCCCTGTTGGAAATCAAACGCATCCTCCTTGTGGTGGTTTGAATACGAATGATCCTCATGGGCGCAGATATTTGAAGGTTCATGTCCCAGTTGGGCTGTTTAGGATTAGGGGGTGTGGCCGTGTTGGAGAGAGTGTGTCACTGGGGGTGGGGGAGATGGGGGTAAGGTTTCAAAAGCCCATGCCAGGCGCAACGCTCTCTGCTTCCGTTTGTGGATCAGGATTATAAGCTCTCAGCTACTGCTCCAAGCACCATGTCTGCTGCATGTTACCATGCTCCCTGCCGTGATTGTCATGGGACTAACCCCGAAACTTTTGTTTCTAAGCAGTCTTAGTCATGGCATCTCATCATAGCTATAGGACAATAACTAAGACACTCCCTGAATCATCACCTTCTGTCCCCTTCGCTCACCTATCAGTTTCCTTGGCAAATTAATCTCCTTGAAACTGCTCTTGCTTACCTACCTATTGTCTGCTGCGAGGAGAGGGATTTATCTCGTTTCTGGGGCTGTGCCTAGTATGGAGGTAATAAGCGATGTTTGAGTCTCTGTCCTTGGGTGGAGTGAGCAGCTGCGTGCCAAATCACTACAGAAATTTTCTCCTCCACTGATTCTAACTCTGACAGCCAGCAGGCAGTCACTGTTTTATTCTTAGTTTTGTAGATGGACCCTACGTCCAGCGTCTAGTGTCTCTTGGTCTAGAAATTCCCAACTCGCCCATCCCTTCAGGGGAGACTGACAGTCCTAGCATGTTTATACTATATCCCCATCTCTGCCTCAGAAAAGAATACTTGATCAGCTTCTTCAAGGTGGTAGACCAGTTCTAACATACGTGTGCCTGTGTTGGGGACAAGGGACAAATGTGTTCTGGTGTCTGGCTAGTCTCATTCTAGAATAGTGCTCCCACTTCTTCTGGGCTTGAACAGTAGACAACTAACTCCATCAAGGCTCATATCAGACAACCTTTGCTGTTCTGAGCCACTAGATATGTCTAGTCTGCTGCCATGTGTATCCCAAGATAGCTGTGACTACAGTCTAACACGTGTGTAGACCACAATGGCATGTCACAAGGTCAATAGGTTAGACACTCCTGCTAGAGGAAGGAGCAGGCTGCTGAGTAAGACTCTTGCATTTGTTTTAAAAAACTTGATGCCTGAGGGCCTTCCTCTAAGACAGGAGCTATCCCCAGATGCTCCCCCTGCTAGCTACCCTCCTGTTCTTTTTCTTTGGAGGGGATCGATACTCAAATGAATTTTAGAGTTGCAGTCTTCCTGGGGTCAGAGAACCAAGTCTTTTATCAGGAGAGGTGTCAAGTCTGTGGCTCTGACAACAATAAACTCCTGGGCAGCTTTCTCCTCTTAGGTTAAGTTGTTCCAGGAAGAGAGATGTATCTTCCTCATGCTAGCCCAGATGCTGTGCTTGGTTAACCCTTTTGCATCTCTAAGATAAGCCTGACTTGGATCAAGGGCTGCTCACCTGCCCCTTCAATCTTTGCAGATTTCAATGACTCCCTATTCTAGGAGGACTTGGAACAGTGTGAAATTCAGTAGAAAGCATTTCTAACACAGAAGAGTCATGATGGAGAAAACTCGGGTTGGAACAGGCCACTCCCTATAAACAACAAGCAAAAAGGGACAGAGAGCTTTCATCGTGAACCATGCCTGTAGTTACAGCACTTAAAAGGTTGAGGCAGGAGGATCACTGTGAGTTCCAGGCTAGCCTGGGTTATAGAGGGGGACCTTCTATAAAGCAAACATAAAACACCAGCAATAAGTAAATAAATCAAATCTCAAACAAGCAAACAAAATAACAAGGAATAGATGTGTGGAATCCATCTCTGCAGGGTCATATAGCATAACTGGGGAAGGCTGCCAAATCCATTCTGCCATGCTATTACAGGAGTTAATCTTTTCTTTCATATCAAATCAGCTTTTTAAATGTGATTCACCTAGGTTTTAGGATCTTATTGGCACCAATCTACTAAAGAAACAATTAGGTTTCTAAAAATATCATGTGATGGATGGAGCAGCTCAGAATAGAGGGTAATGGGAAGTCAGCTAACGGATGCTAGGGATCAATTCCCTTATCCAAAAGGACCATCACTTTGAATGAAAGCTTATTGGGTTCATATTGACCACCTACAGGGAGATTAGATTTATGTGTTTGGGTACCGTGGTTTCAGAGGTGTGCAAGTGGCCACTCATGTAAGTGAAGGTGTTTTCATCTTTGAACACTTTGTCTAAAGAATTGCAGAGCCCTTAGCTGGCCTTGGGAACACAGAGCTGAGGCAGGGTAGGACCTGCCCTCTCAGATGGGAGTCTGCCTTTCCCTTCAGAAAGTCCTCCTTTGCTTCAGGTTGTAAGCTCGTTTGTTGCATCTTCAATATGCCTTTTCCTCTATCTGTTCCTCACCCCGTGAAAACCATCAGCATCCGATTTCCATATGCAAAGGTTGTATTAAAAGGGATGCAGTGTTGGACCTCATGTCTGGGGCCAGAGAAGTAGAAGAGGCTGGGCTGGGGCAGATGGGCCCAGAGTAAGTTCCCCTCCCTGCCTTAACTTCCCAAAGCCCACAGTGAGTTCTACAGAGCAACCGAAGGAGGACTGGTTTGCTCTTTCTTTTTTAGAAAGAGCAGGTGAAGAGAGCGAAGGAACTCATGCGATGCTTATGGGATCTTTAAGGAAATATCATCATCAGCATGCTGCTCCTGTGGATTCCAGTTTGAGTCATACAGAGAGGTCCCAGCACAAGTGGCTTTTGAAGCATCTTTAAGTTTGAGCATCAAAATAAGTAGCAGCAATATTGGATAATCAAACTCAAGAGGCAAAATAAATATCTATAATCCCATGAGGATTGCAATAAAGAGTTAACAAATGGAGAAGTAGGCTGTCATTTTGAGAAGTTTCCAATTAATAAGTATAGAAAAAAATGACACTCCAGGACAGCATGGTGGTTGTTGAAAGCAAGGTGTTCCAACAAACCATTCGTAGGAAAGAGATGGAGAAATAGCATGATCTTAATCTATCTCCCCCAGGCTATGTGTTAATGACCATGTAAAATTATTCATTGTACAATGAATAAATTCAGCAGGAATCCCGCCAATCAAATGATTGTCACAAGTGAGAGGACAGAGACACAGGTCCACATTCTATCTTCTCCAGCTTGAGGGATTTCCCTGGTAAATTAAAGGGACCTCAGCTCAGGCCAAACAGGATTCATGGCTGTGATGCTGTAAGGAATTTCAGGACTCACCAGTTTAGGGAAGTAACGCTGATGATATTATTAATGGTGTTTTTTAATGCAGGCTTAAGCATGTGGATTAAAGGAAAGAGAGGCACTTGGGAGAAAGTAACACACACTAAGTAGGGGTGTGTGCTCTTCAGGAGAGCACAGGGAAAGGAAGACATTGCCCAGCATGCATACAGGCTCCTCAAGGGAGAGAAGCAATTAATTATCCCAGAATTAGCCATTTGTACCATTTTAGTGGCTCTCAAGTTACCTCCCAAAAGGACATTAAGAAGCCCTTTCTTTTCTTTCTATCTTGAAGAGACACACGAGGTGGCTCCAAAATGTTGGCAAAGGCTAAGACCTTCAGATTCCAGGCAGAGGACATTGTGAGCCCAGGTATCGTGCCTAGTAAAGAGACATGGTGCCACCGTGAACAGTTTGACAGGAGATGCTCATAGGGCTGACTACATCTGTGGTCCCTTTCCCAGGAAGGAACAGCATCAGGCTAATCACAGGGAAATATCCCATAAGTTCAATGCTTGGGGAACTTTACATAGTGCCTGAGCACAGAGCAGTACTGTCAAAGGTGACAGGGTCACGGAAGGCAAGAGAGATCTGCAGAGACCGATGGCAAGGTGGGCAAGGGTGCTGAAATCCTGAAACGGGTCTCGGAGGAGATAGAGGCTATTAGCAGAGCCACAGGAGGTTTCCCTGAACTCTGGAGTTTAGTGGAGAATCACACTGATTCTAATGTCTCAGTTTTGGTAATCAGATCACAGTTATGCAAAACCTCAGCACAAGATAGTTAGACAAAGGGCAAATGGACTCTTTATGCACTACTCTGGCAGCTTTTGTGCAAATCTAAAATTGTTTTAAACAGATATGTTATTGAATGTAAAAAATCATCTCATGTATGGATTTTAAAACAAAAAAAACCAAACTCTTTAGGATATGTTTCTATTCATACGGTCAGGGTAGAGAAGATGTGTGTGTGTGTGTGTGTGTGTGTGTGTGTGTGTGTATGTGCGTGTGTATGTTGCATGTTCTCACGAGTACCACCATGTTTGTGGAGGACAGAAGACAAACTCAACTGCCATTCTTCTGGTGTCTTCCACTTTATTTTTTTGAGACACAGGCTCTCACTGGCCTGGAGCTCACCAAGCAGGTGAAGCTGGATGGTAAGGAAGCCCTGGGCATCCATGGTCTCTGCTCTTCGGTCCTGGGATTGCAAACTTGTGCCAGCACACCTGTGTCCCCTCATGGGTTCTGAGGCTCCAACTTGGGTCTTCATGCTTACCAGCCAGTATTTTAATGGCTGAGCCATCCACTTCAGCCTGAGGGGACACTGACTGAGCCATCTAGTTTAGCCCAAGGGGACGCTGGCTGAGCTATCCACCCCAGCCCAAGGGGACTCTGGCTGAGCTATCTATCCATCTATGTCACAAGGTTTTGCAATGTTTCACTTTTTGAAAAGTATTTTGCAGGTAATCTGAATAATCGGGGGATATCATAATACTGAAGTGCCTGGGAGGGATATTTCAACTCGGGTTCAGAAAAGTCTACCTCAAAAAGTGACGTCTTCCTGTCGAAAAGACAGCAGAAGCAAAGTCATTCTTTCCTTGCCCTCCCGCATGAAGGGCCCTTTAGAGAATTCTTGACCTTCCTGTAAAGTAGACCATAGAGCGTTCAGCCCAGAGGAGGGAAACAGCCTCCCCTCCAGGCACAGAGAAGACAGGACAAGCTGAAGAAAGCCGTAGGAATCTACCGACTTATCACCAGTAGGCCATACTTTTTGTCTAATATTGCTTCACAACTGTCTGCTTCATCAAAATCAGCCTGAAAACACATTTCCCTGTTCCCTGGAGTCTGGGAACTTTCTAGACATATTTCTGTGTTTGGGGAGAACCCAGGGTGTCTGCCACTCAGGAAATAGATGAAGAGGGTGGAATTGACAGAGGCTGTGTGCCTGGGTAGCTGACTCTTCAGCCGGCCTGCTCCAGAGCCCTCCTGCACAGGAGAGCAAGCCACTGGGCTCTCCTGAGCCCCCACCCTGACTCCTAGATGGCACCATGATGTCTCAGAGCGATCCACCCTGAGGAGACAGCAGGCCGTGGAAACAGTGTCAGGCAAGCGTCAACCAAGCTGCGGCAAAGGGGGAGGCAGCAGCGAGCAGCCAGGAGGAGGCACACTGCAGTTTCATGCTTCACTGAGCTTGAGGCACACAGGTGGCATTCCATTCTATACCTGCCCCCCCCCCCACCCCACCCCACCCCGCCATAAGTGTCAGATTCTGCTCAGGGGACTATGAGTCAGAACCGTCCCTGCCGCTTCTGCTGGCAGCTTTATTCATGTTCACTAGCTAATAATTCTAGCAGAATCAACTCTCTGGTATTCACGATACCTTTGAGATGTCCTTCACATTAGGGATGAGATACTAATTTAGTTCCATGACGGTGATTACTCTGACTCATTGCTCCACTAATTAATAAGAAATGATGGCTAACAGAGAGTTGTAAACTCGGTAATGTGCTAAGTATGACCGGAAATAAGATTATTGGGTAGAATTTAAATGCTTGGCCCATTATTATCGCAAATAATTTGCAAAGGAAAAATGAGATTAAAAATACTCATCATGATTTAGTTTAGAAAGCAATGATAACAGAGATCTCCTGCGGTTTATGGTGCATTGGCTCCTGGTCTGGAGATAGCATGACTTAGGGTCCGTCGCACACAGAACAATAGATTCTGCTGCTGTCACTGGGGCAGTCCACCGTTAATTCTCTCCAGCCATCTGAACTCTGAGGATACGAAGTCCGGCCAGGGAGGACGGGTGGGGTTGGCACTCAAGCCCCTCTCTGGGGATGGGATGCTAGCCTCCCTGGCAATGAGTGTGCAGGTAGTGTTTGCTAGTTGCCCCTTTCATTGACTTGCAATGCATGTTTTGAATTAAATTCCTTTTTCTTCAAGGTTTATTTTTAATGTACGTATGTCTGAATGTATGTGCCACACGTGATGGTGTCTGTGTGTGACCAGGGGTGTTGGAGCCCTAGAGCTGGAGTTACAGGAAGTTGTGAGCCACCTGCTGTGGGTCCGGGGAACCAAATTCAGGTCCTCTGAAAGAACAGTATGTGTTCCTCACCGCTGAGCCATCTCTTAGCCTCAAATCAAATTTGTAAACTCCCAAGGGAAAGTCTTTTGGTTTTATCAACGAACTGGTTTATACTGAATACACACCATGCTCTGGACATGGCAGCAAGACCTAAAGATACAAATGGGGACTGAGACATCACTGCCTCCTCTTAAGGAGCAGGTGGGTACACGAAGGAGCTGGAGAAAACATTAGTGAGCTGGGCAGAGTCGAGGTACAGTAAGTGAGCTTGCAGGACTGACTCCTAGGGCTATCATGGCTAAACAGGAAGGCAAAGGATAACAATGTGGGTTCTTCAGGTTGGCAGATCCTGGTTCAAATCCTACTTCTGTCCCTTACCAGCTCCTGGACCTTGACTGGCCATCTGTTTCAGGTCTGTGGCTTCATTAGTAAAATATTGGAACCAGCGTTACACTTCAGATTATCACCCAAGTTGATGAATTAAACCGTCTGTTTATTCTAAGCTCAGGGCTGGCTTGAGGTGTGTACACAGGAAATAGAAACCATTCCTTAGGGAAGAGGCAGCAGTTTCCAGGTAAATGAAGGAAGGAAGAAGTGCAACCTCCACGCTGAGGGCAGGGACGGTGTCCGTAGGGTCAGCTCTCTGGCAAGATTTTCTTCGTGGCTGAAATAAATCTGTGTGGGTGGAGAAGACAGGACCAGAAAAGTGTGCAAAAGGTGCCTACTGGACAGCTGCCAGACTAAGCGAGGGCCTATGATTTCTGCATTCAAAGCTTTCGGAAGCCCATGGGCTGTGTCAAATGATAAGGGTCAGGAGTGGGATGAGATCTACCAGCTGGGGGATATAGCTGAAAAGGAAAACAACCAGGGTTGGCAAGAGCAGTTTGAGGCCAAGGCAGGGACAGGCTCATGGGAGGAGGGGCTTGCTGCTCTGACAGCTTTCAGCAAGGAGTTAATCCCCCTGCCCCTGGGTCTTGCACATTCCCCTATCTGCCTCCAGGGTCATTTCTACATCTACCACTTCCCTTAGTAGTTTTCGAATATGAATATGAGACTAAACTTCTTCCCAAAGAGTCTATTTACTCAGTATTTTAGAGGCTACTAGGAATTGAATATGAGACTAAACTTCTTCCCAAAGAGTCTATTTACTCAGTATTTTAGAGGCTACTAGGAATTTTCTTGTTGCTGAATGACCACTCAGGATTACTGGGGTCCATGGGGTAGAACGAGACAGCCAGACCTCCAGTAAGGCTGGTGGAAGAGGATGACCAACACCACCCCACACTTTACACCTGCAGCTTGGGGATTCATGGATTGCCCAACTTTCTGCCTCTCAAAATTTAGCCCCACCCCAAGCCCCAAATTCCTCTCTGGCCCCATGCAGAAGGCTGCTGATTCATGGAGCCGCTCCCATTCCAGCTGCCGGTCTAACTATTAGAGTCAGTGCAATCCTTTGTCTCTCCGGGCTTCAGTTTTCCTGACAACAAGGAAGTGACAGTCACACTGTCCTACGAAGCCCACGGATGCCGTGTTTAAAGTAGAAAGAAGCGGGATTGTATCTCAGTCTAGAGAGGCCATCAACCTCTTATTTGCCAGGAGATCTCTGATTATAGAGGAATCTTATACAAGAGCCCTTTCTACAGGTCTGGGAGGGTCTTCCTTTGGTTAAGTGAGGAGGCAGTGTCCTTACCCCAGGAATGCAAAGATTCCTCCAACTCCAGGTGAAAAACTAAGGATAGATACTTCAGAAAAGCTCAAGAGTCCGGATGCCCTGACAGGCGCGTGAGAATTTTCTCCACAGGCACCACTAACCTTCTGGCCTTCGCGAATAAACTCTGATCAAATGGGATTCAGGCCCTGAAGTTAGACCCAGGTTCATTCATCGTTGTTCATCACCTCCCTAGCACCCCACATTGGTTAGTGAGGTGAACAAAAGTCTCTGTGATTAACTTAATGGATGGCTTCTTTTGAAGGCACCAATGGCGCCTTGGTCTAAAGCAGTTGATTTGTGAAAATGAGCAGTTGCTGAGGTCTGGTGCCATGGCGAGAGCTGTGGGAACCTGGAGAAGCCAGAGAAGTGTTAGTTCTCTGAGCAGCCTTGAGATAGTCTCCATGTAGCTGGCAGCTTTACGTGGGGAACTGTCAGTGGGGCAGAAATGAGACCCGGCTCGTACTGAAGATCATTTGTGTCCTTCCTTTCCAGGACCCAGCTCCCTCTGTAACTGAACACTCTTGTGCCTGTGGGTTCCCCGTTTTCAGACTAGTGAATACTTCCCCTCTGTAACCTCAGGATGGTGCTGAGCTCATTACTAGTGGCCTCATCACAGATTCTCAAGACCAGTGCTGATGCCACCAGCATTTTATAGACCTGAGAGCTGAAACCTCTGAGATATAGTCACCGAGTAGCCTGACCAAGGTCATCAACGACCAGTGAAAGTCAAATAACCTTTTCAAGGTCACAGCTTGGTGGAAATGGTTTGTTTTTCCCATGGGAAAACCTTTTTCTAGACCACTAAAGAGAGAGTGGAGGGCAGCATCACCTCCCTGATGTCTAAAAAGCACCTGCTGCATGAAGGAAAATAACCATCCACTGCCAGGCACCCTGGGGCTCCACACATGGCATCAAACACACAGGACTGCCCATATGGAGGTCACCTTCTGGGGCATTCAGCCAGCTCAGGGGCCACCACCACACAAACCAGGCCAAGCCATTATTAACCTTGTGATACGGTGCATCTTAACTCCTACAGCTTAGGGTGCGTATATGGTGTTGGGGTCCTTGCTACTCCTCAGCTACTTTCAAAATGAAGTTAAAGGCAGAATGGTCCAGTTAGAGAAAGGCAGACTTAAAGACTGTGTTTTTTATTTTCTGAGGAAGATATCATTTCCAAAAGGCATTTGATCCTTAGATGAGGACTGTAGAAAATGCCATTTCATAGTCACATGGCAAGTGACGCCCCATGCTCATAGTCTGATGTGGGTTAGGTGAGTGAGCAGCTGAGATAACAGAGCTGAGTCCTATTCTGTGACTCTTCCAGCAAAATTCTTGATATCTTTGAAGGTAACTGCAAAATAATGCTTGGGAGAATATCAATGACCTGTGTATCTTACATCATAATCTTGTCAGTAAGATTAATGCTATACGATCATCTTCCCTCAACACTGTATGCAGGGTGCTGTCCTCGCTATCACATTCTCCTCAGCCAGCTTGTTTGGTTGTTATTGTCTCCTGTCCACTTTACAGAAGGGAAGCCAGGCTCAACGTCACACAGTTGGGAACTGGGCCCTTGCCATTCAGTCCGCATATCTTGACAATGAAGGGTGGGCATAGGCATGAGTCTGTGTCTTCCTGTGTCTTCTCATTGTGGTGGCTAACACTAATGATTAACTTGAAAGAGTCTAGACTAACCTAGCAGACAGACCTCTTGGCTTATGGGTGAGGGAGTTTTGAGATTGGTTTGTTGTGATGGGAAGACGCACCCTAAATGTGGTTGGCATCATCCTACGGGTTGGTCCCTGAACTGAGCCCCTGTGTCCATCTCTACTTCCGGTGGATACAAGGTGACCAGAGGCCTCAGGCTCCTGTCTCTATGACTCCCTGCCAGCATGTACTGTATCTTCAAACTGTGAACTAAAATAACCCTTCCCTGCTTAGGTTGCTGTCATTGAGATTTTGCCACAGCACACCTTCCTACCCTTTCCTCAACAGCTGTGACTAAGAGGAGAGGTTCCCAGAAGCACCCAACCCTGCCCACTGGTGCCACCTGACACTCCACTCTCTGAGACACGACCTCGGCAGAACCCTTCTGAAAAGTCTTTGCTCAGAGCAGCTTGGGCAGACAACTGCCGAACCTTTTCAGTGGCAGCTAAGGAGCTGAAGTCCAGAGCTGGAGGCAACACATGGCTTGTTGGCATTATCTTAATTCCCTTGTTAATATCATTCTATAGATTGTCTCCATCCTAGCGAACATGATGTCATGAGAAACTGCCTGGGCATAAGAGAAATGACAGGTTAACTTGCCTTTCATTTGTTTTCCATAATAAATGATATAGTTCCTTGAACACTTGAAGCCATTAACATTTTAATTTATTCATGCTTTTTCTTCCTGGCATCCTAATGGTGATATTACATGATTATATCGGCTTTGACAGTGGCACCTTGCATATCTTTTGTTAGACTGTTGACTGGAGGAGCCAGCTTGCTTTGCTATGCCATTCTACCTATTTCTTGCACCTCAACAGTTAAATGGGGGAACAATGCCAGCGACGTCAATGATCAGGAGCTGGATAGGGACCCAATGCATGCCTTGCAAGGCATCCTTCCAGACAGCTTGCATGCACTGGCTTACTTATTCCAGCCATGACATTCTGTGGTGGGTTCTATTATCAACACACCCACGTCCACAGTCAAGGAAGCTGAGACACAGGGCAATGAGGTGACTTGCTCAACATTGCTTTAGGCTCATTCATGCTGGGTTTGGGCCTTGCAATCTGGACCTGGTGTGGGATGCCTGGATGCCCAAGGTTTCTTCTCTTTTGTGAATGACTTACATACCAACAAGGAGGCCATTGTGCTGGATTGCTGTGTTAGTAAGAAAAATGTGGCACCGTGGTAACAGACATGCTAGGGATTGAATGCAGACGCCACAGTGGACCTTAGAGTTTAATCGTTATGTTTGAGGGTCTGGGTGGGAGAGTCACCAGGCATGAGGGTGAATAACTATAATCCTAGCACTCAGGAAGCTGAGGCAGGAGTATGGGGAGTTTGAGACCAGACTGAGTTACATAGGAGACCCTGTACCTTCTAGAGGTCAAGAGGAAAGACCAGGGAGGATACTTATGACAAGGCTGGGTCTGGTCACAAGGGTGCTGTCCTTCTGAACAGATTGACAGATTTGTGGATCCTTGGATGGTCTTGAAGTGGGTCTTTTACAAGAGCCGCTTTCTGTCTCTTGTCTACACCCCTCTTGTAATGTTTATTGTCTGGTTTTGCGTCACTATGACCACAGCACCTGACTGGAACCCTTAAAGGAGGAAAGATTTATCTCAGCTCCTGGATTCAGAAGGTTCGGCCATCATGGCGAGGAGGATGTGCCCAGAAAAGAACAGTTCCTATCCTGTGGGTCAGGAACAGAGAGAAGGGAACACTCGGACTCAGGTCCATGGGCTTGCTTTGTCCTCCTCAGTTAATCCTCTCAGGAAATACCCTCAAAGACATACTCAGAGAAGTCCTCCACCCCCTTGGTCATCTTGACAGAGATTAACCTTCACACTGCATTATGTCCTGGCCATCCGTCACCCATCACAAATCTCTGTCTTGAACAGGCTAGCCTCTAGACCCCTGAGCTGAATAAACTCTTATTCTTTGTACGATACCCAGCATATGGCATGTTTTAGGAAGAGAGACAAGGCTAACAGAGATATAACTAAGTACTTTTCCTCATTCCTCAGTCTTGCTGTATGTATTCAAAGTATAATTTTTGCCAGAAGACCCAAGACCTTTGAGGCATTTTTAAGTTTAAAATCATGAAAAGATAGGCAAGCATATATTTGCTTAATGTGTATAAATAACATAGGTTTGCATAGGTTTGACCATTTGAAAATTAGCGGTGAATCGTGAGGAGACCATGGGCATTCCTGAAAGCTAAGGCACTTAGAGAATTCATTGGCCTCAGTGCTCACTTTACACCTGCGTTTTCAAGTACGCTACCTTCCATCACCCAAGCCCTTAAATAGTGCTCAGTGCTTCTTTGTCTGGGCATACTTTGCCAGGGCACAGGTCAGGAGGGGACTTCAGGCATCAAGCAGCAGAGATGTATGCTCACTGCCCTTAAAGCGATAGATCTGCGTAATCGTGCCTGTGATTTTGACTCTAGGTGAGTGAACCAAGGCTAGAATGTGGTAAGCAAAAGAGACTCAGAGGAATATATTAATTTCAGGAAACAAGACTCTCCATCCAAGGAATTTCCCCCATGAATTCATTTAAAAATTACTGCAACTCTTCCAAATGAAAAAGAAACTCATATTTCTTAATGCCTGTTCATCATTAATATTACGCCAATTATTGCATTGCTTTTGGCTGATAAATATTCAGAGGACAAGTGAAGGCCATAAGATGGATTAATTCTCTAGGAGTACAAACAAAAACTTTCAGTATTTTATATCGCTTAATTAAATGCGGTTTCTAGAGCCTGAACTTGGGACTTGCTAATTAGTTGCCTAGAGAAGATGCCTTAGACGCATTTTGCGCTTGATGCTCAGAATCAGATTCTTTGTAAGCCCTGCATGGTACTGCTGACGAAGAATGCTTGCAGAATCAGTCCTACCTGCAGAAGTCCGGGGGCACCATGCCGTACACATTGATCCTGTCACAGAGCTCCAGGGCGATGGTCATGGTGAACCAGCCGGTGCTCAGCCAAGTGTTGGAGATCTTCCTGGAAGGAACAACGGTGAAGTCTACACTCTGCTGTGGTCCATAAACATGCAGGGGCCTCTCTGGAGTAAGGCTGACTACGAAAAGATCACCCCCAAACCTAACACACATGCACACCCCCCACACTCACATGCACACACACACACACACACTCACATGTCCCCCCACATACCTCATACTCACATGCACACACATATCACACACACACTCACATGTCCCCCCACATACCTCATACTCACATGCACACACATATCACACACACACACACACACACACTCGCATTCACATGCACACACATTTACATGCAAGGCATGCACATGTACACACACATTCATAGGCACGTGAATGCACATACACACACATGCACACACACCACACACTCACATGCACACACACGCACACACACGCACACACACTCCTTCTCTCACTCCCTCCCATTTGATAAACATCTGGAGTTTTGCTAATGAAATCTGTTATAGCACAATCATAGATGATGTTGATGCTTAAGGGGTTTCTACATCATTAAAGATAATGATCATTGTTGGAATGTTTAGGTGTGTGTCGTCATAACTCAACTGGGAGATGACAGTATTCATTGGCAATTTGTTATTAGTTAGAATACTTGACTAGGAACTCTCCCTGTGCCCTTAACAAGCTAGATAATGAGCAATATCATTAAGAATAAGCATAAGATCTTGCTCTCTCTCTCTCTCTTTTCATATAGCCAATTATCTATCATCTATGTATGTATCTAACATTTATCTATCCTCCATTAATATTTACCACTGTCATTTATTACTTATCTAACATCACTCTTTCATTCTGTCATCTGCCTATCATCATCTATCACTCATTAATCTGTCATCTGTCTATCTACCATTATCATGTACGTATATATGTATGTGTCCACCCATCCATAAGAGGTTGTCCCCACGCACAATAAGAACATGAGCATCGTAACTGAATGTCCTCTCTCAGGAGGAGGGCATGCATTTGGGGAAAGTGGAGGAAGAGAGCCAGGGGGATGTTTACATCTGATAGAACATCTACTTTACCTAAGGCCACTCAGAGCCTTCTGAAAATGTCTAAGTCGCAAATTGACAAGTTTAAGGAAATCAGTCTGCATTTTGCCATCGTTGACATGTCTATTCAGACATCTGAGTGGAGGCTGGACAACATGCCCTGCCTGAGGAGACCTGTGGCGACACAGCACCCAGGTCTAACTTGAGTCCTGAGGATGACATGCTGGTCTCCATGCTCCACTGCTGTGGATGTTAATGTCAGTTCTTTGGGGACTGCGCCTTTCTTTCTTCAATGCCATGGCATGCCTCATTAGCCAGCTCCAAACACCTTATCCCCAAGGTCAGACTGTCTGGCTTTGCCCAGCCACACTGCTGTATGTGAGGGGAATAGCAGAGCTGCTGAAAGGGCTTTCTGGATGTACTATTGAGCTCCGCACACTGAGAAGGAAGATGGCTAACGGGTTTGCTTTATGTCCCTTCATGCAGGGACAGGGAAATACTTTTAAGGAGGCTTTTGCCTTGTAAAGTACTTGACGGACATGGGTAGCTTACAGTTTCAATTTCAAGTTCTTAAGCCTTAAGACATGTTTGGCTTACAGTTTCAATTTTGAGTTGCTAAGCCTTTAACATGTTTTCCTCCACTCTTCTGCCTCCTGCCCAGGCTTGTTAAAGCCCCTACAGGTGAGGATAACATGAACCTGACTGTTTCCTGCTTCTCTAGTACTCTGCTGGATGACCTGAGGCAGTGGCTGCTGACCTCTGAGCCCTGCTGTGCTGTCTTATCTGCAAAACAGGTGTGGGGTGCTCCATCCTCTGGCCATTTGAGAACTACAGGTCCAAGTGGGGTGTCCTGATGCACAGAGATCCCTCTCTTCTGTCCCTGCTGCTGGGACGAATTAACACAGTGAATAATGTAGTGTCCCTTCAGCGCTTTGTGGTACCCATGAAGAGAGCCCTCCCCACCCTCTGCTGCTGGGGCTGATGGAGGAGGGACAGCAGAAGCCAGGGCGGCGCTTCCAGTTTCTGTAGGCACGAACACAACCCTTCCCTCTCACCAGGGATGTTGATTCATAGGCTTTGGGAAGCAGAAGCCTTGGTTTCAGTGAGAGCCCACGCTCATATCCCTGCTGTCCATGTCCTGGGCAGTTCTTCCTGGACTAGTCTGAGGGATTCCTAACCAGGAAATGTGGGGGCCAGGAAGAAAATGACTCTCACTCGTATCCCAGAGGTTCCTGAGAGATCTGGGCACCAAATGATCATGGTCATATCTCCTGCCAGGGATTTCCCAGGAGCAGTACCCCCCTGGAAGTTTCCCTGTGATTTGGGGTTGATGACAAGCCGTAGCCTCAAATGCAGGAGGATGTGGGGCCGCAAGACATGGGAAGAAGGCAAAGTCGAGGCTAGAGGAACTGGAGTCAGGTGCTCTTTTTATGAACCACTTAACATTCCCCAGACCTCCCAAGTAATAGCTTGGGATCACGCGTAGTAGAAACGCAACTGCTTTGTTCTGTCTTCCTGAAAGAATCTGAACTTTTTTTTTCTCCAACAAAGGAATATCTACTGTTTTTACAGTTAATCAGCTGTAATGAAGGAATATGAAGAGCTGTCATGTGCTTATTAGTGAGAATTAGCAGATATTCTTTTATATGATGAAGTAACACACTGAGCAGACAATGCTATAGTGCTCACTAAATTACAATTAAAGGCCTTTCTGCTCCACCAGAATCTCATTTATAATCTCAATGGAAATATTCTTCCTGCAGTTATTTCATTTATGCTTCCTTTATGTAATTACTATAATATTGGTTCTGAATCATATTTTCCTAATGTGCCCTTATTCAATTATAAAGTTATTTTCAAGTGTAGTTACTTTCTAATATCAAAGAGCACGATTTGGCTATCTTTGTCATCTGCCGTGCTTCTTAATTGCAAATTGTCCATGAGTCATTCTCATCTCCACTTTTAAGGGAAACATTTCCTATAAATCAAAGTCTACCGACTTGGCCCATTGCTTAAAAAGATTTTTAGCCTGGACTGATGTCCCAGTGATGAGTTTGAATTGCTTAGAAACTAAACTCTTGATGCCTCTTCAACATACTCTCCTGTCAGCTTACATGGAAAGAATACTTTTCAACCCCAATGTTCTGGGTTTCAGTTGAATGGGAATCTATTCTGGAAGGTTTTTTTTCTTCTGTTTATCAGTTTAGGACTAAGAACATAAAAGAAGCGTGAGTCAATATAGCACTCTCTTTTAAAAGACAGGCTCCTGAGGTAAGAGACACAGCCTCTGGCGGGCTACAGGGTCACAGGTGAGACTCCGAGAGCAAGCTGGGGTAGCGTGAGTGCTAACTGAGGTGCTTCTGCAGAAAGAGGCCTTGGAGCTTGGCTGCAAAGACTTCTTACGGCCGGGACCAACATAGATGTACTTACTAAGCGGGTTTTCACTGGTCAGGCTTTAGGGAAGGGTAGGGTAAGTTCCTTGGGGAGCCCAAGTGACCAAGAGGTAACACAGTCTCTAGGCTGCCCGCAGCATGTGGTCCCTTAAGGGACCAGCCTGGGCAGTTATCCTCATGAGCCCTGTACCAGGGCTGTGGGAAGTCTTAAATTTAATGAACAATCGTTAAACAAAAAGAGAGAGTGCATTTTCCACGGAACAGACAGTTTAAGCTTATTTTTGAAATTTCTAAGCAGCAACCTTTAATTGTAAAATTTATTGCTTGTCCATTTTTTATAAGATATGTTCTTGGTTAAAGAACTTTTAACATGCAAGACTGTCTCTCCTGTTGCTGGGTCACTCTGCAGTCCAGGCTGGCCTCGAACTCACAGAGCTCCACCTGCCTCTGCCTGCTGAGTGCTGGGATTAAAGGCGTGCACCACCACCACTTGGTTCTATTATCTAGTCTTTTTTTTTTTTTTTTTTTTTTTTTTTGGATTTTCGAGACAGGGTTTCTCTGCAGCTTTAGGGCCTGTCCTGGAGCTAGCTCCTGTAGACCAGGCTGGTCTCGAACTCACAGAGATCCGCCTGACTCTGCCTCCCAAGTGCTGGGATTAAAGGCGTGCGCCACCACCTCCCGGCCTATTATCTAGTCTTAATGAGCACTTTGGAAAGCATTGCCCTGAACCACGGTTTGTCTCCTGCCGAACAAGTTACAGCTCCACTTTCTTCCTGTCACTGCTTGGTAAATGTCTAAGGCTATGAGTTTGGAGGGTGGCCATCTTGTCTTTGAGTCTCTCCAGGGGCAGAGGCAAGATGCAGTGTTAAGTGAGTCGTGGGTTTTCAGCGAATAACAGTTGACAGCATGGTTGTGCATCTTTGAAAGAGAAAAATAATCTCACTTCTCTCTCTCTCTTTCTCTCTCTCTCTCTCTCTTTCTCTCTCTCTCTCTCTCTCTCTCTTTGTGTGTGTGTGTGTGTAAATGTGGGTGCATGTGAATGTTTGTGAACTCCAGAGGTCAACCTTTCTTTCTTCAGGGGCTGTCCACTTTATCTTGTGTGTCTCCCTGGTCTGGAATTCATCAAGTAGGCTACATTTGCTGACACCAAGCCCCAGTCATTTACCTGTCTCCCAGTGTTGGGATTCTAAGCATGGCCCACCATGCCCTCCACACCCCATTTTTTTTTTTTTGCGTGGATACAGGGGATCCACACTCAGGTTCTCATTCTAGTGCAGTGAGCACTTTGTACACTGAGTCCCCGCACCGCTCACTTCCGGAAATGAAGCTACTATGTCCGGCTTTTTCCTAATGTGGGCCAGGGACCACTTAGCCTTTTTTTTTTTTTTTTCTAAAATAAGGACCTGGTCATAAATTACTCAGTGATTGTCACTGTGTACCGTGTCATTCTGCATGGTACACTCAATTTGAACAGTCTGTTACCAGGGCAACCCAACATGTGGGCCCCATTGAGGTTGATGACAGGAACCTGAGGCTCACAACACAGACCCTCAGCCAGAGCTTGGCTTTTAGTGAAACTGTCCCCAACACACATCCTCACTACCCCTGCTTCCCTCCATCCTGAGCTCTGTACCTGTCCACAACACATCCTCACTACCCCTGCTTCCCACCGGTCCTGAGCCCCTCCCCCCCACCTGTCTACAACACACATCCTCACTACCCCTGCTTCCCTCCGTCCTGAGCTCCGTACCTGTCTTTGCCGGTCTCCTGCTTGAAGAGCTCATCAAACTGCAGCATCTTGTGGCGTGTGATCATGAAGGCCTTCAGCCGGGGCAGCACCTGGCTGAGGAGCTGCAGATTGTTGTATACCTGGCCCTTGCCATCCCGCCGCATGTAGCTGCTGGGGCCCCAGAAGATGAACACGGTGCCCTGGCTCACATTGAGCAGGTCGTGGCGGTTGCGGAGGATCCTCTGGATGCTGGAATGTGCGATGACCCGCAGGCTGGTGCGGTTGCCCACATCGAGCCCGTAGCCTCGGGTGGGAGCGTCGTTCATGCGGATAACACACTCTGTCCGATCTATCTGGGGGCCCTGCTGACTGTGCAGCAGGTGCCCTGAGCTGGTTACCAGGGCGCAGTCGGTGCAGTGCATTTTCAGGGGCTGCAAAGCAGAGGGAGGAGAAAGATGGAGTCAGGCAGAGGAATCGCCTTTCTTGGCACCACCAGGTTACATCCCTGTCTTCAGATGTCTCCGCCCTTCTTTTGCCCACCCCTCTTCCCCCCCCCCCCTTGGCAGATCACATTGCAGCTGCATGAATCCTTGCGCTTCCTTCTAAACTGCAGCGGCTAGGCAGAAGCGGGGTGTTGATCTGTCTGTCACAGGCTCAGGGCTTAGATATCTGTGTGAACATGTGACCCAGTAAGGTGGCCACTGGTGACAGGAAGAAGTCGTACTTTCAGGACTACATCTTTCTGAATCCAAAGTTGACCCCCAGTCAAAGCAAAGTCTTCCGCAAATTGCTGTGGCTTGGGTTTGGCACCCTTCTCCATCTTGTTGCAAAGCTAAGCATTTATCACGGCTCTTGGATGCTGTGGATGTATGACCCTCAACAAAATGCCGCTTAACAATCAGATGGCGATGCCATGAAGATTCAGTGCTGTCGTTTTGACATGGAGAACTGACTATTTGATCTTGTTTTACGGTTTGGAGGAGGGCGGACACCCACCTACCCCGTCTTCGCAAATATGAATAAAGCCCCACTAAGCATTTATCAGCCTTGGCCTCGGACCCAACTCTGGAACTGCAGAGTTTGGGTTCTTTCCTGCAAACACACCCCACGATGGCCTGCGTGGAAAGCCAGCCAGGGGCAGCGCCAGCGACAGTGCTCAGTCGAGCATCTGAGCCAGTGACTTCCTTTCTGAACACCTAAGAGCGAACAAATTAAACATTTCATGCTCATGTTTAATGGGAACCATCTCTTACGTGTTCTAAGAAGATAATGAGATTAGAGCCTGAGCCCAAAGTTGGGAAGTTCAAAAGAAAAAGAAAATGGCAAACGGGATGTATATTTATTTTGAGACAAGCGCCTCTGGGTCCCAGGATAAGGGACTACTGTGCTTGGAAAAAAAAATCCAAAATGGCAGATGGACAGTCAGCAATGGAGCCTGGTGGAAACCAACTGGAGAGAATTTTTAAGAAGGAGGAAGTCACAGAGGTAGGAAGCTGTCTTCAGTGTTGACAACCAGCACCAAAACAACTTCCCCGGAAAAAGACAGTAGGCATGGGGAAGCAGAGGACTTGCCTTTACTTCTAAGGGCTGATAGGGGGCTGAGAGTGGAGAACAAGACACACAGAATGGGCCCTAGCACTTACTGCAGTGACTGACCCAGTGTCGTGAGCTTGTCTGGTGTGAGAGTTGGAAGTCCTGCATTTTGGGAAACCCCTTAGTCCTGAGAAAGCGAGTGTTCTTAGCGAAGTATTGCCATAGATGGGAAGGTCCCTGGAATGTCCTGCGGCAATGAGGAACTTCTGCAGGTAGAGGGGCTGTTCAGACAGGGTTAGGGGAGTCAGGAGATGGAGTCTGTGTCTGATCTCAGAACACGCTCACTAACCTCCTTACATAAGCTCAAAAGGAATGAGTTAGTAGTTGTAGCCCAGTGACGCTGGTTCCTGCACCCATTTTTTCACCCTGACATTCACTTGAGGACCTTTAATGAGTACTTCATATGCCCTGAAGAACCATACAACTCAGAACATTTTCTTCATTAGGTTACTTTATTGGTTTTTTTTTTACCTTTATGTTTTTATTAGCATGTATTCATCATATGTAATAGTGGGTTTCACTATGAAATTTTCATACATGTATATAATGTATTTTTTAATAGTATCAGCCCTAAATTAGCTTCTTTTGTCTCCTTTCCAGTGATTCTTTACTCTTCCTAACCTTTCTACGTATGTGTGTGTGTGTGTGAGAGAGAGAGAAAGAGAGAGAGAGAGACAGAGACAGAGACAGAGACAGAGAGACAGAGACAGACAGAGACAGAGAGAGAGAGAGACAGAGAGAGATAGAGAGCGCGAGAGAGAACAAAGTTTCTTCAGGGTTGCTTACAGGAGCCTGGGCACTTTATCAGGTAGCTACAACCCTGAGAAAAATGTCTTTTCTCTCCCATCAATAATTAACTACAAACATATCCTCAAGAGAGCAGGGGCCTTGAGAGCTTCCCTTCCCCCTATGGCTGGGCATGGACTGTTCATCTTCTCAGAACTGCTATTAGCTCTGAGATGTAACCCCACATCATGGGTGGCAGAGAGGGACCCAGAATGTTAATCCTTCCTCTGGCTCCATGGTGTGGGCCCCGGATCCAATAAGAAAGTGGCCGGTGATCCCCATAACAATCTTGTCACTACTGAATCAGTGGCACATCTTGTCTGAATGGTCACCATAGCATTGCAAAGGACAGCTAAGTAAGACTATTTATGACTCTCCCTGGTGGCCTGAACCTTCCGTCAATACGAGGGCTCTCCAGCAGAGCGGATGCTTCCGGCCCAGTTCCAGATGGATCTTTCTACATCCGCCAATGAAAGCATCGGTGTCTTCAGGAATAGGTCTTACCGCCTGGTTCTGGGGCAGCCAACCTTACTGTCACTTGCTCATATTGCTTCAGGGGTTTCGGGGGTCTCCTTGACAACCCCAGCACTCTGTCAGGTTATGTCGAAGTTCACTTCAGTGGACCCTCAGTCCACATGGGCTGAACTTTCCATGCTGGTTTTGAATTTCCAGCCACTTTATTGACTGTGACTGAGGGCCCCGAAGAGGGCCCCAGCAGCTCATTTTCCCTGTAATTATTCTATTAACTCCTCACAGCTGAGGCCAACTGGCAGATGAAACACCAATCATCCCATGGGCACTCCAAGGACCTTGGTCTTTTTCTCATCTTTCCCTACAGAAGATCTTTTCAGGGACGGAGAAGGCATCTGTACAGACCTGCCTTGCATATCCTCTGTGATCACCGGACACAACCAGAACCCATCAGGAGTTGACCAAACCCAGACAGCCGTCCTTTCTCTCCCCTGCCCACCAGCTCCTGGCAGGCGCTAACACCCACTCTTCAAGCTGAGTTCACCTACTGCATGTTGCAACAAGGGAAGTCCGAGTTCTGCCTTCAGTGTCCATCGCTGAGGAGCCAGTAAGAACAGCGCTGGTATTCTACACGTGACGTTACACTTCCAGCAGTTGAGAAGACCGTGTATGGAAGGTGGGACCACTTCCAAAGAGGAGACGGAGTCTGGTTCCTGCATTCGGAAGGACCAATGATGTCTTGGAAGCAGAATGGCTGAAAAATCACACAAATCACACGACCCTCTTTCTTCCTGAGGGAGCTGTGCTCTTCCACATCTCAGCACATTACAGTCCTAGCATCTGACTGAGCTGGGCGGAACAGGCACAGGTGCTGAGTTGGCTCCTGATGCGGTGTCTGTGTGCTCCTCCCAGGTGATGGGATGTGGGGTGGACAGGTCGCTAAGCAGAGCATGGGAAGACCAACTTCGGGTTCTGCTTGGGAGACAAAGTGCTACAGACGACGGAGGTGGGGCGGGGGCTCTGAATGGAGTTTTTACCTAGAAAGACGGCTTTTCTGGGTTCTTTCCTCACCATATTCAGCCTCCCAGATCCTTCTCCTTAGAGTCCATTTGCTCCGCAACTGTGTAGTTTTGTAGACAGTGTGGCCACCCCCATCACGTCACTCTGATCTTGGCTGGGAAGCAGCTGAGATGAAGCGATTGTCCAGGATGCACACAGCCCTGCATGAAATCCCCAGCACCAGATAAAGCACTCAGCATGGCTGTGCCTGTCAGTAATGTCTTCACTTGGGTTGTAGAGGAAGCTCAAGGGCATCCTCAGCTACAGAGTGAGTCTAGGTCAAGCTGGGCTAGATGCTGACTAGAGAAAGTGATGGCTGAGTGAGAGATTCCCAGCTTCTTATTTTCTCTATCCTGTGAATGCACAGGAGCAGAAGGTGCCCAACCAGCAACTCGCCAGTGAGTGTCTTGGTTCTGATGTACAGTAGGAAGGGGACTGGTGAAGACACCTGTCTTCACGGGAGCGGACAGTGGCGTCATCATGGCTAGAGCTCAGGACACTGCCCAAAATTAATGGCTGGCTGGAATAATGTCCCAGGACGCAGTAAGGGCCATTAAGCCCAGCCAGTTATTAATCCCCAGTAAGAGCTTGATGCCAAGGTCATTAGAGCTGGCATCGGGTGAAAAATGCCCAGAAAAATCCACAGCACATAAGGTGTTCCCGGAGAATGAGTCCTCAGAGACCCGGAGCTGTGGATCACCTTCCACCACCCCACACGGGGGTAAGCAAGGTGCCCGGAAGCTTGTGGGAGGCAGGTGGCCAGCAGGCTGTCCAGAGGAACATGCGTGTGTACATACATGTGCAACTCATTTTATTTTTGCTGTCCCCTTGCACTTTGTCACTTTGTAAGCATTTTCTATGGCCCTAGAACCCAGAAAAAGGTGTGCAACCTTCAGTGGGGCCCCGGATGGTTTTAGAGAATTTAGCCTAATCCTTCTATCACGTTCCTGGCGTCTTTCTCAACATAAAACATCTCATAAAACACACACACACACACACACACACACACACGGGACAGGGAAGCATGACAACTTCTATCATGGCTAACCCCTTTACATGGTGGTGACAGGAACAATTCCTACTTGAGGAAGCAAGCTAAGAAATCAAGGTCTGATTTTTGTCACAGCCGGAGGAGCAAGAGCAGGCGGAATTCTCTCCTGTGACCTAGCGATGCCTCAGGAGCGTTTCTTAAGAGAAGAGGCCAGGCCAAGCCGAATTAGAGCTGACACCTAAAATACCCGGTGATGTCCTTGCACACATTTGCAGCCAGCAGCCCCATGGCTTCCCGTCTTAAAACGCTGATTTATTCGGCAGGGGAAAAGGTGCCTCAGAATGTGATGCCCATTAGCTCAGTAATGACACTGGCCTTGCACTGGGGGAGGGAGCCTGTTGGTCTGGAGCAAACAGATATATTAAATGGCTTCAGGTGTTTCAAGACACTCTGGCCTTGCAATCTGATGTTTTCCTGTAATTACCAGGCTGTTATTAGCTGTCAATCTTGGTCCAGGAGCCTTGGTGAAAGCCACACTGATTATTTAATGTGAGTCTCCAGGAAAATGTGACTCTCTCAAGAAGTGGCTTTCCCTGCTGCCCAGTGACAGGCCCACCTACTATTCTCTGGGGCTACAGGGCATCAGCAGTCTCTCTCAGGCAGCTTCTCTCTTCACCCATAACTTCCGGTATTGTTCCCACCCCTTGCCTGGGTGAGGATAGTCAGGCTCCGTGGCAGAAGGCGGGACCGAGCCATGTCTAAAAATCAGGTTTTTAATGTTGCTGGCTTCCAACCTGCTTCTTGTACTTTTCAGGTGAGTATTACCAGGCAAGATGCTTAGCCTTTCAAGGCCCATTCTTCATCTATAACATGAACACAGGGAAGTCCATCTCCAAGGGGAAGCATGCCATCTCAATTCACAATGCACCTGACCCTAGCTACTCATCCCCTAATTCTGGGCTCTTTCTTGATATTTGTCCTCTAGCCTACAGTTCATGTGCTCCTGTTGGGTCTGTCTCTTCCACCTCCTCCCTTCCCATCTCATCACGCCTCCTGACTTCATAAGTCACCCGCACCTCACCTTTGTGTCAGTGGTACTCTTAGCTCTGAGCTGATGGCGTCTCTCATTCCTCCTCAGCTAGAAGTTCCTGGAGTCATCTTCAACACGCAACTCAAGTTCTGTCATGCGTCTGCGGAGCCTTCCGGGGGCTTCCCGTTGAGCTCTGTGATGTGGCCCAGCATCTGCAGCTTGCTCTTTGTCTGTCCCCCAGCGTTCTTCTGTACAGCCACTGCACTACCCTCTCCCGCTGCTGTCTGTCTGACGTGCATTGCGTTGGCTGTTCCTGCTCTCTGTGTGGCTTTTCTTTAAGCCCTCCAGGAGTAGCCTCACATGCTGAAAATTCCTTCCCGCTTTCCCATTCCACCAGCCACCTGTCCCATCTGTCACTTTCTCCCATGACCCAGATTTTATTTTATTTTTATAAACTGGTGTGTCACTCTAAAGTATTCCTAATTATTGGTTTGTGTGCCTTTGTGTTTTGTCTTTCCCATATTCTGGGAGGTAAAAGGAGAGGCACGATCTTACTTACAGCTTCTCCACCACTGCTTGTCCAGCAGAGGTGTTCAACAAACGCTTTTGAACAATAACAATACTTGAGCAATAGGCATGTAGACACTTACTTGGGGTGTGGCCTTACGTGGGGCATGGCCTGACTTGGGGCGTGGCATGAAGAATGTCCATGGGTGTGCTTGCTGTGTTTAAATGTCTCCATTCGGCAGGTGACCTGTCCCAGAGACTTGCTGACTTGGGAAGCTGATCTTATTTTCTGAAGTGCAACATTGGAGTTCAGTACATGTTTCATAACCGTAAATAGCACTGAATTAACTTCAAGGGGAGGCCTGGGAAAGCCCATAATTTCTTTTTAATTTAATTGCATTTTAATGAGGTTTTAACAGTCTTATTAAGATATAATTTGTATGCCATAAAATTTACCCATTTTATTTTATTACCATTTTAATATGGGGGTCTCCTGTAGCCCAGGCTGGCCTCAGACTCACTATGTAACTGAAGATGGCTTTAAACCTTTGATCCTGTCCCCACCTCTTAGGTGCTGGGGAGTGACAAATTCACTGGTTTTAAATTCAAGTTAGGTGGCTCCACCATGACCCAGTTTTAGAATAGTCCCATCATTCTGAAAAGAGACCCTTTACAGCCCTGCCCATGCCCTGTCTACCCCTATTTGACGACTGGGCCGCCTTTAAACCTGTTTGCCATTTGTCTTTAGCTGTTGTCAGTGGAATCCCTGTCTGCGGTCACATGCTCTACAGCGTACCTGTTTTTCCTTTCACTGGTTTATTTGGGTTCTATCTGTTGTTGATTATAAATCATGTGACAATTATGCAAAGATGAGCCTCTATGTGGACTTGCATCTTCGTGTCCTCGGGGAACCTAGGAATGGCATTGCTGTATCATATGATAATATTGTTTAATATCTTAAAGTTTGCCAGACTGCATTCCCAAGCTGCTGTACGTGGGGATTCCATTCTGTGCATCATTGCCAGGGTCTCCTGATGGTAGCCATTCCGGTGGGTGAGAGGAAATGCTTGTGTTTTCAGGCTTCTAAGGACAAATGAGGTTGACATTTTTATAGGATTATTACGTATTGCACCATGCCTTCCACGCTAAACAAGTCAGCAAAAGTAGAAGAATCCTGAACTCTGAGTCAACATTCAGTTGACTTCTGATATGTGTTGAGCCATATCAGTGTGCTGAGTAATCTTAATGTCAGCTTGGCGGGCTAAGAGCCCCTGAGGAGATCAGGGAGGCATACCAGAGTGTCTAAGAGGATGCTTCCAGGGAGGTTAACTGAATGGAAAACACTCACTCTGAATCTGAGTGGCGCCATCCCCTGCCTGGGGTCCTGAGTGGTGCCATACCCTGCCTGGGGTCCCGAGGAGATAATACAGTCTTGCTAAGTTTCTTCATGGTCCTTATCACAAGCTTGGATGACTGAAAGTTCTCATTCTTCATCCTGGTGCTTGGCACACAGCTTAGAGCAGGTGTTCAGGAGATACTTGAGGTCATTTATTGCTGTCTTGGTCCCTTCTGTTCTTGGTAAGCCATAGATGATTTTCCTTTGTTTCCCATGAGTGTGCACAGTGACTTGAGGGGCAGGTCACATCCTAGAGACTGCTTCTTGCCTGGGATTCTGGCACAGTGGTTGGTAGTTTACATGGGTTCACCTGCCATCTTCATATGACGCCATGATGCTACTTCCTTCATACACACATGCAATTGCTCCCTGGAGGGCAGGCCACATAAAGACCCATGTGCTCATTCAAATAATCAGAAGACTGCTTTTCAGTGTTGCTGGACAAATCTGATCCATAAACCTGACTTGATTGATCTGCTAGCTTTGCAAGAAACCTAGGACAAAGATGAGCATGCTTGCAGGCCTGGGAAGGTAACTGAGCTAATGGCCATGAGAACTGAGAGTACTGTATATGGCTGAGTAGGGAGCAGGGCAAAGCTGATGGGCATCCTGTAGCCATGGTACATCCTCCAGGTCAGGCAGAAACTTGTTCTGTTAATGCAATGAAAGTTTCTTCTCCCCCCTCTCATTTGCTCAACACACAGCTCTTAGACACCGACTATTTATGTAATGGAATCTCCTGGGTAGCTACCAAGGACACTACTCTCTTTACCCTTCTGGCTATTCCCTGCTATATGGGAGGATTGTACAACATAATGCCACAGACTCCTGGCAAGAAGAGATGGGCAGGTCTCACTTGGTCACATGACCAGAAGAGTGAAAAAGCAGCACTGAGCTGGAGGGACCCCAGCGTGGGTGACGAGCATGGGTACCAGCCCTAGGCCCTTCACTGTTGGCAGAATTAGATGAAGAGTTGGGTATGGTCACATCTGCCTGCAATCTCAGAACTCAAGAGGCCGAGGACCGAGGGCCACCTTGGGGTCTAGGCCAGTCTGGAATACACGGTGAGACTCTGTCTTGAAACCCAACAGAAGAAGAGAGGAAAGGGAGACAAAAGAAGGATGTAGATGAGGGAAAGGAGACAAGCAGGAAGAGAGAGAGAAGGGGGAGGAGGAGAAAGAAGAGAAGAGGCAACAAGGGAGGAAAAGGAGCAGAAGCCTGTGCAAGAGAGGGAACAAAAACAGCACCAGAAATTAAAAATCTTGGAGGAATTTAAAGAACCAAGGTGAAAGTAACAGTAAAGATCTGAGAGACCAGGGCGGTGGAAGCGGAGCCGCAGCAGAAGAGGCTAGGAGTCGGGATGCCTGCCGTGGGAACAAGGTTCCGCCACGGAAAGGCATCTCAACAGGCGCCACACGCCACTGACATCTCCAGTGGTCAAAAGAGGCTGGAATCAAGCCTCGCTCGTGTAGGTAGGTACAAAACCAACCGGGACCTTCAAAAATAGCCTAGACAAATAAGATTTGGTGCGAAGAGGGGATCCTGCTTATGGTATTTTAAGCTTCATTTGCTTGTAAAATTTATTTCCCAACCACACTGAAATGAAGTGCTAGAGCTGGGCGGTGGTGGCACACACCTTTAACCCCAGCCCTTGGGAGGCAGAGGCAGGAGTATCTCTGTGAGTCTGAGGCCAGCCTGGTCTACAGAGGGAGTTCCAGGACAGCTAGTGCTGTTACACAGAGAAACCCTGTCTCAAAATAAACAAACAAGCAAAAAAAGGAATGAAGTATTACATTGAGAAGTTATCGTTGGAGGAGACTCAGCAGTACCTTCCTCACAGTGAGACCTCTTCCTCCAAACCCATGTCTCCTTCCATGAGGCATCCAGTGGGTGTGGCTTTTTGGCCCCACACCACATCTCCAGTTTTTGTGTCTTTAGGGTGAGCCACAGGCCTCCTGATGGACCTGAGCAGACACCCCTTGGACAATTAGGAAGAAAGCCATCCTATAATTCTTTGCTCTTCCGATGCCCCCACCTACTTGGCCTAGTGAATTTGAAACATTGATGCTGGCAGAGAGAGAGGATGGAGGTCCATACCCAGGTCTCCAAGAAGTCTTACTTCTTTTTGACTCTGTGATCAGGAAGCTCATCTCGAGCTATTGCCCCTTTTGGGTAATCTCTTTGGGACAACCTGTAGCCTAACCATGATTCTTCTATGAGGGAGACAGGGCCCTTGTTCTGTTGACACTGTAGCACAAGGCTAGAGGTCAGGTCCTCACGTCTTTCTGAAGGACGGTTCTGACCACAGCTCTCAAACTTGGTTATCTGAAAGGACTTTACCCCCTTATCCACCAATGGAAGTCTGTGTTTCTAAAGGAGTCCTTCATAGTCCTTTTCGCTGATCTGTGTCAGCTCCCTGCCTTGGGCCGCCACCCACTGCTCTAAATGGGCCCTGTCCTTGTATCTGTCCTGAGACCAGCCTCCATTCAGAGCACGCTGCCTGGGTTGCTAGGTCTGGCACACCCTCCACCTGCCTACCACTTCAGACCCTGTGCCAAGCTCACCTGCCCAGCAGAGCTTTGGGTCATAAAGATTGCTTGGGTTAAAATCCAGTGACTTGCTAGCTTTTTCCCAATCTTTTTAATTTTTAATTATTTTTTATTGTTTTTATTGAGCTATACATTTTCTGCACTCCCCTTCCTCCCTCCCCTCTCCCCTTCTACTCTCCCCCTGAGCTCAGCATACCCAATTTACTCAGGAGATCTTGCCCTTTTCTCCTTCCTAATTGGATCCAGCTATGTCTCTTCTAGGTTCCTCTTTGTTGTCTATGTTCTCTGGGGTTGTGGACCGTAGGCTGGTTATCTTTTGCTTTATGTCTAATATTTGCTTAGGAGCGAGCACGTATTATGTCTTTCTCAGTCTGGGTTACCTCACTCAGGAAGTTTTTTCTAGTTCTGTCTATTTGCTTGCAAATTTCAAGATGTCATCATTTTTTTCCACTGAATAGTATTCCATTCTGTAAATGTACCACATTTTCCTTTTCTATTCTTTGGTTAAAACAACTCTGAGATACCATCTTACACCTATCAGAATGGCCAAAAAAAAAAAAAAACACGGACGACAACTTATGCTGGAGAGGAGGTGGGATAAAGGGAACACTTCTGCATTGCTTGTGGGAGTGCAAGCTGGTACAGCCGCTTTGGAAATCAGTATGGCCATTTATGTGAAAATTAGTAATCAGTCTGCCTCAAGACCCAGCAATACTACTTTTGGGTATATACCCAAAGGATGCTCGCTCAACCAGACATAGCAGCATTATTTGCAATAGCCAGAACCTGGCTTACCAGTTTTTGACCTTGGGGAAATTATTCAGTTTCCCTATTTCTTAGTTTCCTCATCTATCAGGTGCTGTAGGATGCGTGTTTTCAGGGAGTGAACTCTGCTTGCTCCTCTGCCTCCAACACTTCCCACTGCCACCGTTTCTTTCCCAGTTACAGCCTTGTACCCGCCACCTCCTTGGGAGGGATGGTGATCTTTTTAATCCATGTCTATACTGCTTCGCAAAGTGGTTGAATTACAGAGCAGGGCCAATAAATGTGGGCTGAATGAATGGATATATGAATTTCAGAGGCATCCCAAAGTGAATTTCATCTTTCTATTCTTTATTGTTCAGAGAACTATGACTTTTTAAATATTTTGATCCTGCTTAAATTCTAACCAGACAATGCTAAGACCCCTTTAACATTCTGGTGCCTTGAAAAGGCTTTGATAGTGTGGGTGAAGTTATGAGTCCCTAGACTGAGGATTCCCACAGTCCTTGGGGACTTTGCTTGGGTGTCCAAGGTGAAGGACTTAGAGAGTTGTTGCCGCCAGGTCAAGCAGAACAGGGGCGGGTCCTTTACCTTTTTGCTTATTCTTGGACACACCTGAGGTTTCAGAAGAGAGCCAGAGAGGGGTGCAGTAATTTGAGGCTTCAAGGACTGCGTGTCCTTCAGTGCTGTCAGAGAGGGAGGTGCAGCGCAGGGCACTGTCAGTTACAGAGCTTGACAGCAGCCTTCCCCCGTGGGCTGGCCCCACTCACTCTCAACTGCACTCAGAGATGCTGTGATGTTTATTTAAAAAATAAGTCTTAGGATGGACATCGGAGGTATATATAGGTCATTGTTTCATCAGACATAGGAAAACATTCATTTGTGTGTGCGCATGTGCGCCCGTGTGTGCATGTGTGCCTGTGTGTGCGTGCACACACTTTCATATGCAACCCCAGGTGCCATTCCTCAGATGCCTTCTACCTCCCTCACCCCTTTCATAGATAAACTATCTCACTGCCCTGGCATTCACTGAGCAGGCTAGCCCGGCCAGCTAGGGAGCCAACCTGTCTTTGTTTCTCCAATGCTTGGATTACGATATGAACCACCACGCCTGGCTTTTATTACTTGCATTCTGAGATCAAGCTCAGGTCTTCACACTGATGATGTGACAAACCCTTTACTGACCGAGTTATCTCTTCCAGCCCTGAGAAGACATTGTCATTACTGAAATCATGGCAGTCTCAGGGACCTCTGTCTGCTCTGCAGTTATTCCTCTTCCTTCTGGATTTTGCTCTTTGGACAGCACGCACAGAGATGCTTACCCCAGTCCTCTGCAAGCTGAGCTTACCTCCAGTCTCCACAGATCAGCCTCTCTTCCATCCCCATAGAAAGGCACCAACTCATGAGTATGGCAATAGGATCTGGACATTTCTGGCACCCTCTCCTCAGCTGCCCAAGGAACTAGCTGGGGGCGTCTTCCTGGACACCTGGGAACCCTCTAGAGTCAAGTCTCTGCCAACCCTAGAATGGTTCCCTTAATTAAGATATATAATTCCTTGTTCCCATATCCACCCTTCCTATATCCCAACCATCCTATTCCCCCAAGCTCCTCCCATCCTCCACTTCACACTTTTCTCTCCCCATCCCCCCATACCCCCATCCCACCCCACCCCCAAGTTCCCATTTTTTGTCCGGCAATCTTGTCTACTTCCAATATCCAGGAGGATAACTATATGTTTTTATTTGGATTCACCTTCTTATATATCTTCTCTAGGATTTTTTTTATGAATTATAGGCTCGATGTCCTTTGTTTATGGCTAGAAACCAATTATGAGTGAGTACATCCCATGTTCATCTTTTTGGGCCTGGGTTACCTCTCACCATAGAACCTTCACCTGGCATTGGATGGAGAAAATGACAGAGCCCCACATTGGAGCACCAGATTGAGCTCCCAAGGTCCTGATGAGGAGCAAAAGGAGGGAGATCATGAGCAAGGAAGTCAGGACCGTGAGGAGTGCGTTTACCCATTGAGATGGTGGGACAGATCTAATGGGAGACCACCAAGTCCAGTTGGAATGGGACTGATGGAACAGAGGACCAAACCGGACTCTCTGAATGTGGCTGACGGTGGAGGAGGACTGAGAAACCAAGGACAACGGCAATGAACGTAAACTCTACAGCATGGACAGGCTCACTGTGAGCCTTGTCAGTTTGGTTGCTCACCTTCCTGGACTTAGGGGGAGCTGGGAGGACCTTGGACTTAACATAGTGAAGGGAACCCTGATGGCTCTTTGGCTTGGAGAGGGAAGGAGTGGGGGTATGGGTGGAAGGGAGGGGAGGGAAGGGGGAGGAGGAGGGGAGGAGATGGAAATTTTTAATAAAAAAATGAGAAAAAAAAAGAAAAGAAAGGCACCAACTCTGGACAGTTGCTCCAGCCAGAGCTCAGTGTGCGTCATGCTCGGTCCTGCCTCTGTTTCTCCACCCCAGCCCAGTCTTTGTCCTTCAGCACCAGCTCTCCCAGCTCTGTCCATACACCTCTGTTCTGTCTGCCGGCTTCTTGCCCTCACTCCTTGAGTTCATTGATCTTCACTCTAGAGCCTGCTTATTGGCCAACATCTCTTGTTGGATGCTAGACAATTTGAGGATTTTATTTGTTTATTCATTTTAAAATGTCATTTGAGAGACGATTTCCTGTATTTTAACTCACTATATATTTAAAATGAACTTTAACGTCTACTATTCTGCCTCCAGCTCCCAAGTGCTGGAATTACAGGCACTGCTACCACATGTCCTTTATGCCATCCCACAACACACACAGAGCACTGGAGATGTTATTTTATCCACAGAGCTTGGCACAGTGCCTAACACACAATATGGACGCAATATATTGTCACCAATATCAATCTCTGGCTTCCAGCAACTGGAAAGGCTAATAGCAAAGTAACCTTCACCCCTGTTCCCAGGCACGTGCCCTCTGAGAAGGGTTCATGATCCCCACAGTCAAGAATAAAGGAGTCTGGGCACATCCAATCCATCTTTGGTGAGAAAGACAGCATAGCATTGCTGTGAGGGATTTGGGCACAGACCATGTATCTTTTGAGGTTAATTACCTTCTAGAACTGAGAAAGGACCCGTGGCCAGCCCGTGCACAAGGAGCTCACTGTAGCACTGGCTCCTGTCATTAGCCTTCATCACTCTCAAAACTTCTCCACTGCCATCTTGCCCAGGCTCCTTTATGAACTGCTGGGCACACACCCCATGTCTAGGGTGTTTGGGACCTCATGACCCCAACACTCAGTTTGTTCCTGGGCTCTCTGCTTGGCCCACTCTTGATCCACTAGGAGCAGCCCTATAGGGGTGGTGCAATGGGACCATATTTCCATCGCCGTACCCACGCCCAAAACATTCCCATTCATTCAGACAAGTGCTTTCCAGTAGTTGCTATGTGCCAGGCACTGTTCTTCATGCTAGGGATAAAACGACCAAATGATCCTCCCCAAAACTGGGCCTGAGATGGAGAGTGAGATCTGCCCTGGGGTTGATGGCCACCGTCCTGTCTGTTCTGGTTTTACAAAGCCCTGCACGTGGCATCAATCCCAGTTCCATGCAAAGGCAGACATGCCTGTACCTTCTAGAAAACAACCTCAAATCCTATTTTGGAGAGACAGCAGGGCGAGAAGAGACAGGATGCAGCCAGAGAGGGTCGGAGGTCGCTTCCAGTGCTCACAGATGGGAGCAGGATGGACCTTCCCTGGATGAGGTGCTGGGAGTCTCGCCTTAATGACTGGTCCCAGAGTCCTTTGCTTTCTATAAAAATAACAGCAAATGTATCAAAGGTGGCATATCACATTTAAAATTAGCCACGTTTGGAACTGCGGAAGAGAGAGCAGCCCTGGGATATGAAGAAACATAGCCAATGTCACATAGTCAGGATCAAAGCTAAGTAAGACTGGGCTTTGTGTTCAAAAGACCAACCAGTTCCCTCCTCACCGTGCAATGTTGCCTCCTAACAGAAAACGGGGGCACGCGGTATGTGTGTGGTGGGGGGCGATGTCCTCTCCTGTAATCAATTCTAGACAAGTCATGAGTCTCCTACTAACCTGCCATGTCTACGTTTCCTCCCTGCTGAGAGCGGACAATCCACTGGCTCTGCATGCAGGGTTAGAAAAGGGCAGGCTGCATGGAAGAGTGGGCTGAGGTGGGGCTGGGAGCGTTTGCTCAGTAGATGTAGCTGTGGGGCAGGAGACCCCCGCCTTCCAATCAGCCTCTTCTCACATGCCCTTTTCCCCTCACCACTTTCTGGGTATCACAAGACCACTGGCTACAAACGTGCCCTGCGTGTCTGGGATTTCCAGATCAATACTGCTCCTCTGCGACCCAATTTGAAAAGACTCAGGCACCCAGAGACAGCTGTTTCTCACCTAAGGGCAAGAACCCAGTTCCTGAAGCCAAAGGGGACTGTATGGGGATCAGGTGTTTTAGCATCGGACCGGGACATGGAGTGATGTTGAAGTCTTGGGCGTCAGTGGAGGTTCCTAGGGACCATTCAGTACCTGTCGTGTTAACACTGAGGGCGAATGGAATCCATGGGGACCAGTGAGGGATATGAGAAGAGGCAGAGAGGTGACATGAACATTGGAGAAGACACAGGAATGAGGGTCATGGCAGATGGGCTTTGGAGATGGGAGGCATCCCTGGACAGATCCAGACGATGGTCAGGTCTTGGTTTGCTCCAGCATGGAACCCGGTGACCAGCTGTGTGCATGGCTCCCCTTCTGCGTAATCCTATCTTAGCCTGGGCATCCAGGCAGGGCATCTGTCTGTGTCTTCCATGTAGAGTTTCTGAGCCTCATATGGCAAAGGCCTTTCTGAAACCCCTATAATCAGATGAGAAAATCAAGAAGTTTCTAGTGTCTCATCTCCTAAAGGTCAGACCAGAGGAGGACCCACTTTCAGAGACAGAATAATGATGCCTGTGACGTCTAGCCATTAAAAAATTTGTGTGAACTTTTGGGTATGTACCTAAAAGATGCTCAATCATACCACAGGGACATGTGCTAAACTCTGTTCATAACAGCATTATTCATAATAACCAAAACCTGGAAACAACCTAGATGCTCCTCAACCAAAGAATTAATAAAGAAGATGGGGTACATTTACACAATGGAGTACTACTCAGCAGTAAAAAATAATGACATCTTGAAATTAGCAGGCAAATGGATGGATCTAGAAAAAGCCATACTGAGTGATGTAACCCAGACCCTGAAAGACAAATATAATATGTACTCACTCATAAGTGGCTCTTAGACATAAATCAAAGAAAAACCAGCCTACAATTCCCAATCCCAGATAACCTAGACAACAAAAAGGACTCTAAGAGCGACATACATGTAATGACACATAGGAAGGAGAAAAAAGACAAAATCTCCTGATTAAATTGGGAGTGTGGAGGTCATGGGAAAAAGGAGAAGGGGGAAAGGGAGGTGAACAGAGAAATATGTATAGTGCAATAATAACAATAAAAATTGTGTGTGTGCGCACTCACATGTGTATGCGCGCATACATATGTGTTTGTGTATGCACGGTCATTTCTATGTATGTGGGTAAAGGCCCGAGGACACGAGTTGTTGTTCTTTGGGTGTCCACCTTTGTTTTCCAGGCAGGGTCTCTCGCTGGCCCTGAGCACATCAAGCAGTTAGCATGTCTGGCCATCAGCCCCTGGGATATCTGTCTCTCTCCATTCAGACTGGGATTGCAAGTGTGCACACTGCCCCGGCTATCGAAAAATAGTTTTTGTGCATTTATTCTCCATAACATATAACTGGATGGAATCTTTAAATTAAAATACAAAACAAAGCCAGTTTTGTGGAACTTTTTCTGGTCTGCAGCACCACTGGACAGCATGAAAGACGATCCCTCTGTGCTGGGGAATCTAGCTGGCACCCATCACTGGGGTTCCCTGTGTGAGGGTTCAGAGTCCTGGAAGTCTGTTTTCTGGATGCTGCCCCTTCAAGGACAGGAACCCCAACAATGACACAGCAAACAGTGCATGGCATTTACTTCCTATCTGTAAGGCACAAACACTTTCCATTAAATATTGTCTGGAAAGTTTTAACTCTAACGTGTGTGCTACTGTGAGGGCTATGGCCTGCACCTGTGAAGGTCTCAGGAGCTTAGCTTCTGGGGAAAAAGCAGAGGGATCAGACAGTAAGCTGCTGCTGCAGAGATGCTTGCAGTGCCGAGCCTTATTCTCTGTTTTTCTGGACACGAGGGCAGTGGGAGCTTTCATTGGAGCAATTAAACACCACTCTCCTCAGAAGAGAGAATGACGCTTGCTGAGTTTCTCAGAACTGGCCATATCCCAGACAGCTCTCACTTAGGTGTGCGCTATTGGCTGGGAGGAAAAGCACCAACGGTGGTGTAGCTCAGTCTGAAGGAAATGGCTGTATGGAAAAGACTTTGCTATTCTCATAGGAGGTCTGATTACACGGTTCCCAAATGTCCCCGAAGCCTCCTGACATGGGTGTGAGGCGCAACCCCGTGAATTGTCAGCACACAGAAAGCTAGGATTTAGAGAGCGGCTTCCGCTGTGCGCTCTGTAAAATGTGTCCCGTGAGGAAGATTAGTATCAATCACAGGCTTATTGGAGAGAGAGATGGGGTCCAATGATAACCTGGCACCATCAACGAGAGTAATGGTCTAAGAAGCAAAAGCAATCAGAGAGGAGAATGGAATCTGCACAGAGAGACAGAAGTAGAAAGCCGGCGTATAATGGATCACGCTGATGAACAGGCGCTGTTAGCTGGCACAAAGGCGGGTGTGAGCGATGCCGCTCTGTGCGCAATGCATGCGGCCAACACTGATCTTCTGGATGCCTCCGGAAACAGACCTGCCACAGCCAGAAGCCCAGCCGCACACCGTGGTGCTGGTTCCAGAAGCTGTTTACAGGAGGGGTGCCGACACTGTGTTCACAGAACCTCATGTGGAAACAATAAAAACACACGCCCTAGACTCAGCTGATCTGGATTCCAGGGTTAGCGCGTCTCTAAGCAGAGATGGAAAGGCCGTCTGACTTCTGTTTAAAAGGAGACAGCTTGGACTATGGTTCTGTTTTTGTTCTGATTTGAAGGGATCTTGGAAAATTTTCATACTCCTTCCCCCGAGAGGCTGCATTTAGTTCCCCTTCCCCAGACTTCATGTGGCCTGAGTGCTTCTGCCAGCCAACAGCAGGCCTCGGGGATGTCACGTGTGACCTTGGAGCTGGTGAAACGTGGCTGTTGCCCCCTCCCTGTCCTGAGTTCCTCAACTTGGTGCCCCGCAATGAGGCTGTTAGAAAGCCCAGGTCATTGGAGATCCTCCCTCCCCCCCCCCCCCCCCCCCACCACATACACAAGCGCGCACACACACAGGGCTCATCTGAAGCCCCTGCTCTCAGCCAGCACGGGCACTCAGCATCAAGGGAGACAGAGATGGACAGCATCTGGTATGCTGAGCTGTGGCAGCACCAGTTTGCAGGGTGTGAGAGGCCCTGTGGAGGCCTGCCTCGCTGGGTCTCGTCAGCTCTCAGAACTTGGAGTTAAAAACCTAGGATTCTTAGTGTTTTGTGTCAAATTTGGGGTCGTTTGAATGCTGCCTGAAGCAAATGATCAGGCATAAACCAATTCCTCCCTCAAAACAAAACAAAACCCTACAGGTCTACAACTGAAAGGAAGTTGAAAAAATAAAAATAAGATGGGACTGCCTCATGATCACGAAACTCTGCACACACTCCAGCGCTTCTCAGAACCACATTAAAGTCATTTAAAGATGACAGCAGGCGAATCCCTCCTTCCCCCCCGAACACACCCATCCTCGATGGAGGCAGGGTTGTGGTGCATTATTTTAACTGGGCAAAGGCTGCATTGGTTTATGCTGTGGAATGTGACTGTAACTGTGAAAACCTGTGTCACTTCTGTTTATGCTGCATTTGTTTAATGATGGAAGGGTGTGTGTTTAATTATCTAAAGATGTGCTGCACTTGAGGCTCCCTGCCTGCCTGGAGCACCTGATTGGTCTAATAAAAAGCTGAACAGCCAGTAGCTAGGCAGGAGAAAGGGTAGGCGGGGATGGAATGCAGAGAGCATAAATAGGAGGAGAAATCTAGGCTGGAAAGAGGACCAAGGAGGAGAGAGCGAGGGCGGGGCTGCCAGGCAGCCAGCTAGAGCAGCAGAGACAGTAAGATACAAAGAAGTAAGAAGGCTGATAAGCCCCAAGACAAAAGGTGGATAAAGAGAACCCAGTTAATTTAAGTTAAAAGAGCTAGCCAGAAATGTGCCTAATCTAGGCCGTGCATTCCAAACTACTACGTCTCTGTGCCGTGATTTGGGAGCTGGTTGGTTGGTGGCCTAAAAGACAGAGCCCGGTACAGACAGGGCCACTGAAGACCGTACCCAGTCTACAGCTGTTGTCATGCCTGCCACTTGCTCTTGTCTGGACTGGGAGTTTACCATCGGCAGAATTCAGGTATTTGGGTCAATTCCTTATGTTATTTTTGGTGGCATAAATTCAGACTAAGGGGACTTTTCATGCGTGATATGGTCTAAATGTTTTGCTAAAGTGTTGTGCTGAGCAGTGCGTGTGAATATCCATAGTCCAAGATCTTTCCGTTCACGTAGATGGAATAATAAGAATTTGGAGAGGGGAAACGACACACAAGACACCCGTACATCCCAATGACGAAGAGCTAAGCACCGCCGTCGGTGTGATAAAGCACCATTTTCATGCCTAGGCTGGTCTCGGACCCATGAGCCTGGTCATCTCCCTAGCTCAGCTTCCCACGGAGTTGGATTCTGGTTGTATACTATCACGCTTGGATCAGCACCCAAAGCCCATGGACCGGTCAGTAGGGATGCTCAAGGTAGCTTCTAGCACAAGAGAATGTTTGCAGTCAGGAAGCTTTTGCTTCTTAGAATATGGAGAACAGAGCACTTGGGCCTGGCTTCACAGAGTCGGGCCAATTGCAGAGTCCATGTGAACGCTCTACCAGCATGGAGCTGGGTGGTGCTCCCGACGGTTTTCCCAAACCCCTCAGATGTGAAGATGTGGGCTTCCAGACTCCACGCTTTGGAAGCTGCTTTCATTAGCGTGTGGAAAGAATGGAGACATGAGAACAAAGCTTACTCCTGTCCAGTGTCACCAAGCTCTTCTGTGGTGACAGCAAAACCAATGTCCCTACTCTCCCCTCAGCTGGGTCCTGTGTGGGGAAAATAACAAGCTTCTCAAGCTCTGGGACACAAAGATGGGCCGTAATAGACGGCATTGGGAATGTCCGGGTGGATCTGCCCTCGGCCTGTCACCCAAGGATGCAGTTTCTAGGCAATGGAAGAGTTTAAGCAGGGGAGGCATGCTCCCTTCCCAGAAGTGCGGGGGTGGGGGGAATTAATGTGGCTTCACTGTTTCCCTGGGGCTTTGAGGAAGCCATCTGTCCTGTTGGCAGGGCCAGGGCCACCCAAGTCCTCTCTTTATTTTATTTATTTATTTATTTTTTTTTTTTTTGGTTTTTCGAGACAGGGTTTCCCTGTAGTTTCTAGAGCCTGTCCTGGAACTAGCTCTTGTAGACCAGGCTGGCCTCGAACTCAGAGATCCGCCTGCCTCTGCCTCCCAAGTGCTGGGATTAAAGGCGTGCGCCACCGCCGCCCGGCTCCAAGTCCTCTCTTAGTCTGTGTTCCCGGCTCCCTTGTGAAATGCTGTATTTATCTGTCGAGTGATTTCTTTGCTGTCCTGTAAGGTTCGGTGGCTTTACAGTCTCTTCTTTCTGGCAGTCAGTAAAAGCTGACATTAGAAAGGGTGAAGGGACTAACAGTGGTCACCACACCAGGTGGCAGGGAATATCCTGCCACACCTGTGCTGGTGGTTACCAAGCCTCAACACCTGTGGCAGGTGTTGACTATCAGAAGAAGTCAAATGACTTTCAAGGATTGTGTGTGTGTGTGTGTGTGTGTGTGTGTGTTTATGCCCATATCAGAGATTGCCTGTAGAAGTCAGATGACAGCTACAGGACATCTTAATTAGTTAACGTGTGTGTGTGTGTGTGTATGTATTTACGCCCATATCACAGATTGCCTATAGAGATCAGGTGACAGCTACAGGACACCTTGATTAGTTAACTCGTGTGTGTGTGTGTGTGTGTGTGTGTGTTTATGCCCATATCAGAGATTGCCTGTAGAGGTCAGATGACAAGCTCTTCGTAGTTGAATTTGGCTATTCAAGCTTAGTGGCAAGTACCTTTACCAGATGAGCCATCTCGCGGTGGCAGTTGGTGGGGATGCGATATTAACAGAGGCCTGGCTCCAGTGCACTTCTGGCTCACAGTTAGGCCTTTCATACTAGTTAAGACGAAAGGCTTTGCAGTGGCAGAACAGCCTCCTGCCTCGGCCGAGCGCTAGGCACAAGTGGCGAAGGCTCCAGTTCTCCGGTCTGCAGAGTGTACACAGCATTGATGGTTCTCAAAATCCATGACTTTGATTTGTGGAGAGGCTCTGCGCATGAATCCCACTGTGTGCTGGGTGTGGTGAGCGCTTGGTGGTATCACTGCTTCCAAGACTCAGAACTCCTGTTAGGGTTTGTAACCATTGATAGGAGACTGAATTGATAAGGTGGCACCCAAGGCTGAAAACATAGGAGAAAGGTTTTGAGAGGAAAGGTGCACCAGACATTAGCTCTTTCCAGAACTCTCCTCTTTTCTGTGTTCTCTTAGCTTTCATAAATCTCTGAGCTGTAGTTTGGATCTTGAATGAATGTCTCCCACAGTGCTAAACACTTGGCCCCAAGCTTATGAAGCTGCTCGTAACTGGTGGCAGTCTGAGGAATGGGCCTACTGGTCTGGCATTATTATCGACTGCATACTCTGGAGGAGAATCCTGGGCATCTGACCCCTTCCTGTTCTCTTCCATTTTCAACTGACAGGAGATGGGCAGCTTCTGTTACGCATTCCGCTGCCATGGACTTCCTTACTCCAGGCCCAAGAGCAGGACTCTGTGAACATGGACCAACACCTTCAAAACTGTGAGCAAGTTTTTTAATCTTCTTAAGTCAATGATTTCAGTTATTTTATGATAAATAACAGAAGAGCAGAAGGTGTGTGACAGAATCTCCTTCTCTCAAGTAGCCTCAGGGAAGGGAATCTACATTTGAAAGTAAAACTAGTACCACCCCCTGCTGATGGGACATCCCCCATGAGGTGTCTCAGGGATTTTCACATTGTGTGTGTTTATCTATGACTAGGATTAAGGTTAGAAAAGAGCTTAGAATCTGAGTCAAGCCTTTGGCTTTACAATGAACACTGCCATCAAGGCTGAGGGAGTTCTTGCCATGGCCTCTGCAGGTTAGCAAGCCATGCTCTTCCCACCAGGCTGAAGGGCCTCTCTGCACAGGCTCCTTGCAGCTCCTCACCCTGCAGAAATTGACTAAGTCTTCCGTGAAGGTCCCTCCCTCACGCTGTGTTAGGATAAGCACGGATGGGCTACGTGTACAGGCAGCAGCATCCTGTTTCTCTCGAAACCTCAGAGCCTCCTCGGGTTGACAGTCCCTGGTGGTCTCTGCCTTGTGGGACTCAGTGGCAGGTCTGATGTATGGGGCAGGCATTTGTCCCTGCGTCCTGGACCTTCTGACCAGACCCACATGCCTGTCCCACCTTCAGAGCCTCCAGAGAGGCCTTTGTGGTTTTACCCTCTAACCCATACGGATTTGGAGGATAAGATTGTCGTTTTTGTAGCTCGCGGAAACACTTTCTGTTCCATTCCACAGACTAAAGGGAACAATAGCGGGCAGACTTCCTGTTGTGTCAAGTGTGCCCCAGAGTCTCCTTCCTGGAAAGAAGCTGGAGATTCGGGGTTGCCTCCCTTGTCCTTCAGTTTTTCCTAGTGACGGTTTAGACAATGGACACTTAGATGGGGCCCCTTGTTCCCTTCGTGTTTGCCAATTGATTCTGTGACATTTGAGGAAGGCTCAGTGTGCCTCTCCCTTGCCCTGTAAGCATATCTCATACCACTAGTGTGACTGCCTGCTCTTCATCCGTGTAGATTGTTCTGCCGTCCAGAAACAAAGGGCTTTAAAAGCAGACTTGCTCATTGTTTTGAAAGAATCACCAGAACATTCCTTTCACCCATTCAGAGAGGAAACTTATAAGAAGCTGAAGACCCTAATTTCACCATTCTGTCTCTTCTCTCTTCTGTGGCTGGAGGCCAGTTCAAAGGCTCGAGAACCGTACTATTTTCTCTACTGCAAAAGAATGTGGGGAAGAAATAGATGTAATTGCAAGGGACAAGCACTCCCAGTGAATACTCTGAGTGTGATGGAAGTATTCTAGTATTTAAACTCTGGGACAAAGCCATGTGGGACAGGAAGCCTGGACTAGGGCTCTGTCTCTGAGGACATCAAGTGACCTTGGTAAAGCCACACATGCCTTTTTACAGGAGGGTGGGGGACAGTGGGTGAGCAGTCATCGTTGTGTGCGTTATAGAATAGGGGTCACCTTGAGAAGTGTTGGTGTTACCCCTAAGTAAGCCCTCCAGCCTGCAAGGAGGGAGGGAGGATGCTGAGCTTGGCTTAGATAAAGCTTATCCATATACCTTCAGGAACAGGAGACCATGCCTGGCTTGGGGGAAGGCATCTTGTGAGCCCCTCTGTGGACCTGTCTCTAGGGCCCTCCAGCCCTCCTCTTGTCTTCCCACCTTCCACGTGGAGCTCACCAGCTGTCTGGAAACGATCACCTCTCAGCTTTCTGTGTGCGGTGCGCTCTGCCTAAGAAGTTCTCCCATCTGGCTAGCTCCTGGCTTGCTCTTGAAGCCGTGTGTTATGTCCTTAGAAAAACTTGGCGACGTTCTCCTTTACTCCAGAGTGAAATCAGTGCCCCTGCACTATATTCTAAAAGCATCCATTGCTCCTACCCCGTTAGTGATTTCCCACTGGACTCTGGGCTCCTGATGGGTGCCTGAGCCACCAGGCATTCCAGAGGAAGCATCAGTGAGACTCTCAGAGGGTTCCAGATGAGGCTAGAGTTTGAAGTGGTGGACTCAGTGTAGTCAGTTAACCTACAGCTCTCCGTCCAACTCTTTTCTGACTCATGTAGTGTCAGGGACATCATCTCATTTTCTTTCACCATCAGCTCCTCTGGTCCTCGGCCCTTGGGCTGATTTACAAATATATGCGTTCTTGACTTTCTAAATGGTAAGTGATAGGTTACAGACTTCTCAGGCTTCACAAACAGATCCAATTCCTTATGCAAAGCATGAAAATCTGATTAACACAGTAAGTTCAAGGGTCTGATACTGAGCCTGGCCAATAGAAAGTTCCAAGCAGATGTCTGTGAGTGCATAAAGGGTATGCATCTATACAAGCAAATGAGTCGACCTCAACGTACAAATCATACTTACCTGGCCCAGCAGATCTAGAGTTTAAACCTAGCTTTGCTGTCATGCAGCAATGCAAGCTGAAGGAGGCCAGTCAAATTGATAGACCTTAGTTTCCTAAGTGATAAACTCTACACTTCCTGCATTACAAATCACTGGGAGAAAGTATCTGGTCATTATACAAAGGGCTGTGTTTCCCAGAAGGCTCCAGGTAGCATCTGGCCAGATCCCAGAGACCTTTATATAAGGATATGTCAAGTCCCAGGATGCAAGAAAAGAGGGAATGAGGAAGCTGGTGTGTGCCTCAGAGTGCAATTCAGCCTTCCTCATGGTCTGTTGCCCCATCGGTCAGAGATCTACCAGTCTGAGCTAGGAGTGGGCTTAGGAACTGCCAGTCCCAACGGTCAGGGATGCATTCCTCTTCTGCAGCACCTTTGGAGAGGGTAGTCATTCCTGTCACCAAATTCATTGCTTAGATCATTCTAAGCCTTTCATAGTGGTGGGGGAATCTTTCTCCTTCCATCCTTTATTCATTACTTAAAAAAAATTGACATTAAATCTGCCGTTGCTTCCTGCTAATTGCCTGTAAATCAGCCATGTGTGAAGTTCCACACGTTTATCCACCAGCATAAAGTTGCCAAGTTCAGCACCGCAAAAGACCCCCGACAGGAAACCTGTCATCTGGCCGACGGAACAGTAATAGATGTGCAAGTGAGTGGTGTGTAGTGGATCATGGGATTTAAAATCCAGCATCCACATCTGAGCCCCTGAAAAGGTTAGGGGATTATACGGCTGCAGCCGCATCAATTATGAAATAGAAAATGCTCGTCCTTGCCTTCCGTCTCAGAAGGAGGTAAACATTTTAGCGTGCTTTCTTATGAGCGAGCTAAAGACTCTTGCTTTTATGAGTCATCCTGGGGTATTAAGTGAGCGAAGGGGACAGGGGAAAAACAGCCCTGAGAATAACAAGTAATGGCCCTTTGCTTATGACTTCATCCACAATTTGCCTTGACAATTGATGGGAAATGAAGTGTGGTCAATTTCATTCACTGTACATCGTTTCCTATTGACTGACCTGCCAAATTGTTGATTGAATAATTAGTTAAACTTCAGTCTAAAGAGACATGCTCACAGTCTTCTCCAAGACAAGTCTTGAGGGCATCCTAAAGAAGCCAGCCTGCTGCCAGGAGCCGGGACATTAACTGTTTATTCTTTCACTTATGGGGCGAGCCACACTGTCAATGTAAATAACTCCAGCAGTTACTGCGGGGTGAATGGCAGTTGGGAGTGACAGCCACCTAGAGGAGGATGACACAGCACTGGGCTTTAGGGGTGGCTTCTCCCAGCCAAGAAGGAAATTGTATTCAGATTCAGTGAGAAGACGAGCCCGCCTCTGTAGTTGCAGAAAAGGAGCTAGGAGGATCGTGGGTTCAAGGCCGGCTTGGACTACATCATGAGACACATTTCCAACAAATCACTCTTAAAACAGAAAGATTCAGTAGCTATAAGTGAGGAGAGGATATGGTCCGAGCTGGATTGGGTAAGAAGCCAGCAGTCCTAACTGAACAGACGAGAGCAAAATCCTCAAGCTTCTGGGCCCACGCCTGAAGCGTAGTGACTAGTCACGAAACAAGAGCCTTGCCTCTTCCTTGGCACGGAACAAGAGCCCCGCCTCTTCCTTGGCACGCCAGCAAGCAGTGCCCTTCAGAAGGCTCTGGAAACAGACTTGGTTTCAACACCATGTGTGAGCTAATTAGGTTCCCTGAAGCTGTGGGTTGGGCTGCTAGAGCTGGGGCTAGCTCTGGGTTTTCTCAGCAAGGCAGTGCTGCAGGATGATTTTGCCCTATGTTTTTGTGTGTACACAGGGGCCCTGCTGGCAGCCCCTCCCACAGCGGCCTGGGTACCTGTAAACACTTTACAAGATCTTTTTCTTGAAGGATCGTTCTTAGCCCTAGGATGCTTTAAGTGCCCTTACTTCCTGGACAGCACAGCAATGCTGGGATGTCCGCCGTGGCTTCCACTCTCTTTACCTCTGTACTGTGAGATCCTTAGGAAAGAGGGCTCTCCCTCATTTTCCCTGTATCCTTCCACACCTTTTCCTCTATGGATCATCTGGAATACCCTTTGGGTCATCTAAAGCAGTTGTGAATGTTTGTGAATAAACCATGCAGGCTTAAAATCCATTGTGAAACTCTGTACTCACACATAACCCGAACGTCCGTTAAGACCCAAGGAGGTCAGGTTCTCCCATGCTTTGGACATGCTCACCATGGCACGCAGCTAAGGGGGCTGTCAAGTCAGGCCTGGTCCTTCCAGTCTTTGCGTGGAGGATCAGGAACAGACTATGTATAGGCTCTGTTGGGAGACATGAAGATCTTCTCGGGTCTTGTCCTCTTCCTCTATTGCCTCTTGTTCTAGGGGTCAGTCAGACGCAAGCTTTCCTCCCAGCTTCATTCCCAGTGCAAGAGCTGGCCTGAAATTCCCAGGGATTCTACTCTTATCTCCGCAACCCTCCCCTGAGGTTCTTCAAAGTCTGTTTTTCTACAGGCTCAGGTGTTAGTCAACATGACACTGCTGACTACCAGTAGATGGCCTAATTAGCAGGAGACTCAAAACCTCCGCATAGGTAAAACTTTTTCCTCCTTTCCCCGCAGATATTTTATGCCTCCTGTGGTAGTTAAGTATAATTGGCCCCCGTAAGTCCAGAGGGAGGCGCTGTTAGGAGGTGTGACCAGGGTATGGGCTTTGAGGTCTCTGAAACTCACCAGCGCTTCCTGCTGCCTGAGGATCCAGATGCAGAACTCTCAGCTCCTCCCTCAGCACCGTGTCTGCCTGCAGCCAGCCCAAATTAAATGTTTTCCTTTATAAGAGTTGCTGAGGTCATGGTGTCTCTTCACAGCAATAGAAACTCTAACTAAGAGGCCTCTCATGACCTTGTAATTCAGTTCTGGCCAGTCAGATTTCCTCAAGTGTCTGGTTGCTGGGCTCAGTACATCATGGTAGTTAAGTGTCTGTCAGTGGAATCACCTGGTCTGAGTGGCAGCTTTGGTTTCTCAGTTGCTAATTGTGGGGCCTTGGACCATGGCCTCTGTTTTTCTATTCTGTTAAACAGCAGTAAACGATCACATCTGCAGAAAGTCTCCACCAGAGGGCGTTGGGGAGTTGACTCACTGGTTAAGCGTTTGCTTCCCAAGCTTGAGGACTGGCTTAGGATGCTCAGAACCCATGTACATGCTGAATGGTTGTAGTGGCTTACTTATAATTCCAGCTTCAGAAGGTGAAGACATGGGATCTGCAGAGGAGTTGCCCAGTGATATTAGCCACTTTGGTGAGCTCTGGGTTTGATTGAGAGACTGTGAGAGAAACTGAGGATGATTCATTTATCCATGCACATGTGGCCTGTACAAATATAAATATGCACATGTACTAAGATGTACATGCATGCACCGGCATACACATGCATGTGCACACATGAAACTCATACTCTTACCTATGCACACACCATATGCTCATACACATGAAAACACATTTGTACACATATGCACACATACACATGTGCACATACTCTCATATGTACATGCACATACACTCATACAAGTACACATACATATTCACATATACATAAATGAAAAATGGAAAAAGTCAGTGTGAAGATTAATTAATGTATATAAAGTGCTTAAGTGACTACCTTTTGTGTAAGTAATACTTATTATATGTGAGGCAAAATGTACTTCCCATCATCACTGTGTTATACAAAGATTAAAAGTGCAAGGGTCATCCCTGGGGATGAATGAGGGAATTAATTCCAAGACGTCTCAAGATTCCAAAATCCACAGATGCTTGTTTGTTATGTAAATCAGTAGAGAATTTGTCTAAGTTCTATTCCTATAATTCTAACTAACTTTAAATTATCTCCAAGTAATACCTAAAGCAATGTAGATGATATACAAATACCTTTGCATTATATTATATACAAATAACAGTAGATTGTCTAAGGAGTAGTTAAAAATTCAGTGTTTTGCAAAGGACCCGGGTTGAGTTCCCAGCACCCAGTTTAGGCAACTCCCAGCTGTGTGTGACCAAGTTGTCCCTACTGATGTCTTCTTCTGATCTGTAGGCAATGACATTCATGTGAACACACACACAGACACTACATGCACACAATTTTAAACTTTTCTGTAAACCATCTGAATGTGTCCAGTACAGACTGAATTTCCTCCAGAAATGTTTGTGCAGCACACTTGATTGAATCTGCAGATGCGGAGCTATCAGACAAAGAGGGATGACTACATTTCGTATTATCTGCCACATATAGGAAATATAAAAATGATTTCATGTGCTAAGTGGAAATAAAATATTATGTTCATATACCAAATAAAATAAAAAGAAGCTCAATTAGCCTAAGATAGAGTTATGCAAATTGAGAGGGAGATTGCACTCGAGATCTATGCTTGCTAAAGTTTCCAACGCTCTACAGTCAAGTACAGTCTGTCATAAAACAGAAGTAAGTCAGCCGCGTGCCCAGGGGACAGCAGTAATGACGCCTCTGGCCCTGGCAGCAAAGGAACACTGTGCAACTTGAGGGTCTACTGGTGTTGTCTCCACCAGTAACATTTTTTTTGTTCCCAAGTCTCCAGTTTGAAAGTGTGGGTGCCCTTGTACAAACCGGAAGGAACAAGGCTCTTAAACAAAGCCGTGCATCTGTGTCTCTTAATTCTGCCCTACGCATCCATCCTTACAGCATCAGACCGTCATTGCCCTACCGAACGCCACTCAAAGATGACTGGCAGATCAGAGAAAAGGTCAAAGCTTGTTCCCAGTAGTACCATTCACCTGCCAGAAAGTTCTGTGGTCTTCTATCCCCTGCTTCTCAGAGGCTGTGAGCTGCAGCGCAGACTTGAGGGAAAATTATCAAGCACTCCAATCAGCCAGGGAGCCTGAGGAACGAGGTCTTTCTGCCTCCTGCAGTCCTGAGATCTCCAGACTGTGATTGCTTGGAGGAGAAGCCCAGGAATTCCCATGTGTGAGCTAATTAGAATGTTGTTTTTAATGTCTTTAAAGATAGGAGCTGCTGGGTATGCAGTCCAGATGCCTAGGTATTCTAGACCCAAAGTCCAGATAATTGCCAGAACCTTCCAGCAGTGGAGACCACATGTCCTGCTGGTCAGAGGACACCATCTTAGCATTCCGCTTTGAGGGAGGAGGGAAACACACCCCAAGCTGCTAAGGTCTACTTGTACACCTGAACACCTACACCTGGTAATGCCATCGTTCTGAGCTGTGGTCATCTGCCAACTACTGGGCAAATACCGAGTACATAATATGCCCTGGGCGCTGACCTAGGTGCTGGATAACAAAAAGCACATAAACCCCGGGTCAACAAGTTCACGTCACAGCATCCTGTTTGTGATATAGAAAGACCGCGGTCCAGAGAGTCTGGGCTAACAGCCCACTCCATGCTCCTCTCCTATCTCCAGACTAGAAATGAGAGGGAAGGGCAAATGGGAAGGGATCAAGGCCGTTCTCTTAAAAACCGTATTTTAGTATTTTCCATCAAAAAGGAAATTGGCATTTTGTCCTACTACTTGGCACATTGTCCTACAGTATGCTGGTTCTGATGGTCTGGCCTGAGAAAGGAATGAAACTCAGACATCACCCTGCTGCATGGGTGAGCTCTGAAGCCACACGAAGTCGTCTTGATAGAGACAGACAGCTACTGTATAATAACAATAATAATAAGGTATATATATATATATATATATATATATATATATATATATATATATCCATCCATCCTGCTGAGGGACCCAGCACAGTCAAGGTTACAGAGACACAAAGGAGAATACTGTTCTGAGGGAAGAGGGGATGGGCAGTTGTCCTTCAGTGACCACAGGGCTTCTGCTCAAGATGCTGGTAACATTTGGGTGGGGTACCAGTGCCTGATGCACAGAGTAGAAGGTACTGATGTGTCTAAATTGTATATCTAAGAATAAGGAAAAATATCCATATTGTGCATGTATGTGCATGTTTCTGTGTGTGTGTATGTGTGTGAGCAGGCATTGGAGGCCAGAGATCAACTTTAGATATTGTTCCTTAATCCCAAATACCTTATTTTTGGGGACAGGGTCTGTCATTGGCTTGAGCTGGCCTATTAGACTATTAGACTGGACTATTAGTCAGTGAGTTCTAGGTGGCTTCTGGCAATGCTTCTCCAGTCTGAAATTATACACTCATTTGACCACACCCCAGTGCTTTACATGTGACTTCTGAGGCTCCAACCTATGTTCTTATGCTTCTTTAGTAACAAGTAGCCTACATACTGAGCCAACAATGCAGCTCCTTATAGGGCACACGTGTGCACACTCAGGAACATATATCTTCACAGTAAGAAAACTTCAAATGTACAAACTCAAAGATTGGACTCCAGACTAGGCAAATCACCATTTCCCCAAGATGAGCAAGTCCCCAACTGTATTTGTGTATAATTCAAAGGGATGTGTCTACCAGGTCAGTATTAAATGAAGTCTTGCTTTTTGAAGAATCAGGGCAATACTTGGAAAAGTCACAAGACAATGTCTGTGTTTAAAGGATTAAATTCCCTCTGTAAATTTCTTATTTAATGATAAGCAATCACTGGAGGCCAGATAAAACACACGGTAAGGGAACCATCTCTCTCTCGGCTCGAGTTCAAAGCTGGGAACGCTGCCTGGCTTCCATTTGTTTAGGCATCCAGAGCAATACCATATGGAATCCAAGAGGTGATTCTAACCTTTTATTCTCCTACCACATCGGAGCAAGAGTAAATTGAATTGCTGTCTGAAAGGAGCCAGCTGTGCGAGTTTACTTCCCTTTCATAGCCACTAGATCTGAGCAGTTATGAGAAAATGTTGCATGGAAATGATTCTAAAATAATTTCCATTCCATGTGTGAAAACACCGCCTCCCTCCTGTAAGAGCCCGGCTGTTACTTATGCAAGGCAGAACTTTCAGATGCCGTCCCCAGGTAGGTAATTCACATGACAGAGACTACTCCATATTTGGCAGTGTATAATTACAAAAGAGAGTTTCATCTTCACACATTTCACATGCATTCGTCACGGAACTTTCTGCCTCTGGAATCCTGATGGATCGCTCTGTGAGTGTGCAGGGCTTGAATATGTGTCTCTGGGAACATTCCAGAACTTTAAACTTAAAAATTAAACTTGTAGTAATGAGCAGGATGCAATTGGAATGTCAAGAAACTCAATTTGCTTTTCCCTTCTGGCCTGCAATTGTGCTCACACAGAGGGTAGCTGATCTCTTTGTCCACTGCCATTCTGCACCGTCAGGGGATCTACTGTAGAAAGTACACAGTCATAATTATCACGAGGTTTCATTTAAAATGTCATGCACAGAGAGCTCGATGCTGGAGACAAACTTGTAGGCTCTAAATATAATTTGCATTGTAGCTGATTAATTTTATTTCTTTAGTGTAAAATGGGAAGACGGCTTAGAATTCTCCGTGTGATACCTGCTGCAGGATTCAGAGGGTGGTAATGTAGCTGGCTCAGCCCTACTTAAGGGGGATCAGCCACTCAGCATTGTAGAAGGGCTCCAGGCCACATGGTGGCTCTTTCACGCCTTAGTGCTGTCCTGCTGGGAACTTTACGTGCAAGGTTAGGTGTTTGGGACCAAAGCTAGACTCCATGCAGACATAGGTCCCCACATAGTCTTGTGTCCCTAAGCTTTTGTGCCGCTGTTTGCAATGACTGATCTTCCCAAGCAGCCTTCTATCTTGTCATTAAACTAGGAGCCCTTCCACAAACTCTGGGCACATCCTACAGGAAAAGCCAACTTCATTGCTCAGTTTTTATACATGATTTTCTAGTCACTTCCAAGGTTGTGTCTCTTTATGTTTCAGAATGACCTATCATGAAGCAAACGAAAACACCTTTCCTTTGTAATCTGTACTGAGTGGGCCTTGCTTCTTCCTTAGTCCTGTTCACCAGACTTCTCAGGCCGGAAGGGTGACAGGCAATCAGCCATGCCTCCGTCTCTGGGTATTGTGTGACATCCCTGGCACAGACCCCTTGAGAACTCTTTCGTCCTGGTACAAATCCTAGAAGACAGGCCTCCTGCCAGAAGGTGCTGTTTTCATCTGGCTACTGCTGGCAGTCTCGCCTGATATGAAGGGCTGTGATATGAATTTGGCCTCACACCTTGGCAGCCTCTCTTCACACTTGGAAGTCTGTGGAGACATTAGTGCTGGAGCAAGGGAAGAGAGAAAATATGCTTGCTGCTTCCATTCCCAGAATGGAGCTGCCATAGTGCTAGCCTGCCTCCAACTGTACATATCTGTTTCTGGAATTTCAGCCACTTGACCTTACCCTGCCAGTCACATCTGGTGGTGATGGGAGGCTTTCAAGCATATGTGAACAATGCTTAAAACCTTTTTACAACCCTGAAGCAATGGTCGATGGGTTGGGAAAGCTACCACCTTTGCTCTTTCTTCCACATAACCAGATTATTATCATAGCTGCCTATTAAGCAATGATGTGTTTGAATTGGCGTATTCGAACAACTTGGTTGGTATTAACTGGGGAATGTTTTGGAGAGCACGTTCTGTGACTCCTTTGTCTGCCTCTGAAAGGTTTGTGTGACAGCTTGTGCAGCGTGGGCACCTCACACATACTGCTGAATGAGAAACGAGATGAATTTCTACCGTCTATGGGCCTACAGTCCACAAACCATGGCACGGAGGAGCCCCTGACACAGAAGCTACCTGATGTGGTGTTGTAAGGGGAGCCGCTCATTGGTTCCTGGCTGCTCAGCCCAGAAATTGTCACATAGAAACTGTATTATTTAAAACATTGCTTGGTCCATTAGCTCTAGCTTCTTATTGGCTAATACTTATATCTTGATTTAACCCATCTCTATTAATCTGTGCATCACCGCGAGGTCATGGCCTACCAGTAAAGTTTCAGCACATCTGTCTCCAGCAGTGGCTCCATGGCTTCTCTCTCTAACTCCGCCCTTCTTTCTCCCAGCATTCATTTTAGTTTTCCTCACCTAGCTCTGTTTCCCTATAGCTCTGCTAAAGGCCCAAAGCAGTTCCTTTGTTAACCATTGATAGTCAAAGCATACAGAGGGGAATCCCACATCAACATGGGGGAACTTTGACTGGTCTAGACAAGGTTTCCAGCCAGAATTGAGACCCGGTGTCCAACACTGACACTCAGAATGGAGTCTGTATGTGTACAGTCAGATTTTAATGAACATGATTCATAATTCTCTTGCATTGAGAGACGGGGAAGAAAGACAGGAGCATAATGGAGGGACGGGAGAGAGAAGGGAAGAGGAAATAATTTAAATAGTGTAGGTACCTGTCCCTCAGTAAGACACGTTGTGACCGGACTTTCTCTTCCGTCACCCTCTGCCGATTCTGTGCTTCTCAGGGACTATGAAGGTGAGATCAGCGGTGGGGGACACAAGGCTTTACAGTCCATGAGCTTACGTGCAAGATGCCTACTGAGTACGACAGGTCTCCGTCCGAGCCCATGATCTGGACCAGTCGTGGGTGATTCATAAACTTGCTGGTTTATTCTAAACATGTGGCCTTTCCTGAAAATTGACTTTGAAACTAACCACAGGGTTGAGGTAGCTGGCATTTGAAGCTCCAGCTTGGGTAGGAAGGGCATGTGTCCCATAGGCCACTTGCCTGGCATGAGACCACACATTTTACTGGAAGCGGGGTCAAGGTTCTAACAATCTCCTCTAGAGTTTGGGCCCAAGGCTAGCAGGAAACAAAGGGGACTTTGCTGGTAGTTGTCTCAAGTACAGTTTTCTTTAAATGCACAAATGGCTGACAGGTCTTGGGGAGTTCTAGGTAGAATCAAATTTCCTCCCACCCATGGCCCCGAAGATCCCTAAAACCTAACACACAGGCCATGGTTCTTGACACAGATCCCACATCTCTCTCACTGGCATGAGAGGAACTGAAGGAAGAGGTGGCTGCAATCCCGCCCGCCTCCAGGCAGCTTTGGGGAAGCCACGACCCACCCTGGGTCATGTCACCCTGAATTTACTCGCATAGGCTGGGCCTCAGAAAACCTCACCTTCACAAATAGAGCAGCAAAGTCATTTTGGAAAGGGAGCCAGTTACCAAATTAATTCTTTTATGGAGCTGTCGGATTTGATTAAGTTGTTAGACTACATTTTAAAACTCATTAACAGGGTCTATCAAGCCATTTTGTAAGTAGATTTTTTTTTGTAATGTCTTTATATTTACTGTCCTGGAAGGCTTTGGTGTCAATCAAAATAGATGACAATGCTAAATCACTGGTGTCGGAACATAATTCAGCACTGGGTGAATTCTGCTGTCTCCATGAAATATGACCTTGCAAGAGAGCCTGATTTTGCCTGCTCTCTTTTCTGATAAGAAAAGTATATTTATAACCACACTATGGCTGTATATGTATTTCACAGTGTGTATTCCACACCGAGTTACTTTAATCATAAAGAGATTCTCTGATAGCAGGCATTGGTTAAAGGAGAAATGTAAAAATAGTTCCTTTCCCTAACTCTCTCTTTTGAACAAAGCTACCTCAGATAGTTTCTAAGCCAGTAAGCTTCCAGCAAAGGGAAAGTCCCAGGCGAGAACAGAGCGGGGGTCCGCGTGGCTGGAAGACAGGAAGAGGAGACAGTGGGATAGATAATGTGCAAAGCGTGTCTTCTCAAACCGAAAGCTAAACCATGGCACAATAGGGAATCAACTGCTTAGCCACGAGGGAAAAGGACCCTGATTGGAATTCGGCTTTACAAGCTTCTATAACCTTTAACAAATTCCTTAAGTGGAAATCTCAGAGATTTGCCAGATAAGTCGTTACCACCATCGGTGCTAGTAATACAAGAAAAATATAAATAGGATCCAACCCTCATGTTACCAAAGATTAGTGTAGCAACAGTCCATATTTCTCACAAATTAATCAGAGAAAGCTGCAGAGAATTGTAATTAGGAAGTAGAGGACAGGTGGTAAGTGGGTCCCGAGAAGGCAGTGTAAATTAGGCGGGTAAAGCGTTCATTAGCAACCATCGCCAGAGCTCTTGGTATGTTTCTAAATCTGTGCGAAGGTACGGTGATGAAGAAAAACTTGAGTATGGCCATGCCTTTGGGTCTTAAGTTGGCCAGACAGAAAGATAAAGATGTCACAACCGCAACACAGAGGCAGGTAACGTGCTACAAAAGCGGCAAGGAGCAGCTAGCGTTCACGAGGGGCGTCATGGGAAAGTGATACTGGAGGGTAGGGTATGTGGCTGACCGGAGCTGCGGAAGGCTGAGGTGTCTAATTCCTGGGGGGTGGATAAGGAGAGAGATGTGTTAATGGCAGTGCATCGCCATGCCAGGAAGCAGGGTCTCTGGGAGGTTACGACCATACAAGTGGCTCAGAGGTTAGTGATACCCAGAGAAGGCATGCTAGCTTCCAAGCACCCGCGGTTAGACAGCGGGAACACTGTGAGGCGAACGTGTGGGAGATTTCTTAGGTGGGGGCAACAAACAAGAGAAAGATGTCAAGAGTTTTATTTATTTTGTTCCTTACAAAAGAGGATGAGAGGGCCAGATCTGCTCGCTGGAAGGATGATTTGGCTGCAGGAGAAAGAGTCAGGGGGCTGATATTTGAGTGGGATGGACCCTGGAAGGCTCTTCAGTGTTGAAGCTGAAACATCCATAGGGATGAGACAGGACCGGACCCGAGGCAGAGACAGCTTAGGCAAAGGTGAGAGGCACAGTGGTTTATTTTGATTCTTCTGCATGGACGGGCTCTGCGGGAGCCTTCTCAGCTTGGTCGATCACCTTCCTGGACCTGGGGGGAGTTGGGAGGACCTTGGTCTTAGCATAGAGTAGGGAACCCTGATGGCTCCTTGGCCTTGAGAGGGAGGGAGGAGAGGTATGGGTGGAGGGGAGGGGAGGGAAGGGGGAGGAGGAGGGGAGGAGATGGAAATTTTTAAATATAAACCATAAAAAACAAAAAACAAACAAACAAACAAAAAAAACATTGTCATTTTAACTCCAGATGTTGGATAGAGTACCAGAGAAGGAAGGCACAGATGAGTACACTTACTGTGACCTTGAGACCACCTGCATATAGGGTACGGGTGAGGGAGGGTTGTGAAGTACCCCCGGATATCCCCAAGGAAACTGGCCCTGACATTGCGGGTCCCCTTCCCTACACGGAACCCTAGAGAAAACTGATGTTTTATTGTCTCTTCATGAAAATCCATGCTGGCCATTCTTGTTGTGAGAGAGCAGCAATACTGCCCACAGGTTATAGAGTAAGAATGCCGAGGGCTAGCCGAGGGTTAAGGGGACTTGCACTGTGTGCTGCCGGGCAGGGGAGGACTTGAAGAGGAGACTGAAGCCAAAGTCCCAGCTAAAGGCGTCCGGCAGGCAGCTAGGTCTGCCACCCAGGCGACCGTGAGCTGGTTTGGACTCCTGCTAGAGAAGAGGTGAAAATGAATGCTGATGAAATGAAAAAGAGAGACGCCCCCAGGAGAAAGATGGGACTGCCAGAGAAGACAGAGCTGAACGTGGATAAGGGAAGGGGGGGCTGTTAGTGGGGAGGGAGGAGCCGAGCACTTGGTGGTTTCCAGGCTTAGTGGGGGTGTGTTCAAATAATCCAAGGCCTTAGCTTGCAAATCTAGGCATTTGCTGTTTTAGCATTGTGGTATACCATTGTTCTCAGCCACCCTGAAATTCCCCTGTCATTTACATATGGCCCCAGACACAGGCCCTTAGAATCTTTTATTTGTGCCCCACAAGTCGACAACCTGTTCTTTATGAATGAAATCCTTTTCACAGGGCTGGTGAGATGGCTTTGTGGGAAAGGCACTTGCTGTATAAGTCTAAGACCTGAGCCACAAGCATGAGAACCTGAGTTCAAATCCCCAGAACCCCTTTAAAGTAGGACATGTAATGTGATCATTTATAATGCCAGCATTTCTAAAGAAAAATAGGGACAGCAGAATCCTACCCAGGAAACCTGAGGGCCAGCATGTCTGGCATCCAGAATAGCAAACAGGAGACAAAGTGGAAGTTGAGGACTGGTATCTGAAGTTGTCCTCCGACTTCAACAAACATACCATGTCATGCACGTACTTGAAACACACACACACACACACACACACACACACATTTCAGCAGTCACCTTCCACGGGCTATGTTGTCTGACTCATCTTTGGACTGCCTCTCCAGGCTCTAACTTCACCATCCTCTCTACTATTCTAGAGGCCGACTTTCATTGATAGATCCTGTGTCTCCGGCCGTCTGGCTTTCCAATGGCTGGGACCCAGGGGCACATTGATTAGAGCTGAGAAGCAAGAGCCGAGTGGGAAGGTTTCCCTCACTCCATCCCTCTCCCTCTTCAGGGTGTAGCTCCTCTCTGGAAGCACTGTCTGGACCATGGCTGTTTTAAAGCTACTCACTGATGACTGTTCTTATCTAAGAAATATTTATGTGACCCTGGATGGTACCTACACATATAAAGGATGTGTACACATCTACTGATGATAAATCATAAAGGAGTTTATTTTAAAACAGCTCTTTGGCATAGGTATAATTTTCCATTTACTAAAATGAAAGCAAATTTGCATAGTGATCAGATAGATTTGCTTATTTATTTTTATATAAAGAACTAAATCTTGGCTGAATATTTTATCTTGAATATAGATCATATTCAATGTTTTTCAGAGTAGATCAATATTTTGATTTTATAATCATCGATGCTGAGAATGTTGTGTCGCATAGAGATATAGGACACAGTAGACGAATGTTCGGAGCCATTTCAAGAAATTCTGTTCTAATCCCAAGCCAAAATTTACTGAACAATTTTTTTTTATGAAACTCAATTCAGCAACTCAAACATCAATTTTAAAATCAAATATTCAAACACAATACAATCCAAAGACACACTGATTTGGTACACGCTGAGAAGTGAGATTTGGAAACTATAAACATCTTTGTGTTCTGTGGTTAAGCCATTATGCTTCTACGAGAGCAGAGAAGTTTGTACAGTGAGACGCTGAAGCCAATGACATGCAGGAGTCTGAAACTTGGACATTGTTTGTCCGTGTCGTGGGGTGTGACACGGTGGTCAGTGCACACGTATGGTGTACGTCCACACTCCTGGCTGCCGTCAGTGCACACGTATGGTGTGCGTCCACACTCCTGGCTGCCGTCAGTGCACACGTATGGTGTGCGTCCACACTCCTGGCTGCCGTGATGCTATGGAGCATCCTACAGGAGAGCCTCACCAGAAGCCCCTGGTATTCATCATGCATTTGCACTCCGAATTTATTTTTGGTCTTTGAGTCTTCAGAAACCTTCTTCTGTTGCCATTTTTTTCCATAACCTCCACATTCAGTCATGTGACTTTGGGACCGTGACCCATAGTTTAACCAGCTGAGGTCTAAATAATAACTTTGTGTGGGCGGCCCTGTGCCGTTGCTACTCTTTGCCCCTTCCAGTCCTAAAGAGGGTAAGAGCTCCCGGCTATTTATAAACTGAAAAGCAGCAGTATGGCTTGGCTTCTTTCTCTGAGTCCTGAAAGCGGGCTCTTGTGCCCAGCAGCCCCTTTATTAAACTCTCTAATCATCTAAATTGAGTGTGCTGTCAGGCTGGTTCACTGCCAGGAAGAGATTAGTCCACACAACAATTTGTTGCCTGTGACCCATTTTCCGCCGACTGTCACTGATGAGGAGTGGGGCTGAGGGGCCTGAGGATGCAAGAGCAGGGTATCTTGGCCAAGGCACAGGCTACTTTTTTCTGAAGTCGGCTATTCACAGGGAACCTCGGACCCCGCACCACATCCTCCCCTTCAGCATCTCTTCTCATCCTCTTGGACTAGAGCAACAGCCACAGCAGGATGTTGAGGTCCTGGACGCTTTCCTGACAGACTGACAGATGAAGGGACAGAACCTCACGTGTCTGGATTCCTAGGTTCTTGCCCAGAACCATCGATTCTGTGGTATCGGCGCCCCACGTATCTACCTGTCACTCCGTGAGCAATCCCTGAGCTGCAAGGGCGATATTCCTATGCTATTTTGGGCTCCATAGAGAGAAGCTACAGTATCAGGAGAAAGAATGTTCACAGCATAAGACAGAGAGGACAAGGGGCTCCTGGAAATACAGCCTCCTGCCAGCTTCTCCACCCAGAAACCATGGAAGGGGATGGAAAATAAGTCTGAAAACAAATGATAAAACTTCAAGAGAGCTTTAATGTAGTTTTAAGGTTTTTTCCAATTGAGATATCTGGGATAAAGAAGAGGACTTGGGCTCCGAGTGGTAGAAGACCAGAGTTCATATGTCACGAATTGTCACTTTCTGAAGGCAAGGGATGAGCTTCCTCAGAGGAGAGAGCTGTGTCTACCTCTGTGACAGAAACTGGGCTACTTTCCGCTGCATTGAGGCCACAGGTGAGTTCAGAGAAGAGGAGGAGGAACGAGGAAGAGGAAGGAGATCAAAGGAAGATTCAGAAGAGCAGCTCTTTATTTTGTGAGCATTCTAGACCACACTAGGCAGAAATGGCGACCTGGCCATGTGGCCATGCCTCAAGCAAAATCTTACCCTGTGAATTCCCAGGCCCTGGGAATGCAAATCACTGGTCATATATCATCTATGCAAAAGTACCCAAAGACAGAAGAAAAGGGGTCAAAATGGGTCAACAAACTCCAGCCTTCCATCAGCATCAAGGCGAGAAGGATGTGGGGAAAGGGTTTGTCATGAGCTTGATAGAGGAAAAAAAACCAGATGTACTCATGGCCTGGCTGAAGAAAGTGTGGCAGAACAGCAGGGTTGGCGGATACATCACAGAGACACTGTGCCAGGGTGAGGATAGGAGCAATGAGCACACGAGAGCCAGGTTCATGGCAAGAACAGACAGCGTGGAACCCATAAGAGGTGAATGAAAGTTAGCAAAAACAAAGCAGGCTTCAGAAGGGCCCAGAACGGCTGAATGAGGCTGTCACTGGGCTCCTTACAGAAGGAAAAATCCCTGGGGCAGGAGGGTAAATGGATCAGGCAATTGTTACAGGAAAAAGAGAAGAAAGACAACATCAAAACCCAAACATGCCTCATGAGTTTGCAGCTAACACTAAATATTTGATGCAAGGCTGGAGGGTCGGTTTAGCAGCTGAAAGCATTCACTTGTTCTTGCAAAGGACTTGTTTTGGTTCCCAGCACCTATGATGGGCAGCTCACAATTGTCTGTAACTCTGGCTCCAGGAGGTCTGACTCCTCTGCCTCCATGGATACTTGACTCATGTGCACATACCCCTATACAGACACAAATAAAAATAATATGAGCGTGTCTAACGACAACAAGACAGAATGCCTATAAGAACCTTAAGAGAAGGACATAGGACCTAAGAATTGTATTTATATTAACTTTTTTCTGCAAACAGGACACTTGTGAACAGTTTCTGTGGTGGTTTGAATAAGGATGGACCCCCACAGGCTCATATATCTGAAGGCTTACTGGCCAGGAAGTCACAGTTTTTGAAAGGAATAGAAGGATTAAGAGATGTGACCTAGTGGGAGGAAGCGTGTCACTGAGGGTGGGTTTTGAGCTTTCAGCATCTCACGCCGAGCCCAGTGTGCATGTGTCTGCATGTGGATGAGGGTGTAGAACTCTGGTTGTGTCTCCAGCACCAGGTCTGCCTGCATGCCGCCATGCTCCCCACCATAATGATAATGGACTGACCCTACGAAACTGTAAGCCAGCCCTAGTTAAATGCTTTCTTATATAAGAATTGCTTCAGTCATGATGTCTTTTCACAGCAATAGAACAGGACAAAGAGTTTCTTTTTGTTGAAACTAATAATGGACAAAATTCAGTCAACCTAAACTTTAGGGCAAAGTTTGAAGGAAATGACACATTTAGTAATTCTAGGAAAACTAGAGGAAACGTGGGTAAAAGAAGAGATGCAGCATGTGATGGTTGACCTGCTGTCAACCTGGTGAGCGCTAGAAGAATCTCGTGGGAGGGAAACCCCGGGGAAGACCTTTGGCTCGGCTAGTAGAGTAGAAGACCTCCCATTGTGGGCAGTACCATTCCCCGGACTGGGACCTTGGACTACACCTATAAAGGAGGAAATGGGCTGAGCAGAGCATGCATTGTTCTCTGCTTCTGATGGTGGATGTTATGTGAGCAGCTGCCCGAGGCTCCTGCTGCCTCAACCTCCCTGCAGCGGTGGGCTGTAATCTTGAACTGTGAGCTGAAGTAAACTTTCTCTGGAGTCCTTGTATCACAGAGACAAGAAAAGAAACTAAGGCCTAGCCTAATTAGAAACCCAGGCAGAGTGAAGTCACTGGAAGGAGAGCTCGCTTGTGTCCTGTTGTCAAGAGCTTGACGCTAAAGCTACATCAAAACATACAGACGGACACTCTTAACAATATCTTGGCAAATGCTAGAAAAAGTACGGCAGGCTAAAATCACGACACCACAGGAAGTGCAGCGAGGAAGACAGGCATCAACTGCTTTGTTGTGCAGAGTCACGCTAACAAGAATAGAGGAACACTGTAGAAAACCAAGAGCAGTTTACATTTAGAAAGAAAACATACAGGCTCTGGGGCAGTGGCTCAGTCACAGACATGGGAACCGTGTAAAAGCCAGACACAGTGGACCTGTGATTCCAGCAACGCAGAGATGGAGGGCAAAGAAACAGAACCTTGGAAGCTTTCTGGCCAGTTTGTCCAACCTACTGTACAGTTCAAGGCTTAAACTGGCCTACACTTGTAAACACATCTGTGTGCACTTGCATACATACTGCATACACACATATAAACACACACATCTATGTACACTTGTATACATGGTGTATACACACACATGAACATATACGTCTATGTGCACCTGCATACATGGTCCATACACAAATATAAACACACCATCTATGTACACCTGTTTACATGGTACATGCACACATAAACACATCTGTGTGCACCTGCATACATGGTGTACATGTACATATGAACACATGCACACATACATTTGTATGCACCTGCATACATGGCAATCACACATGAACACACACATCTGTGTGCACCTGCATAGGTAGTGCATACACCCATGAACACACACAAACATCTGTGTGTACCTGGATATATGGTGCTTTCACACACATGAACACACATGAACACATACATCTGTGTACCTGCATATGTGGTACATAGGCACATATGAATGCTTATACACAAACATATCAGTGTGCACCTGTATATGTGGTGCATGCACACACATTAACACATGCAAACACACATTTGTGTGTGCATATACACACAAACATGTGCACACATCTGCATATGTAGTGCATATACACATATAAACACATGTACACACACATCAGTTTGCAGCTGCATATGTGGTGGTGCATCCACACATATAAACACAAGTACACATCTGTGTGCACCTGCATATGTGATGCATCCACACATACGCACACATACAAGGTAACCAATAGAGAATAAGCATCCATATCTAACATTAGCAGAATGCATATCTTTACAAAGAAAATGAAGGGAAGAAAACAGGCCATAAAGGGAACACTTTAAAGTTTTAGGGGACTCAGACTGTGCTAAGGAGGATCTAACTGGAGACAAATTATCTGACAAGTTGAGGTGAACCTCAGACAGGATGAGCGATTCAGGAGAGAAAAGAAAAAGATTAAAACTATCGGGTAACTGTAAACAAAGTCTACAGAAGTCTTTATTGGGATAGAGCACTGTAGCTAACGTTATCTACCCTAACATTTATAAAGCACAGTCTATATCCAGGGGTTACCATTAGCCCTTCAGAGCTGCAAACTTCTAAACATTACCCCCAGTTCAGGGACGTGGCTGCTGGGATTGTCTCTTTCCCTCCTAGATGGCTGGAAAGACACATGCGCAGTAAATAGTAACGTGAGAATTAAGCCCAGGCCACTAACATCCTGTGATTAATGACTACATTTCTTGCAGATCAAGGCAAAAAGCATGAAATGAGAGGAATGAATGTTAATGATGTAATTCATGATGCAGAATGTAACAACCATGTACTATGTGTCCATCAAGAAGGGAGTGTCATGATCGACAGAGCGGGGGCTGAGAAGAACATTTAAAAAGAAAAATAAGTAGACTAGTGAAAATATCTTTAATTTTAACAGCGATAATTCATATCACACACATTTTACCTACTTGATGTGAACAACCCAATGGCCTTTGTTATGTTCGTAGAGTTGTGTATCCTCAGGTATAGCAAATTTTAGGACATTTTCCCTTACGTTCCCCCCACAGTTGTAGGTCCCCACCTACATGTTTCCATGGGTTTGGGCCCCGTCCTAATTAGCAACCACTAGTCTAATTTCTGTCCCTGTACATTAGACTATCCTGGGCATTGCATGTAAATGATGTTTTCTTAAGGTTTTGTGTGTGGGGGTATTTGTGCACCACATGCATGCAGTGTCTGAGAAAGACAGAAGAAAACACCCTTGAGCTGGAGTTGCAGGTGGGTGTGAGCTGTAGTGTGGGTGCTGGGAACTGAACCTTGGTCCTCTGCAGGAGCAGCGATGCTCTTGACCACCGAGCACCTCACCCTATCAATGCAGCTATTTTAATGTGTGGTAAACTTGACTTAGTTCTTTATCTTTCCATCATGTGTTGAAAGTCATTTGTATCTAGCAGGTGAAGTCACTGGTACCGATTTCTGAGCGATACGTCATTGTGTGGACATAACCATGTTTTTATCTATCAGTTGATCTCTGATGTGTTCCCCTGTTTGGACTCTTCTGTACAGTTCTTACAGTCACCATGCCCTTAGAAAATTCTATGTGAACATGCGCTTTCTCTTGGGTGGATTATTTCATTACTTGGTAACGCTATGCTTATGATTAGCTGCCAGAGCACTTCCCAAGTGGGTGCAGCAATTGGCATTCCATCAGCCAAATGCAAGTGTGCCTGCTTCTCGCATCCTAACCAGCACATGTTAGTGGGATCCTTTTTAATGCAGCTGTCCTGTGGCGTCTCGTGAGCTTTAGGTTTTCGTTTCCTTGGCAACAGGTGATGGTCAGCACTTTCCCAAATATTTCTTGGTTGTTTATCATCTTTGGAGGAGGTCCTTGGCCCGCGGTTAAACTGAGTTGTCTTTCTTGAATTATAATAGCTTTATGTACATTCTAGATGTAAATTTCTTATTAGCTGCATTCTTAGCTGACATGTTCCCTCAGTCTTTGACTTGTCCTTTTGCTGATGTCTCTATAGAACATGACTGGTTTAAATTGTGGTGAATTCATATATATATATATATATATATATATATATATATATATATGTGTGTGTGTGTGTGTGTGTGTGTGTGTGTGTGTTTCTCACATGTCAAAGAACTTATCAGGCCATCAAAGTCATGGTTACACCTAATAGTTGATTCCTTTTCAGCTCATGGTGTTTGGATAGGGCTTCAACTTCCTGTGTAGACATCCAATTCTCCCCACATCACTTGCTGGGGGAAACCCTATTCTTTTTCCATTTAAAGGAGGCTCCAGTTTCTTCTTTCTGCTAGCACACTGGAGGGAAAAATAGGCAAGGGGTAAAAGTGTTATATGTCATGGCTGTGGTCAAGTTGATGGCACACTCTGAAATGAATGTATCCTTTGTTAAAGCTGTCACAAAAATGAATGGCATACAAAGCCTCAATAACTTTAAAAATGAGGGACTCTAGTTATAAACAGAAGAGATATGGTATCAAAGTTCAGAAAACAAAACTCAGTACCACTCAGATGCTCAAAGCCTCTCCCTCTTCACAGAGAGGTTGCAAGTGCTGAAAAATCCAAATATTCATTAAAAACAGCAAAAATATAAAACTATCACATGTTGAAATCCACCTAATACTACTGGAGAACTTCACATAGAAATTGATACAAATATTAATATATTATTGATTTTACTTAAATTACAAAGGAGAACAAAATTAAATGTAGTTGAATGAAATAGACATGCTAGATCCTGGTCACTCATGTGTGGCTGCAGATACCAGGTGGCTGTTACAGACTGAGGACCCAAAGCCTTACATGGCCCCTCCACTTCAGTGAGGACCTATATGGTTGCTAAACAGACTACACTTGTGTTTCCTTACCACCCAGGTCTGAGTAATCACACAGAATTCATATTAACTACAACACTGTTTGGCCGATGACTCAGACATATTTCTAGCTAGCTCTTTTATCTTAAATTAACCCATTTCTGTTAGTTTTTGTATTTCCATGTGGCCATGGCATTACCACATTTTCTATATATCTTGTTTCCTTGGTGGCTGCTTGACTCCACCTACTCTCTCTATATCTCTGTTCAGATTTCTTACCTGGCTTTACTCTGCTGAGCCATTGGCCAAAACAGCTTTATTCATCAACCAATAAAAACAACACATATACAGAAGGACCTCCCATATCAATGGTCTTAACATGGCTCCCACACATCAGTAGGGACCCACATGACCTTCCATGGCTCCTACACATCAGTGGGGACCCACAAGCTTCCATGGCTCCTACACATTAGTGGGGACCCACATGCTTCCATGGCTCCTACACATCAGTGGGACCCATATGACCTTCCATGGCTCCTACACATCGGTGGGGACCCACATGACCTTCCATGGCTCCTGCACATCAGTGGGGACTCACATGACCTTACATGGCTCCTACACATCAGTGGGGACCCACAAGCTTTCATGGCTTTTAGACTTCTCGAGGATCCACAGCCTTTTATAGCTCCCACACTTCAGATAAATAATCATTAGCACTCATGACTAGAAATAAAGCCTAAAGTCATAGAGCATTATTGTTCTTGGTTTCAGAGTACAGAAATCTAGAAGTATTAGCTGTTACTGGTAGGAATAGTGTGTGAATAGTGTGTGAAATATTGATAGTGGGAATATAAACTACAGAAGTGCATATGGCAGATAACTGGCAGTGTCCATCAAGATGACAAATGCATTCACTGGTATCCTCGGCACCTCACTTTACAGAAACAGATTGCATAGATAATATATTGTCCTATGCTAAACGGTACATATACTATGCTTCCAGGTTTATACAAAGAAGTAACTAGAAACATCTCAAATTTCACAAATAAGGAACTAGATGCATAAAGTGTGGCATATGTATTTGAGAGAAATGTACAAGATATTATAAAGCAATGAAGAATATTATGTACAGAGATGAAAAGCCAAGATTCAAGGTCTAGAAATGTGATGCCCAGTCACGTGTGAAATGGGCCATCACTCTTTTAAAGCTGGAAAGATACTAAACTTTCATATATGTATATACGTACGTATATACATAATTATGTGTGTTTGGACATGGGTCTCTTCATGTGAGTGCAGTGCCCACAGAGGTCAAAAGGATCCCCTGGAGCTGGAATTACAGGCAGCTGAGCCTGTAACAGTTCTGAGCCACCTGAGGTGGGTGCTGGGAACTAATCTCTGCCTGCACGAGCAGTACATTGTCATAAACCCTGAACTATCTCTGGCTCCACATAAACTATTTCTTGATCAATACAAACCTTAAAACAGATAAGACTTATGGAACCAGGCGTGTGAACTGGGTAGACGGACGTCTTTGTTAGGAAGGACTCTTAACTCTATGATCTTTTATAATCTCAGATATGCACATGCAGCCTAGTTGTGATCTTAGTAAGACAGCAGAGGGTTGCTTCATACGTCCTGCCAATGAGTCGATATTTTAGACCAGTTTATTCACCAAGAACAATTAGAACAGTTGAAAAATGTTTTTAAAGACTCTTGAAGACTTTGGAAGGATAACAAAATGATGAAACTCAACAAGGTGAGCTTGGGATCAAGGGCACAGAGGGATCCTGGCTTTGGGGATTATTTTTCTCTGGAGGATCTTACAGTTTGGAGTGGCCACTTAGATGCTTAGCACAAAGCCACAATGGGAGCCGACCTGGGGAGACCTCGGATGCTGTCCTCCTCTGATATGCAGTCTGAAATAATGATTGCCACTTCAAGAGCGACAAAGACAAGACCGAGAACTTGGGTTTAGAAACTGGACAGTTAAGTAGAAGGACGGTGGAGACTATAGAATTAAAAACTGACAAGAAATCGATTTAGAAAGTGGGCTGTTAGGTATAGCAACAGACCAGCAGGCAAGTTATGGATCAGAATGCAAGACGATACCTGGAGGGAAGCTGGAAGAGGAGAGCATGGCTGAAGATTGCGGGTGAAAGTGAGGGACCCAGGAGCTGTGGAAATGTGGAACTCGAGCTCAAGTGGATTTCCAAATAAGTAGAGGGCAGGCGTCAAGCTCTCGGCTGCCTTCCTCACAAGGAAAGAGAACATCATGCTGCACCAGAGTCCCAAAAGCCCGAAGCAGAAGGGCAGCGACAGATGCTCTTACACAGGCATGGCTAAATAAAGTATCAAGAAATGAACTGATTGTTTAAAAGTATTGGGAACTGCTATGCAGTGGGGGTGCACACTGCTGGTCCCAGCACTAGGGAAGCAGGGGCAGGTGGATCTCTGAGTTTGAGGCCAGGCTGATCGTACAGAGTGAGTTGCAGGACAGCCAGGGCTACACAGAGAAACCCTGCTGCAAAAAGTGGAAGTGAGAAGATGGTTGTCACTGGTCAGGGTAGGCTTATTGGAATGATCCTGGATGAAAAAGGTGGTACTATGGAAAACACGGAAGAATAAGACAGTGTAGCCCAAAAAACTCAAGCCATTGAAGTGAATAATGGCTATAAAAGGCCACGATATTTTGGGGGCTTTCGAATCTCCAAGGCTTTATGGTAGCAGTCAGGTGACTCTGGACTGGAGCCTCAGAGTTAAAGTATCCTAACAATCCAAGGAAGTTAAGCTGCCAACTGGCAGGCTTTGGTTGGGCAGAGAAAGCAAGCATTAACTGATTGCTTAGCAGGGGAGGAACACAGCTGTGTGTAGGAAGATGGCTAGGTGCCACTTCAATGTCCCTTCATGGAAAACATGTTCAGCAAGTCAGTTGTCCCAGAAGGAATGACAACCACCACAACAACAACCCAAAGCAGCTCTGGAGAGTGCCCAAATCCAACTTCCCTTGTTATAACTAACTGTTGAAGACTGAGTAATTTACAAAATATTAAGCTTATTTGACTTACGATTCTGAAGTCTGGGAACCCAGGGTCACAAAGCCCTCATAGATCAGTATATGGTGAGGGTGCTTATGCTTCATTGTAATGTGACCATAGAGGGCTGGTGATCTCTGCTTCCCCTTCCTCCTGTTTATGAGATACATTCTCATTATGAAATCCTGACTGTCCTGGAAGATGCTGTGTAGACTGGGTTGGCCCCAACCTCTGCCTGCCTCTGCCTTCTAGTTGCTGGAATTAAAGGTGGACTCTACCATGAGCAACCTTGTCTCACAAAGCCATGTTGCCATCCATGGGGACCTGCTAATGCCCTCAGCATGTTACAGGTTTATCTCGGACATCCCACCTCCATAGAGCATCTAATATACACATTCCAACTCCATAGAGCATCTAATGTAGACATTAACCTCCATAGAGCATCTAATGTAGACATCCCACCTCCATAGAGCATCTAATGTACACATTCCACCTCCTTAGAACATCTAACACAGACATTTCACCTCCATAGAACATCTAATGTAGACATTCTACCTCCATAGAGCATCTAATGTAGACATCCCACCTCCATAGAGCATCTAATGTACACATTCCACCTCCATAGAGCAGCTAATGTACACATTCCACCTCCATAGAGCAGCTAATGTACACATTCCACCTCCATAGAACATCTAATGTACACATTCCACCTCCATAGAACATCTAATGTACACATTCCACCTCCATAGAGCATCTAATGTACACATTCCACCTCCATAGAGCATCTAATGTAGACATTAACCTCCATAGAGCATCTAATGTAGACATCCCACCTCCATAGAGCATCTAATGTAGACATCCCACCTCCATAGAGCATCTAATGTAGACATTCCACCTCCATAGAGCATCTAATGTAGACATTCCACCTCCATAGAGCATCTAATGTACACATTCCACCTCCATAGAGCATCTAATGTACACATTCCACCTCCATAGAGCATCTAATGTGCACATTCCACCTCCATAGAGCATCTAATGTTTACATCCACCTCCATAGAGCATCTAGTGTAGACATTCCACCTCCATAGAACATCTAACAGAGACTCAGAGGAGTGACATTTCTAAAGTGTAAACACTGGACATGTTCAAAGACTACTAGTAAGACACAATTTCCTTCTTTACTAATGTGATTATTTTATGCTGCAAATTCAAGAGAATTCCAGGTGGATTTGTAAAGTGAAAATGAAGAGTTCTGGCTCCATGCAAAGCAAGATTTTCAAAGCCCAAACTCAAAGGAAAACGGAGGTCTCGATAAAGAAACGGGCAAAGCTAAGTTATATAAGGTGACTGCATTATAAAGAACAGTAAGGGAATGGCTACAGAGAAAGTCACTGCAGGAATTTCTGAGCCCGTGGCATGCGGAAGCAGAGTTAGGAGTTTAGAGGTGACAGGAGGTGGAAGTTGCTAAGGATTCTGAGTTTTCCCTGGGGGCAATGGACTCCCTGGGTAGCCCTGAGCAAGCATAAATGGTCAGTTTATGTTTTCTGAAAGCGGTGCCTCTGGGTGCTTGTGGGCTGGGAAAGAACAAAACTGGAAGTAGGAGAAACAGAAACCTATCAATACAGCCAGGAAGAAGAGTCTTCTGTAGAGTCTCCCAGAAGGAGCCTGGATCTGTCACTACATTGCCTCTTGGATCTGGAAGCCATGTCACACTGCTAATGCACGGAAGTATTAAGTTGTGTTGCTTCAAGCCCCTGGGCTGTGATACTAGCCAGAAGCAGCAGTAGAAACTAGGGCAAACCACTGTTCTAAGCCGTGTCTACCTGCTCATGTCTACTGCCAAAGTCCAGCCTCCGCAGCCCACCTACCGTCTCTGTTCCCAGTCCTCCCACCAACCCCCTTCTATCTTTTGGTCCACGAGTTGTTCCCGTCATTCCTTGCACAAAGCTTCCACCTGAGGATGAGATGCATTCTAAGACTCTGCTTTGAAAACCAATCCTACCCCCTCTCAGTATGCTATGTAACACAAGCAACTCCATTAAAAGTCAAGGCTCAGCCATTTCCCTCAGAGCTCTTGGTTGGCGGTAAGGAACTGCAAACCTCTGTTCACTTTTGGAGTCAATAGACTCTGCTAACGAATGGGGGAAAAGCACCCACGTTTGCATTTCTTTCAAACAATGAAGAAAGGTTGATTAAAATGCAAGGTGGTGTGTGATACCTTTAACAAGGTGTGTTGGTGCAAACATGCAATCTAGCACCTAGAGCAGAGGCAGGAGGATTGCATGTTGGGAGGGGGGTTGGATTCGATAGTTTACTGGTTGAAAAACATAAACATTAAAAACATTAAACAGAAGTGTTCGAGGAGAGACTGAACTAGGAAGTAAGACTGTTGACAGAGTAGGTGCAGTGTTGTGGTTTACAGGCTTCATGTTAGAGCTCATTTTATTATGCTCTCAACAAATTGCTTTTCTTAACATTTGTGTGTGTGTGTGCGCGCGCGCGCCCGCGTGTAGTAGAGGGAGAGAGAGAATTCATTAACAGGTTCAACTATTTTCTCTTTAAATAGCAACTTTAATGCCCTGTGCCCCGTCATGCCTTTAGGACTTTCAGTTGCTGTTGAAAATAAAAATGCTTCGCAGATTTGCTCAGGTAGGAAAGTGTTTTACTAACCTGAAGCAGATGACAGTATCACATGCAGCCTCTGAGCACCGAATATGTTGCTGCATTTCCTCAGATCCTCTTGATGGTGGGCAATACACGTGTGACCTTCCCGTGAACAGGCTGGCATCCCTTGTGTGCAGCCACCCTTCCCAGGCTCTTCCCTGCTGTCTTTCCGCCCTAACCTCCCAGCTGTGACTGCCAGGGAGTGCTGCTCTTTGCCAGCCAGCCAGGAGTTCTGAATTTTTTATCATGTTTTCTTAAGCCTTCCTCAGCTCTCCTTCCTAGCTATGCTACCTGTCTCTCAGCCTGTGTATTTATTCAGTAGCTCCAGTCAGAGCTTACCAAACAATAGACTGAAAGGAAAAGCAGCCAGCTGTTGATCAGCTTTGGTTGCACGTTGACGTTCGCTTGCTCTTAGACCTTCATTTTTCCAATCACTGATTGTTCTGCGTTAGGGATTTCACTTGAGCAATGATAACTCTTCATTCAGTGTGTCCTGTGGGTCAGTCTCTGCTCTAGGCACCTGGAGAGATAGATCTTGTTCCTTCCTGGAGGGACTTGAAGCTATTTTCCTCTGTATTGGAGTGGTCCCTCTTGGAGGAAGAAGGGAAGGGACATAGGAGCTTGAGAAGCTCTCAGAACATACAAGTCCCAGGAAGCTTGGAAAGTTCCAAGACTCCCAAGCTCCCTCCCTGCAGGCTGTGCCTGTGGAAAACAATTACTGGGTGTGGAGGTGAGTGGGAGCCCTCTTGGGTAAAGCTGCCCACAAGCTGTGAGGGAAATCTGGGGTCATCACTCATGTTGGGGTGTACTTTTTGGTTACGGAACTGCCTTTGTGTCATCCGTGCTCCTAAAAGTGACCCCAATAAACTCATTGTTTCGCCACAATGAGTGGAGCAATTTCCTTGGTGCCTTTTTGGGGTAAAAAGGAAAAGTCATCTAACAGTGGTTAGGGAGGAGGACACTGTAGTGAAGGACCCTGGACAAGATGACGGGAAGAAACACCTTCGTAGTTCCAGTGGTTGTGTGGACATGGAACCCAGACCCATGGAGATAACTGTTTTGATGGAGCTGTGTTGGAGCTGTATCCAAGTGATGTCCATATAAACAATGAAAAGAGACGCAGAGCTGTATTACAGGGAGTGGGGGGCTTCTACAAGTTCTCTTCTCCCCACAAGGAAAACCATGGATGCTTCACCCATGTGGGGGAGACACCACGCAATTCCCTGTCTTTACTGATCTTTCCTTGTCCTCTGGGGACATCTGTGCACACTGTGAATGACTATAACCAGAGAGATGACACCCGGGTCTGGATAACACCTCTTGACTTGGCAATGCAGAGATTCTTAATTTGGTTCACAGTCAACTTCAGCCCAGATAGCTCAGTGAGTGAAGCTGAGGCAGTTGTGTAGGGGATAATCTGTGGATATACCCAGAAAATACATATTAAAGGGGACTACTGATCAATTTCCATTGTCACCACTTCCGGAAGTTGAATTGTCCAAACACATCAAAATTTCAGACTTCAGGGGACTTCTATGTTTTACCCTACTCAGGTGCTTCTTTTTAAAATATCGATCTCTAAGAAAAATTAAACTGTAGTCGTGTGTGTGTGTGTGTGTGTACACTACACAGCTGTGTACATGAGTGTGGAGGTAAGAGGCTGACATTGACCCTCTTCCTCAATTGCTTTCTACCTAGTTTGTTTTGAGTCAGGGTCTCTCACTGAACCTAGAGTTCACCTATTCCACCAGACTAGCTGGCCTGCCATCTCCATTCATTCTGTCTGCCTCCTGGGGGCTGAGGCCACGGGCTGAGCCGCCACACCTGGTTCTCCACATTAGTGCTGGGGAGCTGAGCTCAGATCTTTGGATTTGTATGATGAACATTTAACTGACTGGGGCATCTTTCAAGGACACTATGCTACTCTTGCTGTAACACTTCTCATCTTAGGAGGGGGCTTTCAAAGGGGGCTGAATTGTCTCTAGAGTTCTTTGGAGGTGACTCTGTTAAAAATCCTTGGGAATAAGGGTGGAGTTGCTGCTCAGAAGTAGAAACCTTCACAGAGAATCTGGGCCATAAGCAAGGAACTGAGACTGTGGTGACCTCTAGAGCTGCCCTGAGGAATTTGATGGGCATCCAGATGGACATGAGGTTGGTACCGAAAAATCTTAGGAGGAGGAAGGACCTTATGTGCCAAGGGGCTGGCTGTCCCCCTCTTCTAAGACATTTGCAATGAAACTTTACTCTTCCCAGTACATTAACTTCAAAAACCATTGGCCATGTTTGGACTGTGTTTGGACAAGTGGTAGCTTCCCCTCAGTTTTCTAAGTGATAGACCCCAACCCTAGTCCCCAACTTAAGATGTTTTCATGGTCAACTAGGCCAGGGCAAACAGGATATCTATGAGTGGCAGAAGCAGCCTTGAGACCAGCTGCACCTGCCAAGGGGGCAAAACAGGATATCTGTGGGTGGCAGGAGCAGTCTTGAGAAAAAACACCTAGTCTTTTGTGTATCAAAGCTCAGGAGGCAGAAACTGGCTGAAAACTGGCTTAATTTAGACTTCTTTTCGTTCTTAAGGTTCTGACAACTTGGTAACAGCTTTAAGTGCACAATCTATACAATTAATACAGGTTATAAAGTATGCTGAACCAGAGAATACTGACAGTTTACTGTACAATAGCCTTACCAGTTAGTGCTGTGGACCATTTCTACCAAAAGGAAATGCACTTGTTTTTATCCTGTTAGACTTGTTTTTAATCCTGTTAGACTTGTTTTTGCCCTGATTTGTTTTTATCCTGTTAGACTTGTTTTTATCCTGTTAGACTTGTTTTCATCCTGATGTTGACCCCCCATATGTTAATTTGAGTTGACCAACGATATTGCTGTTGCTATGGTTCCCTGTTATGTAACCCTGAGACCCTATAAATGCTTGCTGGAAGAATACCAAGGGGGGCTCAGTCTCACTGGAGTATTGAGTTCCCTGTTGGCGCCTTCAACATTAAAGAATCCTCTTGCTGTTTGCATCCATCGGCATGGCTTATTGAGTCTGTAGGATCCTTCCCTGAACCCTAGAAATTAGGGTCTTTCACTAAAAATCTGTCATTTTCTGTGTAAAGTAGGCCATGATTCCTTATGTTCTCCAGTGCCCACAGGACACTTGTGGACAAACAAGCCGAAACCAAGGAATAGCTGCAGGAAAACTAAAGAGTTAAAAAAAGGACAGGAAAAGAGAAAAATAAATAAATAAAAATCTTACTATCATTTAAAATGAAAAATGCATAATTATATTAATATTAAAACATCAAGAAGTTCCGATAAATGCATAAATACACTTGGGCTTAGAGTTTCTATTCATTACATAAATTGGGTATTTTCTCATGTGTTCTGCAAACCCTACAAGGATGAACAGTGAGAGCCAATAAGACAACCCATGATCCCTGTCATCTGCATAGCTGGGGGACAGATGGAGGGGCATCATTTTTTACCTACCCACCTGTAGGGAAGCGGTTTGAAACCTCCAGAGCCAGCTGCGAAGCCCAGGCAGCTGGAGATGAGAATTGGCTGGACAGCCCTCAGGGAAGAGACAGCAGGAGGCCCAAGATGGCTAAGGACTGAGAAAAGTCACACCATGGGAAAATGCCACACCCTGGATAAGTCATTCATAAGGTCCGCAGACTGATGGATCACAAAGTGCTTGTGAGAGAGAAGCGGAAGGTCTGGAGAGTGCAGAAGCCCCATGATGGGGGACTGGGAGCTGCAGCTATCTGGGGGAAAAGAGAAACTCTTGGTGGGCGCAAAGGGTAGATGCAAATGTTTGAAACCACAAGTCTATCAGAAAACGAAGAGAAGGCAAGCTGCCATACCCCAACACAGGCTCAGGGCTCAGAAAGTAGCTCAGTGCTGGAACACCCGAGTAACAGTACAGGCCCTGGGTTTGATCCCTGGTGCTACTCCCTGAAATGGTACCTTTCATTTTAAATTACAAAATATTTTTTTTTATTTTGTGTGTGGATGTTTTGCCTGAATTTATATCTGTATACCAACTGCCTGCAGTGCCCACAGAGACCAGAAGAGGGCATCAGATCTCTGGAACTGGAGTTTCAGATGGTTGTGAGCCACCTTGTGGGTGTTGGGACTTGAACGCAGCTCAACAGCTGAGCCATCTCTCCAGCCCCCGTTTTATCCCCTTTAAAGAAAATGAGCTTTACTCTGCTAATAGAAGACGATGCTTTTGAACTAGAAAACCAAGCAGGCCTGTGACATTATCTGTTTCTGCTGGTCTGGGAAAATGCAAGACAGACACTAAAGAGCACATGACAGACACCTCCACAAAGCCAGCATGAGACTGTAGTGTATGAGGGTGAACGTTCTTCTCCAAGCAGCTAGGTAGAAGATTATTTCATAGTCAAATGTCTACACAAAAGCAATTAAAAATATTTTTAAATACTTCTGAAAACCAGAAGTCGAATAGTTCAAAATAGAAAAGGCAAATAAAAGGTAGATGGGAAGTTGAAATCTGAATCAAAGGAATCAGGAGGCATGTGCATTATGATGGAGAGACGTGACCACCCATGTCTACACATAGCAATCACGTACGGCATCAGTGATAGAAAAATCAGAGAGGCATTAGGAGACTCATGAGAAGAGACAGGACACACAGTGCCCCTTCCAAAATGGTTGATCCTGATTGTAATAATGAAATAAAAATCATACAAGCCCAGAATCAACAACTGACTCGGACTCTTAAAAATTGCACTAAGATGGAAAAGCAAAGATAAAGACAATTATCCTGTCAGCTAACAGCTAGAGCAAGGAGATTTGGGCTGTAGCTACAAGAGCTAATCCTTTATTTGATCCCCACTTGGGGGAAGATGCCATGCCAGCTAGGTATTCCAATGGAGAGATCCGAGGGTCGGCATTAGATAATAGAGTGGTGTCACAGTTGTATTTCTGTTGTGATGAATGGTCTGGGGGTCTGCAGAAAATTATCTTTTCCCTTACCAGATACAACAAATGGAATTGTTTAGAGATGAGATTTCAGGTCTAATACGTTCAGATGTAGCAATCAAGGCTGTGGGTGGGTGGGTGGATGAACGGATTGGTACATGGATGGGTGTGTGGGCGGATGGATGGATTGGTGAATGGGTGGGTGGGCAGATGGTGGATAGATGGATCATAGATGAATGTACTGAACAAATGTCAAAATGTCAATGACTATCTGAGCTATCTTGAACAATATTTCTCACAAAAATGTAATGCCCAACCAAGAATTGCAGAATGAAACCTTATTAGAGAAATAAGCTCTTATATAAATGTAACCAAATTAAAATAATGCTGTGTGGGGCTAGGGTGGGCCTTAAAGTCCAGGCTGATTGATTCCCTTAGAACAAGAGAAGACACTGAGAGGCAAATTGGGGGTGTGTGGCACATGAAGGAAAGGCAGAGACTGGCATGCTGCAGACACAAGCCTAGGGTGCCTCTGGCCACCATCTGAACATGCGACTGGGAGAGGAAGGGCTTCAGTCAAGTTTCCAGTGGGAAGGGCCATGCCACACCTCCACTGCAGAATTCTAGGCTCAAGAATTGTGTTGATTTGTTTTCTGTCATCTGGTGTTGGGTGTCACCTGGTGTTGGGCAGTTGCTACAGAAGTCAAAGAAAATCATCTAGTAGTTGAAGATGAAAAGCTCGCTGGGAAATACTCGTAGGTGGGTAGGTTTTAGTGAGTTCAGACTCAAGAGTTCCCCAAAATACATAAAGTTTTAAGTTATACAACGTGTAGTAAATTGTTTAGAAACCCCACTAATGAAGAGAGGTTCTCTGGGGTCTGAAGAGCCTCCTTTGGCTTCAGGAGACCTCAGCACCGTGGAGCAGCTGCTCAGGCATATCCTCCCTCTCCCCAAGACTGCCTGGAAGAGATGCCTGGTTATGCTGTGGTACCTCCAGCGAGCTGGGGAGATGACTGGGAAGGCACAGAAAGGCCTTCAAAAGTTCAGAAGTGAGTGAAAGGAAGGTTCTGGAAGGACAGCAAGAGGACAAAACAGATCCTCCATTGCTGGGCAGTGTCACAGAAGATGAACTAAGGCAGTATTAGACCCAGCTTGAAGAAAGGCAGACAGAAGGTGCTGACTTACGTGTCAGTGGCTACAAAAGGTGCTGGAGTTCATTCCTTAGAGAACCATCTGCGAGGCGGGTATCCTGCACAAACCTCACTAGGTCTGGACTCAGGTTCTATCTCTACAGTCTGCGAGATGGGTCTCCTGCACAAATCACGCTGAGTCTGAATTCAGATTCTGTCTCTTACACTGTTTGTGATGTTAAAAAATGGGTAGAAACGATCTCCACATGAGATGATTGTAAGAAATGTATTTGCCTTCTTAAGAAATGGCACAGTCAGCCTTTGGTTATGATGGTGCATGCTTTTAACCCCAGCACTCAGGAGGCAGAGACAGGCAAATCTCTGTAAGTTTGAGGCCAGCCTGGTCTACAGAGTGAGCTACACAGAGAAACCCTGATTAAAAAAACCAAGGACACCACCACCAAAACAAACAAAAGATTCAGTCTCTTTAAAATAGCCCAAATCAGTCAGGTGTAGAGGTGAACACCTTTAATCCTAGCACTCTGGGTGTAGAGGCAGGTTGATCTCTGTAAGTTCAAGGCCAGCCTGGTCTCTGTAGAGGGCCCCAGGACAGCCAGGGCTACACAGAGAAACCCAGTCTCTGAAAACAAACAAAAGAAAAGAAAAATGAAGAAAGGAAAAGAAAGAAAGAAAAAGAAAGGAAGGAAGAAAAAAGGGGCTCAATTAATAAAATGTGTGTTTCACAAGGAAGAAGAAGTGAGTGTGGTGTTCCTGTATCCAAACCAAGGCTAGGGGCAGTGACAAGCATCTGCAGACAGGAAGGATCCTGAAGCTCACGGGCCAACCAGACTAGCCCAGTCAAAGAGCTGCAGGTTCAGGGAGATGCTGTCTCAAAGATGGGAAGTGATAGAGGGAGATACCCAGTATTGATCTCGGGCCTCCACACGTGTGTGTGCCTGTGCACGCGCGCGCGCACACACACACACAAACACACACACACACGAAGCATCACACAGGTATTACCTACTCTTCTTTTTCTGGCTCTTGTAAGCGTAAAGTCTAAGATAAAGAACATCTAAGTTATTTTGATGTTTGAAATGTCAAGCAAAAGGACATTGACAAGTCTGGATGTTTATTTAATGCTGATTTATGGAATTCATTACAGAAAGCATTGATTATTAGTAACATTTTCCCAAACAAAACTCAATGTACCACAACAGTTGAAAATCTGACTTGGACATCTCAGCACTGATGCCATGTCATCAAAATCCTCAGCACTGACGTCGTCACAGTCCTCAGCACTGATGTCATCAAAATCCTCAGCACTGACGTCATCGTCACAGTCCTTAGCACTGATGCTGATGTCATCAAGTCCTCAGCACTGACATCATCACATCCCTCTGCACTGATGTTGTCACACGTTGTCACAGTCCTCAGCACTGACGTCATCGTCACAATCCTTAGCACTGATGCTGATGTCATCAAGTCCTCAGCACTGACATCATCACATCCCTCAGCACTGATGTCGTCACAGTCCTCAGCACTGACGTCATCACAGTCCTCAGCACTGACATCACATTCCTCAGTACTGACATCATCACTCAGGGCTAGGAACAGCACTGTGTTAATGTTCATTGTTGTTGTCTCTTTCCATCCTAACGCCTGGCTTTTCCCCCCCTCTCTCTGTTGTCATGGTGACAATGCTGTCTTGCCAGTGTCCACCTCTCTACAGGAATGAGGGTTCTTTGAGAGCACACCCCATGACAACTGTGTTCACTGCTGCATCCCTGGTCCCTATTAAGGAGCCTAGGACTCACTAAAGGCTAATTAAGGGCAAGCGATGCCTTTCCTCAGAGCTATTAAGTGTTGGCAGCAAGATTTAGACTTTGTTCCATTGGACCACAGAGGACATGGTGGTTCTACCAACTTCCCTGGCCAACCAACTAATTGAAGGGTATCTATTAATGAATCAGTCTCAAACTGATGATGTCAATCACTTCCAAGATCAGAAGAGATCAGCCCCTTGCCAGCACTTGGGGGAATGGCTCCTGCACTTCACAGGAAAAACACCAGAAGCACCGTAGAGCTGGCCCTGAAAGTGCAGGTGTGGGAGGGCCAACCCTGAGTGTGTGAAAGCAGCAGAACTGGCCCCACCCTTTGCTTATCACTGGAAGGGGTGAACTAGCCAGGGGAATGCTGGGGAGCTCAACCTGGTGGTGAGAACTGGCTGGCTAACCAATCCTGCAACGACCTAGGCCCAGAACCAGGGTTGTGTTGACCCAACCCAACATCCACCCCATCCGTGAGCTGCTAGAAAACATGAAGGGGGCTGGTCCTGTAGACCTAAAACTGCAGGGTCTCCATGACACAGAGCAACAACAAGATATCCAAGAAGAGTTCCAGTGAGGACCCAGGGTCAGTAGTGTGGCAGAAACTATTAACCTCAAACAGGAACAATGACTCTTTGCAATGAACACCCAAAACTTGTTTATTATGCTCTAATCATAATAGCAAAATATGGAAATAACTCAAATATCCATTATTGGGAGAAGGTGAGACAAAGTTTGACACAGTGATGCGCGCCGTGCATCTGCATGCAGTGATGTGGATGAGCCTTGGGGACCTGTGTTGAGTGGATGATGGATGGATGGCTGAATTCCCCCTGATTGGACTGAGAAGCACAGAGAGATTAGCAGAGGCATCTCTAGGCGACTCAGTGTGCAGGCAGGGTGAACGGAGGGCAAAGATCGGTCCTGCATGTGGGCGGCACCATCCCAGAGGAATAAAAGGGAGAGTATAGAAAGCCGCCCAGAGGGGTGAATAACCACACCCACACATTCCCACTGCCACAGTATTCAGTGCCACCACAGGCAGGGAGTCAGGGCAGCCGATCATGGAAGCTGCCAGCCAGAGCAACCCCTCTTTCTTTAAAGTGTCTGGCATATTGTCACAGCGAGAAGTGGCTAAAATGGGGGAGAAAATCTCAAGTGTCCATGATGCTTGGTTCTATTTGGTGTAGTTTCATTTTGCTGCTGTAATACAAACATCTTGGCCCAAAGCCACTTAGGGGAGGGACGGGGTTTGTCTGGCTTGTATGTTCAGGTCACAGTCAGTCCCTCGCCGAGGGAGGTCAGGGCAGGGACTAACGCAGAGCAGGAACTGAAACAGCAATCGTGGAGGAATCTTGCTTGCTGGCAGCCTGTTCGTTTGTCTTGCTTAGCTAAGGATCCTAAATGATCCAGGACCACAAATTTGAGGATAGTACTGCCCACAGAGGGTGGGGCTGTCCTGATTTAATTAATAAAGAAGACAATCCCCAGTAGAGCAATCTGATCAGTTCTCCCAGTTGCTGCTGTCTCTTGGGTGACTCTGGGCTGTGTGATCTGAAAACTACGGCTAATCAGGGCAGTGTTTATGAAAGTTTGGGAATAGGATGACAGAGATCATCGTTGAAGGATAAATAATGGTGACAATATAAAGAAGGGCACGAGGGGCACGCCCTGTGGTGATGGAGCAGCTCTGTACCCTTGTAGTCACTTTGATCTAAACATAGAATCACCCGCCACCACTGCTGTCACCACCGTTACCACTGCCACCATTGCCACCACCGCTACAGAAAAGGGTGCGTATAACACAGTAACGAGTGATTAAAAATCTACAGTCTCTTAGAGGGGTAACGGGCTCGCTTTACCAGGCTGCAGAATTGTTAGCACTGGGGAGAAGGCGCAGAAGGCAGAGCAAACTTTGTACTGTTCCTTCCTGCAATGCCTTATGTATCTGTAATTGCTACAAAATAAGAAGCCAAACAAAACAAATGCAGAAAACAAATACTTAAAAACTCATCACTTTCTAATTGATGGATCTTTTACTGTTAACTATGCCATGAAATTATTTATATTGTCTGCACGGTAGATGTATTAATTAGTCAGCTCAGACTGTCATAACAAAGCCACAGACAGTGTGCCTTAAACAGCAGTGGTTTGTTCTTCCCCCGCTGGAGTCTGTCTGGGAAATCAAGATCAAGGGGCAGTAGCTGCCGATTCTGTGATAGCCCTCTTCTTGGATTGCAGCCCTTGTGCCTTAGCATGTTAGAAAAGAGGGAAGGAGGGAGGGAGAGAGAACATTCTGGTTTCTTTCTGATAAAGGCATTAATCTTGTCATGGGGCTCCACAGTCATGATTTCATTAATTATCCACCCAGTTCTATCACGTTATTAGTCAGGGCTCCACCGCATGACCTCGGGGAGGGCACAGACAGAAATGCTCACCCATGATAGAGGGAATATCATAGGGTCCTGCTATTTATGTCTGCCACACCCACATTTGGTGATATCTCTCTGATGAGTGGAAACTGGCCACACAGAACATGTACACAGGAACCAGCGGTCCGCCAGTCAGGACCGGGTGTGTTTACTGCTGGGTGTGGAGAACGTGAAGGGAAGTTGATGTACAAGGGCTTCGGCTGGACAGACACATTCTAGTGTTGGCGCAGTAGGCTGGCCACGGCTCATACTCATGATCATGTAGTTGCTAATGTCCGTGGGAGAGTGATAAATGCTTGAGCAATATTTGTTGCTAATTCTTCCTTGGTAACTAACATTACGCGTGATGAGCATGGTATTACGATATCACGTCACATCCATAAATTTGCGGAATAATCACCTTGGCCAAAAAGTAAAGCAAAATTAGAAACTGAACCAAGCAAAAGTAAACAGACACATAAAGTATCAGTAGTGAAGGCTAGACTGGAAGGTGTGTCGGGACGGACAGCTTCTTATCTGATTCGCTGAAGAGCTCCTCAAACCACCAAGGGAAATTCTACTGCCAGTGTTTTGTTTAACTTTCTTCTGCTCTCTAAGGTAACAGGAATCCCAACCGTACGCATGCTAGTGTCTCTCAGACATTCACCAGCTGAACCCACAGGCTGTGTTCAGGCATTTGGCTCAGATTTTTAAAAAGTGAATAATTAAGGTGGAAGAGTGTTTGAGGATGAACACACACACACACACACACACACACCCCAGAAAAAGGAAAAACACTTCCGGCACTTATACACTTTACCATGAAGATTATACACGAATATTATACATATTTCTGTTAATTGCAAATTTTGTGCAATTTTTAGTAAAACTCGAAAGAAACGTATAAATCCACGCTTTAAAGACAGCTATTATTGGAAGCCACCAGTGTCACAGTGGCTTCAAGCTTGGTCCTCTTTTCATTTTTACCCCAGTGGTGCCAATCAGTTCATCTCTCTTTAAGGGGGCTATAGTCCTGTGCCATTGGCGTCTTACCGTTTACAGATGTAGCTTTGAAGCAGCTCAGCATATCAGAGCTGTGCCCTCCTGACTGAGAAACCTGTCCATGCTCTAACCCCGCCACCTGCACAGGGAAGCACCCTGGGAAAGATCCACGATTCTAGCAAGTGTATTGATGATCTCCTGGTCCCCTTTGTATGACATAATCAGAACAGATTTTTTTTGGCATGTCTTTGTGACATGGTCACATCCATCTTTCCCATACTGCATGTTTGTTTTCCCTGCCCCTCCTCGGGCCGGATCAACCCCCTTGGGTGACTTAAACCCTGAGTGGTTTGAGACTTTCTGACTCCTTCTGACTTTTCGCCCTGCTTGTGACTAAGCCCTGAGCCTACTGTAAGATGCAGCCTGGTTTCTCTCTCCTGTGTTGTAGCTTCCCAACGGAGCCTTCTCTCCTAGTTCCCCCAGAACTGACATAAATCTCTCCTAGCACCGGTCCTGATTCTCTGTCACCATACTGTTCACACATATCTGTGGCTTATGTCATACGGCACTGTTGTTTCTTTGGGGAAATTTAGCTCTAAATTTTGTCACAATTGCTAATTTATTGCTGTGCATAGTAAAATGTTTTAAAGGTCGGGCTCCGTGGGATAGCCCAATAATCTTTCATTAAAGAATACTAGTTCATCGCGCCAGGCCTCTGTTCTCTTGTCTGTAAGTTATGAATAATACTTATAGATGTAGTCTATGAACTATAATCTGTGTGTTATGCATGCCATATGGATATCATATGATTAGTATAGCTGCACCGTGTATACAACGACAGTTATCAGCTCTGTCATGAGCACGTCACTGTACTGACATTAGAGTTTTGGATTCCTGTCAGTAAGTCCACGAGTATCTATCTGGTGCAGCCTGGTGGAGGAGCTGGCGTGAGAGTCAGAAGGGGCAAGGTCTCCCCTCACTTCTGCCCATGCTCATGACTTTGGCCCTGTGTGCATGACCTTGGGTTAGTCAGACTGTCCAGGTCTACAAGATGGCTGTGGACTTGGGGACAGGGCTGAGCCTCTCTGCAGTCCTAGTGGTCTCTGATTGCGCAGTGCTGTGTTGAGTCAAGCCCCTCCATCAGAGCTGGGCTCTCCGTGACAGGCAGGGAGGTACCTTCTCTCTAAGCCCGCGGACTCTCTCTCGGCATGGAGTGTGGCGCTCTTGGCGATGTATTAGTGAGTACACTGACATAGGCCTCTGCGCTCTGCTGAACACTGACTAGAGAATGGTCATGGTCTTCAGTTTATAATCACAATGACCGTTTGGAAGTTATGGGAGGAAAAATGTGAAACCAGAGAGCTGTAGAGGGCACACCTGCTGGCTTTTCCCGGGACTGGTGCTGTGAGAGGGATTGCATCTTCAGTTGATCAGCCTGGTAACACGGCTCCAATTCAGCCTCTCTGAAGACACCTCAGGTCACGGGACTAGTGGCCTCAATTATAGAGGCAGGGACGGAGATGCCCAGAATCACAGAGTGTCACAGTTGGAAAAGCCCTTGTCTAGTCTAAACATTTGATTTTACACATGAGGGAACTTCATCTCAGAGAGGCCAGAGGACACCTACAAGGTCACAGAGCTAGAAGCTGAATTTTCTCTGGGTGGCGCATGCTCTGGAATCCCAGCGGAATGCTTCTCCATCACTACAGCAGGGGCAAGGACAGAAGGAAGCCCAAACGGGCAGCATAATCACCCTCTTCCGAAGCCCTTTCCTCCCGTGGTGAAGGACAAACCCAGCAACATGCCTTAGGGCGTGGGATGCAAAGTGCATAGCTGTGTTCTCTGCACTGTACCTGTCATGACTCGGAGGTCCCTGGCTAGACGCGGGCTCTGTGAGAGGACCCTGGCTAGACTTGGGAACAAGTTGGCGTGAGGCCTGGCACTTGGGAGGCATGCAGACAGCTGGTTAGATGAGCCCAGAAGGTGTCTCTCATGCTGGTGACAATATCACAGAAAACACAGTAGACTAAGAAGGGGTTCGGCAGTTGGAACCCTCTGAGACACGAGGAGCGGGGCTGCGATGAGGGCCCAGACATCTACTGCGTTCACACGTGTGTGGGAAAAGCAAGGGAGGTGAGAGATACAGTCTCGCTTTTATTCTCGCCTCAGGAGACGACATGTGGACTTGTGATTCGGTCGTTGCTTGTGGTGTCTTTCTCTCCCTGACTTCTTGCTCTTAAGCAAATGAAGGGTAGGGTGGAGTCCAATCTGTAGTCCTGCTTGGAGCTTCACATGGAAGACAGTGAGTGCTATCCTTCCATCTCCCTTTTCTCTGGAGAGACATGGCTGCTGCAGAACCTGAGGCCCACAATGCAGGCCTGAGGGAAGAACGCAGGCAGCTGTGTGCTGAGGCCAGTGAGCCTCTGGGCAGTCAGGAAGTCTCCCAGGCTGAGCTTGGAAACTGTCAAATCCAGCTATATCCCTCTGGGGTCAGGTGGCTGAGCTGCTCCCCCATCAGGGGACCCAGAGAGTTAGTGTCATGAGTCCCTTATGACATGTCTGGTGCTCGTACCCAGCTCTTCTCCAGCAACCTCATAGGCTGATGTGGGAAAGGGCTGTCCGGGGCATGCTGGGCTTTGAGCACAAAGAAAACTCTGCTCGTTGGGGCTTATAAGCACAGCCTACCTGCCCTCGCCTTTTATTCTAGTCTATTCAGCCCACCTCATCTGAGCATGACAAAGAGGCCAGACTCCGACCCCTGCCATGTCTCCTCTGCTGTCTTGTTTGGAACTGTAACAGTGCTGGCTCAGGGCAGAAGGGTTTGTGGGGAAGTTCATGTGTCCCCTTCCTCTCTGTTCTGCCTGGACTTTCCTAAAGTCCCAGGTTTCTCTAATTCCTTTTTTTTTTCTTTAAGTGTATACTGGAAGATGTTTTAAAGATGAAAAGGAAGCTTTAATGATAAGTTAAGCCTCTTGGTGGCTTTACACTACCGTCCGCCAATACTTTGAAATGTATTAATAACCCTGATGTAATTAAAACCTGGTAAATTCGGCATTTCACTACAGAGAGATTAATTTTTGCTTATTTCCAGATATAATAAAGGAATTTTTAAGCTACAAGTCATTGCTGTCAGGCCAGTGTCGTTTAGATTATCAATCTGGAGATATAAATTGCATTCATGCTAAACTTTTTTTTTTTTTTTTTTTGGTTTTTCGAGACAAGGTTTCTCTGTGGCTTTGGAGCCTGTCCTGGAACTAGCTCTTGTAGACCAGGCTGGTCTCGAACTCACAGAGATCCACCTGCCTCTGCCTCCCGAGTGCTGGGATTAAAGGCGTGCGCCACCACCGCCCGGCTCATGCTAAACTTTTGGTCATTTATAACAGAAACAAATTCTGGGACTGGAGAGATGGCTTGGTGGTAAAGCACTTGGTGCTCCTCAGAGGGCCTGGGTTTGGTTCCCAGCACCCTTATTGGGGGGCACAACCATCAGTAACTCCAGCTCCAGGGATGCTGATGCCCCCTTCCAGCCTGTGTGGGTACAAGACACGTACATGGTACACAGACATAGATAAAGGCAGAACACCCTTACAGATAAAGTATTTTTAAAGAAAATTCATGAATTATAGACTTGGCTGCATTTTGATTCTCTGCGTTAACCTGCTAACGGGTGAATCATCGTCTGCGCCTGAATCATTGCCCACAAAGACTAGGACTACGCACGAGGTGTCCATGACAACGGGTCAGTAAATATGTTTCATAAGCTCAATATTTCATAAAATTGTACTTGTTAGTACTTTAATATATAAAAATAATGTAATTGATAACTAATATCTCGTAATTTTGTAATATTCTGGTTTGATAGCCTACTCAGCAGTAGGCAAATGCATTTGGAAAGAAATAACTTACATGTAGGAAAAATGTATATGCCTATCACTGGAACATCTAGAGTCACAAGCACATACCCACAATCTTTGAAATTCCCAGGAGAGTTACTTAAAATGTTAGTTTTAACAAACTAACAACTATGACTTAAATGCTGATCCTCAGGCAGCCGCTCTGGAACCACTCTTGCAGAAAAGGCTCACAAGGCAATTTAGGTTGGAGGTATTTTTCTTGTCTGACTCTTCCAAACGCAGCTCTGTATTAGCGTGTTCAATAAACCACGTAGCACGTTCACTGGATTACCCCGAGCCACTCTTGACCCTCGTTTCATTCTAGTTGGAGGTAATTACTTGCTGCTAATGCAAAATGCAAAAGACACCCTTAAATTCAGTCGAATTATTATGTAGATTGGAAACCAGGCCTCTCAGTTCCTTTTTCCCCATAACTCTTTTGTCTACTTTATCAAAGAAAAAAGTCGATCTGATTTTTCACGGGGCGGGGGTGGTCTTTTACTTACAATAACACTGGTTCTGGGGCTCAGGGAAGGAATGGATGAGCTGTCTTAAGAATAAATCAGTAATAATGTCCACTTTTAGTGTCTAATCAGGGAGGTGGGATGAGCCTTTATTCTTTCCTCATATGGTGCTTTGAAAGTACCAGCTTTTGTTTAAGGTGTTCTAAAGAGAACCTGGGTAATTTTGCTGTTGATCTACGTCTGGATGGAAACTCTGCGTATTAACTCATTTATATTCAAATCAATCATTTCGGTGCCCTAAGAGCTCATCTCTAGATTAATAGTGTTTACAGTAAAAATGGAGCATGGGTTCTCCTAGCCTCATTCCAGGAATCAATAAAAACAACAGTAAAAGTATAATTTTTTTTTGTGTGTGTGTGTGAATACCTAAGTGGTTTCAGAAGCATCATTCCACTCAGAGGAAAGATTGTTTTTCTATCACAACAAGAGGGAATGAATGCATGGCTTCTGTTCGGACTGATGGAGCTGGGTGCAAAGCTCAGTTGTCAGGAAGAGTTATTTGCCACAGGCCTGGAGAACTTCAGGGAAATCTGCCAATCAGTTCTTCCTAGGTCAGAGAGTGGAGGGTGCTGCTTGGCTCTGGCATTCATGAGTAGAGGCCAGGAGCATTGTATTTCCTGGAAGTGAAATATCGTCTATAAATTAAAAAGATGGCAAGACAGTAACTCAAGACTAAACAAGTGGGACTGGGCATTAGCCATTTTTCATGGTGTAGAAAATTAAAGTCTACCAAGTATAGAAACATCCCACTCAGAAATCAGGAGCAGAGAGAGTGATTGATAACCTCGGCTCCCATCTGCAGGCCGGGTCACTGTGCATCTACGTTATCACTCCTTCCAGTTTCTGGTCTCATCGAAACACTACTTCCATGCAGCCTCGTTTGGGAGAATCGTGTGTAGCCCAGGCTGGCCTTAAACTTGCTATGTGGTCAGTCCCTGATGATTAAACTTCCTCCTGCCTCCACCGGAATACTGTCCCTTTTTCATACTGCGTCAGGATGCTTCTCTCTTCTCTTAGCTCCAGACCCTGGTGCCTTGTAAACCGTTTGCCATGGACATGATACAATAGCATGCTCTTCAGTCTTTTAGAAAAGGAAAACTCTTGCTAAGGAGCTGTTGCTAGTGTTCTCGGGCAGAACCCAGGCACTGTGTGCTCGAGATTCACGCACTGTATATCAGAGGCAGCCCTTCTGCGTCCTACCAGGATGAAAACCATCGCCTTGGGCGGCCTTGGGGTGACAGGACCAGCGGCAGGGACACCACACCAGGGACACACTCTCCTCCCTTCTTTTGATCCTCCCACCTTTGGGGCCTTGTGCTGCTCAGCATGTGACCAATAAATAAATCACCTGCTAGGCCTACATACAGCTCTCCTGTAGGTGAAGAATGCGAACCTCGCCATTAAAGAATGTGGCAATCCAGGTGTTTTTCACTCCAGAGAAACCCCACACGGCTGACACATGAGCGCCCTGAACCTTGGTTACTAACGGGCATTTCTATTTTATCAGTACTTGTCATGAATTAGACATATTACCTTATCACAATACTGAGCCCAAATTATATACTGCAATATCGGGAAACAATATTCCAGTTCAGAGCTCCCGTTCTGCTGCCTTTATCTCTGACTGCTGAAATGGAGGAACGGATTCCTCCCCAGATTTTACCCAAGGACTGGTAGTGGGGATCCTGATCACTTTGAAAATATTTCAGGAGCGCAGACTCGGTGGTAGAAATGAGTGTGGTTGGGCCTCGTCCTCCTGGGTATGGAAGGGCGGCTAAACTCAAAGACTTCCTTCTAGTCGGATGCTCTTTGAACTCAGTCAAATGCACCATTGCGATGCCACACCTTACTATTTTAATATTCAGGCCCCGTCCCCCCACAACCGGTCACTGAGTGGTGGATCTTCCATCACAGATGTGTTAACACATGTGGGTGTGTTTCTAGGGAGCTGATTTAGCATCCTGGCTTAAGGGTACAGACTTCAGAGCTAAACTAAGTCTGAATCCCACCTTTACCAATAAAGGGCCCCCAAAATGGGACAAGTTAATCAGCCTGTCTTTAGCTTAGTTTTATTTTATTTTTTTAATCTACAAAATGGAAATAGCAATGCCATTTTCAGACTGACGTAAAGAGCAAATTAATAACTCAAAACTCGTTAAGAGCAGTGGGCCTCAATACGCTTTGTCATGGATAGAGATACGTGTGAAACCGCCTGGCACGGCTGTCAAGCGCTTCCTCTGAGACCATTGCTCACTGTTAGACCTTCTGAGAGAAATGAGAGTCATTTTTCACAGTGTTGAAGGCGGCTCCACCCGAACTCTGGAGAGGGCAGTTCATCAGGCTGCGCAGACCTGGGGCAAATCAGCGGGTATGGATCTCAAGTCGTTCTTGGTCTAGACCCACGTGTGAGGGCAGCTGCTCTAGATGTTTGCAAAGGTGCAGGAGATGTGAACACCTGCCTCCCATCTCAGAGTTGGGCTGGCCTGTGCCTGCGTCCCCATCTTATTCACTTCTTCTCCATTGCCGGGCATGTCTCCCTTTGCCCCACAGGTAATTCCTCCTCAGCACCAACCCTTTGATGTGTTACCCTTGTTAGAGCTTATGCAAAGGACAGCTGCTTTATGAATAGCAAGGGGATTCACTTCCTGGGCTGGGAGGGCAAATTATCACTAAGACAGTGGCTTAATGCAAGAGAAACACACTCTCAAGGTAATAGAGGCCAGAAGTCAGAGATGGCATTTCCTGAAGCACCAAGCTTCCTCCTAAAAGGCCAAGGGTCAGCGCTTCCTTGCCTCTTTCTGTTTCTAGTGTTTCCGGGAGATCCTGGTCTCCCAGCAACTCTACCATGAACGGTCTTTACCACATCTGTCCTTTCTGTGCCTGTTATTTCTCGTACGTCTTTTGTAAGGGCATTTTCTACTGGATTTAGAGAACACCTAGGCAATCTAGGAGGAATTATTTTCAAGGCGCTTAACTTTGTTAGATCTGCAAGGATCCTTTGACCAAATAAGGGCGCATTTACAGGTCGTGGGGATTAGAAATTAGAATGTCTTCCTTTCTCAGCCCTCTTTAGATAGCAAGACTGACAGCTGGATTCTGAGGCTGTGTTTGCGGGTTCCAGCAGGTGAAGGTCCCGTGGTATTGGCTAGTGTCTGCCCAGCATGGGAAAGCACACAAGGGAGAGATGGACGTGTCCATCTTAGAAGTGGCAGCCTGAGCCTCCCTGAATGATGCCTGAGTCACGTTCAGTCCTAACTGCAGAGCACAGTGCAGGCTGTTTGAGGATGTTCATGGGAAGTGTTTATGATGCCTGTGTGGGCAGAAAGTTTACAGTGTCTGACCCCTGCTCTGGTCATGAAGCTGCTAAGTTGAAGTTTGTCAGCATGACCGCATGTCTGTCTTGTCTCCAGCACCGACTGAAGTAGATCTGGACTCAACGACTCAATGACAGCAATTTTTTTTATTTAATACTCCCATTGAGTCAATCTTTTAAAGGATCTGTACGAAAGTTATTACACAGGAACAAGCAAGCCGCAGCTATCCTGGAAATACTTGTGAAGGCCAGGCCTACAGTTTCTGCGTTTACACTTTCATTCAGAACCCGAGTAGAAGGCGGTAAAAGAGGAGGGAGCCGGAGACAGCGAACTGATGTTCTCCAAAACTACTAACCAAGCCTGGCATGAAGGATGCCATCCGATTCCTGCACCGTTACCACAGCAAGTGAGGGAGGACAGGGTGTGGGGAGAGTAGATCTGCTCTCCCTGAGCAAGGGGCCAGGCTTTGGTTTCTGCTTTACCATTCACTGTTCAAGCTGGTAGGTGACCTCCTTTCTTTATGGCTTAATTACTACATAGGAAATATATGCACCATATCATGTCTAAGGGCCCTTTCATCATGGTTACTAATGGAACCTGTAGCTCATAGATTTGGCTAGGCTGACTGGCCAGTCAGATGGAGAGATCGTACTCCTTGGTGTTGGAGGCACAAGCTACCATGTCCACTTGAGACCCGATCTTAGGTCCTTGTGCTTGCTTAGTAGACACTTGACTGACCCATCCACCTCCCCAGGCCTTTAGCATACACTTTCAACTGCTCACTAGAAAATGCACACCGGAGTGTGTGGGCTGAGTCTGAGTGTGTGTATATGTACCAGCTGGTGCTTCTTAATTGCACACCATGTACAAGCAAAGGTGGATTTACTTAGCAGTCGTAAGTCATGAGATTCACATTAATACAGTGCCCTCAGGCTCAATGATAACAACAATGTCCCCGGCTCAATGATAACAACAATGTCCCCAGCAACTCGTATGTAAGAACACTTATTTATCATCAGGATGGGGAACAGATGAAGTTCAGAGTGACCGTCAACTGTTGCCATGAGCACAGCCATGTCCACGACCACAGTGCCTTAGACCCAAGGCAGTAGCAAAGCCTTCCTTGGTCCATGAATGGATGTTACAAATGACTGACCTTTAGGTAAAAGCAGTGTATGCATGCAGAAACTGAACCACAGGCGGCTCCTCCTGCATGGCTGTGACCTGAAACTGCTCCTTACAGAGACCTCCTGCCGAGATGAGAGGCTGTCTCTTCCTCCTTCAGCTGCACACCATACAGGAGCCTCCTTTCTCAGTGGTACATGCTAAATGCATTGAGTTCCCGGGATACTGATATGTCTTTATCAGTGTGCAGAGCCTACCTGATTCCAGCTTTTCTGTAGGCATCTCTGTTATTTCTTCATCTCTCCAGTTAGGTCAGTCCCCAAACCTTGCGGTTCATGGCACACTGGCCCAATAGTGAGGCACTTGCCTTTTTCTGAATTCTGAAAGCTGTATCTCTAGCATCTGACCACTCCGACTGTATCTCTGTATCTGAATTCTGAAAGCTGTATTCTCTAGCATCTGACCACTCCGACTGTATCTCTGTATCTGAAATCTGAAAGCTGTATCTCTAGCATCTGACCACTCCGGCTGAATCTTCAGTTCTTGCCTACGACCACAGAAACTAGAGTGCAATATACAGTAAGGATTTTATTTAATGCTCAAGATGCCCATCTCATTCATATTCAAATACAAGTGTTAGTGAAACTGTATCTATGTAACTAATGTACAACAGCCTGCTGAAGCCAGAGCTCAGCGTCCGCCTTATGATTTCAGGATTTCACACAGATTCATATACAAATGAGGAAGCGATCATAACCACCTTGTAAGAAAGGTCCCATGATTCATGCTGTTTTAGAGGCATGGGAATTCAGTGCTATAGTAGGTCAGCAGCTCCGCACAGTCCTTCCACTAATGTCTGAGTGACTCAGTTTCTAGGGAGCCGTGTACTAGCTAGACTGTCAGTTCCACACGGGCAGCAGCCCCTGCCCTCATGTTAGCTTCAGTCTCCCGTGCGTCTGCCCAGGTCACAGTATATAGGAGGTGATCAGAAAATAGTGTGGAACAGCCAAGACGCCAATTCGGGATCCTCGCTTGAGACGACTACGTAACGTATGAACGACAGTCAAGACTTTCATTAATCATGTGATTCGTGACAAGAGGATGGCTCTACTGAGCGTGAGTGGATGAGCATCTCTGTCTCCACTGCTGGAAGCCAGCTGACATTAACTCACATCCCATTGACCCTTGGCTCTCTCACGCCTAAAGGAAGTTCATCTGTAACTTTCTGGTCTGGGATTCAGGGACGGATGCTCTGGTTGCTTGGACGTCTGTTCTGGAAAAGGTATTCCCATTAGCTGAAGTGATCTTGGCTTTTGTAATGTGAGCGACTGTCACTTGTGGGAGCCATGATTAGTTCTCATGACGCCCCTGTCTTTTCATCTCCAAAAACATTTTTCTTTCTGGTCGCCGGTGTCAGTGTGTTTCCCAGACTCCATAGGAGAGAAACGGAAGGAAAGATGGCAGGATGTCCCAACGGCACTCAGCGTGCTCATATTAATGCCGGGCACTATGAGCCATCTCATTAGAGTTGACAGGATGTCCCTGAGATGACAAGCATGCTGCCCAGCCTCCTGTCATTTCCAGCACACCAGCAGGGAAAGAAACCCTCCTAGAGGAAGCGCTTAGCTCTGTAGGATCCAAGAGGGCTGATTGTTTAGTAAATATTTCATCAAGAACATTAGCTGTGGAGTTTGGATGCTTAAGTAATGCAGATAATGAAATGTAAACAATTAAAAATTAATAGTGTTTGAAATGTTAGGCATAATTAGGCAGGCAGTGTATCGGTAATGAGGGGGTCATGGTGACTATCTTCCATCCACCTTCTGGGCTGAGCTACAAGAGAAACGACCTCAAAGAACACCCCAGGGATTGTTCTAGAATTCAGCTCTGTAGGCTGGGTTGTTAGCATGTGGGGTCTGCTGGTAGAGGCTGCCACAGTGCAGGCGTCTTTACATAGGGCCCGCACGGAGCGCTGACTGGGGCATGTTGGAGGCAGGACACGAGAGATGGTATAAACACATTGCTAGAAAGCACACTTCCAATCAAAGGCGAAGGAAGCGGGGCAGGGACGAGGCTGCGTTTATTTAGTGAGTTGTGTCATGCAGAGGGGCTCTCTGGAGAGTCGTTCCAATCTTTTCTTTCCCTTTGCTCTTGGGCTCTCATCTTCAGTCATTTCCCTTTTCTCTCCCAGTAGCTACTTCCCTTCCGTCTGAAAATAATATGTTCAAGTGTCCTTTGCTGCACAAAGAATTCTCTTCACATGTCTCCCTATAAAAGCTGCCGGCCTTTCTCTCTCTCTTATTCCGCATCAAACTTCTTGGAAGAGGGCAGCACATTTCTGCCTTCAGCCTCCCTGAATCTCATCCCCTGGTGTGGCAGCGACGCTCTGTTGCAAGCTCCCCCTGACACATGCACATGTGCTCACGTGCACGCGTGCGCGCACACACACGCGGTTCTTGCAAAGCCACCTCTGCTGTCCAGCTGGTTGTGCCAGTGACCTCCCTGGTCCACTCTGTAGGACTGTGCCCCAGTCTTCAAAAATTCTCTCCTCTGATCTCAGCCCTCACACTTTTGTTCAGTGTTCTTTTGGCCTTTAGGTTCTGGCCTGAGAACACCACCGCTTAGTTCTTTACTTCTTTACACACGGCCTGCAAATGAAACTCGGCTGATACAGGATAGCAAACATATGTGTGAAACAAGTAGGAGAGAAGGAAGGGGTGGAGAACAATGGGGATAACCTTTTAACTTGTTTATATGTTTTTAAATTAATTTCTCTCTCTCTCTCTCTCTCTCTCTCTCTGTGTGTGTGTGTGTGTGTGTGTGTGTGTGTGTGTGTGTGTCATGGCATGTGTATAGAGGTCAGAGGATAATTCCCAGGAATCAGTTCTCTCCTTTATAAAGCGGATCCCAGGGATTCAGCTGAGGTTATGAGGTTTGGATGACAAACCCATTTCTAGCTCTTAGTTCCTTTTCTTGTTGCTGAGGTAAAATGCCTTGACCAAGCTCTTTAGCCAAAAATGTGCTAACTTGGTTCACATTTCTGGGTTGCTGCCCACCTTGATTGCTGGAAGACCAAGGTGGCAGGAGCATCTAGCCATGTTATATCCACCGTCAAGAGCAGAGAGTGCTCTGTTATCCCTTGCCTGTGAGTGCTCAGCTCAACGTCTCCAGCCTCACATGACTCAAGTGTCTCCTATTCAGGGAATGGTGTTGCCCACAGTGAGTGGGTCTTTGTACCAACCAAGATACCCTCCCCCAGGCCATAGACATGCCTATTCATATCCAACACAAACTAATATAGACAGTCCTTTACTGAGACCCCTTCCGCAGGTGATGCTAGATGGTGCTGAGTTGACAGCCGAAACTGCTCTTCATGCCTATTGAGCAGTCTCCCCTCATCAGGCCTGTTGAGCCATCTCCCCAACTAGTTGATATGTTGACCATATTTATCATTTAATGATGTTGTTATTCTAATGCTATAGTAACAGACCTATTCATTTTGAGTTGTTCTATTTTTTTTGTTTTGTAAAACTTTAGTTGTTATACAAACCTATATAGCAAAAACTAAAAACCAAATCAAAATGACAACTAAACCCACCCTCTGGTCCTCTTCCTGCAGGCCTGGGTTTGGCCTTTTTGTTCCATTTCTCTCTCTGAGAGCTTTGATTTTTTCCCCCTTGAATTATATGACTTTGGCTATGCTTCTTGTCAAGACCCGGATCTTCTAGCTCAGTTCAGGGTCTTACAAAGCTGGAGACATTACATCAGCTATGAAATTCTCTAAATGAATCTCTTCTATCTCCCCTTTTTCCCATACCTGCACATATAAGCACATATATGTGATGCCTGTCCACACCCTGCACCTCTGTCACCTCACTTAGTTTTTTTATCTGTCTACCTCGATTGGTTCACAAAGGCCTGGCCATTCTCTCTCTGAGATAACATTCGCATTTGGCATTTTATGGTTGCTCTGAGAAGTAGGCTTTGTTTGGGGTCCTGGCTCAGAGGCTCTGGTCTGTCACGTCTGGGAAGGCATGATGGCACGGCCAGTCCCTGGTGAGAGTGTTTGACAGCTCCTGGTCACAGTTTTGATGATAACCTTCAAAGGCCTGCCTCCAGTGAGCCACTCCCTCTAGCCGTTCCTCCTGCCATCACCCAACCTCCTAAGATAGCTGCCACCTGGGGACAGGTGTTCCAATACCTAGGCCTGTGTGGCCCGTTCCTCATTCACATGCTGACATAGTCCTTTTGTGTCTAACTCGGCAGTCACCATTCCCACTGAAGAGCTCATTTTCTGCCAAAGAAAATCACCAGCTGTTTCTTTGACTCTTGCTTCAGTGCAGCTTCTACAAGCAGGGTTTCGCACAGGTGGACAGCCGGCTGCTCTGAACAGGTTTTGGGCAGAATCGACCTTAGTTCCCTAGGGTTCCTACTGAGAGATGTCATTGGTCAGGTGATCAGGACAAACACTTCCTACTACTCCAACCTAGATCGCTCTGTCTAGCAGTTGTTAATCGTAGACGAGGCTAATTATCCAAGCATGTGGTTCATGAATAGGCTGGTGCGCGTTTGCTGAGTAAAGGATGGAGCTCATACCGTGAGTCTCTCATGAAACTGGGAGACTCCCTGACAACCTCCATTATAGCTCTCATCTTAAGACCCTTCTGCTAATAAAGGGATGTGGAGAGCTGGGTGGTGTTCAGTTAGATGGGTTTTCTCCTTTAAAGAGCAAATGGTAGGTTGAATCTGGGGGAACCTCTGACCTTGGAGCAGCTCAGAAAACTGGGTACGGAGTATGGGAGGGGTCCTTGAAAGGCGATGTCATAATTTCCTAATCTCTAATGTGTCTTCTAATGCTCTGTTTTTACAGTGAAGCTTTCTGACTCTGAGGTGTTGAAGGCTTAGTGCATGGTGCATTATTTTGATTTTGCCAGAAGATAACCTTTTGACTACTTAAGAAGAAACATTCCTCAGAGTGTTTGAGGAGCCAGACAGGAGGCAATTTCTGGCTCTTTCCTTTACCAACAAGTGACAGCTTAGGTCAGAATTTCAGTTTCATGTGAGAAGTGCTAGAATTCATTCAGGAGTGACTGTTGTCAAGCAGACCTGAGATGCTATGCACAGGCATGACAGGAAGTCCAGCCAAACACTCACACATTGATAGCAGCAGGGGCTGGAGAGGGCTTGGGCTTCACAGGCATCCAACGGTCTCATCTCTGTAACTTCAATTAAAGGGCATCCCCATGCTTTGGTTTACTGGCTTGCCCTAGGCCCTTTCTAGAAACCCCGAGTGTCTGTCTACAGAAGGTAGAACAGGGGTCTGTAGTTCTTGTGATAACTTTGCAACCCAAATCATTGACATCTGGGCAATTTCCCCTCTACAAAGAGAAAAAATGGAATTAGCCAAATAATTTAAGTCTAACAGCAAAGTAATAAAATATCAATTTCATTCCAAAGTTAATGGCGTTACGTCAAGTTATTTAGCATTTCATAGCAGAAAAACTCGCCAGCCTACACTTTGCATATACATTTATTCAGTTCAAAAGAGTGTGCTCTGCACATTGGCTACCCATGATTTATGCCCATATAATAACTCCTGAATAGAACTCACTGCTTTATGGGTCTTTGGTGGGATTTTTAAAAAATAAATTCTGCACAGGGGATGGCATTAAGAGGAAAAGGAGACCACAGTGTGATTTTCCTCCCATGCAGAGACCATGAGATTTTCCTTTTATTAATCCAAGCAATAAAAGTCACTTTGACATGCTGTCATTATTTATTATTTATTTTTCACATCTCTCTCTCTCTCTCTCTCTCTCTCTCTCTCTCTCTCTCAAGAAAAGGTTTAGAGTGGTCTATTTTCACATACTGTTGGAGTCTCCAGAATCTTTTCCTGGAAACAGCTGTGTGATTGAATGCACAGAACTAAGTCCTCTGTAGAACCAGCTCCTCACGGAACAAACAGTGTTTATTGCATGCCTGATGGCCCGCTATGCCGGAATAACTCCTATTAAATTAGCAATTAAGCAAAGTAAAGCTTGACTCAGAGAACAACCCGAAGCACAATGAGATGGATGTGACGCCGATCGAATTCTCCAGTGCTGTGTGTAGCTTTTAAATGTTACCTACAAATTTATAATGTACCTGATTAGCTTGAAATGTCAAAATCATAACTGAAGACCCCACAGAGGCTTTCTAAAGGGCACAGCGCCCGCCTCTCCTTCCTTATTTTGCTTTACTTTCTTCTTTTCCCTCTTCAAGATTCTTCAGAAGACCTAGCTAGCAAAGGCTTCCCGCTCAGCCTGCTAATAACCACCAGAAATATTCACAGCGTTCCCTGGGTCTCCTCCACTTCTCACACGGTCAGGTGTTAGCATGCAGTCCGTATTCTCAACCTAATCACTTGCGTATAAAGCTGGAACTTCGCAGCTGTCTCAAAATCGTACACCATTTTATTTTTAGGAAGGCATTGCTGTCAATAACAGAAAGCAGGGGCGGTGGCAGGGGAGGGGGTCTCATCTCAGACAATGTGTGGAATTGCACCTGACTGACAAAGCCACTGAAGAAGCTGGCAGATACTGTTCTTACACTAGTTACCATATGTCTTACATCAAATGCAGCTCTGGTCTGATTATCATCCGGGCTTTCTAGAAGGAGATGGGAGAGAGTTGTCACAGAGAGCTGGTCCAGGGTGCAAATGCTGGCTCTCCCCAAAACGCAGGCTTCCAAGTCTACTCAAGAAAACAATTAAAACTCCATTTGCATCAAAAACAAGAGAGCCCTGGGTTAATTACAGGTGAGGTTGCATTTGCATTCCCAGGGGCTAGCCACTGCCAGGTTCTATTTTTGAGGGAAAAAAAAAATACTTCTGCAGTTTAACTAAATCCACATTCTTTTTTCCCTCTTAAAATTCTGTGTGGCCAAAGTGAACCTGCCACTCAAAGATCTTTCAAAGGTAACCTGGGAAACTTGAATTTTCCAGAGTCTGGATGCAGCTAGGGAACCAGAAACTTAAACAAAACAAGACACGGGAGGTTGATGGCTCTGTGAGGCAAGAGTGGTTGTGGCTATTTCCAAGGCTGCATGGTCGGCCAATTGAGCTGTGCTGTGCACGCACAGAGCCCAGGATGCTCTAAACTAAGAGGACAAGTTTGTCCAAGAGGTAACCTTCCCACTGGGGAGACAGCAAGCTGGGGAAAGTGGCTGCTTCAGAAGCACCAGGACAGGGGATGGATCCCAGGACTTAAGAAAAGAGGGCGTGGTGGCAGCACTGAGGAGTCTGAGGACAGGGACTTCGCTGGGGTTTGTTGATTAACCACCCAGTTTCAGACCAGTGAGAGGCCTTGTTTCAGAAATTGAAAAAGGTGAACTGTGTCTGACTGCTAAGTTGTCCTCTGATCTCTCTCTCTCTCTCTCTCTCTCTCTCTCTCTCACACACACACACACACACACACACACACACACACAGAGAGAGAGAGAGAGAGAGACTCAAACATGCACACATGAATACATACTCACACATGTATACACACGTCGCTTGTTTCCCTTATCTGCAAGGCTCCTTGCCAGTCTTCCTTGCCCGTCCTTCCTATCTTCTCCCTCCTTCCTGTTCTCCTTCCCTCTCTCCCTCCCCCTTCCATCTCCCCCTTCCTTCTCCCTCCCCCCTCCCTCCTCTCCACTCAGTTGCAGATGGAATAATGGAGCAGCCGTGTTAGAATCCGCAGCTGTCATTGTTGCAGCTCTGTGCCTAGGTTCCCAGTTACTTCTTTGGATTTAGGATTCAGCTTTCCAAAGCCATGGACCACAGATATGATGCCCCAGACTTTCCTGCCTCGTGAGCCCCAAACTATTTAGCTGTCAGTTTGCGCCTGCAAGTCCCCTGAGCTCTGCAGGTTTAGCTGGCGAAGTCAGCCCCTTGGCAGTTTCTGACCATCGCTTAGCTTTGCCCTGTGCTGATTTCTTCTCCTTTATTACTCCCGGCTCTCTGACAGAATTTTTTGTTTACAGTAACCCGTTTCTGTAGAACTATAGCTTGCCCTGACTCCCTCCTGCATTCTCTGCTTTGTATGACCCACGTGTTTCTTCAGCCATGATGCCTGCCTCACCATGGGCCCAGACTCAGCCATGGTTAAACCAAGAGCCAAAGCAAATTACCAATGAAGCCGTTGGAGGGTAGCCTTACCAATGGCCTAGGAAGCTACTTTGTAAAAATTTTCTAAGTTCAGATTTCTCTGTCTGCTGGAATCAAATTCAAACCCCTTAATCTCTGACTTACAGAACTCTCGTGTAGTGATGCTAATTATCGTCATGTCTCTGAGATTCTCACCTCCTTCAGAAGCTGGGTTCCTCTTTGGGTTCAGTGCACCCCGCTCTACTTCCTAGCAGCTGTTTTAGCCATTGTGGTGGTGTCATTTCCTACATTGAAACTCCTCCCCCCTCCCGCCCCCTGGAGCCGGAGAGAGAGACTCACATGAGTCAGGAAGTCCACACAACTTGCAAGGCTCAAAGGGTTCCTGAAACATTGGGCTTAGGAGGGTTAGAAGGTGGCCAGGTTCGTGGATTTCCAGCCTTCCTGCTGCTTTAGAAGCTGTGAGAAATGCTGAGGGACAGGAGACTCTCAGGGGAAACTGACTGCTTTCTCTCCTTGTCACTGGTGCTGGGGGAGCCTTTCAGTGAGGCAGCTCCTCCGAGTCACCCTCAGAGCAGAGAAAGAGAAGCATCTCTCTCCATCTAGAACGGGCCCCCCTACCCATCCTTCTTGCTTGGATGATGGCTACATTTCTGTCTCGAAGGGACTGTTCTTCTATGACTCTTCAAGGCCAACAAGCATAGGTGTCTCTCACTCAGGAGACCTCCGTTCTGGACTCCGCTCTCTGTCTCATGTCACTCCTGCTTCGTTATTTACGGCTTGCTCTGTGACTCTGAAATCCAGAGTCAAGCCTAGAACGTTGCTAAAGTCACTAATCCCTCCCTATGTTAGATGCTTGAGTTTTCGTTTCTAAGACCGTCTCTTTCGAGGCGCCCACAGAAAGGAAGAGGGAGCTGCAGCAATGTGGAAAAGAAAGTCTTGTATGTTTGCCATTCATTTCAATCTTTTTCCCAACGAGTCTGCCAGACAGTGGTGTCTTTAACTCACCTGCGTGTCATTCTTCCCTCCCCTCTTCTGGGGGAAGATGAGGGTGAGGGGAAAGGAACTGAGCTAAGAAGCCATAAAAAACTGCCCATGTGGTCTATAGAGACTATTATTGCTGGTCCCGAATACGGATTATATATAAAGCTGCTATCTGAGGACTTGGTGAGGCAGAAGACCAAGTGGCCAGTGGATATGCTGACCTGCATTTTGACCGAGATAAGCAACCTCAAAGCAACACCCTCTGCTAGGCCCTATAAGGCTTGTCCTGATTCTGCTAGATAAGAGGGCCAAAGAGTTAAGAAGAAGCAAGCAAACTGCTGAAGACTCGGAAGGGGCAGCCTGCTTCCTGCCCCTGTCTCTCTTTCAATTTGTATTACCCAGTAACAAAACAAACAAGCTATAATGTTTTTCCAGATTTATAAGGCATGGTTTTATGTAGCCCGGGCTGGCCTTGGACTCAGTACGTAGTAGAGGATGAACTTAAACTACTGATCCCCCTGCCTTCATCTCCCACATGCTGGAATGGCATGTGCGTGCCTATAATTTTAATAATAATCATCCAGTAGCTACATTAAAGCTTTAAAGATCGTGATAAAGTTAATTTTAGTGATGTATTTATTAAACCTCAAATGCTAAAAACATTTTATGTGATCTATTTTCTGAAAATACCTTCTGCCTTCAAAGAGACTGAAGTTTTGTCAGGTCTTGCAGTCAAGTTAATAGCAAGCCTTGAGATCATTTAAGGCTATGTACTCAACCTGCTATCCTACTGTGTGCTCAGCCTATGCTTTTTAACCTGCTGTCCCACTGTGTGTCTGGCCTATGCTTTTAACCTGTTTTTAAGAGAACGATGAGACCCAACTTACTCTTCCTTGAATTTCCCACACAACCAGCTTCACGGCCTGAACTAAGGTGTAGCGTTCATATTGACTATGCACTCCTCCGTGCGGCAGAGCCAGAATAGTGTGTGTGCGTGCATGCGTGTGTGGTGATCATTTGCTGAAAGCGTCTCACAGGTTGGAAGCAACCTCAAACGAAACAAATCCCACAAGTCGATTGCTGGGTTATAGATTGATAATGTCTGATTGTGATTTGAGTGCCTTTCTGGGTCAGTAAATAACTCCTTCCCTTGTAAAACTCCATTACAGAGCTCTGTGAAGAATCCCTTGTTCCTTCCCCAGGCCATGGTTTCTGTGCTGTTCAATAAATACACTTCAAAGCCTTTTGGGAGGTATAAGCACAACACACACACAGCAGACAGCCTGTAAACGTGTCTATAGATGCCTATAGATGCTTATAGACAGCCTACAGACATCTACAGACAACCTGTAGACATTCTTATAGATGCCTATAGACTCCTATAGACAGTCTATAGACAGCCTATAGACACCCATAGACAGCCTATAGACATTATTATAGACTCTTATAGACAGCCTATAGACACACAGGTAACCACAGATGAGAAGACACGTGAAGAGAAGAGAAATTTAAATTTAGTCTCATTCTTGGCCTTTTCTGTTTCATTCATCAGTGTGGAATTGACATGGTTTTATTTTTGCAAGTAACCAATCTACATATTAAAAGATAGTTTAACTACATCTTTCAAATTGGCGTTTGGTTTATGATTACAGCTCACACATAGTGTAACAGCTGCGTGTGTCTGGTGGCTGTCCTCACGGGCCACTCAGCTCTACCCCACTTTGCTGGGACATTGCCCTGCCGGTAGTCAAGTCCCAGGTTTTGACTTCCTCATTTAAGAGGAGACTTGTATTGTTCTTGTCACTCTGGAGCTTGAAAGCACAGGGTTGGAAGACAGCTATTGAGTTATTTCACCCAATGCTAGCTACCGGCTGGCATGGTTATTCCTCCCCTCTCAGCCTCTGTCTCATTTTGGAGAACAATGTTCTTTGCTTTCCCCCCCTCTTGAGTACCTTGCTATTTTGTGAACGTTGTACTCAAAAGGGGGGAAAAAGCAAGGACTTTTGCATCTTTACATTAATTGCTTAATATCTTAATATGTCCAGATTGGTCACTTATTGAATTCATCAAATGTCACTTTGTGCTAAGGCCTATGGCAGACACCCAGACCCCAGGACAATCATGACAAACACAGCCATACCCTTAGGAAGCACATGAGGAAGACAGATTGTTTGCTAATACAATGTGGGTGTTCAGTAGGGCCTGGGCCGCTGTGGGTGTGGTTGATAGCTTCCGGTGGAGGCAAAGACTGCGGGAGTGTGGGTAAGGAAGCAAAGATACTCGAAGGGCAGGAGCATAGCCAGCTAAAATGCTCTTCTCATCTACTACAGTTAGCCAGTTACCCAGTTGATCCTTGCTAGCTGGGGGTGTAGGTGACATAGAGAAGCTGCAGTACAACCCTGGCATCTCAAAATAACCTAAGACCCAGGCAAAGGGGTGGATCAACGAGCTGTCTTTAGTCACTACAGAATCAGAGAAAACACAATGGAACTAGGTACACGATGAATTCAACAGGACATATTAGCCATGCTTCAAACAATGCCAAGCGGTTTCTTTCGGTGCCATTTGCGACAGTATAATTCTGGGGTTGCATATGATGATGAGAATGGCCATGACTCATTACATCATACTGACGTCGGTGAAGGATGGGGAAGCAGGTGTGGCTGTCCCAACAATTCCCATTAGGATAAAGCAGTTGACCTTTACGATCTACTCCCTGATGTGAGGAGAGAAGGGAGAAAGCAGTTCAGCTGCTGGTAAAGTCTGAAACCATTATCTCTGCTTGCCTGGCAGCAGGCCCTCCACAGGATAGACCCGAGAGACAGCAAAGCCATGAACAGGAAGCCTGTCCTGGGGCTTGCTCCACCCATGCTTGCTTAGGTGTCCCCGCCAAGCTCTCCACGTGGAAAAGAACACCACTTTCCACCCTGAACCCCAGATTGGTCCTGACAGCCTGCAGCTTATCTTCTAAGTGTGTGCGACACCACCATGAACAGTTATAGCAGAATTACAAATAAGCGGCTTTAATAGATTTATGAAGAACCTCTATGGATAACTCATCCATCAAATATAAATGCCCGAAGAATACAATAATGGCATTTATTAGACAGGCGTAAGGAGAACGGCAACATTTTTATTGTTGCCAAGAGTAACAAAATGCGATAGAGACAATTAGAGACCCCACAGTTAGGGGTGAGAGGGAAGACCTCACATCTCTTGCAAACAAGACGCGAGAGAAGAACGTGGAGGTCCCCTACAGCCATAAGTCTGTGGGACCACAATGAACGGCACTATAGTTCTCTCACAAGGACAATTCTTTCTTCCCAGAACTGTTTTTGTTAATATGCACGTCATGTCTCTAAGCTGTCGGAGCTGACCCTTGGTCACTCTTGGTCCCTTTCCCAACACTGACGAGGGAAACGTGGTCGCTCGGCTTTCTGTTTCCTTGTACACATTTCTGAGGGTCACAGCTGCTTTATTTTCTCCCTCAGTTCATCCCCTCTGTGCTCCTTAAAAGAACACTATTTATCGTGCCGAGAGGCTGAAAATATGTAAGTGCATCCAACTTACATATTTACAATGTAAATTTACTTACAATGGGATGTTTCTAAAATGCATTTTATGCATCCATTAAAATACTACCTTAGAATGTTTAAGGGCGTGGGGAGAGAGAGGCAGTGTTAAAAGCACAGAGCCTAAAATGAAATTATTAGGTCTTATCTGAAGACGTTGAAATCTATGCATGGGGTTGGAGATGTGGCCCAGTATAAGAAAGCCAGGGGACAATGAGCCAGAGTGTGAAATAGTAAGCCACACGCTGTCTGACTTTCTGCCCTGACTTCCCCTGATGACTAACTTATGACCCGTGAGATGAACTGATCCCTTTCCTACCTCACATAGGAAAGGTCCTGGCATTTTTGGTCCCGGTGTTTATCAAAGCAAAAGACACTCTGTCTTTTATCCATGCCTTTTGGGTTGGTGGAAGGCTCATCTTTCTTTCTTTCCATGGTGAAATGCTCCTCCCCAGTTTGCTTCAGTGTTCTCTGGAGACCTTGACTCTCTCTTTCATCTCTAACAACTCTTTATACTTTAGTTGCCCCTTCTTCCTACATTAAACAAAGCTCACCCCACCCCAGGCCTCACACACTACTCAATTATTTCCTGTTTTTCTCACCATCAACCGACCTTTCAGGCCACAAGCAGCATGCCTGCCTTTACCCTCTTCTCACTCACTTGGGTTACCATGGGTTCTCATGACTCCTTCACTTCTGATTCTGTTTCCCGGCTGCTGCCTCTCCTGACACTAATGGCTCCCAGTCCCCACCCACAGTAACTTTCTAGCTTTCTTTCTCCCTTCTGCTCCTGGCTTCTAGCCTGCCTGTTACCTGTGAGTCTCTGATCGTTGGCATAACCTTGTGACTGGTGTTTCCACACTAGAGAGTGGCTTGTCCAGTCACTCGACAAACAGATACCCGATGGGTCACATCCGTGTGTCAGGACTGACAGGCTGACTTTGGGCCAACTGCTGGTCTCTGGCTCAGCAGTAACCAGCACAGGACAGTAGTGTGGCTACCTGGAATGCTGTGCCCATGAACCGTGTTAGAGCCGGAAACACTAAGAGGAAAGTACAACTCAAAATTCCTGGCTGCGTGTACTTCTGGCAGGAGGTATGATGTGCACTGTTTTTATTAAAAGCAGCTAAGTAGATTGTTGAATGATTGATATTATATCTGAACTGTCATTTTAAAGGCCTATTAATACATTTAGTTTGAAGTTTCTTCTCAGTTTCTGAGTTACATTCATCTAAAATTCACCAAGGATTATCAGTCAGATGGCTTTCTATCTTTAAGATACCAGAGAATGATGGGATTGATTCATAAAGGCCACTGAATTTATAGTAGCTGGGTTTTGAAGTTTTGAAGTTTTGCTATTTCTTTGTGGGAAGGAACATTCATAATTTTGCTGGCAGTTCACAAGCCCCGGTATGTAGAACCTACTCCAGGACTGGCTGTGTTACCAGGTGCGGTGGCACACATCTTTGATCCCAGCACTTTGGAGGCAGAGGCAGGCAGGTCTCTTTGAGGCTGAGGCCATCCAGGTCTGCAAAGTGAGTTCAAGACCAGCTGGAACAAACAGTGACCTTGTCCCTCCAGGAAAGAATTGATAAGAGATTTACCTTCCTTTCCTGGTCAGGATGGTATATGGATGTGCGTCCCTCCCCTGCTTCTTCCCTCTTGTTCTATCTTATTGTGTGTTTTGAAAAATTAATTTACATGTCAAATAAGCATCACCACAGAGATGAATATAGCACATTGAACCATGACACAGGCCATTATTGCCCTCCCTCTTCCCCTTCCCCCCATAACACATCTCCATCTCTAAGCTTCCCCACAGATGCCCACCATATGGAAGGCTGTGTTTACGATGTTTTCTCTGATTTTTCTTATTGGTCCACTGTGTGACAGGTCGTGTGTTTTTCTGTTATTTCTTGTCCAGCATTCACACATCCATTCAGGATGTGTGACTCTTGTTTGTACCTCAGCTTTGACTCCCTAATTGAAGCTTATCTTAGGAAAAGGTGTCTGAATTCCAAAGAGTGTAACAAAGAAAGGTCAGACGTTTATTAAGCAGCTAAGAATGCTTGACTTTGTCTCTGGGAATTTGGCTTAGCTCGGCCCACATTTACTCAGTATTATACCCTGTGAGGCACTAGGGATGTGGGGTGAATTGATACATTCTTGAATCAAAGACTATATACTCTAGACAGCCAGACAGCCTGGTTCATGCTCACTGTGGCTACAAACACTAAACTTCCTTTGGATGACCACCTCGTATTGTTGAGGAAGAAATGGGTGCCAAAGAAGACTTCAGACAAGACTCCTGAGCCACCCCAAAACCAAGGATGAAAAATTATTAGGGTAGCCGGGCGGTGGTGGCGCACGCCTTTAATCCCAGCACTCGGGAGGCAGAGGCAGGCGGATCTCTGTGAGTTCGAGGCCAGCCTGGTCTACAAGAGCTAGTTCCAGGACAGGCTCTAAAAAAAAAAAAGCTGCAGAGAAACCCTGTCTCGAAAAACAACAACAACAACAAAAAAAAAAAAAACCAAAAAAAAAAAAAGAAAAAAGAAAAATCATTAGGGAAGATGCTGTCAGCCTATGGGGATTTCAAGAGAAACCTGCAGTGAGGACAGCTGTCAGGGAAGGAAGGCAGAAATATTCTCTGTGCATTCGCAAAACTCTGAGCTTGTTGTTCTTAGTAGCAATGCTACTAATGGACCGAGAGGTGAGCAAGGCCAGACTGAAGGGGGCCGTCTGGTACTTCTGGGGAGCTTCCCTCAGTCCCGACATTGTTGAGGTGGGGGAGCCATTTATGTGGAGCAAGGCTTGAGCATATTGGTTCCTCAGCAGGGTCGATCCCAGCCACGCAGAGGGTATGAGGCTGCTCTGTATGTGCAATTAGGAGAAACTCTGAAAGCCTGACAAACACGGGAAAATTAAAAGCATTTTAACAGTATTTTAAAACATTCCAATGGCATTCTAATAAATCTACCTACAAATGTAAAGCAGAAGAAATCAGGAAATAGCATAAAATCCTCCTGATTTTCAGCACACAGCCAACTTCATGCCAACTTTTAATATCTGTGTCTCCTTCTGCCTGTCTCCTCCCTTCCCTCTCCCTCCCATTGTGTGTGTGTGTGTGTGTGTGTGTGTGTGTGTGTGTGTGTGATTGTGTAATAGACACAGCATAGGTTTCAGAGCTCTTTCTATTACTGTCCCGCTAAGAAGTGTGTTTGTCTTCACATGTCAAACTTTGGGAAGGTGTAACTGGAAAGAGGGGTGCAGAGCGTCTGGAATCTGCCTGCGGCTCCACGGTTCTGACTGCCCTTTCAGCCATGATACTTCGGCAAACATGGCTCTCACAGTGGGAAGAGTTTATCCGTGATTCCTTCTTGACTGTCATAGAGGCCAGGGATGAGATTTCTGATACATCAACAACTTTGCTCTTTCCCATGGCTCCACTCTCTGAATATGATTCACAAGCCAATGGGCTAGCTTTTCAGAACAATAGTAGTGTGACTGTTAAGTTATATGGCATCCGACCAGGCACAAAGTGCCTGCTCTTTGGTCAAATGTGTTCTGGGTAGGATTCCGAGGTTGTCTGGATGGGGTTCACATGTGAATCAATAAACTGGGAAAGGCAGCTTGGCATCGCTGGTGTGGGAGGGCAGGCCACCTCCAAATAACCGAAGACCTGGCTGGGCCTAAGAGCCTGAGGAGACTGGATCAGTGATGCCCATGCCTTGGACCGAATGCCTCTTCTTGTCTTTGGCCTCAGATCCAAACTCTGGCTTTTCTTTGTTCTTTTGCCTGCCAGCTCACGGACTAGACTTCCATCCCTGGCCTTCCTGTCTCTCTAGCTTTCCTCCTGAGGACTCCACTCTACAACAGCACCCAACAATTCACCTTGATGGACTCATCATGCACTTTGAGCAGACACCAAAATCGTCATGTTGTTAGCAAGACCTCCACTCACTGGAAAGGAAACCTTCTAGACATGGCTGATCTGTGGATGGACCACATGAATCCCAGGTTACCAACATATATGTAGATGACATTAAGGGATTCCGGTGCCAAAAGGTCAGACATGAGGCTTAGACCTGCATGGGGACTGGAAGAGAAACATTCTTGATCCTGAAAGTTTGTCTCCAGTCCCCCAGGCCAATGCACAGCATCTGAATAGGGACCAACAGTGGAGTTGCTATTGCAGTCTTGGTTGTTCTTTTCCAATTAAAGAGACCGAGAATGAGGACAAGAGGAAGGAAGAGTCTCCTCAGTAGCATGCAGCTGTTTAACGTGAGCTGCTGGAGACGAAGCTGAGCAGCTGTGCACAGCCCGGTCCTCCTTGCTGTGCTGATGCCTCAGCTACCCACCTGCAGACTGTCTCACAGGCGCTCAGAGCACAGGCGAGGCACACTTTCAGTCAAGATGGAATTCCCTCCTAGGCTCAAAGCTGAAAGAAGCGTTCCCTCCAGCACTCTGCATACAGAGCCTGGCAAGAGGCAGAGCCACTCCACAGAAGAGCATCACCAGTTGACTTCGGTTGGCACGCAGATGGTTCTGTTAACCTCCCTTGACTTTGTCTGGGAACACACTTTCTCTTCAGTTTCCAAATTCACACACACACACACACACACACACACACACACACACACACACACACGCACGCACGCACCGATTGCTATGAACATGTTAAAATCTCAGATCTACACCAGCCTCAGCTCCCCTGCGTGAGAGTACCAGTTACTTTTCTCATTGCTGTACTCACTTGATACAAAGCAACGAGGCTCACAGTTCAGAGGACATGGTCCCTTATGAAGGACAAGCGAGGTAACAGGAGGGCTTGGTGTGAAACAGGAAGTGGAGAAAGGGGGATTCCAGTGCTTAGATAACCTGCTTTCTCCTTTCCCTCCTTTACTCAGTCTGGGATGCCTGGCCATGGGATGGTGCCACCCACATTCAGGGCGGTCTTTCTTCCTCAGCTAGATCCTCTGGGAACTCCCTGGTAGACCACTCAGAGGTGCACCTCACTAATGCCAGGTGTTTCTGACTGCAATCAAGCTGATGATGGAAATGTGGGGGCTCCCGAGAGCGAGAACAGTCTTAAAGAGGGGCAGAGTCCCTCAGGCTATGCTTCTGGTATACATAGATGTAGTTTGAATGAGAATGGTCGCCATAGGCCCATACGTTTGAATACTTAGTTTAAACAGTTAGTGAACTGTTCAGGAAGGATGAGGAAGTGTGTCATTGAGGGTGGGTTTGAGATTTTAAAAGACCATGCCAAGCCCGCGCGGTCTCTTTCTTTCTCCCTTTGCCTGCTGCCATGGAGCAGGATGTAAAGTTCTCAGCTACTGCTCTGGCACCATGCATTTCTATTTCCCACGGCGACTGATCCCGGACTAACCCTCTGAAACTGTAAGCAAACCCCCAATTGAATGCTTTCTGAGTTAAGAGTTGCCTTGGCCACAGAATCTCTTCCCAGCAATAGAACAGTGGCTAAGACAGTATACCTCTAGAGCGTGTGGCATTAGCTTGCTTAGAGCCTGACTTTAGCTTCCTTGGTGCCTGTGGTGATTTGAATACAAAGGGCTTCCTTCCACAAGCCCTCCTATTAAAAGCGTGGTGCCCAGGTGGTGGCATTGTTCTGGGAGATTCTAGAAACTTTAGACGATGGATCCGAGCTGGAAGTAGTAGTTTGGTCACTGGGGAATGGATCTGAGTGTTTTCCTCCCCCTCCTCTCCCTCTCTAGCCACAGCAACGCAGAAGTAGCTAAAAGAATGACAAGCTGCACCATGCCCTCTGCTGTGGCTCTGTAGTGTCTTCCTAATGTGTTGTCTGAGAAACAGAATTTTATAAACACAGGACTTTTGAAAGGGGAAAAAAATCTCAAAAATCATCACTGTCTGTATCTTTACCTACCAACATATATACTACAGACGTAACAAAAATAGGTGCCGCCATTGGTAATATACAGCCCCGGGTAAGCAGGTCTTTAAACTCACATTAAGAACATCCTCTAGTAAAATAATAGAGGTGTTATGGCCATTGGACTTGAACATTTTGCTTTCTTGGTGTGTGTGTGTACATGCCTGTGTGCGCGCGCATGTGTGTGTGTGTGTGTGTGTGTGTGAGTGCATGTGTGAGTGCATGTGTGTGCATGTGTGTGTGTGTGTGTGCATGCCTGTGTGCATGCCTGTGTGTGTACGTGTGTGCGTGTGTGTGCGGGTGCGCACGTATGTGTGTGTGCGTGTGTGTGTGCGTGTGTGTGTGTGCATATGTGTGTGCGTGCATGTGTGTGTGTGTGTGTGTGTGTGCGCGCAAGCATGCAGATGGAGGTAAGAGATAACCTCAACTCTTGTCCCTCATGTATTATGCATTGTTTTTTCAGATAGGGTCTCTCATTGGCCTGGACCACACCAATCACGCCACACTAGCTACCCCAACACCCAGGGTCCTCTCGTCTCTACCTCCCCAGTCTGGGTTACAACGCTTCTCATGCATCACACTGTTTTTTAACATGGCTTCTGGGATTAGAACTCAGGTCCTCATGCTTGTATAGCAAAGGTTTTTATATTTAATAAAAATTTTATGTTTTTCATGTTACCAAAATTATTTAAAACTGATTATTTAGACTAGACAAAAAGAAAACTCCTTATCCTCATCTACATGGAAGTGTTAGGTTGAGTTCTTTGGGCAATCAGTGCAGACAGCTAGAATACTATCCTCTGGAATTACTGTATTTATGGGTCTTGCATTTTTTTCAAAGATCAAAAAAAAAATCATGCATCTTTAACCACAGCAATTGTGACAGTGCGTATCAGTGCCTGCATGTTCTAATTCCATGATTGCATATATTTGCACAAATTATATAATAAGATGCAATTATGATAATTACAGAGGAATAGGCAACAATTGAAAAAATTACAAATTGCCCCTAAAATAACACTAAGTGATACGAAAATCATCAGACAAACCAATTCCTGAAAAGAAAATGTTTTAAGATGAAACCAAGCACAAAACAACAAACATCCCGTGAGAATACCTTGACTGAGCAAACCGTACCTCGCATGTTCCAGCAGGACATAACCGGTTAAGGGTACCGCTTTTCTATTAGAGTGGGAACGCTAGCATCTTGACTTTCCAAAGCATGTTATGACAAGAGAACCCCTCTCCTTGTGATCTCTTATTGTTATTTCAAAGACAAGAGGAAGGATAATTACTGCAGTCATAAAGCAGAGACAGCTCCACGGAATCTTAAGTAGGAGGAGCTGGCTCCACTGTGATTTTCTTGTCTTTTCCCCTGTAAGCAATGTCTCCAAATGCATATCACTTCTAAGGATATATAGTCCGAGCATATTTGTCTAATCATTTTCTTCTTAGGGAAATCATAGCCATAAGACAGATGACATGACTCACACACTGGCCTCATCTTGTCCTGTATTATATTTTCATCCCAATTTCTCACCTTGCCTTATATTTCAGACAAATGCCACTAATATAAGAATTAGGGTGTTTGTCTCTTTGGTTTCTGTGCAGTTATTTTGTTGAATCTGAGGCCACATCTTGCAGACCATGACAATGAGAAATGAACAACCTGGCACACCACGATTCTTCACAGAGGAACTCAGATCCATCTTCGGTCTGCTTCTTCATAATCCCTTTCTGCTCTAAGCACTGAGCTGAGCTGCTTATTTACTGTCTATGTAAGGTTCCATGACGTGCCGGTGATGCCCACTTTACAGACACGGAAACTGACCCTGCGAGCTGTGTGTGGCGAGAAGAGCCGAGGTTGCAAAGTACTGGAGTCAGGACGTTCGACACCTAACTCGCTTCCAGAGGGTGCACAGAGGCTGTGAGGGTGCAAGGGTGGGTGTAGTGTGGCCACAGCTGAGATGTCTTACAGCTGGATGCGACACACACACCAAAGATGAGAAAAGGTTCTGAGAGGCCTGGGGGTTTTACCACAACAGCAGGGCAACACCAGAGCCCTCTTGGGTGAGCCAAGATGCTTTATTCTATTACCTGGAAAGAGAGCTTTAATAAACACTGGAAAGTGATACTCCAAAGGTGGGATGAATCGGGTTCCTTGAGAGATGGAACTAATACGTAATTAGATACATGAATTTTAACGTTCTCAGGGCAGTGATGAATGCATGGAACCAAACAGCCAGTGAGTCACCAATTTGCATGATTGATGTAAACTATTTGTTCATCCATAGACAAAGAGTCATTAAGCATTGGCTCTGGGTCAGTCACTGGACTTGGCTTTGAGAATGTGGGAAAAAGTGAAGGGGACAAGAACCTGCCTTTATGTTGTGCACAAGCCTCCAAACAAGCCGATGGAGTTGGTATCGTATTGTGACGGGCAGGCAAGGAATGACAGAGGTACACACGGGAAGAACTCTAGCCAGAGAAAGGAAGGCCTGAGTGGATGCTGTGAGGTGCTCAGGTGCAGAGGAAAGGTAAGAACCTAGAGTCTGGAGGCAACCTGCTGCACAGCAGGCTTGAGAGGACAGTGGGCTATGTTCAAGGCTGACCTTGATCCCACCTCTAATTTGTGTCAGAACCTTAGTCCCAATCTTACGGCGTTAGAAGGAGCATGCGCGTGACAGGATTACTGTCTTTGTGAAAGAGGTTCAGGAAAGAGCCTCACCCCTCTGCCATGAAGGACTACAGTGAAGAAAACCATCTCCTGGAAGTGGGCTCTTGCTACACACACTGCAGGTTCTCTCATCTCGGAATTCTCGTGATTTAGACCTGAGGAAAGAACATTTCATTGTTGATGAGCTTACCCGCTCAGGGGTGGTTTGTAGCAACATCCTGTTGAAGTGAAGCCTCAGTTTGAGGAGAGAAACACCACCAAACTATGATGCTAAGAAGCGAGGCCTTTGAGAAGTGATCAGAATTAAGTTACAGCTCTCATCAGACTGCCTTCAAAATATCTAAGTGAAGAGCTGTGGACCTGGGCCACTCCCAGTGAAGAGCTCTGGACCTGAGCCACTCCCAGTGAAGAGCCTTAGACCTGCGCTGCTCCCAGTGAAGAGCCGTGGACCTGGGCTGCTCCCAGTGAAGAGCCCCAGACCTGGGCTACTCCCGGTGAAGAGCCGTGGACCTGGGCTGCTCCCAGTCTCTGGCAGACAAGTTACTTTTTGCAGTGGGTTGTGGTTAATACAGAGACACAGTGCTGTCCAAAGTGCTGAGGATAAATAATTTTGAGGGCTAAGCCTTAGAGAGGACCTCACTATCACCCCGCCACAGGGCTTGGGGAGCATTGCAGCAGAGAAGGGTGAATTATGAGCTGGAAGATGGGAGGAGTGCCATGAAACACTGTCCTCTACACACATGGTGTTACACACACGAGCCCACAGCAGCCGTGAAACACTGTCCTCTACACACATGGTGTTACACACACGAGCCCACAGCAGCCATGAAACACTGTCCTCTACACATTATATGTGTTATACACACGAGCCCACAGGAGCCGTGAAACACTGTCCTCTACACATTACATGTGTTACACACATGAGCCCACAGGAGCTGTGTAACATCAAGCCAGCTGAAAGCGCCAGCACAGACTGGAAGGGGCTTCTGAGGCCGCGCCCCCAGCTATAGCACTGCAATTTCTAGCTGCTGAGGACGGAGGGGCTTTTCTACAGGATTGTGATGACCAGTTGGTCTCCTACACTCCAGTTAGTGACTCCACATTTGTGTGCATCTCAGAAGCCCTGATTGGACTCAGTGAGTTAAATATAAATACATGATGACTTCTGTGTGAAGCCCCATGGTTGGCTCAATAAGACTGGGGAGAGACCATGGCGCATGTGTGTTCTGTGTCTTCACACCTTGTGCTGTTCTGGGCTGCCTCAGAACTTGGCTAGCAAGACACATAGATGCAGTGTTGACCTTGGAATACCAGACTTCGTAAGCCAAAGTCAGCCTCCATTCAACTAAGACACAGAGCGGACAAACCAAAACACTGGCTGGAGTGGTACTCCAGGGAGGGTCCCACACCTTTAACCTCAGCGCTCCAGATACAGGGGAGTTCGAGGCCAGCCTGGTCTACACAGTGAGTTCCATGACAGCCAGGGCAACACAGAAACCCTGCCTCAAAAAACAAAAATAAGAAACAAAACAAAACAAGCAAAAAATGATTCATAGCAACTTAAGGAGGAAATGGCTTAATTGATTTCATCTTCAGGTGGTACTCTATCACTGAAGGAAGTCAGGGTAGGGACCTGGAGGCAAGGCCTGAATCAGAACCCATGGAGAAATGCTGCTTACTGGCTTGCTTTCCATGACTTGTTCAGTTTGATTTCTTACATCATCCAGGACCACCTGCAGGGGCACCACCTACCATGGACTGGGGCCCTCCCACACCATTCGTTAAAACGCCCCACAGACTTCCCTATAAGCCACTCTGATGGACACATTTTCTCAACTGAGAGTCCTCCTTCCCAAATGACTCTAGCTTGTGTAAGGTTGACAAAAAACCTAACCAACTTACAGGGAAAACAGGAGAGATACCGCTAGACATCATATGTGTAACTGTGCGAGATACCACTAACTATCATTCGGGGTAACTGGAGAGATGCCACTAACTGTCACACAGGAAAACCTGTAGAGATGCCACTAACCGTCACACAGGGAAGCCAGGGGAGATATCCAGACAGTTGTTTTGGGAAACGGACATAATCAATGTCTATTCCTGTTGCCATGATCAATTACCCTGACAAAAGCAACGTAAGGAAGGAAGGGTTTATTTTCCTCACAGCTCAAGATGTCAGAGCAGGGAAGTCGAGGCCACAGGAGGCTGAAGCATCCAGTCCCATCCTATCCCATCCATAGTGAGGAAAGAGGATGAACGTATGCTTGTACTCGGCTTGCTTCCCACTACAGATATTTACTTTATATATGCATATGCCATGTGTGTGCAGGTGCCCATGCCAACCAGAAGAGGGCATTGGAGTAACCTGACCTCGGTGCCAGGAACCAAACAGGAACAATTCTTCTCATCTGCATCATCTCACTCTCCCGCCTCGCTTCTTCCACTTCATATAGGCCAGGATTTCACCTATAACTAATATGCATCTAGCCACATCAGTTAACATGATTACGAAGTCCCCCGCTGACATCCCCAGAGGCTATCTCCCAAGTTATACTGGATGTTGTCAAGGTGATAACGCTAACCGTCTTGATTGGTGGAAAATAAACACAGGAAAGCATGACAGAAGGGTCCATTGGGTTGTAGAGAAGGCTGTTTCCCTTTGAGCATATGGAACCCGTGGGGCATTCAAAGAGATTTGTGTAGTAAAGGCTCAGACGCACAGATCTGTGGCTCAGGAGACTGACCCATGGTCAAGGTAGAGACAGATTCCTTGCATGAATGTTTACCTAAACAGCTATGCAGAAAGAGTGAGAGGCGCTCACTTTCCTCCACCTCAGAGAGCTATTCCCGTTCCACCTGCCAATCAGAAGTGCTGCCTTGCCATTCTTGCTGTGCCCGCACTCCACAATCAAACCTGATGGGACAGCACTCTAGTTAATGGAGGCATTCCTCTAAGATTCAACACTGAGTGGCATTCATTCGCTTCTGCCATCTTAGACAGACTTTCAAGAATAATTATCTGATCAGGAAGTTCAAAAGTTCAGCTATTATTTTAACTGCCTTTCTTAATTCAAATTCTTCACTTCATGGAAGACAGGACCACTCCGTTTCCTCCACTGGGGAGTGGCTCCTGAGCTAGGCTTCCATCAGGTGCCACTGAGAGGAACCCAGAGGATGCCTTTCTTCTTTCTAGGTGCTCTTGGAAGTCCCACTCTGGGGAGCGGTGGGCTGATTTTCTCTCCATGTTCTCCATCTTGAGAGTGCTTTTCACTAGCTTGCATTGACTACCCAGTAGACACCAGCTTCACCAAACATTTCTTTTTTACATCAGGTTGGGGATTTTTGCTGTTAGATAATTGCTTAAAACCATTTTCTGCTCTGCAGTTAAATAGCAAAGGAGGACTTGTGGCTCTTTCTACCTCCAAGAGGAGAAGATGATGACTATGTTTAAAATAAGGGCATTTTGCCAGCTTTTAAGCAGTGGGGTCATGCTAACTCTCTGCATGCCCAGGAAAACAAGGTGACTGGGCAAGGGTACAGTGGATGCTCTCTCTCTGAACCCCACCCCTAGCTAAACCCCACTCCCTGCTCTGCTAAGAAAGACTGCCACCAAAGCAGGGATGAAGCATCCCTCCTGCTCCTTGCTTGTACTCGTTAAGCAAACAGATACATACCCCGTTACTGTCTTTGCTTTCTGGACAATCCATACACAGATCCTAGTTTACAAATGACTCGTATAATAGGCAGGTTTCTTTTTATAAAAACACATTGGCAAACAGAGCAGAAGTCCTGTCTTCATGAATAAAGTTGCAGCTTAACTGTTATCAAGGCACGGTTTTCTGTTCTGTGAAAGCACCGTTTCCCAGTCACTATTTAAGAATTGAGAATTAACCATTGTATTATTGTGTGTGTGTGTGTGTGTGTGCGTGTGCGTGTGTGCTCATGTGCGTGCGCACGTGGGTGTATGGACATGCTCACGAGGGCCAGAGTGAAATGTTAGCTGTTGTTCTCAACCTTGGTCCTTTCTTCAGTTTGTTTGAGACAGTGTATCTCATTGGCCTGGAGCTTGCCAGATGGGTGAACCTGGTTGGCCAGAGAGCCTCTGGGTTCTGCCTGTCTCTGCCTGTCTCTGCCTCCCTACTGCAGAAGGTATAGGTAGGCACAACCATGCCTAACTTAGATGAAAATCATCTGGGAAGGAGCTCAGCCACTCATACTTGCAAGGCAGGAAACTTTACTTGACCTCCCCAGCCCCAACAGTTCTGTTTTCCAGTGGCTACACAAGGAAGAGGGTGGCTTCTGATTTAGATGAGGGTACATGCAGAGAGGTAGCCTGGATCCCCTACCTCATTTGGAGCGGGCCTTCTCCAATCCTCCCACCTTTAGGTGACAGAATGGCCTGGCCACTGAGGCAAAAGGTGACCACGGAATCACAAACCTGACACCAAGAGAAACTGCTGGGGCGTTCGCTCCGAGATACTGAGGGTGGAACGGCTGTGGGGAGGGGCTCCCTGCTTCGGGTGCTCAGGGAGCAACCACCCCTGGTCCCTATGAGCATCTGCAGCTCTCAACTAGACAGAAAATAAACACCTCGCTATTATCATTTCTAGCTTTTTACCAGAGCATAACATGGAGAAATGTGCACAGATAAGATTGCAACGCTCTGGATTTTCACAGACGGGTGTTATGTGTGAATGGACCAGATCAAAGGCTAAGACTCCTCTAGCATGGACAGTCATGCCTCTTCTTCACTTAGTCATCCACAGCCGCACACAGAATAGCCACCAGCAGCTCTCCACAAGTTCATTTAGACGACTTTGAATTTGACGTATGTCCTCGTCGGCTTCTTCATACGATCTCTCCGTTCAGCATTCATAGCAGGGGCTTTTCGGGCTCCATTCCTTCTTGCTGCCTTGTGGAATTCCATCTTGAGTGTACCACAGTTTGTTTGCTCGAGCGCTGCAGGGTTTAGGGGCTAATCCAGGAACTGCTAAGACATTCTTGTACAATTTCTTTCAGGGAAGGAGGGACGCCTGTACGGCAGCTGCTGCTGTCAATCTGACTGGCTTCTCCCATCATCCAAGAGGCTCTAAACTGTATTCTCTCTGCAAACACGAGATGACTTAGGGGCCTGAGCAATAGGCCTCTCGGGTGCCCTTGGAGCTGTTTCATTGATATTTAATTTCTACTGGGTTCAGCTCACCCGTTTAAAATATACTGAGTAGGTTTTCTTAAATTTTAATTTTTTTATTTTTAGCAAATTCAGTGGTAGCTAAAAATGACATGATAGTAATTCTAGGACATTTTTAACATCTCAGAAAGAATTCCCTTGTCTTTAAGCTGTCAGTAGCCCATCTGGCCACTCTGACCAGCCTTGAGTAAGGACCTACCACAGGATGCACCAGGAAAATTCTAGACAAATGGAATTATGTAATATATGGTCCTTCTGACTCTGGCTTAAAATTTTACCTTAAACAATTCTAAATTATCTGCACGTACGTGTGGGGGCAGATGCACAGAGGCACAGGGGCCGGGAAAGGCCCGCAGTTTTGGACACCCTGGAGCTGGAGCTACAGCCAGTTGTCAGCCTCCTAATGGGGATGCTGGGAGTTGAACTTGGGCCCTCTGAAAGAGCAGTGCTTGCTCTTAACCACCGTGCCATCTGTCTCCAGCCCATAATTATCTTTTTAATTCAGAATAATGGCCTCAAGAGTTCATGACATCTATTAGTATTTCAGCCCATTTTGTGATCAAATATCATTCAGTTGTATGACTTCATCCATCAAAAGTGGATGAGCGTAAAATGGCTCTAAGTGCTATGCAGTGTTTCTTCTTTATGTAGCATTATTAATTTCTTTTTACACAATATTTCTCTCCTTTTTCCTGTCTCCCAGATGCTCCCCAGCTTCCTATCTACTTACCTTCATGTTCTTTATCTCTTTCTGTCCCCCTCCCTCACAGAAAACAAAAAATGAAATTAAAACGAAACCTCATTAAAACAACAAATAGCAAAATGAAACCAGAGGAAAAGAAAAAAGCACACAAAACATGGGGTCTGTTTGTGCTGGCCAACTTCCTGGGCAGGGGTCTGCCTTGGAGAAAATAGATTTTCCCGTCCCCAGCAGGTATCAACTGCAAGTAGCCTTTTGGTTAGGGATGGCAATTTGTGTGACTTCTCCTTGGTGCTGGGCATTTGTCTGGTTTGAATCTGTGTAGCAGTGTGTGCTGTCCACGTCTCTGTTCATATGTGCATTCACCCTGTTGTGCCTGGAGGATGCTGTTTCCTTGAAGTAACCCTCTACCTTTCGATCTTCCTACTTCCTCTTCTGCATGGGCCTCTGAGCTTTGAGGGGAGGACTTTAGTACAGACTTCCCATTCAGGACTGAGCACTCCAAAGTCTCTCATTCTGCTCACATCTCCAGTTGTGGGTTCCTCTTGATTCTCGCCTACTGTAAGAAGATGCTTCACCGAGGAGGGCTGAGCGAGGAACTGGTGATTGGGCATAGCAGTATTTTTTTTCTAATGAGGTACTTTCTCCAACTGATGCCTGGTTTGGAACTGCTGGTACCCTGAGTAACTGTGTATAACCATTTGAGGAACGCCCAGACTTTAAAACCACAGTACCACCTCTGCTTTTGCCCTGGCTCAGAGCCAGGGCTACACTTTTACACATTCTTGCTGGCACCCATCTAAGGGGTTGTGAGGTGATATCATACTGTGGTGGCGAGAATCCTTCTGGTCATGAAGGATGTCAATCTCGTCTGGCATTGATAGCCCACTTACAGATCTCCCTGGATGAATAGAATCCTCCTTTGCCCTTTTTCAAGTCTTGTCATTTCCAAGTATTGTTTACGTCATCTAGATGCAAGTTCCACCCGAGACGTGAACGACTTACAAATGTTCTCTTAGTCTCTGGCCTGGCTCTTCATGTGATGGTATCTTCTGAATTATAAACGTTTTTAGCTAGGACAAAAATGGCTTCATTCTTTCCTTTGTTCCTTGTCCTCTGGTTTGTTGTCATCTGCAAGACTCCATTTCCAAGATCACACAGATTGTCCTCTAGAAGAAGCCGCTTTATACATTCCTATTTACACGCATCTTACATTTACAACTTTGCTCTGTTTTGAGTTCCCTTTGGTGTGTGGCATGACAGCAGGGGCCAGTGACAAGATTCTACGTCAGCCATCCAGTCAGTTCAGCACCATTTGCTGACAAGAGGATTCACTCTTCACTGGATAGCTGTGGCACCCTTCCTCAAGTCACGTGACGACAGATACAGCAGCCTCATAGCATCTCTGTGACATGTGTCTGTCCTGATTTGAGTAACATGTCTTGATTACTGACACTTTGGCAGCTGACACTAGTTTTGAAATTGGGAAGTTTAAACATGTGAAACCCTCCAAGTTTATTCTTTTTCAACACCATTTTAATGAGGTCTAATCTCTTGCCTCCTGTGTGATCTTTGATATCTTTCTGTCAGTTTGTATGGGGAAGCCAGAGGCGTCCCAGTAGGTGCTGGGTTGAATCTATTAGTGATTCTGGAGAATGTTGCCTTCCTCTGTGACTCCCCCAGCCGTGAAACTTGACTGCTCTTGCTCCTCACTGACTTGGGTCTTCAGCTCCTTCAGTAGTGCGCTGAAGGTTTTATTATGTAAATTTCATTCTTCTTTGATTTCACTCATTCTTGAATGTCTCATTTTTTCCAGTGTATTGTAAGTGGAATCTCCTACTCCATCGCTGCAAATATAGAGAAATATGGCTGGATTACTGTGTATTGGTCTTGGATCCAGCAACCTCACAGGGCTCATGTTCTGGTTCAGTAGAATTCAGTGTGTTCCTGGAGGCTATGTGTGAAGGGCGTGCGTCCTTCCCTTTCGCTTTAAGAAAAAGTGTCAGAAGATGATCATCTCGGCACAGTAAATGACATTAGCTTCCTGGGCTAGGGTGGTGGTGTCTCCGATACAGACACCAGGGGATATCTGTAGAGTGACCAGGACAGAGGTTGGCCCACAGCCTCAGCTGGCCGTACCACTGACCCGGGAAAGCAAAGCATTGTGTGCAGCAGCTGCTGTTTAGAAATAAGCTCCACTTGGGAGCTCACTGTCCCTGAAGACACTCAAGCCAAAACACTCATCCAAACTAAGGCAAGAAAGCAAAACTCACATCGGGAGGCAGTATTCATAGTTCTAAAAAGACAAATAGGATTTCAGTTGCTTCAGTCAGAAAAGCAGCAAGAAAAACACGCGAGCTGTAAGACCAAGGCAGCAGAGCTCTTGTGAATGAAAAAGCACAGCCTGCTCATCCAAAGGCCTTGAATTCCCACAGCCTCCTCTCTTGGTTTACATTATTAGCAGTTTCTGAATGTTTTGCAATTTGTCCTCGGGTTTCTCGGATACAGGGATGACTTGTAGCGAAAGCGGTAAAACGGTGTCTCGTGGCTATGAATGGCAGGTCAGCATAGACAGAAGCGAATTCTTTACCCCAAAGGGAACTTTTTAAACATCAACAGCCTGTAAAACGCTGGGCTGAAGATGGGTCTCAGTGCTGCCCTCTGGTGGTAGATATGGAGAGCGGGCGCAGGTAGAGGGCAGTCTGGTTTGGGAGAAGTCCCCAGATGCTGACCAGGGTGTCATGACAAGCAACTGACTGCTTTTTATGATGATGAACGTGGAGGGAGCAAGAAGTGTCACATATACTTACCACCTTTTGTGACCTGAGGACAGTCTGTGGCCCTTTTGATGGGATATGTGATTATCTAGTTACATTTTCATCAGATACTGATGATTAAATAAACTATGAACACTATTCCATCTCCTCAAACTCTGCGTTACAAAATACAACTTTTTCTCATTTGAGGCTACCAAGGGAGAAAGCATCTACCTACCCGAGCGTTACACTGACATCTAAAGGAACTAGCACTCACTAGCTATAAACATCATCTTTGCTGGAGTGCGCCGTTCTGAGGAAAGAGCGTCCACAGGACATGCCACAGTTTACTGTCTGGGCTACGTACTCAGATAGTTCTCCACAAACTGCACATTGAATCATGGAAAACTCCTTGACACATATAACTATGTGATTTTTATCGTTGAGTAAGAAACAGGCATTGAAGAAAAAGTCATTTTAACTCTCCAAGTGTGGAAGGAGGTTGAAACAATAATTTTCCCCGTTTGTTCACTTTTGAAGTCCGAGCAGCCTTTTCCCTACTTTTGTTTTGTTCACTTTGAGTCTGTTTCAAATGCTTTGACAAGAAATCATGGAAATTGGGAAATTTTAGAAAGAAATGATAAGTTGGGTTCTTTTCATGGCAGACTTGGTAAATGATTTCTTTTGTAAAAATATATTTCGATTCTGGGATTATTGAGAAATAAACATTTCCTACATGCTGTGACCTGATTGACCTTTAATAGGGGCTGTCAGGAACCTACAGTTTTGGCAACACTTGGAGATAGCAAACCGGCTCAAAGAGGTCCCTGAGCTCTTCCCAGTCCAATCTGCTTCTAGTGACCTGGAGATACTTTGTAGCATTTTAAAGAATTTGGAGTAATTGCTAGAATGTCACTCATGACAATGGGCTGTTGGAAGATGACATCATCGAGAAAGTGTTATTTCTCCTTGATCATCACGACCTCAATTGGTGCAACAGGGTCCTAATGAGTTCATGAGGAGGCCCACTGGGCACAACTGGATACAAAGTCTCCTCACTTAGTGTCTCCTTCTGTGCTCTGAACTCCGGGTCACCAGGTGTGACTTTTGCCAACCACTCCAGGCAGGGAGATCCTTAGGAGCCCAAACACTGCTGCCGCAGGGTGGGGCCACATGGGGGATGTGCAACAACTCTCCTTCAGGCTTCTCCAAACTGCCTCTGGGAAGTGCAGAGCATGTTGTCATAGCTCAGTTTCCGTTTGGGAAAGTGCCGAGCAGGACCCCAGCCATCCGGCCTCTCCTACCAAGGTTTTCCCGACAGCATTGATTGGAACCCATTTCAGAGGTAAAGGAAAACCTCAAGGCCTACTGTCTGGGATGGGTTTGAAAACATTCACGTGCCTGGACTGTGGTCACAGTTCAGCTTTTGAGGAAAAGCTGGATACGAGCTGCATGCACTGTGTGTGACTGGCACCTCCTAAGCTTTGGTGTGCTCAGTTTCAAAGTCCTTTCTGATTACAAACTCACAGCACTTCAACACCCCCGAGGGCTCGGCACTGTTCCTTCCCAAAGGATGTAAGTGAAACCGAGTGTCAAAACCAATTAGGCATATTGGCTAAAGCTATAGGCAGTGGGTGAAGATCTAATCCAGTCTGGTCTGTCTCCAGAGCCAGCCAGTGCTCTTAGATATCACACTCAAATCTTTCTCACCTGGTTCTGACTCCTTGGGTTCTGAGAGAGCATCTCAGGATGCCGCTCAGGTCTGACTTTGACTAAATATTCTAGCCTTGGCCTCCCGAGTACCGGTGACAGGTGTGTGTCTGCGGTTGGGCTGATGCCTGCTATTTCTAGCTTTTAATTAAAACAGTTTTATTTATTATTTGTTATTTAGTATGTGTGTGTATGTATGTGTGTTTAATGGATGAAGGCTGAAGGTCAACACCGAATGAAAGCTGCCCTCTCTCCCATCCTATATTTTGAGTCAGGTTTTCTCACTGAACCTATAGCTCGCAGTTTTGGAAAGGCTGGCTGCGGGCTGGCTGCGGGCTGACTGCAGGCTGACTGGACAGCTATTACCGGAGATCCACCTGTCTTTGCTTACCCAGCTCTGAGTTCACAGGTGCACACCTGAACACTTGGATTCATTCTTTATACAGGTGCTGGGAATCTGAACTCCTGTCCCCAGGCTTGCACAGGGAAGTGATTTTCCCACTGAGCCATCTCCCAGCCACATCTGTCTCAGCTCATCTCTTCTGGTCTTTTGTTCCACATCTGTTTGGTACCAAGACACAGCCTTGGTCCTTTGTGAAGCTGGATTCTCTTTCTTTCCTTTTCCTTCTCTGCCTTCCCTTCCTCCCATTAACAGTGTCTCACTAAACTCTTCCCCAGGCTAAGCTGTCTTCTGAGCACAGAGCCTCTAAAGAAACGCGATCCCGAGGGTAGACTACATCTTCTTTTCCATTGTGAGATTTCTTACGCCTGCCAAAAGTCCAGGTGTAAATTAAGGAGTGAATGCATAAATGATATTTAGAATGCAAACCCTGCTGTCTAGGAACCTCGCATGCTTTGGGCTATGGTGATAAATCTGCATGCCCCAGCACAGGGTGTTTGCTGTCGAGAACAAACAGGTTATGGTGAGCAAGGGACACACTTTAATTCATTCTGGGGGACTGCCGAGGAAGCAGCTAGCGGCATTCACTACCAAACTGCACATTTAATCCCCTCTTCGTTCTTTGCAAAACTGCACAGACTGATGTGCAAAAACTTAACGAGTGATTTGATTGTATGTGCATGCTTACCATGTTACTTTATGATTTGATTGTATGCACATGCTTACCATGTTTACTTTATGATTTGATTATATGTGCATGCTTACCGTGTTGACTTTATGATTTGATTGTATGTGCATGCTTACTGTGTTGACTTTATGATTTGATTGTATGTGCATGCTTACCATGTTTACTTTATGCTGGTTCCTTTGTTACCTAAAGAACTGTTTCCTACACTGGCTCTATGTGAGCCACAGGTGACATCCCTTCTGGAGAAACATAGGTAATGTGTGCTCCTCGTCACGGGTTCTGGGCACCAGTCCATGCTTGCAAGCTTAACTGAAGAGTGACATTATTTTTGATAGAATATTTCCAAATCATCTTAGGGCTGGGAAAATAGCTGGATCTACAACAAGCTTGCTGCACAGTCATGAGAACTTGAGTTCGGTCCTCACAGTGGATGTAAAAGCCCTGGGCACACCGGTGCACACTTGCCCTGCCAGTGCTGGGTGTGGGTGCTCAATAGCCAGATAGCTGAGCCTATTCTGTGGGTTCCAGGACATTGAGAGGCCCCATGTCAAAAATAATGTGACAGGGGCTGGGACGGTGACTCAGAGGTTAAGAGCACTTGCTTCTTTTCCAGAGGACCTGATTTGGTTCCTGACATCAGTGGCTCATGATCACCTGTAACCCCAACTCCAGGAGACGGGACACCTCTAGTCTGCATGCATACCTGCACTCCCGTGTACATACCCACACCTACACATACATAGCAGTAAATATAAAATTGAAATATAATAAGGTTGACTTCTGGCCTTCACACACACACAGACACACACAACACACAGTCAGACATACGCACACACACATACTCATGCAACTACAGATGTGCATGCTCATATTGCCTGTCTGTCGTCCCAAATCAAAGTCTGAGATGCGTATTTCTTCCATTCCTATTGAAAACACACAGAGATGACACCAGACGCCAGATTTAGCCTCACTAACTACAGAGAAAGGAGAACATCTCCCCGAGTAAACAAAACGTCTCTCTAACTAAGGTGAAAACAGTCCCAAATATGGCTCTTTCTGCCTAACATCTACCTTCAGGTGTTGCTACTTACTGCAAAATGCTATCTTTGAACAATCACATCAAAACCAAAGCGGCCCCGAGCTACGTGGCAGCAGAAGCGACAGACTGTTCCTGTTCGTAGTAACACTCCAGTGGGAGCTGTTGTTTGTGAGACTCACACTGGTTGTGAGATCAAGGTTCTTACAAACGTGATCTCAGAGGGGCGTGAGGAATTTCACAACCTTTCCACTACTTGCTCAACAGTGCACAAACTATTCTTGGTCTGTGGAAAACAAAACGAAATGCTTCTCCTCCTCAGGGTAAAGCGTCTGCAGTTTGGAAACGACAGCCTCTTGTCATTTCCCACAATAACAGGTGTGTGTCAGCCTCTTGACCCCTGGTAGAGTTGGCAATGAGATACGTGCCTCTGTCACCCCATTTCTAACTCCCTCCCTGCTTGTCTGTCTGCATTATGTCTCCGAGTTGCTTTTGAAGGGAGTGCTAAGACAATGAAGTAAAGGAGGGAGAGCTTTTAAACACACAATGCCAGAAAACTGGACAGGTACACACAAAAGACTATGTGGAAAAACCCCATGTGTATCATATACGAAGCTAACCCCAAACAGATCATGGGCCTCACTTAACTCTTAGAGGCTAAAACTGTAAAACCATAAAATGTGGCTGCTTTATTATAACATTAGATTAAGTGATAGCTTTTAAATCTAGCACTAAAAGTATCAGTGAGAAATGAAAATATAGATTAATTATCATTATAACTAAAAACTTTGTGATCCAGAAGATACCAAGAATTGAAAAGCACAATGTAGGGACAAGAGAAAATAATTTGCAAGTTGTATGACTTCTATGAGACTCATGCAGGACATATTTTATAGGATATATAAAAGCACAAGTCACTCAGGAGCTGCAGCGATGGCTCAGTAGTGAAGAGGGCTTCTGTGCAGTCACGAGTTCTGACCGTGGGCCCCAGCACCCACGTAGCACTGTGCTGTCTGACACATGCTTACCATCCCAGATGTAGGAGGATACGTGGAGCTTGCTGGCTTTCAGCTTAGGTGAGGAAGCAAGAGTCCCAGGTTCAGGGAGAGACCCTGCCTCTGAGGAACAGGTGGCGAGTGATAAAGGAAGAACCGGGTGTCCATTCTGGCCTCTGTGTGTGCAGACGTGTGCACATGACTACACACATAAGGGAATTTTTAAAATGCAAGTAATCTAATGAAAAAAATGTACAAAGGGATCTGAATATTCCTCCAGCAAAGATACTGAAGTGACCAATGTGCACATAACAGACTGTGCATCATAAAATTCAAACTGAGTCAGAATAAGGGTTGGGGAGATGGTTCAGTGGGTACGAGTACCCACTGCTCAAGCACAAGGACCTGAGTTCGAATCCTAAGAACTGACATAAAAAGCGAGGTGTGGTCACATGAGTCTGGAGATGTGGGCAGCAGACACAGAGGGTCTCTGGGGTGTTCTGGCCACTGGCCTAGACACCCTGTCTCAAGGGAATAACGTGTGTGTATGTTAGAGCTTGATACCTGGCATCCTCCTCTGGTCTTAAGACGTAAGACAATGAAGTCCATAGCTAAAAACATAATATTTATATAATCAGGAGACACTGTGGAAAAACTATCAAGGCAATTTGAATTAATATCTAAAAATGATAAACAGGATTATTAAAATCCCTAGGGATAAATGTGTTTAGCAGATAAACGTGTTTAGTGGACCAGACACAGCTGAACAGCAAGCTGAAACAACTCTCGGAAGGAAGGGCTCAGAATGGGATGCAGTGAGACGAAGCCTTGTAAGCCTGCTTGGCTTCCTGGAACTCATAACTCGACAATTAAAGATGAAGCAATGAGATAGCTCAGCAGTAATTGTACTAAACTCCTGTCAGATCGACATCTGAGTTTACCAGAGTTAAACTGCTCAGGTCTGAATTACCTGGAAGAGGACTGAGCCATTTATTAACTGACATGGGCATCATGGTTTGGATCTAAAAACGTCCCCCGAAACTCCCGCTGCGAAGCCCCGCCTGTGTACAGTGATGCTCAGAGGACTTCCGGGACAGCATTGGACAGCGCAGGCTCTGACCTCATTCACGCACTAATCCACAGGCGGGCTCATAAGTGGAGCAGAATGGGGTGGTGGGAAGGTGGGAGGCGGAGCCTGGTGGGAGGAAGCATGACTCTGGAGTCGCACCTTGAAGGATTACATCCTTTTCCTGAGTTCCTCTCCTCTCCTCCCCTCCCCTGCTCCTTGGTTGCCGTGAGGTGTGAGGCTCACAATCTGGAATCTAAAAATGTTGAACTGTGTGTAGTGCGTGTGCGGGGGCGGGGGGAGATGCATTCAGCGAAGGCTGAGGTGATAAGGGAGGAGGGAGACATGTTGGTAAAAGTTGCATTGTTTCCGCTGGGCACACCTGTAATTCAGCACTGGGGAGGTAGAGAGCCGGAGGATGAGAAGGAGTTGAAGGTCATCCTCAGCTACACAGTGAATTCCAGGACAGCCTGGGCTACATAAGACCTTATGTTAAAACAAAGCCATACAAAGGTGCACAGCATCCACTAGGAAGAGCACATTCTAGAGATCTGCCGCTGAATCAGGAAGTGCTATAGTGCTGGCCAAAATGACATCGTGTACTTGAAAATCAATTTCAGAGTGGATCTTATGGGTTCTGACCTCAAAAGTGAGGTACTATATAGATGTTAATCCATTTTAGTCCTTCTATGTCATGCACAGATATGGAAACACTGTGGTATTCATGATCAATACATACAATTTTTATTTCATTATTTAAAAAATAAAAATGCTAAAAGATTTTTGAGTATACACATTTAAACTTCAAGAATATGATTTAGAAACAGAAAAGTGTGGTGGCCAGAGGTTGTGTGGTGCCCCCTCTCCAGCCCTCAGTTGCTTTCTCCAGGTGCTTCTGTTGGGCATGTTGCCAGACAGCGAGAAAAACAGCTAAGGTGATTGTTTAACGCACAAACCCCAAAAACAATGAAAACAGACTTTGGGCAAGGGACACCCCCACATTCAAATAGTATATTACCCATTTTTCTCTCATGAAGCTTTGATTACTAATCACAGGGGTAAGGGTGGGAGAGTTATTCTGATCAAAGCCAGCAGTGGGTAGGTCAGATGAAACCTTTAAAGTCGAAATCCTTCCCGAAGAAGGATATAATTATTGGGGAATAAAAGCAATTAGAATGTTTGTGGCTCTTCATTTAAACTTCCATGTGGGCTTTAAAAAGAATAGGGGCAGCCTCGACACCATGGGAAGAACAAAGAGAAACTGACAACTGCAGGATAGAAAAATTGATCCCCAAACCCAAAGCCAAGGGCACCTGGTAACCTACATAGTTACATGGTGGACCCCGGCTACACAGTCACAGGCCTTGGGGTCGGTCACTAGCACTGAAAATGGGGAAAATGCAACCGCTGACCACAAGACGCCTCGAAGACTAATTAATATGTGCAAAACAAAAGCCAAACTCATCCCACCTTAGATCACATCTCAAGCAGCGTGTCAGCTCCGTGATCTCAGCACTTGGGAGGCAGAGGCAAAGCCCAGTACCATGACCTAGGAGAACTGTGAGTCAGACCCGAGTGGGCTGCACACCTGAGTGGGCTGCACACCTGAGAGACTCGTTGCCAAACCAGACAGTTGTATCAGGGCTTAGAGACAAATTCATTGTAAAATAATGCAGAAATAAATTAAGATGGTGTCATTATTTAATCTCAGAATTGTGGGACTTGGGACACTTTTTCCCATTTCCCCCTACATTTTAAAAATGTTTCTATTTTATTCTTTTTTCTTTTTTCTTTTTTTGGTTTTTCGAGGCAGGGTTTCTCTGCAGCTTTTTTAGAGCCTGTCCTGGAACTAGCTCTTGTAGACCAGGCTGGCCTCGAACTCACAGAGATCCGCCTGCCTCTGCCTCCCGAGTGCTGGGATTAAAGGCGTGCGCCACCACCGCCCGGCTTGTTTCTATTTTAAAATGCTGTTTAGATGAAGAAAAACAAGGCAGGAGTCAGTTTCTCTTGGACTTCCTTATCTCTCTTCTTGTACATGTCCTCAGTGATGAAGATCAGAGGCAGAGGAGCCACGTGGCATTGAGAGGGAGCAAAGGGAAGAGGGAAGAGAAGGAAGGAAGTGAAAGGAGGGATGGGCACATGGACTTGCCAGGCAGCGTCACTCTCAAAGGTGGACACATCCGAGGACCCAGCAGGACAGGGCCCGATGAACAGGGTGCGCTGCAGCCAGACAGTCGGCTGCTCGTCTGCGGACAGCACAGAGGTGTAATGTATTCCACAACAGTCCGCACTCCGCCAGGAGGTGGGGTCTCTCAAAGACTTTGTGGAAGAGGGCGGTACTCTCTCTTGTCCTCCCACCTTTGGCCACATAAAGGCAGAACCTCCTTATGTGGTACATATTGGGAAGTTCCATTTACACGGAATATTGAGACTAAGCCAATTCATGGAGACAGAAAGCAGCATTTGAGGTTTCTGGGCACAAGGGGAGGGAAGGAAGGGTCCTATTACTTCATTGTCTACAGAGGCTGTCTTGGGTGATGGAAATTGTGGAACTAAGTAGCTGCACTCTCTGCTCAATACAGTACATACAGACACTGCCAGAGAAGTCTACAGGTAAATGACGGGTTTTGCGGATGCTATTACATATATCATCACAATAAAAGCCCTCCCAAAGGAAAATGGCAAGGATTGAGTAATTCTTTAATCCAGAGAGTGAAGAAGGGCCGGGCAAGCAGAAGGCCTGTTGCGATGAAGACGCACTCCGCAAGTCCCAGGTGGCCCCAGGGGCTCCAAGGGCGGACGTACTCTGTCCATGCCCTGGAAGAGCACTCGTTCTGAGACTGTGCCACATAAAGATATAATTACTAGACTATAAGCAATGTGGAAATTACAAATTCCTGTTGAGCGAAAGCTCTGTGAGGGAAAGCAAGTGTCGTCAAGCACTCTGCCCTGCCCGTGGATGGCTGCTCTGAGTTCTGTTTACGGAACAGACGGAACTGTCTAGCTGAAACCCGGGACAAACAGCAGGCTGTGCATGTGAAAGGCCACGCACCCATGCTGCAGCCCCTTCTCTCCAGCAGTGTTCTGGAAGAGCCACAAGAGGCTTCCTCTAGCGATACCCCCATAGCAGTTACCCATTACCTACTGAGATTTAAAGGAAAATGCCAAAAGGGATGAAAAGATTACTGGGAATATTTTATGAAATCTAAATTTATCTTCAGTTGGGAGAATGGGTGGGGTGAGAGGTAGGCAGGAAACACAACCTCCACTGTAAAGAGCCTACAGGCTGACAGGCGTAAGGATGGGGGAGTGGACAAGGACGCAGACACCTTCAGGGGCAGCAAAGTGGGAACTTCAACTTAAACATCAGGACCAGTTACTAGTCCAACCGAGCTGGAATATACTTTAGTGTTAAGCTAGTGAATGAATTATGTTCATTAAGTATCTTCCCTGGTACCAGGATCCCTTCATGCTGGCAAAGCATCACTAGACCCCGCCTAGTCCACAAAGATGGGTAAAATATTAAAGCCCCTCTCAATGCCGCCAGCACACATCTCGGTAGCTATGAAGACTCCCATAAGGAAATGCATGACGAATTTAATTCACGGGTACGGCTTAGTCTCTCCTTCCACCACACTGCCAAGCACCCACATTGACTGCAGGGAAGAGAGCGATGCTCATTTCTCCAAAGTCAGCACCCTGTCTCTCTTTCCTTGTTGACGCTTTCCAACAGAAGGCGCTCTGTGCACACGAGCACGGTCCACAGGCAAGATCCGAATGAGCCGCGGCTGAATTCGGATGTTCCTAGGTTGGCACAGAAAGCCAGAGATACGTGGAGGAGCACCTGGCTCCATTCCTCCCTTGAGACCGTGCAAAGCTTTTAAAGTTGTGTGGACTCATTAGAAAGGTCCTTTAGGGACTACTGAGAGAGTTTAGCAGCTGATAGCACTGGTTGTTCTTCCAAACTACTCAGGTTTGTTGCCCAGCACCCACACGGCAGCTCAGAACTGTCAAAAACTCCAGTTCCAGGGGATCCATACTCTCTTCTGCCTCGTAGGGCACCAGGCAGACAAAACACCCATGCTCATTAAAATACATGAGCAAATAAATAAATAAAAGGTCTTTTCCCCTGGACACGGTGGTACCCACTTGCAATCGCGGCGCTCTGAAGGCGGAGACAGGAAGATTGCAAGTTCAAGGATGGCCTAGGCTACCTGGTGAGATTCGGTCTTTCCAAAGAAAAGAGGACTGGAGTAGATGAGAGGGATGTGATAAGCATCCGGGTACCATGTGGAGCCCCTCTCCATAGTTACAAATGTCTTTGAGGGGCAGACTATGCAGTGCTGAGGGTATAGTCCCCCAGGAACCTGGGGGCTCACTGTAGACCACAGTCACTGCACCGCTCATTCCGAGGCAGAGCCTCCCAGTCACTCTGATTCTTTAGCCTGTTGTCCCTCTGTTATCAAACAGGATATCGGGTTGTGTTCAGATGATAATGATAACGGCAAGCGACTGTGCCTCCCCCAGATGACTCAGAACTTATGCCAAGGCACGCTTATTGGCGTTTGTAGAGACCGATTAGCATTTTCTAACTGCATGACTGCAGAGCGTCTCTGCTGACAGGAAAGGAGCGAGCACTGTTTCCACATTGGTCCTGTATCTAATTATAATCACCTTGCCAGTGTCATGGTGGTAGGCCTTACAAACTTCTTGCCTGCTATGGTTTGACTGTCAAAGGCTCCCTACCAGCCCCTGTATTTAAAGTTAAGGCCTACCTTAGGAGGTGGGCCACTGGGGGAAAGGCCTTGAGGCTGATAGTCCAGGCCCAATTTCTTCAGATTTCTGCCCCCAGTTCTGCTAAGGTGTGGGGAAGGTCAGGAGTCCCAGGCCCAGCTCCCACTTCCTGGGATCCCCTTGCTACCTTCTTTCTCCACCATGATGACCTACAGCAAAAATCATGAGCCAAAATAAATGCTTCCTCCTCAGACTAAGTCAGGTTGTTTGGGCCATGATGACAAAAGTAACCACTGCACCCCTTGAGGTATCAGATGCTCTTATAACAGAGTCCCCTCTACTCCCCCTTCCACTCCCCCTGCCCCCGCCACTCCCCAGCCACCCCCACACAGGTCCATGCCTTACAGGGGGTTGTTCCATGTCTTCTTCGTACAGCTGTAGGAGGGCACAGTGAACACTAGTCGCCTTTCAGGATGCAGCCTTCATCAGATACCCAATGCCAAGCTTGAAGCTTAAACTCTCTCCCTGCACAATTGCGAAGAACGTTCTCCGTAAACCTCCAGGATCGGGGGCTCTATTGGAGCAGCACAGAATGAGCACCATCCTGCCATGTCTGCAGGCTCGCGGGGCCAGGGTACCCTGTTTCTCTCAGTTATCGCTCTCTGACATCCATTTCTGACTTTTAGAATTAGTAACAAAAAAAAATTAGTAATTCATCACATGGTAAGCCTCCACCAAACTACGCAGAGCTCTGGGGCCCAGGCATGCCTCACTGGGTGTAGATTAGTGGCAGTCACAGCACCAGGGCTAAGCTTCTGACATTGTGGCTGTGGCTGGAGCGATAGGAATGGGGGTTCCCACCATCCCCATGCCCCTTTCTGTGTTCTAGAACACAGAGATAATTATCTTGTGCATTCCTTGTTCTAAACTTGTACCCGTGGAATGAGAATGAAACGGATGGCTTTATGAGTTTTGGTGTGGAGTGGGAGCTTCAGGTACCTGGAGACACCTTGTGTATATCCCTACGGCAGCCTGGCAGGTGCAAATTGCTGAGTAACTCCAAATATGGGTCCCATAAACCTGCCATTCATTTAGATGTACTGTAAGCATTTCTGTTTCCAACCAAATGGGGTTGTAGAAATTAAGATCCAGGCTTGCTCTTGACAAATTTTACATTACTTTATGGCCAATTTCCTCCTGATGCAATGGGAATGGAACCTTCCCTTCCCTTCCCTTAGATGTTGTTAACAAAGGTGATTTCAAAAAATGGTAATTGTGTTCTCTGTAGCTAAATGGGAAACGAGAGGAGGGGAAACCACCTCCTCTAAGCTAGGCCTACACCTGGTAAGATTTACTATGTGATGAAGCTCTCCCTAGACAAGAGTTCAGTCTGCGCCACCCCCCTGGAGAACTGTAACACTGCAAGGAACCTCAGATCCTGCTGGCTGTGCTGCAGGGGGACAGTCTCATGCCCGTCATCACCAGCGTGCACTGTGGTGTCTCTATGAACAGCTTGCTTCCGCCCTCACCAGAACATCGCTGTTCCCTGTTTTGCACAAGTCGGCATGTGGCATTAAGATGCACAGCAAGGTTTGAAATCAGACAAAGTTGAACTGCCATCTGGGATCATCCCAGGACTCACTCCGCAGCTCTTGAACCACAAGCCTTCTGCTGTGGAAGATGCTGTTTTCTGACTGAGCTTTCTGGTGGCAAGCGTAGAATACTGTCTCAGGCAGAAGACTGTTGTCTTTGTCCTCTGGCTGCCAATGTCACTGACTCTGATCACAGTACTAGTTTGCTAGTTTGAGCAACAGTCCCCTTTCCTGTAACCAAGAACTACTTTAATCATGTTTACAGATTCTAGAATGATCCAGCGGAAACATACTGAGGTAAGTTGTGTCTCTATTTTACAACTGATTTCAGGATAAATCCAATCCCTGGAGCATGTTCAGTTTCCTACCCAAACTTCCACAACGACTTGATATTCTATTTCTCTACTTTTACCGATGGATGTAAATTTTACAGAATTGGGGGTTATGCTTGTCATTTGCTGCCTCCTGCCCCCCCCAATGTTATATACAAGGTAGGCCAGTGCATGCAACAAACTAAGTAATGAATGCCTATTTGTTAACCACTTATCGGAATTAAGCCTAGGAGTTATAAGAGCTCATTACAAAAGAACTGGATATGCCCTCTTGCTTTGACATCTGGCCTAACCATTCTGGAAGGTTCATTAATTACTACTAGTCTATGTCTTCAAGAGACTTAGAAATTAAAGCTAGGTATGTGCAGCTGTACTGACCTCACTTAACATCTTTGTCCATTCTTACAATTAATGAGTTTATTAGCTGGATTTATCCAAGTATCTTTATAACATGTATAATCACATATCAGTATGGCGATTTCTCAGAAAATTAGAAAACAACCTTCCTCAAGACCCAGCAATACCACTTTTGGGTATACACCCAAAGGATGCTCAATTATACCACAAGGACACATTCTCAACTATGTTCATAGCAGCTTTGTTTGTCATAGCCAGAACCTGGAAACAACCTGAATGCCCTTCGACCAAAGAATGGATAAGGAAAATGTGGTACATTTACACAATAGAGTACTATACAGCAGAAAAAAATAATGACATCTTGAAATTTGCAGGGAAATGGATAGAGCTAGAAAACATCATATTGAGTGAGGTAACCCAGATCCAGAAAGACAAATATCATGTGTACTCACTCATAAGTGACTTTTAGACATAAAGCAAAGAAAACCAACCTACAAACCACAATCCCAGAGAACCTTGACAACAATGAGGACCCTAAGATATATGGATCTAATCTACATGAGAAGTAGAAAAAGACAAGATCTCCTGAGTAAATTGGGAGCATGGGAACCATGGGAAAGGAGTGAAGGGGAGGAGAGAGGCAGGGAGGGGAGCAGAGAAAAATCTGTAGCTCAATAAAATCAAGATAGATAGATAGATATAGATATAGATATATAGATATAGATATAGATATAATCCCAGCCAGCCTCTGTCTACCTAGCACTCAACAAGGATTTCCTGAGATTTGATGCATATAAAACATAATGTGACTAAATTATATACAAGAAGGTGGACGAGACTAGGAGACACGTAAGGAAACCATTGGAGACACCATGTGATCTGAAAGTACGCACAGCTACAAAGAATAGCTTAGCCTCACTGGGGTATAATGCTGATATAGCCGTGCAGAGTGGAAGCACATTTTTGTCAACAACAAACTATGTATACAGTGGTGGTTCCATAAGATAATAAGGCCGGGGCACTGTCTTGTTTTGTACACGCACACTCCGTGATGTGTGAAGAACATCAGAACTCTCGGGGCCAAGCGCTGTCTGACTGTGTTTACTCCTCCACTGGGCAGGGGTTGGGTCTCTTGTCTCCGTCCGCTTTTCCGCTTACGCTTACTGCATAGCAGGTGTTGCTTGTGGATGAGGTAACTGATGTGGGCAGCCTGGGAGAGTATCTCCTTCCTCAGCATGCAGGTTCTATCTGGGGTTTAGATAAGGAGGCTGAGGCTGGGTCGTAATGAACAAGTAGGTCTGTGTCCAGCAACGTAAGAGAAGAATGTTTCCTTTTAAGATGAGTTTTTCTTCGAATCATGTGTACGTGTCTGTGAGTCTGTATGTGGTCACGTGTACCTGAGTGCGTTTGCAGACTGAGAGAAGAAGAGGGTGTCTTATCCTCTGGAGCTGGGGGTACAGGCTGTTGTGAGTCACCTGGTGTGGATGCAGGGGACTGAACTTGAGTCCTTTGCAAGAGTAGTGGCTGCTTTAACTCCTGAGTCAGCTCCTGCCCCTGGAAGGATGTTTTCTGTGGAAGGAACAGCAGGAATATGTGGATGAGCAATGCAGGCTCCCAGAGTGTGTGGAGCCTGGGCCCAGGAGAGCTGCGGGGGCCGAAGCTGGGCACGCACAAGCAGATCCTCTAAGCAATGGGCAGGCATTGCAATGGAAGCTTGCAAGAACCGTAAGTCAGTCTGTAAGAAGATACGCCGTAACATAGTTGAGATGTCCCATATGTGCAATTAATTTTCAGAATATGCTTCTTATAAGGAATAATTGTTTAACTCTGCACTTCAGGCTGAGAACTCTCAGCATCTGCCTGGTTCTGAGATACTTCAGATAGCACCATAGCCACAAAGAGAGAAAATAATAATAATAATAATAAAGTTTTCTTTTCATGCCGAGCTACAGAAACTGTCAAGGTTAATTCTCTCCCTTATAGTTCTAAAAGAGTCTCTTTCCTGCCTGGAGTAATTCAGAGGAAGTATTCCTTCTCAGAGCAGAGGGAAGGCCGTGGGCTTTGCAGAGGGATGGTCCTTCGAACTCATGGTTGGCTGAGTCTCTAGATAGCACATCTTCCCCGGGCTGTAGCATTGTGTGCATGTAATTAAACACACCCTCCCCTCGGCTTGATTATGTGGGTTAATTTTTATCAACTAGACATAAACCTAGGCAAATCTGAGGCGAGGGAACCTCAACTGAGAAGCCGCCTCCCTTGGATTGGCCTGTCAGTGTTTCTGTGGGACATTTTCTTCGCTAATGATTGATGTGGGAGGGCCCATACCGCTGTGGGCTGGGTCAGCCTGGTAGGTAGCCCTTGGGTGTGGGAGCCATGAGCAAGGTGTGGAGAGTAAGCAAGTGAGCAGCATTCCTGCAGGGCTAGCTCTTCCTCTGTTCCTGCCTGAGTTCCGGCCCCACTTCCCTCAGTTTCTACCTGGGATCATGGCCACGTATGTAGAATTAACCCTTTCCTTCCCCCAAGTTGGTTTTGGTCAGTGTTTTATCACAGAAACAAGAAGCTAACTAGGGCAGACATCTGTATCAGAGAGTGTATTGGTGTGACCCCTGACTGATATTTTGGGGATGACTCAGGGGGATGCTTGCAACTGAGCTGGAAAAGACACTGAGTGTTCAGTGCTCAGTGGACCATGGCTCTGTTGGAGCGTGCAGGGAAATACAGGTAAGGAGGCCTGGCCTATGAAGTTTTAGGGGGAAACAAAGCCTATCAATCATGGCTCTCTGTCTCTCTTTCTCTGTATGAGTGTGGGATGTGTATGAGACTGGTGCGCGTGTGTGTGTGTGTAATGGGTGAGTGTGTGCTATGTGTATGAATGTGCAGTACAGTACACAATGGAGTCAGAGATCAGCTTTCAGGAACTGGCCTCAACCTTCCTACCTTGTTTTGGGGGCAGTGTGTCCCTTCTGTCCTGTGACTGCACACACACACCAGGCTAGCTGGTCCTAGGACCTTCTGGGAAATTCTCCTGCCTTCTCCCCTTATTTCTTTGAGGACTGTTGGAATTACAGAAGCATGCTCTTGGGTTTTATGTAGGTTTAGGGGTTAACTTCAGGTCTTCAGGCCTGCGCCGTAAGCAGCAAGCGACATACGAAGCCACCTTCCCAGCTTGCCTCAGTGACTCTTCACGGCCAAATCTACTCTGAGTTGCAAATTGTTCCAATTACATTGGTGCCCTGTATTCTGTGCCCTTAGAGTAGCTGTGGCAAGCATAGCCATTGGTGGAAGACCCTTTTCAACTATCTGGAGGCATATTCTCATATTCATTTCAGAATAATGAGATGTTTAAATATTTATTTCTTTCCAATAACTGGGTAGGCCTAGGCTCTTCATTTTAATAAATTCTGTCCAAATACCAGCGAGTTGCTGCTCAGGAGATATTGGCCCTGAATCCCCTCATGATAATGGAGCACACATCAGGATCACATGTCATCCCCAGCTGCCACTAGCTGTGACCTTGGGCAAATCACACAACTACTCAGGAATGCCTTTTGATAATTTTTTAAAGTTGCCTGTGTAACTCAAACATCCTGTATATGTCTTAAGAGATCTGATTAGTTCAAGAACATAGAAGTGAGTTAACTACTGACCTATAAATTGTGGTGGGGATTTAGGACAGTCCTCTGCAGCAACTCTAAATGGTCACACATTTGACACAGGCTAATTTTAGAAGAAATTAAAACTATTTATATAGACAGGGTTTATTTAACAAATATTTATTGCAGACCCAGGCATTATGCTAAAACCTGAAAATATAATGACACACACACACAGAGAAAATAGTCTGGTCTCCAAAAGCCAGCTGCCAAGCCGGGAGGCAGACAGAATAGATATTTCATGGAATTCTAGATATGAAGACCAAGCATCTAGCCCTGGTCTAACCTGGGCTACACGGCAGGGAGGGTTTGTCTGTAGATGGGCTGTCTCAGCTAGGAACACACATCCTGTGATTTTTTGTCTGGGAAGTTAAATTGATTGGAACACAGTAAAAATATTTATTTGTCCAATGCTGACCTAAACATTTAAGACAGAAGGATTACACGGAAGAGAATCTGAACGCAGCGTATAAATGTCGTCATCAACCACATTTTGCCTAACCATACATTCACTGACTTCCAGGAGAGTCCTTTTCCTGCATCAAGTTCAAGAGCAGAGGGGACACTCTTCCCTAGGAGAAATCATTCCTTGTCTCCCTACGCTTAGGAAGCCACAGCAGCTGCTGGAGGAGTACATAGTCTCGAGACTTGCTGACTCTCTCCTATCCCCTTCAATCTCCTCCAGATGGGTATTTTCAGGGCAGGAAGTCCACCTGCTGCTGCCTGGCCCTGAGGTGATGGACGTGCACCTTGCTAACAGGTCGAGTAGGCCCACGACAGACAAGTGCTGTCTATGGCTAATGTGATCGTCTCCACATTCACCAAATAGGAAGGTACAGGGTTTAGCTTGGATGTGATGCTGAGACCACGCTACAGAGGATGCTGTTCAGGAGACTCTGCCTCACAGGGGAGTGTCATAAACTTAACATCTTGAATGTAGAAATCAATTCTCTTGGCAGTAGTTTTGATACCCACCTTGCTGACTGATTAGTTACCAGAGTGTGCACCCACCCCAATCTATAGATGGGGTTAAATAATACAATGGTAGTTTTATGTGCTCCATACTATATACTATATTTACATATGTGCTCCATACTGTACGGAAGGCTTTATTTACATGCTTCAGCTGTAGTAACAACATTTAGCTCAGTTTCTTGTCGAGCAACAGCACGGGCATTGCCCTTTGTGAGTCAGTGTGCCTTGGCTGTCTCCTACTCCCACATTGTCATTCAGCCCTGGCTTTATTATTTAACTGCTTTCTCCTTTGTCTATCTTCTCCAAGGAGATCAAAGGCCCTTTGAGGATAGGGATTGTGTTCCTCCTTCAGTGCCCAGTGCTGAAACTGTTTGGCCTTCAGTGAGCATTTGCTAGGGCCTGCAATGAGCTCCAAACCTCCAGAATGAACTGGCTTCAGGAAAAATCACTGTGAGGCTAGGACAGTTCTAACTGCAACTCTCCAGCTTTCATACGTTCAAGAATCACAAGGAAGCCTGTTAGGTGGATTCCCACGTCTTGTTCCCAACGATTTTCGTTTTGAATCTGTTTAATTTTTTTCTTCTCCTCTGATATAGGTATTTTTTTTTCTTGCAAAATAAATTTAGGGAAACAAGACCTACAAAGCGTTGGGGACACACTGATATTTCCTGTGGAGAAAACATGCATGTACAGTGGAGTGTTGAGCTGTGCCTCCACGTTCTTATCTCTTTCAGCACATATGAATCACATACCCACTAATGCCAGGCTCTACTGCGTCCAGTTCTTGGAGTTGCACTGGTTAGGAAGATGGGCAAAGACGTTACCACCACCACACTAGATTCTCCTCAGAGGGGATCTGATAGACAGCTTTAAGCTTACTTTAGGTATTATGAGATACAAGGAAAGAAAAACAAAATGTGGCTCATTAAAAGATGACATCACCTGAGGTCCTGTGATAAGAAAAACTTTGGGAAGGGGCTTCCCATGAGAAGGAGAGTAGATCCTAAAGGAAGAAACTTCACAGGGAGGAGGCAAAGTCTTTCACGAGGACACGAAGCTGAGGGATCTTGGCACTACCTCCAATGCAAAGCTCCTACCTGTTACTGCAGTGGGGGTTCAGTATTTTAACTATTGTCACACAAATCTTTCTTCTGTTAAAAGTAGCCATATTATTGAAATTTTAAATTAAAATTAAACCCTTTACTTTTATTAGAGAGAGAGAGAGATGGGGAGAGTGAATATGTGTGTATGCACTGTGATTCACCTATAGAAGTCAGAGGACAGCTTGCGGGAGTACGTTCTCTCCTTTCACCACATGGGTCCTGAGGAGACACTCAGGTCATGCATGCCAGCAAGTGTCTATCCCTGCCGAGCCAGCTCACCAGCCCACACTGTTCAAACTCTTCACTGGCAAAAGCTGCTTGACCTCGTGGCTCCTTTTGCTGTGTAATTTCATCGGTGTTGGCAGACCGAGTGTGCTAATACCTGAGCATGGGAAATTAGCTCACACAGAATTTTCTGGACACCGAAATGATTTATCACTGATTGGATTACTCAAATGTTATCAAATGGAGCTTAATAAATGGTGTCAACTTGTCGTTAAGCATTTATAGACTTTCTAAAGAGGGACCCTTTGCCCACAGCTTTGAAATAAGTTAGAGGACGTATTGGTTTTATCCCGATTATTTTTAGTTGCTGAACTGACTTGTCCATACTTCCTGGGGACATCTGCATATCAATAATAACAACACAGTCAACAAAAAATACCAAATAACACAGTGCCGGAGAAAGGAAAGCACAGGTTCGAACATGCTGTCGGCCTGTGGCAACTTCCACCCTGAGGCTGCCTGTGAAGTGTAGAGGTATTTGCAGGGCTTCAGCTCTAGGGTCATTTCACTGCCTGTGCAGAGAAGGGTAGGGCAGGTGACAGACAGGTGGGCCTTCTGTGATAAGGGCCTGTGGAGCGGGAATCAGCTTGGCTGTAATTCCCAGGGTCTACCAGATGGAAAATGGCTTTATCTACCTAGAAAGATCTGGACTCGAAACAGAATTGAGTTCTCTCTCTATTCTTGGTGCTGGAAGACTTGGTTCCTTCCTCTAAGAGCTGCTTGATTGAATGTGGAGAGAGAGAGAGAGAGAGAGAGAGAGAGAGAGAGAGAGAGAGAGAGAGAGAGAGAGAGAGAGAAGAGAGAACACACATGTGTGTACATGTGCATGTGTGTGTTCTCTATCTGTGTGTATTTGTATATTTTGCTTGGTTACATTATGCTACAATAATAAGGGAATTTTCCCAGGATGTGGAAATTGGTTTCTTCTCTTATACTAGGGCAGTCATGTTAGCCATCAGTGGCTTCCAAAACTGACCACACAGAGGGTAATCGCTAAAAACAAATGCAGGGACTGTGCTAACACAGACCCAGTGAGGTGGGAGGGAAGAGAGAATGGGAAAGAGGGCGGCTCTACTGGGCAGAAAAGCAACATCCGTCATGACCGTGAGCAACATCCTGGCCTTCTGTGTGTATACTCATGCCGGGATTACAAGTCCTATCTTCTTGTCTATGAACGTGGGAGGAGAGGGAGGAGGGCCTATGGGCAGACAAAAGGATATTTTAATCTTCACATGCACCCGCTTGACTCAGCCTATCATTTAACAAAAGCACACCATAATTTAATCTCAATAGTAATTTAGTCCACAGTCATAGGCGACAAGCCTATCAAAGCAGACAACCTATAATTTGTAAAATTCAGGTGCTGGGGATTAGGGCCACCTGTAGAATTTAATCCTTGAGTTATAATGTTAATTCCACTGTGTAAATGCACATGAACACTACATCTCTATCTGTCTTTGGGACCTGGAGCTGTGGAGATGTGAGTGGTTTCTTACATAGTATCTGCAGCTCTCTCTAGGCCCTATGAGTCAAGAGTAAACTTGATGTCCATTGGAGTTCTGATTAGTAGGCAGGGGCATATTGTTTTGGGGTCGCCTCAGGGTATCTGTGATTTTTCTGAAGCTTGATGTGAGAAAAAAGAGAAGGGACATGGTGCCGTGTGACAGTGTTGTCAGGACAGGAGAGTTTTTGTTTCCTACCCCTGCCGCATTAACTGGAGTAAAGTTCTTCTCTAGCAACACTCTAACAAATTATTTCAAGCCTTGCCTGACAGAGACTGTGGACAATCTCAAGCAAAACTGAAGCCGCTAGCAGCTTCCAGGTGTTCATAGGGGTGTGTGCCTCAGGTGGCCACTGGGCATGGGAGCTCCGTCCATTTGCTGGCCAGAGCCACAGAGGGTAAAGAGGGCCATTGAGCAGGTTGGCCTCAGCTCCTTGGGACAAAGGGACATGATCCATTGATGTATAGTGCCTTGGGTTTGCACTTGTTGCTTTGCTTGGCATCATCTGTGCTCTGGTGCAGCCTCGGAGTGGGACTTGTGAGTTGGGTCCTTGCTTTTTTTCTTTCTCCTCCTTCCCTTCTTTCCTCCCCTCTCCTTTCCTTCATTCTTTTCTCCCTTTATTCCTTGCTTTTTCTTCCTTCCCTCCCTCCTTCCTTCTTTCTCCTTCCCTTCTTATTTCCTTCCTTTATCCCTCCTTCCATTTCTTCCTCCTTTCTTCCCTCCCTCCTTTTCTTTTTGCTCCCCTCCTTTCTTCCTTTCCTCCTCCCTCTCTTCCTTCTATTTCCCTCCCTTCCTCAGCCCCCTCCCTCCTTCCCTCTCTCCCTCCCTTCTTTCTCTTCCTTCCTTCCCTTTCTTTTCTGTTTCTCTTGGATTTTTGATGCAAGGTACCCTATGTTACTCAGACTGACCTCAAACTTGTCATTCTCCTGCCTTACCCCACAGAGTGTTGGGTTTGCCATAGTGTGCATACCACCAAGCCCTGAGAGATGGTGGTTTTCTAGGAATGAATTGCATAGGTACTGATAATTTATACAGAGAAGACCACTGTCTGCCAAGAATTTCCATTTGCATGTAGCATTTCTTAAAACACAGAAAGGTCATTGTTCATCCTAATCATACAAGGCCCCGATACACTGAAAATGTAATCAGCACACCTGTTTGCATAAGCACCTTTAAAAAAGACTACTATTAAACTCTCAGTCCTCCTAGTTGGGGACAGTTGAACACTAGGTGACAGAAGAAACAAAGTATTTGGAATATCTTTCCATGTCCATCAGAGCTTGCAGGGTCTTGGTCTTTAGACATTCCCTGTTCATGAATGTTTTCAAAATTTGGGGTGCGTTCCCACTAAAGAACAAGTATGAAAATCCACCACCATATCTTTTGATCACATGCCAGTGACCCACACAGGACGCCACATCCATCCCCAGGCAGAAGCCGGGGCTAAACTTCCCCACACCTGCAGCCCTTATCAGCAGCCCGCACATGCAGACCCCGGCACGGAATCAAGCAGCAACCAAGGCGAACCGAAACTGGAATTGTTGAGCCTCTGCACTGGAGTTTTCAGTCCACCCCAAATGGGCACCTCCTCCTCGGCCTCCTCCTGTTCACGTCTCAGAAGTCTCTCTAGTACAACTTTCATATTGTCAAAGAAACATTGCTTGCCTCCCAGAGGATGTGAGACCCCTCCTCGGTGCTCCCCACAGCACCGTTTGCAGCCAGCACCACCGGCTTCACCTAGCAGCGCATCTTGTTCTACACATCTCGGGGCACGCCTTGTTTTCATCAGGCATGGGGGGAAAGCTGAGTCCTGCATGAAGTCCCTTTGGGTTCTTCACATCTGTAGCATTCTACACAGCACAGGTAAGTGGCAATACTTGGATTGTCACTTAAAGTCTGACTTACTCATGTGTGAAAAGAGCAATCTTCTCACACAGAAGGAACATCTGCAAATATTACTTTGGTTCACAATCATAAAATGCAGTAAAATACAAAGTGAAATAGTTCAGAGCTTTCAAGTCATCTTCTAGGTTTATAGACACAGAGTGGAAGTGTATGTGTGTGTGTGTGTGCGTTTAATAAAAACATACTAGCAATTTCAAATAATCAGAGATGAATTTAAACTGTATTAAAATATCTCTGGAATTAGGAAACTTGATTTGGTTTCTCCCAGAGGCTTCCTGCACTAAAACCGGAGACTTGTTAGTCTAAGGAAAGGAGGTTCAATTTAAAGGGAAAAAACCCCAGCTTATTAATTATTATCCAAGCCATGCAGTGGCTTCCCAGAAGGCAAAGGAAAACAGGCTTTCTAGCCAATGGGAGCTGTGTATGCCTCCAGCCCTCTATGCTTGCCAGAACTGGGCTCCCCAGGGGCTGGGGCCTTTCAGCCCAGAGCAGTCCCCAGCAGAGATCAGAGGGGAACCTGAGGACTGAGCTGTGATGGGGGCTCTTTCTTCTCCCCTCTGGAGGTGCAGGAGGAACCATGGTATTAGACCCTGCCGATTCATGTTTCCTCTCATCCATGCACTACTGGGCTAGAAAACGCCAGGCTCCAGCAACTGGACATCCATCAGCAGCTGCTATTACTAGGGCTCAGGATTCTAGCCCAGAATCTTTGAGGTTTGGGGTCCACTCACCTCATTCCTATTCCCTGATGAACTTTGCACCCTCCTCGGAATAGCAATTCATAACTAGTACACACCCCTCCCTGCCCCAACTGGTGCACACTACCTTCCAGCCTCCGAACTAACACCTTCTCCTGTGCCTCACCGCCCCAGCAAAGAGGAATGGTCAGGTGTACAGGGTGCCCAGGCCAAGCGGTGGCCGGCAGGATGGCGCACAAGCTGTCACCTTGTGGTCTGCTACGCCAAGGTATCCATCCAACTGCGGGTGTCCGGCGGGGGCGGTTCTACGTGGCTGGGGACTGCTCTCCACTGGCTGCGCGCTGTCGGCAGTTGCCTGCTGCTGCTGCTGCTGCTGCTGCTGCTGTTGTTGTTGTTGCTGCTGCTGCGGGGGCCGCTCCTTCTGGCTGCCGAGGCTGCTGTACACGAGCAACAAGCTGGTGCACATGGTAGTGAGCACTAAACACACTGCCAGACCATGGTGCTGCGGGCGGGAGGGCGGGCGAGAGAGAGAAGACAGCGACTGAGCATGCAGCCGGGAAGCTTGCCGCTCCTATTGACAAGCGCAGGTCCCGGGCAGCGGCCCCAGACCCCTGCAGCCAGGGAGCAGAGGTGACATGGTCCAGTACACCTGCCAGGGATGCACTCACACCCCGCGTCTCACAGTGGTGGCACGTGCAGTGACCTGTGGTGAGGGTGAGCGTGCCCGCCCTGGGCAATTTGGGGAGGAAGTCTGGTCCCCACCTACGCTGCTGGGATCTCATCCGTTTGCACACCATCTCCTCTGGGTCCCCGGGGCTTCCCGCAGCGATCCCCGCTAAGTTTGAAATCCGACGAGGAAACCAAGAAAGTCGATGATGGTCCCTCCTCCCCGCCCCTCTGCCCCTCCGAGTTTGTGCCCAGCAGTGGCTGTGGGGCACCTTCCTTTCCGGAGAGGTCAGCCTGCTCCTCTGCTCTCCAATCGCTCCTTGGATCACTCATTAAAGATCCAGGAGCCCAGGCATCTCTAGTGTTTATCCCGGGGTTCCAAGCCAGGTGGAAAGTTGTCACCCATGACAGGCGACCTCTTGCCACAGGGCTAGGTACCCGGCAAGGCTTCTACGGGCATCCCCTGGGACATAGAGCCCCGGGGGTCCTTGCCTCTGCCTGGTGGAGTTGGAACAACAGACTCACCATCAAGGTCTTCATTTTGAGCGCCTCTTTTGTGCGGAATTCTCAGGCAAGCGCATCCGGAGCCACTTTTTCTTGGACGCTGTCCATGGTGGGTGATGGGGCAGAGGCGCCTCAGATGCTCGCCAGGCGGCTGGCGGGCGGCTGAGCTGGAGCAGAAGCCTCGGGACCTGGGAAGCGCTGTTGTGGCAGAGATTAGAGGAGAATTAAAACTGAGCCGGACCCTCCGAGTCTCAGCGATCCACACACTGCCGCCTGCCGCCGCCTGCTGGGTCCTAGAGTCCTCTGCAGTCCCCCTCCCAGCCCCCAAACCATCTTTTCAGTGATGTGGAATTTCTGGGGCGAGACAGTTAACCGCAAGGGTGTACCCACTTCTTGGTTTGGAGATTTATTATCTTTTCATGGAACAATCAAGCTAAAAAGGACTCAGAACCCAATTCGATCCTGAACATGGTGGTCATTTGAAAATTTACTAACCAAAATTTCAGTTTTATGATTCTAGTAAAAACAAGTTAACTTCCCAAATGCCAATAGATCTATTTAGATTTGCATTTGGTGCTTGCTGCCTGGAAAATGTTACCATGGAATTATTTTTCTGAAAAATTATGTCACTGCAATTTCTAGTTGTTTTCGAATGTCTTTTTCCTCCTTAATTTTGTTTTGACAAATTGTTAGTCTCATGTTTCCTTTGGACCGTACTCCTTCATGTAAATGACTTCATTCATCATTTGCTCCCAAGAACACAATGTATATTTCTACTCAACCTTTGAGGTCCCTAGTACTTACTTAAACAATTTCAAAGTTTCTGAAACAGTCAGTGCTTCCTACCCATGTGATTAACCAGGACCACAGAGTCTTCTAATCGCAGGGAAGATGTACTAGCTGTTGAAGATAAAAAAATGATTTTTTATCATATAAACCAGATGCTTCACTTGTGCTGTGTAATTCACTGACATTCACAATTTCACGTTCAGAACTTAGATTAAAATAAAAAAATAAATCTGACCACTGCTCAGTGTAGAGTTTCTATTTATTAGTGGCTCGTTCTAAGGATGCTCTCATCCCTACATCCAATTAGAGCGTGGCTGAGCATCCAGTTGAGCTGAAAATGTATTTGTTGTGGAATTGTTCAGCAGACACAGTTGTCTCCGTGTCTCTCTTCACAGTGGACCTGGAGCAGCGTGAGGCTAACGATCACATTAAGGCAGGGACCATGGGCACAGGGAGTTCTTCCTCGGGGCCAGCAGAGGCATTGCCATCTTTTTTGTTTTTTTTTAAATCTTCCCTAGTCTACCGTCGGATGGGTGATGCAGCTGGGCTTATTTTTAACTTAAGAGGCCTACTTCTAGGCTCTATTACCAAAATTAAAATGATTGGTTCAGTCATGAACATTCAGGAGACAGAAACACACGCTATAGAGCCTTTCAGGGAAAACACAAAAAATTCGAAGCACTGTCCAACATTGCCAGCTGTGCAGTTAGCTTTTTATTCAATTTGTGCTGTGGGCATGAATAGTGCCCGTTGTCTGGGCAGGGAAAGCAGCAGCCGGAGGAGAATCTTATCGGGTCTTGGCAGTTCTTTATTGTATGGCTGCACTTGACACTCAAATTAATGAAACAAAGGTCTGACTTGATGAATCATTGCAAGCAGATTATCTGTGTTTCTCCTATGCTGCTTGGGAGACGCAGCTAGACGGAGCTCCTGCCCTCCTCAGATTGCTCTCCCTCCATCTAGCAAGTTGCCCAAGTGACCGATAAAACACTTCTCGTGTATTCTGCCCTGCCAAACAGAGACATCACATTCATGACTTAGGCTCATGGCGGCATGTTGGACATCTGTTCCGTGGTGTGTCCGACCAGACTCATTAAACTTATGCTTTTTCCCCTCCTGGGACTGCAGTTAGCTGATCACAAAATCACTCACAAAATGAGTAGAGTATATTTAACATTTTAATGCTGAGCTTGATTTGAAGGACTTCAAGGTGTCTGGCTTTCCAGTTTCAGTATTTGATGAGGATGGTGCAAGTCTTGACGGTATTCTAGTTTGGGAGTAAAACGGACAAGGTAGGGCCAGAGGAGGGCAGAAAAGATAATGAATGGCAGTTAATTCAATTTGATGATTGTTTAATGATCAATTAAGCAATTGATCTCTTTAGGAAGCACAGAGGCGAATCAAGCACAGCATTTTTCCTGTAAGGATTCAGTGGTGTGGGGGGGGGGGAGGGGGTGTGTGTGTGGGGTGTGTGTGTGTGTGTGTGTGTGTGTGTGTGTGTGTGTGTGTAAAAGTTAATGAATAGACCATGGAAGAGATGTATAGAGTCAACATATACTTACCAAATATCTGCTTTGTAAGGACCTGCTGTGCTCTGGGCACTGGGTGGTGCCTGGGTCTGCTGGTCTCAGGGAATTAGCAGTCTGAATTCAGGTAAACGGTGCGCACTTTGATGCCACAGAATAGGGAGCCATCAATGTATAGATTTGTTTCTCAGCTTTGCCTTCCTGCTTTCTTAAGATCGGAGGGATGGACAGGCAAGTGGGTCTCTGTGAGTCTGAGGCCAGGGTAGTCTACGTATCGAGCCAAGTCAAGACTACATGGTGAGACTCCATTGTTGTGGAATATTTCCTTGGTACACTGTGAGGATTTGTCATTCGGGTTGGTTTAATTAAAAAACTGACTGGCCAGTAGTTAGACAGGTCAGCCAGACACAGAGGAGGCTGGGAAGAAGAAGGGTGGAGTCTGAGGAGTTGCCAGACACAAAGGAAACAGGACATGTAGGAGCGGTAAAGGCCTCTAGCCTTTGGGCGGCACATAGATGAATATAAATGGGGTAATTGAAGTTATAAGAGCTAGTTAGTAATAAGTCTGTGCTATCAGCCAAGCATTTATAATTAATATTAAGCTGATATGTGGTTATTTTGCGAGTGGTTGCTGGGACACGGAGAAGATCCACGTATAACCTTTCTTAAAAAAAAATACCCAAGAAGTGTGAGATTTTAAGGGTATCCACTTATACTTATATAAACCTTTCAGTTATTAATCTGAATAGCCAGAACAAACATAAAATAGGCAAATTCATGAGTACTAGATTGACTCGGAGACTAGCAGACAGGTATACAAGTCAATGAAGATTTTTGGTTCATCTTGCTTTTGTAGTTCAGTACAGAGTGAGCAGAAGAGTCACAGTTTGACTCTCAAAACCCAGGGAGCTGAGACAGATTTCTCACCATTTAAAATTTTGCTACATTTCTGTCTCTCCTGATATCATATCCAATCAAATTGGTTCCTATTTTTGAAAAAAGAGACTGGAAAATAAATTGAGTGTTGCACAATGTAGTTTGTGTGATAAAAATAAGCCAAGAATTTATGAAACAAGGCAAGTCCCTGGTGATGAGAGAGAGGTGGAATCTGCACGGGGACTTAAAGAACAAAGGAGCATAGAGCTATCGGAGCTGGGGGAAGGCCACAGGCAGAGTGCCTGGGAGCTCTACTGTGGTTCCTAAGTGATTATTCAGAGAAAGGGGTAGCACAATTCTAAGTGGTCTTAAGACTAAAAACCCAGAGTCAGATATAGGAGTTAGTGCTGAAAGATCAGAGAAGCAGAGAAGCCAGTCACTTGTTCTTATCTGTACCGCGAAGGGGCGATCGTGTCCCTTCGAACCCTCAGACTGAATGCCTTGAGCTCCTGTCTCCTCCTGCCTTATATCTCTTTCTCTGCCCAGCCATGTGGCATATGACTCCCAAGTACTGGGATTAAAGGTGTGAGCCACCACCACCTGACTCTGTTTCTCTTTGAGACTGAATCAACCTAGGATAGCCCAGGGTGGCCTTGAACTCACAGAGATCTGCCTGCCTCTGCCTCCTGAGTGCTGGGATTAAAGGTGTGCACCACCACTGCCTGGCCTCTATGGCTAACTAGTGTAGCTAGCTCTGTGCTCTGATCCTCAGGCAAGCTTTATTTGTTAGATCACAAACACAATATCACCACAAAAAGGCTAGTTCTTTCTGTGCATGGTGAGTGTGCACAGTGCACATACAGAAGTCATAGGACAACCTCAAATGTTGATTCTCTGGTATTTTCACCTTTTTCTTTGAGATGACATCTCTCATTGGCCGGGAATTTTGCCATGTAGGCCAGGCTAGCTGGTCCTGGGAACAGCCAAGGATCCAGCTGCCTTGACCTCCAATCTTCCTGTCACTGGGATACAGGTGTGCCCTGCTTTGTGGGGATCTAATTGCAGACCCTCAGACTTGAGAGGCAAGTTCTCAGCTGACTGAGGCATCTGTCCCAGCCCATCATATATTTCTAAGACAGATGAAAACCACGAGTTAACGTAACATACGTTGATATGGAGTTATGGCTGCTTTTTACATTATGGTGCCAAGGAAAAGGAAGACATTTCTGTAAGGTACGAGAAATGGAAACTTTCCAATAATGATAGTAAGTCCTGGAACATGTTTGACATTTATTCATCTGTGCTATACGCTTTACTAACTTTCTTCTGGGCTGTCAGAACTCTGATTCTAGCTCTTAGCATTTACTAGCTCCGAGAACATCTTATTCAGATATACTTGAACTGTGTGTGTGAGTGTATGCGTGTGTGTATGTATGTGAGTGTGTGTGTGTGAATGAGTGTGAATGTGTGTGTGTGTGTGAGAGTTTGTATGTATGAGTTTGTGTCTGAGTGTGTGTGTGAGCTGGTGTATGTGAGTGTGTGAGTTTGTGTCTGAGTGTGTGTAAGAGTTTGTGTCTGAGTGTGTGAGTTTGTGTGTGTGTGTGAGTTTGTACGTGTGTGTGAGTTTGTACATGAGTTTGTGCCTGAGTGTGTGTGTGTGTGTGTGTGTGTGTGTGAGTTATGTGAGTGTGTGAGTTCTGTGGATGGCTGTGTACACATGACACAGGACACACGTGGAGGTCAGAGGACTGCCCTTGGGTACTGATCCTCATGTTTTACCTTGTTTGGTTTCTTGCTCACACTGCTGGACTGACATGGGTACTCCAGGGCATTCTCCTGTCTCCATCTCTGGTTTGCAGGAATGTGGAGGTGACAGGCATGCCTGGCTTGCACATGTGTTCTGCAGATTCTAGTTCAGGTCCTCAAACCTGCACAGAAAGAATTGTACCCAATGGGCCACCCCACCAGCCCCAGGACAAGGCCTTTGAAAAGGACGGGAACAGCACTGATGGGATTTGACGCTGGTGTGAAGGGGGCAGAGTCAGGGAGTGTGTGTTAGATGATGTCATCTAAACATGGGGTGAGATGCCAAGGCACTTACAGTTCAGAAGCTCGGTTGGGCTGAGATGCAAGAGCTGGGCACCTTGAATGTGGGTGGATGTGATCCCCTGGGAACGAGGCAGCACAGAGAAGAACCCACACCTGAGCTCCGAGGGCTTCCTATTTTGTGTGGCAGGAAGAGGACTTGTGAGCTTCCACCACAATACTGTGATTTAGGTGGATGATTATTTTCAATTTGGATAGATTTTCCATGCTAAGACAGTTAGTCATTTATGTTCTCAAAATACTTTTCAAATTCTATTATCATACCAAACGTATTTAATCATATTTATTTCTGTAGTTATTGCCGAGCCTCCCTTCCAAACTATAAATTTCTTTAGAACTGGGACAATGTTTCATCACTATTATATCCACCAACCCTACCACAATACTGAGAGTGGTAATATTAATCACTGACATTTATCCATTTCTTACTTTGTACCAGCATGATTCAGAGAACTTTACATATATTAACTCATAGAGGCTTCTTTTGCTTTTTTTTTTTTCTGCTGTGATCCAAACACCCGACAAGAAGTAACTTAAGAAGGGGAAGGTTCATTTCAGCTTACAGTTTGGAGGATGCAGTCCTTCTCAGCGGGAAAGGCTTGCTGGCAGAGCAGGAAGCTGTCACTGTTACACCCGTGGTCAGGAAGCAGCTATGAACATTGCTCATCCCCTCTCTGCTTTTCACTCCCAGCTCAATAGATGAATGCCTTCCACATTTGGGATTGCCCTTCACTCTTCAGTTAGACTTCTCTGCAAACACCCTGGAGACACTCCCAGAAGTGTGTCCCCAGTGTTGTATTGCTTTCTTGTTTCTTTGTTTGTTGTGACCACAAACCCAACAAGAAGCAGCTTACAGAAGGAAATGTCTATTTCTGTCATAGTTCCAGGAAGATACATTATCTGCAGCTGGGAAGGCATGGCTGTAGGAGCAGGAGTGAGACTCTTGATATAGGATCTGAGATAATACTGATACTCTTACAGCCATAGGATGAGGAAGCAGAGAGTGAACAGGAAGCAAGGCCAGGCTAAAACACCCCTACTGACCCACTTTCTCCAGTGAAGTTCCACCCACTAAAGGTTCATGACCTTCCCAAACAGAGCCAGAGGCCAACAATCCAGTGTTTAAATGGTTACGCCTATGGGGGACGTTTTATCAGAGCACATGAGAATGGATTGTTGATTTTAAAGGTTGTGACTGAAGATTAAGTATCATAAGACCCCCAAACAGCTACTTGAGGGAGGAATTTTCATTGTCTCTGTGTTGCAAACAAATGAACCAAAAGTCAGACTCAGTGCCCTCTCAATAGAGAGCAAAGTGGTGGTTTAGCTTTATAGATAGTGGTTAAACATACTCACTAAAAACAAATGGAATTTTATAAAAGTTCCCACATGCAGGTTCTTGTACTGACCTCTAACTTGGACTAATTTGGGAGAATTTATTCAATATGTAATCTGTAAGATAGGATAACTAAAGGCAATCCTCATTTTTTGATGTACCTATTGATACTTGTATTTTTTGAGATCTATACATACTGGGGTGGTGGATCTGGGGATCAAGTGCTCATCTGGCAAAATTGAGGACCAGAGTTCAGATCCTAGTGCCCACCTGTAATCCCAAATGCAAGGGAGGCAAAGACAGGGAACCCCAGAACTGGCTGGCTAGCCAAGCTAGTTTAAATGCTGAGCTCCAGGCCCAGTGAGAAAAGCTGCCTGAATTTACAGGGCTCAGAATGGTGGAGAACACCTAAGACAACCTCAGGTCTCCATATATGTGTACCGCATGTACGCATGCACTTTTACACATATACACATATTGCACACATCCACAAAGAGGTATACATATACATGTGCAGCACGTGTACACATGCACCTTCACACACATGCACATACCACACACATACACAAAGAGGTATACATATATAGGAGACATGTAATATTCACTGTGTGCTTGGTGAATGCTAACATAATAGTCGAAGTATAGACTGTGCCCATTGCCCCAGAATCACCAGGATGCTACCCAGCCACCATATTGCCCGCCACCCCACAAACGAGCAGGGAAACCCTGTTTTGATTTTAGTAAGTAGAGATTAGCCTCCTCCGCTCTATAGCAGTATAGACAACGCCACAGCATACCTGCGTTTTCATCTGACTTCTTTCGGCTAGGGTCATACTGCATGGTCTCTCCATGCTGAATATATTAAGAGCTTGCTCTTCTTCATTCTTTGGCATTATTATGTAAAAACAGCACCAGTTTTAAAATCTGTTCCCTGTTAGTGTGCCTTTGGACTGTTGCCTGTTGGTTATGAATAAAGCTGTTAAGACTATTCTTGCATAGGTCCTTTTGTGGATTTGTGTTTGCATTTTTCTTGTGTGACTCCCAAGAAGTGCATTTCTTGGGCCACAGGTTAATCTAGAAGGCACCAATGAGCGGTTGTTCAAGGGGATACGAACCCCTTTGTACAAGGAATGGGAGTCTGCATTGTTGCACATTCCAGTCAGGTCCTAGTGCAGCTGGCTTTTAAATGTCGTTTGCCTTCGCAATGACTTCTCTAACTGTTGAGAGGATGTAAAGAGACAATCTTTGCCTGCAATGCCAGATCTTCATGACAGTGAATGCTCTTCTCAGCACAAGAACCCCTGGAACAAGCTGGGGAGGTGTTACTTTCAGGATTGGCAGTGTTTCCATCACTGATGAGTCCAGAGGTGCTGTCAACCTCCTGGTCCTTCACATCTCCACGTGGATCCCTCCACCGGCAGACCTGCCTCCTGATGTGTAGGTGAAGGGAGGGTCTGTGTGGTGGTTTTAATGTATCTGGCCCCATAAGCTCACAGAGAGTGGCACTATTAGGAGACGTTGCTCTGTTGGAGTAGACGTGATTTGTTGGAGGAAGTATGTCACTGTGGGGGTGGACTTTGAGGTTTCCTGTGCTCTAGGTACCAACCAGTGTCATGTTCCCCTTCTGCCTTTGGATCAAGATGTAGCCAGCAGCACGCCTACCCATGCAACTGCCATGCTTCCTTGCCATGACAAGGGAGTGAACCTCTGAAACTGTAAGCGAGCCAACTCAATTAAATGTTTTCTCTATAAGACTTGCTGAGGTCATTGTGTCTCTTCACAACAATAGAAACCCTAACTAAGACAGCTTCTCTTTAAATGCTTCTGTTCCGGGCAGTTGTGGCACACGCCTTTAATCCCAGCACTCGGGAGGTAGAGGCAGGCAGATCTTTGTGAGTCTGGAAATCAGCCTGGTCTATACGCACTATTCCCAGTACAGGCTTCAAAGCTACAGAGAAACCCTATCTCAATAAATAAATGAATGAATGAATGAATGAATGAATAAAAATGCTTATATTTTTGTTTCTTCTTTTAAGACAAAATCTCCATATATAGTCCAGGCTGGCCTTGACCCCGTGATCCCCCTGCCTCAGCCTCCTTAATGCAGGCATTTCAGGCCTGTATCACAGTGCTAGGCTGTCAGGCTCCTCTTGACTGCTTTAATCTTGGAACAGCACAGACCAAGAATGTCCCACTCTCTGACACTTAACTGTCATGCGATGAAGAGAAGCCATTGATGACTATTCTCAATTTTCTCATTTGTAGCAGGTGGATAGCCAAACTGCTCTAGCAGAGTGCCTGCATAGGCAAAATACACTAATTACATAAAGTGTCCATCACTCTTCTGGGTCCACAGATGGATCAATCTACAGACGCGTTTTTCACAGGGGACTGCCTGTGTTGTGGAAAGGGAGGCATAGCCATTCTTCAAATGCTTATTGAGCTTGTAATAAAAATAATAGTTAATACGTATCTCTGCCTGCTGTTGGGCCGTGTGCTCGTGGCAGACGGCGGTTTATTTAATCCTCACAACGACTCTCTGTGGTAAGTGGGAACAACATCTCCGTTTTACCAACAAGGAGACAGAGAAGGAGAGCTATGCAGCCATTTCTCCGAAAACTGGAAAGTGACAAGTGTCCTCCCATCATCTTGGTTCACTGTTGTCAAAATACTCTGTCTCAGGCCAGTTACCTGAGGTGCACAGAGGAGTCAGATCATGCGAACACAGGGGACCGCCACCCAGCATGCGGAGCATAGGTTGAGAAACAGTAGAAGATAAAGAAGGGCCACAGTTGCAAGCACAGGTGCTGGGGAGTGGTCAGACGGGATCTGAGGAGGGGGAATGCTTGGCTGGCTGTCAGGGATTTCCAGAAGCAGAAGGAAACCCTGTCGGTGTTTCTGGGCAGAGGAGGAACACAGATACATCATGGAGCGTAGAACCTCATCTCAGGGGCTGAAAGCAGGCCAGCTTTAGTGAGGTGGGGGGTGTCGCATCCACGAGGGTTCTGTACGGTTGTGCAGCCTTTGCTTTCCCTTGGGATCCACACTGAAGTGGGATCACAGGTATTTCTATACATATATTCTCAACATCCCTGAAAATGACTTGCAAGTAGTTTGCTTTATACACATCAGAAATTGTAAGAGTCACAGTAGCAATAGCCTTCCCGGTGTGCACAGAAGCTGACTCAGTGACTTTGTGGGTGGGAGGTGGAGACAGGAACCGAGAAGGGCACATTTGCTGAGGAAAAGGCGTGGCTAAAAGTTGCCAAAATTCATTCAGGTGAGAGGTAAAGAAACTGACCAGAGAGATGTTTGTCGGAATGGATTTCAAACGTCCTTGGACTGGAGAGAGAACCCAGTGGGCTGTGCAGGTGTGAGGAACTGAGTTCAGATCCCCAGCATCTATGTAAGAAGGCATGGCTGTCACCCCATTGCTGGGAGGAGAGGCAGAGACTAGAGATGCAAGGATCACAGATACCACCAGCCAAGCAAAAACAAACATAAAATAGGAGCTCCAAGTTCAGTGAGAAACCCTGTCTCAGAGAAGTGGATCTTCCCTGCCTGTCTACTGCCCTCAGCAAACACATACTTACTTGGACATACATACATGTGTCAGTCATACAGAAACACACATACACCAAGGCAAGTATTGTCACACCAGCTAGAATGGATCAAACTCTAACTTTTCTAAGTAGACTTGAAAATATGAAGCATTGCTTTTTTTGATATAAGCATCCAAGGCACATTTCAGAATGATATGTGATAATTTAAAAAAAAATGGTTGACAGCTTGTCTCAGCACGAGTCTTCTCAGAAGCACAGCCTGGATAAGGGTCTCTGGGCACATATGTGTTTGGTAGGGGAGTAACCTTGGCAGGAAAGGTGTTGGCAGGGAAGGTGGCCAGTACCCAGTGGTCAAGCACATTCCTGCTGGAAGCAATGAAACTCTACTCGCTAGGGAGATTATGGCAGTAGGTGTAGGCCCTGGGCCTCAGCTACTCCCCCTGGGAGAGGCTGCTCTGGGTGAGGTCACATGGGTGCATGCACAGTCAATAGCACCCACGGCAAGGCAGGCAGGCTGAAGAGCCTGGGGGAAAATTCCTCTTGCAGATATGCAGGTGCTTGGGGCTTGGAGTCTCTGGCTTACACTGAAGTAGTGACATGAAGCATGGGCAGAGTAGTGCATCTGTGCATGGTGATGTCTCCTTGGAGCTTTAGAGCATCAGAGTTCCTCATGTCTTGGAGCCTCCCTCATGGCAGAACTTGCTTCTTGTGACAGAAGGAAAGACGTGAGGCTGGGAAGCTTGCGTTCATATGTTCATACCAACCCTTCTCCTGGTCCTTCCTGCTCATGTGTTTAGGTGTTTTTTTTTTTTTTTTTAAGATGTTTTTATTATGTATACAGTATTGTGTCTGCCTGCATGCCAGAAGAGGGCACCAGATCTCATTATAGATGGTTGTGAGCCACCATGTGGTTACTGGGAACCCAACTCAGGACCTCTGAATGGGCAGGCAGTGCTCTTAACCATCGAGCCATCTCTCCAGCCACTAGATGTCTGTCTTTTGAGCTCCATTGTGAATGGTTGAATTTAGAGGCTTCGTGTTGTTTGCCTTCGCTCTTTACCTTAGCAAATAGAATATATTTCATGTATACACTTGTGGAAGAATTTACAGCTTTAACTTTTAAGATGGGTGTGGGAGAGCCAAGTCATACCCAGCTGCTTGTGACATAACTTGAACTCAACTCTCCTGTCTTCCTCTTGCGGAGTTCTGAACCAAGACACAGCCCAGCAAGGCACCTTGGCTAACCTTTGCTGGAGGTGTCTAAACTTGACATGCGTAGCGCATACGAAGTGCTTGTGAATGCATGGAAAGGACTGGATCTACTTCACCGAGGGAACACTTGTTCTCCACAGCTAGTCTTCAGAATCCCAGGGCCATGGAACACGGTGTAGTTTTAATTCTGATGATTCTACAAGAGTGCTACACCAATAGGAATGGGGGAATGAGAAGAAGGGGAAGAGACATTAGCTAAATTCATGTTAATAGTAAACATATTAACATAAAGGAAAAAGAAAAATTCAGTAGAAGAGTTTTGAGCTTTGAGAATTGATTTCTGTACAAACATACACACATACAAGCACACGTGTTTCAAAATAAAATAAATGTCAGTATCATGACCCCTATAATCAAATACAACTTTTTCATCTAAACATTTTTCAAATTTTAAATCTCTCTCTCTCTCTCTCTCTCTCTCTCTCTCTCTCTGTGCAACAGGCCTTGGGTTCCCTGTGCTCTCACTCTCGCTTAAGGGTAGGGAAGCTGAAATACACACCACAGGTGACTCACACCTACACATTGTTACACATCAAAGAGTCAAATATATGGAGGCCATTTCTTCCCTTTTCTAAGTTATCAAATAGAATTTATGAACCTTCTGATTCATGGGATTGGAATGAAGCCTATAAAATCGAGGCAATAAAACTCCATTCCATAGCTTTGCTCAACTTCTTTCAGGCAAATTTTTGTAACCTAATAATATCTTGCAGTTGTAAAACTTATATCCACTGTGGGCATTTGCTACCGTGGCTGGTGCTGTTTCACGCTTCCGCTAGCTGTGCGCGCCGCCGAGCAGAAGTTCTATTTTGTGTGTGTAAATATGGTGCCGGAATGCATGTGTGTGGTCAGTGAAGAGACCAGTTGGCGAGTGATGAGATTCAATTTGTCAGCTACTTCATACTAACGCTCCCTGAGGTTCTGCTGTGTAAGTAGCAGCAAGCCTTGTGTAACGACATCAGGGTTCGAGTTTCTCAGGAGGTAACAGGACGAGGCAGCTCTGTGGGCTGTAGCACGAAGTGTGGAAGTCTACCTAATAGCAATGTTTGTGCGGTGGCCGCATCTCTAAACAGGAGCAACTGATCCACATGTGAGAATACAGGTTTGGGACTGAGGGATGAAGAGGCCCGTAGACTGGACGTTGGACGTTCAAAGGTAGCTGGTTCCCGGTGCTTAGAAGTTCCAAGAGGAGAGGAACACATTGTGCCACAGGTGACCTTGGAGGATGGTCAGGTGGGACATTGGGAGGGGCGGGTATAGGCCAAGCCTTTCTTTCCTGTGACTTCCTGGGGAACACAAGCAGGCTTGGGATTGGCTAGTTTCAGCGACCAGAGCAGGCACCGTGCTGGTGTCCCTAGTCCTGGGCTGATAGGGCAAGCAGATAATGTTGACAAAGAGGGCGGTCGGAGCTCAGAGGAAAGCTGTAGTCTTAGCTCTCAGAGTGCATGGAGAGGATCAGGAGTGAAAGGACACTCAGGGCTGTGGAGGCAGGTCCTGCGCAAACAAAAACAAAACAGTGCCCGAAACAAAGAGAAATAGCAGCAAATGGACATGAAGAGACATAACAGAAAACGGAGGTTGTTGGTGATGTGTGTGTCCCCACATAGCTGCTCTCTGTCTGGGCAGTGGCCAACTGCAGGCCAGCGGCAAGGCTGGTAATGTGCAAGCATCAAAACAATAAAATAAAAAATATACAGTTTATACAGCTGTGTGGGGCCAGGGCAGCTGGGAGGGAAGAGCCTTGGGGCAGAGACATGTCTCCCCTCGGTGCGTGAGGCCGAGGAAAGACACTGACCAGACTCTTGAGATGTGACCTGTGACCAGGAGGATTAAAGCACCTGGAAGGTGGCAGAGGCCTCCCTGTGGAGCTCACCTGGTTAAGAAGTACAGACTTTGTTTTATGAAGTGGCGGGGGGAGGAGGGTAACAGGGAGTTTTGTTTACTTCTGTTTGGTGAAAAGTCTATGCCCTAAATCTGCGCTACTTAAAGATTAATGGGGTTTCACATTTCGTATTTATAAGATAAACAGGTGGACACGCTTGAGACTTTCAGTGGTTGTGTAAAGTGCCGCGCACCGTGCCCCCGTGTCTGCGTTCGATGCACTTTTACCCAGTTACCGAGCTTCGGGCAAGGGCAGGAGGTTAAAATACACAGACACACACAGACAGAGAGACAATGACACGAGTCATCCTTGAATTTCCCAAGAATGCCCCCTTTATTGTGTTCAGGGACAGATTATATAGAGATAGCCACACCCCAGCCAAACCCACCAGAAACCACTCTCCTGCCATCAGGAACTCCTGAAGGTCTCGTGCTCAGAGCAGCTGTAGGCACTCAGGGGATTACAAGAAATTCAGGATCTGGGGTCTCACTGCTCCCAACAGTAAAGCTTGCTTACTCTCACATTCCGAGGGATTACAGACCTTGGCGCTCTCTTTGCCACCCCAGCAGCTAGCACAGAGGGAAGAGGCAGTTTCCCTAAACCCAGAGCCCCGCATCACACGGAGTGAGTTACATGGCTCCACCCAGGAGATGCCCCAAGGTTTCGTGTCTGCTCTGGAGTCAGATGCTAAGTGCAAACCCTCACCTGGACACTGTGTGACCAGAGATAAGCTGTTTAGTTTCTGTTTCCTCAGATAGAAAATGCAATTAGGGCTCGAAAGAGGGCTTAGGCAATAAGGGGTCATGCATGCATGAGGACCGGGGTATGGATCTCCAGAACGTGCAGGGGCAAAACAAAAACAACACCCACAGCTGGGTGTGGGTGGCACACCTGTGGGTGTGGTGGCACACTGTGTGTGGTGCACACCTGTGAGTGTGGTGGCACACCTGTGTGTGTGTGGTGCACACCTGTGAGTGTGGTGCACATTATAACCCTCTCACTGGCAGGGGGAGTCAGGGATTCTTGGGGCCCTCTGATCAGCTAGTATTGAATTGATAAGCTCTGGATTCCGTAAGAGGCCCCTTCTAAAAAACCAAGGTAGGCAGTAATGAGAGAAGACAGCTGACACTGACCGCCACATGGGTGTCCGTGTGCTTTACACAGCGTTGTGATGGTGTGCACGCTGAGTCTAAGTGACATCACAGCAGAATCAAGGGCAGTGGGGCGAGGCTTAGGGAAAGCGCAGGCATTGCTGCCACCTTAGTGTGGGGGAGCAAAGCCCCTTCTGTAGGGAGGGTTAGAACAGTGGTAGACTAACACCCTCTGACCCTCTGTGTGGGTGTTCCATCCTGTCCATCACTGTATCAGTGACAGATACAGCCTGCTTCCCCCTGCTCATCTGCATGAGTAAGAGGCAGACATTTGGGGACCAGAGAAGAGAATGATGATGTGTTGGGAATGTCTTGAGTGATTGCATCTGATAGATTCTGACAATTTTTTCTCTGTCTTACTTTAGTTTGTTTCATGTGTGTATGTTTGTGTGTAGAGGCCAAAAGACAAACTTGGGTATTCCTCTACCTTGTGTCTTAAATTTTTTTTTAAACAGTGTCTTCTTGTTGACTGAAGTTATTCATTTTATCTTTGTTGACTGACCAGTAAGGCCTGGGAATCTCTCTATGTCTGTCCCTAGTACTGGTATTATTACTATTGTTTTATTATTATTATTATTATTATTATTATTATTATTATTATTATTATAAGTATGTAACCACTTGCCTGGTTTTTTTTAAAATAATGTGGGTTCTGGGGATCAAATTCATATCCTCATGTCTGCAGAGCAGTACCTATGTGGCTGGGGTATCTCTCCCCACCTCTGTTCTTCCTGCCTAATGAAGCTGGGACCTTTGGATTGAAGCTGTCCCTGCCACCCTGCACTCCCAGAGTCTTCTTAGTATTCAGTCATAACAGGAGGGGTTGGTGTTTCAGCTAGGCTGACTCCTCGGTTGTTATACAAGGTAGATTCAGCATAGCGGGGAGGAAGAATGGAGACTGTGTGTGCTGCCTGGATCCTCACTGCTGCATCCCTCTATAGGCAGAGCCACCAACTGCTCAAATGCCTACAGAATGTAGTCTTGCCCTGATGTCTGGGGATCATGTCCAAGCAAGGGAACACTGACATGTACCTCTTACTTATGTTTCCTTATATATGTGCACATACATATGAATACATATGCACATACATGTGTATATACATATTTATACCCATGCACACATGTATATATACACATATACCTGCATATGCCCATACATATGCACACATACTTACACATACACATATGTGCACACATACATACTTGCATATACACACATGTGCATATATACATACACATATAAATAATACATATACACAGATATACAGCATACGTATGTGCCTGTACACACTGTATAACACTACCATAATATAAAAAGTAGAGCCCAAAACTTAAAAAAATATTTTGAGGTTAGTGGATGGTATTTTATTCCTTAATCTTTTAGTCACTTTGAAAAAAGGAAATGCTTTTAATTACTAATTATGTAGAAAATATACCCAATGCAGGTGGGAGAGAAGGCTTGCTTGGCCAGCCTTGCAAGTGTGAGGTCACTGATTGATTCCTAGCATCTGTAAAAAGCCTGGCATGGTGTCACGTGTTTGTAATTCCCATGGTGGTGAGAAGGGAGGAAGCACAAGGCTTCTCTAAACTTGCTGAAAGAGACCCTAACTCAAGCAAAATGGAGACAACTTTTGAGAACCCGTGCTCCAGATTGACCTCCGAGGTCTACACAGCTGGATTCACACGTATGCACACCCATGAACACACGTGAGAACACACCGTCAGTATCTAGTGTGTCCTGTATATACAGAGCCCTGGTATGTCCTGCGCACAGTGCCATGCACTGGTGAAGCCTTCAGGTCTGAGACTGGCCTTCATTCCAGTTAGTCTCACAGCAGGAAGACGTTTTGTCTCCCCGAGCTTCGGGATTGTCTGGCTGGAGCACAGGGATCCATAAAGACTGTGTCATGTGGTTTATGCTTTCTTCGGGGGCTGGGGAGAGGCGCTCGTTTTTGGCTTGCTTCATATAGTTTTATTATTTTACATGGTAGCGGTGTAGAGCTTGCACTAGATATTAGAGCTTACACAATTAGCCTTGGATGTTGTCCATGCTGCTCAAAATACCTTCTCTTTGGTGTTCTATTGCAGAATTATTTAAATAATAATTGTACCCACAGTACAAGTAGAAACTAAACTAAGTAATAATGGCAGAACCATGCCGGGGAGCCCCATGGCGACCCGCTGTAACTACAGTTAACTACATCAGCATCAGGGACTCTCAACCAAGGGACTCCACACGCCTCCGGACAGTAAGTGGGTTTGTAACCGCAGCTGCGTCCTTCCCTACCTGGCCTTGAGACCTTGCAGAGAGCAATGCGCAGAGAGCGATGCCACAGTGGGAACGAAATCTTACTGAAGTGTTTTGCCGGGACCTCGGGAAGGGGTCTCCACTCTTGCTTCTTTGATCTTGTCAGCCATCTTCCCTCTTTTCATAACAAGTCTTTGTTTTGTCCGATGTTAGTCAGAGCCGTAGAGGCTGACAACCTAAGAGCTCTGGGCCCTCCTGAAACATGGGAAGCATAGGTAAAGCGATGCCTCTGGTCATGGCGATGGGATCAGAGGAACACACCATACGAGATTAACCGCGCGTGAATGCGCTTTCACCTTTATTGGGTGGTTCCCAGCAGTTAGACTGCAAATCCCCCTTGTATGGTCTTGTCTGAAAGTCTGTAAGGATCTGAATTGTAGATCGAGCAAACCACCTAGAAATAGCCTCACATGGCGTTAGAAGCATCAGGCTAAGTCGGCGGTTCCCAGAGGTCACGTGGGGAATACACGGACCTGTCAGGGTGCAATTTGTTGCCAATACTAGCGAGACGTCAAGGTTTATAAGCAGGGTGTCGCTTTTATAAACGAGAGCAGAATGAGCAACCCTCCTGCAGACTGTCCTGTCTGCTTGCATTCTGAGCTGCTTTTGTGAAGAGCAATGGAACAGAGGACTAGCAGCTGCCTGACGAGAGGTACACAAAGCTCCCCGGGCCAGGGTGCCCAGGGCATGAGGCCTGGTGCCCATCGGACTGTGGGGACTATGGTGGCGGTGTTTCATAGCTCTAGGGTTCCCAGTCATAGTTCCATCATCCCTGTTTAATTTTCATTTTGGTAAAATTGACATACTATATATATTTAATAGAAATTTACACAAAAGCTAACAGAAAAATTCTAAAAGCCCTTCCAAATTGCATTCATAAAGATTTCCTAGTTGTGAACATTTTACCACATTTATTCCATCTCCTTTCATAATTCATATCTAAAATACGTACCACATACAATATATGATTGCATAGCATTAAATATATGATATACGCACATATAATTACTTCTTTTCACATTTATTTTTAGAGTTATGCCCATGCCCCTGTGTTTGTAGGACAGAGGGCAGTTTGCCGGCCTTGACTCTCTTTATACCATGTGAGTTTCAGGAATCATGTCTCCAGGATTAGCAGCCAGCACCTTTATCTGGTGAGCCATCCTGGTAGTTAAGTTGTTTCTATTCTGGTGAGGCTTGTGTGCTTGAGTCTGGTCACAAGGAAGCTTAAATAAATCCAGATTATGGGTCTGTCTTTCAGTCTCATGTTTTCTCTCCTTTAGCCTGGAACAATTCTTTAGCCCATCTTTTATGACAGCTATAAATGGTTTAAATCTTTCCCTCTTTAGGACATATTTTAATTTTCTAGCTACATTACAAAAAGATTGAGGTGAAATTAATAGGAATGATGTTTAATCCATTACATTTAAATGTGCTGATTTTAACCCACAACTGGTCAATGCAGTGAGAAAGTGACGGGAGGCTTCTAAATGATGTCTGCAGCACAACCCCTAGACCCAGGGCTCAGGCTACATGGAAGTAGAGGAGGCAGAAAGATCGTACGATCCACAGGATCAGGATACCAGCTGCTAGATTTGTGTTTTATGTCAGGGAGCTGCAGCATTAACTCCCAACAATGTGGTTGCCTTAAGTCCTGCGTATGCAATAACGGAACCAGGTGATATGCCCAAGGGGACGGGAACCTCACACAGGGCCACACCCTAGAGGGAGAGCTAAGGGCTCAACCGCTGCTAAGAAAGGGAGATCTCTGTCTTCTCCACATCCAACCTCGGTGTGCACGTGGACACACACACACACACACACACACGGCTATACATGTAACAGTAACCATCAGAGAAGAGGTCATGCATTTGAGAGGAGTGGAGCGGGTACAGAAAGAGTTGAAGGGAGGAAGCAGGAGGAGGTCAAGCCATCTAAATAAAGTGCTCACGTATCAAATTCTCAACAAACACAAACTTCAAATGAAAAAAATGATAATTCCGAAACATAATTAGTACATGAGGGACCTCCATAAAGCTATTAGCAGATTTGTCAGTAGAAAATGTGCAATCGGAGACAGCAAAAGGATACGTTTAAAATGGAGGAATAAAAACAAAGGAGCAATCCCTAAGCAAAATGCACGCTCTGCAAAGCTGTCCTTCCAACAGAAAGGTGAGATAAAGATTCTCCCAGTTACACAAAAGCAGAGGAATGCGCTCAGGAAACATGCCCGATAGGAAAGGTAGTCAGGGCAGCTCACACAGAAACAAAAGCCTGCTAATTAGTAGCAGGGAAATCATTAGACGTATACAGCTTCCTGGTGAGGAGAGCATATGGGTGAATGTTAATACGTTAGCACTGTAAGGGTGGCACATAGACTACTTTGCATTCAGCAAAAGTTTAAAATAACTACAGATAAATATTTTTTTAAATGTATCTGGATTCCAGAGCATGTGAAGTGTGGCACCAGTGTCCTGAAACTGAGAGGAAAACGAGAAGTCACAGAACTTTCCTATGTAATGACGGTTACACTTTAATCAACTTATAATAGAGTAATGTAGCTATGTGGAACTTTAAGAAATCTTCATGGTAGCCATAAGGAAAGAAGCCCTCGTAGGTACAAGAAAGATGAAAGGGAAAAAAGTTACATCATACTACTGTAAAAATAACCAAGTTGAAAAGGGCAGCAGGGGATGATGAAACAGGAGACCCACACATCAGGAATCAGTGGCCAAAGGTTGAGTCAGTTCTTATCTGTCAGTGGTCACTTCATCCAGAGATACAGTTACTGGCTGTTTAAGGAGATAGTAGCATGCTTCCTACCAAGAATGGAGAAGACTATTCCTTACAAGGGGTAACCAAAGGGGCAGAGATAACTATCTTATATCAGGCAGAGTTGAAGTTAAAATCTATCATAAGACATGAAGAGGAAGCTCATCAGAAGTGAAGAGCTAAGTCAACAAGCTGGTTATAAAGACACATGCAGTCCATATCAAAGTATCAATGTGTACAGAAGGAATACAAATCAGAAGGAGAAATGGACAGCAGTGTAGAACGAGGAGGCTCTGGGAAATGAGTAACCATCAGTGGAGCTAACCATCTGGGAACCAGCAGAAATGAATGTCGTCACAGGCCAGGCCGACCTGAGAATTGCACTGACCTATGCTCGCATGCACACAGACCTCATAGACACAGGCATACACATAACGATACATACTTTCTAAAAAGTGAACTAAAAACCCACACAATCTTCCCAGCAGACAGAGAGAAGGGATTTGACAAAGCTGAACATTAACTTATGATTAAAAATGTCTGTAAAATAGGTGTAGGGGCTGGAGAGCTGTCTCAGCGGTTATGGGCACTGGGTCTAGCTCTCAGCACCAGCACGGTGACACAAACATCTGTAACTCTGGCACCAGAGGGTCTGACACCCCCGCTGTGGGGTCTTCAGCCATGGTCTCACCATTCCTCTTTAGCTTCCATTTGGGTCCGTTTGGTATATTTTTTTAACACAGATTTTTACCAAAGCTAACAGAAGAGTGCCAAAAACCCTTCCAAATTCTCTCCAGACAGATTTCCCATCTGTGAACATCTCACATTTATCCAATCTCATTTCCTACATCATATCTAAGATATATACCATATATATGATGTATGATATAAAATATGTAATATACACAAATATAGTTACTTAGGATGTTTTATTATGTGTGCACAAGTTTAGTCTATTATCTATATGCACACTATGATCCATTTCTCTATCCATTTGAGTGTCATGGCTTCACACAGAACTGGCCAATTCCAAGTTTTGTAGCCTTCTGCTGTTTCATATTTTCAGGCCTTCCCTGGTTGCGGCAACCTCCTTATTTCCTGATATTTTAATATATTTACTTGCAGTCACTCTTTGGTCTTCCTACTTGTCACCTGTCTTTGGATCATGGCTGTTGCTGCCTTTTGACCTCCCTGATCCCCACCCCTGCATCTCTATCTTCACAGGGGCCTGCCCTTCTCTTCTATAAAACAGAGTTGACAGAAGTCCACAGTGGGTGGGTTCTTGTATCTTGATGGCATTTGTTTTATACGGCACAGTGGACAAACACTGGCAGTCATTGTCCTTAGCCATGAGAAGCCATCAGGGAATATCAAGTAGGGAAGGTACATAAAGAGTTTCTTACTTCAGGATTATAGTAGACACCGTGTGGAGGAGACAGGGAAGAGAAAGGTTGGGCCTGAGAACATGAGGAGAAGGAAGACCTGTTTTGGAACCCAAAGCACAAAGACAAACCTGCTAGCTAAGTCTGCCTGCACCACAGTCGGCCAGTTGGTGTGGGTTCTAGGAGGTCAGCTTGCTGAAGCGCTCTCCTAGCTGTAGTGACCTGCTGCTAATGGAGAGGGTGCTGTGACGCGTCCTCGCAACTTAGTTTCCATTTAGCTGAGTGTTTCCACTGAGCCCATGTAGACACTGGAAGGCCAGGCTGGGTAGTGTTTCCACTGAACTCATGTAGACACTGGAAGGCTGAACTGGGTGGTCTTTTCACTGAGCCTGTGTAGATGCTGGAAGGCCGGGTTGGGTGGTGGTTTTGTTGTTATTGTCTTTTGACTTAGATTTAAATTACTCTTGAGATCTAAAGCAATTCAGCAACTCATTTCCAAATTCTTACAAATATTGAAGAAAAGGTAGTTAGGCAGCTTTTAAATGCATCCTCTGTGTCAAGCAAGAATATGTCAGTGAATCATCTATAAAATTGTCTAAGACATAAAATCCACCTCCCCTCCATTCTTTCTCCCAGTCTCTCTTTGGGGACTTAACAGGGAAGGAAGATTTCTTACACCGTGCCCTGCTGTCATGACTCTTCCCCCAAGCAGGAGCTTTGAAAGAGGATTGACCCTCCATCATAGGTCATGCTGTGAGATCCAGGTGTCTCCTACTCCCCAACACAAGTGACACTGACTTTGCCCTGTTGATGTGGTCATACCAGCTAGACACAGCAGGGGATTTCACTGAGCCTCACCCTGGGCAAACATAGAGGCTGTGCAGTCACTGCACATAGAAGAAAACCAAGCATCTGTCCTCCATGTTTATCAACATCTTTTGGGCTTCCAAAGGAATGAACTCATCCATACTGCCTTTGACCTTGGATTGATCTCAAGAATGCATAACAGAGAGACGTGGTATATTTTGTGCATGGAAGAGACAGCCAATGGTGTCCTACTCCTAATCCTCTCTTTTCTGTGTTCAGAAGGCCTTCCTCAGTCTTCCCAGCTCTTAGCATGTCATGTGGCTACAGGCAACCATGTGACAGCCAACATCCCCAGGTGCCCTGGCTACCAGCTATGGCCAGATTCTTTCAAAGGAGGAGAGGGGAAGTCTGCAACTTTTTTTAGATTTGCTTGTCGTATGTGTGTTCACTTCCTGCCTTCCCACAGACTCCAGATATCTCAGCTTCTGAGATAACTGTGGTTAGTTATCTGACCAGGGCCTCTCCCTCAGAAACTACGAGCCCTTGTAGCTCAGGAGGCAGAGTTTGCCAGTGTCCTCACAATTCTAGAACACGATGCGATTCGGCAGCGGGGACAACCTAGAGCATATCAGAGTGTCACCAGGCTTCCCGACATTGTTTGTCAAAGACTGAGAGACGGTGATAACCTCATCATAATCTTCACTCACTGTAGCTTTCCTGGCACTTTACTTCAGAGGGTCAGTGATGTCCACTCAGCCAGGGCTGTCCAAACACACAGGCAGTCAAGACAGCGCCATCGTGAAGAACACTCACCGATAAAAAGAGTTCTTTATCTGAACCCATAGTTTAAAGTTCTCCATTAGAAGTCACCCCCTGATTGCTGGAATGTGTTCTGTCCTGGAATGACCTCTCTGGGATCCTGTGACTAGGATTCCATACTTTGACTTTCAGTCACTTGAAAGCTAACAAATGAACTAGCCACTATCTCACAGAGGAGGGCAGGAGGCACGAGGCCTCCTGGTCAGAACGGAAGGACTTCATGATGATAGTGCAGCTACCAGTGGGAGTTTTGTGTTCTCGCCAGCTTGCCAGGCCCACAGAGGAGATGTGAAGGCAGGCAAGGTGACGCTGTACGCATGATGGGCTTTGCATCGCAGATGAGGAAAACCCCTGTCCTTCTAAGGGCAACTTCTCTAAACCTGCCGGACCTCTGCCCTGCGGGGAGACGTTATCTTCTAATGCTATTATCCTGGGTCAGGAAGCAAATGTGTTTTCTGTCAAGAAAGGAAACTCCATTGCTTTCTTCCAAGGCCTTCTTATCTTTTATTTTCTAAGAAGAACAGACTTATTTACCACCCCGTAGGGGCAGCAGGCTGGGCATGGTGAGAGTGCCACCTGTCACCCCAAGGCCGCTCGATTAACAAACATCCTTGCAAAGGATGACAGACGACATGAAGAAACGTTACAGAGACCTGTCAATCGACAAAACAGAGGAAGGCTGGAAAGCTTCATAACTTATGGGCGCATGCGAGAAAGCACGTCTCAGGGCACGATCTCCGAGGCTTGCTTCTCAGACTGGCTCCCTAGTTGACAAAGGCAGGTGCAAGAGGCTGGTCCCAGAATCTCACCAACGCGAAGGGTCTGGAGAGACACCGAGTAGAGATCCTGGCTGGGAGTAAAGTGGGGAGTCTCCCCACAGACTACTTGTCAGATCCCACTGACCATGATACCACTTACTATTTTTTTCCATGCCAATTACTTCATTTTGTCTTCCTTGAAGATTTGGCTAGGAAGATGGAAATGAAGTTGTTTGAATGGATGGAGCAGAGGGATGCCGTCTTTTTAAATGCAGCATGCTTGCGTCTGAGGTCAAATGGAACATTTTCTCTCATGTGTGGAGTGTAGATTTAAATTTATATGTGTGTGTGAACGGAGACTGCACGTTCATTTCCCGGCTGCCCAGACCCAAATAATCATACAGAGACTATATTAATTACAACCATGTTTGGCCAACAGCTTAGAGGTCTTTCTAGCTAGCTCTTATATCTTAAATTAACCTATTTATATTAATCTGTGCATACTGGTGTGTTCCAACATCCTTCTTGGGCAGCTGCATGGTGTCTTCCTGACTCTGCCTTCTTTCTTTCTCTGTCTCTGTTTGGATTTTTCACCTTGTTATATTCTGCTCTGCCATAGGTCAAAGCAGCTTCTTTATTAATCAATGGTAATAAAACATAGTCACAGCATACAGAGGGGAACCCTACATCATATGTGTGCATATATACATATCTATCTATCTATCTATCTACCTACCTACCTACCTACCTACCTACCTATCTGGAAAGAGAGAAACAGACAGACATGAAAGTACTGGGGGCTATAGGGAACCCCATGGGACTATGGGAGGAAGGGAGGCAAAAGCAGGCAGTGGAGGGTAAACATGAGCAAAGTATACATACAATCTACACGTGTCATCACACAGTCAAGAGAGACGGGAGTTTTCCAATCCCCTCTTAAGATGTCCACTGGACGCCTATGGTATTGTCACCAAATGTGTAGATTTCCAGCTCACCAACTTCATTTAGCAATTTCCCTATAAGTTTACTATGCTACGAGGCCAAAATCATTATGGTGTTTTGAGTTTTTAAAAACTATTAGTTGGTGTTAGTTCACCATTCCTGCTGCAAATAGATGTTAGTCAAGGAGAGAGCATGCGGTTCAGTGGGTTATTGCTTCCACTTACTAGCCTTTCCCATTATAGAACTATGATTCTCTGCCCTTCTGTAGCCGGGCTGGGCCAAGTGAGCTGCTCTGAGCAGTGAAATGGAGACAAGTAGTGTGTGCTCCACATTGTCACAAGTTCCAGCAGCTTTCTCAACTCCCTCAACAGAACGGCTGCAACCAGGCGGGGGGTGCTTCTCCCCCCCTGAAATCTGGAATGGAGACAGGGCACACCAGTGAGATGCAGCCACATCCAACAGAAGAGAAATACATCTAACATATGTGTAGATATGAACATGTATGTGCACACACATATTGATGCGTGTATGTGCATGGCATGAACGACGTAACCTGTGACTGTTGCGCTCCACGAACATTTCGTGTCCGCAGCATAACTTCGCGAAACCTTGGTGTCGGCGCAGACCTCTCTGAACACCAGTGTCAGTGGCTCGGCCACAGTTTAATGCCCTTGCTTGGGTGTTGAGCACTGAAATCCACTCCTTCATGACAACCCCGCCCCTTTCGGGCTCTGTTCCTCAGTTGTTGTGGGCAGCTACGGCCTTGAACTCACCCAAGGGGCTTCTGCTCCTGCTGCCTTCGACCAGGTCCGCAGATGGGTCCTTGTGAAGGTCTGGGATGCTGTTCTGTATGTTCTTACACTTTACATCACCATCTGCTTATCCTGCTCCCCAGCTTCACAGGAGGCATATTTGCATCATCTACTTGTCATCGTTTGGGAAGGGCTTGGGTGGGTTTATAACACTCTTAATAATTAGAGGAGGATGCTAGTTGCTCTAAAATAGATTCAATTTCGTTTTCCAAATAGCGATGTTCTTTTGAACTTGAGCTGGATACTATGCTGTGATGTGGCCTTATGAAGTGGCTATTGGAGCCTCTGTCCTCCTGGAGTGTGGGGGAAGGCATAGATTGGGGATTTTACCATTTACTCCTAGACCTCACCTGGCATTTTGAAATCATCTAAAACAGCGTGCTTGTTTCTCTCTTATCTGAAGATGGCGGCTAACTGGGCCAAGCACTGAAGCTTGCGAGACCTGGGCACAGATTTGAAGCTTGTGACAAATTTGAGCAGTGCAGATGGTCTTAGTCAGGGTACAGTCGTGTATTCGATCCAGCTCTTCAGAAAAAAAACAAGCAAGAAAACAATCTAAACCCACAAAAAACAAAGCTTCTCCATAAATTTCCAAGCCTCTTGTCACCACAATTGACCAATTGCCTTTCTAACTCCCGGCCCTGAAGGGGTCTAAAATCATTTCTCTGGCATTCTCATTGACTAATTGGACTTTGATTGGTGTCAGCTGCTGCCAACTGTGATAAAACTGTTTGCAGTAAGCCTTGACATTCTGGAGGTGACAGCAGGTCACTCTCCACATAAACAGAAACGCTTTAGGACAGGAGTGTAGAACACATGCAATGTGTAATCTGCCAACCAACAGACCTGAGTGGAGGAGCGGTGTGTCAGGCCCTGTGAGAGCAGGGTAACAACTGTCCCCCTTCCCCACTGTCGCTGGAGAGAGCAAATCAACTTTGAGGAGGTAGTAAGAGAAACAGAGGGAAATGTTGCCCAGCTTTGGAATGGAGGCGCGTGAAGGAAAAGGGCTGTGTGGCTAGAAATTTGACAAAGTCAGTAGTTACTAGCACGCTCAGTGGGACACTCTGTGCAATAGAGGGGTCGGGGGAGTGTGTGTTGGTGAGGTGTTCGGCAAGACAGGGTTCTCTCTCTCTATCTGTGTGTGTATGTGTGTGTGTGTGTGTGTGAGAGAGAGAGAGAGAGAGAGAGAGAGAGAGAGAGAGAGAGAGAGAGAGACAGACAGACAGACACAACACTCACAGAGTATGTGTCAATGAGTCATTCTGTAAGATGGGTTTCTGTGTCATTATGAATATGTGTGTCAGTGGGGTATTCTATTCTGGGTGGCAGGAGTGTGTATGTATGCATTCCTTATTCAGGAACATCTCCAGGAAGGCGGCTAGGATCAAATTTCCCAGGATGAGCTCCAAGAGATTCGAACGTGGAACTCCCTATGCGCACAGTGGTCTTGTCTGTACTCATCTATCCCATCAGCCGGTCTGACTATCTGGGTAAAGAAGATGACCCTCCCTAGGGACTCCCTAAGGCGTTGTAATTAGCTCAGTTGTTAAGTTACGCTGCATGGGCGCTTAGTAGGCCGAGCAGTTATGTGCCAGATGGAAGAGAAAGGCGAGATCCCCACTCATACACTTGCTGCCAACAAAGGACCAGAGTCATCGCACAAAGAAGAAGCGTCTTGAAGGGGACAGCTGGATGTCTTGTCTTACCAAAAAGAGCTATAGTAATTTTAAGCCTTCTCTATTTGTCCTGAGTCTGAAATATTTGACCAGGGACTTATATTCTCAACTGTAGAATCTGCCTGAACTCTTGATACCAAGCAAACACTGTCGCTGTGTGAAGTGACAGAAGAAACCTCACCGGAGATGTCAGAGGAAGCAGTGACTCAAAAGTCCAGGGCAAATCTCCCTTCCAGGGCCTGGGGTGGGGAGAAAAGGCTCTCAGACCGTCTCTTACCTGTCGTGCGTGTAAGAGGAGGGTGTGCACTTAGAGTGCATGTGTGGGCAGTCCTGAAAAGGATCCGAGAGTCAAAAACACTTCTTGGATGTGATAAATCTTAATTCTGAATAAATTCCGCACTGGAGGACACAGACAGCAAATGGAACATGAGGAAGGACATGGATGAGAAAGAAGCCTAGAGACACAGAGGGATCAGGGAGGCCTGGGTGCAGCTTTGAGATCTCAGGCGCCATGACTGAGACGCTTTCAGAAGACATAGAGACACAACTATCGAGAAGTAATAGTGTGTGCCAGGGAAATACATGTAAGGTAGAGTTGCTAAATTTTAGAGATTTCTCAGACCTATACATTATGCAGTTCCATGGAAACAAATAGATTCATTAGGAAGGAAAAGCAATGTGGTTGGTATCAGAGCTCTCGCTTTGAAATAATGGGGAAGGGCCAGCAGCATGGCTCAGGGGCTAAGGGCACCTGAGGCCAAGCCTGACAACCTGAGTTCAATCCCTGGGACCTGCACAGAAGGAAAGAACTGATTTCCTCTAAGCTGTCCTCTGGCTTTAACATGCTTGCTGTGGCTTGCACATGTGCGCGCTCTCTCTCTCTCTCTCTCTCTCTCTCTCTGTCTCTAAGTTTCTCTCTGTCTCTGTGTGTATGTCTTTCTGTCTCTGTCTCTGTCTCTGTCTCTGTCTCTCTCTCTCTCTCTCTCTCTCTCTCTCTCTCACACACACACACACACACACACACACAAATGTAAGCAACAGGAGCACTGTCTACATGGTTTTGAGAGGCAAGCCATCATATTCCCAGAATTCTCATTGCGCCCACACATGTGTTCATCTGGAGGGTGGAGGGAGACAATCCCAGTGTACAGGCTTCAGAAGCCGTGGTGTTCGTATGGCCCTTCCTGGAAAAAAAAAATTGCTTGACTAAGTGCTTCAGTGAGCCAAGAAATTAATCATAATAAAGAATTTAGAAGTCAGGATGGTTTATCAGAGAAAACACCCTGAAAGATGCAACCAGTGAAACTGCATTAAATTTAGATTACTGTTGGTAACAGAGTTAGAAAACACACGGCAAATGTCAAAACATGAAGGGAGGGGGCACGATTCAGATCACAATGAAAGGAAGTGAAGTCCTAGATCGCGTAAACACAAACTCAATGGCTGAGGTTTGCACGTCACAAAGATGTTTCTGTTCCCACGTCTGTGTCTGAAAAGGCTTTACAGGTGAATAGTAGCATCAGATGTTCAAACTGTGCTTGGTTTGGGCAAATGAAATTCTTCCCTCTTTCCCTGTACACAGCCATATTCTCAGATATAGAAATAATAGCCTTGGCAGGAAGGGAGACAGAGAGCAGAATACCCCAGGCTAGCCCCTAGGTATCCCCTTCATCCACAGGACAACTCTGAGGCTTATTACGCAATCCTGGACCTCACAGAACAAACTTGAGAGTGGTGCCTTAGCAGGAATAAAACCCCTGTCACATTAGGCTGCAACTCTGGCATCTGGGTTAGTGCCCCTGTACCCTGGCATGCTGGGAGCTATTGAGCCTTAGCAGAGGACTGGCTGCTGGAGTCCAGAGTCTCTGGCTTGGGGCTGGGTTAGACAGGAGTTCTTGAGGATGGGATGGTTATGTAAGTTGGTTTGTGGTTCCTATTGGCTGATACTATATCTTCCTTTGTTTCTCTTCTGTTTCTCTGTGTTACATAGAATACAGGCCAGGAAGCCCACTTATTATCTGGACTCCCATGTCTTCAGTGATTGTTGATAAAGTGTGTGTGTGTATGTGTGTATCTCTGTGTGTGCACGTGTGTATCTCTGTGTGTGCACGTGTGTGTGTCTGGCACTAGACCTAGTTGGTGATGTCACTGGGACTTCCAGATGATCGCAGCTCTTGGTGATCAGTGCAATCTGAATTCACATATATATCAAACCCCTGCCCAATTCTGGCAGAATGCCTTTGTAGTGGCAATTGAGCTAGCTTCAGGATGGATTTTCTCTGAGAATATGCTCATCCTGAAAATGAGGGCCTCAGCATTATTTTTAACTACATGATACAAGAGTATTTCAATGGATTGAAAAATCCATTCATATGATCACAAGAAATTTTAGCATTATATTCGTAGATAAAAGGAAGATCTGTTAGCTTCTTTAAATATAATTTGAACGTGTACAGTTTTTGAATTATTAGGAGAATATTTCATGTATTTTATCATCTACCTGTGCAAACAAAATTTCTCATAGTGGTTCCTACAAAGACTCTGCAAGGATCGTTATAGAAATTCTTCATCAGGAATTTTGTATAGTTATTTCACACATAAAACCTAATATAAATAAAAGCTAGAGCTCTGGAAGCAGACTTAAGACTTTCATTAAACACCCTGAGGATGTTTAATTGGAAACTCTGCCTTAATTCAATATTATGTCCCTCAAATTTACTTTCTTACTATTTTACATTTTCAATTGTGATTTTGTAATACAATGAACTGTTTTTAGTACAAATCTCTGAGAGTGCCCTCATGTTACCGCCACTCATGGGGTGGGGTGGGAAGACATGACCCACGTACTAGTTTGTGTGAGCTTGTGCTACCAAGTGAAAACCAATAGGAAGCATGGTGCTGGGAACATAAGTATCGCGAGAGTCTTGTCCATTACAAAATTGCAGAAAAGCAAAGGACGCTCATCTGGACATGGCCCATTCTAGAGCAAGTGAGAAAGAGACGCAACAATCTGTACATCTTTCAGCTAGTGCAGGACAACCATGTGAATCTACACAGTGTGTGTGGCTGTGTCCCTAGTACACAGTGACTCCTCATGTCTGGCTCTTGTCCCCCTCCGGCCCCAGAAAGCAGCTTCGTTTGGAGAGGGCTGTTTCTAGATCAACACCTGTATGCCCTGTGCTGTAGGTGTTTGGATTACGGGTGGGGTTTTGATGGATTTTTGATTCCTTTCCAGTGAGTTTTGAGATCATAGCCAAGTGTTTACAGGGCCAGTGTGGCCAGTCTGGTTGTTTGGAAGAGAGGAGATTTAAAGTCACAAGGTGGTGGTACCCATTTCCTGTCATGAGATGAGGAGACATAGGGGAAGGGTTCAGTGAACGTGTTTTCTAATGTTCTCGGGTGTTCTCGTTGGTTTCTAAGACAAGTGCATTTCTCTGGTGGAGTTCAGGAGACAGCCACTGTCTTTATGACAAATGTCCTTTTGCTTTAGTCACTCCAGTAAGGCTCCCTTTGCTTACATTCAATGAATTCATTATCTGTATACTAATTTTTAGTGACTGATGAAAGGGCACCCTCATTAAAATATTAGCGAAGCATAGCTTTGGATCACAGGATGGTGAATTTTGTTGTTTTTATTTTTGTTTTTAGCAAAACTTTTCCAAGAAACATGTACTGTTCTGATTAGAAACAAAAAAGACTAAAGTATTTCCTTGTGGAATTAAAATGTGGGCAATAACACTTAAACTGAATGTTTCTAGATGCTTGATTTAGAGACTGTCCTGGTTAGGTTGGTTGGTTGGTTGGTTGGGTTTTTTTTTTTGCCAGCTTGACACAAGTTCACATTACCTGGGAAAAGAAACCTCAGTTGAGAAAGTGCTTCCATCAGATAGCCCGTAGGCAAGTCTGGACTTTCTTGTCTTGATTAATCTTGAGGGCTCAGCTCTTGGGGGGAGGGGTGCGTGCACAATCCCTGGGTGGCATAAAAAGAGCTAGCTGAGAGAGCTATGGTGAGGAAGCCACCAGACAATGTCTCTCTAGGGTCTTCACTTTAGATCCTGTCTCCTGGCCCCTGCCTTGAACTCCTGACTTCCCTTCCCGGTGGACGACTGTAAGATAACCCTTTCCTCCCCATGCTGCTCTCAGTCGCAGTGCTCATCACAGCACTAGGAGCACCAAGGCTGGGTCTCGAGATGCATCCGTTATGATGAGAGACGGCTGTTTGGAGATGGCTGAACCCGTTGCCCCCTGTGTGTAAAGACTGGGGTCCAGTCTGCCACTGTAAAGCCACAAATAAAAGTGAGACAAAGCTAAACAAATAAAAAAAATGACACCAGATAACAGAGGCTCTCTCTCCAGAAGCCGGCCCCCACTCTTTAGGGCACATACGACGTTCCTTTTCTTACTTGTCTCTCTGTGTTTTATGATAAACCATTTCCTATAAAGTCCAACTCTTAACCAACGCGAATGACTCTGAGAAGACTGGTCTTTATGACGAGCCTTCTGTTTTGACTCTGGCGCTAAAATGAAAATGGAGCAATTTACTCTTTAAATAAGCATAGAAGTAATCACACTTTAATTTGCCTTCTGGGGGAGGATTGTGCAGGCTTTTACTGACGTATAAGTCATATTCTATTTAGAGAAATGTTTTATTAAGGAAAAGATATTTGCCTTCAACTTAAAAAATTAAAACAGAATGAGCCATAGGGAGAGTGAACAGAGGGTCACTTGTGACCCCATGGGACCCTAGACTTCTTTTCTAAAGCCTGCGGTGTCAATCCGAAGAGGTTGTGGCCGAGTTTGACTGAAGTTGTTCTCTTGGTGGGTGAAGAAGAGGCAGCCTGTGAGGCTCTGAAGCTGCCTGCTGGTAAAAGGCCCAAAGAAGACAGACTGAAGATGAAGACCACGGAAACACTGTGCAGATGAAGACCACAGAAACACGATGAAGATGAAGACCACGGAAACACCGTGCAGATGAAGACCACAGAAACACCCTGCAGGTGAAGACCACAGAAACACCCTGCAGGTGAAGACCACGGAAACACTGTGCAGGTGAGGAACATGGAAACACTGTGCAGATGAAGACCACGGAAACACCATGCAGATGAAGACCATGGAAACATCATGCAGATGAAGATTGTGGAAACACTGTGCAGATGAAGACCACAGAAACACCGTGAAGATGAGGAGCATTGAAACACTGTGCAGACAGACTCACCAGCCCATATTGCTTCCAAAATGTCAAGAAATTTGGAATCACGCAAAGCCCACGTTTTACTTTCAGATTCTAAAGGGGTGTGAGAACTTTCTCTTAAAGTCAGTGTCTTACCAACAAAAGATACAGATGCTCCACCCATGAATAATTTCGCAGGGATGGCCATGGAATTCAAAAGCACCCATGGTGAAATGTTGATCCTCTGTGAAGATCATGTGGCTTGCGGAGAGTGCGTGGGTTCAGCTGTGGGACTCTCCTGCTCTTATTTAATGTTTTCTTTCAGATGAGAAGTGAAGGGTTTGCATTTCTTGATGCATTTTCACTGGCAAGCCCTGAGCAGAAATCATCGCTGGCATTATTTGCTTAAAGTCACTACAACGAGGGAAATGCATGAAGGTGGCTCTTGTCACCTAGACTTTGTGTGAGAAAGGCGATAAATTAGCTATGGTCAAGGGAGAAATGTTTTGTTAAAACAAAAGGCACAAGGCAGTCCTCAGACATGTGAATTACTCTTTCCGTCCTCTATACTGAACACCAGAGCTTGCTCAGTCTGTCAAGGTCTGCACTAGTTCCAAACTGTGGGCCCACTGTTTCTGGATTCTGAATGTTAACATAGCTACTTTCTAGCTCTAATCAAACATCTTCTGAACCCTGCAGCAATTAATTTCTCAGGCTTCCTCTTCAGGGTGGGTGCAGGCTTTGGATGGATTCTGCTGGCCTGGGTTTTGAAGCCTCACTCCTAAAGGTAAGACTGAAAAGCGACATGATCTCATGGGATTGTGTTTTTACGGCTTTGTAAAATGGCTATTTATACTGTGAGGTAGTTGTGGAGATCAGGTATGCTGACCTGATGCATACAGATGCAGAATATTCCCATCCTTAACTACATTGCATCTAGGAGCTCAGTTTATCTCCAGCCTTACCTGCCTTGAATATCTTCAATTCTAGGGCCTCCTGGCCACTTACTAATAGCCTGTATCCATTGCGTTTGAGCTCCCATTGCTTCCGAACCCGAGTCCATTGCATCTGAGTTCCCATTGCTTCCGAACCCGAGTCCATTGCGTTTGAGCTCCCATTGCTTCCGAACCTGAGTCCATTGCTTTTGAGTTCCCATTGCTTCAGAACCATTTGTGCATTTGCTAGCTGAAGCTTTTCTAGAATGTTCAGGATTCCTTTTCTTCCTTTTGGGAGCCAAATCCTGGGGACTTTGGTGAAGTTAGTAGCTCAGAGATAAGTTTCACCTCTGAGAATGAAATGTCACAGGTTGGGGGCTGGTGGTCCTGTCTTACTTGGTGACTGTGAAGAGGGGCAGGCGCCATGCCTGTACATGGTGAGGTGAGTGATGCTGAGTCTGCCAGACAGTCCTGAAGGTGCTGGAAAAAGGTTAACTCTTAGCAGTGTGTGCAGCTTTTATTCCCAAAGATTAAAGGCGAGTACACAATAGAGAGGATGTTTACTGTTCCACTCATGGGCTGTCTAGAGTTCTGGGTTAAGGAGGTCTCCGAAGCTCCATCTCTGATCAAAGAGAAGAATGACTAGAGAAGGCAGATGAGAACAGATGGTGACAGGCAGCAGCTCATTAGTGGCCGCCTTCCAGGACACTCCTTATCTTCTCCCTCCCCACTTCTGTCCGTCTTTCCTCCCTTTCCTTGAAGTTAGGTAGATCAAAAGATTATTTGGTTCATTTATCACATTCTTCTCAACTCTTCATTGTAGGGAAAAAATCACTCAAGGATTATAAAAAGTTGGAGAAGTAAATAATGAAAACTGTACAGAATTCTTCCAGGATAGTAAGCCCAAAAATCTAAGCCAAAATGTCATTACCAGCTTAGACTTAATGAGCTCATTAAAATCGAGGTAAAAACATGAAGCCTCAAGTATCAGAAGGTAAAGTGTAAGGTGACACTTGTGGTCACCAGGACCAACCTGGACCACAGCAGGGAAAGTCCAGGGAAAAGCTTGCTTCCTGCGGAGTGTGATGGCCGCTCTGGGCCTTCTCAGCAGAACGTCTCAATTGATGGCAGAGGAGCAACTGGGTCTAGGAGAATCCTAAATTAAGAGCTTGTGTGAATTCTAGTTACATGCTAAATTTGGATAATGTGACAAAGATTGCTAATGGGTCACATGTGTCTGTGAATGGACAGGGGGCATAATGATTGTATGGCATAGCGTTTGTGGAGATTCAACATGCTGTGGGTGTTACCCTGATGGTGTTGGCTGCTACAAGCACAGTGCAGAAAAAATGTTACTTATCATGAATCCATGTAACTTTACAGATTCTCTCTGAGTCTCAACTCCATCTCTGTCTTCCTCTCATACTGCAGATACACCAATGGATGCATTACCTTTATGGTTCTCATCCAAGTTTTCAAACCCTTATTGGCTTGGGGAGAATAATAGCACTGCATTCTTTTCCTTGCATAGTCTAATATAAGCATCTGCATAGATCCACATGCCATGCAATGTCCCTCCGAGGAGGGGGAACGAGGGAAACAAATGCCAAGATGCATAAGGGAGGAACTAGGACTTGTTCTCACGTGTGCATGACTGCTGGGTTTTACTGATCCCATCTTGCTGGAAACACATTTCCAAATGAATTCACACCGTGGTCTAGTGTTCTCCATACATAGCAAACCACTATTTCCCAGGTAATCCACGTGTTCTCCTAACTCGGTTGTGTTCACTCTGCTTCTTCTGTTTGAAAAGACTCCTGTGCTTGCTTTGAGAAGAGTTAGCTTAGCTGTAGCCTCCATCATGAACTCTTGTTAGGACCTTTCTGCAAGCAAGCTTCTACATAGATACAGAAGGCATCTTCTTGATAAATAATGGAGGTATGATTTAAAAAGTTTTTATCTTACTGTAGACACAGGACCTGGTTAAAAGTATGGATTGTGGGGCTAGAAGATGGTTCGGTGTTTGAGAGTACATACTGTAATTACAGAGGACCAAAGTTCAGCTCCCAGCACCCGCACTAGGAAGGTCACAATAGATTGTAGCTCATCAGCCCCAAGAGATCTGATGTTGTCTTCTGGCTTCTGTAGGTACCTGGACACACATGTACACAGACGTTTAAATAATAAAAACAAAGATTTAAAAAAGGTATGGCTTAGATTGTTGAACGAGTCTGCAGAGTAGAGTGGCTTCCATTGCTTGATACCTACTGTATACATACATATGGTAAACCCTACTGCATACTCTGGTACTGGCTCTGGCATCGGACACCAGTTTTGCTACTCTGTTGCATGACTTCAGGCAAGTGACTCAATTTTTGAGTTGGAAATTGGAAACAGAAATAGCATCCAAACCAGAGGGTCCTGAGTGTTAAGTGAAGAAGTAGGTAGGAAGATCTGGACAAGCGTGGGTTACGTGGAAGGAAACCATCAAACGTGAGCCCTTAATTGAGTATGTTCTGAGCCCTGGGTTCTTCATATGCATGAGACCCAGCGCTAGTTTTACCCTAGTTCTTTGGTTCACTCTTGGCAGCTAAACACTGCGATTTTATACACTGTAAACTGGGAGGCCATTTGGAATATCAGGAAGTATGGGTGTGGAAATAATATTAGCTGGTTTAGATTAATGCGTGATCTGTTTTCTGGTTTAGATTAATGAGTTATCTGTGTATGTGGCCACTCTGGAGTCCCTACACAGCTCTTACCCAGGTTCACAGTTTTTTCACCCTTGATGGTCATCTCCTCTTATTTCCTGGCAATAGTTGAAACCAATTAAAATGCAGTTAATAAGTGATAACTCCAGAGTAGAGGGATGCCGGCTTGGGGAAGAGGCATTTGGAGACAGGCTCAGCGGGCCTGTCATGTTGGCAGCGTATGCTGGAGGCTGACTTAAATGTCTTTGAAGACAGCTGAGATGCTTGTCTCCGAGTGTCACCAATAGAGCACAGATGCATCGCTGAATAGCATATTGATGTGATGATGTTTGCAGCAAATTTCCCTGTCTAGAGACACAGCCTCGTGTGTGTGTGTGTGTGAGTGTGTGTGTGTCCAACAACCTGTCACCCACCGCAATGGCAAACCTGGATTCTGTATGTTGGAGAAACAAGAAGGTGAGACTAGCCCATGCTTTTCCTCATGAATCTCTACAGAGAGGGTGAAGCACATTGAGGGTAATCAAGGGTTCTGTGAGACCATTTTACACCAGGTCCCCAAGCTAAGTCTCTCATGTGCTTTCGATTTCCAAGTGGAGTCAGAAGAATCCTTTACAAAGCAAAATGGAAACATGTACAAACTGGGGATGCCCATGGCGTGAAGGGAGGCCAGAGGGACAGGACCCATAGGAAGAAACGGCATCCGATTTAGCTGGAGCTGTTCTATCCTCTTGCTTTCTTGGGAGAATTTATGACTGGATTGGGGGCTCTCGTGCACTCGGCGTTTCCTCCTGCTCTCAGCTGTGCCCTGGTGTAGGAAGAGAACCGTGCGGATGCTGGAGTTGAGCCGGAAATGCTCTGCTTTGCTTTCTCATGACAGTCAACAGTTTCTGAAATTCTGGGTACCTGATAGCAGTTTAGAAGGAAAGGGGGACTACACCCTGAGCGCTCAGGTCCCTTCATGTCCAGCCATCTGGGGACTCAGACAATAAAGGCAGCACCTTAGGATACCTGCAAGATAACCCAGGCTTTGTGGATTTACCAGTGTTCTTCTTGCAGTGAAAATGTTAGCCCCTCTTTGAAAGAGAAGTCACAAGATAAATCTTGTTGTTACCTTTAAGACAGAGTCAGTATAAGAGGATGTATAAGATAGGTCATACTATTAGGACATGGCTATAGTTCAAGGGCTGGAATCTGTTTCCTTGGCAATAGTCTCAAGCCTTTCCTATACAATCATTTCCTTAGAGTCTTGAACATCAGACTAAGGGGGGCAAATGTGTTTAGGAAAGAAACTAGAGCTCTGTCTTTCCCGGGCAGCATACACACGGCTGAGAAACAGGGCAAGTTCGGGAGCGGCAGCTGTGCTGAACGTACAGAATGACGTCAGCAGTCCAGCTTCTCAGACTCAGTTGATACTGCTCCTTCTTCATCTCATGTAGCCCAGGCTGGCCTAGAGTTTGCAATCCTTAGTGCTGGGACTGAAGACAAGTACGTCAGCATTGAACTTACCATTGTTCTGTTCAACATGGTGCTGAAGACTCTAGACATTGGTATAAAGTAAGGAAGATCGTTTTCCAGGAATGAAAATAAAAGAGGGTATTCAGAGATGACATTAAACTCATATGGAAATAAGTCCTAATATTGTAGACATTGCTGTCTCTGTCTCTCTCTCTGTCTTTCTGTCTCTGTCTCTCTCTGTCTCTATCTCTCTGTCTCTATCTCTCTGTCTCTGTCTCTCTCTCTGTCTGTCTCTGTCTCGGTCTCTGTCTCTCTCTGTCTCTCTGTCTCTCTGTCACTCTCTCTGTCTCTGTCTCTGTCTCTCTCTCTCTCTCTCTCTCTCTCATACACACACCTGATGAATTTCACTAGATTGTAAGGCATATGGTTAATTTTTTAAAAGTCAGTCTCATCCATACAATGATTACAGGTAGATTCCAAGTGTCAATTTGAAGAAGCTGTGTTCTAATAGGGGACCCACATAAACAGAGACAAGATGCGCTTTCTTCCATGTGGTGACCAGGTCTCCTGTTACTGAGGCGCTATTTGAGGGGCTGTGGATTTTGATGTAAGGTATCCAAAACGTGCAGAGGGGAGGAAAGGACAGGCGGCAGCTAAGATCCTCCCGCAGAACAGGGTGGAAGAGCCCGCTGTTTCTCCTGTTGAGGCTATGACATAGGCAGCTCCGTTAGCCTGAGGTGTAAAGAGATGACGTTACCAGACAGGAGATCAGAAACAGAGCCAGGCATGCAGACGGTAGCCACATGCAGAGCTTGCATCATGCACCAAGGTGGGAGACAGATGCAGTCAATGGTTGGGTCTCCTGCTATTACTTATTTCTCTCTGTGTTTGGTGTCCATTATCACCTCTCTATCTGCCTTCCCTCAAGATCTAATCAGCGTGACTCAGATGGCATTACCCTAGTAGATGTTGGGGTCCCTTGGTTCTTGTCTTCAAAAGAATGAATTCAGTCAAGAGAATTAAGCAAAAGTTATTCAGGAAAGCAGTGGTTATGTTAGCAAAGCCATATGGGTTATCTGCTGCAGGCTGGAATGGCTGTCCCAAGCCTGGGAGCAGCCCAGTGGGTCTGCTTCTGGGTTTTAAAGAAGGTTCATGAATATTTATGACTGGATGTTAGAGTACCCTTTAGGCCTTAAGTGTAGAATGTTTCAGATAAACCCTGTTCCCATCCTTGTCATTGCCAGCAGGAGCAGGGCAGGAAAATAAGCCTACCACCCTGTTACCAGAAGAACAGTCGCACATTAATCTGCCCTATCTGCCCTCCTGTCTGGTCACCTTGGGGATTGTACACTCAGCTGTCAGCCTGTTTAATAACCTTTCTTGGGATTCCCAGTCTCATTGTTTTAACCCTAACATCTATTTTAAATGTGAAGAAGGCATATCTTGATATTTAGGAGGTCATTTGTGGCTGTGCATGTGGAGAATACAAAACTCCGTTGGCTCCGATGTTTGCTAAATGCCCATTGACAGGAGAGCTGATCAATACAACTGCACGCTCACAGCGGTGGAGATGACTGAACGTGGGGAGTTGCTTCCATGGGGACAAGAATCGAAAATGTATCCCGGAGTGGATGAAGCTAATTGTGAAAGAATATGCTTCAATAGAATTCACACGAACGGAGTTGAGCGATGTGTATTTGAAGGTGGCATACAGACAGAACAGAACTATTGATGAGAGCATCATTGTGGAGAGAGGGAAGCAAGCATGGCCAGGGAGGTATATATCAGAAGTATTGCAGAATTAGTAGCTTCCTTCAAAAAAAAAAAAAAAAAAAAAAAAAGCTTACTGTGGGCCCGTGAGTGTTCCTGCCGATATTCTTTTGGACCGTATTCACTAGGCAGGGTGTTCTGAATGTATGAAACATTCCACACACACAAAGATAAATGTTTAGAGGTTTCCAGTTGGCTGCAGACTGCCGTGAGCTGATCTGGGCAGTCCAATTATTTCCCTATTTACAGCGGGATTTATACTTTTAACTTTGGCTCATCCCTGATCAAATTTACCAAACGCAGTCTAGTGATCAGCTTAGTGACTCTGTGTGCTTCCAGCCAATCCCAGCCCCAGCATATGCATAATGCAATCTTAATGACCCAGAACAACACATTTAGTCATCTAACATAGGCCGTTCCCCCATTAGTGCTCTCACTGGAGAGACCCCAGTATGTAATTTCTATTAGTGGTTTTTTAGTATGGATTCCAGCACAGCCTGCTGGGGGCTGTACCAGAACAGATTCGATGAGCCTAACAAATGCAACTCGGTTAGTGTGAAGGCTTTCTCGCTGCTGAAGGCACGATGTGGTAAGGCTTCACTCTGCTTACCTCGCCAGCATTTCATGTGTGGAGCACACACCAGAGAGCTCGGGAGTTTCCCTTACAGGTTACTATGAGGAAGGAGATGGCTGACGGATTGAGAGCTCATGGGAACCGCTCACAAACATCAAATCATCTCATGTGTGTGTTCAAAGTGTTCTTGGTTTTGTTCACCTTCTTGTGCCTCTGAGGGTTTATGCCAGTGTGTGGCATGTATCAGTTAATGACCTTGCCATGGTTTCCCTTCTGTGTTTATAAACTAGAGGAGGATGGGAAGCCTATTTCATGTACACATGTATACATGTATGTATCCTTGGTGTATAATAACGTCCCTAATATGTATTAGACACATGGTATATATTTGGGTTTTGCTGTAGTTGTTTGTTTGAGACAGGTTTTCACTGCATAACTCTGACGAGTCCGGAACTTGCTATATGGACTAGGCTGGCCTGTAACTCAGAGATCTTCTTGCCTCTGCCTCTTGAGTTCTAAAATGAAGGCCATGCACTACCATGCCTTCCACTGGTGTGGTTTTTAATTTGGTTGAAGAGAATTACAGGTTTATGTTCTTTTAAATTTTAGTTTTTTTTTCCATATCCATTTAATTTTTTTAGAAAACTCATTGGAGTCACCTCTGTGGCAAAGAAATGAACACCCGGGTTATTGGTCCTCATTGCAATCTTTTATTGGATGATATTGAAGGCAAAGAGATGTCTAAAGACAAAATGACAGTTTAGCCTAAGGATCTTAATTGGCTGGCTGGTCAGTTCTAGAACTGGACAGTGTTTGTTTGATTCCATGAGACAGAATGACTGAGAATTTTACTGAACTGAACACACAAGCTTGGCCTACTAGGAAGGGGTTGAAGAGCAGAACGGAGAGTGGGCTGGTCGTTTCCCAGTTACTTCATCTATGGCAGGAACAAGGAAAGAGAACAGCAGGAAGATGGCTGATGGGTGAAGCTTTGGGGGGACTAACGCAGAGGGAACTCTCATTAGTAGCTTTTCTGGAAGCTGCAACAAATGCTGAAAGAAGCACTCTAAGGGAGAATGTGTTTGGCTCAGAGTCTCAGAGGGCACAGTACATGGGGTCTCAGCCCTGTGTAAGGTATTTGGTGGAACACCACAGCAGTGAGATCATGAGGCATCCAAACAGTAAGGTGACAGGGATATAATAATAATGATAATGAAAATGATAATAATAATAATAATAATAATAATAATAATACTATAAGCCCAAATTCCTACCACCTTTGACCTATGTCTGGTATAGGAGGTCCTTCTATCTTTGTGTTGCTTTCATTGGTTAATAAAGAAACTACTTTGTGCCTGTTGATAGGGTAGAACTTTGGTAGGCAGAGAAGACAAAATTGAACTCTGGGAGGAAGAAAGCAGAGTGTGTGTGAGAGAGAGATGCCATGGATCCACCAGAGACAGACACTGGGAATTATACCTGGTAAGCCACTGCCATGTGGTGATATACAGATTAACAGAAATTAAGATGTAAGAATTAGCCAATAAGAAACTAGAGCTAATGGGCCAAGCGGTGATTTAGTTAATACAGTTTTTGTGTGGTCATTTTGGGGCTAAGCTAGCCGTGCTGCCAGGACAAACAAGCGGGCCTTCTCCTACACACTTCCTTTAGCTGGGCCCCGCCTCCTAAGGTTTCTAGAACTCTCTCCAAATAGTGCTGTCAGCTAAAGCATTAAGAGGTGAAGTCTGTGGAGGACATTTCATCTTCAAACATGACTTAGCATTACCATCTTTGATCACCCAAACTGGTTGGTTTGGGAAATTTGGCTATTTCCCATCTCCATTTTCTCAAAACCAGGTAGTAACTTAGTTTTGTGTTAGGGGCATAGAACTTGAGTACATGAGAACTTATTTTTATACCTTGACCCTGTCCTGTGGAGCCTAATGCAGGAACTTAGTCCAAAATGACAATCTGTAATAATTTCTCCCCGAGGGAAATTAGAAAAATCTAGCCTTGATTAGGCAGTGTGTAATTCTGGTAAAAAAAATTTCTTTTCCTCTTCATGGCCAACTGGCCAACTCTTCTTTCCCCAAATGTAATTAGTTTCTTGAAAAGATCTGTTTTGGAGACAAGTCAAAGAGAACTTGCATTTATTGGGTCTAATCACCAGCTGTAGATGTTGTTATTCTCTGTATCAACAGGAGAAATGATCACTAACATGAGGCCTGGCAGGGTGCAGGGTGGAGAATGGAGAAAATCAATGTGCTGTTGACCCATCCCCCAAGGCTCTACCTTCTAATCTAGACCTGTGACTGATTCGTGGTTATGTAGTCATAGGTGAAATATGTTTATGAATGTCTCTGTTTGACAGACAAATGCAGTGTGATAGGACGTGATTTAAATCAGTGTGAAAGTTTATTGGAATTTTACTGGTTTGCCTACTTAGCAAAAATATATATTTGATTAGAGTGTTCTTAAGGATATGATTATGTGGTTACATATTCTTGCAAGTACTTGGTGTTACATTAATAGAAATGGAATATAATAAGAATCTGGTGTTAATTTTCTCATAACTTTGGCAAAATACCAAAATATCTCTTGCTGTGGAAGCAGGAATGTGAGGCAGCTGGCCATATTATGTCCACAACCAGTAGGCAAAGAGCTAGGAATGGTGGCTGCTTGTTTGGTTTTGGTCCAGAGCCCCAGGCAACGGGATACTACCACTCACATCCAGGGTGTGTCTCTTAGGTGATGCTGAATCTAGTCAGGCTGCCAATGAATGTAACCATTGGAGATAAGTTTGCTGAAATTTGTGTAGATGCTGGGCAGACATTAGAGTACTATCAAAACCGAGAGAGAGAGATTTTGTGAAATTCGTGTAGATACCAAGCAGGCGTTAGAGTACTATCATCAAAGTGGAGAGGGGGATTGTGAAGTCTGTGCTTTCATGCCCCAGTAAAGATCAAAGCCAAATGGAAACTCATTAAATGGGCTGGGATCTTAGGTAAGGGTGGATCCTGCACACATCACCCGTGCTGGTCTGGGTGCAGATCCTGCCTTGTCTTATGCTAACAGGATGAGCAAAAGCACATTTGAGTGAAGTCCTCAAGGCAGGGAAGAGCCATTCCCAGCCGGCCCTAGAAAAGGCAGGGCTCAATGGGTGAGTAGAGAGGTGGTGAGGTCAGTGGAACGGGGGGCTTTTGTGTCAAATCAAGGGGCTAGGTCAGCTTTCGCTTTCTAAGGCCTGGGATGCAGCCATTACCACTTTACCAGTCACTTTGCCCTCTGGCATGGCCACACCACTCCATATACCAAGTTGTAAAACTCTGTTCTCCTTCCCTGGTCCTGCCATCGTGGAAGCAGGGAGGGGAGGAGTCCAAATGCAGAAAGTGTGAGACTGTGGAGCCCATCCCCGTTCTCTTTAAGTCCAACATTAGCCATAGGACTTAAATCTTGCATTAGTGACTTAGTATTTCTGAGAGTTTTTACTCTATTTCTTCATGAAATCAATGGAAACAGTCCTTTTAGTGTTGTGTGATAATTATTAACTAAGACAGTATGCATGTTCAGTGCCTTGTATGTTGTGGGCATTTCAAATTCTCCTCCACTACGAAATACTAAGTGTGGCTCAAGTCCTATGTTGGAATCTAGAGAGCAAGGGCTAGATAGCCATGTTCTATTGGAGATTTCACTATCTGATTGGAAAGTATAGTGTGACAGTTGTTTTATTAAGAGGAATCAGACTGGCTCATCAGAAACAAACAAACATGGAAGAGGAAGGGCATCGGCAGGCATAATGTGGGGACACAGGATGTGGCTCACCTGGACGTGAACAAAATGGATTATAGACATATGTGAAAATCTAATAAAGCTTGCAATTGTATAGGGTAATATATGCCAAATAAGGTATTCAGTGTACTAATAAGTATATTTATAGCAATAAAATAGTGAAAATATGGGTAGAAAACGCCCGATGCCCTCCAGTGTTCGTATTTGCTTTTTACTTACTACGGGAACCCCAGCTTTGTTGAGAACACTATCCTTTGACTCAATGTTCTGTCAAGTCCATTTTGAGGATAAATATGGCCTTGCAATTAAATTATTATGACATATAGAAAATAAGCTGTAAGTGTAAAATCTGGGATGCTCTCTGCACACAGAGATGAGTTTCTCTGACTTCCTTTGTGGTGCCAAATGTGCAGACATAAAGTTACAGCAGCACAGTTGGTCACCACCAAATCTAGGTCTGTAGCCTGGGAGCCTCTTAATTTTGCATTGTATAAATGAAAACTAAGCACTTTGGGGCTAACCTATTGTTTTTTAGAACACCCTGTAGCTTGTAGAAAAGCTTCATTGAATGAATACAGTGAGATTCAGTCAGGGTCAGCAGGTAGGGGCTGGTGGTCTTCCTCTCAAACAGAAACTTCTTCTGGAAAGTGATGATTCAGCAAACTGAAGCCCAGTGGAGGCCCTGCCACCTAGTGTGTTTGTGTTTGTTCATAGATGGGGCATGCCCCACGTCGACTCTTTTAAAGGAAGGTTTGAAGGCTCTTATACAAGTTGATCTGTCTTTTACAGACAAGAGAGGACGGGAGATGCACATTGAGAGCTGGAAATAGCTGGTCTTGTATGTGCCTGCATGTGTACATGTGTGTGCCTGCAAGTGTACATGTGTATACATGTGTATACGTGTGTGTACCTGTGTGATGTTTTCCAAACATGGTTAAACATTTTCTCTTCCTATTTCCTTTTAATCCTTGACCCCTTTTCTTACATTTGACTGGCTATAATCAGAAGAAAAAAGTGCCATATACAAGAGAGAAAAGGGAGTTCTTTCCTGCCTTTTGGGTTTTGAAAGCACAGACTTGGAGAAGACTCCAGGCTACCATGGTGAGGAGTAAGAAGCATTCTCTCTGAGAGCAAGATATACAGAGATACCAGGATGTGCCCCGAAGAGATGAGCATTGTGCCTGCTCTCTGAGCCTGGCTCTGGCTGGAAAGTCTGGACCCAAGGAATCTCTGAGATCTCCCTGGGGAAAAGACAAGTTCCGGAAGGGAAGGGCAGTTGCAGAGTCTAAACTGACAGGGCCTCAGATACACAGGATCTCCCAGGAAATCTCAGTGCACTTGGGAGTCCAAAATGATTCTGGGTACCCAGAAATGGCCTAGAAATTGCAGAGTAGAAATTCTGGGTAACGCAGAGGTCTGGTGGGAAAAAATGATTGAATAATGGCCAGAAAGGATATTTCCATAGGTGTCAGTATGGACATATAAACCATCTAGACTTGGTGTTTATTGTCTAACACCTTAGTACTGTGTAGGGTGCTCTTGTATGACCTTTGCCTCCGCACAAATAAGTGGGAGTCTCTTGTCATCAATCCTCAGAAAGGGGCAGAGTTCCCCACTGTGAGTCTCAGGAAAGGGCGGAGTCTCCCACTCACTGTCAATCTCAGGAAAGGGTTGAGTTCCACACCCTCAGTCTGGCGAAGCCCAGCTTGGCCCAGGTGTAGCAGAGACAAGCAGATTGCTCTTGCACACCTGGCGTCATGCTCCTGATCGGGCTGTGTGGTTGGTTCCTCCATCCTTCACTCATTAACAACAATTTACTGAGTGCCTGTGAAGTGGCTGGCACTATTCTAGTATAAACAAAGCAGACAAAATTGCTGCCATGGTGCAGCCTATTAATTTAGTATAGTTAGGAAGATAGGAAAATGCAGAAAACATAAACATTATTATGTTATTAGTGTTTGGGCTAGGTAGGCTAATCAAGCAGGACGTGGAATAAATAGCACACCCACACACTAACAGGGAATCTGAGCAGACCCCTTTGCCTTTGTCACTAATTGTATGTCTCCTGTTAGTTTTGGGCAATAGGGGGGTGGTATGTGTCACTGATCATGTTCAAGGCACAACAGCTGGAAGAGGTGAAGCAATAAGTTGTGCTTCCCTTCTTGCAAAGATCAAGGCCAGCGCTGAAGCCGAGTGCTAGCTCTCCCCTGAGCTAGCCCCGTACTCATCTCTTTAGCCCCCCCCCCCAGTCTCCTCACATGAGATGGGGCTGTACCAGTGTGGCCATGGAGCACACTGTCATCATAGGTCGTATGACTGAACCCATTGTAGTCCTGGAGAACTCTAATCCCTTGCGAGGCTAACTGGACCAAGGACATCCCAGGATTCAGACACAGAGTTGTGATTCTAAGGTCACACTTCGCACTTGGGGTCAAGCTTCTGGCAGTGTTCATGGCCTCACCCTTGGACTTTTCTCTTGCTTTGCAGACTAGGGTCTCTGAGAGCAGGGATAGACCTGCACAATTCTCAATTTAGGGAACTCTCTGCTCTGTTGACGGATCAGTCTCTAAGTCACAGCCCCACCCTTGAGGGTGGAGAGGAGTGGAAGGAGGAAACATCACAGAACCACATCTTTCACAAATCCGGTCTCTCTGTGGCAAGCTTCTGTGGATTCTGTTGACTATCGCCAGCTTAGTGCCAGAAACAGGCAGAGGTCTTCAACCAGTGGGCTAGAGAATTAGAAGAGATCTTGATTAACTAGCCAACCACTTTCATAATCCACGAACTTCCTCAGTCAGCTTCTGACATAGTGTCTTCCCTATTCCCCTCCATCATCCCTCGCTTTAGTAAAAAAAAAAAAAAAAAAATCCTAAACTGATTAAACAAGATTTTTTTTTCTAGAGGTGAGCAAAGGATGTCCCAGTGATTGCTGTCAACTGTCATCTTGATAGCATATAGAAGTCAGAAGGGAGATGGGCTTCTGGCCGTACCTACCAGGATGCAGGGGTATCTTGAGTATGGTAATTGACGTGGGAAGGCCCACTTTACCTATGGTTGGAACCTGGGATGTCTACCTGGAGGACGTTTGCTGAGCTTGCTTGCTTGTATGCATCGCTCTCCCCTTCTGATTGTGGCTGTGACATGCTATCAGGACCAGCTTCTCATTGCCTACTGCCTGGACTACCCTACCGTGGTGGCGAGGGACTTGAATTGGGAGCTAAACTCAACTCTGCCTTAAGCAGATTCTTATTGGGTATTTTATGACAGCAGTGGAAAAAGAAACCAAGATAGGTGGTGGCCAAATCCTAGGGAAGAGAAGCCTGGCGTTGTTTGAAAAGGATGAGGAAGAGAACACTGAAGAGTATCTGTCTAAATTCCAATGAGCCCACTGATTATGGCAGAAAAAGAAAAAACAGAGTTGAAGATAAACACAGTGAAAGCCACAGGCTTCAATTTCATAGCCTTCCTCCATATAGGCCATAACAATTTGGCAAAGTTATCGCCCAATTTACTCAGAGAATAAGCATTAATGAAATCATTCAACCTGAACGATGTGCTGTTTTATGGCCAGTACACATGGCTTACCTGTATGAATTCACTGTGCTTATTTAATGCCCCTTTAACATGAAATATGATGGTACCTCGACATTAACGGCATCTCCTGATGCCGAGAAAATGTCCCCGTGGATTGAATGGCACTTGTTCTGTAGATGGAGATTGAAAAGTTTATCTCGAGAGCCTGGCGATGGGGATGGTGTCCCAAAGGTGAGCACCCCAGCACACGCTACTCCAGGTGTCTTGACTTTACAGGCTCCCAGGCCTAGGCTGTCCAGCTTCAGAAAGCCTTTGTTGGCCACCATGAAGCTCCCAGAAAGGAAACCACTACCTAGTCACAGTCTGTTTGCGAGTCACTTCCATGGATGCGCACTTTCTATTGGGTGGCCTAGTTTGCTCTTTCATTCACTATCTTGCAACTGCACCTCTTTGTGTCTGAAAAAGGCTACTACCAGGAGACGTGGTCGATTACAGGAGCACTCCAGGTATAAAATGATTCAGAGGTCCCTTAGAGGTCCTGAGTGTGATAGGGAGCATGTTCTGTCAATACTTCAGGAAATACGGGGCAAATGGTACCGGTATTGATCTTTCCTGGGCCTCAGACTCTCTGTCTGTAAACACCTGCTGGCCTAATAGCTCCTAAATCCGTAATGTCTGCACTGCTTTGGGAACAGATTCATAGGAACCTCTTCCCATCATGCAGATGACATCTACCCACTGTTTTCTGTATAAGGGGATGTGTGCTGGCTACGGTGCTGGATTGGCCTGAGCTGGCCTCAGCTTTACTTAGTGACACAGAGGACATGGGAACACTGATATCAACTTAGTTTCTCATGAATCCTAAATGTCTCACGAGCCACTGTGATTTTATGTGTATACTATATGTAACTGCTTCAGCCAGGTCAGTTTTTAAGAAGACTTAAGATTATTTGCCTGCATGCATGAATGCACGCCATGTGTGTGCTATACCTCAAGGACCAGAAGAAGGTATCATTTTCTGGAATTGGAGTTACAGACAATTATGATCCACCCATATGGGTGTTGGTAACTGAAGCAAGGTCCTCTGCAAGAACAGCAAGTGCTCCTAACCACTGAGCCCATCTCTTCAGCCCCTGACCATGGTGTGTGTGTGTGTGTGTGTGTGTGTGTGTGTGTGTGTGTTTCTATTGAAACCAGGGCTTCTACCTTCTACGTAGGAATTCTAGCCCAGAGCAGTATCCTGGTCCTTTCTTTCTGTTTTCTTCTGAAGCAGTTTCACTAAACTGCTCAGACAGACTTGGATGTGTTATCCTGCTGACTTAGTCTCTCAGTTAGCTGGGGTTACGAGCCTGTCTCATCAGGCCTGGCCAGGAAAAGAGTTAACCTGTGAGGCTCTTATGCATATGGAACACTGGACAAACTAATGGTTTTTTAAATGGTAACCATAGCCTCCTGAGAGGCCCTAAATGCATTCTCAGGAGGTTGCCAAGTTTGCGACTTTGAGAAACACTGGTGCACAGAAAACAAACCAAACAGCAGGAAAGAGCAGCGCTCCAAAGTGCACTTCTCTGGCATATTGAATCCTTGAGGTAACAGCCCTTGGAAAACAAAATGCAAGAAGATGTTCCCAAAGTGTCACATCATCCTCTGAAAGTTGGAGACCTTCATCTGGGGACATTCCCACTTTCTCCTTCTGTTCCCTTTCCAGGCTCATTCATGGGATTTATCCAGGGTAAGGAAGTCAGCCAATCCATGTAGGTATGCCAGCCTCCAGTGGGCAGAGCAAAGGATGGAAGAGCCTGAAGAAGGCTCTGAGAATGGCAGGAGGAAGGCATCCTGTAAGAAGGTTAGATTTTTAAAAATTATTTCTGCTTTGAAAATTCTGTATATTTATGCAATGTGTTTTGATCATATTCCTCCATCCTTGCTATGCTCCAGCTCTCCCTTGTGCCCCATCATATTTCTTCAATTTCTATCTTGTTATCTCCTGAGTCTACTCAGTGCTGCCCATATGTGCATGGGGATGGGACTATTCTTCCTAGCATGGGTAACCTGCTGGTTGCCGTGGCCCCAAAGGAGAGTGTCTCTCTCCCTCAGTAACCATGCACTGTGTGCAGCTCTTCTCCCAAGAGTGGGCCTACATTGTGGTCAGAATTTTGACTGGCCAGATTTTGTGCAGGTCTCTACAGATGCTGTGACAGATGTGTGCAGCAGGCAAACAGCCATGCCACACCCAGAATTCAGCATTTTGCAGCACCACCACCCCCCCGAATCCATCAGCTCTTAAATTCTTTCTGCACACTGTTTTATGTTGTTTCCTGTGACCTGGTGGGGCAAGGTTAATACAGACACTGAAGCCATAGCTGAGTTATCATGGTTACTTACACTTGGCAGTATTAACTATTCCTCACTGAGAACAGAGGCTTCTCTGACCAAAGATAAGAGCAACATAAATCTATGAATATGACGTAAACATTTAGAAGGCAATGTGGTAGCATGACTCTTGACAGTAACAGCAGTGGTTTGTCTAGGGCCTAAGGTCTCCCATAAAGTCTTCACAAATGAAGTCTGTCTAAGAGCGTGACTCACATCTTTAGATCCAGCAGTACCAAAGGCAGGATTTGCTTCATCGACTCTCTCATAATGTGGCTCTGCAATCCCTCTCTTCTTATTGCTCCTAAGGGAACATACTGTACCTGTGAGATACTAACACATAAAGATGTGTCTATTCGATTAGCTGGATGCTTATCAATGCTTTAAATGTGAAACTGGAATGTAGGGGAATAGAATAATTTCTCAAAATTTATATTATACCCTAGAAATTGATAGAAGGAGAAGGTATAAAAGTATTTTTAGATTTGAGGGCAAGCAGGAAATAAAATAAAAATCAAAAGTGGATGCCAAGATTTTATTTTCATCTCTGAAGTTATTCATGACATGATTTCAAGACTGTTATCTTGAGTTAATTTTCAAGGTGGTCCTTTGAAGTTCGGGGGCACCACTATTTACTTGTCTTTTCTTTTGCCCCTACTTTTTAGGGGAAGAAAATGAGGCCCAAGTAAATTAGACAGTCTGCTTTGAGGTCACCTTGTGACTGTACAGTGCTGACCCCAGTGTTGGCCCTACAATATCACATGTTGCTTCATACAGACTTAATGTCAGATCCCAGAGGGGGAACCAGACTACTAATGTCTACATCATCCACCTTGTCCTCTGTGAATGGAAACAATGACCATTACAATTGAATTTAAATAATATCATCAATCACCTAGCCAGATAACACACAGCTTTGGGAAACAAAATTAAAATAGTTGAAGCAGTTAAGCATGTATTTTATTTCTCTTTCAAATTTTTTACAGAGCCAGCCTAGAGAGTATTTGCGCACACCTGTTTGTTGTTTGTGAGACTCAGTGCTTAATGTGGTCTTTCATGAAGTAAGCGTTCCTGTCACATTCAGGCTCGGCAGATGGATTGTGCAGAAATGAAATGTCAGGTTTCTTATTCACACACCTCATTTCTTTTTGACCTCAGAGAATTCCCCAAATCTGATGGAATGCCTAGGTGGGGAGATGAGAAGCGTCAGCTGCCGTCAGGCGGTTTTCTTCTTCTTTATGTGTTTTTTTTTTTATGATGTCTATTTGGCAATTACTAAATGGTGGTCTCAGGGACACCCATCTGTCATGCTTAATTAGAGACTATAAATGGGTCTTCAGCAAATATTTCATTAAAACTAGATTTCAAGTAATAGAAAAAAGTATTAGTCTAAGCTCTAATGGCAAGTGCTTTACAAAAATATTACAGAGAAATATGGGGAAATGGATAATATGCTGTATTATTCCGATTTTAATTAGACTCATAGGATGTTAGAATGGGAAGAGCGCTCAAAAAGAAAGCAGCCGGGAGGTAGAGAACTAAATATCCATTTAAATAAATATGCTTCATTTAATACCCACAATATTGGTAGAAAGTTGGAATAATTATTATTTTACATATAAGAAAGTTGGGGTACGGTATATTTTGTCCAGCATCACCGATAGGTATTACAAGAGCAGAATTCCAACCTGGGCTCTTCTGGTTTGTCCAAACTCATACCCGTGGCTCAGTTTCCTTAATAAATAACAGCAGGCATGTAGCTGCTCTTGGCAAAGAGCCTTCACTCCTCACCCCGTGCCACTGGGCAACGGAGAGCAGGGTGACCCTGCTTTTCTTTGTTGTCATTGTGGCTCGGTTTATTTTGCGTATCCTCCACTTGGGCTCAGACTCCTCCTTGGCTCAGCGTTGGCCCCTGACTCACACATGGTACATCTGTCTACCTAGCCTATCTTACCCTGCGTGGAGGCTGAAGGTGCAGGGATGGATGGGTCATCGTCCTACGCTTGTATTCACCTTAAATTGAGAAGATCGGAGCCCGGAGGACTTACCACCCCGTATGAAGACACAGGGGTGGGAAGGTTTTCCTCCTGTAGGGACTAGATTGGTCTTCTCATCTGATGATAGCTTATTGGAACACCTTATAAGATCATAGATGGATCAATGGTGTTTGGGACCATACTTGAACCAAAACTTAGCAACTATGCAAATCTCTTGCCCTCTGCTCCAATTCTTCCTCCATTTTAACCTAAATCTCAAACCAAAGATGAGGAAAAGTTCTCTAGACCCTCTTTGTTCTACTCTTCTTTGTCTCCTGGCCGCCATTACTCATCTCTCTAATTGGAATTGGGAGTGCAACCTAGCTTGAGGCTCTCGGAGCTGGGCTTATGCCCCCAGCTCTGTTCATGAGACTGGCACTGTCTTTATCTCACGGATCGGCACTACTCACGCGCATCCTTTAAACCAGCAGGGCCCTTAGCTCTAAGAATGAGACCTGAGGCCTCAAATGCTTCTCCCCTTTTCTTCTAATAACTCCTCCATATTTTCCGCAGCATCCTACATGTGAACATTCACTAATTTTTAACCATTTGACATGTATGTAGGAGGAAGAGATCATGGGCTACCAATTTCTTTCTGCCGTTTTCGTCCTGATGAGCTTAAATGCAAATAATACCTAGATCCTTACAGCCCTGCCTTCTCAGCATTTCAGACCATGATGTTCACACACGTCCCACATCTGGATGGGTGTCGTTGGCTGTGAGAAGTGGAAGTTTCCTCAGAAGAATGTGTGTCACCCCTCCATTCCTCTGTGAAAATTAAGCCTCAGAGAATTTCAAAGACTTCTGCAAAGCCTGACACTTACAAGTCTAATCTCCAAAAGAGAATGCCACTTCCCCAAGTCAGGTTTCTGTAATCCACTCTGCCCCCAAAATTAGACCAACAAATAATGCCACATCTGGTGAAACAGTAAACATTAAGAAAAATAGAAAGTGGCTCTTCTGGTCCCTTATAGGAAAAAAAAATCAAATGATATTCAGGAAGTAAAATACCAAATGTGCCTCAGATTTTGGAGACGTTGAAGCAATATTTTTAGAGGCCTGAAAAGAGAGGATGGAGAGTAACCCAAGAATTCGTATCTCCTAAGTTATTTATGAGGAAAGACAGAAGGAAGCTATTCTCAAGCATTTGATATGTAATTGGTGAAGAAATCAAGCCAATTATGAGAGTCAAAATAATGAGCTCTGTCTGGCATCTGAAGCGATGGCAAGAGAGAATCAGCAAAGTGGGAGAAGGGGGTGGGAGAGGGGTGGAGCGCAGATCAAAATGTAAATGCTCCACCTGAATGTAAGAAGAATCAGCACCCAGGAAGATGCAGGGGTGAGGAGGTGGAGCTCGGGAGGAGTGAGGGGAGGACTCCTTCCAGCACCATCAATCCAAGGCACAGGTGTATTTGCATTTTGTACAGCTACAAAAATATCAGGGTAACTGAACAGAACGGGTCTGATTGGGGGACTAGAAAGGAACATCTGTAAAACACAGCACACCAAAGTGTGAGGGGGAAGTGTGAAAACTGGATGCCCTTCTGCTCCCATCTGTGTAAAGATGGATGCATATCAATGTGTGTACACTCTCCCAGTGTTGCCTGCTGCTGATGCCATGCAGAGGATGGGATGTGAAGGGGAGACCCAGGGATTCTTTCTCCTGGCATTGTTACATTGGAGAAATCACTTTTATAGCCAATAAAGATAACCCTATAGTTAAACATTAAACAAATACCAAGTGGATCAAAAATAGAGACTACATAAAACTTTAGCAACATACTGTTTAGAAAATATTATTGGGACATAAAATTTATGAGGAGACTGTTAGCTATTGAAATGCTGTACTTCTGAGGCCACAGACAAGAGTCCCATGTTAAGTCACCAAGGTAAGGTACAGCATCTGCCGCTGGACACTGAAGGTCATCAGTCGTCACAGTTCTAAGAATCACAGAGGACCAGAACCTGGTTACTTTGGCTCATCTGGGAAGGGAATGACCTTGGTGACAACTGAACCTCGTGTTATTCCCCCAGGTGTCAGTAGGATCTCCAGCTCTCCCCTGCTTGGGCAGGTAGAGGGGGAGGGCAGGGTAGGAAGAGAGCTCTGTAGGAAGGACGACATTGCACAGGGCCTCTGACCTCTTACCAAGGACATCATGCAGGCTGCCTGCCTTGCTTCGTTTTCATCTGTAGCTAACACTGAATATATTTTAATAAAATTTATTCTTCTGTTATCTTAAATGTTTGAAAAAAGGGTTTTTATAATAGGTAAAACATTTTCGACTGTCCTGAAGCATTGCGTGTGAACATTTGTGAAAGAATTCTAGTCCAGCAACACTCTGTCTGCAAAGCAATACTCATTTTTAAAAGAAAATCACTCTATTTTAATTAACTCACAAATGAAAATATCACACAGTTAATTTAAGGAAGCCATTCCAATGCTTGCCCAGTCCCAAGCTCCTGTGGACATCTGGATATCTGCAATAGCCATCTGAAGCCAGGAAGCTTTGCTTATGCAGTAGAATTAATTTCCACAAAAAGAAGTTTACTTGTTTTATACCATTTTTCCCTTAGATGGTGTGCTGAAAACGGTTCAATAGCAATTCTTCAATTTTATTGTTATGATAGTGATTAACTTAAAGATTATTAGTAAGAAGTGTAGTTGTCCAAACTCCAGGCACCTGTGTGTTTAGCAGGCCTGCTGAAGTGTGTGTGTGTGTGTGTGTGTGTGTGTGTGTGTGTAGTTGTGACAAAAGGTAGCATAAACAATCCTCTTTATTCTCTGTCCTCCTCAGGCTCTTGAGCCTGTAGAATAGCCAAGAAGGCAAGACTTGACACTGGGGTACAGAGCTCAGAAGTCATTCATTGAGAACTCTGTCCAAACCTTTGCTTGGTGTCCAGCCATTACCCCTCAAGTATTCATAGAAACCCTCATCCGCATTACTGTACGGCAGCACCAGCGCTGGGAGAACACACAGTCCAGTGCTTCGGGTGTTTCTGTGGGTGACCTGCATGTTTCCTGGGCTGTTTTCTTGGATCCAACATGCAGGGATGAAACGGCAGGAGGAGAGATCATGTGTGGGAACGCAAGAGACAGAACAACAACCCTGGCAGATTATCTTCAAAGGCCTCAGCCTCCAAACTCTGCTCTCCAGGGATTCTGCCGCCTCTTGTGCTCATGTCTGTCCTTTCTCTCCTCAGCTAAGCCTAAGCCATGTGCCCCTGTCTAGGCTTCACTTCTGTTCTCACCTGGAGTCAGTTCTCTTTAGCATAAATTGGATGCACCAGTAATCTGCCGATTAAGGGACTGGCGTGCAATGTCTCCCACAGGCTCATACGTTTGAATACTTGGTCCCCAGCTGGTGATGCTATTTGGGGAAATTGCAGAAGCTTTGGAAGGCAAAGTCTAGGGGATAGAAGTGGGGCATGTAGGGTGCCTCGTCACCCACTCCCCCACAGGTGAGCATCATAGAGAGTCTGGGGTGTATCATCTCCTGGGGGCAGGCCTTCAGGTTCATATGGGACCACTTCCTGTCTCATCTCTGTTTCCTGATCTCCCAGGACGTGAGCAGTTAGCATCATGCACCTACCCTTGTGGTCAAAAGTCACTTTCCCTTCCCAGCACAGGGCATCGTACCCTCGAAGAGTGAGCCCCAGTACACCATCCTTTCTTAAGTTGTCTCTTGTTAAGTGACTGATCACAGCAATGAGAGAACTCTCTGTGGCATTATCAAAACTTTGCTTAGAGAGAGGAATCCCACCTGCCACTGTTTGTCTGGGTTATCTCCGAGGGATGCTGCAGGCCACCACCCTTGCTGCTAGCCTTCATCTTGCTCTACACTGACCTATCTGTGAACCAGACCTCTGAGTCTATCCCACATCACAAGTGGCCCATGGGCCAAAGCTGCTGCCGAGCGGCTGGCAGAGGATGCATGCCGGTACAAAAGAGGAGGTGGGAAGCCACAGACCTTTCGGCTTCTTGAACCACTTCTAAGTTAAGGCGGATTGCTGAGCCCATTCAGTTTTCTGAGCTGGTGAGTCTGGCAGCACCCAGGTCATGATGAGCCAATCTGATCACGTGGTCACTTGTTGCTATCTCCTCCATAGAGCCCCAAGCAAGACTGCAAACACACATCTGTTCAAGTTAGTGCAGCTATTTCTGATCCTCTTTTCTGATAGGGATGGGAAAGAATTCGTTTGCCGGATCAATAGCGGCGCAGCCTATATCTGAGCCTGTGCTAATCTGTGCTACCACAGATAACGTATCTATTACAGCAGCTGCATTGGAGCCTCCTGCTTTGCAGCTTTTCACCAGGATGCGTTCACCCCCGGGGATCCATCTGCTTCATCATAGAGGCCAGACTTGGGAACTACGTGGGGCGATGATGGGGTGACAAACACCATATCCTTCAGGTCTCTGAAGTGCCACCCATTCCTGCCATTCTGCCTGAGGTGTGATATTTTTAATTCCTTATCTTGTATGTAAAGAGTGGGACAATTTCAGAGCCTTCTATCTGGCTTTTCCCCATATGCTAACTCTTGACAATATTAATTATACCAACTACTGGAGATTGTCCCACCTATCGTGTGTGTGTGTGTGTGTGTCTGTGTGTTTGGGGATTGAATTAGTTGTGCTTCTCATTGCTATAATGAAATTCCTGACAAAGGCATATTTAGGGTTGATCATTTACCTCAGTTAACCCAATCTGTAGACCCCCTCACAGGTATACCCACCCGAAGGCTTGTTTCCACAGGATTCTAATTCCATCAAGTTGGCGATTAAGATTAAACTGTCATAGGGACTAAAGAAGGAATGTTGAGTAGGTCATAGACTTAATGGGCCCTGTACTGGGGCTCTCGTTACTGCCTGGTGGCTCTTTGTCTTCATGCTACTGGAATTCCATGGTGCCACACTATGTCTCCCAATGTCAGTGTCAACAAAGCTCCGTGTCTGAGTTCTCCGAATGTTTGGGTAATATCCTTTCTTTACTATACAGCTGCTTAAGTAAATGGTTGTCACTTTGGGAATGATATATTGTGATAAAATGTCATATATGTGTTTTTATATGTATATCACACACATATATTTTTCATGCCTAATTCTTGGCCTAGAGATATTCAAATGCCCCCATTTCCTAAGTGAAAGAATGATCTCTGTTATTAATAACCATTTCAGCCATTCCTGGGGTTGTTAATGAGGTAACTCTTGGTGTGCTCCTGGATAGTTTCTGGCCAAGCTAAATTGTCAGAGACCCCAGTCATGTGATCAGAGGTTTGGAACTTTCATCTTAACTTCAGGGAGGGGAAAGGGGTCAGAGTTTGAGTGTGGTCATCAATGGTGAATGATTATTCAGCCTTGTCTCTGTGATAGACACCATGGAAATGCTAAGCCAGGGAGTGCAGGGAGCCTGCATTAGCTGTTACACATCTGGATATTCTCTACCCAGCTGTGCCACACTGTCCCCATGATGCTCTTCTATCAGCCACTTATTCCCAAGCTGCATTCTTTATAATGAATAGGTAATGAGTGTTCTGTGAACTGTGACAGCTAATTGCTCACCCCGGGAAAGAGGTCGTGGAATCTCTCAATCTCTAGCTGGCTGGTGAGAAGGTCGGGCGACCCTGAGCTTAGTGGATGACGTACACACGTCTTATGGCCCCGAGACTTTAGGAACTGAGGTCTGAGAGTTGTTCCAGAATTGACTAGAACTGTGGGGCACTGCTCTGTTAGTAGAGAACTCGGGTGTGGGAGACATCCCCCACACACACCTGGAATCAGAAGAGTTGTCCGTGAAGAGACAGTGGGAGAGGGGTCATGGCCGGCACTGGAATGGCAGCGGTAAATCTGGGTCTAAAACCTGGAGCATGCCTGAACACTGGACAGAAAAGCCCACCCTCCCATCCTTCTCCTGAGATAACACCACCCTTTGATTCTCATATCTTCAAGCTACCACTTCATCTCTCCTTGACTTCTTTTGATTATGTATATGAAGTATACATTCTTTTTCTTTTACTCATCTGTTTTCCCCTCTGGAAGGAAGCACAATTAACTCCCTCCATGGCCTCTGCATTCTCATACTCTGTGAGGTTAGTTTTGTAGTAGCATCTCCACTGTCCACTCTGGGATGTAGAGGACAGCCACCACCAAGCTGTGACAAGGTCACCATCTCTCTAGCACGGGTCCCTCTGCTTTGGCACCACGGACTTGAGTCCACAAGGCTTGTTCAGTCTTCTGTAGTGTATCTGCTTTACTTTGGCTCTCTTCCTCTAGTCTCGTTCCTTTATGTTGCCATCTGCCATGGTTATTATAGCTCCGTGTATGGATCAGCATCATCACCATTTTCTAGGTGTTATCCCAGGAAGACATTCACATCATCCCCCCCAGATCCTTGCTGGAGTGTTAAATCTTACATCCTGGGAAAGTGCGCCTAAATCCGCAAGTTCTTGTCATACAGTTTGCTTAGCTTTGCTTAACCTGATATCCTCAGCCCCAGGTCCATGGTGCCCTCCCTGCCTGTGAGTTCCATGCTGACGACGTGCCGCGTGCCTGTGTCCTTCTTAGCAGATACATGCTGTCCTGTGATGTTGTGTGCATACAGGGATTTGCCTAGTGACCTAGAGAGATTGAGCCCTGCTGGAGAGAAACATGTTTTGTGTTGGAGAAAGGCCTTGTCCTCCCAGTTAAAGTAAGATGGATGGGCCCTTTTTAAAGTGGCATGCTTCTGAATGCTTAAAGGATTAAGGAAACCTGGCATGCTCTGAGAAAGGAATTCTCACCTAAGGGAGGTGGCTTTGTGAAGGTAGACAACGGGAGCTGTGGGAGCTGTCAGCGTGCGTGCTCCGCTAGGGACAGCACACGTTCCATCTGACGAGTCTCCTGGTGGCTCTTGAGGGTCTACGTTGACTACTGAAAGATGACTGGAGTTTCCCGGGGTTTGGTCTGCACCGAGGCTATGCCGAGTATGAGTCATGTCATTTTTATCTAATCTTTAGAAACCTACGGGGACAGCTACTGTGATTGCCTCGATTTTAAAAGCAGAAATCACCAGGCCTGGAGAGCTAAGCTTTTCTGGGGGTGACAGGTAGTAAACAAACATAGGAAGTGGGACTGGAAGGTGCACCCTGGAGTCCGCACGCAGCCTCCCTCAGTTCAGATGAAGTCACACGCGGTGGGTGCAATGCCCTGCGGGCTGTCTCTGGTTGCCGTGTCTAGTCTTTTCCTTGAATATTCTTACTGGCTGTTTCTATTTGTTTCATCTTGTTACAGTGTTGGAGATTGGATGCCAGGCTTTGCTCAGGCTAGGCCAGGGCTCCATGATTTTTTTGGGGGGGTGCTCTTCGCTCATGCTTGACAAGTTCTATTCCTGACACTGCTCTTGGGTCAGAAGAGCTGCTCCCTTTGTCGGGGAGGCGGCATGGACAGTTGGGCGTGATGTCTGCCCAGTAGATCATCCTTCTTCTCATTAGAGCACAAGCCTGCTGAGTTATACAAGGGTTTCAAGGGTTTTAGTTCTCCTCCCTTGGAGCAGTGCCTGTCAGGAGACTGGTTTCAATGCTGCTGTCTAACGTGACTAGCTTTTACATCCCCATTTCCAGCCCACATCTCCCCGCTGGGTCTTGTACTTGTTTAATCTATTGGCCACTAGATATTCCCAGTTGTAATTCCTACAGACGCCTACTAAAATTGTTCCCTTCCAGAGCAATTCTCTTCTGTCTTCGGAAAGATCTGTCACTTCTTTTGTATTTTCACCTGTGGTCGTCGGCGCCATCACCTCTTCTCTGCCCGTGGGAAAGTGAGAATGCAGTTACTCAGGAATTCTGGGCCCTATAGTGGTGTGCAAGGTCAGCCTGCGGATCCAGTCCCCAGTCAACCTCTGGATCCAGTCCCTTGTCAGCCACCGGATCCAGTCCCTGGTGTGCCCCCCACCTGCAGTGATGTGTAAAGCCTACCTCTGGATCCAGTCCCTGGTCAACCTCCCAGTCCAGTCCCTGGTGCGCCCCCAGCACTCACTGAATGTGAAGTGAGGGGCAAACAGGCAACATCCAGCGCACAAATCTGTGAATGATTCCCAGTGCAGTTTGCTAGTGTGAAAAAGACAGGCATAGAGGGAAGGATTTGTTTGTTTGCTTGTATTTTTATTTTTTTAAGTTTCTCTCTGAGACAGGCTCTCTATGTAGCCCAAACCAGCCTGACCTTGGAGTCCTCTTGCCCCGGCCTCCCCAGTGCTGCTTCATTGGGATCTGCCGTTACTCTCAATTCATTCCTTTCTAAGGAAGGAAGGGTTTGTGTTGGACGCAGCTCCCTGAGATACAGTCGAGCATGGTACGGCGTCAGGAGCAGGAGGCAGATGGTCATGTTGAATCCAGTCAGGAAGCAGAGGGCCCTGGTTTTTTTAATATGGTGATCATTGACCAGGTCTCTGGAAATGCCTTTTTAGCTGAGCCCCAGGGAATGGGAGTGAGTGCGGCCGGTTTAAGTGTAATGGCTCCTCTCCAATGCTTCACCCTCCCCTTGCTTCCGTTTCCCAAACAGCTCGAACCAGACTCCTTCCTGCCATTCTGCCTTCCTCGATTGCTTTATGCATCCTCACGCCTACTGTGGCCAGCTCCCAGATAGTCTCCCTCCAGCCTGCATCAACACATACAGAACTGTCCATCTCCTTCCCCTTCTTACATTCCTCCGGAGCCCTCCTGTCGCTTTTCAAGATAAACTTGAAGCATCTTAGAGCTGTGTACTTGCTGTCCTAGCTTGGCCCTTGCCGTCTCTACAGATTCCGCTCACAATTGCATGAGCACCTCAGCCTCTCAGCCCTGTTGACTCACTCAAAGTCTTTGTCAGCCATGCCTGTCACACTCCTCACTCTGTGCATAACTACACACGGCGGGGCCATTACCCCTCCGGTTCTCGCGACTCTTTCCCTTGAAGCTTCAGCGTTTTCTCGAGGAGTTTAGCTGTTCCCTCGGTGTGGCGTGGTGCCTCTCTTTCTCAGATTTGTTATTTCCTGTTGATCAGGGATTGGCAGCTGGGATGGTTTCAGTGGCCTGATTCGGATAGCTGGTTGGTGGTATTGTGCAGGTGGCTTAGGAAGTGTGGCCTTACTGAAGGAAGTGTGCCATTAGGGTTGGGCTTTGGGAGTTGGAGGACTGGAGCCTTTCTCAGTTGCATTTCCGTTTCCTGCTTGAGGCTCAGGATGTGAGCTCTGGGCTTGTTGTTCCAGGCACCGGGCATGCATTCCACTCCCATCGCTGTTCCTTGTCCACCACGGGGAGAACTTACCTCATGACTAAATGCATAGCTTGCTTCTTTGATGTCAGTAGGGTACAGGCTTGCAAGGCTTCCCCTCATAAAACATTATTTCTTTATATTATTTTCTCCTTGCTTTAATTTCCTTAGATTTGTTGAACTTGTCAATTACCACCTTTTTTACAGCTTTATGATTTATCTGGTTATAAGGGGCAGTAATTCTCTGAAAAATATAGTAGCCTAAGGCTGGAAATAAAACACCCAACTCTCACCTTCCAGGTTATTCTTAATATTTGATTTTTATTCCTCTTTATACTTTGGGAATATTTTTTATTATTTAAGTCCTGGGTAATTTTTCTAGGAACCCACCCTCGGAGCGATATAAGACAGCATAGAAAATATCCCTAATGTCTTCTCACCTTATTTGCATACCTGCTGGCATGTTTTCATTGTGACATGTAACTTCCAACACCTCCATAAGAAGTGGAGTGGAATTCTTAGTGTGAAGGTGGATATTGTAATTCCGTTTACACCTGGAGAGTCCTGGGAGCTCCGCTTTTCTCCTGGGATCCAACTCTCTGTGTGACCATCTATTCCTCTGTCTATTCTCTATCTATTCCTATCTATCTATCATCTATCTGTCTGTCTATCTACCTATCAATTTATCTATCAATCTATCTATCTATCTACCTACCTACCTACCTACCTACCTACCTACCTACCACATCTGCATTGTTGGAGTGCTGATTTAATATAGACCATTGGTTAAAATATATTGGTGTTTTCTTGGATGTTCCTCTCAAGTCCAAAATTTGGTCTTTGGTAGCATTTTAAATGTTAGTGATAATTTTCCTGGATTGGAGCCAGCATAACATTACCAAACTCTGTTGGTGTCAAGAGCACAAATGTGTATAAGGGGCATGGGTTGGAGCGGAGTAGTTTAGATAGAAGTTAAAATTAGTTAAAAAGATTATAGCATATCAAACAGGAACTCGGAAACACAAACCAAAACCCTCTACCTGGTTTGTAGCAGAACTTTGTCATTCTCTGAGCTGTATTCATCTTGGTTCACTCCATGTGTGTTGTTGAACTAACTCGGTGTGACAGCCTGAGCCTGGAACCTCAGCTCTTAAGAAGCTCAGGGAGGAAGAGCATGAGTTCAAGAGCACTTTGTTTCACAAGGAAAACTTGTCTAAAAAAACCAAGAACATATATGTGCATTGTGTTTTTCTGTGTGCATGTAGCTAACATGAGGGGTTCACGGTCTATGGGCACATAGATAAAATGAGGGGTTCGTATCAGTTTTTAAGAAAATCGGCATTATCCAATATAGAAAATGGGCCAAAGGCATATACACATGCAAAAGGAGAAAGAGAGTCAGCAAATACAATATTCTGGTCAACCGTTTTGAATAATAAAAAAAATAAATTAATATAAGACTATGATTAGGACTTTTAATTTCTAGTGTTTGGAGTGGACTCGCGCTGTTAGCAGAAGGCAGTTTTGAAGTTTGTCTCGCAAACCTTAGTCTTCAATCCTCTGAGGCACAGTATTCTCCCAAGTTTAGCCCCAAGAAATAAGGACGGACATCAGCCAAAGCAGCAGGCACACTTACCATGAAACTAGCTAACAAAATGAGAAGAACATGCCGATTAAGGTTCTCATGGTAGTCACGTAAAACAAAGGAAGTAAGTCCGCCTGCTTAACACCGAATAGAGACTGTTCGATTGGGATGGATGCTGACATGCTCTGATTTTGGCCTTAATACTTACCTGTCTTCCTCCCTGAAACCTGGATGGGGATAGTTGGAGTAGGCTTTATCCTGTGACCACCATCTCTGGATGTCTATGCTAGAGAAGCTGCAGCCCGGACCTCGCCATGGTTCTCTCTTCTAGGCTTCAATTTACATGGACAGGGAGCCAGCTCCTAGCTCGCTATTCTTTCTTTCTATTTTCCTTTCTCATCCCTTCTCCCCTTTGGTCTGTCACTGTGTCTCTTCCTTTGTTGTACTCAGTGGTTGGTTGGTTGGCTGGTTGGTTGGTTGGTTGGTTGGTTAGTTAGTTCCTTGGTTAGTTGGTCTCATTCTGTAGCCCACTGCCTGGCATCAAACTCACTGCAATTCTGCTTCAGCCACCCAAGCGCTGGGATCACAGGAATGAGTCACTAAACCCCCCAGAACACCCCAATTCTCAACTAGCATATCTTTTCACTGGACTCTGTGTTCCCTCTGGCCTCTCCATAATCATTTTCTACATCTTCTACAAGTGACCGTTCAACATGAAAATGCTCTTACTTGGAAGTTTTCAATGACTTGCCTTTACTGTAGAAAGAATTCCCAGTCTTCAGCCTGGTGCAGCAGCCTCTGTGCTCCTTCTCCTTCTGATTCTGTGGGCCTTGTTCCCTCTCTTCATTCTCTAAACACATCAAGGGTCTTCTTGAGTGCCTCACCTTAGCAGGCAATAACCTGGCTCTCCCCCCTCTTTCCTGAACATTCCCAGATGTGGCTTTAGTCGCTTTACCATATTTGCCTACTCTGATGCCTTGATCAAAATCAGGCCCCCCATGCTTATCTCTCTCTGTATAGTTCTGTAGCGTTTATCTCAAGTTATATCACATATCAGCTTCTGTTCTCACCATTTCCTCCTTTGACTACAGACTCTCTGAGGCTTTAACCTTTATGATGACACCTGAACCCTGCACACTCCCCTATACAGAGGACATCTGTAATAAGTATTGTCTTAGTGTCAAAGTAGTTGATCAGTTTCTATCATAACACAATATTCCAGTAACTGGATTATTCTTATTAGCATGCAAAATATTAGGTTTCCGTGTGGTGTTTTTTCAAACGTGCGTGTGTGTGTGTGTGTGTGTTTGTGTGTGTGTGTCAGGGCTTTGCTGTGGAAATGGAGTATAGTCATCAACAGCACCGCATAAAACCAGAGAGATAAAGAAGGCTGTATCACCCATTTAGCCCAAATTGTAAAATGTTCTAGCATCAATTTATCACATGCCAAGTAATTTGTAGTCATTTGTTCATTTATTGGACATTTGTTATTCTCCTGGCAGGCATGTAGCTTGAAGAGAGCCTTTAGAAATATCTTGTTCTTGAAGGGCACATGCACAGATATGTGTGGAAACTCTGTTCAGATGGAGCAGGGTGTGGTGATGCTTGCCTATAATTCCAGCACTTTTGAGGCTGAGACATGAAGGTTGTGAATTTGGTGTTTTAAATAGTTTTCTAGTGCTGTAAAGAGACACCATGACCAAGGTGACTTATAGAAGAACTTTATTGGGACTCACCATTTCAGAGGATGAGTCCAAGACCATTATGGCAGGGAGCATGGCAGCAGGCAGACAGGCGTGGTGAAGGAGAGTAGCTGGGAGCTTATATCTAATACAGAAGCAGGAACTAGAGAGAATAGCAACTGGAATGATGTGGGACTTTGAAACCTCAAAGCCTGCCCCAAGTGGCACACCTCCTCCAGCAAGGCCATACTTTCTAATCCTTCCAAACAGTTCCACCAATTGGGGACCAAGTATTCACACATATGAGCCTGTGGAAGCCATTCTTATTCAAACCATCACACTTGGATTACAGTGTGAGAGCCTGTCTCAAAACTAAATTGAACTATCTACTACTCAAGTCAACCAACCAATAGCAATGGAACAATGCTTCAGTGGAAGCCAGCCAACCAATAGCAATAAAACAGTGCTTCTGTACAAGCCAGCCAACCAATAGCAATGGAGCAACACTTCTATACAGCCAGTCAACAATTAGCAATGGAACAGCGCTTCTGTAGAAGGAGTTGCAATATTCTCTGGGTCTACAAAGCTGGGAACTAAGGTCATAAGCCTAGGGGTAGAGAAAGTTTCAAGGAATATCTGGAGTGTGGTGACAGAGGATATGCAGGCTGATGTGGGAAGGACTTGGATTTAGTCAGAATAGCACATATAAATTGTTCTCATTAGAGTTTTTTCCCATCAATTTGACAGACGAGAGTAAGCTGAGAAAAAATTTCAACTGAGGAAATACTCCCATCAAACGACCTTGTAGGAAGCCTGTGGGATGTTTTCTTGATTGTTAATTTATGAGGAAATACTCCATCCTTGGGAAGGTGGCCCTGGATGCATAAGAAAGCAAAATAAGTAAGTCAAGAGGATTAAGACAATAAGCAACATTCCTCTGTACCCTCCATTTCAGTTCCTGCCTCCAAATTCCTTCCTTGGGCTCCTGCCCTGACTTACTACAGCTGCAGGCTGAAGCTCCCCAAGTTGCTTTCATTCAGTGTGTTATCATAGCAGCAGAAAGCAAAGTAGGACACAAAGACATAGCCATGTAAAAGAGAAAGTCTAAGGCAGGCACAGCATTGGTGAGAGAAATGGACCAGCCCTGATATACTCCTGTTACCCGGATCGACTGTCACCATGTCGGGGACTCTATAGACCTAGTTTTCTAGCTTTCCTGGGAATTAACACAGTTGGAGCTCTGTCCTCTTAGAGGGCATGCCACACTACTTTATGGATGCACATTTGCTTCTCTCTCTCTCCACTGGATGTAGAAGATGCAGCGATTCCATGCTAAGGGGTTGTTAGAAGCCTAGTAGGGACCAGATTCGGCACATAAGGCTCAAACTTCTGAGTAAATGTGGTCAGATCTTTATTTCTGAGAGATCACTGCAGTCTTAGGAACTGAGGAGAGGGTTGACTTAAGGGGCAGGGAGAGCAATAGACAGTATTAAAATAAAAAGAAAGTATTTTGAAAACCTACTTCACACTTTTAAAAGTCTTTTAATATGCATCTTAAAAACAGTGATCACCAGAGAAAAACCTTGAAGAAGGTAAATATGACCCATTTTTTGTCTTATTTCTTATATGTGGTGAAGCCCAAACCCTCATAAAGCCCTTATTGAACACAGTTTTATAGGAATTTTATGACTCTCTTTAATCTCCCTCTCCTTTGGTTCTTGGCCTGCCTTGGCCCTTCCTCCCTCCTTCCCTCCCTCCCTCCCTTCCTCCCTTCCTCCCTTCCTCTTTCCCTCCCTTCCTCTCTCCCTCCCTTCCTCTCTCCCTTTTCCCCTCCATCATTTCCTCCCTTCCTTCATCTTTTTCTCTTTCCCTCCCTCTCCCCTCTCTCTACCTCCCCCTCTCTCTCCCCTCCTCTTAATTGGCATACCACTTGAAGAGAAGTCTTCTTTCTAATTCTCAAACAACTGCACAACCCACTCTCATTGCTTTCCTGAAAGTTCTCACATTGTCTAAACAGCTCCTTTTGTTGACAGCTCTTTGGCGTCTGAAATCATGGTGTTTCCCTGCTCCCCAAAATCTAAAATCTTAATCACATTTTTCTTATCTTTTCATGCCCAGCCTCAGCCCCACTCAACAGTTGATCTACTAGACTAGAATTGCCTTTTAAATATTTAAACTCCCCCCACCCCTTGCTTCCAAATTTTCTAGAACAATGTCATTGTCAGTTGGTCCCAAGCTTCAGTGATAACCACCAATATATTGGATGTCCTAATCTATATTATTTGACTTTCATTTCTCTCAAAGAAGTGTCTCCTAGATAATTCAAACTCAATATAGCAAAAAGGGAATCTATCACCCCCCCCCATCAGATCTACATTCCTGTGCCCTTTGTGTCCACCAGGGAAGCCATCAGACATTTAGTGAGCCAAACTGGGGTTCTCAGAGCAAGTGATCCCTCTTCTCCTCCTTTCACTGCACCCTCATACTGACTAATGGTGCAGTCTGCTTGGTTCTATATTTATAATAACTTGTTATTAAGTGTTAGCTCATGCTATGTACATGAATGTTTTGGCTGCATTTTGCATGTGCACCACATGCACACCTGGTGCCAGAGGTCAGAAGAGGACCCCCTGCAACTGCGAGCCACCCTGTGGGTGCTGAGCCAGGTGCTCTGTAAGAGCAGCTAATGCTCTTAACTGTTGACCGACCTCCCCAGACCCTCTGCAATAATGCTTGAACTCTGTTACTGTGAACAGAATTGTTTCTCAGTAAGTCTAGAACCCTCACTGCTGGAATAGTGTGCTAGATGGAACCAGGGTTTTCTCTACTTCCAAAGGGAGGGGCAGTAGCCAAGCTTGCTTTCCATGGGCCAAGAGATTGTCTTCCTTCCAGTCAGGTCAACTGTAGCTTCTGCTGTGCCCAAGCCTGCCAGGTTCTAAGGAGCCAGCATTCCCGGCCACTTCCCAAACTCCTGGTGCTTCCAGCTCAGACCATCATTTTACCCAGAAACCCTGTGTATTCCTGCAATGTCATGGCTGTTGTTTTCTCTCTCTCTCTCTCTCTCTCTCTCTCTCTCTCTCTCTCTCTCTCTCTCTCTCTCTCTCTGTGTGTGTGTGTGTGTGTGTGTGCGTGCGCGTGCGCATGTGTGTGTGTGCCTGTGTATACTTCAGTAAGCACACGTATATGTGAGTGTGCCTGTGTGCATGTGCTTATGTGTGCCTATTTGTATGTGTGCTATGGAGGCCAAGGTCTGTCTGTCTGAGTGTGAGTATACACGGGTGTGAGTCTATGTGTGTCTGTGTGTGAGTATAGCTGTGTGTGAGGCCAGAGGAGAGTAGCAGATTCCCTGGAGCTAGAGTTACAGGCAGTTGTGAGCCACCCAGTGTGGGTGCTGGAAACTAAACTCTAGCCCTTACAAGAGCAGCAAGTGATTGATACCTCTGAACCCCCAACTTTTATTTGTTATTAGATCTAAAATAAAAATCAATGCATTGTGTAGTGACGAATGTTCATTTTGAAACACGTGCCATTAGGTCTTCTTGTCATTGTGTGACATCACAGAACATAGACTATGCAGATGTAGGTGCTGTCACCTATGGGATCACTATGGTATAGAGGCCAGGTCTTGGTTGAAGTGTCCTTATGTAGAACATGACTGTAAACAATCACATATAAACCAAACAAACAAACCAGTGAAGTTCTAATTAGCCAACAGTCATACGTAGAAAGATAAGCTTTGTGTATTTCTGTGTTCTCTCATCTGTTCATGTATCTTAAATTCAAAATAGTCAACAAAGCAATGCTGTTTCTTCAAGAATGCTGTTCTTAATGGTATCCAGTAGCATCAGATTTGTTAATTATTTAGAATATACAGATACTTATCCTGATTCTGCCTGTGGAGCAATCATTGTCAACCAATCTTATTGAACCACCCCTTGTTCCCCAGGAGTCTTTCTTGTTGAGTTGAAGATAAGGTTATCATCATGGCATATTTAAATCTGTATTAAATGCTTACTCAGTTCAATTACTCCTGGATTGGAACCGGAAAATGACATGTCAAGTTATTTCTATTTTTTATATTTTTGAAAATCTATTCATTATTATGGCACAGAATCAGAGGGAAGATATAAACCAAGCCTTTCCAACCATTTTGAGATGGTTTGACCATAAGCCGGGTTTTCTGTTCTGGTTTTCATTATGTCTGAAAGTCTGCTTGAAGTGCAGCAAATCCTTCCTCCTGTGACAGCATTTGGCCTTTACTTGGTATAAACAAAGCACTTAATAAATTGATCTGTATTGTTTGCTGTAAGCCAGAAACATTTAAAAGGCTATGTTATCTTAATTCAACAGCAGAGTCTCAATTTATTATCTACCTTAAGAAACAAAAGCCACATTGTAGGGAAATGTGTTTTGTTTCAGGATTCCACAAGAAAGGAATTTTGTTGCTCTAATTGCTAAGTAATTTTATGTAGATTTCATATGAATTCGTTGTATGGCAGTTGTAATTTTGCTATTTGGTCGTGTTGCTCTAACCCCACACTATTCACTGTTAAATATACTTACCAACCAATTAAAAGTCAGAACCTGTCAGGTTAGATTGTTAGCAAATTGTTACTACAGCATTTTGACTGGTCCATACAATTACTTCTTTTGAAAACAGATTTGAATTCTCTTTAAAATGAAGCACATAATTTCTAGAGTCCTGTGGATTTTACCACTCTGGACTGTTCTACAGTTAGCTGGCATAATCATTTATTTACAAAATGGAACCTACTGAATATTCAACTCCCCCACAGCATCCAAGTGGCCATAATGTAGCCATGAACAACAAACGTGGTGGTGATGGAATGATCCAGAACATATGTCTGTTCCCTTTACAGTTCTCGTCTGTTTGGTTTTGTTTGCTTTTGTTTTGGGCCACACCAAAATGGGGGAAAGAAACTCACGCTTTTTAGAAAAAGCCTCTTGGTCCCAAGAGAGTTCCCTTACTTTCTCTGCCTTGAGGGTCTATTGTCTTATGTACCGGCGGGTACCGGCATGTACCACGGTCGGAGGGATTTGGAAATAACCAAAATAGTCCTTTTATAATAAATCAGTTTTAATAAAAGGGGAAATAAGGGAACTTACAGAACCAAGGGTCCAGCGGAGCAGAAGGTAACGCGGGGGATAGCAAACGGCGCTCCTCCCGGCGCCCCATCCTTTTTTAAGGCTATCCTACTCCCCTGGGGCAGCCACGCCCCTGAACGCAGGGATTGGGCCAGCTGCCCCAACATCTCCCCCTTTTGTCTAAATAAGGCAGATTCAGAAACCAAATACAACTATATACAACGGGAATAGATAGATCATATAAGATTACAAGAAGTAAACAATATCAGGCGAGGAGCATATAACAAAGAAAAAAATTTTACTAATCACTCTACTTTGGGAAGTCTAAATAATGTAGAAGGTAGCTACCATTATCTAATCTTCAACCCCATCAAAGATCTGAGAAGGAAAGTAATATTACCAAAGCAACCAGGAAGCACAAACGAGAAACTTCCAAAATGTGCAACAGAAGACAGAGACAATTGACTACCTGGGCAACCACACGAAATCTTGATAGAAATGTTGAGGCAACCAACTTTGGCTGAGGCCTGAAAAAACCTGACATACCATTATACAACGGCAAGGAACCTTTAGTAGAACTATCCTATCCTGTCTTGGCAAGATAAGACAATTCTGTTTTATCCACTTATGGATATTTTGTAGTTTAGTCAGTAATGGAGGTATGGGCTTTTCTTTGCCCCAAGGCCAGTTCTGCCAAGTAGAAGACAAACTCCCAGTGGAGTGTCTTTGGTGCTCAACGTTCTCTCGGGGAGTAGGGCATTGTTGCCAGGAGTGATTGTGTCTCATAATTACAAAACTCTAGGTTAGATTAAAGGCCATGTTCTACAGCTCTTCAAAGAGGTCGAAGATTATGCTATCTATACTAAATACAACCTATATGTGTCTAAAAAACCTGATTATCCTAAATATAAATATGACCAACATATAATTCTCAACACTTATCTAACTGTATGACTAATAGAATAGACAACTGTGCAATAAATGAAGACAATGATTTCCAAATGTAAACAGGGTCATTACATAAATAATATCTGAGGTAGAAATGTACATTGCAATATAGTAAACAATGTCATTACATAAATAATATCAGAGGTAGAGATGTACATTGCAATATAGTAAACAATGTCAATATAACAATTGTTTCAAACAGAGGTAGTATCATACTCTCATACAATGTTCAATATATCAATATACAAGAATCAACACTCATATAGTTTTTCAAAAAACAATAACTCACAAAAATCAATTATTCCTTCAGATTACCAGTTAATCCCTCCCCCCCCTTTTTTTATAAATATACCTAATTTTCTGTCTCTTAAAGGGCCAAGGCAGTATCTTTATTAATAATGAAAGTAACACATAGACACTCCTCCATCAGTCTTAGGTGATTTTCTGTTGATAGGAGAAAAAAATCCTTATACATGTAAACTTCAGGAAGGAGGGGTTCATTTTGGTTTGCAAAGGCTATGTTATCGTAATTCAACAGCAGAGTCTCAATTTATTATCTAAAGAAACAAAAGCCACATTGTAGGGAAGCGTGTTTTGTTTCAGGATTCCACAAGAAAGGAATTTTGTTGCTCTAATTGCTAAAGTAATTTTATATGGATTTTATATTGAATTTGTTGTATGGCAGTTGGTCATGTTGCATCCACAGTCAAGAAGCAGAGAGCCACGAATCCTTGGGCTTAGCTTACATTCTCTTTTTGATTCAGGTCACAACACAGGCCTATAGAATGGCGCTGCCCTCACAAATGTGTTTGTGTCCTAGGTCAGTCTAGACCCCAGAAGGTGGTCAATGTTAAGCATCACATCCACAGACCTCAATTCTAGCACTGCTTGGTTCCACACTTTAATTCCTTGAAGAGGGTTCATTGTATGGAAATGCTACTAAGTTTTCAGAGACCCACGCTCACCTGCCGTATAGTCTCTGGTCATACACCGTCTTCACCTGTCATAGTCTCTGTCTTCCAGCCATGGAGTGTTTCTTCTTCCTTAAAGACAGCCATTAATAAGGTCTTGGCACCATTACCAGTCTCTTCCTTCTGCCTAGGCTGACAAACTTCCACTCAAGGCTCTTTTGATGTGGATGGAGTGTACACTAAGCGAAGGTCTGTCAAACTTCTCGTAGCAGAATGAGTTTGCTTTCTGCTCTGCGCTATCCAGAGCTAAACCACAAACATCAGTAGCATCAATGCTTGAGTGTGGAGTCAGCCACTGGGCGCCCCATCTCCTTTCCTTCTCTGGAAGGTTAAGGAACCACCTCTTAATCTCTCTTCTGAGGACCAGAGATGCTACAGACCTTTCATGGGGTGAATTCAGAAGGTAAAGTACAATGAAGAGAGAATGAAGCTCAGGCACCAAGGATGACTGAAGACTGACGTTAGTCCGTCACTGCACAAGGAAGACACGTGGTTTGCAGCTAAAAGACAGAGGGAAGTTACAGGGGCGTGGGGAGGTTAGGGCGGTGAAAGCTGCTCCCTTGAGGTGGCTGCTTCTTGTTCCCAGAAAATATTTTGAGGAGAGTTTGTGGGAAGGTTTGGGCAAGGAATCTAAATTGGACAAATAGGAGAAATGGAAAGACCCATGGGTCCCATAAAATACCCAAGCCGGGGTCATTTTTAGGAACTTCTAGCCTTAAATTTCTTCCACCCAAATTGCAAAAAAAAATTGCTTTTCTTTCTAAGAGTTTAGTCTTCTCTTCCTTGGTCATTCATTTCTTTCTTTGTGCTAGAGAACAAACTCAACCACCCCCTGAACAACCACTGACACCCCTGTTGCACAAACCTTGAGATTCATTCCTGGTTCCTGAAAAGTCAGACCTCAGTGTCTTCAAATATTGATCCCACCCTAGTCTCTCTCTCTCTCCTCCATCTTGGAGTCTGATATAAATATATGCAAGGTAGCCTTATAGCATCTGCTGTATGTTTTACCTTCTCTGCACGCGGTGATTTAGTTTCTTTGTGTACCTTCTGTATATTTTCTGAACTGCTTTCAACTAACTAGTTCTAGCATGTTTTAACAGCTGCTTAGTTCTTGAGTTCAGTTATTAAAGTCTCTGTTATTCTATTGACTTTTTCTAAATCAGCTAAATAACTTTCAAGCCTGTTATGAAACTTTTTCAAGTTTACTTCTGGTAGATATTTAATACTGGGCTTTTTATTTATTTAAACACAGTGTGGCCCTTTGAATGAGAATGACCCCAATAGGATCATATGTCTGAATACTTGGTCACTTGTTGTTACAGCTGTTTGGGAAAGATTCGGGGTTTGGCCTTGTTGGAGGTACTATCCTCCCTCCCTCCCTCCTTCCCTTCTTCCCTCCCTCCCTCCCTCTTTCCCTCTCTCTCTCTTTCTCTCTGTCTCTGTCTCTGTCTCTCTCTCTCTCTCTCTCTCTCTCTCTCTCTCTCTCTCTGTGTGTGTGTGTGTGTGTGTGTGTGTTTGTGTTTTGACTATATATATGTATGTGAGCTCTTGGTTGCTGCTCTGGAGCCATGCCTACCTGCTGGCATGCTCTCTGTCATGATAGTGATGGACTCCTATTCATCCAGAATTGTAGCCTCAAATAAAAGCCCCCTTCTCTAAGTTGCAAACACCACTGTGTTTTGTCACAGAAATGCGAAAGTAATTGACACACATGCGGTAAGCAGACTGCACTGCTTATGATCTGTGCCTGGCAGTGTGAGCCTTCGGTCTGTGGAAACAGGATGCTAATTTCATCTTGCCTTTCTTCCTTCAGACCGCACCATTTTGATACATGCGCATGGGCTTTCACCCTGTCTGTGACTGCATCATTCTGAAAACTTTCCTGAGTGACCTTAACCCACAGACCAGAAGTGCTGGGTTGCCAGCATCCCCTAGAGCAGCTTTGTCTTCCTGGGGCTTCCTTCTCCCAGTGTCAAGGTTCCTTGGCAGGACAGAGGCCCAGCCTCTCATAGCCATAACTGACAACAGTGCTTGCTAGCTGACTTCCTGCTCTGTGTCACTTCCTTCTCTCCCTGCAGCAAGCACCACCCCAGTCCTCCATGCAGCAAATCCCACATGAAGATGCCCAGCCCGTTTCTATTATCTGTTCCTTTTTCCTTCTGCTTCTCTTGCTCTTTGACCACGTTTTCTTCCTGCCTGCCTAGCTGTATTTCTAAACTAGATACCTTACTTAAAATATTTATACGGGGCACTGTAGACTGAATAATATTTTTATTTAAAACTGGTTTTGTTGGCCTCTGCTTGAGGCTTGGGACAACACTGAAGCCTTGTAGTGCAACGACTGCTCTATGCGCTACCCACTACGGTATAATTCACAAGTCTGGCAAGGGGCTGGAGATTGAAACACACACACATACAGAGAGAGGGTGGTAACGCTAAAACTACCCCTCTATTGTGTTCCAGAGTAGCTTATATAGGGTCTCCTTGACTAAATGACCGTGCCCTAACTCTCAGCTGCAAGCCCAACAGAAACCACTCCCCTGCCATCAGGAACTCCAGAGGGTTTCGTGCTCAGAGCAGCTGCAAGCATAGGAAAACAAATTGTTTACTCCAGCAGGCAGGGGGTCCCAGGAAACTCAGGGTCTGGGGGTCCACAGTCTCCAACAGTGACTCGCAACACCAGTCAGAGCCACACTGCCACATTGCACACGCTGAGGTGTGAGCACATACACACTGGTGATCTTATGACGGCACACCCTTCCTCACTGACTGAGACATATGAGAGCACCCACAGGGGCACACATACGTCAGTACTCATGCATAATGGGCCTCTTTGAAGATTGGAGTATTTTTACAGTGACTTCTCCAATGATTAAAAAAATGTAATCTTGGAGGAGTAGCGTGGTATGATGTATGCGTGAGTATGGGAACTCATATCCCGTGAACACGCGTGAAGCTCGGAGGATAGCATCTTATGTAGGTTTTCATGAGAGCTGGCCACAAGCTTCCAGGGATCCCCACTCTAGGAATGCTGGGATTACAGATTGGGTCTGATTTTTCATGGGTTCTAGGGATCCGAATTGGATCCTCACACTTTTGGGGCAAGTGCTTTACCCATTGAGCCGCCGCCACAGCCTGAAGTCATTCAGCTGAGATCTTAAACTATCTGCGCTCTGCAGTCCCATGATACAATAGACACTGGTCCCTGTACTCAGCCTGAACTGGACTCCCAAGGAAGTCACTACATGCTCATTTAACATGCTCATGGGCACGGGCACTTCCTCCTGATCTGTGTCTTCGGCTGTGGGTCCATTCCATTTCTTTGGACCTGAGCTTCCCCATCTGCTAGAAGGAAGCTCATCTCTGAGTTGAAAATTCAGCCCACAGAGAAGCTGGGGCTATGCAAATCTGAGAGATCTGCTTCTCACCAAATTATTCATCCACTTTATAAACTCAAAACCTGGGATCCATTTTAGGAAGAGAGGGAGGGGTGAGTGAGGGAGATGATCAGAGAGGCTCCCACGCTTCCTAGTGGGGGAGAGAGCATCAGACAGACTCCCACTCTTCCCAGTGAGGGAGACAGGACCAGATAGGCTCCCACGCTTCCTAGTGAGGGAGAGAGGGTCAGAGAGGTTCCCACTCTTCCTAGTGGGGGAGAGAGGGTCACAGAGGCTCCCACTCTTCCTAATGGAGGAGAGGGGATCAGACAGGCTCCCACTCTTCCTAGTGGGGGAGAGGAGATCAGACAGGCTCCTACTCTTCCTAGTGGGGGAGAGAGTATCACAGAGGCTCCCACTCTTCCTAGTGAGGGAGAGAGGGTCAGAGAGGTTCTCACTCTTCCTAGTGGGGGAGAGGGAATCAGATAGGCTCCCACTCTTCCTAGTGAAGGAGAGAGGGTCAGAGAGGCATCCACCCTTCCTAGTTTTGGGCTACTAATACTCTCTGCACTGACCAGCCTTCAACATCTAATGTTTCTACATGCCTTGAAGGGGCGTGAAGACTAGAGAGATTCTTGACTTACTAGTCATGTAATAGGGAGTGTGTGTTGGGGGGGTGAGGGGCTATGATAAAAAAGAGCGAGACTAAATGCACTCTGAGCAAAAATAATGCACATCCTAAGTGGACCTGGCATTTGACACTGAGCAGGATGAATTTTCTGCATAGTATTTGATATAAGAGGGAAAGGGAGAGAGGGGAATGGTGCTGTGTCAGCACCGGGGATGCAAATGGCAATCAAAGTGGTACCTAAGGAACACAAGAAGGAACACAAGAAGGGGACTGAAGAGAGCTCCAGCCACTCTACAGAGGAGACCGCAGATATAGTTGTCTAAACAGACAAAAAATACATGTGAAAGATAAAAGGAAGTGAGGGAGGCAGGGGACCAAGGGGATAGAAAAAAAGGACAGAGATGTATAGGCAAATATGCACACATAGAGAAGAGAGATATATACATAGTAGATGGGTATATGATAAATAAGTAGATAGATGCATGCATTCATACATACATACATACATACATACATGTTCTAGAAGGGTGTGTCTGACATGGTCCCATTCTTAAAACACTGAAAGTAAGACTGGGAATTCACTGAGAACTGACAGTAACATGGTAGTCAATAGAATCATCTGGTTTCTTGCCTTCCTTCATGAAAACCCATTTGCTCTAGTATTGAGCCCCTTTTAGAACACCGAGGATTTCTGTCCATAAATAACTGACAGAACTGACTGTGAAGTAGTCGAACAAATGCCTGTCTTAGGAGAGCATGGTACAGTGACCACAGGAGAGCACAGTACAGTCACCACAGGAGAACATGGTATAGTCGCCACAGGAGAACATAGTACAGTGACCACAGGAGAACACGGTACAATGACCATAGGAGAACACAATACAGTCACCACAGGAGAGGTCGGTACAGTCAACAGCAGTGGGAGTGTCTATGCTTTGAGCATAGACTGTGCAGGGGAGAGCATCTTGGAATGGCCCACCGTCCTGGGAACCCTCCAGGTCACCAACAATTAAGCCACACGCAGGCCAGTTCTGAGGATGATGAAGGTTTCAGCAGGTGGAAATACAAAAGGAGAAATTGTGGTCCACAGCAGCCCTTCAAGGAGACGAACTCCTACAGTTGGAGCACAGCCCCTGAGCCACATTGAGCCGCCTCATCAGAGCAGGCAAGCAAGGGAAGGAGGCTGGATTCCCTCTAAGTAGCAAGCGCTTTGCCCTGGGTGCTTAGATGCGTTACCAGAGCTACCACAGCTACTCCTACAGCCATTTCCAGGTAAAAGAACTTAAGACTGAAGGTGAAAATGACTTCTAAATTGGTACCAAAAGTAACACAAAGCATTGCCAGTTATTAAAAGCTCAGAGTGCCACACCCTGGGTGAAGTACTTCACAGCTGTCGTCTAATTTAATCTTCATAATGACCTTTCAGAGCAGAATAAATTCTCTAACTGCAGGGAAAGAAAGGGCATCTCATCAGGAAGCACGGGAGCTTGGGGCCAGTGCAGATGCCAGCAGCCCCATCAGCATGGAGCCTCCTGCTGCTGCCCTTGCCTGAACCCCTTGTCTCTGGACCTACATTCCTCATGGCCACCAATTTCTGGACTTCCAGGTTCAGGCTCTACAGAGTTGTCCTGTCTCCCTCTGCATCTCTGCTTCAAGCCCCATGCTCTCACCATGACACTTCCTCCCCAAACCCTCAGGGACAACGATGCTTCTTGCAGTAGCCACTGTTTCGACCTCAGCGAACCTTCAGAATGACCCTGCTAAGCAGACAGCAGAATCTCCTTCGCCTTACAGATGGGAAACCGAAGCTGCAAAGGTCAGCTAACACGTTCAAGGTTACACAAGGAAAAGTGATAGATTTGGGGCTGAACATAAAACCAAGAGGTACTCTGTGTCCTGTGTCCTTGCTGCTCCCCACAGGGCCCCTCGGAACGTGCTCTGGGGGCTAATCCTAGGCTCACAGTGGGGCAGGGGATTAGAATTCTGCACACAGTGCACTCTAATCATTTTACCGTCATAGGGCCTCCACTCTACGTAGTACCAATCTCCAAAATTTCCGGTGTGAAAAGGAGGCCTTTGCAAACTAGAAAGGGAACTTTCATTCCAGAGAGAGCTCGAAGAATAAAAAAAAAAACCTTGCAAAGCAAAGCAGTGGGGGAGAGAGCTAATGCCATGAGTCCCCTTCTCTGAAGGGAGAAAGGAACATTTTAGGAAAGACTCATTGTGTGAAGTTGAAAATACGAAGCAGGGGTCAGAAGGGCTGTGTTGCAGGCTCGGGGAGGAAGTGGCCACCCAAAGAATAGCCTTGATTGCAAGCCAGCGTTAATTAGGCGTGCGGGGCCATAATGGCAGAAGACTGGCTCCCTCCATCACTTCCCACGGGAAGGTCTTTCATAATATGAAAAAGTTATTTAATTCTCCATTCACGGGGTCTTTTGAATTTTCAAAGTAATCAAATTGTTTTTTGGGAAAATATCAGAAGCAACAAATATAAAATACTGGGAGGAAGACTATTGTAAATGCCCCCAGAGAAGCAAGTGGAAACTGATGTGTGATTTCCAGACATACTGTACAGTTTGGCTGTTTGCTGTGGGCTAGGGACCTCTTTCCGCTCGGAAGATGCTGAAGATGGGCTGGGTCCTGCACACCACGAGCCCTGACTCCATGTTTGTTGTAACCAATGAAAACTGATGCCCAAATAAACAAAAACGAGAGCATGAAAGCGAGGGGTACTGGGGATGGTTGAGAAAAGAGGGATGTGGGCTAAGATGCAAGGACCAGAGAAGGAGAGAGGGGACATCTCCCTTGGTTTATCGCCATCACCACATGCCTATTCAGATCTCTCTCCCTGGATAGCATGAAGCCTCCATGAGTCTGTCTCTGTGTCAGCCCCCACTCCCCTGGGGAAAGATGGAATTAGGAACCAGGCTCTGACTCCGAGATTTCAAATCCCAGCCTGACTGTCTTTTAGCTTTGCCACCTTGGGGTTGTTCAGGGACCTGCGGGCACATAGCAAGCACGGCTGTTAGCTGACCGATGGAGGCCTCTGTCCACTAGATGGACTTCTGCCTTGAGTCCTCTCCACAGCCGTAGCCCCCTACACAGAGCAGTGCCTGTGCGGAATACGTGAAGGAAATGTTGTTGTGGCTCTTTTTTCTTTTAGACAGAAATAGTATTTTAAGTCAGAGCTTGTCAAACTGTCTTCGTGCTGTCTCAAATGTTGGAATGACATTGAACCCAGGACAAATGCCACCTGGGTTCCTTCGTCCATGCATCCATATGCCCTCAGTGACTCCAGTAACGTACAGAACTTCTGTTCATGATTCTTTACAGAGGGCGGTTCCCGTCACTCCTGAGCAGATTCCAGGCCACACTAAAGATGTTTCAGCTTCTCCTCCAAATGGAATCAAACGATAGGATTTCTGTCTACCAGAGAGCTCTCCTGTTTAGAACTTCCTTTGAAGCTCATCCATTGTTCTATTGAGAATGTTAACCTCTCCCTTCTTTCTCTTGAAGTTTCATTCTAAAATGCCCTTCCTAGAAGCTGTCCCCAATGGAAGGATAGATCAATCTTCTGATGCAGCTGGTCCCAAAGGCTGGGGTGAGGCTGTTTACTCTCAGAAGTGGCACTATCCCACAGACTCATTGAATTTGAAGTGAAACAGACTGCTTTAGCTTCAGGGTGTCTCTCAAGTCCATGTGTCAGAAGCCTGTCCACCAGCGAGGTGGTGTCGGGAAGTACTCATACCTTTAAGAGACACAGCTCAGCACCAGGGTGATTGGTCACTGAGGGCTCCTCATGGGAAGACTAACAGTTCTTGTGAGACCTTAGCTCTCTTCAGAAATTTTTGCAAGAGGGCAAGACAGGCAGGCCTGTCCCCTTCCTACAACTTCTTGTTCCACCATGTGACCCTTCTCACACATGCCGTCACCTTGATGCTGTCTACCACATGCCTCTTACCAGGGACAGAGAAAATGGGGCTGTCCAGATGGACTGTCAATCCCTGAAGCTGAGAGAAAAGTAACACCATCCCTTTCTCCCTTACCCAGATTCAGGCATTTTGTTACAACATTGGAAGATGGACTGATACAGGGGCAAATCTAAATGCTGTAACGCGTCTCTTCCACTTTGAGGGTCTAGAGTCCTAAATGACCTTAGCAAACCTTGGTGGGTGATTTTGTATTCAATGGATGTTCTCTGAAAACATTCACTGAGATGCCTTGAAGAAACACAGCAATGTAACTTACATGTACTGCCTGATGCCCACAGTCTCTGGATTCTAAACCATGTAAACATTCTTGGTTACTGGTGGTGTTGACACCATCTGCATTGGGTATATCCCAGGGCTCTTATGCCTTGCTCTCTTGCAAAAATATTATCAAATAGTAATTTATAAGAGTAAGGCTTAATGACGGTGATATAAAAAAATAAAGACTAGCATGTCAAACTGGGGTCCAGGTGTAGCCTCAAGTTCCCTGTGTGAAGGACTGGGGCTTACTTTGATATTTCAGTTATGATAAATCTGGCATCTGACTTCCTTCAAATATGTATGTGCATGAGATCAAGCTCTAAAATCTCTGCTTTGTTAATAAAAACTAAACATTTAATTTGGGCATAGTTATAATCTCATGGTTGTGTAAACAATACCTACCAGACTCCAGGTGGCTGGAGATCAGTCACTGTCCCCTACAGTTTTGAAAAAGGATCCTTTGCCTTTTATTGCCATGGAGTGTATTTGGCTCGCTGGCCTGGATGCTTGCTGAGGCTCACCTGTCTCTGCCTCCCATTTCCCTGTAGGGAAGCCTACGTTAAAGGGGCATGGCTTCTCATCCATCTTGGTGGGAGGATTCTAACTCAAGTTATCATGCTTATAAGGCAAGCCCTTCACCCACAGAGCCACCTCCCCAGCGCTGGTGGACTTCAACTTGTATTTCTGACAAGGCTGTGGCTGAGCTCCAAAGAAGGGCCGACAGTTGAGATGCTACCTCTCCTCTCTTTTTCTTCCTTATCATCGTGGCTTCTTCTGTCTTCCATCTGCTGATAGAATGACATCCATTTGGAAGGCTAAGCAGTCAAAGGGGACAAGGAAGGCAGGAAGGCTTAGGGCCCTAAATTCCGACTTGGATTTTTGCTCAAAACCTGGCATATCGTTGCAATTCCCATACATACTAAGTAATTCAGTTCACCAGGGTAGAAAATCTGATAAGTAGCAATTGGAGGCCATCGTGTGACTAGAAGTTTGCATTTTCTGAGGTCCCTCCTGCGCCTCTTTACACATCAGAAGCTTTCTTGCAAGCTCGGACTTGGGCACTTCTGATCTTGATTAGGAAAGCTCAGCAGAGACTAAACAAGCCTTTTAACTTTCTTGTTTATGGCTGGCTTTGCATTCCCTTTAGGTTTAATCCTTAGAAATAATATTGCTCAAAAAATGTTTTGCAGAATGCTTGTCTGCTGATTCCTGTTCTGATGATGTGTGAAGATAATAGCACGCAATGGGCACGTTCCCCTTCAGCCGTCCCTAGAAGTGAATGGCACGTCCTTCAGACTGTTGGAGTCGGAACTGCTGCCATAGAGTCGCAAAGACAGCAAAGGGCAACTGAGAATCTCTGCCTTCCAGAAGCTAACCCCATAGCGAAATAAAAACTGGAAGGCAAAATTCTTGAAAGAAGAGATGTTTAAGGAAAAGAGATTTGGGGAAAAGCTCAGGGCCAGGGTACTTACCTAGATGTGTGCGCCCTGGACTCAGTTTACTCGAGGGAGAGGGTGTGGAATTAGTAGTCGTGAGGATGAGCTCAGGTACATATGCATATGTGTAGATCATGGCGGAATTATGCTGCAAACGGAAGCAGCGAGAACAAGGAGAACAAGAATCTGCTCCTGCAAGATCGGGATGAGGTCCACTGAGACCTGAGGAGGATTGAAAGTGAGACTGAGTTACCCGGGAGATCCCATCAAATTCCCCTTCCCAGGGCGATCTTAGGGTCTTCCTTGTGACCTAGCTTCTCTGGAACTGTGGATTGTAGTCTGGTTATCTTTTGCTTTACTTCTAGGGTCCACTCATGAATGAGTACAATACCGTGTTTGTCTTTCTGAGTCTGAGTTACCTCAAGATGTTTTTTTTTTCTGCTTCCATTCCTGTTGGAGCCCATTCCCTATGTTGGGATGCCATGCTCAGCCTTAATGCAGTGGGGAGGGGCTTGGTTCTGCTCCAACTTAATGTGCCAGACTTTGTTGATGCCCATGGGAGCTCTTACCCACTGAGAGGAGTGAGTGGTAATGGCTGTGGGGAGGGGGTGCAGTGGGAGGAGAGGGAGATGATAAGTAGTTGGAATGTAAAATGAAATTTTAAGAAGAATGTGACGTTAAAAAAAAATACATTGTAAAAAAAAGTGAAACGGGAACTTGCCTTAGCTTAGAAAGTGTTGGATAGACCTCACTAGGAGAACCAGACAGGGAAAGGAGACAGCAACAGATATTAGCCCTGTCCCTGCCATGGGAGAGCCTCAGGGAAGCCGGATCAATCACGTGGAGTACCATTCTTGGAATTATTGCCTGCCATCTTGGCTACAAAACCACATGGGTCCCTTTCGATGTCTTCCATGTTTGTTGGGGGCCCTTTTCTGTCCATCAGAAACATGGCTATGAGTCTGTCAGACTGTTGCAGATAGTCCCTTGCATGCTTGTAATCTCCCTTATGTGGTGCCAGAGGCTCTGGAACGTCAAGTCTCATGCATAGTGGATATGATTCTGCCACTGAGCTCACCCTGGCGGCCACAGGTCTTCTCAAGGATGGGATGACACCTTTGATGCTGGTGGGCCTATGAGCAGTGTGTGGGTGTGAGCCTCTGGGCTGTACGATGGAGAGAGGCTTCTATCCTGTACATCTGGGAGCTGAAGCTCTCTGCCCCATCTGGAGACTTTTGCTGTCATTTCATAGTAGACTTCTGAAGTTTGGGCCGTAAAAGTAGCTTTTCGGTTTTTTCTCCCTCTTGGAGAGGAACAATGGCTTCATGTCTTAAATGTGAAACGTCTGCATGTTCAACAGTCACAAGGATATCCCGAAGCTGCGGTTGCAATGCTGGTCAGTTCCACAGTATGTGTGACTCAGTGTAACCCATCTACCGAGCATGTGCTTACAGCTCACTCTAAACTAGTTACAGTGGGAGACAGCTAGAGAAGACATGGCTGTAGCTGGGCCCTAGCTGGGTTCAATGGAATTCTTTCAAATGGTGCTGTCTGGTTAATGGAGAGGCGTTGTCAGTGTGGGGCACCTGGGAGACATGGAGACATGCCAATAAATGGATTTAGATTTTCCTCTTTCTTAGCTGTAAATTATACCAGCGCATTTAATAGCAGTTCAGTCTTCTTGAGATTGATGGATTTCGGTGGCTCTGCCCCACGCTGGCCTCTTTCACCTGTTTAACCTTGGCACTCAAACTTCTTAGCCGTCAAAACCTCTCCCCGTGCCCTTGACACTGTCTCTCTTCCACTCTGTCTCCAGGACCAGCTTGTAATCACTCCCAAAGCAAAATTCTTCCTGGCTTAGCAGTTCCCTCTGCGCTCTTGGGGACAGCTGCTTGAAGGTGGCTGAGTGGGAAGCTGGAGCCTATCCAGCTCCATTTGGCAGAGACTAATAATTTAGAATGTTTGGTTTCTTTCCTTTGTTTCTCATTTTGTGTTGGGGAGAAAAAGGAAAACTGGAAATGTGTCTGCTGAGTGGGATGGGGAGGTAAGTGTGTGGGCAAGGCTGAGCGAGTGGGCCCGCGTGGACCCTCCCTGCCACCTGTTAGCTGAGAGAGACATCTCCCTCCTCTTTTGTTCTTCTTTCCTGCCATCTGCTAAGCTATATTAGTCGGGTCCCCGCGGTTCTGCATGCAGGAACTAACTTGACCTCGCACAAGGACAAGGTATGAGTGAGCACATAGGGACCTTCTCAGAACACCCACCATGGATGAGAACATGGGGAGAGCTCAAGGGGGACCTAGAGCAAGTATCTGGAGAGATCTGTCTTTCTTCTGGCCAACCCTCATGACCTCATCCATTCATAACCTCTCTCTATCTACTGTCTGTCTGTCTATCTCTCTCTCTCTCTCTCTCTATATATATATATATATATCATATCTCTATCTATTTTTATCCTTTTCTATGTCTGCCTATCTTTCCTGTGTTTAGCTTTCTTATCCAAGAGTGCAATAGACTTACCCAGAGCACCTAAATTTAGGTCTTATTGAACCCTTAGCTGCACCCAGGCCAAATCCCTCTGATGATGAGCCCTGTAGTGTTGGTACTTATGGCTTTCTAATGGGTCCACACTCGGTCTCTAAATTATTCAAATAATGATTTTGTCAGTAAGCTATTGAGGGCTGTGAACACGTGAGTACTTCTCAATTATCTCAGCACCTCGTATGGTTAGAATCAGGAACGCCCTCTCGCATTCTGAACCCAAGCCTCCAGCTGAGGGTGCTATTTTGAAGGCTGTGGGACTTTTAGGAGGTGGGGCGTAGCTGGGGTTGGGGATTAGGTCACTAAGGGCAAACCTTTGAAGGCTGCACTAGCCCCACCCTCAGCCTCCTGATCTAAACCATGTAAACAAGCCTCTACCTTATGCAGTCTCTGTGGGGTCAGCCCACCATGCCCTCCTCGATATGCTGGACTGGATCCCTCTGAAACTCTGAGCCCAGATAAAACTGCTCCCCTCCATTACTCCTGCCAGGAGTTTTGTCAGTGATGGGAAAAGTAAGTAACATGGCACCTAGTCTTAAGAATGCCGGAGCAATTGCTCTTTGGGTTTCCAGACTCCCCACTTTCCTCCTACATGTCAGGAAAGGAGGGGTGATAACTGAAGGTCTGAGTACATAAACAGGCCAACAGCCCGTTGATACTGTGAGCACAGTCTGCTTCATCACCTGACTCTGTTTCCTCAGCCCCTTCTCCTGAAGCTCAGAGAGAACTCATCCTGCTGACACCGTAGTTGACAGTTCGCTCCTGTGGGTCAGCCAGCCAGTTGTGAGACTTGATTTCAGTTCTCACACACATACCAACCAAGCTCATGATATATGTGTGTGCTATCATTTTAACATAGTGTTTTAGTTAGTAGTCTTCTGTGACATGGACTTTCCTCTTGGAGTTGTATTTGTGAGGTCATGTCTTCCTTTTTATTGGTGCACCATGGCCCATCTTATGCACAAGAGTTACTGTATACATTTTAAGTGTCTCGTTTCCAACAGTGGATGCTACAAAAGGTACAGCTGTGCGCATTCTTTCCGATACCTTCTATGTCAATCCATCAGCAAACTGTTAACACATATGCAAATTTTCACTGCCAACAATAATGTTAACACACCACCAGGCGTGTGACCACAGGAACAGACATGATCATCTGACATTTAAGGACCTCCAGATCAGCCTAGTGAGGCTCTGTGGTACTTTGAAAGAGAATGACCCTACAGACTCCAGCATTTGAATACTCCAGTTGGTGACGTTTCGGGGAAGTTTAGTGAGTCTTGTTGGAGGAAGTGTGCCATTGGAGGGAGACTGAGGTTTCAAAGCTTCATGCCACTCCCAGTGTGCTCTCGGCTTCCTGCTTGTGGTCTGGGATGTGAGCTCCTAGCCATTCCTACCACCGTGCCTGTTACTTGCTGTTAAGATTCCATGCCAGAATCTTATCCTCTGGAACCATAAGCTCAAATAAGACCTTACCTTTATAAGTTGCCTTGGTTATTTATCACAGCCCTAAGGAAGTAACTAATATATGTAGATATTTACGATCATAAAGGGATTACATCCATGAACAAGTAAATATGAGGCGCCATGGGAATTCACAAGGTGTTCAAGCTGCAGTGGGAAGAACAGGAAAGGATATACGGTAAAGGCAGCAGCACCTACTTGGATGGAAGATGGATATGGGCTCTGGGTGAAGAGAGGAGAGATGGGGAGGGAGCACTGAGTTGAACGCACAGAATAGTTGACAAAGCTTGTCCCAGATTCAGGAGCCTGCAGAGGTCAGACTTTGCGGCTCCGTGACACACACTGATGTAAACAATGTATCACATTGTAAACACTGTAAGGAAGGGGGTCTAATCTTCGCTCTAAGGACCAGCTGCCTCCATTCACAGTGCTGGCTCCATTGCATCTTGGCCTTCTGTGAGGCACAGCATCATGGGAGCAGTTCCATCCAGGCTGCTCTTCTCATGGAACAGGAGGGAAGCAGAGCAAGAGCGAGTGAGAAGGGCCAGGGGAAGATATCATCCCGAGGACATGCCTTCAGCTACCCCCTCCAACTCGGTATCATATCTTAAGGCTTCTAGAACTTCTGCCCAACCGCCACCTGTAAAGCAGCCTTTGGATAGGACATGACACTTCACATCTGAACCACACCGTGGACTCTTCTTCTGGAGGGCAGCAATGAAGACATCATTCTGGGCTCAGGGGTGACCACTATTGATTCTAAGATTAGGACATATGCTTTGGAGGGTGGATGAAGAAAATCAAAATTTTTTTTTACTATGAATTTAGGCCAGAGTTCAAAAATTTGGGGTCAGTAGGTCAACTTTAATTTCTAAATGTATTTTGTCTGGATTCCATGGTCATTTTCAAATTTTGTGCCTTCGGGATTGAGAATTATCAGAAGTCTCCAATTCCAGATACTTTCATTGTTATACTCTGTTTACTTTCTGGCTTCTGAGGCCATTTCTGTTTGAGCTTCCTGCCTAAGGCTGTACTGTGGTGTGTAGGGATTTTGGAGTGCAGTAACTCACCCTGGGGATAAGTTGCCTAAGGTGTCCTCACAGACATCTCTGGTCAGACTGACTCTCTCTGTGTCTCTGGTAGATCTAGGGTCTAACTTGTTTGTGGGACTAGCCCCAACTGCAGAGGCATGGAAGCGGGGAGCATCACTGCCCAGCTGCAAATCTGTCACTCCACAGATGTGGGCTATGGAGGATCTGGGATAGGAAATGGGCATTTCCCTGGAGAGTGCTGCTGAGCTGTGGGGGACACTGTGGGGATGCCCTGCTTCGGAGGCTCCACTGACTTCTTAGCCTCCTTCCCGTCACTGGCCCAGCTCTACATTTAATTTCAATCTGTGTGTCACGGAGGCTGCTGTGCTGAGTTCAGGCAGCAGGGAAAGGGGCTGCCCTGGTTCATCCTGTGGCATTTGATGCTCCCACACCTGGTGTCAGATTGTCCTCCTCCGACCCTTATCTTTGAGCACCGTATTAGGATTCCCTGGAGACCAGAGCCGAGGGACTGGACCTCTATTACAAAGGGGAGTTTAGACGGGCTCACACAATGTCGGTTGTATAGTTTAACAACAGCAGCCTGTCTTCAGTCCGCATGGGAAAGCCAGAGAAGCTGGGCTCGGACAGAGAAGGGTGGTGGCTGCAGAAGAGGCAGCAGCAGGTCAGATGTCCTGACCAGTATGGAGAAGTGGAGGTGGGCACACAGCGGTAGACCTGGCTTTCTCCAAGCTCTGTGTTTCTGGGCTGCCTGGCAGGTATCCCAACTCTGGGGGAGAGACTCCTCTCCCTGTTAGCTCTCCCAGGAAGATGTCCCCACCCCGGATCACATCTGTTGATCTGGATGCAGTCAGGTTGACACAGTATAACTACAACAAGCACATTTTACAGTCAACTTGGGAGCTTAAACACCCATGGGTTCCTGCAACTGCAGAGACCCAGCACACGTCAGACTATGTGGAGAGCCGTACAGACCATAACACGGCAGACTGTGGAGAGCCACACAGACCATCACACGGCAGACTGTGGAGAGCCACATCGACCATCACACGTCAGACTATGTGGAGAGCCGTACAGACCATCACACGGCAGACTGTGGAGAGCCACACCGACCATCACATGGCAGACTGTGGAGAGCTGTACAGACCATCATACAGCAGACTGTGGAGAGCCACACCGACCATCACACAGCAGAATGCATGGCAAATGGACCGGCCTCGGTCTGTGTGTGAGATGTTCTGGGGTATCAGTGCTCTGCAGAGATTGGGACCCTTGAACGAGAGAAGGTTGTCTTTAGGAAAGGGTCAGAGCATCAGCAATGAACTTTACCAGTGTGCAGTCCTGATAACAAGCTGTATCTGAGTAGACATTCACCATCTCAGGGCTTGTAGGTTGTTGTAAAAATGGTTTATTAGCAGAAACAACAGAAATAGGCAGCTTTGGGGTAGCAGAGGGTATGGTACTTACAATAAAATGTTTTGGTTTTATTTTCTCTTCATGTGTGAGAATTTTGCCAGAACATTGCTATATTTCCATCCTGTTTTCTCTCTCTCTCTGCACCATGGCCTGGTACAAAGACCCCAGAGCAGCTGTGGATTCTGCTGCAGAAACTCGTCTTTCCTTGAGCTTCCAGCATCTTTCTAGCTGGGGAGAGGGCAGTAAAAAGGGGTTGCTCAGCAAAGCCCCACAGGGGGCCTGTCCTAGTGACACAGCTCTGCAGGGCCCCTCAGCCCTCCTAGAGGGAGTCACCAAGCCCCCTCCTGCGTTGCCTTTCTCTCCTGGTCTCCTTTGATGTGGTTTCCAGGCAGAGTATACACCGTTGCTGGGGGAGGAACAAACAATCCCATTGTCTGCAGAAGATGTCTTGGATTTCAGTGTCACAGGAAGACCGCGTCAGGTTTTCAGTAGCTTTCCCCAGTTATGTGGGTGGGGAGATAGACAAGCCTCTTGCTGCTGGTTTTGCTGTTGTTTTCTAAATACAGCAAAAGCGCCAGATGTATTTCTATATGTGTCTGTACACGTATGTGCGTGTGTGTGCATGTCTGTGTGAGCTTGGGTTCTTTTGTTATGGGAATGCAGAATGAAATGGACCATCTTTCTTTCTTGGTGTATATATGTGTATGTGCACAAACAGAGACCAGCAGTCAATCTTGGGTGGCCTTACTTTGTTTTTTTTTGAGACCCTGCTCATTGGCCTGGATCTTGGCAATTTGGTGAGGCTGGCTGGCCAGTGAACTAGGACTTTTCAAATATGAATTCTGGGGAGTGAACTCAGGTCTTCATGCTTGGAGGGCAAGCCCGTTAGGCCCAAGGACCATCTCCCCAGCCAAACAGTGGACTTCCTTTAAGGCTTTAGAAACAGCCACAAGGAGCCGGGCGGTGGTGGCGCACGCCTTTAATCCCAGCACTCGGGAGGCAGAGGCAGGCGGATCCCTGTGAGTTCGAGACCAGCCTGGTCTACAAGAGCTAGTTCCAGGACAGGCTCCCAAAGCTACAGAGAAACCCTGTCTCGAAAAACCAAAAAAAAAAAAAAAAAAAAAAAAAAAAAAAAAAAGAAACAGCCACAAGGGCCCTCAGACTGGTCTCCAGGACTGCTTGCCTAAGTTCTGCTCACAGCACACTGGCTTCTCCGCCTTTCAGCTCAGTTCATTTTCCACCCTTGTAAGCATCTGTTTCTTGTGGATGTGTTTGGGCCTTAGGAATGTAGACTCCAATGCTCAGGAAGTTTCCTTGCAAATCCTTGTGTTTATAGGAAGATGCTAATTGACTTCTGTGACCCTACCCTATGTATTTGGAAGAGCTGGGGGGAGGGTTAAGTAGATATTTGGAAAACCTATCAAAGGAACACACAGACTCCATCTCCCATTGAGTCCCAGATAATTTGTTTAACACATGTCTCTCACCAAAACTGATATAACGCTCACCTCTTCTAGCTACAGACCCGAGGCTAGCTCCCATTCGGTTTTAGTACCCTTCCCCGCCCCCCGGGAGGGCGGACTCTGCACCACTCGCTCGCTCTGTGACTATTCTCTTCCCTTCTTTCCACACAAGGCCTGAAGAAGACTCCACAGGGGTGGTCCTTTTAAGGATGTTTTCTGATCAGCTTCAGTTCTGAATGGAGACGGTGGCTCTGTGGTGTCCGCTGTGAGTCCACGGGTTAAACCGATAATGAGCCTGTCCGGACAAATAGGCCTGCGATTGTTCGAGCCAGGCCAAAGGAGGCGGGCCAAGAGCCAAGTGCAGATGCTGCTGCGAAGCAAGCAGCCGGGAGCCCACAGCGCGGGATTAACGAAATCGCCCGTGCTCAGCTTGCACTAGGAGCTAAAGCGGCTTTGGGAAAGGCATATGGCAAAAAAATAAGCCAGAGTTAATCACAAAGTCAGGCGTTCACGAAAGCAGCATCTGTTGGAAAGGAAGCATACAGCCACCATGGTGACTTCGCTCCGCTCCTGCTCCATCACGCAGGGGGATGTGCCCAGGTGGATTAGCAGGGCGACAAACCACAGTGCTGCAGGCTGCAGGAGGCCCCAGGGCCTGTGACCGCTGATGCAAGGGCCTGCTACAGCCAGCTGAGGCTCTGATTAACTACAGCAGCATGGGCAGCTCTGGGGCCTGGCGCTCGCTCTCTCTGTCTCTCTGTCTCTCTGTGTCTCTGTCTCTCTGTGTCTCTCTCTCTCTCTCTCTCTCTCTCTCTCTCTCTCTCTCTCTCTTTCTCTCTCGGCTCTTTTTTTTCTCTCTCTCTTTCCTTCCACACACGAATCAGCTACTGCCGGGCTCTTGTTGCTTCCCAATTCGACCCATGCTGCCAGGGATCAACCAGAGCCTTACTGGAGTGCACAACCTTATTCAAGCAGCTTTGGCAGGATGCCAGCAGCCTGCTTTGCTCTCCTGTGTTAATAACGATGGCTCATTTGCTCCAGGTTCTGAGTCCATCACCATGGTCACCACTGAGAGCTCTCTGAGACCAGGAGAGAACCAGTGGTGATGGACAGTCAGAGAGGCACAATCCATCTGCCTGGAATTTAGTCTCGGCTGATAACAAACAAGCAGCCATGATTTCAATGTCTTCGGCTGTTCTCAGTTGGACCGCTTGGCATCGTACCTGTCTTTTCAGAGAGGTATTCTGGGCACACTAGTGGAGGAGAAGGGATCACTTATGAATTCCCAAGTGACCTACAATGAGCAAACACTGGGTTTATATAGTTTCCTATTTTAATCCTATAAAGAGGTCCAGTGTTTGGAGGATGCCGATATGCCTTTGGATGCGGTTATGGATAGAATATGCAAGTCTCCCTGGGTCACAATTTGGACTTGGTGCTCTCTTCTGGAAGATGACTTGACATGAATTGAATTCTTTGAGCATTGGAATATCTCGGTGCTGTGGCTGTGGATCTGAAGACTAGCATTTCCTGCAAGCTAAGACTGGGTCAGGTGGGAGTGGCTGACTCTCCAGAGTACAGCAGCTGTGCTCATGTAAGAGTGAGCACCGGGATACCAGGAGAAGCCTGTAAGGACTGGACTCATTCTTCCAGGGAACTGGCAGGTTCTTGGAGGGAATTCTTGGAGGAAATTTGAGGGAGCCAAGGCCCTTGACCCTTCCTCCATCTCAGACTTTTCTTACTGAACTTGACAGTAACAGAATCCCATGCAGCTCTTTTGTGGAACCTGCTGCTTAGCTGTGACAGCAACAGAAGCACATGGCCACGCAGAAGGTTAGGGGTTTGCATTGAAAGCTCGAGTAATATTTGGTGTATGTTTCTGGGAGAACCAACTCTGGGTACATCCATGGCATTTTACATTTGAAAGAAAAGTCAGGCCAATGTGATGGTTAGGGTTCACTGTCAGCTGGTCAGATTCTAGACTCATGAATTGAAGCTGGACGATCTGTCCACTCTAGGTGATATCATGGCCTGTCTGGGATCCTCAGCTTCCTAAATAGAGAAAAGAGACAACGTCAGTGAGCACTCACTCATCATTCTCTGCTTCCTGGCTGTGGATGCCACGTGCCCCGCTGAGGCAGGTCCTGCCTCCCTGATTCCCATGCTGTGACGGACTGTACACCGAACCACGAGCCAGGCTGAGCCTTTGCTCCCTGAGCGCTTTTGTCTAAGTGTTTATTCTACTACGGGGAAAGGAATGAAGGCAGCCAGCCATGCACTTTATAAATGAAATGGGTACAGGGCCTTCTCCACTTTCCCTACTCAGATTCTGAAGCTTGCTTCATTCTGATGCTGAGGAGACTCTTTCTGTCTTCCCTGAGTAACTGCCACAGCCTTTAATTACACAAGCTGGCGAAAGCATCCCAGGAGTGACCCTAATCTGCCTCTGCTGTGCCTCGTTGGCTTGAGTTAAAATGGAATAGCCTGCCACTCCTGGTGGCACATGAGCGGGCGAGGCAGCTCTTTTATTGAGTGGTTTCTGGGGCCGAATAGTGGCTACTCATACGTGAGGATTTCCTGGGTTAATAAATATTAAACATTAGTTTTAGAACTTTTTCTTTGTTGGGCAAAGATATGCAAGCCGCAGTAGTTGGCAAATTCGATAGGAATCAAGGGCTGCCTTGTACCTATGGTAAACTCTGAATTGTTGAGTTTGCCCAGTAAGAAGAGGAAGGCAGGAGATGCTCACTCCTATATCTGTACACTGATGACATTATTTTTATAAAGAATGTTCTTCAACCAAAAGTGTGAAAAAAGGTACATTGCCAGGGCAGTCAATTGTCTGATGTGTTTTCCTTTGTTATTGGAAATTGTACAAAACGGTGGATTTCATTGGGGAATTTGCAAACATAGGATATCAGGTACTTTGGCCATATTTGCCCTCAGTGCTCCATCCTCCCAGGTCCCTTCCAGCTGCTCTCCTTCCTTTTCCCAAACTCTCTCCCTCCTGTTTTTATGTCTTCTTTTTTAAATCTAGATTTCCCACATGAAAGGAACTTTTTTTTCTGAGTCTGACTTATTTTGCTTAGCATGGCCATCTCTAGTTATCTATTTACTTTAAAATGCCATCATTTTGTTATTCTTAATGTCTGAGTAATACTCCATTATATACAAATACCACATTTTCTCTATTTGTTCTTGTGTTGATGGACAACTTGTCCTAGCGCATGTCTTGGCTCTTGTGAATAATACTGCAGTAAACGTGGATGTGGAAGTTCTTCCGTGCAGGGCTGACATGGGTTCCTTCGGGTGTGAATACAGATAGAGCATAAAGCAGTCCCATTTCAAGTTCTTAAAGATCCTCTGACTTAGTATTTGAACTTGTGACTCTGTGTGGCTGTGTGTGGGAATGTACACACAAGTGCAGGTGCCTGTGGAGGTCAGAGGAGTCTGATCCTCAGGAGATGGATCAACAGGCAGTTGTGAACAACTGGGAACTGAACTCCGTTCCTCTGAACAGAGTGACTTAGGTGCTCACCAGCCTCACACTGTAAATTCTAGAAAAGAACCTCCATACTGGTTTCTGAAGTGGCTGCTCTGGTTTGCATTACCACGGTCATGTTCTGAACACCATGTGCCAGGCATGTGTGATAGCTTATTGTGCAAGGTCAGTTAACCCCCTCTAAATTCTACAAGAGTTGACTGTATAATTGGGTAAACTGAGGACCTGGGCTTCCAAGTCAACAGAGTTACTCATTACAGAGAGGTGGGGACCTAAGACGGCTGCTTAGGTAAACTGATACAGTATCAAGTCATCTTCTGTTAACACAGACAGAGGCTACCCTGCACTAAACCGAGAAACCTTGTGATGAACAGAGCTAAATGCAAAGGCACATAGCTGTACAGGAAGCTGAGATAAAGTTTAGTTAGTTTTCACCACCCCCTTAAGGTTCAGAGAATATTTTGGAAGACAGATAAAGAGAACGTAAGAGCCAGGCATGGAGAGAACAGCTTCAAAGTACTGTCCTCTAAGCAGGACACAGATGTGCCTACCAGAGGTGCCCACTGAAGTTGGGCTGGGGAGGAACAAGGGACCCACAGGACCATACCACATACTGCTGATCCGTGGACCTTACCATATACTGCCGATCCGTGGACTGTACCACATACTGCTGACTGTGGTCTCTACCATATACTGCCGATCTGTTGGAGAGGGCAAAGCATGGTATCCTTGTGCACCCCTTGTTAAGTTTACCAGGCTCTGATGGCTAGTTCCAAACTCAGGGTCATGCAGACTTCCCCAATCAAACTCTATGGGAAACTAAACAAAAGCCCAAACAAGTAATGAGAAAGATTTATTGGGTGGGGGAGTTGATGGTAGGGACAGGAGGGAACAGGGAGAGGATTGGGTGTGCATGATCAAATTACATACTATATATGTGTGGATGGACAAAATTTACTATTAAAAAAACGTGAACCAAGGTGGCCTGCCAGTAGATGGTAAGTGATGTAGGTGTGTCTTCTATCTGATGATTTCATTGGATAATTAATAAAGAAACTGCCTGGCCCATCTGATAGACCGGCCCTTAGGTGGGTGGAGTAGACAGAACAGGAAGAAGGAAGTGAGGTAGATGGCTCAGTCAGATTCCACGCCTCTCTTAAGTTAGGCAGACCACCGTGCCTCTCCTGAGAGAGATGCCAGACGCAATGAAGCTCCAGCCCAAGATGGATGTATGCTAGAAACTTCCCGGTAAGGCACCACTTTGTGGTGCTACACAGATTATTAGATATGGGTCAGTCAAGATGTGAGTAAGAGACTGGAAATAATGGGCCAGGCAGTATTTAAAAGAATACAATTTGTGTGTTGTTATTTCGGGTTTTAAGCTAGCAGGCAGCCAGGAGCAGGGCAGGGCGAAAAGCAGGCTTGCCCAAAGACCTCACTACAGGTAAGGTGGGGAATTGATCAGATTGGCACGTTGGGCTTCCACAGCTCACTCATGTGCCAGTGAGCCCAAGCACTGTGCAGCCTTAGACTCCCTGTTAAGATGACACATTCTAAACACAAACCCCAGAAGCTCACTCACACATGGGCATGGTTGTGTGTGGATGCACTTCCCTTTACTCTAGCTGCTGGGACTCTGCTATGGCATCTCTCCATGATCTGGACTGGTATTGAGAAAGCCCCAGACTGTAGCTGAGGTTGCCTGCTGGCAGTGGTGTAGGATGGGGACAGCGAGCTGCTTCCAGCGGGAATTCAGCAGATAGCAGGAATGGCTCGCTTTCTCTTCAGTTCTGCGTGTGCTGGGGTGTATATCTTCAGTTGTGCGTGTGCTGGGGTGTATCTCTTCAGTCTTCAGTTCTGCCTGTGCTGGGGTGTATCTCTTCAGTTGTGTGTATGCTGGGGTGTATCTCTTCAGTTCTGCGTATGCTGGGGTATATCTTCAGTTCTGCATGTGCTAGGGTGTATCTCTTCAGCTCTGTGTGTGCTGTGGTGTGTCTCTTCTCTTCTGTGTGTGCTGGGGTGTATCTCTTCAGTTCTGCCTGTGCTGGGGTGTATCTCTTCAGTTGTGCGTATGCTGGGGTGTATCTCTTCAGTTGTGCGTGTGCTGGGATATATTTCCTCAGCTCTGTGTGTGCTGTGGTGTGTCTCTTCTGTTCTGTGTCTGCTGGGGTGTATCTCCAGCAACTCTTTGAGAGGCGAGAACAAATCAATCCCTTCAGCTGACATTTCAAAATACTGCGAGAGGCAGGAAGTTAATGTATCAAATACCACTAAAGGTTTAAACAGGCAAACCCAAACCAAATTGCATTAAGCTTAGCCTCAAACCCTGGGCTAGGATTCAGTAGTAAGCGCGCGCGTGTGTGTGTGTGTGTGTGTGTTTGTGGATGTGTTTATCTGTATGTGTGTGTTGTATATATGTATAGGTATATTTGAGTATATCTGTATATGTTGGTATATTGGTGTATATGTCATATATATATATATGTCTATATCTATATATGTGTGTCTGTACAGGTATGTGTAAATTTGTGTACATATTTGAGGTATATATGTGTATATGTGTGTGTATGTATGTGATATGATTTGGTATAGGACACACAGGTGTTAGAAGTGAGGAGTATCGGGGCATGAATGATGACTGTGTGTGGAAATGATCTCAGAGGTATAGCCTTGGCAGAGAAGAGCCTTCTCTGTAGGGAGCCGTGAGCAGAGAACATGCTTCGAGAGCATGTACATGCGGCTGCAGCTCCTGGCTCCTCTAGGATCATGGACCATCTTGGTCCATCCTTGTGACGGTAACAAAATACCGCGAACTGTGTGCTTATAGGCAGCCAGCACTTACATCCATGGTTCTGGAACTTGGGAAGTCCAACATGGAGGCACTGTTGAACTTAGAGTCTGGGGAGTAGGCACTCGTCACAAGTGAGCCTTATATCCTTGGTTCTTTATGTGGTGGGAGAGACAAATGGGCTCAAGGGCAGTCTCCTTCCCCAGGGCCCTGCCTTCCAGTCAGCCAGACCACAAAGCCCACCTTTTGAACTGATCACACTGAGGATCAGGTTTCAAGGAAATTTGAGAAGTAAAAGCGTGAGGGTCACTGCCACCACAGGCTTAACTATCACATTTCAATAATATGGAGCTCGTTCCATGAAAATGGGAATGATAAGGCCTTTTATCTTTAATATTCCTGTGGTGCTCTTATCACCAGACCCTCTTCTGGGTGATTTACAGATATTTGTAATAACTATGGGGGCAGATAGAATTATTGTTTCCATCTTGCAGCAAGGAAACTGGCCTGGAGAGGTTGAGTAGCTTGCTCAAGTTCATAGAGCTGGTAAGCACAATGGGGGTTCAAGTTCATAGAGCTGGTAAGCGCAACGGGGGCTCAAGCCCAGGCCGCAGAGCAGGAGAGCGAGTGCTCATCATTCTGTGAGGTGCTCTAAGTGAAACCGAAATATATCAGTCAACCACACTTGAAAAAAGAGGTCTTGCCAGATGGCCAGATTAGATAAGTAGATTTGGACCTTTTCCAGTGGATTGATAGGCCATGAACACACATGGCCGAAGAGAAAGAGGCTGCACACTGTGGGTTTTCCTGCTAAGTACTCATTTCTTCCTCTAGATATTGACTCAACTTGGCAGATGAGAGAGCACTTGCTCCTCTCCTTCCCGCTTGCTTACCGGGTTCTCTCTGGCTTGCCCAGTCCCCCCTCCAGAACCTCCCAATATTCTGCTCCTTCCCTTCCTGGCTGAACACGCTGCTAAATGCTCTCAGTCCTCCTGCCTGTGTCTCGGGTGTGGGCTGCTCATCTGCCATCCACTCCCCTGGTTCCAGGCCACTTCTTGCCCCTCTCTTTTATTCTAACCTTACCAAGTGTCCTGGCTTAAACCCACAGTCCTCCTTGCCCCCGCCTCTCTTTTCCTGGGGACTGTGCATCTTGCAGGAGAAGCCAATGAGCTCTTCTCCTGTCTCTGGCACCCACTCCTCAACCTTTGCTTGGTATCTGATTTTCTTCCTCAGTGCGGGACTGAATGCCTCTCCAGTCATCCATGCCCTATTTAATTGTTGCCAACAACAGCATCGCTGTAAGCATCACTTTTGACTTCTCAGCAGGACTTTGGGGTAGCTCGATTTCCCCTGCCCACTGTCTTACTGACCAGGTTTCTCTTGCAAACAGCCTCCCTCTGCCAACCTCTAAATATGTTCCTGCCATTACTCAAGAATGTTATCCTCCTGGAAATCTTCATGCTTTTCCTGGGCAAATACCTTCTCCTCCTCTTTATCTTTTTTTGTTATGTGCGTTGGTGTTTTTCCTGCATTCATGTCTGAGAACCTCATATACCTGGGGTCTACAGAGGTCGGCCAGAAGAGGGTGTTAGATCCCTTGGAACTGGAATCATAGATAGTTCTGAGCCACTGTGTGGTGCTAGGAATAGAATCTGGGTCTTCTAGAGAGCATCCCATGCTTTTAATCATTGAGCCATCTCTCCAGCACCCAAATCTCTCTACTAAAAATCACCTACTAGAAACATCACTATATTAAATGGTACCCACATTTCCATGGTTATCACTGACCTTACCTGCTTTATATGTATTGCTAGCTGCCCTAACCTTATTCTGTGAGGTTAGGGTCTTTCTCTTCATTCCAGGATGTATTTTCTGTAGCTATAATTGAACCTGGCAGATGGTAGTTGCTCTATAAATGTTGGGTTTAATAAGCAGATCAAGCCCCCTCTTCTCATACCTTTCTGGGTCTCCTCTTGCCTTCCCAGCCATGCCTTCCCTTGCCTGTTCTGATCTACATCAATGCCCAAGACATCAGAGTTTTACCCTTGATTCATTTTTCTTCCTACCTTATGTGCTTCTATGGGTCTTGGCCATTTAATTCCTTCTTTTGTGGCTTTTCCCCTACCCTGCTGTCTAAGTTAAGTGCTTCTACCTATCTTTCACATGTCTTAAGTTCAAGAATGTCGACTTCAGAAGAAACAGACTTCCAGTCTGTTTATGCTTCTGTGCTCGGGGCCAGGTCTCCACATTGCTTGCCTGGACTCTTTGTGACAATATGGTGTATGTATCTCACTGATTTTTATCTCCAATCCCATGAACCTGAGTAAAACAATGCCATGATTCTTTTCTAAAATGGAAATTTGACCCTCTTACCCTCTTGCGCCGGACTAAACTCTGGAGTCTTTAGTGTAGCCCATGGGCCCTCATAATGATTTTAAGGAAGTTTCCCTTGGCTCTAGTCCAAAGACAGGGACTCTCTCCTGAGGAATATTAACAAGTATCATTCCTTGATGCGTGCCTACTTCATGGGAAATAGTAGCAGCACTTGCCATTCACTAAATACAAGTTGCGATTCTAGGCACCTTATCAATCAGTTTCACACATAGAGGCACTGAGGCCTAAGGGAAGTCAAGAAAATACATGGGGAATTCGTGGAAGAGTTAGTTTTCCTCAAGAGTAGACTATGGAGATGGGATAAGAGGCTAAGGAGGGAAGCAGAGGGAGAGATGGAAACGAATCTCAAAGGCAAATGAAAGTTCACCATGGCTTTGCGCCCTGTGAGGCACCAAGTGTCTAGAAAATCCTCCAGTTATTTGATGCAAGGATACCCCCCCACACTCCCATACACACAGGATTGAGATCATTCAACACTGCCCTTTATTGCCCTTTATAAATTCCTCACTTCCTGACCTCTGCTACCCTTCTAAACAGCCTCATGTATATTTTGTAGACTTTGATCAAGTAGAGGGGAATTCACAGAGGAGTCCTGCAGGGCCAACCTGAACCCTCCTGTGCATTTCCTTCATGACTGGGAGTATAGTTTCCTGAATGAATTAAACTTGAACCCTGGGAAGACCCACAATCCAGGTGGAAACTGAGATGAACACAGGCTCCATAGCAATTGTCCTAGTCTTGCTATTCATTGACCTACACCAATGTCTCCAATACACTTACTTCGCAATGGCTGTGCCAAAACATCATAGCCAAGGCAACTTATAAAAGGAAGGGTTTCAATGAGTGAGGCTTACCATTTCAAAAGGTTAGACTCTATAACAGCAGAGCCAGGTATGACTGCAGACACAGCTGAGAGCTCACATCTTGATCAACAACCGGTAGGCAGAGAACACACTGGGAATGTCATAGGTCTTGAAATCTCAAAGCCCATCCACAGTGATGTGCCTCTTCCAGCAAGGCCGCACTTCCCAAGACTTCTCTAACAGTTCCACCAACTGGGGACCAAATACTCAAACCTAGGAGCCTGTGAGGGCAATTCTCATTCAAACCACCACACAAGGCACGGACCTCCCTCATGCACAAGGCACCTCAGAGACTCACCTCCCATCATCTTGTCAGTCAGCACTTCTCCCACGCCTGAGACTGTCACCAACCTGACTTTCAGATGACTTTCCTTCTCCCTCTGTCTTCCACCGATCCTTACTATCTTTCTGGATGTCTTACAGGCCTTAAAGGATTTCAATTATCATATGAAACACATTATAACATTCTCACAAAACTAAGAGCAGAGCTTAATTCTCTTCCCAGTGTTCCCAGCCAGAGGCATGCAACAAATAGTAGCTGCCAAATAGATGTGGGATGGGCACACACATAGATGGGGACCTGCACTTGTTTCTTGGTGCTACAGCCATTGCTGTCTCCTCCTGCACCCCGGTGGGTTCTTTCCTCACTCTGCATTAGCACAAGGGTCCCTCTGAGAAGTGAACAATCCCTTTGTCCTTTTAGGATATTCCAGCAGTGTCATTCACCACAGGGTACTCCTCTGATGCGCCTAATCCTTCGCCCATTGTCCCCTCGTATTTTTTAAAAAAGAAAGAACAAAAGCTCCTTCCTAGTGGATCTCTCCTTTGGTTGAGGATCTACCCAAAAGACTTAATGATTATGGAAATATTCACTCAGTGATTTACTTTATGCCAGGTGATGCTCCTGGGCACTTACAACGCATTTTCTCGTTTAATCTGTAATCTCCTGTTAAAAAGCATTATTTCTCAGTTGAAAATAGATGCTAAGGCATAGAAGGGTCGAGTCATGTTCTCAAGACTCTCTTACTAAGTGATGAAGACGCAGTCTAAAAGCAGGGTAGTCTGAGTCTGATTAGCCACCCTGAAGTCCCAGTTGAAGACCAGTGTTTCAGAAGAAGCTTTTGATTGCTGGGTGGTGATGGCTCTGAGTTGTGGGCAAAAATCGAGAGCTGGAGAGGCGAGTGTGTGCATAATCCTGGGGCCTATGAGGAAGGATGGGACATAAGCAAGCAGAGAGGTAGGCAGGTTGAAGCCATGTTTGTGACATACATTTTATAAAATTAAAATCTTCATATATATATAATATATGTAGGCATATGGAGGTCAGAGGATGACTTGTAGGAATTGGGTCTCTTCTATCACGTGGGTCTTGGGGATCCAACTCATGTCATCAGGGTTGGTGGCAATTGCCTTGCCAGCTGAGCCTGACCTGCAGCAATTTGTGATAGATGAGACAGTGGCTTGATGGTAAATAAATAGACCCTAGCTAGGTGCCTGTGTGCCTGTGGGTATAGCAGGGCTCTTTAAATGGGAACAAGGATTGATGGGCAGATGCCTGGTACGTTGTGGTCTACAGTCGTGTTACAGCTTCAGGTGGAGTCTGAAACCCAGAGCAAGCATGGTAAGTGATTCTTTCAGGTCACTTGTTGTGCTTTTCTACTTGTTTTAAAATTCTGTTTAATTAGTCAAAGCTTTTTGCTTGGTGGTTACAGGAAGATAAGGGCATGTCCTTATCTTAGTGAATCAGAACCTCTTGGGGGCAGTTGGAATGGGGGCAGTTGGAGTGGGGGCAGTTGGAGTGGGGGCAGTTGATGAGGGGCAATTGGGATGGGGGCAGTCCTGGTCTACAGCAGTTTGCTAATGAATGGGGAAACTTCTAAATTCCCTTGACCCCAAATAATTCTATTGACTTTCTGTTGCTTATCATCAGGAAAATGGCTGCCTGTACTGCCTCTGCAACAATTGTTTCAAATGAACCCTGCTTATGAAACAAACCACACACCTCTAAAATTTATACCCAGTTGTCCTTTTGAAAACACAAGTTATAAAATCTACTTTTCTCCCACGCTGTCTTCTAATTTGAAAGAATTAGTCATTTCCCCTTTAGTTAGATTTGGCTCTTTTAATAAAGCCTTGTTTATAATCCTGGGAACAAATGAAAATATCATGATTAAATAAATCTGAGCATCCAGGTTTAGATCAGGTTTAGAAACTGCAAAATGTTCTGAGATAAAAGAGACCACAGGATGGGAACAAGTGATAAAATCCATTAACTCACTGAACGAATGGAAGTGGACAAGGAGCCAAGTGAACAGATGAGATCACAGATCTCCCTTTAGCCAGGTTGCCAGTATAACCTGATCAATGCAGCAGACTAGTTCAATGAATGCTGGCCGCTAGTGTCTGAAAACGTGTGTGCGTGTGTGTGTGTGTGTGTGTGTGTCCATTCTGATTGTAAAAAGATATCATTTAATTAGAGAAGCAGAAAACATCATGGCTGTTTCTCAACACTTGGAAGCCAAGGCATGGACACAGGATCTGCTCCCTGGCAAAGAGGGACAGAGCAGAGGCTGTGCCCACTTTTCTCTGGAGAGAGGCTGTCAGAGAGCAGAAAGTTGTTCTGGGCTGGTAGAAGGGCACATAGCAAATCTGGGCCTTCTCTGGTGGCATTAGTGACTTCATCAGAACAGCATGGCAATGTGCGGTCTTAGACACACTCTTATCTGTGGAGCCACCAAGCCTGGCCCTCTCAGAGATTTTGTAATGTACTCTGTATCCTGTTATTGAATCCATCCCCTCCCCTCAGCAGGCCGTAATTAACTGTTATTTTCAGTGGAGTCATGGATCCTGATGCCATGGACACACTAGCTCAGGACTCTTACACTCTGTCCTCCGTGGCTTCTCCCTGGGAAGGCCGCTGGAATACATTCCACTTTGTCTTGTGTTATATTTAAAAAGCTTTAAATCAAGTTCTGAGCGCATGCACCAAATCTCATTCATCTTTGCATCCCCTCTGTCAATGCTCTGGACATTGCCAAAAATTATAAAGTTGACTTGAGTAGGATATAAATAGACAAATAGACGTTTGAAACTGCAGGAGAACAATATCAGCCACGCTCCCCTGAGAGTAGATTGAGGAACACTGAAAAATGCTTAAAGAACGGCCCAAAGCTCCGCTTACAGATTTTAGATTCTGTCAATGAGAGATTTCCCATGAGGCTCTACCTCTTTGGTCCAGAGTGATGTCAGCAAGCTTTCCTCTCAGAATCCCCCTTAGCATCCATTCACTAAGCAGTAAATAATACATGCATGGAGCTAGGGATGCAGGAGCCGCTTGGACTAGAAAACTCTATAGTCCTTGAAGGTCATATCTGAAGGTCACATGTAAGTGTCAGGTGAAATGTTTTATGTGGCTGGGGCTGGAGGAGTGATAACCTGAGCCAACAGTTGATGTGCTCTAGAACCCGGACAGAGTGTACAATCTTAGAATTGTGCACAACTCTGGAATCCAAGGTAAGGAAAAGGAGAGATCACATAATCATCTCAGATTTAGTGGAAGAAAGATGGTGCCACGAATCACACACCGAGGGGATGATTGTTTTAAAACTGCATACAGAGTGGGCCTTGGGAAGCTCCAGATGGCCACATAACCAAAAGATTTACATCTTACTGCTTTGCTTAACTTAATAGCAAAATTAGTATGTATTCCTTCTGCCTTTGAAAGACATTTGCCAGCAGGTGGACTGGATTGGAGGGGAATAGGAAAGGGGCGGGGGAAGTCCTGAGGGAGAGAGGCAGCCTGGAATCAGATGTGGCTGATTGGGAGGCTCAGACTGGAGGGCGGATTAGCATCAGGAGCCTCAGACAGCAGCAAGCCCTCTGTGCACTGGACGAGAGCTACAGATGCTCATGAAAGGAAGTGCAGGTGAAAACGAGGCAGCTTGCCCACCCAGTACAGCGCTTGAGTGAATAAAAATACTTTCTCTGCATTTTTCTGTAAGTAATCTTGATTTGATCCAAAGTCTACTAAAGGTCCCTTGACTGGCGTTGCCCTTTTCTTGGATGCTGTCATGGATAGAACCACAGACTCTACTTCCCGAGTTTCTTCTCAGTAGATCAAGCTCCAAAAGGCCTTTGATATAAAACTACCTATACCTCAGTTTGAACTTTGCCTGCAATGTCGTCTTTGAAAGCAATGTGGATTGACTCTTAGGCCCGGAGAGTGACCTTCTTAGTCTGGAGTCTCCTGCCCTTGACACGAGTCAGAACCAAAGGGGCAGTGCTGAGGTTCAGTTGACAAACTGTAAACCAGTTCTCTGCTGGCTCTGTGGCTTCTGACGTGGCTCTGGACTGCCCTCGGGAAGCCTGGTTGGGGAAGATGCTATGGCTACCACCCCTTCACAGGCTTGTGATGCTGGGGTACTCTCAGCCCACACTGCTGTTCTCTCTCTTGTTTGCTAACAAAGTGATCCAGATCTCAGAGGACCTGAGGTTGTTCCACATCCTGCCTGGCATGGGGAAAGACTTGAATCCTTAGCCTCCTCCTGGACAGGAAACATCCATTCTGTTTTCATTGGGTCTTACTAGGACTGAGGTATTAAAGCCTCCTGGGATTGGCCTGCCGGTGTTTTGCACCCACAGCTCCAAGCATATAGAGTCCTGGAGAGCCTCATCCATCCTAAAGTCTGTGGTTTGAGGATCTCATGGGCACTGAGAAGTAAGAGTGAACTCTGTGATACTGCCAGAGCATCATACAGTAGAGTGAAGGTGTCCAGGAAGAGTTGTCTACAGATACCACCCAGTGGTCCTCAAGATTCCAGACCGTGGTGAAAGCTGTGGTCGGTAGAAATCATGAAGCTCTCCGTGAGAGCACTCATTGGCACTGCATCTTCTCATGGTTGGCTTCAAAGTTGGAGACATAACACAGTAGAGAAACCTCAAGTGCAGCACTAGGACATTGCTACTGTCCTTGCATGTCAGTGAGCTGTCTGCTATTGTTCATTGCTGATGAAGAATCACGTTTGTATTGGTCACCGCATTTCTTTGCTAAAGCTGAGATTTGACCTTGGTGGCTCATAGAATGGCTTCTTCCTGGTGTGCACTGACATTTGGAGGTCGATTCTGTTTGAGCTGTGGGGTGGCTCCAAGATGCCAAGTAGGACCCAGACTCCTCCAAGATGTTAAGAGGATGCTTCGATCTTCTGCTTCCTTACTCCAGTGCTCGACTTCTTTATGACCCCAGAGGGTGGCATCTTCTCTGTGCTTTGCCTTCATCAAAGAAGAAAGGGGAGGGCTGGGGACAGTTGGAAGCAGATAGCAGGCAAAGAGTTGCCTTGGCTGAACCTACCCTTCCCCATCAGGACAGCAAATACTTTTTATTGAATGTTTTTATGTTTTTCTTCGTATTTTTTGAGATAGGATTTGCTAGATAGACCAGGGTAGCCTGGAGCCTGTGACCCTCTTCCTCTTTACTTTTCATTCCTGGATATAGGGAGTGTTACCACCTAATTAGTTTTCCCAAAATCTGGGTTGTGCATGTTTCTGTTTTCATGCCTTTGGCTGGGACAGGAGAAAATGACCATTCTATTAGTTCTGTCTGTAAGAAATGGCGGCATTTGTTTTTGGTTAGACAACTGGTATCTCCCCCTCAGGCTTATAACATATAAGATAATATCTCCTTTCAAAAATCATTAAATCTTTGGTTACTTCAGAGACTCATCAGAGAGGTTATTTCAGTCTCCTGATAGAGAAGGCAGAGATGACCAGATTCGGGGGCCTCTCAGTGATGTAGCTACTGTAGCTATTGTACAGAAATTAGCCCTTGGTTTCAGAGGCCTTGTTTTGTTCTGTACCTGACTACAAATCATGGCAATTGACAGGGAGATCAGAAGGAGAGGGCGAGGCATTATTTTTCTCCTGCCCCCTCACCTCCTACCCCCAAAGACATATGCAATCACACGCAGTAAGATCCCAAAGGACCTCTTTCATGGCAGGCAAGTGCACGAGAGAAGTTTGTTAGGCTAGGGACCCACAACTGCTGGCTGCTGACTTTAGCATTTGACCTCTTCACGTCTGTGTGTTCCTTTCCCTAAAGTGATGGCAGTAGACGTGCAGATGAGTTTCATGAGGCCTCAATGGAGGTTGGGTAAGGAGATAAATGATAACTATTTCTTGCCCAGTGGAGACATGTACAATTTACATGCTGTTTTCAGTTTCATTATCTTCTCTACTCCAGTTCCCATCTCTGCAGCCCCACCCCTGACCTCTGCTCCAGTGATGGCGAACATTAAAGCCACCCTCCAGCAGACGAGGAAATGGAGGCTCAATGGTTGATAGCACACATGGTGTGGAGTGAAACCTGAGGCTCTGTGAAGAAGAGGTATACAAGTCTTCTTGATTATGACCCCCATTTCTTCCCTAAAAGTGCGTGAGGAGGTGAGGAATCAGTGCTGCTTTAATCTGGATGCTTTGAGAGACATATACTCACAATAGTTGTAGATGGCTTAGAGATGAATGTGTTTAGATCCCCAGAGGAAATATGTGTGAGCTCCCAGAAGGCTTTTAGAGAACGTGAGGCAAAAGCAACTGAAATAATGTAAAGTAGGCAATGTTGTTTTTAAAGAAGTAAAGGTTTTAAACTCCAGGTGGAGGGTCTGGGGATGGCACAGTGCTCATCAGGCTCCTGATGCTTCTGCAGAGGACCAGAGTTCGGGTCGCAGTGCCCACAGAGGAAGGCCCACGGCTGCCTATAACTCCAGCTCCAGGGGTTATGATGACCTCCTAGGTATGCATACTCAGCACTAGATATACACACACACTCCTGTACACATATTCACCCCTAGACTTACGCACATACTCATGCACACATTCTCACCCCTAGACAAACACACACACTCATATGCACATTCTCATCCCTAGACAAACACACACACTTATGTACACATATTCACCCCTAGACATACACACACACTCATATGCACACATGCTCACCCCTAGACATACACGCACACTCATGTACACATGCTTACCCCCAGACATACACACACTCATGTACACATACTCAACCCTAGACATACATACATTCATGCACACATTCTTACCCCAGACATACACACACTCATATGCACATGTTTTCACCCCTAGACATAAATGCACACTCATGTACACATGCTCACCCCTAGACATATGCACACTCATGTACACATGCTCACCCCTAGACTTCTGTTTTAGTTATGATTTTCTATTGCCCTGAAAAGACTCCATGACCAAGAAAAACATTTAGTTGGGGTAGCTCAGTTACAGTCTCAGAGGTCCAGTCTATTATAATCCTGATGGGGAGCATGAAGGTGTACAGGCAGATGTAGTGCTGACTACATCATGCAGGTAACAGGGAGCTGACTGTCAGTCACACCAAGGGAAGCCTAAGCAAAGGAGACCTCAAAGCCTGCCCCACAGTGACACACTTCCTCCCCAAAGACCACACCTCCCTATAGTGCCACCCCCTTTGGTAGCCATTTTCCTTCAAACAACCACATTCCACTCCTTGGTCCCCAAAGGCTTATAGCCATACCCTAATGTAAAAATGTATTTAGTCCAACTTCAAAAGTCTCCCATAGTCTATAACAGTTTCAAACTTATTTCAAAGTCCAAAATCTCTTTGGAGACGCATGGCAAATCTTAATGGTAATCACCTGTAAAATCAATATCAAAAAGGAGAATACTTCCAACATACAACATATAATGGCACAGGATAAACATTACTATTCCAAAACATAGGGAAGGGGCAGAGCGAGGAAACACTGGACCTAAGTGGGAGAACTCCACACTCTGTTCTTCCTGTCTGATGTCAAAATGCGCTTCAGATCTCCAGTTTTGTTCAGCTTTGTCGATCTTATCTCTCTCTCTCTCTCTCTCTCTCTCCATACACACACATGTAAACACACACAGCATTAGACATATACACTCACTCATGTACATGTACTAACCCCTAGACAGAAAAACACACTCATCATACACATACTCAAACATAGACACATACCCACATACACATATCCCTATACACACACACTCATGAACAGATAATCACCCCTAGAGAAACACACACACACTCTTGAACATACGCTCACACAGAGACATATGCACACACTCATGTCCATAATCTCACATATAGACATACACACACACTGACATGCATATACTCATCCCTAGACATACTCACACACTCCTGTACATATAATCACACATAGACATACACATACAAATAATAATATCAACTTATAAAATATTTCTCAAATGGGTTAATAAACTGACTTTTTTTTTTAACCAGTTCTCGTTGGTAGCAGCTATTCCTGGTGGTCCACAGAGAGACTATACCATGTGGCTGTCCCACTGACATGCCTTTGAGTGAAACTTCTCTAAACTCTGAATTCATTATCACGTCTGCTTATTTACTTCAAAATAACAGCTGACAACTCTAAACTTCACAAGTAATTTCTCACGCAGACTTCCATTTAATTCTCACAACAAGCGGCTAATATCTCGGACACATTTTCTAAGATGAATTAAAACAGTTGGTTTTATTTTTTTTTTCAAGTAGCTTACCACGTCTTTCTGTGGCTGGGCGGATGGAGAGCTATGTCCTGTTCTGGACCACTTTCGACTTGGCTTCTGCAAGTCAGACGTAGAACGTAGTGAATATTGCTTTTCCTCTTCCTTGCCTATCCATGCACAAGCCCCAATACTGCTAAGTTTTGCTTTCAAATCTATGTTGTTCTTGTTTTCCATCTCATTACCTTTGCAGTGTAAAGTCTTTACCATCATTTATCTGACTTATTATGCATAATTTTGAGCCTAGTTTCATGTAGCCCAAGCTGTCCCCAAACTTACAATACTGCATAGGATGATCCTGAACTTCCTCAGCCCCCATCCTGTATCTCCTGGGCTCTAGGACTGCAGGTGTACACCACCACACCCTGTCTTATGAGGTCCTAGGGATGGAACCACAGCTTCCTGCTTGCTAGGTAAGCACTCTGTGAACTGAGTCATGCCCGCATTCTAAGCCATTCCTCCATCCTTTCCTTTAACTTTTCCTTCTTTAACTCTAACACTGGACCACAGTGAAGAGAGGAAAACCCTAGCCTAGAGTCTTCCACAGCTCCCTGCCCCCCAACCCTTATGTCCCTCACATCCTCCTGGCCCCCATGCTCCCATCCCCCACAGCAGTGACTCCAAGACTTCATCCATTTGCATGGTCTTCTCACCTTGTTACCATTATCTCTTACACCCAAAGGGATGCTTGACGCCTTTTTACACGTAAGACACTGACACCTGTAGACATGGACACGGAGGGAGGATTCATACAGCCTGTGCACACCCTGCGTTCTTTCCAGTCTTCCAAAGACTTGGCAGAGAAGTTTGGTTCAGAATTTGGAATATTCTTGGTAGACTCTGGGTCTGAGAATCATGAGTCTAAGTAAGATGTATTGCCTGAAAAATAAGTAGTTTAGTTTATCTAAAGAAATAAAATTGATGAATTCATGAATTAGGTATACTAGCTATGCTTCTCCTGTGCATAAAATTTAAAATACATGTTGTTATTACTGCTAAGAGGTTGTGTACCACTACTATCCTGAAGGTAAATCTAGTATACTTCTGAAAACATCTTTCCATGACAGAAATGCCTTTGTATTTTGAACTTTATCCTACCATGTGGTCCTATCTGTAGGCGGACTAAAGGCTGATTGTATAATTTACAACCCAAGCAAAGATGCTTTCATGTGTGAAGTGGGTGTGCTGCCGGTACAGGACCAACAGGTGCAAAACCACCATTTCTGAAAACCGAGGCATCCGGTCCTCCTGTTCATCTGCTTACTCCCTTATCAGCACTCCAGGGACTTGAGAAATTCTTGTGTATTTTTAGGTTTTTGTACACACCATATGACTCTAAGCCTTAGAGGATTTGTACATCTTGTTTTCGAGCCTGGAAGTCCTTTATTAATTCTTTTCTCAGATATAACTCCTACACGGTCCTTCAGGAAGTCTTTCTCCAGGCTCTGGACTAGCAGAGAACCATTCTCGGGACCTCATAAGGATTCTAACCACACAGAAACCTGACTCTCCCTGTCACGCACTTTCCAGAACAGCAAAACTGTGGTTGCTTTTTTGGTTTGTTTGTTTATTTCTGTTTTTTTTTCTGTTTGTTTTTTTTGTAGTGTGTGGAGCAATTCCTTTACTATTCGTATCTTTTTCTCCTTCTTCGTGGAAGCAGGATCACTCTGCTAAAGACCTGGCTTAGCAATATCGCAGGCATAACTCTGAAACTGCCCCGGGTATAGTCAGTACAACCAGAATGCAGAAAACCCAAGAAATCAACCAAACATTGTTAGGATAAACGAAGTCTATAAAGTTTTAGGATATAAAACAAGACTGTGCACCAGCTCTTAGCTATCTGGAAGGGAAATTAAGGTAGCATTCACATTTATAATGACATCAAAAAGATGTTTTTCCATAAGGAAGAAATTTATGCAAAAGAATTAAAGACTCATATAGTGAAATCTTAAGAGATAGAGGAACGGATCAAGGAAGGAACAAAGGAAGAAAACCACCGTGTGTTATAAAACGTGTAAAGGCCTCTGCACTACTCGCTGGGACCAGTTATTCCTGTGCCTGCCTCCAGCTCGCATGCGGCAACCCTAGCCTCTGAGCTGAGAGCATTGGAACTTAGGCATTCGGGGAGGTGTTCAGACCACTGTGGTGGAGCGACAGCTGACGTATTAGTGCTTTAGAAAAGGCCCTGTGGAGACTCCTTACCCCTTCTGCCGAGTCAGTGGCACAAAGGTGGCTGTTGTGAGGACTCTGTGGACACAGCGCTCACTTGTTTTTGACCTTGGGTTCCCCACCTCCAGAGCAGCAAGAAATAAATTCCTGTTATTGGGGCTGAGAGACAGCTCATCAATTTGAAGCACTTGCCATGCCAGGGAGAAGAACTTGAGTTTGGATCCCTAGTGCCCTTGTAAACCCTTGGTGGCAAAGTGGTCCACATGTTATTTTACCCTTTGGGAGACAGGGGATGCCAGGACCTAGTAGACTAGCTGACCTGGTAGACTAGCTGACTGGTATTCTCTGGGTTCAGTTGAGAGAACCTGCCTCAAGATATGCGATAAGGAGTGATGGAGGAAGACGGCTAACACCAGCCTCTGACTTCCTTGTGCAGGTGAACCTGTATATGCCCCCAGCCATGCAAACCTATGCACATAGTCAAAATCCCTGTTGTTCATGATACTGTGTTATAGCTGCTCTGATAGACTGAGATACCACCCCCAAATTTATAAATTTCGTACAATTTTAATCTAAGTCCCATTTTTTAAGAGTTCAAAAAGAAGAGATGATTCCAAGGTTTATGCAGAACCTCAAGAAGCCATAAAGAAGCAAGTCTCAATGAGAACTTAGTTCCTATTCTCACAATAATGGTCCTTCACAAGATGGAGAGTATCTGACACAAATGACGTTAATATTCAGCGAGGAATCTCAAGGCCAGAGCACTGACCTCTCCTTTGGGATAGTATGACCTGCCTTACCCATGGGGCCTTACCATGCAGACCATTAAAGGCTTATCACCCCCAGTCCCCGTATCTTAATGCCTGAGTATTGAGAATTCGGTCCAACAAAGTGGGGATTTAATTAGGTGATCCCTACAAAGTCAGAGAAAACACAAGTAGGAATCAAGGAGAGCAGAAATAATCTTGGCGTAGGAGGCAGAGAGAGAGAGAGAGAGAGAGAGAGAGAGAGAGAGAGAGGGGTGAATTTAGATGGCAAGCCTTCGGCATGGGTGAACTGAGGACATTGTATTAAGGGCCAGTGAATCACAGAAGGGTGAGGACAGATTTCAATGGGTGGTTTATCCTACTTTTGGGGTATTTAAGTTTAAAGAACTAGTCCTTTTTTATTCTGAAGATAAATAAATATGTCCTGTCTTTGGTGGGTTCCTATTCAGGCTCTAAGCAGTATGAATATAGTCAAACATATTCTATAACTATCTATGCACTCTTGGGGCAGGGGAAATTCAGCTTTGGTTGGAATCTCAGTACAGCTGCAGTCCGTCATAGTCCAGACAAGCTCTTCAATGATTAGTTAAAGATTCCCACCAATGCACTAGTCTTGTTTTATGTATCTATAAACCTGTGCTGTAAAACAATAGTGGTTTAAAAGCATGAAGGATGCCAGCCAATGTTTGTCACAGTGTCCTTGATTACCTGGGTGCTATGTGCAGCTCTGAGCGCTTAGCTGTCTTGGTGCTGGGTATGTGAGATAAACCCTGTCACATCGGCAAACAGGGCAAACAAAGGTCATGGGTACGTTGGTTCCAATTTAGGATGAGTAGTGAGACGCCTGAACACAGGGCTGCCTTGCAACGATCTCAAGCATTGCTCTGCTTAGTCAGAGATTCTATTAGTCCACGTGTGGCTGGAGAGCGGGCCTGCCCTACACAGAGTGGTTTGTAGTTACACATGTCTAGAATTATTTATAACTCACAGATGGGAGCATCAGCATACAAACTTGGATGATCGTGAAGTTTGCTTATTCATGCAGGGTCCCAAAGCCTTGCTCAGGGGTGAGCTAGATGTCCCCTGAAACTTGGTTCATGCAGCTCGTTCTTCTGGAAGAACAGCCACGGTGTCTGCTAAAAGCATGTGTAATTCCAGGACATGTTAGCAAGCTAATTTTCGTGGGTTTTGTGTCCAACACATATACCTTGTGGGTCTACTTGGTTGTGTTCTAAGCCCGACCCAGTTATCCTAGCCTGATCTTGGGGGGGGGGGGTCGTGGGTTTTGTTGTGTGGAGATGGCAAGGCAGAAGAGTCCTAGTGAGAACACCTTTCTGTCTCACTGTGTTCATAAGGTTCTTGAGGGCAGTGGTTCTCAACCTGTTCGTTGTGACCCCTTTGGGGACCCCATACCAGATTGCCTGTATTTCAGAGATTTGTGTTATTATTCATAAAATTGCAGTTATGAAGGTACAGTGAAATAATTTTATGTCAGAACCTGCATTGAAGGGTCTGTGTATCGGGAAGGTTGGGAGCCACTACTCCAGAAGAACACAACTAAGAAAATGGATATGTGTTACAAAGGGGATTGATTAGATCGCCCGGCACAGTGTTGCATGGGTCATCTGCCTGCTGGAAAGGCAGAGAGCTTTGCCATCGCTCAGTTTACGAGGCTGGATGCTTCAGATCTCCCAGTACAGTTCTGAGTACTCGTGGGATTATCGAAGAGTTACCGATTTTCAGTCCAGTTAAAAGGTTGCCGAAAACTGGGTTCTTATGGCAGCAAGGGATGACAGCGGCAACAGCAGCAGCAGCATACTAGATGCCTTTACCAGGAAGGCACAAAGTCAGACAGGCAAAGGCATCATTCTTCTATAGCTGGGACACTAGAAGGTGTGACCTTCTCTAAGGGGAGGATCTTCATCAGTTACTCCTTCCAGAAAACACTCTGAAATACCAAACAGAGGTGGACATGTGGCTCCAAGTTGATTCAAGGCCCAATTAAGCATTACAGTTGCCGGCTATCCTAATCATATCAACTAGTTATCCAACCAAGGAGTTGGGATGGGACCTGGCTGGAGGAACAAGTCTTCAAAGAGAGCTGTAGGTGAGGCCTCTCCAAATCAAATTGATCCAGAATTCAAATGGTGACAGAAAGACAGTCAAGCTGTTAGTTGGCAGAGAGGGGGCTCTGGGTGGAGAGAACAGCTTATGCAAAGAACTTGAGGCAGAGGGAGTAACACAGGGGTGAGGGATGAAGTTCGCAGAAGAGTCTTGCTACGGAAGGAGCATCGAAAACCAGGCCGGGAAGGAGGAAAACTGCTGGGTTGACTAGTATGTGATCCTGAACAGGAGACAATGGAGCTTTGGCTGGAGGTGGGGCCGGGCACGGACAGTCAGCCCATGGCGCTTCAGCTGGAGGTGGGTCCCGGCACGGACAGTCAGCCCCACGGTGTTTGCTGAGTGATTGGTGCCTTGTAGGCAGCTCTTCTCTTCTGTCTCTTGCAAAGGTGTGGAAGCCTGAGCTCAGGAGAATGCTTCGCTTCTGCAGCTCTGGCTCTCCCCCATGCACAGGCTGAGGTAGGAAACTGCCAAGAATGGGGAAAGAGGACCACCAGTCACCTCACCTTACCGAGGGGCTGCCTCTGTACTGAACAAACGTGGTTGAAATGCAGCCTGGGTTTGGGGCAAATTGAAAATAAATTTGTTCCAAAGACTCTGGTGTGCCTTTGCATACATTGATAGCGGTGGGCACTGTGGGGCCTGGTCAGGCTTTGCCTGTCGGGATCCTGGAGGTGTGGGGAGGAAGGGGTGCTTGATTAATCAGGGCACTTCATCCTGTCAATCATTTGTAGTGAATGCTTCCAGACACAGATGGAGCTAGGTACTCCATTCCCATCAGTCTTCCAGGCTTCCTCTTGCAGGCTTTTTTTTTTCTCAGTGGCTTCAGCTGTGCTGGCTTCAATTCCAGAAAATTCTCTTTCTGGTGGTGGTCAACAGGCCCATGCTTACCCCTCGTCACTCTGGGAACAGAGTAGAAAGAGCCTTCCCGTTTTCAAGCATCCTCAGAAATTGCAGCGGCGACATTCTGCAGGGATCTCATGCTCCCATCTGACCTGTTTGCCATGTGCACCGGGGAAGGCACGAATGTTCTTAGACCTCCTGGCCAGGGGGCCAAAAGCGAAGTAAACTGGTTTCCTGAAAGGGTAGGCTGTGGTTTAAAATTATACAAATACTCTTGTCAGTTGAGTAACAATGTCCCTAAGCCAGGAGGCTAATCCTTCATATGTTGTATGTGGTACCTAACTTAATCTTCACAAAGACTGGTGAACATTGCTGTTCTCACTTTGCTCCAGCTCTGGGAACTCATTCGTTCCTTCATGGCTGTGGCAAAATATCTGGAAGCAGCAACTGAAGGAAGGGGGTTCACGGCGGCTCACAGTCTGAGGGTGCAGGCTGTCATACTTGGAAAGGCTTGGCGGCTGGGCACACGGGGTCTGCACTTGGGGAGCAGAGGGAGGTGAGTGCGCATGCTCAGCTGGCTCCTCCCCTTTGCGTCAATCAGAGACTCCAGCTGGGAATGGTGCCACCCACAATTAGGTTTGATTTTCTCTGTGTAAACTAAAAAAAATATATATAGAAAGTCCCGCACAGACACGTTTGGAGGACTGTTTCCATGTTCATTCTAAATCCCAACAAGGTGACGGTCAAGGGTAACCAGCATAGTCTTCAGCGGCTTGTGAGGGACAGAGTGGAATTTGTACAAAGACCAAGTGCATTGTGGGAACAAGGGGTAGGAGGAAAGTTCCAGTGGAGGGGTTCAGGCAGAGCCAGACTGGGGCAGGTAAGAGATGCGCCCACAGCAGGCGGATGAAGGGTGGGGCGTGCAGACAGTGTCAGAATGCAGAGCCAGGGAACAAGGCCTGCTCAGAAGAGAAAGCGAAAAACAGAGTTCTCCGACTCGGGAAACTTTGAATACAGGAGGATGGAGTTAATGAGGCTTTGCTGAGTTGACTACAGCTGTCACCGTCGTTTACTCCCTTGGCGCACAAGTCAAAGCTGAGGTGGCACGGACGGTGCTGGAGAATTTAGGTCACATGTCTTCTTGATACCTCACTGACATGTTTGTGGAATCAAACAAACATTTCCCATCTGCTTTTCAATTTCCTTCTGTGAACCAGGATGGCTTTGTCTCCAGACCCCTCCCCCCTCCGTCGGGCAGAGCTGCTCTCAAGTAGAAGGCAGTCAAAACTCCAGCTTCAGCCTTCAGAGCACCCAGTTTGTCATTCCGCAGACGCTTTTAGGCAGAGCTCTTGTATTGGTTACTGGCCTCACTGCTGTGACAGAAGTCTTGGCAAAGCAGCTCACGGGAGTACAGGCTTGTTTTGGCTCACAGTGAGGGGTCCAGTCCACCATGGCACTGTGGCAGCGAAGGTGTGGCAGCGTGACAGTGAAGAAGGCGTGGCAGCATGGCAGAGAAGGTATGGCGGCATGGCAAGTGAAGGCGTGGCAGTGTGGCAGTGAAGATGTGGCACTGGAAGCTTGAGGCCGCTGGTCACATTGCATCCACAGTCAGGAAGCACAAAGAAAGAAAAGCTGTTGCCAGATGGCTTTCTTATTTCTATGTCGTCTGAAACCTGAACAGGTAGAATGGTGCCACTCACATTTAGGATGGGTCTTCCCACCTGAATTCACCTATTTAGATATTCGCTCACAGACAGGCGGAGGGGTTTGTTTCCATGGTGATTATAAATCCATCAAGTTGGTAGTCAAGATTAGCTAGTAGGGCTGTGGAATGAGGACATCACAGGAAGCTTTCCGTGGTCCCTGAACTGGAGGGAGCAGAGCTTTTGCTTCTGGGCACTTGGAAACCCTTTGGAGCAAGAGTCCTCTGGCTGTTGGGAGCTGCTAGGCTGATAGATTTCTAGCTGCCCTGCCCTTCCCTCCCCCAGAGACACATTCTCCCTCAGAGACAGCCATCCCCCTCCTGAGACAGGCAGGTCCCCACAGCTGGAGACAAGCATTTTGGGACTGTGTACATTTCCCTCTCCTATTTGCCATCAATTGATCATAACAGCTGCAATCAAATCCACTTCACCTTAATAAAAATGAAGCAGAGAGACTCATTCTGTATATTCCAACCACTTGTCCAAGTGCTGATTATTGATCTGAAAACAGCCTGTGCTTTAGCCTGGTAGTGTTAGCTTCATTTCCCCTACTTCAGTTTTCGGTAACAGCCAGGTTGCCTACTTTGGAATTGCCCTAGAGGAACAAGATGATAGTGGACAGGCCAGCAAATCTCTCCTGGGTCAACAATTCATCATGCCGGAAATTGCAGAGGCTCGAGTGTGTTCAGTGAGCAGCTAACAACCCGTGCTTCTCTCTCCAGTCAATCACACGCAGTGGGCTGCTCACAGACTCTTATTGTTAAATTCAGTTTCTTCAGTATGGCTGATAATTATGGTATTGAGCAATTGATTTTGTATAACCACATGACCTAAGCTGATTTGGATGTGATTGTTATAAAAGGGGCATGGCTGTGGTTGTGACTGCTTGGCACAGACCCTTAAAGAACTGACAAGAAAAGGGTGCCTTCAAGACATCTCATTCTTTCCAGGTGAGCCGTTGTGCAGCTCTTTATGAAGTTAACAGTGGGTATTTTGGAAGCACCAGGGCAATGGTTACCTTCACTGTTGTGCAGTTTCTTTCCTCCTCAAATTGTGAAGTTTACCGGCATGTGAGGTCACTGGACCAAGGGTGTGGACCTCAGTAAGAGCCTTCCTAAGACAGAGACTCCAAGCTGTGTGTTCTTCCTCTTATTTTACCATGGACAATATACCCTGTAATATTCTATTCTATTCTATTCTATTCTATCCTATCCTATCCTATCCTATCCTATCCTATCCTATCCTATCCTATCCTATTCTAATGTTTTATTGAGTGCTGGAGCATTTGGAGAGCTCTGTCGGGGCGTGGATTGTCTTATAATTTGTGCATATCTTGTCTCTGTGTCTCAAAGTGTGTGTCCTAGGGTAGGGATTTCACTGTTAGCTAGATTATCACTGCTCAGAACCATGGGTGTCACGTTACTGTGTCATCATTTAGACCAGGCTGATGGAGGCACTCAGTGCTCCCATACCCCACCCTTTAAGAAGAAAGGCATTATGGTACCACACTGAATTAGAACTAGACCCTTTGTGTTTTATAATGTCAGATGCTGAATTTTGCTATATTACTTTAAATATAGTTGGACTTTATTTTTGGATGTAGTTAAATAACTTGGATTAAGCATTTTTTTAAGGCTTAATTTCAAGTTTTGGAAAGATACAGTACTGCATTAGTTTAACCAGGTTACTGGGATGCCACCCCTGTGGATGCCACCCCATGCCATGTTCTCTCTTAGTTTTCCTTCCTCCTTGTTTCCCACTTGGCCCGTTGGGAGCTCTGGGGATGATTTCTGCCCTGCTCTTTCCCAGGGCTGCTGCAGATTGAGAATGCATTCTTTCCCACAGGTGGACCTCGCTTTGCTGTCCGGGTTCGAGGTCTGGGGACTCCCTCTGCAGACCTTGTCAGGTTGTATCTTCGTGCTGCCATCCCACCTCTGTGGCTAGCTTCACGCACCATTGCCATTTGGAATCTCTAGCAAACCTGAGGATGGAGATTTAGAAACTCATCCTGGAAGACGGGAAAATCATAAGACACACCTTATTTGTTTTTTTTTTTCTTTTTCAATTTTCACCAGCACTACCTTAAACTGGCCGTTGTCTAACGGCAGAAAACCAATGTTCATACTTCGTCTGACACTCCAATTCTGTGGTTATTCTAATTGCTGATACTCCTTCATGGTCAGAAGCAGACCCTCTCATGGAACCTCGTTAACATCGACGTGGCCACTCCAGTTTATTGGTCCTTTGGTCAGCACTTTTCCGCCATCTCATACCTTCCTTCCGCTTGGATGCATTTTAATTTTGCTTAAGTGTTTTCTGGTATATGCAGTCTTGAGAGGCATACTTTTGATATCTGTGCATGTCAAAAATGACCCCATATTTCTTTCATTTTTTTTGGCTTGGCAAAAAAAAAATAAATCTAAATTTAAAATAGATATGCCTTGAGGAGTTCACCCTAATTCTTTCCTGAATCTTACATTTTATGTAATATTTTTAACAGTCATGTATTGACAATCTGTTTTACCTACTTAGAAGCATTTAGAATTTTTGTTTGTTTCAAAACTCAGAAATGCATATATTACACAAAGCAATCCCAATTGCTTTCATGGGAGGAGAATGGAGACATTCATTTTCAAATTGAGCACTAAGAAGAGAAGCCAGAGACAGTGGTTACCCCTCCCCAGCTCATTCTTCTGTGCCTTGGGCTCGCCTTGATTCCCGTTATTTCCATCTGTGTCCTCTATACATCCCGACCTTCCTCAGACAGCTTTTGTCTATGGTTGTGAGACAGGAAGCCCTGGGGTGGAAGCCTGTGTTCCATTAGCAGTCATTTCTCCTCTCCACAGAAACCGGTTCAATGTTGTATTTTCTTCATAAACAACTTTGCGTGTCAGACAGCCATAGATTTTCATAATTCAGTATACAAATGTTCTGAAATTGGATATCAGTTTATACTTAGGTCATGAAATTCCAAAGTGAGAATGACACAGACTTGGAGTGGCCATTGTCTACACAAATTCAAGATTTCAGTGGTACCAGTGAGGAAAATCAGCACTAATAACAGGTCAGAGGGAATAGTCTCATGATTTACATCGTGTAGACTGTCCTCAATTATATAATCATCCAAACTGCAGGCATCTTGTAGAAGGCCACAGTTGGTAACAACCAGTCTCCCTCTCTCTCTCTCTCTCTCTCTCTCTCTCTCTCTCTCTCTCTCTCTCTCTCTCTCTCACACACACACACACACACACACACACACAGAGAGAGAGAGAGAGAGAGAGAGAGAGAGAGAGAGAGAGAGAGAGAGAGAGAGAGAGAGAGGTGGCACTGTTCCTGGGGATCTGTGAACCAATGACTTCTTGCTCTAGTTACGGATCTGATGACAAGCAAAAATGCAGATGCCACCATGATCTAAATTGGTGAACCAATGATTTTTATTGGAGTTACTTATAGAAATGTGGGTGAGACACTACTTGCAGAAATAGAAATGACTCAAAGACAGCTGCCTCATCAAAGATCACCCCAGCATAGGTGACAGCTTTAAAAACATCAAATTAGAAGCCTTGAGCACCCTGCGCAACCTGTAGGCAGCTCCACGTGTTGGTGCACACCCTCCCCAGAAAGCTCAGTTGTTCCCAGTCCCTTCTAGGCAGTTTGTCTGGTGTCTGCTTCTTCCAGAAAGCTCAGCTTGTCTAAGAATGTCCCTCAAGAGTCCTTGCTGCTTGCATATTCTTGGGGAAGGAGGATTATCAATCTGGTTGTTCAGAGACTTCCTAAAGCCACTGAGTAGTTAACTTCCTGAGCTTAGTAAGATTCCCTACAGAATGGGCTGTTTTGCCCCTTCTTAGAACATCTGTTATTTATCTTGCTTCCTTAGAACATCCAGTGTTTTCCTCTCCCCGTCAACATCATGCGTCTTAAAGAGATTCCCTCAAAGCTGGAAGATTTCCATCCTACACAATAGTGTAGAAACAGCTACACAATAGTGGTTTAATGTCTGTCGTGCAGCACAAAGAATGGTCACTCAGAGGAAGATGAGAAACAAGTACCACGGGGAGAGATACTTTTGTCAAGAGTACAGGCCTCTAAAGTATGAAATTTTATCCTTCTCCTCTGGTCCACATCATACATGTCAGACCTGACACATAAGCTGTGAGGGGAGAACTCAGCCTCCTTTGGAATGGTAACTAATGACTATGTGTCATTCATTACACATTTTGACCAGCAAGTCTTTTGATGTCTCCTCTGTGGCTGTAACACAAACCGCATTCAGTTCAGAGTCTTTATTAGGGACGGTGCTTTGCACAGCTCTGCATACAAAGGAGAGGTCATCTAATACAGAGGAGAAACATAAAAGGAAGTTGGAAGGGTAGACTAGAGGACAAGAGAATGTGTGGTTAGGAATTAGTATTGAAAAAGAGGACACATCGTCTCCAACATCTGCAGCATATGTGTGTCTGGCTCTATACAGAGAGTTTGATGGAATTACTTTGTGTAGGAAGTGGCATGCAGCCGGTGCACACAGACTGGTGAACGGGACCCAGTGGAGCCCAGGGCTCCAAGGCTACTTTCCTGACCTCTGCTACCCTGACACTTCAAAAATGGGGTTGCCGGGAAGCCGTTGCAGCCAGGCTATCAGACTCTAGAGCCCCCACCCTCAAAAAGAAAAGGTTTTCAAGGGGGACGCAATGAAGATTTTGTGGAGAGAAGGTGAACAACCAAGATACAGAGAATCACACCTGCACCCAGTGATGGAGTCCAAATGGAAGGGACGTTCTTCAAAGATCTAAGAACACACAGAGATGTGCTTAGGCAAGGAATCTGTGCATCCTGCATCCCTCATCAGGAACAGCTCTTTATAGCCGGAGTGTGCACCTCCCTCTCTGTCCTCAGTCAAGGTACTGCTGAAGAAAGTCTGGGTGAGCGGACTCAGGGAACTTTCAGCTTGACGGAAGAAGGATCAAGAAAGGACCATGAAATACGTCTTGGGAGAAATGCTCTACGAGAGTGGAGATGATTAGTACCCACAAATGCCATCTTGTTACATTTACTTATAAGTATTTATTATGTGTATGTGTTCGTGTGTAATACATGCATGTGCAGGGGTGTGTGTGTAGGCCAGGTGCCAGCATCAGCTGTTTTCCTCAGGTTCTGTCCTTGTTTCGGCTGTTGATGGAGGGATTGAACCTACTCAGTAGGTTAGAATGGCTGCCCAGCACACCCGAGGGATCCACCTGTCTCTGTCTCCCTAGAATTGGACCTGCAAAACCACACCACCATTCCTGGTTTATATTACCTGGGTCTGAGGACCAAATCAGGTCCTTACTACCAAATGAGCCACCTTCCCAGCTCTGGTTATGTTTAAATTGCTATTTTTTACATTGCTATAACAACCATAAACATCTATAATCCTTCTGAAAGCAATAAGGCAACTCAAGGCAAGAATATCAGAGATGGTCATAGATTTTAACTCAGGAATATCACCCTGAGGAATGCATCCTAAGGAAATAATTTCACAGAAGCAGGAAATCTATATGCAGGAAAGTGTTCATTAGAACAGCTTTATAATATCAACAACAAAAGTCACAGAGGAAAAATACATGTATAACAGTTGTGAAACTGTTTAGTAAATTATGGAACATTTCGTTTGAGGAATATTATTCAGCCATTAAAATTACAATTATGAAAATCACAACAGATAAAGAAAAATGTTTACACTACAATGTTAAAGGGAAACAGTGGAATTACAACAGTGTGTACATTACGATCACATCTGTTTAAAGATGAGCACGTGAGCAGAAGGAGAATGTGTGACACTTTCCATTGCTCTGCTTGCTCAGAAGACGTTTGGTGGCTTTCTCCTTTTCCAAATCATGCACAGTATATGGTAGTTATGTCCTTACCAAACTACTTTGGAAGCAGAATTGGTCAAGGGAGGTATAAACATTAAACAACGGGGTCAAGGCAACACAGGCAGAAATGGCCCTGTATTTTTAGTTTCATAATGACATGATAAAAGTCATTAGCTGTCTTCTGCTGTGGGAAGGAGACCATCGCTGACTGATGCTGTGTCCTCAGACCATCGCTGACTGATGCTGTCTGCGTCCTCAGACCATCGCTGACTGACGCTGTGTCCTCAGACCATCGCTGACTGACGCTGTGTCCTCAGACCATCGCTGACTGACGCTGTGTCCTCAGACCATTGCTGACTGACTCTGTGTCCTCAACCATCGCTGACTGACGCTGTCTATGGCCTCAACTATCTCTCTGCAGTAATTTCTTGACTGCGGTCTTCTGAGATACATAGTGTTTAGGGCCTGAGTTGTGTGGTATTCCCTTTTTACTCTTTAAAAATAGTTTAACCAGATGTGTGTGTCTGTGTCTCTGTGTGTGCATGCACATGTATGAACATGCAGATGCTTAATTTTACCTGGTTATGAATGTATGTGGCTAGAACTACATACAGTTACATAGGCAGAGGCTGCTGTTTCTTTTCCTGGCCACCCAGACCCAACTAATAACACAAAACTCTCTTAATTACAATACTGTTTGGCCAATAGCCCAGGCATATTTTTTTAGCTAACTCTTACATCTTAAATTAACCCATTATTATTAATCTATGTATTGCCATGAGGCTGTGGCCTACTGATAAGGTTCTAGCTGGTGGCTGGAGTCCTTCTCCTTTGGCAGCTACATGGAGTCTCCTTGACTTCACCTACGCACTCTCTCTATTTCTCTGTTTGCAAATCCCACCAGACTTTCCTATACTAAACAGTTTCTTTAATAACCAATGGTAATAGAATATATTCACAGCATACAGAGGGGAATCCCACGTCACAGGTACTCTTCGGTAACTTGATTTTCAGTAAGATTATGTTCTTCAGCCTCGTTCTCCTTGATGTGTGTACCTACAGCTTGTTTATTTCCACCTCTATTTGGTGAAAGCGATATTTGATTATATGAATATACAATAACTTATTTATTCAATGGCATGTTGATTGGCATTTTGCCTCTAGTTTTTAGAATCCCGAGCAGTTCTATTTGAAGCAAATTTAAATATGTCTCAATGTACGCACCAAGGGATTTCTCTAGGCTGCATTCTGGAGACATATTAAAGATACATTTTGGCAGGGTTTTAAATTTAATATGCAGGCAGGAGTTGTACTCCCACACAAATGGCATTACAAAACAATTGGTTCTGTCCTGTACTAGTAAAATCAGGAATTCTCCATTAAAATGTAATGTAATGATCACAATTGAACTATTAAAATTTAAGTGATCACATTTCATGCAATTAAAATGACAGCCATTTTGCAGAACCATTTGTTGTTATCAGTCATTTGGTGGCACTGTGGCTGCCATATTGAATTTTTACAAGGTGCTTTGAGTGCAGTTCAGGTGAAAAGCCAGGTGTCATCCTATCCACACTGCTGGTACCACAGGGAAGCACTGTAGTCTATAATGGGAATGCCCTCGCCCACTGTTACTCTTCCCTTTCTGTCTAATGGTTGAGCTCCATAATGACCATGCAAACTCAGTTACATCTCAATAGTCAGTTTCACCAAGCATTCACAAAGAGGGTGCTTGCTTCTTGTCTCACTGAGTTTAACTATTGATGTGGGCTTCCCTCTGTATGCTGTGAATACCATTGGTTAATAAAGAAACTGTCTTGGGCCTGTGCAGGGAATAGAGGTAGGCGGGGAAAACTAAACTGAATGCTGGGAGGAAGAAGGCGGAGCCAGAGAGAAGCCATGTAGCCCTACAGGAGACAGACACCAGAACTTTAGCTGGTAAACCACAGCCATGTGGTGATACACAGATTAATAGAAATGGGCTAAATTAATATGTAAGAGTTAGCCAATAAGAAGCTAGAGCTAATGGGGCTACACAGTGATTTAATTAATACAGCTTCTATGTGATTATTTTGGGGACAAGTGGCCTCCTTGCAACAAACCATGGCAGTCCATGTGATTTGGAACTCTCCACCAGAGCCTGGTGAGCTCACCTGTGGGTGCATAAGTGAAGATGATGACTACCCTTTCCCCACCTTTCTTAGCATACACAAGCTGTGCTGGAAACAAGAAGAGGGATAAATGCACTTATTTACCAGACTAGGCTAAGCTTCACACTAAGGATGGCAAAGGGCTGTCCAGGAAAGGAACTCGGTAAAGGCCGAATACAGTAGAAGATGATGATAATCCCTCCCAGTTAGCCTGGGTGTGACCCAAGAATTCAAGCTGGGTTCAACATTTGAAAACTTAATGTCATCTTTCATTCCATACCATGGTTGTTTCTGCAGATACATTAAAAACTTTTTAACATTTATTCCTTATTTCAATTTTTAGCCATAAAGAAAAATAAATTATGCTGTCTATAGGAACATGAAACGGAGTTCACTGTGTTAAGTGAAATAAGCCAGTCTCACAAAAGCAGGAGTCCTGTGCTTTTTCTCACAATGTGATCTGTGGAGATAAACAAAAACTCAAATCCAAGGGAGATTATTAGGGATGTGTGAGGAAAAGGTCGAGGTGGAATGAGGTGTAAGGAAGGCCCGCCAAATCTCTCATATTTTACAAATGTGCCTTTTTTTATTTTAAGAAACAAGGACATGAGAGTGGTTAGGGACAGCCAATGTCTCTACTTTGTACAGCACAGGGGCCCGTTGTCAGCCTCATAGCTCGTGCTCCTCATGGTCTCCTATCTAAAACAAGAGGTTACACCAAGTTCTGCCACTCAGAGTGGGTCGTTTAAATATACACCCGTAGCTGGAGTTGTCTCAAACACCCAGGAAAGTTTGCAATGCACCAAGCGCTGCAGCGTGATGAGTCTGACATGCATTTCCTTTAGTTATGTCGGTCCTCTCTGAAATGCCAAATCTAAAGAGCATGCGAGCAGAAAGCTTATCCTCGTCTGTAGCTACTTTATACCAAATCCTTTCTAGAAACTTCCAAGGGGTATTAGCTAATCTTATTCATGAAATGAAGTCTAATGACAGTCACTCTCTGATCTACAAATCTTTTAGCTGCTGCTTTTTTGGTAGCAGACCGCTCTCTGAAATATGTTGCCATCAAAAGATCAGCTGCCTAATGAGACAGGTAGGAAGCCTGTTTTCAGAGAGGCAGGCTCTTATCTTTTCACTGTTCCACCAATGATTTCCCCAGCCATCTAGTCACATTCTCCCTGGGTGACTCCTTTGACTTCATCAGGTAATGTGGCTCTCTTTGTTAATCACACAATATGGCTTTCTTATCGACCCTACCTACCCTGTGCTTTTTCTCTTCCCATCTTTGCTATTGTGTTGTGGGAAGAATGAGCAAAATAAGACATATTTACTGTATTGCCTTGAAAGAGAATAGGTGTCAAAATAACACCACCCCATGTACCCCCTGCTGAACTATCTCACTGATGACAATGGATTGTTCTTGCTAAGGCTGGTTTAGGCAAGAAACATTACTTAGCTCTCATCAGCAGTCTTCAAATTATTTCTGAAATTCTGTTATCAAATTCCTATTATCAAAATGTAAAAGAAATACCCAGACACTTTTTATAGGTTTTTTGATATGACAGAGATTTGGAAATGAGATATTTTGATACTTAGGGAAAGCACATGTTGTATGCTTGTCAATGTTTTTCTTTATAGGAAGGTTGTTGTTTCCAATAAACTATAAGTCAGTGTCAGCTCACCTGTGCAATTGTTTCCTTTGGCATTTGGAAGGCAGCTCATTGGGAAGAAAGATTGACAGTGAAGGAATTATTTCCTGGGCCATAGTTTTACCTTGTGGCAAATGGTCTCTCTACCTGTCTGCCCATGGAAGCATCTAGATTTGAAAGAGTTATCTATCATTTGCTGTTTTACAGATGTGGCTAATTCCCTTGACTGTTTGGAGCAGAGCTTCTATGATAGATATTGCTGAGGAGACCCTGGAAGCAGTTTCTGGACTCAGCTGTGGTGAGCTATGATTCTATATTAGTTATTATCTTCTGTGGCTTCAGATGGGAATGGAAGCATCAGTGGAGAGAAGTGTGTCTGATCACATAGTCCAGACACAGGAAGACGGCACACACTCAATAAATTTAGTGACTGTTTTTAATAATGTCAGAACAATAAATCAAAGGGTAGATGTGCATGCCAGAATTATTACATAGGGAAGGGAAAGGGATGATGATGGCGATGGTGGTGACGCTGATGGTGATGACCGGTACATTTGAAGTCATGGACCATGTGAGGGAAAGGCTTCTATTGTTCTTACCAAAGAAGAAAAAAGGGGATCTGATTTCAAATAGAGAGGATTTCCCAAAGAACACAGAGCTAAGATGAGTTGGACCAAATTACATTGCTAATCCATTGACTATAAGTTATTTTCATCTTCAGAGGGAAATAAAAGTTAATGCAATAAATGGTGGGGAATGAAACAACCTTGAACGTCCCTATTAACAGACAAATGGATGATGAGAAAATCTCTAGAGGTGAATCGGGAATCAGAGCAAAGCCTGTGGGTAATGTCTGGGTACTGGAGGGCACTAGAGGTCATCAGGGCAGGGGGCGTGGAGCAATGGCAGGGCTTTGGCCCTTCGAGAGAAAGAAAAGAGAAAGGGATGGAGAGACATTTTAGTTTGTACAATGTTCATCTTGCAACCACCAGGACCTGGGTTTGATCTGTAGTACCCACCCAAAGCAGCAAAACAACCCAGGAGTAGGGACACTTGTCATCTCAGTGCTGGAGAAGCAGAGACAGGCAGATCCCCGCGGCTTCCTGGCCAAGCGACTTCATCTACTTGGAACATTAGAGGATGTTTAAAAACTATGTGAGTGGTGAGGAAGAATATGCAAAGTCGTCTTCCAGCCTCTACATGCATGAGCACACATGTACATGTGCACCTCTACACACACAAGCCAAGGGGAGGGAAAGGGGGAAGAGGAGAGGGGAGAAGGGCGGGAAGAGGGAGGAGGGGAAAAGAGAGTACTTAGCAGGCACAGGAATCTGCGGCCAAGCCTGATGACCTGATTTCAGTCCCTGAAATCAATACAGTGTGTAGGGAAAACAGTTCTTGCAACACACATGCACACACACGTACACAAACCACATGCGTGCATATGTATGCACTCACACGCACATATGTGCCTTGGTACCCCTATCCACCTTCAGCCACAGACCCTCCAAAAGCAGTACAGTCCATTGCAGCAGGCAGCTGACTGCCCCAGACTGCAGGAGACATACCTAGAGACACGGAAGGCTCTCACTTATGATCATGAGTGCCACAGGCTGCCACCCCATCACCCCTGGCTGATGGAATTCTCAGGTGACAAATCAGTATTCCTGAAGAACGCATTAAATCTTCAGTGTTAATTTTATTAGTGAAACTGTCACTCTGTCATCTTGTTATAACCAAATCATGGCACTAACCTGAGAGAGCATGCTCAGACACACAGGAGAACCCAGCCAGGATCATTTCTTTAGACTTCTAGTTAAAGCAACCAATTTGTGAGTACCATTGCATTTCAGGACATTCTACAAAAGGACAGGGCAAGGTGGGGGAACAGTTGGATTTCTGAACAAATAAAATAAATGAAGATCTATTTCATAGGGTTCTCACTAACGTTGAGAAATACTTTGAACAACAACCATGGTCACTGGGGTGCTGTAATGACATGCCCCATTATAAAATGTAACACTAAAAAAATTAAAAAAAACGTAGGAGTGGAAATTTAACAATTGAACATTTAATGGCTGCAATTATGGCAAAAGAATAATGAACCTATTAGACAGGAGAGCTGGCAATTACTCTACAGCTTATTGGAACACAGCTGTGAAAAAGTAATACAGCCTCATACTTAAGAATGGTTATTAAAAGGGGATAATGCATTCTGTTTACACCGACAGAAGCAATTTTTCTTCTGAAATGAAATGGCCCTTTTTGGCTATCAGACATATGAACTCAGATATGATGAATCCCACTATTTAAAGGTAATGCATTTTCAGATCTGCCTTTCCAGCTATAAATGATGTCTCCATAAGACCATAAGGGTGAGATCACTTTAGTGGAAGAAATGGAGGAACATGTCAAAAATAGACTTATAAACACCAAATAAATCACCCGGAGAAAGGTAGGCTAAATTTTAGCTGATTCAAATGCCTGGGATAAATTAAGTCTCTACAAGTTCAACAACAAGACCTGTCAAGAGTATCTGGGAACTGGAGTCCTCTATGACATCACTATTTGGGGGTTCAGGAATGATGGGTGTGTCCCACTAAATCTTCAGAAGGAAATACTTGTAAGCGCAATTTGTGTGGCCAAACTCACCTTGTAGATACATGTAGCTTCCACATGCAGCTAGCAGAACCCAGGGAGTCAAGCAGATGGACTAAGGGCTGTCTGGAAATGAGCAGCCATGTTAAGCATAGTACTGGAGAACCACTGGAGGGTGGGAAGGTACTCTACCAACAGCCTAGACAGATGGAGGCAGGATGGCGTCAAGACCTTGACACCTGCCAGATGGTTTCAAAGAATACACATTCTTAACATGATATCAGTTTCTGGCCATTTTCAAGGTAAATTGGTAGAGCATAAAATAAAAATCTAAATTATTATTCCAAATATTTGAAAATCATATTCTATGTGAGGTCACGGGCCCACACCTTTACTCTCTGGCAGAACCAACTCAAGCCATCCATTGTAGACGGAGATGGCCTCATTTTGAGTCTTTATGCAAGGAAGACCCATGATTTATGGAAATGTCAAGATTAGGGACAGTCTTCTCTGTGAAAAAACTGCACTGTTGTCCCTTTCCTTCCTCTGCCCAGTCACCTTATGAGGTGTAGATAAAGGACGGTAACTCACTAGACTTTGAACCTCGATAGGCCTGGGAAAATCCAGTGAGCAAATATCCTGCTGCTCCAGTCTGCTTTGGGCAACAAGTCGGCCACCTCTAGAGCAGGGATTCTCAACCTTCCTGATGCTGCAGCCCTTCAATACAATTCCTCAAGTTAGAGTGATGCCCAACATAACATTATTTTCATTGTAATTTTGCTACTGTTCTGAATCATAACGTAAATACCTGATGTGTAGGGCATCTGCTATGCAACCCCAAAGAGTGAGAAGCACTTTGGAGCTTTAAGCTGGGTGTTCTTGTGAAGCCTGGAGGCCTAGTGAATGTGGGAAGGGACATTGAATATGATCTTCTGTTCCATTTAGGTCATTTTTCACATCTAACTTATGTAACAAGAGCAAAGTCAGTTATCTTCAAGCCCAGGATGTGGCTTGGGGACAGGGAATGAACAGAAGACTGTAAAATAAGAAGACACTTCTGTAGTTTAGAGGTCACAGATCTGTTCTGGGGAACTACAGATTCTCTAGATTGTCACCCCAAAAATGCACATACATACTACTCCAATGGACTGTCAGAGACCTGTATGTGGCAGGAAGTCTGTATTTCTAGGCTGAGATTCATAAATGAATCTAGTCTTGCCTTTTATGGCCTTTGTCTGAATAAAGTTTATGTAACTGTCAATTCTCAAGCATTTCATTTAATAAGGTCTGCTGGAATGGAGAAATCAAATTAATTTGGTTAAAATGTCTGCAAATAAATAATGACCCTAGCTTTCCTACCAAGTCTGTTCCAGCTGGCTTGGATTCCATTCCTTCTCTTGTCTCATGCTCATGCTGCTGAGGAAGGAACAGAAAAGGGCATCCAGCCGGTGGGCGAAGACAGGCTAGCATTGGGACAGCTCTTAGCCATGCAAGCTTGACCGTTAGTCTTGAGAGGGAGAGAGATTGGAGAACGGTTTGTCTGCTGTCTTCTATTGACTGACCTGACTTCTAAGCCAACCACCTTTCCATCAAGTTCAAGCTGAGAGACAGTAGTGAGAACTTGGTCCTCCAGAGGAGGCAATAGAAGTGGGTGGTGAGTGCTCGTTCCTGGGTGGGGCTTCCATATGTGTTCTAGGGCTGCCTCCCGGAGCTGCCTCCCGGGGCTGCCTCCCGGGGCTGCCTCCCGGGGCTGCCTCCCGGGGCTGCCTCCTGGAGCTGTCTCCCAGAGCTGCCTCCCAGGGCTGCCTCCCAGGGCTGCCTCTGTCTTGCTGGCTTTTGTGGTTGCCCCATTGGTGCCATATTCCTTGACAATTCCTCTAGGTCTCTCTGAACTTCGGTCACTCAATATGAAAATACAGTGTATCTCTTCGTATCTCTTTTACTTTCTGACCCAGTTTGCCTTTTGTAACTGGAGGTTTCTCTCCCACCTGCCAGTTCCCGAATAACACTGCTGAAGTTTAATATTAATTGCAAGCCATTTAGCCTATTAGCTCAGGCATATTATTAACTAGCTCTTACAACTTAAATCAACACATTTCTGTTATACTATAGTTTATCATGAGGCTCGTGGCTTGTTACCTCACATCTTGCTTCTCCAGTGGCTGCTGGCATCTGCCTGACTCCGCCTTCTTTTACCCTCTATTTTTGCTTCGATTTCCTGCCTGGCTCTATTCTGCCTGGCTTTTGGCCAAATTAGCTTCTTTTTTTTTTTTTTTACCATTAACTAATGGTAATAAAACATATTCACGTAATACAGAAGGGCATTCCATATCAGCTTTTAGATTTTGATCCCTTGAAACAGCCTTTCAAGTGTCTTCCAGGAGGCCCCTTCTTGCTTAGCTCTTGTCCCAGCAATTTCCTGCCCTGTCTGAAAGTGTGTGTGTGTGTGTGAGAGAGAGAGAGAGAGAGAGAGAGAGAGAGAGAGACAGACAGACAGAGAGACAGAGACAGAGAGACAGAGAGAGACAGAGAGAGAGAGACAGAGAGAGACAGAGAGAGCCTGAGCAACGCTAACCTGGAGCATCTTGCAGCTCCGCATCCCCGTGGCAGAAGGAAAGGAGAGACTCAGCTGGGGGAAGGCAGAGAGAAAAGGGTGCTTGCTCAGCATGAGCACAGATGTACTGAATTGTGAACTTCTGGCTTCTTTTATGGGATCATACAGGTGGTTCAGCTAGAGGTGAGGAAGGCAGGTCAGAACAAGGGCATCATCCCACAATTGTGCGTGTGTGTGCTGCTTCAGATGGAGCCTATTGTGAAGTGAAGCATGGAATTCTTCGAAAATACCTCAATTATTTTATGAAGAGTGAAGAGTGTAATTATATTGTTTTGTGTGTATATTAAATTTCCCAATTTGTTAAGTGACAATATTTAACATATGTGTCCTGATTTGTCTCTTTATGTGCATATACTTCAAGGCTCAAAATAAAAGAAAGTAAAAAATAGAAAAAATCCTAGGTTTCTTTCTGTTTGAGAGAGGCTCTGAGGAGAAAGAGAAGAATGAGAGGCAAGAACAAAGGTAACAGATAAAAATGAGAAGAAGACAGATACTTCTTTCGTGTGTGAAAAAAGAGAAGTGGTCCGTGCTTCTTCGTGGTCTTTTTTCTCTTTATCTCTCTCCAAAACATAAAATTCCCCTCAATTTCCATTGCCCATCTCTACCCTGGTTAGCGTATGTGAGTTAAAGTGTACAGAGGACCCCAAGCTCCACAGTCGTTCCTCTTTACAGTCAGACACACAGGGCAAAGTCCGCCGACGCTGTGACATCATACAGCACCTCGCAAGGATTCCTTTTATTGACCAAATCAGTGAGTCCTGCAATGACACAGCACGTTAATGTCCCTCTCCAGATATGCACAGCTACCCAACCGCCAGCTCTGCCCACAATTTTCCCCAGGGACCATTTGGATAATGAATTGGTGCTGTTCCCGTTGACTCAGCTGTCCCAAATGTTTCATAGAAACGCTTGACTAGTCTAGAAACTTGAGCTTCTAATCCCTCTGAAAATATAAGAATTCAATTAGACTGTCTGGAAGATATTCTGTAGATCTAAATGTTAGGATTCTGTGTTTTCATCATCTATTCTGGTGGTATTTATAACCTAAAGATGCTGTGTCAGCCAGCATTGTCTAGAGGAGCAGAACCCATCAGATAGACACATACCCTTAAGAAGGCTTCTACCATAGGGGCTGGGTAGCCCAGTAATGCCAGTATGCATGCTGAAATGGTTGAGAGCCGGGGCAACTCAGTCCATAGGGCTAGAATGCCTCGGCAGTCCAAATCTGAGTCTAGACGATTCCTGGAGAGTATCTAGTTCCTCCTTAGTCTTCAGTCCATGTTGGAACCCAAACAAGCTCTCTAACATCAGCTATGAACGAATGGCAGTAGCAGAGGTAGACATTCCCCAACAATCAGCGGGAAAGGAGTAAAGCCCCGCAGTCACCCCCACCCCCGTAAAAGGGTCAGTGTGAAGGTGCCGCCCACTTCAACGGAGGGTCCTTTTACCGTCCTAACCCTTCATGGAAAGAACCCAACAGGTAGATACGCATCTTAACTAAGTCCAGATCCAGTCAGGTTGGCATTCAGGACTAATTATCACAGACACAAAAGCCTGATCCTAGGTGTACTGATGCGCGAGTAAGAGTAATACTGTGTCAGTATTTCGGAGGCAAACTTGCACCTAAGCAAACGTGGACTCCTTGTTTTCGCGTGATATGCCGGTAGAGAGGAAGTGGGTCTGTCTGAGAACTGAAGAACATATGCAAATTTGTGAGTGTTAAGGAACTTACGCAAATTTCTCCTCAAAATCCACCTCTTTCCTAGGTTATCATGGGGGGTGGGGGGGCGAGGGGTTGAAAGTCTGAAGCTGGCCGCAGCCTATGTCTGGAGATTAAACTTGCTTCCTTAGACACATGTGGACACAGCGCGGTGGGGCTTGCTTGTAAGCACTGAGCAGCTGTGTGTCTTTGCACTAGAATGTGACTCCACGAAGAAATGGCATGAGTTACATTCCTCGAGAAACAGATTTTGTTGACTAAAAGACATAAAAATGGGCCCAAGGTCTCACAGAGGAGGCGTTTGCAATAGTGATTAATAAGAATGGGAAATTATATTGTAGCTACACATGTCTGTGAATGTGCGCTGCCCATAGCTAATATACAAGGTAAATATTTTGGATGTGGAATTGGCACATGTATGCAGCTATCAATAGGGTGATTACAGTAGAATTCTTAGAGAATTCCCACATTTCAAAGATAAAGGTAGTTTCTTCTGAGTGAACAATGCAGATTTGGTGATTAGCAACAGAACCCTTTAAAAAAAGGTGGTGAAGGAGATTTGTTCAGAGGAAATGTGATCCACTTTAAGCAAACTGTATCTTATAGAAGAGGAAACAGAATAACTACAGTTACTAACATTTCACATCATCTGTTTAACATTTTCTTGGCCAGTATTCACTGTTCACAGAGACAGGAGAAGCTCTTTCCATCTGATACACCATAATCTTTCTTGGTTTGGTTTTCATTCTTGTTAGCAAGCCGAGAGAAGACAACATATTTCTTTTATAAATCCCTGACACAAGACTGCTGCACCAGGGACTAGCTATAGTCTTCCAAATCTAAAGAATTAATCAAGCCATTTATTTCTTTACTCACTTATTTTCCCTGTAGAATATCACTGTGCATATCACGACTGGTAAATCAATAATATTTAATGATGATTATATTAGCAACATTAATAACAGATTTTAATTCTTTTTGCAGCTAAATCAATTCCCTTGTGCAAAAAAGAAATTATTTGTAATTGCACATTGACTTACAATATTTTCCAATTATTTCAGTGCAGGCTTTTCATACTTCCACAGAGACACAGCAAATAAAGAAGGCCTCTGGATGTGACAAACAGGCTGTCCCCTCTCAGCTGCAAAGGACAGCCTTCTTTGATCTTAGTCATAGGCTTAGAGGGGCTAAGGGTTTGACCCTTCACTCACCAAGTTCAACAAGAAGCTTCTCCAGCAGCATTTAAGAGGCCTTCAGCCCTACTTTTTACATTCCCTCTCTCGTATCTTGATAACTCTGGCCTGTTTTTCTCGCTTCTCATTGTGTCTGCACAGAGCACCGTCTCTGTGTTTATCAGGATCCCAGTGCAGCATACATAGTGCACGCTGCCTATTTGTGAAGCATTCAGTCCTTCAGAGGGTGACGTGGCCTCTAGCTTTATATCCAGCAACTCAGGCTTGCCAGTATCCTTTGCTTCTAGGCTCTGGCTGGAAGACAGCAATGGTGCACATGGAGGAGAGCTGTCCTGTCCACTTAGGAGGCTGCTCTCTACTTACAGAAATGCAGAAATCAGTCACATGACCCCACCGGGATCTGAGAGGGCAGAAGAACCCCAGCAGAGCTCATGGACTCTAAGAACCCTAGCAGAGCTCGTGGACTCTGGAAGTACTTACATTCACAACCACCACTTAAGAAAATGGGAGCAATGTGGGTTTAGTGTGGGGGGGTCTCAACCGCACCAAAATACAACAAAGACACTATATCTTCTCCTAAAGACGACATAGGGCTTTGACATTCATGGATCCTAATTCAATATCAACATTTCTGATGTTTGCTAAAATGTCATCTTTACAATAGCAAAAACTCAGGAACTTTCTAAGTTTCCAACCATTTTGGCTCCCCTAAATCCCTTGTTTGCCTAATGGAGGTATGTGAGTTCAGCAGCCTCCAACAGCCCCATCTCTCGCTAGTTGACTAACTGGACTCCTAAAGACAATATTGTTTTGCTACAGGAGACTTTGCTACACCACAGGACAGCAGTGGGCAGTGTAAAACTCTTCCTTGTTCAGTTCCACCCAGTCGGTTGGTGTGTAAGAACTGGCCCTGGATCTGCAGTCTCTGGAGGAAATAAAGGGTACTCAATTGTAACCTCTCTCTTCCTTAAATAAATGAATCAAAAACAAAAACAAAAAATCCCCCATCCTTCCTGGCTTGGGTGAGGGTAAATTCTAATGCCCCAAAGTTTATTACTTTCTCACACTCATTCAGCGCAGGGGGTCATGCTAAGGCAGCCTGTGGTTATTCCTAAGAGTCCATTGCTTCCAGCTCAGATAGCCCAGGTTACACTGTAGGGTCAGCTCCATGCAGATCATCTGGAGAGGAGCTGTGTCTGCAAAGATCTTCCCAGGATGTCTGATGGTTTGGAGCATGTGCCTCATCCCCACCTGTACCTCACTGGCAGAGCCAGGCGATAGGGCCAGATCCAGCAGTGGGGAAACAGAGATGTTCTCTAAGGGACATTCTTGCCGGGAAAGCAACATGCAAAAATCAAAGCAGACAGACCAGCTGGTGTGTGGTCACAACAACCATTCTAAGGGAACAGACACAGTGCTTAAACATTAGATAGGCATTCCCAGAGCACATAACACATCAAGGGGAACTTAAAAGTTTTACTCTTTCTATACAGAGAAATATTTTATTTTTAACTGTTGATGCTTCTCTGAAAGCTGCCACATATGGGATGATAGGAACAGAAAAGAAGGGAAATTTTGTTCATCTGGACGTTGCGATCCTATATTGGCTTCTACTGAGATTTGAGTTGGTTTTGTCCTTCTAAAACTTCATCTTTGGGGGCTTGGCATGTGGGTAGCTGTATTAGTAAGGATACTAGAGTCTTGGAACTTACAAAATCAATCTCCCTACACACACACGCACACACACACATACACACACACACACAGAGAGAGAGAGAGAGAGAGAGACAGAGACAGAGAGAGAGAGAGAGAGAGAGAGAGAGAGAGAGAGAGAGAGAGAGAGAGAGAGAGAGAGAGAGAGGATTTATTGGAATAACTTACACGCTACAGTCCAGCAATGGCTAGTTGTGAATGGAAAGTCCAAGAATTGAGTAGTTGCTCAGTCCCATGAGCCCAGGAGTCTCAGCTGATCTTCAGTAGATGCTGGAATCCTGAAGAAGTAGGCACCAATTCCAGGGAAGGAATGGATGACCCAGCAAGGCAAAAGCAAGCAGGCAAAGAAATCCTTCCTCCTTCCATTGTTCTTATGTAGGCTCTCAGCAGAAGGTGTGGCCCATGTTAAAGGTGTGCCTTCCAGCCAGGCCTGGATTCAAGGCATGTGTCCTCCAACCTCAAAATGGGGGTTAAAGGCACATTATCTTTTTGCCTCAAGAGGCATTCACAAGTGTGCGCTTCATTTCAGTACAGCCCATTCTAGGTGTAGTCGTGTTGACAACCAAGAGTAGCCACAAAAGCAATGCTGGGAGGTAAAGGAATCTTGGAGAGGAAACGTACAATGGTAGATATTTTCTCCAACTGGGGACATGCCCTCAGGTGTTCAGGCACCGCCTGTGACTACTTCTCCTTAGAGTTCTGTTTAATAGCCTCAGTGGCATCTGCACCTCTCCCCACACCCAACCCTGGTTGCCCATTCCTTCTTTTCTGCCCATGTCCTTCCTTTCTTCTTCCCCTTGGCACATGTCATTCCCATCCACCATGGCTTGAAACAGTAAGACAGCCTTTACCAGAATGTGTGAGTCAGATTCATGCCCTTAAAGTTCTGAAATTCAGCCACATAAACCTTTATAAAGTCGGTTCTTCAAGTATTTCCCTATAACAATGAAAAACTGATTAATATATTAATGTGATGTGGTTGCTAGCAATGTTGAATTGTTTACCTGAAATTTTTAGTAAGACATAAAATCCTGAAACATTATACATTGAAGATTTTGATTAACACAGAAATACACATCACTCGGCCTAGATTTTTAATGCAAATCAGACATTAACACATATGGACGCATTAGTTGATACAGCACACCTTGTCTTTCCAACATAAACTTCTTAAACTATATGCTTTTTGCAAGCTTTCCAGTTAGTTTTTCCTTAAAATAAAACAGCAAATTTCAAACTCTGTCTTTTATGATTGTCTCTCCCACATCTACTTTGACATCTAATCTGACAGTCATTTCTTAAAAGTATGCAATTCGAAGGCTCTAATATATCTGTGCAATTGTGCAGCCCTCTCTACAACCCAATTTTAGAAATTCCATCACTCCCTGAAGAAACTCTGCATGCATTAGCAGCCTCTGTCCCTACCTCCTGCCCTGACTCCTGGTAGCTACAAGTCCACTTTGCTCCCATAAATTTACCTGTTCTGCAATCTTTTGGCCCAAATCTCTAACACTGAATGTCTATGTAATTCCTACAGTCTAATTGTTGTCAGCAGCCTCTCAGATAATATAATTACACTTTTCATGTTTTGTTTGGTTATTGTAGATGGAGACTGTTGGCAGAGATTTCTGTCCTGCCAAGTCCCATAGCCATTCAGGCCCAAAGAAACACATAGAGGTCTGCATTAATTATAAATTGGTTGGCCTATTAGCTCAGGCTTCTTATTAACTCTTACATCCTACATTAACCCATATTTTTTGTCTGTATTAGCCACGTGGCTTGGTAACTTTTATCAGCAAGGCAGTCTCATCTTGCTTTCTCTGTGTCTGGCACCAATTTGTAGTAAGGATGCTGCTTGTTTGTTTCCAGCTGCCCATCCCTGAAATAACCACACAGAAACTGTACTAATTAAATCACTGGTTGGCCAATCAGTATTAGTTCTTGCTTCTTATTGGCTAGCTCTCACATCTTATTTAACCTATTTTTATTAATCTGAGTATCACCACGTGGCTGTGGCTTACCGGCAAAGTTTTGTCCAGTGGCATCTGTCTCTGGCAGGGCTACATGACTTCTCCCTGACTCTGCCTTCTTTCTCCCTGCATTCAGTTCAGTTTTCCTCACCTAGCTCTATTCTGCCCTATGTAGGCCCAAAATAGTTATTTTATTAATCCATGCTATTCACAGCATACAGAGGGGAATCCCACATCAAGAGACTGCTTGTATGATCCTGGCCACCCAGACCTGAAATAATCTCATAGAAACTATATTAATTACAATACTACTTGGCCAATAGCTTAGGCATATTCCTAGCTAGCTCTTACATCTTAAATTAACCCTTTCTATTACTTCATATTTTACCTCGAGGCTCATGGTTTACTGGTAAGGTTCTAGGTTCTAGCATCTGTCTCCATGGCATCTGCCTGACTCCACCTACTCCCTCCCTCCCTCCCTCCTTCCCTCCCTCCCTCCCTCCCTCCCTCCCTGCCTCCCTCCCTCCTTGTCTCGTAGCCTGGCTATAATTTGTTCTTCAATAGGCTGAAGCAGCTTCTTTTATTAACCATTGGTAGTAAAACATATTCACAGCATACAGAGAGGAATCTCAAATCAGGTTGTGTTGTCTTTTTTTTTCTTTCTCTGATTCTTGTCTCTTTCAAAAATTTATTTTTGAACTAACAAATTAAGCATATTTACCACTTATAACATAATGTTTTAAATTATGTATTTACTGTGGGGTAGCCGAGCTGAGATAGGTAATGGATATCTTGCCTCACACTAATGATTCTTGAGAACACGGACCATCTCCAAGACTGTGCTTCATCCTTCTAAACACTGCTGCTGTTATGCCCTGTACTAGATTCCTGGATCTTATTCACTGCAACTTTGTACTCTTTGATAGCATCCCCCCCAACTTCTTACCTACTATTCTGCCCTATGTCTAAGAATCAAATCTTTTGAATTCTACATATGAGTAAGATTGTGTGATATTTGGTGTCCTTATTTAACCTAAAATGTTTAGGTTCTTCCCATCTTGTCACATATGAAGCAATTTCCTTCTTATGCGAAATAAGCATCATACATGTGTGTATGTATGTATGTGTGTGCGTGTTAAAGTAATACAAGAATAAAAGAAAGGATTGATAGAAACATCACAAAAGAGGGGGCTGGAGGGATGGCTCGGCTGTTTAGAGTACCTATAAACTTCATGGCTTCATATTCTCCCACCTCAATCCTTGGTCTTATTTCCAGGCTGGTATTAGAATCATGATCCTTCTGCCTTGGACTCTTAAAGCACTAAGATGTGTGTGTGTGTGTGTGTGTGTGTGTGTGTGTGTATAATTTTATTTATTTATTATTTGATAGACCCTTAGTTTGACTCCACATATCACTTACTATGAATCATGCTACCGAGGACAATGCAGATAAGAAGTTATTTATTCTAATGAAAATTTTCTAAGACATTAATAATTCTTTTTAATGATGAAATAAAGAAAATCAATTTGTTTTTTTTTACAAATAAGCAGTCTGTATCTACTACTAAATTTTAAGAACACTATATTGCTTTTGCACAAGAATTTTCAGTAAGTCCTACTGTTTCTCATTCTACCTCATCATTTGAGATAACTTCTTTTTGGAAATAAAACAGTACTTTTAAATTATTCCACATGTGTGTATCTGTGTGGGTGTGCACACATATCTGAAAGTATCAGCGAGGCCAGGAAAGGGCATTGGATGCCTCGGTGCTAGAGTAACGGGTGGCTGTGAGCTGTCCGGTATATTTCCTGGAACTGTACTCCAGGCCCCATGACCGACAGCAGGAACTCTAAACAGCTGAGCCACCTCAGCAGCCCGTCTGTCCGTCTGGAATTTTGTGTCCACCCTTCTTTTTATTCTTTCATTTCTTTTCTCTAGGCCTATTTATTTCTGGAAACAGATTTTTTTCTCTTGCTATTTTTTCATTCTAGGTAAATTGACTTATACTGACCATCTTTTCCTAAAATAGGCTTTTTTCAGTATCCACTTTCTAATGTCTAATATCTAATACAATGCCAGTGCTATGTGAGCATAGTATTAAAGAAATAAAGACAAGAAAAATGTGCACATGCTGGGTGCACATGCGACACTCCTCATCTCTCTCCTCCCTGTCCCTCACCTCTTGGCAGGTTGCATGGTCCTGCTCCTCTGTAGTTCCCTTGTCCTGTGGTATAGTGACGTCTGGGGACCATTCGTGGAGGTGACTTGTATTATCCCATACTCTAACTATGTCACAATCCGTCCATTCTGCCGCTGGTGTAAAGAGCTACTGTGAGAACCTCACTTTTCTTTCTATCTAAACCTACATGTTATTCTGATACCTGGAAGTGTTATGTTATAATATGAGGTCCTAGATAATGATGTATTCAATTCACTGTGCAATGATAATGTTCCAAAGAGGTCTACCAACTTAAAATCTTATCAGTGATGTGTGAGAATTTTTCTTGCTCCTACAGTTATCAACATGAAATATCTTGTCATCTTTTTGGTGAGGGTAATGCTACCTCTCTCTTAAATCAAATGACTTAAGTACCAGTAAGCCAGCTTCAAGTTTCTTCTTTCACTTTCTTCATTGCTCTGTGAACAGTGATTTTTAAAGTTTTCATATTATCAAATGACTTCTAGCTTGAAAATTAAACTTCTGTCTTAAGAAAACATTACCTGTGCAAAGGTCATAAGAGAATTTCCCTACATTCTGCATTTACAGCACACAAATTCCTTTCATGCAGAAATATCTGTGTTATCTGGAACTGGTTTCTATGTCTGATATGAGTTATGTGTTCCACTTCAGTATCTACCCCCGAATACTCAGCTGTCCCAGGGCCTTGATTACCCATCACCCTCCACGGCAGCACTCACTGGCACTGCTGGCTTCTACTGGAAGTGTATATGCTAGCCTTTCTTCCTGCTCTCCTGGGTGATGTGCTCCTGAACCAATCCACGATTTTCTTCTATAGCTTTATAATCATTTTTGATATCTGCTATGAAACTTTCTTGTATGTCAGTGCCTAGAAAACAGGGTGACAGTGAGTTCTACTCATGAACGTGGTACAGCTTTCTGTTTATTGATTATATTCTGATGTCTTTCAATACAACTTTATAATTTAATCCTTGAGAGCCCTTTTGTATATTTTCTTCATTCCTTACTTGTTAGCAGGTATATATTCTTTATCTATTAGAGTACCTTACATATTAAATATATGCAAATTTACATTGTATTTTACTGATGTCCAAAACTGCTAAGTACATTTATTCTAATAACTTCACAAAATATTTTAATACTCTCTACAGAGAATCATGAAATTGTTATAAAATTACAACATTTTTGTGGCTTTGCTGAAATCACCGACTCCTTCTTCAGCGCCAAAGGACTGTAAAGCGCTCTCTTCTATCTGTAGAAGTGAGCTGCATTTCTTACCTTTCCCATCTGCCCAGGGATGCCATCACCTGCAGTCTCATTAATCAGGAGAATGCCTCATAGATCTGCCTACAGGCCAGTGTGATGCAGGCATCTTCTCAAATGAGTTTCCTTTCCCCTGATGACTCTAGCTTGTGTCACGTTGACAAAACAAACTAAGTGGTATAAATATTAAGTCAAATCTTAATTTTTTAAATCATAAATGTAACTTGTTTATGAAAAACATACATAATCACCACTTGGAAATGGCTGAGCTGTGGGCAAGCCTATGGGGCATTTTTTCAATTAATGATTGATGTAGGAGGGCCAAGCCCACTGTGCGTGGTACCACCCCTCATCAAGAGGTCCTGGGCTGTCTGAGAACATAGAAGCTAGAGAGACAACGAGGAGGAATACAAACAAAGGTCTTCCACTGATGAGAGGAGGTGACTGGATCAGTGGTCCAGGAAGCAGCCACCACCAGCTTCTGGAACCCAGGGCCCTGGAGGCTAGTGTTTGCTGTCAAGGGCTAAGAAGGGGGACCGAGTCATCACATTTGACCTTCTTTTGTCCACTCCTGCTCTTGGTGAATCTCTGTGCTCACTGTCAAGCCTGCGAGGCAACATCTTCCGAAGACTAGCAGGGGATTAGACCAAGATCCTTGCCATCAACAGTTCCGGTCCACGATCCAAAGACCCTCCTCCTCAAGCGAGTGCCATGAACAGTGTCCTTGCCGCAACCCCTCCTGTCCCCTGGAAGGACATCTCCTCTCATCTTAATTCTTTTGTTAGCATCTCCCATCTCCTCCCCTCTAGCGGGCATTTCCTGACATTTCCTGCAGTTAGACATGACAAGGTTTGTTTTCTTTCTAATTTCTCGCTCTCTGTTATTTTATTCCTTTTCTAGCCTCAGGAGCAAAATGTGTTCGTTATTCTTGGGACCATGGCTGTAGCGCCATGAGAAAACCCTTAGCATGTATGAAGAGCACCACACGCAAGCAGTTACTCTTTTCCACGCTGATGGGAAAGCGTGTGAGGAAGCAGGAGCTATGGGAGTCTAGGGAGCTTACAAGTGACGGTGAACAGGTCACAATGTTTGGCTTGGACAGAGTTTCTTATTCTTCCCCGCTACACATGTAGCAGCTGGCCCCTGGGCTGTGCTTTGGAGAGGAACAGATACAGGAGATGCGTCTGCAGGGAGTATAAAACACAACAGTTAAACAATGCAGAATGTAGAACTGGAGAGACATTGAGGGGAAACAGACACAGAGGTTCAGCGCATGGAGGAGGTCCCTGTATAGCAATGTTAAAGAGTCTTTGGTCCTCGTAGATAGCGACAGCCTCAGGAGGGAAGATAGATTCCACCGCAAAGGTACAAGGTTGCTGGCAAAGCATTGCTCTCTCACCTGCAAGGACAATGCCTCTGCTTTCTATCCTGATCCTGCACCAGGGCCCTTCTTCGTCTATGCCTCAGTTGCCTGGGTAACAAGGCCACTGGATAAGGAACAGGACACAAGGGCCTGCATCTTCTTTCCCAACTCCAGCTTTTCTACCACATTCTGGGCATCCCTGGAGGGGCTAAAGCCTGTAACAAGGAATCAAGCAGAACTCTCCCCTAACTCCATCTTCCCAAGGGTAGACCTCAAAATAAACCTTCTGCTAAGTGAGTCCTGAGGCTGGCCCATGAGCAAGTGAGCTGGGCAGGTGAATGAGAGTTCAGATGTGGTTGAATGGCATGTTGGATGAGGTGGGGTCAGGATAGGAAGAGTGGTTAGTGTACTATGAAGGAATTGGCATCAAAGTACCATATTCCAGCATGGAGACTTTGAAGAACTCGGGTCCAAACTGCTGTCTTGATCAGGGAAGGAAGAATGGTTAGAACGGTTTTCAATTAACATTTTATTAGATTGATTCACAGACTGTAAATATTTAACCATGTTGTTTGCCACACTCTGAGTCTCATAGATACTAGGAATGCAGATACAGGAATTGTAAGGCTGCTGTGTAGATACCTAGCATCGTAAATCAGGGCATAGAAATTTAGAGCCCAAGTCACTAAGAGGCATTCATGCTTTAGCGGTCATTTTCAGCCAGGCACAGTGTTTTGCGCCCAGTGACCCTCCACCTGCCTTAACCACACAGTGCAGTCCTACTAACCTGGCTGGTGACCCGCAACCTGCATCTTACCATGCATCCCTATGACCTGGTTGGGACTCTCCTGTCACTTCCCAGCATGTCTCTTGTCCTCATGATGAGCTGGAATGTTCCATTCTACCTACTCCTTTATGCTCCTCCGGGATCTAACCCTTACCACAAAGGTGTTTGCTTCCTGGTAATTGCCTGTGTACCCATGCCCGCCTCTCCTGCTTCAGACAGCACAGGCACCATCCCCGAATGGCTTAGGGAACAGGGAATCAGGCTCTGACCCTCACGGTGTGTGCGTCTGGCCTGATGGTTTTATCCATGGATGGTGTGCTGAATGTAAGCAGGCACCGGCTCCCTTCTTTGTATTCTGTCTCGCTGACTGATTTAAAATTCTAAAAAAAGGTATTGGAGCAATCTTTTCATAAATCTTTCAGAGGTACTGGCATAGGTATGAGATCATGGTTGGTTCTGATTGGAACTTGCTAACCTGATTAGAGGAAAGAAAAAAGAGGAAGAACACAGCTCAGGATGAAAACAGAAACCAGCACTCTTAACGAGGCCAAGGAGCTCAGAGTCCACAGGTGCAGCGAGGGGAAGGAGGAGAAAATGTGGGAAATTATCTCAAGACCTTGCAATGAGTACTCTGCTTTTTGTTTTTCCCTCCCTACCTTTGTGCTTGTTTTCAGGATTCAAGGTGATCTTGGAGGGTCCCTCACTGTCCCTCTACCCCCTCCCCAGTACAACCGTCACCCTGCCCGACAGTGCATATGTATATCTACTTCATGTACCTTTCAGATCCCTCTGCCACCTTGGGAGAGAATGCCAGGCATTTGACTGGATTACCCCTAGAACCACAGCAGAGCAAATGCCCCCTGCTGATGGGCATTGCTTACTGGAATAACTTTTCTGACTATTGACACCAGAACAGAAAACTAAGCTCATTATGATCTTAACAGACTTGTTAAATGTATGTTCGTGAGCACACATATATACATGTGTTCACATGCACACATGTACATGTGTATGCACATGTGTGGAGGCCAAAAGTCAACATCGGGTATGTTGCCCTACTTCTCTCCACCTTGTTTTCAAAGACAAGGTCTCGCTGGACCCGGAGCTCACTGATTGGGCTAGGTCAGCCAGCCCACAGCTCAGAGATCCTCCTGTCCTGGTACCCCAGCTCTGGGGTTACAGGCATATGCTGCCATGCCCAACTTTTTAACATGGCGCTAGTGTTTGAATTCAGGTGTTTCTGTTTACATGGCAAAGACTTTGCTGACTGAGCCATCTCCAGCTTCTCAGTTTTTGTTGTTGCTACTGTTTTTATTAGAAACACAGAGCCCCTGTTTTATTGTGTGTTCTTCAGCAATCGTTACAGTTAATACAGCTGAAAAGGTCAGTATCGCACCGAGAGCGACACTCCGGGTAGGTGGGAATCAGGACAACACCCCTGTCACAACTCAAGCCCAACGAAAATGAGAGACATGGTTGTGGATACTGGGGAACCATCCCCCTTTCCAACTAGCGTAGAAGGTGAGGCAGAAACAGATGTCAGGAAACTAGCAGTGTTAACAAATGTATGTAAATACATTTGCATGTAATTTAATATGAGAGAATCAGGAAGACTTCTTCCCGAGACCTTGGGCAGCTTGCCTCTCTGAGCATTGGTTTCCTGATCTTCCAATACAGTTTTTCATGTCGTAACTAAGGGACATAGTAGAGATAGTCTCCAAAGAGACCTCAGCAGATTGTGCAAATAGTTTCTGTCTTATAGGAGATTAGCTAAGGAATCCTCCTCTTATAATAAAGAAATTTGTATCATCAAATACACAAATGTAGTAGTTATTATAGACACACCCAGAGCACAGCCAACAGAACCTCTTATAAAAGAAAAATGCTAACAATTTTTAATTATCACATCCAAGCTTCATAAAGGAAAGAACACAAGTGTGATTTCCAAAGAAAATATTTTTTTTTTTTTTTTTTTTTTTTTTTTTTTTTTTTTTTTTTTGGTTTTTCGAGACAGGGTTTCTCTGCAGCTTTTTTAGAGCCTGTCCTGGAACTAGCTCTTGTAGACCAGGCTGGCCTCGAACTCACAGAGATCCGCCTGCCTCTGCCTCCCGAGTGCTGGGATTAAAGGCGTGCGCCACCACCGCCCGGCAAGAAAATATTTTTTACTTTAATTTGTATATATTGCCCTCAAGGCCAACTGGGTAGAAAGTTTTAGGTCCTTGGGAAACCCAGCCAGCTGGTGAAATTGGCCAAAATGTGGCAAGCCATTTCCAAGATTGGTTAAGAGGAGTTAAATAGACGTATACTGCCTTGATTGATATGGAATCCACTGGAGAAATGCCTGCACTAGAGACGGGTCAGCTTGATCCTTCAAAGTACACAGTTTGGAGATAAAACTACTTGCAATAAATGAGGTACCTTGGTGCCTTGGTTTCCTTCCTCATCTGTAAAATGTGGACAAAAACAGTACCCACTTCAGATAGTCGTGGTAAGGACTAAATCATCAACAAGGGTAGAGCCTACGAGTTCTCTGGAGATTGTAGACTTCACTGTTCACAGACTTTAGACATTGTTCTCACGGCAGTTCATCGGTAGGCACCGCAATAGAAGAAGTGCGTGCTTTAGTGTTTTGGTTAGATGATCAAACAGGACCTTCCTCCCCTGAGACACCATGATCTTGTGTTTCTTTTTTTTGGGGGGGGGTGGGGTTCGAGACAGGGTTTCTCTGTGACTTTGGAGCCTGTCCTGGAGCTAGCTCTTGTAGACCAGGCTGGTCTCACTCACAGAGATCCGCCTGCCTCTGCCTCCAGAGTGCTGAGATTAAAGGTATGCGCCACCACCGCCCGGCATGATCTTGTGTTTCTACGTGTCGTGCCTGAAAAGTTTTTTAAAAAAATAATGTCACTATAACACTAAACAGATTTTTTTAAAAAAGTAATAGACCATAGTTCATAGTTCCCTAAAATCTCTTTGCTTTTTGAACAGTAATAAACAACATGTTTCAACAACCATTTGAGCAACTCTGCTCTGAAGACATAATGACCTAAATTCAGCAGTGGGAACCTAGGAGCAGCGGCAGCACAGATGAAAGGGGGGAAGGATGCAAATCGGAACGCTTGTGGTACGTTCAGTGCACAAGATGAACGGAGGCTGCCTGGGTCACGGGGAGAGTTTCCTCAACAACCTTGAGGGGCTCTACAGAAGGCAAGGTGGTAATTCTTGGTTGGGAAGACTTCCCTAGTGTTCCAGCCACCAACTTATTTTCTAGCACGTTCCTATCTGAGTCGCCTTCTGAGAAGTCACCATGGACCAGGGTGAGCCTCATCTCTTCAAACCCATTTCCAGGTGCGGCTGCTGGCCACCCACGGATGCAGGTTAACATGCAGCTGGGTTCGGAAAACTGGGCTGGAAATGAGAAACTCAACCAGGCTGTGGCATCCACACTTGCCTGGTTGTCTTTTTGGGGTGGGAGTCCTCTTTCTCATGGCTCTTTATGGAAAACAGTGTACAGTCCAAGCTCACACCCCTCCCTACACTCTCAGAAGCATTTAACAAAGCTCCAACCAAGGAAAAGAACGCAAGATCGCTTGACCCTTTTTTTTCTGGCATTGTATTATCCAGCAAATCAGAAATGTAAGTCACAGCTGTGTTCCTGAAGGTACAACTCTTGACAAATTAATTCCCCAGCAGAAATCCTAGCACTTGTTGCGGGCATACATGATGTTTTAATTCTGTATTTTGCACCTTTACTATGGAGCCCTCCTTGACCTTGACTGTATTAAATGGATGTATAGACACATTAACGCAATCAGGTGACCACGGCATGCACCATCATCCTAAGCCTTTGAACAGTGATCAGGCAGGCTTCTACCCTCTTTCCTGCGGGCCTGCCTAACCCAGCCAAATCATTATTTGATAGCAGGAATAATATCTCCTGTAGCCAAAAATAGTAGCCATAGCAACATCCCGAGGAGGTTTTGTGTTTCGGTCACCTCAGGTAGTAAGTCAGCTGATTTGCCTTCTAGCTTCTCCCTGAGCAAGGATGAAAAGGCCTACGATGGAAATCCCAGTTTGACTGCAGAGAAAATCACCTGTTCAGAAAATGGCCTTGTTCCTGCCCAGGGTCAAAGAGGCTCAAGAGGAAGGGAGACCCAGGCGAGGCACAGCCCCGAGCACAGCCCTGTGTAATGAACATGAAGGAGGGTGAGCCATGGACTGACATTTTGGATGGGTTGGAGAAAAAGAAAACAGCAACCTCTCTTTTGTTCTTTAATGAAGAGAGTTGAGGAGCTGGGGCAGCTCTGGCGACGTGAATTGCAGAGGGACAAACAATCCCGCAGGAAGAGGGGCATCGACTCTTCCATTGGCGTGTTCAGCGTAGCTTCTCGTGTAGGTGAAGGTTTTCTTTTCAATGTCACCAGAGAGACACGAGTTCTAGGGAAGGCTGCATGAGGAGGCTTTGTTGGAAGAGTTCTTTAGCTGCCAGGGTCAGTCCTGCCTGTTGCCTGTGGTTTACTTGCAGATAAAGCAATGGATATGCAAGCTGCTCAGGAAGGGCAGCCCTGACACTGGTTCTGAGGTCTGAGCCTGATGCTTCACCCTGACTGAGTGCTGTCATGACTGCAAACGCCCCGGATCACACCTGGACAGAGACAGCAGAGTGCCAAATGAGATGCCTCATTTTCAAAGCCCTTAATTTACTATTTTATAAAATGATCTTGTGGCAAGAAAAAAAGCTAATTAAGCACTTCATTATCTGACTGATACAACAGAGCGACTGGAGGAAGGAAGAGCTGAGAAACATCTGTCCCTCTCTGATGCTGAGAACCCCACAGACAGGAGAGCTCCTGCAGATGGATGGAGGTCTTAAAACATTGAAACAGAGGAATCCTCAAATAGCATATTATGAAAACACCACCAGGGAATAAACTCCAGGTAAAGTTTGCCATTCAAACCTGCACACAGAAACCACCGTGCTTGGAAACAATGGAGACCCTGGACGCAGGAAGCCTGTGGCAGGTGGTGGTGGTCTCACGAAAACGAAGGCATTGTGCTGGAATTGGCTGTGAGCTCCCAAGCTTTCCTATGTTCTTACTAACAAGCAATTAAACTGCTGAGGGAACAGATATGTGTGGGCCACAAGGGCACGTCTGCTCCAATTCTGGTGTGTTCTGAATTGCCCAGGCTCTATCTTTGCTTGCTGGAGGAGTTGTTACAGTCGTCTCTGCCGTTGTGTGAACAGGCAGCAAGAGGCCTGGCTCCTTCTAGTTAGTGGAATTTAATAGAGAGCTTGTTCAAGGCTTCCTCCATGAAGACTAATAGGGACCATTGCTAGGACCACTCACATAGTCAGCTTCCTAGAGACAGATCACTCAAAAACACATAAGAAGATATGAATATCTTGCATAATTATTTTCTTATAAAATTAAAAGATGATTACCCTACAATACAAAAAATACCCAAGAAGAAGAAATGAAAATAATTTATGATTTCATGTCAGAGAGAATTAAGTGGCACTCTCCCTGATGGATTGCAAGCCTCTAGGAATGGTCTGTTAGCCCTTAACATGGTCAGGGTCTTACATTTGCTACCCAGCCCTGCAAAAATATGTTCTTTCTCAATGCTTTATATGATTTATGCATATTGTTACTGACATTGGTATATACCCACACACACAATCATGCTGGAGAGTGCTTTTTGGGTGTTTTCATTCATTTTTATCTAGAGGTACAAGCATTGTTTAAATAACGCTTGGGTCACACTGCGGCTACAGTTTTGGCCATATGTGAAAGGGAGTTTGATAGCTCTTGGTAACATATTCTCATTTCTTTGTCCATCCAATGGATATTTCTTAACAGCCACCACGCAGTAGATTCTATTCTAGATCCTTCACTGTAAAGGCTCAGCACTGTTGCCCCGTGGAGCTTCCTTTGTCACAGAAGGGAAAGGCGGCATTGAGAATAACAAAATTCTTGAAGATGACAGCACCATGGCAGAGTTAGGTCAGATAAAGGAGAGACAGTGGAGCAGGGGAGCGGCGTAAACAGCAGTGATTGCTGCGCAAATTCCTGGAGTAGTGTAGTATGGAGGCCGCTTGTTTGTCCCCGGCTGCTCAGCCCCGAAATAACTGCACAAAATCTGCATTAATTAAATCACTGCTTGGCTCATTAGCTCTAGCTTCTTATTGGCTAACTCTTACATATTAATTTAACCCATTTCTATTAATCTGTGTATCACCACAAGGATGTGGCTTACCAGGTAATGTTCCAGCGTCTGTCTCTGGTGGGGCTGCATGGCTTCTCTCTGACTCCTCCTCTTTCTCCCAGCATTCAGTTTAGGTTTTCCCACATAGCTCTATTCTACCCTATCAGGCCAAGCCAGTTTCTTTATTAACCGATGGTGTTCATAGCGTACAGAGGGGAATCCCACATCAGAGTAGGGCAAGGCCACATGGGTGTTCTGGAGAAAGTATGCCATGACTGTGGAATAGCTTGTTGCTAGCAGTAGAGAATCAAGCCAAGTTCAAGAAAGAGATGGGAAGCCCAACCATGCACAGCATGATGGGAACATAGGAAGAGGTCAGAAGGGAGGAGGTCAGGAGAGCAAAGCGTGACGAGCAGGGGGACATAAGGCTTGCTAAAGATATTTGGCATTTTGTCTGAGGGAAATGACCTGGCATGACCCCACTGCCGTTCGCACAGGACCTGTTCTGTGTACTGACAAGAACGCAGTGTAGGTATGAAACATGAGAGCAGAGAGAGCCCTTATAGGCCGTGACTGGAGTGAGGCAGGCAACCGTGACTGTGGCTCAAATCAAGTAAGGCAGCGGAAGTGACGAGAGATTCCATTTTACATGGTTTGGGATGCAGTCCTAAGGACATGGTCTGGCGGAAAGGACACAGTGTGGGAGATGTGAGGGTATTTTAGGATGTTTAGGCTGAGCAAGGAGACCTGCTTGGGTAAGTGAGGGGACTGGCTATGGTTTCAGGAAGCCGATGTCTGGGTTCAGTTCACATCATTGCATGTTAGATCTCCAGAAAACACCCAGGTGGAGCTTTTGAAGGTGACCACAGGGTGTGTGTAAGGTGGGGGTGGAGGCTGAATTGGATTCAAGAACCCGAGTGAAAGTCTGGACCAAAGGCAGACATTGTGGAGAGGTAGTTATGGAGACAGCATGAGAGTAGGATCAGGACAGCCTAAGTGTGGACATCTAAGAAAGGAGAGTCCATGCTGAGTCATCCTACACCACTGCGTTCATGGGAGACCTTGAGAAACCAGCGCACAGCACCAAGAGGAACGATCAGCGAGCTTGGAGGAATCCCGACGGCACAGAGTTCTGAAGCCAGCTAACAATTAGGAACGGAAGGATGTAAAGAAGCTCATTGGCTAGTACTGGGATTGCTACTGCTCGGCAGGCGCTTTATGTAGTGATAAAACATGTTCTCACAAAAAGAGCCATCACCTGTAAGTCACAAAGTGCCCCCTGGCCAGATACCCTCCCCAAATTCCCCTTCCCAGGAGCCCTTATGCATAAATACAGTATGAATAATATTCTGGGAAATACCATGGTTTGTACATGGTAGTGACTGGCTAATGAGTAGGAGAAGGACCAAAGAACAATGATTGAATTGATCAATGTAGATGACAGGGGTGAACTTAGCTGGGAGTGTTTGGTAGATGGTGGTAACAAGGACCTGGACATTAAGAGTCAAAAAGGAACTGAGAGCAAAATTAAAGACTGAGAAGATCAACAACTTTTGGAGATGTTCTTCAAGGATAAAAGGAACAAGGCAATAGCTGGCAGGTGTTGCGCAGTCTCAAGGGGTATGGGAGGATGACGGGTTATATTCACAGTGATGGGGATGAGCCATGCCATTAACTCTTCTCTGGACCACAGTCACCCCGTTCTTGTCTCCTTACCTTCACCCTTGCATCCTACAGTCTTTCTTCCAATGTCTGTTGAATGTCACTTTTCCAAAATACCAATCGCAAAAGGTCATGATCTTATAACGTTTAAAAGACACTCAAGACCCTTATGTGGAGCTGGAAGACCCCTCCCAGTGAACTCCCTTCCAGCTTGCCACCACTGGTTCTCCCCAACAAGGAGCTGCATCCTAGTGAGTCTCCAGTTCTTCCTCTCGCACTGTGTTCATCCAGCCTAGGGTTCGTATTTGACCTCCCCGATTCTGTACCTCCCAGACTCCCTTCTCTGAAGTCAGACTTCCTCACACCATGCAGGGGTCCACCTTTCCAAACACCTACAGCCTCCCTGTCACTCTCTGGTCGTCTCCACACGTTGTTCTTCATCTTCCTCTAACCTGACCGAATGCAATTAATTTGATCTGTCCTCCCCAGACAATAGAGTTCCTGGAGACACCTGCTTTATCTCATTTCCTACATTGATCCCTGACTGGCACGATCATGTCTGACACATAGAGTTACTCAATGCATGTATTTCAAATCAATGACTATATGAATAATTGAAATAATACTACCATTAACACACAACATCTGTAAACGCTGTCTAGAATAATGCAGTCAAGGGTCATGGTCTGGGTTTAGTGTGGCCTCTGGGGATGAAGTAGAGAGAACATTCAGAGACTCCTTCCCCTATGATCCAAAGTTGTGCTTTCCAAAGGAAGAGGGCCTGTCAATCAGTCTACCCTGTAGGATTTTTAATTCAAAGCTGAGACATTTTCTGCTACACTGTGATGGACCTTGGATGGTCAAAGCCTGGGCCAAGTATGTCCTCCTGCTTTCTGGTCTCTAGTCAGTACATGTCTCTGGCCCGTCGCTCCCTCGCTTTCAGGGTATAAACTCTTTAACTTACTTCAGTCACATGGTTGGATAAGGACTGAGTGAGATAGTTCAGATGATGCTGAGCAAATGCACCCACAGATTTTTGGGTCAGAAGAAGGCAAGTGTAACCCATGAGGAAGGGAGAGAGAGAGAGCATCGTTCTGCTAAAGCCTATGTGGCACCTGCCACTTTAAAATATGTCCCCTGGGAAGATAAATGAGGCTGTTGTCAAGGCTTCCATAAAGAATCATTTCAAAAGTGATATTTTCCAACTTTAATAAGTCTGCGATCAAACAATCAGTTTCTGGGACAAAGGCCACCACTTTCCACGGAGTGACCTGGAAGCCTGCACCATCTCTTCAATGTTGAGAGCATGCAGGCGTAAGCAGTTTCTCCATGTGAAGAGTAGGAAATAGAACCATGGCGTGGGGGAGGCTGACAGTACTGTCTGGGTGGCCATTGAGACCCGTGCCTACAAGATCTGGACGCACCACTGAGCAGCTGACAGCCCGTCTCTCGGGGGACCAGAGGTGGCCATTTAAATGCAGCATTTGTCTTATTGCAAGAAGAGAGGAGGATACGTACATCCAGACAGCAGGGTGACAGGACAGTTCAGGGTCGTCTGTTGTTTTCTGTCCTCCTTGGGCGCCATCTCTTTCTGCCTCATCATGCTCCGAGCCCCTCTTCCCATCATCATCTCTGTTTCCTTACCATTCTGCTCTGTTGTCTCAGACTGGGAGCACAGCCCACTGGAGTCACCTGAGCTTAGGCCATTCTGTGTGAAGAGACCCCAGATAGCATCAACGACCTCTTGATATTTATGGAAGAATGTCATTGGCCCAATTCAGGCAAACATTTGGAATGTGGGTTTTTGTCTGTCTATGTTGGCCTGCTCACCTGGTCAGTGATCTTGGGAGTGTGAGATCCTGTGGTACACAGTGCAGGCAGGTACTGTGTCAGAGACTAAGACCTGGGTGAGTTCCCCAGGAGGGAGCTAGCGACACAGGCATTTCAAATGGTTCTGACTCAGGGAGTAAGTGTGTGTGTGTGTCTGTCTGTCTGTCTGTCTGTATGTGTGTCTGTCTGTGTATATGTGTGTTTGTCTGTGTGTGTGTGTGTGTGTGCTTATGTTGTGGGGTTGTCTCTCTAGTATTTTCTAGAATCATGGATTGTTTAGAAATCAGATGGTATCAGAGGCAGATCCAATGGCCACCACTCTCTGAGATACAGACTTTTTCTCACCTTGGCTACCAATCTAACATCATTTATATCTGTATGAAGGTTAATATTGTCACTTTAACATGATAGGATCTAGAACCACCTTGAAGGTAAATCTCTGGGCCTGTCTGAGGGATTGCCTGATATTTTCAGATTGGGTTAATGAAGTAGAAAGACCCACCCTGAATGACTGCAGCATCCCAAAGGCTGGGGTCCCAGACTGCATCAAAAGGAGACAGCTGAGCTCCAGGTTTCGTCTCTCTCTGCCTCCTGATTGCGGATGATGTGACCGTCTGCCACACATGCCTCCCGCCGTGCCTTCCTTGCTGTGGTGGACTTCCACACTGAGGGTTGACATATTACTTACTTAGATGGACCTTCCTTCTTTAGATTGCTATTGTTAGACATTTTATTACAACAAGAAAATAGACTAATGAGATCAATGTTGATGGCTTCCAAGAAAAACAAACAGGCTTTTAACTGGGTAAGAGGGGACCAAGGAATATAAATCCTGAGAAGATGCAAGAGCTGTTTTGCTTCAGACACTTAAAACTTTCATGGTTTATTTATTTATATACATAAATGCAGATGGATTTAAATGGCAATTCCATCATACAGAAACACCAAGCTTTATCAGAGGAGTATAGAATAATTTCCTAATTAGTTATGTGTGTGCATGCATTTGTGAGTGCATGTGCTTGTGTGTGTTGTGTGTATATGAACCATGTGATGGGGTGATCGGGTCATAGGATGATTAGTAATACTTGTTTAAACAGTTTTAAGTATAAAGAAATGCTTCTGGGAGGAACGGACTTTGTGACATTTTCCTCTCTGTTCAGGAGATAGTAGAGTAAGTTTCATGAACTGCTGTCTTAGCTGTGCTCAGATGGTCTTCTTGGGCAGATGGGCTTGGGGACAAGGTGAGAGCTAGTCCCCAGGGACCAGACAGAAGCACCCCTATTAAGCTCACAGCTTGAGATACATGCATTTTCAACCATGTCCTGTATCAGTATGTCATATGGGAAAAAATGTCATCTCGGCTAGGGATGGTCTCATAGTTTAAACAACAATCCTTCCACCCTGATGTCACCTATAGGGCAAAAGGTCACTAAACAGAATACCAATCTACAGAACCTGGCAAATCTGGAGAAAATTTCCTTCAGCTGCTTGAAAAGCGTGACGAATTTCAAGAAAATTTTCATTTTTAGAATGCAGTGACTAGCAGCCCACTTAACCTTGAGCGTCTCACATCGCAGGCACAGTGGTGTGGCCCAGCGCTGGCATGTATCATGGATCATGTATCATGTATCATGACGGGGCCACTTTGTCAGTGATTCCTCTGAGAGCATTGGGCTCTCCTGACAGGAAGAGTAAAGAAGAAAAATATGGGGGTGGATAAGCAAAAGAAGCCTTGTATTTTGATCTGCAAGACACTGAAAGACATTTTCTAAGGTGAAGACTTTTTTTTTTTTTTTTTTTTTTTTCGAGACAGGGTTTCTCTGTAGCTTTTTAAAAGCCTGTCCTGGAACTAGCTCTTGTAGACCAGGCTGGCCTCGAACTCACAGAAGGTGAAGACTTTTTTAAGTTCTTTCTGTTTAGATAATTTGTCGTTGTCGTACACACTTAAAGGCTACTTTGGTTGCTGAGAAGTTTTCAGTAGCATGTTTTTTTTCTCAAAAAGGCTGAATTCTGCATGCAATTGCATTTTAAAGAGATGTTCAGATGCGTTGTTCATGTGTTTGATAAAAGCAGCATTATATTATCATAACTCTTAATCACTGGTACCAAAGAACTCCAGAGAATTAAGGACTGCTTTTACATGTGATTTCTATCTATAAATTTTTGTGTGTGTGTGTATGTGTGTATCTGTGGATGTGCATGTGTGTGTCTGTGGATATGCATGTGTGTGTATGTGTGTATGTGTGTGTTTGTGGATATGCATGTGTGTCTGTGGATATCCATGTCTGTGTGTGTGTGTGTGTGTGTGTCTGTGGATGTGCATGTGTGTGTCTGTGGATATGCATGTCTGTGTGTATGTGTGTGTCTGTGGATGTGCACGTGTGTGTGTACATGGGTATAGAGGCCAGAGGAGACTTCAGGAATCATTCTCTGAAATGTGTTCTCCTCTTTATGAGACAAAGTATTTAACTGGCCTGGAACTCAGCAATAGTTCAGTGAGCTCCTGGCCCCTGCTGTCCCCACCTCTCCAGCACTAGAATGAAAAGTGTATGTTCCAACACTCAACATTTTCACGTGGATTCTGGGGGTTGAACTCAAGTGATGCACCCTCAGGGCCATGCAATCGCCCCTCCATCTGATAATAATAATTGTGCTATTGGTGATACAGAAATACAAACAACTTTTTTGCCATTTTGACAATTAAGTAGCATCGACATCAAAATATAAATTCTATTGCTGTTCATTTCCAAAATTTTCAACATCCTGAAAGGAACCACTGTATCTGTGACTGCTAAATGCCACATGACCAGCTTCCTCTCCTTTAGTCCCTGGTGTGGTTACTTTCTCTTCTGTGAATTTGTTTATTCTGGATGTTTCTTATAAGCAGGATAGTATATAATCTGTCTCTTAAATATAGTATACTTCATCTACTGTAATTCTTCATTTTTATAGGTACCTCATTGTGTTCTTAGCCCATATTTGGTTTCTCCTATGTGACAGACATAGACCATTTTTACCTGGTCTCTATAAACATGATTGAACTACTTAGTTTTTCTTAAACAACTTATGATAGACATTACCTGAAGACTGGGTGATTCTTCACGGATCAGCATGCATGCTGGGGGAAGGTGGTGGTTTATTAGTGCAATGGGAACCAGCTCTACTCTTGCTGTGAAGTTAAGCCCTCAAAGTCCACCAGGACAACCTGGGAGGATCTGAAATGGCCACAACCCATGGCTCTCAGCGAACCTGCATGGTGAGAGTGCTAAGCGTGAGTTCTAAAAGAGAGAGAGAGAGAGAGAGAGAGAGAGAGAGAGAGAGAGAGAGAGAGGAGTAGGAAGAGGAGCCAGAGAAAGAAAGAGGGGCTAGATGAGCCAGTCAGAGACCATCCAGGGAGCAAACCAATAAAAGCACCAAGCAAGGGTACAGAGGTGTAAAGTAGAGGCTAGGGCGCTTTGAGAACTATCAAAAGAATCCACAGAACAGGTGTGAGGGGGACACAGTGTGACTCTGCAAGCATTCCTGACTCACGGGAAAGCTTCTTCCTGGAGAACCCCCTGGGAAGAAATTTACAAACAAAACTGGGCTTGATGGGACACATCTATCATCCCAGCATGGGTAATGGAGACTCAGGAGGACCAAGAGTCCAGAGTCATCCTTAGCTGCACAGTAAGTGTGTGGCCAGTTTCTTCTCTGTGAGACCTTGTCTTATATGTAGACATAGTCTACACCCAAAACAAAGATTTTAAGAACATTCTCTAGGAACCTAGAATCATCAGCCTAGGTGTAATACCCCTGTACTTACTGAATTTTACTAAAGGAGTATGTTGGGGGAGGCCACTTGTTTGTTTCCTGGACACCCAGACTCCAAAAATAATCACACCGAAACTATATTATTTAAATCACTGCTGGCAAATCACTTAGGCATATTGCTAGTTAGCTCTTATATCTTTGGTTAACTCGTTTCTTTATAGTCTTGCCATGAGGATCGCGGTTTACTGGCAAGTTTCTGGCACATTTATCCCCAGCTGTGGCTACATGGCGTCTCCCTGACTCCACCTTCTTTCTCCCAGCTTTCAGTTTAGTTTTCCCTCCTAGCTCTACTCTACCCTATCACAGGCCAAGGCAGCTTCCTTATTCATTAACCATTAAGAACAACACATACACAGAAGGACCTCCCACACCAGCAGTGTATTTAAAAAGATTTTTAAAAAAGTTTACATGTTTACATTAAAACTACTTCAAATAAAGCGCAATACTTTGTGCTAGCGTAGGTTTTGGTATCCACTTCATCACCGGAAGTTTTCTGTGTAAGTCACAGCATGCGTTGCGACTAGCACCTGCAGGTTGATTCAGAAGCAGCTCTGGTAGGGTAGTGTGGTGGAGTGGGCTAATGTAGGGGTGATGAATGAACATCCAAAGTGCGCTCCCCCAGCAGGACAAAGGCAGTCTCGTGTGGGGATTCCTAGATACACAGGAGGCAGGAAACTGAGAATCTAAGGAGGCTGGAGAGCTTGAGTTCCAGCCAGATGTGCAAGGAGAATAAGCACAAAACTCCATGACAACCTCACTGTGATGTTTCTGGAGAGGAAGGTATGCTGGTGTGTCATCACATCACATCACATCACATCACGTCACGTCACATCACATCACATCAATGATGGAGGCAGAAAGACATCCCAGCCTTTCCTGTTCCCAGAACACCTACATCGTATTAGGTACACACTGCTGAGTACCAGGAATTTAGCAAGCAGGGATGCTGTGGAGTTTACAACCATGTGGAGGGAGGAAGAGTGGTTCCCATCACTGCCTTTGCTATTGTCTATAACGATTGGCACAGGGCCTGACTCAGACACAAGGTGGAGCATCTCTGAGTGACATTTTAGTTATACAACAAGCATTTGTGTGTCTCTCAAATTCACGGGCTGGAACACCATTCCCAATGTGATGGCATTTGGAGAGGAGGCCTTCGGTTAGTGGAGAGGTCATAGTAGAGAAATCCTTGTGAATTGGATAACAACCCTGTAAAGGAGTCCAAAGAGCTTATTCTGCTCTTCAAACTGGATCTTGGGCTTCGTGGCCTCCAGAGGTTTCTATTATTTATAGCTACTGGATCAACTTTCTATAAGGATGATGGCAATGAAGGCTCTGAGGAAAACTGACAGGGACTCAGAGGTAAGGGTTAAATTAGATGGCATTGCCAGCCTTTAGCAGAATGTCGGTCAGCTTTGTTTTTACTTCCCTTCTCCACCCTCTCACTCATGGTCCCTGTAGTTCCTCATCTCTGTTGGGTATTTTTCATTCTGATTTTTTAAGACTGCACATTAGTTTGTTTAGTGTGTGTATGTGTGTGTGTGCATGTGTATGTGTGTATGGGTGCACACACAGGGGTCAGAGAACAACTTGCAGTAGTGGGCTTTCATCTTCTATTATGTAGGTCCTGAGGCTTGAACTGAGGTCTTAAGGCTTGGTGGAAAGTATTTTTTGACACTAAGCCATTCCTGCAATCCCTGATTCCAAGTCTTTGGACACAGCATGGGACCTTCGTGCACACAGGATTCCTACAGTCTTCCTCACACCCAGAGCCCTGCAAGAATGTGAGATTCTATGTTCATTTCATAAACAGGACTCAGTGAATATGAAAAGAAGCCCACCGCAAAGAGCCGCACGTTAAAAGACAACACAAATTCTTAATTTTAGGAGCGTCCTTATGGGCTTGCTCGGCCATCCCGTCCCTGGGGTTCTATCTTGTAAGGTGCGAGTCAGAGACCTTTGCCCACTGCCACTAATTATGTAGCTCTCCCAGCTTGCTAGGAGGTCATGGCAACTTTGCTGAGCCTGCCAAGCCAGGATGCAATTACTGCCAATTGCATCGGGGAGTTTTGTGTGGGAGAATGGCCTGCTATAGAACACACAGAGGGAGGCAAAACACTGATTATTTAATTTGTATTGTTTTTTCGTGAATCTAAAGAATCTCCCTTCTGAAAGGAGCGTGGGGCCAAATGATAAAGACAGAATGGCTGGAGTAGAATGAAATAAACATACTTGCTTTAAGACTAAGAAGCAAAAGCTCACAGAAACAAGAGTCGTAAAAAACAATGTTATTTAAATAATACTATATTTCTTCTGCCTTATCATTCTGATTACACTCAACTAATCTACAAAATTGAAAGGTAATGAGCAGTATTTCCTTAAAGCACATTAAATAATAGTGTCAAAATGCAAATTTATTCATTAAGTATAGATGAGTATGTTAAATATTCATGAGTTGTTGCTCACAGTGTGTAATTAATGCCATGGTCTTTGAGTCCAGAGCATTGGGACGGCAAGGGCTGTGCCATCCCTGTTGGGAGCTGATACCAGCTCTCCAAATACTCCTGAGGACACGGGTTAGGCACATCTCTGACCCCAGTGAGTGTCATTTCGTACTGAATGTTCTTGGGAGCATGACTATGGCAGGTCTCTAGTTTTATTTCCCCCCTCTCTTGCCTGATAGTCTAAGTGGGAATAAGCTGGGTTTGAGAAGATTCTTGCTTGGCTAGAATATCCCAGACCTGAAATACCCTGTTGATTGTTGTGACCTCGGGCAAGTGGAAGCGTGGTATAAAAGTCTCCCTCATAAGCAGAAAATGTCATATTTTATCTCCTCTGAGCCTCTTACTCCATTTCCCCCTAAGTTTAGTCCTTTTGCTTTGGGAGGAGAGATCTTGGGCTTAGAATCTTTTGAAAACATGGTCCATTTTCTCTTCTCAGTCTGTCTTATCTAAAGCCACATAAAAGCTGACAATTATTTCCTTTCCTAAATGGCTGGTTTGCTTTGGCAGGCTCTGGAAATTTGAAGGCCTCAATCACAGTGTCCCGTATCTATGTTCTAGGTTACTTGCTGAACCTTTCTTCTTGATTCAGTTATTATAGAGCCCAAACAAACCTGCAGGTGCAAAGTAGCAAAGAAAAACTTCGTGCTTCTACCAGAACAAAAGAAGGGCTGATTCTTGTGTTTTTTTAAATGTACCAGTAGCCTTTGTAATGCTCCAAAGTTTTACAGACAGACAATAGTTTCTTCTGATACTTAACTTAACATGAGTTAGATCCTGGGGCCAGAGAGATGGCTCAGTAGATAAGGGCACTGATGTCCAAGCCTGATGACCTGAGTTTGATCCCACAAACCCACAGGGTGGAGGAAGTGAACCAACTCCCTCAAGTTGTTGCCTGACCTCCACATGTGAGCTGTGGCACACATGCCTTCTCATGCATGTACGTGCACACCTTCCCACCCATGATAAATAATGAATGAATGAATGAATGAAAAATGTGAAAAGAGAATGAGATGTCCATGATGCCATTAGCATAGAACTATATAAATGTGTCTTACTTTTGATGGGATTTTGTTTCCTAATTCTTTTCATCTCAATAATGGATAATCTTGCCATCATACCTCATGACGCTTGGATTTTGCAGTATTTCCTGCAGGAGTGGCCAGTGTCCGTGCTTATGTATCACTGACCATGGCTGACTTGTTTTAGCCCATTGAATGTTGTCTAACGTGAAGGCATCCCGGCTCAAAGCCCAGGCTCTGACAGACGACTTGTGCTTGTGCTCGCTCTCTGAGGCTTCTGTCACTCATCATGGGCAGCACGGTCTCCAGCTTCAGGGGTACTCTGTGTGAAGTGTGAAACAGCCCTGGAGAAGACCTGAATCCAGGGCTCAGGGGGACCCAAGCCAAGTGCCAATCACCTGCACCTCAGACAAGCCCAACCTACCTGTAGAACTGTGGGGTGGAACGTAAAAGAGTTAGATGGCTCACCAGTTTGGGGGTGAGCGTGCGTGCATGTGTGTGTTTATTTGATATAAATGGGCACGGACCTCAAATTACTGGTGCAGTCCCTCCTAGTATGTGGTGTTGTGTCCATCAATACGCTGACACTGTGGAGCGCCAATGGCAACAGCTACGTCTTCCATATCTGAAACTTGGTACTCATTACAGGCTACCTTACTCTTTCTAGCCCTCTCCAGCCCCTCTGAATCACCATTTGACTTTCTTCTATGAATTTGGTTTCTTTGGGAGCCTCATATGAAGGGAATTATAGTATTTGTCCTTCTGGTGGTTGGCTTATTTCAAATATTGCAATAGCTTCAAGGCTCAGCTGTGTTGTAGCAGGCATCCGAATCTCTTGTTTTTAAAGCTGAATAACCGTCTGTCCTGTGCACTGTATGGGTGTGGCCCGTCCTGCTTTCCATCCATCTCTTCATGGATGCTTGGATTCCTCTCACCTAGAGGCCGTCATGAATACCGCTGCTAGCATAGGCATACAAATCTCTCTTTCAGTCTGCACTTCCTCCTCTGCTGAGTATACACTCAGATATGCAACTCTTGGAGCATATGGTAATTTTATGCTTAATTTTAAAAGGAATTATCGTACTGTTCCCATTGTGACTAGCCCACTTCACATTCTTATCAGCAATGCATGAGGGCTCCAGCATCTCTGTATCCTCTTCAAAGCGTGGCACTTCCTTGTTTCTTTTTTGTTTCTTTTCATAGCAGTCATTGGGGCTAAAGAGATGTGGCCGGCAGTGAAGAGCACATACCGCTACTACAAAGGACCTGAGTTCGGTTCCCAGCACCCACTTGGGATGGCTCACAAAGGCTCACAACTCAGTTGTAGAGGAGTGCAACGTGTTTGTCCTCTGCAGGCACCTGCATTCACATGCAAATTCTTACACAGAGACACACTAACACAACATACACGCACACAAATTAAAAATGAATCTTTATTTTTTTAAATAACAGTCCTCTTGTGGCTGTGAAATGGTTTCTGACTGAGGCTTTAATTTGTCTGTGTCTGATGACCTAGTGATACTCAGGTCCCCTCCTGTGCTCATTGGCCATTTATCTGCCTCCTTTTGTGAAGTATCTGCCCAAGTCCTTTTATTTTAAAATCAGTAATTATTGATCATCATCATAGACTTACCGCTGGAAAAAATACACATAAAATGGCAATGGGAAATTCGTGGATATTTCAGTATTTTCCTCCCTTATATTTTTTATGAAGCTTAAATATTTTTATGACTTTTATATCATTCTTTAAAAATTAGAAAAATAAACATTGCCAGGCATTTTGGTGAATGCCTTTAATTCCTGCACAGATGAGGCCGAGGCAGTGGATCTCTGTGAGTTCATGGTTATCTCAGTCTAGACAGTGAGTGCTAGGCCAGCAAGGGCTATACGGTGAGACTCTGTCTCAAAAACAAATATGAGTAAATAATAGGAAGAAAAAAGAAAAGTAACCAACCACTTCTTGTCTATTCAATAGGTAGCAGTTACTTCTCCATTGAATCTCAGGTTGTATTTTGAAGGGTTCTCCCAGAAAACATCTGTCTTTTAATTACATTACTTAGTTGTATGTATAGAGGCCAGAGGTTGCTATTGGAAGCCTTTGTCTGTTCCTCTCCACCTTATTTGAAGACAGGGTTTCTCAGTAAACCTGAAACTGTTATTTCTGGTAGACTGGCTGGCCAGAAAGGCCCAGGACTCCCCCTGTCCACATGCACAGCACGAGGGCTATAAACGTGTGCAGCCAGGTCTGGCGGCTTCCTTGGGTTCTGGGTATGATAACCAAGGTCTGGAAGCCTGTTCCGGAAGTATTCTATTTACTTACCCCCTCTCTTTAGGCTGGATTCTCTCTTTTTTTTTATTTACTAATTAAAAACCCTACTTTGTCATGTGTGCTTGTAATACCATTTGATTTTTAAGATGCTAATTAAAATTTAGAACCAGAGCTGTGAAACATGTTATAAAAACATGGGAAGAATCATTTTTTCTGTGAGTAGGATTTTTCTATGGCTCTTCTGCTCAAATGTGACCCTGGACAGCCAAGGTTCCTAGACCTCTCCAAGGCTCTGTGAGCCTTTTATGGGCCTCAATATTGTGTGTGTCTCCTCTGCTTCCTGGGTTGGACTGAACACCATCAGCATCAAGGAGGAAAATCAAGAATGTTTCTGCTCTCTTGTGAGCCTCTGGGGTGGGAGAGGGCAAGACAACATGTGTGTCTAATTGGGAGCACCAGCAAGCAGGGCCATAGACAGGCAAGAGGAAAGTCAGGATACTCTTTATCATCGTCAGTGCAAATATTGATGAGAGAAGAATGCAGTCTAGCAAGCACTGAAATAAGATAGAGTTGCCGCGAAGGGCATCTCTTTGAGGTGTCATTTTGTCCTGAAAATGAATGGAGTCTGCATTGATTCTTTCTTCCACAGCTTGCTGTGGGACAGAGCCCTGGCAGCTGTGTTTCTGTGATCCTCCGTGGGCAATCGAGCAGGAGTTGCTCGGTGTCACACAGGTAGGCTGACCTTTGGACACTGTGGCATGACCTCGCCATCTACAAATAGATAATTGCATAATTATGTACATCCTTGATAATTGTGCAATTAGGTCACAGAAAAATAGCAAAAATAAATCTCAAGATGTTTTAAACAAGTTCCCAGTCTTGTGATGGCTATGTTTATAGGCATCCTGGGGCACATGCTGCCCGTGACAGCAACTGAGACATGCCTGATGCAGAGATGTGACTGGGGGCTACGGCACCTGGAATCTCACCACGCAGGTGTGCTAGCGGCAGAAAGGGGGGAAGCGAGGGGGAAGCAAGTGTCTGGCTCATCATTAATGGGTAATATAATGGTGTTTAATTTTTTTAAAAAAGAGATCAGGATTATTTGCTCATTTTTAACTAGCACCTATCTTGATATCATACCTTCTGATTTTATATTACAAACTGAAATAAACATTTCCAACTGTCACTAAAATGTATATTTTAGTCTAAACGGTCCATTTTGGTTGTACCTCTTGATTCTAATTGACCGTTTAACTTTTCTGGTTTCTTCCCACCGTATATCCATAATTCGCACATGGACGCGTGGAAGGCAATGATTGCAGTATTGGCAGGTAGGCTTATTGAGCTCAGCAAGGGCTGAGTTCTCGCATTGATCACCCCACTTAATCACGTCAATAGCTACAGCGCGGAGATAGCAGAGCCTCTGTATGTGGGCTTGCGCCATGGAGCCTCATCACTCACGGTCGTACATCTGAGGAGCAGCGATCTGAAAGCCTTAGCTTTCTCAGCTGCAGCACGGGTGCTCCCTGGATTCCCTTCGATGATTGGCACCACGTGAGAAAGTGGGTGAAAAAGTTCACAGTGGCAGCGCTGAGTCCGGAGTCGGCACCCGACACGTGATGGATGAGCACCGCCCACCCAACACGTGATGGATGAGCGCCGCCCTCCTTACGTACTACCCCCAGTGCTTTGGAATTGGAGCCATGCTTACAGACCAGGTCTCCTGACTCATTTTTTTACTACCCGTGTCCAGCTTATGATTTAAAAGTGGTCAAACTACAGGGAAACCCTGTCTCGAAAAACCAAAAAAAAAAAAAAAAAAAAAAAAAAGTGGTCAAATCTGTTGTCCATCTCCCAGGGCGCGGTCAAGTGTTATCTAGTTCATGCCAGCTTTGTTGTGATTAGAGACGAAGCTTCCCCTCCTAGCCAGAAGACCTGACAAATAGGAATGTTTAAAGAAAGGAGATAATATCACAGAAAGGGAGATACTTGGTTTGCACCGGGGCAGTTCTTCATGGCAGGCTCCTGAGAAGCCTTTGTCCCTGCTCAAACCCTGTATGCTGTGATATGGGATTCCCATCTGTATGCTATGAATATTTTTTATTACCATTGTTTAATAAAGAAGCTATTTTGGCCTATGGCAGGGTAGAATAGAGCTAGGCGGGAAAACTAAACTGAATGTAGAGAGAAAGAAGGTGGAGTCAGGCAGATGCCATGCAGCTGCTGAAGGAGAAAGACACTGTAACCTTACCGGTAGGCCACAGCCTCGTGGTGATACATAGATTAATAGAAATGGGTTAATTTAAGATATAAGAACTAGCTATAAGGATGCCTGAGCCATTGGCTAAATAGCGCTGTAATTAATATAGTTTCCATGTGATCATTTGTGTCTGAGCAGTTGGGAAATGAACAAGCAGTCTCCGTTTATAGTGCTCAGAGCAACCATTGATGACTTTCAGCAGAGGGTAGCATGGGATGCCATCAGAAACATCTGCGGGTGAACTGGAAAATACATAACCCCCAGAACACGGACGACTGTCTTCTAGGACTGTTAACTAAACCATTCAGGAAATAAGTGACATGATTAGCAGGAACAGGAAGACAGACGTGATGAGACAACTCATGGACCCCGCCATGCGTCAGTGGGAGTTTCTGACATCTCTCTGGTGGCATCAAGGAGCACAGGGGCAAAAGTGGAAAGAAGCTGAATCCTAACCCTACAAATATAAAGCACCAACCAATGAGATGCATTAGGAAGACGTGCAGAGGCCAGCACTGATTGTGCTGGGCTCCCTAAGCAGAACTAGGCCATGGGGTACAGGCCAGAAATCATGATGGCTGCTGCTTCTGGAACAACCGGAGGTTCCCTCCCACTCACCCGGTCCACCTGCCATGTGTCTTCTTCCTCCCACTCTTCCTCTTCCCCCTCCTCCCCTTGTGTTTCCTGCCCCCTTCCCTTCATTCTTCGTTCTTCTGCTCTTTATAGAGTGTTGTTTTTTAAAAGTCTGTACATATTGAACTGAAGGTTCAGAGACTTCCCATAGGACCTGTCTTTATATACACAGAACCTCTCTCATTGTCAACATCCCTACCCAATTTGGTAATTATAACATTGATATTGCCTAGAGTCCAGAGCTAGGGCTGGAGATCTCTCAGTGCTGCATGTGCAGGCTGAGATCAATGTAGACAGACATACACACACGGCCATAGCATGTAGTTCACGTAGTGATATTACTGGCCTGAGAATTCTCTGGGGGACTCTCCAAAGTGTTATTTCCAGAATGGTTTGTACCCTTTCCGGGATGGCCTCTTTCACCTATTAGTATGCATTCACTTTCCTTAAGTTTAGAATATTTCTTGAATCTGTGGTTTGATACTTTTCTTTCCTTTATTTTAGGTTATTTCTATGTGGATTTTTAATTTTTTATACTTTATTGTTTTTAATCAAGGTATACATTTCTGCCCACTCCCCTTCCATCATCGCCCCTGCCCCCTATGCTCCCAATTTACTCAGAAGATCTTGTCTTTTTGTTATTTCTAGATGGATCCATGTATTTCTCCATTAGGGTCTTCTTTGTTGTCTAGGTTCTCTGGGGTTGTGGCAATCAACAGAGTCACAGCCCCCAACTACACTAATTGGAGAAAAAAGACCCCCTCCCCCAGATACTTTTCTTTTTATCTTCTTGAAGTTTCTTTATACAGGGTCTGGGTGTGTAGTCCTGCCTGTCTTTGTACATACTATGCAGCTGAAACGTGTGTCAAATTCAACAATCCTGTCTCATCCTCCCCAGTAGTGGGGCTATACCACCATTCTTCTCTAAGGTATCTTAGGAAAAGATGCTTCTGCTCCTTCCAGTATTCTCCTTGTCTGCCATATTTAAGAATTCAACAACCCACTCAACAAGAGAGAGCCCCTGCCTGGTGCTGGAACCCAGGCAAACACCCTGGCTAATGAGACCACGAATCTTGGCGAGACCCTGCATCTTCTACTGTAATAAACAAGCATAATCCCTAACTACATTCTGGGCATGTACAAATGTTAACAATGCAAGGTAGCCCTCACTGCTCTTTAAAGTAACTTCTCTTTGCAACAGACTTTATAGGAAACAGACACAGACCTATTACCCAGAACAAGCAAGCAAACAAACAAGAAAACCCACAACTGATCAAAATACAGAGAACAGGTGGTGCCCAGCCCCATCTCATATGTCAACAACACAATTCTTACATGTCAGGCCCAGGGAGAATGGCAGGAGACGGAGTAGAAAGATCATAAGAGGCAGAGGTACAGGACATCCGCTGTGATACTGCGTCTTCTAGAGATTTCAGAGAAGCTGTACTCATAAGGTCTCACCAACATGGCTGCCTAAAGTAGGACCTGAGCAAGGCTGTTTAACCTAGACAAAGAACTACAGGCAATGCAGGAATGCCGAGAGCAGGAGAAAACAGTCTTCTCAAGGGAAAAGCACACCAACTGGTTTTCCAATACCAGGCAGGCAGCCCTGAAATCTGATCTGAGCCCTGAAATGCATCTATGTCTCTCTCTCTCTCTCTCTCTCTCTCTCTCTCTCTCTCTCTCTCTCTCTCTCTCTCTCTCTCTCTCTCTCTCTCTCTCTGTGTGTGTGTGTGTGTGTGTGTGTGTGTGTGTGTGTAACATTATATGGAACAAGTTGTAGTTACATATTTCAAAGAAAGACAGGAAAACAGAAAGACAGAACACAAACACAAAGACACACACAGAGAAACAGACAAAAAAGACATAAAGAGACAGAGACCACAGAGACAGAGAGAGACAACACAATTTAAAAGAAGAAGCTGTGACGCAGACAGCAAGGGGGAGGTACATGGGAAGGGTTGGAGGGAGGAAAGGGAAGGGCAGGAAATGATGTAATTATGTTTAAATTTCAAAAAAAAATATTAACTTGAAATTTAAAAAAAAGAACTCAGTGACAAGCACACTCATCCCCTGTGCTTTGGTCTGACCTGTCTCCTAGGTTACTAGTCTGCTTTCCAGCTGGCGTGCCCTGGGACCCATCTAGTGTGTTTCTAATTTTCACTTCTGAAGTTTTCTGCGGCAGAATTTCCATTTGAATTTTAGTTATCTGCTGAATCACTCATAGTCCTAACATTTTCTTGACTGTGTTAAGCACAGTTGGCCTTGTTTGGTTTATAATGACTCTGCTGTTCATCCCTCCTAAGGTCATCCCTGTGATTTGCTTATGCGCTTATTATACGTCCTAGTGGCTTTCTTGACAGATGCTCAGTTAAGAGTTGTTGCGTGTGAAAGCATATACGAATAATTTGCCTCTAAATATTATTTTCCTTCAGTGAGGTTATAAATTTTTCTTAGCCACTTTAAATCTGAGTTGAGATGGCTAGAGTTTGCTTTGTGGAGTTTGGCTTGTTGTCTTGTCTTCTAGGCAGCAGTTTTTCCAGAGGCCTCCCTTTGGGAGGACCTGAACTTGAGAACCCCCAAGCTCTGAAACTGCTGGGGATTTTCTTTAGATTCCCAGCCTATGAATCAGGAAACACTTTCAAGGAATAAGCTGAGCTAAATGTCACACCTCCCTCTGCATTTTTCTTCTCTGAGAATCTTGGCTCCCATCACCCTGTTCCTCAACAGTTCCCTAGTGTCTTTCAAAGGATTTTTCTGGTCATATTTTACCATCTTACCAGTTGTTCTTGGCAATAAATGCTAAGTCTGTGGGAGTCACTACAACGCTCTCACCACCATCAAAACCTCTGTGCTTTTCAAATCACAAATTCTAAATATGTGGACAATGTGTATATGCATGGTGTGTGTGTAGTGGGGAGGTGTGTATGTGTGTGTGTGGTGTGTAAGTCCCAGGACAGCTTTAGCCATCAGTCCTCACCTTCCACCTTGTTTGAGAGAAACTCTTTTCATTGAGTCTCTTTTTGTTGCTGTTTGCTGCTGTATACATGCTTATGCCAGCGATGAACTTCCTGTGTCTACCTCTTAACTCAGCACAGAAATGCTTCCGTGTACGCTAGAGTAACAGACATGCACTGTCATACCCAGGTTTATGTGAAGTCTTGGGATTCAAATTCACTTCCCCATGCTTGTGTAGTGAGCTTTCCCACTGGGCTATCTCCCCAGCCCCAGATTAGAATTTGTAAGAGGTAAATTTCCAGGAGACCAGTATACATTTTACTTGTAACGCCTTGTCCTAAATACTGCATACATATTCATAGTTACTGACAGTATTAATGATTTTTACTGAGAGTCTCTCAATGAAAAAATGAACACTAAATTCATTTTATTCAGGAGTTAAAATTTCACATAAAAATCCTATTGAAGAGTCATTGTGATAAATGAATATGAACTCAGAAAAAGTGAGCCAGCTAAACCCCATAAAAGTTTTAAAATGATGTCAGTAGAGTAAGACCCAGAGACTCTGAGAACCTCTAACTGCCTGGGATTAAGTCATCCTATATGAGATAGGTGTTTGCTCTCCAGTGGCAACTTTGATCCAGTGTTCTTGTGCTGTCAGAGAGCTGAAACCTGAAGGCCTCCAAGTGCTGCTCTGATTTGGATCCAAAACCATAATGAGGTTTTGATCCCTTTCAAGAGTAAGGCCTTATCTCCAGAGGCAGTAGCAGCCATAGGAAGAGGTGGTAGCGGTTACAGACGGATCACCGCTGGGAGTGTTTCTCAAACTGTTTGTCTACTTCCAACTTCCATACGTTGATTGCTTGATAGGATATTTATTTTTTCTTCATCCTTCATGAGGTATTAAGTTCCTGGGGTTGTGACTTGTATAATTTTTTAGTCACTTAAATTTTCTGAGTGTTTCTCCTAGGAGAACTGTAAGAAGACACCCGTACCGAGTGTGAACACTTTGGTGCTGCTAGTATTTTATAGCTGGCCATGCTGAGGAATATAACATTTGGATAATTAAGAAAGAAAAATCTCATTTGGTGGGCTTCTGTTTCCAGTTTTCTGAGCACAGGCAGTGCTATCTGCTTCTATATTATGAAGGTTTGTAGCGTCTTAAGTAAGCGATGTTGACTTTGAGCACTGAGTAGTCCTTATGAAGAGCATCGGGGCATCCCAGATAACTGGCTCAGAGATACTATGTATAGTAGAAGGATGGATGGCAACTGTCTAGTTTTAATTATTAATTAGTATTTATTTTATATTCAAATTTTACATAGTATTTTGAGTTTCAAAATAGATGACTTTTTATAATCCTCACCATAAATAAGCTACAGAAAAGCCCATCATTCCTCATGCTCTTGCCAGCTTGTCTGTATTTTCACAATCCAGGCAGCTCAGCCTTGGGCACTCTCATCCGTCCCTTTCCTTAAATCTCCGTCTTTTCAAGAATGCCATACGAATGCAGTCAGAGGGACTCATGAGCATACTGGCTTCTTCGTGGCCACAAGATAAAGTAGCTGACATTCCATGTGGAGGAAATGAGAGTCCTTTTCTTTTTATTGATGAGTATTACCCCACATCAAGATCAGCCATCATTCATCCATTCATGTTAAAGGACATTCGGTGGGTTCTTGTGTGGCGCGATTATGAAGAATGTTGATATAAATGTTCATGTATAGGTTTTTGTTCTGAATGGAAGTTATTTCCTTAATTTACAGGCACCACATTGTTACGGTGTAGGATGTATTAATTATACCTTAACACTGTAAGAATCAGCACAGTTTTCATCGTAGCTGTCTCGGTTTGCGTTCTTTGCTATCTCATACTGCAGACCAGTTTATTGCATAGTCTCTCTGGAAATTAAAAAGGTGGCGTATTGTTAGTTTTGTTGCAATCCTTTTTAGTTTTTCATTGAGCAATCTTCCTTGGCCATCCCAAGGTATGTGTATGGTAGGATTTTGTTTACATTTCCCTGACATCCAATGGCATTGCTCAACTCTTACGTGTTTATTTTAATGCTTTGCTTCAGTTTGGCTAGGTGATGGCATCCAATTACTTGGAAGGACATATCAGGATGGTACTGTCAGGGTTTCCATTAGGTATATTTACCACTGAGATCAATGGACTCTAGGAAGCAAATGCCATTCATCACGCCGGTGGGCCTCATCTGAAGGCATGGAGAAGAAACTCTGGCATTTCATGAGAAGACCTGCAGCAGGCTGCCTTGGCCTCAGCTCTTCTCTGTGTCACTGCCCTGCTGGTTTTGGGACCGTAGATTTGCTCATCTGCACCAGTCAGTTCTTTGAATGAAGCGTTCTTTTCAAGAGAAGGATCTGGTCAGTTGTGTGTAGTGGCATTTCATTTGTATTTTATTAAATGAAGCTGAACTGAAGGTCAGAGAGTAAAACAGCTCCATTGGTCAGCCTTACAGACCCAGGCAGTGGTAACACACACCTTTAATCCCAGGAGCCACACTAATTGCTGTGGAAACCAGGGTGGTGCATGCCTTTAATTCCAAGCCCTAAAGAGGATTATAAGACAAGAGGAGACAGCTCTCAGGCAAAGTCTCATTCTAAGATTCCTGGAAAGAGGATCACCATTTTGGACTAAGGTTGTTGCTGTTTTGCTTTTCAGACCTTCAGGTTACACTCCAATTTCTCTGAGTTTTTATTAATCATGCTTCAATTCTGTTTGTCTGGAACCCCTCACTAACATACAGATCAATTGCCCATATTTACATTCTGTGTGGTGGTGTGTGGTTATTGAATTTTCAAAAGTCTTTTTAAGACTCTAGATAAAAATTACTTAGATATATGATATACCCATATTTTCCCCAAGATGTGGCTCATGTTAAAATTCTCTTAGGAGTGTCTTTTTTTGTAAAACATTTCCATTTTTATGAAGTCACATTTTTAGTATTTTCTTTCATGGATCATGTTTTGGATATCATGCATATTTATTTCAAGCCAAGGACACGAAGAGCTTCTGAGTTTTGTATGTTTAAGTTCAAAATTCACTGAGCAGTGAGGTGTGCATGACACATGGGGAACTGGTCCATTCTCGGCTTTGCTGTTGTACGAGCAATGATGTAAAACTGTTCTGACACCGTTTGCTGCAAAGATTCTGCTTGCTTTATCAGGTTGCCTTTGAGTCTCAATCTAGTACGTTTGTGTGAACTTGTGTCTGGACTTAAGGTTCTGCTCCCATGATCCTCTGTTTCTATCATTTCACTAACACCACAGCTTTGATTGACACAGATTTATAATATGCTGTAGAACTGAACAGCACAGTTTCTCTTCATTCACCCACCTTCACTGGAAGTGAGTGAGGCTATAAGGTGGCGAGACCTGCCTCAGTGACATCCTTCCTCCTGTCAGGTCACACCTCCTGCACCTTCCCAAAAGGCATCACCAACTAAGGAGCTAGGTGCTTAATATTTTTAGATTTATTTACTTACTGTATGTAGATGAGCATGTTGCTCATGTGTGTATATGTATGTATCGCATGCATAACTGTTCCCTGGAACTGGAATTGCTTGTGATTTGCCATGTGGGTCCTACGATTGGAACCCTAGTCCTCTACAAGAGCAACAAGCACTTTTAACTTCTGAACCAGCCCTACCGCTTCATAGGAATCAACGTTAAAATACCAGAGTTTATGGGAGATAATTTTTGCTGTAACCAAAGCATAGCATGTCTTTTTGTTTTTTTTTTAAATAATCAATTCCATATATGTATCACCCACCAACCTTTTACTTTTATAACAAACCATTTCAGAGATGTTTCTGAATTCTTACTAATGGTGTACTCTATACTTCTTTTCATCAGGAGTTCCAAGTTGTCAATTTGTGTTCTCCAGTCGGGGATAACTTCCTTCCTTAGAGTCAGAAAGGCATTCTCAATTTCACTGTAGCCACGGGTGGTGCAGATGTGAAGCTACCTCTTCCCTTGGCTCCATTCCTTTACTTTGTTCCAGCTGTGATACAGACTACTCTGCACTAAACTTGAGTATTAATGTGAAATGTTATGGTTGCTTGCTTCTATAAAAAAAGTCAAACTACATTTGCTTAACCTTTATCTCTCCTAGTAAATATTTATTAAACAAATTATTGAATGGTTAGTGCCTGAAAAAAATATTTCTTATATCACATATAGACAATTTATCTTCTTTCATGATCTTGCCATTTCTACATGTGTGTGTTTGTGTGTGCTTCACACACTCCTCCTTTTAATGACATTTCATCTTGTTCCTTTTCTTCCTGGTCTGTAACTTAAGCACTTTTAGTTACAAAATTGGTAACACACTAATTTTTAAAATTTGAATGAATTTCTCATTCTTATCTGTCATCTCATAGCCTACCCAGTGGCAATGTATCTGCAGCATTCATTAACGATGTGACAATTCCTGTTTGGTAACAAAATCACAATTGATTCATGCTTACTCTCTTCTTAAATTTCTGATGAATCCCGAGGTCTTACCTACTCCCCAAACACCTCTCTTCATACTCACTCATGCCAGGCCTCTGCTTCCCACCACCTGCTCCCCCTTAACCATGGAACATTCTCTGTGTTAGTTTAACAGGGTTACTTCACGTCTTTCTCTCTCCCTCCCTCGCCTCCCAGTCTCTGCGAATCTAACTCCAAAGGATTTCTTCTAACTAGATGCAAAGGACCATGATGTATATTTATCACTGTTTTGTATATTTTGATAAATCTGGTTCACAATCATTCTTGGCATAAGGAAATTTGGAAAATTCGCACAGCAACATCAAGAAGAGTGAAGAAGGGATCTGTTCGCTTCTCTGATTGCTGCTACTTAGAACGTACACAACTTCGCTCTGGTTCAAACATCATTTTAATACTGGAGACTAGCTCTTTGCCTTTTCTGGGTGTTGGTAGAATGACAGCTATCTTATAAGGGGTCAAGAATGATCCTGCCTTCTGCTCAGTGCAGTGTTACCTCAACACTGTGGGGGAAATCATGTCTGGGATCAGACTGGAAGTCAGGCTCACTTGCTAGCTTATTCTCCCGTGATGATTTTCTTGAAGCCAGCTTCCATATTGAAAACTATCCTAGAGATTCAGCCTTCAGCTAAGATCCATCAAAGACCTACATAGAGCCAATGGCATTTGACTGGAGGTGTTTCTTTCTATTGGGGAGCCTTCTGAGATGTGTTAGCCCTGGTTAGCACCTTGCTTACAGCTTTGTAAGAGACAGGAGAAGAACGTGCAGTTGGCCCATAAAAGTTCTTATGTAATAAATATATGTGGTAATTTGTTATAGATCAATAGATAGGAATGAGCACCTGATTATTTGTGCTTTTACGACATTTCTCTGTGTATATCTGTCATTGTATCTTGCATAGCCTAATCCACACAGTGCAGATGACTCTAAATTTATCACTGTAGGATGATCTCCTGAATTTCACAGATAAAACTTCACTATTGTCCTATATGTTCCTCAAGGTAACTGTCTAAAACTTAAAACTCCATCTGCTTCTATTCTGCTTTCCTGCTTTGGGCAGTTATATCAACATGAAATTGTTTAAGCCTGATGCTTGTGAATACCCTGGCTTGATCTGTTCTGTGATACACTCAAGCAAAAAGTCAAATGTAGCATTTCTACCTAAATCCTTAAGACACCTTGCAGCTTAATACAATACTATTAAACTTATGATCGTTAAAATTCCTTAGTACAGCATGTAGGCCGTGCACAATCTGATCTGATGACTTGGTTCTCCTTTCGTCAACAACCCCCCTCCACCTCTTGCTCCCACACTTTTCTTCCATTCGGCTGCTCTCCATGTCTCCCATATTCTGGGATGTGGCACCTTTCCACTCTTCCCCAGGCCTTCTCACCCTACACCCACTTTACCCACGCTTGCCTCCTTCGTATTCCCTTCACTTGGACACCGTCTGTTGTCGTTCTGCTGGAGTTCAAACCCTCAACTCAAGCTCTTTTCCGTGTTGAGATACCCCAAACTGAGCAACATCCTCAAGGTCTCTCTCTCTCTCTCTCTCGTTCTGTGACAAAATACCTGAGTACACAATTTGAGGAGGAAGATATATTTTGATTCAAGGTTTTAGCCCATAGTTCCTGGGATAAGGCAGAACACAATGGCAGAAAACACAGCAGGACAAAGCTGCTTACCTTATGGCAGTGAGGAAAAAGAGAAAGTCAGAAAGGCCCCTCAACACCTGAGACAGAGCTCATGAGCGCCCCTGGGTTACCCTTTTAGCTGATGCTAACAGGAAAATCACTGGAAATAATGCAAGAGTCCAGCAGAAACTCAGAAGAGACCTACCGGAGTATGCATTTCTGATTTTTTCAACTATCTCTCTCTTCTTCCTTGACCCTTCTTCACCACACATAGTAAACTGTGAAATTTTCCTAGGGCCCAGTGAGTCACCTTCAGGAAAATAAAAAATTTATTTATAGCAAGTAATTCATTTGGCCAAATAAAAGAAGTGACTCCCCCATTAGATTTTCTTTGGACAACGGGTGCCCTACTTTGCTCTCTATTGCAATGATAAACACTGCAACCAAAAACAATTTTGGGAAGAAGGGACTTTTTTGGCTTATACATCTGGAAGGCAGTCAGTCATGGAGAGAAGTCATGGCATGAACTCAAGTCAGGAACCTAAAGGCAGGATTGAGCAGAGTCCACTGAAGGATGCTGCTTACGAGCTCATCTCCTTGACTTACTCAGTTTTACTTTCTTATCAGACTCTGGACCTCTTGCCCAGGCTCAGTACCACCCACTGCCAGCTAGGCCCTCCCACATTGATCCTTTATCGAGAAGATGCCACACAGACTTCCTTACAGGCCAAGTTGAAGGAGGCATCTTCTCAATTGAGGTTCCCTCTTCCCAGATGACTCTAGATTACATCACTGGCTAGAAGTCAACCAGCACAACGTTGGGTGGATGGTCAAAGCTGAGAAAGAGCTACATTATGATTTTTTGTCTTAGCCCCCCCCCCCCCCCCCGAAGACAGCAACTAGATGTATGCAGTTTTTCATTTAGGCTCTGTAGACACGAAGACATGAGACCTTCACAAGTAAAGCATCATTAGAATAATCCATGGTTGCTTGAACTTCTAAAGCTAAGCGTGAATGTACATCGAGAATAAGAAGGCAAGATTAATTGATCTGCATGGGTAAAAGCGATCAAAAGGATGCACATTCACACCTATTTGTGTCCACCTCCAAGTTGTTTGAATTCACAGCTTCCTTTGAAATGTCTCTGAAAGGTGCAGTTTCTTCAGAGACCACCTTCAATTAAGTATCAGAGTTATGGGTGACCCCTCCTCAACCACTTTGCTTCTGGTCTTACATCAAATTACAGAGATGACAGGAGAGAAATTCTTAGCATTTTTCTGAGTTATGGATATTTTAATTTCATTTTAAAAAAATACCCTCTACATCAGTGGTTCTCCATCTTCATAATGCTGCAACCCTTTAATACAGTTCCTCATGTTGTAGTGACCCCCAACCATATCATTGTTTGGTTGCTATGTTGTAACTATAATTTTGCTATTGTTATGAATTGTAAATATCTGATATAGACTTGAAGGAGTGCATGGAATAAACCGAAGAGGAAGGCCCAAAAAAACGCTAGGTAGCATCAAGGAAAACTGTGGAACCTTGGGTATGACAATAACACATGCATCTAGGACTGCCCAGGATAGGAACAACTGGAGAACAGATATTAATGGACTGCCCATGGATGCTTTAGCATTGCTGGGGCATAAATGATGATGATGATGATGATATAGACCTCTTTGAAAGGGTCTTTTAATTCCCCAAGGGGTCATAACCCCTAGATTGAGAACCCTTGCTCTACAGCTTCAGATAAACACTGTGTGCAGGATGCTGTAGCCAGAAAACCTCATTGTGGAGAGGAAAGTATCCCTGCGTCTTAGTGACTGTCATCCGGGTTAGCATGTAAAAGAGGCAAGGTCACCTGATGCTCAGGATACTTCCTGGCTTCCAGTGTGCCCTGAGTCATCTTTAGACCCGAGTCACCCCGCAGCTGCTGTGGAACATCACTTCCACAGAGACAATGCAAGGACAGTGCCCTTATCTGACCCATCACTCTGTACGCCCTTGGGGTTTCTGTGTTATAGACAACATTCTTGTGTTTGAATCACTCTTTGGTTTACTGCTTTATTCTTATGCTTATTTACAACTCTAATTCATGTGTTAACTCTTTGGTAAACCCCATTAAGACATATTTCAGCCTACCCATTTATGTATTCTCTAACACACCAATACAGGGCCAAGAATTTAAGTGGGTACCTATGGGATGTTTGTTGAGAGGATATTTTTGCTCAGATATTTAGAGTGACTGGAACTAAATCCTAGTAACGTACTAATCATATCATCAAGCTTTCATTCTGGTTGCATTGCCAGGAACACAATTAAGCTTATGGCCAATCCACTTCTCAGTGCGGAGATGATTAAAATGCTTAGTGGTCAATTAGCCTTCTTGGATTAAGTCTAGTCAAGTAATTTAAAGTTGCAATATGGTGAGTATTGTTCTACAAAAACCTTAAGAGAGTAATTTGAAAAGGCATTGCTAGCTTAAAACTTAAAATATCCAAAGTATCATTTTGGAACTACAAAGACCAGATAAAAGGATTATAAATGTAAGAAAAGCAAGTAGTGCCAACTAGAGAACTAAAAAATGCAACAAAACTCAAAATGAAGAATTTATTTAATCTAGAAGAAATAGGGAAAAGGTGGACAATATAAATGACTCCCGAATCTACAATGGCACCCATTATTATGTATATATGTATATATATATATATATATATATATATATATATATTATATACTCTTATATCTTCCAACACGACAGATGCTAGGAAACTAAGGGTGATTTTCCTGAGCTATTAGATCTCAAAGTCACAGCACAACAGGAAGTGTATCAAAGTATGGGTGTATGAGATGGGGATGAATTTCCTTCTCTGAGAACCCAAGAATGTCCATGGTGTGGAGCATCATGGGAATGTAGTCAGCGCCATGCAGTCAAACATGCGGGGGATATTAGCTTGTGTGTGAGTGTGTCCACTGACCAGCTATCAAGTGTCAGAAACCCGGGACTGAGCTCTGCGCACAAGCAGAGGGAACTGTGCCATCGGCAGAGCCCATGCCAGCCTCGGCTACTGCCGACATGGCTCTCCACGCTCCTAACCCTCCCAGGCCGTGCTTTGCAGAGCTTCCGAATTTTGTCCTTCTTCGTGGAGGCTGACATATTATTTCACAGAACCTGAGAGGCTTCTAAAAGGCGGCTCAGTGGCAAAAATCCAAGCATCTAGTCCCAGGAGTCATGAGTAGTCTGGCCAGTCAGCGTTTCGAACTCGGGACCTCGCTCACATCAGCGCCGGGCGCTTAACACGCTGAGCTATCGCCTAGCTTGCCGGTCAGTGTTTTCACACACCCTTCTAAAAGTCCACACCGAGTCTGCACGCTGCGAATGCTAAGATGGAGTCCGGAACTTCACTCATTCGGTCTGGCTCTGCCTAGTTCAGCCACAGCGTTGAAAACCAATGCTGTACCTGCACGAGTGTCCTTCACACTTTAGTGTTTCCAGCTCTTGATGCAACGTAATTTCTCCTTCCCTCATCTTCACAGCCACTGTGAACCTGCACCTTTGCTTTAGAGTAAAGTTTCATGTGCACGTGGCTTTAAATTGTAGTGACTTCCACTACTGTGATAGAATAATGAAAAAAAGAGCCAGGAAGTGCAGATTCATGAAAGAAGAAATGTAAATTACCAATATATATGCAAACATGTAATTTCCATAGTAATAAATTAGATGCTAATTAAAAGGCAATTTCTTTGTATAGATGAAGTTGGCAAGGATGAAAAAATACCTTTCTTTGAAAAGGTTCGGACACCAGTATGTGGGCACAAGAAAAGAAAAAAAAAAATCAGAAATTTCAAAAATTCATGAACAGTGATGTTGATCACATAGAGAAAATTGAGAAGGCAGAAATGGTTAACAGATGACAGAGCAGTGTAGCTGGAGATGCCTTAGGGGAGTTTAATGACACCAGGAGGATCACTGGCAGTTTGTTACCACCAAGACACAGCAGGCTACACACCACTACCCCTCCCTCATACACACACATACACACACGACAGTCTAGTAGCGACCATTGTATTTTTCTGTCTTTTACATTGCATCTAACAATGAAAATATAGTGCTTAAAAATGAACAAGATATTTCAAAAATATATCTAATAGTTTGACCATGCCCTCATCCCTCATAATTCTCCTGTTTGCTCTTAGATTCTTTTTCTGGATCCTGTAGTGTTGGTGGCCTTTCCGATGGTAGCTCCTTTTGATGAGCACTGCTGTTATCAGGTTCTTGTCTCTTCTGAGGCTAAGCACCTCAGTTCTGGTTTTGCTACTCCCCAGTGTCACTCAGTCTCATTGGATTCATACTGCACCGTTGAATACTTTTATCTTTTTCTTCCACACTCAGTAGAAATCCCTAGCTTTGCATGATTACAGATATTTGTAATACATTAAATCCTTTCCCAATATTAATACCCTTTACTCCAACAGAATGTGACATTTACAACCCTTTCTTTAGGAGGGGGCAGAGCCTTCACAATTGGCTTCCACAAGATGTCTTGGCCAGAGTGCTGCAATTTGAAGTAAAGCTGTCACTCAAGAAGAAAGGCCATCCTATGCACAATTCTTGGTCGGTGTCATAGTCCTGGGGGAAGATGTAAACATCTTGTGAAAAGTTTACAAGATTATACGGAGTATCAAGTACGTTACTGAAAAGGGTTCCTAGTTATAGGTAGAGGAATATGCAATCCCTAGCAGGAGGTGCTGCTTCTATGCATTAAAGGCTGCTATATTCAAGAATCACAGCTGAGGACACAGAGATAGCAATGTCCCCACTGATGATGTCCCACCCTCGTTAAACTGAGCAGTTTGCCCTCATCGAGGGGTACAGCTCCTAGAGGAGGGCTCTCTCAAAAGTCCTCCATCCCACCAGGCAACACCAGGCACTGTGGGCTCCCAGCCAGAGAGTTCCACTCTGTTCTGAACAACGACAGCAAACATTGGAAGACTTTTCTCTCGTTATTTTGATTTTAGACACTCGGCTAATCTCTCCTGGGCAAACTAAAATTATTTATATGCTAACACTCAAAGCACTTTCCCCCCCAAGATGACAGACTTTCCTGTTAGGTGAGAAAGAACATTGGGATGCAAGATTCTATTTATGTTAAGGGGAAAGCATGTCCAGACAGATTCAAGAAAATAATGTCTGATGGTTTAAAAAAAATAAAAGCATGGAAAAAGGAAGTAAAGGACTGAAAGAGAAAGAAAAGGATAAAATGTTTCTCTTCCTAGAAAGAGATCTGGATTTAAAGATGAGAGGACTACTTATGACAGATTAGCACTCCTTTATATGAGTCCATTGAATAAGAAAAGAAAAGACGGGGGGATTTTCAAATTTAAGATTCGAGAACCAAACATCACATTTTTTGGTTAAAAACCACTCACAGCACTTACTGCATAGATCAAGAGATGAAACGGTGTGCTCAGCTCTGTGACATCTCACAAAGCAATAGGCACGAAGAAGGTTCCATCAGAGGTGGGGTGCCAGCATCTTGAGTAGTATCAGTGATGCTGCTTCTACTGTTGTAGACCCAACTTACTTTAGTATTTCTAGCTCGACAATGCTCTCCTGGATTCCTTAGACAAAAGCTGTGTCCTTTCTTCTTGGCTTAATTGTAACTAGATCAAGACTCCTGCGTACACAGCCCCAGTCTATTCTCTCAAAATTTTGAGATGTTCTACAAATATTCATACTGACCACAGACTGCTTTGTCCAACTTACTAGCAGGCTGTGGCTGAATCCAGCCAGTGGGACGGAGCAATACTGTATGCTTTCAGATCGTCCCATAGAACCTTCTAGCTCTCTCTCAATCTTTCTGCACTAATGGGGCCAACAGAAAGCACTCCAAAGATTTGGAGAGGGACAAATCCACAGGATGGACGGTTGAGTCCCACAGAGCAAACTGGTTATAGAACATCATGTCTGCAGATTTCATAATTTAGACAGACACTAACCTATTCTGTTAGACCATTGGAATGTTGGGGTTCTTATTACTTCTTTTGGACTGTCCTGGATGGATATGTAATTTGTAAAGAATTGCTTTTCTTCAGACCTGATTTCATCGCTGCTTGCCCGAGCTTAGGCAAACTATTTTGCCTTTCTGTCCTTCAACTTTTTATGTTAAATGACGATAACATTACATGCCTCATAGAATAGTAGGGGGATGGCTCAAATGCACAGCCTTTAACACAGCTGTGTGCATACATTATTGATTTTCAAAGTAGACCCTTCAAGATATCACCTACACGTGGTCAGTCTCTCATGACATTGATCGAGTACAGTCAGCTGACTTGTAAAAGGAGAAACTATCTAAACATGATACTCAGTGTCACATATGTAGAGTTTGAAGAATGAAAATGAGGGGTAACGAGAGACAGGAGGAATAAAAGGTAGGGGTGCGGAGGGCAGAAGGAACTTTCCAGTGGGAGCAGTTAGTGCACCGGATTGACTGTTAATAAGCCTGGCACAGCAAGAAAGGAGCTGTGGCTTGGGCATTCCATGGCACAGTCACACATTCCCACACCGGCTGTGCACTGGCTGAAGGAACACCAAAGGTATTAATGAGTCATGCCTCTGCACGATGGCAAGTGTTTCCAGAGAGCTGGCCTTAGGAGGAAGATCCACCTTGTACGTGGTGGCACCATTCCACGGGCTTAGAAAAAGAAAGCCAGCTGCGCCTGAGTGCCTCTTCTCTCCTTCCCACTCAGCATCGTGTGGACCAAGTCGCTCTTGCTGCCTCTGGACCTCGGCTGCCAGGATAGACTGTACTCCTCTGTGAGCCCCCAAACCCTCCCTTCCTGAGGCTGAATTTCATCAGCACAGAGGTAGGAAACATTACAAATGTAGTTCAAGTGAACCCCAGAATTTCCACAGGCTGGCAAAGCCTTCTCTTGTGATGTGTGCCATTGTGCCCTGGATGTCCTTCTGCATTAGACATAGAGCATATTGAAAACCGCAGCCACTGTTTCTATTAGCTGATACCATCCCCATTTCTTCTGTCATAAAGAAAACAAACTAAAACCTGCTAATTGTTCTTTGCCAATCTGTAAACTTCATCCTAAAATGTCTATAAAAGTAGTAATATAACTTCAGGAAACAAAGTCCCTTACCAGCGTATCTGGTCCCCTCTGTAGATAAATGATTACAGGTCTCAAGGGAATGAGCATCTGCAGCAGAGACTGTGTGACCCTCGTGGACACATGAGCGAAGCATCAGTATACCCCAATGTACTAGAATTGCTATTTATTCAGCGCCAGGGATGGTGATGCTCAACACAAGGAATGAGCACTCTGCAGCAGGCTGGGTAGCAAGGGTCTATCAATGCCCAGGTTTCGATCCCTTTGAAGTTCCTTAGAAGAAACTGCTCAATATGTCAGCAAATACAAGGATGTGGCACTTCGCTATTTATTCACCCAGTGTTCTTCACCTCCACGGAGACAGGCTTTTGCTTTTCTGCCAACTCTAAAGCACGAAGAGGAAGAGGCCTCTTTGTAAAGAAAGAGGCACTTTCCCACCTCAGAAACAATTTTGTGTCTATTCTGAAAAGCAAAGAAAAAAGAAGTAAAGGGCTTAAAAACAACGGAATGAGGTTTTCTGTGCTGTTACAATGCCCAAGGACAGCTCTATCTCAATGCCTTTGCAATTCACATGCAATTTTATTCTGGTAGTGTCTCTATGGTCAGCTAAAGCAACAACAAAACAGAACAATACTTCCGAGCCATAGGAACCATTTAAATAGAGTCTGATGCATAATTTCCAAATTCTCCCTGTGTTACAGTACAATATAAGTGGACTCTCAAATTGTGCATATTGATTGGATCCTGTGGCACATTGGGTGTTTATGTACATTGCAGGGGATACGTGGCCTCAACCACATACCAACCCACACAGTTGAATTGGTTTGAGGACGATTCTGCCCCGAGTCTAAGCCATGAGCAGCGCTCCAGGTTAGCAAGCAGTCTACATCACCAGGCAGCTCCTCCAATACTGAGACTTGGTCCTCTCCTCGGTGACAAACAGGAAGAAATGCACTTCTGTGTTCTCTATATGAGTCTTGGTATCTCATGACAATAGAATGCTTTGGTCTTACCAACACGGGTGGAGTCTGCAGCACATGGACCAGCACTGAGGGTGTGCCCCCAGTTGTATAAAACAACTGTGCAGCTCAGGGAGGGGTACCCCTGATCCCTGGTAGAATCTGTTCTGGAGGAGCCTTTGTTTTTTGGGTAGATTTTTTTTTGCTAAAACACATATGCATTTCTGCCAGTAATGATTCTGTGTTTTAAAGGGCCCAGTGGAAAGCGCGTTGGGGAAAGAGACAGGTGACGAGATTCGGGGTGTCAGGACTGTCAGCAGACTGTTTTACAGTCAAGGTTGAGCTGCCTTTATTTCTGTAAATCTGGTTCCTTGACTGCAGGCTAACAGCGGGACTGGCAGCTTTTCTAGGTGCTTCCTTTCATCTCGGCCACCTGTGTGCTCAGAAAGCGGATCATTGGCTCCTGTAGTCACGGGATCTCTTTACAAGGAGAATCAAAGGAAGGACTCTGACCAGTTAGAAATGCAGTTAAGTCCCGCTTCTCTTGCCATTGTAATTCATACACCCTAAGGCACATCAACTGCCCCAGACAATGGGGTTGAGTCTCCCATTTCACTTGGCATATTCACAGTGCCTGGGAGAAAACAATGTCAACCGTCCATTTAACATTGTCTTGTTTCTCAAAGTCAAACTGATCTCACAGTTAATGTCCAATTAACCCTACCAGGTGAAGTGCTGTCTTTTTCCCAAGAAGGCCATGAGTGAGTGTTTCCGGGGGTTGCGTTCCCCGCTGGAGGTCAGCAGGTTCCCAGATCACACTCGTGCTCCCCAATCAGCTGGTCCACACCAAAACCTCAGAGGACAGTCTCCCTGCACAATGACGCCTTCCCCACCAGTCACAGCCCGATGACTGCCGACCAGAAATCATGCAAACCCAGCGCTGCTTCCTGCCTGTGTGAACAGGAGAACCTTGGTTCATGTTAGCCCAGATGGAGTCTACTGCAGGGTTCTTCAGTGTGACTTTGGCAAGCCTTAGATGGCAGAGTCTGCTGATACAAGTTGCTGTACTTATGGGTCTACTTGGTAACAACTGTACACCAGACTGTGTTTGTTCTAGATGGGTTGTTCCTCTGGCCAGCTATTGGGAATGGTATTATATATTCTTAGCAATCAGTACATTTACTTTGGATGTGAGCGCTTTTTTCTCATCAGGATTCAAAATGTAACCCAAAAAATTTCAACTGAAGTCAGAAAATAGGGTCTTCAGTGAGTCACACATCAGCAAAGAATATAGAATCTCATGTATGCTTTTCCCATCAGTAAGCACCAAAACCAGAGTTGGCCTCTACTAATAGACAGTGACATGAATCAGCTACGCCACGCCTGTAAGCATCCTGATTAACTGAAGATTTGTTTTATGTGAAGGTATCTTTTGTATCACGACAGAGAGAAAAATCAACAGCTTCCATTAGAATTTTACCATGGGTATTATTTATTTTCCTGTAAGTGGGCATTTCAATCCACTCTAAAAAACTGACTTTCACAGAACTGCAAAAACTCACATAAGCAAACAACAAAAGAAGAACCAGTCTCTCTCCAGCAGTGAAGGTGGGGCTGGGGAACACTTATGGGTGTGAGTGGGGGTATCAAAAGGGCAGAAGAGGACAGGAACTTAGTGACTGAATACGACCCTTAGTCCTAGGAAAGATCTGCCACAATTCAGCAGATGAGTTGGATTCTTATTTCCAGCTTCGAATACATTTAGTTTAGCCAGGCTTTTGGCTTGTGAATCATTGTGCCAAGATATTCATGGCTTAGTACAGTCTGAGAAAGTCAACCTCTGATATTTAAGGAGCACCAAGTGTACAGAGAGTGAAGCTGTGTCAGGCCTGGTTTGGGAAACGACTTTTCTGCTTCCATTGTTCCTGAGCCCCTATTTACCCTCCACCTGAACAAAGCCATTGACAAAAAGAAATTAAAAATATCTAAGCTTATAGGGCTACTGATCTAGGACACAACCATCCTGGTGGTCCTTTTTCTTAACCTTGGTACGCTATGCTATATTTGGTAGAGAACTCAATCATTTACAGAAATGCTATTCTATACAGATACTCTACAGTAGAACAACCTGGGACACACGGATCCAGGTGACACAATGTGGATCAGCTGCTGGAGATGGCAGGATGTGCAGGCCACAGCCCGGCAAGGTGGTGACACATGACAGAGCATATGTGATGGAACTGCAATTGACAAAGCACTCTGGGAATTACGCTCATCACCATTTTACTGTCATAGCAGAACACCTGATACACGGGGGGGGGGGGGGGGGGGGGAGGGGGGAGAGAATGGGGGATGATCAGCCTCATGAAGGCAAAAGCTCCGGTTGGATTTAATGATATAAAAGAACCTTTCATGTCTAACATTTGGCACTTGGCATTGATAATGTATATGGAGAGACACGCCTTGGGCTTATAAAATAGAAATTTGAATTTAAAAATATATATTATGAATATGGTAGGATACAAATTAATGCAAAAATATGGTCTGCTCTCCCTGTCTCACGATGTCACAAAGCACATCGTTTTGCAGAACTGGGTGTGGAAGCAGAGCGAGGAAACCCTTTGGTTATGTTTCAGAAATGCTTTCACAGTATGTGTTTCCACAGTGCTGCAGCTATGCAGCTAGCACGTTAATATTTAGTACTCAAGCAAAAATAACTAAACATTAATGTAGGTAATCGGTCTAATATGTTTAGTTACGCTGTTTTGAGTAGGAAGAGCACAGCCCACAGAGTGAAAGTTTGTCAATACCTGATACTTGGATACCCTTTGAGTCAAGTGTCTGAGATAGTCTGGTAATCCTGATGGGCAGGAATTACGCAACACCTTCATTGCTACATATAATCAGGTAGGTGGCCTGAGGCTTTAGCTGCGAGACATATGGAAGGAAGACGGCATCAAAGGGAGATGCCTACTTTCTCTCAGGCTAACCACTAACTGTGGCAATATATCTATACCCTGATAGAATTATTTGGGACAGTGTTTGGTAGTCAACCATTTTTCCCAGATGGTGGAGCTGCCCACACACTGAGTGACCTTGCCTGACAAGGCCACGTCCCTTCCTTCCTGATGCCTCTTGTCAGGAATTCTGAGCGGCTAGCCTGAAAGACAATCTTCCTGTAGTCACAGAGGCCATGTCACGGGCCTTCGACAGGTAAGTCATAAAGTGCAGTATGTAGGGCTGAACCACCAGAGAGAACAGAATGAACGGGAGCCCCTCCCACAGAACGCCGAGTCCGGATTGCTAGCAGAGTCACCATCCCCAGCAGAGAGCGGTCAGGACCGTGACGGTCATGAACAACCTTGCCTGCGCTGTCATCTTCAGAGCTGCAGTGCTGCGATCAGGGACACAACATCAGGACACGGTCCAGTTTGGGTGTGTGAAGATTATTCTGTGCTTCTCGGCCCACTTGGCAAACACTCTCTTCTCGGTAATGAACCGGTGTCCCCCGTGGGGGGCATGTTCGTGGAGAAGATACTCATTACACTCGTCTTTCCCTTGCTCGTAGTAATGGTAGGGGACTTTCCTATACCCTTCCGTCCTGGAAAAGAAGACAGGAGAGGGAAGAGCGCCAAGGGTGAGCAGGCATTTACAAGAATCCATGGCGTGCTCAGTAAATGCATCCACTTATAAACTCTCCTCCACAGACTCAGTTAAAAGCTATTGCAGATGAAAGCTTTTAGAAAGGAGGACTGGTTCTTAGTGCCTAATAGATCAAATACAGTCTACACATCACACTAATTACATTCAGACACACAGCCTGCACTCCAAGGAGGGGAAGGGATGAGATGAAACAAACCTTACAAAGCCCAAATGCTCTCGAACCTCACAGTGAAGTTTGGGGTTCCTCTGTGGTTTTTAGACACAGCTGTTAGAGTGCAGATGTCTAATCATGAAGCCTGAACCAGGGTTACATGTTAGCAGTATGATTAAATGCTCTCTGCCTCACATCGTGCGAATGGTCGGTCGAGGGACCGTATTCCACCACCATAAGGAAGCATGTGTTTGGCAATCTGATTAGACGCGATCCTTCCAGCAACGACACACTCACTCAAACTAAGTCTGGCAGATTAGTCACACATTAGTGAAATAAAATCCTCAGGAACTCTTGTTGAGCTGAACGTTCCTCTGAGGCATCAGGGCATTTTCTCCTCTGTGAGCAAACAGAGCCGTTGGCTGACAGCTGTCCGTCAAGCCTTCAGAGGGAAGAGCTGTGGAAACCTTGATCTCACAAATTAAATCACCACTGAGCTTGCTCTAGATTTAAGCCCCTAGTCCCAGAAATGTGACTGATTAAGGGGAAAGTGTCCCTTCTGACGTGCGACATTAGACTGCAGTAGGTATTGTTTTCTTTCTACCACTCTGAAAAGTCAGAACATGATGCGCTGACAGTAACAGGGCATGTTGGCAAAGAGCACCTGGAGTAATCGTCATCTGATCTATTTCTCAGATTTATGGCATTACAATGAATTGTGATATTCTGACAAGATATCAGAATTGGAGTTGCACAGAAATAATTTCCCGTGCTCTTACTTGCAGTAGGTGTCATTTATCATCCCGTAGACGTGGATACTATAACAGGCGTCCATGGCCAGGATAAAGGTAAACCAGCCTGTGCTGAGGTAGGAGCCGGACTGGACCCTGGAGGAACAGAAACAGGGGAAGTGAAATGCAGGGCAAGGGAGGAAGTGCAGTAAGAAACAAGCCACACCTTACCGAGAACACAGCACCCGTTATCCGGGGAGCATTGAGAAACCTGACAATCTGTCAACGATACACACTTATTTTGAGTTATCTCTGAGTAATTTATGGGCACATTTAACTCTTCCCACCTTAAGCCACAAAGCTGCGCTGGGTGGAAGAGAAGCCATATGGCAAATATCCAAGTCAAATAATCCTGTTGCCTTCAGGTAGAAAATAATTTGTCTTTCCATAAGACACAAATAGGGGTGTACATCAGAGGATGGGTTTGCTGTAGGTTGCTTGAAGCGCTGACGAGCACGGAATGACAGTGGTGGTCTTGTTTACCTGGGTGCAGCCCTTTCTCATCTCCTCAGCTCCTATTACATATTTTAAGGTTGTGTTTGTGTGGGTACGGATGGGAATGTGGGTGTATAAGCATGAGATTGCATGCATATGTGGATGTGTGCCGATCTCCAACCTCGGCTTCTACGTGTAAAGTAGACACAGTGTAGGTCAACCTGGTCTATGAAAGCATCTTACTCCAAATGTTTTCCTAAGCAGACTCGCAGGCATCAGGAGACAAGCTTCTTCCTAAGACCTGGCTCTGGCCTCTTGGACCCAGTTTACGGGACACCTTTAATGCACCAATTACTCTTACAGATGCTATAAATACAGAAGTTATGCCCCGTGTTTCCATCTTTACACTGACTGGAAGATTGGATTTACATTCCAGTTCCTCTATAACGTTTCTCAGGGATTGCTTCTCTGATAAGGGTAATGTGACTCAGGGACTTGGGGGAAAAGTGTGAGGGTGGAGAGAGAGGATGAGGCTGTGTGAACCAAAGAAGGGAAAGTACTTTAGGAAGACCAAACAGCACAGGTGTACCCCAAACATGGAAGTGGCCCAAGCCTGGTTTGTTCGGGGAGGGCTGCGGATGATTTAATCAGAGACAGCACTCACTGCAGGGGTCTGCCAAAGGCAAATGGTTCAGGATGGATCTCTGTATCTGTCCTCAGCCAAGCTGAGCTAATTCATTCCAAAGGCTCCATTGTCTCCCTCCTGACATCTCTTCCTGCAGAGGCAAGTGGATTGCCCCAAGTTATCTGGAGGCTGCGCGGCAGCCCTTCCCTCTGGACACAGGACTGGCGGGATGTCAGCCAGTTCATCCACCAGCTAACACACACCCACTCTAGGTGTGGCTTTCAGCCAGAGGCCAGTGTCTGTCCATTCCCAGAACCCAGGACTGTGGATCTAAGTCCTTAGCATGATGCCACTCAATGGTCTGAATTAGAACCCCTCCTCCTTCCCAACTCTTGTCGACCCAGAACTATCCAACATTTCAGGAATTACATGGACTCACAGCGTCTGCATCACCTGGTGCACATTTTCCACGTGGCGAGTTGGCCTTGTGTGTCTGTGGGAGATTGGACCCAGGATCCCCCTACCTACCTATCCAATGTTCAGGTGCTCAGACTCTGGTATCCTCTAGGTTAATTATAACTAAGATAGTCACCATGTCATTGGAAGACTGTATTATTCAGGGAAAATGAAAAGGAATCAGTCTGCTAATGGCTTGTACCGATACAATTCCACACACATAATGGAAAGAGTATTAGAATCTACAGTTGATAGAACCCAGAAATCCAGAACCTGCGGACACCGAGGGCTATGTATTCCAGAGACTGAACCACACTGAGTTGTCTACTGTTATGTGGGATAAATTAGCAGTGATATAGAAGTATGGGCTGTTTGCTCCATGAGTGGGAAGGGGTAGCATGGAAGACAAATTATAGAACAACATTCTTAATACATGGTTTAGCCAGAGGGTATTTTGTAATCTAGGGTCTCGGGAGCATCGAGGAAGCATTTTGATTATTTGAAATCAGGATCAGAAGACGTGAGTGTTATAACCTAAATGTTTCCAAAATATTTTATTTGGACATTCTGTAGGTGTACTGAATTTGCATGACCATTGTTCTTACTGGATTATATGCTTGCTTTTTTCTTGATTCTTCCAAATTTTTAGCCTTTTTTTTTTGAATGTTTATATTTGTTAGACCCAAGCACGGCAACTGTTCTTATTTGCAGAGGGGAAAGATCTTACCGTCTGTGTTGATCTGTTATGATCTGATAAGCGGAGGGACTCACTTTAATACAGTTGGTCACCATCCAATACAACACACCCAAAGCCTGGCATTAAAGTCAGAACACAGTGGGGTGTAGGCAGACATAAAAACATACCTGGTCCCATAATCCACTGTGACTGAAACAGGGCGCTAGAGCCAGTTCACGTGGCGTACGTGGAAAGAGGGAAGAAAACAAAAAACGTTTTACTTCGTGGTGGGACTGGAGACCATGACCAAGGCTTTTTTAGAAGAGGTTATCTTTCTGTCTTCACAAAACCTGCTCATAGAAGATGCAAGAAAGACTATCGTGGGACCAGGGCAGTGTGAGGAAGCATTAATTTCTATGAGAATAAATATTAATTGAAGCAGTCTGTCATTCTTTCGATGAGAACCCTCCAATGTATCTCAGAATAATTGGGGAACCCAGATGATGGCCTAGCTCAGGATAAATGGGGGTCCTCTGTGCAGTATCTGGAACTTGGCAATGCATGGAAGCTGTCCTGTTGTCCTCTTCTGGCCCAACCCAGTAATTTCTGAAATCTTGACAATAAGCATTCAAACATGAGCCCTGGAGGGGATGCAGGACACAGGTGTCCTGGTATGGCTATTATCTGTACTCCAGCAAAAGGGGGTCAGGAGTTTTAAAGTTTGGCAATTGGCCAAAGATCTTCACACTTTACCAAATAATGAAGACTTAGAAAAACCCACATTTATGACATTCAGTTCCTTTTAGGCCTGACCTGATTTGTTTCCAGATAGACAGCCCACACTAATTAGCCCCAAAGCTTTCCCCAACATTATGTGTTGTGTTTGATTTACATGGGGGAGAGTCCCACCGCCCCTGTGCCCTGTCCTAAAAACTGGGCTTAATTAGACAGTGACATTATTTTCCCTTAACATTTCTGGTAGTTTGAGACTGGAAATGTCACGGCGTTTCCTTCCTACAGTACATGCTAGGGTTTTCATGGGGCCTTCTTCCCAAATACTCTCAGTTAATGTTCCTCTAGGATGCTCAACCCGGGAACACCTTCAACCTGGGGGATCTGAGGCCTTGGAATAGTGGCTTTCAACCTTCCTAATATTGTGACCCTTTAATACAGCTCCTCATATTATAACTCCCAACCACAAAATTATTCCATTGTTACTTCATAATTTTAATTTTGCTTCTCTTATGGATTGTAATGTAAATATGTGCTATGCAGAATATCTGCTATGGGGGTTGCGACCTACAGGTTGAGCATCACTGCCTTGGAGGAACTCACTGGACTTTGTGGGGGCTAGCTCTGGTCATTCACGCAGGGGTGCCGCTTCCAGGCCCCGGTGATGATGCTTGCTGTGTAAGTGACTGTAAATTGTACCTGTGTAGACCTTTTAAGGTTCAATCATGACAACTACAAGAAAGACTGTGCTGGTCTACGAGGACTTGTTCACACGACTCAGTGCGCAGAGATGCGAGATAGGCATCAATTGCCTTACAAATTCTTAAGTCTCTTCTGGGACACATATGATGTTGTAACCTGTCACTCACGCACAGGGCACTATGGACCAGCTGGCCTTCAGCCATAGCAGTGGATGCAGCTCCCATATTTGGGGATCGATAAAAACAATTATCACCATCCACAAATAAACCATCATGTTTCCCACAGGGATGATAAGGGAACTGGAGCCCCTGCTTCACTGCAATTGCAAAGCTGGAATTAATGCTGTGGAATAATGAGCTGTGCAGGAGGAAAGAAAGGCAGGGCTCTTACCAGGAAGCTATCAATCACTTGTTTCCACCGGCCAGATTCTGCATCCCTCTGCCCCTTACTAATCAAGATACTTAAACCTGGAAACCACTGAGTGGACTCGCTCATCACTTAGAAAAATGATACTGTCAACACAAACATCTAGCACATGCTTGAAGGCATATCACTTAAAGCATCTCTCCTCTAGTTTATTACGGATAAATATATAAGCCTCTTTACCCGTCCACATTCCCCCATTACTTGTTATCTAGAGGTCATGGCATAAAGACACCAACTTGTTGTCTGTCAAGCTATTATGTACTTATTTATTTTCATGAATTTCAGTATTTTTGACCACGGCCTCTTTCCGTGTCTGCCGCTCTGGTTTGTCTTTCACTTTTGGAAACACACTGCGATGCTCTTTACTCTTTTCTTCTAGATATGACCACGGGGAGGAACTGAACTCCAGCATGGCGATTCTTCAACGGAAAATCAAGTACTGTTGAATGTATTATTCATTCACACCTGGCTTCCCGGTAGTCCAACACCACTGCTTCAGTGACTTCGGGTTTGGGTGGGAGACATTTATGTTTTGGTGGGCCAAATAACTTTCTCTGGGCCAGCCTTGGTGCTGTCGGCATTGCGGATGACAGAGTTCTTGGTGACAGTGGGCTGAGCAGCTCTGTGCTGTTTTACACCCCTTTGACATAGGCTTTCTGAGGAAAACAGCAGATTCTCTCTCTCTCTCTCTCCTGGTTTAAGGTTCTCCTCAGTAAGCATTCCCAATCTGCTTGACTCCTGTCCCTCTGCCACCTTTTAGATCCCGCTCAGGCATCCTACTTTGTCCCCTTCCTTCAACGAGGCTATCTGAAGCCATTTGCTTTCAGTCTGAGCTTTGAACTAGGAATCATCGAATTCAGCTAGACTAGAGCTATAGAGAATGTCTTGGTCTGCAACGGGAATGTATCGGAGGAAAGGAAGGCAGTCAGGTGGAGAAGAGGGGTCCGAAGACGACTCTGTTGATGACCTGCTTTCTAATGAGATGGCTCCTGGGGGTCTTTGACTCAAATCATGTGGCCTCAATTCTACTTCTTCCTGTTTCTTCCATGAACCAGTGAAAGCTGGGGGCACTCAGAGCTCACATTTCAAAGGCATTAGAAACATTTATCAAACCTGAAAAAGCTCAAGTCTTTCCCTATAATGGAGGTAGATTGGTGAACATACTATTGGCTATCTGCTTTATCTGGGAGTAAAGGGGGAATTTTTTAAAAAGAATGAATATTTCATGTCTTGTTTTAACATTATTGAACCCCAGTTCTCTCATCAATATACTATACTGACAATAAATAACAGGAACTTTCCCGATACCTTCCTAGGAAGAAAGATAGCTGGCAGAATACAGATTATTTGATTAAAAATATTCTTTCTTCCATTCCTTTCAAAAGATCAGGGTAAATGAAATCATCTACAGAGAGAACCTTGGCAAGACAAACAGCACATTCCCATCAGCGGCAGCTAGGGAGAAGCCATCCTTTTCCAAGAAGACATCAGCCATTTGCAACTTGTATAACATTGTGGGCCTTGTTCTGCAGTCAGGATCCATGGAAAAGGCAAGGAATTTGCTGTTAATGCTGAACATTTGTGCCCTCCATCCATGGGAGGGAAGTTTTCTCTAGAAATAGGGCAGTGGAGCTGAACCTTCTGTAAATGGATGTAAAACATTCAACTGGATAAAAACATCTTCTAGATGGTAACTTTGGTAGGAGTATGGTTTAGAGACAGGGTTTCTTTGTAGCTTTGGAGCCTGTGCTGAAAGTCACTCTGTGGACCAGGCTGGCCTTGAACTCAGCCTGCCTCTGCCTCCCGAGGGCTGGGAGTAAAAGACGTGCAGTGAAGACAGCAAGTCAAGGTAATGCAAGGGTGGAGGACGATGGCAGGTAGGCCGTAAGTATATCAAGTAAGCAGTAGTAGGCTCAGAAGAGGCCTATGCTCCCAGCCCATCTGATATGACATAGTATCCATGTGGAAGGCGAAGGCAGCCCAAAGTTTCCCCACCACAGAATCAGTGGCCTGCTGAGTAGCAGCGACGGCGGTCACTCTGTACAAATGAAGCGTAAGTAATGTTGTGTTCTCTTCTAAATGTGTATTTAAAAGTAAAATGTTACAGCTCACAAGTATGATTTATGATTGCAGTGGAAACAAGATACCACTCACAAAAATTACTCTGTTCATTCGTCTCAGAAATTAAGAGTTTATTTTGTTCTTACGTGGGCTTTACTGTTGTCTCAGTTGGAAATGCTGATTGCTGGGATCCCATTTACAGCAGGCCCTATGACCTCAGCACAGCTGATGTCATGTTAGAGGGTTCTGGCCTTCAAGCCTAGCATGTAGGCCGCAACACCTGCCAGAATGGGAACACACACCTAATCCATCAAAGACCTTTTCCGTAGTTTCAGGATCAAGGAAAGTCCTTAAATGTACTAAACTTTTTTTTTTTTTTATTTCTGCTAACTGTTCTTGCTAACCAAAGTGTGTCAACCTGGCTGTGGTTTTTTGTACATAAGAGACAAAGGACAGTGAGGCTTGGAGTTGCATGAACTGGGTGAGTGCCCCTTGCAGCTAACAGTCAGCAAGCCAACTTTCCTATTAAGTTTTAATAGTGTCCATGTGTTCTCTGGTAGAATTACCATGTAGCATTCTAGAGACCCTAGCAAAATTCGCAGAGATTGAGATGTGGGGATATCAGGGACCTCAGATCCCCTGGGCCAATAGTGTGGGGGGACAGACAGTATCCAGGGGGTGTGCACCCTGAGATGTCCAAGGGCCCTGGGGACTTCTAATGCCTCCCATTGATCCAGTGACTCCCAACACCTGCACCCTAAAAGTCACCTGGATATGTTCCCTTGGGAGGTGAGCTTGTTTGTGGAGTCTTCTGCATAGGACACTTAGGGAAAAACTGGCTGTGGACCCAATTCCACTGTCTGGGATCTGTGTGGTCGCCACCCGTGGTTTCTTTACTATTGTTATTCTTTGTGTCTCTGTGTGTTTTTATAATTATGTTGGCTAGAAGAAAGGAAGCTTTGATGGGAGCAGTCCCGATACACCATTGAAGTGTATGTTACAACACTTTGAAGTTTTATGGAGAAGAATCGGTGTAGTCTGACTTTTGTGTGGGAAAGTGAACCTTCTGTGGTGTAGACTGACCCTCTATTAGAGTCAGGTAGCCGGTGACAGAGGTCTAAACCCCTAGGTAGTTCAGGCTCTTTAAAATGCCCTGACTACAAGATACTTGGGCTACCCCTGACGATTTCCCTACATTGACCAATGACTACCCTGGGGCAAGACCACCACCTTGGCTTAAGACTTGTGTCCTCTCAATTGTGACCCAAGTCCTCTTGGCTTTCCCACGTGATCCAGACAAACCCAAACTTCTGCCTATTCTCTTTGCACTTCTGGAGGAAGCTGGCTCTTCCCTTATGTACCAGGAGGTCCCTCAGTTCACCTGGGGGATGGAATAGTTCCCTGGCTGTGCTGGGAGGGTAGGTGAAGAAGAAACTTTTATACCTCCCTCCCTCTCCCCTTCACTAGAAGAACAGCTCTGGCTATAGAATCCCTGACAGGAATTTCCCTGGGGGCAGAGGTAGCCCCCATTCTCCCCTGAAGGGACGTACCTCAAAAGTGGGGCCCACAACCCAGGGGTCCTCACCCTTTTCCTTTCATGGTTTATGTCTCCTTCTGAGCCAATGATCTGCATAATTGGAAAACTCGGAACCCACCATGCCCTGAGAACCCTCAGGCTTCCATTAGCCTCTCCAGGATTTAACACTCACCAGCCAACCTGGGATCACTGCGAAGTGCTCCTAGCCACTCTCTTCATGACCAAGTAACAGGAGGGACACAGCTGGCTTCAGAGTAGGAAAGTCATCCTTAACTGAAGCAAGGGATCTCCTGTATAATACAGCCCAGGTACTGTGGATTTTCCCCTCTGCCCAACCTGAATGGTGTCCTGACAATGACCAAGGGGTAAGGAAGCTCTGGACAGTTTTTACCAAGCCCTTTTAGGAGCACTGAAGGCAGCTTCCAGAAAGCCAGTCTGTTTAAGAGAAGCGAGATAATCCAAGAGCCACAAGAATCGCCTGCTGGGTTCCTGGAGCCCCATCTGCAAGGCTTACTGGTTATTCACCCCATTGACCCAGACATGCTGGACAGTCAGCAAGCAACCACTATTGCTTTTGCTGTATAGCTGGCCCCAGATATTAGAAAAAACCTTCAGAAGTTAGAAGAGTTTGAGCCTGTGAATAGGTTCCAATTATTGGTGATTTCTCAGGTTTATAATAACCATGACTCTGTAGAAAAATGCGGAATAAAAAATGAACCTGAGCGGTAATGGCAGCAGCACTCACAGAGGCCGGTAAACCAGATCCCAGAGGCAGGAGCCAGGAAGGCCCGAAGAGACTAGAGATTGACACTCATAAGCAAGAAGAATATCTAAGTCCCTCCCGACTCCTTCAGTTATGTCCTCTCTATTCATATTCCTGGCTCCTCCATCCTCTCTATGGCTAATTTTTGTCAGTTATTCACTGGCTCCACCCCAACCCAAGGTTGATTTTATTAGCACAGTCTCGGGAGTTTCAGATGCAACCGAATATCCTGCACAATTGTCTCGGGATGAATGGAAGCCTATTCCACCAGAGTAGAGATAACCTCTGTGGTCACCAGGAAATTCTAAGAGTTTATTCCTAGATATGGGTTGTTCTTATCCCTGGGGGTTGACAAAGTCCCAGCCTTTACAAATAAAGTTTCTCAAGGTCTGGCAAAGATCCTAAACATTGACTGAAGACTGTATTGTGCCAGTAGATCAAAGAGCTAAGGGTAGATAGAAAAGATGAATAAAACCTGCGAGGAGACTTTAAATATGCACTTCAGACTGACAAAAATCAGACCAACCACCTGCCATTCGCCCTTCTAAGGACCAAATGAACCCCTTATAAAGAGGGTTTCACCTCATTTAAAATGATGTGTGGGAGGACTCCCTCTCTCCTCACTAAGCTACAAGATAGTCATATGTCAGAAATGACTACCCATTCCCTCTTCAAGTCCTTACAGGCCCTGCAACATGCTCAGAGGGCTAGTCATCAGAGGGGCTGTGCCTTTATCTGTTCACAGCCTGCCCAAGAGCTGTAGCCTAGCATCCTGGTGTGTGCAAAGAGGCTGTGCAGCCCCAGAGACTGCAGCCAGTGTGGCAAGGCCCAGATTCTGTGATCCTTAACACCCTGCAGTGGAGGGAATCACCAGTGTCACCCTGTGGATCTGCCATCCCCAGTTGAAAGAGGCAACTGAGAACAGAAACAGATAGTTTGTCATCAGGTCCTCCAGCTCACCCAGGATAAGAACGGGATGGCCCTATGACTGTGGTTGTCCTATCTTCATCTTTTTCTCCCCATGAGAAAGGTCCATAACCCCCATAAGCCAAGATCCATGGTATGGGAATAAGACTGAATTCTGTGAGCTTATAAGCTAATGTATTCATCGAGACCCAACCCACCTTCTAGATTTCCAGATTGACCATGGAAATCTACCACATCGAGAGGCTACTGTAAGAGGCAGCAAAAGACCATGCTCTTGGGGTTATAGGTCTATTATTGAAGAAATGTGGCTCTGATTGACTCAGTACTACTGACAGCCTCCAGAACTTCCAAGAGCCAGGTGAATACCATTGTGCTCAGTGGGGTTGTGAAACCAAGTCCTGAAGACACAATGACTCCTTCATGTTCTAGAATGAAAATCATCGCACTCTCTCTCTCTTGCTAATCTTGAACAATGCAATCTCAATTTCTCCAGAAATTTCTTTGGTAACTACAAAGGTAAAAGTCCAGAAGGCAACAGGAGCCAGTCCCTTGGTGTTTAGGATGCTGGAGGAAGGGTAGGCAATCCCTGAACCATTCTTTTTTAAAAAATATTTTATTTATTTATTATGTATACAATATCCTGTGTGTGTGTATGCCTGCAGGCCAGAAGAGGGCACCAGGCCCCATTACAGATGGTTGTGAGCCACCATATGGTTGCTGGGAATTGAACTCAGGACCTTTGGAAGAGCAGGCAATGCTCAACCTCTGAGCCATCTCTCCAGCCCCCCTCCTGAACCATTCTTAAGCAGACAGAGGTAAAGACTATTGGCTATGCCTAGACCCCTCAAGCGCCATATCGTTTTTGGATTGGAACAATCAGAAAGTTTTACTTCCTCTCCTGACAATCTTAAGTGGGAATAATCTAAGCTCACTCCGTGGAGACTCCAAGGTATGAGTCTCTGCTGGACATCATTAAGTTACACCTTCAAGAGTTCCCCATGCAGATTCCTGTAGCCATGCATGGTTAACCCCAGGAATGGTGGGTCACTGTATTTCCAGGCCTCAGAGACCACCTGGTTTATTTGCACTAATTGATTAACCCAGTGTCTATCTTCTGAATTATTTTCCAGAGGAGACTTCACTCCTTTGATTCTTCTTGTATGTTATACCACAGGTGTTGATCTCTAATGGAGGAGAGGGCAGGGTTCACCTAAACGAGCTGTCTCTATTCTTACTCGTCCTCTGTTGATGGGGACAGGTAGCTCAGACTCTGCTGTAGTTGGAACTTGAGCCCTAAATGTGGGGGATAGAACTTCAAGGAACTCAGTGCTTAATTAGACATACAATTTTCCAGATGGCCCAGGTCTATTTCCTGCCCAGAAGCTCAGAGAGACTCCTTAGTGGAAGCTGTTCTTAGGAACCTCAGAGTACTGGACCATGCCCCTTGCATGGCTCTGGGAGGAAGCTGCTGCTTCTATGCTAGCCAGTCAAGGGTATTTAGAAACAGTTTAGCCATGGTCAGAAAAGAGAAAGAAAAGAGATGCCAAGAATCTGACAACTGGTACCAATCCCTGTTCTCCTGGTTCCACTTGGTTAACCGCTCTACTTACAATCATGACTGATCAAGTCATCCTTTTGCTCCTAGCCTTCTCTAAAGGACTCTGCTTGCTCAACTACCTACTTAACTATGTGAAACAGAGAGTGAATTCTTTTAAGTTCTTAGTGCTGAGGGGAGAACATAACTCCCTGCCCCAAGATGAGTTCATGATTTCACTCATGGCCTTGGAACTAGTGGGGAATACAACAGGCCTTGAGACCTTAACCCCACTGATGCCATGGGAGGCACCGTTCTGACCTCAGACTCCAACACACAGGTGCCAACACCCAATTCATCAAAGACCTAATTCATAGTTCCAGGATCTAGGAAAGTCCTTAAATGTCCTAACCTTGCTTTTTGGTTTAGTTTCTTGCTAACTGTTCTTGTTAACTGACCTATGTCAAGCTGGATGGGTTGGATAAACATGTGCATAAATGGCAAAGAATGGTGAAGCTCGTGGCTTTATGATTTGGGGACGTTCCTCATGCAGTCACTGGCTAGCAAGACGGATGTTGGATCAGTATTTAAGAGTGTATGTTGTCATAGAGTTACCTCACTACACAGCCACTCTTAAAGGAATGTCAGAACCCCAGAAATGGTGGGAACAGACGTGGTCTATCTGGTATACTTCCTTCACCACTAACCAGTTCCCAAAGCACTCACTGTGGATGGAAGAAAAGGATAAACTACAGCCCAACACTCATCTGTTGAGCCCTCACCCCGGTGTTGTGCTTGATAAACTATGCACTTGGACAGATATAGATTTAGGCGATATTATAAAGATGGGCACCTTCTGATGGCATTACTTTCTTTGTAAAAAGAGACATCAGAGCTCTCTTTCCCTCTACTGCAGGAGGCCACAAGTCAGGAAGGCAGCCATCGCCAGAAGAGGACAGAACCACTGTGCTGACCCTGACTTTCCAGCCACCAAAAAGGTGAGAAAATGAATGTGTTCAACTAACCATAAGGTCTGTGGCATGTGACCCATGGAAGTGAGAGCAGCCATGTATGATTGGTGTGTCCCTTGGTGGTGGCTCACATCTTTTTTTGACATAAAATTGGACATTTATTACTTGGGGGGGGGGGGAGAGAGAGAGAGAGAGAGAGAGATAGAGAGAGAGAGCGCACTGTGGCTCACATCTTTAATCCCAGCACTGGGGAGGCAGAGGCAGGTGAATCTTTATAAATTCAAGGTCAGCCTGGTCTACAAGAGCTAGTTCCAGGACAGGCTCCAAAGTGACAGAGAAACCCTGTAGAAACAGATGAGTGTTGGGACTCGAAAAATCAAAACCAAACAAACTAAAAACAAAAGGAACTCACCAGTATGTTTTCTTTCCCAAATAGTCTTTTGGATCTACATTTTGCTGTGTTTACACACCTCTGTATGGCAGCATAGTACACATGCCCCCTTCTTGAAATGACCTCATCTATTTCTAATTCATTAACTTTAAATCTGCCTTCTCTCGTTCATTCAGGAAAACTGTATGATGTATCTGGTACGTGCGAGGTGCTGCACTGTCTCTGGAAATAGCAAGTTCCTCTGATCTCGTCAGGTTCACCCCAGGGAGACAGATATGAGGACTGCTTTCAAGGTGAGAACAAAGAGAACATCCCCTGTGGATGCTGCGGGGATGCTGAGCAGCAAGAAACACTAGTGGGGTGTGGGGTGCCGATTTCTCCTCCAATGGGAAGGAAGAGCTGAGCTACAATTTAAGACTTAATTGTGAGCACCAGAGAGAAAGAGGACGTGTTTCAGGACAATGGGGATTTGTATGGCTCTCTCCAGGTGTAAAAATGATGGGAACACATATTGGGGCTCTGTCCCCTATCTTATGTGGACCTCAAATCACCAACAGGGTACATTTCCATTACAGACTCTATGAACTAGATTCACAAGAAGAAATGATTTACTTTTCTTCCTTATATTCTCTTTTGAAATATTAGTGATATCTTAATGTTTTGTATTGCTGTTTTTTCCCAAAGGGATGAAATTTATGGATCTTGAGAAAATATCCAGAAGAAAATTGGCAGAATTATGTTTTTTCTTCCTCATTAAATTCCTCATTAATTCAGAATTGAGAACACGTGTAAACAACACATGAGTAAGAATAAAACTAATTGAAACTGTGCAGTGATGGATGTGCTTTGTAGCGTTCAACTGTGTTATCAACTGTGCCACAAATCACAAGCAGCTTCATTTGATCTCCACGCATCTCCAGCCAGGCTCCCTCGGTACATACCTGCAGGCTCTCAACCTGTACCGTTTATCAGAGAAATGGTTCATACATAAACACTTAATTTGCTAAAGATTTTTTTTGTCCTGATAGAATTAAAAATAGGTATTACCGCTACTTTAAGGATAGATACCCTCTGAAGTATCTTCTGGGCCTGGAAACGCAAGTTTTTATCACCTTTGTCTCTTCCAAAGCAATGTGGCTTCAGAGTTGATCAGAAAGATAGGTAAGAGGGGAAAGGTGCTTGCCACACAAGCCTAAGGAACCAAGTTCGATCCCCAGAACCAACATAATGGCAGAAGGAGAGAAAAGATGTCACAAAGTCATCCTATGACTTCTGCACACACACACACACACACACACACACACACACACACGCACACACCCATCCGAACAAACACATTATTTTAAAAATGAAGATTGACTTGGGTAGTCTCAAGGTTTGGCTAAGGTGCAAAATGTCTCATGCATACTCATGTGTTTAAATTCCTGGTTCTCAGATGGCTTTGAGATGTTTGGTGTACTTGTGGAGCCTTTGGGGAGCAAGGTCCTTGCTGGGGGTGTGGATCTCTGGGGTACTAGCCTTGATTGTTCATAGCCTGGCTTCACTTCCTCTCCTATCTCTGTTTTCTGGTGCCATGAGACATGAGACAGTCTCAAGCTCCTCCATGGCTACTTCCATGTCTTCTCTGTCACGGACTGTATCCCCGCAAACTGTGAGCCAGAATACCCCAGTAGGCCCCACCCTTCAGGTGCTTCTTGTTAGGCATCTGGCCCTGGTTACGAGAAAAGCAGTTAAAACTGGGTCTTCCTCGCTAACTGCAACTCACAAGAGTTGTGTCCGAGAGTTATAAGTATGCAGCCGTGTTTGTGACTTCGTTCTACATGCTTTAGAATTTCAGCCTTGGTTGTGTCCAAACAACTGCCTTAAGAATTCACACATCAGCTGCAGAAGGCAGGCAGGCAAATCCTCCCATAAAGGTGAGGTTCCCACAGCCACTCTCCTCCCTGGACCAGACTTCCTCCCACCCATTGGATTTTATAGCTTTTAAATAAATCCCCATCTTTGGCTCGAGTCAATTGAAGCAAGTGAGTGAAAAACTGAGAGTGGCTTGCTTGACCTCTGAGATCTTTCCTACTGCCAACGAGCGCATCAAACACTCAAGGAGAGACAGGGGACTTCTCTCCCAACAAACCTGCAGCGTATTGGCAGGCGCTCTTTGATCTGATCCCACTTTTATGCCTGGACTTAAATAATCATGGCTCTTCTCTAATCTAACCTACCCTTCAAGTTATCTCAAAAATCACAGGGGCTTCGGTGTTGTGAATGCTAATCACCTTCCTCTGCCCCAGACACAGGCTTCTGCTCTCGGCTAACCTGATAAGGTAATTAGCAGATGGGCCTGACTTTCCCTTCTAGCTCTCCTCTCAGCCCTCATCAATACATGTTTTCCTGGATGACTTTTAAAAAGTAGAAGGGAAGACTGTAATCATGTCAATGTGTATCTAAAGAGATCCAAGTGCCTCTCCTGCCGCTTCCCTTCTCCTGGTCTCTCCTGTCAGAACCAGAGCCTGAGCTCACCAAGCTTTTCCTTTGGGTTACAAGGAGGAATCAGACTTGATTCTGCTTCCCAAGCTCTAGTGCCCTTTCAAATGAAAATTTACATTTAAAAATAACTTTTACTAAAACTTTAAACAAGGATTTAAGGGAATGAAGCAGGGTATTTGACTCCAGAGGAGGGGGCAGGGCTAGAAGTCTCATCCCCAATGCCTTGGGCTTGACACTACTGAGCTCCTCCTTGAACTCAGGCTAGACTCAGAGTGATAAGCCAACACAGGAGGGAAATTTAAGAAGACCAAGCAGGCTCACTTTTTCTCTACTTCCAACAGGTTAAAATTTCAGCCACTTCCTTCTGAACCAAAGCCGAAGGCCTGTCACTTTCCTGGACTATAAACATAACTTGGGAGCAACACAAAGTAAGTTATTTGAAAGTAATATTTTTTAATAGCAAAAGCTAAGCTGTCCCCCCATTTCCTTCTTTAAAAAACGTTTTAGGGGTTCACTAAAGGAAGGGAATTTGCTCTGAGGTTGTTAGAAGAACAAGGGACTCCTGGGAATTTGGGCATTTAGAATTTATGTCTCTGATATGGTCCCCATGCCTGACACTAATGTTCATGAATAACTTCCTTCCAAACATTGTCATTAGCATGCTATATGGTCCATGGTTCTAAAGCTCAGGGAACCAATGTAGGCGGAGGCTGCTTGTTCATTTACTGACTAGTCAGACCTAAATAATCACACAGAAACTATATTAATTACAACACTGTTTGGCCAGTGGTTCAGGCATATTTCTAGCTAGCTCTTACATCTTGATTTAATCTATTTCTATTACTTTATGTATCATCATGAGGGTGTGGTTTACTGGTACGGATCCCGTGTCTGTGTCCTTCAGCAGCTTCATGGTATCTCCCTGACTCTGCCTATTTTTTCTCTATTTCCTGCTTGGCTTTAAAGCTGTTTTGGCCAATGCCTGAGCAGAGTATTCATTAACCAATAAAAGCAACACTTATATAAGAGGACATCCCACATCAAACCAGGAGCCTGCCTGAATTTAGTCAAAGTTAATAGACTTGACTCACTAAGCTTCTTGAGTTGGGTACAGTGTTATCTACCCATAATCCCAACCATCCAGAGATGGAAGCAGAGTACAAGGGGTTCAAAGGTAGCTTTTTCCTTCATAGTGAATTCAGACCAGCCTGGACTGCATGGCACTCTGTCTCAAAACACAAGCAAGCAAACAAGAAGAAAGAAAACAAAGCCACTTGTGACTATGTTAGACCATAATAACTTAGGGGATTTTGTTCTTTTAAATGTTCCACACCTTTTCCTGTTCTTGATATGCCTGTTGGGTCAGAGTTGGAGAAGAACATTCTTCCTTGGGGGTCTTTTCAGTGTTCTGGTTGGGGTGGGTTCCATGTTGGATGGCTGTCGCTGGTGGTGTGGGGGAAGGGATGGAGGTGACAGCCTGCCTTAGTGTTTGCTAACAAGCTTACCCACTGGGAGTGGGGGAAAGCCCTGTATGTTTGGCACCTAAAGTAAAACTGTACTGGAAGGTGGCAAAACATTGCTTTACCATGACACAAAGGACATGCAGAAGAGTAACTTGCTTCAATACTTGAGACATCAAGCCACTATTTCCTGAATGAAGCATTTGATGTTTTGGGCAGGATATGCAGTGAATACACCCTAGATCAAGTATCCTGTAGGCAGTCACTCCCTATGTCAAATCTATTTTAAATGTAGGAGCAAGAGTAAGCTTGAATTTTTTGATCTCTGGTCAAGACGGAGTAGAACCACCTCTGCGGGCCATCTTACTGACCAAACACCAAGTGACCACACCCTAGGTCAGGGTGTGAGCCACACCTGTTGTCAACAACTTTGAAAGAGCAAAAGTAAGCTCAAACTCTCTGACCTCCAGTCAAGGCAGATCAGGCTCACATCCGGATCCCCACATATTCTTCCCTTGTCAACACTGGGTTTGGACATACAGTGTCGGAGTTCCATGAGGAGACCGCCAACATTTGCATCTCAACCAGCTCCTTGCGGCTAAAGGGGATGTTCTACTCTGTTGTCTTTCCTTAGCACCACCCCAGGACCCTCTGCTGTGCCTCTGTGTTCTAGGTCCTTTGTGGCACTTTGGCTACTGTTGATCAGGAAAAGCACCACACGCGGGATCCCCAGGATGCATGGACAGTACATCTTCTGTTGGAAGGAGGGGAATCACTGCATCTCTCCTGCTCTGGTTAAGTCATTAGATGCTGGAATGCATCCTTCCTTGATCTGCTGAACATTTCTTACTCTCTGATGTGGCAGAGGATGGGATTACAGAGGTGTGTCCTGGAGGAGTCTAGATGTTGTGTTGTGGACAGGGTATGCCTGTGGTCATGCCCTCAGACTGAAGGGAAACTACACATTTAGAGGTTAAATGCCAGGCACAAAACTCTGTGCTGAAGGTTGTTTTTCCCACTCACTATGGGCCAGATGGAGGGAACAAGCCGGTGACACCGATCAATGTGGGTTTGGACAGCTTCCTCCTCCACAACACAGACCCTTCTGTTCCTGCAGCTGAATATTCCAGGGCTCCATGCTATTCTGATCCTGAAAACTCCTTTCCTAATGAGAAACCTAAGTTGGAGGTCACCAGCCAACACTTTCCTAGGTTCCAGAGACACAGTGCTCACTTCCCAGTGGGCTTCATTCCACCAGCCTTCTGTGCCCCAAGCGCCAAACCTGTACCTGCTGGAGCCCTAAACTTTACCTCCCAGACACAGCCTACATTTCTCCCTAGGGACCCTGTCACTGTGACCATTAACCGAGTCCCAATTGCCACTTCCCACCACTGCTACTAAATCAGAGCTAAGTCACAGTTTACCGTCCAGAGGACAGAGTCCGAGTGTTCAAAATTTTGAAAATGTTCTCAAAACAAAAAGCACTTTCTTGGGGAAGGAGGTGTGAGGCACAGTAGCCAGGGCCTTATGGTGGCCTCGTTAGTCATTGGACTTGATGGTTCTATTAGAAATCAGGTTCCACAGTACTGTTACTTAAATCAGCCTCTGAGGACTGCTCTGAGAATCTAGTTTCACTCCATTAAAATGTGTAACATTAGGAAAATGCAGCCCAGTGTGTAGAGCTGACTTTCAAACAGACTGGAAATGCTCTTGCGTGAAGGGGCATGGGGGAGCAAAGAAGCTGCCTATTTGAGTCAGCTGTGACTTAGATGGTCTCTGTGGGACTCAGTTTGCCAGGTGAAGTTGAAGCATTTTCAGAAGACAGCCTCTTTCCGAGTAGGAAACTATTGTACCTCTCCTGAAGGAATTTTAAACATCTAGCTGATATTTTCCTATTGATGATGCAGCACAGGCTCTTCCTATGTCTAGGGTCATTGAGGGATGGTCCAGGGATAAAGGCCAGACCAGAACCCTAAGTCCTGTCAACCTCCCATGTAGCCCCTATAACCTTTAGGATCAAGTTTTTAACTCCAGACTTCAGGCAAAACTCAGGGTTGACATCTGCTCCCCACTTTTTATGGGCAAGAATATACAAGGACAGACGGGTCACATTCCGTGTATAATATGACAGATGACCAGGTAAGCATGAGACACCCAAATTGGGAAGTTACAATCCCATGATGTGCTGGACCCATGCAGGTATAGCAAAGATGCTCACTGCCAAATCTTTCAAGGCATGAATCAACTGAACTGAGGGCATCTCAGTGTCTCTCGGATCTTCATCTTGGAAAATGAGAGGTGCCATTTGTAGCATCTCAGGGTTGGAAAGCATACAGCTAAGGGCTCTGGTCTTTCTAGGGTTCCCAGCCTCTACTGCCCCCATGCGTGCTCACTGCTGGGGTCCTAAGTTTTACCCTCAATGTTGAGGTGACATTTGCATGCTAACTTCCAAAGGAAAGCTCCATCCTTGTTATCCTCTCAGTATAATATGCTCTCAGACAGATTCATCTGCAGGTGGCCATTTCATTCCTCAGAAGGCCACTTTGTGCTTTTAAATGTGTCACTTTGAGTAACCCTGACTATAGAGCAGGGTGCACTATAGAGTACATCTAGTCAGGCTGCACTCCCAGGGTGCTTCTGTGACTAGCATGCCCATAGTAGGAACTGACACATTGGGGATGGGTTCATCCAGAGGTTTACTGCAGAAGTTGAAATGGCGAGCGCTCACCCTGGGGTCTAAGCGCCCGTTTGTCCTGCACCTTGTTAAAGAATGAATGGAAATAGCAATACAGGCCAGGATAAGTCAGGTAGGAGCTGACTCCACTTGTTACACATTATTTACCTTCTCAATTCATTAGTCTATTTGATTAAATGCATCGAGTCCTTTGGAGTATGACGTGCCCTTGACTTAGCCTACTCCTAAGCCCTTCATGCCTCATTCAGCAATGCCAGTTCTTCACAGGCATTATTATTTTCATCGTCTTTTTATTTGCTTCTCACTATGGATTTTAACATCTTGGTGATAAGGACACCAGGAGGGCCTCAGTGTAGCATCTCGTCCACTGTGGTGTGTCACTGTGGCACACCCATGAGGTACATCTAGGGTCATGTTGAAGAAGAGAATGAGATAGCTGCTGAACTGGGGACAAAAGGAACAGGATCCAGGACCCATCATCTTTTCCCAAGATAGCTCTGTGCAGTCTTGATATGCTCTTTAAAAATCAAAGTGAAGCATGTCTGATAACTTAGTCAGACCTGAATTTAGTCCCCATAATCCATGTAAGCAAAAAGCGGGTGTTGTGGTATATGCTTATAATCCCAGTTCTAGCGAGGTAGAGGCAGGCAAATCCCCGCAGCCTGCTGGTTAGCCAGCCTTGCCAACTTCCATACCAATGAGAAAACTTGTCTCAAAAAAAAAAAAAGACAAAAGGTAGAGTTCACCTGAGGAACAACATGAGATTGTCCTCAGGTTTGCGCACACACACACACGTACATGCATACCATGTGCATTGTGTATACAGAAGCGCGCGCACACACACACACACACACGTCACAAAATGCAAAATGAGAATGAAGTAAGGTTCTGTTAGGAATGAAGAACAGTAAAGCACCTTCCTTAGGAAAGATGCTTTCTGATTGCTCCAGCCAATGTTGTCCACACTCACGGCGACTATTGGGGAAACAGCCTCCACGTATTTCCAGGTGAGGAGTTGAAACTGAGAAACTACACGCTGTGTTAGACACAAAATCAATATGGTGTGATTCAGCCTCGACAGCACGTCTCAGGGCTCTCCTGAATCAAGTCTTTCAAGACAGGACACAACAAGAAAATAAAATTCTTCTCTGATCAAGGTAAAGAAATGATTTTTAGCTTTGCAATCATCAAGAAACTCAAAAGAACTCTGAGGTGGTTAAAGGACTGAAGCCATGCAAAACTTCATTTCATATTATAGCCTCACATGAAAGAACTTAATTTAATTTTTTCTGCTTGGTACACATTGAAAAGACATCAGTGTTTAATAAATATGATAAACATAGGTTTAGCTCTTTTAAGCAGAGGGATCTGTGGGTGGATGGATGGATGGATGGATGAGTGGGTGGTTGGATATGTGAAGGGAGATGGATGGGTGGGTATATAGATAGATGTGTTGAGTGGGTGGATGAATGCATAGATGGATGGGTAGATAAGTGGGTAGAAGAGTATGTGGATGGATGGCTGGCTGGCTGGCTGGCTGGATGGATGGATGGATGGATGGACGGACAAACAGACAGGTGGGTGTGTGGATGGGTGTGTAAGTGGGGGTGGGAGAAGATAGGTGGAGGGAGGGAGTAGATGTATAGATGGGTGGATAAGTAGGTGTATGTATAGGAGAGTGGATGGATGGGTGTGTATGGGTGGGTGGAGGACCGGGATGGATGGATGGATGGATGATGGACAGATGGGCGGGTGGTCGGATGGATGGATGGATGGACGGGTGGTCGGATGGATGAGAGGATAGAGTGAGATGAATGAGGCTCCCCAGAGAGAGGCCTGAGGTCAAGTAGCCAGAAGAGAAGAGCTGAAAACTTGATTCCTTAGGTGACTGATTACAGGGGCTGCACAGGAGGATGACATAATGTGGAGTCCTGGTTTGAATTGTGTACTTGGAATATCCCTGTGTATCTTTAGACACAGCAGAGACTGTTACATCATCAATGAGACTATACCAGCATCTTATTTTTGACATTCATTACACTATAGTGAGTAACTGGAGGCTATGGAATCCGAACAGCATTTTCTTGTTGTCTGGAAAGAAACACACCTAGTATTTGGCCAGAGAATTGCTTTGTATGCAGCTTGCATTTCAGACACAGGTGTGTTATCCTTAATTTAAGTCTGCCCAGCATAGGCAGAAGTAAAGAACACTTTAATAACTTGCTCCTTGTGATCCCTTTGAATACAAATATGTTGGTGTTCATTTACATATCATAAAATGTCAAGGTCATTATTATTCCTTGTTGAGTGATGGAATAAGAAGAAATATAAGTAAGGTTTGTGTTAAGATACCCAACTCAAATGAATAAAACTCACATATTATTGCCTACATGCATATAACACACACATGTTATGTATGTGTGTATTTCTGTGTTTGTGTGTGTGTTATGCTCACCTGAAAAATAAAGGATAATTTTCTCAATATCATCTACACTTCTCATTTCAGAAGCACAGAAACACACACCTGGATTTATTTAACCAGCACTGAGCACTTAATAAATACCCGGTACATAACAAGGTGCGAGGGTCCAGGTAGGTGCCATGCTTTTCAGCTTGAAGTGACTCCTTCAGTAGGAAAGAAAGCACATGGGCACTGTTGCATGCTTGTGTGCCTGGACCCTTGAAGATCTCTGGGTAGTAGTTTGCCTGCAATAAAGCTTCTATGTCTTAGGGAAGAATTATTTTCAGAAGTGCTGTGAACACCCCAACCCTCCCCACAAAGACCAGAAATGTTCAATGTCCTTGCAACAGCGATTCAAAGAAAGTTTTAAAGACAGTTTTAAAGAGTTTTTCAATACTCTTGGAATGCGAGAGCCCACAGTTCTCCCGCCTCTGTTGTTCCTTCACTCCAGCCTTCATACTTGGGGCTTAACTTGCCCTCCAGCATCGGAGACTGTGCACCCATGAAAAGCCGACATCCCCTGCTGGGGATGCTAGCTCTTTCCCCTTCCCTGCCCTAACTCTGATGTTTCTTGTTCTTAAGTGAACTTGAGCGACAAGAGCAGGAGTTACTGCCCCTGAGAAGAGGAGGCTGGGCTGTGCTTACCTTTAACCTCTAGAGCCGCAGGCATCTGAGTTGACCCATGGCGACGGCAAGTAGAGGTGCCTGGAGCCTCATCAGGAAGAAAGTAAAGCTAACTGGAGAATTTAATACATGCTCACTGACAACCACTTAGTGCGGTGTTAAGTACATCACCCCTTTGGCTACTTTATACAAACAGTTCAAGTTTAGAGAATGAAATCCCGTGACCACTGCCACTCGCCACAAGTTGTTTCTCAACCTGCAACAACGTAACGCATTTCCACCCTTTCTTCCCAACCCAGCATCCAAGAGATACAGGGCGAAACAATGACAACACAATCCCAGTATCTCACAGATTCAGCAACCCCCAATATCCACTGATACGGCATTAGACTGGAAGGTCCCCCTCCCTGGGTGGGTGGCTCCATGCCAGGCAGGCAAGGCTGACTTTACACAAGGAAGGCTGCATCACAAACTTCCTAAGTGCCTGAGGTAGAACGCCAAGTGGATGGCATGCTGATAGGTGTCTTACGAGGAGGAGAAACAGGCAGTGTCGAGAAATAAGTTTAACAAAGGTGAATTTGACAGATGGGCTTCCTGGTATCTCTGTATGCCGATGAAGAAGTGGATTATGAAGAAAATACACTCCATGGAACTTCCTTCTGCTGCTAGATCAGGGAATTTACCCTTTCCTCCCAGGGTTTTCACAGACCAGCCTTGGAACAATGACAGACTGTTCTGTTACCATATTTCTTTTTTTATTATTCTGAATATTTTAGTAAATGAAATTATGATATAAAGGGTGGGTAAGGTGGCTCTGTAGGTAAAGGACCTACTACCAAGTGTGACAACTTAAGTTTGATCCCTGGACCCCACATGGCAAAAGGAAAGGGCAGAGTTCAGCAAGTTCTCCTACGACCTCCACACACTCATAATGATATGTGCACATGTGTACACACACACCAATACCCACATCCTGTAGAAGCATGCAAAATGACTAAATAATAACAAAGAATAAGATGTGAAACATTTTCACAATGAGAAGAAAATCAGACATGTCCAACTCATGGTCCATGGCCAATGTTGCTGAGGACAGCTATGAACATGGCCCAACATGAAACTGTAAGCATGCTTTACAAATGATGCGGTTTTTCCTGTGTAATGTGTTCTCTTTCTAGAATTTAACTGAGCATGAACCTTGTAGATGACTGTATCACAGTTTCCAAAGGTTGTGCATGACTGACAAGTGAAGTAACTGTTTAGAAACAGATCAACAAGAGTCAGGAGAGCTGGCTCAGCCGTGGAGAGCACTGGCTGCTCTTGCAGAGGACTTGGGTTTGATTTCCAGAACCCATAGTCTACATTCTTTCTGTAATCCCAGTCCTGGGGAATGCACAGGTAGCAGATAATGCATGTCCACAGACATACAGATAAAACAGCCATACACAGAAAAAGGTGAGTAACATTAAGGTAGTATAGAAGAATTTGAAAATTATTAGAACAAGACAGTTTGACAAAATGGTTGCATGCAAAAAATATTTCTAAAACATGTTTACTAAAATTGATTGGATACAAAAATATACTTTTTAAATGATGCCAGTGTTCAGGCTGATCAACCCAGCTACCACCCTGGCCCAGAACCAGGGCTATGAGTCGGCCTACTCCAACATTCACCTCCTCTATGAAATGCTGGGGCATGTCACAGGGCTGGACTTGCACGTTCAAAGCTGCAGGATCTCCACTGTGTAAGGAAATGATGTCCAGGAAGAAATCCCAGTGTCCAGGAGAATTCCAGTATTGAGGGTATAGCAGAAGACAAATGACTTATTGCAATGAACACTTACAAGGAAAGATGTATGCACTAAAGGGTCCACTGTGGGGCTCACTATCACACTACAGCTTCCGTAGTGATGGTGGTGTGTGTGTGGGGGGGTGTTTTCATTTTTATTTGGTTTGTTTTTCTTTTGAATTTTGTTTTGGAGGGAGGTCACAAGGGTGAAGGGTGGAAATAAAGGGACAAGAAGATGGAGGGATCGGGATGCATGATGTGAAATCCACAAAGAATCAATAAGGAAAGATGACACGAATGTAAAGCATAACTCTCACTTCTAAGAATTTATTCTGAGCCAAATACGAGCGACCAGGGCCTGGGAGCACAGAGTCAGGTTCCCACAAATAACATGTTCCAGGAGAGAAGTGTTTTCATGAACTGTGATAATCAAATGTTAAAAGGAAGCCAAAAATTAAACCATTAGCTGCATGAGTTGTTGAGAACGGTGGGTGGGCAGGTTATAGCAAAGTGGAGAAGTGTCTGTTTAGGTTTCAAATGCTAACTGCATTAACTCTGGGGTTGATGGAAGCCAGCGGTCTGGTAATACACCCCACAGACTTTATAGTTGAAAGGATGGTGGTAGACAAGACAAAAAGATCAGCAACCAACGATGTTAAAAACAATTAACACTGGCCAAAATAATTTAAATCCCCAGAACTGCAACATTCTTACTCTCCACAGTCTCAAAGTTCCCAGTCAATCAGCTTTGTAGGACCTTTAACATAGGTACAGTTTCTCCCGGAGACTTCAGTTCACAATTGTTTTCTCTTATACAAAAATAACAGTTAGAAAATACTGTGAGCCCAAACAACCCTACATTACATGTAAGCAGAAGTACAAAAGATACCAAATAGGTGATCTGGATAGAAGACTTGTTGGACTTGCAAAGTACGAAGAGTGGCAAGAATGAGGGCTGCGCATAGGAAGGCTGTGCCAGGCGCTCCCCTTCCCAGTATTGCATGGATTCAGGACGGGACCAGTTGAAGAGTGTTTGCCTAGCATCCGTAACACCCTGGGTTCAATCCCAGCTCTGCATAGACAGGTATGGTGGCACGTGCCTGTCACACCTGCACGTGGGAAGTGGTCAGAGTTCAAGGTCATGGGATTCACAGCCACACAGTGAGTGTAGGCTATCTTTGCTGATGGCCATCCTGTGCTACATGAGACATAGACTTGAAGAAAAAAAAAAAAGAGTATTTGCCAAGAGAAAAGCATTGGCAATATGGGAGGAAAGGCTGGTACCACGTAGGATTTGAAAAGAAATGATTTTAATGAAGAGGAATTGGTCTTAGAGTGATTGAAAGGGACCCACGATGGAGGACAGTGAGCGTCTTTCTCTTCACCAATGCTCTTATAGAAGGTTCTCCTCACACCTGCATCAGGTATCAAATGTCCTCAAAGAGACCCACCTGGTCTCAACTGACTTCACCTGCTGACACGGACAAGACTTTCACAGCCTGGGAGATGGCTCAGTCACTCTCCTTGCAAGCACATGGTCTGGATTTGGTTGCCAGAACAGATGTTTAAAAAGCCAGACATGTTGGGTGGTGTGCACTCCAGTCAAGATAAGATAGGAGACATTCAGCAGGGACCATGGGTCTCCCTGATTGACTAGCCTAGCCTGTACAGCTAAGTTCTAGGTCAATGAGACACCCTGCCTTTATTAAAAGGTGGCATGTGCCTGAGGAATAACACCTGATGCTGTCCGCTGGCCTCCATGTGCATGCGTGTGTAGTCACACACACACACACACACTACACACACTCTCAAATGCATGTGCGCACGTACACACACACGCAGATTCTTAAAATGTACCATCTTTCTCCTCCCACGAAGTGCAGACTCTGGGAGACTCATTTGTTCGGCTCATCTGTGTATTCTCCGTGTCTGGAGGGATCCCTGTCACATAATAGAGGCTCAACAAATAAATATTTGTTGATTGAGTAAATGTGTTCTCGTTAGCTGCATCTATTTCCTCTAAGTATTTCCTAAACATGTCAGACATTATGACTTGCTCGTCTTATGTGTTGCTGCTCTCCTTCCCAGGGCATTTTCACACCTCAGGCCGTTCTTAGCGATGCCTCGCTTGTTATGGGCTGGACTTGGTGCTTTTGTCAGGAAGTGGTACTTTATAGGAAGCAAGAGCCTCGAAAGTTTGGCTCAAAAGCTGTGTTTTATTTAGAATCCATCCCCAGCTTGTGGAGACTGTCCCTTGCCTGGCACATCTCCGTGTGTTGAGAGAGTCCTCACCCATAAGCAAGCCGGCTGCCAGGGACAATGAGACCAATGTTACACGGTTGGTTTGAGGCTCTCATAGGACTGTACTGTCTACAAAATTGCTGGCTCAGAAGCAGAGACATGGGAGAAGCTGGGCAGCCTTCCCCTGCACAGAGATACGGGGATGGGAGGGAAGTGGGGAACACATGTATCCTGAAATTGTGCCTGCTCTCCTCCTTCATTCAGGATGGGTTGGCCCACAGAAGTAAAAAGCAGTGGTACCAGCCTGAAATGCGTCAACTACCTGGGTCTGTCTGTCAAAGCATTGATTTTCTTCCCTGGTTCTTGATATAAGAGCTTCAAAACCCTGGGGCTTTCCAGAGTGTGTCTAGTGTTTGTAGGCCAATGGGAGGACACCAGCCACCTCACTGGGTCCTTCCATAGGGAACACTGATTTAAAAGGGTTGGGATTCCTATCTCAGGGAAGGGAGTTTAGTCACTAGTGCCCAGGGATTTGATCCATCAGCTACCCTCAGCAGAAAGAACACTACGCCATCTGAAGAGCTTTTCAGAAGTTCCAGGAGGGAAGAGGAGCCAGCTTCCACTTCCCTTGCTTTCTGTATCTCTGCTTTTGGCCGTCCCTGAGTTTTCTGTGTTATAATGATCCGGTAGTGAACTGTTTTCAGAGCTGTTTGAGAACAATCCAGGAGAACAGAAGCTCTAGTCTTCCGTGGTTCCTGGTACAAGAGCTAAGCCTGGAGATTTCTAGGGTTCTCTCTACCACAAAGTTGGTAAGCTAGAAAGAAGCCCAAGAGGCTCCAACTCGTGGTTGGCAGTTGAAGCTCTGGAAGAGGCCTCACAGTAGGGGCTACATTAACCTCAGTAGGGTTGACTGGATTGGATTGAATGATGGGATATTCTGCTTGTACCAGAGAACTGGCAGTTTTGTGGGGGAAATATCATACATTTGGTGTCAGGAAACATGTAGGTTCAGAGATACAAACTTTTCCCGGTAGATGCGTCTCAGTAACCTGTCACCTGGAGCAAGCCCCTCTCTTTCAACTGTCCACAAAACAAGGGGAATGGCAGCTTTAGGCCCTGATCATAACTGGGGCTTTGCTCAACAAATTAATCTCTAGTTCAAGAGGGTAGAGGGAAAAAGGAGCCGCCTGACATTCCTAGCTAGAACATGGATTGTCTGCGGAGGGAAAGGCAAAGTCCTGGGTCGTTAGTTACTCTAGTGAGCAGTTGGAGGAAGACAGTGTCTCATTAGGATACACCAGAAGCTCTCTAAAACACGGTCTGCCTAAGGATCCCAAGGTGAGGTCGACCTTGGGGAACACGCTGTAAGACATACTGCATAAGGTGAGTTAAAAATCGAGGACACTAAGACGGATGAGAAAAATGTCAGGGAAATACATTAATGCATTAATTCCCATGCTAATTATTTTGACTGACACAGTGAGATTCTTCCAAACGCCAGTGAGTTTTAAGTAAGGAGGAGGAGGCTGTGCAGTGAGTCAGGTGATTCACACCGGGCTGCAGGTAACCGGTCGTTCAGAAAAAAATGTGCTCATCCTCTTTTGGGCATGTTGGAGAAGGTGTTCGGCAGACTGTGGTATTTTTGGATATTCAAGTGTGCATAGGAGCTTGCCCGTTGTGTGAAGGAAAATAGACTATTCCCAGCAGAACGAGATGCTGAGGGACAAAGACAGATCCTGGGACAAACCAGAAAAAATACCACTTAGTTAGAGGAGAAATTCACAAAAATCAGACAGTGTGTTAGTCCTGAACCCATGTGTGAAAAAGCATGAGTAATTCCACTCTGGTACATTCAGAGGAGAAGGTGTCTCAGCAAGCGACCACCCAGCATGGAGGAATGAGCTGCAAAAAAAATGAGCATTTTGAAATGCTGGAGGCAAGCCTGTGGGATATTTTCTTGATTAACTATTTATGTGGGAGGGTCCAACCCATTGTGGGAGGTGCCAATCCTGAGAGAGTGACCCTGGGTTGTATGACTAAGCACCCCATCCATAGCCTCTGCTTCAGTTCCTGCCTCCAGGTTCCTGCCTTGTCTTCTCTACGTGATAGAGGGAATGTTCCTTGAGAGTTCAGAGATGGAACAGACCTTTCTGCCTGAGCTGCTTTTGGGCATGGTGTTTATCACAGCAATAGGAGCCTCGCTCAGACACCTGGCTGTCCACGTCCCCTTTGACTTGTGCTCAGCATCACACCTGTTATGTTCACACACGGAGGACAGTGTGCCCATAGGTCTGTCTGGACACTGACGCCTCTCTCCAGACCCTCTGTCAGACTCGATCCCTACTTTAGATTTGGGATTTATCATTTTTTTAGACGTCTAATCTCACTATCCATAAATGAGTTCACAACCAATAGGTTATCTGGCTTTTTCAGGTTTTCATTTTCCCCCAAATGGCATCCTTTCCTATTGCTCCCAGGATCTGTCTTCTTCACTCAACTTCTTGACTCGTAAGATTCATCTCTGTTGGATGGCCATGTCACTTTCCTGTCCTTGTTCCCCCAAACCCTAGCAGGATCAATGCCTTTGCCCGTTCTTTTATCCAGCATTTGAGAGATCTTCGCGTCCTTTTGCTCTTGTAAATAGTACCGCTATGAAGTGCACACACCTGTGCAAGCTTCTTCTCGAGAGACGTCTAGGAGCAGAGGCGTCAGGTCGAGAGGTGAGGTAGTTGTTCCTGAGAGGTGGGGACCAGTGTGCACTCTGATCACCAGCATACGCTGCTCTCTGCCTTCAGTCAGATGTGTCAGAGTTTCAGATTTGGGACTTTTTGCCAGTCTGCTGGGGATAAAATGATTCTTAATTTTGGTTTGGATTTGCATTGGCAATGCAAATGAGGCCGAGAATCTTCTACATGTTTATTAGCTATTCCCTCTCTTCTCCAGAATGCCTGTTCAGTTTATTTTTTCCAATGGATTGTTATTCCTTTCCTTATTAACGATCGTTAACAATCGTTAACAGGAGTGTTTTATGCTATCTCCATTTCTGTGTATGATACATATCTTCCCACTCTGACTTTGTCTTTTTTAAAACTTTTTTCTATGAAGTTATACATTTTAACATACTTATTCAATTAATCAAATTGATTAAATAAAATTAAAAATCAAGACATTGTTACTAACAACTAAAAGCAAGCATATGTAGCAACATATTCATTTACAGTTCATGCAGAGGGGTTTGTTTTTCAGAAATGCATCTATAATCTGATACTGAATTAAAGATTTTTAAAACTATGTTGTTTTAAACTGGCATGCAATCACTGTCCAAATCAGTGTATGATGCATTTTCCATAAATACATATACATCATATACGCCGTCTTTTATTTTAAGCATGTTGCCTTCTGCTTTTCTTCCAACTCAAATTCTACTTTAGCGACTTCCTGTAACCAACAATTCACAAGCAAAATGGTGTGGAATCTCAGGTTCACTCTGTGGAGACCTCAAGTTCACTGTTGGGTTTTTCCTCTTTTCTGGTCCCTCAAGTTCATCCGCTCAGATGTGTTTTCTCATTCACCCTCAGACAGTCATGACTTCTTTCTGTATGTACGCAGCCTTGCCTGTACGTACACACACACACACACACACGTTTATGAGCCCTTCCTTCTCTTGAACTCTTTTCCATTCCTGCCTCCCCACTGAAGTGTTCATTCCCCTTATCTACCCATCTGGCCTTAGCGAGTCTTTCTCTGACATCTTGTTCCCTATGCTATGAGCAGCCCTACCTAGCTGTCCATAGGTAGCTGACATCCTGTTCCCTGTGCTATGAACAGTCCTACCTAGCTGTCCGTAGGTAGCTCAGTTCCTCTTCTCGTTTTGCTCTTTCCTGAAGCCCCTCATCACCCTTCCCTGCAATGTCACCTCTCTACAAATTGATGCCAGCACTTAGTTCGTCTCTGAAAGCACCTAATTAGTCTCTGAAAGGTCTTCTCCCCTTACCCCGGGTGTCTCTGCTTCCTAGTCTTGAAATATGGACTTTTATTATTCTTCCTTGGGATGAGGCTTGAATCCTAGGTGGGCCATCGACTGGTTGTTGCAGTCCTGAAGGACTAAGAACCCATCTCACCCAGTGGCTTTGCAGGTGGGAACATCTCTGCCACGTTCAACAGTCTTGAGTGTCCACACTAGCACACAGTAGGAGCACCGCGATGTGAATGTGTCCCCTTTGCCTTCTAATTTAATGACTTTTTTTTAACTCTGAGAAAAGTTTCTATTGCTTCCTAAAGCCAATGGTTTAAACATTTTTACCCTTTAATAATCATACCTCTTCAACCAGGACCCAATGTCCTAATCTCTTTATTGATCTGAAAATAACCGTCAACTTCCTCTAAATTACCTTGTTCATCTCATTTAATTCTTACCAGCGATCCTGTAATGTCCAGAGAACTCTAGAGCTAAAAAGGAGCACGAACCAAAAGGAGTGAACTTGAACGTTCTAGTTATCTGACAGAAAAGGCCTTGTAGTTAAGTTTCTTGGCCTGTGTGCACCGTGAGCATTTTGTAGATGGCCATTCTCAGGGAAGTGGTTAGCAAAGTGCCATTTGGAAAAATACGTTAGATAAATGGCTTCTGAAATAGTGTTCTAATCTAATTATTAAGGCCAATCCATATTCATAAGTTAAAGGCTGGCAAAAATATTGCTTTGGTGCATTTATTTTATAATAACCTTGATGTGTTCGAAAATGTACCAGACTGACATCTTCAAGGCTCAGAACAGTACAGTCAGCAGGGTGGCACACCCATGGGGTCAGGACCGACTGACACACTTGAGGGGTGGTGGACACTACAGTCAGCGGGGTGGAGCACCTACAGGTTCAGGACCGATTGACACACTTGAGGGGGTGGCGACACTACAGTCAGCACAGTGGAGCACCACAGGGTCAAGACTGACACACACACTTGACGAGGGGTGGACAGTACAGTCAGCATGGTGGTGTGCCCACAGGGCCAGCACTGACTGACACACTTGGTGAGCAGCACAGGCATGCCCTGAGATCCAAGACTGTTTGGAGGGGAAGAAGCAGGGAAAGTGAAGGACAATTCTGTGTCACCAGTTCTTATGTTTCCTGTTCCTGGCAAGATGCATGTACCCAGCGATGGCTGGGATGACTGTGTGGGTGGGGCTGACACATGACATCAATGGAGACAGGGAGGGGACACTCTTCCTAGATGTTTTTTTCTCAGGTACACGTCCGGTTGCCGTAATGACTTGTCTTATAAACAACAGCTACTTATTTCTCACAAATCTGAGGCTGGGAGTCTATGTGCTTGACCTCTGGGTTTGGCGAGGGCTCCTTTCAGAGTGCATACTGTTGACTTCAAGTAGTGCCCTTGCATGCTTGGAAGGAAAAAATAGAAAGCTCTCTTCATCCTAAAGACATTACATTCACTCACAAGGACCTTCCCTTGAAGCCCATCTAATCCCCAAGGCCTGACATCCTCACAGCATCACACGCAGGTATGTGTATCGAGTTTCATGATAAGAACTTTGAAGTACATGAACATTAAGTCTATAACATGGACCTTAAAATTTAACGCTTGTTCCATAATATATTTCAAATCCAAGGTTTTTTCTGTTATCACTGGATTAAGTTTCCAGTATCAGAGAATAAACAGACTATATAGGATATCAAACTGTAAATTCTGCAAACTGTGTTAATGATGATAATCTCATTGACATACAATACCTGAAATGATGAGCCATGATGGGAGCAATAAAATAATCAAGCAACCTATTTTATTATAATAGCTTGGGTATTTCGGGTAATTTTTCCTTGTAGAATGAGAGAGTATTTTATTTGTTTCACACAACACTTAGCTCCTCCTCAACATGAAATGCTGAGAATAGTTCCTTCATAACTGGCAGAAAAAAAAATCGAGAGATCTGACAGAAATCTTTCAATTCTTTGCATGCATAACAGAATTACAAAATAACTTATTTTAATGTGAACAGTTAATGAAAAATAAAAGTATTAATAGTATTTCTATCAGATTTCTGGAGACAACCATAAAATCTCCACAAAAAGGGAAACAGCAATGAACCTACAGCCACTGGGAAGAGGGTAGAGGCAAGGAACCTGTAGAAACTAGATTTCTGAAAGTAAATACTTCAGTCCTACCAAGCTGTTGTTCTTCCTATGAAAAAAACAGAAATGCAGGGGAGTTACATATGTGAGTAGTTTACATTTCTTTCCAGAAATGAATGTCTATCTGAGTGTAGAAGAGGCATGTGGAGGTATTGGCATTGCTGGAGGAATCGCCTCAGGTCCCTGTATAAACACACAGTGAAAGAGGGCTTTGCTGGGGATCTAGCGGGCAGAGGACTTTGTCTTTAATTTCTGAGTGGTCATGGCAGGGATGGGCGTTGGAGACCACACTTATCTACACAGTGAGTCTGAACCTGAGTGTAGCTGCAATCAGCAGAAGGATTAGTGAAGGCCTAATAAGATGTATCGCTTCCCCCCATCACTGAGCAGACTAGAACATCTACAAAACCAGGTTTTGACCCTAGAAGATCACAATAGGATGAGAATTCATATTTCTTCCCGAGACCTTGTCATCATTTTCCATCCTGAACCCGTGAGCAACGTTTTGCAAAACTTTTCTGTGTGCCCACTGGCCTGCAGTCCTTCCTTTGTTCCCGGGCACAGCTCAGCATTCTGAAAGCTGTGGGTGCCATGGGGGGCAGGCACAGAAGTACATGGGATCCCTGCCCCACCCCAGAAACCAACTGCTTGTGAAGAACCTGCCATGAGAACACACTTGATAAATACCCTAAACGGAATGTGTCTGTCCTGTGTCTGCTAAAATTTAATCCCCAGCCTCACTGTATCTGGAGGGGGGAGCCTTCGTGATCCAGTCATAAAAAGTGGACATTCTGTGACGGACTAGTGCTGGAAATTATATGCCGGCAACATTTCAGTACTCATGGAAATTCCCTCCCAATACTACCCTATGTTTCTCCGTTTTATTATTTTCATCCTTGTCTTCATATTCTTTCCTATATTTCTAATCCCCACGCCCTTACCTTGGGGAGACACATTTTTTGTCGAGGCTGGTCCCTAACAACTAGTGTATCTATAGAAAAGACTAGATAGACTGGACAAAGGGTGTGGCTCTGTGGTACAGTTCTTATCTAGTAAGTGCAGGGCCCTGTGTTTAATATCCAGCACAGAAGAGAGGAGGAGAAGGGACAGAAGAGAACCCAAATTGGAGAGAGGAAGCCAGAATTCCCATTCTTCACTTTTTCAGCCACTTGAATGTAAGCAAAGGCAGCTGAAACTTCCTAACTTCCTACCTGTACAGAGGCACCCACCGCCACACCTTCCTTACTGTGATGGACTGGATCTGCTCACACCCTGAACCACAAACCGCCTCCCGATACTGATTCTTACCAAATATTTGGTCATAGCAATGAGAAGAGCAACACACACACATTTCTTCAAAATAGAGTCCTCCTTTGCTCCCCTGTCACACACCAAGCCCAAGATAACACGAGGGAGACTTGATGTGAGAGATCATGCCCAGCTTGTTTCTTCCCACGGTGCAGGGTATGGACAGTCTACAGACCGTTGGAGCCATCATTGGTTGGAGAGCAGCTACTTCCCCATGTTTCTCAAGCTCTGCTTGACTCTGTGTTTAATGCACAGTAGGTTTCAATCTCAAAACAAAAAGGTACAACCTAACACACAGGCTTCCTGATGTTCACTGTGAATTTCCATTCATCTAAACATCCCAAATGCACTTGCTTTCTGTTTAAGGTCTTTCTTGACAACTCAGGGTCTCCTCTCCCTCATCCCAGGGCTGAATATTTGTTCTTGAGGATAACAAAGGAGAGTCTAGTCCCTGGCATTGGCCATGCTTACTTGGCATCAATCCAGGTACCACTATTGCAACTGAGTGTGTCTAGTCATCCATCACCCAGCTCATGGCATTGTGCTCAGCCTTCAAATTCCTTGTGTCTACTCTGGAGCCCTCCTGGAGTCACATAAGCTACGAGAAGTGACTCCTTCCCAGACCACAAGGGGTGCAGAGTCATGAGAAGACCTTACTCTCTCTACATTTCATGCCTTTTGGAGTTACATTGTCAAGTCATTGCCAGAATACTTCCTGCAAGGGGACTGACCTTCCTTGTTCACATTCCCTTGCTGCGCTGCTTGGGCAGTACAGCACAGGAACTCTCCCCTGAGCCCTACCAGATTGTCACGACTCATATGTAGTAGATACACGTTGTTGACTTGAGCCTGCTGTCCTAGACGTGATCTGCATTCATAGTTAAAACAGCAGTTCACACTCTTCTCTAGTCCCTTCTAATAGGACTAATGTCACATTTCAAAGATTCCCCCCTTTTAATTGGCTTCCTGTAATGGTCTGTCCTGTCCCTTTAAGAAACAAGCCTCACCCACTCCCTCCCCAACAACTGAGGCAAGCAGATCTTCCTTCCACAATCAGCCTGAGTTTCCTTCCTTTCTATATCTCTCCCAGAGAGGCAGCTTCTCCGTCTCTCCCTTCTTCCCCCTCCATAACCCACTAAATAAATACCCACTTTCTCTGCATGGTGTGCCTAATAGGTCTCTGTCTCTCATCCACTGTGTGGCTCCCTGCCTGGGACGTGCTGCCTTTTTGGCCCACTGTGGTCTGGTGCCTGCTGCCACCACTCGGGGACCTGTGGTGTTTTAGTTTTCCCCTAACACTTCCTTTGAAAGTTGTCTTCCTTGTGGTTTAATGTGGACCAGAGTGGGTGAACTCAGGCCCCAGTGATACCCTTTACTATGGGTGTGGCAATGGCCTCTCTGTCCCTCACTTCCTTCAACTGTAAATAGATACCATGGCAATAATAGCAACACCAGTGGCATAAAAGCTACCACGAAGACAAATGGAATTCATTTATCTAGAGCTCTTAGAACGGTACCTACAAAATAGCATATGCTTCTTGGCATTTATTTTTATCTTCTGGCGATCATTAGATGACTCACAGGCTAAGAAAAGCTCGAAGGAAATGGTAGGACGAAGCAGCTTGCATGGGAGGTGAGATGGGAGCAGACACATTGATCTGATCATAAAACCTAGACGCAGGACGTGTGAGGACCAGGGTGTGGGAGGGCAGATGTCACTCTGGACGCCATAGGAGTGAGTCCCAGTGTCTATGCAGAGACAGAAGCAGACAGGAGAGGGTGGAAGACAAAGAGCCAGGGAAAGGTAAGATCACGGTTCCTCTGCCTTTCTCCTCTGGGAACAAACTGTATGTTGTAGAAAAACTGGCTATCAGTGCGCTACTTGTGCAAAGTGAGGGGAAGAGGTGTGGGTGTGTGCATGTGCATGTACATGTATGTGTGTTTTTGTGCGCACATGTGCCTATGCTGTGTTGATGTGTTTGGGTTCCTCTAACAAAATATTTCAGCCTGGGCGGTTCATAAATAACAGACACTATTTCTCGTCATTCTCGCCCATTTCTTTGTTTTGTTTGTTTTCAGACAGGGTGTCCTGTAGCTCAGACTGGCCTTAAACTCACTTGTGGTTATGGGTGACCTTGAACTCTGGATTCTCCCTCCCTCCACCTCCCTAGGCTGGGATTACAGGTGTGCCCCACACAGTTCTGGAGGGCAGGAATCCTGACACAAGGTGACAGCAAGTTTGCAGCTTAGTGACGGCTCTCTTCCTCTTAAATGGCGATCTTCACAACAGAATGTGCTGGAGTCTCCCTTGAGCCTTCTTTATGAGGATGCTCTCATTCTACATACAAGAGTTCCTCCAACCTAATTGTCTTCCTGTGTCCCTGGCCTTGAGGGGATAGGACTTCAGTTTATAGACTTGGAGAGAGGATAACCTTGAGGGCATTGTAGGCTTGTCAAGACATCTTGGGAGGAGCATCTCTGATCCTGAAGTGATGGAGGAGTGTCTATGTGTTACTTTCATTTTTAATAAAGATACTGCCTTGGCCCTTTAAGAGACAGAAAATTAGGTAGGCAGAGTAGACAGAACAGAATTGTGGGAAAAGGGGTAGCAGGCAGTGGGGAGATGCTTCAGGCAGTCGCCATAGTGAGTCGCCATGATTCTCCTCTCTGAGATGGACGCAGGTTAAGATCTCTCCTGGTAAGCCACACCTCGTGGTGCTACACGGATTACTAAATATGGGTTAAAGAAAGATGTGAGAATTAACCAATAAGAGGCTACAGATAATGGGCCAGGCAGTGTTTAAAAGAATACAGTTTACATGTAATTATTTCGGGTGTAAAGCTAGCCGGCGGCTGGGTGGCGGGATGCAGCCCCACCGCTGCTTCCTTCTACACTGAAGTAGACAGAGCTCCCACTGGAGTGGGAAGGAATGACATTACCACCCACAAGCTCAGCATAGCACCTGGCAAATTAATTAACATTTTAAGATGGTCCAAAATGACTGCTTTTTCCGAGCTGGTCCAAGCTCTCTGGAACTCTCTGTTGGAGTTCCTGCTCCCATGGCTCTGGGCAGGAGCACCTGGCAGGATCCCTCACCAACCATGTGGGGAAACCAGCGAGTTGAAGGCTTCAGGAGCCTTTCACTTCACACTGCTTGACTCAACTAAACCACGGATTTTCTTACCTTTTATTACTGCGCCCAGAAATCAGTGAGACTAGCAAATCTCTCAACTCACACAAGAAGTTGGAAGAGAAAATAACTTAAAACTGTCTTTGAAGGAATACCTTGGCCTCACAGGACAAACGTGGTCGTTCAAAATGGACGGACATGCAAGCACGTCATCCCACTCTGGCTGGGGAGAGCAAACCCAGCCAGCCAGATCCCATCTACCCACAGGGAAGGCCTGAGGAAAGTCCTTCATGTGCAGCGGGTCTGTTCCTGAGCTGGAGGGATTCCAGCTTGGTCACAGCTTAGGGGGCTACTCCTTGGCCATCAACAGCCCCTGTCTCTACATGTTGCTTTTACTGTGGACCCAGTTTACTCATCTCAACCCTTTCAAACCTGATAGCTGCCGTACTTCTGACAAACACCAGCGGTAAGAAGAGAACGCCCAGGGTTGTCTCCATGGCTCTCTGAGACGCATACAGAGTGTCCAAGAAGAATTTTTGCAGACAATTCTAAACTGTACGTCATACCTTTTTAGTACTGTGGTTACTACTTTTTTTTTCCTGTGTTGTGTCCAGCTCTCCAGCCCAGGACACTGATAGAGCCCTCCATCAGCGCCTTTCTTGTCTCCAGGGCGGAGACTCTCTTATACACATGACACGCAGGCTCTACCTCAGGAACGATTGTCTAAGCAGGCAGACAGCATTGAAAAAGTAATAATTCCACATGACTGAAATCAAAGAGGCTTGAGTAGGTTATTACAGAAGGAATAATTAACTCTGCTTGGGCAAACAGAGGCGCTTAAAGAACATTCTAGAAGTCTGCCAGCCTCCGGATAAGAAACAAGTCCTGAGCTCATAGGCTCAAGCCTGCAGGGTCTGAGTTCTCAGCCTTGGTTTCATTGCTGTCACCTGGTAGCTCTTAGCAACTGGGGCGCAGACTCCGCCCTTCAGGGGAACAAGATACCCTGCAGCTGAGCCTCAGAAGCTACCGTGAAAACATATTTCCCCAAGTGTGCAAGCACACGTACACACACGAAGAAATAAACAAAGACATCAAAGTCACGACGGTTATATCTGAAACTCACAACGTCAAAGAATAATAAAAAAAAAATATAAGCATTTCTGACCGAGTTAGAATAAGTAACACGGGTCTTCTGAAAACCCAGAGGTCATGAGAAAGTATTCACAAGTCTTTGGTAATTTCAAAGGTCAGTGACAAGCTTGTTCTAACAGGGTGGCATAATGCTTCAAGAGGTGTTCGCCATGAATAATACTATTGACAGAAACCACCGAATGTCACACCTTTAGCATCCGAGGAATGTGACTGTCGATCTTTAATTTGAAAACATCCCCACGTGCATAGAAATAGCTTAATTTTCTTTTTTTTCCTCATTTTTTTATTAAAAATTGCCATCTCCTCCCCTCCTCTTCCCCTTTCCTTCCCTTCCCCTCCACCCACACCCCCACTCCCTCCCTCTCCAGGCCAAAGAGCCATCAGGGTTCCCTACTCTATGTTAAGTCCAAGGTCCTCCCAACTCCCCCCAGGTCCAGGAAGGTGAGCAACGAGGCTGAGAAGGCTCACACAGAGCCCGTCCACGCCGTAGAATCCAAGCCCATCGCCATTGTCCTTGGCTTCTCAGTCAGCCTCCACCATCGGTCACATTAGATTTTTTTTTTAGGTTTTATTTATTATGTATACAATAGTGTGCTGCCTCTATGTATGAGTGCAGGCCAGAAGAGGGCACCAGATCTCATTACAGATGGTTGTGAGCCACCATGTGGTTGCTGGGAATTGAACTCAGGACCTATGGAAGAACAGTCAGCGTCCTTAAGCTCTGAGCCATCTCTCCAGCCCCTAGATTTTTTTCATTCTCTGTATTTCTCAAAAGAGTATATCCGCCCCCCCAACTGCTACAACTAAAACCATGTGGTCATGTGACAGGATGCCAGGAGCCACTTTACTTTTCCTGTCAACCCAGATAGAGAGCCATTTTCAATCTTCAAAGCCAAGCTTCTTGGGGATGAAGCACAAGGGAAAGGGGTCACAGGGAGCCCCCTACCTGGGGTCTGGCTTGTGCTGCTGATACTGGGCCCTGCGTGATTCTAGATAATCCTCCTGGTGAATAAGTAGCTTTTTCCAAATGAATAACATCCCCTCCTCCTTTGCCATCCCAGTTGCTGTCACCATCATATGGGCATGCTTACTCCATTTCACCAGGCTGCAGTTCCCCACCAGACTTCCCCGTGAGCGTGCTGAGAGCAGAGTTGGCTCCTCTCTATCTTTGACTCCCCAACATGCATCAACAACCAGCAACGACTCCGTGGTTGACTATTGGAAGACAAATGAACTTTGGAGGAACTGAGCAACAGTCTCTGAGAAAGTATCTGGGCAGCAATTTTAAAACTGTGGACATGGGTGTGCAACTTTTACTTGAAGAGATACTGTTTGTGTTTTAACAAGTAAAGCTTGCCTGAAGACAGAGCATAAGTCTAAGCCACTAGAGGCCAGGTAGTGGTGGTGGCTCAAACCTTTAATCCCAGGACTCAGAGGCAGAGGCAGACTGGGCTATATTATATATTAGATCTAGTGTAAAAGAGAAACAGAGCCAGTTGGTGGTTTCCAAGAGCCAGCACTTGAAATCCCACGCCTTTAATGCCAGCACTAGGGAGGTGGAGACAGGACTGATGTGGCTGGGTGCAGAGAGAGATGTAAGGTGGGAGGAGACAGGAGCTCATTGCAGCCTGAGGTTTGGTGGAGACAGCTGCAGTCCGAGGACGCAGTGCGGGGTGTGGTCTGAAGCAGCCTGAGAACACAGTCTGAGGACAGGATCGCCCCTTTGTTCTGAGCGTTAGTGGAGGTAAAAGGTCTTTCTAGTGGCTGCTGCGCCACTTCTCCGATGGCTCAGCTTTCACCCCCTAATACAGGACTCTGGGTTTTGTTATTAAGAACAACTAGAGTTTGTGCTGAATTTACTAAAGAAAAATAGAAAAGCTGTGCAGAAAGATGCTCAGGAAAGGACGCTGGGATGGTGCAGAGGGTGGGGTGCCGGCCACCGGGACTGAGGACCAGGTCGATTACAAAGACTGGGGGAAGGGGAAGGAAAGAACTGACTCCCGCAAGTTGTCCTCCACATGCGCTCCACTGTACCCCTTCTCTCTACAGAAGAAAGAGATGAGGAAAACAGTAAGGAGTCTAAAGTACAGAAAGAGTTGTTTGATAAACCACTGAGCCTTTCAAGCTCAAATTACAAAATCATGCTCCACTGCCATTCACCAGGGCAATGCGGGTCCCTTTCCAGGCTGAGGCCAACGTGTGTTTCTAAGTGCTCGCTACACTAAGGTTTTGTCCTCCAATGTGGGCCCTTGGATCTCCAGGTAGTAATAACCCTGCTTCTTTTGAGAATAGAAAACTAACATTAACAGTGTGGCAGCACCATTCCAGAGGACATCAGAGTCAGGTCTGAGAATCAGATCCGTGTGATCTGCACACTTCCTCCGGTTCTCTGTCTGTACTTGGCCTGAAGCGCTCGCCAACAGGGACGTCACGCTCATTACGAATCGTTAGACAAAGGCCAGGGAAACTGATAAACAATTCCTTGATTATTCTCCCCCTGAAATAACTCTTCTGTCCCTGTCCTCGGGTTACATTTAGATAATGAATGGAGGGCTTAAGTGTTTTCCTGGGGAATTGTTTAGGAGAAATCACGTTGGCAGTTTTAATTCTAAGCAACTGTGAGTGCGTATGCATTTAAGAAATAGAGGAAGACAGAACAACTATTCTGTGTTTCTGTGTGCAGGACTGTCTGTTAAAAACGGATTGCTGCCACCACCATTTGCTCTGTGTTTCTTTATTAGAGGTTTTAGTGGCTAACAGTCCACGTTAGAGGGTGCAGGTCACTCTCCCTTCCTGCGTCTGATGTCTGTCAGAGAGGCAGGATGCTGCCAAGCACCTTACCTTGTGTGAAAAGGTCAACACATGAAAGCTAATTTGTCCAAGGAGAATGGCTGGGCTACAGGTAGGCACAGGCAGAACCTTGTTTGTAAGGTCTTCAGGGGGTAGAGAGGAGGGAAAGGAGCCTAGGACACAGACAGAGCGGGTATGGCATACTGTCCTGATGCACCTTCTTCCCTAACGGTCCCCTGTCTCTGTGTGTGATGCTTCATCGGCATCAATGGGACTGCATTTGGAATCACTATGGGGACACTCTTTGGGAGAGTCTGCATCATGTTTTCAGAAAGACTTGACTGAGGAGGGAAGATCCACCGCAGATCCGGAGTCAGCATTCATTGCTGAGGGACCCGGGCAGAATGAAAGGGAGAGCATGATCTGAAAAGCAGTCTTCATAGCTCTGCTTCCCAGCTGCCTGTCCACAGGACTCAAGTACTCTGCAATCCTGCTGCCAAGGCCTCCCCACCATGATGGGCTATCCCTTTACACTGTGAACCCAGCCCAACGCTTCCTTCCTGAAGTCGCTCCTATCCAGGTCACAGCGAGCAAGTACCCAGCACAGCACTAGCAGGTCTGTGTAGGACTGTGTAGGAGGTCCAGGGTGCTCTCCGTCTGGATGCATTCCTTGCGTGTATAACACACATGCTGCCCATCGTATGCCCCCAAGTGAGTCCTGTCTGTTTTCTTAACCCTCTCGCTGCTCTGAATTACCATCTCACTCAGTGGTCATCCCTGTAGACCAAACTCTTGTCCTCACCAGCCCCAGGAGGTCTGCAGAAAGCTGCCTGCTATTGTTAAAGTTTACTGAAAGTCTCCAATATTCTCCTCCTATTCCTTCACACAGAGCCCGAATGTCTCCATTCTAGACAATGTTCATTGTGTATAGACAGGTCTGAGTCCAGTCTCTCCCTCCCTTACCAATCTCCTGAACTGCTGCCACACTGAGCTTTCGATAACGAAGAGCAGATGATGCCATTCCTGATTTCAGATGCTTCAATTGCCTTCTGGGGAACAGAGGCCAGCATTTTCCACTGTGCATGGGAAGGTGTCCGGTTTCATATATCTTTATGTCTGTCCCCCTATATGCCCATCAATCATCTGTGAGAGTGCTGTAGTGTGGATGTAAACACCCTGCAGGAGCTCCTGAGTCTCGACACCCGGTTCTTGGCTGGAAACACTGCTGGGAGTTTGCTGATCCTTTAGGAGGTGGAGCTTCACTGGAGGAAATTGGGGTGAGCCTTGAGGGTTATAACCTGGCCCTACTTCCTTGCCCTACTCTGTTTCTGTCTCAGTTTGTCTATCTAACATCCCTCCACCCATTAATCCACAGAGATGTCAACAAGCAGCTGCCAAGATCCCTCTGCCATGGAACTGTCTGCCACCATGATGGTGTGTACCCTCAAATGTGTCCATATTCACCTTTCCATCCTTAAATTGCTTCATCACACATTTCATCTCTGAGATGAGAAAAGCAGCTAACAGATATGGCCTGCTTATCCTTCTGGAAGGATGTAAACCACTCTTTCTCTGAGATCTATACACCAAGAAAGACATTTGTTTCCTAGGTCTTTTGGGCAAACTCCCCTAGATCCACAAAGACACCGATTCCTGGCACAGGCTTATGGATGCTGTTCCTGGCTGCCTATAAAATTCTGCTCACACATCACGTCTCCTACGTAGTTTGCACTGATCTTCTCAGTGAGAGGCCACCAGGTTGTTTTCCATAAAGTCAGACTTGATTGATCTCCTGTGCACAGCTCTGATAGGGCACACTACACACTGAGGGCTGAAGACTTTAAAGGCGGCGTGGCCCCTGGCCTCCTTGCCCCCTGTGATCAGAGGTTTGCCTGGAATGCAGTAGATACCAGACACGTCTCCTTGGGAATTGACAATAGGTACCACCACTTATGTTCAGAATAAATCTGTTTAATAAAATTGATTTTGCTGAAAGATTAAAATAAATCTAACTGCAAAGTGGAAAGGGACATTAAGCATGGTGCCTCGGGATGAAGGTCTCCCAGAGGGAACCTGGGAATATGTAAGTGCACAAACAACCACTAATACTTGTGCATATGCTTGCTTACACTCACATGTACACGCATGCGCGTGCACACACACACACACACACACACACACACACACACACACACACACACGCGCGCGCGCGCGCACACAGTTCTATAAGAAAGTCTATTGAGCAAGCATGGGAAGAAAGCCAGTAAGCAGTGTTCTGCCATGGCCCTTGCTTCTGTTCCTGCCTTCAGGTTCCTGCTGTGACTTCTCTACATGGTGGGAGGTAAGCTGCAGGATGAAATGCACCTTCCCATGCCAGGTTGCTTTTGGTTACAGTGCCTATTGCAGCAATGAAAAGCACACTAGGACAGATGAACTTAAGTCATTTGTAATGTGTTCCCTGAGCATCAAGCACCTTCCTTCCATAGCCCTTATCCACCAACAATTATATTGATCTGTGCAGCTGTATGATTCTGCTTCCCCTTCTAAACCACCTATGCGGCAGACTGGCTCGACTGTGTCAGCTACACAGAGACAGACATACCACCTTTACTGACCGAGTCATAAGCAGCCTTCTATCCTCACACTTCCTATCTAAGGTAAGCCCTGTCAGATGTGTGTACAGTTACTCTCTTGTTGGGAGCAGTGAGACCCCAGATCCTGAATTTCTTGTAATCCCCTGATCTGAGTGCCTACAGCTGCTCTGAGCACGAGACCTTCAGGAGTTCCTGATGGCAGGAGAGTGGTTTCTGGTGGGTTTGGCTGGGGTGTGGCTATCTCTATATAATCTGCCCCTAAACACAATAAAGGGGGCATTCTTGGGGAATTCAAGGATGACCCGTGTCATTGTCTCTCTGTCTCTGTGTGTGTCTGTGTATTTTAACCTCTTGCCCCTTGCCCGAAGCTTGTTAACTGGATAATAGCGCACAGAGCACAGACACTGGGGCGCTGTGCATGGCACTCTGTTCCGCACACAAGTTCCAGAGAAGGAAGAAACTCTGGGGAAAGCACTTTTGTGTGCAGATTTCCTAGATACCAGAGAATCAATCTACAGCTAGTTTGAAACTTTAAATAAATGAGTTCAACACTATTATTCACTGTTGAATGCCTATGAAAATTATTAATTTTAAGCATGAGTTTAAAAATATGACCGTTTGTCTTTCTTGATCTCTGTGCTCTGATTGGAAATAAGTCAGTATTAACTGTATAGCTAAAACGTTTCCTGTGAAGATCTGCGGGGAGGCCTGAATCGGACAATAGAAAACCTCAGTCTCGCCTTTTCTCTACCACGCGATTGTGGTATAATTCCCAGGGCAAGTATGAAATAATTAAAAAAGTAATCTGATATTTGCAATTTAATGAAACATATCTGACAACTGGGTATTGAAGAATTTACTGTTGCATTATCATATAGCTCCTTAAAATCCTAATCCCATTTCTCCTAAGAAGAGAAATATCCTTTTCTATTAAAAGGCACTGAGAATCAACAGCAGATAAAATATAGTTACACTGAGCAGCTGCTGAGAACCCCAGTAAAGCACGGGTCTTGATCGCACCGGGCTCGTTTGTTGTCTTTTATGGGGCTGGGAACGGAACCCAGTCTCTACACACTCTGGACAAGCACTCTGCCATTAAGGTGCATCCCCAGGCATGTCGCACAGAACCCAGACGCCAGCTGATGTGGGGCAGAAGCACACACGGAGGGGCACAGGGGGCACAGGGGGTACAATGTGGCTACATAAAGCATATACCCCCCAAGGCCTTGGTGGTCTTGCTCAAAAATGCCATTGGAATCAGCCAGAGGTGATTAAAATGCATCCTATTATGTAGACAAAAAAATAAAGATGCACCAGACACAAACCAGAGCATGGGAACAGCGCCTCCAGCTCACCTCCTACATCTCAGAGAACAATTGCTCTCCGCTTCCCACATTTAGTATAGAGAAAGAGCAAAATATATACAAAAAGTTCTGGCTGTCAAGAATTAATTCATTTCTACTTTTTGAGACAAGGTCTCCTGAAAACCATGATGGCCATGATTTAACACATAGGCAAGGATGCTCCTCCCACATTCTCCTCCCACAGGCTGGGATTACAGGTGTGCACCATCATGCCTGGTTTTCCTAAAGGTGGGGGTTGAACCTAGACCTTTCTCAGCTAGGCAATGCCATGACCAGCTGAGCTACAGCTCAGCCCCACAACTCAATTCATTTAGGAACGTGAATACAGAGTCCACCTAATTCTGGTAGATTCTTACCCTTTGGAAAGTTAATTGGAGACACTCTTGAGACTAAATCAACATTTCTCCCTGTCCCAAATACATGTGTTCTTTTAAAAGACGCACATGCAGCCCAGCAGTGAGGAGAGACCCAAGGATTCAGCTCTCCCACCTGACATATTATGTGCTATTAACACTGAATTTCAGGTGTGAATTATTTTCTAAGCTATTCATCATTGAAATTCTAACCAGAATTAGCAAGTTTCATTCTTTACTTAATGAAAGTCTCGGGTTTTCTCTCTTGGAAAGAAGTAATGACAAACCGGTCAGAGCACATTAGCCCTGTGGGTTTAGGCAAATGTCTCTACCAGGGGCCCTCTGGGCAGGAGAATGGTTGTGTGCTCGGGCATTAGAATGTCTGTATGTCAGGAAGCACCATGTGAAGACCAGTCAGAACCTGTTCGTTTTCCTGGGAAAGAGCAAGGAATTTTCAGCTTCTAAGCATTTGGTTGTTGTGTGACGTTGTTTAATCCTAAAGAGACTCTCAACAAAAACAAAAAGAGAGCTCACTACAAACAGACTGAAAGACAAAGACAAAGTCTGTTATCCCTGGACATATCTGTGCTTGTGAGTATACAAAGCTGGGTGAGCACTCATTAACTTCCCCCATCTTCTGACTAAGAAGAAGTAGAGTCGGACCTGGGGCTGCAGAGGTGGCTCGGTGGCTAAGAGTCTGCTCCTGCGGAGGACTGGAGTTGGGCCTCCAGTCCCCGTGCCTGGAAGCTCACAAGCTGTAACTCCAGTTCTACAGGATTCAGTGTTCTCTTGGGTCCTGTTGGCCATTCGAAAGCACATAGGTATAACCCCACATGGACACACACGCATGCATATAAAACAATAAAATAAACCTTTAAAAAATAGATTCAGATGGACAAGTCTATTGAGTATATCAGTCAGGGGCAAGAGCAAAGGAAACCACTGGAAAGTAATCGAGGATCTGGAATTAGCTATGGAGATGACCAAAAACCCAGGAAGCCTGTCCTGGACAGAGCCAGTAAGCCAGGAAAGAGTTGCCTCTGACAGTCTCCAGACTGGATCTGTGCACAGGCTCCCACAGTGGTCTTGCCATCCATCCATCACGAGGCCCTCACCAGAGCCAGGCTCTGGGGTCAAACATACCTTATTTCTTTAATGAAGCAACTAGCCGCAGGGGGTTCTGGAAGAGCGTGAACACACGCCGTCATACCATGGCATGGGCCTAACTGCCCAAACCTAGAAATTGCCTGTCAAGGCTTCCAAGATTGGTGACAGAGTGCCAGAAGAAAATGGCCCCAAAGACAGGGGCAAAGGCCTCGAGGGCAAGCCTGTGCTGACCACAGCGTTCCATTTCAAATCCTCAGAACCCTCAGCTTTAGCACGGGAACTCAGTCTACTGCTTTTTTCTTTTGTGTCTGCTCAGTAATTTTTTCACTCTGCGCAGTTTGAACTGCGAGCTGAGCAGAGATCTGCAGGATAGGTGAGGGGAGGGGAGGAGGGCCAGAAGAGGGGAGGAGAGCCAGAGGAACCATGCGGACATTTCTGACTGGAGAGCTTTCTATCCTTCCAAACCAGTATTTCTCTTGAAATCCCACTGTTTAAAAAAAAAAAAATCAAAGAAAGGAAGGAAGGAAGGGAAGAAATCAAGGGGGCAAAAAGAGAAAGGAATGGAAGAAAGAAGAGAAGAAGGCACTAACTGTGGGTATCCACCTAGCTCATCACGCTGAGTGCTTTTTAGGGCTCCTTTTGGGGCTTATAGAGGATGAAGAGACATGGACTGGGGTGTGCATAACACAGAGCAAAGAGGCAAAATGCACCACAGTCTTCCTGTGTCCTCAGGACTCTGGCCTTGGGCTGGGGTTCCTAGCCCATACTCTCCTGGGGCCTGTGTGGATTGCTCCAGGGTCCAGTAGACACTCTCTGGGACAGTTCCAGGAAGCTGGTGAGGAAGCACGATCCACCCTCTGCCCACTAGAGCCCAAACTCTGTTCTGGATTGTGTGATGTAATCTCCCAACCGTGAGTTCACAGGCACGGAGATAGACTTAGAGATTAAATGCTTTGAGCAGAGCCTCTTGGCCAGTACTCCCACAAATGGGGCTTGACCTCATTTCTTCGCATGCAAATCTACAGTGCACCATCCTGCCTCAGGCAGCCCAGGCCCAGAGCACAGCAGTGGCTCCATGGACACTTCTTCACCCATAGCTCGCTCTCAGTGCTAACAGATGCTGACTTTTGGCCTGCCATCTTAGGATATGCAGGAGCAGAGAGAGGACCAGGTGATCATTTTTATCTCCTGGGGATCTGGCCAGTGGCAACCACGAATGTCTAACTGTGTGCCGAGCAGGGCTTCCAAGGTGCATTCCCTGAATGCCTGGACTCCTCATCTCAGCCTCCCAACTGTCATCAGATGTATTTTTCCCTTGCCTCTTCTCATTTAAGGGGCTGTACCTACTTCCTACAGCTCATTCTGTGTCATTTATCAGGACTCATGCAACATTATTCCAATAAGTCGCCCAAGCCGGCCTTTGTATCTGGCGCCAGGCATAGAGCAGAAATGTTTTCCTTTAAGTGTTAAAAGCGTTTCTTCACGCGCCTCACGACTACAAACGGACACATCATCCACCCGAAAGGTTATGGATCAGTAGGTAAATGCAGAAATTCTATTAGCTCCCAAACGTGGGATTTATGCCATTCATTTGAAATGAATCAAAATCCTACACAGAAATAGGAAAAGTAAACCGCACCATAGATAGATTCATCTTTAACAGTGTCTGCTTGCTTCCTCCATGGGGCCCAGAAGGAGGGAGTCTCTATATTATGTGGTCATTTTTTATTCCTGTTCATTGACTTTGACAAAGACATAAACAGCACATAGAGAACAGACACATTTTGAAGAAATATTAAAACATGTATTAATGTAACATTACGAAATACGAAGTCCCTTGCCTGAAGAGAAAGAAGAATTAAATGCTTCTGTGCTTAATGAAATTGCGGCGGGCTTCCATAAATCTTAAGCCCTCACCTTAACCAGAGTTTAAAATAATGGGCTCATTTGACAGTCTTTACAAATCCTAGTGAGCATTGTCACTTGAGCGAGACTGGGAACAGCGCAGAGTCAGCACCTGCTGGGACACGTCCAGAGAGCTGGGGGAGAGATTTTTTCCTGCATAATACAAAAGGATAGCAGTTGTAAAACTCAGAATTTGTTCTGTTCATTTGCAGATGAGAGGCAGGTGGCACTCTGCTTAAAAAGATTCTAACCCACTCCTGGGGTAGCACAAAGGCAAATGAACACAACACAAGAGGTAATATTCACTCCATGGTGGAAGAAGGTAGATGCATTTCAAGTCCACAGCAGTAATTAAATTTCCATGTCGACAGAGTATGTCTCTACAGCCAGGGCTCTAAACACAGTTCCTATAGTGCCCGTGAGCAAAATACAGCCCACAGGAATAATTTTCTCAGGAGCCAAGACTTCTTTGCCATAGTTCCAGAAAGCCAGGATTGAGCTGAAGTCAGCTCCAAAAGTGGCCCAAGGACTTGATGGTAAAGATCCCTAAGTATCTGAAATTATTTGGGGCCTCCTTTGAGGTGAGGATGTTCAAGCTTTTTTGGTGCTTTTCTACAAATGAATCTACCTGGGAAGGCAAATGTCTGAAACAGGCTGGGGTGGAGTAGGTGAACTGGTTCTGAGCAGAGGTGGGGTGATCTAGACCTCTGATCTCCCAATGCCACAGTTGACTTGGCCTAAAGGTACCACCCTCAACCCAGAAGTACAATCACAATCCCTGGTGTTTCCTTCATTTTAAGGTAGAGTGGTAGAAAGTCACGCGCTTCAATGAAGGTCTTACGGAATTGAGTATAATAGGGAATAAGCGACCAGATTGGAAGTGGCAGGTGGCTTTTCTGCCCCAGGAAGAAGTAGCATCATCAACAGAGGTCATGGCTTGAATCTTTGTGGATCTCAGAGATGGAGTCAGTGCTCAAGGTCTCCCTCTGCTGGACGTGGCTGGCAAGTGTTCTTGTGCCTACCTCGCTCTAACAGGAGCCAGGGAGGGGGTTCCTCAAATATTCATAGTTTATTAGTCAGCTCAGGTTAAGCATGCTGGGTTAACAAATAACCCAAGTCCTGGGTGACTTATAACAACTTATTTATGTCCTCAAGATAATGGTTTGGCTAGATAAATTATGTGCCTGTTTCTGGCATCCAGGCTAATGGAACATTCATATTTGGCATAGTCCCAGTCTCACAATGGACAGGGAAAAAGCACTCGAAGTATATTATGTACAGGATCTGAAAGTTGTCTGGGAATAGCCCAATGGGAAGGTGCTGGCTCAGCATGCACGAGGACCTAGGTTTGATCCCTCAAACAGAAATAAAATAAAGTTAAATCCAACCACAAGGGCTTGGTTTCTCTTGTCATATGTTACTGATGGATATCACAATCCTAAGGGCTATCCTCACTTGGGCCAATTTCCATGGAGAGGCACAAGTGTAATTTCCTATATGTTCTTATTTAAAGCTTGCCTTTCTTTCTAGGAATGGTCACTAAATAAAATTTGAGGCTGTTGTTAGCGTTTTGATATTTGAAAAGCAGGTATGTCTAGCATGTATTAAACGAAAGAACTGGTATGGCTTAGTGTTGAAGGGTCTCCAAGCAAAATTTATGGAATCCAAAATGGTGGAATTATAATTTAAAAAGTATTTTTCACTACGCAGCAAGATTGAACAGAGATTTGCATCAAGAATTGGGCTTTACATCACCAATGCTGATCAAGGACTTCACAGGCTGACAAGTACACCACTCACTCACCCGTTTACCCAGTCACAATAATGTCTAAGAACACAGCCCATCCTAGGAGTGATGGCTGACACCTCGGCTATGTGTACAGTACCTTTATCCTGGGATTGAAGGCTGAAATCTCGATTGTATGTCCAGTATCTGTATCCTGGGAGTGAGGGATGACATCTCGGCTCTATGTCCAGTATCTGTACCCCTCCACAGGAACACATATCCTGGTTTTCCCATTTACTGCCTCTGAAACCTTGGTAAAGTTCTCAAGATCCCGTAATTTTCCAAATACTTAACACAGATACAATATAAGCAACTACCTCCTAGGTTTGTTATAAAGATGTCTGGAGATAATGAAAGGCAATTTATTGTGCCAGCAGCATAGTAAGAGCCCAATAAACACAAGTCACAGTCCTCTGCACCACCGTGGCCAGATTATATATTAGAGTAGGGTAAGGAAGACACTTGGGCTTGTACAGTCTCATCCACAAAATGCCTGGCCGTCTTCCCCGTAGAAGCGCAAGGTGAGTCAACAGTGTAACGTTGCCTTATTACAAAGCTAAAGTCAACTCAAATAATAGAGAAAAAATGCTATACCGAGACAAAAGTAATTCTACTCCAGGCTTCCTTGATCAGAACTCATCTGGAAAACAGAAATATGCCCTTTTTGGTACAGGATACCCTTTCCATCACACCTGGCCCTCGGCACATGGTCTCGTTAAGATGCTTCCTATTATGGCAGTGCTAATTTATCTTCCAGTTTATTAAATCCCCAGAAGCCATGGCACACACTTGCCTTAGCGTCTTCTAGGCGTTTCTCTGACAAATGTTGGGTGATCCTACAGGGAGGCCTCGCAACGTCCTTTAGAATGTCAGAAGGACTTAGACCAATCCCTAATTTCCTGCTGATCTACTCCGTCTGTTACCCTGACCTTTTCTTCAAACGGCCCCTGAGCTGCTGGGAACCCTGTGTGTTAACCCCGGTGTGATAGCCTTCCGAGTGCCTCTGCCTCCCTCCCAGTGCCACCACTCACATTTTGTCTGCTTCGAACAGTTCCCCACAACACAAAAAATATATGGCAGAAACAGAGGCTCCTGGGGGTATATAAAACACATTGCTGAACACTTGCAACTCAGAATGGTTGGGGGCAGGTTCGCTGGTGGAGCACATTTGCCATAGGGGGCACAAATGCCTGCTGCCTGGAAGCTGCTGGTACAGACACCCACACGCATTCTCATTGGCTGAGAGAGTACGGGCACTCTGGGGACGCAAAATATATTAGCATTGTGTCCTAATGAACCCTTCTACTAATAATTAGCTATTCTCGAGGAGATTACAGGTAGCATGGGCCAGTACTAGACGGAACATGTTCAAATTCAGTTGTACTTCTAAGGGGATCATAGGAATCTATTATTTGCTTAGCTGATAGCCAGGTGGTGAGGGATATAAGGAATCCAGTCAAATGATTCTGTAGTGCGAGTCCCCAGAAAAAAGCAGAGCTCCTATCAAAGTTTCCTCTAAAATGAACTTACTTGCTCTGTCCTGTTCTGGTGAACAGAAGCCTAAAACCTAGAACCTGAGCAAAGGTTTTGGAATGTTGAATTCTGCGCAGCAAAGGAATAGTTTTGAGCTCTGTATTTCCAGAATGACAAATTTGGGTGACCATTTATATGGCTTAGTTGTCTCCTAGTTGGTAAACAATGACCTGAAATTCTTTGGCATTCCTTCCACAGGGATGTCTTCTTGAATCTGGGTAACCTTGCCATTGCTGAAATACCTCACGGGGCAGTTTTCGTTGCTCACCTGTGACAGTCTAGAACAGCCTGGGAAGAGAATCTTAAAGAGGGATTATCTGGATCATGTTGTTCTGTGGGCAAGTCTGTGGGGAAATTATGCTGATTCTGAGTCTGGTAGGGTGGGAAGACCTTCCCCCATTGTGGGTGGTACCAGTTCCTTAGGAAGGGACCTGGCTTCCCTACGACGACAGACTGGAAACCTGGGACAGTGAGCCAAAATAAACTCTTTCTACCTTAAACTGCTTTTGCCGGGGATCTTACCACAACCACATAAGAGGAAGCTAAGATACCCATTTATGATTTCCAAAGCTGGGGCACTGCAGTCTAGATAACATCTCCCCATATTTGAAGGCTCATGGAATGAGAGGTCCCACCTATGAATTCAGCCACTACACTACATAAATCAGAGTGTCATGGAGAGATCACTTTACAAGCGCAAAGGAAATAAAAACGTAACCGCCCGTTTATATCCATTTGGCCATTTAAAAAAATTAAAAGCGATCTTTCCTAAAACTTAGTATTGTATTTGATGATGACATCATTTAGTATCCTATCTGCATCAGTGCGCTAAGCATTCCCTATAAGCGCACTGCTGCTAGTGTATGCTGAAGCAGTGGTCTAGTGGTTTGGTTGACATATTATATTACTCAGTCTCGGCCTATACAGTAGTCCTTTCAGAATCTACAAAGGGGCTTAAAGAGGTCTTAGCAAAGAAACCACAGACTGACCACGACACGGTGGCCATGCAAGCACATGGACGTAACAAGCAACCTGAGGAGCACATCCTAGGTTTCCCAGCTCTCGGTGCAATGATAAAAACTAATGATTTGCCCTAATGAGGTCTCCCCAAGGTTGAAATTCTCCAGGAGCCCAAGATATCGAAGACACACACCTTCAGACTGACCCATCCTCACCTGGAACTTACTGTGTCTTAGGCTATGACTTGGTGGTCATGAGAAAGAATATATGAATATGTGCAATAAGAGGTTTACAGAGACATGGCTATGCCAAATGTCCCCTACTCTAGATCTACAAGAGAGGAAAGAAGCTGGATTTGGGTCAGTATGGACAAAATCGTTCTATCATTGTGTACCCCTATTGTGTACATGTGAAACCTCCTACATGATATAAGGTCTTTGTGTCTTGATGGACTGAGAGAAACTCAGTGACAACCAAGACTCTTGCCTTGGCTTCATTCTTCAGTGATCCATCTGGGAAATCAGCATTCCTTTTGAAAAAAGTCTTCAAAAATAACTATCTTTATAGGGTGGTTATAGAGAATTTTAGAGTCAATCAAAGATGATCAGGGTTAGTTGTTACTTTGAGGTCACAGGGTAATTTCAAAAAAAACATTTAGTGGCTTTTAGGATGCCTATATCCATGAGGTCTCCTTATTAAATAACTCAGGAAAACTAGAATAGATAAGTCACCCAAACAAATGTAAGAGAAAAAAATTGATAAAGTAACCATAATTCTGTTTAATTTTCAGCATCTTCTGGTTCACTACCTTACTTTAAGCTTTTAGTTGGAAATTCCCTAATACTCTAAAGCATGTGTCTTAATTTGGTGCTTGTCAAACTTAGTGTCTGAAGACCTCACAGGGAAGGCTTTTTCATTCAAGCTATGCTCATCAGCTGAGGTAATTCTTATTTTCACAGCACAGTATCAAAAACCAGGTTTATGTCTCTACGAAAGGGGCATTTGTAGTTGTTGATTCCTGCAGCAAGTAAGTGCAGTGACCGCTGTGTAGGCAGTGATGGACTCACAGAGACCTCTGCAATCTACTACCCAGGCCTAAGGACCACCGAAGCTCAAGTCTCCAAGTCAAGAACTTCTGGTTCCCAAGATCACATGTAGTATGAGAAGAATAAAGCCGGCTGCTGAAAAACAGCGTGTGCTGGCACATCTGTGTATCTCTGTAACCCACAGTTTAAAACTAGCTCCTTCAGAGTGATCCCCGAATTCAAGTCCTGTCACTCAACACCCAGAAAACACCAGAGACAGAAGGAAGAGTCAAGGCTAAAGGAGAAGGTAACAGCCCTTCCTAAAGCCTCTGGGATATAGAGTTCAGAGAGGACATGACTATGTCAGAGGGACCTGGGAGCCAAGTCAAAGAACCCACTACTGAGTGAAGATAGGAGGATTCCAGAATCATTAGATACAACAGTTACAATAGATTAAAATTCTTCAATCATTTTCAAATCCGTAAGTATGCTAGTATATAAAATATCATTGAGATTGCCTGATAACACATTATTTTCTAAACTTAAATTTATAATCATGGAATTTCACCTCCTCGTTCTGCTATGAAACTGTATGTACCTGTGCAAGGGTTCTCCAAGGATAATGGACTGCACAGCGTTCCTGTGGTTGTCGAGAGCTGGGATGTTTCATGTCTGGAGTCAACAACCTTGGGCTACTTAGCCTCTGAACAGCCAGTCATTAGCCACCCCATGTTTGACCTCAACATCTATCAGAGCCTGTTAGGTAAATCCTTTAGGGATATACAAGCAATACTCCAGCTTTCCCGAACCCAAAGGCTAAGCATGGTATGGAAAGCACCTGAGGTTATAGCAGAGGTTGCTCTTCTTTGCCCTAACCACATACCTCACATTTCTCCTATGTATTTTTTTTAAAAAATGATTTATGACTTTATTTTTCCTATTACGATAAAAATATAATGCAACTATAACCATACTAGAACATGATATTTAGGACACACAAACTTCTAACCAAAAGACCAGCAGGGACTGTCTGCCCAGTTTTGTCTCTTTCCTATTCCCCAGGGATGTCACCACGGATGGAATGGTCTGGCTTCCACGCTGATGTTGACCTATAAGGACTGTAAAGTGTGGGAGCTACAGATATACATACAACCGTCCACACAGGTTTATAGCTGTGTCTAGCTGGCATTTGCTTGTAGCATTGTTAGAGCAGACATCTCAGTCTGACCACAAAATGGGTCAATATTTCAATCAGCACAGCATTCATTTCAGACTGAACACAGGCAAAGGGGCTTGGCAGTAGGCTCGGGTAACGCTTCTAACCTGTTTGCCCATGGGGATGACCATGAAGCTGCTGAGTCTCAAGCTCAAAGGAACTCTATCAAATGTCTGCATCCAGGTTGTGGTCAGCCAGGGGATAATGCACTTGTCTTCTTGAGAATCACTTCAAGTGTCCTGGGGTCAGTCTTTTCATGCTGAATCTATCAAATCATCTACCATCCAACTAACTAAGCAATAAAAAGATGGCTCTCCTATTTTTCCTATTAAAGGTCAAAACATCCATATTTGTAAAGACAACAAGATGTGAGGGCAATGAACTAAACGTAAGACAACATTGGGCAGAGGAACAAAAGCCTCAAGTGGCCCTTGCAGAACTCTGCACTGTGATAGAACAGGCTCTGTGCCCTGAAGGCTGACCACACCCAGCAGCCTATGCCATCCAGGAGCCTAATGAGTTCCTCTGTTCTAGCACAAATTAGCACTTTGGACAAAAGTGGTGGACCCTTCCTTCCTTTTTTTGTAAATATGTGCAACACCTGTGCTGTTTGAGTTTATTTAATGATCATTTTTGGAGCACCAGGTATGATTCAGGCACTGCAGTCAGTACTAGAAACAAAGCACATTGAGACAAGTGGTCTTGACCTCCTGGGAACTGGTGTCTAGTGAGAGAGGCTCCCACACTGAACAAGTCCTTCAGATTATAATGAGTACTATAAAGGTCAGATTTGGTTGAAAACCATGGACTGCTGCAGACTGGATGTTTTGGCAGCAGGGATTCGCTTGTTGGAACTGTGTCAGTGTACCCACCAGCATCTGCAAGTCCAGCAACTCGCTACGTACCCAGAGGAAGTTAGATTTTTCTAACTTCCACTACTGCAGACAAAGGGATTTTCATACAGGCAATGGCCATTTAAAGAAAACAATCTAGGGAGCTGGAAAAACGGCTGAGCAGTTAAGAGTTACTGTTCTTACAGAGGACCTGGGTTCAATTCCTAGTTCCCCTGGTCGCTTACAACCATTCTCCGTAACACTGTCTTCAGGGGGTCCAATATCTGTTTCTGACCTCTGCAGGCAATGGGCACACATATGGGGTATATGCCAACATATTTTGTAGGCAAAATACTCAACATGCAAAAAGTTTCTAAATCCAGATTTAAAAATCTGGGTAATAAACAAGAGTAATTACCATTAAACAATTGCTCATATTCCATTCTGTCTAAGAATATATGTCATTTTTGAAATGTGGCAAATGTTGTCTTTAATTACTTGGCTCTACTTACCCACAGCTAAATATCTTCAAACTTTATGAGAGAGAAACTTGGGGACAGTAGTAAATATTTTCCTTCTTCAGAATAGAATAGGCATAAAATACGAGACAGCTGCCACCCCCCCCCCCCAAACTTCAGGGTCTGTGACTCTGGAGAGAAGAGGTTCTCATTGCACTTTGCGTGTTCATGACTAAAAGCACCATACACGCCCCTTGCTGCTTCAGGGGTGCTGATGCTAAGTTTCTCCCCACTTTATGAGGATGTCCTTGTTTTTCGCAGCTACTCGGGCAGCAGGCAGGAGGGTGAAGGAGGAGGGAAGAAGGAATGCCAGTTTTCAAGGATACAGGGAAGATGGATGTTTTATGATATGATTTATAAATGATATTGTATCTATGAAATATTAATGTTTTAATTTTGGCCCACATGGCATGAATTAGTGAGCCAAGATAATAGCGGGCCTTATTTCCACAGGAGCCATTCCCTAAGACAATGAAGGGGTCATCCTGCTGTTGAAGGTTACTACTCTGCTAGCAGAGGCACAGGCGACCACAACCAGCCCGGCCTCGCTACAAGACAGCACCGTTGCAGGAATGGAAACAACTTCCATCTCACAGTGATGTAATCAAAACCCAAGCAACGGGAAGATGAATCATTGTACTTGGATTTAATGACGGAAAATTGCGGAAGACAAAGTAGACAAAAGAGAGTGAATGCACAAAGCTCCTCACACATTATAATTTCTCCTTTCATGTTAATCACCCAAGGAGCTAGGCAGGAAATCCACAAAGGACAAGAACTGTGCACAAAGCCACAATTTAGTCTTTGAATGGCAAAAATATTTTGTTTGCTTTCCTCTGATTGTTTTTGTCTCCCGTCCTTTTCAGTTTGGGAGGTGGCAGGGTAGACAGCTACCGCTGCTGCTCCTCTGATTGCTGTGTCTAGACCAGACCAAGAGATAATGCCTGAGCTGGCTTGGGGCTTCCCGGTTTGGGGAGGGAGGAAGGGGGAAGAACCTATCACAGAACCAACGTAGGTGTTTCCATCTGCCTAAGGTTCTAGACTCTCACAGTGCAGGGAGAGGGAAAACCAAGGGAACAAAGCCCATGAAGAGACAGACTGGAGCCTTGTATGGGCACCTGGAGACCACAGTCATTGGACAGCTTCAGCAGGAGGGAGGCATCCTGCTGGATCAATTACGGTACCCGGGAACCTGACAACAGGTGTGATTAGTGATTCCCAAAGAGAGCGTGTTACATATGTAAATGGACTTCTGTGGCTATGAGAAGCCCCGTTCCTCCAGCCACTGTGAAGATGGCTAATCAGGCTCCCTGGAATTTGCCCTTTTCTCTGACAGGTCCCCTATCACACAACCTTTTGAGAAACTGTACCGAGTAACTTTAAGGTGCAACTGGTGTTTTTCAAAAACAGTGAACATGTCCATCCTCAGGGGACTAATGTTTTGACACTTTGGGGTTGTTATTAGCTGTGTGTGTCTGCTAAGAAATGGCTGTCAAGACTCTTGGTCTAAACGTCGTGAGGGAACGGCCATCATCAATTATGGCTGGGAAATAACCAACCAACCAAGCTGCAAGGAGCGACTCAAAGGAAAGCTAAATTTGCGTTTGGACATCCTGTAATATCAAAACTTTGCTCTACCGGGAGATGTGAGACTACTTCATCCTCCACAGCATCTCTGGGCATCCTTAAATCCTTTCCTTGGCCTTTCACTGTCTCCAAGTTAAAAGCCCCACCATGGTCTGTAGCCGGAAACACCCACTGTCAAACAGTGAAACTCCTTCCTCCCCCATCTCACTTGACAGTCTCCAGAGGAGGAGCAGACAATTCTTTTTGCAGAGCGGCCCGAGGTTCCCCACGCTGGCCCTGCTTGCCCTGGCCACCTGTTCCCTGTTTAGAGGAACCATCTTCCCACACCAGCCTTCTGTTCCTTATCTCAGACTAACAATGATATATGGGGTGGTGTGTTCCTCCTAATTATGAAAATAGCTTTCCATTGGTTCCAAGATTTTTATTTGGTATCTTCTCAGATTCTTGGCTAGCCTCTGTGCCTTAGGGCCCTTAAGTAAAATTAGATCTTAGAGCCCCCATATGGGATCTGACACAGCTTTTAACCAGGAGCTCTTATTTAAAGAAGGAAAAGTGATTCTCCGCAGATGCCATGCTCCTCTCTGCAGCCGGCCTCCCCACCAGGCCAGAGAGAGCTTCCGTAGCCGAGGAGTCAACAACCCCAGAGACACTGCAGCTCCACCAGAAACCACACCATCAACCACTTCCGCTTGCCTGCAGACTGCCTTTGGTTTTCTGCTCCCTCATTATGGGACCCCAGGTTTGAGGTTACTTCCAACCCCCCAGCTCAATGTGGAAAAAGAGTTGCTCATGCCATCTTAAAATCTCTCGCTGACAGCGTCTGTCTCAATCCACACCAATCCGTACCCTCCAAATTAACTTCAGCTCCCAGGACGGATGTCTCACTTCGGTGTGGAGTGGACGACACTCGCTCGCAGCTGCCCTCTCTCTTACCCCAACTCCTCCTTTATCTCTACCCTCTCTTCTGAATGCCCACCCTGATGTGCTGAACTTGACAGGATCTACAGTTATCCAGGAGACGAACCTCTGGGTTGTTCATTAAAGACTTTCAAGATTGGGTGAACTGTAAACGTGGTTGAGGTTCTGGACTGAATAAAAGGAAAAACCCATTGAGAACTATTACCTATCTCTCTGTTGCTCTGCTTCCTGGCCCAACGTCACCAGCTGCCTCAATCTCCTGCCACCATGACTCCCCCCATGCCCTGTGCCCTCAAGATTATGAGGCAGAAGAAACCCTTCCTTCCCTTAAGTTGTCTTTGATAAGCATTAGATCAGAGTAACTTAAAAGGAACTGATACACGTACCATCTGCTACCTCTTTCCCTTTGCCTTAGATGGCTATAGACCTTTTAATAGGGATGCCTAAGTGAACATTGTATGTACCTGCATGGTATTTGTGATCTAGAAGGTGTTCATGGGATCGTTATTGAGTAATGATCATTTTCTTACCAAAAGAGTGCATGAAAAAGACAAAGACATCTCTCTACCCAGGGATACGCTTTCCTTGGGTCATCTCTACTGTCCCTTCCACTCACCTACTCACAAGGACTGCAGGGATCCCAAGGATGTGCTCACACTATCCACAACTGTCCAGAGACATAGACCATAGAATAAATTCCAACTGTTAAGATTAACACACACACACACAGAGAGAGAGAGAGAGAGAGAGAGAGAGAGAGAGAGAGAGAGAGAGAGAGAGAATTTGAAACTCAGAAACATGCTTAGACTTTCTTCTTTAGGTTTTTCCATTTTCACAACTATTTCCAAGGGCCAGAGAAAGGCTTAGTTGGTAAGGACTGTGTGCTGTCCCTCTGAAGACCGCAATTCAGTCCCTGAAGCCCAAGTTCAATCTCCAGCACCCAAGGGGAAAATGGTGGAAGGAGCAAACAGACTCCTGTTAGCTGTGCTCTGACCTCCACGTGCACCTCCGGATGGCGGGATGAACACACACACGCATGCGCGCACACACACACACACATGCACACGTACAATGCACACGCACACACACATGTACTCACACATATGCCCATGTACCCACATATATACACATGCACACGCATGTGCACACACGCATACACACACAATGGTTTCAAGTTTCTAAAATGAAATTTTATAACCTACATGATATTAAAGTAAAAGGAGTAGATGCCTCACTGGCAACATCTACATGCAGATTGCCCCAGCATCTCCACAGAAACTGGACACAAGAGATACCTTTTCTCTCTTCTGCATGAACAAAACCAAGGCAGTGTGGATGCGAGTTACAGTGTCACCCAAAGGGCTGGGCAGAGAAGACATCTGAGGTCCTTTACACTGGTTGCCGTCTGTACAGTGTGTTTTCCGCAGAACCCTGCTCCCTCAGAAATGAGACCACTGCTTGAGTGTTGATAGAAACTGAAGCTGCAGGGAGACGGGGCTTCTGATGTGCGCAGAAGTGGCCCAGTGCGCTGTTGGGGGTTTGTATTGCCTTTGTCCCAAGTTCTAGCATAGGACTGGATGCCCATGCAAGGACGAAGGGGGCAGCTCCACTCACTGCTCATCACTTCAGTGACTGTGGAAAGCAAAGGCCTCACACCATCCCGGAGTATAACAGGCCCAAGGGACTCCTGACATGGGTTCAGTGTCTAAAGTGGCCAGACACACAAGTGAATGAGAAAGCCTACTTCGCATAAGTTTCTGTGATTCTCTCCTGATCTCCACATTGATCAGTGGGGAAAAGTTCTCACTTCTACAAAAGTTAATTTTCTGGATGATGGCCTGAGATCAGCAAAGATCTCTTCAAGTGATGGGACGGGCAATTTCATGGTCTTTTAGTGAGTTTAAGGTATACAGTCACTGCCTCGAATTGTCCATTTGGTATCTTTGTGGTTCCTCGCCAGCCTGAGACACTAACAATACCATTGACGAGCTGAGAAAGTCCTTGGCTGCTTGCTGCCTCTGCAACAAATTTCCTCCATCCACTAATTCACTAATTTGGGCCTTCTCGGGAACTCAGCTAATTTGTAAGAACAGGTGGCTCATCCATAAGTGTTCAATAAAGATTCACACATGATTACCCAGACAGCACTGCCTTAAAAACAAATGAGGAGATAAATGAGTGTATTCACAGAGCAGCTAAAGAGACAGCCCAGAGATTCTTCAGGAGCTAACTGTGTACATCTGGCGATCTGACAGAATTCTTCCCAAACTGGTGGTGGGGGAGGGGAGCGGGAGCAGGTGACATGAGGATATAAAGTCTCAGCTGTGTGGACAATTAAGAATTCTTGGGGAAACTACCAAGAGGTGACAGATATTTAACCATCAAGAAGAGCTAATTACATCTTCAGTCTTGTTTGTTATCTCTTCTTATCCTTACCTGGCCTGGAGAGCTGGGCATTAATTCAGTCAACGAGGTCAGTGGTCTTCATGTGGCATAGAGAGAGCAAAGGGCGTGTTGTGTGGCTAAGATTTTATATATTGTTTCTAAACTAAACTGAAGGCTGAGACTTCATTGAGATAGGGAAGAAAAAAGAAAGCCCGTAACAATTATAAGTGCAATCATTCTACCAGTGGCTTGGGTGAAAATACCAAATAAAATGAAGCGAGAGAGACAGGAAGGAAAGGAGTGGGGGAGGGAAGAAGGGAGAGGGAGGGAGAAATAAGCCAGTCAATCCTGACTGCTGTTTTTGTTGAATTTGAGAAATTGTTTTCTCACCACGAAATGAAATTTGCTTAACAAAATATGCCTAACACACAACTCACATACCTAACTCTCTCTCACACACACACACGAGAAAGAGAGGGAGAGAGAGAGAAAGGGAGAGAGATAAATGTTTGCAGAAAGTAGAGATGGATGCTAACATTAGTTTTGTTTTGAAGGGCAATTATTTTTAAAGAGAGTCTCCATATAAGACAACGTAGAACATCGCATATACCCCTACACAACTAATCATTCTTTTCTTAGTGAATAATTAGTAAAATGTGTCTTGGTATTGCTTAAGTCATTACCCTAAAACCTATAAAATAGGTCAATATACAGTGAGCCCCACAAAAGTTTCAAATTAACACAAACCTAACAGGGCGATAACAAATCCAGTCCTTGTTTACATACAATAGCACGGCACACCCACTCCCACAGACGCCATGGACAGTTCCTATCTACCATCCTGGCCGCTCTTCTCTTACGTAGGAAAAAACAATGTTTTCATTTGTAGTAGAGTAAATACATGAAGCGTGCAGAAGCATTAGGATCAGGGTTCATGGATGTGGAGAACAACACAATTCTCAATGAAAACATTATTGCTAAAAGATGTCTTGGTGAGAAAATTATGGCTATGAAGTCTTCCGTGGGCTCACGGATACCTGTAGTCTTCACAAAAAGTGAAAAGCCCCCCTTTAAGAGTACATCAATACTGGTCAACAGTTGATTGGGGGTCCTGAGTTCAAGAGGGGTTCACCTGGATATTCTGTCTTTGTTTCGGGTGCTCTGAAAACACTTCCTGAGTAAGCCATGTGTCGTGAGCACACTATGCCAGAAATGGATGAACATGCTCGTGTCTTCCCATGGTATCTGGGAATTTACTGAATAACAATCAGCTCACAAGATTAAGAAATGTCAGTGTCAGCCGTTTATCATAAAGTCTGCCAACTCTGCCGGCTTGGCAGGGGTAAACGCAGGTTATTTGTGCTTATCTTAATTACGAATATTAATCCCCACATCACACAGTAAATTTATCCACATATCTCCGTCCATATATACGGCTTACGGAATGAATATGAGCTAGAGAGGCTGCAGCAGCGCTCAGGAGTGTTCAACAGTGGGCGGAGTTTGTACGAGACAGCAGAGGGAGGGGCTCCTAGAGCTGCTGCATCCTAGAGTGTGGGAGCAAAGCGGGAGGATTCAGCTGCAAGGTGAACATGAGCTCGGGTCCGGGGTAGGAAACGGGTCAGAGGTCAGGAACAGAGAGGTCAGGTCCCAGGGCCACAGTGGTGATCAGGTAGATGGCAATGTAGCTACAGAGGCTTTGTCAGCAGTGGGAATTCTTGGTCCTTTATGCACATATGAGAATCTAGGTTGATATGGGGCAATACCGTCTTAGTATTACATGTCTGTCACTTTATGGGGTCCAAGAAAGGAATTCACACCTGTCATCTCACATGTCCAGTAAATTCTTGATCCTGGTTCCCCTGATAGGATTTTAATAAACCCATGTCCCCACGCAGTTTCATCTCCACCATAAACTGATAGGGTAGTTCACTTCCAAAGTAATGGATCTGAGAGCGAGCGAATCAGGTGAAACCCAAGGCAAAGAGTGCACAAGAATGGTTACAAGAACATTCAGTGAAATATAAGAGGACAACAACTCTAATTAAAAGAATATATGCAAACAGTTGGATTCTTAAAAAGAACAACAATATAAAAGATGGGAAATTCAATAAAGAGATATAAATACTGAAAAAAGTCAAACTGAAATTTTTAAAGTAAAAGTTTAGTAAGTAAAACATAAAAATTCTGCTGTATCCTAACTTGTGTTCAATTTACTGTGTGCCATGTGATGTGCGAGTTAATATTAGTAATTAAGACAAAAGCAACATATTTGCACTTACTCCTGCCTAGCCAGCAAAGTAGACAGACTGTCACTGAAATGTCTAAATCTTGTGAACTGATTGTTATTCAATGAATTCTGAGAACCATGGAAAGACACCTGTTTGGCTATGTTCTTGCATAAATAGTCCCGGAAAAAAAAAAATCATGTATTAGTTTGTGATGGATACGTGATGCCCAACAGACGGTGCTGCTTCCGGGTCCATCCGGACCCTCCAGCCGTCCTCCCTTAAATGGGATTCAAATTCTGCCTGCGAAGTCGAGTCTCTTAGGCTAATTCAGTCAAAAGCACTGTCTGACGCAGCATGGAGTAACCCAGAGTAGGGCACAGACTAAGCTCAACACATGAGATGCTCAAGTGAAAGCAAATAGGATATTGCCATTCAAAAGCCAGCAGTGTGAGCAGGCATCACAGAGGTTATGTGACCCTCGAGGGGTTCCTAAGCAAGACCTCTCAGTAGAGCTGATAAATTGTCTTAAGTAGAAAACACACAATAAAGAGTTTGGTGTATGTCCATACCATGGCAAAGGAAAACACAAAGTTGTCTCAAAAGGGTTTGCTGTACCTGTGTAAATCAAAGTAGCCTGATGGAGCTGTTGAGAAAAGAGGGAACCATGGAGGAAGTGGGTACATTGAGGCCGAGTTACTCATTAGTTTCTCATGCCAAGCTAAGGTCTAGAAACAGTCAAGAACCTGTGAAACAAACTGAGGATGCAATGTGATGCCATCTGTATTTTTCTGTCTATTCTGGAGGCAATACTGTTTTGGGAGATCTGGCAGTAAACAAGAAATCTCAGGGAAGGGTAAGAAGGGCAGAGGTCTGAGCAGAACAGATAAGGTGTGCTGTGAAAGTGACCCCGAGGATGGTAGAAGACACTTGGATATTCGGGATTCTAACTTAGATGAGCACCCCATCAAAGCAGCAGCTTTGGGGTGTGTGCTTAGTCATGGACACTGAAGGACTTATCTAGAAGACGGCTGGATCTCGTGTGGCATAAACCTATGATAGGAACATAGGAGTAGTAACTAAAGCCATGGTATAAGTAGTCGTTTACCGACAGGGTGGAGGATGGAAAGAGAACCAAGGCCTTGCTCCCTTGCTTACTATCCCCTATTCTCTCATTTTGAAACCATTTTCTTTTTGAAAGAACACAAGCTAGCCTGAGCTGTGGAAGGGCGGTCTCCTGTCTTAGCCCTCTGAGTGCCGGATCGTATCAGGTTTTCAGATTGTGTTTCTCTTTCTCTTTGCCCTCTGCCTCTAGCTGGACTTTCCATGTCTTCTCTAGTCTCTATTGTTACCCACTTCTGTTTTTCTCCATAGCTCTACTGCAAATTGCTAGTCTTACTCTGCTTATATTCTTTACATCCTTGCCCTTCGTAACATCTGAGTGCACACTACAGTATCGCTGCTTCTCTGCATCACCCAATGACTGCAGAAGAAACTAAAATTGGAGAGAAACTATAAAGCTCAGAAACTCTGCATAAGACAAAGAGAAAGCCTTTAAAAACCACACTGTTCTTTCAGTAACAAGATGTTAAGAAACAATGAGACCAGAGTGGAGACAAAAATCAGAGGCTCCAAAGCTCTGTTGGCACTGGATGTGGTCCTTACTCGGCAGGTTAATAGTCAGGGAGACAGGATTCTTGAGGTCTGCGTGCTGTGTGCGGGCCAAGAAAATCCTTTCTCCTTGGCTCTCACCTGGAGCACTGACAAAAAGCCATTTTAAAAAGATCCCTGGAGAAGCAGGGATCTGGGAAGTTCTGTAATCAAGTCATGAATTTCACAGAAATGAATTCAAATGAAAGTGAATTGGGTGAAATCCCAAAGAGTTCAAAAGACTGGTTATAAATACACTCAATAAAACAAAGGCAGACACAAACTCCTAAAAGAATTCAGAGAAAATTTAAGGAAACAGTTGAATTTTTTAAAAGGAAGTCAGGCAGGTAGTGGTGGTGCACGCCTTTAATCCTAGCACTCAGGAGGCAGGCAGGAGGATCTCTGAGTTTGAGGCCAGTCTGGTCTACAGAGAGAGCTCCTTCATAGCCTACCTACATAGAGAAACCCTGTCTTGAAAAACCAAATTTAAAAAAAAGGAAGTCAATATAGGGTATCAAAGAGAAATTCAATAAAGAAATAGAAATGCTGAAAAACATCAAATTGTCAAATTAAAATTTTGAAAGCAAAAATTTAATAAATGAAATTTTAAAATTCCTTAGCAAAAGAAGAGATAAAGTAGAAGATATAACATCAGTGTTTAAAGACGGGGAGATCAACTCATTTAGACAATAACGAAGATTAAGTAATCAGAAGGTAACAACATGCTAGAGCTAAGGAACATTATTAAAAGATCAAATTGAGGAATCATGGGAATAGAAAAATGAGAAATGCAAATTAAATACGCAGAAAATATATTCAGCAAAATCATACAGAAAAGTTCCCAAATCTAAGGAGAGGTGGTCATCAGGATAAAGGAGGTGTTCAGAACCACAGGAATAGGAGTCCACCAGACAATCTTGTCATGTCACGCTAAAGTCAAAGGACTAAGTACGGAGGACACAGTAGTACTAGGAGAGCCAGGACACGTCACGACGAGAAGCAAACCCACGAGAATAACAAGGGTCTCTAAGAAGAAGCTCCATAGCCTGGGAGGGCTGGGCAGGCAACCACGTTCTGAAACAGTAACTGCCAGCTCACGGTACTGCACTCGGCAACACTATCTTCATACCTGAAGGAGGGAGAAATGCTCCATAATCAACACTGTGGACAAAATTATTATCACCAAGCTAACATCATAGAAGATACCTGGCAGAATCCTACACACTGAAGAGAAAGATAAACACATTTATGAGGCCATAGGAAGAAACTAAACATATTAGGACACTAATGAGCAAATGAAGATTAGGAGAGCATCAAGTGTTATGAATATAGAGCTTTCAATAATAATTCTGAATGTTAGTGGCCAATCATGCAATCAAACATGGACCATCATATCTTTTTATAGGGTGCCTTTATTTCTAATGAAATACACACGTACATCCTATATGCTCATGATTGCAGAGAGCCTGCAGAAGCCAGAACAATCAGATGCTCCTGGAGCTAGGGTTACAGGTTTGTAAGCCACCAACACGGGTGCTTGGCACTGAACGTAGCCATTCAGCAAGGGTAGTGCACACTCTTAACCATGGAGCCGTCTCTTCAGCCCAGCTAGCTCATTATCATCAAAAAGAAAATCACAGGATTTATATGTTTGTCCCCTGCAAAAGACATATCTCATTAGCAAAGACACGGTGTTAGGTTGAAAATGTGGGAAAGGGCATGGAGACAAATGGAATTAGAAAGCAAACAGATGAAGCTATACTAACATCTGACAAAACAGACTTCAAAGTAAAATTAGTCAGAATTAAAGAGATAATATATTGATCAAGGGAACTATTCATCAAGAAAATAAAAACTTGGGTCCAGCAGGATGGCTCAGCAGATAAGGCTTTTCTGTGTAAGCCTTGTGAACTGAGTTTGGCTCCTCAACTCCACATGGTGAAAAGAGAGGACAGCTCCACAAAACTGTCTTCTGACTTTGACACACGCGCCAGCTACCCCGCATCCACAGCCGGGAGCTGAGATGAATGCACGTGTGCTCCCTGACTTCTCCACTCTTAGAGGACCCCTTGCCTGGGAAATGGTGCCTCCCACAGGATGCTGGATCTTATGACAGGCCACACGGCAGCCCTCACTGAGACCCTTCTCCTAGGTGGGTCTAGGTTGGATCAAGCTGACAATGAAAGCTAATAGCACACACTAAACATGAACGAAGTCTACCTTCGTGAAACCAGCAGGGGTAGTGGCAAAGGAGGGGATTAACGCAACAGTAGTAGGTGACCTCACTATCCCAGTCTCACCGACAGACAGGTCAACCACATGAACAACAACCAAAAGGAGCATCAGAACTCAATGACGTTACACACTAAATGTACTTAACAGACATCTACAGAATATTCTATCCAAATAATCAAGAATAAATATTCTCAGGCCATGACACTCTCTAAAACAGATCAAATTTTAGAACAAAGTCATAAGAAATATAAGAAAATTAAAATAATTTGTACTCTATATGATCACAACTGAATAAATCAAAATCAAGAGAAGCTACACACAGATAAACTCATAGACCAAATAACGTATTACTATCGTGTCCTTACATCAGAGGGGAAATTTAAAATTTTCTAGAATCAAATAAAAATGATAGCAGAACCTGTGGGCACTTCTGAGATGGAAGCTTATGATTTTAAGTGGGCACATTAGGAAATAAGAACTCATGTACATAACTTAATGATATACTGTAGGACCTAGAAAAAAGACAAAGACAACCTTCAATCAACAGGTGGAAAGAAATAAAAATCAAGACATTAATTAAATGAAATATAATGAATAAATGAAACAAAGAGTTGTTCATCTGAAAATATAAACAGGATTAACAAATTGTTAACCCAACTAAAGGGAAGATTCAAATGAAGAAAATTAGAGCTAATGGCAGATATAACAGCAGAAACCAATGAAATAAAAGATAATTAGGCATATTCTGAAAAGTTTCATTCCAAAAGAACCGAAGAAGTCTAGAAGTAATTTCTAAACTCATAGGACGTACTAAATAAGTCAAGAAAATAAACAACTTAAACATAGTAAGCGATGAGACTGACCAAGAAGGTCCGGGCAGGGATGGGTTCACTGCTGACACTAGCACCTCTCAAACTATTCCTTAAAATAGACAGGAAAATGTCAGTGCTCAGGCATCTGCACTGGCCTGCCCAAGGGTGCTGACAGGATGTGACCTCAGCTGCAGTCACCAGGAGCACCTTCTGAGCATGTTTGCTACATTCCCCTTAAAAGGTGGGCCTTGCCCACGCTCCTTTATCTTTCTCTTTGCCTCTCCCTCTCTTTCTTTTTCTCTTCCACCACTTCTGTCCCCAGGGACTGGTCTCTGTCCTCCTTCTCTTCCTCTCTCCTCTTGTTGCACGGCATGACTTCTCTTCGTGGTGTTTTTAAATTACAAAAGACAACACTACCAGCTTATAAAAATTCAAGAGTGCTCAAACCCAAATGGGAGAACTGAATACAGCTGCAATTTTTTAAAAAGTAGATAAAATAAGAAGGAAAGTCATTATCTCCCTTTTGAATGTGGGTGTAAGACTCAGTAAAGTACTTGGAAACAAATTCAGCTGTACACCAGAAAGGCCATTTGCCATGACCAAATGGGCTACATTCCAGGGATCCAGGGATGTTTCTGCATATGTAGAATAGTAAATGTTAGGAAAAAAATTGTACAGTTATCTCAGGGGATTTACAAACGGCCTTTGATGAAACCCCAAATCCATTCATGATTTAAAAAAAAATCCCTGAAGAAAGTAGGGAGGGAGACGTGGCAGGCACACACATCTTTTATAGTAAATAGAGGATGAGGTAGTTTCAGTGGGAGGGAAATAACAGGAGACAGAGCTACACAACTTCACATGTAGCATTAAAAAAATCAGTAACACGTCAGGCAGTGGTGGCTCACGCCTTTAATCCCAGCACCTGGGAGGCAGAGACAGGCAGATCTCTATGAGTTTGAGGCCAGCTTGGTCTACAGAGCAAGTTCCAGAACAGGCTCTAGAGCTTCAGAGAAACCCTGTCTTGGAAAAAAAAAAAAAAAAAAAAAAAAAAAAAAAAAAAAAAAAAAAAAAAAAAAAAAAAAAAAAAAAAAAACAAAAACAAAAAAAAAAAACGCGCAAACAAACAAAAAAAAAAAAATCAGGTAAAGGGACGGAAGTGTGGAGGCCAAATAATGCCTTGTGTTAGAAGGCTGGATTCCTGAAGTGAAGGGGAGCTTCCACTGCTACTGTGCATGCATTTTAATGATAGTCCATACAGATTCCTATTTCCTAAAGATACTTTTATAAAGGTATTCCATAAAAGCTTAAAGCTCTTATTGATGTAAGATGGGCATTGCTAACTCAACTAGTACAAGGGCTCAAGGTCCACGAGTGGTAGGACTATCTGAATTAGACTGATTACTTCTGTAGTTGAGAACATAGTCCAGCCCTTGCTTTGTGCTTCATACAGAAAATGGTTCAGGCTTCCAGCTAGGATGAGACAGAAAACACCCACTGACTCAGATTGCCTTGGCCTAGATGATCTAACCATGACGGGATTCTCTGTCTCTTTCTGTCTCTCTCTGTGTCTGTTTCTCTTTCTCCCTCTCTTCTCTCTCCACCCCCTCCCTCCCTCCTTCCCTCCCTCCCTCCCCCTCTTTCCTTCCTTGCTTGTCGCTGTTCATCTATGTGTTTTACATCCTAGCCACAGCCTCCATCCCCATTCTCCCCTCTCAGCCACCCCAATCCCCTCCTCTTCCATCTCCAACCAAGGAAGGGCATTTCTCCCATGAATATCAATAAAACATGCTGTATCAAGTTGCAGCAAGACTAAGCACCTCAAGCAAATAGCAGAGCTGGCTTTCCTCCATTTTATGAATATCAAATGTAAGAGCGGGGTTTTCAAAGCTTAAAAAATCTAAAGTATCTCAAGTGATAAAATATGGCTCTAATCAGAATGACTCAGTGTTGAACGGTGAGCCCAGCAGGACCCAATTACTCGGTGTTGTTTCTTGTGAGAAATATGATATTCAGGGTATAGCCCAACACACAACCATAAATAATATGCAGGGCAGGAGGAAACAGAAGGCAATCCTTACACAGCCCGAGTGGTTTTAACTGTATTGTACTCCTAAGAGGAGAGTAATAATGTAGGGGAGATTGTTAAGGTCTCCACCTCAAGCAATGAGGCATCCACTTCGTCTAAAGTTGCCTCAATAACGAAGTCTCATCTGTACCCAACATGACCAGGAATTTATTTTGGACGTGCCGGTTTTCATTTGTCTATGGGTCTTCTTGGGATGTGCCTAGGCTAATTCTTCGGTTCTGACCGGGTTCAGCTGGCAGCCCCCTGCCCTTGACTAAACAGCTGACCTCCCAGGTTTGCCTCATTCCCTTTCACCAGGCCCAGATCCATCCTCAGGCTGGACTATTTCCTCTCTCGTGTTTCCTGAGCTTGTTTTCTACCGGCACAAGAAAATATGTTACAGAAAGAATATGTAAGCAGCAAGCAGAAGCGACAGGGGGTTTGTTCTGCCTTGTTTTTTTGCTGCCTTCACTTCAAACGAGTGTGTGTCTGGGCGGCAGAGACAGCGGCGTGCAGCCTTCATTCATTTCCCCAGAGAATGGCTTATCAAGTGCTGAAAATACGAGCTGTTTTATTCTGCAAAACACATATCAGATCCTCTGACAGGCAGCAGTCATTACCGTGTGTTCTATATGCAGTTCCGTGCCTGGAAAGTGGTCTTCAGACAAGCCATCCTCTGGGGCAGTTTAACCCCGTTTACTCATCTCAATTTTCCTTTAGGTTTCTAACCACAAAAAGAACAAAATAAATTAAATTAACAAAACCCATTTGGAAAATGAACCTTTTGCAGTGGGTTCCAAGAAACATTTATTGCAGGCGTCGATGTGACTCGCATTTCCAACCACACTCCAGATGCCGCTGCTTCGATGCATGGACAGTGACATCCGCAAGCCTGGGATTTGTGGTTCATTAATGCGCCTGCATGCTGAAGGATGCACTATGTGTCAAGGTTCCCACAGCGCCTGCCCAAGGCCTCTTCTTGGAAAAGAGGAACCTCAGTCTGCTCTCACTGGGGGGCACACATTGCCTGGGTGCGTAGAATGGCTGCACACCTGCCAGAGTGGGCATTAGTCTACACACTGGTTCAATATGGCCGAGCTCCTGTTGAGATTCTAAATTAGCAGGGTCTGCAGAAAGCTCTCATGCTGAGACAGGGGCAGCGAGCAAAGGGAGTGGCGGGCGGAAACCGTGTCTGTGGCAGAGAAGCAGGCTTGGCCACAGACCTTTCCCAGACTTTCCAATGATTGGAGACAGTGCGTGTTAAAACAATAGGAATTACTTTTCACACAAATCAGTTGAGCATACAGGAGAGATGTGGGGAAGTCCGCGAAGGACCAACGTGTCCTGAGGAGGGCAGGGTTCAAGGCAGGCCTCTGCCCTGTGCCTGCGGTCTGATCTTAGGGAAGCTACTAGAGATCTTGCAGTTTTTCAAATAGAATGCAATTGGCTCCACAAGGTGGCCTGCAAGATGAAATGGCATAATAGATGTGGCACCCCTCATGCTCACAGTGAGTGAGCTGGGCATCCTGCAAACAGCAGGCTGACAGGGGATCCAGAAAGAACCCCGGCCCTGAGTTTAAAGTGTGTTCTTCATCTTTGATTTCCAAAGCCCCTCCTCCCACCGTCATAAGAGCTCAAGGCCACAATCATCTCATTTTCATCATGAAGAAGACTAAGGCACAAGGATGCAAAATTATTTGTCAGGAGAAACATAACACGAACTCCTCAGTGACCCTACGGTCCTACAATGAGCTGACACCCCCAAGCGAAAGTGTGGGAAGGCTCAGCTCACAGTGTCATAGTCTACAGACTAGTGATGGAGTCCCACACCCACTCAGGACTGAAGGAGTGTCATGGTAAATAGTTGCCATTCACAGGAGGGTCTTGAGAATGAAAATACAAAGATCCAATAGAGATCCCTATTTCCCACAGTTACCAGCTAGATTTGAGCTGATCAAAGGGTATCTTTGGGAAAAAATTCAAGCTGCAGTATTATTAACCAACTCCGAATTGAGCTATCACTGCATCTGGTGCTGGCAAACGGTGCCTCACAGCACCACTTCCAAATGCTGTATTGTACAAGAAGGAGGAAAAATATGACAGTTTGGAATATTGTTTTGCTAGCTCTAGTGTATCATTAGAAACGATCTTTCATTTTGCTTATTTTCCCTACTAAGATGTCGTAAGTAAACAGCAACTGAAAGACCCCCCGTTTCTTTGATTGCTGTTCTTTTGTTGATAGTCTATGTTGCCAGTCTTCTCAGAAGTAAGGCTGCTTTTGATCCCATGAATATGTAAAATCTGAGAGTCTACACTAGCTTGCATGATATAGTAACCTGCTATTGAAACTTCAACCCAATGTATTATAGTGCTATGAAATGTTCAAGCCAAAACTAAGAGGGTATCATGGCTCTAAATATATTTCATTTGACCCAGACAGCCCCAGAAAGTAGTGCATCTCCTTTGCTCTCCATGAAGTATGAGTTTATTCATGTCCTTTCTTCCTACACTGTCCCAGACCCCTTTCCCTTCACTGTCTTTCCGTCTGTTTCCTTTCTTTCAAAGCCTATTTGTTGAGCATAGAGTGGCCACCTGCCTGTACCCTTCCCCCACCCTTGGCACCCAGGTATCTTTCCTGGACTTGGGATGTTCGTGGTGGTTTGAATGAGAGCCGTTCCTCAGAGACGTGGGTAATTGAATACTTCGTTTTCCCTGCTTCTGGCTTGAGGCTGATAGTGTGATCTCTTAGCCTTCTGCTCTGGATGCTTTCCTGCTTTGATAGACTCCGATGGGGAACCTCCTTCAGTCAATGGCCTTTAAGAGGCTGGACCAGGTGGGGGTGTGACTTAAGATATCATAAAGTGGTGGTCCTGCCCAGTTCTCTCTCTTCTTTCCGTGCTCCACACTTTGAGGTTGGACCCCCATTCCTGTTTGGTGAGTTTTCCCCTTTAATGAAGGAAAACCTTAGAACAACATTCTTTTCAGAGTCAGCTTGTGATTATTTGATTCGCATTCCCCACTCCTTACGTGTTCAGCGTCAAGACTCTGGACCCATAATCCAAAATAAACTCCTTCATTCATAAGTTGGTTTTGGTCATGGATGTGTTACCACAGCAACAGAAAGTAACTAAGCTGGGAGCTTAATGGATCCTTTTGACACAGAATTTGGGGAAAGTGCTAATCTGTTATCTAGAGCATCTTTCTTATCTGGTGGGAAGTTCTTATCTGATTATAGAACAATTTGTCATTATTTTCAACAATGCAAGCCTTCATGTGAAAGGATGGAATAATCTGAAGGTAAAATTTTAAGTAATTTAGTATAACACACGGTGTTGATGTACAAACATGGAAGTATTCAATTTAACAGTTTTATGAAAATTACCAAATATGTAATCTTAATTTCTTCTAAACATTTTTAAGCTTATATTTACTGACAGTTTTTCATGTGTGTGTAAGTCTGCCCATATCCATGCCCTGTTTTCCTTTAGACAAACCGTCTTTTGAGGAGAAGGTATCAAAACAGTAACTTTGGTTGAACATGCTTTCAGAAACTATATTACTAACCACTCTATGAACATTACTATTTTTCTATGAAGTTTCTCTTGCTTCATATATAAGAAAATGAAATCCCATATTGAATGGCTAAACAACATGGCTGTCTTCAGTGGGTAAATTAGATAAAGCAATATGTGTGATGTTTTCTCTTACTACATGATTCTAAATAAACTATTATTGCTTATTTATTCTTGTTCCTGTCATGGCTGTTGGTCCTTCTATTGCTCTGGGGACACAGAAGGAAACAGGTTTTTAAGAATGCCTGTTGTTGTTACCAGGGCAGGGCTGAGACGCGCAGATCCGAGCACCATCTACCTTGGGAGCACACCGAAGGAAGCTGCGTGGGCAAAAGAGCAACCGTGTGAAGAAAGCCCCTGAGACAGTCAGTGGGACTATCTCCATTGAAACGTCTCCACGGGAAACAGGTAGCAGGCATCTGCCTCTCCATGCTCCAACCTTTGTCAGCTGCGGAATGTGGTACCACCAAGAAAGGCTTAGTTTCATCTCTGGCCACGGCCAACCATGCCTTCTTCTGTTTTGCAGGTTTGCTCCTTCCTGGTGTAGCACAAGGTTGTCAAGGAACATTGAAACCTGATTGATTTCCCATTCTGATACAGGCACATTACTGCCTGTACTATGCGTTAGTGCTGTTAGCTAAGTATGTAATGGAATGTTAAGAGAACGTTGCTGTCTGCGTAGTAAACATGGTTACATTGGCAGAAGGGTCATCTCTCGACGAACTGAATGTCAGGAACATCGACAATAACACCTTCTCAGTAGCCCCGAAATGCACCATCAGTAAACACTCCACCTAACACCAAAGCAGCCCTGCCTTTATGGAGACCTGCCATGTAGCCAGAGGCCCCCAGGGGGAAGAGCCGGGCCATGGTGTCTGGCACTTTCTGTACAGCTGGCTAACAGCTTATCTTTTGAAAAATGCAATGCTAACTTGAGAACTTGTCTTTCTGACCCTGTTTGTACAAATATTTACACATTCCATAATGCATTACAGACCTTGATCATTTATTAAGCAAACAGAAGTTTTCAAATATAATAGCATGTCTATCTTGACCAGGTATAGCTAAAGACCACCGGTAGAAGTTGCAGACAAATGAATTTTGCTTCAACCAGTAAAATTCTTTAAAATGATCCTCTAGCTACTCAGCTTACTCAGAAGGTTGTGAATGGTTTCTCGCCATGGATTTTGTTTGTTTGAACTTTATTTTTTGAGGTGAGGTCTCACATAGCCAGATGGGCCTCAGATTAGCTATTTGGTGAGGATGCCCTCCACTATTGATCCCCTTCCTCCACCTCCAGTATTGGAATTACAGGTGTGGACCATTGTTTCACAGGTGAGATTCTTGGTATTTAATAGAAACTTGTCTCCCCTTGGTATGACCACCAATTCTGCTCTTGTCTCCACTGTCTCTGATGACTTACTTGCCTGCTTTGCATGGGTTGACATTTTGTTCTTTAATTATTTCCGATCGCATGTATTTGCTTTATCTGACTGGATTAGAATCTTCTTGAGGATTTATGTACAGCACCTTCATTTCCTTTTCATTCCTATTAATAAAATACGTGCTCTCTCTAATAAGCTGACATTTCCAGTGTCTTCTTACATTTTATCTTTATGTTATTCAAGAAAGCTTTTACTTTTAGGAACACAGGCACCAGTGAGGTATGCTGGTGTACACTTGTAATCCCAGCACATGGAAACAGAGGCTGGAGGATAAGGTCACCCTGGGTTACATAGTGAATTGGAGACCAACCTGAGCTAATTGTACACCTGCTTCAAAAAATAAAAAAAAATAATATGTAGGCTATTTTATAATCTATGAGCTTGTCTGCTTCCATCTTGGAAAACAGGCAAGATTTACTTTGTAAACACAGATTTGTGTTTCTTTGGGCTATTTATGCAACTTTTTGAAGCCTCGATTTTAACTATAAAATGATCTAATGCCTCTCCCAATCTCTTCTGGGCATTACACAATATACCAGATCTTGACTATCGAGTGAACAGTTGCGACCATGCCTGCCTGGTAAACTCCACACTTCTCCTGGTCACTCTGAGCAACGGGAGTGTTTCTATCAGCTCTCAGTGTGCCAAGGATTTCAACGTTGTTTTGCCTCAGGGTACCGAAGTAGATTCTCTTGAGTCTGGCTTGAGTTTAATAGTCTTTTCCCAGCTTGCTAGCTTTCTTCTAATAAGTCTAAATCCATGCAGAAGTGTAAAGTTTAAAAAGCACGAGCTTCTGCCCACTCCTCTGTCAAGCCACCTATCTTGAAAAAGTTTTATTAACCACAGGAACCTCCTGACCCTGCCTTCCAGACTAGGGAAGGCTCAGGCCTGCTCACTGTCTCTATCAAGAAGGAACCCCCCACCCCCAGGAGCCCAAGGGAGAAAGCCTCCCTACAGAGAAGCTCTTCCATTAGCTTTTAGGTTGAATTATATTTTTTAAGTTGAGTAAAGCCTTCTTAATTGGCTTTTCCCCACCGTAGCAGAAGTTTTGGGTGGAGACCGTGTATCTGGAAATCTAATTACATGCCTTACCTGTCACCTGAGACGCTTCAAATTCACTGATGTACTTTGTCTGTCAAACGTGGAGACAGTTGGCAAACATAGGCCATAAAGGTGAAGATTTAGGGCCCGCCTTTGTGAACCACTGCTTTCCTGTTTATTACATCATGGTTAATCACGGAGAAAGTTCCCAGGAGGTCCCCATCTTCCTCCCTGTGCTCTACACGGGGGGGGGGGGGGGGACTTCTGTGTTTCTAATTGGAATAAGGCGTTTGGTTCACACATCCCGGAATGAAGGAACAACACACCAAGCGTTCTACTCAACTTCTGAAATCTCCTAACGCCCATGAGGGCAGGTCATCATGCTACTACAGCTACGTGTGCACAATCCTTTTGTACAGTGATTTCTTGGTAATTGCATGCATAGGAGCATGTGATTAGTACAGATAATCAGAAATGGAACGGCTCAGCAGCCATCATATCCGCATTTCTACACTGGCTCGGCACTTTACCGTCATAAGCAATTACGTGAGCATTATTTGCTAATATCAGAGTTCTGATCGTGACGCAGAACTTCCTTTGCCGAGCAGCAGAACCGCAAAATACGAAATGTACTTCAGTCTCAAAATGACTTAATTACCAACCAGGAAGGAAAACAGAGTGGCTTCAACTAGATTAGCACCCATCACCACCAGACATCATCCCTGAACTCAGGAGAGCTTCCGAGAAGACAGGCCCTGCAGGCTCGAGAATGGCACTTGGCTGCCGTACGCAGCTCAAGACATAAGTTCTAAATGATTCTGGATACAGGAGTCACTAAGTCTGTAGAAAAGTGGACAACATGAGTCATATCCTTCACAAATATGCCGATGGACAGCGTTTCCCTGAAAAGATTTTTTTTTTCCCTTCTCTGAGGTTTCTCTGAGAGACTAACCTTCCCTGGTCCACAGCATGTAAACAGTTCTGCTCTACCCGGCTCCCCCTGCTCATCCCTGACGAAGTTTTTATATTACCTTATTTGTTCTGGGGTGCACGTGGAGGTCAGAGATCAACTGGCAGCAGCTGCTTCTCTCTTTAGACCACATGGGTGCCAGGGCTGAAAATTTAAGTTGTGATGGTTGGGGTCTAGTAATTCTGTTCGTATCCATACTACCAAGGCGTAAGCGGAACACAACCCAGCTTTAAAGTGAAGAAATGACAGGAAGCACATGAAAGAGATAGTGGATTAGGCAGGTAGAGATTTAAAGGTAAAAAATAATTGCTCAAAATCTTCAGGCGATGCAGCCTTTGGAATAAGAATCAAGTGTTTCTTGTGTTGGAAACAGAAAGATGCTTTAACAAAATCTACTGAGGCCTTAGCTGCTATTAACAAATGGAAAATATGATAAACTCTACAGATGTGCCTAAAAATACTTAAGAACTTTAATATTCATTTATATTTAAAATATTAGCAAATTACAAATCAAGACATCTTTTAAGACTTGTATACATATTATTATCTAAATAAACCTATACTGCACAAAAGAATCAAAGTTAATAATAAACTTAACAGCACTACCATTTAGAGTTAGTTAACATGGAAGCAGGTTGGTTCTTCTCAAGCCTCATTAAAAGGTCTTAGTAAATTCAGTGAGAAAAAATACCTACATGCAGCAAAAACATTTCATAGAGTCTATGTTTTATGACTAAGAAATTAAAAAAAATTGGGTATAGCCAGGATATACTGAGACAATGAGCTGCCTCTTTGGGTAAGGGCACTTGTGGCAGAGCCTTTCAAAGCGGAGTTCCTGAGTTCTGTCTCTGGGACTCTCACGGTAGAAAAGGATAGCTGACTCTCTCAGGCTGTCATCTGACCTCAGAAGTGCTCTGTGACACAGACACACACACACACACACACACGAGAGAGAGAGAGAGAGAGAGAGAGAGAGAGAGAGAGAGAGAGAGGCTCGATAGAGGTTACATATGACAGACTCATAGCTAATGTCATACTGTATGGAGGAAAGCTGCTCTTGCTTCTGAGGGTGCATACACAGCAAGGATGTCCACCTTCAACACCTCACTGTGGGACTGAAACTCACAGGCACCACACAAAGTGAACAGAAAAAAAAAGAAAAAAAGTGGGAAAGAATAAATAAACCTTAATTGAATGTGACATGACTTTAGATGTCAAAAAAACCCTAATTGCACTATTAAAATATTGAAAAGCTAAATAAAGTTTAAGGGTAAAAAATCAATATTAAAAAGACACTATCTTTTTAAAATACAGAAATAAAACAATAAGGAAATAATTGGATTCAGAATATCTCCAAACAAACAGAAACCCAAGCCAACAACAGTCACCACCAAAACAGTACATACAACAGTACAACCAACTAAAAACCTAGGAAAACATTTCACCGAGAAAGAATCTCTACAGGGAAAAGTATAAAGCAGTTGTTCCAGTTTCCTTTATGCTGCTCTGATAAACAGCATGACCAAAGGCAATTTAGGGTAAGAGAGGGTTTATTGGACTTACCATTCCAGGTCATAGTCTGTAATTCAAGGGCAAGAACTCCAGGCTGGAACCAAGGAAAGACGGCTACTTGCTGGCTTGCTCTCATTTGCTCAAACCTATGATTGCAGACTGAGACCCTGACCTCATTAACTCAGGAAAATTCTACAGAAAATGGCATCAGCGAACATGGGCTATGCCCCCTTGTCTCAATTCAGACAATCAACACAATTGCTGACGTACACATCCACAGATCAACCTGAGCAAGACATTGCTCATAGAAGCCCCCGTCCCCTTTTCCAGTGATTCTAGGGCATTGTTGACAGCTAAAAGTTTTAAGAAAAACTGAAACTAGACACACACACACACATGCACACACACACACACACACAGAGATAGCCACACAAAATGGGACGATATACTATGTTCATGAACTTCAGGATGCCACCTGCAGAATGGGAGAAAATATCCGCAATGTATCTGATTGCTATAACGTTCACAATGCCCAAAGGAATTTAGATAGTCTATGCAATTCCTGCCTTTACAGATGTAGGAAAAGAGCACTCCTGAAGTTTCTGGAGCCCCATACCACTCCTGAGCAAAGGAAGAAACTAACACACGAGGACACCTGACACTAAAGTGAGCGGGGAACGAACAGAGCACACAGGAAGACAGTTCAAAGCAAAACAGACAACACAGAATTAACCAGACCATCTCCAGCCAACCAACCAAGCTCACAGAAAGGCAGAAAGTTATTGGAGAAAGGAAAACTTCCGTCAACAAATAGTGCTGGAAAAACTGACTATTCAGACGCAGAGAAAATGAGATGAATCCTCTCGCACCATATCCAACACACAATTCATCATTTGTGAGATGCTCAAGCCTAAGACCCAGAACGATGGAACCACTGAAAGGAACCACAGGAAAATGCTGCCTGGCATCGGCTGTGCAAAGCATACCCATATGGCTTCAAATGCAGAGGCAGCCAAGGGAAACTACTGTACAGATGGGATTACACCAAACCCCAAAGCTTCCCCTGCACAAGCAAAGGAGACACTCGGATGCCACCTGCAGAATGGGAGAAAATGTCCACAATGTATCTGACAATGGATTGATCCCCAGGGAAGATAATGAGCTCCAGAAATTCAATAGCAAACCCTCAAAGAATCCAGTTATCAATGGACAAACAGTCTGCAGAGACACTTCACAGAAAAAGATACACAAATGTCCAACAGACATGTAAAAATATACTAAACGTAGCAGTCACGCCAGAGAGGCAAATACACCCTGCCACGAGATGAGACACCATCTACTTCATCAAGAAGTTTACAAAGTTAACAGGTGCTTGCATGGAGGTAGAGAAAGAGGGACTTTAGTACACCATCCATGAGAATGTAAGCTGCTTTAGTGTTACAGAATAGAGTGTGGAGGGGCCTCTGAACAGTGGTCCTCCAACCCCAATTCGAGTTGTACATCCACAGGGACTGAAGCTCTTCTAGAAAAGAGATTCTTTATTGAGTATTTAACAGTCACCAAGATGCAGAAACAACCTCAGAGTCCACCAACACATGAACTAAGATACGTATGTGTTGCATTTTATATGGTGATATACACAGTATCTATTTATACTGAAAAATATACACACACTCAATATAAAATGGTGAGATGCTATCATGAAATCCCAATGTCACAATATGGATGGAACTAGCGGATATATTAATATAGTCAGTAAAATGTCACAGAAAGAAGATAGGGCATGCTTTTATCTCTGTATATAATAGAGAAACTGAAAACTTCAGCATCTGGAAGTGTGGGAGGGTTCAAAGAGGAGGGCTGGCAAACTCACGGATGCATGGGACAGAAGGACCAACTTCCAGCACTCTTGTGTAGCAAGACAGCTGTGGCTCAACAATAAGGAATTGTTTTGAGTAGCCAGGAGAGAGGGTTTGCATACTTGCAAAGACATGATAAATGCCTGAGGTTACAGATATGACAGGTACCCTGATCTAATCATTACGCATTATACACATGTCACAGACTAATGGGTTGATAAATGTCACTATATTAAAATTCAATACTATTCATAAAGGAAAGTCATAAATGATGTGAAAAATCCAGCAACCATGTGAGAAAACACATTTTCAATGCATGTGGACAATAAAGATTACCCAGGAATATATAAAGAACTTTATGATTCAATAAGAAAAACAATTCCCCACCCACTCACAAAAGGCACAGAGGCACATCGATGGCTCTTAGAAACCCAATGTTTAGTGACCAATATGGTTGTTAAGTGAACCCCAGACTTCTCTTCTGCCTAGAACATATAAAAATATAAAATGAAATCAAAATTTATCATTTATACCAACCAAAACATTGACAAGATCCAGGGTATTATGTTTCTGTCTATTAAGTATGTAGAGGCATCCGATTGTTCATTGCTTTATGTTTTAGTTTACCCACTTTTATAGTTTAGGCCAGACTGGTGCCAGGCAATGTTTTATAACTGAGATACATTCCCAGGTCTCTTCCTTATTTTGAGATGGGGTTTCATGAAGTTGAGAAGGTTAGTCTCAAATTCACCTCACTCTACAACCAGGTCTCAAAGTTGCTGTCCTTCTGTCTCATCCTCCCAGCCAGTTGGAATTACAGACCTGCACCGCCGGGTCACAATTGGTCAGTGTTTCTGGAGTTAGCAACTATTTATCACACACTCAACTATTTTTGTGAATGTTTTCTGCAAAGGCAAAGAAAACTGAAAACCCTATCTCCAGTACACTGTGTGGTAGTTTAGTTAGGGATGAGGGAGATTGGTACGGTGTGTACTTCCAGGTTCTAGTTCATCACTGTGGGACAGTCAAGACAAGAACTTCAAACAGCTAGTCGTATCATGCCCATATTCAAGAGCAGAGATAGATGCATGTATACCTGCTCTACTTGCTTGCTGTGCTCAGCTCAATTTCCTTAATCTTACACAGTTCAGGGTTCCATTACTAGGGGATGGTGCCACACACAATAGTCTGGGCCTTCCCTTATAGAGTGTGGCAATTCTCACAGGCCAATCCAGTGTAGGCATTCCCTTGCTAAGACCCTCCTTCTATATAGCTTACCCACATACTCCGTAAATTCATCTCCAGATACACTTCTGAGACCAAGAAAACCTTAATGGCATCCAAAGATATGGCAAAAAAATATGTAAAGAAAACTCACTATATAAAGAATTATCTGCGACAGAGAGAGAATATGAAAGTAAAAATTATTATCAATTCAAACATGGAAGAATGAGTGCAGTGTTTGTTAAAACATGACATGTTAAAACAAACAACCATCATTAAACATGAGTAACAAAATAAACTGAAATGCTAAAATACTTTTTAGAATATATATAACAGGGTGTTTTTAGTAAGATCTAAAACATGCAACTTAAAACCTGCATACCACGATGGGTATTTTCATAGAAAGTCATCGTATGAAAGTCCTCACACAGTAGAGCAATAGATGAAACATCAGGTCAGTCGTTACTTCTAGAAAAAGAATGAGATGGACCACAGAGCCAGGGAAAGGGACCAGAGGGCTCCAGCACATTCGAAGTGTTTGTTTCTTAAAATATGACATCAACAGGCCGCAGTGCCCAGGGATTTTGTAACTTCAGTGGAGCTGAAGGTGGATATCAAATTGATCATTATTTTGTTCTATATAACCCTGACATATTTGAGATCTACAACACATGTGAAGGGAGGCTTACTAATGTTTGGTAGCCAGAACTGTTTTCTGAAGGCATTTTAGTTGCACGATAATTTCATAGATTGGTTGGTTTCTGATGTAGAAAAGAAAGAACCTATCTACAAATTAGGTGATGTTGAAGCATCTCCCTTGTTAGGATAAAGCTAGTATATTAAGTTAACATTGCATTATTATAACCAAATGCCTAAAGTAATCGACTTATCAAGAGAAGAGGTCTATCTCAGCTTATAACTCTGGTATTTTTATTTTTTGTTCAAAATTCACTTTTGGCCATTAGTAAGGATTTCACACTTTGTCAGAATTGAACTGCTTACATCATGAGAGAGGGATAGGAAGGGGCTGGAGCCCTCAAACCCCTATGAGGGGGGAATGCTATTCATGGCCCAAGGACTTTGCAGTTTGGGCATCTCATCTTACGGGTCCATGGCACCTTCTTGGACCACTACTCCAGGAGACATCCCTGAAGACATTCACAGGACACACACCATAGCAAGTAGGTTCCGTGGTGGGAGAGGCAAGCTCTCAGGCAGACACCGGGTGTGGGCTCTCTAGGGGGTATTAAACTCCCTTGTCCTTTGTTCTCCTGTACTAAGGAAGCTGGAAAGCTAATTAAGCCTTTCCAAGCACTCAACACAACAGTCACTGATGGGCTAAGAGACACTTCAAAAGTCACACGGTGCCCAAGGCACCACTGGGCCACAGTGCCCACACTGGAAGCTTGACTCTGGATTTCATTTTGATCACGTGAATTGACATCTACCAGCCTGAGGCAATACCATCCCAAGCAAGCGCATAGCAGGGAAGCTGGATCCTGAACTTTAGTGATAGCGAGAACTTTGGCAGTTAATGGTCTCTGAACAGAGCGCTCACCAGGTAAAGGAAGAAAGGCTAGATAGCAGGCTAATATCTTAAGATACCATCGCTGATCTAAAGGTGGAGCCTCCTTTGAATCCACAGGTACAGCCTCCAGCACCCACACCCTGTTGCTGGCCAGGGCTGGGTGTGGCAATGAATTTGTGTCTTTCTCTCTTTGACATAAAGTAAATCACGCTGGTAAGATTTAACCAGAGTGTAGTCAAGCATGTCCCAGGCAATCCTGGACTGAAAAGATTTCCATTTAGTTCTCTGTGTGTCTGAACGGGGAGGGATGACCTTGCCACTGATGAGACTGACTTGAACAGCACAATCCAGTCCTTTTAATTCGGTCCGCACTGGGCTCCAATTGAAGCGCTGGCTGATATTTTAATGTGTGTGTGGTTGGTAGGCTTCCCAGATTCTGTCTTTTGGCAAATGGAGGCAATTTTGTAAAATCCTGTTTACTGAGCACCTGGATAGGCGGAGCGCCAGGTCAGGCCTTGGAAGAGTAAGTCCACTTTTACCTGAAAAATCTTCATTTTTGAGACTTCTGCAAGTTTCCACTGGGCTCTTGCAAAGGGGCGTGGCTATTTGTTCCCAGTCTCTCCTTGTTAACTCCCTGGGGCTAACCTAGAGCAATCACCCTGGCTCCCGTGTTCACTCACTGGTGTTGCCATTACACTTCCTCCAGACTGCAGGAGCCTCGCTAGTAATGAAGCTGGGGACAGAGCACGCGTGGCAGGTGGTGCCAGACAAGGGTGCCCATAGAGGAGTCATTATTGTGTGTCCTGCCCAGGCAGTCTCACTGTGTGCTTGCCTTGAATCCTTCCAGTCTCCGTGGCTGGCCTGGATTGAATTTACAGATCGTGGGGTCTCCGGGGCCTACTTTGGCATTTGTGTAAGCTTGAGTCTGCTTCCCAGGGAAGCAGTGTTTGGATTCTCTTCCCGCAAGTGTATTCTCTGTCTGGCCTCTTTCAAATGTTCACGGAGTTATTATTTCCTCCTCCCGTGCCTCAGATCTCAAAGGTCATTTACATGGTACTTCTGCCCAAGCTGCTTACAGGTATTTCCAAATTGGAATCATGAGTGAGCTCCAAAAGCCAGCAGCTTCTTCCGTGTTCTACTCAGGGGGAAATGTTTAACTAGCGAGAGCGCATGCGTGTAGCTTCTTGATCCTCTCTGCACGGCAATTCGCCCCCAGCCTCGGCACTCCAATGTCTTACTTCGCTACGGGTCTTCAGCCAGCTGTAAGCCAATATACTCAATCTTTCAAAGACTTCTTGAGTATCACACCAGGTCCTGGATGCCTTCCAATCATTTAAGACAAGTGAGTGCGTTCCCCAAGTTCTCTTACCAAGGAAGATGTGAGGTCTTCCATCACTCAGCATTTAACAACGACTACCACCGTCGGGTACTGGGGTAAAGCCCCAGTCTTCAGGAGTGAATGTCTCATGTGGTGGATCACGAGAGGGGATTAAAATACAGTGTAAGAGAACAGTAAAGCAGAGCTGGAGAGAGTGCCCGGGTAGTTCAGATGGGTGCAGAAACCATGGAAGGGCCGTCAAGGCTACCCGCCTACAGTACCAGCCTCAGAAGACTCCCCAGAGCAAACTGGCTTGCAAGAAATAGCCACGCTGGAGCTCAGAGCTTGATCCTCAATAAATAACATGGTGGAACAATCTAACCGATGATGTGGGACTTCCTTCTGTGTGCTATGACTACCATTAATAAAGAAACTGCTTTGGGCCTATATAGCAGGGCAGAACTTAGGTGGGGAAGATGGAACTGAATGCTGGGATAAAGGAGGCAGAGTCAGAAGCCATGTAGCCCTGCTGGAGACAGATGATGGAACCTTGCTGGTAGGCCACGGACCTTGTGGGAAAATATAAAATAATGGAGATGGGTTAAATTAAAATGTAAGAGTTGGCCAGTAAGAAGCTAGAGCTAATGGGCCAGTGATTTAATTAATGCGGTTTCTGTGTGACTATTTTGTGGCTAAGTGGCCAGGAACTAGCTAGAGGCCTCCTACTACAAAATGATAGTAGAGTGCTTCCTGACATCAAATTGGGTTTCCACATACACACATGCATGTGTATATACATGAATGAAAATACGCACAGAAAAATGGGAAATGGAAACCATAGATATGAAGATTTCAACTTCAGGTTTTTCTATTTGCAAAATGGTGCTGATGTCTAAGTTACAGATCAGGTTTGTGTGAACTGAGACCTAAGCGACAGGAGGTTACGTTCACGCTACAAATGCTCCTAATGTGATTACTAGTCACAGCCCCAAGTGCAACAATGTGACTGTTATTCGTGTCATTATTATATTTGATAGTATTATGATCTCATCACCCACACTGACACTGATTGGTCGGGTCTGTCTTGGACAGTGACGCAGAATTCAGAAACCTGTATCAGTTCAGTATTTAAGAACGCCAGGATGTTTCCAAGCCCAGGGTGAGCAGAACCATCTCCTGATGTTGCTTCCCAAGTAACTAGGCTATGCTGTGCAAGTCGTGACTTGACAGAGATGTGATGACTTCAGGATAACAGGGGTCTGATATCCTACAGAGAAGCTACAGAGAGCTCAGACTTTTCATCAGTCCAGAAACCACAGGCATATCTTAAGGGTAAAGTCTGAGTGGCAAGATTTTCTGTTTCCCAAAGAAAGTCATCCTTGCCGAGGATATTTAGAGACACACCAGGGCCTGCAGCCAAAGAAGGACACTAGAGAAAGGGCTTCAAGTCCTTAAAGGGCTGATACCACGTTCTTTCTAGCCTGTGGTTCCTTCATAGGTGCCTAGCAGGTCCACTGTAGAGTGGACTTTGAATGTCATAGTTCCATAGTGTTTATTTCCATCAAAGCTTAACTACAACCACAGCTTTAAATACTACTGATTATGTATACATATGGATGCTGACTCTGGATACACACGCAGCCTCATGGACGTCCAGTATCAAAACAGTGCTCCATGCTTCTGACAGCACACAACCCCTGCCTTATGTCTCTCTCAGGCACATATTTTAAATGGCAACTTGATCTGGCCCCAAATATAAGAATCATCTGATAAGCTTTTCTCCTCACTCCCCTCATCTATGGGTGAGTTCAGAAAATATGAGTCACAAAATAGTCTTCAAATTCAACTAGTCTGTAGCACTGGGCAACACCTGTCATATCTATGCCATCCATGACCCATCCTAACACTGCCGTCCCATCCATTCTTGCGCCCCTCCAAGCCATCCCTCAGCATCCAGAGAAAGCTTTCCATGCACCAATCCTGCTTAGACTTGTTAATGACATTCTATTCCTCTTAGGATGAAGTCCAAAGTCCTATGGTGTCCTGAAAAGAGCTGCACAGTCTCAGGTTCATTAAAGGCAAGCAGTGATTTCAAAGGAGACAATTTCTCTAAGACTCTTTAGCCCGCTAAGATTAAATGTCAAGTACTTACAAACAGACATGCTTATCTCCATCATAGTATCTATGACAACGTGGAACATACACATACAAACACACACACACACACTAACACACAGATTAATTATCGGTTAATAAGTAACTGGCTGATACTGTTTCCCTCTCCATCTTTGTTTCATCAGGTATACTGAATATGCAGAAAGAAACAGGCAGGCATACTCAAATACAGTTCACATTCTCCAAATATACAGATAGATACAGACAGACACACTTAATACAGTTAGTGAATGATCAGAACCGCAAACATGTACACAGCTTCACCAACCTTTGCAAGACTAGTTAGGAAGAACTTTTATTTTGTGATCCCTGAAACTCAAAGGTCTCAAAATGACTGCTTTGTAGTTGAAAAACATACATCAGCTTGTGCGTCAAGGCGTGACCAGGAGGGGTGGGGCTATGCAAATGACCTTTCATGGATATCCAATGGTGGGCTGCTTTTCTGCTCTCTGGGATGGAGCAGTTTCTTTGGCCTGGTTAGCTCTAGAGCCCCAGACTTAAGTGAATTCCAGACAAGGGAAACAATAGAGATACACAGTGTCTACCTCAAGCTTGAGCTTTGCATTTTGCGAGAATTTAGAAGCATGTTGGTGCTGAGAAAAAATATCAGCAGTAAAACTGAGCTCACGTTCCAGGTGGCTCTAAGGTATTCAAGTTCATCACAGTGGGCTGCCAATTAAAAGCCGGGCTAAGTCAGCCCAGCAGACTCTCATCCCCAGCAGCGCCTTGCATCACAGCGCTCGGATTATTACATCAAACCATTTATTGAGGCCAGCTGTTCCTGCTCCTGACCTCCCCAGATTGCGTGGCCATCTAAAACAGGCACTCCTGTCTAAAAACAATGTAGCCAGCGCTCCACCGGCAGCTTCCGCAGCTGTCAACTGCTCTCCAGTGATCTGAAATCGCTTGTCCTCTCCGCCACAATCACATACAAATGGGGCATTTGCTATCTGTGTTGTGATTAAAAATGCAAAAGAACTTTTGAAGTCATTATCAACTTTTCTCAGGACGAGTTTTCTGGAGCTGTCACTTGGACGGTTGTCAGCACTCGGAAAATGGCAGCATTCCAGACATGCCCATGGAAAAGAAGGTATGCAGATCACAGTGGAAGCGACGGAAAGGCAGGGGCGAAGCCCAGATGGTGACATTTCCTGTTAGGCAGCAGTGCCTCTCTCCACAGAACTGCTCCATGCCACTGCAGCTCTCTAATTGGACTGTGGCATTCCATTAACACTGAGGACCACTGTCCCCAAGGAGTGCCTTCACGATGAGCAATTGGGAGGTGACATACCACCACGACTGTCATGTATTACCTGCACAGCTATTAAATATTATTGGGAAAAAATTAATTGTATTCCTATGGGTACCGCTGAGGTGAGCACACTCAGTTCTTAGGGACATGATTAAGAGGCTGATCATTTCAATTGATTATTGAGAGTAGATATCAGCCATTAGAAAATGGTGTGTGTGTGTGTGTGTGTGTGTATGTGTATGTGTGTGTCCATCCCAGAAAAGGGAGACGTATTTTGTATTTGTACAGCTCGGGCTAGATGAAGACTGTAGTCCCAGCCTCTGCCCGCAACTGGTCCTTAAATTTGAATAAAGAATATGAGAAGTAATCATCTCATAGCGGGGTCCGTATATTGAGCACTTACTGAGTCCCACCTAAGTTCTTCAAACTCGGGAGTCACTATGGAGCCCGACAGCAGCCTTTTGGATAGCTCCCAGCTGGCGTGTGATAATGTAGGGGGATATCGCTGGCCCCTGAGACCACGCCCTCCACCATAATGCTGATGGGTCTACAGTCACACTCAACAGAGAATGGACCCAGCTTTCCCACCAGCCTGGGCGTGGTGGTTCATTTTTTGGCAATTTGACAAACTGAAGACCCCTACCCCCAAGAAGAGGACCCCACTGAGGAAGTGCTTCCAATGGACTGCCAGGTACTTGGAGCATCTTTCTTGTTACTGGATGGAGGATGGCCCCGCCCACTGTCGACACTGCCATGCTGAAGCAGGTGTTCTGCATGGTACAGAAAAGGTGTCTGAGCAAGCCATGGAAAGCAAGCCAGTAAGGACTTCCCTCCACGGCCTGTGCGCCAGTTCCTGTCTTGGGCTCCTGCCCCGGCCTATGAGGGACCGTGATGTGGGAATGGCAAGCCAAACAAGTCCTTTCTCCTGCAGTCGGTTTGCTTAAGTGCTTCCTCACAGCAGCAGAAAGTAAACCAGAACACTGGGTGTACTCAATATGGTCAAGATGAAACTGTCCATGTGTAAGAGGCCAAGACTACCTCTCTGGGATTTTACTTCTATTACTCTGGAGACTCGGGCATTGTGGGAAACAGTTTTTGCTTGGTCTTTGTCTTTACTTCTGTTTTTGTAGCAGTGATCATTACATAGCCACTAAGCCTGATTTTAAAAAGTAGTGTTTTTCTAATTTTCCTATCTTATGATAAAAGTACATTGTTAGTACACCCATCCTTCATCAGAACACGTGAGATGCATCAGGGCAGTGTGTGCTGCAATGCGTTACCTCTTTGGCACAGAAATACCGATGCTCCACCTCCTATGTAACAATAGAGATGCCCCTGGAGTTCTTTAGTTGTCTGATAATTCACACAATGTAGTTCATCTGGGGGTATCTGTTTATGGAAGACAGATTAAGTAGACGGGTGTGGGTGTCGTGTGCTAAAGGTTAGGTTTTGAAAACCAGTGACAGCAGAAAGGGTACACACCCCTGACAACAGCTGACCAGCCAGCTAGACAGCAGACATTCATATTTTGACCTAAGGAACTTCAAAATAAGCATGGAAGAAGACAGCTGACGGTGCTCTAGGGAGAAGGTTGTCGGCAGCAGGGCCAGCACTTCTGGACCAGAGCTTAGGCACGCAGGTGGGAGAAGGGACCCTGAGAACCAATGTGGCGGTACGGGGGGAGTAAGAGGAAAGTGCTGGTGGCCGCTGAAAGGGAGCCCAGAAGGGGCCCTAGTTTTCTGAACACCTGGACTCTAAACCCTTAGCCAGGCACCTAGGCCTGCATTTCCAGGCACCGCGTCATACCACCCGCCACTGTAGTCACTGTACTGTGCCGGAGTCCCCTGTCAACATCTCTGTCTTCCTAGCATGAGGATGAAAGCCTTGGGGCTCACATCCTTCTCACTGTTTAATATCTCCGAGGCTACAAGGCCAGTTCCCAGTAATACTCTTCTAATTTTTATTGAATGGAATAAATGTGTGTGGCTCTCCTATAGCACACATTTCTATGATCAGTAGACTTGTCAGTTCAGGGTTCGTATTTTTACATGATACTTTTGGGTTAGCTTTAGGTGGCAGATGAACTTACAGATTGCAATTTGCATGTGAAAACATTAAGCTGAACTAAAGCTTGACAGAGACTTCTTTTCCCCAGCTGAACAATGGTTATCAAATGCGATTGTTGTTTCTTATAATACCCATAGCCTATCGCCAAAGCCTCTTTAACATGTCTTTTTTCTTTCTCTTTAAGATAAACAGTACTACTTCTGACCTAGGGAAAAAGAAGTCATCTACCAATAAGGAAGTCCCATGCTTTAAAGGCTGCTCAGGATTTTAGTCAGGATTTTTCCTGCATGTGGACTTCCCTAAGGACAAGAAAAAACAGATTACTTAGTGCTTCCTTACCAAAGACAGAATAGTATCTGCGTGTGATAGCCACAAATTCACAGTTTGGTTTCCATGTCTATGTGGTTGCTCTGTAGAAAAAAAAAAAAATCAACCATGTTTTGGTACATAGCAAACTTGGGACTCTGGTCTCAGCATCTTTCTTGGCAGCTATACAATCTTGAAAGACAATATTGATTGTTTCCCTTGCCTCACCTTGCAAAAGTAGTAAAAATTAGTCCTTGTCAATTTCCAGAAAGAAAATAGTCTGGCCCTAAAAGAACTCACAGTGAGGTCTGTAGATTACTGCCTGTAAAAAACACCTCATCCCAATAGTGATGCTGGGATTCCTGGAACTCTGATTCACACACAGTCATCAGGATGACCTATATTTTAAATGCCAGATGGAATATTTCAAGGCTGACAGAACCCCTTTTGTTTATAGAAACAGCAGCAAACATGTACGCAGCAGCATCTATGATTCGCCACACACTTTCCGAGACACTTAACAGGCAATAGTTTATTTTCTTCTCTCGACCTTGGAGAGAGCCTGAGATCAGAGCCACGGGCCACGCATCACCTTCACACGACACTGCCTTCCGTCAGCTCACGTCCTAAGACGGTGACTCTGTCAATAATTTCACGCTGCAGATGGCCTCGCTTCATTTGGAAGCTTGCTAATAAAGCCACGGTCTTAGGATGTGAGAGAGGATGAGAATCCAATATGTAATTTGGTGTACCGAGGACTGAGAAGAGTCACACGGTGTCATACACATCACTGGTGTCGGATGAGAAAACAGAGCAAGGCATTCCCATCTCAGAGATTACCAAACCCTTCCCTTCTGTGACGAGAGACCCTGCTTATTTCAAATCTATCTCGTAACTGCCTACAGCATGCCAGGGACTATCCCAGACACTAGAGAGATAGTTATGAATGGAAATGCCTATCCTTGTACAGCTATACATGATTCAAGTCACAAAATATTAGAGATTCCTTGAGCACCAGTTACACAGAGCGCTTCAAAGACAAAGTGTTCTGTAGAAGTGGAAGTCAGGGGAGGGAAATGATCCTTGATCTGAGAGGAGATACCTACAATACAGAGGAACCCACGGAAGGTCCAGAGGAAGGTATCAAAGTGCACCCAGTAATATCCACAAGTCAGACAGGTTAGTGAGTATCAGGGGGATGGGTAGAGATGGGGGGGAGCTCTAGTTTTAATGCCCCTTCTAAAATCCCTGATGACATTTAACTGCCACTGTAGAAGTACTGGGAGGTGTAACTGAAGCCGATGACCATGGTTCTGTCCTCACAAATAAGTATTTCTACAGAACAGCCTGGCTTTGTTAGTACGAAAGTTCCATCCAGGTGTTTTAGGCCCAGCTCAAACATGCACATAATCTGCTGTGATGTTGCATGCCTTTCTAAAGGCCCTCTCCAGAGCCTGGCACCATCTGCTTGGACTTTCTAGCCTCTCTATAAAGGGCCTACTTTGTGGTCTGTTCTGGAAGCACACGAGAGAAGGACTCACATTGGGAGAATCAGAGTAGAAGAGCCCCAGCGTGGCACCGGGAATGCTGCAGAGGTATGAAGCATCTTCTGTGGTATGGAGTATCGGAGACACAGAGGGATGTGCTCCACCTTAATGCTCTGGAGCTGAGGGAATGCAGTCGGCCACGGCGAGAGCTCAGCGTCGGTCATGGCAAGAGGTCAGTGCCAGCCACCATGAGAGGTCATTCTCAGCCACTAACTTAAAATGCACGCACAGACAACACGGCACTTTGGCAAGAATAAATGAATGCAATGGACACGCACAAAGCACCAGAGAGTGAAGTCCCACGTTCAGCCTTCAGCTTTACAACAAAGGAACATACAGAACAGAAAGCCTGTGTGCGGAGAGGAAGGGAACAGGAATAAACACAGTAAACGGAGCAACTGACCCACACATACAACACAAATCACAGCCCTAAGACCAACAACAAAAACATCACGGTCTGATTATGTCAATTTTCTTCTGTTAAATCCAAGGGTAAAAATCTAGACATGGCCTAGGACGAACATGGTGGTTTTCTGTGTGATGCCCGGGCCACCTTCAGGCTGACAGAAAACTGGGGGAACCAAACTGGATGAGGGCAGGGCGACAGACAAGGCATGAGCTGGGAGAAGCTGCAGGGCAGAGAAGATGGCACACAGTGGTAGTGTGGCTGGAGCCACTGCAGGGAGCACTCAGAGGCCAGGCAGAGCTGCGGGGTTGATGCAGCCAATTGTTGAAGTGCTGTTCCTAAGCAGGGTCCATATGCCATGGAGCAGGAGATGAGAGGACTCCTTGGCATCTTCAGGAAGGAGGAGCCAACAGACACTCCCCTGTGTTCTTATGTGGCGTCCACGTGGAGAGGTTTGTTGCCTCCCTCTGTGCTGTGCCATAGCAGGAAAGACCTCACAACACCACTGTCGTGCCTTGCACTTCCCAGTCTCAGACGATGAGCTAAAGAAACTTCCTTCCTTTCAAATGACCTAGTCTCAGGTACCCAGTGATGGCAACAGAAATCAGGCTAATACACGCTTGCTCCTCGAGGAGGCTACGGCAATGCCGTGGGGGGACAGCCTCTTGCTTCTTTGTACAGGGTGTTTTTGAAAGTAGCGGTGGCTCCTGAAAGCAGTTAAGTGGGTCATTTGCTTAGCTTTCCTTAGTGGTAGATTAATTAGCCAGCTGTAACTCCCGGATCTCTATTTTTAAATAATGACTTGCACAACTCTCTGAAGACAAGAACTCACCACTAGTACGTGGCACAATCCAACAGCTGCAAGTTATTATGCCCAGTGGAAATTAAATATCTTTTAGGGAAATCATGTAAGATCTCATGATAAATATGAAATTAACCCCTGCCACCTCTGTGACCACATCCTAATAATCAGAGTCCCCTGGGTCCTGAAGTGATGGCAGCATCGACACAATTTTTAAAAAGCATTCCTCTGTGAGCTTGTGAAGAACGGTGTCTTTGTCCTTGGTTGGGACGGACGTTAGAAACCCCACACTGAAAAGCATGCCCAGCAGGGTCCTCCTTCCACTCCTTAAACCCAAGGTCAGGAGGCACGCTCCGGGGACATCTGCAAAGCAATCACTTCGTCACTGCTGTGCTTCTGCCTCAGACGTTCAAATCCATGCTTCCTCTGCTCAAGCACATTGCATCACGATGTCTTTCATTTTTAAGGTCCTGCTCTCGGTTAACAGGGGTCTTCTCATTCCCCATTTTATGCTAGGTTTAGATCCTATCATTTCCGGAAGAGATGGAGCGCTGGGTTTGGCGGCTGACTGTCTGCATAGCACAGGGGATGCCAGGGCTGGAACAATACCTCTGAGAAAGCTTTGCTGGGATGGGCCCTGGGGTCTGAAGCATCTCTGAACTAGGAGACATTAGTACCTGTGTACTCAATACAACAGTGGTCAACAGTCTGTCATGGCCTCCACTTGAAGGCCATAGTGTGTTTGCTTGGTTACTTTCCATGCTGGAAAGGATTGGAGGGAGCTCTTCCCTAACAGTGAAAATGGAATGCTCAAACTTCCCGTTGTTTCAAAGACTTCCGAACAAATTTCTGGCTTCCTGCTGAAGTGCTAAAATATCGCAACCCCTGAGAGGAAGGAAGAGGGGTGGTGCTTTAGGACCAGCAGTAGACTGGGGATCAGATAATGTATTAACCGCTTTTCCTGTGACAAGTACCTATTAAGAAGCAACTTAGGGGAGGAAGTGGGGGTTGGAGATGCAGATCAGTAGGCAGAATGCTTACCTAGCGTACAGAAAGCCCTGCGTTCCATTCCCAACACCCTAAAGGTTAGTCATTGCAACCATGTCTGTAATCCCAGAACTTGGGTGTTTGAGGCAGGAGGATTCAAGTTCAGGGTCATATTCAGCTACATGGTGAGTTTAAGGGCAGCCTGGACTACGTAACACCTATCACAAGACAAAACAGCATGTGAGGTGGCTGATAATGGTGTATCAACAGGCAGGAAGGACCAAGGCGACAAAAACTGGTACTGGGCTACAAACTCTCAAGGCCCGCCCTCAGCAGCCTGCTTCTTCCAAGCAAGAGGTTCCACCTGTCAAAGGTCCCACAATATTCCAAAAACGGCTCCAGTATTTGGAGACTTGTGTTCAGACACATGTGCCTGTGGCAGACATTTCACATCCAAACTGCAGCAGACGTGAAACATAGTAACGATCCACAAAAGGAATCAAAGGTGACGTCAGCTCAGGCGCTCTGGGGCGGCCTGTCCATCGCTCCAACTTTTCACTGAGTGGTTGGGATTGGCTGCTGTTCTTACTTGTCCTCCACCTTGATGGTGATGTCCCTTAACTGCACATGCCAGGGGACGGCTCTGCTGTCCCCAGGGAGAGCTGCTAGCTCCAGTGCTGCTAGGCAGCTCAGGGGCTCGACTTGACTCTTCCTCAGTATAGAGCTGCTTGCAGCTGGCGGCCCCACCTTTACCTCCTGTGTTAGGAAGTTAGCATGGTCCCTACCCCCCAGTTAGCTGGCCCCCTCTCATTGCTGAATTGAGTCTACCTTATCAATTTCGTGAACTTCAGGCTTGGGCGCAAAGGTCATTAACTGTGTTCTGCACCTGAATCACATTGTAATGAGGCCGACCACATTCTCTTCCTCACAATCAATGAGGGGGAAAAAAGCACACAGAAAGGAAATTACTCCTACAGTGACCTTGCTAGAATGCTGCATCTGGCTGGCGCGGGCTATTTTGGGGTGGCCAGAAGCTCGCGTCGCAGTTTTTTGCTGTAGAACTGCCCTGCCTGAACCCATGTCAGCTAACACGTTACCACGTAACATCTGGCTCCAGCCATCAGCAGTGGGCAGAGGTGACAGATTCCCAGGGCAGCACCAATGCTGTGTACGGGTTCACTGCCGCCCTGCCCTGGACAGCTTCTACTTGATAGGACAACAAAATGTCACCCACATTTGCATTCAGAAGTGGTTCCGTGTTTACATGTGCTAATAAAAAGAAAAGCTTGCCTTCTGAGGAAGGAGCGAGTTCCTTAATCAATTTTTCCAAGAGGCTCAAACGTGAGACATGTTCTGCATACACTACACCCCTCAAAGACACAGGGTGGCTCAGCAGCACAGCCCACCCCTCTACTGCACCCCCCTTCAAAGACACAGGATGGCTCGGCAGCATGGCCCCCCTCTCAGAGCAGACGCCCACTCTTTAGGGCTGGTGGATGCCGCAGAACACTGTCTTCCCAACAATGGCGTTGTGCTTTTTCTCATTATCTGAAGAAATATTCAATGAGCCAATAATTAAAATGGCTACATACAGAACAGTGCCCTGCGACTTCTCTTCCCCTTTCATTCATGTCTGCCTCCCTGTTCAAGCTCTCAAGCCTTGCCCCTTTTAAGTAGAATGTACATTTGGAGGTCATGAAGTAGGGTATCCATTTCCAACTCTGCATATCACTGCTAATGTTACCATGAACAACGTTGTTACAGTCACTTAGCCTTTGAGAGGCCTCAATTCCCTCGCCCAAAAAATGGATGAATTATTGGTATTTTTAACAATTGAGTATTGGTATTAATAAGGATTCAAGCAGCAAGAGACAGGGACCCACTTTCAATTATTTTAAGAGAGATAGAAGGAATATGTTTATTGGCCCTCCTGGGGGAAAGGGATGCTGGGCTGTTCACAGATCAGAGCATGGGTCCAGGACCTCAAATGCCTGCATCGAACTAAAGACCTCGGATCCCATCCCTTCATCTCTCACCTCTGCTCAGCATCACTTCTTGAGGCTACCACTGTACATTTTTGACTCAGCAATAATCCTGACCTCTGCCAGCTCCACCGTCACACTCTTCTAGTGTTGGGAAACCAGAGGGAAGTCCTTGCTTTCCAATCCGTGTTCAGTGTTTTCGGGGACTTCACGGTCTGCTGGTTCACATATTTATCTTAGAATGAGATGGAGATGGCCAGGCATTAGGAGGTCATGCCCATCCCTGCACAGGAGGCTCGAAAGAGGGGCCGAAAGAGGAGACAAAATGTCAGGGGTGATACCCTTCAATTCGCACCAACATGTGGTCTAAACGTAAGCTGAACGGATGACACCAACAGACGCTACAGTGGATGGGGAAAGCCCAGGCATCCTCAACCCTACACAGTGAAGAATGCTGAGAGGGGGGAAATAGTGTTTTCAAGGGAGAGCACACCTATCGGTTATCCAATGCTCTACAGTCAGCATTGGGCAACATGGTACAAACTGAGCAGGTTGGACATATATCTGTCTCTGTGTCTGTCTGTGTCTGTCTGTCTCTCTCTCTCTCTCTCTCTCTCTGTGTGTGTGTGTGTGTGTGTGTTTAACAATAACTAATGGAATAAGAAGCCATGAATTTGAAATGGATCAAGGATGGATATATAGGAGAGTTTGGAGGAAGGGAAAAGATAAGTTATGTAATTATAGCATAATCTCAAAAAGTAAACCCAATTTAAAAATCAACCTTATAGGTCAAGTAAAGCAGAAATGAAGGCCATCCTCCAGTAACATGACGAAGCTGTGAGGGTCACAGCACACGGGAGGTGTGCTGAGTGTCGTCTACAAACCAGCACGAGCTGCCTGTGAGTCCTAGAACACAACCTCTCTCCAGGGTGGGAAATGACCACGCCTGGTGCTGCTGATGGCCATGGTGCTAAAGCCTCATTCCCATGGAGGTGGCAACACCTGTGCCTGTTCTCAGCACCACAGACCGTGAAGCAGTTGCTCCCACTAACTCCCGTTTTCAGACAGAGAAACAGGCCCTGTCCAGTTTCCCATCACCAGCGGGATGTAGAACCTGGGAACCCGAGCGAGACTTCATGCTCTGAGCCCCAGGCCGTAATGCCTCCCACCATCCTTTACCAGAAGAGGGAGAAAATCCTACTTTGACCGTCAATCTTAGACACGCTGAGAACTCCACAAGGTTGGTAATCGTGTCTGTCTTACTCACACTGGTATAAATAGGCTACACGAGGGCCTGCATGACCAGTCAGGGACGAGTAGAGATAATTAGCATCAGGCTAGACTTTTACTTGTGTCTGAACATCATTCAAATAACAGCGCTGCTGTAGATGAATATGCACAACCATTTGCTGAGACACACGGAGGATGCATAATATTCAGGTGCCTAATAACGCGGCTGCTCGTTAATCACGCCTGACACTCAGATAGCACTTCACCTTCTAAAACATTTCAGAATATGTTAACTCATTAATCCCTACCATGCCCCTTGTGCGACTCCGAGCCCCTGCCGCTGATCTCTCTACCTTCTGGATACCTGGTGGAGAATAGAGGGAAAAAAGAACTGCACACCCAAGCAAGAGGCCACCAGCAGTCAGGAACAAGAGACGTGGAGGTGGTGAGGACGAGAGGAAGCTTGCCCTTGAAGTAACCTTTGATACACACGCACACGAGCTGTGTGATGGGAATTACTCGCTTCTGATTGGTTAAGCTGTAGGGAAGCAGCGCCCATACAGCATCTTCAACATGAAATGCTTGTTCTCCAATCACTCCATCCTCCCTACGCTCAGGTCCATGGATTAAGAAATGCTCAGTGTTGTAGGTCTTCATGACAACTGTATACTTACACTGCAGCTTCTCTTCCCTATCCCAGGATAACAAGGCGCTGTAACAGTAGTATCCCGTCTGTGTCTAACTACAGGCTTCTTTATGCTGCCTTCTCATTTGAAGGCACCACCATTCATCAAATGACATAAAAGTTGGCCCTTAGATCGACACACAGGGCACATGTCTGGCTAGTAAAGACTCATCTTTGGCTCGCTCGAGCCCATACAGCTTGCTCAGGGCACTAGAGAACAACAAGGAAGCCATGCAGGACAACAGTTAGGAGGTCAGGTTCTAGGATGAGGAAGACCTTGGTTCAAACTGACATTTCTATTCACACGAGAGCAGCTCAGCCTCTCCTATTGTGTTTCCACTGTGGGGCGAGGCTGTCAAACCTACCTCAGTGAATTTTATGAGATTAATAACCACAGGCTTAGGGCAACGCGAGACATACCACAGATGCTCAGAAAGTAAATATTATTGACTGTCTCTGGGCGTCTGATATTCTCGCTTTCAATTCTAAGGTGTGATAGTGAAACTACGTTAAAATGATAAACTGTCAGATTCTAGACGATTGCCTGTGGAATGCTGTGGTCTGTGTTAATGCACAGAGGTTGTTCTCCAAGCCAGTGTCAAGTTAGAAACGTTCTTCACCACCCACGAGGTCGGGTGCTTGTCAGGGGTTATTGGAATGATACGCAGTGTCATCTTGGCCAAGGTCCGGTGGGGCTGCTTTATCTATGAAGAGTCTATATATATATTTATCTTTTTGCCTTCTCATTCTTCTTGGGGTGGTATGCTGCTTCCTTTAGATGCCTTGGAAATCCTAGCAACTAAGTAATCATGTTAGCCACTCATGAGTGCTGCTTGCACACATGTGAGGCTCTTGAGGCTGCTAGTGTAAGTCTTGGCCCGTAAGTGTATTGTTAAGCAGAAAGCGTATTTTTTACGTGTCTTTCCCTCTCCTCAACCATCTAAAAAGACTGTCCTGTCTCTGTTGTCACGGACTATGTCTATGACTGCTAATTAGCAGTGGACATTGTAAGGATGTAGAACCTGGGGGTTGCTATCAAGTTCTCTGGTTGATTGGTCATGCTTTAAAATGTATTTTTTGTTTGTGTGTTTGTTGGAATTAGTCACAAAAAAATTCAAAATATAGACAGCAGCACTCGATCCTCGGTGCTCAAGAGGAATGAACACTGACTTCACAGACACAAATGTAACTGCCAAGAGAGAACATTTCCCCCAAAACTATTTAATCTCAGAAATGGGCAATGAGCTTGTCAGCCTCGTGGGCATTTCAACCTTGATGCGAGACAGCAAATCTTTTCAGGACCAGACACCATCAGGCCCTGCAAGTGTCCATTCCCTCACAGTAAAAGTTTTTTAAGGCTCAGAGTATAGAGCTAGCATTGTGTGTGCGGCATATGCTTCTCTTTGTCACCGACGCAAAAGTGGGCATGTGCTGAAGGCAAAGGGCCGGGAATGAGGAGGTTCGTCTCGCAGGCACTTCAGATGCTGTTTCTAAACTAACCACTCATCTTCCAGAACGTCCAGTAAATCCTCAAGAACCTGAGCTGTGCAGTCACATTGTGTCTGTCTTTCCGCCCATTCACGGCCACGGGAAGTATGAAGAATGGAATCAGCGGTCAGAGAATTTGCCGAAACTAGCCCTTTTCTTTCCTTCCTTTCCTTCTTTCTTCTATTATGTCTATTAATGAGAACAACCTCATAAACAATATAGTTTAATTAGGAACTAAAGTGTCTGTGCCAATTAAATATGAAGGAAGTATTCAAAAACACAGCGGGAAGGATAATATTTAAGAGCATTTAAATTGCAAATGATGGCATTGAGGGACCTTTCAAAGGAGATGTATTTGGGAGTCAAGAGAAAGAGCTATAAAGTGAAGCACTGACTCCGTGGCATTTATAGACAAATAAATATTTAGGATGGATCAATTTGCGGCCATGAACAGATGCTCCAGGAAATATAAAAGCTAATGAGAGCTGTCCTTAATTTCTACCTCACTGAATTCAAGAGAGGAAAATAAAAGGCAACTTAAAGGGTCCTGGAGTGGTGGCATGACTCATTAGTGTGCAGCCCACTTCAGATTAAAGGACTCATCTCCAGTTACCGAGAGAAGAAAGTTATCAATGAGCTTCATGCATGAATATCTGGGAAGGGCTGCAGCTTATTTTTTGAAACGTAAAACTATCTGAAGCTCCCCCATCAGAGAGGATTATCAATGCATTTTTGGATCAGAATCTAAAGAAGATTCACTCCACTTTGGTTCTGTGCTCACTGCTTGATGAACGGGACTGGAAAGGGAAGCTGCCTGATCCCCAGCCCACTGATCTGGCAGAGCCACAAACCTCATGCTGAGCATTGGCGGTGGGGAGAAAAGGCTACCACTTGAGAGAGGCCAGCAATGAGAGGGAGGAGATGAGGCTTTGTTCCACCCAGGGAGTGGAAACATAGGGATGGTGGATTCCGAAGACAACCGAGAGGAAAGAACACAGTCACGATCTTCAGTCGCTCCGAAGCACATTTTGTGACTCTGCTTGCTCCATCAGCCACCTTCACAACTGGGATGATCAGAGAGATGAGTTCAGATGAAGCCTTTGATGATAAAAGTTCAGTGTTTGGTGGGACTGTGCTGAATGAATTATCAGTGCCTTTCACACAAGTGAGATAAATAATTGTCAACTGAAACTGTGAAGAATTGAAAGAACCAAAGAAAAGGGGCTGGGAAGTTCATAGACAATGGTAGTCCTTTTAGTTCATTTTCCATTTTTAAAGCAGAATCTTACTCTGTATAGACCAGGATGGCCTACAGTTTACTATGTAGTCCAGGCTTGCCTAGACTAATCCTCCTGCTTCAACCTCCTGAAAGCTGGCATTGCAGAACAAGCCTCCTCACTTGGCAGTAGAGATATTTTTATACCAGCTATGATATCAGATTGACGTTCTCCCCCTCATGGTCACAAGTGCTGCCAAAGCAATGGTCATTCGCTCTTTGGTACGCGGGGTGACACAGAGCCAGGATTCACTTCTACATTAAGAAGAGAGGTGCAAAGGCTGACCATTTGGCAAAGCTCTTTCACAGCTAGGAAGATGACCATTTAATTCTTCACACATTAGCTTTCTGCTGGTTCTGTGCTTGAAATGCAGACCAGAAGCCCAGCATTCTCTATTTGCCTTGGCATGATGGTCCTCTGACCTTGCTTACTTATTTACAGATTTAAACTCAAAGCCAGTGTCCATCGATGTGGCCGCATCAAGTTCCTGGTCTGTGCATCTCGTTTGCCTTCCTCCTATTTTGATCAATTAACATTTTAGAAAGTAAACTCTTTCTGAAATTGGAATAGATTGTGATTTAAATGGCTATTTTCTTTTCAGTGTCTTGTTTACGGCTAAAACTGCGCTGGTAGTTTCATAATGAGAGCAGCCTTGAGAGCCGATTATGTTGAAACGGGAGGATGGCTTCTGAAGGGTAAGACTGTGTGGCTGGGACATTTATGTCAGTTCCTCTTTTCAATGGAGGATTATTTTTCCTTTTCTAAGGGGAAGTAAGTGTCAGTGGTGGATGGGAAACAGAAGAGGCCACAGATACCTGAATAACTACAAAGTCTGCAGAGACCCCATGATTAAAGTCCTTCATCTTTAAAAAAAAAAAAAATTCTATTTGGGAAATCCCAGAAGTTAGAGAAAAAATATTTTTGTTATTTTTGTTTTTTTAGAGGTACAGAATATACCAGGCTCTGTAATGAAATAAACTCTATACATCTCTGAGATTCTGCAGAAAGCTTTGCATAGTTAAAAGCAATGCTATTTATTCCCCTGAAGATGCCAATCAATCTAGGCACGGCAGCAGACACTGCAGTCCCTGGACCTGAAAGGCCAAGGCAGGATGACGCAAACGCAGGCGCAGTCTTCCCAACACATATGCAGCCTGAGCTTCATGGTGAGACCTCATCCCACAAAACCCACACAAAACAGGAACAAAAGAAGGAACAAGAGTGAGAACAGTTAGCTTGTTGACCATGAGATTAATGTAAATTATTTCATAAATATGTAAGTAAATGGTGGGCACCTACTATGTGCGATTACCCATGCTAATCATGAACATGAAACATCTTTAACCTGAAGAAATGTTCAATGTCATACTGAGAACAGATATAATCAGACACCATAATATAGGGCAAAGTCCCACGTGCCAGCTCAGAACAGCTCACTGAGGGCACATACACCTATATTCCCTCTCACATCACTGCTGAAATGATCTAATAAACTATTAAAACATACACACACACACTGGAAGTATAGTATAGAGTGGGTTGTTGGAGCTGTTAATTTTATTGTTGCCTGTGTGTATCATGTGGCTGTATCCACAGTGGATTTATTCCAGAACATCCCACAGAGGTTGCAATCATGCCATGCTCAAAACCCTTATGCAAAACGACAGTGTTTGTATAAAACCCATGCATATTCTTTTATATGTTGTAAATCATTTCTAGATCACACAGAACATCTAATGAAGGTAGAGTCTATGCAATGGCTGTATACTACATATTTTACAGATTATGATAAGAAAAATTTATATGCCGGTTCAAAACAGACACAATTTGTAATTCACCTATGGTAGATTGAATCCCAGGACATAAAATCTATAGCATGGAGAGCCATCCATACTTTGAAGCATACATTTAAAATAAATAAAACCACTGCAATTTTACCAAAAGTTTACGGATTCACAAGCTGTATCTGGACACCATGTCTACACCACTTTCCAAACAGTAATGAAGTAAAAAGTCACAAGTAACATGTTGATGCCACAGCTCAAATATCTTTATGCCCACAGATCTCCAGAGAAAGCAGGACTGTCACGCACACAGGACGCTCTTTCCAATGGGAAAGATGTAAACAACAACCAACACAAACAAATCTGTTCTTTTACCCAAAAATCTGGAACATGGAAGTGATTAAGAGCCTTGTGGTCTGCCTTACCTGTTGTGCCATGCCTTATCACCCTCCTACAACCAGGACCAGAGGTGGCTCATAACCCAAATGACCTCTACAGCCCTTACAGCCTCTAGGCTGCCTCTGTGACTGAAACCAGGTCAGACCTTAGGCCCTTAAGCTAGTACTGGTAGCTCACTCCAGAACCCACCTTCTTGGAAGAAATGGCAGGTACCCTGAATTGAGTTTGGGTGTGATTATGCTTCCTCGGGTACAAAGGATTGTATTACAATCTTTCTTCCAAATTGTACTGTGTTTTAAATATGCTGACAATAAATTGCCTGGCATCAAACTCTGAAGTCTCAAACCAGGTTGAAGAGGTCTGAACCTCGGTCTCATGTTCATCTCTTCTTGGTTCACTTCCCTGCCTGATACCTGCAGAGACCCCCACCACCACCACCACCTAGTAAAGTACATCATTTAATACTTAGAATGATATGAGACAAAAATGATTTACTTATTTTAAAAAAATACAAACATACATATAAAAACTGAATTAAAATTACCAAAAGAATTACATGTAATTTAACTACACATAATTTAAAACAAAAATTAAAGTCTGTGTTTTCTAGCTAAATGCTAAAAAAGAAAAAGCTGTACTCTCTTCTCTCACCAAAAACATAACAAAATGAAAACATCAATTGTAAGTGAAAGACATTTTAGTAAGTCTAGATCTGCTGCACTGTGTGTCCACAATGTCTATCGGAGGCCCCTGTGTTGAAGGTGTTTCTCCTACGTTTAGTATTGTTGGTTGACAACGACGTCTTTAGGAGGCAAGGTCTGGTAGAAGGAAATGCAATTTTGATGAGCTATGTTCTCTGATTTGCTGCTGTCACATGTCAGCACATTGCCCGCCATGTGCTTCTGCCGTGATGTGCTGTCACGCAAGTCCAACATGCGTGGGAGGACCAGAAACCTCACTGCCATTAACTAAAGTGATAGCTGTCTTTGTTAATTTGAGAGGACCGTGAATCACCAAGGAGACATCTCTGGCTGTGCCTGTGAAGGAGTGTCTACAGTCCGACCTCACTGGGAAAAGCACCCACAGACTGAGCCCAGACTGGAAAGCAGTCAGCGGGCTGAGTATTCGTCTCCTGACTCCTGACTATGGATGCAGTGTTGCCAGCTGCCTCATGCTCCTGCCTCGGCACCTTCCCTGCCAGATGGGCCAGACCACCTCACGCTATAAGCCACCCCCAAAAATCAGCTCCCCTACGTTGGCTCTACTCAGGCACATTTGCAGCAGCAATGAGAAAAGTAGCTAAGAAATCGATTCACCCCAGGGGTCAGTTATTGTAGCCAAAGTTAACCCATGCTTTTACAAGAAAAATCGAAATTAAAATCTCAGTCTGTTTAGAAGTGACTAGCAGTGAATACATATCAAAATGGAGGTACCACAAGGAAAACCAACTGAAAATATAGCCCTGAAACATACTAATTAATATTAAAAAGAAAAAAAAAAGGTTGACAGTTAAAGTTGGAAAATGAGCATGTCAGCGTACTGTCCCATGTCACAGTGAACCATAAAGTGTAGTCTGACAGAACACTGTACAGGGGGCTCCTTCTGAAAATAGGGTCCATAAATGACAAGTTTAATGAAAAAAAAGTCAATGAAGGAAAATAAAAATAACTTTTCTACATGCCAAAAGTAAAGCAATCAAGTATGTTTCAATCATCACACTCACTACAATACATACATACAATAATAAAGCTATAAAACACAGATAAAAACACCAAATGCATGCAAGATACAGCTCAAGAAGATGATGAAGTTTTACTAGGAGACATAAAAGCAGGCTTGAATAAAGGAAGCAATTTTAGATATTCATGGGGTGGGGGAGTCCATATTTTAAATAAAGCTATTAATAGACTAGCAATTAAAATCTCACAATTACTGGTCAATTAAAAGGTAATTTTTAGTTCCCATCAAACTATAAAACGTCTAAAAACCTCAAGGATCTATCTTCCTAGACTTGAATTTTAAAAATGAGATAAGAGCATTTAGGAAAAAAGCCAGAAAAGCCCTATTAATATATATATTTAAGACTTCTACGTTGGAAAATATATTTGATAAAGTCAAGATATCACTAGTAAGGAATAACCATAGTGTATCTAACATATAAAGGCTTAATATTTTTGTTATGAACAGCGTGAATAATGGGGACAGCACTCAGTGGGAGGAAGGTCACCCCTAGCATGGCCTAAGCCCTCGGCCAGGCCAAACTACCAGAGAAACAAACCAGAGAGGCTGGGGCCATGGCTAGGTGGGTAAACTGCACACGGGTTCAGTCCCCAAAACTAACCCCCAAAAGGCAGGCCTGGTGTGCAAGGGAATGCCTGTCCAGAGCAGGCCTGGTGTGCAAGGGGAATGCCTGTCCAGAGCAAATGTCAGCCCCGGGGTTGCTGGCTCGCATAAATGGCCAACTTCAGGTCAATGAGAGACCTTGTCTCAAAATTTGAGGTGGGCAGTACTGGAGGAACACACCAGAAGCTTACCTCTGGCCTTCATACACACACATGCACACATGTGCACACACTCACATATATTTAAACTCACATACACACATTCACTCCCTCACAAACCTGAAGCAATCAGAAATATATGGGCTTAAAACCATAGGCAACATTTGTCAATTCATTAGAATAAAAATGAAAAGTGTGATAAATTTTGCTTATGAGATTAAGAATGTGAAAAGGATTCATAAAAATTCTGAATATGTGAAAGGGTGAAGAAGAACATTCAAGTACCTCCTTTTAGAAATCTGTCAGCTAGTAACTATCAAAATATACAGTGCACATATTCCTAAAAATCAAGATCAAAGTCATGGTTCTAGAAGCTCTCCTATCCAAAGGCGTGCATTTGGACAGAAGGCACACCTACTCAGCAACAGCAAGAAGTCTGGAAAGGGATTTTTGTCAGTTGCGGTTTTATAAAACTAACTCGAATGGCTGAGCAAGAACAGAGAGTAAAACCATATACTCATGGAAAGCAAACAATAGGAACATGTGTGAATATATGCATATATCAACACACACACATATGTGCATGTGGCATCTTCATCTACATATAATCCCCAAGACTTATTGATAAGTAGATTTCCTATTCATGTATGTGTATAGTACATTTGTTGTGCATGCATGCAAGCGTGTGTATACAGGTATGCACAGCTACGCATGCACATGTGGAGACCAGAAGCTGATGTCAGACTCTTCGTGGTCTCCACTTTATACACTGAGGCAGGGTCTCTCACTTGAACCAAGAGCTCATTGATTAAGCTGGTACAGCGGGCTAGCTTGATTCAGGGATCGCCTGCTCAACCTTGTCCCCCATGGACTGGGATCACAGGAAGGCTGCTACGCCCACCTGGCATTTATGTGGGTTTTGGGATCTCAACTATGTTCTTCATGCTAGCACCACAAGTGCTTCACTCGCAGATCCATCTTCCCACCTCCTCCTAGGCAGTATTAAAAATAACTCAGAGTATAAGAAACACCCCATGTGAGTGAGTGTATAGCACACCTGTTCAGGGAAGCACCTGGGGATGCAAGGGGCTCCCTGTGAACAGAGGGGGGCCCAGGGCCCAGAGGGACTTTCACAGGCTTTATCCCATTCTTTAGTAAATTACCCCATAAAGTATTCAAATACTTCAAATATGAGGCTTCCCACGTAGAAGAAGCACAACAAGCATTCAAAGCAGACAGTGTTTTATAGGAGCTCAGAGGAAGAAGAGAGCCTGTGGACCAGAGTCCCTGCCTCTCAGGGGACTGTGGGGGACACAAACCTCTCCGACTTCTGTAACAAGCAGTACAGAGAGGAAAAGCGTCCTACAAAAGTCACCTCGTTCTTGTCACCAAAATTCATTTGATTCTAGTACTTAATGTCGAAAGGAGAACTTAATCCATCTGAAATCATTTATTCACATCCCCGATCTGAGCAGCCTGTGGATTTGGATATTCATTTCATGATATTCAAGTGGCTTTGATGTGTTGCTCTCTCCACTTTTAAGTGCTCTCAAATCACACGCGATTGTACTGCCACTCAAATGGCAAAAAGGCAGTCATACCTACAAGCAACATGTCCCCGGCTCAGTTTGGTTCAATGTAGCAAATCCTGGCTGTTTGGCTTTTTGTGTCCGGTCCTGTGCACAGGCTGCAAACTAGACAAAATTTCCACATCCTCAGTTGCAGAATAGACAGCCAGATTTCCTGGGAAGGCTGGGGGGTAAAGGGACACACACCCCATGACTGAGAGCTGCAATGGGATTTGGCTGGAAGGGAAGATCAAATGGAAGCTGGGCGGGGACCTGCAGGCTGTCTGCAAAGGGGCAAACCCATTCTTAATGTAAACCATAATTTAAGGGGCTCAAGTACATAGAGAGCTGTGGAGGTGTTAAGTGAACCGACTTCAGTCTTAGGGCTCCAGAGAAGAGTTAAAAATTGCAGCCCCATTCTGAGAGGAACTGAGGAGATTTAAGTTGTGGGGTCAGGTTTAATTTACATGTGGATCATTCTGGTAAGATACAAGGAACAGGACAAGAGGACTAGAACCTGGAAAAGACCCCTTTAGCCTGAGCCACAGGAGCAACACCGGATGAGAGAGGAAAGCTACCTCTGAGAAAGGAAGTCTTTGTACTGGCTTTGAGCCCAGAGGCTTACTTGCTGTGCCGCTTATCCTTTATTTTCAACTTACCTCAATTTAGGACCACTATAGACACACACGCACCTCTAGGTGTGCCTGTGAGGATGTTTCCAGAAATGTTTAAGAAAGTGAAGACCTGCCACAAATGCAGACAGCACCGTCACATGGGTTAGGGCACTAACAACGAAGAGTGGGAAGGAACCTGGCTGGCACCAGCACCTGCCTGTGCTTCCTGACTGTGGATGCAGTGTGACCAGCTGCCTTGCATTCTCATCACTGACTGCCCACTACAGTGGGCGATATTCCTCCAGCTGTGAGCCCAAACAGACGCTCCTGCTCTTCAGGGGCTTCTATCACGTTATCTGGTCACAGGGACAAGGAGAACAATGGCTTATTTATAGGAAGGTCCTCGATGGTGGGCAACATGCGCCATTGCTCCCATCGGGTCCGCCATGCTGCCGTTCTCTCTCCACCTTTATACTTTCTACTTGCATTTGTTTGTTTTGCTTTGTTTCTCTAGCCCCACCCTCACCTCCAGACTCCCACTCCTCTCAGCTGGGTTCCCTGCTCCTACCATCACATGTCATGCACAGAGGATGGCGCAGTCAGGCTGTGAACTCCCAGACTGCAGAGTCCGCATCTTTCCCGTATTCGCCTTCCGGCATCCCCCACTCCACCTGGCGCAGAGGCCGGGAGATATTTTGGTTTCGAGTTGGGTCTAAAGCATACAGTATTTTACACGCACTATTTCTGGTTCATAACCATGCTTTAGAAATGTAAAGAAATCAAATTCAGCATGACATCCATTCTAAAGTTCCCATCCGGAAGATCACTGAGCCGCGATTAAATCACGCTCTTCGTAGTCAGTGGAGATGTCTGACGCAAACAAATATGGAAAGTCCACACTTTATCAGCCTTCGCCATGACACCAGCAGCAGACATCTGAGCAGAGTCTACAGTTTAATTAAGCGCGTGTAGTTTGGTTCAACCTTCAAAAGGCGTCCTTTCTAAACCAAGACAGGATGATGCTCCTGAAGATGTCCCCAGATTAATTGTAAAGCCTGGAAATGTTTCCTTTCATGGCTAAAGGAAGGTTTTACACGTACAACTAAATTAAGGGTCTTACTTGGAGAGGGTAGACGGAGTTATTTAGAACCAAGGGTCCTTGAAAGCGAAGGCGGCAGGAAAGAAAATCCAAAAAGGAGCCACGAAGGTAGCCGCAGAGGTCAGTGAAGTAGGGCAGGCAGGGGAGGAGGGAAGCCTACTCTTCCGGTGAAATGAGAGGAGACAGACCCAGGAGTAACCAAGTGCTGCCAGTGCTTCTTGACCATCTCCCTTCCAAGCTGTAGGAGGATAAACACTGTGATCCATCGTCTTAGCATTGCAGGGAAACTGATACCTCCCCAAGCCAAAGGTCCCCAGTGCAGACCCTGCTACCCGCTGATGGGATACAATGCCTTGGGAAGCGTCTTTACATCTTAAATGCTGGAATCAGCATGGTGCTTCCATTTTCTAAGAAATTACTGAAATAGAACCAAAGGACTCCAATCCTAGACGCCCCTGCCTGTCTCTCCTGTGTGAAGATTCATTTTACTTTGACTTCCGTGTGTCTGTGTGAGTTTATGCCCATGTGCAGGTGTCCATACGAACATTAGAGGATGCTGGATGCTCTGGGGCCATAACTGCTGCCAGCACTAAACTGTCGGACGTGGGTGCTGGAACTGAGCTTGGGTCCTCTGGAAGAGCAGGAAGTGCGTGCTCTTATCCACCGACCCATCTCTCCAGCCCCATCTCTGCCTGATTCTAATACAAAGGTCAGTCCATGCTAGTCTCTGCGTTCTTGAAAATAATCTTTAAGGGCAAACTGGATAGCAGTTTAGCGGACTGCAAACTGCTTTTTATCCCACAACATCCCTGCTCGTTGGCCTATTCTTTTATTTCATCTGCACCAAGGAGTAAAGGGCACTTTCTTCGATATCAGTTCTCAAAATTCTATTCACTTCATAAAAAAATTACATAGGAGAAAGTCAGGACCGTGAGGGGTGCGTTCACCTATGGAGACGGTGGGACAGAACTAACGGGAGATCACCAACTCCAGTTGGAATGGGACTGATGGAACTTGCGACCAAACCGGACTCTGAATGTGGCCGACGGTGGGGGCTGACTGAGAAGCCAAGGACAATGGCACTGGGCTTTGATTCTTCTGCATGGACGGGCTCTGTGGGAACCTTGTCAGCTTGGTTGATCACCTTCCTGGACCTGGGGGAGTTGGGAGGACCTTGGTCTTAACATAGAGTAGGGAACCCTGATGGCTCCTTGGCCTGGAGAGGGAGGGAGGGGCTTATGGGTGGAGGGGAGGGGAGGGAAGGGGAGGAGGAGGGAAAGAGATGGAAATTTTTAAATATAAAAAAATAAACCATGAAAAAATAAAATTACATAGCTGTTGGTTTTTCTAGTAAAAAAAAAAACCAATTCATTACCATTTCTTGACTGAGTTTAAAGATGGAAAGTTGTTCAACTTATGTTAGAAGCATCCCAGACCTAGAAAATCTTGTCCTAATTAAGGTATCCATTCTAAACACAGATTGTCCTCACTGTGTTGACACTCTAAGCTCACCATCTGGTGATCCTGGAAATTTACATCCATTTTCCTGGGACAAAAACATTTCTGAAGTGAGAAATGCCCAGCATCTCAGATCTGCTGAAAGTATTCATACTATTAAGCAACAGTGTGTTGTGTGGATGAAAGGCCATGGTGACGTACATGTCACCTGATGGTCACTGAGCAACTGAGGTCCCCCCTGGGCTTCCCAGTTCTCACCCCCCACACACCATTCCAAGCGGTGTTATTGCTCCCTCAATAACAGTGAGAGCCTGAGGCAGGCTGCTGGAGGCCCTGTTCCATGGGGCACAATGGGAGCTTCAGACAGGACACAGGAATGCAAGGTCGTCTGTTTTGTGCGTCTTTCAGTTCAGCTCTGACTGCCTTAGAAGCCATGCGTCCCAGGGGGGTCTTGAATTTACAACTTCTTGCTTCGGTCCAGAGTGCTGGGTTAACACGTGTGCTGCGCCCAGTGTCCAGGGTCTTTCTGGTATCCTCAAGGCTGTGGTGACCACAGAGACTTCACTGTTGAAGTTTTCCTGTCCTCACATCCCCACTGTGCCAAACCAAAACCCTCCAAGTCCTGGATTATTATTCTGTCACAAAAATGAATGAGGACTGACAGATACCACAATGCCACCGAGCTTGGAAACCACTGTGCTAAGTGAAAGAAGAGATGAGAAAGGACTACTTAATCTGTCTCGGAGTAGACCTATAGGAACAGAAGCAGGTCTAGTGGGCACTAGGGAGCCCAGGGATGTAGCAAGTGCTAGCGTATTGACCATGATGAATGACCCTACAGTTCAGAACATGCTATGAGCCACTGGCCTGCACACACGAGAGTATGAGTTAGATCCTCATAGAGACAGGAACTTCTGCAGTGGAAGGAATGCCTGTTTCCACAAAGCTCATTATCTGAGCGACTTCAATGGCTACCCATCCTCAGTGGTTACCCACCCTGCTACCACCTCAGACCAGCATCCCTAGTGAGCCCTCTGTGCTACTGCGTTCCACCACCTGTCTGGTTCCGCCACCTGGACGGGTACCCCCTGTATCCATCGCTACCCAGCATATTGCTACCTCCAAGTCTCTGCCACTAGTGCCACCTTCTTTTTCCTTAGGACTGACAAGGTCACAACAAGCAGCAGACCCCGAGACACAGGCCTGCAGCGGTCAGAACTCCTATGTTCTCACTATTTTGTGAAATAATTGAAGTGGCACCTGCTTGATTCCATTTGCTCCTCCCTGAAGACTGCTGGAGCCTGGCTGAGTGCCATTTCTCTCTATTTCCCTAGAAACATTCACCTTAAATATTCATTTCTGTTCCCCTCCAGTCATGCTGCAAGGCCCACTCCACTGTGCCAACATTCAGATCTATCTATTGCTGACTTCTAGTAATTTCTCCACGGTCTGTCCCTACAGGGAGAGGCGGCAGCCAATTGCCTTCATGACAAGATCTGATTGTTTTTGTCTGACCCAAGCCTCCTTAGACAAACTGCCTACAGCCTTGTCTTCTTACTAAGGTACCTCTCCAAGACCTGGAACCCCCATTGTTAGTCTCTCATTTATTTTGAGACAGTCTCTCTACATAGCCCTTCCTGGCCTGGAACTATGTGGATCCAAATGCCCTCAAATTCACAGATCTACCTGCTTCTGCCTCCCCAATGCTAGGACTGAAGTTGTGTGTCTCCCATTCTTATAATAAGACACTGGCATTTTGCTTGAGCTATAAATGTTCTGTCAGGAGGAAAGCATTCTTACATATCCTGGGTCTCATCATAATATTGACAGGTACAATTTAGTTGCTCAATATTTTTAAGGGATGGGTTGGGGACGTCAGACAGATGCCACCCAACTTCAGGCAGGTTTTACTACATTAAACGACATTACTACATATCAAAGATAATGGAGAAGACAGATATACAGAGCCAAGGGAAGTCCCAGGGAATGCAAATTTATTGGAGTTCTCCAGAAGAGAAGGGAGGATTTATTAAAGAGAGAAGGTTGGGGGAAGGATGTCTGTGATGGGTCAAGCTTCTTCCTAGAACACAAGTCCATCTGCATGCATATCACAACTACCCTTGAGCCGGCATCACAATCCAGTGGAATAGCTAACAGAGAAGAGCCCCAAGATTATGCTGTTGAGCGTGCTGTGCAGAAGGCAAGATGAGCACACCCATGGGTCCCACAGGCAGGCTCCATTTCTAAGAGCCTCTACCACATCTTGGAGTCGGTTATCGTGTATTATGTCACGCAAAGCTTACATCCATAGCTAGCCCTTTAGTTATGATTTTGTTGAGTGTAACTTGTATGTCTATTACTTCAGGGTTCACAGCTTGGGACTGAACAACTCATAGGTGGCTCATCCCTGGGGAAAACTATTTCTCCACTGTTCCTTAGGTGCCCATGGTTATTTGTGTAGAGCTGGGGCCTTGTGAGGTTTCCCCTTCCATCTTAGTCTACTGGTGGTATAATTGTTCAAGTCATATTTAGGCAGTCATATTGTAAGACTGAGTGGGTTGTATTTATATATTTAGATGTGTGTGTGTGTGTGGTGTGTTTAACAGTAACAAAAAGAGGCCGTGACTTCAAGATGAGCACTTGAGGGGGATAGTAAGGCAGAGATGATGTAATTGTATTTTTTTAAGTTAAAAAGTATTGATTATGCTTCTAGCTAGGAGCCGAATGCATTCCACTTTCCCACTGCTTTTAAACAGGGATACGATGATGCCAAGTATTGACCAGTGTCAACAGCCAAACCCACAATGCTCTGCACCAGATGAGGAGGCTCTAGTTTGATTAAATGTCTAAATATGGTATGACATATTTGCCTGCGTTTTCCAATACTAGCTCTGGCTGCCCACTTCTTGCCTAAGTATACTAGATAGTACATCACTTCTAAGCATGGAAACGCTTATCCTTGAGAGTACTGGGCACATTAGCACAGCACCGTGCCTATTTGGGTTCTGATGTGCATCTGTGCCTTGGCTGCTACGCTGATTTCCTATGTTAAAACTGTCCTAGGAGAGGTGGGCTCTGGATCTCCATCAGCGACATCATCACACCTGAGATTGTTTAAGACCCAACAGTAGGGCAGCATCCTACCAAAAACCTCCCAATGCGTCACAACACCCGTTTATAATCCTTTCAAATAACCAAAGGTACAGTGATACTATGGAATAACACTATCTAGCAGTGTGTGAACACTCGGACAGCAAATACTGCAAATACTAACAACAGCTAAATGTCACAGTTAGAAAATCTGTCATGTGACACAGCCACAGAAGTAGTAGCAGGGCTCTTTTCATTCTAAGACTGCATACTTAACTCAGATGACATACCCCTGTAGAAGCCTCCAGATGGTCCTCAAGAGTCTGTGTGCTTCCCACACTGCAGGTATCTTCGGTTTGTGTGTCAGTCACCCCAGGCTTTGAAGCAGCGGACTTTCCTGTGTACACTGTCCCTCACATCACTATCCTAGCCATCCGGACTGTCCTTTCTCGTCTCCCAGTTGTTTATTCAGTACTACAGTGAGCAAACAGCCAGCCCTTCTCTGCCCACATGTCTACCTGGAACCTCAGAACGCAACCTCACGCAACCAAGGTCGTTTTGTGGGCAATGAAGGTAGGGATCTCCCAAGGATGCCTTCAGGGAGGAAGGTCAACAGTCCAGTGACATATTCCTAGAAGAAGGAACAGTCACACTAGGATGCACAGGCAATGTACACATAAAGATGGCTGGTTGGCTGAATCGCTTCCATGACTCCTTCCATCCAGACTATTTGCCCATGATAGAATGTGCTACTGTTTTGAGTGCTGATGGATGCTGGGAGACCAGAAGTTCCCATCACAAGAAGCATTCATCACACGCTCATTGCTCTGCCTGTTCTGATGCTGAGATTTCCAACGCTCTTCATCTTCCTTTAGATGCATGCTTATGACAGAGGCCGCACCTCCTGTCCCTCCGTCTCTCACTTGATGTATTTGGGGGAATTCTAGCCTTTTCTTCCTTGGGCTCACTCTTTTCTCTTTGACCTACCTTATGGAGTTTGCTTCCCTTAGCCATTTCCCACAAACTTGCTGCTTCCTGGTTGGCTCAACCCAACCATTTCTTTCCGGTTTTTGCTTCTGTGAGTCTTAAGAGTATGAGCTCCTGAGACAGGGGTTTGTCTTCACTGTTAGGTCATCCGGGAAACCACGATATATACAGACTGAGCAGGACTGGCTTGGGTGAGAGGACTGAGAATGGCTGAAGAGGCTCTCAGTATCCCATGAGGAGGTGGATGGTTTAATTTATCTAGAGGTAATGGCAACCAAACTCAGAAATGAAAAATGGTATGGGGAGGGGGGAACGGAAGGAAAACATTTCAAACTAATTACCATTTAATATATCATTGAAACGCTCAAAGAACACATGCTCCTCCTTTTTCCTCTGGGGTCCTCCCTGCAGTGCCAGTGTGTAGGGATCACAGTGGCTTTTTATTTTTCCTTTCCTGGAACAAGCTTCTGAATGTGGCCACACATAATCACATGTAATAGTTACTGGTATAGCCTTTTCATTTTGGAAATAGGTTTCTTCAGTCTTTTTTTAACTTAAAAATGTAACCCACATTCATATACTTTCCATAAGTGTCTGAGTGAAAGACCGAGTTACTTCTCTTGAACTGTTCATGGGAGGGGGGGAGACAATGGTCTTGGGGTCATTTGAAAGTCACTTAGGGTCCAGGAAGATTTCTTCATTGCTTTATTTTTTTTTTTTAACAAACCTTGCTGCTTGGGAAAGACACATTAATCTGAAAAAACAGTCTCAATCAGAGAGATTCGCTGTTCTTATTAGAGTCTTTGATGACTTTCATTAAAAGGGGGGAATTGATCAGAAATTAGCCTTTACTCCTGAGAGTAAGAAACAAACTTTCAAGCTTGTAATCGCATAAACAAGTCTTTCAGAGACCACTTAGTATGCAGCAGAATGAGTAGCTATTCTATGAAACTCCACGTACACGCCTCAAGAATGACTGATAATCAGGTAAGTTCTTGGTGTGTGAATGCGCCCGTGCTGGCCAGTTTTAACTACCAACTTGCCACGACTTAGAACCACCTGGGAGGAGGACTTGAGTACGGATTGCTTCGGTCAGTGTGGCCTGGGGACAGAGCTGTGGGGCACTGTTTTGATTGTTAGCTGATGAGGGGAGACTAGCCCACTGTGGGTAGCATTATCATTACCTAGGCAGGGGTCATGAACTCTGAAAGGCAGAAGGCTTGGAGAAAAGAAGCAAGCCTGCCCCTGGCAGGCAGTAGGGCCAGGAGGAAGTGTGTCGCTGTAGTGGTAGGCTTTGAGGTCTCTTTCTCTCAAGCCACACTCAGTGTGGCATTTGGTCGACTTCCGGTTGTCTGCGGATCAAGATGTCTAACCCTTACCTCCTTCTCCAGTACCATGTCTGCCTGCACGCTGCCATGTTCTGTCATGACAACAATGGACTAAACCTGTCAACTGTAAGCCACCCACAATTACATGTTTTCCTTTATAAGAGTGGCTGTGGTCATGATGCCTGTTCACAGCAATACAAATCCTAACTAAGACACAGACCAAACCTCAATACATTGCCCGGTGGTCTCCCTGCATCTTTAGCTTCTCTGCCCTGTGGTTTTATTTACCCATGGTATTATGCTCCAAAAATAGTCAATGGAAACTTCCAGAGATAATTTAAGTTTTAAGCAACCTCCTCTACAGTCATTGCCATACTTGTTCTCCTTTGTTGTTGTTTATATAGTCTCACGTCAAATTCATAAGTTAATCATTATAGTTTCCATAGGTAAAGCGGTTGTCTAGACAGCTGGGCCCTTATCTGTGAGCTTCACATCAGTGAATTTAACTAACACTAATCTAAAATATTGTTTTTAAAAACTGAAAACAGGCATTTTCGCAGAACAGGTACCAAACACTTCTCATCTTTCCCTAGGAATATGACACATCAAAAGGTCACATTACAGAGATGATCTGCAGTGTATAAGGCATGTGGAGGCTACATCCAAATTCTGCACAGTTTATGGAGGGATCCTAAACCCCGTGGCTACTGAAGGAAGCTGTGCAGTGATCTCAGCCTCATACTGACTGAGAGTTTTCAACCTTTCCCTTCAGATGGGAGGGGGCTGCTATAACACCCTCTCTTTAGCTCCTTCTAACTCTGATATGTCCTGTGTCCCTATCCATGCCTTCTAGGCCTTTCCTTTACTCTCTGTGGAATCACAGGTTGCGAGAGCTCCTCACCACACAGGCACCTGACAGTTGGGCCTCATTCCTAACTCAGGAATGCAGAACCCCTTCATTTGAATTCACTTCTCATCTGCAGCCAGAGAGGACTCCTCAGAGCATCCCAAATTAGGCTTATTAACACTCACAGCCAGGTCTCCTGAAGACGGCAGACCAGCTGGTACTTTTGGCCATGATCCAACTTGTACATTTTAAAAATGAATCCCCACCCCCAAATAAATGAGAAATAAAATAATGGGTATTGAACTCGCCCGTTCCTTTATCTGCATGAAGAAGTATTAGCGGACCAAACGGCTCTAGCGTGAGGAAGGCTCCCACCTGCAGCCACTGAGCATTCCGCCTCAGAGGGCAGCGACTTCCGGGCGCAGACGTACGGAAGGGTTATTTGTTTCTCATTTACTCGACAGGTAAGAATATGGAAACAGTCCCAGCCCATTTGTTTGATGGGCCTCCTCAGCCAGTGATAAACAAATCAATACAATTAGTTTGACTTGTCATCAATTAAGGAACAGTCACTGCTGGGACCCAATGCAATGACACCTCTCCCACAAGAACTGTGGCTTCTCCTGTGAGCGGGAGGCACCCAAACGGTGTCTACAGACTCACTGAGAGCCCTGCGCATGTGTGAACACAGCAAGGGGCTGCTCTAGGTGACTTTCCTGCCCTTGCCACAAGGCCCTGGAAGTCCTTTGAGAAAACCTGCATTCTGTACAGAGCTAAGAAATATAATAATCCTAACAAAGTGAAACAATGCAGAAAGATTAAAATGATGCCAAAACCTAGCCACAAACTATAGCTCCTGGAGACTGTCTGGGTGCTGCCTCAGACCAACCTGTGACATTGACAGACAGGGCCACCTCCAACCCCAGCCGTCCAGTCAAACCTCTGACACATCAGTACCAACAAGAAACTAATTCCCTGTCAATGAGACCTGGAAACTTAACCTAGCTCAGGAAAGCGATTCCCAGAAGCCATACCCTCCTCAACAGCTAGACTCATTTCTGACATTCTGCTGGGAGAATCCTACTGTAATTTCGTTTTTCTCCGTGGACTTTGGTCCCAAATTAGCTCTGTCTGTGTCTTATATAATTTTGTATGAGTGGAGGAACCATTCCCTCCTCCCCATTTACTTTTCTTTAGGCTTCAGTTACAAACCAGATCTAAAGGACTAGCTGTTTAGAGTAACTGCAATTTTCATCTGGAAGTGATCTTAAGTAATAAAGAATATGTGGTCATATAAAAGAGGAAGAATTATCACCACCAGGTGAGTAACATCCTCCACTCCATAAGGAATCAGACTCCTAGAAGCGCTAATTGATTTGCTCAGGTGTCGGCTTAATGATGAAAACTTGGGACATATAGTTGAAGGGTTTCCTCTGCTATCAGTCTGTATTTCTGAAGCTCTTCCCTGTCTTAGATAGGATTCTTATTGTTGCTACAAAACACCATGACCATAGCAGCCTGGGGAGGAAAGGGTTTATTCGGTTTATTCAGCTTCCATTTCACACCGCTGTTCACCACTGAAAGAAGTCAGGAACTTGAGCAGGGCAGGATCGTGGAGACAGGAGGATTTCTGCCCACTGGCTTCTTACTCAACATTATTCCTATAGAACTCAGGAGCACCCGCCCAGGGATGGCACCATTCACATGGGCTGGGTCCTTCTCTATCAATAGCTAATTAAGAAAACGTCCTTCACATTAGCCTACAGCCCAGTCCTACAGAGGCATTTTCTTAATTGAGGTTCCCTCTTCTCAGATAACTTTAGCTTGTGTCAAGTTGACAGAAAACGAACACTAATGATAATTTCTCAAAAGGCAAACACTGTGGAGGTTTAACTTACTATTTCATCTTGTAGTCCCATCCCACTATGTTCCCTAGAGACCATCAATGAAGTAAAATGATTTGTGTAACGACAGCCAGCTTCTAAAGGATAAAAACGAGTTATCTATAAAGCGTACAAACTGGAATCAGTTCTTATTTCCCAAGCTTTCCACAGTCCTGCGAGATACTCTTTGGTTTAAAAGCTTATGCTGAACCACAGAGTAGGGCCTGGGTCCCACTGTGTGGACAATAAGAAGTAACCCACTCTTCTTAACAAGGTGGTTTTATTAGTTAAACTATCTCTGAGAAATCCCTGTCCAAAGCAGCTTTAAAGTGAGCTGGTGCCGAGCTCAAGATTGCAATCCGACATGGCAACAAAGTCTCAACAGCGGGAGGCAGTGGCAGCTGCCCACACAGCATTCACAGGAAGCAGTCATGGATGTTTGTAGATAGCTTGCTTTCTCTTCTTCACACAAACTAGGGGCCCAGACAAAGGAATGGCGCACCCACAGTGGGTGAGTCTGCGCATCTCAGTCTAATACAGAGAATCTCCCAGAGGCATGGGCAAGGCCCATCTCCCTGGTGACTCTAGATCTTGCAAAGTTTACCAACATTCACTATCCCAGGGGTGGCCCTCACAGTACTTAACATTATTTACCTTGACTTAAAGAAGCATTTTCATATTGTTGTTCAAGAACACAAAGGTAATCACAGCATGTCTCCCCATCAAAACAACGCTGAACACCTGCCTGGTTCCTAGGCCGCTACACTGTGGTGACATCAGCAGACCACTCCCAGATGGAAAAGCAACCAGGCCTTAAGAGGATTACCCATGCACAATGTCAGGGACATCTGCTAGATGCTCAGAGTTTGAGGAAATGCAGGATGTAGCCAAGAAACCATTTAACCCCCAAAACAGCTGGATTAAGAAACACCAGAAAATGCATCAGGAAACATACCAAGAAACACACCCACCAGAAAATGCATCAGGAAACATACCAAGAAACACACCAGAAAATGCATCAGGAAACATACCAAGAAACACACCAGAAAATGCATCAGGAAACATACCAAGAAACACACCAGAAAATGCATCAGGAAACATACCAAGAAACACACCAGGAATGCATCAGGAAACATACCAAGAAACACACCAGAAATGCATCAGGAAACATACCAAGAAACACACCAGGAATGCATTCAGAGATTGTGCTGCTGAGACAGAAGTAAGGTTGTGAAGGACACCAGGACATTTTGACAACATGTTCCAGTCCTTGAAAAATTTTTATGCTGAGAGATTTATGGAGATACTAAGACAGCAGAAAGCCTGCTAAGGACCTGGGCAGAGGTGACAAAGACGTTCTTCTTGGGAGAAAGCTATTAAATTGTGACAACTTCAGATGGTGGTTGACCAGTTTGGAACTATTCAATAAGTGAGCTCAACATTCCCTTCAATTAGTCCAATATGAAAATCAGGTGGGAGCGAAAAATATTATATTAATCCATGTGTGAGTGTCAAGACCAACAACTTGATTGGTTAGAGATATGCCTATTAATAAAGCACACCCCTGAGAGTATCAATGAGAGAATCTCAGAGATTAGAATTCTGAGGATTCTAATCAGTAGTTTAACTCAATCAATTCTGTATCTGAATAGATTAATCAGAGGTGATAGAACTGTGGAAATTGGGACCTCTTGGAGAAAGGAGCTTTCTAGAAGCATGCCTTTGAAGGATGTCTTGACACTGCTCCCTTCTTGGTAATTCTCTTTGCTTCCTGGCTGCCATGAGGTGAGCAGTATTCCTCTGCCATAGCCTTCCCCCATAACACTTCTTTGAAAGAAGCCATCTGGCTATGGACCGACACTTCCAAAGTTTTAGTCAAAGCTCTTTCCTCCTTTGGATCTTTTCTTCTTAGACATTTGCCACTGCAATGAAGCCTGACTAAGACAACACATTATGTGTACTAAAAACCAGAATAGGCAGAATAAAAACCATCTGTTAGCATAGTAAGCATCTATACTGGATTTATTCTAAATAGCTGAAGATACAGATCTCTGTCACCACACTTAATGCACACAGATGAGAGTTCTCTTCAGCAGCCTAGAAAGGCTCACTTTTCAGAAAAAAAAATTACACAAAAAACAGGAAAATATGTAAGATGTAACTAACTCAAATCATGAACTGTTGCTTTGAGACTACAGTACAAAATCAAAGGAAAATGGGGAGCAACCAAGGAGAGCGAGCAAAGAGGGGATTGCACGCGAGGATCGCGTGATCATGACAGCGTCTCTGCAGCTCAAAGGGCTTGCACGTGGGAATCATGTGACCATGTCCGCATCTCTGCCTGCAGCTCTCCAGAGATCACCTTGCTGTGCCTACTTCTTGTCAGTTTTTCTCGATTTAGTGTGCCTATAGGTCATGTCTTTTGGACTCTGCCAACTCTACGCAGCAGCATCTGCCTCTTAAGCTACTTGAAAATTCTCCAGCACAAGCAGCTTCGTAGCAGCTGTTCTTAACTTCCAAAGACAGCCTTCCGCTTTGAAAGGTCAGTGAGAGAATGAAGCGAATGGGGAGACAAAAATCAGAAAATAGGGAGTGAAATGACGTGTGAAGTAAGTCTATTGAGAGTTGGCTCCAATAAGATGCACCAATCCTGTATCAGGGCAGTAGCCCAGCCCTCAAAAGGCAAAGGAACATTACCGGGGTAGAAAAAACTGCCCCAATACCGGGGCCTGCAAAGATGACCTCTCTCTAGTGAATAGCATTGGCTAGTTAGTAGAAAAATGCAATAGACATGAATGACATGACCTTGGGAGACATTACCAGGACCCCTAAATTTCTGAAACCACGTACTTAAGTCTTAGACACTTAACTCTATCCTCCTTTCCTTGGGTTTGTATAGATTGTTGCTGGGCGCTCCTCTCCAGGTTGTTGACATGTCTGGGGCAGGCCTCCCCTGTGGCCTTCCTGCACAGTCAGGTTCAGCTTCTGTATCATTGTGGTTTGAATGAGAAATGCTTCCCAGGGCCCATGCGTTCCAGGTTTAGGTCTCATCTCATGCACAATTATAGGTGGGGTAACCTTTAAGAAGTGGGCCCTTAATACATGGAGAGGTGTTTAGTCTTACTGCAACTTGATATGCCATGTTTTGTTCATACTCATGGGAAATATGCCCTTTCCTAAACAGATATGGAAAAAGTGGAAGGGAGGGAGGGACTGGGAAGAGAGGAAGGAGGGGAAACTCTCCCACAACCCAAGGCTACAGTATAAGGTGTCACCAGATCCCAGATGAACCCTTGAAGCAGCTGTGAGCCAGTGTAGATCCAGACCCCAAATGAGCCCTCTAAGCAACTGTGAGCCAGTGTAGATGCTCCTCCTAAGCTGAGCATCTCAGGTGTGTGTTAGGGTGTGGCCTAAACCTGGCTGCTACGCACATCTGCCTCCTCTGCCAAGCACACCTGCTTCCTCTGCCATGGCAGCGTTATAGCATGGGAGGGGTTGGCATCCCAGGACACTTAGGGAAGGCATGGGTAGAGTTCGTCACTGATTAGCTGATCAGATCATTGCTAATCAGTTTTCTTTCAGATGTGGGCAAACCACATTAAGTTCAGTTATCATAATCAGCTATTTTGTTTTCAGTACTAGATGAATTTACTTCATTTTAATTATTTTATGCTCTTGCCTTCAGTTTTTTTATTCTTTTCAATGTAAGCCTGTTTCATTTTTTTTCAAATAAGCTTAATAATTCTAAACTGTAATTAAACGCAAGTAGAGGGTAGGTGTAGTCTCATGAATGGTCACCTGTTTTTCTCGGGGCTTTGAGAAGAGAGGCCGGACCATAGTTGAACAAATAAGGTATCAGCCGTATCTGGGTTCCTTAGTAGGAAGCTCTAGCTAAGTTATACAGCATCTGCCAACTTGAGTTCCTCATGAGCAAAGGTGCCCCCATGCCACAAGGCTGCGTGCCTTGTGTGCAGGAGACCCTGGAGAGAGGTTAGTGATGTCATTACAGCTCCCTTCCCCTTCCGTTCTGCTCAGCCACCCAGCAGATTGGCCACTTCATCCTCCTCAGTGCCAGTACCTCCAAGTTAAAAATACTTCTAACTTGGGTAGGTTGTGGCATGCCTCCTCCTCTCAATCAGTGCTATTGTTAGCATCCCACAAGCAATGGCTGATCGCAGCTGTGGAGGGTTGGAGTCTCAAGGGTCACAGTCTTTCAGAAAACAAATCTCTTGGGCTGAAGTTACTGCAAAGTTGAGGTCATGTGTGTGCGTGGGTGTGTGTATGTGTACATAAAATTACATAAAATTCTTTGACAGATTTCTGAGTCACTGGAGCATGAAGAAAGGCGATTCTCTTTCCCTGAAAGAATGCTGGGTGAACTTTTTGGTGCATGAATGTCTCAATAAACAGCCCGATTTTCAAATGTCAAACCTGCCGCTGAACTTGGTTCTTGGGTCGGACAAACGCCTTTGATTTGTTTGAAGGGATTTGATTTGGAAATAGCGGAGCGATTAGTTGTTGAGATGGAGTCTTTGAAGTCACAGAGCAGAGATTTCTTTTATAGGCCCTGGTGGAGCCCAACACATTTGGATGCAAAATATTTCTAGAACTTTTGCATATGCTTAGATATTAAAATAAGCAAGCCTAATGCATGTGTAAGATCCCATCTGTCACACACACAATGTGGCTTAAAATGCCACCTGATAGAGAAATACTGTTCTGTTGTTGAACCTTAATCGCACAGGAGAGTGGGTGCCGAATACTGATGAAGTACGATTACTGAAGTCCTAAATGCAGGTTATATTTAATTCTGCACATGGTACATCTGGGATACTGCTAAGTAATAGCTCTTACAAGATCTCCAATTTGAAAGAAATATAAGAATTTGAAGCCTAACCAATGGAAGACAAGAAACGTTCAAGTCTAAAAATAGAAGTCTGGAAAGACCTTGAAAGGTTCTAAGAACCAACTGCTACTAGGGGGGCCATCCAGTGAGCTGCTGAGTTAGGGGGGGGGGTCCCGAAACAGATCCCCAACTGCCAACCTTTCTCTTGCAAATACTAAGACCAGGGTCCAAGTCAGAGCTCGCTGGGACCTTAGTGACAGCTCCCGCAGCAACACGCCCTGGTGTTAATCACCAAGGAATTTGGATTTCCACCCATTAGGCTTATTTTTCTTCATGTGTGCTAATTTAAAATAGACCACTGTACACCTCTTCAAATAACTAAAGCTGGCAATGGACACAGTATCAAGGCATAGGACTAGGGAACGATTAACCCACAGCGGAAAGCTCATGGGACCCACACGAGAGCTTCTACACACTCTGCTATCCTAGCAGGACAGGGGTGTGGAGGCTCAATGACATTACAAATAGGAGCTGAGCAAATTATCTTCTGAAAGTCGCTATTTTGTCATGGGAAATGAATAATGGCAATGAATACTAACAGGGTAATAATTGAAAAGACAAAAGATTGCCCTTGTCCACTCACCCACCCCAGATACAGTGCTTTGATCGTGGCTCATACTCTGCTATAGTTTTTGTATTTGTTGGAAAAACAAAAAAAAAAAAAAAACAATTAGTGCTTACTATTATCATCTCCATTAAGATTGTTTACGTATGCAGGTGGCATGCACGTATGTATGCATGTATGTATACACATGTATAAGAGCGTGTGTGTCTTCCTCACTCACTATCCACTCTACCTACTAGGGCAGGGTGTCTCATGTACCCCATAGCTCACAATTTTTCCCAGGCTAGCCAGCCATCTTACCTGAGGTCTTCTCCTAACTCTGCCCCCCTCAAGCGCTAGGGTGTTAGGTGAGCTGTCATGCCTGCCCAGCACTGGCATGGGTTCTGGTACCCTGAACTCAAGTCTCCACGTTTACACAGTGAATACTTTCAAGCCCTGGGCCATTGCCCCAGCCCCCTCCTAACAAGTATTTTCAGCTATAAACACACACATCTATGACGAAGGGAATTTGGAAGACTGCTTTCCGGCAAAGATGATGACTGTCCTAAGGATTATGACTAAGTAGGATTTCTTCTTCTTTCTTCCTGGAGATCACTGCCTGTGGCCTTTAAGTTCCATCTTCTCTTTTTGTTTCCCACACTCATGTTTGCATTGAAGAGACACTTATGAGGGAAAGAGGGATCCAGCTGTACCCCTACTCAAGATCCAATAAAAAGAAATCACACTGCTTTGATATAAAAAGTTCAGAAATGCAGCAGGTAAGTCTTGCTTGTTTTTGCTGGAGATTCCAATTTATCTGGGTGAAATAGATTCCAAATGATTATTGATATTGGGAGCTTTATACAAATCCATTCCCAGTTGAGTGGTGAACACTAATCTTAACTATAATGAAAAGAAAATCCTCTAAGTTCCGATTCTCTCACTTAATACAACTGATACTATCATTTGAGACCAGCAAAGGAAAAAAAATCCTCACTATTTCCGCTTGTTAATTCCACACATTTACTAACAAGTGTGAGCGCTCACAAGTCTGCTGCCTCTATCAGGGTCAGTCAGTATGGTATATTTTAAAAAGTAAAAAGTTTCTGTGTGATTGACTTACAAAAGGAATAAACTTAAGGAGTAAGGGGCTTACAAGTCAGCTCGAGGGAAACTCCAGCCAAGACGTCACTGAGCTCTCTTAAAACTGCAGAAGCTCTCCGAGGAAAGGGGGCATGCTGAGATTCTCTCAGCTTCTGCATTTCAATGACGCACCTGTCAACTTACTTCCTTAAGTAACCTCTGCAGATGCATGACAGTCCAATACTCTCTCTTAGCTGTTTGTGGTGGCAGAGCCTTGTACCCAGCAATCAGGAAACAGAGGTAAGATGGATGCAAGTTTGAGATTATAGAGAGAGACTCCACATCAAAAGGAAAGAGGCTGAGGAAACGTGGCTCGGCCCTTAAGAGTGTGGACTGCTTTTGAAGAGGACCAGAGTTTAGGTCTTGCCCATGCCAGGGGACCCAACTGCCTCTAACTCCATTTCTAGAAGATCCAATGCCCTCTTCTGACCTCTGCCTGCATCTGAATCTGCATACCTGAGCACGTAATTACGCGTACACACACACACACACACACACACACACTTTAAAATAAGATAGCCTTTAAAAAGAAGGAAAAGGTCATTTTTGGTGCAGTATAGTGCAGCATGAATTCTAATTATTTTTAGTAAATAAAACCCAGATTCAGATATTAGGGGATGAAAGCTGAAGGATGAGAGAAGCAGTGCTTACAGCCACTAGAGAGACTTTTATCTCTGGCAATGCTCAGACCAAAGGGACGATCCTGTCCTCAAGACTGTCTCCTTGCTCTGTCTCCTCAGACCACGTCCTTAGACTGCACTGAGCTCCTGTCTCCTCCCGCATTACATTCGTCTCTCTGCCCAGACATATTATCCTGCTCCACCTCCCTAGTGCTGGGATTAAAGGCATGGGATCCCAAGTGCTGGTATCACCTTTGTGTGAGCTCTGTTTATGATTTAGACAGATTCAATCTTGTGTAGCCCAAGGTAGATCCATCTACTTCTGTCTCCCACGTCTGGGATTAAAGGTGTGTGCCACCACTGCCTGGCCTCTAGTGACTTAGCCCTGCACTCTGGTCTTCAGGCATATTTTTTAAAACACAAACAATATCACTACAGTACGGACAGAATTTTAATGCTGCCATGTCTTCTGCATGCATTTAGGTGTACTGAGATTGTTCTGGGAAGGTGTCAGGAATAGACGAACTGGGCGTAGAACACAGCTGCAAGCATGGGCACGAGGAAGCTCAACCAGTGAGAAACATCTAGAAGCATATAACCAGAGACAATAACAGTCCGGAGTTTTGAACTGGAAAACCATTTTCTCTTTAGAACAGAGTTAGAAGCACTAAGTCTGCACATGAGGACCCGGCTTCACTGAAGAATCAAAGACTCCCAGGAAATAGCCAGAGTAAACCAGTCAGAAAACACTGGGCATGCCGGTGGGAGTTGGGGTAACAATGTCCCCACAGGCTTGTGTACTGAGCACTTGGTCTCCAATGGTGGTGCTGTTCTGGGAGACTTAGAAAATATATCCCTGGACAAAGGCTTTGAGCGCTGAAAGCCTCACACCATGTCCTGTTCACGTCTCTGCATCTTGTTTGTGGTTAAGACATGAGCCCCTGGCTTGCTGTTCCAACTGCCATCCTTCCCCACCATGACAGACTTCCCTCTCTGGATCCACAGACCAGATCAACCCTTTCTCCCATGAGCTGTCCTGATCGTGGCGTCTCATCACAGCATCAGAAGTAACTAATAATTCCCAAAAGAATGTAAGTTCTTCTTCAGCTGAAACTATTAATGGGAATCCCTCAGAAATTAAGTCGTGGGGGGTTACAGAACCCAGAAAAGTACATGTTTGCAAAAGCTTAAGAGAAGTTGTTCACCACCTCGTTTGAGTCAACCCCATCTCAGATTAAATAGTGTTGGATAGCTAGAACACAGGTAGGTAGGGAACCGGGCTGAGTAGGCTGGGACCCAGTTCAAAGATGCAATGAGAAGGTGATCAGTTTGACATGGGGGAAATGGGAAAGAGCCAAGTGAGGTCACACAGGCGAGGTCGCACAGAAGAGGAGAATCTGTTCTGGGACCTGGGGACAGCAGGAACGAGAGCACTCATGCAGAGGCCACTCAGCTTCCTCGTCACCTCTGCTCTCTGTGACCCTTCCAGAGATGACCACGCCATGGGTAAGCGCAGCTAACGCTGAACCACGGCGATCAAGAGTTAAGCCACTGGAGGGAAGGTTGGGACAAGGTATGGAATACGATGACCAGAGTCCTTGGTCATTGCTTGGTTACTGACTCTTGAGAATGTCTAACACATGACACATGCTCTCTAATCTGTGTGCAGCACCAAGCAGAAGCCAGAGAGGGCAGCCTTCACCAAGGACACCGAGGGTAAAGAGCCCACAGAAGCCGGCAGAGATAGGCAGGCAGCTCTGTCCTGGCACAGGGACACATGTGCATGGATTCTCTTAGCACTGAGCTGCTCCTGCTGGTGAGTGTGTACATCCTGACCATTTTCCGTCACTCCTGATGGGTCCGATGCCAGAGCACGCTCCAGGGAAGGTTTCAGATGAACATCAGAAAAATGTGAACCCTCATGGGTCCAGACCTGCGGTCAACCAACTGAAGAGATTCTGCTGACTGGTACAGACTGGCAAGAGCCCAGTCTATCAGCCGGGTGCCCCTGTAACCAACCTCAGTTCCCAGGGCAGAGAGGGTACAGCTGAGAACAAGAGTAAAAAAAAATCCAGAATCAATGTCATTATCTGTCTTTTTAACCCCCAAATTCAGTGTTCACCAAACCCAAACTGGATTGAGACATAAGGATGTGTGTATGTGTGCCCTGACGTGTCAGGAGTATTTTGGATAATTATTTTGGAGTGTCTGATACGTCTTCAAATTGTATCCTTTTGTACATTTTTATAGTTGGTGGGAAATGGAGGGAAAAGCAGACAGTTAAGAGGAAGTGGCTGTATGGGACCCTGGAGAGAAGCATCCTGGGATATGCACCAGAGGATCTCAAAAAAAAAAAGATCAAGACAAATCTTGACAGATCACTTTACTCCCAGGGTCACAGAGAGACAGTGACTAACAGGCTTCAAGAGATGCTGGCTGATGTGGGGGCTTCCTCCCAAGAGGCCACAGGAAGTCATCTTGAAAACTCTAGCAAGGAAGAGACGTCCAAGCTCCTTGTAAGACACAAGCAGAGAGGGTGGGCACTGGATTGCCGGACCAGCTGTCCTTTTCTGTAAAGGGCAGCAGGGTTGTTACTAGGTTGCCATGGAAGCTTTGGCCCAATGCCATAAAGCCCTATGTCCAAATTGCTCCTCCGAGGAAGAGGAAGAAATATGTGCGAAGTACAAGATGCTGTTTAAAATTAATGTGCAGAATGGTTCCTTACTGCTCAAACCACACTGACCTCACTATGTCTCGACACACAGTCCCAACCCACCCCATCCCTGCAAAAATAATCAATGGTTTCATTTAAGCCTGCATACATCTGAAGTCAAAGACAATCTCTTACATGTGATTTGCCTAATGCATTTTTTTATTCTCTGAAGAAAAAAAAAAAAAACCTACAGCCATGGGCATCCTAGGAAGAAAAAAAATTCACGGCACAGCCAGGGTTCGCTAACTGTAACCCAGGGGTCAGATTCTACCAGTGGCTTCCATAAGAACTGCGCAGTTTGGTTTTCAAAAAAGGCTTCCTAAACTAATAAAGACAGATAGGTGATGGAGGTTCATGTGTCCTATAATCACACAGACTTGTGATGGAGGTCCTGTGTATCCTATAAGGCTAAATTATTTACCATTCTGCCCTTGGAGACAGAGTTTGCTCCTCCCACATTAAAATCGTTTTTTTTTTCCTTAAATTTTTATAAATTGTTTCACAGTTCTATACACTAATATAATGAACTTTTGTAATTTTCACACCCCCACCACACTTTTTATTGGAACCCTTCACCTCAGCAAGTCTTCTGTCTAGTCTACTGGAGTCTTTTTGTGTGTAGCATGCCTCCTTAGCTAGTTTCTTGCTTGAGTGTGGGTGAGGTGGGATGTTATCTACCGGAGCAAGGGCAGCTAAGCAGATGGTCCGCCGCTGGAGATAGCAATGCCCTCTCTCCCAATAACCTTTAACATGTATTCCCTCAGAGAGGAGTGAGTCCCGATGGGCCTCTCTCCCACTCATGGTGAAGGGTGAGGGGACCAATCTCAAGCAGGGAGTGTAGAAGCCAGAACATGGGAGACAGGCAAGAAAAACATCTGAGTCCTCCTCAAGTCATTGTGACTGCTTAGTTTCTTACATCTGAAATCTCGACAAACAAAACAAACAAGTACCCAGAATGTTGTTTTGGTTTGCCTGAAAATTTACAAAAAAAAAAAAAAAAAAAAAAAAACAAAAAAACAAAACAAAACTTTGAAACTTCAAAATGTATTCTTCAGGGTTGGAGGCAGGGAATCTTAAAGACACTCAAGAACAAAGAGTCCAGATGGTGACTTCCCATCTCTGAGTGTTTTCAAGGCTGGACCAGACAGGATGGATATAGGGTCTAATTCAACTCTAAAATCCGCAACATTGTAGGACGTAAGACATTTGAAATACCAAGCAAACTATGACTATAAGCATCAATTATCCGTGGTTGGAGAGACTACCTTACGCTCTTCCCTCCCACCAGACATCCTTGCGTCTAATCTGCTGCCAGTCCTTAACGTGTTTACCTCACTGCTTGCTACTCACAAATCCATGCAGCCTTCCTTTATCCCCTTACCCCGGCCTCAGCCATAAAAAGGAAGCCTTATTTAGGGCTCATCCATCTCTCTCCTACTTGGATTTGAGAGCTCCCCTCCATCCCTGCTCAGCAATGTGCTCAGTCAAGGGCTCCCCCTTCTCTCTATACGGCCACGCACTCTGGGAACTCCTCATCGTTTTCTGGCAGATACAACGTTCGCCTTTTGTCTATTCCAAAGCCCAGCTTCCCATAGGACCTTGCCCCCCCCCCCTTTATCGCCAGGCTTCAGACCTAAGCCTCTGCGGTAGTCCCCACACGCTGCCACGGCACACTTACCAAACACAGCTCAGGGACTCAGTGGATATCCCGCCTCACAAAAACAATGAAATAGTTTTAATTTTATTTCAATATTTATGGAAGAGATTGAAGCAGAAGGTGGTAGGCAGGCAGACAGACACAGAGAGACACACCTGGGTTGGAGTATGGGCAGCCGAGTTGCTGGGCCTGATCATGGATTCAAATGCCTTTCAGCCCACTCAAGTTCAGTGTCTGCCTTCACCACATCCCCCAAATCCTAAAGCTGTATGCTGACACACTGAATACAGAAAAACTCCTGCTCTCTCAGGGTTTGACATCGGGGCATCAAAGAGTGCAAACCGATGATCATCCTGTGCTCATTCCTGTGGAGGATGCTGAGCACCTAGCAAAAGTAGGTAAGCCACACTTCTGAGGACCTCCTTCAGTGAGCTTGTAGCATATTACAGAGAAAAAGACATGAACACCAGGGACAGAGTACAGAACAGGGAAACACCTTAAACTCTTAGAGCAATCAGCAACAATTGCACAATTGTCTGGTGAATGCCTGCTCAACAGTCAGTGTTCAGGGACAGGCTCACCGTAAGGGCTGTAAACACTGGAGACAAGAGACTTCACAGGGCTCCAGAAGACACCACCAAGGCCCTGACAGCCGCACAGAACAGGAAGCAGACCTTAGGCCTTTTCTTCATGGTGACACTCGCTTGGCCTTAAACAGTAGTCATAAAATACTATTAACACCAATAATAAAGATAGCAGTGTTGGTCCCCAGTATTATCCTTTACTGAAGGTGGTTTTAGCAAGAGAAAGTTGAACTTCAACTGTAAGCTGGAAGTGGTCAGTATGGAAGCAATGACTCAGGAGACACAGTGAATGCCCTGCGTTCGCCAGAAGCAATGGCTCCACTGACAGGAAACATTTCCAACATGTTCCATTCTAGGAACTCAGGACACTAGTCTGGGCCGTGCCTGGCAGCGCCACACTGCGGAGGCTGTGGCTGTTCCCAACTGGAGAACCACATATCACCGAATTATCATTGTTAATTAAGTGTGCGCTCTACATCATTAAGCCAGCTGCTGTTATTTATCAGGAATATTCCTGGCACACATCACATTTCATCAGCACGCAGAGAAACAAGCGTTCTAGCCACTTACGGGAACACTTCCACGAAGACAACGAGCTTGAACCCCGTTCCGGGTTGAGCTAACTGGATTAGCTATCCAGGATATGTCTTTCTGTGAAGCACTTGGTGAATACATAACATTCTTTCCGGGTTTCGGGCTCACAGTCATCCTCTATTGACTCAACACCTATGCCGTGCAGGATACTGTACCAAGTCCTGGGACAGCTCCAGGTTTGTGCTAGTCGGCATCATTCTTCAAACCCACCAGACAGCAATAAACTGTAAATGCTCGGGGCATGAAGGAGCAAAAAGGCGGCGGCAATAATGTTAGGTAGCAACACAGAATAGGGAAAGGCATCCTGCAGCAAGCTTCTGCCTAGCTTACTACTGGTTTAAGCCACAGAGATATATAACCGGGAGAGCTCCCCCTTTAGACCACCAAGGCAGAGAAGGAAAACCAGTTCACAGCAGACGCAGGTGCAAGACGAAGACTCCAGAATACTGTTCTTCCTGTTTCCCTGTTCTCTTCTCTCCTCCAGTTCACAAACAGTGGACTGGTATTCAAAAGCATGTAGGAGACATTTCTTCTGACGATATTATTAGTCCATCACACGCTGGAGTGAGAAATCCCAAGGCTCTTTCGTATCAACTGAGAACACAGGATAATCTCAAATATTATTTTTTAAAAATACAAAATTCCTTACCTGAACTGAGTACAGACCAGGCAGGGAGCCATAGCTGGCCAACATGTACAACAGGTCTTTGCTGGGAGAGAGTGTTCCCCTTTGATCCACTCTCCCTCCCAGGTCTCTGCTGGGAGAGAGTGCTCCCACGAAGCCTTCTTATTCTATCCATATTCAGACACTTCAGAGTTCGTGAGTACACTATGTTCTTGTGTTAGAGAAAACCTGTATCTAAATGATCTGAAGAGATCTTCGTACTCCATTGCCAATGATGAAGTCCCCAGAGGAGCAAGGACAAGGGGTTCGTCATTTCATAAGGCGCCTTTTCCATTCATCTACTTGACTGTCTGCTTTTTCCACAAACTTACATGTTAATTGCACCAAATGCATGGCAAGTTCATATATCATTTTTTCTTTACTTGAATATCTCTTATTGTGAGAAAAGTTATATATCAAATTTTCATAGACAGTAATCTTCATAGTCGAGCAATTTTGGATGCTAATTATTGTTAAATACAAAATAAAGTTGTTATAATCAAATGTTAATGTGGGGGAAATGTTGGCCAGTTCCACTCTTCTATATGTGACATAGATGTGTAACTAGTACTTTCCCTATTAGTCTATGTCCTCACACATCCCACGCCAGTAGACTTCATGCATATAAAGGGACAAGAGTTTATCACATTGATCAAAGGGTCTCCATTGTTGAGTTCAAAAATCTTTTCTAATTGCTTGCTGATTAAAACAAAACTCTGCAACAGACATTTCAACATTTTTCTCCGAGTGCTCTCCAAACGTGGGATTCTTAAAAGTATGCGCACTGTGTCAAAGGCACCAGACACGCTTGCACACCTGCAGAGGCGGCACAGTGGTCGTCAAGCGATGCAACGGCTTCCGAGAGCTTCGGAGTCCAGAGCTTCCCCAGTATTGCAGCAGCTTGAAGCAGTCCATTCCACAAATGTTTGCTAATTAAACAGATGCAAATGGTTATTGTTTATGGTTCTTAATCTATGCATTTCTGAAGCTTTCTCTCTGAAGAGCCCTCGGGAGCTGTGGGCAAAATTCTCTTAGTTATTGCACGTGACCTGGTGGTCAGAATAGGCAGATAAGAAGTACAAGGGGTCACTCAAGAGCACTGTGGTTCATTGACATCTCTGTCCTCCATGAAAGACAACGTCGGGAGTTCACCTGAGCTAGTGTCTCCTCTTATCTGAAAGTGGGCCATCATAAAGATTTAACCTAGCTATTTTGCAACTGAAGGTCAGGTTTTCTGTAGATGATGTTCCAACTGGATTTGGGATTACGACTATTACAAACCACAACAGGAGAATTGTCCACTAAGACTATTTTTACATGAGCATCCTTTGTACCATGAGTCATAAAAACATCCACCGTGTTATCTATAATGATCCTTATAGAATGCGGATCTTTCAATGTTTATTTAACTTGTGATTAAAAACTAGTTTTTATTTTCTGGCAAGTAATAGCGACTTCTCAACACTCTCTTAAACAAAATCATCCCAGAGGTTAAGAAAAACCATAGACCCAGAACATCAGAGCTGACCCTTTTCTGATGTCTCACACAGAACCACAGAAACACAATATGGCCAAAGGGGGGGAAGAGGAGAGGGAGAGGGGGAGGGAGAGGGGGAGGGAGAGGGAGAGGGAGAGAGAGGGAGAGGGAGAGAGAGAGGGGGAGGGAGAGGGAGAGGGAGAGAGAGGGAGAGGGAGAGAGAGAGGGGGGGGGGGAGAGAGAGAGAGAGAGGGGGGGGAGAGAGAGAGGGAGAGAGAGAGAGAGAGAGAGAGAGAGAGAGAGAGAGAGAGAGAGAGAGAGAATTAGGAGGAGAAAAGGATCAACCTACACCACCAGGAAAAATCTGTCAACCAAGTCAGGCATTGTTTTCCCCGCCTCTAAAAGAAATGAAAAATACTCCCCTGTCTCTCCCAGTAAGTTTGCAGCCCTTCAGCCGCTCTCAGTGTTTGGCTAACATGACATTGCAGTGATAAAGTAAGACAATTTGAAGTCCAGCATATCAAGTACAGCAACTGCTCCCCTGGGCCCTGGAGAAGGGATCGATGGCTGTAGTGTCGGATGCTTTATGCCCGTGGTATTGTTTCCATAAATTAAGTTTATAGCAGACTGATTGCTTTCTTGCTTTCTCAGAGAAGTCAAACATCACTGCTCTCCCCTGATACGGCAGTGACAGTCTGCGGGCAGACATCTTGCAGAAACTCTGGGAAACACTTGCATCCTGGGGAACAGGATACACAGAGTTTAGAACCACACCAAGGGGGCTAAGCCAGGCAAAGACTTGTATTCCCCAAAGTCCCAAATTCAAAATCCAAAATCAGAAGAAAGGCTCATGGGGTCATAGAGCAAATCTGTATCTCAAAAGCAGAAATCCAGTTCTTGATTGTGTGGCTTCAGGACTTCAAATTTCATTCATTCTTCTTCCTCCCATACACCACACTGTCTATTCCTTTCCACTAAGGGGAGATCAATCACAATAAAATCATAGTTTTTAAAAATGTAATGGAATACCTGGCTTAAGACTTTGAGGGCCAGGCATGGTGCTACACACGACTAATCGCAGCACTCAGGAAGTAGAGGCAGGTGGGTCTGTGAGTTCAAAGCCAGCCCAGTCTATACAGTGAATTACTGGGCAGCGACAGCCAGGACTATGTAGAGAGACCCTGCCTTTAAAACACATGCATATTCATATACATATACACACACATTTATATGTATTTATAGAGATATACATACACACACTTCTGTTTTATACATAAACATACACACACATGTTCAACTGTTATGTCCAATGCCCCTTTTGGCAAAGTCAACAGCAAAAACGGAGGCTTCGGGGAGCTAAAAGGGGGCAGGATCCTTGTGAATTATAAGACTCAGATCTTAGCTCTAAAAATTGATGTTGTTCATCTTAGAAAAGTTACTCATTCTCCTTGGCGCTAGGCTTTTCCGTATACAGAACAGAAGTCAGGGCCATTCCACAGAATGTTTCTGATGAAATGATCATACCTCAAGGCTCCAATGTGACCCTGCCACATCACATACGGAGCCCAGCACACTGGAGCAGCAAATACGTGGACACTATATCCCTGTTATTGCTGTGGCCAGGAGTGGAAATTATGATCTCATATCTCATAGTTTCTCTGTCTCTCTACCCCTAAGGATGCAAAGCAGGATCTGGCAATCAACTTGTCAGGAAGGATTGAGTTCTCTTACTGTGCCGCAGGTCCCTTCAACGCTACGATATTTACCTCCAGCACGTGTGGAAGCCCAGTGAAGCAGGTAATTAACAGTGGGGGCTCTGGCCTAGCAGTGGGCCACAATCAGCATCACCCAGTGGCAAATGTCTACCGAGCTTGTCACGTATCAACTGGACGAAGACTTGGAGGACCCAAAGGCTACAGTTTTAAATACCTTTCCCTATTGATTAACATGAGCTTCCTGGAAGCACATCAACATAAATATGCCTTCTGAAATTGTCTCCACTCCGTGCGGCAGAAGACAGGCTAGGCTGTAAGTCAGGAGCACCGAAGTCCCAGGGGGAGACGTTCAAGTGCACTCCGTGAGGTCATCAGTCAAAAGGATGGCTGGGGAGGTTGAAACAAGGGGACCGGGCGCTGAGCCTGGCCACAGTGGGAGACAGAAGGACCAGAAGGGGACATAACTGTCACTGGGCCAAATGGAGGTGACTGCCTGGGCAGGATGCCTGACAGATCTCAGTGGAGGGCTGGGCCAGAGTGGGATTCCACATTATCTCCCACCTGTGTGCTGACAGCAGTGTTGGGGGTGGGAAGCGGGAGGTGGTCCAGACCATAGGACAGAAATCCTTCGAGTTCATTTCAGGCTGTCTCAAAGGACTGAACTCTCCCTCACTCAGGCTGGCTGGGTCTTACAAGAGCCTGCTGAAGGCAAGGCTGTGGGTGGAGCCAGGGAGAGAGCTTGGTTGGTAAAGTGCTGCCTCGTGAGGACAGCGATCTGACTTCTGTCCTCAGATCCCGTGTTAAGATGTAAGATATGCGGAGTGCTCACGTGCACTTGCAAGGGTGACTTTCCTCGGGCGCACTGGCCTGCCGGCCTAGCCTACTTCACTAGTACTGGGCTACTTGAGAGACGTTGCTTCAGACTAAAAGTTAGGGCCTTCTGGGAAGCAATACTGGAAGTTGAGCTCTGTCTTCTACATGCAGGCACAGGTATGTATATGCACACATGTGCACTCTCACCTATACACACACACATAAATGCATGTACGCACGCACGCACATGCGCCCACACACAATCTCAGATAAGGAAACGGAAGCAGGGTTGTCTGTGTCATTTATGTCTTCTTCGGGTCCTCTCTTGACCTTCAGTCCTGACATGAACTGAAGCCCGTGAGATTCTTGTCCTCATCTGAGTGGACACAGATGTCTTGTTCTTGGAAATCCTGAACCGTGCTCCAACAGAAACCTATATGCTCCACGATTGCCTGGTCTCAGGTGGTGCGTGGCAGTATCAGTAATGAACTAAGCTGATCCTATCCAAGTCCACCCCGAACCAGACAAAAGACAGCCCTGGGAGCGAGTGGTCAGCTTATCAGGGAGCGAGAATGGTGGGAAGCACAGAGAGGGCCTTTGGAGAAGGCAAACTTACAGCCCTACCACAGGTCTAGGCATAGTGAACGCCAGTCCTGGGACAAAAAAAAGTGTCTGGGTCAAAATACACACGTGAGCAAAGAATTAGCAGTGCTCACTTCTGTGAGCCAGCGTCTGACTCAGATAAGGCAAATCCCGGCGCAGGAGAGGCAGCTCTGCTCCCTATTCACTTAGGCGTCAGTTTTCTTAAGAGGAGCATTTTCAATTTGCTGCTCAGCCGATCAAACGCTTGTCTCCGCGGAGTCATAGAGAAATATGAAAACAGACAAAGTGACACAAGTTTGGCATGTGAAGTCACAACTGCCTTATCTCCAATGAGCTGTGCAAGGCTGCCGTGCACATGAATGCATTCCCCAGCAAAGGCTGGCTCCTGAGTCGCAGCCCGCTGTCTGAAACCTCCCTAATACCATTGGCTGGCACAAACATAGCCCCCACAACTTACCAAACACATCGGGCTGGGCTTGGTGTTAACATTTTGAGGAGCAAATTGAAAGAAGGTTATGAAATGACGTTATTCTGAAAATCGCAGTTAAATTACTATTTTTAGAAATCTGTTTGTTCCCTCATATTAATTTCTCTGCAGCATTTGTATTTTAAAATGATTGCGCTGGGGTTAAACTATATAAACACTGGTGGTGATTTCTACAACAGCTTTGACTTTAAGCAGGCCAAGGGATATTTGAACACAAGTCACAGGTTGGGATGTCACTTAAACAGTGTGTGTCCAAAAGGTAAGATATTTTGCATAGCTATCTAGTACACACAGAGATATGGACTGGGTGATGGGCTGCATGCTAAACATCCCATCTACTCCCGAGCTGCAGCCCAGCCTGTCCTCCAAGGGAACAGAGCTGCAGCCCAGCATCTCCATGGGAAATGCTTGCCCAGTGTGCACAGTGGTCAAACTTTTCAAATGCTCATTCTTAAGTGAACATCCCCATGTGTCACAGCGGCTGGAAGACAGCTCACCTAAACGTGTCATGGGTGGTATTCAGTCAGTGACACACACAACTCCATTTAATTACCCATCTGAAACAAACGCTGGGTCCTGTGTACCTGCCGACAAGCTGCACGCTCTTCTGCCCTTCCTTTTAAGGAAAAAAATATCCTGACTGCCACACACACACACTGAGTCTCACAGCCCACTAATGGGCAGGCTCCGATAGCTTCAAAAGGTCTGCTTCTACTTAGCTCCCGCGGGACAGCCAGCTCTAGGAAGCAAGTGCAAGGCCGTCTAAGGGACACTGGGGACTAGATGAGGTAAGGGGTGAGCAATACAGTCATTTCCTTGAGGCTGGACCCCTTCACAGTACGAGCTGGGAAGGAGGAACACTGGTGGCCTGTCATCTCGTGCACACACCGGCGTTCTTTCCCGGTCCCCAATCCACAAAGTTTGGGCCTCCGCCCTGTGTTGTATCTTGAAAATACTGGGGCTTCCCCCAGAAGCTCACAGACAGCTGTGGAGAGGTTACTGTACAGAAGGTGTAAGCTGCTGCAGAGGTGTGCACAGGATGCTGATGTAAAATAGCTGTGTGGGGTGGGTGGCTCCCCGGGTGCATTTCTGCCCCTACTGAGTTGGTAGCAAGCACTCTCTTGCAGAGTAGCACCCAAGATCACAAGCCTCTTTGAGGCTGGTCACCCTGGGCTCTTCACATGCTCTGTAGATGCCCCTGTGGAGATGGAGACCCCAGTCTGGGGTCTTCAGAGAGGAAAGCAGTGTTCAAGGCTCAGCATGAAGTTCCTATGTTCTGAACAAACCTCTGTCAAGTTTCAGTGCTGACTTTGGAAATGCTTGATGTTGTTCTTAAATATTGTGATGTCTTTGAGGCTTGAGGGCATAAGTAATTAGATATGAAATATAATACAAGGAGGGAGGGCTGCAAAATTCCCAAGACACCAAGGGAAAAAAACTACTTCAATCTAAAGCACAGCTTATTAAAGTTGTACCCAAGATCCAAAGGATGACTGCGGCCCACCACCACGTGCTTTGAGCGGGGTGAGGACTTGCTAGAGGCCACGAGCTGCTCTCAGACGTGGGGCACCATGAAGACCCACTTTCTGCAGAGGAGAACAAAGCAGAGAAAGATGATGACGCCCGATCTCGACTCCCAGGATTTCTGCTGCCAGTTCTGCCAGGTTGGAAATTTTTCATACGCTGGACTTTTCATTAATAAAATAAGACATTCAAAGAATATCACTATTATTATCCCCACCTACCTCTCCCACACTACGGAAGCCTACCTCAGCCACTTCAAGTCCTCCACCATTTCCCTCTTGTGCACTTACTCAAAATGCTTAAACAAATGCAGGCGTTCCTAGCCCCCCACCTAGCCATCGGACACGAAGAGATCCATCCCCATTATCAACTAAATGCTTCCACTGAGAATGATTTTGGAAGGGGATGTGGAGGAGAAAAGCAAAGTCTCTTTAAAACACATCCATTCCTATGCATTCAATCAAATAAATGATAGATAACTGACTGCCAGTTCGGCTTATAATCGCCTTTACTGCTTAAAGCAATTGCGGATGCAAATGGAGAATAATGAAGTCAGGGCCGGCCGGCAATGGTCTTTGATGGCACCGCCGACTTCTAGAAACCCACAGCGAATAGGATTCTCAGATGTGGTAACAAGGCTCAGTTCTCAAACTGTCTCATTGGTTTGCTGGACTCAAAGGCTGCCTGGTATCCTGACATGTGAAGTCGGGGGGCTGATGATAAAAGGGGAAGAAATGGGAAGGGTCTCTCGGCGAACAGCCAGTGAAGCCCCCAGCAAGCTCTGCCCTCGGGGCTCTCCAGGTTGTGGAAGGCCTGTCCTTGGGACTCACCAAGTTGTATAAGCTCTAACAAGACCTCCATCAGTAACTGCTTTTTTTGTGTGAAGTTTTATGTTTAAAACACCATGACACAACTAACCACATGTTAAAGTGAGCAACTACTCCGATGCCATGGAAGACGTGCAGCTGGGTAAATAACGGAATGCAAAGACTCCTGCTGTCACTATTAACTGAGGGAGGAGGAAGAAAACCACCATGAGACCCCACGTAAGGTAGCTGTTAAAAACCAGCACAACTAAAAATCCCCATATGGTGCGAGTATGTGGGAAAACGCAACCTCTTTATGCTGCTGGTCAGACTCTAAAATGTTTTCATCGAGGCAGGAAACAGATGGGTGCTTTCTCAGTCTACGACACAGAGAATTAACAGAGACCCACTCCTGCTGATTCTGCTCCTGAACATACAGGCAAATGAACACAGGCTCACGGCAGCACTGAGCACAGCAGCCGCAAACAATTCAAATGTTAGGCAGCTGATATACGGAGACTGTGCTATGCCCATATCACATGCATGAAAAGACTGTGGTATGCCCGTGTCACAGAGCATGAAGGGGACTGTTGGTGTAGCATCGTTTTTTGGGTGACAAAAATACTCTGAAATCACACGGTGGTAAAGACTACACGATGCTGTAAATGTACTAAATGGTATCAAATGGCGCATTTGGAAGTGGCTAACTGCGTCATTTATGTTAGCACACATGGATGTGCTAACACACACACACACACACACACACACACACGATGGAAGTTCCTGCTGTTCCATGCGGATCTGAGGGAAGCACACAGGTGGTAGCATATCTGAAAGCACTCTAGAGACTGTTCCAAACTGCTAAGCAGGAACAGGGAGAATGAGAAAGAACAAGGAAATAAGCCTTTCTCACAGTGTTAAAGGATGGGGGAGGTGACGGTGACGTCGTCCTGGTGACGGACCTGGAACCCCACTCCTTAAGGCAAATCCACCAAAAGGAAAATAGACAACCGTAGGCTGCAGGGGTCGGAACCTCAGTTTGAATGATCACACCTGTGTTCCCTGCTCTGTACTATGATGGTCACACCTGTTCCCTGCACTGCACTCTGATGGTCACACCTGTCGTTCCCTGCTCTGCACTCTGATGGTCACACCTGTGGTTCCCTGCTCTGCACTCTGATGGTCACACCTGTGTTCCCTACACTACACTCTGATGATGACACCTGTGTTCCCTGCTCTTCACTGTGATGTCACGCCTGTGTTCCCTGCTCTGCACTGTGATGTCACGCCTGTGTTCCCTGCTCTGCACTGTGATGCTCACACCTGTTCCCTGCACTGCACACGCTGATGGTCACACCTGTTCCCTGCACTGTACTATGATGGTCACATCTGTGTTCCTCGCTCTGCACTATGATGGTCACACCTGTGTTCCCTGCTCTGCACTGTGATGGTCACACCTGTGTTCCCTGCTCTGCACTATGATGCTCACACACCTGTGTTCCCTACACTACACTATTATGGAAAGCCTCATCATTTCCCCACTTCCTCCCAACTGCTATTCTGTACCACAGCCAAGAGCAAGCATTTTATCAGCTGCCCTGAGGTTCCGTCCACAGCCACAGTGGCCTGCATTCGTTCCCCAGATTCTGCTGTACTTTAAGTCACAATAACTTATTGTCCAAAGACACTTTCAATTTGTAAGTTTAAAAGCAGGAGCCAAACCTCTGAGAAATACACCTTCGTGGTTATGTAAGCAGCTTATGTGAACCCACGGGCACATTCCCAAACTTGCCAGGAGGTCTACAAGTTTCAGGGGAAAAAAATCAATTCTGTCATCGTGAACTGCCATTGTGGTTCCCTGATAAGAGATGTAAAGATTATTAAAGCAGACAAATTATGGTGAAGATGCAGGTCACATGGTTATAACACAGTTTAAAATACTTCCTCTGAAACTTCAGATTCCTCAGAGACAAGTCCCTCACGTCTACAACTGGCTCACCATCAAGGGCCATCCCCTTGGTAAGAGACCGGGTATTTTCTGAAGAAATTCAATGACTCCCTGGAGCAAATTCTACGTATAGTATTATCACGAGTTCCCTAAACAGCTTAGCCAGCAAAACCTAGAAGCAGGGAGTCCCACCCACAAAGCATACAACTGAGTCAGCCTTTGTTTTATTCCTAAATATAAATCTATAGTGGAAGACACCAGATCAGGATATACACAAAACAAGAAAAGCACGAATAATGATGTAGATGCCCAGTGTATACAGGAGACACAGCACCTGAGCATGGGGTAGATTGCTCGGAAAGAGGTTAAATGGCACTACAAAGGGACCCTTGGAAATGTTAGTAGCTACGCAGTAGGAATATAATAACTACAAGATATATGTAAGTAGATCACCCAGAAAATAGAATAATAAGGTAAAGAGAAGAAAAGAGACATATAGAAGAAATCAATATCTAATAAACCCACAGAGAATCAAGGGATGTTACAGAGGAAAATGGAGCGCACGCCGGAGGCACGGTATTGGAGAAACCATTCAAGAAGGCGTCCATGGGCTTGAGAATGAGTTAGGGTTTCTGCATGCGAACCACTCATTGAAGCTGCTACAGCAAATTAAAAAGCCACTCCTTTGGAAGGCTGCATTTAAATATCGTATCTCTAGGGACATAAATCCCCCAACATGTTAGATATAAAGCACTGAAGATGTCAGATCTAACTACTAGAAACAACACCGGCAAAACTCTGGGGCACATGGTTTTTCATTTACACTCTACAGGGAACCATTCTTTTAAAAGTACTTTCTAAAACATACAGACAGGATCTCATATAGCCCAGGCTGACCTTAGATTCACCATGTAACCAAGGATGTCCTCCTGTCCACATCCTGGGAGGTGCCAAGTGTGCGCCACTCTGCCCAGTTTGATGGTCCTGAGAGCATGAGAGGCAGCATTCCACCCATGGAGACACACCCAATCCCAGGTCTTGTGCTGAACCATTCGTATCAAGGTTAAGTGTAGAGATTATTTTTTCAGACAAAATGTCAGAAAACTTAACCTTCTTGCTTGCTGGCTCTTGGAGCTCTTCTGAAGTTGTCACCTGACAGAATGTGTGAAAACCAAGGAAAAGCAATAATTAAAAACCCATGAATTAAAAATCCCTAAACAAAGAGGTGACGAGAACGTCTAAGGACTAAGGCGCCAGTGGCCAGGCACGTCTGTCATGCTTGAATATCAGGGGCAGATGACAGAAAGCCTATCGGAGGCTTCCGGACTATGACAAAACTCACTCAAGGAAAACCGAACTCCCAACTACAAATATCAGGGCCCTTCCTCAGTGTGATAAAGGTAGGGTCATACTTATAGGTGAGGAAACAGCTGTCCTGCTGCAGTCAGAAACAAGACAAGGCTCTTTACTGTCTGCTGTTTAGTACCAGATTGGAATTCCCACCTGATACAGTACGCCTCAAGAAGATAAAGATATAAAGATTAAAGAGGAAAAATAGAACTGGGGCTGAGGAGATTACTCAGCAGAGAGACTTGAGAACCAGGGTTAGTATCCCCAGAACCCATGTAAATATTGAGTGGGCATGGCAGCCTGCCTGTGATTTCAGCCTTGAGGTGGGTCTCCAGAGCAATAAGTAAGATCTGAGTTTGACTGGAAAATCCCTCCCTGTAGTGATGAGCTGCGGGCAGGAGAGATTTTCGTCCCACCTGGCTCCCGGCCGCCTGGCTAGCTTATGCCCCAAAATAACAACACACTAACTGTATTCATTTAAATACTGCCTGGCCCATTAGGTTCCAGCCTCTTATTGTCTAATTCTCACATCTTGATTAACCCGATTTTAGTAATCTGTGTAGCACCACGAGGGGTGGCTTACCGAGAAGATTCTAGCCTGCATCCATCTCGGAGAGGAGCGTCATGGCGACTGCTTGAGGCATCTGACTAACTTCCCGCTTTCCCAGCATTCTGTTCTGTCTACTCCACCTATCTAAATCCTGCCCTATCAAAACGCCAAGGCAGTTTTTTTATTAGCCAATCAGAGTCCTCTATCATTTCCCCTTTTTCTGTTTAAACAAAACAGAAGGGCTTTAACATAGTAAAATTTCATATAACGTAACAGTTATCAAGTAAGAATTAGTTACAATATTTATATATTTTATCTTTTATCATAACAAAGGAAAACAACTATAACTATTCTTCAACTCCATCAAAGACTCCCGAAGGATATAATATTACCTATGTAAATGAGTGATGTGGGAGAGTCTTCCATTTGTGTTGATTTCATTCGTTAATAAAGAAACTGCTTTGGCCCATTTAATGGGCCAGCCCTTAGGTGGGTGGAGTAGACAGAACAGAAAGAAGGAAGTGAAGTAGATGGCTCAGTCAGATGCCACACCTCTCCTAAGTGAGACAGATGCCATGCCTCTCCTCTCAGAGAGAGGCAATGAAGCTCCGGCCCAAGATGGACCTACGCTATAATCTTCCTGGTAAGGCACCACCTCATGGTGCTACACAGATTATTAGACATGGGTTAGTCAAGATGTGAGTAAGAGGCTAAAACTAATGGGCCAGGCAGTGTTTAAATGAATACAGTTTGTGTGTTGTTATTTCGGGTGTAAAGCTAACCATGCGGGAGCCGGATGAAAAGCAGGCCCGCAGCTCATCACTACAGAACGGCACACACGTGGATAACTGAATCCACAGAAAACTTGAGAAAGCTTGGGAAAGAATAGAGTAAAGCATGGCTTCTTGGTGGCAGTAATTTCTCGGGTCTGTTCTGTTTGCTAGAGGTAAACAGACACTCTCTTCTAGGACGGGCCTCCTGGCTCAGCTTTGGCTGCAAAACCCTGCAGCTCTTTTATGAGGTCCTACTACCAAACACTTAAACAGTGTTGATGGAAAGCTGAGCGCATGTTTTTCAGTTTTCGGCTGTAGCAGGAAAAAGTTTGTGCCGTTTTGAAGTGCCTGCTTTCTGTGCCGTCCTGCTGGGGCCAGGCTCTGGCTCTTTCAAGCAGGCGGTCCTGACTATGGAGCTTTTGAGTGTTGTTTAACACTGTTGCAACTTGCTTGCTGGCAGGGACCTTGAACCGCCACAGAGTTAGGTTGATAAACATGGCTACAGCCAGTACCTCTGCCATGAGGCTGGAAAGCTAAGGAATGGGCTGGATCTAGCTGTCAAAGTCACGGCTTTAGTCCTACCAATATTGTTTGGTAAATTAAAGACTCATGTGGTCACAAAAAGATATACAGTAAAAGAAAAATTCAAAGTCGAAGAAAACATTAAATGGTTTATAATGTGTTGAAAATATATGTAGGGTAAAGGTTTAAGTTCTTAAAAGTAAAAAAGATAGAGTAGTTGGGTATGGTAGTACACGCCTTCAATCCCAACACTTGAGATGCAAAGGTAGATTGACCTCTGTGACTTCAAGGTGTGGCAGGACACAACTTTAATCCCAATGCCTGGGAGGCAGAGACAGATTTCTGTGAGTTCAAGGTGTTGTAGCACACACCTTTAATCCCAGCACTTGGGGAGCAGAGACAGTGGATCTCTGTGAGTTCAAGGACAGCCTGGTCTAAAGAGTTATTTCAGGACAAAGATATACAAGAAAACCTGTCTCAAAAAGTAAAAATAAAAGAAATAGAGGTTAAAACAAAGCTGCACAAAGATGGAAAATACACAGAAAATCTTGATACTGTATGCTATTATGCTCTCTTTGAATTGTTTGAATGCTGAGGAAGAAGCAACAGCTGCTAAAAAATATTTATAAGTGCTGCTGAACTAATCCATCAGATATTTTGAAAATACCTTGACTTCAGAATTTGGATCTAAGGATATGATACTTTGGAAAAGAGATTCTTCTTTTGTTTTCACAGAAAAATGAGACCCTGTGGATTGCTTCTATCCCAATATGGTATGATAGACCATGCCCTCCTGAAAGGTTGCTGTGAACACTCTCAAAAAATTACTTCACCCAAATGATGACTGAGATGAACCTGGCACACAGGTTATACCATGAAAGATCTGATTAACAGCGCCCCCATTCAGCAGGAAGCAGTTTGGAGAGAAATAATTGTGCCCATATTCCCAAATACAGCTTATAAATGTTCTTTTACATTTAAAGGGGGATATGATTCAGATATGATATAGATATGAATAATTTGCATTGGTATGGATTTTAAGGTCAATTTTGTAATATGTATATGTATTTCTGATACTGATGAAGGTATTGTGATTGTGTAGTTCATTTAAAAATGTAATGTATAATTAAATATAGGTTATTAATGGATAATCATCGATAATAGTCAAGCTTATAGTCATGTTAGATTTTCTAGATATATAGAGATACATTTCAGTTAGATAGGCATTCTTCATATCTTTCAAAGACTACAGAATATGGCATTTAATGTTTTAATAACTTAGATTTTTTTTCATGACAGTGAGACATCTGCTCCTGGCAGCACCAATCTACTTCAAGAAAAAGATGGGCATCAAAGAGGCTCCTTATGGAGTTTGATAGCCATTTGGGCAAGAAACTGTTCTTGGCTGGACTGTTGGCATAAACTCGACACCAAGAACCCGCAGAAAGAGGACTGCTGAACTTGCCTAAAGGTGAGATGATTCTTTGGGGTTCCTGATTCATGAAACCGTCTGTGAGACATTCTGCAGGACAAAGCAGATACTGAATTGCCTTTGAAATTTCCTGCTTCATGGAAATGTCTGCTGGAAACTATGGGCCTGAAGGCTGAAGATGGATGCCCTAACAGTACAAAGAACTTTGGGTGACTGTCCAGACAGCGAGATGTCTGTGATTTCTGGACACAAAGAAGACATTTCCAGCAGACATTTCCATGAAGCAGGAAATTTCAAAGGCAATTCAGTATCTGCTTTGTCCTGCAGAATGTCTCACAGACGCTTTCATGAATCAGGAACCCCAAAGAATCATCTCACCTTTAGGCAAGTTCAGCAGTCCTCTTTCTGCGGGTTCTTGGTGTCGAGTTTATGCCAACAGTCCAGCCAAGAACAGTTTCTTGCCCAAATGGCTATCAAACTCCATAAGGAGCCTCTTTGATGCCCATCTTTTTCTTGAAGTAGATTGGTGCTGCCAGGAGCAGATGTCTCACTGTCATGAAAAAAAATCTAAGTTATTAAAACATTAAATGCCATATTCTGTAGTCTTTGAAAGATATGAAGAATGCCTATCTAACTGAAATGTATCTCTATATATCTAGAAAATCTAACATGACTATAAGCTTGACTATTATCGATGATTATCCATTAATAACCTATATTTCTTAATTATACATTACATTTTTAAATGAACTACACAATCACAATACCTTCATCAGTATCAGAAATACATATACATATTACAAAATTGACCTTAAAATCCATACCAATGCAAATTATTCATATCTATATCATATCTGAATCATATCCCCCTTTAAATGTAAAAGAACATTTATAAGCAGTATTTGGGAATATGGGCACAATTATTTCTCTCCAAACTGCTTCCTGCTGAATGGGGGCGCTGTTAATCAGATCTTTCATGGTATAACCTGTGTGCCAGGTTCATCTCAGTCATCATTTGGGTGAAGTAATTTTTTGAGAGTGTTCACAGCAACCTTTCAGGAGGGCATGGTCTATCATACCATATTGGGATAGAAGCAATCCACAGGGTCTCATTTTTCTGTGAAAACAAAAGAAGAATCTCTTTCCAAAGTATCATATCCTTAGATCCAAATTCTGAAGTCAAGGTATTTTCAAAATATCTGATGGATTAGTTCAGCAGCACTTATAAATATTTTTTAGCAGCTGTTGCTTCTTCCTCAGCATTCAAACAATTCAAAGAGAGCATAATAGCATACAGTATCAAGATTTTCTGTGTATTTTCCATCTTTGTGCAGCTTTGTTTTAACCTCTATTTCTTTTATTTTTACTTTTTGAGACAGGTTTTCTTGTATATCTTTGTCCTGAAATAACTCTTTAGACCAGGCTGTCCTTGAACTCACAGAGATCCACTGTCTCTGCTCCCCAAGTGCTGGGATTAAAGGTGTGTGCTACAACACCTTGAACTCACAGAAATCTGTCTCTGCCTCCCAGGCATTGGGATTAAAGTTGTGTCCTGCCACACCTTGAAGTCACAGAGGTCAATCTACCTTTGCATCTCAAGTGTTGGGATTGAAGGCGTGTACTACCATACCCAACTACTCTATCTTTTTTACTTTTAAGAACTTAAACCTTACCCTACATATATTTTCAACACATTATAAACCATTTAATGTTTTCTTCGACTTTGAATTTTTCTTTTACTGTATATCTTTTTGTGACCACATGAGTCTTTAATTTACCAAACAATATTGGTAGGACTAAAGCCGTGACTTTGACAGCTAGATCCAGCCCATTCCTTAGCTTTCCAGCCTCATGGCAGAGGTACTGGCTGTAGCCATGTTTATCAACCTAACTCTGTGGCGGTTCAAGGTCCCTGCCAGCAAGCAAGTTGCAACAGTGTTAAACAACACTCAAAAGCTCCATAGTCAGGACCGCCTGCTTGAAAGAGCCAGAGCCTGGCCCCAGCAGGACGGCACAGAAAGCAGGCACTTCAAAACGGCACAAACTTTTTCCTGCTATAGCCGAAAACTGAAAAACATGCGCTCAGCTTTCCATCAACACTGTTTAAGTGTTTGGTAGTAGGACCTCATAAAAGAGCTGCAGGGTTTTGCAGCTAAAGCTGAGTCAGGAAGCCTCTCTTAGATGAGAGTGCTTGCTTGTCTCTAGCAAGTAGAGCAGACCCGAGAAATTGCTGCCACCAAGAAGTCATGCTTTACTCTATTCTTTCCCAAGCTTTCTCAAGCTTTCTGTGGATTCAATTATCCACGGCTGGGCGCCATTCTGTAGTGATGAGCTGAGGGCAGGCCTGATTTTCGTCCCGCCCGGCTAGCTTATGCTCCAAAATAACAACACACAAACTGTATTCATTTAAACATTAGTTCCAGCCTTATTGTCTAATTCTCACATCTTGATTAACCCAATTTTAGTAATCTGTGTAGCATCACGAGGGGTGGCTTACCGAGAAGATTCTAGCCTGCATCCATCTCGGAGAGGAGAGTCATGGCGACTGCTTGAGGCATCTGACTAACTTCCCCCTGCTTCCCAGCATTCTGTTCTGTCTACTCCACCTCTCTAAATCCTGCCCTATGAAAAAGCCAAGGCAGTTTTTTTATTAACCAATCAGACTCCTCCATCACCTCCCAACAACCACCATGCATGCATTCAATGAATGAGTTGGAAAGTCAATGGAAGCTGATTCTGGATGTCAACATCAGGCCTCCAGATGTGCATGGGTGTCCACATGCACCCACATGCAGGTGTTCACAGTTATGCAAGCCTGCATATACACACATGAACACACCACATGCACATAAAAATCAGAAACAAGAAAAAATAAGAATTGCCTTTGTTCAGAGGCCATGACTGTCTATGTAGAAAACTGAATCGATGAAAAAAAATCCTGGAATTAACAAAAAATTACAGTAATGGTTCAGGATACAAAGTCAGTGTGCCAAAGCATGCCATTTCTCTACTTCAGAGGCAAATCGAATCTAAAACAAGAAACACATTACAGTTTTCTTAAATGTTTGCTGTTACAACCCAGGAAAGGGAATACTTAAGTCAAATCTAAGACTAGTGTCTTGTTGGTTTCTTTTTAATCATTGTGACAACGCACCATGACCAAGGCAACTCCTAGAAGACAGTTCATTTGGGGTCATGGTCCCAGAGCTTTAGAGTCTATGATGATGGGCGTTACGACGTGGCAGGAGTAGCAGGAAGCCAAATGCTCATAGCTCAAACTCCAGCACAAGGCAGAGCAAACTTAAAATGGTTCCAATCTCAAACTCTCGGAGCACACTTGCTGCCACCTACTTCCTCCAACAAGGCCACGCTTCCTAACCCTTGCAAACAGTTCCACCAACTGGGGGCTAAGTGTTCCAATGCCTGAGACACACTGTTGCAAAGCTAGGTAGAGACACATCAACACAGGGTTGCAGAGCTAGATAGAGGAAAACGACAAAAGTCTGAGAAAAGAGAAAAGAACTAAATAGCGTGCTTAATCCCTTCATCCATGTAATCCCAGAGAAAATACCAGCAATCTATTTTGAAGATAGTAACAAATGCGTTTATAATTAGTTAATGTTTCAGTGATGGAGATCAAATCCGAGGAGTCATACATGTTACACACAAGTGCTGTCACTGCATCACTCCCTAGCATTGATTCTAACATTAAATGAAGAGTCCAAACCCAGAAAAGTCAACTCACTATTGAGCGGAGCAGAACCGACAGATAGTTCCTGACTTCTCACGATAAAGCTGCAGTGTGGTACTGATTTAGGAGCAGATGAGTCAATCTGTAGAACTGAACAGTGATCTCAGAAACAGATCCAGGTAAGTGCACTCAGCTAGCTTGTGAAAAAACAATACAATGGAACAGGAAGAGTCTTTCCAGCAAACACTGATGGTACGAGTGGACATTTACATAAAAACTCAATTAAAAAATGTCTTTCCCAAAAACTAACTCAATATGGACCACAGATTTAAATCTAAACTGAAAATAAGAAAAATCTGAGAAGCTAAGAGAGAAGTCCAGATGTTTTGGGATGATCCTGCAATGCCAAAGCTGTGGTCCTTATGTGGTTAAGAACTGTTAAAACAAGAATTTCTGTTCTACAATAGACATTACCAAAAAAGCAAAAGGGGGGGGGGGGCTAAGTCAGAGAGTCCAAGACAATATTTACAAAAGATTTATCTGTGTATGTCAATCATACCTTAACAACACAGGCTTTTTAAAAGACACCTGAACAAGGACTATTATCTAAAATACTCAAACAACTTTTAAAACTCAATGAGAAAACTAATAAACATTTGAAATGGGCAAAGGAGTCCACTGGAAATGAACAACAAAGCAGTTACACAGATGGCACATAAGCATATGAAAAGCATTCACAATCGCATCCCTGGGGAACTGCAAATTAAAACACCATGAGGTGCCACTGCACAGGGACCAGAATGACTGACACCAGAAGAGGAGCTGCACACATTGGTGGGCTGGGGAGCAGAAGGGCTCATCATCCACACAGTGACGGCACAGTGCTCCAGTTACAGCGAGTGTTTCATCAACTGCTCTGTTTTCTATGTGCTGGAGTGAGCAGAAGAGTTGCAACCAGACAGCAGTCTGTACGAGGGTGTAGCAGCAGGCTCGCTCACAGTTGCAGAGACACCCAAACCAATGAGACCCACATCAGCAGGTGAGCCGCTGAACACAACATGGTGCTTCAGCAAGGCCCGTAGGCTACGACTCATCACTGAGGGGAACAGAGAGGAACCTGAGACAGTGAAGTGGAGAGAGACTGAAAAGGCTTCAAAGATTCCAACATGACTTTCTACAACAGGCAAAACTATAGGGACATTATTGATCTGTGGCTGCCAACAGTTTTTAAGGAAGCTTGGATGAGCATGGACAATAGACTATAATCCATAACAGTAGAGAAGATTATAGAGCATTGAACCTATGCTGCATGATGGCGTCACAATGGACGCATGCCAAGATGCCTTTGTTTAAACCCGTAGAATGCACAACCTCTCTAGAGTTGTGCAAACACTAATGTCTTCTCTGGCCTCTGTAATAATGGTGCCAGTGCAGGTTCACTGGCTGCAACCAAGGCTTTGTGCTGCAGAGTCGTTGAATAGGAGGGTTGGGTTTAAGGGGCATGTCCTGGTTTCACTTCTGTTGCTGTAATAAAACATCCTGACAAAAGCAATTTTAGGAAAGTTTCTTTGGCTCAGAATTCTAGCTTCTAGTCCATCATTGCAGGGAAGTCAAGGCAGGAGCCTGAAGCAGCTGCTCACATCCACAGTCAAGAGCAGAGAGAATGCAAACATAAGCTTACTGCTCAGCTTGCTAGCTCTCTGCTTGCACAACTGAGGACCCAAAGAAAGGAAATCCTGCCACCCACAGTTAGGCTGGGTCTGCACCCACCAAATAATAAGACCAAGATAAAACCCACAGATATGCCCACAGGCCAACTTGCTCTAGACCAGCAGTTATCAACCTGTGGGTCGCAACCCCTCTGGGGGTGAACAACCCTTTCACAGAGGTTACCCTCAGACCATGGGAAAACACGTATTTACAATACAACTCATAACAGCAACAAATTACAGTTATGAACTAGCAACAAAAATAATGTTATGGTTGGGGGTCACTACAACATGAGGAGCTGTATTAAAGGGGCGCAGTGTTAGGAAGGTTGAGAGCCACTGCTCTAGACAGGCCATACTGGTCAAGTTGACATTTAAAACTAACCATCACAGTGCACATGGATTGATCTCTCTCTCTCTCCCTCTCTCCCTCTTTCCAATGCTTAGGATCAAATCCACCCAGCCTCTTCCCACCTCTCGGTATGTCTGTGAACCTAGACCTGCTATTTAAAAAAAAATGTAGTACATTAAGAAAATAATCTTGCCCTTAACACCTTTAGAGAAATGAGAACCACAGCCTGTTGTCTTCTCAGCGAACTGTATTTATACAGGTGAATACTGAACATATACTTTACCTAAAAATCTATGATAAAGCTATACCAGGAAGATGGTAGAGGCTATGCAAAGGCAGAGATAACTTCTCAAATATCATCCAAGAAATGTCCCAGATAAAAATCTAAAATTGAAACACCCAAGATGACAAAGGCCCACATCTGGAGGGCAGCAAGCGGCAGAGGCTGCAGGAGACTGCTAATAAACACAGCTGATGGTTTATGCAGGGTTTTCATTTGACAAAGTGGAAGTTGATTTAATAAGGAACTTCATGGTGTCCCATAACACGGGACTAAAGACGTTTTGATAGAACCAATACAATATGATACTGCACAGTCATCAAACAGCGTATCAGAACTTCCTGGATCGAAAAGAAAGGCTTCCCATGTATGAGTTGTCAAAGGGAGATCAAAGTAGCCTTCAAGATAAATCATGTGTCATTTTCTTAATATACTCATACACAGTGGATGAGAATTCTCTGTGTATGAGAACTGCCTGTGTGCATCTCCGCCTAGGCATACGTGTGCACTGATGTGTGTACCTATGAGGAGGCTAGAAGATTACCTCAACGGTATCATCACCCAGTCGTCTGCCCTCCCTCCCCCCTCCCTGCCTCCCTACCTTCCTCTTCCTTCCTTCTTCCGTATTTAATTTCTTTTCAAGGAAAGGTCTATCACTGGCCTGGAGAGATCTGCCTGTCTCTGTCTCACCAGCCCTGGGATTTAAATGTGGGTCACCATGCCCCGCTCCTCTGTAAAGGTGGGTTCTGGCAGATGGAACTTGGGTCCTCTTTCACTAACAGACTACCTCAGGGCTCTGTACTCGCTAGGCTTTGAGTCAACAGTGAGTCTTCCAGAGGAATCAGGACTCGAGACTCATACCTTTCGAGGCTGAAGATGAACACAGTAGACAAATGGGAAGGTCCTCCCTTAAGAATTGCCTGAGGGGCTGGAGAGAGAGCTCAGCAGTTAGGAGCATTTCCTGTTCTTGCGGAGGACCTGGGTTTAGTTCCCGGAATCCAAATGGTGGCAGCTGACAACTGTCTGTGACTGATACTCCAGCCATGGGGGGGTGGGGGGTCAGTGATCTTTCTTTGCATCTTGTTGGGCACTGCATATACAGGGTGTGTATGTGTGTGTACACATATATACATATATAGCATATACATACACACACAAATTATATATATATATATATATATATATATATATATATATATATATATATGAAGGCAAAACACTCATACACACACAACTAAACCAAACAACCTTTTAAAATCTGAAGTTTGACAACCAAAGTCTTCCAAGTTAGATGGGACTGGAAGAGTCCAGAGTAAGTTTTGGGTCCCTGATGAGGACAAGAAGGTAGTCCTCTCTAGGTCTAATTTGTGGGCTGTGGACTAGCGAGCGGGAAGGTGTCCTGCTCGCTGTGTGATGCTGTTCACTGGTTCATTCCTGCAGAGGAAGGCAAGGGTGGAAGTGGGGAAGAACCAACGATGAGTCTCCTGACCAGAGTCCAGACACTGGTCCATGTCTCGGGCATGCTGAGGGCATCTCAGGCACTGAGGATGCTGAGGGAACATCAGCTTCCCTTTGGGCAGGCTGGTGTCTCCAAACTTAGTCCTATCTGTAAACCGCTGTGAGGACAGATGAACCCAGCCGCACCCACTTCTTCGCTGTGTCTCATGAACTCTTCCCTTACCCGGCTGGGAGCTACCACGGCGCTGGGCCCTGAGTGACAACTGAAGACAGGCTCTCTACAGGATTCAGGACCATTTTGACAACAAACAACCGTCCTTCTAGACTGGCTGCAGAAAATTCAGAACAAAAGATCTCAAAATGTTGATAACCTAACTCAACTGTCATTAATTGGGTCCGGTTTTAGAGAGATCGGTTCTGAAGGCGGACTACCATGCCACTGGCTGTCTGTTGACTCCCAAAGAAAGGGGACCTGTGGGACTGACCCTTCTCTGGGAAGCGAGTCAGCGAGAGGTAGTTCAGTCCTGGTTACTCAGACTCCTGGTTCCCACAACTGATGGAAGTCTGTTTAAAATAGCTGAAAATGACATGCTCTGCACTTCTATATGCACTAAGATGCCAAACTGTATCTGATGCTATGCCAGAGTCCCGAGAGAGCAAAATAAACAGTACTAATGTAGACTGTGCTCTCCAACTTCCCTAGGGTGGGAACATGACTCCTTCATAATACGCACAGCAAGAATGTGTGTGTGTGTGTGTGTGTGTGTGTGTGTGTGTGTGTGTGTGTATGAAGGGGTCACATGTATGGTGTGTACATATGTATGGAAGTATATGTTGATGTTTTCTGTCTCCTTTGATTGCTCTTCAACCCCAAATACTGAGTCAAGGTATCGTCCTTGAGCCCAGAGTGTAATAGTTCAACTAGTCCAGCTAGCCAGCTCTCTTCTGTGACTCCTGTCATGGTACCCTGAGCACTGGGATCAAGGGCTGCCTACCACAGCCTGTCAGTACTTACGAGGGTACCAGGGCTCACAGTGCTCACCCTCAGAATGATCTCTATCCTGTGGGCCAGCCTCTAGCCTCCTAGATGGCTAGTTTCTACTAAACTATCTTGCCTTTTAAAAAAAAAGTTAAAAAGTAACTTAAGAGCAACCTACTGTATGTATATGCTTCAAATACCTAAAAAGTTAAAAGAAGTGAAAATTACATTCTCCACTTGCTTTATAGCGGAAGCTATTAAAATGCAAAACAAAATCCTTTTGGTGTGTGGATTCCTGAAAGGAATAGGAAAGATGTGTAGGAACTACAGAGGACTGTGTCCCCCCCCCCACCCCGTGTCTCTGAATAGTTCTGGAAACCCTGTCATGTGCCCCACAGGCTTCTACAGGTGGGAGGCAGACACTCCTCCCACCCACAGGCCAGATGATCTGATAGAGCTTCTGATCTCAGTCAAGCTGGAGGCCACTGCCATTAATTGTCCTGCCAACCTTATGAATTAACAATGACAGATATGCTTTTGGCTTGGGATTGGCAAATATACTTAGATCTTATAATTAAAGAGTTTTTTCAGGAGAAACTCTTAGAATGAAACCAAGGCTGGTACCATCAAGTCTCATTTTGTCTTCAAAATGGGGAACTTCAAGAAAAGGGATTTTCAGTAATCACAATTACGAGAGTGGAGATGTCGGTGATCACCGAAGGAAGCTACAGAAAGCCGGCGATTTGAAGAGAAACAGTAAAGGCAGCACAGTAGGAGAACATTTTCATCTCCCTTATCAGTCGTAGGTGTGAAAACTGAAGGCTTAGTTCAGCAGGAGTCTGATGGAGGAGGTGCAGCCACGTTGTTCTGACTCTGATTTTTGAATCTTAAACTCGGTTGAAGAACTCCGAGTTCTGATTGCCAGTCGGTTCCTGCAGGTAGAATTCCAAACGGGGGAGGGCCGTTCACAGAAAGGACCATGTCAAGGTGACTCCAAGTCAGACACATTGCTTGGCGGTGTGAGACCCACGTCAGGCTGGGTGCCAATCTAAGGATTCTCGTGAAGAGCAGATCTCTTGCTAGAACAGAGGGAAAAGGTCTGATGTGCTTTCGTTGGCTCATCAGAGAGACGCGTCCACATCCGATGCCTTTTCTTCCCGCTGACCCCAAACCATATTCAAACCCTGGAGGAGCTAGCTCAGTATTACAGCGTAGACAGTCACTCTGACGGCTGTGGGGTACAACCAAGGTGAGTAACTCCGGGCTAGTGAAGAGGGCCAGTGATGCTGCAGGTATCTCAGTCAGATCAGAAAATCTCTTGCTTTTGTTATAAACTATGATTCATCATTTGAACTGAAGCCTCTCTATGTGTTTTGGTTTCTGGAAAGTGAAAATCCTCAAGTAGTAAAGATGACTCAAGAGCACCCATCTTCTCCCAGTGGATCAAAAGTTCATGTTCTCCCAGAGGGCCGAGTTCACTTCCCAGCACACTGGTCTGACATCTCACAATTGTCTCTGATTCCAGTCCCAGGGGCTCTGATGGTCTTTGGCTTCTGTGGATACCCACACCCATGCAGGCACATAAATCAACAATACAATTTTAATGTGAAAATTACGTGTATGTGCCTACACTGGTACAAGAGAAAACAGGGGTAGGAGGAAAAGGCCAGTGTGCGGAGCATTTCTGCACACTGTTCCCAGGAGGAAGTACAGTTGCTCAGTCATTGGCTGGTAAAGTGGACAAACACGAAGTCAGTTCACAGAGGAGGAGGCATCACCAAGAGGCAATGTTAATTTATCCAGCCCAGGACACACAGCAAGGGTCTCAGACTCGCATCATCATTGAGTCTTGTCTAGTCAGTGCCATGCTTGTCCCGTGGAACTCCCCACCTTGCTTGTCATCCTGGACTTGTATAAGCCTATAAAACCCCGCGAGTGAGACCGCAGCAAAGGGCTGTGGGGTGAACTCAAAGACTTTGCAGGCTGACATCTGCAGAGCCTTAGTTTTCAGCAGCGTGGCCTGGAAAAGTCCTAGATTTGATGTTTAGAGTTTAGGGTGCTGTCCATACTGGAGGGGTAGGTCTGCAGAGGCTATAATCACATTAGGTTCAGACCTTGGTTTGAACCTATGTCTTCCCCTATATTCCTTTCTGGTTAATTTGGACAAATATGTTTCCTGGGGTTCACTTCTCTCTCAGCTGCAGGAAGATAGCAGTTGTACCTGCCACACTGGGTTACAGATGATCAAAGAGCTCATGCGTAGTCCATTACCATCATGGCTGAGAGCATGCTGGCTTGCAGAAAGATTTGTCACTGAAAAACTAGATTAGAATCCTACGTCAAGGCAGTAGGAAGAGAAAGACACTGGGATTGGCTTGAGACTTTGAACCCTCAACCCCCCCCCCCCCCCAGGGACACACTTGCTCCATCAAGGCCTCACCTACCCCCCCTCCCAATCTTTCAAGTCATGCCACTGCCTGATTACTAAGAATTCAAATATATGAGCCTATGGGGGAAGGGCACTATTCCAACTACCACACCATATCACACACTGCCCACTGTTTATCATCAGTGGGCTTGATAACTGACATTAGTCATAACGATAATTACAGTTACAGGTGCTCACATCTTTCAGTAGTTCAGGCTGAAAAAGTTCTCCCCTTTTCTTGAGCTATGATAGTGCGCTGCTTCCTTTTCCCCCTTCGGCCTGTTTAACTTTTAAAATATAAAAATTACACCTGTTTTCTTGGTTTGCTTACTTCCGGACAGGGAGTCTCATAATAAAAATAAGTTTAAATTGTCCATTTTCTTAAAACAGTAGTAAAATTAATCAATTTTCATTTACAAAGCTATTATATTCCTAGGTGGCTTGAAGGTAAAAGATTAAAACAGAAAGTGACAAAAGAAACTGATTCTAGCCAATAAAGTTCTTTTTTCCACAAAGGAAGGAGGTGTGTGCCACGAGCACCTTGGCCCTGGCACAGAATCATCTCTGCCTTGAAATTCTGTTCCACGCTTGTTCTGTTACTGAAGCTATGTCTCTGTCCTGACCCAGTCAGCTCAGCCACCATCCCTGACTGGGCTCCATGGTTTACATCATCTTCCCCTTCCCTCCCTCCCTCCCTCTCTCTCTCCACCTCTCAAGTTCTGGGATTAGTGCATGTGCGCACGCACCCTGGCAAACTGGCTTCAAATTTATTCTTTCAAAATAGACTCCACAGAGCACAAATTCACGATCCATTGCCTTAGAGGTTCTGTTGCCTGATTCATCACCCCAGTTTTTTCCATTGAGAAATTCTCAACAACCTGACTTCTCTGACATAGGTCACACTTTTCTCCTCCTGTTCTTGGCATATTCTTTCAATAACCATCCTTTGATCTAGTCTAGCTGCTCGCTGAGCTTGCCCACATGCAAGGGATGGCCTTCCTTCTGATTGTGCAACACTGCAGAGAAAACCTCAGCTTGCCCGTGGGCAGAGTGATGCCATGCCAAGCAGAAGGTCCCATGTTTCAACTTTTTCATCTTAGAAATCAAGACCCACTTGCTCACTGCTGTGTACCTTCTCGGACAATGACATGGATCTTGAGATGAAGTCTTTGGAGGCATTGTGATTTTCCATAATAACGCAGACTTCCCCCGAAATCATTGGTCAGGATAAGTGTTTCTCAAGGAGGGCAGCGAGGCCATCTATCACGGTTTTCCCCAGGACAGTGAAGGGGAGGAGCAGTCCTCAGGGAGCAGTTCATTGAAGACTTTTCTCCAGAGCTACAGTCAAAATGGAGCTAAGCTGTTCCAAGAGGCTCTTCAGTCCCTAGTGTATATGGCTTAACATAAAACAATGTATAGGAAGGGAAGAGGAAGTTTGTTTTCTAAGATCTGTGACTTTGAAAAGCTCCATTTTATGATTGTAGTTTTATATTTCTGTAACTCTTCAGGATTTAGAAGTGTGGATGGCATTCAGTCAGTGCTGCAGTCTAAAGCACACACTTTCTACCATAGCAAGCGCTCTCTGCAGCCCGTTATGTCCCTCACCTACCTGCTCTCATGCTGAGTGCCCACTAAATCCACTTCTGTAACCGACTAAAGACAGAACAGCATGTTGGGGGATCTGCAGGGATGGAAAAACGGGTCAAGTCCAAGCTAAATGCATGGCAGATTGGTGTGCACGGAGGTATTCCAAGAGGTTACCCCCTACCCAACTCTGTAGCAAGCCCTCAAATACCAGCACAAGCAAGATTCTGCCAGAGAAAAGCGGACTCTGACTGCCCAAGTTATTGCAGTTACCCATGCCATGACGTTGGCCGTGTTCCTTGTCTTCGTGGCTCTCCTTCTCTTCTCTACAACTAGAGGTGATACTGATCCAACCCCACTAGATCATAATGGGTATTAAGTTACTTTATGTGTTTTAAGTGTTCAGAACAATCCTGACTCGGGCTGTGGTTTGTCCAGCAAGCCTTTGCAGAGGACTCCAACCCTGTGCTGAGAAGACATCAGTTTGCCCATGGGAAGATGTCATGCCAAGTAGAAGGTCTCACGTTTCACTTTTTCATCTTGGAAATAGAGGCCCAATTGCTCACTGCTGGGTACCTTTCTTAGACACTGACATGGATCTTGAAATGAGGTCTCTGGAGTTTCTGTCTGCCCAGTGCCGGTAAAATGTGGCAGCTCAGAGCAAAGAAAGACCGGCCCTGCCTAGGCACAGGCATTGCCGTCAGAGTCTGTGCAGGGGCAACCTTTGGGAGCATTGAGGAAACAACAGGTCTGGCTACGGGGAGAGGTATGAACTAGTAAGGATAGAACTGTTTAAGGAAAACTGGAAGACCTTACTAAACGGACCACAGGTCACCAGCATTTCAAAAACCAATGTCACATTTTATTAACTTTAGAAGATGGATCTCAGATTTAAACCACAACAACAACAAGCTTAAATGACACCATTTCCAACTGTAGACTACTTAGGCCTTTTATCTTTTGACATTGTGTTTTTTCTTAAAATAAGTAATTGAAAACTTGTTTTTTACTAAGTAAATTCTTACAATTATTTTTTTAAAAAAACGAAAAGGAATGCAAAAATGATGGTTTCAGATTTGGGGTAGAAACTTGTGTTCATATTTATGAAGAATTAAACTTATTTTCTGGAATGAATAATTTGACAAGTTTAAAAAAATAAGACTTCACTGGATACTGAAATCCAACCAGGAACCATTTCCTCAGAGACTCAGAAAAAGGACTGATTGTGAGAACAATCAGATGACGAAATCTTTCTGAGCCAAGTGGTCTGCTCCTTCCAGGGGGCTGTAGTGGCTGACAGAGCTGCTGGGATGGAGCACACTGGTTCCACAGACAGGTTACAGGTTATGAGTCAATATCCTGGGAGGCCTGAGACCTGGACTGCAGAAGTCAGCTTCCAAGGACAAGGACCTGTGTCTGCACCCAGGTGACCGCTACCAGCTCATCCGGATGTCATACCATGCTTTCCAATTCTTCTGGGGCAGAGTGCATGAGGGAAAAGCAGGAACCACAAAGAAACTTCCTTTCTCTAAGGTTGTGTTCACAGAGATGGCCTTGGGTGAGACTCACACCGAGTTACAGAAAGACCCCAGCGTGGGCAGGTCCAAGAGTCACCTGGCTCGGCATCCAGCAAGGCCCCATATGCTGAGGACTGATCAGTGTGGCCATCTTCTAGCATGTCACTTAGCTGGGGGACAAAATTCCTACCATGTGGAAAGATTTGGTTCTTTCAAAAGGTACTGATGTTATTCAGGGCCATTTCAGTTTCAAAATGGGAACAGCTTTAATACTAAGAGGATTGCAGAGGCTGAGGGATGCACCTTGGTGACAGAGTGCATGTCTACCATGAAAAAGGCTCTGGGTTTCATCTCCAGTGTCGCCAAAAATGGAAGAGAGGGAGGGAGGGAGGGAAGGAAGAGAGGGAGGAAGTGAAGGAGGAGGGAGGGACCCCTTGGTTATTGTGTGTGTTATCTTACACAAAAGTTAGATTGTATCATTATTTTATTCAGTTATTTGCCCAGCAGCCAGAACATTGTCATTATGTGTCACCAATGTGGAGAGAAGATTTTTTCACTTATCAATCATTCCAAGGATTACATGGGATAATTTAAGAAAACTCATTGGCAGTATCCACAGTACAGCTGAGGGTTCATCAAAGGCTTTTCTGAAGACACCCTAGCATGTGACTATTGTACCTTTCATTAATAACTTTCTCCCAGTAGTTAGCATGTTAAACAATGGCTGGCGTAGCACAGACAGGGAAAATATAGAAGTATTAAACTTGATTTGTTAGCATTCCATGCTCCTCATTATATTACAAATCTGTGACTAGACACTTCAATAAAGCTACTTGCTAATTCATTCCAGAAGAAAGCCATGGCTCTTTAGGCTTTAATCTGTGGCCCAAGTCTTAACGGCCAGCAGTTCCGTAGATGTGATGCTCCGATGGGCTTTTAGGTCTTCAGAAATCATGGCCACCCTTCCATTGGCTACCCTTGCATCCACCTTTGAGCTGGCTCCCGTTTCATTATCAGCACTTCCAGCTTAAGTGAGTTTGGAAAATTACATATTGACAAAGAGAAAATGTACATTTTACCATCTAAATGCTTTTATGCAAATGAGATTAGGTTTCAAATTTCGTTCAAGGGGGTTTTTAAAACGAAAGGCGTGATCTTAGTTTTCATCCCAAACTGTGGACGTGAAGGCACGGGTGAGGTAAGAGGCAGTAGCAGGCCTGTCGTTAGGTTCCTATGGTGCACAGAGGCTACTATCAACCTCTGGGCACCATAGGCATCTATCAACTGAGAGCAATCGACGGTGCAACCATGGCACCAGTGCTGCTCGGCTCTGGTTGTGAGGGATGCCGAAACATTGGCCTCAATGAGATGGAAACTCTCCCCACCCACCAAGAAGAAAGTCATTCATTTCAGGGAAATTACAGTTAGGTCTTTTCTGCTTTAGCTAATAATGTTATTCAAGGAGAGGGTCAGCAAGGCCTCAAGATAACGCACTTGACATAACTTCAGATTTCTTCTATTTACTCAGAATCTGGCCTGTCATCACCTATGATCTAGTGTCAGAACACAGGGCTCTCTGTGGGCTCCAAACCTCCCTTGACTTCTGCTCTGGCATGTGAATGCATGTCTTCCTCATTTCTCAGTGTCTCTGTTACGGTTTCCATTGCTGTAAGGAGACACCATGACCATGGCTACTCTTACAAAGGAAAACATTTAACCGAGGTGGCAGCATACAGTTTCAAAAGTTTAGTCCACCATGGTGGAGAGCATGGCAGCATGCACTCGGACACGGTACTGGCTACATCTTGATCCGAAGGCAACAGGAAGTGAACTGTCTGCATGCTTGATCATATATGAGACCTCAAAAGCCCACCTCCACGGTGACACACTTCCTTCAACACTACCACATGTGCTTCAACAAGGCCAGACCCCCCCCACTAGGGCCACTTGGGGGGCCGTTGCCCTTCAAACCACCACCCTCCGAGAGAGCCCCCCTGGAGCACCTCACCTCTGATCTGCCCTAGCCTTGCTGCACAGCCTTATCTCTGGTCATTTGCTTCCACTGAATTCATCAGTTGCTCCCCTCACCTAAAATCTAATTGTATGAAATGCTTGTCATTCATGTATTTGCTGAAATGCCTTCTAGACGCACTGTCTTTTTAAATATTTTCAATCAGCAGCTCTTTGCTATACATATTTCTAGTATTTCCTCACCTATGGTTTTGTTTTGATTATTGAGTAATATGAATTATTAACTTTAAAGACAAGGAAACTGTGCTATTGAGAAAGGAAGTGACAGAGCATTAAATGTGAATCATCAAACTACGCATGGCAGAAGAAAAGTCCCAGCGGCAGCTTCGGGATGCAGTTTGTCAACACACACCAGCCGGCTCAAATGAATTGCACAAGGAGAAACACCCAGCTCTATAGCTTCGGACCCTAACTTCAGTTTCTGCTCTAGGCTGCAAATACTTGCTTTTTAAAGATTGCCCTCTTACCAGATGGAGTCTTGCTTTCTGTGGCCTGGGCTCACCTCAAGCACAAGGCGGTCTTTCTGCGTTGACCTCCACATGTGCGGATTACAGGCACATGCCCCCACACCCAGGTCTCAGGTGTGTTCCCCTGCTGGTGTGTTTGCATGCCTCGCTAGAGGGAGCTCTTTCCAGATGTTCCCGCCCTGCTCCTCTTCACAGGGATTACTGCAGGCTAGAGCCTCAGCAAATGCTCACTGAAGAAAGAAATAAGTGTGTTGTTCAGAGAAGAGCAGCCTGTGAGAATGACTGTGCCCATGGGGTGACCAGGCCACAGCAGCTCACGCACGGCTGTCTTTATGGAGGTTTCTCTGTAAGCAAGCTGCAGTACCAGGCACACACTGACATGCACGTGCAGTCATCAATAGGAGCAGGGAGTGCCAGTGCTAAAAGAGAAAGTGAACGAATCAGTGCACGGGATATAACACCTAAGCACCCCTGTAGAGGGTGGTGCCACAATGGAGAAATCACCATCTGCCACCACCACCCATGTCATCACAGCCAAGATGGTGCTGAGTCTCTTAAGGCAGCAATGCTATGGCCCCGCTTTTCTCCCACTTATGAGCAGAGCCACGGCTTGGGGAACCAGATGGACCTAGCGAGTTTCCGTTTTGTAGGTTCTTACTAGCTTTTAAAGGCTCACTTCCACAGTCCGAATGACTGCTGTCTTTCTCAGGCTCAGCCAGTCAGCTACGTCTGATGGAGAAGAGAGGGGAGAGGAAAGCTAGCAGCCATACCCGGAAGCAACAGTGGGATTGTTTTTAGCTTAAAACTACAAATATTTGCACATCTGTGGCATCAACAATTCCATAAAACACACAATGCTGTAACCAAGAAAACAGAACTCTTGCATTAGCCCACCACCCACAGAGCTAACTGCCTGCCTGGACTTTAAATGAATTGCATACCCACACTGTAAAATCCAGCAGGGAGAAGAACCTGGAGTAAGAGGTGAGGATGAAAGCTTTGTCTCCCATAAAGTAAATGAACCAACTGAGCAAGCAAACAAACACAGGAAGCAAGGAAAACAAAATCAAAACAAGAACAAAATACAACCAGAGTGACAAGCATCACCAGAAACAGAAAAGACATACAAGACAGGAAATGCTTCTGGGAGGAGAAAAGACAGCAATCAGATCAGTCTGGTTCTAGGGATGTCAGCAGAATGCTTGAGTGGCAGAGGGAGAGCTCCAAGGAGGAACAAAGACACCCAGAGGGCAGAGCAGAGAGCAGGTACAAGCAAGGAGGAGAGAAAAACACAGGCCAAGAGGCGGCAGCAGCAGAGAGGAGGCAGAGTCTCACTGCAAAAAGTGCATTGGTAGCCGGGCAGTGATGGCGCACGCCTTTAATCCCAGCACTCGGGAGGCAGAGGCAGGTGGACCTCTGAGTTCGAGGCCAGCCTGGTCTACAAGAGCTAGTTCCAGGACAGGCTATAAAAAAGCTGCAGAGAAACTCTGTCTCGAAAAACCAAAAAAAAACAACAAAAAAAAAAGTGCATTGGTGTGGCGCTTGAAAGTGTGTGGCTCAGCAAAGCTCCAGCACTCTCCTTGGTCAGATTCTGGGCTGCCATGCTGTGGCATGCTCCCTTGCCACTCCCTCTCTCCACCATGATGGGCTGAGCCCTCTGAAACAATGAGCAAAATACAATTTTCCTCTCAAGTTCTTTCTGGCACATATTTTGCTGTTAGAAATGATAAAGGGATTAGGATGGTCATTCTCGATTGACAAAACTTGGAAGCAAGCAAGATGCCTTTTTTTATTAGGCAAGTAGAAAAACACAATAGGACCATGAAGAAATGAGGAGCTATCAAATCATGGACAGACATGGAGGATTCTTACGTGCATATTTCAAGTGAAAGATAATAGGAAAATCCTGAATATTATCTCATTCCACTTCCCTGACAGCTAAAAAATGACAAAGCCACAGAAACTGCTTATGAATCAGTAGCGGCTGAAATCAAGGAGAGAAAACGACCACAGAGATCCAATACTAGAAGTGCCATGTGGTGCTAGAATTGAGAGGGGGTTGCTGCAGGTTTGTCCAAACTTAAAGAGTGAACGATTCCAGAATGAACCTAATGTAAATGACAGCCTGGGTGATCCTGGCATACCAGCATAGGCTCTGCCACTGTAGTCAGTGCAAGAGTACATCAGGGGCCATATGGGGCCATGCACCGCCTATGAGGAGCTCATGTGAGCATAGCCCTGGAGGCACAGCATGTGTAAGCACAGCCCGGGAGGAGGAGCACGTGTGAGTGTGAGCACATCCCAAGAGGAGGAGCACGTGTGAGTGTGAGCACAGCCTGGGAGGTGGAGCATGTGTGAACACAGGGAAGGCATGCAACTCTTTATAGTATGATGAATTTTGAGGTGAATCTTGAAAATCTTTAAAATATAAATGTAGACCCCCTAATAAACAGATAAGCAAAACATGCTATAGACAGGTCAAAGCCTTTTATTCTATTCCTATGTCCTGTTTCATTTGCAGCTCTTTCTGCATAGATGAAAATGTGGCAATAGATTTCCAGGAAAAATCGATTAAATAGAAAATTGTGTCATGTCTTTGAGAAAGAAAACCAGAAAAACAGACAGGGGGAGAACCTGTGATAAATCTGTTTCTATATTAAGAGCTTTAAACAAAAATCAGTTGAATTAGCCAGGAATTTCATATTATTTCTTAACTGAAATGTTTATTTTAATTGTATCTATACAGCATTCAATTTGTTTTAAAAAGATTCACCAAATATTGCATCTAGAGCTCTTCACATCCACTGCAATGGGAGAAAGATTTGCACCTGTGGACACTCACGAGCCCCGGCGTCCCAGGTTAGGGGCAGGTGGAGACTAACAGTCAGTTTTCACTGGCTTTTATTTCTTGAGTCTGAGTAGCTTGAGTTATAGGAATAAGGCGAGGGCAGGTCCATCCTAAGCGCGGACTGAGCTGGGATCTGGTAGCCAGCAGCATGAGAGGAGCTGTCAGGACTGTTCCGGATCCCTGCTGGTCTGTCCTTACTTATGAAGTCCCTGCTAATGTGACATTTCCCCCAAGGAGGAGGCCTTTGAGTTCAGGGCAGAGGGGACAGTGCCTGATTCTGCCAAGGTTTTACAAGACCCCTACTATAAGGAAGAAGCTCAGAAAACATTACTTCTCAGTATAAGAGCAGCTTCAGGCACATTGCAGGAATCACAAGAAGGCTTTGATTATTGTTTCCGAGTGCTTGCAAAACTGGCACTGTTGTCAGGCAGTGTTTGTTGAGACCTGGTGTACACTGGGTACTCTGAGGAGCAGTGGCGGAGGTGGCCAGCCAAAGCCAGGCGTAAAACAGCTACACCAAGTCTACACAGGGATCAGGCATCACAGAACGATAAATGAATGCTTGAGGAAGAAAGATAAACAGGGCTGTTAGAGACAGTGGCTTGAGGGAGGTGGGCAGGAAAAGCCTTCCTGCAGGGAAATGAGGCCAGGGTAGATACTTTGTCTCCAGCTTCCCTGTCATGTCTGCAGGTGACATTCCAGTATTAACCTAGGGGAGGAAAGCCTCTTCCAGTGCTTCTCTCAGCACAGAATTCTGTCAGGTCCGCCCAGGCAGCCATCCCATTCATTGGAAGACCAACGGTTCACAAGACCGAGTCTCACCTTGCAAGCTTCCTACTAGAGATAGATTCCCGACTTCACTAATGTCTCCACCACATGACTGCAAGCAAAACAGAGCCCGTTTATATGGAGTGCAGAAATGTTGTCAAGCTTAATTAGATGCCATTGTCACACTTTCATTAGCTATTAACATTATGCAAAGATAAACTAATACAAAATGAGTTCTTCCATTGTGGCATAGTTGTAATTTTAATGGCTACAGTATGACCATTAAGAACTCGGTGCATATTTTCAATTTTCCCATTAGTGGGCAGTTACTTATAAGGTTTCCTATTATGATCTGTCCACAGAGACCAAGTTATTAATGCCCCCGTTTCCTATGACGAAAATTGCAGCCACACAGAGTGCATAAGAGAAGGGCAGCCACGCCGCAATTGGCGCCTAAGGAGGTTGCAAGACAGAGAACACCCAAGACATGAACGTTCTTATGAGAAATTCTGATTTATAACGTTTCCTCAAATCTATTCTCCTTCATTTTTTTTCCTCTTTTGTGGCCCCTGAGTCCTCAACTTTTTCCTAAGACAGTTCCCACAGTATAAAATATTCAGTAGCCTGCGCTTTGATATATGCCTTCAACAGTTTTCACCATGCCGAGAATTAAATTAAAACCCCACAAAGCCATTTCTGGGAAAGTTTTTGAATGGCTCAATTTCAGGGTTGTGTGAGAAGGAGCAAAATGCTGATGGGCAGTGATTTGTCTCTCGAGATGGCGAAGGGTACGCAGAACTTCAAGTGAAGGGCAATGGTGGTGGTGGGGGGAGCAAGAACTGCTAAGACTCCCCAAAGATGATAACTGATATGGATCTCACCAAAAGCAATGAGCAGTGGCTCCCTCTGAAGCAGCAGGCCCCCTTCCATGGTCTCTGAGCAAAGGATCACACTGTTTGTGTTTGGGAGACACACCAGAGGTTTATGAGTCTAGCCCGACGGCACACGGCCTTCGCGAGCTGTATTACATCATCGTAAGGTCCACTGTGGCCCCATGGACCTGTGTCTGTCTCCTGAAAATGGGGTTACGTATCAGTTAATTTTCTATTGTTGTGACGGTACGCCATGACTGAAAGCAAGCTATGGGAGGAAGGGTTTATTTTTGCTTCCAGTTCCAGAGGGATAGCGCCCACTGGTGGCACGAAGGCACAGAGAGCAGCAGAAGCAGGAAGTAGCTGATCAGACTTCCATCCACACACAAGCAGCAGACAGAGCATTACTGAGGACAAGGGTACAAACGCCCAAGGCCTGTCCTCAGTGCTTCCTTCAGAAAGTCTGTGCCTCCTAAAGGTTTCGTAACCGCTACAACAATGCCCCTAACAGAACCTTCAGACATAGCCTTTGCTGACGCCTCTGACTGAGACCACCACAGGCTATATGCCTGGTACACCTTGTACTCTACAAGGTTTCTGGGAGAAATTAAAGAACTGGAAAGGCTTAAATTCAAGTTTTCAAGGGGGCATATCTTATCTACTCTATGGCCAACTGCCCTAGTTAGCTTTCTCATCCTGACCAAAAGCAGCTTTGGAATAGGGTTTATCGGGAATATACGTCCCAGTAACAGTTCATCATTGTGAGAAGCCAGTGTAGAAACTCAAACAGAGCAGGGACAGGAACTATAAAGGCATGCTGCTTATGGCTTGCTCCGGCTGTCTTCACACTTGTCCAGAGGTGGCACATCTCATAATGGGCTGGGCCTCCCCTATCAACTATTAATCAAATAAATGCTCCACAGGCCAATCTGAAGGAGGCAATTGCTCCTTTAGGATTCCCTTTTCCCAGATAATCTAGTTTGTGTCAAGTTGACAGAAAACTCACTGCACACACTTCTATGGAGATTTTTAAATGGCCAGTGTCTTTCCCTGAGGAAAACCACCAATCAAAGCCCTCTATAAATATGCTGTTAAATTATTTGATATGATTTAAAGCTTTTGTTCTTCCATCCCAGAACAGCAAATTCAAGGATCCTTGCACACAGTAGGTCACTGGATCTCAGAAATTGATATGTAAGGCATACCACAGAAGCCCAGGATCTAGTTTCTGAGATTGTCTAAGCTGAGGAAGTGGGATATCCTTCACAAGAAAGCAGCGATCCACAGAACACACTGAGAAACACTGCGGGGGTGGGGTGTCAACTCAGTTCTGAGGAGCCACAGCAACCAGCAAGCATGGTACCAGTCTGGCATTCAGAGGAGACAGGGAGGGAAACCTCACAAAAATGCAGAGAATCTTGGGAAATTTACTAAATTTGCCTTAATCTTAGAGGTTTTCTTGCCCACAAAATAAATGTGCTGGACTCATTTTAAGCTCCCCCTGCCACCTCCCTTTCTCCTCGCCCACTAGAGTTGTTAATGAAGATTCTCAAGTTATATATGAATTCTTGGGAAGTTTTGCAGCAATCTTTTTTTCTCAATACAGAACCTCACTGAAACATTCACTTTCCAGGTTTTTTAACAAAACTGTATCACTTCCATATGTGTTCCCTGGTTACTAGGATTTCTGATAGCGATTAGATTTGTCTCAGATGCATAGAAACAAACAAATTAAATACTGAATAACAGATATGTCATGTCTCACAGACTGCACCTTTCAAAGCATAAATGTCACTATGGTAAAATTCTCCCAAGGCATACCAGAGGGATAAGGTTAGGGACCAGTTCTACTCCAGTCCTAAGAGATCCTGGCTGATGCTGCTTCTGTTAATGAGTTAGCATCTCCCAAAGCCACACGTTCCCTCTCAACAACTGGGTGATGCTGCGTATCGGGTGCGCTGAGAAGAGGCAGCATCAAGTCCCACTGAAAAAAGTCTCACATGGTAGACTGGTAAGAGCAAATTGTAACATGTCACACTGTAGTGACAGAGAAAATGGAGTTCGGTACACGGGTTACAGAGAGGGTGGTGAAGGCTGTTGCCAGGGAAGGTTCTCTGACAAGATGACATTTGAATCAACACCCAAGAGAAATGAAGGAGAAAAATACTGTCGCTACCTGGAGGTGCTCTGGACATATTGAATTATGGAGACTATGCTTCTCAAAATAGGAACATGTGCATTATCATAAGCTAACATATTTATGAGCTCATATTCTGGGCAGACTCCAGGCTTTAGAAGTCCATGGTCTTGGTTTTCTAACACGTCTGTGGGGAATTCAGATGCAATCTCCAGCACATAGATTGTCCATCAGTGAGGCAGAGCCTGGACTTTGGCATAAGACTTATTCCACCCTCCCCCCCCCAACACGTCTGGGTTCACTGCACAGCCTCGAGGTCAGGGTTCACTGCACAGCCTCGAGGTCAGGATCGCTTTAACTCACACCGGGATGTGCGTGGTCTTGGCTAGGCTTCTGGGCTGCTTTCATTTCCTACCTACTGACATCCTGATGAGTGTTATTTATAAATATTAAAAACAAAGAGGTGAGACTGGATGTGGAGAGCCTGCCAACACATGCCAGAGCCTCTGGAGATCCTGCTAAGGGTAGAGAACATGTCTCAAACATCAGCAGCTCCTCTGCATCTGGACATGGTCTGACACCCACTTATCACCCAGGGAACATGTGCTCAGAAGATGTTTGCAATTGCCATGGACGAAGCTACTCTCAGAGTTGCCTATCTCACACCCAAACAAATACCCCTCCTGGGGGGGGGTGGTGAGCTCAGTAGGAGCGTATGTGGGTGACGGTGCCTGGGCGTGTCAGTGAACAGGATGTTTTCTATCTCTGATGAGAAGTCACGCAGCTGCCTCGGCTCCTAGCAGATGCTGTGATTTGGTGTATATTCTTGAGTGCTTCCTTTGCATAGAGCCTTTATAGAAAGCAGACTTAAGAAGGGAAGTCAGAACTGATCACCAAACCTCACTCGTACTACGAAGTCATGCCTCTGGTGTGTGACTTCTGGCCATGTGGATGAGCTGACAACAAAATGAACTGCTCCAAAGAAAGCAGAATTGCTCATCATCCCGCTCCCTGTAATTTACATGGCTTAGATGGGATGAGACTTATTTTCGTCGTGGTGATGTGCAAAATCATAAAACGGGGAGTATTCTGGGAACACCTAATTAACTCCTTAGCTCCACAGAGGTTTCAGCTACAGCTGAGCCTTGAGAGGAGCAGAGGTATCCACCTCGAGCCTTAGTAACGGCAAAGAGACAGTCCAAGGACTTGAAAGGAGACCGCTGACAGAAAGCAGGGAGGGCGAGACTTGTACTCACACGGTGCTGCCTTCTGAGATGTCTTTTACATCACATTACAAGGAATGATTTTATAGCCGAGGGTTATTAATCATCAAGACTACAGGCAAGGACACAAAAAGTCCATCTCTCTATTCATTTTTAAAAATAAACATTAACTAATATTGATCAAGCTGTTTGACACAGAACTTTGCCGCAGCCTATAATCAGTAACCGAAGTGAGAGCCACATTTCCCACACAACTGCCAGAATCATGTGTCACACTTATAAATAATGGCCCGCTCCTATGGAGTACCATCTGCTTAATGGAGAAAAATGCTCGTCATAATTAGGAAATTATTCTTATTATTTAATATTTATTGAACACCCACAATGTGCTTGGCAGCAAAAACACCAGAAGCTCTCTGCCCACCAAGCACCCACCTGCTAAGGAAGTAGGGTGTGCCAGTTTTCCCGCACTTTGAGTGTGTCTCATACTTTGTGTGTTTCTTTCCAGGTGACCAAGTTGCAAACTGTTCACTTTGAAGATCTTTCCCCCTAATCCAGGTGGGGTGGTCATGATGAAGGCAAAGAGAAGAAAAGGGCAGATTCACCACAATCCCCATGGAGAACCAACAGGTAAAATGTGCTCCGCGGATGGAAGAGAAATGGATGCACCCCTAAGTAAAACCGACTGGTACAGCCTGGCAAATCAGGACTTAGAAACACAGCAGAAACACAGAGAACATGGTGGTAGGTGTTGTCAACAGTCCCAGTGACAAAACCTAGGATCACATGGTAGATGAGCCTCAGGCACGCCTCTGGGCTCATTGTTTGCACTAATTGAGGTAGGAGGACCTCACACTGTGCGTGGCACCAGCTCCCAGCTGGGACCCCAGACTGTAAAAATGTGGGAAAAGCCAGGTAACCACTAGCCTGTGACATTCATTGCTTTTTTTCCTTCCAACTATGGCAGTAATGTGACCAGAGACTTCAAAAGTTCTTGTTACCATTCTGGACTATCGCTTGAACTGTGACCTAAAATAAAGTTGCCTTTTGCAAAAGGATTTTACCATAGCAACCGAGAGAAAAACTAAGATAACCGTGTGCTGGGGAACAGGCTTGGGAACTGGGGCTATGCCTTGCTGTGCGCTTCTTTAGGGAGCTCATGTGTGCTCTTCTGCAATTAACAGTTAGGCTGGGACAGTCAGTGCAGAGAGTGGTATGAACAACTTGGTTCATAAGGAGTTCATGGGCAAAGAGCTATTCCCAACAAGAACTTCCTTAATAGGCCTGTCCGTCTTTCTGGAAAATCTCCACTACATCTCCTCATATCTCTAATCAGTGTAAACTCAAGAAAATCCCACACGTTCAATATTCAACTATGTGGAGAAGCATTCTGGGAACACTAAATGACCTGTTCACAACAGGAGATAGCATTGCACATGCAACCGAGCCTTTGTATGATTTATCCAATATGGTTTTTATTTTAATGAAAACTGTCTGTTTTTAGTCTACTTATTGAATATTTAATATACAGATTTTCCCCAGACCCTATGTTAGTGATTTTAAGTTCTCGTTTGCTTTTTTGAGACAGGATTTCTCTGTAACAGCTGTGGCTGTCATGGAAATCACTTTGTAGATTTTGAGGACTAGGCTGGCCTCAAACTCATTGAGATCCACCTACCTCTGTCTCCCAAGTGCTGCCCGACTCAGACCCTAAATTTTTTTTTTTTTTTTTTTTGGTTTTTCGAGACAGGGTTTCTCTGCAGCTTTTTTAGAGCCTGTCCTGGAACTAGCTCTTGTAGATCAGGCTGGCCTCGAACTCACAGATCCACCTGCCTCTGCCTCCCGAGTGCTGGGATTAAAGGCGTGCGCCACCACCGCCCGGCTTCAGACCCTAAATTTTAACCAGTTCTCTACATCACACAGTTTCATAATTTCTATAAGAGGCTGCCCATCTTTGTGTCAGTGTCTTGCTTTTTTAAGCTTCAAAATGTTGTTCATTGACTGTGCTTCCTTAGTCTGCCTTCTCCATAAGGAAAAACACGATGCATGGAAAATGATGCTGGGCTTTGCAGTCAATACTGGAAGGGCCCTCCTCATCTGCTTGGGTGAATCAAACAATGAAGTGCTATTTGGTTTCTTAAATTCATGGATATAACTTTTCAAATATCCTCAACATGGGTAATTAAAGCAACAAAGAAACTGCACACACAGACAGGTAAGGCCGTGACGGTCACCGCTATGGAATGGTGCCCAACTGAACTTCAAAGGGACACAATGTGACAGGAACACAGGACAGAAGATAATGATGAGCTCAGGCATTGTTAGGGAAATAAACACTTAATGAGCAAAACTGGGAAGCTACAGTAGACTAAGCGCACACCCACGGTTGGCGATTCACTCAGGAGCCGGGACAGGGTGATTAGTCTATCCAGAATGATGGAGTGCCGCACTCTTCCACACTAATGAGCAACAGCTTCTGGCAGGACTGCAGACCAGCAAGAGCTTGAGACAGTGGCAAAAAAATACAGTGCTGCTGGAGCATTCAAGTCCTGAGCTGAAGATCCCCTCCACGAAACTATCACAGAAACAAACTCGAGACATTCACAGAACACCACACCAATGAAAGGGGGCACAATGTAGCCAAAATGATTAAATGTGGCTTGATCCTTCTCCGACACAGACCCTCTCAGAGAGTGGACCTAGGCCATGCACAGCACCGCCTGGCAATTTCCTAGAAATGCAGGGCGTTTGAGTTGAGGTGTAGCCCAGAAATGCCAAGTAGGGTACTCCAGCAGGAACCCAGCAGAGTGTGTGTGTGTGTGTGTGTGTGTGTGTGTGTAATCAGCTCTCCAGGTGACCCTTATGTAAGCTGCAGGCCTGAGACCATTGTTCTCCAGGTAAGAAAGAGAGCTTTGCTGTTCTCATTGGATAGCTGGTCAACTAAGCCCATCTAGCCAATTACATTTTTACTATAAGACCATATAGTAAAGAACAGAAAGCAGTCACAACTCCCATCCGAGTATTTCCAAACTGGCAGTCTCTGCCGTGAGAACACAATGCTCTAATGCATGTGTTTGATGCTCTTCCTGAAAGTCTACAAACTCTTGCTTTGTTGTCCAGCTACTTTGAAGGACCCTGGAAAACAAGTTTTACAAAACCACCTAAACCTCGTCATGTTTGTGCATCTCTAGGTCATCCACCACCAAAAGGAAAATACTGATTATCTGTTATATAACCTGCACTATTTGAGGACCTTGGTCTTCATCAGTGAACAAAATAATGAACCCCTTCCCTTCCCATAAGGAATGTATATCCTAGTGGGAGATATACACAAAAGACATGAGTGATGAAGTAAATAAATACATTGTAGAACACGGTAGATTTGAAAAGCCCATGAGGTAAAATTAGGAAAAGTGGAACAGGGTAAGAGCTGGGCATGCTGGACAGATGAAGTCCATATCTGTCTCAAATGCTGTGATCAACTCAGTGACAAACAGATGGCCATGCACCATGTGAAGAAAGTGCATCCTTGCAGCATCCTAGAGCACAGGTACCCAAAATAAGCATGAAGGTGTCTTAGATGATAAAGCTAAGTGACCAAGGTGTTAAGTCAGACATAAAGCTCAGAGGGGAAAAGGGGACCAGGTCTCCAACAGAAAACGTTGCAAGGCATCAGCAAAGCATGACCTTGGCTGAGGATGTGGCTCCATTGGTGGAATACGTGTCGAGCATGCACGATGCACTGGGCTTGATCTTAGGCCCATAGGCACTGAGTGTAGCGGTGACACCCAAAACCTGTGTACGAAGGACACACCAACAATAGGCTCAAGAATTCAAGGGCATCTTAGCTACCTGGCAAGTTCTACGCCTGCTTAGACTTGTCTCAAAAACTAAAACTGAAAAGGTGAAATGGGGAAGAAAAATATGAATAAAATTTTAAAAATATAAAAGCAGAGGGCTATCACAGAGGAGCATGATCTGAATTATATATATAAAATGTTTTCAACATTTTTCTTCAACTGTGGGCCATAAACTCATCAAGCATTTATGCAGGTTCTAGAAGATATGGATGCCAGTTTTTCTTTAGGCTCAATGTTTAAAATATATTTACTATAATAATTTACAGTTTTCTTATCAAAGAAGAAAATGTGTGTTTGTGTGTGTGGTTTTAAGAGAACTAAAATGTGTAGCTGGCAAATGAAGCCAGATAGTTTTGCTATAGGTTTTGGTCTTCTGCTCAGGTCTTTTGTTTCTGCTCTGGGAGGGAAGTTCTGTTTGCTACCTAAGGATCAAGGGTGTTGGTGGGTTCAGGTTCTCCGACTGGGTCTGTTCATGAAGCAACTGGCAGCTGAGAGAATTGTGAGTGAAATTTTGGAAGCTGCTTTCCCACTGGTGAGAAACTAAAATAGAATCCTGCCTTTGAAGAATGGATCTGTCAGTGACTTATTACAAGCCCAGCGCCCAGCTATGAAAACCCTAGACAAGGTAGCAGCTTTGTCAACCTTTGGCTAAGATGGAGCATGGGTGGTCTCTCTGAATAGATCTGGGGAAACTTTGCTATTAGAATCCAGCCCTACCATTTTATCCATTCAACATTGCTGTGAGCCATCTATACAACATAAAACTGCTTTGAAATTCACTAGTATTTCATAAACAACAAAGATTTTTTAGGTTTTATTTCCAGTAATGGCCACTGAACCCAGGACCTTGAACACACCAGGCAAGCTCTCTACCACTAAGCTGTCTCTGGTCCACAAAAGGATTGGAGAGAATTCATATTCATTCATTTACTTATTCATTCATCTGTTAAGTATTTACTGGATGACTATTAGAGCCAGGAGTCTATCATGGTGTTTGAGTAAACAAATATATAGAGCTGGTACCCTGCTAAGGTGTTTGTGGACCACCTGATGAGTTTAGACACACGCACCAATGGTGCAATGATAGGAAAAAAAACACACAAGCTGTGAGTTTTCAGAGGAAATACAAGCTTGATGGGGGCATGTTGTAAAAGGTTTCATGAATGAAGCAGCACTTGACTTGGGCTGTCTCTGTGCGCATCGTGATGCAGAAAGGGCCATTAGCAGAAGCAGCATCTCCACAAACACAAAGGCAGATGTTTGAGTGAGAAGACCTGTATGAGAGGCATTCAGTAGCACACGATAGCCACAGCAGTGGAAACGATGGAGGAGGGGAAGTGAGTGGCTACTGAGGTGAACCCAAGGAGCCCTGACACACCTGAGAGTCCCTCAGCTGAAGGGTGCAGTGAAAAGCACATGGATTTACTCGAGATGGCCATAACCACCAGCCTTCACTACACTGTCCCAAGGAGATGGACAAGTGGAATGGTGTGGCAGATAATTAGTGCCCTTGAATATGCTTCATGATTGACTTCTATAAATAGGACGGTGTGACAGAATTGGGATCCAACACAGATTGCCAAGGTTATCGTTATTTAGGAAACAGTTATTCTTCAACTATGAATGATGTGTTGTCTGTCCTTCCACTCAAAGCAACTGAAACAGCACAATGTAGTAAAGTGGCCTCCTCCGATGAGCAACACTGGGCTGGCCTGAGTTCTCACTGAAATGAAAACTCTAGAGCCTATTTCCAGGTTGCCCAACACAACAGAATGTACATTCGGGTCAGGAAAGGCCCATGCTGATCTGGACAATCTGTTTATTCAGGAAAAAAGCCACACCAGGAAGACTAATTCCAAGGACAGTATTTCTATAGCCAGGAGGAAAGGTGTTTCCCGGGAGGAAGCAGTCAGCACCAAGATGTTGCAGCGCTCCAGCATCCTGGGCATGCTGCAAGGTGTTCTCAAGTGGCCGCTGAAGCAGCTGCACTCTACAAGTACAGATGAGCCTAACATGATTAAGTGCAAAAATCAAAACAAAAAACTACATATTTTTAAAGATGTATTTTACTTTAAATTATATGCACATATGTGTGTCTGTATGGGGCTATATGCACGGGAGTGCAGGTAACCTTGGAGCTCCAAGGCTTCAGATGCCCCTGGAGCAGACATTTTGGCTGAGACACATCTGATGTGAGTTCTAGGAATTCTGGTTCTCTGCAATAGCAATATATGATCTTAACTACAGAGCCAACTCTTCAGTTCTCAGCTCTATTTTTAAAATACAGAAAAAGTTTGTTCCTAGCTCACAAATCTTAATAGTGAACTAGTGTTGATGAGAGGATAAAGAAATAAGCAAAGAAATACAAGGCCAGGAGAAATCCAAATTATAGTAAGAGGCAGGTAACGGTAGAGACAAAGTTTATCACAAATAACCTTTAAAGTCAGAATGGACATGCAGTTCTCAACATGGCTTGCACAGCTCCCACTGAAGGCATTCTGCCTTCACCTGTGCAGTGTTCAGAAGCCCCTATGCTGAAAGGACTGCTGAGTGCAATGTCTCCTTGGGACTTTCAGGATAGCATAATCTCTTCCCTCAACAAGCTTCTCTATTCATGCCCTCCTCTCTCTCTCTCCCCCTCATTCTCTCTCTCTCTGTGTGCATGTGTGTATGTATGTATGTATATATGGATATGTGTGTGTGTTGTGGAGTAATTCTCTCATACACTGTGAAGATTTGTCACTCAAATCAGTTTAATAAAATGCTGATTATCCAGTAACTGGGCAGCAAGTATTGGCAGGGAAAAACTAAGGATGATGAGAAGGAACAGTATGGAATCTGGAGACACTGATCAGAGAGAGAGAGAGAGCAGGATGCACACACAATACTGAATAAAGGTGCTGCCACATGGCAGAGCATAAATAAGTAATGTGGATTAATGTAAAATGTAAGAGCTAATTAATAATAAGCCTGAACTATTGGTTGAACATTTATAAGTAATATAAGGCTTTGTGTGATAATTTTGGGAAGCTATTGTCAGGTATTTGGGACTGAGTGGCTCCAAGAAAGTAAACTTCCATCTACAAGCATGCATGTGTGCATGTGTGTATGTGTGTATATATATATATATATGTATAAGTCTATGTGTTTGTGTATATGAGTTTGTGTATGAACATGTATGCTTATGTGTGTATGTATGCATGTTTTAAATACACAGAACTCAGTAAAGTTATTTTGATGCATCATAAGCATCCCTCTTACCCTGCTATTCTGAAGAGATGGTTTCTTTTTATGGGATTTTCCATTCCCAGCATTTGTGCATTCCAGAGGAGCCTAACACAGGCCTCTTAATAATGGGAAATGGAAGTCTCTGTGCCTAGATGCTGGTTAGCATGAAGCTAGCGTTCTGGGTACCTCCTTATACTTCTGTAACCTGGGAGTCCAACAGGTCTGTCCCAACTGTTGTATAAATTCAGTATTTCTGCCAAGTGAATCAGCTGGGGAAGGACCATTAACTCCCCTTCCAGCAAAAAAGGTGCTAAGAGGGAGTTCTCAATGACAGTCTTCCAAAGGACACAAAGAGGAAGAGCTCATGCTTTACAGTCTTCTTCACTCCAAGGCTTCTTCCACTTTGCCTGGTTTCTCTCAGTCTCGATTTTTCTGGGGTTATTTATTAAGAACTAGGAACAGCTTGACGTCTTTGTCATTGGAGTTGGCGCACACACAAGGCTACCACTTCTTTGGGTGAATGTGGCTCACTTCTTCAGCCTCATATGCTTTTGTTTGGACTCTCCTCCTTGCCACTTTGTGTCCTTTGAATCTGCTCGTCTTGTGCAGTAGCAGGGAGAGCTCATGAGGACTCCAGATCCGCAGAGGAGACATAAAACCCCTCAACCTACAAACTACTGTGAGTTTGCCAACCCAAGGGCTGTGAGCCAATTTAATCCCTAGAGTAATAGAAGAAACTTTCAAAATGATACAAGCTCCAAGAAGATTTCAACAATGACCCAGCTGAAAGAATTAAACCCACGCTGCCATTAAGACCCTGGCTCGATAAGGAAACGGACAATACACATGGTAACGAGGGCCGACCCGTTAGGGTCAACACATGTCTGATTTCTCTCTCTCCCAGAGACTGGGTGCAGCTGATGGAGCGCTCTATCAGAAAGGAGTGAGGCAGAGAACTTGCTATATACAAATCAATGTCCCATGCTCTCTGTACCTCCTGACAGTGGCTGTCATGTCTTCAGCCTCCTAAATGATACTTAAACATGGCTCCCTCTTTCCTCACCCTCTTCACCTGAGGCAGGAGCTTTCGGAAACATGGTTCCATTCGCTCCTAGCTTTCATTAATCTCACCCATCCCTGAAGGCGGAGCCACACTGCTGTCAGCTAATTACGATCTATTTGGGGCAGCTCAGAGTCCTTTATCAGCCCAGAATTAGCTTTGCTCTTTTAATAGTGATGATAGCTTTCTCAATTATTAGTTAATTAAATAATGTGTGTACATCTGCCAACACATTTCTGAAGAGGGAAGCAAGCAGCAATTGCCCACCTGCCAGAGGTTACAAAACAGCTCTCACGATCGGCCTGTGGCCTTCCGGGAAGTGGGAAGTTAATACTCCCCCACCACACCTGTGCATGCTAAGCACATACTCTCATCCTTCAGGGGGAGGGGGACCATGAGCCGCTGTCAGCTCAGGAGTACCTCCAGGGGCATTCTGTCTTTAGATGTATTAGGGTAAATGTTGGCTGCCAGCATGACAGACGTATTTATGCATACCAATCATTCAAAGGGGCAGCAGGGAGACATTTTGGTCAGAATGTTTTGAATATAAAAACCTTTCATTCTGAAGGTTTCTGGGAGGCAGGGAAGATGTACAGAATTCATAATTCTTGTTTATCAGAATTACATTCAGTAGACAAAGCCATAAGGGTGGCCACTGTCCAACAATCTGATAACTCTAGAGAATGAACGAATGTCCTCTGTGCCAGCTCCCAGGCTCCCCACAGGCCACACTCACAAGCCAGAGTTTTAAGCAGTAACTAATATGAGAACAAATGATTTCTCATCTGGTTTGAAAAGAATTCCAATATATGTAAGGGTTAAGTCGAGGATCATCCCAAGAAAGGAAGGCGTCTGTGCACTGTTTCCACCAATACGCATTTCCTCAACAGGAGTACTTCAGAAAGAGATGAAAGCTCTGGGAACAAGAAAATATTATGCCTGTCTATCTGTTTCGCAGATGCATGCACACACACTCACCGTGAATGTGTGTGGAGGTCAGAGAACAGTTCCCATGAATCAGTTCTCTGCTTCCATTCCATAGTTTGGGCCCAAGAGATCAAATGTGGGCTTGGTTTGGAGACGAGCACATTTTTTCCACTGAGTCGTCTCATCAGCCGAAGGCTGTATTTTCAAAAGAAACTTTGATGACTGGAAAAAAAATGAAAGAAAGAAAGAGGGAAGGAAAGAAAAAAAGAGGGAAGGAAGGAAGGAAAGAAAGAAAGAAAGGAGGGAGGGAGGGAGGGAGGGAGGGAGGGAGGGAGGGAGGGAGGGAGGAAGAAATATTTTTCTCTGAGGAACTAAACCTAAATGTTTCTATCAAAAATCATTTTAACACTCAGTGACGTCAACATTTCAAGGCTGCAAATTGCCAGTGATGCGCTCTCTCCATCAGACTCTGATGATCAGGGATGCTATCTCAGTGGTACAAGGACTTGCCTGGCAGGTCTAAGGCCATGAGTTCGAGCCTCGCCAAGCATACACAAAGACATATGAGAATTTGCTGATAAATTCTGAAAGCAAAAGTGAATGAAATGAAACAGCTTTACAACACAAGTTAACTTAAAGGAGACCCCTCCCCCTCCTTACTCCTTTCGGTTTACAACTATGTGTGCACACAACTTAAAGGAGACCCCTCACTCCTGACTTCTTTCGATTGGCAACTATGTGTGCACACAACAACTCATTCTAGCCACTAAAGAGGAAAATACTGCAGTCTTTTGGGGAGACCTATCCGGCACACATTCAGCAGATGCAGCCTTACATATTGAGCATGAGCACCTGCCATTTAAACATTTTGGGTACACAGTATTCATAAGAGGCTTGCAATGACATAGCTGATCTGCTGTTACTCCAAGTTTACTATGTATTGCAAGATAAAGCAAATGATTAATTGCAATGCTGTTCCTGGGATCTTTGATTGACAGCCTGCCAGAAAGAAGACACGGGCATAAGACATGCGTGGTAAGATAAAAAGCCTGGTGGGCCTGACTTAGAATGGAAAGACTCAGTTCATGACGATCTTATTTATAAACAATGCACACAGCATATTTTGTTTAGAGTTTATCTCTGCCCACTCTGAAGGCCGAGAAACAAAGATCCAACCTTGTAATAATGAACGCCACACTACCATGGTTTATATACTTTTAACAACTAGAAGAATTAAGGCTCCTTGGACAATGTCTGAATACAAGTTCATAGGAGGATTCAGGTAAGTGCTGAAGTATCTACAATCCGAGGAAGAAGGAGGGAAGCTCTCCATGACCTCTCATGCATCAAAAGCAGGCAAAGCCAATTTGAAGACATTCTTAGCATGTGTCATGCTTTATAATAAATAGATTACCAAAATTCAGTGTGTAAATATTAGAAGTTATGAACATGTAGGTCACTTAAGAGGATGTCAAGCAAGAAACTAATTAATCAGAACCAGTCAGTCTTTTGTCTGATGGTAACCAAGTAAAGGCAAGTCTCTCTCTGCAGAGTACGCCAGCAATCAAAAGATAAACCACCACCGTTTTGCAACCCTAATAAACTCCTGCTCTTAGACAGTTAGCACTAGTGCTTCCTACCAAAGAGAGAAAACTCTCAGATAGTCTTACTAGTATTCAGCGTATATTAAGTATAATCATGTGATTACAAGAATCACAAGGCGCTCATGGCAAGGAAATAAATACAAATTGGATCTGAATCCAGTCAACCTCAATACATAAAAACCAATGTTGAAGAAATAGCACGAGGAGAAGATAATAAAACTAACTACATGGTAGAAAACCCAGGTGGCTAGGTTTCTTCAGTGAGGAGTGGTGTAGGGAAAGAACTATATGGATAAGTACACAAAGGAAATACACCAATCAATTATAATGCGTGGACCATATGTTAACCCTGATTTGAACTAATACTTAAAATATATGTACAACTTGTACATCTACGGGACAATGTTGACCATTGTAAGCCAAGGATACAGAATGGTGTGGAGGAAGTGTTTGCATTTCCACATAGGATGTGGAAACTTACATTGGTGTTTTAAAAATACACAGTAAAATATTTAAAGATGGAATAGAGAGAAGTCTGAGGTTCCCTTCAAAATTATACTCGGGGGAGGAGAAAGTGTGTGCGATTCAGCTGGACTAAGATGGGTCACAAGTTAGTAATTCCTCAAGCTGAGGCCTGGCTCTACAGAGACTATGAGACCATCGGGCTCAGCGTTTGAAGATATTGTTGAGGTTGTGAATACAGCACAATGTGTACAAACCCATGATGTAAAACCAAATTCAGTTTAATTCTCCAAAACACATGTGAAAGCCCGGCAGGGCCTTGAGCATCTAAAAGGCCACAACTGGCCCTGGCAGCTCACTGCCCAGCCAGCTTAGCCGAGATGGGAGCTTCAGGCTCAATAAGTGACCCTGTCTCAAACAGTAAGGCAGAGAGTGACAGAGCAAACACCAGGCGTCCACCTGCAGTTTCCATGTATGAACACATGAATATATAACAAACATCCACCCACTCAGAGACTCTGAAATCTGTCACTGTGTGCAGAGAAGCATGGTAACTCATTATATTCGACACAAGCAGGGCTGGATTTACACCATAATGAGATGGGTATTTTTGGTCAACAACACACTGACCAGTCAAATCCTACTTGTCCTCCCTTCTGCAGAGCTCTAAAGAACCTGTAGACGTTAGCTACCCTGTCTGCAGTAGCCAGTGAAATAACAGAGGAAGGGAAAACCAAAGACGTGAAACTGTACCATAAAATCAACTGACCTTTAAAAGAACTTCAGGTTTAGAGACCCCATTGATGGAGAGCTGCCAATCTGACGCCACAGAAGCAGCTTTACTCAGCACGGACACAGAAAACAAGCTCCCAATGCTATCCATTCTCTACTTTCGACCCACCATCCTCCGCGACACTGCTATCTCAATGAAAGCTCACAGTAGAAAGTCAACGTGATTCAAAGCACTACGAACAAATACAACACTTAGCTCTTCTCTGATACCCCCAAAATGACCCTCAGGCTTATCATTGTAACCAGGGGGTACCCTAAGGGATAGCTCTAATGAAAAACCAAATACATCTAATTAATTGCATTGCTCGGGGCTAGTGAGAGACCAGAGGTTTCTGGGGCCCCAGGAGAACGGTCGTACTCATACAGAATGGTGCTATGCATGAGTACATGAGCACAATTCTTACAAATACCAGATCTGCCTGCCGCTTTGGCTATGCTACGCCGATTTGGATCTCACCTTTGAGGTTCTTCCTGCAGAGGAGAGACTCATCCTATCGAAACTGCATTTTAGGGGCTCAGAAGAAGACATGCTAAGTGAAAATCCACAATGTCAATAGGTCCATTGGTCCACCTGAGTGTTCTATGTGCGTGTGTGTGTGTCTGTGTATGTGTTTTGTTTGTGTGCATGTATGTTTTGATAATGTATAATATATGCTGTTTATTAAACTAAAGAAGGTACTCTTGAGGGTGGAAGTGGGGGATAGGACACTGGAAAAAAAAAAAAACAGACCGCAAAAAGTCCTTGTTGAGACTGCTAGCCCATGATGAGGACCGAAATTACACTTGGAGACAGCAAATCCCAGCTCTCCGCCACCAGTTACCCAATAGCTACAACACTCTATTCAATGCTATTGAGTAGTAAAAGACAGGCATGCATTTTAAGGAAATCAGATTGTTAGCACTGCAATTACAGTTGAAGCTCCATTTATTCAGAGTATTGCACAAATAAGCAAAATTCACATATAATTTACAACTTCCGGCACAGGTTTCCGGATCTTCTTCAGCAATTCTTTATGAGTGCTACATTTATGAACATCAGCCAAGACTGATCAGTTTGTAATTTTGCTTCCCTCGCTTGTTGTAGTTGTCTTTCTAAAGAGGCAGGAGAACCAGGAGATGGTAGAGCTGCCTGAAGGAGCCAGGAGAGGGAGTGGAAGATGGGGAAGAGGAGAATCGAGGAGAACCTGCCTCGAGCAGAAAAGGTGGGGACAGTGATTTATGAAATGGGACAGAGAAGTGTATGCACCAAAACATAAGTTGGTTTTGAATAATTGAGCAGAGGATATTTATACTTCATTTCTCTTTAAGAATCCAAATACTAATGATTTTAAGTAATAAATAATGTCAATGTGGTATTTTGTTTAGTGTCGTGTTCAAGATCACAAGGCTATTGATATGCATGGATCTGTGCAGTCATATTAGAGGATCAATAGTCCATCCCGTCTCTGGTTTCCAGGAGGCAGAGGGGGCCACAATTTTCACTTAAGATGGCTTAAAAGCCTGAGATTCCTAAGTATTTGTTTCGAAAGAGAATGTGAAGATGTCCCCTTTCGGCCAAATATCCAATCTTATCAGTAACAAATTGAGCTACATAGGAAAAGATCTAAGGATATTTTGAAGAACTATCCACCATTTCTCGGAGCTTCAAACAATTAAAATGAAGCAAACAGAAGGCAGTGTGGGTGGAATTAATGGGACCTCATTGTTGGCTCCTGTAGCCATCATAATAATCAAAACCATGTAGCAATTGGTTTAAAAAAATAACTGTTCATTTGATAGCTCGACAAAGACTCACCATAAAAGACAATAAAAGTCAACGAGGCTGTTCCAGAGAGGACTCACCTGTCTTTCCCAGTTTCCTCCTTAAAGACGCCATCGCAGTAACTCATCCGCTGCTCCGTGGTCACGTAAATCTGTGCGTTCGGATAATTATCAACTGTCTTTTTCAGCATGTTGTACACAATGCCATTTCCGTCCTTCCTCATGTTGCGGAAAGGGCCCCAGATAACATAAATGGTGGCACTTGCCTCCTTGAAAAAATAGTCAGGGTTTTTTAGCAAAAGAGGAACACTGGTGTGCGATACGACGCGAACCATCGTCACGTGACCGACGTCTTCTTCAAAGCCCTTGGTGGGGGCGTTGTTCATTCTCCAAATGCAGGAAGAGTGGTCTATCTCCTCGCCCACCTTCTGGCCCACCATCTGACCGGAATTGGACACTATGGCACAGTGGTCACAGTCGAGCTGCAAAGGCTGAAAGAGAAAAGGGAAGACGTCATCAAATGAGTTCTCGAGGAGCCGAAATGTCCCCTAAGGCATGATGGCTGAGGATGGGATTATCTCCGATACGTATCTATCCTGCAGACTCTGCTACGGGTTATCAAGTTAGCAGTGGGCGTTTATTAGAAGAGTAAATACATCCTGTTGGAAAATGATTACTTTCTGTAGCCCTACGCTAGCTCAAAATTTATGTGGGGAAACAGCCATTCATTTCCACTCTGAAGGATGAGTTTTATAAAGTTAGACCCGTGATTTCAAATAAGGTGAGAGAATGTGAAACTATTTTTCTGTGGTAAGGATTCTGCCAGAGCTACATATCTAGGCACGTATGTTGTACTTTGATATGCATGCATGGGTGGGTGGCAGTCGGTAATGTGAAGGAGGCAGCAGATGATGAGGCAGGAGACGTACACAACCCAGACCCACTTCAGGCAGGAAAAGTATTACAGTAATGCCCCAAAATCCCTGAGTCATCAATTAATGGTCCTTTGAGCTTGAATTGCTTCTAGGCAGACAAGGAAAGGCCTCTCGAGAACATGGGAAGGCATGCACACATCTCAGAAGCCTGATAACTCTCCATGGAACTATCAGACTCAAAAGCAAAGCACTGATGTCTGGGACTTGTAGTTAATACAAATTCCAGTGGCAGAACCAAGCTCACACTTTCTAAACACAGATCCTCTAAATGAGAACTTCTAAGCCCATATCTTCTAGGTCTGAATCTCCTTTGCTTTACATTTATTTTATTATTTATGTACGTGTGTACGTCGAGAGAGAGAGAGAGAGAGAGAGAGAGAGAGAGAGAGAGAGAGAGAGAGAGAGAGAGAGAGCACATATTCATGTAAATGCCTACAGAGCCCCAGGAGAGGCAATCAGATCCCTGAGATAGAATCACAGGCTGTGGACCACCCGACATGGATGCTGGGAACCGCACTAAGGTCTCCTGCCAGAGCAGCACATATCCTTAACCTGGAAGCCATCCTTCAGGCTCACTAAGTCGAGATCTTCTAGCTCACAAGCAGGGCTCTCTGCTTTTAGCATCACTGTTTCCATGCCTCCTAAAATAATCACACATCACCTTTGCTATTTCTTTCCCATAGGAAGAAATCGCTCCATCTTCCAAGCAGCAAAAGCAGCACACTTTGGCAAGTGTTGCATCTTTCTCGTCTACCTTCGATAAGATTGCACCTTTTGATCCTGAATTTGAACCTAGATTTTGTGCCTATTGGAGGATAGCTTCTCTCATATAGGGTCCTGTCCTAACTTTCCTCTTGTTGTATCTGCCATCTAGACAGTGAAGTCTTGTAAAAAAAAAAAAAAAAAAAAAAAAAAAAAAACAATGCCTTTGCCTCTGTCTTCAACAACAGAGGTCCCTGGGATATGCTGGTTGCTCAATTTGTTAAATTACAAAATGAAAGAAATCAATTTAAAATAATCTATTAAGAGCTAGTTCCAGGACAGGCTCCAAAGCCACAGAGAAACCCTGTCTGGAAAAATAAAGAGTCTGAATCCTTTTTTTAAAAAAAAATACTTCAAGACAAATTTGTGGTGCTCAAATCTTCTCAGATGTTTTATCTTCCACTTGAGTAGCCAGGCTCTACACTCTTAGAAGAATCTGTCTTTCCCTCCAAAGAAGCTAACAATTGTTGATAGTTCCATTGCTACGTGTGGGTAGGAAAGAAAAGAGGACCTAGGAAGAATTAGGGAAGCAGCGTGAATATGGATCAAACAGGTAAGAAACTCTCTAAGAAAAAAAAAGTATGAATCCTGAGCTAAATACTAGGGAAGAAATGGACTTTCCCATAGTTTAGAACCATTTCAGAGGGAAAGAAAAAAGCAATCAAGGGGAACACATCAACCAATCAGCAAGCTGAGTCCAGCTGCAGCATCTCAATAAGAAAAATCCTGGGTAATCCAACTCAGAAAGCCACCCGGACAGCGACACTTGCAACTGGTCACCTTTCCTGCCAGCAGCCCCTGGGTGTCTACTATACACCAAGTGTGGTTCCAAGAGGAACAACCGAGCTAAGAAGTATACCCAAGAATTTCTAATGACATGACACTTGCATTTAAGTTGTGCTTCTTCATATGAACACATGTATCAGCATCCTGTATAATGTATAATAACTCAAAGGTGATTGGTTTATAAAAAAGAAATGTATGCGTCATGGAAATTTATGCATGTGGAGTCATACTGGTGTGTGTGTGTGTGTGCGTGCGTGTGGAGAGAGAGAGAGAGCACACCTGGGAACAATGGAGAGCCACCAGAGGCACCACTGAGAAAAGGTATTGAGTGAAGGAAAGGGACTGGTCATAGAGATACCTAAGCAAAAGCCACTGCAGATGCTTTGAGGCTGGAAATAATGAACTGTGTGCTCCAGAAAGCTAAAGCAGTCAGCAAGTCTGCGTTTGGGTTAGGGAGGTGGCCGCCATGAATCACGTGGGTCCCTTGACTTCCTGTGCAATGGAGATCTTTAACGGAGGAGCAGATGACCTGCCCTGAGTTGAACAACCTTGGTTGTTATGCAAGTCGCTGCTCCCACTCAGAGAGAGGGTGATGGTGGGACACGCAGAGGGATGAGGGCGTGATGCTGACAACCTCGGGCTGTATTCCGGACTGGTCCAGAAACGGAACGTGTGAATGTAGATGTGAAAGGGGAAGGAGCCAAGGGTGACAACAGGCTTCCTGCCACATCCGTGCGAGACTACAGCAGCCTTGACCTAGGAGGAAAGGAGTGTGTTTGGAAATAAACCCAGGAAGAGAAACCAGGAGCTTGTTTTCAGAGTGGGCAGGTGGGAGACGCCTGAGGTAAAGTGCTACAGTACACCTCATACCAAATCTGCTCAAACTGCTTTAAAGGTCCATCTTGGTCTGGGCATTAAAGCAGTATAGACTCACTATGAAGAACTTGAAAAGGCAGGAAAGATTAAGACTGAAGTTATTCCTGTATCCGTCACTCAGCAGTGACAAGCATCTCACCACATTTCCCTCTTTCTACATAGGTTACTGTAGGCAGATTGAGAGATGCCAACTACATGGCTCAGCACCTTTGATTTGCTGCTGGTTTTGTGCTGTCCTTCTCCATACCAGCCAATAATCCTTGTCACTCATTGTTCAGTCATATAGACATGCCATAATGTATTTATTAGCCTATTGCTGGGCAGCCGGCTATTTTCTGATTTATTTCCTACTATAGAAACTACTGCAATAAGCATCTTTACACCCTAGAGTATTTTGGAGCCAACGGTTACGGTGTTAGCTTAAGCTTGTTTCCATTCATTTCTCTTTACTCCTGTTAACATGCAACATCTGGCAAAGGCATCTGTGTCCGTTTTCAAAGGATTAGGAAAAAAAAAAAAAACCAACCTATTGGAGCCACAGTTCCATTTGTGAGAAGCCTTAGGACATTGCAATCAGGGCTGAAGAAATGGCTCAGTGGTTCCAGGTACGTCCTGCACAGAGTAGGGACTAAGTGCCCAGCACCCACATGGTGACTCACAACCATCTGTCACTCTGGCTCTAGGGGATTCTGTACCTGATTCTGGCCTCTGTGAGCACTCAGCAGGCACACACTATACTTCCAAAACTACATGCATGCATGTATACAGTAACAATAAGTAAAGCTTTAAAATAAGTACCTCTGTGATCGGGCGGGGGGGGGGAGGGGAGGGGATGATGATGTATGCCTGCAATTCAAGAACTTGAGAAATAGAGACAGGAGAGATCATGAGTCCGAGGTCATCCCCAGTAATCTAGAGAAGCCGAGGACAGTCTGGGCTACCTGTTGCAGTATTAAACTTCGTGATGAAGGAATTGTGTATCACCTTGATCAACTGCAGTAAGCAGCTGATGGGCCAAACCCCAGGATGGCAGAGGTTGTCCCAAAATGGTTGAGTAGGACACCTGAGCCACAGGGTTCCCAGCCAGCTCCATCACAAATACTTTATTAAATGAAGGCACAACTGAGTGACTTTCAGGGTCAGGCGTTGTCTGCGGCTTTACCTTGTCATGAAGAAGCCAACATTCTTTCAGACAACATGCAAGAGTGAAATCTTCTTGGGATTTTGGGTAGGGTTTGATATCTGTTACCCACAGCTGAGTCCTTCAATTTCATCCTGAATCTGGCACACCAGTGCCTGTTATAAACCATGATTATGCAGCTTGCTCTGACTCACCACCATCACGCATATGGGCAGCAAGATTACATCCCACTGACCATCCCAACAAGGTCCTTAAGTAGGTCATAAAACCGTATTTGGGGTACAGCATTCACAGAACGAAAAATCAGACATCAAAGCTTTGGATGTGCTCTACAAAATGTGGCAATCCGCACTGGATTTCCCAGCCATTATAATGAATTAGCCAGTTCTCTAGCACAGCTTAATTTAGCTAATCAGAATCATCAGGCTGGTCTCACTTGACAATGGTAACCTCAGAGAGTGATCCATTAAGACATTCCAATCTGCTCCATGGCAATGCGGGGAAGCCACAGCTGTGCAGATTAGTTCAGCACCTGGTGCCACAAAGGCCAACAGTGGGGGACAACAGTTTGTTTGTGTGAAAAATATGTAATATGTAATGGATGACAGTTCAACTGGCCACTTCTGTTCACTGTCCCCTGAATGACAGTGTCACAGGTCTTCAGAGATCCTGAATTTGAAAAAAAAATGGCCCCCACCCTGCCTGGCTCTCTCACTTTGTGGGCAAGGACAGGGACACATGAGTGGACATGCTTAGAACCCTATTAACCAGAAGCCTCAGGAACCATTTAAAAGTATGCGGGAAAGTAAGAGCTGACAGACGAAAACTTCCAAATCGGAATCAGAAACTCCCATCAGTCACGAGAGTTGGCCGTGTTCCCAGGGATGCATCCGTGTGTTTAAAGGAACCGTCATCAAATTACTATGAGCTATGATCAAAGAAAGAGCCTAGGTACACATGGCTGATCTGGCAAGACCTGCCTCACCCTGTCACCCCCATTTCTCTTATTACCTCTGTCTTCCAATCTCAGCTTTCTTTGTGAAATGCATTGCTGTTTCTTGTATTCATTTTAATTTGATTTGGGAGCCTTGAGTACAAATGTATTACATATGTCTCCAAAGATTCACTCTGCCTCAGTAAATGGTGACTCCATCTTCCTAGACTGAGGGCCTGGATTTCGTGAGATCTCAGTTAAGACTTATTTGGTCCAATTCATCAATCTCCATCTTAATTTCAAATTCTTCTTTTCAGTTGAATGGTCTCTCTATTTTTTTTTTTATTTTCATTAAAAATAATATGCCCCTTGGATCTTCCGTAACAAAACATCTTTTAAAATCTTCTGCTTGGGTGAAGAACACAGATATATTTAACCAATCCCTTTTTGGCAGTTATGCCACTGTTAAAGAAAACCTACAGTAGAGGAAGGGCAAGGTCAAGCGCCTGCTCACAGTCTGATATCCCAGGATCAATGTGAGAAATTAAAAATGCTGGGCACGGTGACATGTGTGTGTAATCCCAGTACCGAGGATACAAAAAGGCAGGCCAATCCACAGGACTCACTGGCCAGATAGATGGTTTAGCACACTTGGTAGGCTCCAGGCCAGTGAGGGACCCTGTGTCTCAGGAAAGTTAGGCTATGTCTGAGAAATGACATTACAAGTTGTCTTTTGGCCTGTGTGTGTACCCATGTGTGTGAACACACATAAAGCCACTGATGCTTTTCTGTTGACTTAGCAGCTACACACGAGTCTCCCGATAGTTTCATTATTGGCTGTGACCCCACATCCCCACACTCAACACCCCGCTGGCCACTCAGGCTGCAGCCTGGAGGGCCTCAGTCCCACAGCTCTGGCTCTGCTATGCCATGATAAGTTTAAACTAAGTCTCTCTATGGTTCTATTTGCAAACAAAGACTCAGGAATTAGATGTGGGGGTGAAAACCTGCTAGATCAGAGAAGCTGAGAAGCAACCAGTTGACCTTCCTTTAGGGCCTGAGATCCAGCAAGAGAGAGGAGTCTCTTCACATGTCTCGAAACCAAATAAGAAGCAGCCAAACTCAAGTCCCTGCCCCTTTCTTCCCATGCACTTCTCTATCCAAATTGCTGGCTTCTCTAGGGCCAGTTTGGGTCATCTTATCACTAATTCTGCCGCCTGATTCAAAGTAAACTTTAACAGTCGTGGAGAGCCATAGCGAGATCCAAGTACCTGCAACAAACCACACACGCCTAACACTTCATTTTGTTGAAAGTCTAAAATACTGACTTATAAAATGGCAACAAACTCTATTTGAGTATTTCTTCCTTTCCAAAATTACACCAACTCTAAGCCATTATACTTAGTTATAAACACTCACTTGGGAAAGGGTTAAAAACTGGCGACATCTGTTACACAACCTAATAATTTTTCCACGTAGAAGCTCTGCTGCACAAGGCATCTGAATAGCAGGTGGTTTTGAAGTCCTAGCCAGGGTAAACTTTAGTCTCTTGACCCAGCTTTGATGTGTGAGGGGAAGTTCTATGGTCCGCCAGCAACCATCCCAGGCTACACCAGGAGGAGGAGGCTGGAAGAGGTAAACAAACCAGAAAGATAAAGTTGAGAGCAGCTGCCCATCTTGGCGGTGACAGACACCATCACAGCTCAGGTCTTCTCTTCAATATTCATTACACAATCAGACTTGATGTTCAAAATAGGTGTTTTCCTTTGTTTACTTGTTTCTTTCTCAGGCAGCATCTTGCTATGTAGCCCTGGAACCCACTGGGCAGACCCAGCTAGCTTTGAACTTATCGTCATCCTCCTGCCTCTGTCTCCTGGGGTCTTGCATGACATACCTGAGTCACTATGACTGGATTTCAAATGATACATTTTTGCTTTGAAATAGAGACTTGCTATGTAGCCTTGGCTGACCCAAATCTATGTAGATCAGGCTACCTCAGACTCAGACATCCTCCTGCCTCTTCCTCCTAAGGACTGAGATTCAAGACATGTTCTCTCAAAATAGATTTTACTTAGCTTATTTTCATTTTCCATTGTACAGTTGAATAAATTAAGATACAAATTGATATCCAATGGACACAATCTGGTTAAAAAGAGAATGTGTTGTGTGTCATGAGACAGGTTCACAGCAGCATGAAGAAATGCAGCATTAATATATGTTGGATGTAGTCAGGCAGTGGTAGCACATGCCTTTAATTCCAGCACTCAGGGAGGCAGAGGCAGGCAGGGAGGAAGGAAGTGACCAAAACTGATAGGTCACTTACTCTGATTAGCATTTTACCTCTAAATGACGACTTCTTTCAGTAGATCCTTCTGCTTCCCTGCCCCTGCCTACCCACCCCCTGCCCCAAGCCTGCACTGGAGTATGCAGAGATGCAAGACACCTGCTATCTTCAGGCAGGAGGGTGGACTAGCTCACTCTCCTGGTCACTTTTCATCTCCTTCCTCACCGGCCCTTCTGGAAAGCCTCCCTCACTGCTCTCCCAGCGTGAACCTGACATATTGCTCTAGCCTTTTTGAATGATCTATTGGGACACCTGCCAACCCTTTTACATTGTAATCAGTAAGAAGAATGAAATATTTAACCTTTACTCCCTTCCCTCCGAACAAGCTTATAGACAATTAAAATCTGTGAAATAAAATCTACAAAACAGCGTGGTTTCCCCAGCAAAAAAAAAAAAAAAAAAAAAAAAAAAGAATGGTCACGGACAAAAGGTCACCTGTCAGCTACTTCCAGTCATTAAATCTCTGCATTCATCACTAACATCGCTCTGTGGAAAACAAAGGTCAGAACATTAAATTATGAAACAGTCGGGATTAGAAAAGGTCACCAAATAACTAAGGGAAAGTTGACCAGTCCCCCTAACCCAAACCCTAGCAGCCAGCAGAGATGGCCAGGGAGACGACAGGTTGAGAACCCTCATCCCTCTTCTCTACTTCAGCCCCATCCTGTATATGAATTTCCACGTACAGCTTGGAACATGAAATGAAACTTGTCTGTGACAAATAAAAACAGGAGTTTCAATAAATATTTCAGGGGAAAAAACCTTCATGTTTGAATCTAACCAGCCTAAATTATTAAAAGCATTGTTTATACACTATTCTAATGCTCGTTTCATTGTGGTTGGAACAATGCGATCTTAAAAGGGGACGACAGGGCCCTCATGCACCTTCAATGTCTTCTAGGACAATTAGTGACTGATTGCTCATTTACTACTGTAATGCCGAAACAAATGAGATCTTTGCTTTTCATCACCCAATTTGAATGAATCAGAACAAAAGCGCTTTGGGCAGGGCCTCAGAGGCGCGCTCTTTGCTGCCATTACTCCTCCCCCTCCCCAGTGTCTTTAATGCCTGAGCTTTAGAAGCTTCTCCACGTATAATGACGCCATCAGGGAATAGATTCTGCCTTCACTCCCCTCCATGTTCTTTGAGGTCTTGCAAGTGAAAGACAAAAAAGCCACATTAACAACCTGGCATTGTTTTGACTGCTTGACGAAGGAAAGAGTGTGTTTTAATTTCTCCCTTGGTTCAGGAGTGATTAAGGCAAGCGGTTTCCATCTTCGCGGAGTCAACCCCATGTGCCAAGAACTGGGAGATTGTTCTAGAGAGGAAGCCACACTCTGAAGCCAAGCCAGGCTGCCAGGCATCTTCTCTGTTCCTCCACAAAGCTGCGCTTTGCAACTCCTGCACCTTCCAGGAACTGTGTTTAAATCACGCATGACGAGGAACAACCCATAAAAATACAGATTCGATAACCCACTGTTTGGCTCTCTCTCCGGATTTGGGATGTAGCATTTGCTTTGGTTTCTACATGGTGGCATTATATCCAGGCATAAAACTTAATATGGGGCTGAATAAAAACGTTAATGTCAAGAAATAACTCTTCAACAGCCAACACAAAGCTGTGCTCTCGGTTGCATAGATGACACATTTCCCTCTAATCGAAAGCCCTCAAAGGTACAGACTTGTATAACCCTGAGCTATGCTGCAAAATAAGCCAGCTTGCTATCTCCACCACAGGAGGCAAAATAAGAGTCTTCTCAAACCCCAACAAGATTTCCACGGAGGCCCTGGACGATGCACATGATTCATACCCTACTGTTACAACTAGGAAACACTGAACATTCTCCAGCTTCAGAGGCAACTTCTCTACGGATTATTTTCCTCTCCCTTCAGGAAAATAACCCAGGATGTGCTGCTAATATGCGATCCAGCCTTTTCATAGAAAATGAGAAAGCTGATGCATGCAATGGCCACAGTGCAATAACACGATGCTCTCAACTGCAGCAGAGTACAATGACCAGGAAATCACTCCTTAACAAGAATCAAACAGCGATAGCAAGGATATGGGAAAGAGGAATCCTTATTCACTACTGCAAGAAGGTAAATTCACACAGCCTGTGTACAGATATACGAAACGTGGTGCGGGCTGGACAGAGATGCCTCAGCAGTTAAGAGCACTGGCTACCCACGCAGGTGACTGGGATTCAGTTCCCAGCACCCCCACAGCATCTTACAACCATATGTAACTCCAGCTCCTAGGTATCCGATGCCCTCCTTGGGCACCAGAATGAAAGTTTATCCAATGTGATGTTTGTTACACGTGTTGATTAACAAACTTCAGGCATGGATCTGGAAACTCTCCCACCCCACTCCATAGGCCACCATGAGACAATGGTTTCGATCCTAACTGAAATTCTGACGCACACATTTGTTAGGACAACAGCTAAGACTTCAGTGTCCACTGATACCATCCCATTCTCCTTCTGGAAGTTCTGCTCGATGTGGACGAGTGGAGGAAGGGAACTGATGCGCAATCATAGAAAGCTACCCTCAGTACTCACAGATGATAGAACAGTTTTCCTTGCCAATACAAGGAAGCCATCAGAAGCCAGGAGAAAACTTTAGCATTAACAAGAATTTGTAAAATGGTAGCTGGTTGTGACATGGTTATACAAATTCACTCACAGTACCTCAGGACAAACTTCGAGAGAGAGTAATCTAGTGTACCGTAGCACCAAAAATATTAATTCCTAGAGAGAAAAGCTGAGAACTCCGCAGTTGGGCTGAGGAAATGGAGCACCATGAAAAGGAAAGACTGCAGTGTGGGGTTTGTTCTGCACATTTTGTAGTAAATGCATTATGCTTTTTAAGCAAAACCTTTCATTTCTACAACCAAGCTACTACCTGCTTGCTGGAATGTGAAGATTTCTGTGATCTTTACTATCAGATGAGTGTGAGCCCTGTGAGTTACACGAATGAGAACTAAGATTTAGATATAATATTTATCTGGCTTGGGAGTCCTCTGTTCCTTTACTGCTATGGTAATTATAGTTTGAAATCCTTATCTTGTTTGAATAATTATTTTTAAACTATGTTAAATCTTCTCTTAGATATCACGGGTTATTGACCCAGTAAATGAAATTACTGAGCCTACAGTATTTTTAATGCTTTAATGAAGTGGCGTTCTAAAATGCTCAGTCTCCGTAACCATGGAAAGCGCAGCAATTAGCTGAAACCGAACACTGCCAGGAACTAGACTAAAGGTTCCGCTCACAGTTCAGAGGACCCCAAACAAAATTAATAGCTGGCGATGCACAGGGAAACCAAATCACTGTGCACACCCCTAGCCTTGCGGGTAGCTGTACCCACAGGGCATCTCCGTCTTCCACCTGAGACTGTGTCACATGCCTTTGTCTCTTGTGGAAGCCAAGGCTGAGGGACCCACCCCTGACGAGTAAGCCGTCACTGCTTGCCACATCCCCAGGCAGAAGATGAGGAGCAGAAAAGCTTGTACACCCTACACCCAAAGTTAGGGGGCCAACTCATTCATTTGTCATGTATCAGTTCCAACCTCAGCTAACTCACAGAACCCTGGCACTGATTATTCAGAAGGCAATCATCAGACATAGTCACCCCTTAAAGACCCTCTGGTTCAGTACCCTTGCATGGATGATGAAGTTGCCAACATTGTAGGAGACATTCCAACCACAGCAGGGGCTTTCTTCCTCTGTTCTCCAGACTCTTAGGGCCTCATTTATGACTGGTCATGAGATGATTTTGATATACAACAGAGGAATTGAATTAAATGCAAGCACTCAGATGCTGGGGACCTGATTATTAGCAATGTATCAGCAATTCAAGAGCCAATTGTAAATGGAAGGTTCTGTCCAGCTGGGTCCCACAGCCATTCAGACCCAAAGAAACAGAAAGAGGCTTATATTAATTATAAACTTTTTGACCTATTAGCTCAGATTTATTAACTATCTCTTACAACTTAAATTAACCCATAATTATTGTCTATGTTTAGCCTCGTGGCTTGGTACCGTTTCTCAGTAAGGCATTCTCATCTTGCTTCCTCTGCCTCTGTGTCTGTCTGGTGACTCTGTCTCTGCCTTTCCTCTTCCCATAATTCTCAGTCTGGTTGCCCTGACTTTACTTCCTGCCTAAATACTGGCCAATCAGCGTTTTATTAAACTAATACAAGTGACAAATATTTACAGTGTACAAGAGCCTTATCCCACAGCCAATACCATTGCATCTTAAAGTAGAATAGTGCTCCATGGAGTGAGGCAGCCAGGGTTGCTTTACAAGCAGAAAGGGGCTAGTGAAAGCAGACACGAGGAGCAAAAGCTACAGTGCCAGTATCAAGGGTTGTGACTCAGTTGGTAGACTGTTACCCAATGTGCACAAAGCCTTGCTTACACAGCTATCATTGTTAACCAGGTGTGGTTCCCCATGTAATTTCAGGCCTTGGGAAGGGAGGTGGAGGGAGAGGATTGAGAAGTTTGAGGTCATCTTTGGGTACATACTGAGTTTAAGGCTATCCTGGGATACGTGAAATTCTGTAACAGAACACTAAAGAAGGTGGGCATTGGTGGAACACGCCTTTAATCCCAGCACTAGAGAGGAATGTAAGATGGGAGGAGACAGCTCTCAGGCTTAGTCTGCAGTTGTCCAGCCCTGGTAGAGGTAAAAGTTTTCTAGTAGTTTGGCTGTTTTGTTTATCTGATCTTCAGCTTGAACCCGAATACCCATCTCTGGGTTTTCATTATTCGTGCTACATAATAATGTTAGTTTAAATAAAGTCTTGATGATTGAAAATAAACAGAAGGAAGCGTTACACAGCAGGACCTATGAGTTCCACTTAAGCAGCTGCATGGACTGTAGTTCAGGCTAATGATTAAGGAGAACAACTGAGTCCCAGGAGCCAGGTTGGCTCAAGTTCCTTTAAGGCTGATGTTGAATAATGTGTTCACAGGTTCCATGTGCATTATCACTGAAACAAAACCTCAAAATGACATCTGGTTAAGGTGTTTTGGTAATAGCCTTTAGGTGAAACAAAACCCTTAGAAAAAAAACAAGTTCACAAAAAACACAAACAGCTGAGTTATAGGTTCACTATGATTAGGGAACAAAAACAAAGCAGCCCAATTATTAGCTGACATGCCTTTCTTGCTAAGATGGGATGATGATTAATTCCTTATACCCATTTCTGCCCTCAGCTTCCTGATATAAAAAACTCATGATGAGTGGATATGTACCCCGGGGATTTAAAATAGAGCTGGCTGGTTCTTTTCATACATAAAAATTTTAGATTTGTGATTCTTTGAAGATTTCTTATAAAATTAGATTTGGAGAGAAATAATAAAATGATCAGTCCTTTCTTTGTAGCCACAAAATACAGCCTGCCAGCAAAAGAACTGGCTGAGAAAAATGCCTTGCTTGTCACTCCCTGGTAATCTATAACATGTTATTTGGACATGAATGTTCGTGGTTTCTTCAACTTGTTTTTACCTGTAATATGCATAATGTTTTATCGTGTAAGGGATATCGAAATCACTTTTTTTTACTTATATTCACTGTATTCACTTGGAAAACAGACTAACCACATTGTAATCTTTATATTGCTTGAAATATTCTGCTGGGGCATATAAGCTTTAAGAAAAAATAATAAAGTCAACTAGAAGGAAAACATCAAGAATGAGAGAAAGAAAAGACTGGGAAAAATGTAGAGTAATATAAGGAAACAATAAAAAACAAGTCAGAAAGAAATCATCACGAGTGTGTGTCTTTTTCCTACTCCCTCAGATAAAAAAGTCCTAGTTCGCTGACTCCATTGGATTCCCATCAATCTGCTGGAGGCTGGTCCTCACAGCACAGATATGATCTTAGGGAACATCAGAGAGGAAGGCCACAAAATGCCAAAACAACTTCTAGAAAAAGAAATCTGCTTTTTATTAAAATGTGTGTGTGCATGTGTGTTCAGTATGTGTGTGATTGACTACTGTCAAAATGAGCTTCTCTGTTGTCTATTACTAATATATAATTGTCACTACTTCTGAAGCCCAGAAGTTTAGGCTGAATACAGTCACAGCTCAGACCTTGCCATGACTTCTACATGTTCATTTAGGACGCGGTATAACTATATAATTTATCTTTTGGGGCTCAATTACATATATGTATCCATAAGAAAGTATTAGCCAATGTTGAAAGTTATGAAGACACAACTTTAAAATAGAAGCAATTAATACTGTGATGCTGACAATTTAACATAAAAATGTGAATTATATAGAATAAATTTGGATATCAAAACCCCTAGCACTTTGGCCAAACCCACTTACAGCTTGTCTTAAATGATTGGACAAGAGTTTCATAAAATCAGGACACCATTTTTATGATAATGCCCACCCTGGAAAGATCACTGTGCTAAAGTGCTGGTTTCCAACTGGTGTCCGTTGAAGGGAACTAAGGGGAGGACTATTGTTAGGATTCCAGGTAAATGAATGGCACCCCAGTTTCCTCTGCCATGTGTCCCTGTCGTGCTGCTACCCCTGTCCGTGATGCTCCTCACCCTCCACGATGTTCTCACGGCTCCGTAGTGCTCTCCCTCTCTACCACGCTCCCCCCTCTCCTCTACCACGCTCCCCCCTCTCCTCTATCACGCTCCCCCCTTCTCCTCTACCACGCTCTCCCCTCTTCACGTCATTCTTCCCCTTCCATGGCACCCCACCCATGATGCTCTTTCCTGTCTGTTCCTCATATGTAATGTAGAATATTATTTTAAGATCTGTTACATTTGTTTGTGTCGTGGAACATTTGTTTAATGATGCAGAGATGTGTTGCATTCCTTTATGTTGCATTGGCTTAACTGATTTTATGTTGCATTTGTTTAAAGCCATGTTACTTTGGCTGTTTCGAACAGCTGGTTGGTCTAATAAAGAGCTGAAAGGCCAAAGGCAAAGCAGGAGAAAGGATAAGGGGGGCTGGCAAGCAGAGAGAATAAATAGGAGGTGAAAAAAGACCACCTAGGAGCAAAAGAAAGAGGAACTGTGAATCAAAATTTTCTTCCAACACATGGGGGGAATAATTCCTTGGATCTAATTCTTGCCCACTCCCCCACAAAAGACACATGAAGAAAACATTGGGAATAGTTCTCAAGTCTGCCTGACAAACTTTAAAAAGACAGCTACCAACTTGGTCTGTTTGTGGGGACCTTGGAAGTGGGACCAGGATCTATCCTTGGCTTTTTAGAGCCCATTCCATAGTGGGATGCCTTGTTCAACCTTGAAGTAGGGGGAAGAGGGTTTGTCCTGCCTCAAAACCTCATGTGCCAGGCTTCACTGACTCCCCATGGGAGGTCTTATCCTTTCTGGGGAATGGATGGGGAAGAAAGTAGAGAAAGAGGTGGGGAGTAAGAGAAGGAGGGGAGGGAGGGGGAACTGTGGATGTTATGTAAAAAGAATAAAAATTTTCAAAAAAAAGCAGAAAAAAAAGAGCCACCAAGGCCAGAGAAGATCTTCCAGTGGTAAACTGTCTTCTCCCATGTACAGCACTTCTAAGTTGTTCCCCAATACAGCATGAGGTGTCTGACAGAAACCAAAGGATAAACTACCCTGAAATGTCTCAAAGGAAAATAATTCAGGATAGAATCTTGGGTTGGGTGTTAGCTGGTCTTTTTCCAGAATATAAACATATTCTGAATATAAAGTCCCCTTTGAAATCTGGCATAGCGGGGAACTGTGCACAGCAGAGAGGTGGATGGCAAACGCGAGGAAACGAGTCTGGACCAGGATCCCTCCCTGGAAGAAGCTCCAGCATGTCCACACTGCATCGGGCCATCAGCTAAAAGTCAGCAGACCACAGAGCCTGCAGTGCAGCCTCGGCTGGCTGCAGGTTCAACGCAGTGTGGCCAGCAACTCCGCAAGCTGGGCTTAAAGTCCTTCATTTCTCAGCAGCTGCCAAGCGCTCTCATTTTCCGGACTGCAGTATCAGGTCAATCAACAAAAATACACTGGATGAATGACAGTCACCAAACCCCAAGTTCCAACTCCCAGGCTGAAGTCTATCCTCTAATTTACTCCTGTCCCCAGCTGATTAGACCCATGATTTAATGAAGTCTCTCTTGGTTGTCCGTCTATCAACTTATTTGTATTCATGAAGAGAAAGTGATAAGCCAAAACGCTAATTATCTATTTTTTTCTAAAATAAAAGGTCCATGCGAAGAATGATAATGAGTTATTAAAATAGCCCTTTTCATCTGTCATAATACATCTTAACAAGCTCGCTAACTGGCAGATTTTCATTGCTGGACAACTTAGCAAATAAAGAGGGAGATGTTTACTTTGCAACCCTTCAAACTTCACCAGCGATCGACATTAGCTTTGAAATGTGAACGCTAGTGAGGACGACGAGATAGGATGGGGGAAGTTCAGTCGTGAAAAGCTAGGAGGAAGACGACAGCACGCATACCACATAATTGGATAAATAGACTTCTTCCGAGTTTGAGGGTCTAAAGTAGCTGATATCACCTGGGATGGCTCTCCCCTGGGAAATAATCAGCGACATCTGAAGACTTAAAAGGATCATTCTACTCCTTTGTTCATGTGTGACCGTGTGTGTGTGTGTGTGTGTGTGTGTACTCTTGTGTGTGCTACCACAGCACACATGTGGAGGTCAGAAGACATGTAAAGGGAGTCCTTCTCTCCTACCAACTTGTGGGTCCTGGGGATCAAACTTAGATAATCAGACTTGGCGGTCAGTGCCTTTTACCCACTGAGCCATCTTATCAGCCCTCAGACTTCGACTATTAAAACTGGTGAACACTAACTGAATTTTGTGAGCAGACACCAAGGGTGCTACTAAAGTCCTTATACCATCCCCCCAACAGAGTTATCCAGTCCAAACTGGATGAGCAGTCCATGTCTTAAAACAAAGGGAGGCTAGAGGGAGGGCTAAACAGAAAAAAAATCTGATCTTCAAAGGACCTGGGTTCAGTTCCCAGCACCCATATCACAACCACCCGTGACCCCAGTTCTAGGGGATTGTCATAAGGCCATCTGTTTTCCTCGAGCATTTTGTACATACATATACCCAGGCACACACATATACATCTAACATGTTTTAAAAGGAAGAAATAAATTGTAATAAACATATATGCTATGGGACAATGGTCTGTACCCTGTCAATTATATTTTAATAAAATGCTGACTGGTCAGTAGCCAGGTAGGAAGTATAGGCAGGGCAACCAGGCAGTAAGTAGAGGTGGGAAAATGAGAAAAGGAGAATTCTGGGAAATGAGTCAGTCTGCAGTTGTCACCCGGACACAGAGCAAGCAAGATGTGACTGCCTCGCCGATAAAAAGATACCAAGCCACGTGGTTTACTCAGACGAGTATTATGGGCTAAGTTATAGGAGTTAATAAGAAGCCTGAGCTAATAGGCCAATCAGTTTGTAATTAATGTAGACCCTTGTGTGATTCTTTAGGACTTCACGGCTGTGGGACCAGGCAGGGACAGAGACCTCAGTCAACACATATAAGCCAAGCAACAGATTTGATGAGTTGACGCTATGTACATGCTATGACGTTATGGTGGACTTTTTGGTTTGTTTTCCATGTTCTGGGTTTTTTGTGTTTTTCACAAGGGTTTATCATTTCAGAGCAGTAAAGGTTGTATTTAATGTAGGTTGATCTTGAATTAAATGATTCCACGTTTATGCCTCAGTTACTTTCATATTCAAAAGAAAACATTTCATCTGTTGAAAATTAGATGGGGAAAAATATGTAATAGTCAAGAGAAACACACAGGGTTTTTTTAAAAAGGATAGCTAAAGGCAGGCTGCTTCCCCTAAAATCATGAGACAAATATAAACCTTGCTCCTTTGGTTGTTTGCTAGGAATGATGTCACCATGACAAGAAGTCATTATTTCACTAATCCATGGGACAAAAGAGAACCATCTTGCTGTATGCGTTGAGGTCATAGCATTGAGTGTCCAATATGCTGTCTTGCATGACAAGTCTCTGGTTCGCCTGAGAATCCTTTATGCAGGATCTGAAGAGGCTGTTAGCACAGGCCGTTGGTCACTTTTTAACTGCAATGGCTGTGACCTGGTTAGATTTGGTTTTGTTTATTTGACACAGATCAGAGTGATCTGAGAAGAACTTCAACTGAGAAAAGGCCTCTATCAGATTGGCCCGTGAGAAAGCCGTGGGGCATTTCCTTGATTGAGGATTGATGGAGAAGGACACAGCTCACCATGAAGAGTGTGCTAGGCCAGGGTAGTGGTCCTGGGTTCAATGAGAAAACAGGCAGAGCAACCCATAGGGACAAAGTCAATAGCAGTGTTCCTCCATAGCCCCTGCATAGTTTCTGCCCTGAATCCTACCCTGACTTCCCTCAGTGACGGAGGGTGGTGACCCGAAAGGGCAAGATTAAACACAACCAGCCCCTTCCCCTCCACGCCTGTTGCCAGTCACGTCCTTTATCACGCAACAGAAACCCTAAGATGTGTAGGCTCAGCTTCTTCTACTGGAGAGGCAAGAGAAAGCAGTTCATTTTCGAGACAGGTTTCTGTTTCCTTGGCACACAGATCCCTGGCACTGGGGAGCTCGAGAGCACACATAGATCTGGCAAGCCCTCAGCATCTCAGATCCCGGCACCCGGGCTCCTCTGAGCCCTGCCAAAGCCACCAACAATATTTAGTCTTGGGAGCTGAGAGCCCGTGGGAGGCGGCACCCATCTTCTCTGCAGAGATTCCTTTGTGTTCCGTTGCTTATTATTAACAGGTAGTTACCTACAGCAGAGGTCACAGCCATGTTAGCCAAGCTTGGGAATTTCAACAATGCTGGTGTTAAAAGTGTTTGGTCACCAATAGCTGATCAATGATGTAGGGGGGTCAACCACCTCTATTAGCTAACTTCAAAGCCCCTCTCATTGGATCAACATGCTTTTTCTTTGAAAAGTTATCTTGAAAAGATAGTAATAGCTGAAAAAATTATGGAATCATGTACATTTGTTTATATGGAGCGACATGTACCCAAAGCCCTTGGATACTCAAGAAATACTGAGAATAAAATCTGGTTCCACCAAAGCAAAATAAACACCTAAGTGTAAGACTATGGAACCACCATAAATACCAAATTGTTTCTATAAATAAATGAGTTAGGGGAACTCTATCAAAGCCCCTTAAAATAAGACTCATATGCATAATTGAGTTTGCATTTGGAAATGGGGTTGAAGGTCGCGTAGCTACTCTGATGCAGAGTGCTGGCAGATTATTCATGGCGGAGAAAAGTGACTACCCAGCCACTTTAAATCATTTGGTATTAGGAGAAATTAAGTTATGCACGTTCTTAATAAATGGCACAAAAAGCTAAGGCTGAGTGTGCACACTCTGCAGAAACAGAAAACTAAATCACCACGAAGCAAACAGTGCGATGACCGGCAGCCAGCCTTCCTTCGTGTTAGCTCCCCGAAGAATGAAGACATCGTTTCTCTTTCTCTACACCAAGTAAGTTGTGTAAAAACAATCAAGGTCGGAATACAGCTCGGTGGGTAAAGGTGATGTCGCCACCTGAGGACCCAGATAGTGGGTCCAGCAAGCTGAAGTCAGAGGCCTCTGTAAGAAGGAATTCCAGAGCACGAGCTGTCTCCCACAAATAAGTAAACGTAAATAATTTTTAAATTTTCCAGGTTATTATGTGTGTGTATGTTTGTGTATGTGCGCGCACATGTATGAGAGAGTGTGTATGAGTAAGAGTACTTGTAGAGGCAGCTCCTCCTCTAAGTGGCTTTGTCCCCTTAGATCCAGGCCCTCTTGGGTCACAAGTACACAGAAGTACTCCTAACTTCGTGAGGGTGTTCTTCATGCCATAGTTTGGCTTTAGCCTCAGGACTGGGGACAGTGGTTCTGTTTCTCCCTGGCCCTCTCTTCCACCCCCTCCCAGTTCTCAGGAACTTCTTCCTTTCAGCTTCCTCAGGACATCTTTGCCTGACCATCCATGAAACTCAGCAAAAACCCCACCCTATCAGTCCCTTCAAAGAAACCCACATGTCCACCTCAGAGGACTTAAGCACAATCAGTACTGCACTGGCTGATCCATCAGCCTTTTGTATCAGAGGCCATAATTCTCCTAAGACGACACCTGTTTTCCCATTTACCAACACTACCCAGCGATCAGTCAGCATTCTGGAATTCAGACCGTCCAGGCAGATGCACTGGGCCAGTAACACAGGTTAAAAACGCGATATTTAAACATAAAGCAAAGAAAACCAACCTACAAATCACAATCTCAGAGAACTTAGACAACCATGAGGACACTAAGAGAGACTCACATGGATCTAATCTACATGGGAAGTAGAAAAAGACAAGATATCCTGAGTAAATTGGGAGCATGGGGACCTTGGAGGGTTGAAGGGGGGGAGGAGAGTCAGGGGAGCAGAGAAAAATGTAGAGCTCAATAAAAATCAATAAAAAAATTTTAAAAGCGGATGTGTTTACAGATGGAGTGGTTTCTGCGTGTCACCCAGCATCATTGCTGAGTTAGGCCCACGTCATTTGCACAGCCTGTGGTATTTTTCAGAGCATCTGTCTAAATTTTAAGTGCACTTGTGAGGCATTTCCAATACTGGAGTCTCCAGGTCATACCGATTACCAACTTCCTACTCAACTGAGAGACATGATCAAATATACCAAGTTGTTGGTGCCCACGCCACAGGAACGTATGTCTGAATATATGCAAGTAGACATGCCCACATTTAAAAACACCTAGCAGGAGACTCCTGCCAGGCATCTAGACAGATGGTCTGGAAATGGGTATGGTAAGGACTTTGTCCCTGGAGCCTTTTTTATGATGGTCTGGACGTGGGTATGGAAGGACTTTGCTCCTGGCATCTTTTCTAAGCTGTGCTTTCCAGAACCTGCTTCTGGAACCTACATTTTGCTTTAACGTCCAAGGGGCGAGCATGAAATTTCAGATAAGGAACCACATTGAGCCAGACAGATTCAATCTATAACGGGCTCGGATCCGCAATAAAAAAGGCTATGACAGCTGGCAAGGATAGGCTCGTAGGCTTTTCCTTGTCTGAGCTGGTCCCTTCAAATGGGCACCATGACAAGGGGAGATGGGGCTGAAGGCCAGACAAGACTATAAGACCATTTCCACGTGAATGTTTAGTAGAGAAATAAAGAGGGGAGACTTGAGTGCTATTAGATAAATATCTAAGATGTGACTTTCAACTGATACTTTGACCACAGTCACTACAGCTATGTGTGGTGGCTCATGCCTGTGGGCACGGCACTCAGAAAGCTGCTTGTCTGGCCAAGAGAACACAGGGCCAGCTGGTCCCACAAAGTGAGATGTCTCCAAACCACGTACTGATTACGATAATAATCGTACGATGTTTTACACAAACAAAACCATTTTATTTTCCTTCTACCTCCAGCATCCAGCATGAGGTCTGACATGTGGTAGACACTTCATAAACATTTGTTGAATGATTCGCTGCAAACGCCATGATGCCAAACGTTATAGAAAACCTATCAGTGAACAAAGTCCACCAGGATGGGATGAAGGTGGACTGATATCATTAGAAACTCAAGCTGGCAAAATCTGGACAATTTCTTAAGAATCAGATAACAAAGCCATCCTTCCCCTCCAGGAATGGATGACCTTAGAGAGCCTGCCTTCTTAGCCATTACAAAAGAGGCTCCTTGGACAAGCAGAAAACATGATTGTGTTGAAAAGAATGCATAGGAAAAGGACTCCAAACCTAAGACGAACCACAGTTTGGGGAGGGGAGCCTGTTTTCCTGCACTCATTCACTGCAGCCTAGAGTCCAGTCGCACAGCATTGTGGAGGCTGCTGAAGGTAGGATGGGGGTATGTGAGGGAATAGGGGGATAGGCAGCGACCAACAGAAGTGCTGATTCCTCTTGTAGTAAGAAATCCACTACTCCCCACAGTACTGCCAATGCTGTCAGAGCGCCTCACAGAAATGAGACAGCCCGTTTTTCAAAAGAGTAATAATGAAAAAAATAAAGTCCCGCGGAGCCGTGCCTCCATCAACGCTGCTTATAAATTCATAGCGCAGCATGGAGGTTATTAAAATCCCGTATGTGAGAGCCACACGCGGCACAAAGAGATATGAATTGGTGTTCCGTGGAGATAATGCTATCTAATGGGCTAAACAAGTTGTGGGGCCCCTGTTTTTATTCAGACTATATTTGAAAAGGGCTCAGCATCCAGCCCCTGAGCACGGATAGCAAGCCATCCAAAGACCACCCCCCACTTACATATGGGCTAATAACTAGGATGTAGAGTAGGGCTGTTATCTGCCCAAGTCTGGATATTCCCATGACATTTTCTTACTTCAAGCTGCTTAAAATGGCGTGGATGAGAAGCTCTTGCAGCTGACTTGACCCAGCATGGAAGCAGAGAAACCATGCCTGTCCTCGTCTGCAGACTCTAGAAAGCCTCTGATGGTAAAGGGGGCTGAGAATTTCTGGTCCAGAGTCCACCTGGGACTTACCTGGAAACCCAGGACAACCCGGCCTATGACTGCTTTGATTTGGGTTTGATTGTCTGCGTGTTATTATTTATGTCCTAGAAAGAGGCTTTGCCTGCCTGAGGTCCTCGTATGGAAAAGCACACACGGCCCACAGTAGCCGCCATGTGCTAAGGAGAAGGCGGCTCCCAGATGCCAGCAGCAGAAATGAAGTAAGACTGCTCCTCATTCCACGTGCTACCCCTGCTCTACCTGAGCGTTCCCAGGAACAGCATTCACTTCCGTTGCCACGGCAACATTTAACTCTTCTGTTCACTTATTCTCATCACACTTGTATTGTTCAATGCAGGGGACTGTGTGGCTATGGCACTCGATCTAGGGACAGGGAAGAACCTATAACTGAGAACCTGAGAAACTTAAAATCCAAGTAGACACAAAAGCCCTTTCTCCCATGACAAAAGCAAAACATGAGCCACCCACACAGGTTCACCACTGGAAATCTGAGATATACACACGCATCAGATCAAAATGTGCGTGGCTCCCAACTCATCACACTGCTCGTACAGACAACTGTGGGCACACTGGAAAGCAAACCCCAATCCTGAGGAAGAGCATCCAGTGCTGTGACCACCAAGCCGTCCCTCTATGCCCACCTTGTACTATGAGACAGGGCCTCTCACTGGGAACTGGGCTTTCTGATACAGTGGAGCTTACAGACTGACCAGTGAGCCTCAAAGATCCTCTGGTCTCTGCTCCCTAACACCAGGATTCCAAGCAAGCCCAACTGCTCCTAGGTTATACATTGGTGTGGAGGAACAAACTCACACGTTTGACTGAACCACACCTAACATTTTACACGGTGTGGAGGAGCAAACTCACGTGTAACTGAACCACACCTAACACCTCACTTGAGTGTGGAAGAGCAAACTCACGCTGTGACTCAACCGCACCTAACGTCTTACAAAGCTGACACCAAGGAAGCTGAAGTTACCAATTCACCTCAAACACCAAGAGTTACCAGATGAAGCCAATCCCCACAGTTCATTGTCAGTGGTCCTCAACCTTTGGATAGCGACCCCTCTAGGGCCTGAACAACCATTTCAACAAGGGGTGGTAGTGTGAATGTAACTGGCCCTCATAAGCTCATAGGGAGTGGCACTAGGAGGTGTGGCTTTGTTCAGTGGGTGTGACCACCTTGAAGAAAGTATGTCACTGTGAGGGTAGGCTTTGAGGTTTCCTATGCTCAGGATATATCCAGTGTCTCAGTCAACTTCCTGCTGCCTGCAGGATGTAGGACCTTCAGCTACTACTCCAGCACCATGTCTGCCTGCGTGCCACCATGATCCCTGCCATGATGATCATGGACTGAACCTCTGGATCTGTAAGCAAGTCACCCCAACTAAATGTTTTTTTTCTAAGAGTTGCTGTGGTCATGGTGTCTCTTCACAGCAATGGGAACCTTGACTAAGACAATGGTTGCCCAAGACTATAAAAACCACAGATATCTACATCAAGATTCATAACAACAGCAAAATTACAGTTATGAAGTAGCAATGCAAATAATGTTATGGTTTGGGTCACCTCAACTCGAGCAGCTGTATTACAAGGGCACAGCATCAGGAAGGTTGAGAACCAATGCTTCATGTCATCTCCCACGCCAGTTCTGGATCATGGCACACATTTGCCAAAACTCCACACTTGCCAGGAGAACAGAAACAAATGCATTTTCTGAAATTAGAAAGCAGCTCACTTGGTAAGCTCACAGAGCTACATTCACCATCAAGCTCAAGCTTGCCAGGCTCTCTTGGCTGGACCAACAAAGTCAGCTCCCACAATGAAGGTACTGGCTTGATTTCCTGACTGACTGGCCCACAAGCCAGGCACATTTCTCACTGAATTATTAGAAATTCCCTGTGGAGTTTCACAGCAGAAATGAGTCCAAGGGCTTATCAAGTTAAAGATCGTGTGAAATTTCACCTATATGGTAAACCAAACTCAAACCTGGATTTCAAAGTCTACAAAATTAAACCACTAAACTTTCCAGACCCAGCCCATCTCTCAAGATTCACTTCAATGTCAGTAAAGTTCCACTCTATCCAGACCCTGGAAGCTTACAGAAAATAGCTGGCACATGTCCTTGCCAGAAGTCCTCACCCCCTAGCAATGGAAGCAAGGTGAGAAGACTGAACCAGGGCTGGGGCTTCAGCTGCTGGCACCCACTGCTTGGCCACCTTAACAGATCACCAGCCCACTCGGGGAACCTTTCTGGAGGGCTCAAACGCTGCCAGAATCCAGACGACATTCCTCACATCTCATTCTGCACAGACTCATGTATGTAGCTATATGCAAGTTCCTGGCACACGAGGCAAACCTGTCATAGTGTACGCTCATCTTCACCCACAGAGAGAAAACAGTTCTCAAAATAGCATTGCCTCCATCCTTCCAGAATTCCCCATCTTCCTGATTGCTCAGCACAGTCCCAGGGATTAGAGATTTAAAACAAATATAAGGAACGATCCAAACCTTCAAGGTAATTATAGCCACAATCACAAACATTTATGGAGGGCTTCCTTTCGTGCCAGATGCTGTTTTAAGTAATTTGTGAGCCATTTAACTTTCAAAGCAGCATTCGGCACTAGGTAGTACTACGGTTTCCATTTTAAGCTAAGAAATGGAGTTAAGGTGACCAGCCTTAATGTCACAGCTGGGAGTAACCCAACAGTCTCTCTCCGTGGTCCCATCCATAATTGCCACATTGGGCTACTCCCAATTGGAGAATAAAAAGTTACAAAAAAGATATTTAAGAGTGTTTAAGAGCCTATGTGCCTTGATGCCTGCCTATAATAAACGGAGAAGAGCCGTCACCAACAGGGAAGAGGAGTAGGAGCTTGCTGAGTGGAAGGGGCCATGAAGGACAAACTTGAAAGAACCCCGTTTGTAATGTTTACCATCTTTCTGCTCTTCAAAAACACTTCCGTTGCTTCCCATCTTGAGGTGTTTCCTATGGGGCGTGTTTTCTTTTACATACTTATTTTTTAAATGTGGAGAAAATTTAAGAAGCTACTGTGAGTTGCAGCCGCGCAGCTCAGCACTGCCTGCTTCGGAATCTTCCAGCAGAATCTCAGGGGCTGCTCTCCGCATCTGGCTTTGCTCCTCCCTACCTCTTCCAGCCTCATGCAGGAGGCTGTGCAGAAGCGTTCGTTCATTGATTATTTATTGCATGATATGGATATAACATTTATTTTTTCCACTCTGTTGGTGAGCAAGCTGTTATTTCCAGCTTTTATGAAACGTGCCTGGGCATTTCCTTTCATGCCAAATGTACCCGAGTGTGTTAGGAGTGGAGGGGTGGGATTACTGGCCACAGGGTGTGGGTGCTCCTGCTGTCCCTCTGTTGATTTACAGCTTAACTCATTGTGATCAAAAGCAGTCTTCTATGTGATTTCAATCACTGAATTTCTCCAGAGCCTTGTAGTACTGACCAGTACTCAATTTTGTTTAATAATGTGTTTCTTTGGAAAGAATGTGTGGCCTGCTGCATGTGGTGTCGACATGTTATATAGATCTGTTTTGTTAACTGTTATTCAAATAAATCCTTTTAATTTTTTGTTTTCTGTGTATATGTGTGTACATGCCCATGTGTCCGTATGTGGGTGTACATGCCCATGTGTACATGTATAGATGTACGTGCCTATATGTACACATATGTGGGTATATATGCATATGTGTATAGGTGTGTGGGTGTATGTGCCCATGTGTACATGCCCATGTATACGGGTATGGGCATATGTGTGTGCTCATGTGTTTGTAATATACACGCCCATATGTACATGAGTGTGGATATACATGCCCATCTGTACATGTATGTGGGTATCCATGCTCATGTGTACATGTGTGTGACAGTACAGGCCCATCTGTACACGAGCATGGGTGTGTATGTCCATGTGTACATGTGTGGGGGTATACATGCTCATGTGTACATGAGTGTGGGTGTATACATGCCCACGTGTACATGAGTGTGGGTGTACATGCCCATGTGCACATGTGTGTGGGTGTACATGCCCATGTGCACATGTATGTGGGTGTACATGCCCATGTGTACATGTATGTGGGTGTACATGCCCATGTGTACATGTTGAGGAGAGCATTGGTGTCCTGCATTGTCACTTTCTACTATATTCCCTTGAGATGGGGACTTGCTAAACCTGGATCGAGGCTAGTGGCCAGCAAGCCCTAGCAATCCCGTCACTGTCTCCAACCCAGTGCTTTGGACATGACATGCACACCCAGATTTTTCTGTGTGTGCTGGGGATGTGAACACAGGACCTCATGCTTCTGCCATCACACACTATTACCCCCAGACACCCCCCATCCTCTCAATCAACATTTTTATTGTTGCTATGACCAACGCCCATCAAGAAGCGACTTACAGGAGGATTTATTTGGCTCAAAGGTGGAAGGGATTTGATCAATCAGAAGGTGAAGGCAGAGAAGCAGGAGAGCAAGGTGGCTGCTCACATGCAAAGAGCTGGACACAGACAGGAGGTGAGGCCAGCCTGTGAAGCCCAAGGCCGACTCCAGGGACCCATTCCCTCTAGGGAGACTCCCTCTCCTCCCAAAGCTGCAGCACAAGCTGGGCACTAAGCTTCACTTTCACACCCAGCATTCTGACACTGCGGCGCACTCCAAGCTCAAGGAGGACCGATCACTAAAACACTAACTCCAACAATGGGTTCTTTCATCTTGCTGGGTTCTACTTTAAGCATTCCGTGCGATGAGACGCACACCTGCCTTCTTCGCTTTGCAGTGTAGCTGGCATGTCAACCATGTGTTAACTATGACAGGCCTCTCTCACTTCGGTACAACCTCCTGCCTTATGGCCCACAGGCCTACAGCGTTCAGCGGGCCCTTGGGCCTCCTGTAGGTGAGTCCCACACACTTTTCCCTCCGAGGTCTTACTAAGTAAGAGCGTGTCTGTAAGGAACCTGAGACATCTAAGATTATTTGTATCTAATGCTAACATGGATATATCCAGATTGGAATATAACACATTCCAAGTTGTTTTTATTTCCGTTTGTCTATTTCTCATTTTCTATTGATAAAAAGTTGAATTATTTTGAACTAAAATGTGCCCTTTTTCCTATCAGCTTACTTCTACATTCTCTTTAAAAAGCCATTTTCGCGATAACCCTAGAAATTTCATTATTCAGCCTTGACCTTTTCCCAGCTCTGAGTTTGCAATGACTAATAACGCTTTAGTTCTCTCTCCTCTCCTACATTCTGGCCACAGTGCGTGTGTTTTAATCTCATGGAGCATCCTGGTTTCATCCAGCACAATGGTCATCTATATCCTCCTTACCAAACTGGTCACCTGCTTTCCCATTTGGAATTTCTTCATCCTGCCTAAGGGGCTCTTTCCCACTCTTTAGTCTGTTGGGTGCACACAGAAGCCTGTTCCTATCTTCTAGGAAGGCATTTTTACATGATATGGATTAGGCTAGCAGGTGTTTCCCATGAGCAGGATACAATGCCACTGTTTTGACTCTTGGATCCCATCATGCCCCTTGGAAAGATAATTTTCATCTCCCATTGTTTGGTCCTCTGCACTGGGTTATGCTGTAGGGTTTTCTGTGTGCTGGGCTTTTCTTTCCACAGAACCATTCTGTTGAGTCCCATAAAGGCCTGCACTGTTAAGACCATGGCCCAACTTCAAGTTGTACATCCAAGTTTTTATTCAGTTTTAAAAACCCCAGCCAAGCATTGTTTCAAAAGTTACTTCCACCCTCTCTCCTTCCGATTTGGGACTCCAGGTAAACTCGTGATGAGCCAATGTTGTTCTAACTATTTCTGGTGGATTATTTTCCCTTTATATTTCCTTGAAGACGGATTGTGTCACCAAGACTATTGGTGGCAAAGTCCACTTCTATAAAGCATTTACCAAACAATCTTCCTTCTTGACGGCCAGGAACATGTTAGACTTACCTTCTTTGTCATCCTCCTGGTCCTTCTCTTCCTAGATTTGCAATTTTAATCAACACCTCCAGCTTGGCCATTCATCTTTCCTGCTACGTGCATGGAACCTGCTAGGAAACTCATCTCTCACATTCTGAGTTTTGATTTTCTTCTATAATTTCCCTTTGATCCTTGTGTAGGAATTGATTCCAGTTGTGAAACAATCCACGTTTTTGTTTTCTTAAACAAATTATTCCTATTTTAAGGTATGCCTGATGAGCTAACTAGATCACAGACATAAGGCTTATTTCCCTTTTCTCCTAGAAGACTGAGAACAGCTAGCTCATCTTGATCCAATAGAGGATGTCCCACATCCAGGCTGACCTGAAGGATACCCCATATGTCCAGGATGAGCTGGAGGATGTCCCACATCAAAGTTGACCTGAAGGATGCTCCATGTCCAGGCTGAATTGAATGATGTCCCATGTCCAGGCTGACCTTCCTAGCAGACCCTGGCTTTGGGGAAATCTCAGCTAGAGCTGACATTTGCTGGTCTCCATCATTCTTAGGACAACTCTGACCTCTGATTGCCATGTCTTCCATTCTGTAGAACTGTGTAAATCTCTGCTTAGACAGCCCTGTGCTCACGATTCACTTTCATGGCCTTTACCTAGTTAGTGGTGCACACTGACTTCTCCAGAAGAGCAAGAAGAGCAAAGACATTCATACAAGGCCACTCTCAGCTACTAGCTGACAGAGCAGACCAGGTTCCCAAAACTCTTCTCCTTTGAGCCATGGATCCTCCCAGCTCCCTCCTTCTCCTCCCTCCTCGTTTTCCTCCTTCTCCTCCTCAAAAGGCTCACTGCTCAGTCACCCACAGAAGCGTAGGTGGCCCTGTCAGAGGAGCAGCAGGTGGCAACTGAAGTTCAAGGTGTCAGCCCCCCAGGAGGAAACAATCTGATGGGTCAATCTCAGACAGGCAATGCAAGGCCCCAGGACCACAGATCCTGGAATGTCTTTGCTCCTGCTGTGCCTTTACATGTTTGCTGCTAACCGTCTTTCTCTGGTATCTAGCCTGGTGTAAATGGGTGTGAGGAGATCCCCACTGCCTGTAATGTAGTGTTTTTATCTCATGGAAACATCCTGTTCTACTGGGCATTTTTACCTGTGAATTATTATGAAGACGATTCCTTCCTAAGCTGTACTATCTGATTAATAATAATTTTAGCTTATAAAGAGTTTTGGGAAAAAAATACAAGGAAATATTACACAGCTGCAATCCACAAGTTTCTATTAAGTAGCCATAGAGACTATGGCTTAGGTTAATGATCAAGGAAAACAACTGAGTCCCAGTAGCCCGGCTGGTTTAAATTCTTTTAACCTTAATGTTGGAAGATGTGTTCACAGGTTTCAGAGTGTATAAGCTAAAATAAAGCTTTGAAAATACCTTAAAGATAGACTAAGATGTTCCCATCAAATATCTTTGAAGTAAAAAAACCTAAGGAGACAATCACAGGTTTTAGAAAGGCACACAGTTGAGTGAGGAACTCATCAAGTCCAGGGAATACAAACACAAAGCAGCCCAATTGTGACTAGCTGACAGACTGGCTGCTAGGATTGGTTCATGACCAAAGGTGATGATTAATTCCTTATATCCATTTCTACACTCAATCTCTTGATAGAGGAAATATTGATGACTGGGTATGCACCCTAAAGATTTAAAATACAGCTGACTGATTATTTTTCCTATACAAAAGTTTAGATTTGTGAGTCCTTTAAGATTCCTTATAAGATTACCTTTCAAGATAATAAAGTAATTGACCCTTTCTTTGTAACTGAAAAATGCATCCTGCCAGAAAAAGACCTGACTGAGAAGAACACCTTGCTTTCCCACACAGTGAATCTATAACAAGTTTCTTGGTTATAAATGTACATGAATTCTTAGGATAATTTGCTTTTCACCTGTAAAACGTAAAATGTTTAATCATGTAAGGGAGATGGAAACATGTTTTTTACCTGTATTCATTATAATTCACTTAAAAATTAAGATGTAACAACATTGTAATTCTTATATTGCCTAAAAAACACTGCTGGGGTATAGAAACTGTACGAAAAAAATACATAGTAGAAAGAATAGAGAACACAATAAAGAAGGAAACCATCAGGAGAGAGTGTGGGTGTCTTTTTCCCTTAACCTCCTCAGGTAAAGTCTATTACATGCCAACTCTGGATTCCCCTTTGAGCCCTACACTCCTGGGGGGGTTACCCCTCTAGTACACAACTCTGGAGTCCCCTTTGGGCCCTACACTCCTGGGGGCTACCCCTCCAGACAGGGATGCAGAAGCAGAAGCCAGGATCAAGTTCTTTGCCATCGTGGAAAGCTACTTGGCAACAATCAGAGAGGCACAGATGGCACCACCAGCTGTAGGTTCTTGGTGACTCTAACCTGCCCTTACTATTAATCTTTTGTAGTTTGCTCAATAGAAAGGACGCTAAGGCCGAACCAAACCTGGGAATAAAATTCACTAGGAGATTTAGCTGGGTCTGGTGAAGGATAAGTTAGCCAGAGAGAGCAAAAGTCCTGGAGAAGAACCATGCATGCAGTCAGAACAAGATCAAACTTTAGTAAGAATCTAAAATGAGAAGAGGCCCGAGGTGAGCAAAGCACTCTTTGCTCTGATAGTTGATTTTCTGCTCATCTGAAACAGAGCAAGGGCTTCACAGCATAGGCAAGTGTCCAGGAAGACTCCTCCCAGGATCAACCTGTGGCTGGAGGGGTCTATGACACCCATTCTGGTGGCAAGAAGCATCCGGAAGCCTCGTCTTTCACAGCACAAAAATGTGACACAAATGCTCCTCCAGGTGTCCCGGACACATACCCCAGGTGCTGTATAAATATAGAAATGATACATTCCCTGAAACCCATGAACAAGGGAATAGGGAAAGATGGAAAAGGTCGAGCGGGTTGCTCAGAACCATGTTTTCAGAACTGACAATTTCTGCTCATCGTACTGAAGGACAAACGTAACAATTCTTAGCAATGAGGTTTAAACATTCAAACAACTACACCAGTAACAAGTACCAAGGCCAATCATCAACCTCAGTGTAGGGAAAGGAGCCAGGAAGCAGAAAATGAGCCCTTGGGTGTCGAGCATGGGAGTTTGTAGAACCTGGCTATAAACGGAAGCCCAGAAGCAGGGTGCTGTCTACACAGGAGCAGGGAGTCTGACGGATCTGCATGCTTGTCTATGACACTGCCTTCTCACACTGGAGAACGACCAGGTTGTGGGGCACCAACTGGACTTGCCAGACGCTCACGGACAGTTCCATTATATAACAGGCGCAGGTCGTGTGGGATTTTCCATGAATCAGACCTGATCCTAAGAACCTTGCTTTGTTCTCTCAGGGAATTGTCAAGACAACTCCATAAGGAAGGTTCCAATATTAACAATTCAGCGAATATAAAGAGCGGAATGCAGTTCCCCCCCCCCCACCCCCCGTTTTCTGCTGTAGGTGGCGACCGGTGGCTCCTAAAACCCCATGGTCTGGGTATCAGACCACATGGCTCTCTCTCCTCTGCTCGTGTCTTAGGATTTCATTTGCTGTGAAGAGACACCATGGCCACAGCAACTTTTATAAAGGGAAACTTTTTAATTGTGGTGGCTCACTTACAGTTCAGAGGTTTAGCCCATTATCATGGCGGGAAGCAAGGCAACACTCAGGCAGACATGATACTAGAGGAGGAGCTAAGAGTTCTCACAACTTGATTAACAGGCAACAAGAAGTGGTCTGAGGCACTAGGCATGGGCTTGAGCATATATGAGCCTGCAAAGCTTACCCCCATAGTGACACACTTCCTCCCACAAGTGCCATTCCCTTAGGAAGCCATTTCCTTTCAAGCCACCACATACCACTCTCCAGCCCCCAAAGGCTTGTAGCTATAACTAAATGCAAAAATGCATTCATGCCAGCTTCAAAAGTTCCCACAGTCTACCACAGTCTCAAACTTATTTCAAAGCCTGAAGTTCAAAGTCTGTAATCCCTTATAAATCTCGTAACTGTAATCCCTTATAAAATTAAATAGCAGATCACATACTTCAAACATAACACAGGATATACAATATCATTCCAAAACATAGGGAAGGGAGCATAATGAGGAAATACTGGACCAAAACAATGCCCAAAATTCTGCATCTCCATGTCTGATGTCAAAACGTTCTTCAGATATCTAATTCTGCTCAGTTTTTTGTTGTTTTGTTTTGTTTTTAACTGCAATGTACTTAGTTTTCTCATGGGCTAGCTCTAGTCCCTGTTAGCAGCTTTCCTCAGCAGGTATCCCAGGGCTCTGATATCTCCAACATCTTACTTCACAGCTTCACACAAAGGCCTAAGTCTCCATGCAGGGACACCCCTGACATATGCCTGGCCTCAGCAACTTTCTTTGGTCACTCCTTGACTCTAAGCCGGAACCACATGAGTGAAGCTGCTAAATTCTGATGTTTGCTTGGGAAGGAATACGGCTCCCTCATTCAATTACATCTTTATATTTCTGTTTTCAATGGTTTCTTTCTCTGTCTAATGATGTGGGAGAGTCTTCTGTTTGAGTTGATTTCATTGGCTAATAAAGAAACTGCCTGGCCCATTTGATAGACCGCCCCTTAGGTGGGTGGAGTAGACAGAACAGGAAGAGGAAGTGAGGTAAAAGGATCAGTAAGATGCTATGCCTCTCCTTAGACAGACCTCCGTGCCTCTCCTGAGAGAGATGCCAGACGCAATAAAGCTCCAGCCCAAGATGGATGTATGCTAGAAACTTCCTGGTAAGGCACCACTTTGTGGTGCTACACAGATTATTAGATATGGGTTAATCAAGATGTGAGTAAGAGGCAGAAAATAATGGGCCAGGCAGTATTTAAAAGAATACAATTTGTGTGTTGTTATTTCGGGGTATAAGCTAGCCGTGCGGGAGCCGGGTGGCGGGAAGCCAGCCCGCAGCTCCACACTACAGTCTAAGCTTGGCTGTTCTGGAATTTACTCTGTAGACCAGGTTGGTCTCAAACTCAGAGATCCGCCAGCCTCTGCCTTTCAAGTGCTGGGATTCAAGGTGTGCGTCACTACCACCGCCCTGTCTAAACTATTTACTTTTCACAAGTTAAAACTTAGCTGGGTCAGATCTTACCCTCAGAAATAAAGGGATCATCACTCCCTTTATTCCATTTCTTAATCTGTTTATGCCCTTGGAAGCAGCATTTAGCTCCATTCCACTTCCTGGTGCTTTTTTCTGCAAATTTTACACTTTGTAATTTACCCTGCTCAGGTTGCTTCTTTTCAGTATAAATCTTCATTTGAGCTACCACTAATACTCAGTCTATACTAAGCTATTTTGAGACTTCCTCTGCCAACAGAATTAATCCAAAAAACTCATCACTTTAGCCTCAGGGAGAGTCTTTGGACAAGGGCAAAAGGCAACCACATTCTTCACCAAAATATCAAAAATAATCTATAGGTCACATATATTCTCCTCCTCTGAAACATCTTTAGCCAGCCCCGCCCAGTTCATCAAACCACATCCAATATCCCCATCTTCCATGCTCCTACGAGTATGGGCCATTAAGCAACAAGAAGTATTCAGTTGCTTTTCTAATCCACAGTTCCCAGAAAAAAACATGGTCAGGCCTATCACAGCAATACCCAAGGCCCTTGTACTCACTTTTATCTTAGAGTTTCTACTGCTGTGAAGAAACACCATGACCACAGCAGCTCTTATAAAGAAATACATTTAATTGTGGTGGCTAGTTTATAGTTTCCGAGGTTAGTCCATTATCATGGTGGGAGGAAAGGCAACATGGAAGCAGACAGTCTTGATGCTAGAGAAGGAGCTGAGAGTTCTCACATCTTGACTCACAGGTAATAGGAACTGGGTGTGGCTTTAGCACACAGGAGACCTCAAAGCCCGCCTCCACACTTCCTCCAACAAGACCACACCTACTCTAACAAGGCCACGCCTCCTAATACTGCCAGTGCCTTTGGGAGTCATTTCCTTCAAACCGCCACACCTGGGCCGCCCTCAATTTTCAGCTCGGGGCATGCAGTAGGGAATTTCTGCAGGAATGCTTTCTTAGTCAAGTTTCCTTTGAGCTCTTCCTCTGAAGTTCTTTAATCTTCTCTTCCTACCCACAGTAGGACTGGGCACAGGCGAGATTAGGCTTCTTCCATTTATTGTGAGTGAGCAAGCATTTGGGAGTGTTGTAATTTGCTAATGCTGTTATGTGAGAAGTTCATACATGCAGCATACAATGAGCTTAGATCGAGTCCATCCCCGTCTCCTCTGATCCACTCCCCCACCACTATTTTCTCACAACATTCTGTATCCTTTTTGTTTGTTTTAACACAGAGAATGGACTCAGAGCCATCAATATGTGTGTGGTGGAGGGCGATCTACCTGATCGCAGAAAGCAAGCTATCCTGATCCTGATGGCACTTAATCTCAGTTTACTTCTTTAATTCAAAAGCCAAGAAAGGAATATACTACCAATAGACTCTATTGAGTTATATATGCATACTGTATATATAGCAAAGGCACTAATTATTCAGTGAGAAACTGAGATACTATAAATAAACCAGTAAAAAAACAACAAAATAAGGAATTCTAAGAGATGTCCGGATAGCTAGGAAAAGGATGGGTGCCTAAGGAAGGGCGATATGTTGGGGGGCAAACCTTTCCTGGTCAGATTCAGGCACTTTCTAAAGCTTTTTGAGTCATTTATCCCCCTCTAAAGAGCTTCCCCTGCAGGATGGGAAGCTTCAGTCTTGGAGGAAACTCTTACACAGCAAGAGAACAAACAGAAAAGGAATAATGCAGTTATGAAGATGCCCTAACATGTCAGCTCACAGACAGTCTACCCCCCTTAAGTTAAAAGTCGTATTTGCAGAAAGGATAAAACAATCCCAACAATATTTTGTTGAGGAGAACTGACATATCCAGTAACAGATGAATTGCAAGGTAATAACAGGGTTAAAAAGCCAATTTCCAAAGGTTACATACTATATAATTCCACTTACATAGCAATTCTGAAATGACAAAATTATGATGCTGCTGAATAGATTCGTGTTTGTCAAAGGCGAGGGTGGGGAGCCGAGAGCTGGTTGGGGCTCGAAGACGAGACACACTTGGATCCAAGTGCTGTGTCTTCACTGTGGCACTGGTTACACACCTGTATGCATGTGATAAAAATGTGTGGTACTCAACACACACATGCAAACCCATTGCACCATAACACTGGCAAAATGAAATACGGTCACTGTCAACTTTCTACCCATGCTTTTAGACTCCATCAGTACAAGATGTTACTTTTGATGAAAGGTATAGGGGAATTTCTTCTCATGTTCTCCCCTCATTTCTGTCTCCTATCCTGGAGATGGGACACAGGACTTTGTATTACTGTGTATGTTGTCTACTGCTGGGCTTCACTCCCAGCCTCTCTTCTGCACATCAATACACAGCTATCTAAAAATAAAAAGGAGTTTTTAGAAGATGAAGGGAAAAGGGGGTGTCTCCTGATTCTTCCATTCTTCTCTTGAAGACTGACTCCATTATCCTTCCAAAGCCAGCAATCTCTTCCCACGTGAGTATCAGTGAATACATACATATAACCACTTATACACGCAATCATACTAACATGCAAGCATCATACAAAAATATCCCTTCCAGGGCCAGATCAATTCGCTCACGCCAAGCATGATGTTAAGAAGGGAAAGTTCCTTGTTCCAAAAAGTTGTATAATATTCTATTATATGGTCAGTTCTTGTTTTACTTAAACAATCTTTTCTCTACCCCCCCCCCCCAAATTCATGACCTAAAGGAAACCAGACATTTGGTTTGCTCTTGGTTATTTCCTATTTTAACTGATGCTCCGAAGGAGCCAGAGAACACCCAATTCTTTTTAACTTTGTCAGGCCCAGTGTACTTCGGAGTCTAAGCAAAGATCCTCCAGGTCCTGGCACTGGGCTCTCACCGCCCTGCTCCTGATGCTGCAAGCATCACAACATGCTATGCCATGGCAGCAGGAGACGCTGAGTCGACGCTCGTTCGTCTTCACGGCTGCAGACTGGGGCTGTAGATCGCCTGGCTTGTTATTCGTCCTTTGTTCTAGTTTCAAGCCTGCAACTTTCCTTAGCAAAGTGGGCCTATTTATAATTTCCTTCAGACATTTCTCTCCGATCTAGGGACACTTGCCTCTGCATTCTTTCTCAACCCCTAGAATATTTCCTGTTCTCAAGTCCCCAAAGGAGGAACTCATTTTTCATAATGCCATTCTGACAATGCAATCAGAAGTGTGAGTATTCTTCAGTCAATGAAAGGCAGGCATCTAATCTGCTTTGCAGGTGGACAGGCTTGCATGCACAGCAAGCTGGGCACCCTAAGAGTGTATGGGCACCATCTGATCCTCTTCTGTACATATGAATTCTGGTTAACCCTGTAGATTTACACTTTAAACAGAGTACCGGGTGTAGATGAATGGATATCACTACAAAAATACAACAAAGAGGGGAGGAAAAAGCTGTCCACTTCCCGATGCAAAAGCCAGGAACAAAGAACAGAACAGCTATGCTGTCCTCATTATCAAAGCCGCAGCTCAGATCTTGCACTGACACCCTGGTGCATTTCTACAAAAACAGCAGCAAGAAAGCCCACCGTGCCTGAATGCTACACAGAGAACTACAAGCAGCTAAGGAACGCTGAGAGCACGAGAAACGGTCTTTTCTGGGGAGGAGCACACCCATGGGTGATCTAACACCAAATGGCCAGCCTTGAAAACATGAGTAAAAGTCTATAAAATGAGTATGTTAAATTTAGGGACATATGTACATACATACGTGTGTGTAACAATGACAAAGCAATAAATTTGAAAAAGAGCAAGGAGGGGTCTATGAGAGGGTTTAAGGGGAGGAAATGGAAGGGAGAAGGGATATAATTATAATATCAAAATTATAAGAAAAAAATCTGCCTGACCCGAGTGTGTGCGTGCATACGTGGGCACAAGTCTATGCCTATGTATGCCAACCCTACAGTCAAAGCACAATAAGTGAATGGCATGGACAATGAGAGATCTAGATTTCTAAAACGCTTCCATGTAATTTTCAGTTGTCAGTGTGCTGGTGCAAATGTGTACAAGTGGGGACGCCAAGGGACTCCTCGCTGTGGTTCAGGGATCCCATTCACCTTATTTAGAGATGGACTCAACAAGGCTTGTTGGGCAGATCAGGGATCCTCCCGCCTAAGATTACAAAAGAATGAGGTACCACAGCCACGTTTCTAATAACCCGAATTCACATCCTCCTGCTTTCAAAACCCACACTTCACCAAATGAACAACCTCCTTGGCCTTCATAATTTCTTAGCAATGTATTTTATGTATATGGGTGTGTTTTGTGTACATGCATGTCTATGCCTCTAGGTGCCAGAAGAAAATGTCTGATCCCCAGTAACTAGAGTTACACATGGTTGTGAGCTGCCATATGGGTGCTGGGAATCAAACCTAGGTTCTCCAGGAGAGCAGCCATGCTCTCTCTATGCCACACTCAACTAGTCTGCCATCACCCCAGCCCCCCTTGTCTCTCCAGTGTCTAGGGAGATAATGTGTATAGTGAACCAGGGGAATGGATGGGAAGGCCTCTTCTTGGAAAGGGTTTCACTGTTGATGTGTCTGGTGCATGCCTGGGATTACAGAACTTGAGCAGAGATTAGGCTACGAAGCTTCTTGTTGGCTTTCCTTCTGCAGATCCTATCATATAGGCTCCAGTTTGCCATTGCATGCCGCCTCTACCTTATCCCCAACCACCCTGACTCTGCAGGCAGAACTAATTTAATGTCTGCTGGGTCCACGAGGTAAAGCAAACCCATTAGTAGGAACAGCCAGATGCTGGGTGGAGGAGGATGCTCGCCTGTTTTCTCCTTGCTTTCTTTAATACACCCAAGCATCACATTTATTTCTTCAACAGCTGCTGTATATTGAGCAGACTTCTTAATTAGCTAATGTCTGGAAAGCCCTTTGAAGATAAAAAGCCCTATAGAAGTGCTAAGTGTTATTATTACCCTGACAAAAGAGCTCTCTTTTTACCTTGGCTCCCCCAGAAATGTGTGAGCCTGTTTTCCTCTCTAACTAGCAATAGTCAGAGGACAGGCTGCATAAATCACAGAGAAAGAACTTGGAGATTCAGTTCTGGCCTCTGAACCAGGCAATCGGGCATTCTGGGGTGTTCCTTCCAGCCCAGAGGTAATCATCATCTGTACCAAAAGAGCGAAAGCCGGGCTGGGAGGTGATTAGGAAGCACAGATTCAGGCTCTAGGATGCTTTCAAGGGAAATGGAAACCCTGCATCCGCTTTCCTGCGCAAGGGCGTTCTGAAGGTCGAAGCTGAACTGGCTGCTGTAGGTGGGGTTTGGAAAACCATGCAAATATTCAGGAATCAGAGACAGACTGTTTCCTTGGACATAGACAACCGTGGTCTAGACATGAAAAGTGATTTCCCCTAAACCAAATTCACCAGATAGTTGTCTGTTACCCTTCTGCATTTCCGAGGAAAACCCACTACAAATTAAGACAGACATTTTGCAAACATCTACAGACCAGTGGCTGCACTACACCTCACACACTGTGGTGATCCGGATGAGCCAGGTTCTCCCACAGGATCAGGAATCTGAATATCTGGTCCCTACCTGGTGGTATTTAGGGGAGGATTTTTGCGGGGAGGGGATGGGATGCAGGCTTACTGGAGGAAATCCATCACCGAAAGCATGCTTTAAGTGTTCACAGCTACACCCCACTGGCAGTCTCCTCCCCTGTTTAGTGCTTATGGTTGAAGATGTGACCTCTCAGATCCCATTCTTGCTGTTATACACCCCTCACCACTCACCACTCACCGCGCGCGCGCGCGCGCGCACACACACACACACACACACACACACACACCCCTCTGCATTATCCCCCTAGAATCATAAGCCAAAATAAATTCTTCCTTCTGTAAGCTGCTTTAGGTCATGGCATTTTATCATGGCGAAAATCTAAGACACACACTCCTGTTCTTTAAGATAGACAGCACACACAGCCTCTGCCCTGGAGGAAATGTCCCCTCTCTCCAGGGAAGGCGAGTCTCTGTGCACGTCTGTGCGGCATTCTCCTGGTGACACTAACTGTGGTGGGAAGACTTACCCACCCCCACCATGGGTGGCACCTTTCTCTGGGTGGGGCTCAAGACTGCTTAACAGGGGAGGGGAATTGTTATGCATTCGTCAGTCTTTGATTTCTGATTATGAAACTGAGTGAGCTCCACAGGAGCAGGTGTAAGGGAGTGACCACTGAGGGAGCAGATCCGAAGTCAGAGAACTCTGCAGGACTGGGCACAAGTCAGGGACCTCCTAGGGAGCAGGCCCCAAGCAAGCATCCTCCATAGGAGCAGACCACAAGGACCACTGGGATTTTAGAGTGACCACCCCCAGGAGTGCTTAGTGACCTCCTGGAACACTGAGTGACCTCCAAGGTGACTGGAACTGTGGCCCTGGCTGCCCCACAAGGAGCAACTATCTGAGCCTTGGATCCACTGACACCTGGAAGATTGAACACCACAGACACAGCCCCAGCGACACCAATCAGAGGAAAAGATGGGTAGACAGGCTAAGAACAATACCACAAAAGAGCAACACGACACCAGTAAAAACTAGTGACCCTACAAACAGTAAGACTTCAACAACCAAATATAGGTGAAGCAGAAGAAAATGACCTAAAAAATACTTTAGGAGAATGTTTGAGGCCTTTAAAGAGGAAATGTAAAATTTTCTCAAAGAAATGAAGGAATAGACAAAAAAAAAAGGAGAAATCAACAAATCCCTTAAAGAAAAGAAAGAAAAAGCAAACATAAAAGAAACGATTTGACTTGAAAACTGAAACAAAGAAAACACAAACTACAGGAATTATATATATGAGAAAATGATCAGGAACCACAAATCCAAGCATAAACAGCAAAATACTAGAGATGGAAGAGAGAATCAAAAGTGCTGAAGATACAATAGAGGAAACAGACTGGTCAAAGAAAACATTAAATCAAAAACTTAACACAAAATATCCAGGAAATCTGGGACACCCTGAAAAGACCAAACCTAAGAATAATAGGTATAGAAGTCCAACTCAAAGGCATAGAAAATATACTCAAAAGCACAGAAGAAAACTTTCCTAACCTAAAGAAAGATATGCCTATGAAGATACAAGCAGCTTACAGAACACCTAATAGACTGGATCAAAAAAAAAAAATCTTCCTCGCCGCATAATAAAACACTAAACATACAGAATAAATAAAACATTAGGAGCTACAAAGGAAAAAGGCCAAGAAACAAAGGCAGACCTATCAGAATTACACCTGACTTCTCAATGGAGACAATGAAAGCCAGAAGGTCCTGGTCAAGTGTTATGCAGACAATAAGAGACCACGAATGCCAGTCCAGACTACTATACCCAACCAAACTTTCACCATAGACAAAACTAGATATTCCATGACAGTACCAGATTTAACCAATTAGCTATAAACTCAGTCTTACACAAAGTACTAGAAGGAAAACTCCAACCCAAGGAAGTTGGCTACATCCACAAAAACCATACAATAGATGATTTCACAGCAGCAAACCCCAAAGAATGGAAAAACACACACAATAACATCACCAACAACAAAAACTAAAATAACAGGAGACAGCAATCACTGGTCATTAATATCCCTTAATATAAATAGACAGCTCGCCTATAAAAAGACACAGGCTATTATATTAAAACAGAACCCATCCTTCTGCTGCATACAAGAAACACACCTCAACTTCAAACACAGTGCTCCAGAGTAAAGCATTGAGAAAAATTTTTTCCAATATAATGGACCTAAGAAACAAGCTGGTGTAGCTATCCTAATAGCTAACAAAATAGGCTTCAAACAAAAATCAAAAGAGACAAAGGATATTTCCTATTAGTCACAGTAAAAATCCATCAAGAGGAAATCTCAATACTGAACATCTATGCCCCAAATACAGAGGCACCCTCATATGTAAAAGAAACACTTCTAAAGCTTAAATCATACATTAAACCCCACACACTAATAGTGGGAGACTTCAACACCCCACTCACTACTGGACAGGTCTATCAGACAGAAAATTAACAAAGTAAGGGAACAGATGTTATGACTCAAATGGACTTAACAGACATCTACAGAACATTCAATCCAAGCATAAAACAATATATCTCTTCTCAGTACCTCATGGAACCTTCACAAAAAACTGACCACATACTACGTAACAAAAGAAACCTCAACAGATACAAAATTTGTAATAACCCCATGTATCTTATCAGATCACCATTACTGAAAATTAGAATTAATCAGCAACGCTAATTTTAGAAAGCCCACAAACACATGGAAAATAAACAATGCTTACCTGAATCATCAATGGGTCAAGGAATAAATAAAAGGAATTAAAGACTTCCTAAAATTCATTGAAACCATGTGACCAGATGCCACCTTGACTCCCCATCTTGGCAGACCGCACCCTTGAAGGGTGACCAGAATAAACCCTTGCTCTGAAGAGTTGCCTGGTCAGAGGCTCTACAGCAGCAACAGAAGAGGCAGCGAGCTGCCCGCTGCCTCCCACACCACATCACTGCCTCTGCAAACCGCCTCTGCCCTGTGAGTGGCACGGCCACAAATTACATACACTTGCCGGGCGGTGGTGGCGCACGCCTTTAATCCCAGCACTCGGGAGGCAGAGGCAGGCGGATCTCTGTGAGTTCGAGACCAGCCTGGTCTACAAGAGCTAGCTCCAGGACAGGCTCTAAAAAGCTGCAGAGAAACCCTGTCTCAAAAAAAAAAACCAAAAAAAAAAAAATAAATTACATACACTTTTTAAAAGCCGAAAGTATCACGCTGTGCCCTGGGGCAACCTTGACAATTCAAAATAAAATGTTTAGGGGCTAATGAGATGATATGCTTCATAAAGTGCTTGTCTTGCAAACACATGGATGTGAATTTAGTATTAGAACCTATGTTCTTTAAAAATAAAGAAAAGGGGGCATGCTTAGTTCCTTAGTTCAGACAGAAGGAACCCAGCAAGTCTGAGGTCAGCCTGGGCTTTATAACAGGTGTGTCTCAAAAACAAGCAAGGAATGCACAAATAATTTAAAAGCCAAGCAGAAGTGATTTGGGAGGACCTAGAAACAGCTTAGAATGTCTGTCCGTGCACTGATCCTCAGTGGTCTGCTTTGCTGGGCACCAAAGCTATTCTCTCTGCTTCCTGCTGCCAAAGTCCACATATGGAGCAAGGACATACTCCACAGCCTCTCAATGCCAAGAAAAAAAGCAGATCTTTGGGGCTCTCCCTAGATATGGCCAGGAAAAGAAATGCTATCTGCTACCCACCATGTGGTTTCAAGTCACACATCTGGGAAGGGAGACTCCATACTCAAGACAATTCTAGAGGGGATACAATGCCTCATATTCCCCTGGAACAATGGTACCAGAGAGGCTGCTGTTTCTTAGGAAAGTTTGTTTGCAGCTATAGGAAGATAAATTATTCAGGAGCAACAGCCTTGTGAGCCCTGTAATTACTGCCAAGGAACTGAGCCTGTTGACCTACAAAATGCAGATCAAAAACCAAATCTGCATTTCCAGACAAGATTCCTCTCAGGCTGGAGCACATGGGGCTGCCTAAGTGGCTGCTCTGAAAACCAAAACAGGAAACAGAAAATGCTGTCACTCAAAAGCTGCCACTTAGGGACACAGGGGAGCTCAGGGAGCAGGGAAAAGGAAACATGAACTCAGCAATGCCAACTGGTGACAGCAGAGTCTGCCATAACCTGACCTAACCACTCTCCCAAGCAGATGTACCATGACCACATCCAGGCTCCCTGTGAACTTCACTGACCGCTTCCTGGTCTCCCAGAGCCCTGCATCTCCCACATCTGCTCCTGGGCTGCTGTGGAAAAGCTTTGTTCTCTCTAGATATGCCTCTCCACAGCTCCCAACTCTGTACCAGTCTCTTCATTGTCTGTCTGCCCCATGCACTTCCTCAGAGAAGTCTCTCCTTCCGTTGAAAACAGCAACATCAAGGCTACACGTGATGGCACAGACCTTTAATCCTAGTATTTGGGAGGCAGAGACAAGCAGAGCTCTGTGAGTTCAAGGCCAGCTTGGTCTACGTGGTGAGCTCCAGGACAGCCCTGTCTAAAAAGTAAAGGAGGAAGCAAGCAGAAGCATCAATTCTGCTTCATTCCCCAAATGCAAACACCTTGGGTGTGATATCTCAGTGCCACTAAAGGATTTAAATACACCAGAACTGGCTTGATTTGGAGGAAAATCTTTCAAAGGCATTCTGTATTCTTGACGTCATTAGCTTTTGGGCTCCCAAAAGTGATGTTTTCACTGTATTGGTGACTTTTCCATTCATGTGATAAAATGTCCTACATCATCCTTCCTGTTAACAGGATATGTCTGTAATCCATGGTACTGGGGAGCACTCAGAGCCACAGACACCAAGGACTGTGGTTTTCAGCGGTCACTTCGCATCTCCTGCAGTGTGCAGAACAAACACGCTCTATGATGAGCTGCATGGCAAGACCTCTTCAGGCCAAATGCTAGACGAGAAGGCACACTCCATCTGGCCACAGCATCCGCTCTCGACAGAAAGCATGGTTGGCACTCTCCCCGTTCAGACAGCACTGCCATGTGTAGGTACACGCTTTGCTTTGCAACAGCAGAAGCTCTCTGAACTTTTGCCCCATTCAAAATTTAGTACACGCTTCTCACGAGAACCTTCTTTGCCTGCCAGGAACCCTGTCCTCCCCTGTCCATTGTTAACACTCAACTGCTCTGCCCACAAGGATTCCAGTAAACATCTCTGCCCTGCTCCCAAGAGCCTGATACTTAAAACACAGCTCCCTTTCTTTCTCATCATTGGTCTCCTAACAAACCCGATGACCTGAGGGGTACTTTTGTCCACTCCCGTCTCGTAGGTCCCTGCCTGCTGCATTTGCCGACCTTCCTGGGTATTATGTAACATATAAGGAAAAGGAAACTCAAGAATGACTGGGTTTTTGTTCTGTTGATTTTTTTTTATTGCTTTTGTTTTATGTTGTTCATTTAAAAGCAGTCTCTATGTAGCTCCTGTCATCCTTGCACCTGTTATGTAGCCCAAGCTGCCCTCAAATGCATCATCTAGATGCCTTAGCTGCCTGGGTGCTGGGGATTATGCATATCTTTGCTGAGCCCAGAATTCCATGTGGTTTATAGCTAACAGACATAATGGCAAGGACAAGCCATGCATTTCTGGTGCCACTTGGATTTCTTTCATGGTATTAAAAGAGAAGCCAGGGATTGGGTTTAAAGCCACGAAGCAGTAACCTTTTCTAATGCTGGTACATGCAATGTTCATGACCATATATACACGGTCAAGGATGAGGACATAGAGAGGCTGTGTGGAGGGAGCAGAGGACACGGAGCCAGAGACTAGGTTATAGTTATCAAGGCATACTTAATAGAGTTGACATGAGAACTATAATCACAAACTTAATGAACCTAATCTTCAGAAAACTAGTGGCAAAATAAATGGCTCTGTTTATCAATTTTCAGAATGTAGAAAAATGCAAAGACTATGGTTGCCCACCACTATAAAGAGTTCTAGGGTCTATTTTTACGTATACACACCCACAGCCTTCATGCATTCTTAGAAAGATCACAATTGTACGAGCAGGTGTGTGTGTGTGCGCACGCGTGTGTGTGTGTAGACTTCTGAGCCACGTCACTAGCTCATACAAGTGTAAACCGAAAGCACCGCTTGCTGTACTGTAAGAGCGAAGCTGTGCACTCTCTAATCACAGACTTCTTAAAGGGACATGTCTTACCAATTCTTCCTGAACTCTCCTTAACACTAATAGTTATGAGCCACTTATTGCCATGGTTTATTTAACCCACTTGCCAAACACATTTGGCATCTGTTGTTAGAACTGTAAATGTTTTTCCGACACCACTTAACTATTCTTTCCAGTCTAAAGAAATCTTTGCTACCATTTCCCCCAGGAAATAACAATCTAGAGTAAGGAGCTCTAAGTGATGTTAACTTGGCACAAGCTAAAGTCATCTGGAAAGAGGAACTTCAATTGAGAAAATGCCTCCATCAGGTTGACTTGTGGTCAAATCTATAGGGCATCTTCTTGACTATGATTGTTAAGGGAGGACCCAGGACACTGGGAGCAGAATCACCCCTGGGTGGGTGGTCCTAGTTCTATAAGAAAACTGAGCAAGCTGGGAACAAGTCCGTAAGTATCACTCCTGTATGGCCTCTACTTCAGTTCCCACCCACAGGCTCCTGCCTTGAGTTCCTGCTCTGACTTCCTACAGAGATGGAGTGTGACCTGTGAAGTTTAAGAAGAAATAAGCCCTTTCCTCCTCTGGTTGCGTTAGTCATGGTGTTTTAGCTCAGCAATAAAAATCCTAACTAAGATCAAGAATAATGAGGTTCAAGCTTTTTTTTTTTTTTCAGAAAAAACTGAAAACAGATCTAAGCACTGTATATTTTCAAATTGAACTTAGATCAAAGTGAAGCCACAATAACCAAGAGGAGAGAGATACTTGGGTGTCCACGGGCAGGTGTGCGAATGATAATTAACGCAAGGAACTGTTGCTAAGCAGGAAGTGTTCCTGTCACGATTCAATGTAACCTCGAGGGACAGAGGGTAAAAGAAGCCAGTCCAAAATCCCATGCCCTGCAGCCTCCACACAGGTGAGGCTGCCCAACTAGTCACAGCAGCAGAGAGGTGAGCGGCAGTTGCTCCTGGTGAGGGAAGAGGAAGGCGGAGGGACGGGGGTCCTTTAAAGGGTGTGGCTGCAGGAGAGCAGCCCAGGACAAGCTCCACAGGAAGCAACAATGTGAACCAACTCTACATTACTGAGAGGTGCATTAAGGATGGATAGTTTGACGGATTTTGACAGACGTATGTTAGATTTCTGGGTCATTTACATTTAATTTTTCATTCATTTGCCAAGAAATCAGAGTGCCTGGAAAGCTTCACCTTCCTCCTCTCATCAGCCTCTGGCTTTTTGAGGGGAGAAATGAGATCTGCTTCGACAGGATTAAACGAACAGGAGGACAGGAGAGGAAGGGTTTAAATTTTCCTTGAAATTGAGACGCTAACTCCCAGAAGGCCAATGAGGTTCTAAACCCAAAACACTCACATGACGATCGGTGTTAATAACTCAGATGCACAGACGAATTCCCTCATCTGCTTACTATGCATGCATGTGTGCAATTACGCCCCTGCACAGCACATAGACCATACGCTGTAGAACCCCCATCGCGTTAATGCAAAATGTGGTCTCATGAGGGTAACTGATAACAGAATATTGGCTAGCTAGCAGAAATATGTTATTTCAATACTTTGTATTTCCATTATTAAGCAAAGAAACAGGCATATATATGACTAACAGAATAGCTGAAGTGGGTGATGTTTGAAATTGCGGCTTGAACTTGCTCATGTTCAGACTTTAGGAAGTGATGATGTACACACCTGCAGGTGCTGGCAAACCATTATTAACGCTACCATAAGAGGCCTAAGGGGAAGTTTCAGTGGTTCAAGAGCTTGCCCGCAACTTTAAGAACCTGAGTTCAGATCCTAGAACTCAGAGATGCTCTTTAAACAAGATGGAGATGGGATCCCCAGAGTAAGCTTGTTAACAAGATTACAGGTATCAGTGGGTTCTAAATTTGACTGAAACAACCTGCCTCATTGAATATCCCGACATCAACTTTAGGTCTCTGCATACATGTATTCTCATGTGCATAAACATGCATACATGAGCTCATACATGCAAACATATGCACACACGAAAATAAAAAAATAAAACATGCAGAAGACCATTGGGACTTTATAGAATCACCATGAAAACAGAATGAGAAACATTAGCCAAGAGCCAAAGGAATAAAAAGAGGTATAAGCAACAATCACTGGAGTCTGAAATCAGTGTGGAGTCCCTCTGGTCGACTGAAAACTCATTCTCAGGTAGAATTCTCAGTGTGTGTCTCCCTTGACTGCGCAAGTACAGAGAGAAGTAGTGGAGGGAGAAGAAACAGCAGGTCTCTGCTTCTCGTCTTCTCGGTGACCATCATTCACATCACGGCAATAGTGAACTCTTTACTTAAATGCTCATCGCAACGACTGAGAAAGATCAGCAAGAGCAGAATGCAGTACCAGGAAAGCAGCCAGGAAGCTGTTGTAGTATTTTGTTTGTGCTCGAACAAGTAAAGCTTGCCTGGAGAACAGAGTGCAGAGCTAGGCACTAATCAACCATAGAGGCCAGGCAGTGGTGGCCACACCTTTAATCCCAGCGCTTGGAATCTCATGCCTTTGATCCCAGCACTAGGGAGGAGGAAACAGGAAGTGATATAGCTGGTTGGAGAAAAATAAAGGCAGGCAGAGACATGAGCTCTCCCACCCTTTCAGGCTGGAGTTGGTGAGGTCAGAAGTGACCTGTCTACAGTAACCTAATGTCCCACCCTACTAATGGTTCCACAACCCCAGAGCAGCACAGGCTACACACCAAGTATCAGTGCCTGTACTTTCTAGAGACACTCCTGACCCAAAGTGCTGGGAAGAAGGATGGCTCAGATGGAAGCCAGTTCCTGGGCCCTGCAGCCTGGTGGTTCTCGGTAGTGTTCGCCTGGACAACGCTGTGAGCACAGCCCACATTCAGTACTTATTAGGATGATTAAAACCTTCAACAGGTGTCCTAGAGGCAACCCTGCTGGAGGTGGAGGAGAATCTGAGCTCTTCTTTCATCCTGAGCAGGCATGGGTGAGCACCGTGGTTTGGCACGGAGGCTGTAAAGTTCCTGAAATTGGGTCATGGAACTGGGGTGCCTTTTGATGTATTTTTGTTCTGAGTGCCCTATTAACTTTCATTCTCCACTCCACATCCTTTATAACCACAGCTGGGCGGCTCACCTTGTTCTTCCTTCATAGAGTGACCTCTCTTCTGCATTTAACGGCATCATATTTGACTTACAGCATTTTTGTTTGGTTCTTCCCATTCTCTATTCCAGTACTACACTGAAAGTTCATCTATAGATTGTTTTCCTTTTATTCCTGCACATTGCAATGTCCCAGAGCTTAGATATGGTTGGTTCATGGCAGACAGTGTTGATTAATGACTTAATTGGCTTTGGCCTCCACATCTGGATCCCACCAACAGATAATTCTTGCTTCTGCAAAGACAGAAGAGTGTGATTCTGGAAAATAAAAATGATAGTGGGAAGAACCAGAAAATATCCAGGGTATAGCACCCAGAGGAAGTAATGAGCCAATGAATATCCAGGAGAGGAGAGAAAGAAGCCAAAGGATGGGTAGATGGCCAGTTTTCAGAATGAGTGAGCTGGAAAGGTAGGCGCCACAGGCAGAAACAGCCAGGGATACTACCAACAAGCAGGCTTGGAACATCATAAAGCAATGGTCTAGAAACTGGTCAACTTTATAATCATTTCCTATAAAATATAACTTCTGTCCATAATACATTATTTTGAGAAACAGTGAAGATGCTTGGTAAACTGTGGCATTCCAAATCACTGTTGAAAAGCCAACAGTGCACATGCAAGAGACAACGCCATATGGGAAGGCAAGACGGAGAGAAGCAGAACAAAGAAATACTGACTTTGATAGATTAAACCCTTGACTTGATAAATGGTCCATGCAGATCAGCAGCGGGAAGGCCTACATGCCAATGAGAAGAGCCAAGAATCATCTCATAGCTAAGAGTGAATGAATGATACCACCCCTGAGTTTGGAAAGCCCTCAGCCGGGATCATGAAATATGTATCAGAAACACTGGCTGGGCAGCTAATATGTGAAATTTCCTCTCTGGCTGTGGTGGGAGTTATTTTTTTTTTCTGATACAGAGTGAGCCAAATTCATATTATGGATTCTACATTTTATAATTCTTCCAGCATAAATTGTTTCAAACCAAGCAAAATCCAAGATACACAGTTTCTGGGTTGGTAGGGGAGGTGGCAGTCTCTGGAAGGCCTGACTAGCACATTTAGAGTCCCATCCCACAGAAGTCACACTGCAAAACCTACAGCAAAAGAGAACACTGCTGCACATCACAGGAGTAGCCGAAAGGAACAGCACTAAGTGGAAATTATCTTTCATAGGAATACATACAATTTCCATTTAATTTCTCCACAATTGATATATGTATTATTCTCCAACTAGAAAAATAAAAGGCTTTTTTTTCCAAAGAATGTTCACTGGTCCAAAGCTACTTTGAGATAAGCTTGTGGACTGTTTTAAGAAAATTTAACAGTACATCATCTTTACTGAGAGAAATTCATCCATAGGGGGTATTTTTTTCATCCCAAATCATTCTAAATGTAAGCAAAAAAAGACCCAGTATGATTGCTTTGGAAATAGCTAAAGCCCAGGCAATCATTATTAACCAGACATGATGCCATATCAGCCTCAATTATTTTTAAATAAATTTATTTAATTTACATATCCTGACTGCAGTTTCCCTCCCCTCTCCTCCTAGTGTCTCCCCCTACCTCACACCCCCCCCTTAGTCCTCTCCCCCTCCGTTTCAGTTTAGGAAAGGGCGGGCCTCCCGCGAGTATCAACAAACTCATACAACCAAGACTAAGCACCTCTCCATGTATAAAGGCTGGGCAAAGTGACCCACTATGAGGAGTAGGGTCCCAAAAGCCAGTAAAAGAGAGACAGCCCTGCTCCTATTCCTACCATTTGGAGCCCAACAAGAGGATGACGCTACACAATACACAACTCTCACATATGTGCAGAGTGCGTAGGTCAGTCCCATGCAGGTTCCCTGGTGGTCAGTCCAGTCTCTGTGAGCCCCTATGAGCCCAGCTCAGTTGATTGACAGTTTTCTTGTGGTGTTCTTGACCCCGCTGGCTCCTACCATCCTTCCTCCTCATCTTCTGCAGGATTCCCAGAACTCCACCTAATGTTTGGCTGTGGGTCTCTGCATCTGTTTCCATCAGTTGCCAGATGAAGCCTCTCTGATGACAACTGGGCTAAGCACCAATCCGGTCACAGGAGATGGCCAGTTCAGGCTAAGCTTGGCCATCCTTGTAGATTCCTGGGAGATTCCCTTGAACCAGGGCTCTACCTGACCCTGAAATGTACCAATTTCCAGGAGTCTCTTTCAGTAATCTAGCCTTCCTTTTATTAATTCTTTAATCATATGACATAATTTGATCATATCCATCCCATAACTCCTCTCGCAGATCTACCCTCTCCACCGTCACCTTTATACCCAATCCAGCTAGGAGGGACAATCCCCCCTCCCCAGCCCAATAGATACTTCTTAAATTGAATCAACGAAGTCAAATGCTACACTTGGAATTCTCTAGTATCTTTTAATCTCTTAAGTTCTCCTTGTCTCTATGCGTGACTATAAAAGCCATTGTCTTCCTTGCTTTGTTTTCAAGGATGGTCATTGAAGAGAAACAGCACATAGGCATGAAGTCAAGGGCCACCCAGGCAGCTGAGAGAAGTCAATATAAGAATTGACTGTACTGGATACATTCCCCAAACCAACATTCCTATGAGTTCTGGGTAACATTGTAAAAGAATAGTCAATAAACAGTAAATAAAAACAAAACTTCTGGGTTCAAGAAGGCATGGGCACCGTCCACATAGGAACATATCCGTGTGATTCACAAGCTTTCACACACAAAGATTTCATTGATGAAAACACGATTTTAAAGCAAACCAACCTATCAGTCAACAAAGCCCTCTGCATACAGCAGTACACGCATTCGCCAGCACTGAACGGCTGCATGGCCATCATTCATCTATTTGAGAACTGAGCCCACAGACAAGGCATGGTACACACGACGATACCTGCACCACGCATGCTCAAGTTGAGGGACTAAGAATGGGTTCTCTGTAAAGCAGCAGGCTCCTGTGTCCACAGGACTGACAATAGGAGACCAAGACAAGAGATGGAGCCGTGCCAGCCACTAGAGTGACTCTGAGAAAACTTCACAAAGGAAGATGTACCTAGCTGGGGAAGAAGGTGGGCACCTTGAAAGACTAGAGCTGGAGGAACTCACGCCCCAGAACGTAAAACTGGCTCGGTCCTCAATGGGACCGTCATCACTGCGTCAGCCCAGGCCCTGGTGGGAGCAGGACTCCGAGAGAAGAGGAAAGAGGAGGATGTGTCTGAACCCCCCCCCCACCTTCACTGTACCTCTGCATCCACGTGATCCTTATACTCAGTCATGAGAGGGAAAGCTACTCTGGTACTGGTGCTGTATGCAGGGAGGCTGGGAAGAAGGTAAAGGCAGCAAGGCAACGCCAAGGCAATGGGGTCCCAGAGCATCTCCACTGATGTTCAAAGACCCATCCACTGGGCTGGTGACCCAGGCCGGGGCTCAGCAGGACCAAAGAACTCGAGCACCATCATTTTTGAGACTTGTCAGAAGGGACAGGCAAACCTCTTAAGGCTAATTTCACCTGTGGCCTTTGAGAAAGACAAGGCTTTGTGGTCCTAGATGTTTACACTCACTAGGGACAATGGCTCTCAAGGTTCCCCCAGGGTGCATATAAGGGACATACCTTGCAATCCTGTCTCACTGTGACAAAGCCCACTGCCAGATGCCCTCCGTCATACCTTGACTTAAGGCCCCACGATTGGCACTGGGGACAAATTTCTACAATAAATACTCTGCCGTAGAATAACTGGACCACACAGAGCAGCGTGGCCACTGGAGGGGAGCAGCATCCTTAACGGTGGTGCTGAGTGGAGCCTCTCTGAGGGAATAAGCTAAGGCTTCTCAGCCAAGAACAGTCAAACACGAAGATGAACCAGAATTGTCTGGGTGGGAGAAACACTGGTAACTCTATGACAGGAACTGGTCCACAGGCCAGGGACACTGGAGGGAGGAAGTGGACAGAGGTCCTTATTGATCATGTTTCCCACTGCAGGGAAAAATCAAAGGGGAATTTTAAAGCTGAACAAAGGGTTCTGGTTTATGTTTTTTAAAGATCTCTGAGCACATGATTGGAATGGTAAGAATGTGGGCTGAGAGACGAGGGTGAGCAGGAGATGGGTCTGGAAACTGCATGAAAACTAGCAGGACTGGGAACTGCAGAGGGACAGGGAGAGTCCAGAAAGGTGAAGTGGCCGAATCGGTTGGCACGCTCAAAGGATCAAGGGCGATAGTTTACAGAGACATCAAGGAACATACTAGTTCTCTGGCTTGAGAAGCTGAGACGATGACAGTGTGGCTCATAGGCAATGAGAAACCATTTGGGGCATGTAGCTAATTAAGGTAAGCACTACAGATCCAAACAGGAACGTCAGCAGGCCGTGGGAGACACACAGCAGAATTCAGGGTAGGTCTCTGTGGCCCAGCTGGGCCTGTGCTACCATCGCAGGTGTGCTACCCACTGAGATGAGCCTCACAAGCCACACACACACACACATACACGCACGCACGCACGCAAATACTAAGCAGCCCAGCCTGGGAAGAAGAGAGCAAGCCTCAGAGCCACCTCCTGCCAGGCACAAAGCGTAAGGACATTGGGCATGGGAGGAAGGGTGAGGATAGGAGATTTGAAGATTAGCCTGGAGCAGCTGAAGTGAAGTAGATCTGGAGAGTTCATCCGCCAGGAAGCGCAGGGGACGTAGGTTAAGTCTGGGGGACTTAGCTGGGTTCTCCCTGGGTTCCATCATGGCTTGAGGTATAAAATTGTACAGAAGGATTTAAAATGATTGAATTGGATGAGGTCACCTAGGAATAAAATATAAAAAGGGCCCGAGCTCCTTAGCACTTCAGCCATTAGATACTGGGCAGAGGTGAAGCAGCAAACCAGCAAGCCAGTTAGGAGAGAGAAAACAGACACGGGCAGCAATTCACAGCCTCCACTCATGTCAGCTGTGAAGTAGGTGGCATTCAGCTCGCAAAGGGCCAGACAGTCATTGTTGATACTGAGAGGTAATGTCATCCAAGGGCATAGGAGGGACAACTGCCCTGCCCCCGTTGATGTTGCTGATGAGACAAACTTTCAGTGTTAAGTTGGTGACGTGTGGCTCTGGGTACAGCTCATTGGTAGGACAAATGCTTTGCGCACACAGGTATGGATTCAGTCCTCAGCACCATGAACCAAGTCCACTGATTAAACAGAAACTACACCTAAATAGTAAACATCAATCGTAAGAAGAACAAAGGGAGGAAGGAGGGAGGAAGCGAGGAAGAGAGGACTTGCCAATGGTCTATTTCAACACCACGAGACCCATGTTTCTCCACATGCCCTTTCTGACTGTTGTCCTCTGAGTCAGTTTGGACTGATTGGTACTCTAGTTGTTCCTCCAGCCCCACAAAATTCTAATGCCACAGATAAAATGGTTCAGCTTAGCCCACAGGGGGTCAAGTTCCAAGATGTCCCATGAATGTCAAAAGCTTTAAATGCTTAACAGTACCTTGCCTAAAATAATATTTGTGTATACCCTATGTAACACCTGCTGCAAGCTTTGAACAGTCGCTATAGTACCAGGTTCAATAGAAATTCTATGTAAACATTGTCAGACATTATTGATTCGACACCATTTTCTATTTTTTCCAAATATGTTCAAACCACAGTTGGCTAATTTCTGTTTATGTACTATTGTTTTTGAATGGCTGAAAATTATAACACTAAAAATCTTTGCCCCCCCCATTTCCAGCCTCCTGAAAATCAATTTTCCACCCTCTGGATATGACACTCCCATGGTTGAGAACTCATGCGGTATAGTCTGCCATTGCTGCATTTAGATAAAAGTGTATGGCTCACGCATCTTACAGCAGTCATCAGATTTAGTGTACAGCTGATACGTTCTTTAGGAATACAACAGAAGATCCCAGACAAACTGGTATCTGTGGTCTTTCTACACATCCTGAACTCTGAACAGAAATAAAGACAATATTAAAGATAAAATTGTCCAAACAGGAATCTATTAGAAAAATCTGAAACCTGATTTGCAGAGAAATTGTCAAGGTGGGGAAAAGGAATATATAAATTTTATATATATATATATGAAGCAAAAAATAAATCAAAGTTATAAACTAATATAAAAACATAGGCAATCATGGGTTTAAAATGCACCTTATAGAACATGAGATACTCTTTATACTAAGAAAATCTATATTAGGTTATTTCCTGGGTATTTGGAAATTTGAAGAGATATTCAATATATCAAGGAAACAGTAGTAAGAGAATCATGAAACAAACCAAGTTATCAATGAAATATCTCCAAAAGGAAATCAGATCAACACATTTCTTTCAAAAATGTTTTCTGTCATCAACAGCTATAAAAACAAAGAACCTAGTTAGCCATACATCATAGTTTTTTCAAGACGAACAAAAGACGTTCCACTCGGTGTATCCAGCCAGCGTAAGCCTGATGCTGCCCGTGAAAAGACGCCCATGACCCACCCTGCAGTCCGTGCTCACGTGTGAATACAGACATACATGCCCTGAGGGTCATCTACAGGAAGGTTGTACGGTGAGCTGTGAGCTGTAGGACAATAATGGACCTGCTTCTCCACAGCCAGTGGTCCTCCCTACTTACCGCTCAGTTCAGCACTTCCCAGTCTCTGAGCCAAGAGTCAGAGAAGAATACGAGGCTGCGAATTCTTCAGATTATGGAAGTGGGCCAGAGACCCGAGATGTGTTGGAAACAGCAGACCCAGAAGTATTTGCTGCATGTCAGCCCCATCCATCCACACAACAGACCATGAACACACTAGAGTTCATGTTTTAGATGAAATAAAATCATGATTTCAATACATGATTATAATTTTAACCCATGTTAGAGTTGGAATAATAGACAAGCTAGATCCTCTTTTAATAAAGAGACCTCAACAAGCAATATCTATACTTGATTTCTTTTTTTAAAAAGATTTATTTATTTATTATGTATACAATATTCTCAGTATTCTGTCTGCATGTATGCCTGCAGGCCAGCAGAGGGACCAGACCCCATTACAGATGGATGTGAGCCACCATGCGGTTGCTGGGAATTGAACTCGGAACCTTTGGAAGAACAGGCAGTGCTCTTAACCACTGAGCCATCTCTCCAGCCCCTCTATAGTTGATTTCAATATGTAGGCGCCTACAGCTGATCAGTGGGGTATGAACAAAAGCATGTTCATTTCCTGCCTTTCTTGTTATAAATATAAGACAGGCTTCATATTTATCATAAGATGGGTAATTCTCTTTTATGCAGGTGTTTCACTCGGTAGCCCAGGCTATCCTGGAACTCCTCATCCTTCTACCTTGGCCTCCAAGTGTTGAGATCAGTGACAAGGGTCGGGCTCCACACCAACGCTGACGGTTATCTTGTTGCATTGGCTACTTCGGTAGAGCTAAGGACATCTGTCAGGTGACTGCTTCCAAGGGTGTCGATCACAGAGTACTTCTGCGTCCTTACTCATAATCTTAAATATTTTTAGCTGTAGCTTTTAAACAATGAAGGCTTAAGCAGATCTCTCGAACCTAGTGCTTTTTTTTTTTTTTTTGGTTTTTCGAGACAGGGTTTCTCTGCAGCTTTAGAGCCTGTCCTGGAGCTAGCTCTTGTAGACCAGGCTGGTCTTGAACTCAGAGATCCGCCTGCCTCTGCCTCCCGAGTGCTGGGATTAAAGGCGTGCGCCACCACTGCCCGGCTTTCAAACCTAGTGCTTAATAAATCTTGTAAGTTATAAGCATGATTCACTATTTCAAACTCATTTTAAAAATCTAGATTTTGAAATGAGTTAGGTTTTACTCTCAGGCTTTTTGTTGTTGGTGGTGGTGTTTGTGATTTTTACTTGTTTTATTTTTGAGGCAGGTTCTGTGGATCCCAGGTTGCTTTGGAACTCATCATACAGCCTGGAATGATCCTGAACTTCTGATCCCACCTCCTCCTCTCAAGTGTATGGGTATTTTTAATATTAGTTTTTAATTTTATCAAACTGAGATGGATAAGAGGATCCACATTATGTGTCTGTTACAGCTACACTATTACAGTACAGTTTTTAACATGTTGATGCAGCCCCTTTCTCTCTTAGCATTTCTGTATATGTGTATTTGCTAACTATTTCAAAACACATTCCATAGTCCATGATATTTCACAATGTGTGCCATTCGCAGAGAAAACGGTAACACTATTCTTAAGGGGCTAGAGAAACATCCCACAGAGTGCTGGCTGCTCTCTTCCTGAGGACCAGAGTTCAGTTCCCAGCGTCCACAACCACCTGTAACTCCAGCTCCAGGGCGGCTGATCCTTCCCTGAACTCTGCAGACACCTTCATTCACAGGTGCACAACCCCCTCCCCCCCAGACATACATATACACATAAACAATAAAACTCTTTAAAATTACCGTATAATCGCTCACTATTAAAATCCTGCTCATCAAAGCTACAGAAATCCAGTTCACCCTTTTTCAGTTTACATGATCACGTTACATAGAAACCTTGTAAACACTGAATATGACCCGTAGGCCAGAACACTGGTGGTGAGGGATAGGAAAACAGCCATGGGACGGGGAGAGCTGCTCTGAAGGGACAGACAGAATCAGACAACCAAGCTTATCACTCAAAATGATCAATCGAAACAGCAGAAAACCCAAAGCTGTAGTATAATTGTGTGGTTTTGAGAAGGAAAAGATAGGTCCAGCTTATGAGCCAAGCCTGTTTGTACAGAGGACCATCAACAGCATCAGAAACTGATAAACCAACGAACTGGAAAACAAGGAAACAGGCTTCCTCCTGTATCATCAGTGTATACAGTGTATACAGTGTAGCATCCCCCAGTTTCTGTTACCTGCAGTCAAACGTGTAGAGAACCACTCAATTACAAACACTTTAAATGATTCTCATTTTCTCACCAACACGCAGCTGTAACGGAGAAATCTTGCCCCTCTGGCTCTGCCCCACCCAGGATCTGAGTCATACCTTGTCAATCCGTCCATGTTGTACATGCTACCTTCTGTCAGTCAGCTGTCTCCGTCATCAGATCAACTGACAAGGTATCACAGTGTGTGATAGTTCATCTTCGTGATCAACTTGACTAGCTTTAGAATCACCCCGTAGACACATATCTGAGCATGCCTATAGGGTTTTTTCCAGCCAAGTTTAGCAGAACATGGAAGATTCACCCTAAACATGAGCGGTAACATCCCACAGACTGGGGGGCTAGGACTGAATCCAAAGGAGACAAGGAAGTCAACGTCACGTCAGCCTTCATCTCTCTGCTTCCTGAGCCTGGATGCAACGTTCCCAGCTGCCTCACACTCCTGCCACCACAGCTAGAGCTGCGGCCACCACCACAAGGCCTGAGTCATGCAGTCATAGCCGCAAACTGGGATCCTGAGCAATCCCTCCCTCTGGTAACACTGTCGAGACGCTGCCATAGCAATGGCTAGAAGAAGCTAAGATCCCATGTCGAGTTCAGGTTTCTCTCCATTCTCTGAAGAATAGTCCCAAAGGACAAGACCAGAGAAGCAAAGGAGACACAACAGAGCAAGCATGGAAGGACAGATGAACTCTGAACTACATGGCAATGACACAGGACATACAGAAAATCCCAGAGTGTGCATATCCCCGGTTATTCAGGCTGCCTTCAGCTTCAGCCTCAGCTGTGATCTTGCAACATACACCCCCCCCCCCCCCCGACACACAGGAGGAGACCACTTCATGGGAGGAAGCTCTTCTCTCCAGACATCAATCCAGGTCTTTCCTGTGCAGCTCCCTGTGGTCTTCTATGCCATGTATACCATGACAACCACTCTCCCCTCCCCTGCAGGGCTTTTCTTCAAGAGCCTTAAACATGAAGAGCCATCTCAGAGAAGGTAAAGGGACCAAGTAAAGAGACGCCCCAAAGGGGCACCACAGAAAACCTACACACATTAACTACAGAAGGAATTTAAAGAGGTGTCCTCTGCTGAGGACCCCACCTTCAGGCCAGGGTCTGGCCTTTGGCAGTGGTGTTGGGAGAACCCCACATGGAAAAGGGTGAAATTACGTTTGGACCAGGGTGGAGTCTCCTTGGGAGTCTCCAGCGAAAGGTCCCCCCAGTGGTGTTTGACTTATTGAATGAAATATAAGTAGCCGCCAGAGGAGCGGATTCTCTTCTCTAAAAACACACTGAAGTTCTGGAGAAAACAGTCTCAAGTGAGAAACTGCTTCTCCCTCCCCTTCCTTCTTTACTCTTAGGTTCTTTCCCAAGCACATTTGCTGCTTTTGTAGAAATTTAGAGAAGCTTAGAACTAATGCCCCTTTAACTACTAAATTCCGGCTTCAAACCAGCCACTCTGATGGCTACAACGATTGCCTTGTGGAGCACACTCTTCATAAGACCTAGTTTTGTACAGCCAGAGAGGAAGGCTCGTGGTTAGTTTAGTGAATGGGTTAATATGCAAAGGCACACAAAGCTTCTAGAGACTTTGGAGCTCAGTCTCCCCCTGCCAACCGTCTTCCACATATGTGACCACACCGCCTGCATATCAGAAAGCTGGCACCAGCATTTTCAAAATTCTTGGTTTTCAGGAAAGAAAAAAGATGAGAAAAATCTATCACACAAAGGTAATTTCAATTTCTGCAGCCTTGCTGTGTCTTGGGAGAACTCAGTCTCCAATGATTTGGAAGAGGGGAGGCTCATCCTGGCACAGAGAACCTTAAATTAGAGGAGATAAATGAAGACTTGGCATTGTGAAAGGCTGCCAACTTCTGCTCAGCTGTCTTTTTTACATCGACTCTCGTGTGCAGAGGAAGTCAGAGCGAGCAAGTTGCTGAGAACGAAGCTTCCGCATCCGAAATGTACAAAATTCACAGGTGGCCTAGCAGACAAAATTAGACCTTCAGGGTAAATCAATAGGGTCAGCAAGTGCACGAGGCAATAAAACTAGACTAGACCAGCCATGGCTAAATCATAAGTTATCTCTGCCAACATAGAGACTTATAAAATAGATAACAGAGGCCGTTCTCCAAGGGTACTCTGCATGGGATATTCTAACGTGTGGGGTGCTCTAGGAATAAAATTCCCTTCATGACAACGCTGGGCCTGAGTTCCTAGGGTATTGGTTCTGAGCATGAGGAGGGCGTCGTACCATTGCAGAGCTATTGGCGGGGTTTTCGGAGTGTATCCACACCCATTGTTAACGGACCACTAAGTCTGATTCTAACTGTCAAGCTTCTCAAAAAGAATCAAGCAGAAATTATAATCCATTAGGCACCGTGGATGTGACTGACACCTTGCTGAGCACTTCAGAGAAAGTCTCCAATTCAAGATCATGTGACTTAAGGTCACTGAACATTACAACAGTGTGAAAGCACACCCATACGGCCGTTCTCCTTTCGCAGTGTGTGTGTGTGTGTTTTTGTGTGTGTGTCTGTGTCTGTACATGCCTGCTAGGGCATGCACGCATGGAGATGAGAGGCTGAAGTTGGATCTCTTCCCCTCCCCCTTCTCCTTTAGAAACAAAGTTTCTCACTGAACCTGGAGTCATCCATACATCTGGCAGCAGAGCTCGCAGGATCCTCCTGTCCCCACACTACTCAGTGCCAGGGTCCCAGGTAGCTAGCTGCCACCTTGCCTGGCTTTCTGAGCACTGGGGACAAAACCTGCCTAGAGAGGACGTCATTCACGAGAACTCTTAAAAACTGTAGGATGCTGATGTGTGGCTCTCCACAACTGATGCTGCTGGCAGGGGTGCATGTGGGGAAGGACTCATTTTTAAGGGACCGGCCAGTGAGTACAGGAGTAACAACTGGAACCATTTCCTCTTCCACTCCCTCTACTTTTTGTTTGGGGGGTGGGGGGGTCACAAGGGTGGACCTGGGAGGACTGGGAAGTGAGTGTGGTTGGGGTAGATGTGAAATTTCCAAATAAAAAATGTTGGAAAAAAAAAAAAAAACAGTTCCTCATGATTATATAGACACGCAGCTGACCAAGGAAGCCATTCTCCTGGCCCTTGCCATTTTTATGTAGTGCTCTACAAACTACATGAGACGGTAATATATAAAACAGGCTTAGAGTCAGACTATTTTACCAACTACCGGTGACTATAAGTAGTCTACCACATTTAAGGAAGGCCTTGCTAAACTTGTTCTGTTTTTCTTTTTTCCTTTCCTTCCTCACTCTCCATACATAGGGTATGTAGGAGTATATATACATCTACGTACATATTCTTAAAGTTAGCCTTAGGCAAAGGCATAGGAATATATGTCAACGATGTATTAGAACCATTTAAAAGGAATCAATAGGACCATGAAGTTAATTTAACAGATGGAAGACGTTGCCACAGGTGAGCAGATGGGCAGACAGACAAGTGGGAGGGGTAGATGAATGGGCTGCCACAGCTCGGCAGATGGGCAGATGGATAAATGGGAAGGGCATATGAATGGGTCCTGCAGTGGATAGATGGATAGAAAGGGAATGATAGATAAACGAGGTGGAGGAGACTCAAGGAAAAGCCTTTTAAGTTACATATCCAGAAAGCTTCGTGGTCCAGAAGACAGTAACCTCCATGCCTGGACTTTTCTTGGGACAATTAAGAGTCCTCTGCTTCTGACTGGATGATAGTAATTTGCATCTTCGTTCTCTGCATGCTAACACCTGCACTTCACGGGGTCTCGACTGTCAATGGTAACTATTAAGCCAGATGAAATCCCATTGTCGGACAGAGTTGATCTGTAAATGAGCTCGTTAGACAAAGCTCTAGAATGACCTACCATCCCCAAGACAGTGAGCGCTTTAGCAAGGAGAGGAGGGTGTGCAGAGGAGGAGGAGGTGAGGTTGTGTGGTCATGTGAAGCAGACATATTCCATGTGCTTGGCCATCTGTACTCAGCAGAGGTCTTTCTGTCATCTGCTGTGTCATTCCAGGTGTCTGCACTGTGCTGTTTGGACCCCAGTCATCAGAAAAGCAAGCAGAGTAAACTTCCTGGTTTGCTCCCCATTGTGTTACCTCTCACACACCGACTGGTGCAGGCAGCTGAAAATAAACCGGATCAACAAGCAGATCAAATCTGTCAGTTGTCAGAAACAGGTAGGGGAAGAGAACAATGCAGGCAAAAAGGATGTGGAGGATAGGCAGGGAGAAGAGGAGATAGGAGCACTGTGCTCTGAAGTGTCATCTGAAAGGTTTCTCTAGGCAATGTGACTCTGAACCAGATATTTCCCTATAAACACTTGATTTCATGTGGTCCCAGAACAGTCAGAGGGCAAACTTTCCACATCTGACCTGTGAGATGCAGGAAGGTTTCCCTTGGCTCCTCCAATCTCATTGGTTCCCTCATCCTCCACGTCTGACCTATGAGATGCAGGAAGGTCTTCCTTGGCTTCCTCTCATTGGTTCCCTCATCCTTTATGCTACTTGTGAGTGTTTCACCATAATACCATGTCCACTTCCTTCACAACACTTCAATATTTCTGATTCACTCACATACTTACTGTCTCCTCTTACATCAATATTATGAGTTCCAGGAGGCCCAGGACAAGTCTCATCCCATGCTTGGCTCCTGTCCATTGCTTAGTTCAATGTCTGGCATCTAGTAGCTACCACAGCTCGGATGGATAGGTGGATGGATGACCACACAAAGCCAAGTTTCAAAAATGCCTTAAAATCCTATATGAAGATTCTGCTTTTCCTCACTGCCTTAATGGCAGAACACCAGGGAATCCTACATTCCCAGGCTAGCATGCTTCCAGCGTTTTATGAAACTAAGAAGTAAAAGCTATCAAAGGGCCTGAGAGATAGACGCACTCGTGGTCCGCATCTGCGCTGTGTACTCTGTGGGCCTTTACTGTAGGAGCTGGAGTGGAAAGGACCAGGACAGACATTTCTGCTGACCTTGAGGACAGGGGAGTGGCCAGCACAGCAGGGTCCAAAGGCAGCTCTTGCTCTCCACCCTGGCTGTATGCCCGGTTATTTCTGGCTTGGACTACTTTCCAGAGCTCTCTAGGATTCGGGCTTCCATGCAACTCATAACTCACACCAACTTGACCCTCTTTATTTTCATTTCTCCACATTTGGAGTTTCCCCTCCTAGTGATCCTTCATTTCCATACACAGCCCTCTCCATGCTGAGAGACAGCAGCCATGAAGAAACAGGAGGTTCTAGGCAGGCAGGCACCCCGGGGGAGAGGAGCATGGCTGGAGGTGTCCATTTACCTTTGATTACTAGGATGTAAAGTGAAAGCTGCCCTAGGTCAGATAGTTTTGAGGTATTGTTTGTCTTAGAAATATTAACCTCAATTTGTAACAATAAAAAGTATATCACTTACACAAAGAAGGTTTAGACACACTTTATCTGTGACTCATGTGGGAAGCCCTTCTGTATGTGTGTTGCTTTTACTGGTTGATAAAACTCTTCTGGTCAATGACTTAGGAGTAAATCCAGGCAGGAAATCTGAACAGAGATATATAAAGAAGTGAGAGTAGGAGGAATCAAGGAGACACCATGTAGCTGCCCAAGAAGCAAGTGATAATAAACCACGAGACTCATGATAAAATATAAAGTAATAGAAATGGGTTCATTTAAGATGTAAGAGCTAGCTAGAAGTACACCTGAGACATCGGCCAAACAGTGTTGTAATGAATATTGTTTCTGTGTGATGATTCAGGTCTGGGTGACCAGGAAACAAACGAGCAATCTCCAATTTACACATGACCTTGCCAGGGTCAGTATCTCAGCATCCTTTATTAAAAACTAGCCCATTTCCTGTGTGCCTGAGAACACTGTTGCCAAGACGAGGTTCCTAATATTCTCACTGCTTGAATTGGCAGAGCATGGTCCCACCAAGGAATTAACTGTTCAGGCTACAGAGCCAATGGCCCTCCTGGCCAAGCAGGGGCCAAGGTCTTGGAATCACTATATGACTTCTTGCCTAGAACAGCTGTGTGCCCTTCATCAGTGCCCTTGAGTCTATCACCCCTGAATGTTCTTTATCATGAGAGGGGACACATACCCCCCATTGGTATTTTAGGTACCCCCCCACCTTGGATCACAGAGACAATGTTCTCCAATCACTGTCAAGCACAGATCCACTCTTTCTGGGAAGATACTCCCATTCAGCCTCTATACTTGGGAATCTTTGGACACAGCTGTTTTCTCCTCATTCAATGTATAGAAAAGTAAGATCACATAGCCGGCCCACAGATGCACTCGGGAGCACCACAGCCACAAGGACTAATGTTTGTTCCATTTACTGACGTTCACTAAAGTTTTAAAGTCTCGGCCCAGTCACAAGGTGCTTATCAACAACTATACCATACCTGGCTGTTGACTCTGCACTTGCTCCCTGTGGAGACCACAGTCTCTGCTGTTTCCTCCCCTGAGAACACTCTCTGCATGGCTAGCATCCATCACTTCCTCATTTCAGGTACTGGCTAACAAGCATCTTAGTGCAGAATCTCAGCACACCCTGGCTCCAGCCCCCATGCTCACCCCTTAGGGATCATGAGTCTCCTCGGAGTTTGTCAGTCTCCTGACACAGGGTTAGAAGAGGAATCTATTCTGTTGTCCAGACTCTACACCACGAGCCTCAGACATATAGAGGACACCCATTTATAGTAAATGATTGTTGGCAAGAACTTTAAATCTCTGAAGAAATTGAAGAGATCTCCCATGCTCTTGGGTAGGCAGAATTAACATAGTAAAAATGCCAATCTTACCAAAATCAATCTACAGATTCAATGCAACACCCAGCAAAATTCACAGACCTCGAAAGAACGGTATTCAACTTCATATGGAAAAGCAAAAATCCCAGGACAGAAAAAACAATCCTGTACAGTGAAAAAACTTCTGGATCCTAATCCCTGACCTCAAACTCTACTACAGAGCTACAGAACTGAAAACAGCTTAGTATTGGCATAAAAACAGACAGGAGGAAAAATGGAACCAAACTGAAGACCCAGATATTAATCCACACACCTAACACCTGATTTTTGACAAAGTAGTAGAAAATACAAAAAAAAAAATAAAAAAAAAAGAAATCATATTTAACAAATGGTGCTGGCATAACTGGGTATCAACATGTAAAAGAATAAAAATAAATCCTTATCTATCACCATGCACAAAACTCAAGTCCAAATGGATCAACGACCTTAACATAAAGCCAGCCACACTGAACCTTTAGAAGAGAAAGTGGCAAGTACATTTGAATGCATTGGCACGGGAGACCACTTCCTAAATATAACCCCAGCAGCACAGACACTGAGAGAAACAATAAATGGGACCTCCTAAAACTGAGAAACTTCTGTAAAGCAAAGGACACAGTCAACAGGACACAACAACAGCCCACAGAAAGGGAAAAGATCTTCACCAACCCCACATCAGACAGAGGTCTGATCTCCAAAATATACAAAGAACCCAAGAAATTGGTCATCAAAAGAACACATAATCCAATAAAAACAATGGAGTACAGACCTAAACAGAGTACTCTCAACAAAGGAATCTAAAATGGCTGAAAGACACAGAAATGTTAACATCCTTAGTCATCAGAGAAATGTAAATCAAAATAACTCTGAGATTCCATCTTACACCTGTAAGAATGGCCAAGATCAAAAACTGATGACAACTTATGCTGGAGAGGTTGTGGGGTAAACTGAACACTCCTGCATTGCTGGTGGGAGTGCAAGCTGGTAGAACCCCAATGGATATCAGTATGGAAATCTCAAAATTAGGAAACAACCTTCCTCAAGACCCAGCAATACCGCTGTTGGGTATATATCCAAAGGATGCTCAATCGTGCCACAAAGGACATGTGCTCAATTATATTCATAGCTGTTTTGTTTGTCATAGCCAGAACCTGGAAACAACCTAAATGCCCCTCAACTGAAGAATGGAAAAGGAAAATGTGGTACATTTACACAATGGAGAACTACACAGCAGAAAAAAATATCGACATCTTGAAATTTGAAGACAAATGGATGGAACTAGAAAACATTTTGAGTGACGTAACCCAGACACAGACAATTATCACATGTACTCACTCATAGGTAGTTTTAAAACCTAAGTCAAAGAAAACCAGCCTATAAACCACAATCCCAGAGAACCTAGACAACAAAGAGGATCCTAAGAGAGAGACACATAGATCTAATCTACATGGGAAATAGAAAAAGACAAGATCTCCTGAGTAAATTGGGAGCATGGGGACCACGGAGAGGGTAGGCGGGGAGGGGAGAAGCGGGGAGGGGAGCAGAGAAAAATGTAGAGCTCAAAAATCAAGAAAAAAAAAAGAATTTGTATGTTTGCTTTTTTTGTTCTTGTTTATATTTGTGTGTATGCCTTCAGTTTCTAGAAACTTCCAGAATTCATTAGAGACCCAATTCATCCATCTTCAAAACTGGCAGCACTGCCTCTTGGACTCTTCTAACCTCCACTTAGACCTGCTTGGCAAATTGAGAACAACCTTCCTTTCGCAAAGCTCTCAGTATCTTCAATTTTGAAAGATCCCACTTGCCTTGAAAGGCAACATGTATTCATGGTTCCAGGGATTTCAATTTGAATGTCTTTGCAGAGGATTATTCTTTCTGCTATTTTACACACACACACACACACACACACACCTGATTAGAGAGACCTATCACAGATTAGGTCTCCCAACCCCTTGAGGATCCATTAAAACACAATGAAAGGAAGGTCCCCAGTGACAGAAGAGAAGTCAGTGGTATCCACATGGTGGGGGTCTGAATAGAAATGGCCTTCAGAGACACATATATTTGAATTTGTAAAGAGGGGCACTATTTGAAAGGATCAGTTACTATGGTCTTATTGGATCATGTGTGGCCTTCTTGAAGGAAGTGTGTCACTGAGGGTGGGATTTTGGGTTCAAAAGCCCAAGTAAGGCCCAGTGGCTTTCTCTTCCTGCTGCTTGTGAATCCAGACATAGAACTCTCGGCTCCTTCTCGAGAACCGCGTCTGCCTTCATGCCACCATGCTTCCCGCCATGCTGAAAATGGACTAAACCTCTGAAGCTGTAAGCCAGCACCATTAAATTTTCCTTCCTAAGAGCTGCTGTGATCATGGTGTCTCTTCACTGCAATCAGGATGGAGACGCCACACCACACTTGGCCCCTCCTTACTGCTCCTCATCTCTACCGCTGTCCCCAGTTATTTATAGACGTCTCAAGAAGGGGAAAACCATGGCAGGGAAAAGCCCACTGTTTCAGAGTAAACAGACTCGGCCTACAGCTGGGAACAGGGATGTCAAGTCTCAGAGGCACCAAATGTCCAGGAATGTGGCACTCTGGCAGTCTTGTCTTTGTCCCCATTTAGGTGCCTGTCATTTGCAATACAGGACTCCGGCTGAAAGCATTTGGCTGCACTGAGAATAAAGTGTTTCCCTGTCCTGCTGGCAAAACATAATTAACCAGATGACAATGGTTTTCCCATGCACACTGATTCATCTAATTTCAGGTCTCCATTACCAGATAAAACAGCAGCATTTTATCCATCAGCAAAAGCCTCCTCTCCTGGCAGACATTTCGCCAAATATATTAATCCTAGAAGAGTAATACTTCCCCTCAGTTTTGCAAAGCAGTCCACCCATAAACGTGTTAATGGCCAAAGCATCGCTTGTGACTCTTGTGTTAATGCCCTACACAGGGCAGTTATTGGTTTTGCTGACTGTAAGGCACAATGCAGTCAGTAGCTGGTCTACTAAGGAGCATGTGGCTTGGCCCCTTCTAGGAGGAAAGGCTTGTGGTGCTGCTGTAATGGAGGAAACACGAACCACCTCGCAGAGCCCCATGGAAATGACAGAAGGGAGAGCATCACTCCACCTCCAGTTCAAGAAAGCTCACCGCCTATATTTTACTCAGATCGCAAAGTATACAAAAGGGAGCTGGGGGATAGCAGAGTTAGCAACGTGCTTACATACAAGCCTAAGGACCCAAGATCACTTCCCAGAGCCCACACACAAAAGTGAGAAATGGCAATTGCATGCTTCTAATCCCAGTGTGGTGGAGACAAGAGGATCTCAAGGTCATTGCCAGTCAGACCAGACTACTTGGGGGCTCCAGGTCAATGAGAGACCCTGTCTCAACCACCAAGGTGGACAATACCTGAGGCAGAGTACCCAAGATTTCCCTGTGTGCTCTACAAGTATGCCCTCATATGTGGCCATGAACCCCAACACACACGTGTCTACAGGAAATCATATACACAAGTACAAAAAGACAAGGAATCGTCAAAGCCCCACTGCCTCTCAAACCTGAGATTCTGGCAGAATCATTAATATTGCTTGGATCAAGGTTTTGCAAAAAAGGCACAGTCCTGGGAACTCTTGCTAAAATGAAGATTTTAATTAGCTAGGACTGGAAGATCACACTTTTAACCAGTGCCACATGATGTGGGCTCAAAGCGATCTTCCAAGAGGCGGCCATGGTGCAAGAGAGCAGCTGACAGCTCTTAGCAGGTTCGCAGCTCGCACTCCTGCCTCCAAGGCCAGTGGCTCAAACTCTAGAGTCTTCCCAGGCTGCTTGGGCCAGAACCTGCCTACTGACCCAGTAACCAGAGCGCTTGGATATGCACAAATGACAGGATGGGCTACACCCCCCAGCTCGCTCAGCCTAACCTTGGGTTAAGCAACAGGAAGGGAGAGAAGCAGGCGACAGGCAGGTGAGTTTGGAGATTATAAATTGGTCTCTGCATGGGGGCCCATCAGCCCTCCAGCCACTAGCAGCTGGGAATTGCAGCCTGGAGCCTGGTACTTCCTTCTATCACTAACAGAGGTGGAAGGTGGCTGTGGATTCCCAGGACAGGACAGGGAAGCTGGGCCTGCTGGTCAGCTTCAGGTGTGGTCCTCAACTCAGATCCCCTGGCTGTTTTCCTTTTGGACCTGGACCATGGGGCTCACTTCCTCACTTCCTGTTCTCATCAACAACTGTTGATAAATGAGCTCATCCCCGTGTGTGTGTGTGTGTGTGTGTGTGTGTGTGTGTTTGCGCGCACGTGTGTGCGCGCGCGTGTGCTCTGCTTCACACCGGTAATTACCAAGGGAGGGGCTGAGATGTTTCTGGTTAGCTCTTTTTATATTTTTGGATGCCTTAAGCTTTTAATGAGTCATTTTCCTTACCAGCATAACGGACATAACCCGACGATTAGATTATTTCAGGACCTTCTAACGGTCAAAGGATATGAACATTGTAAGTTGCCCAGTGCACAGAGATACCATCGATGACAAGGGACCAAATAGAATAGTTAAGTACTTTCTATAACAAAAGATACTGTTTCGAATTAGAGGCTGTTAGGCTTCCATGGGTTCAGTTATGAAGGAAAATGTGAGGGCATCCTCTAGCCTTAGAACTATTCTGTCTTGCAAGTCTATGTGATACAGAGGAGTGTGTTTGGGATCAAGGTTCTATTCTTGCCATGCATAACTGAACATCGTGATGTTCAAGATTACCCAGCTCCCCCCTTGCTTTCCTCAAGAAAATGCAATCCACCCTGTGCTTCTCTTGGTAAGCTAATGGTACTCTGAGGAAATCCACAGTGAGAAATTGCAGCCTCCTCCCGGCCCTCTGGGCTGGCTTGTGCCTTTTAATCTTGGCCTCCTGTCAGAGGGGCTTGGAGAATGTGACCCTGCCCTCCACACTTGCTTATTATCTTTCTTGGAAGCCTGAGTCCTTATTAAAATCCATGGGAATCTGTTCAGCTGTTGGCACTGCTGGCTGGCCCAAATTGGGGAGAAAAAAATGGAAATAGCAAGCAAGAGGAAAACAATTTTACATGGCTCCTTTGGATCAATAAAATTAATATTTTTTGATTAAGACTAAATCATTCTCCTTGGAGCATGCTTGGATACATGTGGACACCAGTGTAACCTAGTGAAATTTTTTTATTATTATAAGAGACACTTGTTCACCGGGTAAATGCTTTGGAGCGGCATCTGTGTGCGCAGTGTCTGGTCCCTTGAAGCACCATAAGGAAAGAAGTGCCATAACTCTTAACCACCTGCGTCTCTGGGCTTCGTCCAGAGAGGTTTCAGGCAGAGTTCTACACCCTTAGGATCAGTTGGAACAAGGAGATGCAGGCATTTTATCAAATAGAGATCATGAGAATGTCCTGGACAAAACTAATGAAGTCGTTAGAAAGCTGCCTATCATCGCCTGAAGCACACCGGAAGAGCCATCTCGTGACTGTAGATAACTACCAGCCTGGCCACACGTTAGGATGAAGCTGAGCCTTTCAACTGAACCCATTCCCGAGACACAGGCTGGCCCATAAATGTGTGGTTCTCACACAAGAGGCTCAGTAGCATCAGCAGCATTTGGAGACAGCTATGGGGAGACTCAAGGAAGGGCCAGGGCTAAGAGAAGAACAAAGAGCACGAGGGAAAAGGGGAAAGACCTACGGCAAGTGCACTGATCCTCAGCTTTCTTGGTAAGGCTTCTCCCAGGGTGCAGGTACCATTAACAAAGGCAGAAAAAGTAAAGAAGGGACTTGGATGCCCAAATGGTCAACCTGTCACAAGCTTGCAGATCTTACATGGGGATATGGTTCTGCAGACAAATAGAAACATCACAGATGATGAGCACAGAATGGGGGGGGGTCCACACCAGGTGATGAGCACAGAACAGGGGACACACCAGGTGATGAACACAGAAGAGAGGGGAGCACACCAGGTGATGAACACAGAAGAGAGGGGAGCACACCAGGTGATGAGCACAGAACAGGGGAGCACACCAGGTGATGAGCACAGAACAGGGGAGCACACCAGGTGATGAGCACAGAACAGGGGAGCACACCAGGTGATGAGCACAGAACAGGGGAGCACACCAGGTGATGAGCACAGAACAGGGGAGCACACCAGGTGATGAGCACAGAACAGGGGAGCACACCAGGTGATGAGCACAGACCAGGGGGGTGCATACCAGGTGATGAACACAGAAGAGAGGGGTGCACACTAGGTGATGAGCACAGAACAGGGGAGCACACCAGGTGATGAGCACAGACCAGGGGGCACACCAGGTGATGAGCACAGTACGGGGGGGGGGGGGGGGGGGCGTGCATACCAGGTGATGAACACAGAAGAGAGGGAGTGCACACCAGGTGATGAGCACAGAACAGGAGTGCACACCAGGTGATGAGCACAGAACAGGGGAGCACACCAGGTGATGAGCACAGACCAGGGGGCACACCAGGTGATGAACACAGTACAGGGGGGTGCATACCAGGTGATGAACACAGAAGAGAGGGGTGCACACTAGGTGATGAGCACAGAACAGGGGAGCACACCAGGTGATGAGCACAGACCAGGGGGCACACCAGGTGATGAGCACAGTACGGGGGGGGGGGCGTGCATACCAGGTGATGAACACAGAAGAGAGGGAGTGCACACCAGGTGATGAGCACAGAACAGGAGTGCACACCAGGTGATGAGCACAGAACAGGAGTGCACACCAGGGGCCTGCTTGTTGACTGTAGTTTCTGTTCCACCCAGTTCTGCAGTCGTTCAGTCCCAAAGAACACACAGAGGTCTACATTAATTATATACTGATTGGCTTATTATCTCAGGCTTCGTAACTCTTATAACTTACATTAGCCCATAATCTTGTCTGCATTAGCCACGTTGGCTGGGTACCTTTTTCAGCAAGGCAGTCACATCTTGCTCTGTGTCTGGCTTCCTCTGCACCTGGGTGACGACTGCAGACTGAAACCTTCTTCCCAGAATTCTTGTTGCCATGCCTCTAATTCCTGCCTGGTCACTGTCACCCCATCTGTACTTCTTGCCTGGATACTGACCAATCAGCGTGTATTTAAAATACAAGTGACAGGATACAGACCATTGTCCCACAGCACATGCTGGAAGATTGAGTGACTTGGCATGGGTTAAGCCTTGAACACACAATGTGAGGGTGTAAGAATAGATAAAAGCCTGGAGAGATGGACAGACATTAGAGTCTATAACTGAATGGTCTTGAGGACTATGTGTGGAGTGACTCAACACAGGCTCTCACCTTGAAACCAGCCCACCCTTCACCCACAGGAGCCATCAGCCTGAAGCACTCAGCTCTCCCTGCCCCAGCAGAAAGCCCGATTCATGCTGGACTTGCTTCTATCCAGGGAAGCATTATCAACTCTGCTCATAGAAAGCAACTGCAGAATGCACATAGTGAAGCACCTGGAGACTGAACGTGGTGGGAAACAGGGCCACCAAGCTCACAATTAGCCCCAACTTTCCCAAAGTTTCTGAGTTCCTTTCCTGAGTTAGAACATGAGAAAAAGGGAGCGGGTATGAGGAGGGTGCCGCCCATCTCTGGACTTCAGGGAAGAGAAATGAATTCAGCACTGACTCCAGGGGCTGGCAGATTTCCCCAGGAGAGCACTCTAGCAGATTTGGATCCCACAAGAGCTCTGAACCAAGTGTCTGTTCCCTTTGGATGTCCCCATTGTCATTAACCAGGGTAAGCTCCATTAAAAGCACTTACTTGGTAGAAGATATTCTTCCCACACCAAACTGAATTAACCCTGAGCAAGAGAAATTGGAAGTGCAAGGAAATTTATAGCACTAATGACTTTAACAAATCTAAGCTGATTAACAGGAGGCCACGAACTGAAATCCTCGTGTTCCAATCAATCTTCCGGGAAACCTCACGAACATGCAACTTAAGGGACAAAATTCCACATGATATTCCAAGGCAGGGATCTCCGTAAAAGCAGAGGAATCATCAGAAAAAGGCAATGCCACAACGGCAAGTGGAGTGACTCTGAGCAGGTCTCCTCAACTAGTCAGCCTATGCTGTAACTAAATCCCCACCTTTCTGTTTATATGTATTACCGTAAGTCCTGACACCTTTACAAGTTAAAGCCCATAGCTCATTAAGTGTGAGCTCTGCCCTAATCCATTGAAGGTGGAAGGAAAACATGGAGATGAAACATTGTCATGCTAAGCTAGCGTCATTAGTGTAAAAGGAACCAGCAGGCAATGGGCAAGCTGAACAATTGAGGGGAAGAAGTGAACGCCATCTAGCCAGAATTTAAGTGGGTCCACTGCAGAGAACTTAGGAAATGATGGCCCTGGATAAAAAGAATCTCAAATGATGGAGCTGCAGAGCAGGAGAGTGGTGTGGGAGGTCCTTCTGTCTATGTGATGCTTTTATTGGTTAATGAATAAAACTGGCTTGGCCTGGATAGGGCAGAACAGAGCTAGGCAGGGAAGACTGAACTGAAGGCTGGGAGAAAGGAGTTGGAGTCAGAAGCTATGTAGCCTGGCCAGAGATGGATGCTGGAACTTTAGCGGGTAAGCCACAGACATGTGGTGATACACAGATTAATAGAAATGGGTTAAATTAATATGTAAGAGTTAGCCAATAAGAAGCTAGAGCTAATGGGACAAGCAATGATTTAAATGATATGGTTTCTGTGTGATTATTTCAGTTCTGGATGGCTAGATGAACAAGCAGCCCCCTCCAACAGGAGAGGACGCAAAGGCTCCACTGCTCACTGCTTAGAGCGCTGATGGAGGCGGCACAGGGAGGGCTGCACGTCCACTGAGCGACTATAAATGGGAGCACATCTGGAAATGGCTCTCCAGGCATCTGTTTGCCTGATGAGTTTCCCATTAATATTCCATAGCAGAAACATCTCATCACCAGAGGAAGAAAGATCTACTTCTTTCCTAAGTCCTCTTCCCAAGACGCATTAACAAGCAATCCTTCAAGACATCAGCCTGCATGGTTGCTCATCTCTCCCTAGTGGTAGGTGAGACCACTGCATACCTGAGAGACAGGGTCCACTGGTCAGATTCACTGGGGTCTTGTGTCAAATGCCAGTTTTCTCACAGGATTACCACGGCTATTCCAGAGATCTTTGGTTGGCAGTAAGTTCCCACTGTCAGCTTCTGCCCCATCATGCGTAGGAGAGGCTGGGAACAGCGACATTTCCTAGATTTTCCTTGCCCTAGGATCTTGCATGTCAATTAGTTGCTGTCAATAAGTTGTAATCCAGTACGGTCTGACGTGCAAGAGATGGAGTCAAGCTTCCTTATCACTGGTGGATGAAGGTGGCCTCTAGCAACAGTAAGATTTTGCAACATTTTCATTAACTAGATACCAGATTCAAGATACAGCAAAGAACAACACATTTCCTGGAAGCCACCTGCTGTTATCTAAACTTGAGGAAGTTACTAAATGCTCTTGACCCTGGGTCCACCCATTTGTAAGTAAGATTGAGCCACTGGCAAGAAAACGTTGGCTATGAATAGATTTCATTTAAAGCAAGTGCTTGGCACAAGGGACTCAGGCAGCCTGGCCTAAGATTGTGATCATTGGAGAACAGATTGTGCCTGGTGACAGAGAGATTGGATTTGAGAACAGAAGGCAGCTATGGGGCATTGAAGCTCGGCATCTTCCTTGTGCTTCATTTATTTAATGTTCTCTGTTGAAAATGGAGGGCAATGTACAGACCACAGGGTTATTAAGTGTGTTACTGTTTATCTAGTACTAAAATTCAACAAGAAAATATATAATTAGTTATTATAAAATTCAACAACTATGTGTATAATCGTTAGTTACTATTAAAAGGACCCAACAGTTCCCAACACGGTTAAACAGTCAAATATGAACTGTAATAGCAGAAATGACCTTTGAACTAGGCTTTGAGAACTCATTTCCTAAATGGAAAGTTGACACAGAAAACTCAAGTTCGCGGCTGAGTCAGGAAGGTAGGAAATGACCTGGCCGATACGGACCATACTGCTTTTCCTTGAACATCTTTGTCTGGCAACGATGCCAAATGCACTGAGAGAGACAGCGAAAGAATCCTAAGCGAATTCTTCTAATTGGCTTTCCGCATAGTTAACGTCACTTACAGAGAAAAATGGTTATGGGGGCAGGACGCATTTCAAGAGAAGGCTCTTGGGCACAGTTACGTAGCCTACAGAATTTAAGATGCTTTCTTCCATGCTACAAGCAAAAAAATAATAGCAATAATAAAGAATGGGGGAAAAAGAATTCCTTCCAGTGGCAGGCACATGTCAAGGTGGATCCAACAGTGGTTATTATTCGTCTATCAATACCACAGTGCTTTAAACAGGCACACCATACCACTCCCTATGAGGTGACTCCATCCCCAGCCTCTGAGTGGGGGTGGTAGCAACAGGCTCAGAGTACCTTATTTAATGAAAAGGACGATGAGAATGCTCACCCTGGTTTGGAGAGCCAATTGACCACAGGCTCATTTGCGAGAAATTAAGTTGTGGGATGCTGAAGGCAAACAAGTCAGCTAACATTATGTGGTTCCCAGGAATATCAAAGACACACCAGCCCCTTTGAGGTAGCAGGCATATAATCATAAGCACTAGGGCCATTTGGCTCAGAGCTCAAAACCTAAATATTTGCTTCATTTTGATGCTCAGATTTCTGTCAAAGGATGTCAATTTCAACCTAATTTAAAAATCAAGAGTATGTATTGCCACATCCTACCATCTCTTTAATTTGGAAAACCTGATATTTTCACCATAAAAGAATTTCCCATCTGAAAGCTGAACAATTCAGGGAATTCAGTGTTAAAGGTTTGGTACAATCTGGAAAGGAACACAGTTAACCACACACTGTTTTTTAAACAGAACTTAACTCAAAACAGCACCACTGGTTTTAAACAATGTGCGGAGAGATACAGGCGGTCAAAGGGTTTCTATAGTGGCCCTACCAGTAGAAGAATGTGAAAAGGTCAGGAAGTGCATAGGTGGTGCAGCTATGGTCCCCACTAAGACAACAGACAGAGCAAAAATGCTCTCCTGTGTCCAAGTTTCTGAATGCAACTCAAGCAACAGAGTGACAGGCAGCTGAATCAGTAGCAGTGTGGGACCAGATTGCAGACTAAGGTCTTGGCCTTTTGTGAGCATGCTCTCCCATCCTCCCCACCCCTGCTCTCTTCCTAGTGAGTGCTGAGTTGGGTTCAAAACTCAGCTTTGCCACTCTGAGCGTGTGCGAGTTGGGAGTTCTATAAGGTAGCCTATTTTCTCAGCTACAGATGAAATTATGATTTTGTATAGCCCAAAGAGAAAGTGTGACAGGTTCAAATTCAGTGACTCCAGTTCAGAACTGTAGGCTGGGCAGGTAAGCTCACACAGCAGTTGAGATAAACCACAGTATGATGTTTTCGGTCAAGTGCTATTCTGGCGTTCATTAGTTTTTGTTCATGTATTTTGGGGATAAAATTAATATTTAAGCTGGCAGGTTTTAAGTAAATTAGACCATATCATGTTCATATCTGGTGAGTTGAAGACCATAGAAAACAACGGCTACAAGAAGAACGTCCAAGCAGACTTTGAACTCAAGGCCAAAAGCTTACCAAGCCTCCAGCTTGCTGGTCTACCTCGTCAGAAACTGACCATCAGCTTCACATGATCTCAGATGACCTTTCTCTCCAAACACACAAACTTACATACCTGTCTATGACATACATACATAATTTAACCACTCATTGTGTTGGCATCTTTCTCTGAAGCATACCGAATACACGATGTGTGAAAATAAATCACTTAGAAAAATAAGGAAGAACACCTTGATAAGTTCTGAGGGGAAAACCAAACACTTGATAATATTTAATGCATATAGCTATGGAAGAACAATTTTTAAAACATGCAGATTTCTTAAAATAGTAAAAACAACAAAGTCAGTCTGCTTTACACCTGTGACCAAACATCAGAAGTTCTCCCTGAACAACTTTCTGTTGTTGTTTACTAATGCTTAGGAAGTTGTCATCAATGTGACAGATATTGAGAAGTAACAAGGAAAAAGATCACTTTGGAAAACCAGGATTGTATAATGTATACCTAAAAAATGCAAAGTCGCAAATCTGTAGCAAGATACAATAATTTAAAAAATACATGTATAAAAAGGTTAAAGCACCTAATAAAAACACTGTTGAGTATAAGAGGCAAATAAGTTGATATATAGCAACAGTGGGTGACTTCAATAGCCCACTCTCATCAACAAAAATTATGTAGAAAAAATAAACTTCAGCATTAAACTATCACAGATCAAGTGGACTTAACAGACATCTACAGAATATTGATCTAAGAGCTAAATATGACATTTAAAATTTCAGGTGTTCAGGAAGTTTCCTTAAAACAGACCAAGTTTGGGGACATTAAAAAGATCTTAATAAATATAGAAGATAATCAAAATAATTATTTGTATTTTCTCAGTTCATAGTAGACTAAAAGATGCAAACAGCAAAAGATACTATAAGTCACTTGGTGATTGAATTATACCCATTTAAATAATTAGTGGGACAAATTAGAAAGGACAAAAATTGTAAAGGCTTAAATTAAAATGAAAATGAAGCCACAACTTGATCAGAACCTCCCAGATAGAGAAAAGTTAGTAAGAAGCAAGCTCATAGATTTGAGAGTTTCCGCAAAAAACAAGTGACCTCAAATAAACAACAACACACTTCATTATAAAAGAATGAGCCAAATCATTAGGTAGGAAGAACAACCATGTGGAAGAAATACATAAAATGGAGACTAAAAATAAGACAAGGAATCAATGAGACAAAGATCTGATTGTGTGAAAAGATAAACAGACCCACAAACATCGCTGTACTAACCAACAGACGAGAGGCCCAAACCAGCAAAATTAGGGAGGTAAGGGGACATTGCGACAGACAACAGCAGCCAGAGGACCTTGAAGGAAGACACTGAAAATCTGTATTCCAGAAAGATAAATGCAGGAGAGATAAATTCCTACATACATATGACAACCGAAATTAAACTGGAAGGATCTGAGCCTAAGCACAGCTATACAAGTGGAGACTGAAGTTCAACTAGTGAGATGCTTCCAACAAAGCCACTCCCAGAGCGGGATAGATTCCCTGCTGATTCTACCAGATCTCTAAAGAAATGCACCAAGGCTCTGCAAATTATGCCACAAAATCCAAAAGGACACTGCCTGTGGTTGTTTTTTTTTTAACAGGATCTAGACCCCCTCCCAGGAATGTGGGCCTCTGGGCATGCTTGTGGGGGGTTACTTTGATTGCTTTAGTCAATGCAGAAAGACCCATTTTAATTGTGGGCGGGACTATTCCCTGGTCAAGGGATCCCTATAAACCAGAGAGCTAAACACTAACATGCATGCATGCACTGCTCTCTTCTTTGAACTCTGGTCACAGACCAACCAATGGCTTCAAGCTCCCATTGCCTTGACTTCCCCACCAATGCCTATCAGACAAACTGGGTTTAAATAAAACCTTCCTTCTTATGTGGCTTTTGTTGGAAAATTTTCTCATAGCAACAAGCTCTGATGAAAGAACCTAACACACCAAATTCATTCTATGAGCACAGTATTACCCGGACACCAAAACCAGCACACATGTACGCACACACGCACACACGCACAGACAGACACACACAGAGAGAGAGAGAGAGAGATGACAATTATGGACCAATTTCCCTAGTCAACTTAGATACAAAATTTCTAAAAATACTTGCAAACAGAATTTAGCAACATGCAAAAAAGCATAATCATGAATGAACTTTTTCATTATAGGATATAGTCTAATGTATGCAAATCAATAAATGAAATGTAACACGTACAGAGCCAGAGACAGTTATCACTTGATCAAAAATCTCTTGACAAAGTTCAGTATGGATTCATGATAAAAAGCCAGGTGGAAACTAAGAAAAGAAGAAACATGGAAATATGCCAAGATAAAGGCATATACAACCCACCATTTAGTCAACGTCATACTAAATAGAAAAAAAGTGACAGCATTGCCTATAAAATCAGAAATGAGACAAGGGTATTCAATCACTCCACTTACATTCAATACAGGATTACATAAGGTGAGAAAAGAGCAATGGAACTGAAACAAATAGGAAGGAAATAAGCGGAATTATTTATCTTTACTGATGGCATCATCCTGTGCTTAAAAGACCCCAATGATCCTACCAGAAGTACCTGAATAAAAAAGATTTTCATAAAAACTGAAATAAAAGACTGACACGTGTCAACGGAAGCAGTGGTAGCTTTTCCACGTATCAAGCAGTGTCTTGCAGAGAAAGATGTGGAGGCAAAAAAAAAAAAAAAAAAAAAAAAAAAAACCCTCATTCACAATAGCAAAAACAAACAGCAAAAAGCTATGAAAAAAAGTCTCACCAAGGAGGCAAAAGATCTCTACAATGAAAACAAGAGGGGTCCAGTGACCATGAAAGGAGGAGTCTCGGAGGTGGTAGAGTAGGACAGGACAAAGAAGATAAACCCCCTGTCTTCTAATTATAGAGTACAGATTACATGCATATGAGAGAAAGACAAAAGAAGAAGGGAACTGCTTTGGGGGACACAAAGGGCCAGAGGGAGAGGAAATGAAAGGTCAGGAAGGCTAAAAGGAGGAAGGGCGAATTCAAACGGAGAGCAGTGACATATGAAAGTGTCCGGTCATAATGATATCCGTTATTCTGTATGCTCACTAAAAGCTTAAAGTCAGCTCCATCACACAGAAGTCTCTTAGCATAGTTTTAACCGTTAGTTCATGTTATAAACGCAGCACACGCATACATGCTATTAAACACAGCACGCAAGCACACAGCACACACATGCGCGGGTGCACACACACACACACACAGCACCTAAGCCTGTTTTAGCCATTTTTGACTCACAGTCAACAGAGGGAGTTACCATGAGCTCCACACTCGACTTCTCGGGGAATAGATATAAACATCTGGCTACGGCATGACGTGGCACTGAATATCTAACCCTTAACTAAAGCCCGATTCAGCCAAAAGAGCCAGGTTCCACTGGGCTTAGCTCTGACAGGAGCCCACTGAGGACGAGTTCTGTTCGGAGTCTCCTGGCCCCTGCAAGGTCACAGACTCTAAGACAGCAGGCTACATGTTTAGTAGAGTGCCCTGCATCTGCAATTTGCCTGGTGTTTTTCTCGTGATTAGGGATACCGGCTGTGAGAAAAAGGCTGAGGCAAAGGCCATTTCATGACACCTGCCAGAGGGTCACTCTGATGAACAACGCGCCACGGTCGTCACAACGCCAGTCTCAGGGGAGGTGGGGTTTTCTCAGGGGCAAACTGTAAAGTCACACTTTTCCCCCTTTCCAAATCTTTGGGGAAGAAGATCATTACGAGTTGGAGAATACTCACTTTAAAGTATTATATTTATCTAGACAGACTACGTTTTTGATGTTTGAAATACCTCCAAGAGCATTTCCGTCTAAAGATATTGCTTTAAAATATTTTCTAGCATTACATTTTTGCAGTGGAAAAATTTAAGTGTTTATGAAAAGTATCACAACAGATTTAAAACACAGACATAGCTTTCCACAGTTAATATTCTGAGACACTGCTCCAAAATCTACGTCTATCTTTGAAAAGTTGAAATAATTCTCCACATCGTGTGCCCCTCTGTCAGTTATGGTCAGTTAGCTTTACACAAACTGCTCTCGGCTTTCAGGGCGGGAAGCATTTCATGCTTTACCAACCCAAGGCTTAGCACATAGTGTACCCAGTCATGACCGAGAACTTGGGGATTTCCTGAAGATTCCCGGCCCCCGAGAAGGCAACCAGCACGAACTCAGTCTCTTCCTTTGCCCACACAGTGTCACGGTAGTGACCTCGGGTGGTGGAAATTTAGTTAAACCAGTAAACCAGTCCTCGCTGAGGACTGGCAAACACAGAAGGGTCACTGCCTGTGACCTCGGAGATTGTTTATAAATCTGTTCCCATAATTTCTAGTATTTAAACATTCTGCAAAGCTAGATAATTTTTTTTGTTAGACTCTTTGCTTCCAAGGCTTTGATTCATCACTTTCAAGTTTGGGCACAGGTCCATGGTGACTTTATTCTGTCCTGGAAACGAGGGGCGTTTTAAAATTCAGAACTTTTAAGAGTTGAAGCCACCAGAGCAATAACTTACTGAATTATGAGAGCCCAGAGCAAGGGCCGGGAAACAGAGTCGGACAATAGCGTCTGCCACAAACACGGCACATTCAGCACCCCGTTTCTGGTGCATCTCATGAGCCTTGATGCCTTAGAGGGTCCTCTGTGTCCAGGTCACGTGAGCACCTCTGGTGGACTCTGAAATGTCCTCAGCCCTAGTTTATGTCTGGCTAGGAGCCAAGTCTGGGCTAATTTCTCAGTTTTGGAGGGTGCTAGAAAAATGAAAGTCGACAAATTCGAACACGGAGACCACTAGGATCTGATCGAGCATGCCATAAATGATTCGTATCCAAAAAGCACATCTAATAATAATGCCTATTGGTCCGTTCTTGTGCTATTTTTCTATTATCGCCATCCCTGCAGGGTACCAACTCCAGACTCCAAATGCTCAGCATTAGGTGAGTGTGTGGGCAGGGGAGGATCTTAGGGCCTCACTCTCTGTCCTGCAGAGCTGATGCTACCCAATCCCCTCACCCAACTACAAAGCACCAGGAAGCATCCTTTCCTGTGTTTGTCCTTCTCTCTCTTCCCACTCTCAGCTACTGGGACCTGGAGAATCCCCTCCTCTCAGACAAGGGCTGTTGGGCATTAGCTAATGTGTTCTTGTTTAATTCATCATGTTCTGGCTTACAGCAGGAGGTTGTCAGATTATCTTAAACTACGTATGACCTGATCAGAATTCTTAATTTCATTTTCCTTTGAAATCAATAATATATGCATTAAGTACTTTGTGCACTAGCTTCCTATTACTGTAATAAAACACCTGAAATAGCTAGCTTACAGAAACAAACATTTCTTTTGGCTCACAGTATTAGAGGTTCCTGTCTATGACTGGCACACGTGGGACCTGTCATGAGTTGCCACATCTCAGATTCCAAACAATGCATCACGACAGAGCGAACTGCTCGCCTCCCCCGAAAGGTAGGAGGAGCAGAGGAAGATACTTAGCTCGCAATTTCCATCAACGGCAGAACCCCAGTGACCTAAACACTTGCCATGAGGCTCCACCTCGCAGAGATCTGGTGGTGACACCGTAAGTCTTTTAACAGGTGGACCTTTGATGGACACCACTCAAGCCATGGCCCTCGTGGGAAGGGTCTGTCTACTGGGCAAGAGCTCAGGTAATCACATGTGCCGTTTCTTCAGCTTTGTTGGCTAGCTCTTGACATGGAAAACTGTGGTGTTACTTTTGCAATAGAATATTTAGAATCGGATGTTTTCTTTCATATGGCTTACTCTGAAAAGTGAGTAATCATAATTTAACGTCACCTACTTAGTAACAAATTATCTTCCAGACACTTACACAATTGTTTAATTTCAATTATGTAAATGTTCACGATTCTTGACAACTACGGAATGATCCTGTTATTTGAGACAGACTCCACTGGCCTTTACAGCTTCAACACCCTCTAGATGGCATTGTTACAGAACACGAGTCCCCTCCTCGGTCAACTTCACCTTCAAAACTTCTTGAAGATCTTCGGCACTTTTGGGTGGGAACACAGTAAAAACTCATTAAATGTGTTGATTGACTAGCACTCATGGTTAGGATAACTGCCAACGGATCAACCCTGTCTGTTACTCCGCCAGCCTATCAGTTCGAGGAAAACGGAATGAAAAAAAACCTTAACACCAGGTCCCATTTCTATCACTTTCAATCCTTTAATCAAGGTGAACTGTTTTATTTTCCTTCTCTTATCACAAATGAAATATTTGAATTTCTAACAGGCCTCTTTCAAGAGTGGTAACGCGACAGTTGGAAAATGAGCATTTCTCTACCTAAGGATCAGTAATGAATAAAATCCCCCGTCTGTCTTCCTGGAGAAACAATTACTATATTAAAAACTGTGGTACTAATGGATCTTTCATCCATAACAGATGTGGTACATAAAGTGAGCATCAATCTCTTGGGGTTTCTAATGCCTCAGCAATACAGACAATTTTACCTGATAATTATATTATGACTGCATGATTTATCAGCTAGGCTCGTATGGCCAGAGATTCCGTGAGTGGTCAGGGTTGTCCAGACCACGTCTGGATTTGAAGCCTTCGTTCTCTTTTCTTCAAGAATCGGGGGGTTGGGGCGGGAGGTTTACTAAGCAACACGCTCGTAGGCACATGGTCTTTGAAAAAGACATTGATAAAGGCCAGCAGTGCACAGCCTTGTAGCCACCGCAGGAGACTGATGGACAACTTCTGCAGTTTGGCCTCCCAACAAGTCTGAGAGTTCATACTTTGAAAGCTGGCTGGTTGTTCTCTAGAGGGCAACTTAAAGATGAGCTACTGGTTCTGGGTGTGGTTAGAAAACAACAATGCATTTGCCATGTCTCTTGGCTGCAAGGGACATAAAAGTTAAAATGGTCAACAGTTTATAGATTTCTCTACATAAAACCGCAGAGCTGCAAGACTGCCTTCGACACCGCTGGGCTCTGGACCTCAAACGTTATCTCAGACTTCAACGTCCCTCTACAACATATTACTTCTCTCAGTGTCTTGGTCTCAACTGTCAGTGGGAATGTGATAGGCCACCCAGAGAATCATATTCCAAATATTCTACCACCCCAAGAAAAAGTTATTGTCAACAGTGTTGCAAGAAAACTACAATGAAAATATGGGAGTGGTTCAGAATGGCTCTTCTTGGGCCTTGTTCCTATGTCTTGCCCCAATTGATTCAGTTTCTAATACTGAGTTTGTGGTCAGCCCTGTGGTCTGTAGGGGGGAGCTGACCACAGTAAAGAGCAAGCAGAGAGTAGACGGGCTCATGAGCCACTGTCATACCGTACAACAGGCTAACATACGAATTAATTATTTTCTTACATAGAGTGTATGGGCACACTCTAATGCATGTTTGTATTTAGGAAAGTAGAAATTATTTAAACACAGGTTCATGTATATATTGCATAATGCATGTAATGCACATTAACATAGTTTTGCGAGTATGGGTGCATATATATTTTTCCCTCTGCATATACCACTGTCCACAAGTACAAGCGTGACCTTTCCCTTTCCAAGGACCTCATCCACATCCTAGGCCATCATAACAGCTTTCTGTTTTCTGTAGTTTGGATGACTATATAACATAGTTCATATTTCTACAACTGTACAGAGTATGCTTGACTCTAGTGAAATCAGTCTGGGAATTACCCAATGCATGCTTAATCTCTGGAATATCAGAGCATCAGGCGTGCCTCTGAATCCCTTGACATAGGGTGCTGTGTCCATGTTAAGGCAACAGAATTGAGCATGATTAAAGTGACCACCTGTGTGGTTTGCATGGTGAAGGTACTCCACACCAGAGCAGCAGCCCATCAATGGCGACAAAATTAGAACTGAAGGGGGTGGATCAATGAAAGCGAACCAGAACTATAAAATATAAGGCAACTTAATTATCAATACAGACATCAGAGTTCACTGGAGTTCTGGGAGCAGTGCCTTCCTTGTTCATGGGCTCAGACAATGCAGATTCTTTCACGCTTGCTCTTTTCCTGGCTTCTCCAGGTTTTCCACCTGTTCCATCCTGCTCCTGAGTACCTGTCTTAGATCCACTTCCATTTCTGCGAGAAAACACTGACCAAAAGCAACTTGGGGGAGAGGGCTTTATCAATGGCGGAGAAGTCAAGGCTGTAAGAGCTTAAAACAGCTGGTCACATTGCACTCCAGTCAAGAGTAGAGGAGGAGGTGGAATACATCCACACTGCATCCCAGCCAAGAGCACAGGAGGAGGGCATCCACACTGCACCCCGGTCAAGAGTGGAGGAGGAAGAGGGGAGGAGGAGGAATGCATCCTCACTGTTAGCTGGCTCCTTTATCAGCCCCTGACTCAGCCAATGGAACGGTGCTGTCCACATGCAGGGTGGGAGTTCCCATCTGAATTAACCCCAACAGGAAAACAGGCATGCCCGCCCACCAACACAGTCTGGACAGTTCCCACTGAGGCTCTCTTCACGGTGAGAAAAGACTTGTCAGGTTGGCAGTCAAAGCTAAGTGTCATGTTCCTGTCTCGTGAGCCACAAGATCACCCTGGAAATGTCTCAACCCTTGGTGGTGTCAAACTCTCTCCACCTTTGCATTTTGTCTTCCATTGTCCTGAGATGTGTTTTCTGATTGAGGGTTGCTATCTCACAGCCTGCCTGAGAAATAAAATCGTTCCCCCGCCACTCAAAGTCCTTAGAAAAATGGTAAGTCGGGTTTAAAAGGAGAAATCCAACGTGCATGTGTCAAATAAGCAACCTTTATTAGACATTAATTTGTTTCTTTCTGTAAAACAACTTAAGAGTTGAAATTTTTTTCTTTATAATTACACAAATGGGAATATCCAAACTTTAATTAACAATTAAATTGATCAGTTTAAAATTTTGGGAGCATACGTCTGCATATAATTGCTCTCCATATACTTCTGTAAAATCTAAAGCCTATATATCCAAACATAAAAAAATCCATTCATGCCAGCATTAGTTACAAGTGCACATTTATTGGAATGTGGTGAGCATGTTCTTTTATTGCCAAGAAAGTCAGCTTTGTTCCTTAATTGTTACAATAACTACAATTTAGGAAATTCTATTGCAACACCAATCTGTTATGTGCATCTATTAATTAGACTAGCATGGCCTGTCTATCATAGGACAAAGCCTTTGTATTTTGTCTACTTGAGCCTTTCCCAAGATTCTCGGGTTTTAAAGAGATGCAATTCCGCCTAGTTAAATTGTTAGAGACTGGAAAACACAGTCCTAGACTTGCCTGATGTGTTCTGGGTTCCTGAACATCATAGAAAGGGGAACTCTTTTCCAAACACCAGCCTCCTCCCAGTTCTAGCACATTCTGGTTCTCTGATCAGATCTGAGGAGTAAGGCTGCCATGAAACTGATCACCGGAAATTCTAGGTGCAGCCTCCTGTGGTCATCAGTGACGGATTCTCCAGTAGCCAATGCCAATACCCAACGGGTGGCTTGCCCTAGGCAATGTCTGCCTTCACACCACGTCACATCACAGAACACCCACCACAGTGGCCAAGTCCATGGTAGAAAACTAGGATTGGAACCCAGCCCAAGGTGACTCTCTTTTCCCTTCATTTGCCATGACCTCAACCAGAGGAACAATGACACCTCGAACCAAATGGGGCAAGTGTCTAGATCCTTTATGCTGCCCTATCTAGTACAGTAATTTAAGATGAACGCTTAAGAAAGCAACGGCATTTACAGAATGCCAAGTGTAAGTACGTATCGTTTTTTAAACACCCATGAATGACAAATTTTTCTGAAGTCATGTTCAATGTGTGTTAATTACTCTGCCTTTATACAACAGAATGGTTCCTCATATTTACTCTTAAAAATGTTATAATTTTTAAAATACTCTGGGGCTTTTAAAGTTCTGTTGTATTTTATATTATGATATTACCATGAGATCTTGGTGACAAACAGGGAAGGAAAGGTTATGACTTAACAGTGACGTGTGTGTGTGTGTGTGTGTGTGTGTGTGTGTGTGTGTGTGCGCGCGCGCGTGTGCGTGCATGCCTCAAGTTGACAAGAAGTGGATTGTGCTGGTTGGTTTTCATTGTCCATTTGACACAACTACCTGAAAAGAGGGAACTGAATTCAAGAATGACCCCGATCAGACTAGTCTGCAATGTCTGGAGAAGATTCCTGATCCATGACTAATACAAGTGTGGGCAGTGCTTGTCTTAGGCAGGGCAGAGCTTCACTGAGCAAGCTGGAAAACTACCCAGTAAGCTGTGTTCCTTGGTGGTTTCTATTCCGGTCTTGCTCAAGTTCCTGTCCTGTCTCAATGAACTATAATCTTCAAGTTTAAACCGAGACAAACACTTCCTTACTAAAAATCAAAACAGTTTTAGTGAGATTGCATTATGGATAACACTGAGATAGTAAGGGAAGCCTGAGACGCTATGGGTCAGTCATGAGTTACAGGGGATACGACGGGAGCAGCCAGCAAAGACATCCAGAATTCAGTCCTCACCCAGTGAGTGGCATTTCAAGACTATCAAGACTCCCTCTCATCAGTCAGCTTACACCAGTTTGGAGAGGAAAGGGAGGTGGGAGGAACCTACTGCGTTCCATTCCACTCTCTGCAGCCATGCTGGAAGGGATTTTCTACCTCCTCCAAGTGAGTCCTCAGAGAAAGAAACAAAGCTCTAGGCTAAATAGGAAGACATTAAGAGTGCTGGCTCTCCATCTGCCTCTACGCTTGGGTCGTTACCTCCCCCTTCTGCGACCCCTGTCACCTCCAGAAGGCTGTGCACTGGGTCTAGATTCTAAATAGTGTCCTCCGGACAGTCTCTCCCTGGGATGAGTACTTTAAGTGTGAGGGATGATGAGAAGGCCTTCAAGAACCACCCAGAGACCTGAGTGATAGGTAGCAGAATCAGTGTTCTGAGATCCTCAAATCATGACCCCCCCCCCCAAAGAGCACAGACACAGAAGCAAATCCCTTTGTTGTCCGCTCATCCAGGGACATGAACAACACTCAAGTCAATGCACAGGCTAACCTAAGGAAAGCAGAATAAATGTATTAAATTGTAATTTTACATGGAGATCTGTCTTAGTTATTCTCATAGCTGTGACTGAATACCTGAAAATAGGAAATTTAAGGGAGGAGATGTTTATTTGGGCTCATGGTTTAAGAGGGTACAGTCCACCATGGGAGTGGAGGCAGGGCAGAGTCTATGGCAATAGGAAGGACAGGCTGGGACTACTCCAAAACCTGATTGACAAATACTGAAACACATCACAGGGCTTTACCATCCAGTGGTACATTCCTCGTGAGCATAATTCATGAGGTACTTTATCCATACGCTCCGTTTTCAGCCTGTGACAGGCACTTGTGAAATGATTAACCCATACTGCAGAGTTACAGAATATTAAGTGACAGCCAGACATAAAAGTAACGAGAGACAAGAGCGAGGCCAGCTCTTCCGTAAAAGACACATTTTTATACAGGTAATCAATTTATCAGGACACGCGACAAATTCAAGCAAGAGACTTCCCTAAGTTAATTTAAAACCAATTAGAGGATGCACATCCAGCAAGACTCCGAGGAATTCGTATATTATTAACGGTGCCTCCCCTCAACTATAAAGGTCTAACAATCCAGGAGATACGAAAACAATGTTCAAAGAGTGAAATGAACAGGAAGCGACAGCTCAGGCGTCCCACTGGCCACAGAAGAGCGGTTCTCCAACAGGCTCTGGCCCCAGATTCTCCTCAGTGCTGGGTCGTGCTGGCGACTGTACCCGTCACCAACAACTTCCAACAGGCTTGACTCTGAATCAACACTAGACACGCCTCCCACTTACCCCATCCCCAGGAAAATGACTATGGAAACAGTTTCAACAGCTCTCTGCCTGCTCCTCATTTCTGAGGGGGTCCCCCCACTCCTGTACTTTATGAAACAGAACTGAAGGGCTCTGTCAGAAAGTCTTTCCACGTGAGCATGAGCACCTAAGTTAGGGTCCTGAGAATTTACGTCCGTCCGTAAGGGCAGACGGACCGCTGCGAAAGGCACTCTGAACACAAAGGGCCGTTGTACACAAGAACTCAGAGGGCTCAGCACACACAGATCAAGCCAGTGGTACTCTGGGGTTTCAAAGGACTACATGATGTTGGAATGGATCCAATCAAAACATACATGTGTGAAATTCTCAAAAAGAAAACACATTGTCAGTTTGGTGGCACATGCTTGTGATCCCAGCCCTGGGGAGGCAGAAACAGGTGGGTCCAGAGACTCCTGATCAGTCAGTGTACCTTACATGGTGAGCTCTAGATCAGAGATTTCACCTCACAATCCAAACAAAAAGTGCACACAGAGCCTGAGAATCTGACCCTAAACTGTCCAAGGCGTGTCTCACATGCATGTGTGTGTGTGTCTGTGGGTGTGCGCGTGTGCACACACATACACCCTTCCAGAGTACTGTACTCTTCCTAGCTGTCAATATACAGCCACCCTCACCTGGGACGCCAACTGGTTACAAAGATTTAAAAGTTCAGCAACCGCAGGATTTAGAGAGTTTTAACCCCTCTAAATGTGGGAAGATGTTAAATCCCATTATCTCTGCAGCCATTGCAAATGTTAAAATTCAGCGTGGTCCCTTTTTTCAGCTCTAGGTCTAAGGATGACAGAGTTACAAAGACACAGATGCTTTTCTCCAGTTCTATAAAGACCTGTCTCCAACCAAGTGACCTACAGGAAATAAAGCTAGTCGGTCCTCCAGCTGGTCGCCACTGATCAGAGCATCTAAACGGAAAGATATGTATTTAAGCTTCAAGCCACCAGGAAAACAGGTAATTGCTTCCTCAGCTCCATAGGAAACCAGTGATTTGATGGTTTGATGTGGGAGGGGGTGAAGGATTTTAGACATGTGTCAGAAGTAGCTAAGAATAGAAAAAAAAAAGAAAATGTCAGGGATCCAAAGAATCTCAGTAGGACAGAATGGGTAAACGCAATGACTCAGAAGCCATCTTGCTCCTGCTGAAAAACAGTTGCCATGGATACTCTCCCAGGTAACCCTCTCAAGTCTTACCTCTTGGGTTCTCACATTGATGTATCCATAGTGAATTCGAAGAGGCTGCCTGAATGTGTAGGGCAGTGGGATCCATTTTGTCTCAGGTTGTCCAAAGCAGCTCAGTAGCAAAGGGAAATTCATGTCATTGACGAGGCGCATGGCCAGCAGCAAGAGGCACAGCGCCGTGAAGCTCGCCACAACCACAGACTTCCTCTGTAACACAGTGGAGAAGAAAAGGACAGTGAGTGACCTTCACCTAGCTGCAGCCACCAGAGAGGGAGAGGAGGGAGTGGGAGTAGGGGTGGAAATGGAGTGGACATGGAGGTGGGATAGAGGTGGGGTGGGGGCGGGGCCGGGTGGAGGTGGGATAGAGGTGGGGTGGGGGCGGGGCCGGGTGGAGGTGGGTGTCCCTTTCTCAGAAGAAAGGGTTTGGTCTTTTAGGGTATTTCAGTTGGAGGAGAAACAAGACATCCTTAGGTGAGCAAGGGACAAACTTTCTTGTACTCTCCTAGCCCTCCCGCCTCTTTCTTACCTGCCATCTTTAAGAACTCAAACCAGACACGCCCAACCATGGGAGACCCTTCTTGCCTCCTCAGCTCCCCCGCACCCTTCCACCACCAAGCTGCCAGCCCCAGCAGAGGTGAAGTCTCATCACCCCCTTTACTCAAGCCCTGGTTCTCAGCCTTCCTAACGCTGCAACCTTTTACACTACAGCTCTTCACGTTCTCGTGGCCTCCAGCTGTACAATTATCTCTGCTTCACTGTAATTTGGTTGCTGCTCTGAATCATAATGTAAATATCTGATAAGCAACCCTCAGAGGGTCACGACCCACAGGTTGAGAACCCTTGGCTTTAAAGGCCTCTTTGCTTTCCTCAAAGTGTCCTTGTGGTCATTTTTTTTTACCACGTGCTTCTCCATTCCTGAGGCCATTGGATGTCCTTGTCACAGGACTCTCTGCATCCATGTCCTCTGCATAGCATCACCCCTTACATCATACAAGAAACACAGCAAACGCTTGCGGGAAAGGCACGGCTCTCCTCCGCTGTCCCAGCTTCATTCCCACCTCACACTTCTGGAGCTGTATCCAGTGGTTTCTACCAACAGAAATGCCACCCATGCCCACAGTGTAAACTCGAAATCTGAAGCACCAGATGAGAGAAGATCACACAGCAAATAGCCTAAGAGCATCCCCTTGGATGAACTGCAAAGGAAGGAAGCCGGACCAACTGCATCTCGCGGGGTGAGAGCGAGCTGTGATTATACACTAGAGATGGAGCTTGATAAAAGGCATGTTTTGATTGGTAGGGACATGTGAGCAGATCATTCTAGATGGAAGAAACAGGCAAAGAAACAAGAAAGCATGGGTTATCTGTGGGAATCCATCCATCTTAGCAGAAGGAAAGCAGCCAGCACAAGTGATAACTATGGCGGGCCACCCTGGGGACTGCGCTAAGATGTGAGCCCTGAGTCTGGGAGATGGCCGGAAGCCAAAGCTGACTTTTTGTTGGAGATCTCTAAAGATGAAAGCTATGTCATAGTTCAGCATGGTTCAGGGTACTTTGGAACAGGGAGGGCTTAGTTAGAAATGAGTAGGAGGCTGGTCTTTCGGTACAGGTTTTGCAAACCAAGGACAGAAACCGAAGCAGCGGTGACAGTGAGATTCAAGAAAGATTCTCAGTTAACACAGAAGGGGACATTAGCGACATTAGCGGCAGACACAAAACTCAAAGCTGACCTTGAGCCTAGACAACAACAGTGTTAGAGGGCATCCTGCTGAAGTCACTGTGGTTGCAATAGTTTATCCAGGGAGCCAGACGGTAAAGCCCTTGGCTCTTTTGGTGTTCTTGGTGGACCAGAAGCTCAGTAGTCAGAAAGTCAAAGTGAGAGCAGGAAGAGAGAAGGGAACTGGGGGCAGACAGAACAGCTGCTGTGACCTGCCCCTGCTGGCCCTAACTGGGTTCCACTCTGTCACTGCCCCTGCTGGCCCTAACTGGGTTCCACTCTGTCACTGCCCCTGCTGGCCCTAACTGGATTCCACTCTGTTACTGCCCCTGCTGGCCCTAACTGGATTCCACTCTGTTACTGCCCCTGCTGGCCCTAACTGGATTCCACTCTGTCACTGCCCCTGCTGGCCCTAACTGGGTTCCACTCTTGTCACTGCCCCTGCTGGCCCCTCACTGGGTTCGACTCTCAGCTGGTCTCAAGCTGAGGGAAAACCAGAGCTGCTGAGGATGAGTGGCCGGCCTTCCGCCATCACTGATGGGTTTGGGGCTCTGCTCCTTCCTGGGGTAATTAGCTCCACAACTTCAAGGCAGAACAGAAATCTACCTCCTGGCTCACAGCTGAAGCCAGGCAGCAGAGCGCCAGCATCCAAAGCGACCATCACTTCTTGATTCCTGCTCAGCTCCTGTAATTTGTAAAACCCACATTCCTCTGTCTAGCCAGCCTAATTTTCTAATCACCCGAGAAGTCCCCTGAGCTCTGCCTCCTCAGAACCCCTTATCTCCCCACTAACTACCACAGCCTTCCCTCATTTAACCTTCTAATCATGAAGAAACGTTCTAATTTGCTCTTCTGTAGAATCTATGTCCACAAACCTGCAAGGTGTCAAGGTAACAGCATAAATGAGGTGATGGATCTGAGCAGGTTCAAAGGGGCATGGACCAGAAGAGATGGCTAAATAAAACCAGAGAGGCCAGTCACACTTTTCTGTCACCACTCAGACCAACAGCTGCTCCGAAGGAGCCCCAGATGTGATCTGTGCTCCCATCTACTCCTGAACCCAGCAGGCGCTCTGCTTCTCTTAGTTGCTGAACTTGCACAGCTGGAGGCCTGGGGACAAAGGCATAGAGGATCCTTCCTAATCCAACCGCAGCCACACCTACAGAATGCACACAGGAGACTAAAGCAAGCCAACAACTTTAGAGAGAAACTTCAGAACAGAATGAAGTGACAAGTAGCAAAAGCCTGCGCCCCTGGAATCCACACCTACCTCTGGGCCACTCAAGGAGTTAAAGTGAGCAAAGAGTGGGTGGGCTACCGGGTGGAGAGCAGGCTCCGCCCCTCTTGCTGTACCTGGAACTGTATTCAGGGGGCCAGGGGTCCTCTTTTCATAGCTGAGACCTCCAGCCCCACTCCGCTACATTACAGCGGCCAGGTTCTTTCTCCCTGTCTAATGTGATGCTACCCTTGTTCAGCATGGGAGTAACGCGCTGACACAAAGCATCCTGGAACTTCAGTAGAGAAGGTGCAACTTGAAGCTCTGTTAGGCAGGGACAACAGGACCTAACACAAATGTGTGTTCCCTAGCAGTCACTTCTGCCACACCAGAGCCACAGTCAAGACCATGGTTTGGGCACTCAGGCACACACATGGCTGCATGCAGAGAGCATGCATGTATATCTGCAGGAGACACAAAGGATGGAGAAGGGAACTGAGCACCAATGCACACGACACACATAAAGGTAGCCACACCTTGGAATTCTTACTGAGTTTGGATTAGGGAAGGTTCTGAGAAAAAATGCAATCAACCAGGCAGAACAACCTCAAAGAGTCACAAGAGTTGCCAGGGAAAACATAATAAAACATGTGTCAAATGAGGTTAAGGGAGGCTGCATGCGTGATTGAGGAGCCCAGAGGAAGGGAGGTCTGGTGTTCTTAAGAGGGAGAGTTCGGGACTTGCTTGTCAAATAGGGTACCTATGGAAGCGGGAGAGCAAGCAACCCTCAGGGCATTGCAGGCTCGGGAAGAGCAATTGCATGGGCCACTTTGTCAGAATCGTTAGGACATTTGGTAAGAAGGCTGCTATGTGCACTATGATTGGCAGATTATGCCAAAAAGATCATAAAACAATTTATTCTGCAATTTCCACGTGCTAGTCAACACTCAGAAGATCAGTTTCACAGACAGTTGCTGCGCACCGCGACCCCGTGTCTATGCTCGGTGCACTGGCACCCAGTTCGCGAGATTCGGGCAAGGGGCTGGAGGTTAAAATACACGCACACACACAGAGACACGAGTCATCCTTAAATTCCCCAAGAATGCCCTCTTTATTGTGTTAAGGGGCAGATTATATAGAGATAGCCACGCCCCAGCCAAACCCACCAGAAACCACTCTGCTGCCATCAGGTCTTGTGCTCAGAACAGCTGTAAGTACTCAGATCAGGGGATTACAAGAAATTCAGGATCTGGGGTCTCACTGCTCCCAACAGATAGTGGGACAGCAGAAAACATCAGAACAACTTGAAGATAAAAACCACCAATTAGACTTGAGAAAATAAAAGTGAATACTTGTCAGTCGACAGTGTGAAAGGCTTGGTCCAACAGATGTTTCAAGATGCACAAAACATAAAAGCAACCATTCCTCTAAAGGTCAGGCACACGAAGATTACAATGAGCAGAGAACCCGAACACCGCCAGGCAACAATGGACTCTAAAAATGGGAGGCATTATTAGGTTGCTAATGTCAGTTAAATTTTTGTGTACATATATGAGCATACATGACTATGTGTACAAGCACTCAGAAGCCCAAGGTCACACAGTGTGATTGTGAATGTGCGCACACACGCAGAAGCCAGACAGGACATCTTACTAATCACTCCCCACACTTGAGACAAGCTCTCTGATTGCAGAGTTTAGTGATTCAGCTGGGCTTGCTAGAAACGAGCCCCCAGTCCTCCCATCTCTGTGGTATCTCCCCAGTGCTGGTATTAGGGGTTCATTCTGTGCCGCCTTGCTTTTTACATGGCTTCTGGGGACCGAACTCGAATGTTCATGCTTGTTACAAGCACTTTACCAACAGACCCAACTTACCAGCTCCTAACTGTTGCATTCTTGATGGATATTAATTAGCTAGTGGGTGAGAACTCATCAGGCCATGTGAAAAGCATGCTGAAGACCAGAGAAACCTTTCTCCAATATTCCAAGCAGCTGCAAACCCTCCAAATACTTGGGGCAACTTATCCTTATGAGCTCAAGAGGATGCTACTGTGCCCAAGTAGATCTGATGAATTGCTTCAGGGAAAGTTCATTCCTTGTTTCTCATTTGGGGGAAGTCTGAAGGGGCCTTTGGCAGCTGAGACATTTAGAATTTAATCCCCTGTGTACTTTAGAAATCTACATCAGAAAATGTGACATTCCATTTGCTCTTTCTCTAGAGCTGGAATACAATGCATCAGACTTTATAGCAGAAACGCTTATTTCAAAACACACTCCATGGGGAGCTCCTGATGGAGGGGGAAGAACCCAGTCTGTGCCCCTACAGAACTCACAGGCCACATTCAGTGATGTCTATCCTTCCTTCACAGAATTAACCATTCACCATGCAATACAGACTATTAACCTACTCAGATGCTAATTCTTTCCAGGTCCCCTTTATAAATGACCACTGAGAGAAGCGTGTTTTTCTATTTAAATAATACTGCATGATGATCAAAGGAGCTGAATTTCAGAAGTGTTCATTTTTATCACATGCTGAAATTTATCTCCTAATACATTTAAAATGCAATGCCAATTAGATTATCTGTCTTGTCATCCCCACAGCCTGGTTTGTCTCTCACTATTGCTTATTGGTGATCATGTCTAATGACAATTCTTCCCTCAGGTTGAAACATATCAGTGTGGCTCAATTTTTCACCATTGTCCAGCTCCAAATTGTCTTCTTTATGAGCATAACAAAGCTTCAGGCCATTTGCTGGAAGAACTTAGCAAAGACAGATATGAACAAAACCTTCATTTACTAGATCTGTGGGGCCAGGAAGCTGTTTAGACCCCACTTACTAAGCGACAGTGACCTCTGAGGGAAAATCTCAGTTTTTGTTGGGTAGCAGTCAGAAAAGTGGAACTAAAAAGGTGGAATATCCTGGTGAGACATGATGCTCAACAAACTTGGAATCCTAAGACAGGCAGTATGGTATCGAGGGCAGCCGGGGCTGCATAGCTGTTGATGGAATCGTCCACTGACGTTATCAATGAGTAGCGAAGGACGAACAAGATCAGCACAGGAAGTCAACAGTGAGAGAGAATCTAGGAGGCTGGCATACAGTACTTGATATGGTAAAGATCTGGAGCTGGGGAGACGGCGTCACTTTTTGCTTTGCAAACACTGGGGGCCTGAGTTTGATCCCCCACATATGCATGGAAAGTTGAGTGTAGGGACATGTGCACTAGGAAGACTGACAGAGTCAGCAGTACCTAAGGTCTCAGGGACAGGACCAGTCTCAGAAGGAGCCGAAAGGGGTGCAAGAGAGATGCCTCAGTTGGTGACGCACGTGCTATCCAAGCATGGAGACCTGAGCTCAGATCCCCAGAACCCACAGTAGTCAGACACAGTGGCTCAAACCCATAGCCCCGGCTAAAGTCTGGGAGGTAGGGTAGAGAGCGCATCATTGGAGCTCCCTGAATGAGGAAATCCAGGCTCAAAAATTAAGATGGACCATAAAGAGGACAGCAGATACAGATTTCTGTGCACACACTCGGACCACAGGCATAATACACATGCACACACACATCTACCTACACATGTGTACACTCTCACACAGCAATATTATAGTAGCTCTAGAGGAAGGACACCAAAAGTTGATCTTTGACCTTCACATACATGTGTAGTGTATACACATGCACTTACATACATAAACCTACACTTATGTGAATATGCACACATAACTATACCTATGCAAAAATTATTTCTGTGTATATGTGCATGCATGGAGTTTACGTGGATCAAGGATGTGCAGGAGCCACCCAGAGGCTAGAAGAGGGTGTTAGATTCCCTGGAACTGAAGCTATGGGAAGTGGTGAGCTCTCCTGTGGATGCTAGGAATCAAAGGTAGGTCCTCTACAATAGCAGTAAGTGCTCTCAACCGCTGAGCCATCTCCAGCTCCCTCCAAAAGCAATTTAAGAAAAGGGGCATTGATTTTTAGAACAGTTTTAAGGTGGTGGAAGGAGGGGAGCTGGAGTCAGGACGTGAGCGAGAGTTCCATACAGCATGCTAAGAAGTCTGCAGGGGACTACGGAACCCACAGGGTTCTGAGCATGAGACAGAGGGTGTCAGGCTTGATTCTAGAATGTTCCCACAAGAGGTGGTGTGCCTGATGGATGGAGAGTTGACAATATGACCAAAGGGAGAATGGGATACTCCAAACATCCCTAACGGCCATGACCATCCTTCACACACAGGGTACCCAGTGGACCACTTAAGTCTAGGACAGACACAGGGCTGAGTACCACATTTTTTTTTTTGAGACAGGGTTTCTCTTTTAACAGCCCTGGCTGTCCTAGAACTTGCTTTGCAGAGACTCACCTACCTCTGCCTCCCGAGTGTTGGGATTAAAGGCATGCTCCCGTAATGCAGTTCTTTGAGTCTTAAGAGGATCTTAACACAATCCCACTGCAGCTTGCTTAGGTAATCTGTTTCACCAGCAAGCATAAAGACCTGAGGCTGAGTGGCCCACCCATGCACACAGACAACAGATTGGTAAACCGAGGAACTGAGATCCAATTCTCATGTTAGAGCCCAAGTTCAGTGTGTGCACTAATGAAGTCTTTGATCACCATTGTCTTACCGCTGTCCATTGCTGTGCAGAGACGCACAACTAAGAACTCTTACAGAAGAAAGCATTCATCTGGGGATTGCTTACAGTTTCAGGGGTGTAGTCCATTAGCAACATGGCAGGAAACACGACAACACTCAGGCATGGTAGCAGACAGTTCTACATCAGGCTCTGAAGGCAGCAGGAGCCGCCACCACTGGGCCTGGTGTGTGCTTTTGAAAATCAAAGCCCACCCCCAGTGACATACTTCCTTCAAAAAATGCCACACCCATTCCAACAAGGCCACATCTTCTAATCCCTCTCAATTAGCACCACTCCCTAATGACCAAGCATTCAAATATATGGCCCTATGGGGGCCACTGCTATTCAAACCAAACAATTCAGGCCAACAAGTGTGCTCTCAGAGAACTGGTCAGAAAAGAGCCAGTACCAGCCCTAAATAGGGCTTGAAACCTAGTATTAATAAACCAGATATCTAATCCATATGGAAGATTAAGAGACCGACATGAAGCATAGTAATTATACTTCCTTTGATATAATTGAGCACAAATTATTTCATCTTCCCTAAGTTGGCTTTATTCCCAGCATTAGAAAGACAGCAGTAAGGGAGCCTTGGGTAGCCGAGAGGGAAACTAAAGTCATCCTCGTGTTCTAGCAGACACTGGGCACCCTGTCTTATTGCAGGCACCATGTGATGGGACGGGTATGACTTCTCGCCTCGGATGCTCAATCCCATAACTCGAATTTATTTAGAACACTGCTAGTAGGCTAATTGCTTTGTGGTGGCACCCAATAAAATACACTTGAGCACCTAGACAGATAATGAAAGCATGGTACTTTATACAGACTGGAATTTTATTCAGCCATAAAGGAAACAATTTCAAAATTTTTAGGATAATGAGTCAAACTGGAAATGTTACATCACAGTGAATAAAAGCCGGGCTCAGAAAGACAAACACTGCACAGTCCTGCTCTTACGCAGAGCCCAGCTTCGAAAGGTTGTGGCGGCAGGCAGCGAGTGAGGGTATAACCTGGGAAACTGAGAAGTGTCCATAAGATGGGGAGAGGCTCCAGAGAAGGCAGGAGAGGAGGGACCACACATGCGACATGAGAATAGGGAGGGGAATCCTGGAGTCAGAAGGGAATGGGAGCAGGGGGGTGAGCAGGGCAGCTGGGACGGCCGGGACGGGTAATAGGAAGGTGAGAAAAAACATGGACAGCAATCCAGTCTTAGGGTCCAGTGAACGTCTGTTACTTCACATGGCAACTAAGAAAAGGGGCGGGGCTGGAAGAAAACTTGTTCATTCAGGCCAGTAACCCCCCCTTTAAGGATCTGGGATACTTGTCAGTGTGCCTCTACCTGACAAGGATTTAGTCAGTAGGAATTCCAAATCCAAAAGGCAAAGCCCAGGATCACAGAGTTCATGGCCACCTCTGCCATTAACTGTTCTGGGAAGACAGCAAGCCATAGAGAGAACAAAACATGTATGACCACAGCTTCCCCAGAGGTCTGGTTTCACTCCAAAGGAAGCCTCTAAATGGCTGGAACATACCAAACATCCTGAGGAGTTGTGTGAAGGACGGATGAGGTGAGCACACACACAGCCTTCTGACCTGCGTTCAAACCACAGTGCAGAAACATCCCCACAGCCATTAATATGCATGCACATTTTCTTTGATTTCCTTCCCCTTTGGGGGAAAATACCTTTAGGTTTTAAGAATTCTTCAATAATTTAGCGTATATTAATATATAGTGTATTTTATCATATCTACCCCCAGTCCACTCCAACTCCTCCCAACTTCATAACCTCATCTTTTTATAAACCACAGAATACACACTGTTTACAAGCACATGGCTATAGACCAAATTGGGTGGAACATGGACAAACCATGTGAAGGAGGCCATACCCCTCAAGAAGAGCAACTGTCCCAGGGAACCTTTAGCTTCCGTTAGCTCTCAGTCGGGGTAGGGCCCTGGGAGCACCTCCATCACCCAAATCAGAATGTGCACTGCCTGCTCTGGTATAGACCGCCAGAGTGTCTGGAAGTCTTCAAAGCCCCCGTCATTGTCTCAAGATGCTATATCAGTTACCTCAAGCTGCCTCAAACTACTCCGTAGCTGAGGACAGCCCTAAACTCCCGTTGATACTTCTGTGCCCACTTCCTGTGTGATGAGATTATAGGCATACACCTCCCTACTTATGAGGTACTGGGGACTGAACCCAAGGCAAGCACTCTACCATCTGAGCTAAATCCCAAGCAAAGTACAGCCCAGGCTGGTCTCAAACTCACGATCCTCCCGCTTCATCCTCTTCAGCATTTTCCTATTAGCAAGTGTTAGGATGGTACCAATTTCGAGTATGAGAAAGAAGATTGCCAAGAGTAAAGCCTGTGTGGTTTTCTTTGCCTTGAACTCTTGTACACATGGGGAGAACGTTCTCCAAACCCTGCCTAAAGCCCCTCTGTGTGTCCCTGGCTCTGAGGGAAGAGAGGTGCCACCAGGTGATTAAGCAATCACTGAGGTACCTCAGCTTCCTTCTCAGCCACTTATTACAGTCCATGTATCCTTCCATAAGTCCTGCCAAGAACCATCAAAACAACCCAAACGTGTGCATCTGACAGTGATGTCACCACCTCCTGGGACTTCCTCTTTTTCTGAACCCATACACCCTCACATAGTGCAGAATTGATCTTTTCATGACTGTCGTCAAGAAAGGATGAATGCTGCCTCTTCCCCTTTTCCTATCCGTGTTTCCAGTCTTGCTGCCTAGATCACACCTGCGCCACCATTCCACCCTGTCCCTTCCCACTGCTCCCCCATCGCCTCAAGTTCAGATGTTTCCACTATACAGTCTGCTTCACAGCCTGGCTCCTGGCATGGGAATAAGAGTCAGGTGTGACGGGGTAGGAGGCCGATGGAGAGTCCTCTCACGTGGCAGCACCGAGCAGTGCCTCCAACTGAGTGGAAAGCAGCTGAGAAAACAAAGGAATAAAGGGGAGAAGGAAGGAAAGTGGGGAATGTTAATGTCTTCCCAACAGGATGAAAGAACGGAGAGAATGTCTGCTCAACAGAAAGCTAAGTTATCTGAAAATATCCAGATTATATTACGAGGAGAAATGGATTTTTCCCTCAGAGGGAAAATTTGCAAACAGTTCCTTTCTCTTCCTCCTGCCCTGGAGCGTGCTGTGCAGATGCAGTAAGACACTGGGGGGAAGTAGGGAGCATTTCAGTGAGGACAGCGCCAGGGTGGTGAGTGGGACTTGTCACCAGCAGACTGCTCAGAGCAACATCCTCTCTTAAAGGGACCACAGGAATTTGTGCTTTTTCAAAGCTCAGCTCTGGGGGAAGCACTTGAAGGGAAAATCTACCACAGGAGGTGCGATAGGGACCACAGAGCACACTACACAGACAAGAGCAATCCGTCACTTTCTTAGGGGAGAGCACGGTGCAGAGTGCCCTGTGCCCAGTGAGCATCAGGCAATACAGCTCATGCTTTTCCTGATGGAGACAGCTTTCCAGAGGGAACCCGATTATGTAACTCAAGATGGCAGGGTTACATTACAGAGCCTTGGTTACCTGCTTAGGCTCCTTGTGCCTCTTTTCCCACCTGGAATTGGGGCAGATAAGAGGACCCTGTACCAGGCTGTCTTTAGTCTACCACCCAGCTCCCAAATCATGACACGGAGACTCATTATTCGTTTATGAATGCTTAGCCTGGTTTAGGCTCCTTTCCAGCTAACTAACTTAATTTACCCATTTCTCTTTATCTACACTTTGCCTCAGGACTTCTTACCTTTGCTCCTTCTGTATTTCTAACTTTCACTGCTTCTCTATGTCTGGTTGGATAGCTGGCTTCTTTCCCTGGGTGTGTTCCTCATTCTCTCCTCCTTCTCTTGTTCTTCTCTCTCCTACTTGAGCCTACGTGTCTCTTCCAATTTATTCTCTCTGCCTGGCAGCCCCGCCTATTTCTCCTCTACCTACCTATTGGCCATTCAGCTCTTTATCAGACCAATCAGGTGCCTCAGGCAGGCAAGGAGCTGCAGATGCAACACGTATTTACAAAATTAAACACAGCCTTACATCTTTAAATGCAGCATAAACAAAAGTAACACACCATTACACAGTTAAAGTCACATTCCCCAGCATAAACAAAAGTAACACACCTTTACACAGTTAAAGTCACATTCCCCAGCATAAACAAAAGTAACACACCTTTATACAGTTAGTCACATTCCCCAGCATAAACAAAAGTAACACACCTTTACACAGTTAAAGTCACATTCCCCAGCATAAACAAAAGTAACACACCTTTATACAGTTAAAGTCACATTCCCCAGCATAAACAAAAGTAACACACCTTTATACAGTTAAAGTCACATTCCCCAGCATAAACAAAAGTAACACACCTTTATACAGTTAAAGTCACATTCCCCAGCGTAAACAAAAGTGACACATCTTTGCCTAGTTAAAATCACATTACACAACGGTACCTACCCAAGATGATTACTTGAAAGTTTAAAATGAGTGGCTAAATATAAAGAGCCTTTGGAATGCTTCCTAGCAACAAGACAGTGCTAATAAAAGGTAGACTGTTGATGTGCGAGTCCCCTCTGTGTGCTGTGATTACCAATAATTAATAAAGAAACTGCTTTGGACCTATAGCAGGGCAGAACTTAGCTAGGCGGGGAAAACTAAATGGAATGCTGGAAGAAAGAAGTACAGTGCTTCAGTAGGGTATTTTTGCCACAACTACCAGAAAAGCAATCAATACGATATATAAAAACAAAACAGAAGTCCCCTCCCTTCTGGAACATTGCATGCAGGTACATCCCACATATCCCTGTATATAGAAATGCGTGTTGGCACCTCCCAACAACCCTCTTGCAGGTCAAAGTTACCTTGGCAGAGTGGTATAGGCACATTAAAAGGCCTTTCACCAAAACACAAGCAGAGTTTAGTCACGCATGGGTCCCATAGCAATAATAAGCAGTATTGTTCTAAGAATAGCTAAAATGTCTAAGTAGGACAGTGTGGTTATCCGTTGTGGATTTAATGGTGTGCTGACATTAAGTTGAATTGCTTGTGCATCTTAAAGCATCTTAGTGTGCTACTTATGGATGTCTGTGCTCCAGCAGGAAGGCAGGAAGATAGCCACTGCTTGGCGGGTTTCCTGCACCAGGGCTGCCGTCAGTCAGTGCTCCGCAACTTTCATCGCCGTCAGGTCAGCCCATGTACAGTGTTCTCTTGTCATCTCAGGCTTGGTGTTTAAGGACCACTCAGACTGAGCCGTCCCAGTTCTTGCCTTTCCTCTCTCCCCCTTCATCCACATCATCCCTCTGAGAAGCTTGCCATGAGCCCACCTAATAGTCAAAACTTCAGCTCAACGTAATAGCTGCATGATCTTAATCTGAACCTGGTTCTTTCTTTGTAAAACCAAAGAGTTGTTGCAAAATCTGACCAGGGAGCACAGAGAAGGCAGGCAGTTCACCGCCACTAACGCCTTCCTGAAATACACACTCAGCTCCCATTAGAGCTGGTCCCCATGGGGCATCTTTTTTTTTCTGTAGCTCTTGGGAAGGTTGCTCCTTATCCTCAGGATTTAACCCAAATGTCACTGTTCTATGAAGCTGGCCTGTGCCCCTGCCCCAGAGGACCCTAAAGCACTCCGTTACAGCTGAAGCATGCTTCTCATGTGACAGCAATGATGATCAACACGCCATTATCATCCCCAAATTCAGCAAGCTACCCTATAGCTTTCCTTCCCTCCTTCTTCTCAAACAGACATCATTAATCAATCACAGCACCATTCCCCCGAAACAGAATACAAACTCAGAACCCTTTCAAGACAACAGGGTAGGCAGGAGCAATAGTCTAGTTTACCACTTAGTGTTGAACAGAAATAGCTTAAGGCCAGAGGCTATAACTTAACTTACACAAGCTACGACACAAACCACACGTTCCCTCTCCTAGGTCTTGGTTTCTCCATTTATATACTCATTTTTGCAGCATCTGGGGCTTCCTAAGTCTAGCTGCTCCAATGCTGACTTTACTAACAAGGACTGTTCCAAGCACAACACAGCCCAGGGCTTCTGCTCCTTATCCATAGTCAGGCCTGGGCCTTATCCATAGTCAGGCTTTTGTACAGACACACTCACCAAATGAAGCTCCAGACTACATACGTGAAACAGAAATGGGGTGAGAATCGGGAACTTGCACCTTGGCTGTGAGTAGCGACCACTCAATGAAGCCTACCTGATGGCAGCTACTTGGCACCTGCTGAGAACACGTTTGCTCTAGAAGATAATTTCCCTGGTGACCCTCGGACAAGAGCAAACCTCCACATATTTTCTACATGGTTGTACAGTATAGATTGGGGCGTCTCTCATCTGCAGACAGACAGGGATGTGTCAACACACACTGCCAGGCATCTGCATGGAGCCCTGGCCATCACAGCGGGGCTTTTAAGCGTCTCTGGAGCCGGTTTCTCGGAGACGTGATTTGCTAAGAAATGATGCTGCAGAAGAGAGTGTGCCCGGGAAAGTTCACTGGATGCTTATTTTTCAAAACAAGGGGAAAATCTCTTTTCAGATCTTCCACGGGGCTGCATAAAGATGAAAATTTCTCGGGAGATTATTTCATCAATTTTATAAGCCAAATATTCAGATTTATTCAGTACGCATTTTCATGAAAATACACATGAAGCTGGTTCCCAGGGAAGAATGACAAACAGGTCTGAGGATGAGATGACCATTTCTCCTCATTTAGAATTCAGATTCAGCCAATGACAGGTGCTGGATCTTGACTCGTGTGTGTGTATGTGTGTGTGCTCACGCGTGAGCGTGTGCACGCGTGTTCACACACATGCGCGGGCATGTACATGCACAGGCACCCGTGCACACCCAACTTTGCTGGGTGTCCTGTGTAACTAATAAGCGCTGACAGGTTCTAAGAGGGTGACTAAGCAACAGCACCCAGGACCCGCAGGTTCTAAGAGGGTGACTAAGCAACAGCACCCAGGACCCGCTGCCCACCTCTCCTCACTCCTGTAGAACTTGCCAGAAAGTACGATTTGCCCATCAGAGCCCTGCATTAGTAAAGGCAGCCCAGCCAGAGCTCTGTGCACACAGCCTGACAGAAGCACCACAAGCCCGGGAGTAGGTCTGCAGAGCCGAGTGTGAGCTCACACGTGGGTGTCCTGAGCACCAATTCACACACTGACGTTACACAACACCTAGTTCTTGACTCCTTGAGAACATCCTTCCCCACACTCGTTAGGTAATTTTCCCAAATCACTAAGTTGGCCCATATTCTTAGCATATTTTGACATTTTCATGTGTTTTATTTTTAGGTGATATTCTGCAAATCAGGTTTGCTCCTGTTTTGACAAAGCCTTTTTCTCCCTGAGTGAAACAGACGAGCAGTTCAGCAAGATGGGGCAGCTTTTACCCAGAAAAAAAAGGAAAGAAAGCAAAGAAATTTGCCTTTCAGCTCAGCAGACAATGGCAGCCAACCGGAGGTAAACAGACGCAGCGTCTCCTAGATGTGAGAGGCGCAGCTCTGTCCCGTGGGATGAGCAAGCGGCAAGACAGTTTATTCCCGTGTGGCGCCGCGAGCGGGTCCTGAATACTTCTGAATATATCATTTTTATTGCCTTTTACACTGAATTACTGTGAAAGAAAGAAGACTTTTGTGACGACTCAAAATCAAAACAGTTTGCGAGCGTTTAGACTCCAGGACATAAAGCAAAGCTCGGGAAAACAAATCGCTCTGCTGAGGGTCCCCCGACATGGCGCCCGCCCGGCTGAGAGGGCCCCACTACAGGGAAGCAGACCTCATCAAACATTAACGCCAGCTTTGAAGGAGAGCCTCTTGGGTTCCATCTGGGGTTCAGGAACTCGGTCCCTGTGGCTTTGGGACTAGCCCCGTCACCGAAGAGATTTAACCTGAGGTGACTCGGGGCTATCCCAATCTCTCATGCTCCTCTTGAGGTTTAGCTTACTACACCGCCTAGAGGACTATTTTGCTAGAAATCACACCTTCCACCAATTATAACGATTCTTGTTCGATATATATCATTTCTTGGTATTCCGGGGTAAAAAGATTTTAACAGATTCCATCTTTCACTGTAAAAGGAATTTGACAAATCGTGATATAAAATCTCAAGCCGTTCAATTCTCAGCTTGTCACTTTCTCTTCAGATGAGAGGAGACTCTACCGTGGTGCAGCAGAGTGTCTGAGCGTGACCCAGGGGTCCATGTGTGGCCTGACCTCACAGCTCCTGCAGGAACATCCGTCAGTCTTCCCCAATGTACAGTTGTTCCGCCCCGGCAAACTTGCCCAAGCTCACGGCCGGGCATGGCATGCGCACGGACTCGTAGGAACTAAAACGGTTTACGATTTTGGAGGGGTTTTCTTTCTACTATGCACACGGACTTTTATTTTTCAGTTGAATATTCAAGTCCAAGTAATCTGAAATTGCAAATGCTCCTTAAATTTGGAATTTAAGCATCATGCTGCTGCTGAAAAAATTTTGCATTTCAGAGTAGTTGCATTTAGAATTCATAGATCGAAGACACGCCACCTTGGAGCCTGTAGTCTTCGCTTTCTTTCTCTGCACAGAAGTCTGTTCCAGAGGAAACTACTGCTTTTCCCATCCATCCTCTCACTCATCGACTTTTATTTTGAGCCAGGGTCTTACTCTGTGGTCCAGGCTGTCCCGGAACTCACTATGTAGTCCACCAACAGCCTATGTGGCCCTGTCGATATTCCTGTCTCAGCTTGTTGAATGCTAAAGTATTTCTTTGGCCTTAAAACTCCATGTCTTCCTTTAAAATGACTCTAGTCCTGGACCATGTCATCAGCGGCACTAATTGGAATCTTGGTGTGCCTCTGCAGTGACTTGAGGCCCTTTGCTCACACCACCCAGGCATCGGATTCCAAACAGCCTTGCCCAAAGAGCTGTCTTCACAGTACTGATCGAGGATAAATTATCCTATATTTGGTCACAAATCTGCCTAGCCCTATAAACTAGCATGTCTAAACAATGCTTTGAAGACAGAAACTGTATCTTGTACCCCAGTCCCAGTAAACTCATTTTTGGTACACATTATGTTTGGAAGAACTGTGGGTGAATCGATAAATTAAAGGAAGGTAATAATTTCCCCTTTGCAGTTACTATGAGGAGAAACTGAGACATACTGCATACTGGATGTCATGTTTCCCTGGTTCTCGAGAGAAGAAAGGACCAGTCAGATGAGGAACTGGACTCCAGCTTGAGGATCACACTGGACAATCCGAGGCTCCGATCTACACGCTTCTCCACTGTAAATGTGGGGACGAGGAGAGCCCTCATCCCGTCTCACTAGCTGTGACAAAACCTCCCAGGAATTTCCACACAAATGCCAACCGACGTCCACAGTCCGCTACACCTAATGGTTTCCCCACAGCCCACTGACCTCAAAATGTCACGTGGATAGTGGGTCTTGAAAGTCAGCTTGCCTGGATTCAGAGTGATGACACCTCTCTGGGTGTGTCTGAAAGGTTTACCTGAGAAGGGAAGACCCTCCCAGGACACAGGCGGCACCAACCCACGGCTGGCAGCCCACACTGAATACGAAGTGAACAGAGCTAGGGTACCCATCTCCCTCTGCTCCCGCACTGCAAGTGCGCTGTGACCAGGGGCCTCCTGACCCTGCCTCTGTGACTGCCCAGCACAAAGAACCTACACTGGGAGTCAGTGAGCCTTTCCTTCCTGTAAGCTGACTCTGTCTGATATTTGGTCACAGGGATGAGGGCAATAAATGGCCAATTACTGTAATTTTATAGCACAGCCTGAGGATAAAGAGATTTGATATTTTCCACCAACCTGCACATTTGTGGAATGCCTACACCACAGAAGACGGAGGGTCTTAAGCTCAACTTATTTTTCCAAAACAAGAACGTTGGTGGAACTGGAAGCTTCTACATACCGGGGCTGCAGGTGTCTGATCCTCCATCACGTCCCAGTACTCTCCAGACATCTATGTGTGCATATACATGTATGGAACATATGCACCTGTTCAGTTGTATGCATGTAGACATACGTGTGCCGGCTCAAATGTGGAGGTCAAAGGTCAACACCAGGTGTTTTCTTCAATACTCTCCACCTTATTCACTGAGCCTGGAGCTCACGAATTCGGCCATGCTCGCTGGCCGATGAGCGCCATGTTGGACCCTTCTGTCTCTACCTCCCTGGCACTGGGATGCGCCTCCTGGCCTGGCTTCCTATGGGAATGCTGGAGGATGCAAACTCTAAGCCTCGTGCAAAGCAGGCATTGCTGTGAGCAGGACCTGTCCCCAGAGCCTCCAGTGGCACTTGCGGACCACACAGTAATAGTTTGTCGTGCCTGAGAATGCCGCCATGGACATTCTGGATGTCTAAGAACGAAACACGGAGGTGTCTGCATCCGAAAGTCAAACTATTGATGAGACACAAGGGAGGTGCAGTGAACCTAAGCCCAGGAAAGCGGTGCAGGGCCAGGCCTCATAGCAACAACCACGTCCTTAGGAAGAAAAAGAATTCTCAACTTGTACCATTTTAGGAGTAGAGCTTTTTCAAGCCATGTTGCTGTATGAAACCCACCCCACCCCTGCCACACATACTTTCCCAAAGACTGTATAGGCTTTCAACTTCTTTACTAAATCCTAACTGTCTCAAGACGGCCCTGATAACTTCCCACGGAAGTTAAAGAAAGCAGGGTTCACCCACTAGGCAAACACACCATCCTCCCTGAAGCTCCAATGTGGGGCGTGAGGAGAGCACCCCACAATTTTTTCAATCAATGGTGACGTGATGCACAAGGAAGGGTTTGAGCACACCAAGCCCAAACTTTCTACGTCACCATCAAAATAATTTGGGGATGAAGGCACCCGAAACCAGTGCCTACAAGAAAATCAAATGACCGTCTAACAGTTTTTAAGAAACGGAAGAAGAAATTCTTACACAAAGGGCATATAAACAACCCCTTCCTTAGCTTTAAAGAAAAAAATAAGGAACAGTTTTGTTTTTTTTGTTTTGTTTTTTTTTTTTAATCAGGAATGAGACGTGGAAAATGAGAGGACCCTGCACACATCTTGTTAAAGTTGCTCCGATCCTCTGACCTCCGGATGGAATTGTTTGCCTGCTCACAATTACTGATCCTTGTCCAATTAGTATCTAAGCCTTTGACTCTGTATCTCCAGGCCACACTCTCGGGAAGGCTCCTGGGCCACATAAAACTTGAATTAAATCAATTTATATGTTTTCCTCGTTGATCTATCTTATGATAATTTAATTCTCAGGCCCAGTAGGGGAGAAAGCTCAAAAGAAGGGTAGAGATAAATGGGTATGTGTGTGCGTGCGTGTGTGTGCGTGTTTGAGTGTGTATCTGTATTATCTAGCACAGAGTGGGCTCAACGTAACAATATTTCTTCCGGTGCTGCCTGCTATTGCTTCATCGGGGTTCACACAATTTATAGGCACCAAGCCTTGGGTGAGCAGAGGTGAGGATGGAAAATACAGGAAGAGGGAGACAGAAACTCCCCCCTTCTACTGAATATGGGAATGCTGAAGGCCGGCGTCTTTGAATAAAGAACAACGCACCTAGAAGAACATTAGAGAGTTTTCTAACTATAAAGGGCCATGCTAGTGGCACCTTGAAATGCTATCTAAGTCTCTCTAGTTTGAAATATCTTCAAGAAGCTCTTTGATATCAAAGAACATGCCTATTCCTGGTAGTCTTAAACTATAATTGCTCAGGCTTCCTGGCAGGAGAGAAATAAAGTCTATCACAAAGAAAAACACCTCAATGGAGACCTCCAAAGGAGGGAGAAAGCTTTCACTGGCGTGCAGAGAACTCAAAAGGACTCTTCTGTAACTTGGACTAGGGCCACCGCCAGAGGGGGGACCCAAATCACAGCAGGAGGGGCCAGGAGAGAACAGCAGCGCCTGGAGCTGGATCTGCTCTCTGCAAGTCCAAGACGCTCAGCTCAAGTTACCGAAATTTAAATCATCTTCTCATCTACAAAGTGAAGAAAGGACAGGAAATACATGGAATCCCTTCCCAGGACACTTTGCCTTCCTAGAATGACAGGCGGGTACATTAACTTTGTATCAATTAGATGCCTAAGTACACCAGCCACAACTTGCTCCCACGTGCCACCACACTGCTTCCCTTACGTGGGCTGAACTTGACCTTCAAAGCCCTTGAAATGCAGAGAAGAAAGGTCCTCTTCTCTGACATTTATGAGTGCTTTTTTTTTTCTGCTTGGCTGCCTTTTACTGCCCAGAACAATAGTGGAAACACGTCGACGGGACGCTGTAAACACTGAAATCACAGGAGAGGCAGACGGTTTTATTCCAGGCAGGTTAGAGCCAATCTAATCAAATCTAATGCTCTCCTTCTCTGGAAGCCTACTACTATGTTCAATTTATTTTTTGATTAGAAGTGTAAGATGATAGTCCTCTGTTGAACCACAGTTAAATGATACTGAGGTTTACATTTTCCCTACAAACAATTCATATGAAACATTAGATCTTAAAGATTTCTTTTTTAAAAAAAAGGAAACAGCAGCAACAGACTCCCTTACTAATGGTAAGTTAGAAGATGCCAAGGGAGACATTCCCTCAGTGCCCTTTGACTTTGAAAACAAACCGACTGCTTCTATTCCAACCAATAATAGTGAGCACCAGAGAGAAAGTTGCCCTGAGTTCTGGGTTTCAGAAATTCAAGAAAAAGAACTTTTGAAAACACTAGTTTCGTATGGGAAGTCCTTCTGGATATGTGTTGCTTTTATCGGTTAATGAATAAAGAAGCTACTTTCGGCCAATGGCTTAACAGAATATAGCTAGGCTTGAAAAGATAGAGAAGGCAGGCAGAGTCAGAGAGACACCATGTAGTCACCAGAGGGGAAAGACGTGAGCTGCCAGCTGGAACCTTGCTGGTAGGTCACGAGCCTTGTGGTAAAATATAAAATAATGGAAATGCGTTAATTCTAGATGTAAGAGCTAGTTAACAATACACTTAAGTGATTGTCTAAGCAATGACTTAAATAATGTAGTTTTCTGTGTGATTATTCGGGAGTCTGGGCGGCTGGGAAATAAACAAGCAGCCTCCTACAACACTAGATAGAAGCAGCATAGAGGGGGCTTTATGTGTCCTTAAATACTGAATAACAGGAACACAGGAACTCATGACTGAATGGTGGTTAGCAAAGAACTATTTTCTTTCCATTGAACAAACCTATGGTCATCCATCAAAACAGAGCTTCCTTAGTGAGCAGACAGCAAGACCACACATTCGACTCCAGACCAGTCTGCATGACGAACCAATCTGCCTTCCTGTAGGAAGTTTTCACTGACCAACCCGCCATCCTGTTTCTTCCACTGTTCACTGATGGTGTTCATCAAAGGCTAGCCACCTCACACCTATGCACACCCGTCCAGCCCCGGCACAGACTCACCGGTACACCATGGACCTGTTGAACAATGGAACCCTGTTGTGTGTGAAAGCTTCAGGTTGAGACATAAATAGGATTTTACGGAAGGTTTGAGAAGTCACAGAAAATCCAAACTACTGTCTTGCTTTCTCTTCAGACTGCAGCCTTCCTAAGTACAGTCAACATACATGATGCACTTGGCAAAAGTGTAACCTATCGCTATCCCACACACAATGCATATGTGCTGAAAAGAACCTAGGTAGAGTGGGGTTTCCACAAAATGTTTAAGAGCATCTTCACTGGCCTGGCACATGACCGAAGAGTGGCAGTGGTGGCAAAGAGGGAAGAAGATGTCTCATATGCTCTTCAACCTTAGAATCTTCAGTTAAGGTTCTCTGGATTCTTCAATTAAGTAGGAGCATGGCCACAGGCTTTCCAGCCTCTGTTTCCCTGTGTATACAATCAGTAAAGATGTTAAACACATTCTGTGGGACAACGCTCTTGTACACTGTAAAGATTTGTCACTCATATTGGCTTAATAAAATGCTGGTTGGCCAGTAGCCAGACAAGAAGTATAGGTGGGGTGACCAGACTAGGAGAATTCTGGAAAAAGGAAAGGCAGTCACCAGCCAGATGCAGGGGGAGTAAGATGAAAATGCCTTAGTGGGAAAAGGTACCAAGCCACGTGACTACACACAGACAAGAATTATGGGTTAATTTAAGTTGTAAGACCTAGCTAATAATAAGCATGGGCTAATAGGTGAAACAGGTTACAGTTAATATAGGCCTCTGTGTGTTTCTTTTGAGACTGAACAGCTGTGGGATCAGATGCGACAGAAACTTCTGTCTACAGACACATCTGATGTTTTCTGGAGTCATGTCAGCCCCATCTGGGAATGTGCATAAGCCTACTGAGTACACGATATCACAGGTCACTATTGTCCTGCTGTGGGAGAAGCCTTCACAGACGGCATCTACCATGGTATCCACATTTTCCTGCTACCCAACTCTGTTGAGCAAGGTTGCAAAAGGTACAGCCCAGTGGAAAGAGCACCGACCATTGAAAAAGCATTTGGCATGTCTGCTGATGTCATTCTTGTTCAGCCAACATCTGGGCACTCGTGTTGGTGAGACTTTTTGGGTGTCGCTTCTGACATTCCTGAAAAACAGTCTCACAGCAAACCCCTAATTCTCTGGCTCTTACAGTCACTCCACCTCCTCTTCCGCAATGTTCCCTGAGCTTTAGGGGCAGGAGTGTGTTGTAGATGCAGCCTTTGGGACTGGGCTCCACAGTGCTGCATTTTGATTGGTTATGGTTTTCTGTAGTGCTCTCTGTTGCAAAGATGAGGGGTGAAGACTACACTTGCCTGTGGGCATTAGGACAAACGTTGAGAATGTGTACTGATGGCTTAGTTTGTTCAGGGTGAGTTGCACGCCTCATTTCAACTTTAATTCTATGCTGTAGGCTCACAGTGGGACAGAGAACTTCCTTTAAGACTGCACGGAAAGCCAGTCTTCCTGGAGGATGCCTATTACTGTAGCAAGCCTGCTACTGAGTAGCAGGCCCCACATTTCAGGACTCGGTCACAGGGAGAGCTGTGGTTACTAGTCCCTTGACTCGGGTGGCTGGCTGCTGTGGTGCCCTGCTGCTGTGGGAACATTGTTGATGTTGCTGGTCACTTCCTGCTGTGCCCCAACAGCATTGCTAATAAATACTCTGAAGTCAGGTTTGAGACTCTTGGAACTTCATAAGAGGTAGGAAGTGAACACCGCCCACTTCTTAAAACACTTATTAATTTGTGTTTGTTTTTCAAGACACGGTTTCTCTATGTAGCTTTGGCTGTCCTGGAACTCACTCTGTAGACCAGGTTGGCCTCGAACTCACAAAGAGCTGCCTGCCTCTGCCTCCCGAGTGCTGAGAATAAAGGTATGCATGTCCCTGCATGTGAGTGCCACAGTACATGTGTGAAGAAACCATGCACCACCATACTCAGCTTATTTTATGTGTGCATGCACATGCGTGCAAGTGCCACCGCACACGTGTGAAGTCAGAGGAGCCTGTCCTCTCTTCCACCATTCAGGTTCTGGCTGTGAAACTCAAACTGTCGGGAGTTGGCCACGACAGTCTTTACTCACTGAGCCATCCCGCTGGCCCAGGATCCACTTCTAACACTTCCTTCAGAATATTAAGTACCTGAGACATCTCAAGACTGATGCAGTCCATGCTTGACGACCAACTGTAATGAATAAACGTCGAGAACAACCTTGGAGGGATCTCAGAATAGCACTCTGTGCAGGTTCCTCCACGAGAGCGCTAACTCTTCCGGCGACAAATCTCAACCAACACCAGAGCTTGTTCAATGTAAGGCTGCAAACCCGAGCGAGATTATTAATGAGACGAGGTGTCCACTAGTCTGGGGGAGAACACAGGATGCATCCTATCGTCCCCCATCTCCGGGCGCATCCCCGCAAGTGTTACATTCTGTGACATTCACACGTTCCTGAAGGCGTTCCCGGCACAGATTGCGATTCCACTAATCAGCAGAACGTCTTTCCTTTTCCTGCAGACTTGAAAATTAATGATGCCATTCCTTTTCATGAAACTCTTTTTTAAAAGCTGTATTAAATGAGAAGCAGAACAGGGGAATAGCGAGTACATCCTCCTGTTTTCCTCTCGCAGCCCTGGGCTCTGGCCCAAGCTCAGCCATTGCAGCAGTACCGGCAGAAGGCTAGAGGAGCAGCTACTGACTTTGTTTGGCTCCTAGGATCTCTGACAAGCAACCTGCTCCCGCCATGAGGATCCAAGCCACTCTCCGGACTCGGTTCTTTCATGTCTGTTAGTCCTCTTTAACTCACTGCTTGCAACACACAGGGATGCTATTTCCAAGCTGCTAATTGGTTCCTGGGGAGCACCCTGGCTGGGCTGGGGCACTAAGAGCCAGAAAGAGTCAGCCAGGCTTCATGCCCTAGCCAGCACCAGCTCTGTCACGGTCCCTGCAGCAGGGTCCAGGGTACCCTTTGGCTGGAGCACTGTAATCCCAGATCAGCCCTGAGTTCCGATGAGCTGGGGATTTAATTAAGAAACTGTTTCAATACGCCACGGTAAAATATTCAAGAAGGCTCATCAAAAGAAATGAAGCTTTAAAAGTTTAAAGTTATGGTAGGCTCCAGGAATTGCTTCTATTTTCACAGATGGTGACGACTGAGGTCATCTACTACCTTTCCTGCTCAAGACAAGCAGGGATATCCACCCACTCCCCTAGGCTTCTCTGAATAATTTAAGCCCTGTCCTGCTGATGTTTCTCAGCCTGACCTTCACATCACAGCCATGGAAAGGAAAACAGAGCTGCTTGGGCACAGCGGGGTGGTAAATAGGTTGGGTCAGGAGCCCTGTGAGTCCATCCTCCCCACATCACTCAGAATTACCTACCTCAGGAAAGATGCCTGCTTCCTTCACTTCCTCACCTCCCTCCCTCTCTCCCTCCCTCCCTCTCTCCCTCCCTCCCTTCATACATACTCACTAATGAAATGATTGGAAGTGATACAAGAAGCAACCATACCTAGTCACTTGGGAGGAAATTGTGTTGTTGATCACAAGCAACCCGACCCTAGGGATGAAGGTAGCTTTAAAGAGAAGGGAGGGAAAATGCCCCAAATGACCTGGGTTCCAACCCTGAGCCTGGTACTGCCACCAGTATCACATCTTTGGGTCTCAGTTTCCTTTGCTACAAGATCTGGGGTTCACAGAGTAATTGTAGAAACATCTGCACCCTGAAGAGACAGGCCATCTGTGATAGGAAAAAAAAAATCCACAAAATCGAAACAAAATTTCCCACCAGAAAACAGTAAAATTAGCAGGCTATTTGTTTCACGTGGCTGTAGAAGTCTACTAAAATGAAGTAGGCCCACGTGCCTTAGTATGAAAGGATCTTTAAGATATATTAGGTGAAAAGAAGAAAGGGGGAAGGAGTGGGGAGCCCTTTGGGTGCCAAGCTGTCTACAAAATATTATTGTCAGCTATCAAAAACATCTGATAAATAATATTGGATATTTGTTGTCTGACTCTTTTCTGTTTTCCAGATTTACCTGCATGTAAGTAAGTAGGACAGGGTTTTGGACATAAATCATGTCCACAGTGGGTAAGTCTGGGGGGAATGAACTCCAGGAACCAGTCTGGAAGGGCTGTTCAAAGAGAAATTCTATGTTTATCATTCATATCACACTTCCCTTGTAAATAAAGAATTTTCTCCGTTTGGTGGACCTTGGGGTTTGTTTATTTTAGTTTTCAGTTTTGTTTCTTTGAAACAGGGTCTCATGTAGTCTAGGCTGACCATGAGCTCACTGCATAGCTGACGCTGGGTACCCCGATACCTCACCTTCCCTTCCAGGCCCCGGAATGACAAGTTTGTAGTAATGCACCCCACTAAAACAATGTGTCTTTCAAGTATCACTGTTTTTCAACAAAGCAGTGTGAGGATTCTGTAGGACTACCCTGGGCAACAGAACACGTGCGGTGGACAGGAACTGCTACATCTCAAACGACACACACGGGAGGGGACATGAGCATCCACACCTCAGACATACACGGGAGGGGACATGAGCATCCACACCTCAGACATACATGGAGGGGACATGAGCATCCACACCTCAGACATACATGGAGGGGACATAAGCATCCACACCTCAGACATACATGGAGGGGACATGAGCATCCACACCTCAGACACACACGGGAGGGGACATGAGCATCCACACCTCAGACACACATGGAGGGGACATGAGCATCCACACCTCAGACACACACGGGAGGGGACGTGAGCATCCACACCTCAGACACACACGGGAGGGGACGTGAGCATCCACACCTCAGACACACACGGGAGGGGACGTGAGCGTCCATACCTCAGACACACACAGGAGGGGACATGAGCATCCATACCTCAGACATACACGGGAAGGGACATGAGCGTCTACACCTCAAACGACATGTCCCTTGGACATGATGGGCAAATGACTCATCCTGCCTCAGCTCTGCTCGGCCACCACCACTGACGTCAAGGGAAGCTGTCCATCATCCTCCTCCCCTTCGCCATTCAGAGGAACGAGAGGTGGATGTGCTGGGCTCCGCGCTAAATCTCTGTCTTAGTCTCAGACTGCCGCTGGGGCAGAACTCTCTGACCAAAAGAAACTAAGGGAAGGATAGGTAGGGCTCACTCGGGTGACACGTCCGGGTCACAGGAGCTCAAACAGGAGGAACATGAAACAGAAATGATGGAGCGACAGAGAAGCTGTTTCACTTGGAGACTAGCGCCAATCCAGCTTTCGTATATGGCCCAGGACCACCTGCCCAGGGATTGGCGCCATCTTCAGTAAGTTACCGCCACCCCCACCCCCAATTCATTAGTAACCAAGAAAGTCCTCCACAGACATGCCCAGAGACTGACTAGTCTGACCCAATCTCTCCACTGAGTGTACCTTCTCAGGTGACCCCAGTCTATATAAAGTGGCAAAGATAACAAGGATAGACCCCGAACGTGCCTTTGGTAAATAACTATTAAGTTCCCCATTGAATATTGGGGTTCAGTCTCCAAGATCGATATCTCTGTAGGGAGTCCGCCATTGCTCCGTTGGTTGTAATTTAATGCACTTAGTTCTAGTTCATTGTTTCCCAGTCACTTCCCCTGTCTTCTCAGTGATAAGTAAACATCCTTTTTAACTAATGTTTTTCCTAGTCATACCCTATGTTAAATTTAAAGTCTTACCCCCCTTGGGGTGTTACCACTCCCCCCAACCAGGTCATGCTTAACGTTTCCAGCTGAATCAACATATTTATACTTCAAAAGGCGATGAGACAGAGTGCCCAGGGAATCACCCCAGAGCAGGAGCCCAGCAATCCTGACGTTCCTCTGTGTTCATGACCAGTGTCCTTTGCTGCCTTTCAGGGAAAAAAAATGTTTCTAAAATGTTTGAGAGAAGTATCTGGCCTCACACAGAGAGATCAATGGAATCTAAGCCAAACGGAACTGCCAGCTTTTGGTAGTGTTCGTAACAACCGCAGGTGAGATGAAAGGTAACGCGCCTGAGTGCACGACACACGGGGCCCTGTAAACACAGGTTTCAGAAACAGCATCGAGAAGAAAGAATAAACTGCCTGGACTGGAGTTTGTGGCACTGAAAACTGAGCTTCTTAGACGAGATGAAAATATACAACAGCGTGCCACACACCGTATAGAAGGAAGGCTGGTTCCAGACACCACACTCCAAATGGTTTTCAGTAGCACACCTTCCTATATCAAGTGAGCCCAAGAGGTGTTTCTCTGATTCCTATAGTGAACTGGGCCCCTTGCACCTTTACCACCGCATGGCCTGCACTCTGAAAACAGAACCCTCCTCCCTGATGCTGCCTGGACCTTGCTAACTCACTTCTTCACATGGAATGCCCTTCTCCCCAAGTGAGACCTCTCAGATTGAACCTCACCCTCAACCTCAGGCAAGTCTATATCCTGCCTGCCTCTGAGAGACACCGAGCACCCAGCCAGACCTTCCTCCCTCACCCGAGCTTCTGCAAAACTGACTGCGAGCACCGCTCTCCAGAACCTCTCTGCAGCACACAGGAAGCCATTCCTGTGCAGAGACACCACCCCAATGCAGAGGTGTGATTCCTGTGCAAAGACACCACCCCAATGCACAGGTGTGATTCCTGTGTAGAGACACCACTCCAATGCAGAGGTGTGATTCCTATGCAGAGACACCACCCCAATGCACAGATGCAATTCCTGTGTACAGATGCTATGCCCGTGTCTTATACAGACACTGCCCCATGTACAGATGCCATTCCCATGTATAGACTACAAGTTCCTTGGGGGAGACAATCAGTACCTTTTAAAATCCAGGGACTTTTCTCAGAGCCCAACAATTAATGACTCCCCATATGGCTGTCATGTTTAGGGGGAATGGTATTCAATGTAGTTGTAGTTTGCTATTTGGGACATGTGTGTTAAAACATATGTTTGGGGCAAAGGCATCATTTCGTTCTCCTTACAGACATGAGTTGGCTCATTGGATTTCAAAACAAAAGATTATCATAGCTATAACATTGGAATCAATAAAATCATCAATATTTCTGTGCCGAATTTCCACAGCAATCTTGACATTGTGATTTAGCTCCTGACACCCTCGAGGCCAGTGTTCTTCAACACGTGTGTCATGACCCCTTTCGCAGGGGCCACATACCAAATACCCTGCATATCAGACATTACAATTCATAACAGTAGCAAAATTGCAGTTATGAAGTAGCAGCGAAATAACTTTATGGTTGGAGTCACGGCAGCATGAGGAACTGTGATAAAGGGCCGCAGCATTAAGAAGGCTGAGATGTTCTACATAGTGAAACCTGAGGCCACAAACACAGCAGATCAAAATTCTGATAACCAAAAGAGTCCACCCTCCGTTCACCAGGGAATCTTGGTAAAACTGATCAACTGAGAGGTTGCTTCTCTCTGGGGCAGCAGTGGGCCCCACTTCTCCATCTATGAAATGGGATTAATAGACATCCTCTCCCACAAAGGCTGTAGCGACTGACTGTGAGTTAGGACACAATGTTGTTAGCTGTGCTGTGCTTTGCAAAAATGCATGAAGTCAGGAGAGACAGGGTCGGCAGACACTCTTCCTGTGTGCGCCGTGTGGAAGAGAATTCCAACACAAAGGACCGACTTGCAATCATGCTTCAGTTCCTTAGCTGCCGCCAGCATGTGACATACTTTAAAGAGAGATGGTTCCACATGCCACGCTCGGATCAGCGTTAAGTCTCACGCCTTTATGCACCAATGAACGCAATGGCTGTCACGCTACCCCCCACATGACCGTCATTGAGCACACTTGCTTTGAAAATACCCATAACGTGGGCTAACAGTGGTACAGTCGCTCTTTCTCCGTGACTCCCAGAAAATGCTAAGTGCGCAATGGACCTTCTAAACATACGAGCACCTCGAACCTTCTAGAAACAATTGCTCTGAAATCATTGCTGGTTTGGCGTATGAAGGAACAAGACTCAGTTCACTGCGCGCGTGGCTCTGTTTATGATGGGAAGTACACACCACTCCGCACTTCCCTGACATCGACAGAGGAAAAGCATCTTGCAGAGGCTGTGAGGCACAATTATCAGCAGCTTTAACCACCCTTATGCTCTATTTGCGCGGGTCACCTCCACAATTCCCGTGGCTGCTATGACTGACTACACGGGCAGATGTACACTGTGGTGACTTGGGCAAAATGCAAACTCACTTTGCCTAAGAAACACTTCCCACAGCCACAGACAGGATGTGTGAGCAGAACGGAGCCTTGAGGTTGGCAGCCTGGTCACAAAAACCCACTATCTACAGCCTCTTCTCCGGCCTTGACCTCCAGCGAGGCCAAGACAACACCAGGTAAATGATTTCTGCTTTCAAAATTATTATTGATTTTTTTCCTACAACATCTGTGGCAGGACGTGCAGAACAGAATTCAGAGTAGATTGAAGTACATATGCTCTCGAGTGTGAATTATTTCATTTCTCCGAGTTTCTCAGAGGGCACTGTGAACAGAGTGTATCATTCTGGGGACACTCATAAGCCATATCCGCCCACCCATCTGCAACTGTCTAAAGACAATAAAGGTGGAAAGGAGCTGGGTGGCTTCCAATTAATTACCAAGATGTTTGGGATCCCGAACTCAAGACAGCTGTCCTAGGGTTCTGGTTCCTTCACTTCCTGTCCCCAAACTGGCTTGTACAAAATTAATTCAAGCTTTCACCTAAACTTATCAATGTTGCTGTAGAAAACTGGCCCAAGATTAATTTACTTTTCTATTAAAAGTATAACTTCAACAACTTTTTTTAAAAGACTGCTTTCTATTTTGTGAGTGTCTTGCCTCCACGTATGTCTCTGAACCACTTGTATGCCCGGTATTTATAGAGGCCAGATGAATATATTGGATCCCCTGAAGTGGCGTTACAGATGGCCGTGAGCCACCACAGGGGTGCTGGGAACTGACCAGGTCCTCTGCAAGAGCAGAGAGACCACAGAGCTATCTCTCCAGTCCCCTCCCCCTCCAATTTTTATGTTGTTCTTATGTGGTTGGATTTGTTTCTGAGGACAGTGTCACTATGTAACACTTCTGCTGTTCTTGTCTGGGTGGGTGGGCTGGTTAGTTGGTTAGTAGTTAGCTTGTTTGTTGGGCCAGGGTCTCACTGTCTAGGCCTGGCTGCTCTGGAACCATAATATGAGTCCATAAAAAATGTTCTTTCTTCCATTCTTTTAAAAAGTTGGTTTCGGACAGAAAATGAATAAACTTCAAAATGATCTCAAATGCATCATTCTCTTCCTTCTGAACCCTGGGGCAAGAGGTGTGAGCCACCATGTCTACCTTGCCCTAAAGCAGTTTGACTATACACTTCCCAGTTATTTAACTAAAATATGGCCATGAGCTCAGGGCAGCAGGTGAGGTGAATCGGCAGAGTTTAAATCATGGTTTCTCGTTCACCGCAGAGGAATGCTATACTTACTGCACCTCCCACTCAGTCTCCCACAGTCTGGAAGCATGGAGGTGCTGTGGGAAGATGCTCTTGTACACTGTAAAGGTTGTAACTAGTATTGGTTTAATAAAACGCTGATCAGTCAGTAGCCAGGCAGGACGTATAGGCAGGGTGACCAGACTAGGAGAATTCTGGGAAAGGAAAGCCAGTCACCAGCCAGAAGCAAAGGAAGTAAGATGAGAATGCTTCACTGAGAAAAGGTACCAAGCCCCATGGAAAAACATAGATAAGAATTATGGGTTAATTTAAGTTGTACGAGCTAGTTAGTAATAAGCCTGAACAATAGGCCAAACAGTTCATAATTAATATAAGCCTCTGTGTGTTTATTCGGGACTGAATGGCTACGGGATGGGGTGGGACAGAAACTTCCATCTACAAGGAGGCCTTGCTCTCTCCTCCCTCACATTTTCCTTCAAGGCTGGCATAGAGGACAGACACAGGGGCCTAGAGGCTTTGAGATGCAAGCGATCTGGGAGGCAGACACTAACTAGAAGAAGCAGAAGTGGTCCCCTTCCAAGAGAAATCCCCTAAGATACCTTGCCTGCACCAGTCTGTCTAGTTCCACGTGTCCATCTGGCCTCTGACTGTCTCAGCCACTCTGATCTTGTCATGATATATGTATGTGTCTGAAGAGGTATGTGCCTGCTCCTCTACTGTGTGTACATGTCTTGGTTACCTGCCACCTCTCTCTTCCACCTTGCATGCACTTTCCTGCCATGACTCTCTCAACACATTGTGGGGTTTCTTTGCCATATTTGAGCTTGTTTATCTGTGCTTTTCTGGTTGCCATTCATTCTGGCAGAATCCCTTGAATATTGTATAGGACCTGGGTACCTCTGCCTTCATGAGCCCTTTCTAAACTGAATTAGAACATGTTAAAGCATACTTAGGTTTAGTTTAAAGAAAGAATAACCCAGGCTGATTCCATTATTGTATACTTAGTATTGTAATGATAATAAGCTCATTTATTTCTCCTCATTTAAAAATATTTTAAATTAAAACTTTTTGTGGAACCTTAAAATGGTTATGAATCCAAGGCACAGGTCTATTGTGTTTCCCATGTAAATTTCAATCTCAATTTCTCCCTCTCTCCCTCCCTCCCTTCCCCTCCACGTGTCTCTTTCTGTCTTTCTGTCTCTGTCTCTCACACACACTATCTCTTTGTCTGTCACTGTCTGTCTCTCTCTGTCTCTCTCTCTTTCTGTCTCTCTCGGGATTAATGCTTCCTTTCCTGGGTACTCTTTCTTTTCTCACACAGCAGTAGGGTTTGTCTCTTCCTTATACTGGGATACTAAGGTCTAAGCCTACAGACAGGGCTTCAGGATAGAAACAAGGTAAGTGTGTGCTCTGCATGATTTAAATCCAGATGAGCCAAAAGGAATTCTCCCTGTGTCCAGATCTGGTCCATGTGACAACTGACCCAGGATGCAGATGGAGAGTCAGAACGGACTCTCATCAAACTTCCTTTTTCCTGTTTTCTTTCTGTCTTCCTGAAGAACTTCCAGGGAAAGGTAGCAAAGCTATCTGGCCATCTGCTCGCTTATCAACAAATATGCACTAGCTCGCCAATGGGACATGAGTTAACCCACTATCAAGTCTCTGGGGACGGACTGGTGTCTCACAGGTGATAACGCTGATGTATCTGCTTGGAGGACAGAGTGATGATAACACATGACGGGAGTCAGAAGCTATTAGACATGATCACCTGGAACTATAACCACTCAGAAGCCTCACGTGAACTCCTTGACAATGACTCCAATCATTATCCAGACTGGAACCTCAAAAGATGGATTCTAGGTTAGATATTGAGTTCTGTGATTTGTTTCTAGAATAGTCCTAATTAAAAGCTCTCTCCCCTCAAGTCCCCAAGCCTTTTCTATCTCCTCAGGAAATAGAATGAAACAAAATTGATTTTCCTCTCTATCAGCAATGCTTGTAAACTGTACAAATCCCAAGAAGACAGTATATTAAATTTATCTTAATGTTGTTAATTGGACCGAAAATGTTATTTGTTTCTTATTAACACTTTGAAAAACAAGTAAATTCTACTTGTTCCATAGCTTTCTTATCTATTTCCTTTGGTCCCAGTAGAATAGAAAAAAAATGTGCATTGCGGCTTTGAAAAATGACTTCTTGTTTGGGGAAATTATTTGACAGCGTCTGGCCCCATGCCTTCCTTCTGCGGGTTTTTCTTACAGCCGTGAGCCCTTCCTGTTAGCTTTTGTTTGCTAATGGATTTCTCTGATTATTGCTGTTACCTATGTACAAATGCCTTCCAACATACTTCTGGGCTCAGACAACTGTGAACAACAGCTCACCTTATCCAAATCCCAGGAAAGAAGAAAGTCACAAACTGAATCATGCTGCCTGCATAGGGACATAGTTCCCTGACTTTCCCTTGGTCTCAGTACACGTACATACACACACTCATATATATACACAGACACACACACAGTTACACACAGTCACACACATACACACTCACACACACTCACACACTCACATACACACACTCACACTCACACATGCACACAGCCACACGCTCACACCCCACTTGACACCCGTGTCACCTCATTACACATCCCCCTTCCTCCCTTTGCTGCCAGTTATGCCTAACAGTGTTCCAAAAAGTCGACAAATCCAGTCCACACACATCCGCTTTCCCTCAAAAACGCCTAACGAGGCAGCAGACTGTGCAGCCAAGTGAAGCAAGGACTCTGCAAGGACCAAATATCAAAGCCAGGCCAAAACGCAGATGAAGCCATGACCACAGCTGGCTTGGTAGAGCTTTCTCTCAGGGCCTGCCCCACAGACAGCACTGTCTGTGGCCCGTGTTTCATTTCCCAACCCCTTTCCGGGGCTCTTGACCAATTCCCATTTGTGTGCTTTCAAACACCGTGTGTGGTCTGCACACAGGAGGAACACAGACAGCTGGATGCACTGGCCACGCCTGTCCCTGCAGGCTGCGGGCATCTCTGGTCAGCGTCATTACAGACCAGCAGCCAGAACCGCAAGCTGAGATACATCGTGCAACCTGGAACCAGAAAAGAACAAGTCTTTTGTCATTTACTCTCTACTTCACTACATTAACACAGAAAATGAACTCATAATTAACTGTGTTTTTGTATAAGATCGTTTTGTCCTGCAACCTTGAAGATCAAAAATTTGCAGACTCAAGAAAAATCTATAATATGACGTCAAGGCAGCATCTGAGGGCAATGATATCCGCTCAATGAAAATCGAAGGAAACTCCCCTCATTCTGAAGATCCAACTTTAAAGCATTAGTTAGCAGTGCTCTCCCACTGCAGAGCAGGATAAGGGCAGTAAATTCTCAAAGGTTTATTTGGTACTAATGCATCAAAGTTATGAAGTGCTTAGATGGGTCCCTGATACAAGGTCAGCATTAAATAAACGCTCAGTTGATAAATACCTGCAGACACGTCATTGGTGATGGGAGTCCCCTCACCCACCTCTGCGATCAACGAGCAAACAGGTGTCCCTGAACCCATGTGATAGAAACACGAGGCTCAGACAGAATCAAGTGCCCGGCGACAGAGGCAGAGGCGAGCGTGAGTTTTCATGCCACACCATGCACATAACATTAGTGACAAGTGGCTGCAACCAGCCCCTGCCATGCTCACGGGCAACCTACTCAGTGCCCTATCTGTGTTCATCACAACAGGCTGTAACCAAAGGCCATGGGCCTCACCCTAGACCACAGCAGGGACAGATTTAGCTCTCTAAATGGTGCAGTAGGTGCTTGTTTATTCTAAGAAGGAAAACCTGAAATCGCTGTGCAAGGAACATAACCTATTGATCCAAACCTGAGAGGAGATAGTGGCTCCACGGTGAAAGTGGAGACAGGTGAGGGCGGCTGTCTCCAGGATTCCTCCACTGCATTAGCAATGGATTCTCGGTTAATGACATAAATATAAAGAGGAGCCTAAAACTGTTTCCTTCCAATCTACTAGTGTGTGTAAATACGCATGTGTATACGTGTGCAAATATGTACACGTATACATACGCCAATACATATATGTATGTATATGCAAATATGCACGTGTGTACATATGCAAATACATATGTGTATGCATGTGCAAATACACGTGTGTGTACATATGCAAATAAATGGGTGTGCCCTTGTCACAATACTGTGTGGAGTACAGAGGGTGCCTTCTTTTACCCCTGTGGGTCATGGAGACTGAATTCAGATAATTAAGACTGATGGTGAGAACCTCTATGTGTGGGCCATCTCACGGATCTGCTTTCAACTCCCAACCTAGAAGGCCGCTGATGTGCACTATAGTGATGGGGGAGATGGAGGAGAGGAACGAGGGAAGGGGTGAGGGAGAAAACTGCGCCTTGGATGGCAGCCAGCAGACAGCACTCTGGACACCATTACTCTGAACTCAGCTAGCATGCTGGGCTCATTTCGTCACAACCACTGCTATGACAAATTATTCCTGTCCCCAAAGACTCCTCCTTCCACTGTGACCCCATGCTCCACAGGCCTGTTGGGAAGCGCATGTGGATTAATAGCAGGAGAGCCTTCCAGCAGGCTCCACCCTGGAGGACCACAGATGACGAACCGCTTGCAGCCGTTCTCTCACTGAGGAGCACTGGGCTCGGGCTTCCAGGCCGCACTCAGCACAGAATCTCACAGAGGAGACCATTCCCAGCCACAAGCTTCCCTGTGTGCTGCTACCAGAGCTCTCCATCACTGCCTGCTTAAGGAAACATCAAACGGATCCACACAGGCTGCTGCCTGACATTTCCATTCCCTGTGGAGCTGTGTGCGCCAGCTGAAGCCTTGGAGACGCGTGGTGATTATGTGGGCTCCCTGTGCCCTTGGTAGGCAAAATCCCCTCCCTGGGGACCAGATGTTCTCCTCAGGCAGCAGCCCTGACAAGAGAGGATGGGTAGAGTAGTTTATCCGACCTCAGCTGACTGTGGAGGTGGGAGGATACATGTACCAGGGTCGAAGACACAATGTCCTCCATCGCTGTATCCCAGCCTTCCAAGCTGCCAGACACTTCTCACTTGAGGCAAGGTCAGCGTGAGGGGCAGACCCCCAACTGCAGTAAAATACGGCTGTCTCTAACCCTGGTTCACCATATACATTGGCTTTGTGACTTTTGAGTACATGGTTTGGTTTTACTGACCCTTGGTTTCCTTTTGTTAGAGCAGGAAAACTAAGTCAGGTAGTGATGGCAGATGCCTTTAATCCTAGCACTCAGGAGACAGAGGCAGATGGATCTCTGAATTTGAGGTCAGACTGGTCTACAGAGTTCAGTTCCAGGACAGCCAGGGCCACACAGAGAAACCCTGTCTTGAAAAACAGAAACAAAAGAAGCTGCTCACTGTTGAGAGCAGTGAGACTCCAGATCCTGAGTTTCTTGTAATCCCCTGATCTGAGTGCCTACAGCTGCTCTGGGCACGAGACCTTCGGGAGTTCCTGATGGCAGGAGAGTGGTTTCTGGTGGGTTTGGCTGGGGCGTGGCTATCTCTATATAATCTGCCCCTGAACACAATAAAGGGGGCATTCTCGGGGAATTCAAGGATGACCCGCGTCTCTGTCTGTGTGTGTTTGTGTATTTTAACCTCCAGCCCCTTGCCCGAAGCTCGGAAACTGGGTAAAAGCGCACCGAGTGCAGACACGGGGGCGCGGTGCGTGGTAGCTCACTCCAAAGGCTGTTTATCAGCATGATGCAGGCATATTAGTAAGACCACTTAAATTAATTGAACAATTTAAGATTGCATTGGCCTTTTATTTTTCTCTTTCTGATTCAAATGGGTATATAAAGTCTACTGTTCTTTGTCTCAGGGATTCTATCTCCTCAGAAAGTAAAAGGAAGCAGATAGCAAAGGTTCTTGATCATGGAAACACTAGTGTCCATTTAAAATGAATGCAAGACAGGAGCTAAGCTGGTGTTAAAGAATCTCATTATAACACCATTAAAGGCCCAAGTGAGGAGACATTGACACACATAGATAAAAAGTCTCGATACCATCATGTCATGATGATATTAGTTCTTCCACAAATCTATAAATTTAATGTAACTCCATGAATTCTTAAAATTTTTCAAGCCAATTACAAAGTCATATATAAGAGCCAAGAGTTGAAAGGGACCAATATGTTCTTGAAGACCAACGAAGGTTCACAAACTAAGGTCTCTGTGATGTAGACAGAGACCAAGACACCAGGGTGATATGGGAGAGGTTTGGGTGGTGACAGAGATGCCATTATGAAATGTTGAGGCAATTAACAGTCATATTAAAATGAATGTACTAGGGCCCCTCCTTAATGGGACATCAATTAAAGATGTCTACATATGTGCATGGTGTCTATGTAGGTATAAACATGTGTGCTTAGAAACATATGTGCATGTGTGTCTCTAAGTGACCTGTGATAAGAGGAGGATCCTATTATAGCCTTTTTAAAATATAGTCATAAATTGTCCCAACACTGTTGTTGCTTTCTCAGTAATCCAAAGACATCTCTGTCATTTGCCAAGTAAGTTCATTTATGGACCCTCTGTTGGGTCTCCTTGTCCATGTCAGAACCGCACTACCAATATGTATTTGCACACACAAACACACAAACATATCATGAACTCTCTTCCTTTTGGAGATAGGGTGTCCATCTCCTAGACTGCTGACCTGGAAGCCACTATGGAGCACAGGCTGGCTTCAAAATAATGGCAATTCTATCTCCGTCTCCCAAATGCTAGGATTACAATCATGAGTCACCACACCCAAAAGAAAACAATTTTCTAATAAACACAAAAATATCTATAAGCAATAGGTCAATAATTTGACAACCAAAACTTAATTTCTTAAAAGAAGTTTTAAAAGTAAAAACAGTATCAATGGGGCGGAGACATACAATATATCATCAGCGCTGAGTAAGCAGGCAGAACATTGGAGAATGTCTACAAATCAAATAAGAAGAAACAAAAAACAAGCAAAATGAGTAAAAACCAAGAAGAGAAAATTCACAAAGGATGATTAAAAGATACCATAAACAACAGAAACCTTCTCAGCCTAAATAATTTGCCATGGATATGAACTGGAGCAGAGAGTTTAGTTGCATATGCACCCTTTAGTGGAGGTCTTAGAACATAAAACCACATGTCCATGAAGGTGGAAAAGGGTTCACACACTGTGTTTACATTACTGATAATGTGATTCTATTTTAGAGAATAATTTGGCATTGTGTGGTAACTGATTTTGTTTTTTCTGTATTTCCAGTTTTTACAGCTAACATAAATTTTTAGGTTTGTTATGGGATTTTCATGCACACGCATCCTTCATTGTATTTTGTTCTTATCAGGAAAGATAAAAAAAACTGTGTATCAGGACAGGAGAGATTGCTCAGCAGTTACAAGCATTGGCTGCTATTAGAGGGGATCAAGTCCTAGTAACCATGTAGCAACTCACAACTGTCTGTAACTCAAGTCCCAGAGGAAGCCAACACCCTCTTCTGGCCCCCTTGGGTGATGCACTCACATGGTACACAAACGTACATTTAGACAAAACACCCATGCACATAAAATAATAAAATAAAAAGTTTGCACAACCTCACATCAGTATAATTCTTAAACACATTATGTGCTTGGGGTTGGAAAGATAGCTCAGCAGTCAAGAGTACTGATTGCTCTTCCTGAAGACTTGAGTTCAGTTCTTGGCAGAAATAGGGCTGTTCATGGTTGTCTGCCACTTCAGTTCCAAGGGACCCAGAGCCCTTTTCTGGCTTCTGTATGCACAGGTGTACAGATGTGTATTCAGTCAAAACACCTATGCATATAATATAAAATTTAAAAATTAAATCAAATACTTAAATTTTATGGCTCCTCTTCCATGCAGACTACAGAGTTATAAGAGCTATTTGGCAGAAGTTCTCATATTCATCCCTTCAGCAGTAAACAGATAAACCAACTCCGGGTAACTCATAGATGGACTATGACATCACACTAAAATGAATAAACACACTAATCTATTTATGTGTACACATCTCACAGGCTAGGAAGTATGAAGAACTCCAGTTGCAGATGGAGGACAGAAATGATGAATCAATACAACATTTAAAATTGTACAGTTTTGGGGAAGAACGTCCCACTGTTATTCTGATAAGGCAGGATAGTAATAAAAGAATTCTCAATGGCATACTGCTCTACCTGCAGATCAATGCACAGTTCATCCATCATGAGAGAAGTTTCTTCTTACACTAGAGAGGAATTAGCAGAGACCCACAACTGGACCATGTGGAGAGAGTGTGACTATGGGGCACTCAAAACTACATGGGAAGTCTTCATCAAATCCCTCAAGACACAAGGATCTATGGGAACAGAGAGTGCAAGACTATGGGGCTCTCAGTACTAAATGGGATGTCTTCATGAACCCTGCCCCAGGACACAAGGATCTATGGGAAAGACAACACAGAAATACAATACGTTAAGAGTCAGAAGGAGCAGGCAACTCCAAAGGAACATTGTCTTCCAAACACAACAGGACAAATATGCACGTGAACTCACAGAGACTGTGGCATCACACACAAGACTACAGGTGAAAGCCATCCGTGTCTCATCACTGAGATGGGAGAGGACACACAGGTGACCACCCCTAATCAAGAAGCTCTTTGCAATTGATATCTGCTAGCAAAAGGAAAAATCAGTTTTCTCCAATGAGGTGTCATTCAGGATATCAACCACACTCCAGGGCAGGGCCCACAGCTAGGAAGAGTTGGCCAATACTAAACAAACTTCATGTCTGTTTGTGGGGTTTCATTGGGCGTATCAATCACACTCCAGGGCAGAGCCCATGGCCAGGAGCAATTGGCTAAAGTAAAACAAACCCCATGCTTTTTGTGGACTTTGTTTTGGCTTCCATGTTCTGTGTTTTGTTTTTATACAGAGACAAGCAGAGAGACAGAGAAAGAACATGACGTTGGGGTGGGTAGGGAAATGGGGAGTGGGGTCTCAGTAGAGTCGGGGGAAGAGAAAAAGCATGATAAAAATGTATGAAAAGTTTTAAACAAAAAAAGATCTAACATTATTTTGTTACAGAATTCATAGGTATTAGGGTAAAATTATACCTAAAGGCAAAATATAGGCAAGCACACACATACAAAAAAAACCCCACCCCTGGCAGAGAACAGAGAAAGCATAGAGGCCCTATTTCCAACAGAAATGGCCATACTTTTTCTTGAGCTAGTGGTAGCACCAGGGTTTGGATATTTTTCACATAAGTTGTATGGTCTTCTATATGTGTAAATTTTACAAAGATTTTTTTTAATTAATAAACTTCATTATTTAAAAAACTTGCAAGTAAATAAAAACATCATATGTCAATATTAACCAGAGCCAATGTAATGAACTCATGTACAGTTAGAATTGGCATTGGAAATGAAAGCTGTGGTGATTCACACTGAATTTTGCACTTTCAATATTAAATATAGTCAAGACACTTATTCACCACCCAAAGCAAAACAAAAATCTATGACAGAATTGAAACTAAAGAAACAATTAGTTTTGCGCTCTTTCATAAGAAGTACGTCTTAAAGATAATTCTGACGGGCTTCTCTGAACAATGAAGGCAGCAGATCTTAGAAGTGGCTCCATGGGAGTTGGTCTCTATTGTTTCGGAGGATATGACATAAAAGTCTAACGGCTGGAAAGGCCGTCTATATATCCCCATGAGGAAAGAGGTTTCCGTGTCATGAAACAACCATCAACAACCATGGAGGAAGGCTGAAACTGTAGAGACATCAGATGCAGCCAGTGTCAAACTCCCGTCCACTCGGGTACACAGATAATCTCTTCACCATCTCAGATGCATAAATGCTGAAAGCAAATTATTTAGCAACAGAGAAAGTCATTAAATTAAGAGGAGAACTTGGGGGCTGGAGAGGTGGCTCAGCTTAAGAGCACTGGCTGCTCTTCCAGATGCCCTGAGTTCAATTCCCAGCAACCACTTGGTGACTCACAACCATCTATAATGAGATCTGGTGCCCTCTTCTGGCATGTAGGCATACAGGCAGGCAGAACACAGTATACATAAGAGAGAGAGAGGGAGAGAGAGAGAGAGAGAGAGAGAGAGAGAGAGAGAGAGAGAGAGAGAGAGAGAGAGAGAGAGAGAGAGAGAGAGAGAGAAGCTCAACAGTAAAATTGAGCACCAGGCATATAAAGAACAAAAGCAGAAAAATATTTAAATGGTAAAAATCAAGACTGGGAAAATATAAGCAAGTGTTATCCATAAAGCATCCTAAGGCAGGACATCAGGATGGATCAGGGCATGGAGGTGTCTAGGGATAAGTGAGCAATGACTACAAATCTGTACATTGCTAACAGAGGGGGTCAGTGTCCCACAAAAGACTGGAGTTGCCATGCTTGGTTACCTGGTCCCTCCTCTACATAAAGGAAGGAGCTCCGCCTTGCCTCGACTTGATGTGCCATGCTTTGTGCAAGCCCATGGAAGGCCTGTTCCTTTCTGAATGTAGGTAGAGGAGAAGTGGATAGGGAGGGGGTAGATGGGAATGGGGAGGGAATAGGAGTGCTTGCAGGAAGACTTCAGTTAGATGCCTAGGAACCACTTTTAAAATTTGGCTGTACTGTAACACCAGGACCAGGGTTGGGAAGGTGGGACCCTGCACATCACTAAGACATCCTTGTTGACTCAGTGGAGCATCAAGTGAGAGACATAAAAACTGAGGTTGATGACACCCAGAAAAAGAAACAGCCCCTGCTGAGCTCTGGCTTTCATAGGTATGCACAGGTATGCACACACATCTGCACTCACAAACACAGACACACACGTAGCACGGTTTTGAGCTCCTGCAAATCTGCACGAATAGATGCAAGATTCCAATAGGCGGCACTGCAAAAGCCTCTACCAAATAGTTTTCCAAACTCAGTCACCTCTATGAAGAAAACTTCATGAACACACAGGCTAAGCCACAACCTCCCACACTTCTGATTCAGACTGCATCTTAGTATACTGAAGCTATGCAATGAATCTTCCCCTGGGTGCCTCTGAACAAGGAACATTCTAAAAAGGAACACCTGCCACAAGCTAAGACGTGAGGACTGCCCTCGACAAGTGTGGAAAAGCAGTCTCCATGCAGCATACTCGGTCCTGAGAGAGGCCACCACCTCATCCCCTACTCCACACTATAGAGGTATAGATTCTACTGCTGTGGCCTTAGAGAGGGAGCATTTCCGTGAGGTAATGGTCTTCTGCCGTGTCTTCGCCACCCCAAGATGAAGTCTGACATTCTCTGAACTCGAGTGCTTCTGTTATCACAGTAGCAAACAGTGGGTGAGCTGCTTTACCAGAAACTCCAATCACAGGAGTTTGCCAGACAATGCTCCCAAAGTGCCCAGGAAGAGGAGCCTCCCCCCAGCATCCCTTTAAAACACCTGTGTTTGCATTAACTGTTTACTCCGAAGATTGGAAATCAGCTGGAGAGGGCTAGGGCTCTCTTTTTCAAAATAATGTCAGAATAATATGGAAAGGAAATAAGTTCATACGAGAGACTGGCTGGCATTCTCTGACTGATTGAAGAGGCTTGGGCTGCAGAAATGGCGCTCTCTCAGGGCCCACTCAAGGCTGTGAATTGCTGACGTGTGGATTCCTGATGGGGAATAATGAGACCTGGGAGAGACGGCTGAGCAGAGGTGATGCTGAGGTAGGGCAGACTGAACCACCGGAGTGGAGACTCGGGGAGTTTCGGGGTAACCCAGGGAAGACTGCCCGGCTGCTTGGGCCACCTCACTGACAGATTTCACAGGCAAGCACTCCAGTCCTTGGCAGGGAAATCTATCCGTAAGTAGGTAAATTGAAATTTTTTAGTTTTAAAATTTCAAGATGAATTAAAATAAATTCAGAGTTTAATATTAGGATATAAAACTTGTTAACACACATACACACATGTGCACACTCACACATGCATGCACACACAGATCATACTTGTACATATATATGGACTTAATCTATTTGTTCAAAGGTTTCCATTACTCAGAGATAACAGCTGAGCCATACTCCCTGAGTTGGCTTCATTTTCCAGTAATCAGACAATATTAAAATATGGGCTATGCCTACTTTGCATGTTAGGATTTATAACTGGCCTTTTGCCTACTTTTAACTTTTATGCACACTCCAAGATTTCTGTGATAAAATGGGCTCGCACCTCTGGGCCATATAACAGACTGTCACTGCCCAAACCAGAGAGGAAATAGCCAGAGGCTTAGCAACAAACTTCCAAAATGTCTACAGGACAAGGGAGGCAAGGGGTATGTGCAAATGACTGGGGACAAACCACTGGGCACATCATCCCAATGGAAGTACAACAAAATTTGCTGACATGCAATAAGACTGGATATTTAGACCATTCCCCATCCTTCTCCAAGATGTAGGTTTTGCTCAGACCTTAACATATTATGTTTCAGATTGCCCCCATATTTAATAAATAGCTTAATATCAATATCCCAGGCTCCTAAGCATGTTTCAATATTGTCTTTCACATCAATATGACATCTGAAATTTTTCCCAGGAGTTCATAAAAATGTGATGATCTTGCTAGCTGTGAGTACTAAAAATATATTTAACCTTGACTATTTCTTCTCTGTTTTGTTTCTCATGGAGTTGGGGATCTACCACCAAACTTCACTCCCAAGACATTAACTTTCATTAATCTGACAATAAAAAGAAGCCGTCAATTCTGTTTGATTTTTGCTTCCTTTTATTACTAGAATGGTTTCATTTTTCCTGGCACGTTATCACTATATTTGTATTTATGGTTTGAGGTTTTATTTCTCTCAACTCCATATTCTATTGATACTTTGGGAGATTGCTTCCATATGTATTATGTACATATTACATGTCTACTGCATATATATGTATTCTCTATATGTGTTACACATGTTACATACATGTGCACACATGTCATTAAGGTCGCTAAGCTTTTGTCCAATATTTATTAGAAATACTCTTCTGACACATGAGTTAATTTTGCATATAGCAAACGTTACCTGAAAATTTCCCTATTTATTCTTTGCTTTAAACTTTCAGAGTTCTTCCCTGCTCTGAGATCAAATAAATATTCACTAAATTTCCTTAGAGCCTTTTTTATGACTATTTCCAGTGAAATTCTAATCCGCGTAGACTTTTATTTTTGTCAGTGATGTGAGCTAGAAATAAAGCTTGATGTTTCCCCAGATAGCTAATTTTCTCAACGCTCTTTTTTTCTGGCACTATGTTAGTTATCTAATATATTAAATTATTCCATAAACCAGGTTCTATTTCTTTATGAGGAGAGGAGAATGTCATCTTTGAGTGTAGAAACACAATAAAAGTCTTGTCACCGAATGGACCACAAAGAGAAGGCTGTGGACAGTTCTAAGTGCTCCTCGTCCCCTCAGACACACCATCGTCATGCTGACCCAACCACCCAAGGGCGTAAAGCAAAACATCAGCCCTTGGTTGTTCCCAGTTCCTATGTGTGTCTCTGCTAGTCTTCCTTACGCTGGAGCAATTCCTCAAGGAGTGTTGATGGTAAAGTCCCTCAAACGTCTCGTCTAGAAGGATCCAGTCTCGGTGTGAGGCTTCTTGGAGAGCACAGATTTCAGTCTAGGGGGAGAGAAAGAGAGAGCATGCCCCCCTAGTGTCGGGCGCAAGTGCATTCTGCTCCCTCCTCCAGAGTCTGGGATGGAGGGAGACTCACTAGCCCGGCCTTCTAGACTGCGTTCTAGACACACTCCAGGATTCTAGAGTGTCTGCACGGTAGTTGGGCCCCCATCGGGCATTTTAGAGGAGGCGGCAGTGGGGTTTTTGACTTGCAGAACCCTTTCACAGCTTCTGCTGATCACAAGTGGCTCCTGGCAAATGACTACGTACGGCAAATGACAACGTAGGGAGCCACGTAGGACAGCTACTCGGTAAGTGGGTGGTTGTCATAGAAAGCCTGAAAGTAGGAGGTGGTAGTACCACCACAGAGGCCGGATATGACGTCAGGGTCAGCCTGGGCGGGGGAGCACCAGGAAAAACACGGTGCTGGAGAGATGTTAGGTTAGCAATGTGCTGGCCTTACAAACACGACCAACCAAGTCCCAAGTCCCATCCCAGAGACCAGGCGGTGGCAGACTGGAAAGGACAATGTAGTGGTGTCAAGACAAACGGTGAAGCGACAGGAGCTATGTTATTCCATCCAGTACCAGCATGTGTAGCCAATCTAGTTTGCTTCCTATGGGGACGTTTCCCTTTTCTGTGACAGATGCAACTTAAGGAGGGGGTTTGTTTGGGCTTGTGGTTTAAGAGGAGAAGCCATACGGTGGTAGGTGGGGCAGAGTCTGTGGAGGTCGAAGCGGGTGTGAGCCTGGGATTCAGGGAACACGGGGATTTCTCGTCTCAGTTTCTCCTCTTTGGCCCATGGGACAACGCCCACATTAGGAGTGGGTCTTCCCACTCGAAAACCTCCACGGACACTATCGGGGCATCGCAAGATCACGTCGAAATGAAGATTAATCATCACACTTCCAAAATTATTTATTTTAGCTGCTGTCCAACTGCCATGGGAACACTGAGCTAGTTAAAAGCGGAAGGCTGGAGAGCAGTGCCCAGGGACCTTGGCATTGCGACTCTGTGATCACTCACACATGGTTGGCTCCAGACTCCAGTTGTTTCTTGAGGTTATTAAGGAAAAGGCAGGCTACTAGCCAGGCTCGGAAGGGAAAGGGTCCCTCTCATTGTGACATCTGTCCCCGGCATGCTACAGCCCAGTGCAGGGATGGCTTTCCCTAGCTCTCTCCTAAATCTGCATCAAGTGTCATTGAGACAAATTCTAGCGGGCACTCAAACAATGTGGCCTTTATTTCTACACGTCTCTGCGGTGGCCTGGGTGAAATTAACAGCCAAATCCATTTGGCAAAACAAAACAAATCTTGAATTAACAAACATCCCTGCTGCCACTCCATGGTTTATAGAAGGAAAAAGGATAGAGTTTGTGCATTTGCTCAGTTCAATATCGCATGGGTATCAAAATGAGGAATGCAGGGGTCTTCACATCAATAACGGAATTTTAAGCAGCCGTGGGGACAGGACTACAATTTTCTCTCCTACATAAATGGAGATCTGCGAGTTCTGCGGGGAATAGACTCTTTCCAGACAAATCAATTAAAAAAATTATAAAGCATTTTGGTTGCTGAGTCGGTGGACACAAGAACATCTCATGCTCCATCCTCTCTGAACTGCAGAAGGGAGACAGTGAATCTTTTTTCATGAGCTATTGACTTCATCTTCATCTCAAAGCAGCCGCGGCCATTACGGAGTCAGCTGGTGTTCCTGCGAGGACTCCTGTCTGGGGAGGACGTACACAAGATTGGCTGCCTTTGATTCGCAAAGAGCTATCTTAAGTCTGGAGTCCTGGCTGCCAAGATTCACCTCATTTGCATCTTGCACAGGCAGCAAAGCCATTTCTTAGCTTCTGATCATTAGCCATTTTAGAGAGGTGACAATTAAGACAGCAGTCACTACAGGTGTGAGCCACAGTGCATGCCCAGTTTATAAGGGAAAGAAGGAAACATCTATCAAACGGAAAGACCATGAAACTCGGGATCTTCAACCTCTTTCAAAAACGAGACGTCTATGTCTCACCTCCTCCTCCTCAAGAGTCAGGGGTCTTTTTGGAAAAGGGGGCAGAAAAAGTGTAAGAGCCCGAAGCAGTGTAGCCACTAGGCTACAGTGTCAGGGGACAATGCAGGGACGCTCCTGTTGAAGGAACAGTGTGTGCTGGGATACAGAGCCTCGGGATCCCACCAAAACAAGTCACTCTTGGTTCTCTACCTTCCTTCCTGCTCTGTTCATCACCGTGTAGCCCACAGCTAAGAAACAGTTGACCAGATGGAAGGTACCAAAGACGCTCCAGGATGGGTAAATGGTTCCTGCGATGCCCACTTCCAAGGCCACCTATGTGCGCCTGAGGCAGTGATACCGACATTCTGCCATGTCTTCCCACAATATATACAGAATCCACATGAGCCTGAAGAACTCTGGAGACCCATTATCTGAGAACCCAAAGCACAAGAGTTCCAGCTGCCATCCTCAGCCTGACACACTGAAGACTGCGCAGGGCTCACCAAAATCAAGGACAGGGTGAGGGATGAACCTAAGAATCGGTTCCCAGGGGACAGCAGGGCAAATGACATCCATGCAGATACAACAGAGGACACCAACACACACATTGAAAAATACTCTGTTTTAGCTCTGAGCTTGAGATGTGTACACACTCTCAGTCAATCCTTGAAATAACTCAAGAGGCAAAAGTTGCTTCTTTACTTTATGATCAAAGAAACCGACAGAACCAAGGCCACACGGCCCATCAGAGGCACGGCCAGGATCCTTCTCAATAGGCCGAAATACACTTTCAAACTGGAAAGCATCAGCAAATGTTGCCTAGAGAACCCAACAGAGTACAAGTGTCTCAGTTTTAAACTTATTTTACTTTAATCTTAATTAAAGTATACAGTGTGATTAGGTGTTCAGGGGAGCTCTGCGTCCAATTGGTGGTTGCTTGTTCTACCAGCCAATCAGCATGAGGATGGGTAGGGAAGCAACCAATCAGCCTGAGGAGGGGTAGGGAAGCAACCAATCAGCCTAAGGAGGAGTAGGGAAGCAGCCAATCAGCCTGAGGAAGGGTAGGGGAGCAGTGTGTCAGCGTGAGGAGGGGTAGGGAAATCGGAAGGATGGAGTTAGTGCAAGCCATATTTAGGCACTAAAGTAAAGCATTTACTGAGTTTTGCAGACTAACTTTGGAATGGTTAAATGTGATGACTGCATTATATGCTTCAGACATAACAGTCTGCCAGTAGTGCCATCACGCGTCCCATATGATCACTGCCAGAGGGAATCCCAAGGGTTAAAACAGCCAGAGTCATTCTCAAAATATGGAACTTGCCCCTCACCAACGCCTCAAAACCCACCCTCCCAACACGAAATGAGTTGATGGAGCTGTCTTGTCAGTGTGTGCTGCAGTTACTCTGTCGACATGGCCTTCCACCCCTCCAAGGCAGCTGTCATTGTCAAATATCTCTGGTGTAAGTAATTCTGGAGCCAGGTAGCCCTGAGTCTGATTGTTGGGTTTGTGAATGGGATCTTGATGTTCCTTAAAGAGTTCATTGTTTTCTTGGGCATTTCAGACACTGGAGAGATGGAGGCTGTTTCTGAAACCCACCCCTAAGTGAAGGAAGACAGCTCCCTCCTAGTGTGTGTGGGGGGGGGGGGGCATCAACTAGTGAGCTTCAGACAGCAGTCATGGGGAAGACTCTATCACAATCAGACGAATGCTTTATGGCCAACATGGAAGGCTGCCCCATCTTGTATTACTCACCTTCCACAACACCTACCGCTCCTGCATCAGAGATGCTTGGTGAACTCCTGTTACAGCAATAAACACAAAATGAGCCGCAAGAGCACAGGCAGTTACTCTACCATGATGGACAAGGATCTTGTCTGTAACCAGGTTCTGGTTTGGAGTCTCGGAGCCCCTGGCATGTGTCCCCACCTCCTACCAAGCCGCTCCCCTGAAAGCCACCCATCTACCATCTCAAAGGATGGGTTAGTAAGTGATTCTTGCAAGGTATTTGAGCAACTCACAGAAAGAGACATTTGAAGCACAAATTATTATTTTTATAGGTATCACAAGAGCGGGGAAGCAGTTACTACAATTACTATTCAGTGAAGAATCTGAAGAGCGCACAGCAGACGTGCCTGGCGGATGCCACGTGTTTCCATGGGTCTCGGAGCTTTAAACTAGTAACAGCTGTACAGTTCCTGAAGATAATGCAATGGCTGTAATAGAGAGAGATGGATAGGTTCATTACTGCAAATGAAGCCGGAGCAGTACCTGGAGAGGCTGAAACCACTACTATTATGGAGATGTTGCTGCTGAGAGCCAGCCCCACCTCCTTCCTGACACCTCCCTGGCTTGCTCTAAGTAACTGGATCTTAGAGTGCTACAGACTTGCTAAGATGTTTCCACATTGTAAAATGAGGGAAGCGCCACTAATCTCTGCAGCTCTTTCCAGCCTAAGGAGTGGACAGTGGCCTTTGTAGTTTGAACAAAAACACCAGTGAGTTTCAAACCCAACCAACACAGCCCTCTGTTAGCTCTGGGCTTCAGCTATCCCGTGGCAGTCGCTACACTGAATGTGATGTCACCAGTGTCCTGGTGGCTGTTTTTGCTCAGAGCTCCTCCTACCATCATATCACACATGACTCATTCCAAGACCAGATCCAGCCATAGGAACCAATCCACAGATAAAGGATATTGGGGAAGAAAAGTACTGCCCACGTCCAACAGAAGAATGACCCTGGCTTAGAACGTAAGTGATGGGTGATTCTAACTTATTAACAGAAATAGAATCCATTGCCAGGGCCAAACCCAGGGAAACATGGTGTTCAGGTGAGCAAACACATTTACCCAGCATTGGTTACAAGAAGACAATGCCAGCGTTGAATTGTTTCCATGGGCACAAAGGACTCTGGTATTTTGGAAGGTCAGGTATTTTACCACCTTCCCAGAGCTTTGTTGTCATTCGCTGTATTAGGAAAAGAACCAATATCCATTTATAAAACAGTGACAATAAAATTAAAAACACAACTGATTTAAGTACCCAACGTAAGAATACCTGGACAAACTGTGGCATAACCAAGCTCCACTGTCTAACGAGTCAGAGACTGACACACAGGGGCTGAAAGACGGTGCAGGTGGGGAAAGTGCCTGCGGCATGCATGTGAGAACCGGAGTCTGTATTCCTAGAACACACAGAAATCAGTGTGCAGGAGCACACGTCTGTGACCCCAGCACTCTGACAACGAGATGGGAAGTAGAGGCAAGAGAATCCCTGGCTAAACTGACATACGCATTAGCAAATAATAGAAATCCTTACATCAGTTCAAGGTTGTCCTATGAGTGCCACATGCCATGGCATACAGGCATATCTGTATTCACACACACGATCATATACATACATCACACACACATACGCACAAGATTTTTAAAAGGCTACGACATGCAGGACTCCGGATGAAGTCCATTGGTAGAGTGTTTGCGTTACCAGACACAAAGCTCTAGGCTCAATTCCTAATGTTGCTTTGCTGGCTTGATCTCTGGCATGGTCTCTCACAGCCTCATCCTTGGCTGTAGGTGTACAGCCCAGGACCACCTTCCTACCTAGGCATGGTCCCGCCCTCAGTGGACTGGGCCCTTCTACATCGATGGATAACTCAGACAATGCTGCAGATATGTGCCTAGCGACCAACCTGATGGCATCAGCTCCTCAGCTAAGCTTCTTCCTTCCAGTGAGTCAAGCTAACAATTATGATATCAAAGACATTAACTATAAACATCATGCTGTACCCGCGAATATATGCAATTTCATTGCCTGTTGAAAAACCTTTCAAATTGGTCTTTAAATTCCAGTCATGCAGGTATTGTTTTATATGAAACACCTCCACACAGTGTATGTTGTTGGATACATGTTGAGTAGATTCTGTCACCATCCTCTTCGCTTTTCCATTTCCTACCCCTCAAAGCCACACCAGCCTGGATGCATGAACATGGTATAAAGCTAAATTTTTTTAAAAAAATTCTTTTTAAAAACTGATTTTTAAAGAAAGCCAAGGGGAATTTAATGTGAATTTTAATCTGGACCTAATTAAAGGCCTAGCTAATTTGTTTTCAAACTAAAATACCATTTGGTAGAAAATGCACCCCATGAAACACACATGGAGCCCCACAATGTGGTTCAGTAGGAAATGTGCCCCATGAAACACACGTGGAATTCCGTAGTGTGGTTCAAAGCACAAGCCTTGAACCCATACTCAGGTTCGCACCTCCTCTTGGCAACTCTCTGTAACTTGTGTCCTCCCTTTCTCTGGTGACTCTGTGCCTTTCTGATAAGGCCTATGCTCTAATGGGATGAACCCACAGAAAGAGAGCACAGAGCCCAGCACATAGCCAGTGCTCAGGGAGTGGTGGCTGTGCCTTTCAACTATTATCTAACTGCCTCAGGGACCAGCCTTAACTAAAAACAGAAACCCTTCTGCAGGCTGACATTTGAAAGGCCACCGCCACAAAGAACACACAGAGGCTTCCAGGAAGGTACTTGTGAAAGCGTGGGCTGGCGAATCAGTGACAAGCGGCTTTCTCTTCCAACATCTTTCCATTGCGTCTTCTGATTAGCAGACACGTGGTGCTCTCGAGCAGCCCTGCTCCCCTCCCACGTTTTCAAACTAGGATTATTCTGACTATGAAGCCTGGTCCCCAGAACTTCACACTTGCCACCATCACAGGTCACCCACGGGTTTTTGTGCTGTAAGGCCCAGAAGCAGACGAGGCCATCTGCCTGCCGATCACAGCCCAGTTATTTTATGCTTCGGCCTCAAGAGAAAAGCAGACCACGCAGGACCAGTCCCCACTCTCCCCGGGGAGAGCCATCTTAAGTCTGGCTCAACTCTTCAAGGAAGGCAATTATCTTAAAGGGAAAGGGGTTCTTGGATTTGGGGACGGCCTCAGCTGCTCCACGAAGCAGAGCAAATAAACACAAGCTTATTAGTGAGGGCGCCACACCTCAAATTCAGTCCAATTCTACGCAGACCGCACAGTGCACAGCACAAACGTTCAGCCGCTTTGGGCTGTGTATCAGTAGGATACCTAATGGTCATGGTCCTCCTTCTCCTTTACAATCTACCTCGTGACAATCTATAAAGTGCTAGTATTTTTAGATGATTTTGAAGCAAGCACCGGTATTACATTGTGGGCTTATCCGAGATAGAAGAGCTGCATTTCTCAATGGAGAATAGTGGTGGAGGGGGTGGTGAGAGGAAGTGGTGAGAGGGGGTGGTGAGAGGAAGTGGTGAGAGGGGGTGGTGGAGGGTGTGGTGAGATGGGGGTGGTGAGAGGGGGTGCCCACTGAGCACTGTCCAGGCACCAGAAATTTCACTAAGTGCTTGACCCAACAGCACAGATGATGGATATGGTCGGGAGGGACAGACACAAAAGGGTCGTGGAACCATTTCTGGTCAGCTGTGGAGCCAGGATGTACACTCAGGAGGCCCCCTCCCCTTACCAATGCATCACTGTCCCTGAGGACCACAGCGTTTGGTCTCTTCAGTACAAGCTGCTGTTACTGCAGCTGCCGCTGCTTGTTTGAAGCTTTCAACAACCCAGAGGATTCCATTCTTATGCTTCTCACCCACGTGTTTAATTCTTTTCTCATCTCCTAAAAGAAATTACGGCCATTTCAGCTGAGTGTCCTGATTCCACATTCTTTCAGAGCGTGCATTCATCTCTTATTTTCCTGAATGAGGCTTGGTTTATAGCATATGAGACAGGAAAACAGGACTGAAAAGGCCGGGAGAATATAAATCTTCCCTTGGAAACAAAATGCTCTCAACACATTTTAAAGACTTCAGAGTTCTTTGGCGTCCTCATTCACTAGAAAATTTTGGAGGAAGTAATCTCTCTCTCTCTCTCTCTCTCTCTCTCTCTCTCTCTCTCACACACACACACACACACACACACACAAACTTTCCTGACTTTTAAAATTAGCCATGCAGTCTGGTTATTCCAATTTCTTTAGTTATACCGCGTATTTAGTGGGATGCGAAATGCTAGAATCTTCTGCCTGCTCTGTTTTTATAGTCCTGTTTTCTAGCCAAACTTCAGATACCTTGAGGACCAAGTTACACCCTACCCATGCCATGTGACCCCTAACCATGTCACGTAGGTCAACTAAGTCAAAGATCATTTCTTGTTTAGGCAAGTTTCAGAGCTCCACTGGCATTGGCATCTAAGATACAGCACCTTCTCCATGGCTACATCGCGCCGGGGCGGGGGCTTCACATCACTATAAACTGAATTTCTTTACCCAGTCAAGCTTAGGAAAGAGTCCCCCGACAGCTCTAGCATAGTCTTCTGGATACAAACACCCCTGTTCGAGGTGTCCATTCTCCTAAGCTAAGGAAGCAAGGGCCTGAAGGAGTGGGATTTTGATGACGATATTTAAAGATGAGCAGTTCAGAAGGGAGGCGGATGTGCCGTGTAAGCACAACAGCGTTGTCCCCAGAATGTTTGAGAGCAGCTGCCAAACAAACGGCTCCTTCCCCAGAATGAAAGACATCTCGTCTCATTTTAGGGGAATTCCCCTAGAAAAGACGGAAGGTGCCGGTGGTGCGGTGGTGCTGTAGGAATTCCTCAGGCAGTAGCCTTTAAGTTACCCGCCCACTTGGGCGTGGCCTCATAAACTATATATGCCGATGTAAAGCGTGCCTGTGTCCGGCCTCTCTTTCCTTGCTGCTGGATTCGGTTGCTGTTGCCTATTTGAGCAGATGATTGTGATCTGTAAGTCTACCCCTAAACAAATGACCTTTTATTGTACTTAATTCTGAGCTAGTGTGGGATTTCTTTTTTAGCACCCTTCTTCATGGTGGGGATGCAGAGACAGCTTAGTCATTAAGCCAAGTTACTGCTCTTTCAGAGGACCAGAGTTCAGTTCCCAGCATGCAGCTCATGACCACCATTACTCCAGAGATCTCATACCCAGTGTTGGCCTCAGCAGACACCCACACACATACACAGACATACACACACATAGAGACAGAGACAGACACAGACACACACACACACAGACACACACACACACACAGACACACACACACAGAGACACATACACAGACACACACACGCAAAATAATAAAAGTGAAAATAACTGGAGATAGGTGTATATGCAGAACAGTTCAGATGACAGCAATCATTTAAAAGGAAGAGCCAGTGGACAGCAGCTGTTGCCCTGTGTCCAGACAAGGCTCCTCATACACGCATGCCCGTCACACAGGACACAAAGGCATAGTTAAGAGTCACACTAGTTGGGCTGAGAAGATGGCTCAGTGGTTAAGGTATCTGCTGCAAGCGTACAGACTAGAGTTCAGATCCTCAGAAACCTAAATGCCTGGTAGGCATGGTAACCCACCTGTAATTCCAGCACCAGAGGGCAGAGACAGGGCATCCCAGAGCAAGCTGGCTAGACAGACTAGCCAAGAGGGTAAGTTCTGGGTTTGTCTAAGAGACTGTGCCTCTATGACAAGGTGGAAGATCAATGGAGGGCAATTCCTGACATCAGCCTCCAGATGCATCCAACACGTGTGTGTTCACCCGCACACTAGGCAAAACGGCATCTGTAAACACAGGCACACCGCTTACGTGTACATCGATAATGGCCGTGGGTAGTCACAGCAGCTGCAGGTCACATGAAACAGATGAGCCCGCATGAGGGGAGGGTGGCTCAGAGCACACGTGTGTCCTGTCTGCTCTACAGAGAGGGCAAGCGGCAGAGGGCGTCAGGACAAAATAAGACAGCATCGCTTGGGTTCGACCACTTTTCCCCCCAGAATGCAGCAGAAAACCTATCGTTCTTTCTCAGTGAGGTGTCCTGCTTTGCTTTGTGGCTTTGTTGAAACAAGCCCCTGCCACACTGCCCTGGCTGGCCTAGAACTTGCAATCCTTCTGCCGCAGCCTCCCAAGCGCTGCAACCGTAGGCCTGGGCCTCCGCACCTGGCTCTTCCTCAGTCTGAATCAGCTGTGAGACCAGGGCTCATGCTAGAAGCCCCTGCCCGTCCTCAGTACATAGTGAGTAAAGACCAAAGAGATGTGGACGGCAAAAATAACCAAAGCAGTGAAAGTGAAAGAGGAACGGAGGGGAGATGCCTGCGGTACGATAGCAGCGATACCAGCAGCTACTCGTCCTGAAAGGCAAGCCATAGACACTTGGCATTTTATAATTAAACCATTCCTGCCCAAACTACAGTTTTTCCAACCTAGCTGAGCTCCAGAATACATCACAGTGGTGGTGAAGATTGTAGGTGTCTGGGTTCCACTCCAGATTGGGGTGGGGGGGACCCACAGCACCCATCCAGGCCTTAGAGCCACGGTCCTCAGCCACCTTGCTGTCATGGTGCATTCTCAGCTCCATAATTCCTGTAAAACGGATTTCTGTAAATGAAGAAATGTCAACACGTCAGCACACACACTATAACATATTAAAGTACCTCTGACATCCAAGGAAATGAAGTGTCATTTTTTTTTTCAACTTGAAGCTTAAACCAAACTCTCTGAAAGCTTTATAAACAGGACATGGCCATGCAACCTTCTCCTGCACAGTTCTCTATTCACGACAGAGAAGAAAATCCCTGGCTTTCTCATAATAAATAGCTGCTTTCTGACAACTATCAAATGTTCTCATTGCTTAGACTTGGAGATTCAACAAAGCCAGTCGCCGGGCAGACATCAGGTTGTATAAGGCTCCAAGGGTAATGAGCCTGAACACAGAAGGAAATTCAATACCGGTGGATGCCTCAGACGATCCCAGCATCAGTATCTGCAGCCAGCGTGCACATCTGTGAAGATATGTTTGGTGTGTCTTGTTTATAACTCATGCACATTGTTTTCGAACTTCCTGGAGACACATTCTCGAGTAACTATATGTGTACTGCATGCACACTCTGGACACACACTCTTTCCATACCTGCCGGCCTCCTATAAATCCCATGCTAAAATACTAAAGAATTTCAAAATCATTCTACTCTAAGCATGTGTATCCTAAAAATTGTCGTGTGTGTGTGTGTGTGTGTGCGTGTATGTATATATACATACACATGTACACACACGTATTAGTTTCTAGTTCATACTTGGTTGGCACAACTTAAACTCACAGAAGCAGCCAGAAAGCACTCATGATACTGTTTTCTCGCACACCAACCCTGGTGGAAGGCTACTTGCTCAGCGATTCCTTTTTATTTCCATTGCTACCCTTTGTGCCCATAATGGGGTCTCTTGCTGCCTCTGAATTTCAGCAATGTTTTGTTATGAACAAGAAATAATCCATATGCACAGGCTTCTCTTGCATAAGGACTGTCTTTTAAAATGACTACAATTTTGAAAAGTGCCACGATTTTCAATCTAGTTAACCATGTCTCTTCCTAAGAAGCAGGATCGGAAGGAGAGAGAGCCATTACCTTTTCCCTTCCCTACTTCAAATTATAAGGGTAATTTAACAATTGTCACAACAAGTCAACCCAGTTCAGACATACGCAAGGTGGAAATATGTTTTATATATAAGGTGACTACTTTTTACAGTTGGAATATTATCTACTTACAGGTGTGCTGGTTTAGAATCAGTGCTCAGTCATAAGTTCTCCCAATTATACCTATTTTCACTGATAGTCTTTTCTTTTATAAAAAAAATACAATTTTGCTTGCTACCCTTGTATCTGTTTACTAATCATTTTGCTTATATACTTTCTCTTCCTCAAAGTGAATTTGATCTTTGTTGTATTTCCCCTTACATGGTGATCTAAATGAGAATGACCCCCATAGGCTCATAGATTTCAGTACTTGGTCACCAGGGAGTGGTGTGATTTGAAAGGATTATGAGATGTGACCTTGTTGGAGGAAGTCTGTCATGGGGCTGGGCTTTGAGGTTTCAAACAGCCCATTTGAAGCCCTGAGTCTCTAACTGGTGTCCACGGATCTAGAGGTGGACCTCACCCCTGCTTCTCCAGCACCATGCCAGCCAGCCTGCCAGTCTGTCACCATGCCCTACTGTTATAATAATGGACTAAACCTCTGAAACTATAAGCAAACTCTAGTTAAATGCTTTCCTTTATAAGAGCTGCCATGACCATGGTGTCTCTTCACAGCAAAAGAATACTAACCAAGACAGAAGTTGGTACCAGGACTAGAATATTGCAGTGATAGTGTGACCAAGCTTTTGTTTAGAGGACTATGGAATCCTTTGGAACTCTGGACTATAAAAACAATCAGATGCTTTAAGTGTGGCTTAAAGGGCCATCCTAGTAGAAGCATGAAAGAAGTGGTACAGAGGATGATGTGGGACATAAGGGCCCTGCTCTCAGAGGGGAAGAATATGGGAAAGTGGGCTAGAGACCGTTCTAGTGATATTTTGATGAGGAGTGCAGCTGCTTTCTGCCATTGTCCAAAAATCTGCCAAGGCTAAATGGAAGAGTTTTAGGATGGCAGTGTTGGCAGAGGAGATTTCAAGACATTCTAGTATTGACTCTGTCGTGTGGTTATTAATGGTTTCTCTTACACAAACCCATAATGAAAAGGAGAAAACTGAGGAAGGAAAAATAAAAACGAACAGCTTGAGGAGAAGAGGAGTTCCAGGAAATGTAATGAAATCAAGTCCTGTGTCCAAGGAAATAAAAAAAGTTTAAAGGAAAGCCTGATGCTAAACAGAATAAAGGGAGTTGTGACCTCAGGACAAGACCCCATCCAGCTTAGTTTTCAACTTGCAAAAAGTAATTAGTGAAAGTTTAAGTAGTACAGAAAGCTGATGCAGATGTAATTGAATGAGGGTTCATGCTCCAGTCCCAGCAAGTAGCAGAATATGGCAGCTTTAGCCAGCCATGTGAATCTGGATGTAGAGTCACAGATACAAGAAAAGGGTTATAAAATCTCTCTCTTTGCCTAAGAAAAACTGCTGAGACCAGGCATGTGTCAGGGGTGTCCCTGCATGGACATCCAGAGAGGCCACTGTATGAAGCTATGAAAGTAAAGCCTGGATTACACTGGAGATCCCTTGATTTCAAAGATGCCAGGGTTGTGGGAGAAGGAAAACTGCCCGGGAGAGCTGCTAACAGCAAGTGGAACCAGCTCAAGAGAGAGAGGTGTGTTGCAGTCAACAAAGCTGAAAAGAGTTGAACACCTGAAGACGTCAGACACAGAGATGCACAGCTTGGAGTCTTCCCAGATAGTTTTCTGTTTTGCTTTGGTCCAGTATTTTCTCTCTATGCTCCCTTTTCTCCCTTTGGGAATTGTAATGTCCATCTTGTGCCATGATGTGTTGGAAGTGTGTGATCTGCTTTTTCATTTTGATTTTACAGGAGTTACAGTTAAGAGGCTACCTGAATCTCAGAAAAGACTTTGAACTTCGGGATTTTAAAGAATGCTGAGACTGTGATGGACAATGAAGATTTTTTAAAAAGATTGATTGATTATGTATATAGTGTTCTGTCTGCATTCATGCCTACATTCATGCCTGCAAGCCAGAAGAGGCACCAGATCTCATTACAGATGGTTGGAAGCCACCATGTTGTTGCTGGAAATTGATCTCAGGATCTCTGGAAGAACAGCCAGTGCTGTTAACCTCTGCGCCATCTCTCTAACCTGACTGTGGGGGTTTCTGAAGTTGGACTGAATACATTTTGCATTATGATATGGCTACAAGCCTATTGGGGCCAAAGAGTGAGAAGTGGTCATTTGAATGAGAATGGCTACCACAGGCTCAGAGATTTGAATACTTGGTCACCAGGGAAAGACACTGGTTGAGAGGAGTAGGAAGTGTGCAAGCATGATACAATACCCAGCTTGTTTCATTTGGGTTCTGGGGACTGAACTCTTGTCCTCATGCTGATGAGACAAGACTTTTACCAAGTGAGTTGTCTTCCAGCCCCACCCTTCATTTCTAATTAGTGTCCTGATATGAAACAATAACAGTCACGCAGGTCCTTAGTGCGAGCATCCACAGCTGTGTGGCTGGTGTGGCTCTTAAACCCGGTGTGGCAAGTTCAGTGTCCCTAGAGTCCAAGTGATGTGGGAGGTTCTTCTGTCTTGGTTAATGAATAAAGAAACTGCTTTGGCCTGTTGATAGGACAGAACTTAGGTAGGCAGGGAAGACATCACTGAGTGCAAGGAGAAAGAAGGGCAGAGGGAGAGAGAGAGAGACATCATGGAGCCACCGGAGTCAGACGCAGAACCTTGCCGGTAAGCCACTGCCACGTAGCAATATACAGATTAATAAAAATGTGTTAAACTAATATATGAGTTGGCCAATGAGATGCTAGAGCTAATGGGCCAAGCAGTATTTGAATGAATATGGTTTCTGTGTGATTATTTCAGTTCTGGGCAGCTGTGACAAATAAGCAGCCTTCCTGTTACACATTGGCGCCCAACATCAGCTCAAACCCATGACCCTGAGATTAAGAGTCTCATGCTCTATTGACTGAGCTAGCCGGGGATCAGAGCAATGAACTGAGATGGCAGAACAGTGAGGAGTGAAGGAGACTGCAGCAAATTCGATTAGAAAATCTCCTAAATGCATTTACATTTAAATTTGTACCCCTGGAACAAAACGCATAGAAGGGGCACATTCAGCTTCGCCGGGCCAGTCTGCAACTCGGCAACATTTTATTCCCAGTGGCATTTCACGTCTTTCTCCAAATAACGCGTTCAATTGATTCATTTTGATTTGTGCTTCTAGAAAAGTTCCACTGAGCAGATAATGTACAGAGAGCAGATAATCCAAAATTTGCATGCAGATGGCCTGAGTGTATCGCTTTTTTTCTCCATGAATTTGCCGTTCGGCGATCATTTTTTTCACAGTAATCTTGCACTGAAGATATTTTTGTATTCCTCCTGAAGCACAAACAACCCTGAGGTTGGGGGTGGGGAGCAGGGAATGGGGACAGGTGACACTGACACAGCGCACAGGTGACATCTGCTACACCACATTTATAGGGACCATTATTTTTGGACTGACTAAGCTTCTGCAATAAGCTCCCACAGAACAGACCCTCCCAGAATGTCGGCTGCCATGCGACCTACATCAACAGGGCAGTTTCCAAAAGGACAAACAGGCTGGTTCCGGCAAGGAGACCCTTCGACCCCTTTGCCTTTATGGAGCTACTAACTGCAAGTTGCTGGTGTTTCTTCTATTGTTGTTGGCCATGTGCTTTCTTTGTTTGGGCTCAATTACCTTACAAAAGCAGGCCCTCCTGCCATGCCCTGGGGAATAGCTCTCTGCTTCATATGTTGGGCTTTTGGATTCATCTGTGAAATGCTAATAAAAGCCAATCGTAGCTTTAAACTCAATATGTTGAAATTTTATTTTCTGGTATATCACAGGGCAAAGACAACGGAATGAGGAATGCAGGAGCATGCTAAGGCTCGAAATCTCACAGGCACATGGAAGCAATAACCAGTCTCCCAAGGTCTGGGGGGACAGCCTTGAGTTTAGCTGAAGGCTGAACCTGGTCAAATAAAAGCGAGCTATTGTCTCTCTCCTACCACAGTGCCATTGTCAGGAGGGAGCCATTTCTCACAAAACAGCTTTTGAAATTTTACCCAATGCAAACTCTGCCCACTGCTTACCAAAAATGGAAACAACACAAGAGAAAGATAATTGCCATTTTCTCCTCTCACAGAACAGAAAGTGAACTGTGCTGGAAGGTGTGGGTGCACCAGCTCTGGCATTCTGATGAAGGGTTAGCCACTAATCCCCCAATGGTCCCTTAATTGCAGCTAAACACACCACTATCCAGCTCAACATCCCTCTCCTTCTGGGAGCTTCACAGCACTGCTCCGTGATCCGCTCAAGTCTAGAAATAGCAACTATCCTAAGAGCACAGGAAAGACACACACCAAGTCCTGCTGTTAGCATCTCCACAGCACCTAATGGCTGCAAGATCTCCTACGGACAATCTCAGGGCCCCTTCCACCTGCAGAAGCATTCACCAACACTGTCATGAGCAAGGGCTCCATCTAGATCAAGGCTTCATTCACAGAGAGTTCCTAGTTCATTTGCCGTCACTTCCCTCAACCACCGACTGGTCATGGAAGGGTCTGGGGAATTGTTTAATTCTGCACGTTGCTCACTATTCTTCCACAGAGTTCCACTGAAGACATGAGTCAGTTCAGGGGGAACTAGCTGGAATCAACAGCCCATGCTCTGCCAGAACACTGCCAACGACGAAATCTCTGCAAAACAAGATCAAACTGCCTGAGCCTTAGTTGAGTGTGCCTGGCTTCTGGCCTTACAGTCGTTATAGCCAGGGGCATAGCTACACGTGGGCACTACAATGGCTGGGATTAATGTAATTATCCCAATGACTTGGGTGGGTGGGTGGGTGGGTGGGGGGAATGTGTCTTCTCCAAACATCTTAAATAAGAATCAGGAAAAGACTTCTGTGTTTCAATAGATAAAGCTATTCTAAGGCCAAAGAGATACTAGCCCCTGATGCTAGCCCTAGCCCTTGCTTAAGTAATCACCAGGTAAGCAGGAGAACCAGTTTGACCCCCCCAGCAACCATGTAAAAAGCCAGGTGTTCTTGTAATCCCAGTCCTGGGGCAGCCTATAGAAGTGAATCCCTGGAGCTCCCCGGCCAAGTGTGAGCCTGCTTGAGACCAGACCAGTGAAAGACCCTGTCTCAAAAACCAAGGCGGACATTGCCTGATCTGATAATCACACTGAAGCTGACCTCTGGCCTTCACACACATGCGCCCTCACATATATGTGCATGAGCACAGACTAGATGAATCTGATCTGGGTCAAGGAATGCTCAAAGCAGGCTGGCACTTCACAGTGGTCATGGGATCTAGCATGCTGACATAATCACCCTCCCTATTACACTCTCAAGAACTTCGTTTCCCCCACCCGTTCCCATGGCGCTGTAAAGGCAAAGGCTTCGTATGCAAATAAGCCCTCCATATGTAAATGAGATCCATCTTTGGGCAAGATGACCAGAGATTATTTGAGACTTCAGGGAACTCAGCAAACACCACGATCCCTTTTTTTTTTTTCAAAAAAAAAAAAAAAAATTAAAAAGTCAAGGCATACTCTTTGTTTCCAACTTCCTAAAGGAAGAATGATGTGGAAAAGTCTTTGACTCAAGATAATTCTAAGACTGGATCCCAAGAAAGAATCCTACATCCTTTTAAGAGCAAGATTGTCCCCGTCCCTATTTTCATTCACACTCCTGACCATCCAGGGTGCAGGTCTGCACCTGCGTCTCTGTTTCCTGAAAAGACAGTGACAGACATTCCAGTCCAGTGAGCCATGTACGTCCAACACCAGGAAGCAAGCTGCGAGACGGAAACGGCCAGACTCTACTCTATAACGTCTCCTCTTCTGACACTCCTCCAACGTGTGCGAATCCACAGTTCATGACAAGGGACAGTGATTTAATTTCTGGCACTCCGCAATAAGGCAGCCTTCCTCAGCAATCTCGGCTCCAGGAGAGGCCGCCTTCTCATTCTCCTCTTGGCAAACCTCATTTCAATTGAACGCTATCACGGAGCAGCTTACCAATTAAATCAAAATGTCTCAATATTACAGACGAGAGATTCTTAAATGCAATAACACCACTCCTCGGCTGTGTTTACAGCCTTGGACATTGCTAGTTAAGCACCCCTAAGGAGAAATTCTAGGAAGAATTTCACTTCGCACAATTTCAATTCACTTCTTGAATGACACATTTTTCTCAGCATGAATATCATCATGCAGGAATGAAAGCCCAGTTAGTGCCCAACCCAAGAAATAAAGAAAAAAGACCATCCTTGAGAGAACTGGTCAGATATATTAGAAATATCATTGGTGTTTTTTTTTCTAAACCTGTTAACTATATGTATAGAATAAGGGAATATATGTATACATACATATCACATATATGTGCCATACACTCAGCATGAACAAGAAACAGTTCCCATTGGACAGACACTTTGTTGACTTAGTCAAACAAAGCATGTGTCATTCTGCTTGTTTTTATGCCTACAAGGGCCTCCAGGGAGGGTTTTGTTCCTGTCGCAGTGGTTGATAGCATGGTTTTGACAAGCTGAGCAGATACATCAGCTGGGGCCCACACACTCACACTTAACTCTCTTGTGACTAAAGCCAGCATCCATGTAACAATGAAACTCCAAGCTATCTCTCTTGATGGGTACCACCATTGCTTAGGACCAGATGAGCCCCTCTGGGCTCTGTCTGGCCCTGGGTGCCCAACTCAGCATCACTAAATTCTTCATATTTAACTCCTCCAGGTTTCACAATGACATCACCCTCGAGCAGCTGTGACAAACTATCTCACAAAGAACACTCAAGCCACACCCGACACTAACTCAAAATTGGGATGCTGGCTTCTAGGAAGGTGAGTTTTGATTATCCTGGGCTCTGTGAGTACAAAGCCATCAGCTTTTCAAGAAACACCTCTTCTGGGTAATTCACCATGCTAGGCAGTCACACGAGTCCTGCCTCGCTTACTTAAGAGTCCTGGTTTGCAGGAGGGAGGTTTTAGGTAGAGACGGAGAGAGCTGGGAAAGGGAGCACTGTGCCAGGCAAACAGTGTGGGGGAGGAAGACACTCACGATGGGTAAGAACCGTGGGGCTGGAGAGCGGGGTCAGCAGCTGCGCTTGCTGCTCTTGCAGAGGACCAGAGTTGAGTTCCTAGCACCCACATCAGGCAGCTCATCACTGCCTATAATTTCAGTTCCAAGGGACCCATGCCTTCCCCTTATTGATAGTCACACTGCACACACGCAAACACACACACACACACACACAGTGATTTTTTTTAATTAAAAAATGGCAGAAGTAGACACATGGATCTCAAGAAGACTCCCCAGTTCACTTGGGATCAGAGAAATTACAGAGAGGGAGGATTTACTGTGAGGGAGAACTCACTGAGTCAAACAGAGAAGGGACACACCAGCCCGGTGAAAGAACAGAGAGCGATTTAAAGACCCGGATGCAATGAAAGAGCAGGGAAAACTACAAAGCCGGAGATCCAAGGTCAAGGGAGGCAGGATGAGGCAGCAGTCACAGGGTCACAGAGCCAAGCCAAGATCCACCTCTTTCCCAGGACTGGGGAGTAACTTAAGATACCTGAGCAAGGACTGGCAGGGTGCAGTTTTTGGCTTTGAAAGCATTTTGTCAGCGATACAGACAGAGGGCTGGGAGAGACACCAGACACAGAAAACACCTTCTATGGCGACTGGCAGGTAACGGATAGAGTCAGAGCAAGGCAGTGCGGATGGAAAGGACGTACAATGACAGACAGAGACTAGAGATGGGTGCTCCTGGGAGGAAGGGAGACGGTGAGAGAACTAAGGGAGAATTCAATCTATTTCAGATGTGTGAGCCTCCTGTGTCCACGAGGAAATCAAAGGCATGCGGCAAGCAGGTGGCTGTGCAGAGAGAGCCCAAGAATTTGCAACTAATGGGGTGTTAGTAGCCACCAGTATTCTTTGAGAGCCATTTAAGTAGAGCGGTTGACTAACACCAAGGTACACTAGGCAGAGGGGCGAACGGCAAATGCCTGACATCACTAGGAAGCAATTTCTAGTTCTCCCATAGGAGTGTTTTCAATGCCCTCCGCTGGGTAGAAGCTGCCCAGGGCAGGAATTGACGCTAAGCCTCAGGGCCAGGAGGCAGGTGCTACCAAGCAAGTCAGTGCCTCACAGAAACTACAAGGTTGAGAGAAAGCCCTGTCAGACAGAGCCCTGTCCCCACGTCCTTGGGAGTGCACTTAGGAGCTGCTGGAAAAGACGACATCTCTTCCTCTTGAACCCGGAGCTGTGTGGGAGCACTCTGGTTTCCTCCTGGCTGAAGGCCTCTGATTATTTTCCATGGATTAGCGCTTCCAAGTGAGTGGGAATCGACTTGCCAAGTTGTCTAATTCACTTGGCTGGTGCGTCTTGCTGAAAATCCATTAACAAGTCAGACTAGAGGGGTAAAGAGCGTCCAATTAAAGCAATGGCTGCCGTGTCCAAATGCCTAGCAGCTGCGCCATTCTCACACCACCGGCTAGCTACAAAAACATGATTTTACCACTTCTTGGAGAGTACCACCAAAACTTGGTCCAAAGCCACCGAGGCCCGAGAACTGCGGAGAGAAACGGCAAGCCACCAGCTCTGTGAGCTTCCATGGTGGGGGGCTCTGAGTTAGGTTGAGATTCCCTGGAGGCAACTCCAAAGTGGGATCATCAAGGGAAAATGGAGTAAAGCTCCTCACAGGGAAAGTTCATAGGCATCCCCTCAGGGGAGTGAAAAGACAGGACACAGTGGAGTAAACATTTGCAAGTCTTGTGGGTGAATAAAGGAGATAAATGGTTGCTTTTATAACAAAAAAAGGGAAACTAAACAAGCAATTTTGAAAATGGAAAACTTGAATAGACATTTATTTAAAGATATAAAATGATCAAACATTTGAAAAGGTGTTCAGCACTATTAATTAGCAGAGAAACATCAATAAACCCCACAGGACGCCACAGCAGAATGGACAATAAAGAGCGTGGACACAATGGGAAGAACTGGCACATCTCACAAACTCCTTGAAGGATTGTCAAATGATGCTGCCACTTTTGAAAACATTTTGGCGGTTCTATAAGAGTTGCCAAGCAATACCATGCTCTGATCCCAACTATACACCCCAGAGAGCCGAAAACATCCCCATACAACCCGCACACAGGGTTAGCGGGACATTATCAATAATATCTTAGTGGTGCAGAGACGTGAATGAATAATCAGAGGATAAAGTCATGTAAAGGAGTTTAAGTGGCAACGAACCATCCAGGCAGGGACTGAGACAGCTAAAAGTATGCTCTTCTTTGCAAAGAACCCAAGTTCAGTTCCCAGCACCCATGTAGGGTCGCTCACAACCACCTGTAACTCCAGCTTCAGGGGATCTGTCACCCTCCCAAGCAACTGGCTCTCACACACATCACCGATACATAATTAAACACTAATTTTCTTAAAAAAAAACAAAGACTGAAGTGTCAACATAAGCTATAATATGCATTAGCAAGATATTCCGCAAGAATCTATTCACAGAAAGCCACACAGTACATGATTTTATCTGTAGGAATTATCCACAGCTAGCTGCTCTCTGGTTACAAAACAGCACAAGTTCCCAGGGGCTGGGGAAGATTGATAATAAGTGTTTAGTGTTTAACTGGTCAAGGAATACAGAAATTAGTAGTGAACTATATGGTTTAAATGGGTGAATTTTATGGTGGGGGAGTTAGATCTCAATTTCTTATTTTAGGAGAGGGGGGGATCACGTGAGAACTTAGCAGCCTCCTTCCAGAACATAAGAGGGAACGTAACTAAAGAGTCTTGAGACCCACATGGAGAGGGAAGCCAGCCCTTGAGAAGAGAAAGATAAAAGCCTGTCGCAGCCACTTCCGGCTCCTAAGTGGCCTCACAGGAGGCAGCTTCTCATCTTCAGGACCTGCCATCCTCTTTCCGTCTTTGTGTTCATGAACACACAAAGGGAAGCCAGGAAGAGAGAGCAGAGAGCCATGCAGGCAGGGAGGGGAGAGGAGAGACACAGGAGAGGTGGGAGAGGGAGTGGGGGAAGGAAGGGAGTTGAGCCTGACTAGAGAACAGAGCTGGGAACGCGCCTGCCTCCTGCAAGCGCTCAACCCAGGGTTTCTCCACCACAGACAGCTAACAGAACCCTCAGCTGCAGTCTTCCTTCAGAGCCCACAGGCTAGCGGCTCGACTGGAGGAAAACATCAGCTAAAGGGCTTCTGGTGGCGATGGCCAGGCTGGACACCGCCTCCCTAACATCCCGAGCTGAGCCCAGGGCCCTTCCATCAGGCAGGGGTTGCTGGGCACACGCACATTTGCCCAGGGAGGTGGAGGCATCAGGAAGGCTGGAAGGCAGAACAAAAGCCTCAGCTTTCAGGGCGCATATATCTTAGAAGGCTGATATTCTTTCTCTTAGAGGTGAAACCAAAGAATCGATTTCTAAATGAGGAAATTCAAAGCCGCCGTGGCTAGTGGTTCTGCAAGCTGCTTCCGGATGAAAGAGAATGGCTGGTGAGGAACAATGGCTGCCATTTGGGGAACAACTACATCCCAGATCTTCAAACCAGTAAGAGCCCTGCAGTAGGAAAAACATTACCTCTATTTCAGGAAACCTTGCCTCTCAATTCCTACTACCTAGGTTGACCCCCATTCGGAGGAGCTGAAAGACGTCTGTCTACACTAAAGCCTAGCATTTCATGTTCACAGGAGGGTGTCCTACAGGAACGTGAGTGAGACACTAATAGAACTTTTAATTTTACCAAGATCCTGTGTAAAGATGATCAAGTTGTTTGCCAACAACCGGACAACTTGAGTTCAATTCCCAGGACCCACATGGAGGGGCGGGGGACTACCTCCTACAAGCTTTTAGCTACCAGGTTTGCACGAAAGTGTGACGCACCTACACATACAGAACAAGCGAATAATCTGTTTTAAAAATGGAAAGAAGGAATATACTTTATTTTGCCCACGATATCTAAAGCATTTTCATTATGGCATGAAGTCAATATCCTTCGTGTAGGGAGCCTGCACAACCCAAAGAGTGTGCTCCCAGAGGACTGCAGTTTAGACCAGCCCTGTTTCAGGTATTCAACAGAAGCACCTCTGTGGATAGCGAATCCAAGGACTCTACAAACTCAAAGTTCTAGCGTGCACTCAGCTAAGCAACCTTCACAACCATTCAAAGACACCACATGCTGATGCGAGGTTCTTGACCCGCTGAGTTCAAGAGCCAAACAAAATCACATCGAATACATGGTTTTCCCCTTTCAGGGGAGGGGATGAATGGATGATCAAAAAGATCATGTAGCCCTAAGGAACAAAACCATCTTCAACTCTGAAATGTAGTCGTGCCTCTAAGCTCAAAAGCCCCTTAGGTTCTCCCCAACTATCTCAGTCAGACTTGGAGATGAGAGGAAAATCAGAGTGTGGGGAAGAGCAAAGACCAGAACAAAAAGACCCAGTGTTTTGTGGTTGGTGTGGTTCACCGGGATTTGTTTACAAAAACATTATTTTCACTTTGAGTATATGTGCAGATCATGCTCCTTCTGTCCCTCCCTCCCTCTCCAGCACCCCCACACATACACACACAAACAACAACAACAAAACGAACAAACAAACAAACATGTTCATGTTCCTGAGAGGGAAGGGGACTTGACTCACAGATCATCTAGAGACTTAGGCAGGTGGAACAGTTCAGCTGACCAGAGGCCAAAGCTACTTCTGCCATTGAGATCCCCATCCAGGGGCCAATGAGGATGAGGATGAGGGCTCAGAAAGCCAAGGGAAACAAAGGAGCAGGATTGGGGCATGCTGCACACTTCTTTGTAACTCACTGACGGAACCCTTAGCGCTCTGACTCACTAGGAACACTGGGAAATGAAGACAGTAAGACGGAAGAGGGGACGAAGTGGGCTTGAGCGGACAGCCAGCTGTTTGTTCTCGCGATGCTAACTGGGCGAGATTTGGTGAGGCTGACAGGGAATCCGTGGTGAAGAAGTAAAACTACCGAGATGCCACACAGACCGGAGGACGAAGAGGTGCTTATGCTGCCGGCACGCTGGGGTACTAGAAAACAGCACCATCAGTTTCTCCTGTGCTCCTCACGAGACTGCTGCAATGGGTACCACTTTCTCAACTTAAAAAAAAGAAAAGCAAGGTAGGAAGGGAGGAGGGAGGGAGGCGGGAAGGAGGGAGGGAGAGAGGGAGGGAGGGAGGGAGGGAGGGAGGGAGGGAGGGAGGGAGGGAGGGAGGGAGGGAATAATTTTCCCCGAGACACACAGCAAAGAAAACACATCTTGCCTCACCCTGCACAGCTTTTTCAAGCATACCTTACCAACTATCCCGGATAAAATGGGGAGAAAAATCTAGCTACCATTTACTGATGGGCAGGGCAGCAGCAGGTCACGTGTTCTCTGTGTTATTTTATCCAATCATCCCAACAAATCTACAGACACAGACTTAGCTTTCAGTTCGCATCCACAATGCAAAAAGTTGAGGTAACCTTGCCAATGTCACGTCACTAGGCAGGGATAGTTTTTGGATTTCAACTCCCGTGGGAGTAGAAAGTGTTGATGCTTTCCTCAGAGTTAATTGACCAGTGGATACCTTACTAGGGAAAGACAGAAATGGGCCAGAATACAAAAACTTGAGGCTAAGAGGTAGAAAGTATTCTTAAGGACAGGGAGAAAATACAGAAGAAAAAACCCACAAAACAATATTACAGGTGGCCATAAAAGACCTTTCTCTTAGACTCCCACCCCAGCCCTGCATCTAATTTTAGAAAACTATTGTGTCTGGAGGAGAATCAGGCATCTCTATCCATGTCTACCCCCAGAGCCCCTTTGAAAAGGTGTACCAGGGAAGGAGTCTTCTCTGGTCTGCTCTCCTAGATCAGCTAATCTTTCAGACTCTTCCTCCTAGGAAGCATGAGGAACTGCTCTCCTGGGCTCCAGGGGTGAGGACCCAGGACACTGTAGGTGGCTGTGCCAGCCCTGCCCATGCCTCTGGGGCCCAGAGTAACCTTGCTCATGTACCTGCTTGTTAATGACTTTCTAAGCTGGGACAACGTGTAGTGTCAAAGCTCATTATCTATAGTCCCCCCCCCCCCATTGAAAGACTTTCATACCCAAATACAGAGTCTAGACTAACGAACTCACGTAAGATGGTTGCTACTCGACCCAGGCGCATCTACAAGGGCCATGTCCTACACTTGAAAGTCTCCTTTCTCCCAACTGCTTCAACCCTCCAACCTGAAAACACGCCAGCTCCTTCAGAGCTGCTGTCCAGTTAGTCTCCGTAGCAGCTCCCTTCCCTCTCCGAGCCCTTGAACTCTGTTTACAGTCTATAAACATTGACACTGTCTGACAGCTAGCCTTGCTCTCCCACCATCTCCTGGGCACAGAACATCAGCCTCAGGCCTGGCACGGAACAGACACCCACAAAAATCAGCACAGTGCCAGTAAAGGAGGCTTCCATGCAGTCTGAGATGGCCTCCTTCGTTGCTGGAGGCCTGCGACTAGCTTCACGAGGCGAGGCCAAGCACTCCTGGCTGAAGGTTGCCTCACGCTGTGCTGTGGGCATCCTCTCGTGCATTTTTCATTCTCCATAATGGCCTCTTCTTATCATGCATTTTATTGATCTGTCTGAGCAATGAAATTTATTATTTATTAGATTTCTGTAATAACTTTGCTCCAAAGAGCAAGGTGGGATATGCAGACAGTCCGAGGTGTGGGTTGTGCAGAGAGTCCGAGGCATGGGATGTGCAGAGAGTCTGAGGTGTGCAACGTGCAGAGAGTCTGAGGCATGCAATGTGCAGAGAGTCCGAGGCATGGGATGTGCAGAGTCTGAGGCATGGGATGTGCAGACAGTCCAAGGCCACACAGAATGCACAGAACACAGGGAAGTTGGCGGAGGAGAATGGAGACCAGGGGTCAATGGTGGAGGCTGGGAGGGAGACCAGGAGGAAGCCGCAAGGAAGGCCACTGCCTCGGAGAGATAGCAGCCAAGCCTGGCTGCAAGAGCCTGTGACAACCCATCCCAGTCCGGTCCCGGGCTCCCAGGCTCCTCTAACTGCCTGACAGTGAAAGCACTCTGAGAAGCTAGAAGAGTGTTGCCACCACAAAGCAGTATCCTCCGTTATCATAACCAGCACGGAAGTGACTCACGCCAACACGGGAGTCTCTAATATCCAGGGATGAGGTTCAGAGTTCCCTGTGTCAACTCTCCTCTACTCATGACAGTGTCCGCTAAAGACCTGGCCATATTCCATCTTTGCAACGGGATAGGGGCTGAACAAAATTTCCCAAAAGGCTACAAACTCTGAATTCCCACATACAATGAAACACATTCATTTCATCTCAATTTCTAGCTGGTGAGTGGGAATTCAACCTGATGTGGGGTTCCCCTCTATATGCTGTGAATATCATTGGTTAATAAAGGAACTGCTTTGGGCCCATAGCAGAGCTACAGGGGAACAGAGCTAGGCAGAGAAAACTAAACGGAATGCTGGGAGAAAGGAGGCAGAGTCAGAGAGAAGCAATGGAGCTGTTTACACAGGGTCGGCTCCCTTGAACACACTGTTAGACTTGCTTCTCATAAAACTTTAGGCATTGCATCTCATTAGCATCTTAAACCCCACCCACAGGTGCCTTTTCACCTGATAGGACGAGTCACAGTCTGCAGGGGTCCCAGCCAGGCTGGTCACCTCTGCCAGGGCTGGATTCCCCTTTCCTCTGACAAAGGGATTCCCTTTTATGATAATTTGGCAGTCTTTGTGTTGCCCTGTTGGAATTCCTGTTCCCCACTAGCTTGGCTCAGAAATGGCTGGCTTTCTTCCAGGTAAAGCGCTCACCTTGTACCTCCTGAGGCTATCATACACATTTAAGCTCTGCCCTGTTTCTAGAAAACCAGGCACACTGCACACAAGCGGCCCTGTTGAATGGTGAGGACACAGGCCTGTGTCTCCCTAGTCTTCCTCCTGCAGGGGAAGGAGGAGCTTCCTCAGAACACAAGGGCACCTCTGACAGCCTCCCAGGCGCCATGACCCAGACTCCTTGTCCAGGCTCCAGCCCCATCACACCCAGTAACTGCTACACCCTGCTGCCCACCCTAGATACCTCCCTGGGGGCCCATCCTCTCAAACCACCACCCAGTCCTCTGCCCAAATGCAAGGGTGGGTTTTGAGGCAGCAGCTGGGTTTCATTAATCTGGAGTCTCCTACAGGAACCAGAGACTAATCACTGAATTAGGAAACGGCCCCTATTTTAAAGGAGTTTTTGCCAAGATCAAAATGACTGTTTTGTGTCTGTTTAATTAACAATTCTTATGCAACAACTGAGCTTCCTTATTTAAAAAAATTATGGTAGAAACTTGATTACACAAACTTAATACTTTATACAGAAAATCGCATTTACATACAGAGGCTAAAGTAAAGAGTTATGAATTTTTAAATATTCTTTCATTATTCAGAGAGTTCCACAATCAGGTTGAGATTAAAGCCTTGTTTACATTCATAAACAAGTTTGGAAGGCTCAGCCACACCAAAATCATTCCAACTCTTATGCTTTGCTTTATGGGTTTGCAAATGTTGCGTAGGAACATAAAGAACTCCAAAGTCTTCTAAAAAATGAGGGGCCCGGTAAGACAGCCGACTACCTGAGCATGCTCAGGTGGCGATGCTGTGATTGTTGTTTCCCTAAGACTCAGCCAGAGAGATGAGAGCCAACCTGACCTGCTTTCACAGCTCCCATTCCATCTGCTGTGATAAACCACACTGCCAAGAGCAATTGTATTTTAGCTCACAATCCCAGGCTACAGCCCGTCCTAGCGGGGAGGTCACAGTGGCAGGAGATAGAGAGCAGAGTGGCCTGGTACCCACAGTCCAGAGCAGGGAGCAGAGAGTGAACGCAGCCACAATAGTGCTCAGTCCATTTCTCTGCTCTTCTGCCTAGGGAATGGCGCCACCAATAGTGGGTGGGGTTTCCTCCCCCAACTAATGTAACCGAGACCATTCCACACAGACGATCTAAATGAGCCTGATCTAACCTGATCTAAATAAGCCCTCACTGAATATCTCCTTCCAGTTGATTCTAGCTTGAGTCATGTTGACAGTTAAACCAACCACCACTACCTCAAACAACACACGGCATACTAAGTTTGTACTAAGTTATAACCTCCCCCTAGAAGCTGGGGATGGACATTGAGTTGTACTCTCCCCAAATGTATATACTGAACCTGGGCACTGCAGAACATGGCCTCGTTTGGCAGTGGACCCCTAAATACTGCACAGTCCTATAACTCAGGGCATCCGGGGTTCTCGTAGCAGGGGGATGTTGAGACATACTGAACATACATGGAAAAGCACATGTGACTGTGCAGACATGAAGACCAGAGAGTGCTGGCAATCCAGGAGATGCCCTCTTTGCCTGCACTTTGACCTTGCCTTCTGACCTCTGGAACTGAGACCCAAGAGAACTGCTACTTAATTCACCAGTTTGCAAGACTGTGGAAAGAGCTCTAGTAAACAGAGAAGGAGATGTTCTTAGGGTCTCATTTGGGGAACCTGGGCTGGGATAAGACCCTTGGCTGCTATCTCAGAGGACATGGGTTTGACTCTCAGCACCCGCATGTCAGCTCACAACCACCTATAATTTCCATTCCAGGGGACTCAGTACCCTCTTCCAGCCTGCCTGTAACCAGGTACATATGCAGCATACACATGCAGTACCCAGACATACATGTATTGTACATGCAAATGTACATGAAAAACACACAAACACATAAAATATATGTAAATAAATCCTTTTTAATGGGGAACCTGAAGCAAGGAACTTACCCTTTTTAATCAATCACTGGTACCACTCAACTCCAGCTAAGAAACCCCAGGATTCACGGGCATCTCGGGGACAGCATGTCACTGATAATCACAAATGTGCATCCTAATAAACCTTATTCCTCATAATGCAAAGCAGGCTTGCCCTTCCCTTGAAAGTCGGCAACCGTCAACTGCATGACGGAATCTTGGCACCTCCTTCAGGAACAAGCCAAGGCTCGGGCCCTGATAACGCAGACTTGCCCACCGGCATCTGTATAAGAAGCTGAGCCTAACATGATGAGGTCCAGACAGCTGCATCTGAGGCGCTGTTAGCATCTGATGGACCAGGTCAGATCCTGCAGGGTAGTCATACAGGGAGGTTGTTCAATGTAAGTTTGATTGACTTGTTACTGCTGTTTACATACTTCATCTTCTGTGGGTCCTTTGGGAAGAAGACAATGACAACATCATCCAGAATCCTAAAAAATTGAGTCCCAGAAACTCTAGTTTAAAAACAAGTCTGACTACTCAATTCTTTTAAAACAATCTTTGAAAGCAACGAAGTGTTTCTCACTTTGCAGATTGAATTTCTTAGAATTGCTACACGGGGAAACTCAGGTGTGAAGCCAGCTTATAGACTAACAGCAGGGATTCTGGGTAGAAGTCAGGAGAGGATGCCGAGCACAGAGGGCTCGGCAGCCGGGCATCACCAGCCCTGCTATGGGAAGTACAGCACCCTGAACTGCTTTCAGCTCCCCAGGAAGCCCCCCTGAGGAAGAGCAGCCCAGGGCAGGTACATGGACCGCATAGCACACTCCTGTGTTTGGGGGTGCCCCCACTACCAGTGGTTTGGCTGATTTTTAAATTGGGGGTACTCTTCAGTCCTGCAGGTCTCTCTAACCCAGTGCCTCATCCGGGCTAAGCAGAAGTTTATCCCAGTGCATTCAGCAGAGGAGTGAAGTAAACAGCAAGGTCTCTTCTCATAATCAGGAGGGAGAGCAGGGTAGGAGGCGGAAGACCAACGAGAAGGAGGGGGCAGAATCCCACCTGGGGCCAAAGGAGCAGCAAACGGAGGTACAGAGGTGCAAGGCCGGCCACACGTGGATCTCAGGGTCCAAAGGAAGAATTTATGCTCCTGGACAAACAATTTCCCCTCTACCATCTACTTGGACAAGACAGAAATACCAGATAGCAATCTGTTATGTCAGTCTGATACAACTCCCAAGGAGCCTTTCCAGACATGCTGTCCCTCATTCAGGATCCGTGCTATTTGCTGAGTCTGCTTACCGCCTATGCATATAAAAGTTAAAATCACTTCCCACAGGGAGTTGTTCTTGCCCTTGGGGAAAATCCTGCCCCCAATAAAAATGTGCTCTCAAAACATCTTAATCTTTGAGCTGTGATTTGTATGGGGACGTGAAATTCCTGGCAACAGTAGAAAGGTTTTGGAACATAAAACAATAAAAAATTAATTCAAAACCAAACACGTATTGAAGCTGAGTCGTCTGGGGCAGTGCTTGCCTGTGTTGTATCAGGTGACGTCAATGCAGCTTTGGTTCTGAGCACACAGCACCTGCACTTGGTGCTGTGCATGCAGCCATGCCACAAGTGCATACTGACATGGGGGGTGCATGCCTTTTGTTTTTAATTGATTTTATTGAGCTCTACATTTTTCTCTGCTCAACTCCTTTCCTCTCCCCTTCAACCCTCTCCACATGCTCCCAATTTACTCAGGAGAGCTTGTCTTTTTCTACTTCCCATGTAGATTAGATCCATGCATGTCTCTCTTAGGGTCCTCAATGTTGTCTAGGTTCTCTTGGATTGTGAACTGTAGGCTGGTTTTCTTTGCATTATGTCTAAAAGCCACTTATGAGTGAGAAAAACACACAAAATAATATCACCAACAACAAAAACTAAAATAACAGGAGATAGCAATCACTATTCATTAATATCCCTTAATATAATTGTACTCAACTAACCTATAAAAAGACACAGACTAACAGATTGGATACATAAACAGAATCCATCCTTCTGCTGCATACAAGAAACATGCTGGCAACCGGAAACAAACTCTGTGATGACCTCAGGAGGGATAGATGATCTCCAATTAAGATCCAAGCGTCCTTGGCCTATGTTAGTCACAGACAAGGCAGCTTCTAGAGATGTTGGCTACTGATGCTTCTCTCTGCACAGTGTTGACCACTAGAGATAAAACAGAGCAGACAGAGCCTTTCTGTCTAGTCATACAGTGTATGAAAGAAACTGGAGTTTGAGGCTGGGGAGATGACTCGGTGGTTAAAGAGCTGGCTGCACAGGCATGAGGACCCGAGTTGGGATCCCCAAAACTCACGTATAACCTGGCTGTAGAAGCAAAATTCTGTAATTCCAGTGCTAGTGTTGAGGGTCCCCAGAGCTTACTGGACAGCCAGTCTAGGGGAAGCATTGAGCTCCAGGTTCAGGGAGAGACCCCCCCCCATCTCAAAATTTGAGCAACTGAGAACACTTGCTATCAACCTCCAGCACACACACACACACACGCACACACACACACGCACGCACACACACACACACGCACGCACACACACACACGCACACACACACACACACACACGCACACACACAGAGAAGCAGACACACAGAGACAGAGAGAGAAGCAGACACACAGACAGACAGAGTAGAGAGAAACAGAGACAGAACTAGAGTCTCGTATCAAACTTTCCGGTATCAAAGTCTGGCCCCATTCTGTACAAACCACATAACTTTGGGAAAGTCAGACCCTCCCTCTGTAGAATGGTAATAATAGCGTCTACCATGAAACACCATCAGGGCACAATTAAGTGTTTCAAGTGTTTCTCATATATAGTAAATCACCTCAATAATTAATGACTTAAAATAACCATTTCAAGAAATTAAAACTCAATTATCAGTTTGGCTTCTAGGTACAAATCTGAGAGAACTGTAAACACTGTCTCAGAGATATTTATACACTCATGCATATGCCACATTAGTCCTGGCAAGCCTCACCATGGATGCAATGCAAATGTCCTTCAGCAGATGAACGTATGGACCCAGTACAGACACACACAGTTACATGTGATTCAGTCTTAAACACTAAGGACTTGTTTCGGACTGTAGAACTATTGCTCAATTCTACAACATGGATGAATTCTGAGGAACTCAACATTGAGTGACATAAACCTATCACGAAAAGACAGGGACAGCACAATCCCACTTGCTTGAGACATGCAGAGTAGTAATTCATACAAACAGGAAGTGGAATGTCTGCAACAGAAGCGGGTATGGACCGAGAATTGTGAGTAGGGGAGCCACATCGTCTCGGAGATGATGGAGACTTAAATCTTGAGTTCCCGTGAAAGACATTCAGTGCTCAGACTGTCTCATTTACCATCCTGGTAACTACCTATTAATATCTCTAAAATATATTCTTAACAACCGCAGCTAACATCAATCTGAAAGCTAAGGACACCATCAAATGGCATCTGAAATCCTTACACACTACCACTCTGCATTCACTAAACACTTGCTTTGTTATGTGATATGAGACTTTCTTTGTTCTGGAACTAGTAAAATCTCAAGAAACCACTTCCACAGTATAGCATGGTATTTGGGGACCTGAACCTGTGTTCTGGGTCATGGCCACTCATTTCTGATTCCCGTATAAGCTATCCTTTGTCCCCTTTGAGAGGAGAGCTGTGTTTCTGTGTTGATGGGGCAGTCTGGGAGTCATTGGCGTAGAGTTTCATTTTACAAGACAAAAAAAGCTTTAGGGGTTGGCTGCACTTCACTGTGAATATGTGTACCAGCACTGAATGATATACTTAAAAATGATTAACATGGTAAATTTTATATTATGTATGTTTTACCACAATCAAAAATAAAATAACAATAAAAAATTAAAAAGCAACCATTATCTTGGCTCCTCAGCCCATGGAACAGCAATTTGGACAGTGCCTTGCCTATGGCCATCTGGTAGCTCAGCTGGGCCTGCGCTCTTCAAGATGGTCACTGTTGCCTAGCAGTGGCTTGGCTGTAGCTCAGGGATGGGTCCTCCCCTTCTAGAGAATCTTTCATTCCAGGAATGGGAGAGATGAAGCAACAAAATCTCTTGAGACCTTTTCTTCTCTTGCAAATGACAAAAAGTCACACGGTTGGTCAAAAGAGTCACAAGCCCAGCCCGGACTCAGAGTCCTCTCTGGCTGAAAAGCAGAGGGAGTCGCCTCCTGGAGAGAAGGGCAGACTTCAGGCTCACTCTGCCAAGGAGCATGGATAAACCTGGGAAGCTCTGCACGACCACTTAAGTGACAGGATTGGAGTCTGGCACGGGGTGCACACTCGAGCAAACTGTTTGGTGTTTGTAGCTGTTACCATTCTTAGGCTTCCACAGGCTGGGATGTGGGTCAGAGGTAGCATCCTTGCCTAACACGAGAGGACAGGTCCTCGATTCTGTCTGAGAAGGAAGAACAGTGGGATCCCAAAACGTTTGCCAAATACCAAGCTGGAATCACTTCCTGTGATGCTGAGTTAATTTTTAACAGATTCTAGAATCACCAGGGATGGTAAGGTTTATTTTCACTGTGGACAAGACCATTCCTCAGGGACGGATCCTCAACTGCACAAAACAGAGAGAGCAGACTGAACATTAGAATTCATTGCTCTGCCTGACTTTGGGGCTGACAGGACCAGCTACTTCAAGCTCCTTCTGCCTTTCTCCTCTGCCGTGATGGATTGACCTTGAAGGAAAGGTGCATCTGTCAAGGTCTTACCGTTCTAGCAGCTTGAATAAGGATGCCTGTCACATGCTTGCAGATTTGAATACCTGGTCGCCAGGGAGTGGCATTATTTGAAAGGATTGGTGTGTCCCTGGGCTCTGAAGTTTCAAAAAGCCCATTCAAAGCCCTGTTTCTCTCTTCACTCTGCCTGCAAATCTGGGTGCGCAATTCTGAGCGCCTTCTCCAGTACCACACCTGCTTTCATGTGAAGGATAATGAATTAAATCTGTGAAAAGTGTAAGCCAGTCCCAAGCAGACGGGACTTTAGAAGAGTTGCCGTGGTCATGGTGTCTCTTCACAGCAACAGAACCAGGACTAAGACAATCAACAGGAAAGATACCTAGATAGTTCTCATTCCCACCATCCCATTCCCGCCCCAGCACACGCACCCGTCCTGATCAGAGGGGAGAAGCCAGCAGCATTCTGTTTCACAACCAAAGTCTAAATAAATAAGTGCAAATTGCAAACTTTAATAATGCCAACCTCAAGTGTCCCCCATCAGCTGATGCAATTCAGGAGGCTCACCTAATCATAACTACACAAAATTAAGCTATTTTCCAGAAGCACTTGGACTTCCAGTGTATCCCAGGAGCTCAACTAATAAAAGATAATTGAAGAATAATGTAGACCTTTCCCATGAACAATGTCTAGGTATTTTTTGCATCCTTCTTGCCTTCATTCTATTCAGGCTCCATAATTGTGGTTTTGAATATAGCAGCAACAGAGGGAATAGAGACAATAAACAGCGTGGGAGGGAGGAAGTGCGCCATTAAAATAAGCCGGGAACCACAACCTGTTCGTAGGAATCGGCTCAACGTCTCATCTTAACATTTATACCTACCCTTAAAGGTTGGAGAGGAGTCATTGCTGAAATGTCATTGAATTTTCATTAGAGAAAGATAAAGGAACGAGTGGCTTTGCTTCCCACTGCTGTCTTCCAGGGTCCTGTGATCAGAGCAAACAGACGCTTACAGGCTGGGGCTTCTGAACCCACCCAACTATAAACAAGACAGAGCCCTTGGGTGACCCGCTCATCTCTGATCTCCTATTTTCCAGGATGATGCGGGAAAGAATTTTCCTTTCTTCTACTTTCCTTTTAGCTTCTGGCCTTTGGTCACGGCTGCAGAGAACCTGGGCTCCTCCCTCTCAGTGCTTAGAATGGGTTCATGGTCGCACGAAAATGCCTAATGTATGTGTTGACATTTAACAGCTCACTCCGCCATCCTGACCTTTCCATACAAGGAAGGGAAGTAAGAGCTATGAGCATCTCTCTCTGGTCGGCCACAGTCCCTCCAGACCTAAGTAGCGCTCCTGCAACCAAGAAACAAAAGCCACGTGGGACGACTGTCCACACAGAGATGGCAAAATTCAAGTGAGATCCTGCAGGATGGACAGAGCCACAAGTCTAATGACAGCAAGTGAGGGCAGGTTTCTGGGCGCTTCATCTAGCTAGGGCGACAGCACATGGTCACTTGTGTTTTGACAGAGACTCACAGGCTGGCAGGGAAGTGGGAAATTTTTATCCTGAATTAAGAATGGCTTCAGGGACTGGAGAGAGGGCTGAGAGGTTAAGAGCACTGGCTGCTCTTCCAGAGGTCTTGAGTTCAATTCCCAGCAACCACACGGTGGCTCACAGCCATCTTTAATGGGATCTGGTGCCCTCTTCTGGTGTAAGGGTGTACCTGCAGATGGAACACTCATACATACATCAAATACATAAATAAATCTTAAAAACATAAGAATGGCTTTCGAGAGGCTCAGAATGGAGGCTGTTAGCAGGAGGGAGCCCGTGAAGGGGGTGTGGCTACTTTGTGATTGGCCAGATTTTCTTTAACTGCGCATAAATTGTATGTAGGAACAAAAACAAAAACAAAATAAGAAAGCCACCGCTTACACGTGTGCACTTGTTAATCAAGTCCTGGTCATCTAGAGCCAATTATACAAGTTATTATTTGGCTATTGTTCCTAGGCAGAGCAACCTGAATTCCTCTAGGCCTAATCCCCAACAGGTTCTGGGGTATTACCTCGTGAGCAAGGAGCAGATTCCCAGGCAGGAGGCTGCCAGCTGGTTTGCACCTGGAACTCCAGGGCTAGGTAGAGGCCTGGCATCTGCCAGCCAGCCAGCCAGTCCTGCTGAAATGGTGAGTCAGAGTTCAGCGGGTTCTCCTACATGAAGCATTAATCAAGAACAAGTCCTGCCTACAGATCGATCTGATGGAGGCATTTTCTCAGTTGAGGTTCCTCTTCCCAAGCTGCCCTTCTCTTACAAGGTTCCCAGACCACCTATGGGTTAGTCCGATTGATACAACATTTGAGAAAAGGACGGACTGTGCATGAGTGTGTTAGATTAACAGGAGGGCTGGGGTGTGAGAAGGCTGTGGAGACAAGGTGTCTGTTCAGGCACCATGATCTGGTTCATACTGAGGAGGATACAGGCTCTGCTTTAAACCTGGCACTGTGGAAGCATGATACCCTCTAACATCCCTGAGAGTTAAGCACAGTTCTATAAAATGGCCCAGGTCTGCATTCCAAAGGGTAAAGCCATTCCAAGCCAGGGCAAATGCACTTTGCTACAACCGACATCTTTCTCCCTTGACTGCTAACCTCAGTGCTATAGGGCCTGAATATAACTGCAGCTGACTGGTGTTTATCTGCAGATACACTCTTTGCTAAGAGAGTCATGAAATTAAATGCCCCGCACGTGAGCACTGGCACTGCAGACTTAAGATGATTCCCCACGTGTCAGCACAGATTCCAGAAAACACACCCCTTACAAAGAGATAAGCACAGCATTTCCCAAGCTTTACACGTAGTCAAAGCTGTAAACCAGATGCAGACAGGTGATAGACAGGTAGGAGGGTAGGTAGGTAGATGACAGACAGACAAGTAGATAAATAGACAGATGATAGATATAGATAGATGACAGATAAATAATAGATAGATAGATAATAGATAGATGATAGATAGATAGATAGATAGATAGATAGATAGATAGATAGATAGATAGATGATAGCTAGATAGATGACAGATAATAGATAGATAGATAGATAGATGATAGATAGATAGATAGATGATAGATAGATAGATAGATAGATAGATAGATAGATAGATAGATAGATAGATGATAAACAGATAGACAATAGACCGATAGATGATGGATAGACAGACAGACAGACAGACAGACAGACAGACAGACAGACAGACAGACACTTTGTACACACAATATTACATGGAATCCTGACAACAAAGAATCCTGGAAATACACCAGTGAGTGAGTTGATGTTGCTGATTAATGCCCCACACCACTTCACAAGTGGAAACCAGTAGTGAAGCCAGCCGAGATCTCTCAGAAGGTAAAGGTGCTGGCAGCCAAGCCTGATGACTTGAGTTTGATTCCTGAGACCTACGTGGCATCCAGAGAGGACATGTTCCTACTTTTTGTCCTCAGAACTCCACACATATCATGACTTGCACACCCTACACATACAGAGGCATATACACACATACACAAGTGCTCATATGCTTGAGCGCGCGCACACACACACACACACACACACACACACACACACACACAGTGACAAAGGTCTTTGGATATTTTTCCCTAGTGAGATTTACAACATAAGCTCAACACTTACCCCATCAATCTCAGGACAGCATGCTACACTGCTGCTAAAACCCTCTGCAGCAGGTGAGCATTAAATGCCAGTCTGAGACACAATGACACAGTCACACCTCTCAGGATTAAATCCTAAAGCAACATCTCCAGACATCTGCTGAGTGGCCCCTGTGCTGGGTGGGTACAAGCAGCACTGGCCTTGGGTGCTGTACTGGCCAGAGAAATACAAGTGTGCACTGTTGTGTGAATTCTAATTGGCCTTAATAATAAAAACCCAGAGTCAGGTATCTTGGGGTAAATGCTGGAAAGATCAGAGAAGTAAAGAAGCCAACCACCAGAGAGACTTTTTACTGCTACTAAATCTTCAGACCAAAGGGGTGATCCTATCTCTAGGAATCCTCAGACTGAATGCTGTGAGCTCCTGTCTCCTCCTACCTTGTATTCCTCTCTCTGCCCAACCATATCACTCCTGTCTCCCCATTCCTCGTGCTGGGATTAAAGGCGTGGGATCCCACATGCTGGGACCATCTTTATGTGAGCTCTGTATCTCTTTTAGGCAGATTCAATCTCATGTAGCCCAGGGTGGCCTTGAACTCACAGAGATCTCTCTGCCTCTGTCTCCCGAGTACTGGGATTAACACCACTGCCTGGCTTCTATGGCTAACTAGTGTGGCTAGCTCCACACTCTGATCTTCAGCAAGCTTCATTTGTTAAAGCACAAACAAAATACCACCGCAGAGCACACACAGGCAGCTTCAACAGAGCAGGATGAAAGCCATGAGGCAGATGGATCTGGACGTTCTTGGGCATCTCCAGGGTCAAAGTGACTGATTCCTTGTGGAATGGACAGGGACAGTAAGCACTCAGCAATGGTGTCTCCACCACACAGGACATTTACAGCCAATGTCCATCTCAATGGCTCAAGGCCAGGTGAGGCAACGGGCATTCTGAGGAGGCCGAACAGATCTAAAGTCACCTGTCAATCTGAGCCATGACTTCATAGTTATAATTGCATCTGACTTTGGCCATAAAGTCAACCATTTCTTTCTTTTCTTTTTGAAATAAGACAACAGTATTGATACCAAATATTTTCTCAACATGTTCAAGAAACACTTTTCCTTCATCTTAAACATCAGCTAATTTTAGCTCCAGAACTGGAATTTTTCTCTGGTGTTTCAAATTATTGGTATCTTATAGAATAGCCCTGGATTCCTATTGGTTGTGCCTGTGTTTGTTTTTAACTGAAATGTACATTTCTGAAGAAAACCTAAGTAATTCCAACTAGGAGATGGGGTGGGGGGGGGTTGTCCTGAGGATGAACACACTCCCAAGGACAATGATCTTGTCTCTGACTTCCCGCAGAGTGCCAGGCTACGCATAAATCACAGACATACTTTGGAGACAAAGTGAATTCTCCCTTTCATAAGAAACACATAGCATTAGACAAATTTTAATATTCCACACCCTCTACTATCAGCTGGACAAGAAGAAAACCCAATTGCAATGTTTTATTCCCACAGTCTGGGGGCAACTGATTTACTTCCATCGGGATCGTTCATCTATCAGGGCTGAAAACATAAATGTCAGGGAGTCCATAATATATGTGTACCAATAAAGTCATTAGTTATGCCTCATACCACAGCGAAAGAGGAGACTTTATCAGCCGTCATGAGCATTAAATACATAAATAACACTAAAGAAAAACACTCGGTGGCACTCCCAGGGGCCAGTGGGTGGGTGGGTGGAAAGAGTCAAGTTGGGGTACTGGGCTCTACCGGGGCTCAGCATCCTCCAATGCGGGAGGAATCGGCCCCATCAGGTTGTAAACCTGTTTCCCTAGGGCTCTCCATGTCCTCTTAGTTTAATCTGTCATCGTTCCCCAGACACAGGCAACTTATTAGCAGACGATTGCCCCACTTTGCCGCAAGCTATTATCTAAGTAATACGATTCCCTTACAAAAACGAGCAAGCGTAAACCAGGCCCTTTAAACAGAGAGGCACGAGCGGCAGAATAAACCATGAAGCAGCCGAGCTGCCTTCAGTGGCCTTAAATGTCACAGCGGAGGGTAGTGGATGGTCGGGGGTGGGGGGGATCATTCCCTCCCTTAATGGGTCTGTTTTCCTCTTCACATTTGCTCCTGGTCGCTTGCTTACTTCTATCGATAGCGAATTCCAAAAAGAATCTACAAGGTACACTCGAATAGTGCATCACTCAAAATACACAGCTGAGCGCCAACCCCCTCACAGGAGATGAAAACGGAAACTAAAGTCACAGGGTCCTAACTGGGAAATGCGAATCGTCCACAACCAGGAACGGGGACTAGGGAAGGCATGCTCCCTGAGAAGAGGGTGTGAGATTCAAATGTCTGATTAAATCTGATTTCAGGGAAGTTGGCATCCTTTTTGCCCCCCATCATGACAGATGTTTACGTAGCCTGAAGTCTGTTCTGAACAAGCAGGCGAGTGCTACTATCAGAAGACAAAACTATGAGTTTTGAAAAGAGTAAAAATAGGGGCCCTCAGAAGAACACAAGGGGTGTCACTCATCTGTGTTCCCACGAACAAGGGAGCAGCTATCTGTCCTGGTACCTCCCTGTCCCACAGTACCAGGCTGGCATCCACACTGCCCGAAATAAGCGGTGCCAACCATCCTGAGTCTTCTACCATCACCTGATGTCCAGGATATCATCAGCTACATCGGTAGAGGACCATGTCTAGACTGCATCTAGAGATCTCCATGTTGTATAGAATTCATTATCTTCCGGAGAAAGATGGAGAAAGCAAGTCTAGTTTTAAGGCACAGAAAGAGCCGCCCTGCCAAAGAGAACTTTTTATTGAGCTGATTTCGGGGAAATCTCTCTGCCCATATAAGTCCTCTGTCCCCTTAGAGATTTACTAAGAAGCTTTTAACAACCAAAATCAATCTCCGGCACGAGAAATCTTTTGTTTCATAAAATGTAGAGGTATTTGTTATAATCTGTTTGTGTTGAGCAGAGAATCGATGAGCCATTATTTAATGCAAGAGACCGAAATATTTCAACCAGGGGACAGGCAACTTGATGTCCAGCTTATATAAAAAAAAACTCATCACAAAAAGACAATGTTGATTCTAGCACTATGGCTCTGCGTGTTTACCTGCACTCTATTTAAAGGATGTAGTCTCCACCCTTTCCCCAAGTTCTTCAGTGAATACTTACTGAGCTTTCACCTTAGATCAGCACTGTCACCCAGACCAGAAATCATGTTCAGTAAAACCTACTCCCTGCTCTCAAATGCAGCGCAGAGTCTGAGGCGCACTGTCGGGCAAACCCAAGGATGAAAGCGCAGCATTCATTCCCGACCCAGTAAGTGTGATCTTCCTGGAGAACACAGTGTGGAGTGAGCTCTCGGTGGTTCAGCAAAAGCTCAACAGGCAGAGTTTAGGGTGAGGAAGGATGTCATGAGAGAGTGGGTTTCTGCTTCAAGTGGGGTGGGGTGAGCTCTGGTGGCTGCTGGTAGCACAGAATGCTGGGCTAGGTTGGGCTGAGGTTTTAAAAAATTCTTTAAATGGCTTATCTTATTTCTTCTTCTGTGTACATGTTGGGGGGATATGTGCGTGTGAGTCCATGAAGTCTAGAAGACATTGAAACCGTTGAAGCTAGGGTTGGATGTGCTTGTGAGCCATGCAACTGTGAGCAGCAGGAACTAAGCTCCTGTCTTCCACAAGAGCAGGGAGCACTCTTAACTGCTGAGCAATGGCTCCAGCCTCGAGCTGAGATAATTCATAGTGACTCAAGGATGCTTTGGCCCTGACCATAACCCTGGCTCATTTTCTCATAGACTTCTACAGAGAAACCTAAAACGTCCATCGGGGCCTAAACAGCAATGCATGGACCCAGGTTTGGGAAATGTCACCACGGAAGAGTGAAGCAAGAGAGGCCATCCAGAAGAGTCTCCGCGATCTGTTATTTGAGGGGACGCTGATGCCACTATTAATAATGAGGAGAAAGTACGGATAGATGAGTTGGCTTGACATGAAAGACATGAAGCTGCTAAATACTCCAGAGAAGAAAGTTCCACTCTTTCTTAAGAACCAGTGGACAGAAAGGCATGATCTTCTAGCAAAGTATAGATTCTTAACTGGGTGGACAATGGCAGGATAGTCGTGTGGATTTATAGATACCAGGCCTTGCCTGGTGCTTCCAGATGGATACTGACACATTTGATCACTCAGAGAGAGAGAGAGAACTTACATGACAGCCAGAGGTAGAAATGGAAGAGTCAGGAGGAAACCCCATGTCCAGTCACAGGGCCAAGAACATTAGTTCAGTTCGTCAACACGATCAACGCTCATGTCAACCACGGCACGTGACAGGGGCGTCTTGGGGACAGGATGCAACAGAAGCTCAGAAAGTCACAGCCAGATTCAGAGCCGCTCTCCTGTGTTTAGAAGTCCAACTCTCCAAACTCAACTTGACTTTTCACCAGGTTAACAGAGACCAAGCCTGTGGACAAACTCACAGGAGCATCCAACCTGTGGACATGGTGACGCGGCATTGCCATACACAAGTGTATTGGGCCACACTCATTTCTCCTGAGACACTGCGGCCTCAGGAACACGCTAGGCATACATGGATAAAGCATCATGGGGTCTGAGTCCATGAGAGACAGAAGATGATATTGTGTCAGATCATGACGCTCCATACATCACAGGGAACATCACATATCCAGCCCACAGCTCCCCCAGGGTAATACCAACATGCACTCAGCAACATACGGTAGACTGTACCGTTTGGGGGCCTCTCACACCAGAAAATCCCCACAGTGCACACGGAGGGAGTTTGTTCCAGTGCACGGGCAAATGCCTCCTGAAGGGCAATGTCTCCAGCATTCTCTGTGCTGTAGAGGCAGCCTGGAGAAAGGAAGGACCAGGCAGGGACCTCATATCCTGGAATTCAGAGCACCACCCTCATAAGAACCAGCATCCCAGGATACTGGAGAGAAGATGCAGTGGGTAGAACACTTTCCGTACCCGTGTAAACCTGGATGAGGGAGCATCTGCCTTTGGTGAGATAAGAGGGAAAGACAAGCTAGATCATGGGCTACCTAGTCTGGTGTATGTAGTAGGGAACAGGAGAGCTGGTATCAAACACGGTGAATGATGAAGACTAATGCCCAAGATTGTACTCCAACCTGAACATGCACACAATGGTATACACACAACTCACACACACAAACACACACTCACATACATGAACACACACAACTCACAGACACAAACACACACAACTCACATACACAAACACACACAATTCACATACATAAACACACAACTCAAGACAGAACACATACAACTCACATACATGAACACACACAAGTCACATACATGAACACACAAGTCACATACATGAACACACACAAATCACATGCATGAACACACAGCTCACACACATTAACACACATGCATATGCATATACAGATTCTACACACACACACACACACACACACACACATCAGTGCTTCCTGTTTCATCTCACTGTCTATGATCTCAGAAATGTGAGGAGCAAGGATATTGTAGAAAGAGAAGATGGGGAGTTTATTCCACTGTGGAACATTCAGCCATGTCATGGGCCAGGAACCAAACTGCAAAAACCAAGTGTCTCGTTGGACCAAGCAAGCCCCGAGGCAGAAATCAGCATCTCCATTTCACAGAGGAGAAAGCAACTCTCAGAATGATGGAAGCCTGGAGCTTGTCTCTGTGCCTTTCCTTACTTAGAGCCACGTGACTTTAGGCAACATAGCATACTGAAACTCAAGGCACAGTTTCCCTTGCCAAAAGGGAGGCCAATGATATTACCTGTGTTCTATGATTAATTTTGAATTAAGCACCAAGTTCATGCAGATACTCAGTGGCTGAGACAGTACACTCCACATGTAACAGAAGTCAAACGTTTGTTATAATTAAAATACCAGCAATGACACCATTGCGCTAACAGCAAATGCCACATTGTTATTATTTTAAAAATGACAAAGCTAAGACAAGTATAGGCATGTCTCTTTTTTCTGTAAAGTCCTTACTCTTAGTGCAGACATTTGTGATATACTCTGTAGCTCATCAGAATTGAGGAGCAGGAGGAGATAGGTACAGGGATGGAAGAAAGAAGAAAGAAGGGGGTGAAGGGAAGGGGAAAGCAGAAGCATGGAAACTGAAAGTTAAATATTTGATAGATGCTGATATATGTGGCTATAAATACATAAACATGATATTGTATATGAACTTTCTTGCAGAAAATGCTGAGAAGCCTCTCTCCATTTACGAGGGGTAAGGCATGCATCCCTGGGTTCCTCGGGGCTGCACTTCATTGAAGATACTGTGTTCCGCACCTCTGTATCCCCAGCCACAAGCGCAGACTCTGGTGTGCAGAAGGCACTCAATATAAAGACCTATCGACTGAGTGTCAGCAGGAGGTTCTGATGCACGCTGTGCACAGCTACTCAAGTGTGCAAGGCCCTGCCATGCAGCGGAGATGCTCTCGAGACCCAATTGTAAATGTATTCTCAAAGCAGTGCCTGCTGGTACCCAGAGGTCTGGGCTAAGTCATTCAGGGTCAAGGAAGGCAGACGCTATTTACACTAATGCAGAAAAATCCAGAAGTTCCGCCACACAGGAGTGATGACGTTGGTGTTTGGTGTTTGCTAGACAATAATTTCGACCACCACATCCTGCCATGCAGATGATTCGACCCATGGTGCCTTTTCAACCTCCTTTCTGGACTACAACTAACAGTAAAAATCTACTTCTGCAAGTAAACAGGATTTAAGATCCCAGTGTCATTTCCTCTCTTCCCTGAGAAAAACACACATGAACATAAAACAAAGTAACTGAGGTTTTCTTTTAAATTCTCTGCCAATAAGGAGTATTATTAAAGAGGTAGAGCAGTTTAGATTTTTCCCACAAGGTACTGAAAGAGCTAGCAAGATTTCAAAGCGTCTATCCTAGAAGACCTTTGAATTGATGGATTTAACCGTGCATGAAATTAAAATGAGGTGTTATCTTAAAAAGCTAAATTTATTTTAGTACAATTGGAGGATTTTAATATATGCCCAAGGCTGACTGTTCATCAGAGGTGGCATTTGAAAAATAACAAAGGATGATGCTAATATTTCTGCCCTAACAAGATTTCTAATTTATGGCGCAGGGACAACCTAAAGTGCGGCTGACTTGCCCTCCCACACTGGAACTGGTGACAAAGCGTTAATTTTCACACATCGCAGAAATTAAACCTAGCTTTCTGCTGCGTTATTGACCTATCCTGGACACAAAATGGCTCTGAGGAAAGAAACCATGAGGCAGCCAAGCTGCAGATCTGCGAACACGGCAAATTTCATCCGGGGAGTGCCTGACAACTGCCAACAGGGATGAAATTCCTGCCTGGAGGAGGTACTGTTCCTGCTGAGTGTGGGGAGAACTGAGAAGACAGAAAATAAAACCCTGAGAGGGGGCAGCATACCAAAGATGACTCATCTCTCAGACACAAACCAAAGCCAGGAGGGTAGCACGCTCCTGTAAGCCCAGCATTGTGGGCATTATGCAGGATGACCACCTCAGTTCAATGCCAGCCTGCTCGTGTGGTAGAATCCTGTCTTCACAGACACTGGGGCGGGTAACTGAAGCCACAGCGGTAGGATTCCACAGGGAGGAAGACTTCAGATACACTCAGACATCTTCAACCACACACTCCAAACACTTTATGAGGGCCTCCAGACGACCGGTATCCTTCAGGATTTTAGAGACAGATCATATCAGACAATATTCTGGCCATGCAAGGTTTAAATGTTATTAAGGAAAAACAGAGAGACATATATACACATGTGTGTGTGCATATCTCAAGTAAAGACAAAGAAAAGACAAAAGATGTGAGAGACCTGTGGTATTAGGAGTGAAAACTGGAGAGAAGTGAGAGCCAATTGTGCAGAGAGCTGTAGAAGTGTGTGCCCCAGAAAAAAATAAGGCAAAGATGGTCACTTAAAGTGGGGGGGGGGAAGCTTACAGAGTGATCTCTGATGGGGATCTATAGTTCTGTATAGGATTTCTTTCAAACGCCCTGTCTTCCCCACGGACATACTAAGAGGCAGATGGTCCATCAACACAACCACAGACAGCAAGCACTCATTGGAACTCTTTTTGAGAGGCGATCAAATACGAAAGGATCCTGGAACTCTGTTTCTACAACACTTCCCTTTCATAAGAGTGTCAGCCTCCAGGCACACTGAGCTCATCTTCTCAGGAAATGGTGATGGGTGGTAGAGGTGGATGATGTCATCAGGTGGGATATGCCAGGGAAGGCGGGTAGGCCCCTGGCAGAGTTCAGAGTTTTCTCAACTCTCTAAAGCAGTTGCTAGCTTGATAGTACATGTGACCAGAGATCCACCAGTCTACTGGCCAATACGTCTTCGAGGTTCCAGAAAAAAGAAGTGGGGTGATGTTGCAGGATATTTGTACACTGTGTGAAGATGTGTCATCATAATTGGTTTAATAAAGAGCTGAATAGCCAATAGCTAGGAAGAAGAGAATAGATGTGACTTCCAGGCAGAGACAGGAACTCTGGGAGGAAGAGAGGAGATGCCAGCAAGACACTGAGGAAGTCACACATACAGAATGTAAGAGAGGTAAAAAAGTCATGTGATTGAAAATAGATTAATAGAAACAGGTTAATTTAAGTTGTAAGAGCTAGTTGGGAACAAGCCTAAGCTAAAGGCCAAGCTTTCATTATTGGGGAGCTGGTGGTCCCCAAAGAAAGTCCAATGAAAAGGACTCACAATAGGCTTTAAAGGGAGAGGAACTGGCACAGGCCATGTGATGTAGCATTTGCTGCTTTAGGGTCAAATACTTTCACTAAACAATGATACTGGGAAACTAAACCATAGGAAATTCTTTGTAATTAACACATGCAATTGTAGCTAACAAAACCCAAATCAAATTTGCTTAATCATAATAAAGGTTTGTATCTTACACAGTACTGTGTGTGTGGACACAGACAGGGGTGTCTGTCCCATACAGTGTCATGGGAAATCATTGTATCCTAAAAGTGCTCTCACACCCTTTGCATTCCCACCATAGCCTCTGTTTCTAGTCAGAGATGAGGCGAACATATGGAGGACGGTGTGGCATGAGTTTTCAGATTTAGTATGTGACATGTCATTCAAACCCTGACGGCCAGCATCCGTGACTCTACCCAATGACACTTGACAGCAAGTTAAACGAGTCCAGGTGTGTGCCAGGAGGAGAAAGAACGAAGTACATTATCTTGGCCATGGTCACAGGTTTACAATCCATGGGGCCCAGGCAAGACTTCATCCCTGAAGTCAGACATGTGCTCATTCTATTGTCCCTTGCGAGCACATGCGGGGTATTTCACAGCTTCCAAGCATCTCCAGCATGGAGTGCATCCCTGTGTCCGCCTCTCAGCGGCCTTCTTCCTCCTTCCTTGTCTTAGGTCCACCAGCGCCCACAAATGCTCAACATCCCGACCCAGATCTCACAAACTGGAACAGAGCACCACAGGCCAGGCTGCCTTTGCTAGTCAGTCTTTTTTTTTTTTCATGGTTTATTTTTTTATATTTAAAAATTTCCATCTCCTCCCCTCCTCCTCTCCTTCCCTTCCCTCCCGTCCACCCATACCCCCCTCCCTCCCTCTCCAGACCAAGGAGCCATCAGGATTCCCTACTCTATGTTAAGACCAAGGTCCTCCCAACTCCCCCCAGGTCCAGGAAGGTGATCAACCAAGCTGAGAAGGCTCCCACAGAGCCCGTCCATGCAGAAGAATCAAAGCCCAGCACCATTGTCCTTGGCTTCTCAGTCAGCCTCCACCGTCGGCCACATTCAGAGAGTCCAGTTGGTCGCATGTTCCATCAGTCCCAATCCAACTGGAGTTGGTGATCTCCCGTTAGTTCTGTCCCACCGTCTCCATGGATGAACGCACCCCTCACGGTCCTGACTTTCTTTCTCATGTTCTCCCTCCTTCTGCTCCTCATTGAGAAGATAATAAGAAGGTGAACCCAAAGAAAAACATATAGTAATCCTCCTGGATATTGGAAGTAGACACAATCGCTGGGCAAAAATTGGGAACTTGAGGGTGGGGCGAGACGGGGCCAAGGGAAGATGGGGAGAGAAAAGCATGAAGGGAAGCATGGGGGGAGCTCGGAGGAATGGGATGCTTGGGATACAGGAAGGGTGGATATGGGAGCAGGGAAGCATATATCTTAATTAAGGGAGCCATCTGAGGGTTGTCAAGAGACTTGACTCTAGAGGGGTTCCTGGGTTTCCAGAGAGACACCCCCAGCTAGTTCCTTGGGCAGCTGAGGAGAGGGAGCCCGAAAAGGCCAGTTCCTATAGCCATACTGATGAATTTCTTGCATATCACCATAGAACCTCCATCTGGCGATAGATGAAGAAAATGACTGAGCCCCACATTGGAGCACCGGACTGAGCTAGTCAGTCTTTTTGTTTGATCGGCTTCCTTACAAACTCTTTGGAACACGTCATGATTGGTCCCCCAAAACCTAAGAGTTGTAGATCACCACACCTACATTTCAAAATGGCCTGAAATCCTTCAGGTATTCTTAACTGACATTTGCTGTGGGAGCACATTCCACTCCCTCAGCCAATAGCATTTAAGATACGGTGCTTTCGAGACCAGCCTGGTCTACAAGAGCTAGCTCCAGGATAGGCTCTAAAGCTGCAGAGAAACCCTGTCTCGGAAAAAAAAAAAAAAAAAGATACGGTGCTGTGGGAGCTCCTTCCGCTCCTTCAGCCAATAGCCTTCTAGATGTCAACCCACTTGGGCGTGGTCTCATACTAAATGCAGCTGTGAAGCCTGTGCTCACTCTCTTGCTTCCACTTATCGCTTCCAGCTGCAAAACTCTGTTCCTGTTACCTGTTCGTGCAGAGGACTGTTACCTAGGATAGTGATCTGTAAATCTCCCCCAAGAAAATAACCCTCTATTATTCCTAATTCTGAACTATGTGGGATTATTTTGTGATTTCCGCCATCAGACATTCAGTTGGATTTCTTTGGTGCTGTAAGGTATAAGTAAAAAGGGTTCTGATGGCCCCTAACTCATCCTCATTGTCACGGCCCAAATGACCTACTCGATGTAGGTGCGAACCAGGTGCTTTCCACCCTAAAAAAATTGAGACCTCAAATTTCTCTTCCTGATCCAACACCCAGAATCCTCACTCTCATCCCCAAAGAAGCATATCCCAGATGGCAGGGGGTGAGAGAGACAGAGACAGAGAGATAGAGAGACTTACCGCCCAAGGGCTTGGGACCTGCCACTCCTTTTAAGAATGCATATGACAGAAGCATAGCCCAGAAAACACTGATTTCATTTTAACAAAATGAGATTGCCTGGAACTGCATTTCACTGTATTTAGCATAGGGGAGCAGTTTCCCAAAACGAGACTGAGATTTCTGGGTATGACAATTAGGCTGTCTAAGGGGCAAGATCCAAAATATGATCATTGTTAAATGGAGTGTTCTTCTGAGGGTGGGAGTCTTTCTTAAGGCTGCATGAGCCCCAAGGAAGAGAGAGGGTTTCCCTGGCCCTGGCTGTACCTGTAAGAGTGACAGCCCAGCCAGGGAAGGTGGTATAAACTTTGTCTGTCTGCCCCCACCCCCTGCAAATCTCTGTCGAAACACTAATTCCCAATGCGACTAAGTTTGAAATTTTGGTCTTGAAAGACACAAGACTAAGTAAATTCATAAATGTGGGTCCAACCCACGAGCATCGATGGCTTTACAGGAGGAGACATGAGGGCTTCGCAGGCAGCGTGAAGCCATGGGAGGGCACATGGACAAAGAATAAATGGAAAGGAAAAGACAGAGGACACATTTGGTCATGTCTTTTCTGCAACTTCTAGTCTCCAGACATGTTGAAAAAAATGTCTACCCTTCAGATAGGGCTTCTTAAACTTTCCCATTTACAGCTCTGTTTGCCTTAAAATTCTTATGTATAACTTTGATAATAAATCACAACAAATACATCTTATAGTAATTCTTAGTGTGTGTGTGTATGTGTGTGTGTACATGTCCTTGTCTATGTGTGTGCATTGCATGTATGAATGTATTTATTGGTATGAGTATGCATGTGGTGTGTGCATGTGCATGTATATGTGAGGGGTTGTGTATATGCATGTGGTGTGTGTGTGTGCGTGCACATGTGTGTGGTGTGTGTGCATGTATGTATGAGTGTATTTATGAGTATGAGTATGTACATGGTATGTGTATGTGTGTGTATGTATGTGTATATGTGTGTATGTATATGTGTGTTATGTGTGTATGCATGTGGTATGTGTGTATGCATGTGTGTGTATGTGTGTGTAATTTTATCATTTACTAAGGATAGAAGCATCTGTATAACATTAAGATACGCTTTATTTTGTTACATGAAGAGTTAAGTTTGGTTGAGTATTTAACACTCTGGACACAGCATTTCCAAGAGCTTTCAGAGCTCACTGATACCTTGAGTTTATAATCCCCAGGTTGAGGTCGTTTAGTCCCGTAGATACAGCACAGACCAGAGAGGGCCAGTCAGAAACTGCTGGAAATTCTACCCTAATCCCAGACCAAAATGCACTCAAGTCAGTAGTACATTTTTTTTTATTTTTATTTTTTTTAAAGGTTTATTTATTTATTATGTATACAGTGTTCTGTCTGCATGTATGCCTGCAGGCCAGAAGAGGGCACCAGATCTCATTACAGGTGGTTGTGAGCCACCATGTGGTTGCTGGGAATTGAACTCAGGACCTTTGGAAGAGCAGGCAATGCTCTTAACCTCTGAGCCATCTCTCCAGCCCCTCGTACATTTTTTTTTTAGTATAAACATTCTAACACAATACAATTCAAATGTATACGGAAAAATGATGGAAGGAAAATGTGAAGTCTTTTTTCCCCATAATTAAATCAATACATTTCTCCAAAAGCAGAAATGTTTTTCCCATACAGTAAAAAACACTGCAATTCATTGTGCAAAGTAATCTTGACTCTAAGCTGCCGTGCCTAGGCACCGCCTGTTGGTGTTGGGTGGTGCAAAGACTTGGGTGGGGCAAAATGCACACACTGTGGGTTCTGAACCAAGGTTGTAATGAAAACCAGCAATGCAATACTGGCAAGAACCGCCAAAAACACATTGAGATCACGCCAACTTGACCTTTAATTATTTTTTGGTCATTTTACATTTAGAGACATTTTACCGATGTCAAACAGCTTTGCCACCCACAAGTTTAAGAAGTCACTAAGTCCAAGGATGGCGTTTGGTCAGGACACGCTTACCTGGTTCACAGAAGAGTGAACGCACAGGCTCAGACCATGCTAGCACAGGTGTCCAGGCAAACGTAACACTCAGCTCAACGTAGGGAAGGTTAGAGACCTCAGAAAGAAAGAGGGCATCAAAAACGCCCACCAGAGGGAGTGTACTCCTGCTTTGTCTTATGAGTGAGTGAGGGCACAGTAACTAAAGCAGGAAGGTCCTCACGTATCTAACACACACCACAGGGCGACAACAAAGGAGGCTGCCAAGCCATGATGTCAGTGACTTCCAGAAAACTCAGTGCTATTGCAATTGTTCCTGCTCCGACCTGCTACACAAACTGGAAACTGAAGGCTGCCTGGTCAGATATTCCTGGGACAGCTATATATGGAGTTGTTTGTGCTGAACTTGAGGGGCAGCAACTATGAATCAAAGTCAGAAGCCAAAACAAGGCCCAGGGTAACTCTCTAGGAAATAGGATGCTGGAAAGAGATGCAGGAGCTACATGGGCTGAGATCAGAGCTGGAGTTCTGACTACATGTCCCCTCAAAGTCAAGTGCAACTGGAGCACAGCACAGGGCCACGTGGCTCCTTCAACACATTTGCACATGTGTGCAGCATTTACATACACATGTTCATGTACCTGTGGAAGTTAGAGATCAACACCAGTGTCCTCCTTAGTGGCTCGTCATCGTGTTTGTTGAGACAGGCTCTCACTGAGCCCTGAGCTCACCATTCTGCTAGACTTCCTGCCCAGCAAGCTCCAGCGATCCCTCTGCCTCCGATCTCCAGTGGAAAAAAGACATGTACCACTGTACCAAGCTTTCACATGGGGTATGGGATCTGACCACAGACCCTCATGTTTGCCTGGTAAGCATGTCACCAACTGGGCAAGGTCCCCAACCTTAATGTAACTACGTTTAAACTGCATTTCTTTCTCCCCTCCCCCATGACATCTTTGGAATCTTTGAGAATCCAGGTAAGGAAACAACTCTTAGCCCTGGAGAAGAAACGACCACCTTTTCCTCTACCTTCCGGCTAAGGACAGAGAGCTACTTAAAGCAGGTGAGCTGTGGGGGGAGAATTGTCTGTAATCTGTCAATCATGTTTTAAATAAAACGCTGGTTAGCCAGGCAGAAAGTATAGGCGGGAAAACCAGACAGGAAGTAGAAATGATGTAATGAGAACAGGAGAATTCTGGGAAGGAGGAAGTTGATTCCTCCCACTCCTGCCCAGACCACCGAAGCAGCAGGATGTGAAGTGCACCACTGAAAAAAGATACTGAGTCACATGGCTAATATAGATCAGAAAAATGGGTTAATCAGGATGTGAGAGTTAGCCAGTGAGAGGCTAGAGCTAATGGGCCAATTAGCTTTGTAACTTATAGAGATCTCTGTGTTATTTCTTTGGGGCTTGCCAGCTGTGGAGTATCAGGTGGGACCGAAACCCAAACAAGCAGGCCTGGCCCCTTCATTGTTATAAAGCTGCAAGCCCACATGGCACCACTGTGGGCATTGGGCAAGAAGCCCTTGTGAAGGTGCCACACTGAGGATGGTTCAAGGCTTGGCTAGAGAATTCTAAGCTGGCTTGAAGCCTTGGAGGCCCCTGGCAGGCAGGCTTTAGCAACTCATAATCTGCACAAGAATTGGAGCTACTGAGATGTAAACCAGGGCTTGAGGAACCTTCTAAACCCTGTAAGGACCAGACAGTAAAAATGCCAGGGCTTTCATCGAAAAACCCTCCAAGCATAACACTGTGGGGAGAAAGCAGCTGTTTCATACCTGGCCCAGCAGTGTCTGCCTGTTCCAGAGGCAAAGAAACAGTGATTTGCCAAGGAGACATCAGGGTAGCAGCCTACACCTTCTCGGGCAAAAGGTTCCAGGAAGTTCCTGCATCAGGCAAAATGAGCCCTGACCAGAAAAACATGCCAGCTACAAGATGAATGCCATGCTAAAGAGGGAGCAGGGCACTTTCTGGGACCACAGAAACGTGAAACTGGGGCATGAGAAAGTGAGCTCATAAACTCAGTCTCAGCACTAATTGACTCTGGAGAGAAAGCGAAGAAAATAAACTACAGGATTATTCAGGATAAAACAATTAAGGGGGCTGTTTTGCGAGAAAAAAAATATGTATGATGCATGCTGCTTAAAGTACAGGGTGGTTGGAAATGGGGTGGTAGTGTTAAAAACAAACCAACACTCGCTTTGGAAATGCCCGCGTTGCAACAGAAAGACAGACTGATCTGGTAACCTGGGTTCTAGAACCCAGGAGACAAAGACAAGATACAGAATACAACCTCCTGCTCCAGCCACACACACAGTGCATGGGTTCTCAGTCCAATTTCAGTTCCTCAGAGGGTACCAATGGCTTGACACCAAATTGCCCACTGAATACCAGTTTTAGAAAGCCTCAGAAAGTTACACTGAATGGCATCAGGTTCCATCAAAGCAGCCACTTCATACTAAGACTCATCTCTGTCCTGCCTCTAGTGAACAACGAGATGCTAGTCAGTCATAAATGCCAGCATGCTCAGCATCACACTCCTTGAGCTGCTCTCGGTAGCCCAGAGAGCCAACGGACACCAGTTCCAGCTCTCAGGCCGACTGCAGAGGACCTACCACTGCTCGTGTTAACAGGGAGATATTTTCTGTGCTGCTCCCAGCTGTCGCCAAGGTATCATAGAACCTCATCGCAGAAAGCCTTGCAGGATTAGATTATAATCTCCTTTTTCAGTTTCTTGCGATACAAGCTCCTAGGTTCAAAAGACCATGTCTCACATTCTCTTACGGCTGTCTCCGCAGTGAGCACCAAGCTATAGCATGAAAGAGCTCGAGACACACGGTTAGAATAAATGAAGGATTTCTAAAGAGGGAGGTAATGCAAGACCCACACTGGGAGGCTCTAATGGCGCTGGGCATGGGGAGAAACATGAAGGCAATTTCATTCAATTCCAAGACGGAAAATAATACTGACATTCACTGTTGAGGGAATCATGGTCTAATCTCCTTTAACGTCCCCAGTGCTACATCTGTCAGTCAGCACACACAGATTGAGTACTGACTGCCAGGTATTCATTCTCAATTCTTTGAAGCATAAACTCAGCAGCTTCAGATAATATAACTGTGGAAATGCTTTCGGTTCTTTGGGAGGAAAAAATGTATGCACTTCTATTACTTGTCAATGCCACTGTAGGTTCCCTCCTTCTTTATGGCTTCACAGCAGCAGCAAGGGGCCCATTCATAAATGCACACACACTTTCCTTCCCAGGCTGCCTGGTGGGACCAAACACGTTGCTCTGAATAGAGGTTTCAGGTGTCTGGTTGGCACGCCACCAGACTCTCTCCCTCTCCACGTCTCCTCTGTCACAGGCACCTCCCTTCTGGCCTGGAGGTCAGTGTCTTCCATAGGCCACAAGGAATCAGGGGCTGACATGTGCTTCGGAGAACCCTGAGCAGGCTGAGATACAGACAAGAAGGTGTGGCGGTCTGTGTGTATCAAGAGCGTAAAGGAGGAGCTGTGGACCCCTGTGTAGATGCCCCTTCTTCTAAAGCAGTCATTGTCCATAGTGTGGGCAGGCAGAGCGCTGGGAAGACACGGCTCTCCTCAGGTAGAACGATACTGAACCACTGAGAGACAATATGCAGAGCGCAGAGTGCATTTGGCGTCCGTCAGTCAGATCTAAGCTGGCCAGTCCTTCACTCGGCACTCTCTCGGGCATGCTGACTCCAGGTCACACTTTGCATTGAGAAACTGGGAAAGTAAAGATAAGCACAGTGTCTCCTCTGCCCTCGAGAACCCAAAAGTCCAGGAACCAGTGATGTTAGAGGTGTAGCAAAACAGGGAACTATCCAACTGTTCACAAGTGCCGTGTGTTCACGGTGTGTCCGGCAGAGTCCGCAGCAGATCCACACACACTAGAGCATCCACATCTGCAGAAGAACCCTACATGCAAGCACTGAAGTGTGGACACAGATGTGTCAAAGCAATCCCCCACATCATCTCTAACTTGTCCCTAGAAATCTACTGGCGCCAGGTGGTGCTGGCACACATCTTTAACCCCAGCACTCGGGAGGCAGGGGCAGGTGGATCTCAGTGAGTTCGAGGCCAGCCTGGTCTACAAAGTGAGTTCCAGGACAGTCAGGGCTACACTGAGAAACCCTGAATTAAAGAAAAAAGGAAAGAGAGGGGTGGGGAAGGGAGGGAGGGAGGGAGGGAGGGAGGGAGGGAGGGAGGGAGGGAGGGAGGGAGGGAAGAGGGGGAAGAGGAAGAAGAGGAAGAAGAGGAAGAAGAGGAGGAGGAGGAGGAGGAGGATGAAGAGGAGTGGGAGGAGGAGGAGAAGCCTACTGTTTGTGGGTACCAAATTACCATGAGAAGATAAGAAAATTCTTCCAAGGTTGGCACAATCTTCTTGCACCCCTTAGAAAGAGCCCATATGTCATTGCCAGGTTTAACTTTACATCCCTGCAGCAGGAAATGCACAGACTAGTGGCCTGCAAGAAATGCCATGCCTGGGTGGGACCCAGACTGACCCCTTGTCCCAGGGTCATCCCTCCGTATCACCCTGGTTGAACAGACAGGATTTCCAACCATGCCAGTGTTCCCAGTTTTCTTCTGCAGACTTGATTTCAGAGTAGACTAAAGATCCAGCTCTCATCTTCAGTGACTCTACTTTAGAAGGGCTAATAATTCTAATAGGTAAGAGAATCAAATATTCATCTGTAATAAAGACCACATGTAAAATGCATACCAGAAAACAACATTTCTAAGAATGTCTACAGTTTAAGGACATACCTGACAGGCATAGTGGCATGCATCTGCAACCACAGCCACAGGAGCATCCTGGGCTACAGAGGAAGAAGACTTCATCTGTCACCCTACTGATTTCCAAGGCTGATGTGGCTGATCTGGATGGTTTCTCCCTCATCACAGGTCCCTCCTGAAGATGAGCACTCAGCAGACGAGGACACAGAATGGCTGGCATCTAGTCAAGGACACACAAATGGTGCTCTCCCGTGCTAGACCCTCCAATCCGTTCTCAAAGTGGGGAAAGCACAAATGCCCCCCACAAGTGCAGACCATGTTGATCCATTAATTTTGTTTACACTGACATTAGGAAGTTCGTGAAGTTTCCCCAAGCTTTGATCTAATTCTCTCACTCAGGGCTGCTTGCATGTTGGGCTCACCTTAGGGGCAAGGGTTTTCAACAGAGTAATGCGTGCCTTCCTTTGCAAAGCTTCTGTTTAGATGGACCTGAATGTGGTCCTTATTGACCTGCATGCCAGCTCCACTGGCCTGAGCTGTCTGTGCCTCAAGGTCCTTCTGAAACATGGTAGGCAATCCTCAGCCAGGGAAAGAAAGCATCCTTATGTTTCTTAAGCATGCACCCTAAGACTCAACCCAGCACTTATACGCTACTGGATTTCATTAAGCGTCCTCTGATAAATAGTAAAACAATTTCATTTTAAATATTCTAAATTCCCATTCTGCAACTTCCCACAAATTAATCAGAACCAATAAAGCTTAATTGAATGCTAAGTTAGCACACTCAGACCCCATAAAACTGCAGACTGATTACTTCAGGAAGGACTCCCCTCCTTGACAGGTAATTTCTTCACAATTAAGATAAAGTGTGGAACACACGCAGACGTCCATATTTAACACTAAGGGCCCAAAGGCCACATCAGTGTACATAATAAATCAGCACATTGGAAACGCAAAGCTCAGAGGCTACATAGGGACGACTTGCCTGGGTTTCTGGAGGACAAACAGGCTTTTCCCCAAAAAACTAAATTCATTTCAACACCCAAGACTTAATTTTTATCAGCACAGAGCAATAACAACCTAGATGGGGATCTGGTTCCCTACCCTCCCCCCGCCCGTTATTCAACGCTATTTCTCTTTCCTGTCCCCACGTTCACCATGCTCCTTCATCTCTTCTGACTTGAGGGTCCTTTCCAGTCAGGACCAGAAGGTTCTGGGAAGGACAGGAGGGAAAATTTCACTCTCTCTTGGCCCTCAGCTTCACAAAGGAAGCTCCTTCATTCATATTGTATCCTCTTAGGACCTTGTAGAATCCTTTCACAATGAAAGTTCGTGAAAATATTCAGGCCCCCATATCTAATACCAAGGGCCCAAAGGGAGTTGAAGGGAGTTGCACTAAAAATGAGTCATATGCATGTACCATATGTGTGCACATAAACACACATAGGCAAGACACTTACACTCTCTCTAGATCCCCTCAGCCACACCAGAGACTTTCTGTACTATTATTAAAGGACAATGTCTTTGTGCTAAGGCCAAAAGTTTGTGGTCCTTCTGCACACCAGAAAATCCACTTGCTGTGCCCTCTGTGTCCTTTGGGGCTAACTCTGGCATCTGGTCCCTTTGCCTTTACTTTAATGCAGATCCCACTGCTGTGCTCAGTCAGTGCTCTCCAAGACCTTAGAAGAGTTGAATTTTACTAATGCAATCATCGGTGTGTTTGTACATGCCGAGCACTGTGTGAATGGTGTTGCTAGCGCTGCAAGAATTCCATCCCTGGGGAAACACAAACAGCATCTACCTCCTCACTCCTTCTACGGTCCCAGAAACAAATCAAAGTAAGATTTCCCGCAAGTTCACTCGGGGAACCAATGACTTCTATGAGTGGAGGGTTACTGGCAGAAGGGCGAGGGACTCCAAAGCACTCGTGCTGAAAAGTCTTCATCCAGCACTGACAACGGCTTCTCCATGGCCATACGGATGGAAGCACCCTCCTGACAAGCTTCCCAGCCTGTAGATTCTAGTACACTACACTAGAGCCAAAGGCCATGTGCAGTCAGGGCAGAACGGCACATGACTGACTGGGTACTCAGGGCCAATGACCCTGTCCACCCTTCCTGCTGTGATCTAGTACCAAGAGTGATGGAGGCAAGCAGTCACCACTGATAGAGGCGGGTAGTGGCTGTTTGGTTCATGGAGCAATGCTCAACAACCACTCGGGACATGCTTGCTACTCGGCCTGCAAGTAAAGCTTCTTAGTTTCACAGCAGAAATGGTGAACAATTACAAATCTCAGATGTGGGGGTTCATTACACCAACTTCTACTGATGCCCACCCAATCAGTCACACGGGTCAGTGTTCAGAAAGCTGTATCGTGTGAGATTCTTCTCCCTATGCCCATCCTGTGACTAACTGGGTAGCATTATCAGGAAAGCAGGGTGGCAGGAAGTTCAGGAGATAACCCACCTTGAATGCTAGGCAAATTTCATTTTGTACTATCACTTTTTTTTCTATTTGAATATATAAATAAGCTCTCATTTAATGAAGAACTTTAACACTCTCTGTTGGGATGGCTATAAATTTCAACTTGCCTTCTCCTTCAGAGAGATGGGGACAGATGGGACACATAAATTAGAAACCCAAGGTTGCCAGACCAGAAAATGTAAGGCTTCCAAGGGTTTTAATTCAAGTGTGTGCTGCTGAGTGTCTTCTCTATTGTGTGGAAAAGTTATAAAGCGTCTTGCTTTAATTAATAGAGCATAGAAACCGTTGCTAAAAATTTGAGCATGAAATTCTAGCACACAGCACAGAATTTCCTTCCAGTCAAATTAGCATATGGCCACAGGACTCAATTCTGAAATGGTCATGATAAATCACAGCCGTTTAGAAGGCAGTGGCTCTTAGCTTCGTGTAAATAATACATTAGAGCCTTCAAAGGTCAGGTATCTGGAGCTCACACCACTCAGAGAAAAATTATACAATGTGCAGTGATGCTATGGAAGGCTCGGCTGTATGACATCATCCCACTGAGCGACAGCTACGCAGTCTGGAAGTCACCAGGACTGGCTTTTCTAATGTGGCAAAGCAGTTCGACTACATACCAGCTCAAAGGAACTGTCCTCAAGCTCAGCAGGTGACCGTGGCTCAGGGAACGCATTCCCATTACAAAGTCCCTACATCATGCAGCAGTCTGGGCCAGCATCAGTCCTAGGGTGGGAGAGCATCTGTCTTTCAACTCTAGACGTTACCACTCAGAGCTTCTGCTTTGGTTACATGAAGGACAGATGGGGCAATCTCCAGAGCCAGAAAGATCCAATCATTTCAGAATAACCAGTGAACATCCAGGACCACAAGAAACTTCCATCCTCCGAAGAAAGGGAAGAGCTTGAACCGTAAGTTTTCTTCTCTCAGCGAAGCTACCTCGAGCCTCCACTGCTAGCCTCTCCTCCTCTTCCGTGCTCTACCAGGCATGAGGCAGGACTTGCCCCGAGTTCCCCACTCTTCCAGCACATGCATCTCTGCCTGACTCGCATAGGCAGGCAACATCATCACATCAGTAATCAGAGCATCCTCCCCAGTCCCCAAATAGATCTGCTCTTCCTCCTGTGCCCCTTCATCCACGAATCATGTCACTGTCTTCCTCAGAAGCCAAAACAGAACCATTCAGGCAGCCTTCGTTCCTCTCTACAACATTTGGTCCAAAGAGTCATCGCGCCCCGTTGGAGCTGTCTTCCAAATCTGTCTCACAAGCAGGAGATCTTTCCATTCCTGGAGCCTCCTACCCTAGCTGTGACCACAGCTCGGACCGTCTGAATCAACAACCTCAGTTTTCACAGTCTTCCGGAGCATTCCCTGCTAACTGAGGTACAAACACACCCGCTCTAATTCATCTGATGGAGCAGAGCAAGGCACCTGGAGCAGACGGTAAACCTGCTCTGAGCTGCAATTCACACAGCAATGTTGTTACACGCCACCTTACAAATGAGGAACATGAGCACGCCATCTCAACAGATCTGTCTACTGAGAATCTAGATTCTGAGCTTCAGAGGCTCATGACATCACAATCTTCTTTGCCACCTTACAGATATACACCCAGCACTCACCAGACACAGAGATCAAGGCCATTAGGGAACCTACTGGAGTACTACTTCAAAATAATTAAAAAAAAAAACAGAGGGCTACAGCTCAGTTGTACTGTGCTTGCCTAGAGCGCTGGAGGCCCTGGGTTCAAGCCTTAGTACTACAACACAAAGAACAAGAACAAAGGCTCTGTTAAAATAATACTAAGTCCTGTTTGCTATGCTAAGTTCTGCACCAAGTGCTCATGGCTAAATAAGCACCTTAACACAAATTAGCATCAAAGAATACCCATTGCGTGCCCTCCGTGGTCAGGGACTCTCAAAACACCAGCTCTATTAGAATGTTCTTGACAGCAATGTAGACCTTGGCTAGACCCGTGTTTTATGTTCTGTGATGGAGCGGGGAGAAACACAAAGCAGACACGGATGTGACAGTTGGGACACAGGGTGCTGCTGGGAACCCATGAGCCGGGAGTCCAGCTGGTGGGTGGTTTCCTCACTGAACCCAATTTTTACTTGAAAGGAAAACTAGCAGTCAATTCTCTAGACTTGGGCGTTCAGCAGATGTCGCTTTGAAAATGCATGAAGCAATTCGACCACTTTAAGAATAACAACTAAGAGTATTTGATGTGAGGACAAAAAATAAATCGACTTTTCAAGTGAAAATCTGGATTTTTATAGACCATGTATAAGCCATCACGAGCTTGGCAGCTTCTCCGGACTTAGTCTTTCTTGATGCTTTTTTATGTGACACCTGATTAGGGCATGTGACTTCCTCCCTTTAGTTATCACACAATAAGATGTGTCAAATCTGAAAGACTGACATCAACTCAGCTACCCAATCTTTTCAAATAACCAACACAAGACATGAACAAATCATACATGAGTGAAAAACTCTAAAGCACACTCTCAAGCAATGAGGTTTACAGAGACGGAATTCATGGATCCGGTTTCAGATTCCACAATGCATCTAACCTTTAAATTTAAAACCACTACCAAGGGCTGGAGAGATGGCTCAGAGATTAACAGCACTGACTGCTCTTCCAGAGGTCCTGAGATCAATTCCCAGCAAACACATGGTGGCTCACAGCCATCTATAATGAGATCTGGTGCCCTCTTCTGGCACGCAAACATATATGGAAGGAATGTTGTATACATAATAAATAAATAAATCTTTAAAAAAAAAAAAAAACTACCAAATGGGGTTCTCCAGTGGCAGGAGCAGAAAGGTTTACCGTATCTGAAGCAGCTGCCCAAACAGGTTTTCCCGATACCCTATCTGCCAAAGTTATGTTTTTCCATCTCACACAGACTGGACGAGAGACACCAGGAGGATCCTGCTGTCTTCCATAGATGGGAGGTGTGCAAATGTGTTCTAACTGCTACCATTTCTACTACTACTGGGGGCGGTGCTAATTATCTCTATAAATATCTGTAAGTTATGCTAACGTGAAATGGGTTTGTTCTTATTGCTTTAAATGAATTAACATTCTTAAATCCTGCCAACTTGAGTTTCCGATACTATAAACTTCAGTGGATACAACTCCAATAAGTAAAACCTTTTCCCAATACTTCGTCTTTTTTTTAAGACTGTAAAGAGGTTGTATTTATGGTTTGGAAAAGAAATGTCCTTCAAAACCTTTCTATGTTGAGTAAGGTTGGTTCACAGCTGATGGAGTATTCTGAAAGGATCTGGAACTTTAGGACGTGAGATTTAGCTGGAGAAAGCAGGTCATCCAGTTTGAATCCCACCCATGCCCACAGCCCTCTCCCTCCCCAGAGACCTCAGCCAGTCTTTCGTAGCTGTCCCTGCTCATCACAGAAGTGTTCTCTCGAAGTAAGAACGTGCTGAAGTGTTCTCACGCACCCCCTCCCCTGGCTGTGCTTGCCCGCAGGAGCCCACTTTCTGTGCAGCCAGGCTTCCTGACAGGATGGTCCACAGCCGTGCTTCTACCGCGCAAAAAGGCAGCCTGGACTCCTTCTGACTGTGCCGGCAGTGACTGTGGATCCCAGTCTCCCGGGAGACACCATTGCACCTAGCTGGCTCCACGCGCTAGGAGGGGACGCTTACTCTCAGATCACTGCTCTGGCTTCTGCTTCTAACACCAACATCTGTTTCTAAGCAGGTTTCTGGGGAAAGAAGTATGAAAAGCAAACAAAGCAGCACAGCCTCCTGACCTCCTGTCTGTCAGGGTGGTGGCCAGACACATTTCCAGGGTTCAGGCTGGATGGGTAGCAAGTTCTGTCGCCAAGCAGGAAAAGCCATGTGTAAACAAACACATGAAGAATTTTCAACAAAGACAAAACCATGATCTTTTTACAAATCTGATCATCAAGGATAGGTTAACTTTGTAAAGCCCTGTGAGCTAGCAGCAGGAACCATTTCTGTAACTTCATAGAGAATTTTGGAATTTCTGGGAAACAACCTCATGGAATCATTTTCTTTGTGTTTGATTGTGGGTTTTGTTGTTCGTGCTCTATTTTGCCATGCCGGTCTTGTCCTGTTTCTCACTGTCATGTAAAGTGAGTCCCGCTGGCAACCAGGCTATGCTAAATTCCTCAAAAGAGAAAGACTTAACCATCTCAGAAACAGTAAGGATAGATTGGGAGGGGTGAGTGTGTGTGTATTTGTATGAGTATGTGTGTATATATTGTATGTGTGTGTATCTTTATCTATATTTGATTGTGTGTTTGTGTAACTGTGCGTGTGTGTGTGTGTGTGTGTGTGTGTTTGTAGGAGTCTGCATGTGTGTGTATATTTGCCTGTGTACGGGTGACTGTGTGGACATCTGTTTGTAAGTGTATGTGTGGAGCATTGGCGAGCCTAAAGGGTGAAAGTCTTCAGTCAACACCGCCCACTGGCTGCCTGCAGTATAAACTACTTCAGAGTGCTTGGGTGTTAGTAAACACTTCCTGTTGTGTTGAACATAGCTGGACAGAATTAAGTAGCCAAGACAACATCCATGAATATCTTAGTCACCAGTGGCACCGTCTGCAGGAATGAACTCATCTGGAAGTGACAAATTTACTGGGCCCGTCCAGTTAGCCAGGATGCAAAGACATGCCTCAGATGAGAATATGCAGAAACACTTAGCCGACACTTTCATGGGACACAGTGAATGCCGAGTTAGCAATTACAGGCCCACAGGATGGAAAACACCTCAAATACTTCGCTGAGAAACTGTGACTGTGCAGTGTGAGACAGCCATCAGCTGTGTGCCGTAATCAAGGTGGTAATTGATTCCGAGGCCGCTTAGGATGCCAGGGTGTTCTGCGGAATACCATCCACAGTATTAGGACAATCTGGAGAAAAGCTGCAGTTTCCTAGACCTGCTGGCAGATCTAACGCTTTAGCAAGAGGTTCAACTGCTCATTTCAGTTTTTAGGAGACTCAGGTGTGGGGCCGGGAAGATGGGTAAACTCACCTAACCTGAAGGCCTGAGTCTAATCCCTGGGGCCCAGAAGGTAGAAGGCAAGAACTCCTGCAAGCTGTTCTTAGACCTTTAACGGGAGCCTCAGCATGCACAGGAGCATGTGCACACAAATATATTTTTTAAAAAATAAATCAGGTTTGAGGAAGAGGAAGGAAGGAGGGATGATGCGGTTTCCTTGGAAACCAAATGCGGTTCTACTGTAGCAATGGTCCTGATGAATCACTGCTCAGAGAGTGAAAATTCTATTCGTCTGCTTAAAACAGGACAAGGATAATTTCGAATCCAAGTAATCGTGATCTCTGAGACTCCGCAGGGGACTCCAGCGGAGGTGCTACACACATGCTCATAAACCTGCAAAGGCCCCATGGGGTCACAGAAACGAGCAGACTACCGTAATGAGTGACACATATGATTTCCAGGGTGGGGACAGGAACAAGCGCTGGCTCTCCCACCCTCTCCTGGTCCCTTCTCACAGCCCTGAGCACACAGCACAGTCCTAGATGAGCGAGTTTGCAGGGGATTGCCTTGCATCTCTCTCCTTACCCCGCTGGACCCATCTAAAAGAACAAGGAAGATGCCACTCTCTCCGCAGACATTTCAAGATCTGTAGGAAGAAGGGGGAAGCCCTGCTGTACCCCGTGGGAGAAGGCTCTTATAGAGTGATGATGCTTCTTCATCCCCACGGCCAGTGGGTGGATGTCGACCCATTGGCCTCTGTACATCATGGAACATTCCATGAGACCAAACAGGTTGACTCGGAATCCTTTTCAGAAAGTCACAGCTGCTACATCCAGTGGAGTCAGAATCCAGGCATGTGGTGTGCCTCACGATCATGCTCACACGTAAGAATCAGGAAGCCAGCAGCTGGAGAAGTGGCTCAGTTCATAATGCCCTTCCCACACAGGCATGAGGGCCTGAGTTTGACCCCAATGCACACAGGAGAGGGAGGCCTGGCATGGCAGTGTGCACTGTGATCCCAGCACCAGGAAGCCAAGAAATGGTGGAGCCTAGACGCTCAATAGCCAGCCAATCCACAGAACTGGCCCACTCAGGGTTCCGTGAGCAAAGCTGTCTCAAAACCTTAGGTGATTCGAGGCCAGCCTGGTCTACAAGAGCTAGCTCCAGGACAGGCTCTAGAAACTACAGGGAAACCCTGTCTCGAAAAAAAAAAAAAAAAAAAAAAAAAACCTTAGGGGAACGAGGGCTGCAGAGATGGCTCGGAGGTTAAGAGCACTGGCTGTTCTTCCAGAGGTGCCAGGTCCCATTCGGAGAACCCACATGGTGACTCACAACTGCCTGTAACTCCAGGTCTGGGGATCGAGTACCCTATTGTGGCATCCACAATGTGAGGCATGCGTATGGGGTCCACACATGCACACACACACACACACACACACACACACACGCACGCACGCGCACACACACACACACACACAGAGAGAGAGAGAGAGAGAGAGAGAGAGAGAGAGAGAGAGAGAGAGAGAGAGAGAGAGAGAGAGAGAGAGAGAGAGGGAGAGGTAAACACTAATATACATAAAAATAAATCTTTTAGCAGATTGTTTGAGGAAGGAACCTGTTATCAACTCTACTTCTGGCTTCCACATTCCCACGCACATAGGCACACGCACATTCACAAGAAAACAGACAAGTAACTAAGGACTGCCCACATGGGCATTCTTGACTGGATTCTGCTTTTCACCCTCACACACTTTTCTCTGCCATGAAAACTGAATTGGGCACAGGCCTGAGAAAAAGCTGGGTGTGAAAGCATCCCCCTAGGGGAGTACTGGCTGGATCTGATCGGATCCATTTGTGTGTCCTGTGCCAGCACTTCCTAGATGCGGCGTGTACTCTGCAGAGGACCTGCGGCAGTGACCGGAAGCAGCAGAGCAGGCAGGGAGCGATGAACAAAGATACTGAGCTGGGAAGCCAAAGCCAGGAGCAGGACCCAGAGTGAACCGCAGATAGTGACTCCTGCATGACTTTTCCTGCATTTGCTCTCGATGCATTTACTGGATAGCTAAGGTGATGGAGAAACTCCTACAAGTGCTTCAGAACCAAACAAATGCTTCCTGCAGCTTACAATGTAGCAGCTTTCAGTTATGTTAGAAAGAGGGACATGTATCTATTGTTACTTTAGAATGAAGGACATGTATCTATCCTTATGTTAGAATGAGGGACATGTACCTATCACCCATGTGTATCTCTTTCCCTTGCTAGTTTTTGAATCTTTCCTGGCGGGATCAGGGGGCACAATTAGGAAGTTTGAATTGAACTAAAATTTCACCAGGCAGAGAACATTACTGGCTTTGAATAAGAAACATCATAGTTTTAAGACCTGAGTGTCAGCTCATACACCAACCAGCCTGGCTGACTTTGGCCAAGTTATTTCGTCCTTCTGAACGTCAGTGTCCGTATCTGTGGAGACAGGATTTGAGTTCATGTCTAGGGTTAAGAGGTCCACCTTCAGCATCATATCACAAAGGAGGAACCATCACCTCATGGCCACTCCCATTCCTGTGTGTGTGTGGGGGAGAGAGAGAGAGAGAGAGAGAGAGAGAGAGAGAGAGAGAGAGAGAGAGAGAGAGAGAGACAGAGAGAGAGAGAGAGAGAGAGAGACAGAGAGACAGAGACAGAGAGAGCAACAGCCATACTCGGGAGGACACTGAGCAGAGAAATATCATATCCTCACCAAGAAAAGTCTCAAGTGTGAGAACTCTCTGAGAGTTCTGCCTGTCTCCTAACTCAGTGCTTGGAAAGTGGGGTGGGTGATTCTCTCAAAGCAATATGCAACAGACACTTGTGTCCCGCACAGGGACTCAAGTCACAGTTCATGTCTGGAGAGAAACTAAAAGAAGAAAGTTACAAAGAGAGCTTAACAAGCCTGCAGTTAGTTATTAAAGGAGTTAGGTCAACTACTCTGAGTGGAGAGGGGAGATTACCAAACATAAACAAAGAAGCTGACACACAAACCGCCATTTCACCCACATCTGGATGAGGTATGGAGCCATGTGTTGGTGAGCACAGTGCAACAATCCAAGGTCTCCATTGCCGCTCTGTGGGGGTCAGGGCCAGCCTCCAGCAGCACCGGGCCTTAAAGGGAAGCTACGACTTTCCTGTCTGAGGGGGGTTAGGGAAAAGACACTCACACAGTCTCTTGATGGCTTCCTTCTTTAATTTCTGTTCTTCTTATCGCCTTTGCATGTTCTTTCTACTGTATACTTTTTCCCTACAGTTTGTACACCCCAACAAAGTTTTTCAGGCAATATAGGAATTACAGTGTGGTTATATTCTATTTTTTAAGTAAATGATTACAATGAATACAGGTAAAAACATGTTTTTCATCTCCCTCACACGATTAAGCATTTTAAGTATTACAAGTGAAAAACAAATTATCCCAAGAAGCCACATGCATTCATTACCCAAGCAACCGGTTATAGACTAACTGTGTGGACGAGCAAGGTGTTGTTCTCAGCCAAGTCTTTGGCTGCACTTCGCAGTTAGAAGGAAAGGGTTAATTACTTTATTACTTATCTTGAAAGGTGATCTTATAAAGAATCTTAAACCTAAACTTTTGTATATGATAAACAGCCTGCTCTACTTTAAATCTTTAGGGTGCATGCCCACTCATTAATAGTTTTTTTTTTTTTTTTAATATCAGGAGGTTGAGGGTAGAAATGGGTATAAGGAATTAATCATCACCTATGGTCATCAACCAATCCTAGCAAGAAAGGTATGTCAGCCAATGATAATTTAGCTGCTTTGTTCTTGTTTCCCGACCTTAACAAGTTCCACATTTAACCATGTGCCTTTCTGAAACTGCAGATTGTCTTCTTGGGTTTTTCACCTCAAAGCTACTTAACAAAAATACCTTAGTCTAACTCTGTTATTTTCAAAGCTTTGTTTCAGCTGTGATAACCTGTGAATATATTTCCCAACGGTAAGGTTAAAAGAATTTAAACTAGCTGGGCTACTGGGACTCAATTGCTTTTCTTAATCAGTAACTTGAGCTATAATCTATGCAGCTCCTTAGGTGAAACTAGCAGGCCCTGGCTGTATAACATTTCCTTGTTTACTTTTATTCATCAAAACCCTGCATAAGCTCCCATTTTTATTATCAAATAGATAGTACAGCTTGGGGAAGAATCATCTTCTTGACAATCCACAGATAAAAATGCCCAGTAGAATGGGATGTCTCCATGATATAAACACAACACATACAGGCAGTGGGGATCTCCCCACACCATAGCAGTAAAGGCACAACAGAAGCAAAAGGCATTCTGGGGTCTGTAGTCCCATGGCCTGGCCTAACCAAGATTCGCCCATCAGAGACTTTCCTCCTGGGGGCTGACAACCTGAACTTCAACTGCCACCTGCCGCTCCTCTGGCATGACCTCCAGCCTTCCATACCATACACAGCATACCCAGTAACATGTGTACTTCCAGCCACCGATTGCCTCCATCCGCTCATTCTTGTGTTCCATGTGTGTATTGGTGCTTTGAGCATGTCCTGGCCATGGGGCTCTGTAGCCCTGGAGCTAGGCTGGCAGGGAGCAGAGCTCGACCTTCCTCTTGGGTCCCAGTACCCTACAGAACTGAAGGTGTGAGGCACACACAGCTACCCATGGCTTCTTAACAGGAATCAAACTCAGGTCCTCGAGCTTGCACAAGCTCTCTTTCATACCCACTGAGCCATTCCCTTTGCCCCCAGAAACAAGCTTTTAAAAATATTTTTAAACCACAGCTGGTTGAACCCACAACAGCAAGACACACAGACATAGAAAACTAATAATGTACACTACTTGCCTCTACAGACTATAAAAAAAATAGTACAAAAGTCAACCACAGCCTAAAAGAAGGCACGGAGACCTGAAGCCTTGGGAGAGACCATTTTCTTAAGTAAGTAATAATGTAATGATGTATCAACGAGCAAATGAACTGGAGAAATAAGCTCAAAATAAATTGTGCAAAATCTTCACTAGACCAGGATATAAAGAACGCCGCCAAACCCATGTGGAGAAAAGTCTACGGGCTCCTTACTTTCCCACAGAGTGCTACCTACCGTGACTACACCCTCATTGTCTTTCCTGGTTTTCCCCCACCATCATGCACAGAGCCCTGAGAGCACAAAACCCACACCATTCCCGGCTATGCCTGCAAGATCTGCAACAGTCCCAGCCTCTGCCCTGAGACACCAGCACCATAAGTACAGATGCCATTGCTAAAACTGACACCTCTGCACCCGGTAGAATAAGTGGCAAGTCGAGATCCCAACGACTGGAGTTGTTTTAGGTAATTCATAGGTTGTAAAAACTAATGAGAAGTGAAAAAAATATGAGGGTGTTATAACACTGCCATTAAAATGAAAATCTATATTACAGCCTTACGTTCTCAAGTACCACTCCAGAAGGAGGCATCCAGCAATAGATCAAAATGCTCTATTCAAAAAAAAAAAAAAAAACACTTCATTAATTTTCAGAAATAGTTGCCTACGCATTCTTTTACACCAAATCATCTCCGGTTTTCGTGACTACCGAAGTTTATTCTTAATAAGCAATTCATTTGAGTAACTAAAAAAATGCAGAATATCAGCTCTTGCCACAAACACATACAGACACAGTCATGTGCACATATGCACACACACACACGCACACAAGCACACACACGCACACACGAGCACAACCAGGTAAACAGATCTCAGATAATCGTACCCCTAAAAGAAAAGTCACCATGAGCGGCTTTGTGAATAGCCCTGAAAGATTTAGCACATAGGCAAATGATGGTCACACAAGACTCAGTCAAGTAGCTCCGATCTCGTCCCACAGTAAAGACTCACCTACAGGCACATGTAAATGGCCACTTGTGAGACTGGGGAGACTGTGGCTGGAGAAGCGCCTGCCTTGAGAGCAAGGAGGTCAGGTTTTGATCCCCAGGACGTGAGTACAAAAATCTGCACAGAGCGGCAAGCTCTTGCAACCTCAGCTCTCAGAAGATGAAGACTTGATGGATCTTGAAGCTCCCTGACAAACCAGCAGTGTCTACAGCGTGAGCTCACGTCAGTGAGAGACTGTCTAAAAGAAACAGCAGACAGCTCCTGATAAACACCTAACGCTGACCTCGCTTTAGCCCCTACATACATATACACCTGTGCGGACACATACATGCCCACATGACGAAAGCGCGCACGCGCACACTCTCTCTTCAGAGTGGCGGCTAGCCAGTACAGTTGAGGTCTGATTGGTCAGATAAGTGCCAATAGCCAGACGACACGGCTTATCTTTTGAAAGGCCGTGGAATAATCCCTAAGGACCACTGGTCATGTGAACGGCAATCGTGGCCCAGTAGTGAAAAGCCTTGACCAGTCCTCAAATCTGGGATGCGGAGGGAAAAGATTGATAGACTAAGCCTGGAACTGGACCCTGGCATTTTATCCCCACGGGTGGCGGATGACACGGGCGACGGCAGCCGCATGAGGAGGGAGAGGCAGTGACCCTGGCAGGCACCGGCAAATAAGCACTCTAATTTGAATTTCCGAGTGTCCACGTCCATCTAGCCTTAGACTAATCACGCAGGCCTGCCTCCAGCTGTGCTCTGGCTCTGTTAGAAACGACTTGTGCAGACTTGTGCTCAATTCTAAATTCCCATCTTAACTCTCAATCTTGGAGGGGGAGGCACTGAAAACATTTGAACTGAATTTGCAGTATTAATAGATAACAATTGCTGGCATTTTAAGAGGCAAACTACCCGGGTGTGTTCTTCATAGAACTGAACACTAACCATGTATTTTTTTATGGCTAATGTGAAAATTTGTTAGCTGATGTGGGTGTTACCTTCCTAACACAAGAGCAATGGAAGCATATAAAATATTGCACATCGATTAAATGTAAGACAACAAGGAACATCTTAATACTCCCCATGTGATTAAAAGACAAGAGTGGGCTCCACTCCGTAGCTCTATTACAATTTAAAGATTTAGAAGAATGAGACATTTTACATCCTGGAAGCCCTTACCCAATCAACAAGCCTGACTCCACCAACAGGTAGCCCACACTCTTCTACACTGAAACAGAAACAACCCAGGCTTTCCTTCCCAAACAGCTGCACGGGTCTACAGCTAGCTGCTGAATCCCACTTCCTGGGAAGCCAGACACAGGCCTGAGTACACTCCTAAATCAGTGAGAGTCCAGTCAACACTAACACTGACAACGATAAGGACGGCTTTTGTATTTGTACCTCAAACTTAGTGCAGGACATCAGGGGGGAAATGACATTCATTCTACTGGGCAAAACAACTCCATGAAACAGAGGTAGCTCTGAGTTTTTCAGATAAGGAAACTTGACCTCTGTGACTCACCAAATGCCATAGAGTTACTACAGGTTAAAGGTGAACTTAAAATCCATACATTTCCTAACACGTTCATTGTACAATACTTTCTGAACACCGACCATGCACACAGTGCTATTCTGGACAAGCCCATGAACAAGACAGTGCTCCGGTCTTCCAGAGCTTACCCTAAAGGGGCTCGTAGCATTTGATGAATAACAAACCAGCAAAACAAATGCAGAAAGTCCACAGAGGAAATGTACCACTGCAAAGAAAAATAAAACAAAGAAAGGGAAACAGGAAGAAACTGACAAAGGTCAAACCAATTTTATGTAAACTAGTCTGGACTCGATTCTCCAGTAATACCTAGCGGGTTGCATTTGAAGAAAACTTCAGGGGCCTTGAATATATGTAGTTTTACAAAGAGATGCTAAACCACAGAAACAGGGACGTTAACAAGAAGGAGCAAGGGGGTTGTCAGCCAAGGCAGAAATAGCAGGGAGGAGATTCCAGCCAGAGAGAAGGGCTCAAGGACAAATAGGTCAGAGATGCACCGACAATGCCCAGGATGGGGGCAGCATGGTGGACGGCTCCATGGTCCGTGGGCTTTTTCAGGCCAGTGTCCCCAGCAAAGGGCCCAGGTATGTTGGAAAATGGCCAGCGTGAGCACCTTGCTGGGCAAAGACAAAAGGAAAAGGAAAAGACTTGGCTACAGGTCTGTGGTCCAGGAAGTCAACAGTTAGAGGCCTGAAAACAGGTGTTTTCAAAGATTTGCTCTCTAATTGAAGGTGGAGAGAGGAAGATGAAGGAGGCTCAGGATTTTTACCTCAGCAAATGGAGGGGTAGGGATCCTTGCTAAGAGGTTTGCAGAAAATCTGAGAAGAAAGGAAGCAACCTCCTTCCAGACTGACTTAGGAGTGAGCACCAAGGGCTCTTAAGGTGGGACAGGACCGTCTAGAGCCCCTGAGCAGAGTCAACGCCCCCTGAGCACCCATGTTTTTGATGAGAAGCACAGGTAACATACATCCCCCGAGAAATGCCTTCTGGGTTTGAGGAAGCTAACACCACCACTCCAGAGGCCAAAACAAGGCCTTCCTTTGTAAAAACGCTCCCAAGTGGGAGCCCTGAGATTTTTCCACTTCTTTGCACAGCTCATGCTCCTGTGCAGATATTTTAATTAAAGTTTAATCTTCCTGCATTTGTGCCTGGAGGCGAAGCCTCTGAAGGGCAGAGTTCGCAGCCACGGCCTCAGACAGCTCTCCAGGTCTACCATTAAATAACCACAGTTCCAGGGGCCAACCGAAGCCCCGCCCTCCACCCCCACCACCGTGTTCATTGTATTCCCCCACAGTTACAATGGTGGGTGTCTATTCCTGTTCCCCCTTTCCTGGGGAGGGGCTGGGTTCGGGAGAAAATGGCTCTGTCACTCAAGAGGGATGAAGTCGCCAGAGAAAGGCTCGGGCTAGAAGTGATTACAGAAGGCCTGGGCGCACTTGCCTCGGAGCACCCGCATTAGCCGTCCACCCCTCGGTGCACACAGCTGGAAGAAAAGGCAAGAAGCCTTTGTGCTACTCACGGGATCTTAGGGAATCGTCTGACAGCTTATTTATTAAATGCATTTTCATATTAATTCCCCATGCACCCTGGCTGACCTTCAAAAACGTTTACTGAGTGTAGGAACCTGAAGCGCCGTGGTGGAGGGCTGTGAGGAGAGTCTCCTGAGCTTCTCCCGCACGAGTGCCTGTGGAATGGGTTCCAATGAAATACTACATTAGGTAGCTGGGCCTTTAATGGAGAGCCTAAATTAGATAGCTAGAAAATTAGAACCCAATTAACGGAGGTCCAAATTACTTTTGCCTCTGTGTATTTCTGAGAGGAATGGTTCGCGGGAGTGTAAAACAACATGAAAATACTGCCAGCACTTCCCCCAACATGCCCTGAGCCCAGACACATTTTATCTTCACCAGCCCAAACAGGAGCACTGGAGTCTGGAATAATGACCCTTAAACATCCACAATGTACAATTATATTTAATATCTATATTTCCCGAACCAAAGCCCCGACCCAGAGGCTCTCCCAGAGAGGCTCTCTTTCAGTCTTTTAAAAACAAACTTTGGGCAGCACGCATACAGCACAAAGGTCATTATCTCAAGCCTGTTTACGTGCATGCCTCAGAGGTATTCGTACAGCCAGCTCAACATCACGTCATCCATCTAACCCCAGACCATTCTCAACTCGCAAGGCTGAGACTATGTTCCCATTAAAGACTGGGCTGCCATTCCTCGCCTCTGCCTATTCCCCAGAAAGGTTCAGCAGAGGGAAACATCCAGTCCACGCATTTGACTGAGGCTGGCTTCCTACAGAAGGTAAGATCGGAACTCTCATTTCTCAACGATGCCACCACTGGTAAGCCGACTTGGGCCTCCTGCTGCTGTGATAAAACTCTGACCGAAACCACCAGGAAAGAAGGGGTTCCCTGCGCTTAAAAGGAAGCCACGGCAGGACCCTGGAGGCAGGACCCTGGAGGCAGGAACCATGCAGGGATACTGCTCACAGGTTTTGCTCCCCCTGCCTCACTCAGCTACCTCCTCCTTAAATGGTAAGCCCCACCTGCTCAGAGGTGGCCCTGCCCACATCAATTAGGAACCAAGACAATGACCCACAGATTTGCCCACAGGCCAATCCAAAGGAGGCAATTCCTCAGCTAAGATTCTCATTTCCTGGCTAGGTCTAGGTTTGTGCTAAACTGACAAGAACTAAGCAGCGCACCTACTAACTCCGTTGATCATGCTTGAGTGACTTACTTTGTCCCATGAAGTCATGTGAAATCCTCAGACATCTACCAATCAGTGCTGATGGGTAACCAATCAACACATGTGACCTAAAAAGAAGTAGGAGCTGCAAGCAAAACAGATAGCTGAGATCCGTTTGCAGCATCGGGACCAGGGCTGATTTCACAAGGGGCTGGAGGATGAGTGCGCGCGCGCACACACACACACACACACACACACACACACACACAAAACACGTTTTAATGTCTTTAAAGCACTAAGCACTACAGAGAACAATCACCCTGAATTCCACCAGAAAATGCCCAGAACCGAGCATGCTGTGAGCCCTGTCTGCACAAGAGGCTAACAGGTGCCACCTTGAGCTCCGCTGAGCAGCAGTGCAGCAGGAAGGGGACGTAGGCACCCAAGGGAGCACGGAGAGCCCACGCATGATGAAGCTCTGTGTCAGGCTTTCTTGGTTCTGAGCCATTAGTTCTAGGGAAGGAACACATTAGAAAAACCTTTCAAGCCGCAAACCACATATCTGAGGGAGATAGCTAATTAGAATTCACCCTTAACTGTGAGAGAATTAACAGACATTAAATAATCATTATTTATAATTGGAGAATCAAGTTACCCAAAAGGGGGAGTGGGTAAAACTCAGATTTCTTTGCTTAATGCTTAATTTAGAAAAATAAAAGGATATTTGGTTCTCTCAAATGATCAATAACTCATTCTTAAAGTCAGAAACCTTACTTAAAACTACTTTTTTCCTAAAACAGCACTGCATGCTTTGTTCTACAAAAGACATAAAAATTCTGATCATATGTAGCAACATGCAGGACACAGCCTCTCCTGATCTGGACCAAGTGACTGAGGGAGAGGGGACAGTGCCTTTTTCCCTCTCAGGGCAACACACTCGCCTAGGGGACTTTTTTTTTAAAGTCTTTGGATTTGTTTATTCTATTTTTTTTCCTAAAATTCTGGATCCTCTCTCCTAAGGACATGAAAGCCTAAAACTGCCGTGATTCACTCCTCTCCAAACAGGATTCCTTTCTGGCCAGGCTCACAGCCTGATCTTTGGGAAGCTGATCGTTCTGGGACCAAGGCAAACAGGTCAAGCCAGGACATGAGTTAAATAAGGCTTTTCCACATTCTCTGTATTGAAGAAGAAAGAAGGGGAGGCTTTGCAATATTAGGTCTCTAAAACTCAAAAATACATTAAAAAGTAAAAACATGGAAATATACTATTATTCAATGTACGCAGAATGGCAGAAACAGTAAGAGTAGCCCGTGGGAGGGGAAGGGGAAACAGTACCTTTGCCCAAAAGAATCCTGGAAGCAGCAGGAAACAGCTCCCAGCCTTCGAGCGGGCCGTGCCCATCACGTGTGACAGTGGCCCACTGACTTCTAAGATCTGCATAAGATGCCCAGGGCATGCGTGAAGAGGAACAGGCAATGCCATTTAAGTTTTTGTAATAATGATGCTTGATTTCAGTTCTTTATAATAACAAAGAAAAATCAAAGAATGTAATTGTCAAGCCAGAGGAGACTGGTAAATATAATAGAGCTTCCAGGCAATAGAATACACAGGCATCATTAGATGATTTATCATAGAAAAAAATATTGCTATGATGAGAAATCTTCATGGTTTGTGCTGTTAAGAAGAAATGAAGTCTTCTGCCATCTCACAGATTAATAAATGCTTTTAAAAGTCACAAAATATAAACAGCACTTATCTCTCATAGTGTTCTTTTGTGCTCATCTATGATTGTGTGTGCACAGCTTGTGTATATGCACATTTATGTATACAAGCCAACATGCATGCGTGTGCGTGTGTGAGCACACGTGGATACCGGAAGACAACCTCAACTGCAGTTCCTCAGAAGCTGTTACCTTGTGTTTTTGAGACAGGGTCTCTCACGTAGCATCGAACACAAGTGAAATGTGTTGCACGCCGGCCAGCAAGCGCCGGAGATCTCTTCTTTCTGTTCCCTAGCGCTGGGTTACAAGCTGAGCCACCACACCGGCTCCTGTTCAGTGCGGGGTCTGGGTCCTCCACCACATCACTGACCACTTCCCCGGATGCTTTTCTAGTCACAGACATAACTAGATCGTCCCGCAATTATATAGAATCTGTTTTAAGTTTAATGTAGAATACTGAAAATACCAGCAGCTCTAATACAGCAAATCTAAGACTGCTCACAGACAGAAACGACTACCTGCAGGCATGGGTGGTGTCTGTCTAGGCTACAGTGCCTCTGTATGATGTTAATAAAGCTCTCCTCCAAAGCGCGCACACACACACACATGTGCACACACATGCATGCACACATCCATGCACACATACCTATGCACACACATACAGACGTCCCTCAACTAAGTGTTAAGAACAAACAAAAGAGCCAGATGTAGTACTGCAGGCCTACAACCCCAGTCCTCAGTAGGTGAGACAGGAGGATTACAGTGGTTAGATAGGAGCCTGAGCTACACAGTAAGTCCCAAGCCAGTCTTTACTACAGTAAAAGCCTATCAGAAACAAAAATCAAACGCAACGGTAACAATGCTAACGAACGAAGGAAGTGCAGTCCTTGGGAGTCCAGTCCTCCTGGCGTTAGCTCCCCTTCATGATTCTCCAGAATATTCAGCTGTGGTGCTACGTTTTAGGGAACACCCTACATCCTGTTGCTTCAGAACACTTGAAATCATGTAAATTATTCCTGGGGAATGTTTAAAAATTCATGTTATTTACTCCTGAGAGGCCGCAGCAACATCTTTCCAGACCGCACCAGACTGTTCTGTGAATTGGAGGGTTTTAATTTCTGAGATGCACAACCCTGCTTAGTGCTCAGATCAATAAAAGGAAATGGGCTACTGTGGTTTTGCCTCCCCCATCCCCTTCCCTTCCATCGTATTCATGGTCCTGAGTGGATCAAAACTCCATTTGTAAATTAAACCAGCTTGTCTGGCATGGGAACGCAGTGAACCCCGTGCAGTGTGAGCCCCATTCTCTGAACCTACATCTTCCAGGCCAGAGACGAGAATATAAAGTCAGCTGTAAACGGGGCCCTATACAACCCCAAGCTTTATATACATGTTTTCAAACAATATATTTTAAAAACCCTCGGGTTCCCGTATTCCTAGTTTGTTACTTTTATCTGTATTTTAAACACAGAGCACTGCAGACTGATGCCCACCTTCTGTGAGTGCACGTATACATGTTGTGAGCCCCAGGGATCTGCCCATCTGCCCCTCCCAGTGCTAGATTACAAGTGTAGAACACCATGCCTGGCTCTTGTGTCTGGGTCCTAGTTGCCCTTTACTGACAGAGATCTCTCTCCAACCCAAATGTCTACATTTTTAATGTATTAAGATGTATTTTCTTGATTTTTCACATTTATTTTTGAGAACGTCATACATGAATACCACATTACATCATGTCTATCCTATGTCTACTCCCTCTTCCATGTGCTCCACCACCTCTCGAATTCACGGATTTTTGTATTCATATTTTTGTATCTTTATATATTTTTGTTCCATACACACACATCTAAACACATATACACATGCGTACATGTAATACAATAATAATACAATACAACCTGTTGAGTCCAGTTAGCATTGCTGTGTGTGTGTGTGTGTGTGTGTGTGTGTGTGTGTGCCTACTTGTGACTGGATAGCCTACCAGGGGTCATTAACTACTTACAGCTTCTTCATATAGGGATAGGGACTTACGAGAATACATACACACACACACACACACACACACACACACACAGGAATGCCCACAGATGTTATCATTGTCCAGGTCTCGTGTAAGCAACCACACTGTTGGGATTTAGTGAGCGCAGGCAGCCTTCCTCCGTGGTCCCTGCCCTGGCTTCCCTCAGGGACAGACTGTGATCTGAAAGGGTAAGTCCGCCACGTAAAGCCTTTCCTTGCTACATTGTTTTAGTCAAAGTGCTCAAGAAGAAGCTAGGACAGCACTGAGCCCCACCTCCTGGCCTCGAGTTAGGTTTATCAGCCTCTGCCCCGTGATGGAGAAATAGGGGAGTGCCAAGAATGCTCACACGGCAAGCAGAGAGCAAAGGTGGCCGTGTGAGCTGTGAGTCTGGGCCACTACACAGACAAGTTCAGAAACCTGGGAGCCCGTGCCCTGGAGAGCTGTCTCCTGCACTTGAGAGAGCCGTCGCTGTCTTCAGCCAATTGACCCTGGCAGCTGTCAATCTCCAGCAACGTTTCAGGCCACCGCCAGTCCTCGCTGACCGGTTTGCCATTGGTTTGTTTAGCCAAAGCCTCGCACTGTTTGACTGAGACACCGATGAGCATGCTAGGACCGAATAGCGTGGAGCAAAGTCAAACTAACAGAAATGCACAGAGCCACCGTTCAGCGCTGTGTGTCCCAATGAAGGGATACCCAAGGCGACTGCGGCTCATGGCTGGGGTGAGCCAGAATACACAGTAGCTCCGCATTCCAGCAGGTGCTTGAGAGTGTCAGCAAAGCCATCCACAGTTCAGACATCAACCCTCCATCCAGCACAAGGCGGCTAGGGTGAGCTCTCGAGCAGAGTGAGGGCCTGTGGAAGGGCCTTTGTCAAGGGAGACCAGTACCCACCTCACGCTCTGCCAGTGAAGGACTGGGGGGCACAGCAGCAACAGAGCACAGCAGGTCGGGGAGCCCAGATGCCGGCTCCACCTGGGTGTCCTAGCCCTGTGACCGCAGGCAAGTTGGAGAGTCTCAGGATCACAAAGGTCTTTAAAGGTCTCTGTGGGTCCAGACACTTGACTGCAATTGGCTACTTATGCCTTGGGAAATCCCTCCCACCCATCTCCAGGGCACGAGCACTGTGGAGAAGCCTAGAGAAGGAATTCTTCTGGCCATGGGTGAGGGAGGAGAGCTTCTGTTTCTCTCTGTGTAAAACCGGGCATGGCGGTGCATCCTTCAGGAGCTAACATGAGGACTGAGCCAGTTAACCCAGGCTGGGCTCTCAGCACAGGGCGGGACGTCCAGTGTTCTATAAGCGTGGGGCTCCTGGAGGGCCCGAGTCGTCCTGCTACTGTGCTGTGCTCAGTTCTCATCCTGCTCGGCTTTACCATGGCTTGTGAGAAAGGGGGCCACAGGAAGGAAAGTTCAGTGCTGGGGGAGCGGAAGGTGGGTGAGGTGTCAGGACGGACAGCGGGCAGCTTCTTCCAAGGCAATCTCCCTCTAGACGTCTACCAGGTTATTGGGGAGCCTGCTATCAGATGGTGCTGCACCTTCATTCAAAATCATTAGAATTAGAAGCAGGTCAGAGGCCCTCACGTAGGCCACCAGGTACACAAACTGGAGAAGACACGAAATGGGACGCTTTTCAGCAAGAAAAGGAAATGAACTATTGGGGCAAGAAAAGACCCAGGTCTGTCTGAGGTGCCTATTTGTCAAGAAAGGAAGCCTAAATGTCTAACTGGCACAGAGGCCACTAATCCAACAGCACAATGTTCTGTAATGCTGAGACCTCAGGCGGTGGGCGACTGCAGCAACTGTGGCTGCCAGGGCCTGGGGCGGCCACAGCAGTAGACAGTGAGGCATGGGGACCTTGCTGAGCGGCACGGCTCCTCAGCAGGCTTTGCAGGAATAAAAGAAGACTTGGCATCGTCCACTTGTCAAAGCCCACTGAAACATGTACCACGAGTCAGTCATGCCAGTGCTGCAGTCCCAGCAGCAGAGAGATGGAGGCAGGAGGATTACAGTGAGTTGAAGGCCAGCCTGGGCTACATAGCATGTACCAGGACAACCAAGTTTAGGGGCAGAGTTTTGTCAAAATAAATAAATGAATAAAAATGTTTAAAAAGCACAGAGTGAGTTTGAATCCATGTAAGTTTAAAAATATGATGCCAGGTTTTTTTTTTTTTTTTTAAAAAAAAAAAAAAGAATTTCAGTGGCAGGTGAGGTGAAGAATCAGGTGTGCAACGTGACAAAACCATCTGATTGTGTTGCTCTTGGGTGAGGACGCTCTGACAGAAGTGGCTAACAGGAAAGGCACGCCCCAAAGGCCTGGCAAAAGAGGCCAGCCACGCCAGAGGCAGCGTGAGCTACAGTGAACACTTGTGACAGTGGGGGACACTGTTGCCATGAGGCCAGGTTCTCAGGTCGGACCCTGCTAAACAAGTGACCCCAAACTGAACAGCAAAGCAAGTGTGTGACAGAGACCAGGCAGAGTTTACCAACCCGAGAACAGAAGGTCACAGATGAGCAGGGACAACGGACAGGATGACCCCCAGGGCTGCTAGACCGGAGTGGGAGAAGTCAGTGGGGACTCAGTTGTGTTTGCTACAGATGCAGACAGATTTGTGCAAACACGTCCGCCGATTTCTACGCACACGTATTTAGATTGGCACACACATACATTGTTTTCTCAGCGGACAGCAAAGAAGTAAGCACACCCAGGCCCAGCACGCGCTTCCCAGTATTATCCTTCAGGAGAAGGGCCCAGCACGCCCTGGAGAAGGAGGAAGTCCAGGACAACATCATAGGCACGAAACACACTGCCTAAGCCAGCGGTTCCCTACAGTGCAGAAGCCTGGCGTGCTCAGAAACAAAAGCCACCCCAGGGGCGTGAGAGCCAACAGAATGACCTCCGGGGGCCAGAACGAGGACCTGTTAAAAGAAATAGGATTTGAGTCTAACCTAAAGTACAGACGTGTCTCTGTGAATCCACACTGATGGAAACAGACAATCAGCTAAGGAAGGAGATGAGAAAGAAGACATTTGCCATGCAGGGACATGCCAAAAAGTCTGTACAGGCACTGGGCCCCTAAGAAGGGGGCGGCTCCTCACTCCCTGGGGTAATAACACAATAGGGCATCAAGTGGCAGACAGAAACTTTCCAGGGTTGGGGGACGCACACTACCTCAGACAGGTGACCAAGGCGATTCCAGCAAGGAGAAATTACAATGATGGCAAGGACCCTGGTTGCAGGATGGGATCAGAGGGCTTCTTATCGATGCTCTTATCCTCTCAAAAACCCATTTCCCCAGTCTACTCACGGGAAAAACCTCAGACAAACTCCAGCAGAGCAACATTCTCCCAAATGCCCGACCAGCACTGTTCAGAGCTTCAAGGTCACCCAAGGCAGACCAAGGCTAAGACATTTCCGCCGCAGAAAGGACCCTACAGAGATGACACTACACTGATGACACACGGCACCCAGAAGTGGGTCCTGCAACAGACACCAAGCAAACTGAATGAAGTCTGGAATTTTAGTCAAGTATTACAAATGACGTCAAGAACGAACCAGTAAAGGGTCACTAGCTTCAATAAATGTGCTGCACAAAGTATAAGACATTGGAAGTGGAGGTTACTGAGAAACTAAATATCATTTCTACAATGTGTACGTCTACAATGGACCTACAATATAAAGTTTATTACAAACAAAATAAATTGTGTGGGAGGGGAAATATGTCATTCTTGTAATTCGATTACTGATTAGCAATGATTAGCAATGGTGGGGCTAATAGTCATGGGGCTGCAGATGTTTGGTAAGCACTTCAGCTTTGCTCTTCCGTGAGACTTTGGGTTAGAAGGTGCAGGAGAGACGTGGCCACCCTGCTAGCTCCCTCACCGCAACCACGGCCCTACCCCATGCAGCAGCAGCGATGCCCACAGCCTTGTGGACTAACACAGGTGTCTTCTTCTCCAGAGAGAAGAGCATTGCCTGCTCCCAGACTCATCACAGGAGGCAACAGAAGGGGATGCTGGGGAGGGGTAGAAACGTGCCGACTTCAGTCAAGAGACTAGTTTTGCAAAGACCACTGCTAGACTCCCCTAAGCAGCCGGTGACCTACGAGCCCTGAAAGCCAAGCAGATGACTTTATTAAACTATCACTCCTCATGCAATGAGTCCTAAATCCTGACTACAAGGAAACTCTGTCAGGTGATCCACACCAACCCCATTCTTCAGGCTCCCAAATGAACCAGAGAACAAAGAACATGTCCTCGCGCAAGTCACCTCCTGCCACACTGCAGGGTGACAGGAACACAGGGAGTGGAGGGGAGCAGGCTGGATGGGCAGCTTGTCCAAGGAGGATCTTCGAGAGCAGAGAACTCTGGGAACACAGGCACCTTTCCTCAGGGAAGCTTAAACAAAGTCGTGCACGATTTACAACAGTCCTAGACATCACCATGTCCAGTCTGAGTGGCGGGCAGGATAGTATCCTAGTGTCCATGGCACGCCCCCAGAGCAGAAGCTAAGGCACAGAGGAAGATCTTAAAATGCATCCCACTTTGGGGACTTCAACTGAAACATCCCAAGTTTTTCCCAAAAGCATTACTTTAAGAGAGACGAGAGTGCCCTCTTGTGGTAACAACTGGGAACTGCAGGCAAGGTGCAACCCTGTGCGGAAACAGGGTAGACCCTCACTCAGTTGATCCCTAGTCTGAGATTTCTCCTCTTAGTGGTCCGACAGAGAACACCCACCCACTTAAGTACAGGGAAATTCCAGTGGGGAATGAACAAATCCATCCTCAGCGTACAGGACCGGGTTCCGATGCCCTTAAGTTATCCTGGACAGCAGATCACAGGTGGCCACGGCACCATCCCCTACCCAGACCCCACTAACTCTGGAAACCAGGAGGAAAGTTCTCACAGAACACACCAAGATGAAAAAAGTTGCCCACTTTTGGGGGGACACCATCTTTGAATGACAAAAATAAAAACAAAAATTTCCTGAAAGCTGGCTTCCTACATCACAGAACAGGAAAATGAAGAACACTCGCACGAAGCCACCACAAACAAAGACACGTTTCTCTCATGTAAAATATGCCATTCACTCAAGCAAGCAACATGACAGTAGCTGTACCAACAGCAAAACCAAAGAGTTCTATGACGAGGGGGTAGGAAGCGAACCCCACTCCAAGGTGCATTGAGATGGATGGGGGCGTCTCCCGCCAAATCCCTCCCCAAGCAGGCTCTTCAGATGCTGACGATGCTGATACAGAGATTCTAACTGACATCCACAGATGGAAGCCAGGAGTCGCTTACAGGAGTCACCGCAGGCTCACAGATGCTCTCAGGTAAGCCCTAGAGAAGTGGCATTTATGGAGGATCAACTTACTTTAGATCATTCTAGAAAAGGACACCGTCAGTGTCTATCGGGAGTGGACAATTTCAGATCACACCCAGAAGATATTCAAAGAAACGCAAATTAAAGAAGGGATGTTTGTGCTAGTAAGGGGACTCGCTGAACAGAGTCCCACCCCTGAAAGTTACGTGGTAGGAGGAGAAAACCAAAGCCCAAAGGTTGTCATCTGGCCTTCACACACACCCGGAGCAAGCATGCATACAAGTTCCTCCATGCAGTAAGAATTGTAATTTCTTTTTATTTCAAAGAAAGGATGCAATGTCACCCTCCACCAATCAGGACAAATGAAAAGGCACATCAATTACTGACGGCCTGAGGAAAGAGACACTAGAAACAGCTCTAAGGAAAGTCTGGAAGGTTCTTTGCACCCCTGCACAGAAGTAGCATCCAGCGTCTTCAGAACGTGCATATCTCGAGACCCAGCCAGTCCTGGGAACTCTAAGGTAATAGATAACCTCCCCATGACCAACCCCTCTCCCTGAAGTTTATGATGGTGCAAGAGAATTTCATCTTTAGGCTCCAGATACACAAGGGTCACCAGCTTTAAGAGAAAGGAGAGAGAATTGAAGGTGCAGACACTATCTAAGAATCAAACCGGCATCGGCGAACCATCCAGAGCATGCAGCAGGCGTGGGATACAGCAACACTGCTGCCCAAAAGTTGACACCAGGCGACTCGCAAGTTCAGGATCACACGTGATTGCAGGCAGGCCTCGTCTGTTTCTTCCATGATGAACACTGTCCCTCATGCGAACCCCACAGAAGCCTCCTTCTCAACCTCGAGCTGGGGTTGTAAGGAGGTTCCACCCTGAGCACAGCCGAGGGCTGTGGGCCTCGCAGAACCGAACGGTGCTCTCTACTAACAGCCTTGACTTGCGTCTGAAGGAAGCGTTTAGAAGGTGTGTCTCTGGGGTGGCTTACCTGCTCCTGCCCAGACCCAGCATCTTAAGTGACAGTGACCTTCATGAGCCACTGCCCAGCCAGTGGTTGTCAGACTCCTCTGGATCAACAGCGCCCTTGGAAAAAGAAAACGCCAGAAACCCAAGTAAAGCCAAACAGACAGGAATAGCAAACACCTTCAAGAATATGAACTTCCCGGGAGATATTATTTACACACTCGGTCATTTCTTTTTCTCTTTCTGTGGCTCTCAAAGAGGATTTAATCCTCTGGCAATTTCTCACTCCCAGAAAGACAAAGGAGCCCACGGTGGGAAGAAAACATTGCTCCATGAATCAAATCCAACACGGCTCGTAAATCACAGCGGATTTAAATTTGTGTTTTGAGTAATGATTGGAAGGAGCGCCATGGCTGAAGTCAGGAGGCCTGGGTTCTCACCTCGACCATGTGGCAGCCTTGGGCCTTTCTGAGGTTTGGACTCACAGGTCCTACAGACCATACCTCGGCTCCTGTCTAGGACTCTCGGGAGCTCCACGGCCCCATGAACACAGCGGAGCTCTGGGCATCCACTCTCATGTCCCTGGCTTTCATTAAGTTGGTAACACTGGCCTGACCACCACCTGACAGCCTCCGCCTGTCTCAGCGGCTCTAGCTGGAGATGCCTTCCCCACAAAGCAGGGTGACCCAGAGGCCCCTCCCACCTACTCCACAGAACTGAATCTGAATCCTCACCCATGTCTGCTGCTGCAGGATTGCTGGTGTGAAACACACCCTCTCTGGGCTTCGGACCTCGCCCATCACCCTCCCCTCTCTGCAGTTTGTTTCCGGGTACCATTGCCCCATTTTTCTCTCTGCAGTTTCCGGGTACCATAGCCCTATTCCTTTCTGTAGTTTCTGGATATCCTCCTCTATTTCTCCATGCCCTCTCCCTCCACGCAGTTTCTCGGTAGTTCCATTTCCTTCTCTGTAGTTTCTGGGTACCGTCTTCCACAGAAGCCTCTGGAACCGGAACCCTTTGGAAGAAAGCCAGACTAAAACAGGAACAGCATGGCTTTCTAGCATTCCACCTTCAGGACGGAGGAAGTAGTCGACTTTCCCCAGGGCTGACCCAAAGCAAACTCAGAAAGGACAAAGCCTCATTGTAAGGTCCCCTGGCCTCTCTGGAAGCGCGGCCTGATTCCCGCTCTCCCTGATGAAAGAAGAGCCACCTTTCCTCTCTGTCACCTGCTCTCTGTGTACTGGTGACCCCTAGGGCCACCTCACTCTTAGAAAGGCCCAAAGACTAAGAAGGCCAGGTTGGAAAGCAAGCTGGGTGGGTGTTGAGATATGGGCCATGCCCGTGACTCTTCCACAGTCCGAGGCCCTTAAACGTCAGTTTCCTGACAGCAGTGCTATGGGCTGAGCTCAACCAACCTTGATCTTCTCGGGCAGGAAGAAGCTGAACCGTAGCCAAGATCGTCCCAGACAACCACGCAGCTACTGGTTCCCAGTCTGTTGCACCCACAGGTCACCACGAGACCCTCACACGCAGCTCTACAACCGACAGAGGCCTTTTCATGCCATCACCCTGATAACTCAGAGGCGGGGCTATGACTTCAAGTGCATGCCGTCTACAGATGTCCAAATTCACACATAAGGTATTGTCGCCGTGTCCTGACAATGCATAAGCTGAGCTGAGGGCAAAGCCACCAAGCACCGTGCCACAGGAAGCTGAGAGAAATCCCCACCACATGTGAAGACACCAAGATGCGGATGTGGTAAAGAGAAAACAGGCTAAAAGTGCAGGGAGCTACTAAGGCAGAGCAAAAGGACAGCTCGGGGAGAAGAACCAGTCTAGCCTGAGAACTGAGGAACCTCATGGCCAGCCCTGCTCTTGGATAAGAACGGGAAGGCCAATTCCTGCTGTTGGCCTTGCTTGACACCATTAAAGAAGAGGGTAAGCAGGAACAAAGGGGGAAGGTTAAAGAGGAAAGTTGACGTTAACGTGAAATAATGATGGCTTTCACACTAGGTGCTGGGCATAAAAGCAGCTCACCAGGCCGGGGACTGATGGAGATGTCCTTACTGAAGCCACAGAGAGGCTCTTAAAGGGGCACTGTGAAGAAAAGGGTTGGATCAGAGAGGCAATGAGATCTAAGAGATGACCTGGCAAGAACGCTGTGTGTCGCACTGCCCTGTCAATGCGGCTGCAGGGCCGGGTCACTGTCTCTTCACCACGTCCCAGTCTCAGAAGCAAGGCTCTCAGGCTAACTCAGCCTGCAGAGAGACCCTTTCTCTTTAGAATCTTGCTGTGTCCCTCAGGAAAAGTCACCCAGCACACCAGACAATTGCAAGAGATCCCTTATGGCCCAGTCACCCAATACTGAAATTATAATCCAAAAAAAAGACATAATATGTGGGAGACACTTGCCTGCTTACTCTGGCACCATTCACAACAGCCAAGACAGAAGATCCCTCAAGTATGCAGGTGATAACCGGATGCAGAGACAATGGAAACCAGCCTAGGGCGAAGGCTCAGTCAGCCAAATGCTTACCTTGCAAACACAAGGACCTGAATCCATCCCCTGAACACATCACTGGTGCAATGGATCTTTGTCACCAAAGCAACGTTCTTAGAAAAAGAAACTTCAGAGAAATAAAAGCCCCAGGAACAGCCCCTTGAGGATAGGAGGCCCCATCACAGGCTCATGAAGAAGCAGAGAAAGGCCCCACCCTGGTCCTCGGTCAGATGAAGACACCAGCCAGGATGTCTGACTGAAGAGTTTGTTCTATTTGCTGTAGTTTTCTGAGCAGGTTCTCTTGTTGATTGTTTTACTCTCTTTTGGATCTTGGGGAGGGGGGGTGCTACCACTCAGCTCCCAAATAAATCACACATGGAGGCTTATTCTTAATTATAAGTGCCCGGCCTTAGCTTGGCTTGTTTCTTGCCTTTTCTTTTTTTGTTTTTTCCACAGAAGAAAGTATTTTTTTATTGATTTTATTGAGCTATACGTTTTTATCTGCTCCTCTCCCTGCCTCTCCCCTCCCCTTCAACCCTCTCCCAAGGTCCCCATGCTCCCAATTTACTCAGGAGATCTTGTCTTTTTCTACTTTCCATGTATATTAGATCTACGTATGTCTCTCTTACGGTCCTCATTGTTGTCTAGGTTCTCTGGGATTGTGGTTTGTAGCCTGGTTTTCTTAGATTTATGTTTAAAGACCACTTATGAGTGAGTACATATGATTTTTGTTTTTCTGGGTCTGGGTTACCTCATTCAATATGATGTTTTCTAGCTCTATTTGCCTGCAAATTTCAAGATGTCGTTTGTTTTTTTCTCTGCTGTGTAGTACTCCATTGTGTAAATTACCACATTTTCCTTATTTATTCTTCAGTCGAGAGGCATTTAGGTTGTTTCCAGGTTCTGGCTATGACAAACAAAGTTGCTATGAACATAGTTGAACATGTCCTTGTGCCAGCTTTGCTTAAATTATCCCATCTGTCTTTGGCCTCGGGACTTTTATCTTTCACTATTTCTATATACCTTTATTTGTTTCTTGCTCTGTGTCTGGCTGTGTAGCTGGGTGACCGGTCCTGACATCCTCCTCCTTCCTCTCTTGTTCCCTGATCCCCCCACACACATTTCTCCTCATATTTATCCTCTCTGCCTGCCAGCCCCACCTATTTTCCCTCCCCTGTCTCACTATTGGCTGTTCAGCTCTTTTCAGGGGTTTTAGACAGGCACAGTAACACAGCTTCACAAATACCACATAAACAGAAGTCACACGCCTGAAATGATATTCCCCAAGGAGGTTCCGCGGGGAGCAAAGAGGAGAACAGGGATCTTCCGTGATTCCTCCCAGCTTGAAGGAAGTCTGACCACAACACTCACGGAGAAGGGGGGTCCAAACAGCAGCCAAGGAAGGTCACCATAGAGGATTTCTGGGAGAAATGCTTCTCAGAGAGTGGGATAGAGATGGTGACAGCTCCCCAGTAAGAAGTGAATGAATGAGGGGCTGTGACAAGAGCAGAGGAAGGAATGAAACTGGGCAGACGTAGCAGAGGAGCTCATGCATTCAGCCTGCATCTGAGCACTTGCCCCTGGCTGCACACCATAGGTGCATGGGCGGCAGGACAAGGCAAACACTCAATGCAGGCTTGGAAGGCAGTGAACAAGACCAGCAGGCCACCAGCGGGGCAGGGTGGTAGGCGTGGTGGCAGTTTAACACTGAGGGCTGGGAACTGGGAGGTAGGCTGGCAAACTGGCTGTTCCAAGGACACACATCGTCTTAAGTGTGAGCTTAAGGACGGGGACTTGGTTTCACATCGATGAGGCAAAGGCACAGAAAATGAACGATCAAGCCAGCTGCCGTTAGGGTATTATTCATCTCAGGATGCACCCTGAAATCCTGTAAGGAACAGGAAAGGGGCATAAGGAGGGCCCAGAAGGAGTAGGATAGAGGAGGAGGAGGAAAATTGGAGGAGGGGGAGGACCCAGGAGGAGGAGGGAGGATGAAGGAGGAGGGGAAGAACCCAGAAGGGGGGGCATACACACAGGAGGAAATCCGAAGAGGAGGAGGACAGAGAAGGAGGCAGAGCACGCATCTTGCTAAAACCTGCTCCGCATGGGTGTTTCCTGGGGTGGGAGGAGCTCTACTAAAAATGAGTTTAGAAATGGGATGACCACATAACCCCTCTCTGGAAACATTTAAACGTTCTGATTTGTCCTGTAGATGAACAAACAAACAACACCCTGTTTAATTCTGCCTGAACCTGCATTTTCAGCTCTTTTACCAATTTTTTAGGGGACAGGGACATGGGATGAGGCAGACTACCTATTAGAACTCACAGGGGTGGATGGATACAAGCACTTCACTAGGGGGCCATGAGGAGGGAGGCAGAGGCAAGGAGCCATCAAAGTCACAGAAGACAGAGGATGCCAGGAATCCACTAAGATGCCTCAAGAACATCTCGATCAGAAGCTGAGCCCCCTTCAGGGAAAGCGTAATGAATGCTAACTCACTTTTCTGTGCCTCCTACCTGACCGCAGTGAAAACAGGGCAGGCATTAAGAGGAGGACAATCCTCCTTTGACAAAAAGAGAGAAGTTAAGGCTTTAGACGGGTTCCATCCCAGATCAGCCCTGCAATCAATCCTGAAGGGATGGGGAAGGAAGGTGAATTCCGCAGAAGCAAAGAGAAGGAGTGCGGGGGGGGGGGGGGGGGAGGGGAGAGATTAAGCCTTGTTTAATCGTGCTGGAAGCAGAAAGAACATCTCCCGTCACTGATGTCCAAGCGCACCCATGCCCTGCACAGACACACAAACTGAGGCATCTCTTTGCCCTGCTGCTTAGCAGTTTGTATTTACTAAGTCATCTTGACAGCTTTTGGATGGTCAACTTGTCTTAAGTTCAGTGGGGTTATCAGACCCACTCAGACACTCGCCCTAATCAGACAGAAGACTCAGATTCATCACTTTGCAATCAGATGGAAAAAAAAAAAAAGCTGAGCGCCAAGTGTGGTGGGACATGATGCAGGAAGATCAGACATTCAAGGTCATCCTTGGCTACAGAGTCCATTCAAGACAAGCCTGGGCTACAGGAGACAGACTCTATTAATAAATTAACTGATAAAGCAACTCTAATAACAGGGGTGCTGGATGAAAAGTCTTTTCTGACCCCACGACTCGGGAAAACCCATGGCAGGAGACCTTGATAGCTTACATTGTTACCACTCCGACACCTGTGTTGGACTTCTACAGAACCCTGCGTGTATCTAGTCTTCAATACACGTACAGAATTTCCTCTCCAGCTCGTAGATTCGGCCACGTCTCTCATCACAGCCTGAAGGCACCAATGTCAGCCTCCACAGCCGTGCAGTCTGAGTAGGAACCCAGTTTTGAGCAACAGATCTGACCCAGACCACGGCAGGCTGGCCTGGGCCCCACATTCGTGTCCAGGTTCCTGGAGGTGCCTTGATGCTGGCTGCTGGAACAAGCCCCACATTTGGGGGGGCAAGACAAAGGGCCACCTTCCAAGGCCTAACGTGGGGTCCCCTGGTTAGTAAATGAAGAGAGATGACATCACTAAGTATGTTGTTTCCGTTTGGCCAGTGGCCACGGTGACCGCTCTGGAGATGCACCACCAGCCCAGCAAAGTGCTGGCAGCACGGAGCCGGCTTCCACTCTGCACTGTGGAGCACTAAGAAGGTGGGCCTGACCAATGTGGGCTGAGGGTCAGGGTGTGGTTTTACCACTGCCCAGCTGGTTCTTCAGGCCAACAGCTCATTAGCAAGCTGCCGTGAGGTGGGTGCTCGTCTTATTTTGCAGTAAATGCGCTGCAAATGCAACCTCGACAAGAGCCCGGGAGTCTTCTGATGCCAGGAAAAGGGCCGAGCGATTCCTCTAAACGTCACAACTAGCCAGCATGATTTTTCAGGTCAGTGCTGCTAACTAGTGTTTAAGAAATTCACAGAAACTGCTGGGTTCTGGGAACCCAACTCACGTCAAGGGCAAACTCTCAAGAAAGGAAGCTAACAAGACCGACAAACTAGTTTGCGTAAGAGAACAGGAGGTGTTTTTATTAAAAGAAGGGGCAAGCATCAGGGCCTACCCTGGGCTTGCTGCCACAGGCTCTCCCAGAAGGAACAGGACGGAGCTCTTCAGTGGTACCCGTCAGCCATTTTAAAAAGTATTTGTTGAATGAGTGAGAGAGTGAATGGGCAGACCAGAGCCTTCCTGGGCAGACCAGAGCCTTCCTGGGCAGACCAGAGCCTTCCTGGGCAGACCAGAGCCTTCCTGGGCAGACTAGAACCTTCCAAACTTTGTTGAGCTCCATGAGGGGCTTTGGGCGTAAGGAACAAATGATGCCATGCCCAAGTGGCAAGCATCTGGTTCTAAATCACAAGTTTGGAAAGGGAGTCGCATCCCTTGCTGAAGCGGTGTGCAATGAGCAGTTGTTCTGACCTCTGCCCCCCTCCCTAGCCTTTGAGCAGCCAACCTGAGCCTGCTCTGACTTTCCTCCCTCACTGAGGTCAAGGAGCCCCCCTCCACCCTCCCGCTCTGTGCCTGGCCTCTCGCTCTGCCCACACACAGTGTCTCTTAGAGCAGCACGCTGGAGGTGGGCTGATGACAGATGTGGGCTCAGGGGTTTGAAAACTGGGTTCATTCGTCGAGCGCTGACGATGCTGTGCACTGCCCTGAGTACTTGAAGGAGGCCCACTGAGTTCTCGCAGCAGCTAAATGTACTGAGGCAAGCAGAGTGCTCAGGATGGGGAGTCCAGGTCCTTACACATGTGTGCTCTGCGGGCGTGCCCTGCGGGCGTGCCCTGCGGGCGTGTCACACAGCCACTGAGGTCCCATGACACAGGCGGCGTTTCAACATGACACCGCTAGCAGAGGGAGCCTCAGAGAAGCGGTGACGATTCTATTGCTGTGAGGAGACACCAGGACACTGCAGCTCTTACAAAGAAAAGCCTTTAATTGGGGCTGGCTTACAGTTCAGAGGTTCAGTCCATTATCGTCATGGTGGGGCATTCATGTGTAGGCAGACATGGTGCTGGAGAAGCAGCTGAGAGCCCTACATCTAGCAGGAAACAGGAAGTCCATTGAGACACTAGACAGCATCCTGAGCATAGAAAAACTCAAAGCCCATGGCCACAGTAACACCCTTCCTACAACAAGGCCATACCCACTCCAACCGAGCCACACCTCCTAATAGTGCCACTCCCTATGAGATTATGGGGGCCAATTACATTCAAACCACCACAGACCTCAAAGTCAGCCATCAGGAGAGGCCAAGAGGCTGAGACGCCAGCCTGGCACCACTGCCCATCTCCTCACCGCCACTCCAAGCTGCCCAGGCAGTGAGCTGCCCTAGTCACCCAGGCCACCTCTGCGAGTACCTCGGGAGTGAGAGGCTCCAGGCCCTGATGAGCTGAGGCTACTCACTTGGTAGGAAAGACCAACTACTTCCTTTCATACCAAAGCTACACACAGTTACTGGGTGGCGATTCTTCTTCCCAAAGGTTTTTATCTCAGGGTGGGGTGGGCTGAAATTCACTGAACTGTCTGAAATCATCTGGAAACCATACAGAAGCAAGACCCAGGGCAGCATTGGCTATTATATTCCAAGGGAACAGGCCCACATTTTTTAAAAATGTTTTAAAGTATTCTGCTGGGACATCCCCAAGGGAACCATGTCAGGAAAAACAGGGGTAGTGAGATCACCTATGCTGTGGTGTGCCCTGCATGCCCATTTCAGATATGCTATAGAAAAATCTGTGCACAATGGTGCATGCATGCAAAAGTGCACACATGCGCACATACACACACCCTGGTGGAAAGCCTGCATGGATGCTGTTAGCCAAACACCGTTGCTATCACTTAGTAGGACTTTGAAAAATAACTTAGCTAATGGGACTGCCAAACGACTGGAGAGAAACTGCCTGTTCTAAAAGCGCTATAAAAATTCTCTTCTCTTTGAGAACAGAACACAAGCTGGTCGAGAGGGAATTACTTTTAAAAGAAATCTAAAGTTAGTTTAAAACCCTTTTCTGCCAAGATCCATTAACCACAAAAATAGGTTCCTTCCCAGGGCCCCAAAGCCTGCCATGAGTAGCGGGCAAGTTCAATTTCCCTAAAAACTATTTTCAAAGAAATCACTTTATCACTAGCTTAGGCATCTAATTTCCTTGTGATAAGGAAGTAATCCTTCTCCCACCCTCTCACGCTGGCTACAGGCCAGTCAGCACTTGGAAGCTGAAGGAAGTCACAGCAGGGCGTTCAGACCTAAGCCTCCTTGTGGACCCTAAACCGCCAGGTCCCAAAGCTGCTATGAACTGGAAAAGAAAGTGAGGTCTCTACAGCAAGCTCTGCTCATACTGTCCTCCACATAGCTGAGGCTAGCCCAAAATATCACCCCTGCTATGTCTTCAGAATGACTGTAGGTACCCAGATAACTTATTTAAGATAAATCTGAGCAAAAGGCAAGAGAGTTTTGTTTTATTTCTCCTTGTTTTTTGAGGGTCTGTTCGTTGGCTTGTTTCTGTTTGTGTGTTTCTTAGACAAAGTGCTGGTAGATAGCCCAGGCTGGCCTTTGACTAAGTTTCAACCCTCTTCCTTGCCCTCCTTCATGCCGGGATCATCAGCTGTTGTGCTGTTGTGCCTAATAAATGTTTAAAAGGAAAGCAATCTCCAAGTGGTTTCTGTTGTGGTTTGTCTTTGGTTTGCCACTAATAAGCCTAATGCCAACAATCTGTAGAGAGAGCAAGTGTTAGTCTTCAATGCTTCTCTCTTTCTGTAGAGAGTGCATCCTATCTCTCTGGTCAGGGCTTCACTCCCTCCTCTGACTATGATCCTCTACAAGTTCAGACGACTAAAGAGGAAGTCACAAGACCCTCCGTGGGACCCTGCCACCTCAGCATGGCACAGATGGGTTCATCTCTTCCAGGGGAAGCAGACAAGAGAACACCTCTGTAATCCCTCCACCATAGGAATCCCTGGCTAGACAATGCTGAGGCTAGCACCATGAAACACGAGGTGCCAGCTAACAAACATGCCATGGACATGCCCTGGTGGATACTATCAAGCACCCAGTGTCCACCCGGAAACCACATTTTCAGGCTGACACACCCCCATACACCCGCCACCGCCAAATGTCCTCCATCCCAATTAACTCGCCACTAACTATTAAGGAAAAATGTCTTGGATGCTTACTATATGCAAGTTACCAAGTGAGAAACAAGACTAAACCCCTTATTCCAGAGTTTTATTGTGAAGTAGGAAACAGAAATACATAGGCAGTTCTGATGTAATCTGATATCTATGTGCTAAAGCAAGCCCAAGGCACCATGGGCACAACTAAAACTAGGTAAGAGGTAAGCAGAGCCGTCCTGTGGACAGAGCAGCAGGGACCAAACCAACCCCCTTCCGACTCCATGTAGGCTTTTTCTGGCTAAAGAAAAGCTGGCCTTCCTTCTGGGGAACTGCAAGGACAGCCCTAAGCCAAAGGGGACTGAGTCACCCACACTGCTGATGAGAACGCCAGGCAGGCAGAGGGCAAAACTTCTTGCTCCAGAGATCTCGATGCCTACATTAATCTCTTTCACCATGGAAAACAACAAGAGCTCGGACAAGAGACAACAAGCAGGGGAAACGTGCGTTTCTGGAATCAGAAAACCAAAATTAAGCCAATTATATTATTCAAGAGCCTGGACTGCAGGAAGAGGCGTCCTGCGAATCACACCATGGTTGACAGGTACATCTAACACAGGCACTCGGCAAGCTGGAGGAAGAAAAGCTGCCTGTGGTCTGTTCTGTCTCACCCCTCCAGACACTTGAGGATTCGGACCAGTCCCTCCCTCACTCCCTCAGCCGCCAGGAAAGACAAAGCCCAGGATTTCAGAGCCACAGCTGCAGACAGGGGAGAGATCCGGAAGCCAGAAAAGGCCGGTGTCTCATTCAGCGTGTCTGTGTCCAAGCCAGAACCAGAACCCAGGTCCCAAATGCTCTGTGAACACAGGTTCCCCTCATTTTCCCGAATCCCAGGTCTGGGCACTAGGCAAGGACATATTCAGGAACGGTATCTATTTCCTTAGATCTTTTTTAGTATATCACCCCAATTTGTAGAATCTCTACCAGAGGAAATACAGACTGGCTTAATGGTTCTTTTTGCCTTCCCAGAGCAAGAAAGCCCAAGGGGGACTCCACCAGAAAGGAGAGAGCCCTGCCCTAAATGGGCAACTCTTCCCAGCAAACAGTACGTGCCTACAAGAGATAACGTATGTGTTTATATGTGCCTGGATGTGCGTGCCTACATCTGTAAGAGCACATATGCACATATGAATGTCTAGGGACTGTGGATGTGCGAGGGGCCTATGGGTGGGCATGTCTGTATACAGACACGGGCATTAATGTGCTCATGTTTGTGTGACTGGATGTATAGATGTTTATGTTTGAAAACTTCACGGGAGGAAAATGAAAGAAGACACCGCTTTCTGCCACCTTCGCAGAGCGATGCCCACAGAGCTGACAGAGTCCCCTTGCCTGGCAGGCCTTCTCACTGCAGCTGAGAGGCGAGAGGCCCCTGCGCTGACAAGCAGCGAATGGAAGCCTGATGAACCAGGCGTGAGAAGCCGAGCTCAGCTGCAGCGATAATGCATGGCCCGGAAGCTCACACTACCTTTGTTTTGCTTTACTCTCTAAAGATGTTTTGTTGTGCACATGTGTACGGTGCCAACAGAGGCAGAAGAAGGTGTCAGATCCCCTGAGCTGGAGTCACAGGTGCTTGAGAGCTTGTAGGTGCTGGGAACGGAACTCTGGTCCTCTGCAAGATCAGCGTGAGTTCTCGGCCACTGAGCCATCCCTGGAGCCCTCTGTTCTGGGGGACCGGGTCTCATGTGGCCTAGGCCAGCAGTGAACTCACTTTGTAGCCAAAAGTGACGCTTGAACTCATGAGTCTTCCTGCTCCAGGCATATACCGCCACCAAGCCTGTCTCCATGCTGTTGTATTTATGTTTCAGTGTGTGATGTGCGTGTGTGTGTGTGTGTGTGTGTGATACACATGTGTGTGTGACCATGTGTGTGAGGATGGGCACTTGCATGCATGCTATGGCATGCCTGTGGAGGCTGAAGGGCAACCTCAGGGGTCAGTCCCCACTTCCACGTTGTCATTTGCTGATGTACTGTGAACACCACACTCACTGCCGTACAAACCTCCAAATGTTCTCCTGTCTCCACCTCCCATCTCCCCATCAGGGCTCTGGGATACAGATCCATGCTAATGCCCCCATCTTTACATGGGTGTCTGGGGATTTGAACTCCCGTCCTCACATGAGCACAGCAAGCCGTTCATCCCCTGTGCTGTCTCCCCAGGCTCGAGCAGCCTCTATTAAACACTGTCCTGAGACACCTCACCACCTCTGCACAGAGATGCTTGTGATGGAGTCATTGCTGTCACCTCACCAGGACAGGAGATCCTGTCTAAATGCTCAGAAATGTTCCCATCATGAATGTTTTTTGAAACATTTCAGAATGTGATTTTTACCAGACAGACAGATTTTTCACAACCATGCACTTCATCTTTCTTTTTTTTGGGGGGGGGGGAGGTGGTGTAAAGAAAGGGCTTCACACAGAGATCATAGATCATGCTAACCTCAAAGGAGTATCTGTGATAGAGACAGCGAGTGAGAGTCAGGGCAGCAAACACTTCTGCTAGCACTGTCAGGCCTCCTGGCTTTGGGAAAGGGGTTAAAGCCTTTCACCACAGAGAGCGCCATCTTGAGCCCATGGTCCTTCATAGGGGAAGAAAGGCAGCGGTGGCTTTCAGCATATGGTAATCACTACAAACTCCTCTGGGATGGGGAGGGCTTTGTTCTGCCATTCTCTACTTTAGCCCAGCATCCTGAGCTTCCATAGCATTTGCTTAGACCCCCACACCTCTGCCTATTTCACGCATACTGCTATGGATCACTTGGACATCTGACTCTCAGAAACATGTACCCACCAACACGCATGGGCCTTGGACATGTGCTTGGAGCGAGACTCACTGGCATGCTGTTGACCACCAGATCCCCAGAACTCCCCAGACTGAGGTGTATGAACAGACTAAAAAGGGACACCCTAGTGTCCTGGACAGAAGAGACAGAGGATCAAGAGCACAGAGGGTTTGGCCAGGTGGTCATTTAGCTGTGTGTGGCTCTCTCCTCCACACACAGGTGAGCAGGAGGCTGCAGAGGTGACTGTAATGTCAGGGCTCCAAGGGAAGACAGGTCTGGCCTCTGGTTCCCATTTCCTGACTTTAGAATCTGAAAGTGCTACCAAGATAATGTGAATTTTCCTTTCTTGCAAAGTCCTAACACCACAATCCAATATAAATTTAAAAGTCAATTAGCTCTGACCTTGTGAATAATGCAAGAATCATGTTCCTGTCAATGATATTAGCATCATTTTTGTGATTTGTATGAAAAATGCCATTTCTAAGGCCTATGGGTTTGTTAGAGTTTGAAAAAATCATAGGAAGAACTTAGAGACAAAGACTATAATTCAAATTCATCCTAACCAAGGGAATGGAAAAGAAACCCCTTTCTGAATATCTAAACTCTTTCAAAGCAGCAATCGGTTTCCTAGACCAGGCCAGCAGTGCCGCAAGCCCAGGACCGGGGCCTTCCAAGCTCTGCTGTTTGGCCAACTGTGAAAGCTACTTATCAGTAGGAATGTTCTTGGGTTTGCTCATCTGAAAGGGATTTTGGATGCACACAAACCCCACACACAGTTGACACTACCATTGGTGCTTTTTTTTCCCCTTCTCTGTCCAAAAGAATCATGGTAGAATTAGCTTGGGATCCACTGAATCATAGAAAATACCACATAATACTATTAAAATTGACTTTGTCAAAACCCTCCCACGTTAGCAAGCCCTGGAAACGCTTCTATGTGTGATCTGCACACCAGTGAACAAACCATCCACTGACAACAAAACTATTCTGTAGGAAGTTTGTCTCTTGACAGAAATAAACACATTTTAAACAGCTATTGACGAGGCTCACGCCATAGACTACACGCTGGGAGTCTGCTCTCTGGAAAACACACTTATAAATGGCCTGCAGCTGTCTCTTCACTGGCAATTTGCAAGGAACAGAATAAACTTCGAAAGCACAGGAGCTGTGGTGAAAGCCACACAAGCCAGTTGGTTGTGGGTGGTGCCGCTTTCCCGGCCTGCCACAGTGGACGGCTCAAGCTCACTAGGCACAAGCAGCAAGCTCGGTTTTTTGGTGAACCGATGCTGAAGCCAGGGTTTTGCCATTGAATCGCAGACTCGAGGGCACAACTCGAACACAGCACACGCCATGCCTTCTAAGGTCACCTCTGAGCACTCTGCACCACAGAGAGACACGTGTGACGCTGGAAACCAGTTCTACGATCCCAAGGTCAGAGTAGAGGCCCCTGGGTGGAAACAGAGGGCAGGAGGGAAAGCAACTGCATGTCACAGGCGTGTGTCTGTGCTGCCGCACCCGCCAGACAGAAGCTCTCCAGAGGAGGAATTCTGTTCTGGTGACAGTCTGCTATGAGTCAAGTCCCTCCCTGGATGCTAAGTTTAGAATATGGTCTAATTAGATGGGAATAGTTTGTAGAAATTAAATGAGTAGCCAAAAGACCATGCTGAGAAGTGGCCTGGTCAGCAAAGCGTTTCCCACAGAAGCATGAAACCTAAATTTGACCCCTTGCACCTACATAAAAAAATAAAAGGTTGGGTTGGAGCTAAAGAGATCTCAGTAGTTAAGAGCCAATACTGATCTTGCAGAGGACTCAGATTGAATTCCCAGAACCCACAGGGCAGCTCACTACTGCCTGTGACTCCACAGGCCATGACTCTTCTGGCTTCGGCATGCAGGTGATGGCATTCATACAGGCAAAACACCCTTACACATAAAATAAATAAAAATTTTAAAAGCTGGGTGTGTTGTCAATACATAGAATCTCAATAAACAGGCAAATGACCAGACTATTAAGACTTTTGTGTGAGGGACAGGACACAATGGCAGCTTGTTGTGTGGAATACACAGTCTCGTAGCAAAGGCCCATCAAAAAGAGTCCCAGAGGCGGCATGTTCTGATTTGCAGTGGTCACACTCTGCGGGGCCATCAGAACCATTAGTCACGGGTGCCCACCACCAATGCAGGCAGAGCCATAGCCAGGAAAGCAGCCGCTGAAAATACAGAAGCCAAGAATGTGATACAATCTTGCAGTTTGTACCAGCAAATCCAAACGGGACAAGAATTAGAACACACTGGCAAGGAATATCAGCAGTATTAGGTGTGGCAGATGGACCACACAGCTACATTCCTCAGGTGCCCCACAGTAGATGCCACCTGCTCTCAAACAGAAAGGAAGGCCAGTACTACCATGGCTGTCTGAAGAACGTTCTGCTGTGAGTTTGAGTGTCCGACCCCATTAGTCAGACCACATTCCTTCCCCAGCATGTTACAAGGAACGGGGGCATGATTCCACCACACCTGGCATGACAGAGGGAAGAGTAAACCATGACCAATGGGGCATCAAGAAGCATGATCAGCAAGGTGGTCCCGTGATGATAATATGTATTGCTTTCATTGGCTAATGAATAATGCTGCTTTGGCCTATGGCATGGCAGAATATAGCCAGGCTGGAAGAGATAAACAGAGTAGGCCAAGTCAAGGAGATGCCATATAGCTGCTGGAGAAGGCAGATATCATATAGCTGCCCAAGAAGCAAAAGGTAACAAACCATGAGTCTCGTGGTAGAATATGAAATAACAGAAATGAGTTAATTTAATATGTAAGAACTAGCTAGAAAAACACTTGAGCCATGGGCCAAACAGTGTTATAATTAAGGTAGTTTCTGTGTGATCATTTCAGTCTGGGTGGCCAGGAAATGAATGAGCAGTCTCCTTTTACATAATGGCACCAACGTGGGCCAACTACATCCACATAAAACCTGAGAGAGCTTGGGAAGGAATTCTAGACATAAAAGAACAGTTAAGCACAGCTTCTTGGTAGCAGCATTTTCTTGGGGGTACTCTGTTTACTAGAGGCAAGCAGAGATGCAGCTCCTTTAAGAGAAGCTTCCTGACTCAGTGTTAGCAGCAAAAACTGTACGGCTTCTTTAAGAAACAACAGCTTCCTAGTTCGTGCTGGCAGCATGAACTCTGACTCTTTTGGGAGGTCTGCACTTAAATGGGGTTTATGAGCAGTGTGCTACTAGTTGCTTAATGGGGACTTGGACCCAGTGTCCCTGGAGCTGGGGCGATGAGAATGACTTGAAGAGGTGGTGAACGTACCTCCGCCATGTTGGAAGGAGTGGAGCCAAAAGGCAGTGCCGCAAAGTTGGTCCTAGCCATGCCAGCTTAGCATTTAAAAAACAACAAAAAAAGTGCTCCTAGTCAGAAAATGATTACAAATATACAATAAAGACAGATTCAGATAAAAATAAACCTCTAAATGGGTCACAGTGTATTTAAAAACTGATACGTAGGCCTGGGAGAGAGAAGGAAAAAGAGTACAGACAGCTATAAAAGAGAACAAACAGTCATAGATTAAAGCAGTAGATAATTAAATATATATTAAAAAGTAATAGAGTAATAAAAGCCACATAAAGATGGAATGTACACAGAGAGTCTGGATTATGTATATTATTGTATTTCCTTTGAATTTTTTGACTGCAGAGAGATATTTGATTCTGGGGGCTGCTAAGCTAAACCAACACACAGATAATCTTCAACACTTCAAAGACCTACGGAATATGATATTTAAAAGGTTTTAAGAATTTAGTTTTTTTCTTGACAGTGAGATATGTCTGCTTCTGGTAGCACCAATCTACTTGAAGAGGATGATGGGCAATGAAGAAACTCGTTATGGAATTTGCCTTCAATGTGACAAGGCTAGCTATTTGGGCAAGAAACTGCTCTTGCCTGGACTGCTTGATGGTATGCTGTATGAACTGGACATGTGGGACCCACAGAAAAGTGACTGCTGAACCTTCCAAAAGATGGGATGGTCCTTCAGGGTTCCTGCTAGACATTCTGCAGGACACAAAAGAAAGTAACTAGAGAACTTTAGTAGTACAAGGCAGATCTTCAAATTTCCTGTTTTATGGGAAAGTCTGCCAGACACTATGGGCCTATAGTCCAAAGATGGATGCCCCAATGTTACAGAAGAAGTCTGGGTGCCTGTCCAGGCAGCAAGAAATCTTTATCAATTCTAGAACTTGGAAGTAGCTTACAATGCACTTCCTGTTTACTTAGATAATATTATATATCCTTCTGGGGTCTTTGAAGAATTGGAAATAGTTATTTTTTTCCTCAGTTATGATAAAAGATAAGTTGGATTTAAAAAAAGATAAGTTAGATATAAAAGTTTAGACTCACAAAGATAGCATAGATGACAGAGTATTTTCCTTAATTTTCCAAATGTAAATAGACTAAATATTTTAACTACAATTCTTGTTTGATAAGTCAGAAAAGGGAGGATGATGTGGGATGCCCTTCTGTATATGCATTACTTTCATTGGGTAATGAATAAAGCTACTTTGGCCTATGGCAGGGCAGAATATAGCCAGGCTGGAAGAGATATGTAGAGTAGGCAGAGTCAAGGAGACATCATGTAGCTGCCCAAGAAGCAAGAGTTAACAAACCACAAGCCTCGTGGTGAAAATATAACAGAAATGGCTTAATTTAAGATGTAAGAGCTAGCTAGAAATATGCCTGAGATGTCAGCCAAACAGTGTGGTAATTAATTTGGTTTCTGTGTGATTATTTGGGTCTGGACAGCCAGGAAATGAACAAGCGGTCTCTGTTTACAGTCCTGTCCCCTCAGTGAGCTATTTAGGAGTCAGGTGTCACACCAGCCAGAGGCGGCAGTGCTCAGATGCATGCTGGCAAACGTGAGTTTTGGGGGACAGATCAATCATTTGCTCTGTTAGACTGCACCCAGGGAACTCCACTCTCAGCACGTTCCACCATGCTTTTCCTTCTTTCCCTCTGGTATCTGGGGCTGTTTCTGTGCCGGTTTATTTTGTGAGTGTATGTGTGCATGTACATGTGTGTACATAGATGCACACACATGTGGACGCCAGAGGACGACTTCTAGTTTGTCTTCCTTTGTCACAGTCCCTTTAGATTCTGAGATACGTCTCTCACTGAACCTGAAGTTATTTCAGCCTGGCTGGCAGGCCAGTGCACCCCTTCAGCCCACCTGACTCCGCACCCCAGGGCTACAAGCATGGACAGCCATGCCCAGCTGTGAAGTGGCCTACAACATGCATCAGAAGGGCTCCATTGTTTATTTCCTGATGCAGACCCGCACTTTGGACAGGGATGGATGTGCAATTCTTCTCAAGTCACAGGCTGTTAACCGGCAGAGACAGCACAGCTGAACTGATTAATACAACAATCACACCCTGCAGGGGTCACCTTGGCCCCCAGAGTATGGGCTGCATTCTGCCTTCCTACTGGAGAGGTGTCTTTCTCTAAAGACGTGGGACAGAAGGACAAAGGGATACCCTTCTGCTGTTCTGTTGCCAAGGCCAAATACTGGCTGCTTGCATCTGGGTATCCGAGCACACAGACAGTAGAATAAAATCTCAAGGGCCATGGTGTGAACAGCTAGCACTACAGCCCTGGTCAGCAGGACCATCAGGGCTCACTACCCTGCTAGCAAACATAATGAGGGAGAACTAGCACACCCATGAGCATCTGCTGACAGAACTGAGCCTGGGTCATTACCAACACCTCCTGGCGTGTGTGCATCTACTGTGTAGGAAAGATAATGCATGCTCAAGATGGCTGCCACCTACAGATCTGGTCACTACTGGCCTCGTTCCTCGGCTTTCATCACTGGTCCTGTTAGTGGCCACTCAGAGTGCAGGGCCACACCATAAACCATGACCACTTCAGCATACCTATGGAAGCATTCCGCCTTCAGTGACCCCTGGTCCTGCTGGGTGTGGTATTTTGACTTCTCTTTGCCTAATTCTTATTCCCCTGGTATTATAATGAAGCAGCCACTGCCTGACACGTTTTCCCAACTGTCACCTAGGACATTCCTTTATTTGGAGCTACCCATACTCCCCAGGTTTCCCTTCCCATTTAGTAGAGATCTTTATTTTGGATATGCCGTCTCCTTTTTTGTGTACCATGGTAACTGGACTACCCATCTTGTATCTTCCCCCGTCAGGACAGGAGCAGCGTGGTCTAGGCAGTCCTTCATCTTATGATGGCTCTCCCAAGGTACCCACTCCCCATAGGACTGTGAGCACATCCCAGAGCAGTTCTGCTTCTTTCCCCTTGAACACAGCACAGTACCAATCAGTATCTATGACTCCGGGCAGGGGGGGAAGGGACTGCCACCCTAGGTGATACAATGACAGATGGCATTGACTTGCTTGTGTGTCCTCCATGAGCTGGGACCAGTAGGTGGACCTACCTTCCTCACACACGCTATGTTTGGGATATACTGATCGCACTCTGACACTCCCAGGATTGCCAATAAAGTTTTCTTTGAATCAGAGGGTGGAGCCAGCTGACCAAAATTAGCCACAGAGGTTTTGGAGGACCGAGGACGTATAGCGAGGCATAGGAAGTAGTAAAGTGGGGCTTAGAAAGATTCTTGGCCGTTTCGGATCAAAAGGAGAGAGACGGGAGGTCACTGGTCACTTCTCTGATCATCAGGGTCTTACCCCGATGTCTGACCCCTGCGTTTTTATTGATAAATGCATCAATGCTATGACAGGAGTTGTAACTGTTACGTGGAAACTGAAGTAGGATCAAGGAAGGCAGAGAGAGAAGTAACAGGATGGACTTGGGTCCTGTAAAGTCACAAAGGCGAGCAACACCAGAGGTGTCCCTCGAAGGCCATGAGTGCCACTGTCACCTAAGGTAAGTTTGGGGCACACATTACACACTTCCTGGGCCTACACAAGACATGGCTGGCTCCATATCAAGCAAGCAGTCCCTTCCTCACTGGGCCACCTCAGAAATAGCCACCAGTGATACATTACACAGACTGCTTGCAATTCTATTCCAACCTTTGATGCTACCAAAAACAACAAACAAGGAAAAAGTAACATATCCCCTGTAAACTATGAAACACAGTGAATGATGTAAGCCCACTGGGTGTGTTATTATACAACACGGTAGACATTAAGGATAGACACATCTGTGTAACACATAGATTTATTGGAATTAAAGACAGAGCCTCAACTCTATTTACACTTAAGAAAATGTAACAAAGCCTCTTCTGTATCCTTGAGTTACCACAAAGCCCCACCAGTACCTCCATGGAGAGCAGGAGGCCGATGCCCAGACAAAGCAGACAGATTCCCCTCCTGCCAATAAACAATACTAATGGCCAAATGTTCATGCTGACTGGGCGCCCGAGGAGCAGTCAGACTTTACCACAGCAAACTGCTGGCCATCCCGTGGCTCTTAGGTCCCATAATGTAGCACTCTCACACCCAGAGATCCATTCACCTCCCAGAGGGCACACATGTCAAACAGTACATTGCAGTGAACACAAAAACTCCTGGAAATGGTTCCAGAGTCTCCCTCCTCCCTTGGAACTTGCATTTGCAAAGCAGCACTGCAGAAGCAGGGACCCGGAGTGTGCTACAGTCCTTATGAGAGCATTTTAGAAGCACCGAGTCAGGGGTGGCTGAAGATACGATTGAGGCGTGCTCCTTGGACTCACAGCAGAGACCAGGCATTCATCCATCTCCCAGGTGGGAGCTGTTTGGGAATAGCATCCTCAGAACGCCCACACCTCTTCTATTTTTCATACACACATAGGGACTAGGGCAGTGTCCCTGTGCATCAGACAAATGTCTGAATATGAAGCACAGTGTCACCTGTCCGGTGTAAGCAAATGCAGGTACTGCACGCTGGTAATTATGTCAATGTTACAGAATAGAATCACCTAGGAAACAAAGCTCTGGGCGTGTCTGGGAGGGGAGTGGAGGTGCAGGGACTCACTCGAGATTTGAGTGGCATCATCCTCATGGGCTGAATTTAAAAGAGCAGAGAGTTGAGTGTCAGCACTCCGCTCTGGAGAGTGCTCCTCCCATGATGATTGTGCCCTACAACTGTGACCCAAAATAAACCCTTCCTCCTCCACGATGCTTCTGTCGGGTGTTATGCCACATCATTGAGAAAGTGACTGACACAGACTCAGACCCGGGGTCTGATCACCTTCCATACCTTGTCCCCGTGAGATGCTGGTTCTCAGCCAATAGCCAAGGGGACTTCTAGGTGTGTATGAAGGCTTCGCACTTGACTGGGGAAGGAGTAATTTATCACGAAACTATTTACTTATATTATAGGAAACAAGGCAGGGGAGGAAGGGGCGGGAGAGAGGAAAATTTTTCCATTAAGGGGATCACTTGGCAAGTTCTGTCATTAGTCATTAATTTGTTTTGAAACAGGGCCCAAGGTAATGTGCACATGGGTGGGAGAGGAAGGTGAGAAAGGGGGAGAAGAGATGAAAGGGCACTCGGGGGACAGGACATGGTAGGAGGACTATGGAGAAAACAGACTTCCCTGCTTCAGTTTCCCTGGAACTTCCTTATCAGCAAGACTCCTGAGACAGAGGCCTAAAAACATCCCAAGGCCCAGTGCTGAGGCCCTTTGGCATCTTTGGAGGAGTGCGTCTGTATTAACTTAGGTCTTGCCAATCCAGTAAGATTTCCAGACAGAATCCCAGGGGAACCTCTGTTTCCAGCAGCAGGAGGAAGATCTATACTAACTGAACACCGCTTCCCACGGGGCCCCCCTCACTGACTCATCCATCTAAATGGGGTTCCAACACCAGCATGGGTAAAAGCAGTGGCCGGTGCGGGGACGCCAGAGACACCTGGCCATGGCACATCCTGCCAGGGACTTGGAGTCTCTTCAGGAAGACGCCAGTCCCGGTGTTAAAGGAGAGAAATGAGACACCATCCACAGGTGCACAGGGTTGAAGGGATGCCAGGAGCAGGAAAGGCTGAAGACATCTTACAAAATGGTCCTCTGTCCACTGGCAGGAAACACGTGCCCTGTTGTGCAGAGCCACTCCAATCTCCTCAGTGCATTCTAGGTACTAAAACAAGGTGGTGCCTTCTGGACGGGTCTCAGGACTCACACTGCCCATTGAAAAACGGTTCAGTAAGAACCTGAGTCCCCAAGCCAGGCAGGGTGAAGGAACAGCATCCAGAGGACCACAGTCACTTCTAGCTGGTGGAGCGTGAGGAGCCTGTCGAGGAGTCCCAGGAAATGGAGGCAAAGAGGCAAGCAGATGCCATGGGTGAGCAGTCCACACAGGGCTGAAACCTGAGGAGCACCTGATTGGAGCGCTGGAGGAGCCAGGATTCACTGTAAACACAGAATCCAGTAGGCACGAGGCTTGTTGGCTGCTCCCGGTGAGATGAGCTCAGAAAGAGGCTGATCCAGAGAATAGCTTGCGAGCCTCATGTGTAATTTTTAATTTTCTAGCAAGATAGCTTTAAGAAAAAGTAAAATAGAAACAGGTAAAACTAACTTTGATATCTTATCTCACTTAATCCAAAGAAACAAAATGTTCAATAAGTAACCAATGCAAAAACAAATAGCGGACTACCTTATCTTTGATTTGTTTGCGGTGAACAGGGGACCTCTGCAGCGCACAGGAAGCAGGAAGAGCAGTAACACCGGATGAAGGAAAACTCGGACCACCGGGGAGCTTTTCAAAACCGCGTTTTAAAATTACTTTTCCTGAGAATTTCTTACCATGTATTTTCGCCACACTCACCCCCACGGCTCCTGGATGCACCCCCACTTCTCCGCCACCGCCTGACTTCGCAGAGGTATTTTTATAAACACGGTCACAAAGGAAGGTGGGGGAGAGTTGGGGCAGGCAGACTGCGTTCTGTGCTGAACAATATGGCAAATGGCAGCTTCTCTGAGATGGAAATCAGATGGGTCCCTGTCAGGAAAAGTCAATATGGCTTTGCCATGCCCAGTAGGCAGAGCACCGCAGGGCCCTATCCAGGGACCTGCTACATCATGCAAGGTCACCATGGAGACAGGCCCCTCCTGGCCTGGTCAAGGCCATCTCAGAAGATCTGTGTCCCCAAATCTTTTAGTCTCCTCAGCAGAATGGGGCATGGCTTGGGCAAGGATGCTAAGGGGGCAATCCGGCTGTCTCAGACTTCCCTTCAGTAGAGCTGCTCCCCACCGGGAGGAAGGGTGAGATGAGGGGAGATGTCTCACTGAGGGTCACCTTGCCCTCCAGCCATCGGCGGAAGCCAATCTGATGTTGGTTTCCTCCCTTCTCCAGCTCCTGAGCCCCTCACTGCTGTGACAGAAGCTAAGGATATTCTACTGCTTTTTGGAGAAAACCTAAAGTTGCTAGAAATTCTGCCCTGAGAGGGCATGAGAGCAAATAAAACCCTGAAGCCTGTGACGTGGGAGCAGGCCCTGGCCAGCCTTAGCTCCTATTTTATGTTCTAGCTACAGTTCATGGACTGTGGGTGCTTCACCTCTCACATGCGTGTGAGTGTACAGCTACACACATGCAGGTGCACATGTACACACACATGCACACACATGTGCACACACATACACACACACACCACACACACACAAACCACACACAGGGGGTGGGGGGAGAAAGAGGGAAGGAGGGATGGAGGGAAGGGGAGAGAAAGAGAGAGAGAGAGAGAGAATATAATAGCTATGGGGCTAATGGACCAGACTTTGATGAGAAATTAACATTAGCTAGCCATGTGACCTTGAGCAAATTACTTAACCTCTGGGTGTGAGTTTCCTTTAAAATAAAAAAGACTTGAAGAATAACTGTCAGTACTTCACAGAGAATTAAAAAGGGTTAACAGAGCAAAATCAGTGCATTAGAAATAGAAATTAGTAGAAACAGGCCTGGAGCACGCTGAGAACCACACACGTGACTGCTATCATTTGCTACATCGTTATTCTGTGCCCCGTGAGTGAAAGCTCTGACTAGCAGTTGCATATGGGAATATGTATGCCTTCCTTCCTTCCACGCTCATTACTCTGGCTTTTCATGACCGGTGACCATGCCAAGCCCCTACCTGGCAGCCCCAACAAAGCACTCATACACTGAGAAAGAGCGGCCATGACTCCTTGGACAGCTGGGGCTCCCTGCTCCTTCCCTCTCTACACCTCCTAACCACACACACAGCAACTGCTCCGGCACTGGGCACTGGGCACTCCCCCCAAAGCAATGCTTTTAAATCTTAGCATGCCTGTCAATCACCCAGGCACCCACTCAGAACGCAGAAGGCTGTTCACAAGCTCTAAGCCTGGAATCCTGCACGTCTAAGTTGTCTCCAGGTGAGGCACACAACGCCGGTCCACGAACACTCGCCATTGCACTGAGGGCATGCACAGCTCCTCCGGGGCAGGGACCAGAGCTATGCGCACACCGTCTCAAGCTGAGCTCCTGGAGATGACACTGCCCACTCCTGGACCTCAAGCTCCTCTGTGACAACTGGCAAACCCATCCAGAATGCAGGAGCTGCTTTGGGGTTCAGGAGTATAATCACCCCCACATTATGCATCCCAATCTTGTGCTTAGTCAGGGAGCCTCTCTGAATTATGCAAACACTGTGTGCACTCAACTCCTTCTTGCAAGAGGGTGACATTGAGTGGGCGTGGACAGGAAAGGGTGCTGCCAAGGATGGAAATAGATTGGTAAATAGATTGGTGCCAGACACTGAGAGAAACAATTAATAAATGGGACCTCCTGAAACTGAGAAGCTTCTGTAAAGCAAAGGACATGGTCAACAAGACAAAACGACGGCCTATAGAATAGGAAAAGATCTTCACTAACCCCACATCAGACAGAGGTCTGATCTCCAAAATATACAAAGAACAAAAGAAATTGGTCACCAAAAGAACACATAATCCAATAAAAAAAAAATGGAGTACAGACCTAAACAGAGAACTTTCAACAGAGGAGTCTAAAATGGCTGAAAGACACTTAAGGAAATGTTCGACATCCTTAGTCATCAGAGAAATGCAAATCAAAACAACTCTGAGATTCCATTTTAAACCTGTAAGAATGGCCAAGATCAAAAACACTGATGACAACTTATGCTGGAGAGGTTGTAGGGTAAAGGGAACACTCCTGCATTGCTGGTGGGAATGCAAGTTGGTACAGCCCCTTTGGATGTCAGTGTGGCGATTTCTCAGAAAATTAGGAAACAGCCTTCCTCAAGATCCAGCAATACCACTGTTGGGCATATATCCAAAGGATGCTCAATCGTGCCACAAGGACATGTGCTCATCTATGTTCATAGCAGCATTGTTTGTCACAGACAGAACCTGGAAACAACCTAAATGCCCCTCAACCAAGAATGGATAAGGAAAATGTGGTATAATTATACAATGGAGTACCACACCAGAAAAAAAAATGACATTTGAAATGTTCAGGCAAATGGATGGAGCTAGAAAACATCATCTGAGTAAGGTAACTCAAACCCAGAAAGACAATTGTCACATGTACTCACCCATAGGTGTTTTTTAAACATAAAGCAAAGAAAACCAGCCTACAAATCACAATCCCAGAGAACCTAGACAACAACGAGGACCCTAAGAGAGACATACATGGGAAGAAGAAAAAAATCAAGATCTCCTGAGTAAATTGGGAGCATGGGGACTATGGGAGAGGGTTGAAGGAGAAGAGAGAGAAAGGGAGGGGAGCAGAGAAAAATGTAGAGCTCAATAAAATCAATTTTAAAAAAAGGGGAAAATTAACCAAAACAATATAGATGGTACGTTTCCAGGTGTGGAAGGCCTTCATTGGTGAAGGAGGGAAGGAAACATTTGCCTATTCCTTGCCCAAAAGATCCAGACCATATTTGCCCCATTCTCCCCAATACTTATAAAGGAGTCAAAAATCTAAAGGACTGGCTGATGTTAGAAAACCACAGCTTTCTTTACTTGCCTGTGAAGAGGACACATAGCAGAGAAGACGGCAGGGAACAATAAGACCTCCTTCATGTGTTTCCTGAGCTCTTGCCTTGCATAGCATCGTCCCAGGCTGTAAGACACAGCTGCCCCCAACCCTGTGAGCTGGGCTTTCCCAGAGGAGGACAGATGGTGCGTATGTATATAACATATGTGTGTCATATGATGTGCCTGGCTACGCTAGCAAAGTAGGGCAAAGGAATGGTACGGGGCAGAGAAGGTGACAGGGAAGGGGGCCATGGGGCTAAAGTTGAGAGCGTGAGGAAAGGACAGAGCCATGCCAGTGTCTTCAGTAAGACCGCTTTACGCATAGTCAAGAACAGCAAGGGGCTGAGGAAATGACTCAGTCGGTAAAGCATTTGTCTCACAGTGTCAGGGAGCAAGTTCAGAGCTCGAGGGAAAAGCGAGTTTGGTCCAATACACCTGCACTCTCAGTGATGGGAGGAGGAGGCAGAGACGGGCAGATTCCCCAATGCTCACTGGCCAGCTAGACAGACCAATGAGAGGCTCCACCTCAAGCCAAAGACAGGAAGTCCCTGAGAACTGGCACCTGAGGCTGTCTGATGTCTACACGCGAACCCGCACGCAGACACCAACAAGAACAACAGAAGGAGCAGGAAGATGGGTACGGCTGCCGGAGTGGGAAGAACGGGGCTGTGACAATCTGGGACCAGACTGCCAGCTGAGGGGTGCGGCTCAGTGAGGCCTGGGACCTGCAGAAGGAAGCTGGTCTTTTTGTTTGTTTGCTTGCTTGTTTTCCTCTGAGCAAGGCAACAATTCATGAAGAGCCTGGGGGCAGAGTGGGGGATCCTAGCCACATTTTCAAATGTGTGGAACACGGAAGACAAAAGGCAGGGGCGAGAGCAGAGTGGGAGGCCATCATGAGGGAAAGGGAGCATCAACAGAGCAAGTATAAGGGCCCGGCGGTGCTGGGGAGACCCCGTAGGGGGGGATATCCTGGTGGAGGATGAAGAGTGAGAGAGTTGCTCTCTGACTTCCACCTAGAACCCGCTGCAGCAGCAGAGCAAACAGCAGGCCCACACATGCCTGCATCCTAATCCCCAAAGCCTGGAATGATGACACTCATGGCTAAAGACAAGCCATAGACCACAAGGATCTTGACCTGGGGTGTTACCAGGACAATGGAAGAGTGGGGGAGGGGCAGTGTAATTGCAGGTTCATCATTAAAGAAAGAGAATTCAGGGTGAAACAGAAGCGGGGGTCAGAGTGACACAGTCAAGGCAAGGAAGCAGCAGGTCCCCAGGGCCTCCTAGGGAAGCCAGTGCCACTGGCCCTGCAGTCTCCTTCCTCTAGAACTGTGGAGTTAAATGGCCTGCTTCTCTAACTTGATGGCCGTTTGTTGCAAAGAAGACACCCTGTTGTCTGTGATGTCCCCGACTGAGCCAGAGAGCCCTGAAAACCACTGAGACTCAAGGAGAGCCAATCCTATCCAGCCCTACAACTCACAGGGAGAGCAAAACTTCCCGCGACCTTGAGCACGTCCTCCAATTTCCTCAGGCTTCAGTATCTTCTGACGACGAGGTTAAATCTTGTCTTCCTCTACGATCCAAGGAGATTGACAGTCCACGCAAGTGTTCGCAGTGAGCCGCTGATGTAAGGCATTTGTTACTGCGACAGCTCAGCCTTTAACCCAAGGCAATGACTGTTATTTCTCACAGAGATCTTTTCAAGCCCCCTGTCGCCACAAAGCTCATTGTATCCCACCAGGCTCCATGGGTTGTAGAGAGACGCATTCAGAACAAAAAAAGAAAGAAAGAAGGAAGGGAAGGAAGAAAGGAAGGAAGGAAGGAAGGAAGGAAGGAAGGAAGGAAGGAAGGAAGGAAGGAAGGAAGGAAGGGCTACAATTTTCAAGGAAACAGCAGATCACTCTGGACATACCCAGGTAATTGAACCACAGAGGCTCCCACCCTCTACCCTCAGGTCTGCTGTTCTCCTCCCTCCAGCCTTCCTAGACTGTATCTGTGACCAACAGCCAGGGACAGGCTCAGATATCATGGGCCCAGTGCAGGGCCCTGCATCCCATCACATGTTGACATCGTCGGGCAGGGCATACTGGGTAGAACGGGACACACAGCAAGCCAGTGTTTCTGGAACCTACTCCTCCTCATGCTCTCATGTGCACAGAATGATGGCATCCTTCTCTTCAAGGCTGGAGTCCCGATCACCTGATGCTTAAGCAATGTTAATACATCAGTACCAAACTTGCTTAAATACCACTGGAAGGGATTGCAAAGGCCATAGCACTTACCAAATTCTCCTGGATATAACTATTCACAACAAGTGCTCTGACCTGAGGTCTCACCATGTGACTAATCCTGTACTGAGCCATATTCTCGGGAAGTACTCTTAACACACGCCACCACGGGAAGCTGCAACTCAGAAGCAAGGCATGCGACACAGCCACGCTGGCAGGGGACTTTCCTAACACACAGCATGGGGGAGACAGAGGGAGGAGGATAGTTAGGGACATCCGAGACTACGTAGTGAGTCTGGGGCCAGCCTGGGCTGCTGCTTCAAAACAAACAAGCAAGAAAATCAGAAGAATCAGTAACTCACTTGAAATCAAGTCTGAATGTAGTTCTGAACCCACAACTGGTCTACTTACTCAGCAATAATGTGGACTGGTCTCTCATTAGCCCATCTGTAGGCTAGGCTTCCTCAAAGCTTGGCTACTACTGGCAAAGAGCATCCATACAAATCAGCAAACTGAGACCACCAGCAAGAGGGACCCGCCAATTGTGGAGGTGCCTGCTATCAGCTGAGCAGCGTTAGGAGAATGAAACAGGCCAAAGCCCTGAATAAGCCACACTTTTGGCTGCAGACAACACCTTCTGCTGCTTGCATCACCTTCTAGAAGGATGAGACCTTTGTGGGCTGTAAAGACACAGAGCGGAGCAGGTGCTGGAGGTCGGGACCTAGTTCCTACTGTGTTTGCACATGCAAAGCCAGGGCTTGTGTGCAGGGGTGTTCCCGCTTACACAGCCAAGTTCTTTCCATTATGTTTCCATTCTCAGGAAACGGGATGAGCTTGACTTCTCCTGACCCTTGGTATCTTCAGTCTCAACTGGACAACAACTGACTTGCTATGAAATTCACAAGCTTTGTGAACCTCTAACTCAGAAGTCAGACCTGAGGCAGAATTATCACGAATGGCTGCAGATGTCTGCACACACTGGGAAAACATTTCTCATTGGTGGGAAACGCTAACACAGCTGGCATGAGCAGGAAGCAAGGAAAGGAATGCCATGTTATAGAACCAAGGACTTACATGGATTCTAGGAGGATCGAGAGGAGCCTGGAGCTCCTAGGGGGGTCCCAGAAAATACCCTATCCCTCTGATTTAGCCCACATGCTCCTGGCTGAGGAATTCGTCCCCACTGTCCCCTGCTTCCACTATCAGACAAGAAACCAGGCTACTTTCTTGATCTAATTCTGACATTCCCAGGAACAGAGTATGAAAAGTCCCTGATCAACCAGCTGCGTCTGAAAAACAAACAGCCGACCCATCACGTCTGCTTCCATGCCAGTTACGCAGATAAAAGAATCCAGAAGAAATTTCATAAATTTCCAGAATTCTCTAATTTCTTCTTGGTCAAGATGAAAGGAAATGCACTAATACGTCTTCCCACTATGTCGGCCCAAGCCAGACACTTCCTAAACAGGGAGGGAATTATTCAACGGCAGCGTTCAGAGTCTTCTCTGGGATCCAGGAGCCTCAGGAGCCACCTCCTTCCTGCCTCCACCAGCGCCAGGTCTTCATTCCCGTGGTGACAGAGGTCCTTTCTCAGACCAAGGCCTCCACACGAGGCCACCATACTCTGTGTCCCCAGACTGCCCATCTCCCTTTAGCCTCTCTTCCACAGAGCCTCCCTCCAGCCACCATGCCAAACCAGCCAGGATCATGTGACCCCTGGAGGCCTGAGAGTGTCTGAGCTAACTTGTTTTCCTTTGCTTTGGTACAATAAGCTTAACAGGAGCAGGGTCTGTCTCTCCAGTGTGCATTCAACTCCACGGCAGAGTCTCGAGCAACAGGAAACAGTCAAAAGCCATTTAATATGCACTTTCAAGTGGAAAATTAATAACTAAACAAGTGAACTAGGCCGAGTCCTTAGCTTCCCAGTGTCCCAGGGTAGAGAGCGAGGCATGGCTGAGAGGCAAGTAAACCGCTTCCCAGACCTCGTTTCCTAGCTCAGAACACTGACCCAGACGGGAACCACTTGGCAGGTGATGGCTGGCAGGGGCCACTCCAAAGGGATAAGGGACACTTTGTTACACCAAGGCAACCTAAAAACAAAGTCAACTGTGGTCCCCTAAGCAGCAGAATTCCTGCAGTCAAAGAAGCCAAGTCCATGTTCCCTCACAGTGGTTTTCTAAAGTAGGCTATTGGCCACTCATCCAAAAACCAGAAAACCCAGAACATCAGGGTTTTCACCAAAATCAAAAGCAATTTCACCATCTAGTCCTTACTCAAGACCCTCAGCCCCCGTTACCTGTCAATGACTCCTGTGTATTTAAGGTATGGGTGGCTTTGGGATATGGCATGTGGCAAATTTAAACTCTTTTTCTTGAGTTGACATTAAAAAACAGTAATGATATCCATCCCAAATTTCCCAAGAATCACGCTAGATGGTAAATTGGTGGGGGTGGGGATTGTCCTACTTTATACAGAAACAAACTAAAATATATTGAAAATTAAAAAAAAATACTGAACTTGAACTGGGGGAGAGAATAGCTCAGTGGGTAGAGTGCTTGCCTGTAGAAGCAAGAGGGCCCCCAGAACCCATATAAATAGCCAGCTGTGCTGGTGCACACCTGCAAACCCCAAGCAGAGACAGGTTGATCCCCAGGGCTCTCTGCATAGCTAGTTTAGCCAAAACAACAAGGTGGAAGTTCAGATAGAAACCCTGTGTCAAGAGACAAGACAGAGCCAGTCAGATGGCACCTGCTGTCAAGCCTGACACCCATGAGTTTGATCCCAGAATGCACCTGGTAGGACAAAACCAACTCGCACGAGCCGTCCTGTGACCTCCACACACACACACATGTGCACACACAGGTAGAGAGTGATAATGGAAGACTGCTCAAAGTGACCTCTGCCTCCACACAGGCAGACACACCCATGCATCCATGCACACACACGCTTAGCGTGCACACACATTCAAACACACACACACACACACTTTTTTATTTTTTTGTTGTTTTTTGGGGGGGGTTGTATTTTGCTTTTGGGGGGGAATTTTTTTGAGACAGTGGCTATTTTGGACCTTGCTCTGTAGACCAGGCTGGCCTCAAACTCACAGGTCGTCTGCCTCTGCCTCCTGAGTGCTGGGGTTAAAGGTCTGTGCCACCACACCCTGCTGAAGTTCTTAATTAACTTAGCAAAACCAGCAGCAACTGAACTAAGCCAACCCTGCAAGAGTCCCTGCCCATGCCCCAGTAGCAGGAACATTCCCTGGTGTGCATGCAAGCCTAGCAAACAATTCTATCACTGGGGTCACTGGGGTCACTGGGGTCATATCTACAGTTCTCCTGACAAAAACAAAATCTGATTTTAAAGAAAATACAGCCGGGCGGTGGTGGCGCACGCCTTTAATCCCAGCACTCGGGAGGCAGAGGCAGGCGGATCTCTGTGAGTTCGAGGCCAGCCTGGTCTACAAGAGCTAGTTCCAGGACAGGCTCTAAAAAAGCTGCAGAGAAACCCTGTCTCGAAAAAAAAAAAAAAAAAAAAAAAAAAAAAAAAAAAAAAAAAAGAAAATACAACCAGGGCCATTATTTTCAACAAGGATAAGACAGAGCTCCCTGTCAACTACTGACTCCCAGGGGTGACCCTGTCTCACTCTCAGCCCAGCCTGGCCCCACTGAGCATCCTCTAGGAATCCTGGCGGACCTAAAGGCAGAAGCCCACCCTTTGCAGGCACTCCCTAGTCTGTCCCCGTCTTCGCTGGTTTTCCCTGAAGGCCTCCTCTTCAGCTGCAGAAATATAATCCCATAAAAGTAATAAGGTGCTTAATTATGCATGCTTCATTGTAGGGAAATGTCTGCTCTGCAGTTGTGGAAAACATGCTCACTGTAAAACCCAATGAGAGGACAAAAGGAGGTCACATGCTTCCCAGACGCACATCCCTGGGCCTGCTGAAGGACACGCTGTCCCTATCCTGGGACAGATCATACAAGTAATAATCCTCAACCTGCATAAGCGCCGCAGTACACGCTAGGACCCCGACTCTAGCGTGTTAGTGTCTGTACTTCCTACTTCCTTCAGAGCGGTATCTCCCACCCACCTCACATTAGACAGTGTACACTCTTTGGCAACAGAGAGTCTGCCTGTCATTTCCAAACCCCAGGTCCACAAACAAGGGAGGTTCTTGTCTCAATGTCCCTCAGAAATCACCAGAACAATAGGGAGCAAGAGAGCTGTCACCGATAATGGCCACAGATGAAACCCAGGGAATGGCACTTGCTGTCTCTCTGAAGCAATCAAGACACCACTGGACAAAAAGGGTCACCACTGAGCCCTCGGTGAGGTCACTGCAGCATCCCAAGTTCTGGATCCTTCGTTTTCCCCAAGAATCTTGCAAATGTGTGCAATAGCCCTTCGCCGCCGTTGCTTTACCTCCGAGTTCTGGTTTGAAATTATGATCTCATAATGGCGTCATCTGGACTCTCTGCCTGGCCTGGCCTGACAATGTCGTCAGATGAGCTAGATTCCCCAAGCCCCACTTTCAGCAGACGCGTAGCTCACTGAGGTGTCAGCTGTTGGGAGCAGTGAGACCCCAGATCTTGAATTTCTTGTAATCCCCTGTCCCTATTCTGAGTACGAGACCTTCAGGAGTTCCTGATGGCAGAGTGGTTTCTGGTGGGTTTGGCTGGGGCATGGCTATCTCTATATAATCTGCCCCTGAACACAATAAAAGGAGCATTCTTGGGGAATTCAAGGATGACCCGTGTTGTTGTGTCTGTGTGTCTGTGTATTTTAACCTTCATCTCCTTGCCTGAAGCTCAGTAACAGGGTTCAAGCGCACCGAATGCAGACACGGGGTGGGGGGGGGTGGGGGGAGCGGGTGCGCAGCAATTGGAGGTTCCACCGAGATTTCAGGCAATTGGAGGTCCCAGCCGAGATTTGGGAACTAGGGAACGCTGAGAGGTCGCCCTCAGAAGGTGAGGGTGGATTGGAGTATGGTTAATCCTGACGGCCTTCGCTCGGTTTGACAGCAAAGCAAAGTCCAACCGACAAAGAGGGGTAAACGAACAGGGTTGTCCCTGGCCAGAGGGGACGTCTGTATTGGGAAAAGATAAAGAATATATATAGCTTAAAAAGATAAATGTGAGCCGGGTGTTGGTGGCACACGCCTTTAATCCCCGCACTCGGGAGGCAGAGGCAGGCGGATCTCTGATTTCGAGGCCAGCCTGGTCTACAAGAGCTAGTTCCAGGACAGGCTCTAGAAACTACAGGGAAATCCTGTCTCAAAACACCAAAAAATAAAAAAGATAAATGTGTACAGATGTATGATATGTTGATTGTGTTGTCAATTGTGTTCTGGACTGGAGAAAGATATTTGATTCTAGGAACTGCTAAGAAAGGTATCTTGACTTTAAAATATGGGCTTAAGAATTTGATGCTTTGGAAAAGAGGCTCTGTTTTTGTCTCCACAGACGATGAGAGCCTAAGGATTTATTCAATATTCATGTGGTTTGAATCCCCCGAGACCTCCTGAAATGTTGCAGTGGAGTGTGAGCAGCGGCGGCTCCAAGGCCAAGCGCTGAGGGGCTGCAACGCCAAACCCCGGGACCTGCCTCAAGGACCAACAAGGCAAGAACGCAAGGCCCGCTTCCAGCACGGGCCTCAGGGCGCAGAAGCGCAGCACAACCGTGACTCGCGTCTGAGCGCTACTGGAAAATGGCAGTGAATTGTAGTAAATACCCCTAAGAATGCAGCGTCCCCGCTCAGCAGGAAGTAGCCAGACAGATTGACAACGCCCAAATTCCCTAAGTGGGGCCCCTTCAGAGGTAGCAGAGCAGCAAGCCTGCTTCCCTGAGTTCCGCTCCACTCCATGCACCAGAATTGGACCCAGAACGAATGCAGCTGGGGCTAGAAGGCAGCTAGAGCAGAGCTTTGCTAGGTGGCTGTGGTGGAAGGCACATTGCCTCAGCCCAGTCAGTGCCTAGCCTGGCAGATGTCACAGCAATGCCAGAAGTACGTTACCTGGAGATACTGACCCCTCATTTCCCGAATACTTAAGATCAGACACTGTTTTATAAAAAATTTAGGGGGGAGATGATAGGAGCAGTGAGACCCCAGATCCTGAATTTCTTATAATCCCCTGATCTGAGTGCCTACAGCTGCTCTGAGCACGAGACCTTCAGGAGTTCCTGGTGGCAGGAGAGTGGTTTCTGGTGGGTTTGGCTGGGGCATGGCTATCTCTATATAATCTGCCCCTGAACACAATAAAAGGGGCATTCTTGGGGAATTCAAGGATGACCCGTGTCGTTGTCTCTCTGTCTGTGTGTGTCTGTGTATTTTAACCTCCATCCCCTTGCCTGAAGCTCGGAAACAGGGTTTCAAGTGCACCGAATGCAGACACGGGGGTGCGGTGCGCGGCAGTCGGCAGTGCTGTAAGTGAGGCTGTGTTAGCCTCTTCCTATATGACTGTCCATGTTAAGTCAGGAGTTAGTGGCGCACGCCTTTAATCCCAGCACTCGGGAGGCAGAGGCAGGCGGATCTCTGAGTTCGAGACCAGCCTGGTCTACAAGAGCTAGTTCCAGGACAGGCTCCAAAGCCACAGAGAAACCCTGTCCCGGAAAACAAAACAAAACAACGACAACGACAACAACAACAACAACAAAGACTGTCCAAGTTGTTATCTCTACTTACTACCCCACCAAAACACTAAGTGTAAATCTCAATCCTTTCCCATTTACACACGCACGCACACACACACACACACACACACACACATACAATCAACTCAAAAACTAACAGCGAGCAAAATTTAGGCTCACTAAGAAATGCTAAGTCAAAAAGCCAGGGGGCACAGCACCCACTAAACTAAAAGTCTCACAGGCAGCACAGCCCCTAGCATCTCTAAGGCAGCGGTTGTCAACCTTCCTAATGCTGCGACCCTTTCACACAGTTCCTCACATTGCGGTGAGCCCCAACCATAACATCATTTCTTTGCTACATCGTAACTGTAACTTCGCTACTGTTGTGAGAAGTACTGTCAGTATCTGCTGTGCAGGCTACTTGACACACGCTACCCCTGTGACCCCAGGGGGGGTCCACAGGTCACAGGTTGAGAACCGTTGATCCAGGCCTTGCTCTCAGGCCTTTCAGAACCTGGAGCAGTGTTTTCACAGTTTCCACAGATTCCGTCAGTCTTCCTCTGAGGCCGATCCCCTCTGCTTGGCCTGAGAATTGGTCCACCAGGCCTGAAGAAGCTGCCATCTTCTCCTCCATACCTTCCTGGAGTTGGACAAGGCATCTTCACTCCTCATGTGATGGAGGCGGGTCTTCCATCAATCTGTTGATTTCATTGGTTAATTAATAAAGAAAACTGCTTGGCCTAATAGGTTAGAAAATAGGTGGGTGGAGTAGACAGAACAGGAAGAAGGAAGTGAGGTAGATGGCTCAGACAATTGCCCTGCCTCTGCAACCAGATGCGATGAAGCTCCAGCCCAAGATGGACTTACGCTAGAAACTTCCCGGTAAGACACCGCTCATGGTGTTACATATATTATTAGATATGGGTCAGTCAAGATGTGTATAAGAGGCTGAAAATAATGGGCCAGGCAGTATTTAAAAGAATACAGTTTCTGTGTAATTATTTTGGGGCATAAACTAGCCGGTGGCCAGGAACCGGGGGGCAGGAAGCCGGCCCGCAGCACCTACTACACTCATGAGCACAAAGATTCTCTGCCTACTCCTGGGGCGCGGGTCCATCCACACGAGCTCACCTACCCCTGTGGTGTGGGTCCATCCACGCGAGCTCACCTACTCCTGTGGTGTGGGTCCATCCACGCAAGCTCATCCACTCCTGTGGTCCATCCACGCGAGCTCACCTACTCCTGTGGTGTGGGTCCATCCACACGAGCTCAGCCCCACACTCCTCACCAAGCCGTAGTCTCAAACAAGGGGCAAGTCTGGCACCCGCTGTCAAATGTACACAAAATGTATTTAAAATGCAAAACCGTTTCATTCTTTGTAAGCAAGGCTTTTAAACACCTTAGGGAAGCAGCCTTGATAGGTTAAGGACACCTACTAGTAGGCATGGGTCACGTGTTTACACAGCCTGTTCCCGTAGGGCTCATCTTGATCCTCGGACTCTCGGGTCTACACCGAAACTTAGGATCACCTAATGCAGCCTCTCCTCTTGGAAAGCCCAGTGAGCTGGCACCCCAAAGCCAGAGTGAGCGAGGAGAAAGGTGAATTCGGGAGGACCTGGTCTCTCCCGGAGAAGCAGTGTTATGTGCACCCTCTGTTCTGTGCTCGGATTTGCAGTGATTCAAAACCAGGCAAAGCATAACAGAGGTGTGCATTTAGGTCCTGGTTTCCACCTCCACACAAACGAGGCAAGCAAGGTCTTCTATTCCACAGTAAGTAATAAGCACCCCGCAGTATCAATATCTAAGCTTCCCAGTGTCCTTCATACGAAGGTACATCAGACAGAATGAATGATCTCACTCTTTCCTGAGAGCATGATACCAGGGAATGGAGGGGCATGGAGCATATGGAAAAAATATAAAGAAAATGAAGAAATCAGAATAAATTTCTGGCAAGTAGAAACAAAACAAAAAGCTAGGCCTGGTCAGGCCAGCAAGTGTCCATCCAGACATCCAACAGACACGGGAGCAAATTAAATTCACATGAAAATTCTCGGCTTACTGCTTGGTCTTCCCATAGGCGGCCTCAGAATTTTCAAAATGGATGTGCAATCTGGTACCTGCTCGGCCGCTGACCATTCCCCCAGTGGAATGTATCTTAATAATTAGCAGAGGAAACAGTAGAACAATCAACATGATCCAGCCCTCCCCTCTCTGCTCCGCTCCCAGCCCAGCTCTCAAGGAGGCAGCTGCTTTACTGTCTCCAGCAGCTCCTACAGGACCCAGGAGAGATGGCCCCTGAGTGTGTGTGAAAGCCCAGGCTCTACATGACGCCCTAGCAGTCAGAGGGAGACGGGAGCAAGCAAGGTCAAGTTGGCCTCTGTCTCTGTCTGTTTGCCCTAAGAACTAAGAACTAGGTCAGAGGAAGGCGATTCTTTACGTACCATCTCAAGATAAGATGGACTACCTAAGAACACACACAGTCACATGGCCAGGAGACATCCTAGATCCTGGGAAGACAGGATGTGCCTACCTGTCCGTATTCAGCAAAAGTTAAGACATTCTAGAGTAGTGTACAGGTAGCCCTGGAGCCAACGGACCCTGCTAGCCACTTCTGTCACAGCTCTTAAGGTGAGGCCCTGGCCCTTCTCAGCTCAGTTTACTGCGGGCTTTGGTTTTCTTCATGGAACATGATGCCCTTCTGCTTCAAGAAGTCTCCAGTTACTCTTGGCCTCAGGGAGGGGGCAGCGGACTCCTCCTCTTCTTCCTCCTTCTTCTCCTCCTCTTCCTCCTTCTCCTTCTCCTCCTGTTCCTCCTCCTCCTCAGTGTGTCTCCGATGCGAGTCAGCACACACGCAAAGGCTGCCACTCTTTGGCAATCAGTTTATGTTTATGTTTATGTTGATGGAAGTCAGACCTAGAACGCCGCAAGTGAGCCCACACTGTTCTCTGTGACCATGAGTTATGTGCGCTGTTCCTCCCGGGAACACAAAGGCTGCACCAGATCTGTCAGAGAAACTACAACTCATCTAATGAAATAATAGGAAAACAGAGGCCTGGCGCCGTAGATGTCTGATTAGCTGTCATTCTGATTCAAGCAAGGTGCTCCAGAGGGAATTCGCTTGGATTTCAGATGCAAGATTTTCATTGTCTTCAGATAAACATACATCCTTGCACGCATGCATGCACGCACACACAGACACACACACACACAGAGATACATATGCATATATATATATATATACCATTAATCCAAACACACCATATATCTGTATAACACACTCACATACATATATACACACACATATATGTACACACATATATGCACTCATGCACATATACACATATTCACACAGCATACATACATATACTCATGCACACATATATATGCATGCATACATACATATAGCTATATGTGCACACATACATACTGTACACATAAACCTGTGCTCATGCACACTCACACACTGCAGTTCTAAGAATGCGCTGTGCTTGTATGGCCTTTTCCACAGTAACAGGGGCTACTGCAAATATCCAACAGACTAAGTTTAATTACCACTGAGGGGTCCCCCCTGCCATCCTGGTTTGTTTCAGTGGGGGATTTAAATCTACCACGAAGCATTTTAAACCCCGTCCCACCAAGTGTCAGGACACATCAGCGCAAAGACGGGGCTTTGGGCACAGGCTGTCTGTCACCTTGAGCAATCCCAGAGTCACTGCCTCCCCTGCTGTCTGTCCCACAGGGCATCAGCCACGAGCAGGCTGACCTCAGCTGAGCCCGGCTGCCAGAGCGCAGGCTCCATCTCTCCCTCCAATCATAACGGGGAAACCCTGATCAAACCAAAAAGGGCCACACCGCAGAATTGGGACCCCAGCCAGTAGACCTTAGAGGGCTTCAAAGGGCCTGTGAACCCCCACAAACTGCTCATTCAGCTCAAACAGCCCAGGGCTAGGATCCTAGCTGGTGGCCCTCAGCGGGGCTTAACAGGGCCTGCGAATCCCTACAAGTACATATGAAGCTGTGTCGTGTGAGTTGTGTGTTATGTTGGCTGCTGTATATTAACAATAATGAGAAGTCCGGCCTGATGACCTGTGTGTGATTCCTAAGACCATGGTGGCAGGAGCGAGGTGACTCCCACAAGCTCTTCTCTGACCCCCACAAGTACACAAACACCCCCACACACATACCCTCACACACACCTAATTAACTTTTTAAATTAAAGATAACAAGAAAACAAAAATAACAAAGAGTAAGAATTTTACAAGAAAAAAAAGGCAATTGTGGTATTTATAGAATAGATGGAGTTAGGAACACTGGACAGGACTCCCCAGAGAACAGACGGTGTTAGAAACACTAGACAGGACTCCTCAGAGAGCAGACAGTGTTAGGAACACTTGACAGGACTCTCCAGAGGACGGACAGTGTTAGGGACACTGGACAGGGCTCCCCAGAGAGTGGCAGTGTTAGGGACACTGGACATGGCTCTCCGGGAAGGTGAGCCTGGGATTCAGTCCACACTGAGTCTGCTGACCTTACAAAGGTGGGCAAGTTTCTTACATTTCAGAGCCACTGCCATGGCTCAGTGAGGTGAGGGTTAGACATGAGAGACCTCCCTGGAGCAGGCTGCATGGCAGAAGTGAGGCCGCCTGACCACAGTGTGCCTGACCAGCACTAATTAGCAATGGCCCAGTGGTTCCCATCACCCAGGTGCTCAGTGCGTTAGACAAGGAAGAAGTTAGTCAGGAAAGTGACTGAGTTGATTCAGACTTAAGACATAGCTTCTCCTGCTGCAGACCATCAAGGGAAATTCCCTTTAGAACCTTCAACCAGGCAACCAGGAAGACCCTGAAGGAAGAAAGCCTGTGTTTCTTCCCCAAAACTAATAACTGGAAAGCACGTGACAGTTTGTCACAGAAGGGGAAAGAGAAGCTAAGTTCTAGGACAGTAGCAAGGAACCCTTCAGTCTTCTGAGGATGTACGCATTTTTGAACAGAGGAAAGGTCAAATCTGCTTGCATTTCAGAGTGCATGCTCCCACACACATTTCCCATGGCAGCAGTGCCCCAGGGACACAGACACCTAGGAACTGTCACCGTCCTGTCTGTCCACTTCAGCCCGTGTGAATGTCACCATCACAGTGCCCAGTTTAGGGCTGAAATGAAGCCATGCCCTCTGTAACACTTAGCATTCCTCCCGCTTGAATTATGGGTTTTTCTGCTTGCTTAATTTGAGAAGATTTAAAGAATGCATTTCATGGCTGTTTCTCTGCCTCACGCCACCGAATGTCATGACTACTTTAGCTCCTGAGGAAGCTGGCTTCACACGGCTGTAGGAGTCATCGACAGAGTGGCACAGAGGAAGGCCGAGATCCCGGGCAGGAGGCACACCACAACGTGCAAAGTGAATGTCAGAAAAAGCACAAACCGGGAAGGGAGGTAATAAAGTCCTCCCCAGATCTGTCACAGACTCCTCAGACCTCAGCTGTCACTCCCTGTAACACCAACTACACAGCGAATGATCTGCTAGTAACAACACATTTTTCATCTTACAAATAAATGGATTAGCTAAAATGAAATTCCAATTTGGCTTCATTATCATCTCCATTATAGCAACAAGTAAGTGTGCATGATTTCACTGACTGCCTGTTATGTTCTGAACTAGGTGTTTTGTGTATATTAGTCCTTAAAGACTTATTTTTATTTTTAATCATGTGTGCATGCATGGGAAACGTGTGGAAATAAGTATGTGGGTACAGGTGCCCGAGGAGTCCAGAAAACGGTTGCCAATCCCCTGGAGTGGCAGTTGCAGACATGTGAACCACCTGTGAGTGCTGGGAACCAAACTTGGGCCCTCTGCAGAAGTAGTGTGTGCTCCTAACCGCTGGGGCATCTCTCCAGCCCCCTGAGTGTGTGCTCCTAACCACTGGGAATCTCTCCAGCCCTCTGAGTGTGTGCTCCTAATCACTGGGAATCTCTCCAGCCCCCTGATGAGTGCTCCTAATCACTGGGAATCTCTCCAGCCCCCTGAGTGTGTGCTCCTAACTGCTGGGACATCTCTCCAGCCCCCTGAGTGTGTGCTCCTAACCGCTGGGGCATCTCTCCAGCCCCCTGAGTGTGTGCTCCTAACCGCTGGGAATCTCTCCAGCCCCCTGAGTGTGTGCTCCTAACCGCTGGGCATCTCTCCAGCCCCCTGATGTGTGCTCCTAACCACTGGGAATCTCTCCAGCCCCCTGAGTGTGTGCTCCTAACTGCTGGGACATCTCTCCAGCCCCCTGAGTGTGTGCTCCTAACCGCTGGGGCATCTCTCCAGCCCCCTGAGTGTGTGCTCCTAACCGCTGGGGATCTCTCCAGCCCCCTGAGTGTGTGCTCCTAACCGCTGGGCATCTCTCCAGCCCCCTGATGTGTGCTCCTAACCACTGGGAATCTCTCCAGCCCCCTGAGTGTGCTCCTAACCGCTGGGGCATCTCTCCAGCCCCCTGAGTGTGTGCTCCTAACTGCTGGGGCATCTCTCCAGCCCCCTGAGTGTGCTCCTAACCGCTGGGGCATCTCTCAGCCCGCTGAGTGTGTGCTTTTAACCGCTGAGCATCTCTCAGCCCCCTGAGTGTGTGCTCCTAACCGCTGGGCATCTCTCAGCCCCCTGTATATGTAGATTCCTAAGGACACATCACTGCTGTCATTTGACTGGGGAGAAGACCGCAGCTCAGCTTTAGAAACTTGCCTGATACCACAAGAAGGACCAGCAAGCAGCAAACCACAATCTTCACGCCGATGGGGCTGACTCCAAAGCACACCCTCAATCTAAGTTCCCTGGCCAAAGGACTAAATTTTCTAAATCATGTGAGGAATTGCCTCTCATAAAAGAGAGCTAATCTTTTGAGGGGGGGAAAGGACAGAAAGAAAGTAATTTGAGGTGGTATTTGTACAATAATTTTAGGAATGTAATAGCAGAAGATAATGGTACCAGCAATCCAGCATGTCTTTATGGCCCATTAATACATGCCTGGAGTGGCCAAAGGCAGCGCCTCTGACTCAAGGCAAGAACTAATGGACAATAAGGTTTGCCTTTTCATGTCTTAATGCCGTATTATAGCAGTGCTCTGGCAATGGAATGAGAGCTATCAGACGAGCAGGGGAAGTGTTGGGCAAGCAGACCAGCTAGGTGAGGAGGAGGAGGGATGAAGGGTGCGGACACCAGTATAATTCACGGCACGCTTCAGCCCTTGGGGTCATACTCTCTGCCTCTGAAAGACGGGTTCATTATGGTTTCTTCCAAGCTCCGAGAAGCAGAGCCATCTCTGGGAATTCACGTTCACCAAACAGCAGTTCAAGGAACACAACCCCGGAGCAGGGGTGCCTGGAGGAGACAGAGGCAGTCGCCATATGTGATGCTGGGCACCAGGAGGACAGGGGATGGGAGCTGAGATACTTCCCCGCTTTGTAAGGAGCGAAGTAGCACTTACAGCTAATGCAGGGCTCTGAAACTGAAGAACTGCAGATCTTACCTCAGATTATGGGAGAACACTGTGCAGCTATGCCTCACTCACAATAGATCAGGGCTTCTCCACCTGGGGGTCAGGACCCCTTTGGGGGTCGAACAGCCCTTGCACAAGGGCTGCACTAAGACCATCAGAAAACACAGATATTTACATTGTGATTCATAACAGTAACAAAGTTACAATTATGAAGTAGCGATGAAATCATTTTATGATTGAGGGGGTCACCACAACAATGACCTGAATTAAAGGGTCACAGCATTAAGAAGGTAATAGCCACTGCTCTAGAGTGTAAGGAAGCTCATGACAGGTGAGAAGATGTCAGCAAGGCCAGAAACCATGGACTAGAAACACGCACAGGCCTCGGATACAGGAATGGTCAGAAACCATGGAATGGAAACACGCACAGGCCTCGGATACAGGAATGGTCAGAAACCATGGAATGGAAACACGTGCACAGGCCTCGGATACAGGAATCATCAGAAACAGGCATTTTGTTTAAACTCTTTCTATCTATAGGAAGATAAAAACGATAGGGTTAGAATCCCAATACAGAATGGTTTAGCATGCAGAATTATGGAAAAAAAAAGTCTAGGACCATTACCTTATGTGGCAAAGGAGTAAATAATAGCTAATGTCGTGTGTGTGTGTGTGTGTGTGTGTGTGTGTGTGTGTGTGTGTGTGTGTGAGAGAGAGAGAGAGGGGGGAGAGAGAGAGAACACACTAGGGGGAGGAACTCAGATTGCATTAACAAGGGAACCCTGAATACAGTCGTCACATGCATCCTCTAAGAGACAGGTGCTGAGACCATGACTCGGAGAGGAAGGAGGCTTACTACTCTTGCAAGGCACCCAAGTTTGGTCCCCAGTATCCATACAAGGCATTCACAACCATCTGCAACTCCAGCTCCAGCACATACAATGCCACAAGCACCTGAAAACACAGGCTTATAAGATACACAGCATACACATAAGCAAAAGTAAAATAAAGTCCAAAAGAAGAGTAAGAGAGAGACAAGAGCTTTGAGATGGATGTGTGGAGGGAAAGGCAGAAAGGGGACAGGACACCTTGCCTTGCTGGGCCTTAGTCCATATGATACCATATTTTAGTACCGTGCACCCACCAGAAGCTGGACAAGATAAAGAAAGGGGTACTCTCTTAAGCCTCCAGAGAAGCATGGTGGTCAACACCCAGACATGTAGCCTCCACAATGATGAGAAGACACACTTCTGCCATTTAGGCCATCCACCACTCCTATGAAAACAGCATAAATGAGGAACTCATAAGCAGCCAAATGCAAGCTTTAGAACCAAACTATGCCAACTAAAATGAGCCAGTTAATAAACGAACCTAACTGTAACAGAATAGACATAGTGGAGACAGGAATCGGAAACTGGGAAGAAACACAGAAAACACAAGAGGACAAAAGGATGAGGACTAAGAAGACACAGGGAGAAGGCTCGACACACATGTAATTACAGCTCAGGGAAAGAAGAGTTGTGAACGGGCCACGCAACACTTGACAAGATAATCGCTCAGGCCTTCCCACGTTCAAAGAAAGCCGTCGAGCCTCAGACCGGCCCATTGAGACACAGAGTTCCAAATCCCTAAGCAGGATCTATAAAAAGCAAACTTCATCTAGCGCTTTATAATAAAACTGCTGAAACAATAAAGAGAAACTCCTGAAATCAGCCCAAGGGGATCAGAAATTACATCTTAGCTAGCTTACCAACAGAAAACCAGGAACAGAAGTAAGACAAGAAACCAGAGCGAGTTGAAAGGGTTTAATTAACGATCTCAAATTCCATGCCCAAAGAAAATGTAGCAACGATGGAGACTTAAAGCATTTCAGACACACAAAAACCAAAAGGACTCACAGCCAGCAGGCCTCCAAAGGCTGCTCTTCAGGGAGAAGAGAAAGTCCTCCTGGAGGGAGGGTCAAGGACACAAGAATTGAACAGCAAAGAAAAGATGGAGCGAAGGAGTAAATCGGAATGCACCATGCTTGAGAAAGGCACAATGGTGCTGTCTGGGGCATCCGGAAAGCATTCAAAGTCAAACAGGTGCCTGGACACGTGAACCAAGAGAGGAAATGCTATTATGATCTAAGACCTAAGTCAGGATGGACGTTACCACTCTTACCATGAGCATCAAAATAATAACAGAGGAAATAAAAAAAAAAGACCAGAGCTCGTGAAGAGTCAAGGATGAAAACACGTCACCGCAAGCAAGCCTCAACCCAAAGGAGGGAGAAAGGGGAACTGGAATATGGATTCTACGGGGATTAGGAGAAAACGGGGGTGAAGGGACGAGCACAGGCAGCTAGAGCTGGGCGACTCTCTAGGAAGCCACAATGGGAGTTAGGTCACCACTGATAGAGCTTGCAGCAACAGAGGCGACCATGGAACTTGGGATAGGGACGTGTTAATTTGGTGCCATCAAACGTTACATGTGCCATTCTGGTAAGAACTGCTGGTCACCAGAGATCTTGCTTCTCTAGGGTGAAGGTGTATATGGTAGTGGTTTCCTTGGGGGGGGGGGTGAGAAAAGGGGAAACTCAGATACAAACAAGAGGTGCCCTTCTGGGCCATCAGACATGTCCTACCCTCACCTGGATAGATGGCAGCTGGTCACAGACAGGGTCACTCGTGCTGCCACTGCCTATTTAGATGTCCATGCACTTTTTATAAATAAATAAATAAATAAATAAATAAATAAATAAATAAATAAATAAATAAATAAAATTAAGCCAGCCGAAGGCTTCAGGGAGTGGAGGGCCCCGTAGCCAATTAGAGACTAAAGCTAAGTATGCATTGTATGTTTCCACATTAATATTCCAAGTCATCACAGAACAGCCTTCAGAGACTACTTCCTAATCCCCTAAAGCAGTAAGATAAATGCAGCAAGCAGCCGAGAAGACAGGAAGACTAACAGTCCTGAAGTCAAAGCATTTTCTTTTCCCTATGAGGCTTGCCAGGTTCGTAAAAAGTATTTTTCAGCTGGAAAATTATGGCTCGGCTTTACCCTCCCTCCCAGCAGACAGAAAATGAGTTGCCCCCCTCAACAAACATTCGTGACTGCATCTGCTTCCCTTCCAGAGAAAGCTGCTGCCTTCCCCGGCCCCTGCGACTTGAGAACGTCATGCATGCATCAGGCAGAGGCAACAGATGTTACCAGCCTAGGTGAAGGTTACCTAAGGAACCAAGTCTTCCATCTGCAGTACCAGCCACTAGGACCTGGCTCGCGGGCCCGGTAGAGTGATCATCACCATGACATGAGCACAGGGAAAGGTTAGACAACTCAACCAAGGCCATCCATGGTTTTACCATACCAGAGTGTCACCGGAGTATATGCCAGGGCATGTGGCAAAGACTGGCACAATTACAATACATCCAATCTCATTCATTCTGGAAGAGAATGAAAGATCAGAGGGGGACGGAATGGAGAGGAGACCTTTCACACTCCGCAGCCCCTCTTCCACTCAACACTGGAAGATCAACTCCTTGCTGTCTTGAATAAGGGTGACAGCAGTGACCAAACATTTGCCACAGGCCAGGTGCTTTATACCAAGCATCTCGGTCTTCACTGGAATTGTGCTTCCAAGTAGACAGCTTTGGCTTCATTTCCCAAGAGGAAACAGGTTCAGGAATGTTAAGTGAGTCAGGAGTGTTGGCTCACATCTCAGAGTCCAACCAGGCAGGATTGCCAAGCTAGCGCAGGAGGCTTGCCAAGAGTCTGAAGCCAGCTGGGGCTACCTAGTGAGTCCCAGGCCAGCTTGGGCTACTATGGAGTACGACTGTTAGAAAAAGGGAAAACAGGAAGGAAGATGGATGGTTGATGGAATGGCCTGAGCAGCAAGCTCACGGGTCTCAGGAAGGCTGCCACTAGCAAATCCATTTTCCTCCAGCCCACACTATGTCCACTTTGTCATCGAGTTGGCAATTTTCTGAAAAGATCTAATTAGTCACAGGCTTCCTAGACCTCCCCAGCCTTGAAGTGATACAATATGGCAAGCTCCAGGGGCCATAGAAAGAAACTAAGAGGCCGGGCCGTGGTGGCGCACGCCTTTAATCCCAGCACTCGGGAGGCAGAGGCAGGCGGATCTCTGAGTTCGAGGCCAGCCTGGTCTACAAGAGCTAGCTCCAGGACAGGCTCTAGAAACTACAGGGGAACCCTGTCTCGAAAAACAAAAAAAAAAAAAAAAAAAAAAAAAAAAAAAAAAAACTAAGTAGGTGCTTGTGGGAAATCCGGCTGTTTCACCGACTAAACCTTGATACACACCACACAACCTAGATCGTCTCCCGGCTGCTGTCTCTGGCAGCCGCCATGGAGCAGACACGATTACCATGCTCTCACTACCTCTAAGGCTCAAAGGGCTGTGGGCTGTCCACTCCAGATCTTATTCAAAATTATGCAGAATTTATAGGCAGGACATCTGTGAGGATAAGAAATCTTGTCAGAGTAGCTGGAGACAGAGGTACAGTGGGGCGGTCGAGTGCTTCCCAGCATGCACAGTGCCCCAGGTTTGCTCCCCAACACAAGGAGGGAAACACAACCAAGAATCTAGTACATGTCAAAATATGTTAGCTTTGGCCATTATTACTTTTTTAAGTCAAGCCATTAATATCCAATGACAAAATCACTCTTCACTCTGCCAAGGGATCGGCTACATTATCTAAAAGGTAGCAAATTCCCTTACTTATTTCTGAGTGTGTTTATAAAAGATCAATGCCCTGCTTCTCACTAAAGAGAATATATTAGGTGAAACAAATTGTATCTCTAATAATAAATCAATAAATGGAAGATGAAGTTCAGAAGAAGGGACCAAGAGTTCTAATTAAGATCTGTAGGTAAGCCGGGTGGTGGTGGCGCACGCCTTTAATCCCAGCAATCGGGAGGCAGAGGCAGGCGGATCTCTGTGAGTTCGAGGCCAGCCTGGTCTACAAGAGCTAGTTCCAGGACAGGCTCTAAAAAAGCTGCAGAGAAACCCTGTCTCGAAAAACAAAACAAAACAAAACAAAACAACAGCAACAAAAAAAAGATCTGTAGGTAAAGGCTCTCGCTCGTAGCTGCCAGGCTAGCAGGCTTGAGAGGGTCCTCGCCTTAGACCGGGAAGGGGGTGACTGTATCTGGAACCTGGACTTTATAATCAGAATTAAGTGGGGGCTCTCTGGCTCTAGATGCCTCAACTCTTTGGCTTCCAAACAATTACCTTCTCTAAGCCCACATTATCTTCATTAACAATCCAGACTCAAGGGGATTTGCTGTTAGAAATAAATCCATAAATCCAGAGTTCTTCCCATAACTTTAATTGGAGGGACAAGTGTGTGTGTGTGTGTGTGTGTGTCTGTGTGTGTCTCTGTGTGTGCGCGTGCCTGTGGGGTGTGTGTGTGTGTGCCACTAAAGCACTTAGATGGACACTTGTCTATCTTATTGTTCAATAAATAGCTGCAGCAGTATGGAACCACACTCCAGCTCAGTGCTGGAGAACAAACAATAGACAAGAGTACAGGGCCAGCAGGACCTTGCTCCACAGAAATCACACCTTCACATCACAAGCACTGACCACTCCACGTCATCAAAAGGAACTCACCTGAACCAACAAGCATCCAGTGCTATAAAAACATCTAAATTTGGGACTGCCCTCACTAAATGAAATTCTCACCATGTGCCTTAATAGCATTTGTTGCTAAGAATATTTTGCTTTTATTAGCAGTGTCAAACAGATGGGTATGCTGCTTATCCCTATTTCAGAACTGGCACCTTCCCACGGAAGCGTGGTCACACGGACTGAGAGCTGGAGTCAGGACAAAGCACCATCCTGGCTCCTTCATTTCAAAGAGCGTGGACCTTAAATGTGCCGGGCAAGCTAGAGAGATGCCTTGAGGTTTAAGAGCACTGAGCACTCTGCCAGAGAAGTGGGAACTCAATTCCTCGCACCCAAGTAGCAGCTAACAAAAATTTAGAACTCCAGTGTTAGGGGATTCATTGTTTCCTTCTGGTCTCCAAGGGTTCATCATGCAGGCAGCGCACAGACATACATACAGGCAAATACCCATAATACAGATACAGATACAGATACAGATACAGAACAGATACAGATACAGATATAGATAGTCAGGGCTCATCACAGCCAAGGCAAGGGGTGCCAAGTGTCTTGGTCTCACTGATACCTCTCTGGCAGAAATCTGCCTGGTAATCACTAAAGCTGCTATATTTGACTTCTGAGTACCAAGGAGCATAGTGGGTCAAAATGTCCGAAAGCTGTAAGACGACATTAAGAGTAGGTTATTCTATCTGCTAGTGCAAAGGCTCACACACATGCCAGTCTTGTGCTTGAGATGACTCAAAGGTGTTATATTATCCATGAGGTCAAGTTCAAACTATTTAAACCACCGACCCTCCCACCAGCCCTAAAATCTAGACTAAACAGCCATCTGGACTTACCTAGTATTTTACAAAAATGACATGTTTTCAGGCCATGACTTGAAAGGTCCCAGAGAAGCTGGCTCACAGGGAGTACGAAACTGGGTGCCTTTAAGAGCACGGGGAGAAAAACAGGGACCATCTAGGGCAGTGCAGCTATGATAAAGAAGACTACAGTTCACCCCAAGGAGAGAGCCATTGACTGAGTGGGAATGGGACACTTTTATCTGCATCTTTTAGAGTTCTGTCTGGCCCTATGCTAAGAACTGTCAGAACTGATACAGGGTGGTGGAGGAAGAATAGGAAGTCATGGAGAGGAAAGTAGTTTGCAAACCCAGCACAGCCATCTCAATGAGTCTGCCTGAGAATGCTCATGCTTGTTCACCAAGATCTGGTTCAAGTTCTCAGCCTGAGACATCCCATAGGCGGAGCCGAGCCAGCCCATAGGCGGAGTCGAGACATCCTATAGGCGGAGCTGAGACATCCCATAGGTGGAGCCGAGCCAGCCCATAGGCGGAGTCGAGACATCCTATAGGCGGAGCCGAGCCAGCCCATAGGTGGAGCTGAGACATCCCATAGGTGGAGCTGAGACATCCCATAGGTGGAGCTGAGACATCTCATAGGAGCTGAGGCATCCCATAGGAGCTGAGACAGCCCATAGGAGCTGAGCCATCCCATAGGAGCTGAGACAGCCCATAGGAGCTGAGGCATCCCATAGGAGCTGAGACAGCCCATAGGCGGAGCCATCCCATAGGCGGAGCTGAGCCATCCCATAGGAGCTGAGGCATCCCATAGGCGGAGCTGAGACAGCCCATAGGCGGAGCTGGGGCATCCTATAGGCAGAGCTGAGACATCCCATAGGAGCTGAGCCATCCCATAGGAGCTAAGACAGCCCATAGGCGGAGCCGAGCCAGACCATAAGTGGAGCTGAGGCATCCCATAGGCTGAGGCATCCCATAGGCGGAGCTAAGACAGCCCATAGGAGGAGCTGAGGCAAGCATTATAAACAAACTACTACCTTTAAGGAGCATGGACTGGAAGCTCTTCACAACAAATCAGAGTTCAAAACATCCCTCAATGTTTTTAACACTCAGTTTACTCAAATCCAAATCATCTCCACAAGTTTCTTTAACATCTGTTAACATTCAGTTCATCTCAACAGCCCCAAGTCATTCTCCTCTCTGCAGACATTATAGCAGGCACCCAGACCTTAGTAGGCCCCAGACTTTAGAGAAGTCCCTGGAAGCCAGCACATAGCCAGAAAACCTGCCAAAATGACCTAATCTATGAAGTCCATAGTTCTGGGAAAGTCCCTAAGTGTACTAACCTTGCTTTTCGGCTTCTATAGTTCTGCTTCTGGCAAACTGTTTTTGGTGGCTGAACCCAGGGTGTGTGTGTGTGTGTGTGTGTGTGTGTGTGTGTGTGTGTGTGTGTGTGTGTTTAGAAGCCCACCCTAGAAAGGCTTGGGACTGCATTCAGGTACCAAACACCAAGTATAATCACCGGCCGGCTAATAAAGGGTTCCTGGGCCAGGCGGTGGTGGCGCACGCCTTTATTCCCAGCACTCGGGAGGCAGAGGCAGGCGGATCTCTGTGAGTTTGAGACCAGCCTGGTCTACAAGAGCTAGCTCCAGGATAGACTCTAAAGCTGCAGAGAAACCCTGTCTCAAAAAAACCAAAAAATAAGTAAATAAATAAAAAATAAAGGGTTCCTGTTGGCTTGAGCCTGTGTCCAAACGGTCTTCTCTAGGGGACACCTCACAACAACAAGAACAAAAAGGTTAAAAGTAGGGTGTTTTGAGTCAGAGAGGCCTGAGGCTGATTCTGTCACAGATCCCTGTCACTCACTGGAGAGAATGACTGAGCGTCTGGGACACTGGCCTCTGACTGTACAGTGGGAATGTGTTTTCCTCAAAGAGAGGCTGTGGCATTTTGCCTCCTCAGCTCACCTACTGTGGTGGTTAGGCCAGAATATCAACTTAATCAGATCGGGAATCAACTAAGAGAGTTGCCTCTGGGCGGTTTGCGAGGTTATTTCCCAGATGGAATAGCTAAAGAGAGCCCACCTTCCCAGAGTGATCCACAACTTTCTGTCCCAGTCCAGATGTAAAGAGGCCCCAGGGAAACGCTGAGCAAGGAGCTACGCAGCTTGTCTCTAGGAATCACCCAGAAGGTGAACAGATACATACCAGCTACTTTGAGGACAACAAACTATCCTTCCCAGACAGGGCTCAGAGACAGCTGTCCAGCACCCTCCTTATAAGCGACGCTATCAACCAAACAGGAAGTCAGCGCCACCAAACAGCTGACCCAACGGACGTGGGAAGTAATGTCCAACATTAAGATCCCCTGCAGTGAAGGGGAAATTCACCAGTGTGAGGTAGAAGTAGGGCCATGCCTGTAGGAAATGCTCATGCTCAGCGTATGGCTCATGTTCTACACACACAAGCATACCTCTGTGCTTGGACTATGTCAGTTTGGGGGCTCTGAAGTTTAATTTAAAAGGTCCTCTTTGAGACCTGCATGTGCTCTTGCTGTGCTGAAATCACACTTGGGTTAAGTCATTCCCGACGTGAAGAACCCGGCTCATCCCACGGACCAGGAGCTGGAGAAGACAGAGCCTTCTCTGGGTCAGCATTGCCTTGATCTAATAACCTCTTTTTCACCGTCGTAGGCTCCCATGTCTATGGGGAAAGTGTATACTCCACAGACCACGAGACAGGGAGCTTGCACCAAGTGTTTCATCTCTTCCAGCTCTCCAGAAAAGCTCAGTGCCAGACAACCAATTCTCCACTGTCTCCCAGAATGTCCCGCTCCTTCAACCCACCCTATCTCCACATTCATACTTCCCACCAGCCCTCTGTCGGCAGGCTCCACTTCACCAGGCACTAGGCACCATTTCACCAGGCGCTAGGCACGATGATGAACTAAGCCACTATGAACTCTGGCCTTTCTGTCTTCAGTCACAGATAAATATGCAGGTGTCCATAGGTTAAGAAAGTGTTGTGGGCATTCCGAGATTTGGAGGTGTGATAGGGAGTGTCAGGAAGACACTCAGTCAACACTGAGGTCTCCATGGGGTCTTAAATGGTGGAAAGAAAGAGCTTCCAGAAGAACCTGGGGCAAGACAGGGCAGCCAGGGAGCAACATCTAAGGGAGACTCGACACAGCAAGGAGCAAGGCAGGGGAGTAGAGTCTACAGAGGGAGGAAAGAGTTCTGAACCCGTGTAGTACGGAAGCAAAGGGCGAGGTCATGAGACTTGGGCAATGCGGGATAGAATTCTGAACTTGTGAAGAGCAGAACAGAAAGTCTCCAAAGGGTTTAAACAAAGACTGCCAGGACCCGGTCTTCTTGAAATGTCTCCCTGGCTATTCTGCCACGCTCACATGGGGAGGGCAGGGGAAAACACCCCTACAGCCCACGCAGTCGGATGACCCAGCTCCATCTCAAAGGTCATCTTTGTGAGGAAATTGCTTACACCAGGTGCCAGTTGACCTCGCCTTCCTCGGTGAGATCGCATCTGAAACATTTTGAGAATCCTTCAAAGGATGTAAAATCAGTTTACCTGAAGTTAAAAATCAAGCTATGTCTACCAAGCCCACAGCTTCTCAGAAACAGCTAGAGCTGATGCTGAGACTAGCAGGTAAACCTTCAGAGCAGGGTGTGTGTGTGTGTGTGTGTGTGTGTGTGTGTGTATGTGATGTAGGAGTGTTTCTATCTATCTGCTTTTTCATTGGTTAATTAATAAAGAAACTGCTTGGCCTGATAGGTTAGAACATAGGTGGGTGGAATAGACAGAAAAGAATGCTGGGAAGAAGGGAAATGAGTCAGATTGATGAAGCTCCGGCCCAAGATGGACGTGGGTTAGAATCTTCCTGGTAAGCCTCCCCTCGTGGTGCTACACACATTACTAAATATGGGTTAATCGAAATGTGAGAGTTAGCCAGTAAGAGGCTGAAGCTAATGGGCCAAGCAGTGTTTAAAAGAATACAGTTTGTGTGTAGTTATTTCGGATATAAAGCTAGCCGAACAGGAGCCGGGCAGGATGAAAAACAGGCCTGCCCGCAGTGCATCACTACGTGTGTGTGTGTGTGTGTGTGTGTGTGTGTGTGTGTGTGTGTGTGCGCGCGCGCGTATGTCTGCGCTTTACTCAGACCCTAGAGCCACACACCCGTGTTCCAATCACAGAACAGTTTTGTGACCTTAACCACTCCGTGCCTCAGTTTCCTTCTCTGTAAAGGGGAAGTTGAATACAATAACAATGTAACGATATGGTTAGAGTTAACGAGTGCCGATACTAAGCACCTGACCTTTCTGCACATGGTATGTGCTAGGAAAGACTTCAGAACACGGTGCGCTTGATTCTCAACTCACCCAGCAAAGGCCTTAGAGCAAAGATGGCAGGTGTTCTCTAAGCCCTGTTTCCTCACAGAGAGTTATGAAAAAAATAGTGGGGCTTTTTCTAATAATTGAACATTAACGGTTAGGATATGCATATCTTAAATGTGGCAACTACCCTATGCTGATGTCAGAAAGTGTCTGCTGGTATATTTTACCTTTAACGTTATCACTTTGTTATAGGACGTTACAAATAGCTTTGTCTGTAACCTGAAAACTATCCTTCTTTTCTTCCCTTTCATTGCTTAGACAAAGTCTTGCTATGTAGCCCAGATTATCCTAGAGCTCACTGGACAACCCAGACTGCCTCACACTTACGGCAATCCTCCTGCCTCAGTCTCCCAAGAGCTGAGATGATGTACGCTGTCATCCCCACTTTGCACAATTAATTACCTTCTATTTGGATTCAAATCCTAGCTTCGATTTTGCTAATAAAACTTCTTCAACAGAGCCTTCCTCTCCGAGCCTCGATGCCTTCATCCACATGGGGTTTATCACCATGCCTACCTTAAGAGTCTCTAGATAAGCACAAATAGAAAACCCAGCACCATGAAAGCACTCAGTGAGCTTCAAGTGGGGTTCCTCTCACACAGACCCCAAGCTCCCTTAGAAGAGAACCGGGCGGTCTGCTGCTCATTCACCTCTGACCTCTCCACACCTTCCCCCTCTCACCCAGTGCGTGGAGACTGAGTTCACGGAAAGCACATTTTCTTATCGCACTCCTTTACTTGTTAAAACTGTGTGGGGAAATAAGTCATACATAGACCTCTTTACCACTACATGTGCACAAGTGTACACACACACACACACACACACACACGGAATGACATACAGTGACTCTCAACTGCCAACTCTTAATAAAGGAACCTAATATGGAACCTTTAGATACCATTTCTTTTTTAAGTTAACTTTTTAGTTTAGCATGCCAAGTGGAGGCTGTTTCTTTTCAATGACAATTTTAATGCCCTTGGTCAAAAATGAAAGAGTAAAAAGGCAAACCTCAAGTCACTAGCATGTTTGTAGAGATCACATGTAGACATTATATGTAGAAATCTAAGCTCAGATCAGGCCAGCAACTGGACTACTTAGGCTAAACAGCTTGGCAGGATCCAACTGCCATCAAACCAGCCAAAGAACCACAAGGAAGCCACACATACCACAGAACAGGGGAGGTGTTCCTCAGCACAGCTGAAAGAACAACAAGAAGGAAAAGCAATATGGTGCCGATGCTTCAGGATGCTCTGCCTCGAGGGAGGATGCAGGTCAGCCTCCTACATGGAATAGTCTATCATCTGGGGGCACAGGAATGACTCGCATTTCCCAGATAATCTCAAATGGAGCCGCGGATACCCCCTTGGTTTGCAAGATTGTTTCATCTACTTGTTAATAGAGTTCTACAAACTTTTCCGCCCGACCTAGGACTGAGATGATGCTCCTTTCAACCTTCAGCTAATGATCTCACAACACCTGGGATGAGAAGGGGCATGGAGGCCAGAGATGCAATGGGGCTTGGCAGAAAAAAATGATCCATGAAGTAGAATGCCCAGGAGTCAGGAGACAGTGCACAGAAAAGTCTCGAGAGCCATTTCTTGCTCTAAGCCCCTCCTCCCCACATAAAAGCCTGAGACACCAGCACAGTGGCCCCCAGGCTTTCTGTTACTCATTAAAATCTCAAATGAGGCTATGAATCGCCAACTTGGGAAGTTCAAAGTTTTCACCTTTCCCCACTTTTCTCCATCCCTATTCCTAATCCGTAGATAATGATTTTTTTTAAATAAGAGACCGACCAGCAAAGTCTAGCAGGACCGCACTAACTTTTATCACCAGAGCTAGCACACTGCCCTGCGGAAGCTGCTCAACAGGAGGAATGAGAGCACAAGCTGAGAAGGGAGTTGACAGCCAGCAGAAATGAAACCATAGACTGGTTTTCCTGAGAAGGGTGAGGAATGCCACTAGAAAGGGGCTGGATTTCCAGAAGGGTGAGTGAGGAATGCCACCAGAAAGGGCTGGATTTCTGTCCCAGCTCCACATACTGGGCACAAGAACACAGGGTTTCCAACATGCATGTGATCAGAGTTCCCCAGCCTCGGGGAGCTTGGTAGGGGAAAATCAAACAAGGTGATGTTTAAAACATTCAGAACAAGTTGGTCTTAAGTTGCTATACATATGTAAATATCTCATTAATTTCCTTTGGAGGATTAGCGGATTCTAATCCCTGTTCTGCTGGTCTTATTGGCTTGAGTTGGATGTAGTGAAGCAAGGCCTCCCAAAGTGTAGTCCATGGGCAACTTCAAACCCCAGGGGCTCACCAGAGAGGACATCAGTACCCTGGGGCTCAGCAGAGAGGGACATCAGTACCCCAGGGGCTCACCAGAGAGGAACATCAGTACCCAGGAACTCAGCAAAGAGGGATATCAGTACCCAGGGGCTCGGCAGAAGGCAGTATAATACCCCTAGGGCTCACCAGAGATAAAAGTTTTCAGGCTCTATCACACAGGCAGACAGAACAAGAAATTCTGGGGTCCTGAGCCCTTCCTTTAGGTGTCCCTTCATGGGTCCTGACAGGAGAGCACTGTGGTCTACAGATCTCAGGAACTCTGCTTTGGCAGAGTTACAGCCCCTGTAAGCAAGTCTGAAGAGTTACTTCCTTGCTAAGCTTTGGTCCCTCCTCCTTTTTGAGTGCTTGGCTCTTGTACAGTGAAATGTCACCAACAGTTACGGAGCAAGGAGTGATCTAACGAGGAGAATCACAAGCCCTGCCTTGGTTCACAGTGCTAGAAGAAGGGAAAACAGTTCAGAACAGAGCTGGCACAGTTTATCTGGAATCAAATCCATGGGGTCTTTGGTGTTATGAGTGATCTCACCCCCACTCAGCTCAACTCTCTCACTGACAGAACACCAAAAAATAATGTAGCAATATTCTAATAAGACTAGTTCAGGGCTCTGAAAGGGAATAGCGCATAATTTTTGGTGTCATGAAATCTTATTCCTCTTTTGATTTTTTTAAATCCCTTAAAAACGCACACATCATTCCCCCAGGATCTCAAGACTTATTGGCTGTGCCCTAGGAGTCTCTCATGAGTGAAGGTATGAAGCTGTGTGAGCCAGAGCTCCTCAGCTGTCAGGTGAGAGCCAATGCCACCCACCCTGACAGTCTGCTGCAAGATAAGCATCTGCGAGTTTCTGGAAGGCCTCCTGGCACTGGCATGAGATGAGATTCAGCAAATGGCACAGAGTGTCCTTACGCCGTGGTCACTCATGAAAAACTGTTAGCGCATTCTGTAACCTGAGAGAAGAAGCCGGTACAGGGCAGGGAGACACTGCAAAGGTGGACATGAAACAGGCACACGCCTATGAACAAATGTGCTCTACGCCCCATAGTACATGCATCTCTGAGTGGAGCTGAATGTATGTGCACACAAACACACAAAGGAACTTCCAAAGAAGACACAGCTTATTCTGCATATCCAAATCATTCCCATATGTGCCTGGCCTCCTGCAGCAAGAAAACAAAGTCTCTAACGTCTGCCTCTGACCTCAAAGCCCTCAGGAGCTCACACCACACTGAGACTAAACAGCTAGCTGCATAACCCACAGAGCACCAGCCCCTGGGGGGAATTCACATCTGCACAACATCTGGAAGGGATTAGGATCAGGACACGGAGAAACCCCTATGCGATTTCAAGGGCCACTCCAAGGTTCACACACATCCCTGGGTCAGGCAGTCGGGATTTGCTTCTAGTCTGCCTGCCTTTCCTTTCTAAGAATGTCACCATGGCCTCTGGATCCAATCTGAGGGACATCTTTTCACAGTCCCTTACACTAGGCTCATTGTCTAAGCTCTGCAGCCCCTCCCAACAGGGACTGTGTTGCACTTAGCTATCGGAAAATATATGAATCTGCTTCTTTAAACCATTAAATATATAGATTGAAAAATATCTATGAAAAATTTAGCTCCTGAATTGAGGCATACTGCAATTGAAATACATACACCGAATTTGGAATATGCAAAAGAGAACATAAGTATTTCACTAATAATTATATACTGATCATATATTGACATAAAGACATTTCTGATAGTGTTGGTTGAATAAAATTATTACATAAATTTCTACTTGTTTCATCTTTTACTTTTAATATGACTCTTAGGAAATGTGTAGGTGGTACTTGGCATAGCTTTTACTCTCTACACTCAGAGGCTGAGGCAGGAGGATCACTGCGTTGAGGCTACACAGTGAAAGAGGATAAGAATAGACAGAGAGAGGGGAAGGGAGACATGGGAAAGGGAAGAGAAAGAAGGCAGGCAGGTGAGGGGCAGAGATGGAAGGAGGAAGGGAGAAAGAACAGGAAGTAAGGAAAGGTACCAGTGAGCCCTTCTGACCGAGAGAACTGCCCAATGGCATGGCACTGTTCTTCACAGCAGAGCGGGGCTCAGAGGCAGGAGAGAGAGCTGTGACTGTACCCCATGCTTGTACCCCATGCACATCCCTGTCACCACACGCTACAGAGGCACCTGAGTCGCTGCTTGACACAAATTCAAATCCAACTTGTCCCCCAAAGAGGAGCAGCCTCCAAAACGGTCATTTGCATGTTCCAGTTCTTAAATCCACAGTGACTGCAGGGCCAGATTTTAGTCCCGGATCCTCATCCCCAGCTCACAGTTCATTTCCAGCTCCCCTGACCTTCTCATAGCAACATTCACACACAGATTTCAAAACAGACCAAAGACAATCTTCACTAAGAAATAAAACAGCCTTTTAAAATTAAAATAAGTCTTTCTTAGAAAATATTTAAAACACAAGAGTTTTCCAAGCTGAGCAAATACTAAAATCTAAGTGGGTGAAAGGGTGTTGTAAAGCAGTTTCCTCTGAGATTGAAACATTCTATCCTGCAGGGAAGCTCCGTGAGACAGAAAGTAACCAACACGTAAAGAAGTCCCTGAAACTGACCAGAATCACTAGACCCCTCCTTCCCAAGAGCAAACAATAATGACCAAATGGACTGAACAGCCCAGCCAAGCAGCCTGACTGGAAGATGTCTGATCAACCGAGGCACCTGGCAAGGACACTCTCCGACCTGCTAAGCCGTCTGCAGGCTGTGCAGTGTGCTTCCGGCTCCCAGCTCTGTGAGCTGTCCCCTGTGCTGGGGTGGGCTTCGGTGATGCAGCTGTCTTTGAGTCATTTCTGCTCCTGTAAGGAAACCATCACCCATATTCCTACAAGTAGCCCCAATAAAACTCACTAGTTGACCAAGCTAGACTTCAGGGGCATCCACACTTTGGTCTGTCGAGGATTCTTATCTGGGGTGAGTAGATGTTTGTGTTGAATTCCTCCTCCCCTACCATCCCCAGGGGGGAAATGTCATGAAACCATAGGCGAGTGAGTGCGGAGGCCATGTACAGCTTTTACACCGCTCTGTAAACACTCCAGGAAGAATATTCCTCTTTTTCTGCCCCCTCTCCAGCAACCTTTTTGGGGGGTTCACTCCCTCCCATCTTTCTCAGAGACCAGATACTGTAGACCTACCCTCGGCATCCTGCAGGAAATGACATGGTGATTGGGGGAGACTTTGAGGAATGTCACCTACCCAGAGGCTGCTGTTTATTAAACTCTCTTGCGATCCTGGGCCAAGGTTTCCTAGTCAGCCACTTTCAATCTGCTGGAAATCACAACCAGAGACGGCTCTCTGTTTAACCAAGGGTCAGGCAGCAACAGTGAAAGCATCCCAACCCTCCTGATGGTGCCCCTTCCGACCAATCCTTTAGAGAGCTGCTACTAAGTAGCAAAAAGACCCAACTTAAGGCTCAACCCTCCCCCTCCCCTGGCTTACTGAGCACTAATTGGCAGTAATGTGCAGGAAAGGTGTACATCGGAATGGCTGGAGATCAACAGCTGGATTATCCACAGCCTGAATAATGGGCCTCTTGGGATTCTGGTAACATTTGTAAATCTACTCTTTCCACTTAGATAACGGCCCCTCTGCACTTTACCTAAAGTAGGAAACACAAAAGAATTATCTAGTGTCCACCCTCAGGTACAGCCTGTCTTAAAAGCTCACCAAGAGCTACAGATTTTCCATCTGGGGAGATTTAGAAACTGGCTACCCTCAGATCTAAGCCCCTCCCACCAACAGCATATGCCCAGGAAACACGATGTCAGCATTTAGTAACAGTGGGTGAGCAGCTCCGCCCCCACATCCACTGCACCACACGGTGAGTCCACTACAATTCGCCTTTGGTTTTCCGGTGTCACATCAGACAGAATGCAGTGGCAGAACCTGAGAATCCTACAGTTTGTGAGTCTTAAAAAAATGAATATAATAAACCTGTAAATTAAAAAACGAGGCCGGGGGTTCCTTGCAGAGCCCCGGAGGGGCCCTGAGTTACTCTACCACCCCTCTGTTTCACTCACACTCCGTCCCTTAATCCCATCCCCCACCCTCTCACCCCCTTCCTGTCTCCACAAGCTCCCACCCCTCCATTCCACCCTCAAATTGCTAGCATATGCTGTTGAACTCTGGCTTGAGGGGGCAAGTCGAGAGGCTGCTCCCTCTTAGACACAGAATCACAACCTCCTTCACCTCCCCAGTGTCTGACCCTCCCCCCTCCAGTGCCAAAGTCACAAATGAAACTCTGAGGAAGATAGGAACACGAACAACATGTGCAAAGTCACCCACACCAAGCAGACCTGGGGTAGAAGAAGATGGTGCCAGAGGGACAGCCACACAGGCCGGGGGGTCTACTTCGTTCTGCCACTTCTGCCACCCAGGACAAGTGACTTACCTTTCCTGGGCTGTGGTGTCTCTGTTACAATGTCCTTAGCTCAAGCCCCAGTCAAAGGACTCAGCTGTCCGATAACTGCCAGCCGTTATTGTTATCACTAATCCAAAGGGTACTGTCTACACCTGCCACTTGCTCACACCCAGAGCAAGCTCACCTAGAGCACGCTCACGCCCAGAGTACACACAACCCCAAGAGCACGCTCACACCTAGAGCACGCTCACATCCAGAGCATGCTCACACCCAGAGTACACACAACCCCCAGAGCACAATCACCCAGAGCAAGCTCACACCTAGAGCATGCTCACACCCAGAGAACACACAACCCCCAGAGCACGCTCACACCCAGATAGATCACACTTACCCACAGAGTACCATCACACACAGAACATGCTCACACTCAGAACACACTCACGCCCAGAGCACGGCCATCCCCCACTGCTTATGAACACACAGCAAACATGTCTCCCCAGTCAGGCAGTCAGCCCCAAGACCTGGGTTTTGCCTGGGTTGTGGTCAGAAGCGCCATGGCGATGGATTAGACAAAGTGCCTTTGGTGCTCATGTAGGATGGTTTCTCAGGGCTCCTCATAGCAGTGCTTTGACGCCTCTGTGACATCCTCAGCTCAGTGAAACCTCACTTTTCAGAGGCCCTGGAACTTCCTTTGAAAACCACACAATCTCTTAGTGTCTGGTTTGGAGGGTTTGGTCTATGATTTGCTTCTCCTGACTTTTTTCTTTCTTGTTTCTGTTAATTAAGATGGGCTTAAATGACCCTGACAAAGATAGGCAGCTCCTATGTCCTGTCCTCCTCACCTTCCATCTCCAGGTTGCAAGTCACCCTGAATGCTCTATGAAGAGTAGCGGGCCTACAAGAAAGACACTACAGCATTTGAGAAGCAAGGGAGAGAGACAGACTCTGCTGTGTGCTGTCTACTGGGCTGCAATGTCCGTGCCACAACAAGCTGCCTTCTGGCCGACTGTGCTCACTTCTGTACTCTGAATCCCAAACAAATTCAGTAACACCACGCTATGCATTCACCGGGCATTTAGGGATCGCTCAGCGAAAACCGGGTCAGTTCTTAGGCAATGCCAAGTGGAGTAAGACAAGGCCTATCCTTAGCTGATTCTTAGCAGGAACTCCCTCCACCCACCCACCTGTAGGCTCCACCCTGCAGGTCAGGTCAACCTTTCAAAGGACTCTGCGCACTTTGGTTACTGGTTTAACCATTTACATTCCTGACAGCACGTGATCCTCTGTGGACTGAAAGTAACAGCCCTCTACAGGCTGGGTGAGGACCGGCTGCTGGCACCCTGAAGGCCGCACCCTGCCCCTGTGACACCAGTCAGGTAGACAGCTGAGTATATAACAGGTTGGTGATAGAACGGGACAACCCTGCAGCCACACAGAGCCAAAGCTACAGGAAGCCAGGGGCTACCTTTCCAACATGTGACCCTCAGCGCATGCTGGCGGAGAGCATGACTTTTGAGGGTGGGGAGGTCAGACAAGGGATTTCCTGCAAAGAAACAGCAGGGAAACCGCAGCTTATAGCTGGGGTCCCAAGGACTTGTAGATGCTACCTTCCCGTTTCATAGAAAGTCACTCGTCCAGTCTTTGTGGCCACTAGTTTCATACCCACTCCAGAGATAAGGGGACTGAGGCTTAGGTCAGAAAGTCACTCGTCCAGTCTTTGTGGCCACTAGTTTCATACCCACTCCAGAGATAAGGGGACTGAGGCTTAGGTCTCACTGCCGGGACATACGGACTGCCCCAGAACTCCATACACTAACAATCCCCATGCTGCCCACGGCAAACTTCATGCACTGTGGAGTGTGGAGACCAGGGGTGAACACGGATGAGTGAGCTCTGGAGACAGAAACCAGATTCTAAAGGAACCCGATTATCATTCCGGGTTCAGAGAGCCAAGATAAGCATCTAAAGCCCCAAAGCATTTGAGGGACACTACCCCTTAGTTTGATGGGCACTGCACTCTGTAGGTACAGTGAGGAAAAGAGCTGCCAAGGAAGGGGCTTGCTCAGATGCAGACCAAATGGTGGGCTCTGGAGCGAAGGGAGAGTAAGGGCTGAACTCAGCACTTCCCTGAGCGGACACTGAAGCAGCCTGGCTAAGGATTCCGTCTGGCGTAGGGAAGGGGGGGATCCGTGAGAACTAAGTGTGTAACTCTGCAGCACAAGTATGCAATTCCAACCGGATAAATTTATAAGGACAAATCACTTAAAAGAAAAGAAAAGTAGCTGCTTAGAAAGAAAGTGGTTAATATGAATGTACAATTTAGCTTGACTCCTAACTACAAATTGAAGTGGCCAGTTTTCCTGTCCAAATTCAAAGGCTCTTAAACACCCCACAGGACCCTCTCTGGGCTATCTCTTTAGAGGGGGATTGGGCAGAAAGCCCCTACAGACCTCACCCCGTGGGAAAGCAGCGGCTGTTTGGATTGAGGGCTCACTGTCTAGCAGGCTAAGGCTGGCAGGAAATGAACCCACTGAGACGGAGGTTGTCATTTCCTGCAGAATAACCAGGACACAGATATTCGCACTTCCCCTACAATGGCCCTTTGAGAGATGCAGGGTCACCCTGGGACAGTACTGTACATTAAAAATTAAAAAAGTGAAAACCGAAACAAAAACCAAAAGCCTTTTCTGCGGTTCAGTCTGTAAGAGGTAGCGGCCTGTTTAAAGCCCACATGCTCAGTGTCTTTGCAACGTGGGATGGACATGCATTCCACAGTGTGTGTCTTAGGATCCCCATTCTGTGAGAAGGGGTCCTATTCAGATGGGCCCTCAGCATGCACAGTGCCCCCCTCATAGGACGGACAGTCCAGTGTCCCCCAAAGGTCAACATCAACACGGATCAGCTTTTCCTCATAGAGATTCCTGTTCCTATTGTATGGACAACCATAAGAGCATAACCTGCATCTCTCCTTCTCAGAGGTAGAAAGGACGACACAGTCTTCTTGGATAACATTCGTAAGTCTTTGTCCACAGAAGAAATGTTTCTAGAACACCAGCTCCAGGTCAATAAATCCTATTCAGCTGCAACAGTCAGTGGGAAGCCAGCCTCGGCTGTGCCCTGTGGGGCGTGTTACTGTCTCCTTCCAAGCTTCCTTTGGCCTTCGGGAAACTGGGGCTGTTTTACTCTTTCAAATATCCTTCTGAGAAGTACTCATTTGTAAAGCGTTCCTTCCTTGCACAAGGAGTAAAACGTGCCCATCTCAAGACCAAAATAAAGATGTCCAAACACAATTTATTTTTCATTGCTTTTCCTTGCCATTTCCTGGCACCCATAACATACAGCCCAAGCCCCCTTCATGTTGCTGTACCATGTCTTCATAATATATCACTCTTCATTAAAATGGGGCATCAACCCCAGACCCATCCCCTTTGTCTTATCTGTCTTTCTCTGTGATAAAGCACCACGACCAAAAGCCACTTGAGGAGGAAAGGCTTTATTTCATTTTAGTTTCTAGTTCATCACTGAGAGACGTCAGAGCAAGAACTCAAGGCTTCCTGGAGGCAGGAACTGGAGAGGGGTCACTGGGAAACACTGCCTACTGGCTTGCTCACCCATGGCTCACTCAACCTGCTTTCTTCTGGTGCCACCTCAGATCATCTGCCCGGGTGGCACGACTCAACATGTGTTGAACCCTCCCACCAATAGAGAAAATGACTCACAAAATTGCCTACAGGTCAATTGGATGGAGGCTTTTCCTCAACCTCGATTCCTCTTCCCAGATGACCCCAGCTTGTGTCAAGTTAACAACAACAAAAAAAAAAAACCCTAATCAATGCACCCCTTCTTTGAGTATGTATTTCATACTCACCTGGGGACACCATAAAATTTATAAGCACACACATGCATACACACACAAAAGAATGCAACATCTAATAAAATACAAATGTCGTTGCCCTATTAACCTGCCCTGCTGGACCATCAGGCCCAGGCTCAGTTTCCAACACTCATCTAGGTGAAGGATGTTGCAGAAAATATCTCATTAGAAACAACAAGAATTTTCTCTTCTGCAACATGATGAAAAATTACAATAATTACCCATTTTTTTCTATGCTTTGGGAGATGGGAGTCCAAACTCAAATGCAAAAGGCCATGCTTGAGCAGAATGTAGTTCTCCTTTTTGGAACCTGTACTCCCCACTCCACCATGGGTAGCTTTTCAAAGACAGCACAGGTGAAAGCAGCCACAGAGACCATTGAGGACCAAGTCGGGCCAGCCTCACCCAGAACAGTCATGAATATGGCCCAATACATTTACAGCCACAAATCACACTGCAGAGTCAAAATATTACCAAAAGAAAAGAGAAAGGGAGGGAGGGAGGGAGGGAGGGGGAGGGGGGAGAGGAAGGAAGGAAGGAAGGAAGGAAGGAAGGAAGGAAGGAAGGAAGGAAGGAAGAAAGAAAGAAAGAAGAAAAGCACTCTGTTCTCAAAGGTGGCAAAGACTGGATGATTCAGCTTACAGCATCATCCCCTGGGAATGGTTGTAAAGTGTGTGGACAGCTTCAGATCAGGGTCGGGATGCAGGTTCACTCTGCCCTTAACTCCGAGTTTAAGAAACTCAAGACCCTCAGCTTCTTTCCCTAGAAGCGGAGCTGCAAACCAGTACACTGACCCTTCAGGACCTATGCAAGAATAAAGCCAAAGCCTGTGAGAAAGACTGAGGGTTCAGAACACCCTAACTAATTCGCCACGACTGGACATCAGGAAAGATGACATTACACACCTGCGCCACAAAGTCCTTCCCGCCATCTCCTCAGAAACATGACGAAGTGTGTGATCACTCTGATCTTAGGTGGAGGAAATCAGTATTTGGGGAAGTGTAAGCAACTTGTCCAAGGCTACACGGGTGAAGAGGCAGAGCCAGAACAGGATGAATGGCTTTGCTCTTTGCTCCTCTTCACTCTGGTTAGGTTCTAAAAACAAACAAGGAGGGGCTTCAGGTCCTCTGTGTAAGTGACGAGTACTGAGTAAGTGTAGATGAGCACTACAGAGGCTTCGAGGGGCCTGGGGGATATATCGCAGTCGCAAGACATGTGCTCAACATGCATGAGGCTCGGGGTTCAATCAGACATAGAGACGAAAGACAGGGAGAACGTCATAGTGGAAAAGGGTGACAACAGTGTGTGTCGTGATCCTCCATCTCCTTTCAGCAAATGACAGAAATGGAGGTGACACTGTGACCTAGTTCCGGTCCCTGTGTTGAGTCCACAAGCTTCGAGTTTCATACTTGAAGTGGTATCAATGGATTACTTTCCCCGACTTTGCCACCTTTGGTCATGTTCTGGAAAGTGCTCCAAAACAAACACAGCAAATTCTGGAAAGTCATAGGAAGGGTCTGATTTCCTTGCTCGGTGATGGGAAGGTATGCTGGGAGATGACTGGGGTAACTAGAACAGCAGTCCAAGATGTCACATCAAGGTCTGTTGGGGAATACTACAACACACATGTGCACGCACACACGTGGGTATGTGTGTGCACACACACACGCACACAGACACACACAAACACAACCGTTCTCTGATGTTCTCCTTGGTCACACAGCACTTTCTCCGGGCCGGAAGTCAAACACTTTTGTGTTCTCCTCTCAGGGAGGGGGAACTTTCTCGCTGCTCACAGTTTGATTCAGGAATCAGGCTGGGCAGTTGAGAACAGCAGGACGGAAAACACAGAATGGGGTGGGGGAGGGGGGAACTTTCCCAGTGGGTTAAAAACAGACTTGCCACGGAAGGTCCTCACCAAATAGGTCTACCCAAAGTCCTCACATCCGTGGCTGAGGCAGGTACTCAAAACACTTAATGAACCAAAACTTGGTGAAAGAATACAGCAAAACGGCGGTAAACTATGAGTATGTGTTCACACGTGAGCCTAAGTATGAGTTCATAGGTGAGCCTAACGAGGTTCAAATTGCCACATATTTCCATCCGATGAACTTTTCCAACTGTAGTGACTGCCACCTGGAGCTAACTCCCCAGAAAACTCATTCCTTCCTACAGGGCTACCTGTGGACCCAGAAGTTTTTGTGTTCCCAGCATCAAAGGCTGAGAGCTCTCCACACCCTCTCCTCTACCCAAACGCTGTGCCCCTCACCCATGCTGAGCCACTCCTTTTCAGCCCGTGGCCCCCCACAGGCCGCGGGCTGCCCTGACCGCAAGGCTTGGAGCACCCTGCTCGTCCTGCCATCCCCATCACTCGGCACGCCGCCGCGCGCGCTCCCTGCCCAGTTCCTTCCAGGCAGGCGCCAGCCAGCAGCAGTGTAGGCAAGGAGGCTGTGCCCGATGCACGTTGCATAGTCTCCCACCCCGATGCCTTGGCCAAAGGAACAAAAAGGAAGCCGACGCCAGGAAGAGACGAGCGGGCTAAGGATGCGGCGGGACCGCGGCGGGCTCCACGCCTCTGCGCACCAGGCGGGCGGAGCTCGCAGGCGGCCCGCAGCCGAGCGGTTACCTTGAGGATGCAGGCCATGGCGCTATGGATCGACCCTGTGGCTTGCAGCACCCCGGCCCCGCAGCGGGACCACTCCAGTCCACATTCCCGCAGAGCGAGCCGGGCCCGCGGGAGCTGCGCGCCCTGGCCCCACCCCCGAGCCCCGCCACTGGCTGGCGCCGCACGAGGCCCCGCCCTGAGTCACGTGCCCTCCGTGCGGCCCGCAACTGCCTGCTACTCGGCTGCTGCTGTGCTACTACTTGCCTTTTTTTTTTTTTCTTTTTTTTAAAACTCCTTCTGCAGATCAAGCTCTGCTAAGCCCCGCCTGAAGCAGACCTGGATCTTCACACTCCACCCCGAGGACCGAAGGTGGCCCTTCCATCTGCTCTCGCCCATCAGAGAATCCGCATATGTGCCACTTTCCAAAAAGTTAACAGTGTTTGGCACCGTCGCGCTATGGGCGTGGGGCCCATCAAAGGATTCTTCGAAAGCAGCTGGAAGTGCCCCGGGCTAGCCCTTGGCACTGCAGAATTCCATGGAGGGCTTCTCTTTCCATGACTGATTGATTGGCTGTCCGTCAGAAAGCACGAACAGCTAGAGAAACTGAAAGACTGGACACTCCGCGTCTACGCTGAAGAAGTCATACTCCTCACACGACGTGGCATGTACACATGTGTAGCATACGCGCACATAAACATATGCAGTTGTAAATGTTGTATTCTGTTGCAAGGGAGTTAGTAAAATGTCTATATACATAACGATACAGTGCACACTGATCACGCACTTACATACAGTGCGTGAGAGAGTCACAGGTCTTTGCCACTCACTGCTATGGTCTTAGAATTTAGGAGAACTCGTTTGGAATTTCAACAACCAAGTTATGTATTAGCTTTCCTCTTAAGTTTGGAAATCTAAGAAGGTCCTTTTCAACCAAACAACCTGAACCGTCACATGTTAAAAACAAAGGGCACTGTGGTAGATCTGCCCAAGAGGTTTCTAGTGCTCTCTGGATCCTAAATGGGTGCTCTGTGTGCAACAGACACAAGGAAAGGCTGCCTCCCCAAACCAGGTCTGCTAAGGGAAGGCTCATTTCTACAAGGAGAGGACATGCCCAGAGGGCACAGATTTCTGCCTCCCAGTAGTGAAAGAGATCTTTAAATTACCTCCCAAAACATCTGCCCTGAAGAAACCTCCCTTGGCAGATGATCTAGTTAGCTGGTTCCCGGGGAGTCAGGAAAAGCACAGGGGTTGCTGGTGACTGAGGGTCATGAGTTGGCACGCACACCATCAGACAGGAACCAAGTGTTCACAGGAGTTGGTGTGCTTTTGAAGAGGACATTCAACACTCTGAGAGACCTGGGGAGGGGTGGGGGGTATGCACAGTGAAGACGCTGGGAAAGCCAGAAGCCTGTCAGGCACCTGTCTGTCTCCAGGGAGACTGCACTCTGTCCTGCTGCCCCTTCCCCCCATCCCTCCCTCAGCTTGGAAGACACATGTATTTTATGTGGCAGTTTGATGAAGATCTTTAACAAATGGTCTTAGCGGGTGTGCTGGTTAGTTTCATGTCAATTTGACGTAAGCTGGAGTCCTGGAGAGAAGGAAGTCTCGACTGAGAAAATGGCTCTGTAAGATCAGGCTGCAGGCTAGCCTGTAGGGCATTCTCTTAATTAGTTTTCTACAGGAAAACAAGATGAGCAAGCCATGATGAGCAAGTCAGAAAGCAGCACTCCTCCACAGCCTCGCATCAACTCCTGACCCCGGTTCCTGCCCTTTCCCCAAGTTGCTTTTGGTCATGGCAGAGCAGTAGCCAGGCCAGGAAGACTCAGCAGATTCGTTTGCTCTGGAACCGGACACTCCCGTCACCAGGTAGACGTGGAGATCAGAGGATAATTTGTGTGAATCGGTTTGCTACTTCTACCAAGTGGACCCCGAAGATTGAACTTAGATTGTCACACTTAGGGGCAAGTGCCTTTGCCCCCGAAACCATCTCCCAGATCCCATATTCATTTGTTCATTCATTCATTCATTCACATCAGGTTTTTTGTTTAAATCTGATTAGCTAAAGGAAAATCCTTAAGTTACTACAGGAAATTTCAGCTTTAAGAGATTGGCTTTGTGGTCTCTGATATCATGGCAAAGTCATAAGTCATAGTAAAGAGGGAAAGATGAGACCTACGTGGCAACACAACACAGCCAAGGCTTCACCACCAGGCAGCAAGCTGCTAACCAAGAGGAAAGATGAACACACATACAAACCATCACGTGGACTGGACAGGCTCTATTCGGCAACACGGGTATACACGTATAGGCATATAATACAATTAAACCTTAGAAAGAAGCCGTGAGTTTGAAGGGCAGCAGGGAAAGGAGTATAGGAGAATCTGGAGTGAGGAACGAGAAGGGATGAATTCTGTAATTATAACCTCAAAAATAAAAAATACCCCCTCCAAAAAAAAAGGCAAAGGTGGTCTGAGCACCCCGCTCCCCAGAAATTCTGCAGGACATCTGGGAAGGGTCAGCAGACTGGTGACCCTTGCTTGGAGACCTCGTTCAAACCTACTCCCTGCAGTCTTTATATGATAGTATACGGAGCATTAGCAGAGTTAAGTGAACTAACACACATGAGCTCATTCACTTCAATTCCTGGAACAATGACCGCTTTTAAATAACAAGTGATTTAAAGGAGAAGACTTCCAATGAAGTTAGAAAGACCGCAGTTGAAGCAGAGAATGACTCTTGTCATCCTTCACGTCTCAGAAAGATACTGCTGATGGAGCAGTGAGCACACATGACATCTCAGAAGGATGCTGCTCATGGAGCAGTGAGCACACGTGACGTCTCAGAAGGATGCTGCTGATGGAGCAGTGAGCACACGTGACGTCTCGGAAGGATGCTGCTCATGGAGCAGTGAGCACACGTGACATCTCGGAAGGATGCTGCTCATGGAGCAGTGAGCAAATGTGATTGGCCAGGACACGGTGACTCAGCTAGGATTTCCTACTGCTATGCAGAGACGCCATTACCACTGCATCTTTTTTAAATTTTATTTTATTTAACATTTTTTTATTAATTTTACATACTGACCACATCTTCTCCTCCCTCCTCTCCTCCCACTTACTATAAAAGCAAGAAATGGTAAGATAAACCTAAACTAGAATTTTATAAAAACAGGATTAGCAACTGCTGATTTGGGAGGGGCTACCCTAGAAAAGCTTTTGCTCAGGGGGAAAAAAAAGGTTCTGAATCTACCAGGGATTGGAGGTAGCACCAGATTTGTAGGAGGTGGGTTGGTAGGAGAATGTAGCCAGGATATTTTTGTTTTAAACTGGGCCAAACATCAAGAATAGCTTAGGCTAGTCTATAGGTATACTCTGATTTTCCAATTATTTAGGTTATGTAACTTAAATCCAAGACCTCCTGTCTCCAAAGTTAATAATAAACCAAACCCCTTTCAGTCAGTTGTCCCACCTGGTGTGACCTTGTGACATCAATGGGCTGAACTCAGAAGTCAGCCATGTTACCCACCACAGCCAGTTGGCCAATGTGAGGACTTCGGCACTCTTTGGGTTTAGAATATCATCTTGGGTTTGCTCATAAGAAAACCTTGGATTCATGTCTACACCTCCTAAGACATTGGGAAGTTGATCTTCAGTGTCAGCTTGGCTGGATTTGGAATCACTGGGAAAACATCCTTCTGGGTTTGTCTAGAGGGAAGCTGGGAGAGAGGAGCCACCATGCATTTAGACAGCATGATACTGTAGGACACGGCTTGTGAATGAACGGAAACGAAAAGGCAAGCCTGGATATTTAACAAGCATCTCTGCTTCTTGACTATGGACACAACATGACCAGCTGCTTTGTGTAATGCTGCCTTGGTTTCCCCCTCTGCCCTCATGCTGTGAGCCAAATTGAACCCTTTCTTCCCTAAATTTCATTCCCCCCAACGAAGATATTTTGTCACAGTAACTGAGCAACTACAACAGATCGACAAGAGACCCAGACCCACATGAGGAGGCAAGGCCTTGGGTGAGCATGTAGGCGAATAGATGCTAACACCTGAGTGTGCACATGAGATACCTCACCTTGTGCTTCAACCCCGACTGTGGGAAAATGCACAACCAATAGCACATCGTGTCCCTCCTAGGGGAGCCACCACCACAAGCTTTTGTTGGCTGTGATCAACACCATGACCAAAACCAATAGAGGGAAGAGTTTGTTTGGCTTCCATGTCCCCATCACAGCCTGTCATTGAGAGAAGTCAGCTCAGGAACTCCAGGCAGGGGACCTGGATATGAGGGATGGAGGAATGCTGCCCCATGCCTTGCTCCTCATGGCTTGCTTAGCTTGCCTTCTTATGCAACCCAGAACCACAGGCCCAGAGGTGGCACCAACCCACACAGGGCTAGGTCCTCCCATATCCATCATTGGTCAAGAAAATGCCCTATACACTTGGCTACAGGTCAGTCTGCAATGGGGACAACTCCTCCATTAGCACCCGCTCTGGCCAGATTATTCCAGCTTGTGCCACGTTGACCAAAACCTAACCAGCGCATCCCACAGCCAGGCCTTCCCACCTGCAGCCACACAAGCTCCTCCCACCAAAGACTCTGATTACTGTATCTGACGTTTCCAAGAGGCCTACAATACCTGCTTCCCTTCATGATGAAAGCGTGAGGTTGGCTACTGTCAGGACACTAGACACAGAGTCCTGGACTTCTTCATGGCTTCCAGTGGTTCATCCTCCCTCCCAACCTGGCCTGTCACCAGTGAGATGCCAGCATGCCTTAGCACTCACGAGACGTCAGAAGTCACGAGCTAAATTTTATTTAAATTCATTTCTGTTTCATTCCAAACAGCTCCATTACCAAGTCATCCTCAGAGTTATGAAATACAGTTCCCTGATAGAATTAAAACACAGACTCTCATAACTTTGCCAGTTTCACCCTCCACCCATATTAATTTAATATATTTATATTCAACAGAGTCATTTATTAAGGTTTTAATTGGGTTTCAGACTTTCCCATTTGAAGATGCGAAATGGATTCCAGATACAATAAAACTTTTCCTTGTCATCTGCTACATAAATCACACTCCCATCAGGGCTGACTGGAAGATCCATTAGGAAGTACGATGGGAAGATCATTCTCTTACACTCAGTCAGCTTAGGACATGACATTTTTTCCCTAGAAACCATTCACCCTTACCTTTTGAAATACTGAACCAGGTCCTTCCTACATGTCTGTTCCCAGATGTGTGTCCATCTGTGGACCTGTGCCCAAGGAATGTGGCAGTGTCTTCCAGCCATCTGATTATGGTAAAATTACTGGCGTTTGTTTTTATTTCAGGTGTCAGAGGTGTTGTGTGTGTAGTGTCCACAGAGGCCAGAAGAGGGCCTCAGAGGTCCCAAACCTGGAATTTCAGGCAGTGGTGAGCCACCATGTCGGTGCTAAAAACAGGACCCTCTGTATTAGCAGTGAGTGCTTGTTACTTTGTAACCAGCCCATACTCCACCCATCTTAATAGACATTCTCATCTTTTCTCAAATAACACAAATAAATGATAAAAGCCTAGCTGGGCAGTGGTGACACAGGCCTTTAATCCCAGCACTCAGGAGGATCTCTGTGAGTTCGAGGCCAGCCTGGTCTACCAAGAGCTAGATCCAGGACAGGCTCCAAAGCCACAGAAAAACCCTGCCTCGAAAAAAAAAAAAAAAAGATAAAAGCCTACAATGAATATTCTGATTCCCCTCTGTTTGCTGTGAATATGTTTTATTACCATTGGTTAATAAAGAAGCTGCTTCCACCTATGGTAGGACAGAATAGAGCTAGGCAGGAAAACTAAACTGAATGCAGGAAAAAAGAAGGTAGAGTCAGGGAGATGCCAGGTAGCTGCCAAAGGAGACAGATGCCAGATGGAACCTTACCAGAAGGCCACAGTCTCATGATGATAGAGAGATTAATAGAAATGTGACCATTTAAGATGTAAGAGCTAGCTAGAAATATGCCTGAGCCATTGACCAAACAGTATTGTTATTGATATAGTTTTTGTGTGATTTGGGTCTGGGCAGTCAGGAAACTAAAGTGCAGCCTCTGCTTACAATACTCTTTACCTCATTTTCATTACATAGTAAGAAGATTGTAGTGTTTAGCCAGATTTATTTTTCTTGAAGAATTCCTCCCTAAAATTCTTTTTTAAATATAATAAATTTAAAGTAAATATGGCTGGCAGCCGTGGTCTGTCCTCTGAATTTGGTTTGTGTTGGGTTTCTGCAAAGCTCTCTTATTAACAATATCCCACAGTCCTCACCACACTTCCCGAAGGTATTCTTTTATTGTGAGGTGATCCCCAGTATGTCTTGCTACACTTCTCCTCTTCGGGGGTCCTCCTTTGCCATGCTTCCCTGAAAATATTCTGGGGGAAATTTAGTATTGAGAATGCATTCATGGTGGGGCTGATGGAGCCATCTGCAGGAGAGGCTCTCACAGTTAGGCTGGTCCTGCAATCTGTGATTTGCTGAAACCACTGTTTGTTTTGTTTTTGTTTTCTGGAATGGCTTGGTATCACAAACACTCAGGAGTGGACAAAGATTTTTGTTAATTCTTCATGTCTGGGGAATCACCTTCCGCTCTCAGATTGTGTGTAGGTCTGTGCTATTTATTGGACGATCAAGAGGAACACACAACTCACAGAAGAAAGGACCTTGGAGAAGCCCACGGGAGGAGTTCTGTCACTGAGAGTTGGTTCCATCTTCAGAACCTTCAGTGCTCCCGTTATGTCCAAAGCATGGCATCCTGGCAGGGCTGCCACATTCCTTTCCACCATTTCTGCCCATTATTCTCTTATGTTGAGGATTGGCAAGCTTTCCCAATAGAGAGCCAGACAGTAAATATTAGGCTTTGCGAGCCATTTGGTCTCTGTCACAACTCCCTGGCTGGGCCACTGCTACACGAAAGCAGTCAAACACATAAACAAATGGCTGCTGGCTGTGTGCCCACAAAACTAAATTTAAGCACACTAAACTGTACGTTCCATGCCACTCTCCGGTGTAACAGAATATTCTTTCATTTTTTTCTCTGTAAAAAGTGTTAAATCTATTCTTAAGTCTTCAAGTGTACAAAAGCAATCTGCAGACTTAATTTGGCTTGTGGACAATAGCATACCTGTTCTCTTCGTCTTTGTGCTCGTGGTTGAGGTCTATGTCACCATCCTATGAGGTCAGAGCATCTCCCATTTAGCCACTTATGTCCACTGAAGCCTCCTTCCTTGGACATTCTCGCCTCCTTCAGCTCTAACAATTGCTGTTTATAAGATTTTTTTAAGCACTTAATTAATCACATCCTATCTGCTATCATGTCTTTAGGTAATGATCCATCTTCTAAGTCTTTTCATTTGTGGCCCTAACTTCTCAAGCAGATTGCAAATATCCTGGTTGTTGTTGTTATTGTTATTGATATTATTTTTTTATTTTGCATTCTTAAGCTCTCTGAGTGCTCCAGCCAAGAAAATGGTTTCTCTCTCTCTCTCTCTCTCTCTCTCTCTCTCTCTCTCTCTCTCTCTCTCTCTCTCTCTCTCTCTTTTGTGGTTTTCCGAGACAGGGTTTCTCTGTCTAACAGCCCTATATGTCTTGGAACTAGCTCTTGTAAACCAGGCTGGCCTCGAACTCACAGAGATCTACCTGCCCCTGCCTCCCGAGTGCTGGGATTAAAGGTGTGTGCCACCACTGCCTAGCAGAAAGTTTTTTTAAAAATATATATTCAGAATGTCAACCTGATTAATTCAGCTCTGGAGAAAGAACAATGAATGCCTAACGACAAGATGCTGGCATACATAAACCTTAAAACTAAGAAGCGGATTTCCCACCACTCTGGGTGCCACTGACGGTTTCAAGTGAAGATCTGGCGGGTAGGACCAGTTCTTATCCTGCACACATCTGCCCGATCATCTTCAGTTGTTATTTTCTAGCCAACAGGTGACGTGTTGGTTTAGATGGAGCATTTGGTCTGTGTTGGTTACAGGCATGGGCTGTAACTGCCCCCTGTGGTCTCTGCCCTTGACTGAGAAATCAGCAGGGCTTTTCTTCTGAGTGGCTGCTACTTACTTCTACCATGATGTTTGCATGTGTGTCTGTGCGGGCTACTGACACGTGATGTCTGCAGGTGCCAGAAAGGCTGAAGAGCCCCTGCTGCTGGACTTGCAGGCGGTTGTGGGTGTATATTGCAGCATGGGTCCTCTGGAAGAGCAGTAACTGCTCTTCACCTAACCCATCTCTCCAGCCCCTATCGTGGCTTTTGAAAGCACCTACCAGATGATTTTATCATTGCAGGGCAATGAGTTTATCTGATTCGCATCCCAGTTTAAAAAGTAAATGACTCCATGATTTAAGCTGTGATCCCCATTTTTGATTGCCTATGCTTTATCTTCATTAAAGTAAAATGAATAGAATCTTGGGTATAAATCCATTTTGTCTAATAGATAAAGAGACCTAGATTTTCAAAAGAATTAAACATTCAAATTACTAAGCTTGCAGTTTTTACTGACACCTTTATAATTAAGAAACAGGGAGACATCACATACTAAATAACAGTGTGTTCTAACAGATGACTTTGCCCCTCCGAGTGTTGAGTTCAGCAGTACCTAGAGCAAGCCTTAGATCCGAATAGCATTAGACGTGGTCTGTTTTTCCTTTTTTGCAGACTTGCCGTGTAAAATAGCTGTTTACACTTGACTCCCTGGGTGAGCTGTAACCAAATTCTGTTCTTTAAAAGCAGGTGACAGACAGTGATTTGCCTCTCACTCTCCAAGCCAGTGTGTCTGGATTTCCAAGGGAAATGTGGTTTTTAATATGACCATTGGATGAAAACCTTAAGTTATGAAAAACTCACAATTTTCTCCATAAAGTAGGTTTAATACATCTCAACTTCTGTTTGGGTTTTTTTCCACATTTTTGGTGTTATTCATTTTTTTATAACAACCTTTCCCCCATTCCACTCTAAATTTAACAAGAAAATTAAACGCTATGGGGGATATTTTACTTTGAGAAAGTTCCCATTTGGCTCGCATATTTGTCTGAATAAAGTGCAAATACTCAAAGTGATTGACAAGATTTATGAAGAGTGTGAAATTTTATTCTATAGCAGTTACTCATAGGCAGCCAGTCAACATTTACACCTGGCATTTCATAGGCAGAGTCGGCATCAACACCTATGATCTCATAGGCAGAGTCGGCATCAACACCTATGATCTCATAGGCAGAGTAGGCATCAACACCTATGATCTCATAGGCAGAGTCAACATCAACACCTATGATCTCATAGGCAGAGTCAACATCAACACCTATGATCTCATAGGCAGAGTCAACATCAACACCTATGATATCATAGACAGAGTCAACATCAACACCTATGATATCATAGGCAGAATCGGCATTCACACCTATGATCTCATAGGCAGAGTTGGGATTCACACCTATGACCTCATAGGCAGAGTCGGCATTCACACCTATCTCTGAAGACTGTTACCACAAAGTAAGGTGGAAAGGCTGACTCATCATGGGTTATGTTTGGGGAATACCCTAGGGAAGCGAAACCTTTGGTAACAGGTAACCAGCCCTCTCCTGGTGGCAACACCTGTCTCCTTCTGTGACTCACAACTGTATAAAAGTCCTTGGAAAGATAAAAGGCAGCACCGAGGCATTAGCCCCTCTGTCTGCAGACATGTGGAAGGGCTGGAAACGACCCTGGTTCTGTTCCTCGGAGCCACACTCCTTGTACACACGTAGAGTTTGTGATTAATGCAGTGTTTTGTTCACGCACTTAATAAACTTAGTCAAGTAGAAAAATCACATAAAAGACATTCGTAAATACGTGCTGCATGAATATGAGCTGCAGCAAATAATTTTTCAATAAGTCAAATCTTTAAAAATAGTAAGTAATTTTAAACTATTTCCAAATTTGATATTGTTTCTTCTTCAGCCTGAGGCATTATATTAAATTAAAATACTCTGTGCATTACAATGAAATATTTACCCACTGACTCTAAATATCCTTTATTTTCTTTCTGTTTTCCTCTGTGCCTCACTGGCATCTGCCCGAGTTCTCTTGCTCAGAGACTGTAAAGTGTCACTGTGTAGCTGCACAGACAATGGAGATTGAATGACTGAGAAGCAGTTAGGTCAACATTATGGGTGTTCGTATTTTCCAAACAGGTCTTTTCCTTCTTAGTTACCTTTTTTTAAGAATCCTTCTAGTTTCAGAACACCCGAAAGCTCAGTCACCTTTCCCAGGAGGGAACCAGAGAAAGCGGAAAGCATGGTGGGTCCTCATCTGCCAGCTCATTCTGTTCTCAGAGGATAGAAAGCTCACACAGCCCTGGCTGCTACACCAATGTTTAGCCCATCTTAACTGCCCCCCTAGATTATTCCTGTTTTATACAAGGTGGGACTGGCCAGGTCCATCTTGGAATGAAGCAAACCTTCTGATTGGAGGAGGGGATGTTGGGTTTCCCTAGAAGCCAGCTCCGGGGCTCTGATCACGCCAGCGTACTCCCCTCTAACCAACCTGAACTTTGGCTTGCGGCAGATGAAAGCCACTCTGTTACACGCACCTCACTTTCCACTCTTCTCGGCCTCACATCCCACTGGAATTTGCCAGCTTTTCCCAGCAGAGCCCTACAGACCTTCACATTCAGTGCACTGGGCTCTGGATATGTGTCCCTGGCACTGAGCCTCTGAGGTGAGCCACACAATAGTCACACCTCCTCCCCTACAGGGGTGAGCTCCTTCCTTTCCTCCTCTGGGGACCAGGGTCAGCTGAAGGGCAGTTTCTAGGAAGCAGGTCTATTCCAAAGACAGATCAATGCTGGCGGTGAGCAGAGGCACTCTAAAAATGCATCTGAGAGGGCACGTTCACAGGGCACGCAGTGCCGCAGACTGCACGCACCCACCTAACCAGCTCAGTCACAGGTTTGCAGGTGTTCCTTCACAAAGTGCTGCCCCTGTGAACCAGAACTTGAGAGGGAGAAAATGAGACTTAGGGAAGGGTTTGTCTTGAATGAAAGCAAAGACATACTTCAGGGTGATGGCCCTGGACCCCTTGCAACGCTTTCTTTCGGTTCTGTCCTTCAGGAAGATGTTGCCCAGGTATCATCTGCGCACAAGATACTTCAAAACCAAAACTGACTGGAGTAATAAGCTATCTGTCTCTTAATTTAAAATGGGAGCGGTGTGTGACAGTGTGGGGATGAGAACATACAGAAAAATTAAGACGTGAACCGCCAATGCCTCTCCAGCCCCCTGTTGGTCACTGCCTTACCATTTCCATCACCAAACAAAACATTCCATTCTCTTAAGGTTAACATCCCCTGGGTCCTCCGTTGCCCGTCCTCCCCATCCCGACAGTCGTTTGTCTGGCTGACTCCTGGATCGCACTTCTGAGCATGCTGCCAGCACACCCTCGGTACATGCAAATGACCGTGCGTCTAACCAGAGGGTACCCAGCAGTACCACGAAATGCTCCATCACACAGGAGAGGTAGCAGCATAGCAACGGAAGGCACATCAGAGCAGCACAGCAACCACAAGGCACATCCTGGTTAGATGCCCAACGGTGCTCTGTGTGAGCATCTCAGGCGTATGTAGGTCACTGGTTCTTTGTGGGCGGGAGGCAGGCAGGCCAAGGGGAATGCACCAAATGTCACCAGCTCTGACGGGAAGTCCCTCAGCTAGAAAATACCGTCACATATTAACGCACGCAAAATCAGCATCTTGGTCACCCTATTTATTCCATTTCAGCATCTTGGTCACCCTACTTATCCTGTTTTCCCGTGTCCCTGTCATTGAATGCCCTAGAGCAGTACATTTGTCCTAGTGGTTAATGTATCATTTCAGTAATCACAAAATAAATAAATACAGAAGCCATTTCAAGTATACAGCTACCGGGGCTGCATCTCCACTACTAGTTTTGGCTGGGGGGAGGAGAGAAGAATGTATCTAATAACTTTTGTTTATTCTAAGACAGTTCATGTACATGTAATATATTTTGATCATGCCTATCCTTTTCCCCTCTCTCCCTGCTTCTTCCCATGCCCCCTTTTGTCTTCATGTAGATATAAATACAGGTACAGATATAGTTATACACATAGATCCTGCTGAGTTGTTTTTCCTGTATACAGTACTCTGCCTGCCTGTATGCCTGCCTGCCAGAAGAGAGCACCAGCTTTCACTACAGATGGTTGTGAGCAGCCATGTGCTTGCTGGGAACTGAACTTAGGACCTCGGGAAGAACAGCCAGGGCTCTTAACCTCTGAGCCACCTCTCCCGCCAGATCCTACTGAGTTTAATTGGGGTTGCCTACATGTGCATGAGTGTAGGGTCCTCCACTCCAGCATGGGCAACCCACCATTTGCCACACCTAAGAAAAATGACTGTCCCTGCCCCAGGATCCATCAACTGCCAATAACACCTCAGCTAGAGGCGGCCCCGCCTCCCTCCTTGCTGGGTGTTTGACTGCCTGATCTTAGGCAGGTCTTGCACAGAGAACCCTGGCTACTGTAAACTGGATTCAGCAGCGGGTGTTAAAAAAACAGCATTTCACAGCTCCCCTTCCATTCTCCAGTTCTTACATTCTTTCACCCCCTCCCTGGGCACTGGGGAGTGTGGTGGTGGTGATATAGTTACCCTATTTAGATACATGAGCTTCTTGTCTGAAAGGGATGCATTATTAAAGCATCTACTAAGCGTTGAAGCTCAGGATAATTCCTCAAGAGGCTGAGGCAGGTGGATCCCAAGGTCAAGATTCCAAGATCAATGCCAGTACAGGCTTTATCACGAGCCCCTTTATCAAATACAAAGGTGATGATGAAGCAGCAAGTGATTGAGCAGCTGGGGCAGACCCTTGGCCATGAAGGAATCCCTCAGACAGTGTGGCACCCATGGGAGGCCAGGGGGAGACCCTAATTGTTTGTAACCCTTAGCTCAAGTCCTTGAATCTCCTGGGCATTGAAAATTCCAAAATGCATATCATTTTACTGTGATGCAGATATGTGTGGAGCTGAAGGCACCTAGAAAAAGAGAAAAAAAACTACTTGGGGGGCGCAGAAGCAACTTAGAATCTATCGTCATAAAGTTTGCTTCTGTCGGAGGAGAGTGCTTTTCATTCCGTTCTTGTATTCGGAGTATCCATGTGTGCTACAGCTCCCCTCAAGCCTGTCCAACTCATTCCCCAGCAAATTTCAGCATGAGGAAGAACTCTCCACAGCACCCTCATTGCCTCTCTGGGCTTTCAGGGTCGCCTCATTATTTCTCACACGGGTCAAAGCAAGCATCTCCTATCCAGACTCCCAGGCATCATCTGAACCACGGTTGTGTACAAAGGCATCAAGCATAGAAACAAATATGCACTGTGTTGCTCTGACAAAGGGGGATTGTCCATCTTCCCCAACAGCTCCGTGCTAATTAAAGATGCTCTGCCGATCTGAAGAACGCAGGCTCCTTCAAACCCTCTCCCCAACCTCTCCTCACCAGCCCCCATTGTGTTCACCACACAGACAGGAGAAAACACAATTTGCAGCTTGCTTTGGTCTCCGTGGTAGAAGAAAACTTAATAAAATTCTAAAAGGGATGAAGAGCAAAATTTCCTGATTGGAAATGTATGACTTCCTTCCTTCTCAACGGCGCCTGTGAGGGTGGGGAAGGAGGCTCCACACCACCGTCTCTGAACTCCAGCAGGCCATCTTTAACAAGTGGCCCCTCACTAATGTTATCCATTGTGATAAACCACCTCTGCCTTCCCATTTTCAAGAGTCTGCCTGCGCTACAATGAGAGCTGAGAGATTGTTTCACGATAGACACAGCACTGTCAACGTCTCCACTAGGAATCTTCTTCGGACGGACATTGCACACAGACCACCAAAGACGGGCCTGCTGCACAGGAACATAGCATACTCTGGGGTCACAGTGGCCCTGCAGAGCTGCACAGAGAACATGTTCGGTTTCCCTGAGCTTGTCCTGGGACTTGATCTCGCGTCCAGATCGCCTCACGTTCACACACGTGTCTTCATCATGCAGCAATACTTAGCAGCTTTCCACACCATCTCCAGCTGCCTCCCATTTCTCGGTGCGGCCTGCTCGTTCAGCGAGCGCCAGCTCATCCCAGGTTCAGCTAGGGCAAGAGCGCCGCAGGCCGTGCCCATCCTCCTCCCCTCAGCTCTGAGGAACCCTTCTGTGTCCGTCACTCAGCCTTCACAGCAGGCCGCTCGTCAGGCAGCTGTTCAGTGTTAGAGCATGATGCAAGGCTGATCCGCGTGGCCTAACCAAGGGCCAGAGAGTAAACAGTTTAGGCTCTGCAGGCCATGTGGTCCCCATCATAAGCGATGACCTCCATCATGGTAGTGGGAAGGCAACCACAGAAAATGTGTTAATGAACGGCTGGTTTCCAGTCAAGCTTTTTTCCTCAGTAAAGACAATTGTGCTGAGTCTGTCTGCTGGGCTCTTACTAGAAAACTGCTGCTCTAAGCTACCATACATTTCACAATAAGGTAAGAGACAGAAGATAGTTATAACTTTTCCAAAGAGAAAAAAGTGTTAATAGGATCAGCAAGAGGCTCCATAGGTAAAGGCACCTGCCCCTGGGCTTAGTTTAACCCTGAGTTCAATCCTCAGGACCCATGTGGCAGAGAGAAGCAACTTCTGCAAGTATTCTTTTACTTAGACACACACACACACGCATGCACACATGAGTGCATGTATATGCACACACACATGCACGTACATGCTCACACTCATGCATGCATGCACATATATGTGTGCATGCATGCACTTACATAAGTGCATGTACATGCAAACACATTCACACACAAGTGCATGCACACACATACATGTACGTGCATGCATCCACACATACATGTACATGCACACACATACACACGCACACATGAGTGCATTACATGCAAACACATGCACACACAAGTGAGTGTACATGCGCACACATGCATGCACACATACATGTACACACACAGAGCTCAGTTGGTAGGGCAGTTACTTAGAATTCACAAAGCCTTGAATTCAATCCCTAACGCTGCTTATACCAAATATGGTATTGTACATCTGTAATTCCAGCAATTGGGAAGTAGAAGCAGGAGGATCGTGTTCAAGTTCATCCTCAGCTACATAGTAAATTCTAGGCCAACTTGGGATATATGAGAACTGTCCAAAAGTATAAAAAAATCTACAGGAGAGGAAGTCCATTAGTGGAACCAAACAGCAGAGGAAGAGGTCAGAAGTGCTGATGGGGAAGAGCAACAACAGGAAAGGAGGGGCTTCCTTTCACCAAAACATCTTGGATCAAACCTGGATTTCACAGAAATTAGAAGAGAGTGCATGCTTCGTGGGCAGACGGCGTCCTGAGAACAGACACTATCATGTGATTTTCCATATGATGGCCACAGGAAGCAATCCATGAAGGACAAAGCACTGAACCATAATGAGTGAGACTTCTTGTCCAGGGACTGAAGTGTTCCAGCACGGATGGACTGAGGAAAAGGTGGACCCCAGAACAGACCACATGGTGGGTAAGCAGTCACAGAGTCCTGGGGCTGTACGGGAGATCTCACTGGGTTTTGTTCACAGTCTGCTGTGCAGGAGTTCTGGAGAAGATTGGCTAGATGGTTCTTCTCTTCATTTAGGGATGGGTCCCCCATAAGTAGACAGGTGGCTTCCTCGGGGGCAGGTGAAGTTCTCGAAGTAATCAGGTTTTGGCATAATGGCTGGTCTCAAAGAGTGAGCACAGCCAACGGGAGAGAGGAAGTTGGGGAAACCCATGAGATAAGGCATGGCAGACACGACACACACTTCCACCACATTTCACAGGTCCCAGCCAGACCAAGGCAGCACAGATGGAGAAAGAGGGGAATAACTCCACCTCCTGATGGAGTAGGGGCAAGATCCCACTGCCGAAGAGCCTTCTGGAAGCAAGGGACTGTGTGGTCTTCTCCATACGCATAGCAAACATAGCAGCTTAGTGTAAAACTTAAGCTGGAGCCAATGGAACCTCTAGGGACCTGGCAGAGGAAAACCAAAAACCACTTCCGAAGCCCAAGCCTATGGGAATTGCACAGTAGACAAAGACTGTCGCAAATAAACTTGGGATCAAAAATTAAAAGCCACATAGGAAAACAGGATGCAGGCACAAGACACCCTGGACTCTGTGACCTGAAACAAGAGAGGACGAGGAGACTTAGAAGCCAACGTATGAAAAGCTAGCAGCAGAAGGCCCAAGGCAAATCTGTATAGTCGGTAGAGTGCTTGCCAGCATGCGTGAAGTCCTGGCTTCAGTCTCCAGCAACACATAACTAACCAATGGAGCATGCCTGTAATTCTAGCACTCAGGAGATAGGAGGAGGATTGGGGGTTTAAAGCCAGCCTGGGACAGCGGAAATCTGCCCAAAAACAACAGGAAAGAGAAGTGTCTGTTTAGTATGAAATTGAAATTATAATTGTAGCAGTAAAAATAATATCATCATAAACAGCTCAACACAGCCAAAAGAGAAGAAAATTTAGGAGAGACCTAAGGAAATAATTCCAGTTAAAGGAGAAATAAAGTTATTGACAATATGAACTATTAAACAGATGAAAGTGAAGGCGAAACCAAGACCAACTAGCACACTTCTAGCAGAATTCCCAAAGCAAGAGTAAAAAGGGTGAAAACTCATACCAAAAGGCTACCAGCTGAGAACCTTCCAGAAGTTCCTAAAGAAAGTCATTAGGTATATGAACCATGTCCACCATGTTAAGCAGAATAAATCAAATCAGCAAGTAGACACAGCTTAGGGAAAATGCATAATACACTCAATATAAGTTATTCTTAAGACACATTACCAACTGGCCTGACTTCTCTCCAGCAATGAGTAAATGACAGAATACATTCACTAACCTGAAAATGTGTGCACTACTTAGCCATTCTTTACAACAGGGCAAGATGAATTTGCATTTTAAAAGCCAGGAACCAATGCTGTGGAGGTGTCTGCACACGGAAAGAGCTCACAAGGCAAGCATGAGGGCTCTTCGCATCCCCAGAACCCATGCAAAGGACAGCTGGGTGTGGAGGCTCCCCTCTCATCGCAGACTGTGGGAGACAGAAGCGGAGAACCCAGTAAGCAGCAAGACTCACTGAGACAGCAACTCTGAGGCTCAGTGAAGGATCCAACCTTCGTATATAAAGTGGAGAGCCTGGGAGGTACATGCTCCCAGATACGTGCAAACACACATACACACCACATACACACCACATACACACACACACACACACGGAAAATAAAGAAACAATCAGATCAAAAGTAGTTTGCTGTTGTTCGACTCTGCTGAAACATGGTTTAGACACAAGGACTTCCATGTTAGTAATATGGTTTAACCATCTTGACGAATAAATACAACATGTAACAGCCACCGCATTCGCCGCGAGGTTTCCTGTGTGTCTGTGACTCAGTTTCCAATCCCACCAGGGCCTCAAAGCAGCCGCCAGTCTGTTCTCTGTCCCTGTGAATTACATTTATTTTTCTAGAGTTTTCTAATGAAATTATACTACATGTAATCTATGCCTGTTTTCTCTCACCGTGCTTCCTGGCTTTGCGGTTTGTCCATGCCACATGCATCCCAGTTCATTCCCTCCTGTGGCTGAGAAGCAGGGATTATGCAGAAAAACTAGCATGTTCCTATTTAATTTCACATGAAAGAAATTTTAACTCAGAAAGTACTTCTAGGGTTTGAGGGGAGAACACACGATGATCAGAAGCAAGTTATAGTCCATCAAATGTGAACTGCTCACAACACACATAGAGCACCTGGGGTAAGCATGACAGCGTGGAGAGGCAAGAGTCCCCTTCGTGGTGCAGCGGTGTGTAAGTACTCGGAGAAGCCGTAGGCGAAGCTGTGGGCATGAGAACAGAACACAAGAGGGTTGTGTTGGGTGTGTAACAAGAGAATGCATGGAAAAAGCCCTGGGTGGTGTGGGGGCCTCTTACGGCCCTGAGGGATGAAGCTGCCCCGTTGCTGGCTCCCCTGGAGATACTGATGGACAGGGGAGCATTGTGAAGCTAACGCAGTCAGCTGCTCTGTTGACACTGGTAGACATCAAAACTGCATTTTTCCTTTCCATGCAATGAACTAAAACAACAAACTGACGATCTGAACTGCACACTCAGCATGCACTCAGCGACACTCCTCCGGAGAAGCTCATTCCAGTCTTTAGTTTTGTATCTACTCTTCCAGTTAGTGAAAGGGACACAGAGGCTCAATAGAAGTGCTGAGGTGAACTGACATCAGCGTTCGAACCCGATTCTGACTCTAGCTGTGGAGACTGGTCAGAGCTAGAACATCAGGTGAGCCTTATCACACATCCAGCCATTAGTGCCACGGGCTGCCCACAGCTGCAGGACACTGCTGAGACCCAGTCCCTCTTAAACCACAGGTGGATCCATTCTTATTCACGCCGCGGGACAGACTCAGCTGGGATACTTCCCAGGTAAAACACCTTGCTTGCAGAGAAACAAGATTTAAAAAATAAAGAACAGTCTGCCCAAGGCTGGCCTTGAGATGAACAAGAGAGGCATCAGGGGTCCTTGGCCACACATGACGACACACTGGAGATCAGAGCTAGAGGGTGGTGTGCAGGGCACCAAAGCCAGGAGGCGAATCCTGAGAAGAGACTGTTCCCTGTGACCTCAGCTCCAGCAGGAGGCCCGATGTCACAGGGGTCACCCTCTGCCCTGCCTGGTCTTCCCTCACTGCAGCAATGAGCTGGACTCTCATGGGTGCTTGCTTCCTTTTGTCTCCTCAGTTCTCCTCTTCCCTCTAAACGATCTTGTAAGAAAAGAATGTGTGAGTGCGTGTGTGTTTTCAAACAAAACAGACTGGAGCCCTTGATGGGGTTTTTAAAAGCTGTATTAACTAAACAGTATGTTTCCGTGTTACCTCAACAAAACCCACATCATAGAATCCACTCCTCCCATCGCCTGAACTATGTCTCAGACAAGAGGGCAGAAATGAAGGACTTATGGGCGCATGGCAGTCACCTTGCAGCTGTCTCCAGGATATACCATCGTGAGCTCTGGATAAAAAAACCTCAAAAGACAAGTGTTATTGTAGCACCTGCCGACCCCAGTGTGTCGGCTGCCTTGCGCGAGGCCAGGCAGGTGGTTGATGTTAAATGCTCTGTGACAGGGGGCTGGAGAGATGGCTCAGTGGTTAAGAGTACCAGCTGCTCTTCCAGAGAACCTGGGTTCAATTCCAAGCACCCACATGGCAGCTCACAACTGTCTGAAACCCTTGTTCCAGGGTCTCCAGTGCCCTCATACAGACATACATGCAGGCAAAACACCAAAATACATAAAATAAAGATAAGTGGTTAATTAAAAATAAAGATGCCTATGCTTAAAAAAAAATGGTCTGTGACAGCAATGAGCAACTTTGGAAGCCTTGGAGCAAAACTGTCTGCTGGGCCGAGGGAAGTGAGCTCTCCACTGTGCATCTGAGGGCAAAATAAAGGGCGGTGGGCAGCTGCTAAAATGCCGTGGACCAATCGGGATCATAGACAACCCAGCGTCAACTCTCCCTTCCATCCTTCGGCTGAGTTCCGCTTGAGTTCTGGGCTTCAGTCTCCTCCTCTGTAAGACGAGAATGGTAAGATTAGCTGTTAGGGCAGCTAAGAGGAGCTCATTAAACAGACACAGCATCAAGGATGCAGTGGGCACCTGGCAAACTGGCTCCTGTCTTTATTACTTCCCCCAGGTCATTTTCTCAACCGTTTTACCTTTGTGAATAAGAGGTAACCATAGCAACCTCAAGGATAGTGGCTTGAGAAAAATAAGATGACTCTAAACACTTGAAGCTCATTTCAGACCGAAACCCGACTCTCCTCCTGTGGGTAACGACACCGAGTACAGCCAAGTATTCCACTAGACACTTGGACTCCTTTCTTCCCTGAAGAAAGCACTTGGCCTCACACAAACCAGAGACTAGATCTAATTACCATTTTCAAGGCATGACCCTGTCCCATACCCTCTTCCATAAAAGCAGAAACGTGCGTAAGAAATAAAAATTCTCAGACAGCAGGCTAAAAGCAGCCTCAGCTTCAAAGTTAGAAGACGAAAGAGGGCAGGAACCCCCTCCGCCATGCCTGGCTGCGGTTGCAGGGAGCCCTGGCATGTGTCAAGTCCTCAGGAGGAGTTGATGTAAAAGCGATGGCAGGGACCTCAGAGTAGCAGTTCTGGGAAGGTCCCTGTCAGAGGTGCAAATGCCCGATGAGCTCGGCTCCCCTCCAGCTCCTCATCTTCTAACCTCTCCAAGAAGCTGTAGGAGAGGACCCGACTAGGACCGAATGGAGACATCTGGACACTCTACGGCTGGCCTGAATGAACGGACCGATTCCTTCTCCCCCTGTTAGATCTCACCCCAGCTTCTGTAGTAAGTTCTGTTCTTTCTGGAGTCATTTTGAGTGGCCATGGTTGGGAACACAGATTCAGGTTGCCCCAATCCATAAAATGGAAGCAGTTTAAAGATGTTTTTATAGGTCACAGAACACAGAAAGCCACAAATCAAAGCAAATTTAAAATATGTTAGTGGGTACGCCAGAGAGGTGGTTACAGCAAGATAGAGGGAGCTTTCCTCCAGGCTTAAGATGCTATCTACGGCATTCTTAAGCTTTGGGGTTGGTAAAAGCTAGTGGTCTGCTAAGCTAATGGACTCCAAAGGTTTTAATCTATTAGTTGCAGAATGTTAGTTCCAGTTTAGAAGTGAGCAAGGATCCCGAGATAAGGTAACTAGCATTTGGACTGGCAATATTTCAATTCCTCTACAGTACTGTGGTTCTGTCAGCATCTGCAGACATGGCTTCTTTACAGCTCTCTTTCACAGCCTTTTTTTTTTTTTTTTTTTTTTTTTGTTTTTTTTTGAGACAAGGTTTCCCTGTAGTTTCTAGAGCCTGTCCTGGAACTAGCTCTTGTAGACCAGGCTGGCCTCGAACTCAGAGATCCGCCTGCCTCTGCCTCCCGAGTGCTGGGATTAAAGGTGTGTGCCACCACCACCGCCCGGCTTCCACAGCCCTTTTTAAAGCCCCAGACTAGCCGCTCAAGGGTACCCCATTCCTGGACACCCTCCCTTTTAGATGGGAACACTGTTCTCCTCTCTTAGGCTCTCTGGGAGTCTATAATAAACTTCATAAATAAACAAATAAAATGGGGAGAAAGAACCACAGCAATTCATTTGTGCCAACCAGAGAGTGATGCCTCCATTCACAGTATGTAATCTGAGAATTTCATTCTTTGAATTCATAAGACAAAATCCCACAAGCTAGAGCCGTGTTGGTGGCCATTAAGTTCTCTGGGACCCCGGATCCCTGAGCTAAGCTCACAGACAGTAGAGAAAGTCTCCATTGAACTCAACGACACCCCCAAACTCCCTACCTCAAAAGAACTCTTGACTGATTTCTTTCTGCTACATCAAATTTCTGTCTATGACTTCACCCCCAAAGATGGAAACTACCCAGTTCAATCGCTTCTATTCCCTCCTCTGTCTCATTAGAACTGTGATCATCCAGGCAGTTTCTCTAAGCTCAGCCACAGTTTTCCACCCATCGAGGGACAACCCTCACAAGACCATGGCAGAAATTAGAAACAGCGCTGGTAAATCTTGCCTTGATATCAAGACATTCAATCGATGATACTTTCTGAAAGGGTTGTCATCCAAGAACTCACCTCAACTTCAGATGAATCTCCTCAAATGACGTTACCTCTGGCTCATGGTTTTCCTGTCTGCATGTGTGAATACAGAATAGGGTACCGGTTTGTGTTCTGAGACATAGCACATCTGTGTTCAGAAGGATCTCTAAAACTGTGTAGGGGTTGCTCCAAGGAGGCAAAGAGGAAAAAAAAAGCTCTGATACATCACTGACCGGATAAGTCAACAAACAAGACTAACATCTCTATGACCATTCCTAAATGGAAACAATGCCAACCTCAGGCCCATTGTTAGAATTCAGTAAAAGGTAAGGGTTCTTTTTTATCTTCCTCCAGAGAAACGGGCAGTGAGTGCGTACAATAGTCAGTAGGGGGAAGGGCATCGAGAACTTAATGAGCAAACAATAGAGGATGGAAGGAGGCCCTGCTCCACAGAGATCAGTTTGTAAGCCTTTCTTCTAAAATAAAGGGTGGTGAAGGGGCTGAAGAAGTGGCTTAGAGGTTAAGAGCACCGGCTGCTCTTCCAGAGGACCCTGGTTCAGTTCCCAGCACCCACAGGGTAGCTCACAACTCCCTGGAACTCCAGTTCCCTGTCTCTTCTGCCTTCCTAAGGCTCCTGCAGTCATGTGATACACATGAAGGCACACATATAAATAAAAATGTAAACAAATCTTAAAAAACAAAACAGAGCACTGAAATCTGTAGAGCAGATCACTCCCCCAAGCCATTTGTAAAAGTCGGCATTTTCAAAAGCCTGTCACCTCATCCTCACCAGACCTGTTAGGCACCCAGAACACCAGGGAAGAGCACCAAACACCAAATCATGAAAAAAGGGGAGAAAAACTTCCCAGGGCAAAAAGGTTACCTTCCATTCTCCCCAACGTCTACTTCTACAGCCCCAAAATGCAAAACATGCTTCACAAAATTGAAATAATTAACAGAAGTGGTTAAGGGACAGCTGAATCCATTTTCATTTTAGTTAAACAGTGTTAGACTTTGATCACGTATTTAGCTAAAGGTCAACTTTTTTGTCTGGTTCTTCCTCAATAATCTTGTGAACTACACATTGCAAATCATTTCCATTGTTCTGAGAATTGACTAACCATAAGATGCTTCATGGCATGCTAACTGTCTAACCATAAGCCCATAACGTGTACCTTTCTCGTGATCATAAAAATAACTACAAAATTCTACTTTTAATCAATTGGTATAAAGACAGTACTCTGTCTTTAATCTGGGCCATTTCCATTCTTCTACTATGGGAGATTGCATTTTTACTTTGCAGCATCTCGGTGTGAGCTCCTGGCTTTTGATACCAGAATAAACTAAATATTAAACAAGCAACGGGGCAGTAACACCTGGCCTCTTCTGCCTTCCCTGCTCTTGCCCTCACCCTTCAGTCAGATGAAAACACTTTTGCCCCCAGATTGTGGGAGAAGAGGGAATTATTCAGAAAGAAAAACTGAAACATGGTTTGAGGGTTGTTTTTTTTTTCTTTTAGTCACAGAAAAAAACAAGATTGGGAAGTTAGTGCCTTGAGTTAATACAAGAAGAAGAAAAAGCCATTGAAATCGACCAGATCTTCACGGTGGGAGCGTCTGAGGCGTGTTGGGATAGTCTGTGTTAAGGATCATGGTCCTTCTTTTGCCTTCGACATATCAGACACAGTTTCACAGCACAGAATTAACTCCAGGCCCACCACACTGTCGGTGCTTCATCACAGCGGGGCCACGGTGAGCGCAGCTGTTTCACCAGGGCTCAGGTGGGTGTTTTCAGGCCCAGGAGTTCTTATTTGTTCTACATAACAGACATGGATGTCTAAGAGACCAGCCAGATGCAGCCCACAAAGGCAGCTAATCAGCCTCTGGCGATGGGGACCAAGTTCTGCACCCTGACCCATAAAAACAAGGCAAAGAAAGCAGAAAGAGAAAAATCTACTTTCACAGAGAACTGCACATTTACACAGGCAAGGGATCGTGGGTTCCATGCTCTTCATAGATCAAGGCCATGGAAGAGAATATTTCGGCCGCATTCCCTCTGTATGTGTGGAGAGAAAGCATGATACGCCTTCTTATGATCATCAGTGGGTGCTTACCAGGGACACAGAAGCAAGAAGGCAGAGGCAGTTGGGTCCCTGGAGCTCCCAGGCCAGCAGCCTAGCCAGTCAGTAAGTTTCAGATTCAGTGAGCAGCTTTATCTGACTCAGTTTCCTGCCCGATCTGTGTAAAACAACAACTTAGACAAGAAAGTGTTTGCTGGGCTCACAGTTCCAGGCCAGAGTCTGTGTCTGTGGGGCAATCAAGGCAGCAGGAACTTCAAGCAGATGGCCACGTCACACCCACAGTCTAAAGCAGACTGCAAATGGCTTCATGCAGTGTGTTTGTGCCGATGTTACTCCTTTCCACCCCTTCAGGGCCTGCCCAGGAAATGGTGCTGTCCACATTTGGGCCAGGTCCTCCCACCTCAGTTAACACATTTAAGAAAATCCCTAATAGACACACCCACATAATAGATGTGCCCGAAGACTGACCTAATAGAGTTCCTCACTGAGACTCCTTACCCAAGCCATTCTAGACTGTGTTAGATAGACAAAATTGTCATCCTATCCCAGTAACAACTAGAAAAATTAGGAGAGGCATAGGGGAAGACATATAATCACACCAACCTCTGTCCTACACACACACACACACACACACACACACACACACACACACACACAGGAACATGCATATATGCATGCCACACAAACACAGAAAACAACAGAGTGTAGACATGTGCTCATTTGTTGACTTGGGAAATAAAATGCACCCACCCTTCTTCAAGGTTTTCAGCACTCACAGCCCCTCCTTAGGTGACATCCCCTTTCCTGGTATGCCGGAAAACAGCAGTCCAGAGGGCAGTGGTCTGTGGTGACATTCTGTTTATGAGCTAACAAACAAAGCTTGCCTGAAGAGCAGAGAAGCAGTGGAGACAGCCACTAGAGAGACCTTCTACCTCTACCAAATCCTTAGACTGAAGGGTCGATCCTGTCTACTAATCGTCAGCCTGCATCCTCAGCCTGCATCCTCAGCCTGCATCCTCAGCCTGCATCCTCAGCCTGCATCCTCAGCCTGCATCCTCAGCCTGCATCCTCTGACTGCATCCTCAGCCTGCATCCTCGGCCTGCATCCTCGGCCTGCATCCTCGGCCTGCATCCTCGGCCTGCATCCTCTGACTGCATCCTCTGACTGCATCCTCAGCCTGCATCCTCAGCCTGCATCCTCAGCTTGCATCCTCAGCCTGCATCCTCAGCCTGCATCCTCAGCCTGCATCCTCAGCCTGCATCCTCAGCCTGCATCCTCAGACTGCATCCTCAGCATGTATCCTCAGCCTGCATCCTCAGCCTGCATCCTCAGCCTGCATCCTCAGACTGCATCCTCAGCCTGCATCCTCAGCCTGCATCCTCAGCCTGCATCCTCAGACTGCATCCTCAGCCTGCATCCTCAGCCTGCATCTTCAGACTGCATCCTCAGCCTGCATCCTCAGCCTGCATCTTCAGCCTGCATCCTCAGACTGCATCCTCAGACTGCATCCTCAGCCTGCATCCTCAGCCTGCATCCTCAGCCTGCATCCTCAGCCTGCATCCTCAGCCTGCATCCTCAGCCTGCATCTTCAGACTGCATCCTCAGCCTGCATCCTCAGCCTGCATCCTCAGCCTGCATCCTCAGCCTGCATCCTCAGACTGCATCTTCAGCCTGCATCCTCAGCCTGCATCCTCAGACTGCATCCTCAGACTGCATCTTTAGCCTGCATCCTCAGACTGCATCCTCAGACTGCCCCTGAGCTCCTGTCTCCTTCGGCCTAATATTCCTCTCTCTGTCCAGCCATATCCCTTCCTGTCTCCACCTCCTTAGCACTGGGATTAGAGGTGTGTGCCACTACTCCCTGGCCTCTAGGGTTTACTAGTGTAGCTAACTCTGCACTCTGACCTTCGGGCAAGCTTTATTTGTTAAAACACAAACAAAGTATCACCACAATGATCCTCCAGGTCTTCACGCTTCTGTAAGTGGGAAAGGCTGGAAGAATTCCTGTTCTACATTCCTGTGTTGTACACTAATAGTCATACGGGTGTATTATTCTACAGCTTGTATGTTCTGCCCACTATTATACATGTGTGATCCCTTTACAAGAACATGCAAGGATCAAGTTTGTTAGTTTTCCTTACTCCATAACTTTTCTTTACATTTCCACATCTCTCACTCATGAAAACTTAGCACATTCCTATCTGAAGTTTTCTTCCCACAAAATCATAGTGTATTTCCTCAAAACTTTCCCTAAAAACAGTCTGTTGATTTTTGCACAATGATACAGAAGAAGGACTGAACTGGGCATCAAAAGAATAGCTCTGAGTGTCTGCCAAGAGTTGCTTATATGTGGCTCTTTGTCCTGAGTATAACGGGAAGGGGCTGGAACATGTGTTTCCACAATGACTTTCTCTATGACATCTGTCAATATTTCTCTCTGCTACCAGTAAGCTTGCAATAGAATCCAACCATGCCTCCTCTGTAGACTCGGGTGATAAGGGAGTGCTAGAAAGAGCTGTGGTGAGAAAGACAGGTGAGAACGGGACATCATTGTTTAAATTCATGACGTATCTTTCTTCTGAAAGTGCCGTAGAAACGAGTTTACCCAGAAAGCCTGTCTACTAAACCAAGGTTCCTTTCACCCCAATCAAGCAAGAGTCACCCAAGTTGCTTGGATCCAGCCTGTCTGCTCACACAGACTGGCTTTGATTCCCACCCACAGCAGGCATCACCCTAGCTCGGCTGCCTTGTGTGGCTCTCATCTTTGGAAGAACAGTTAAAGGCTACCTCACTGTACATTCCGGCACTAAAAAAACTATTTCAGCAACTGAGTGGACCAAGGCTCTACATCCCTTGAGACAGCTTGATCAGCTATGGTCCATTTGGCTGGCAGTAAAAGAAACGCAATGGTGTTAACAATAGGGAAATTTATTATCTTGCTAGGGTAATCTAGAGGGAGTCCGTTGATTCTGCTTCACTGTGGTCATGCAGACCTGGGATCTTCTGAACACAGCTGTATATACTTCCTCAGCCGGCATCCTCCTTGGGTGCCGTGGGTCCAGGCACTACATCCAGGCTATAGAAGCACTGAGAGGAGGAGGAGGGACCTGGATTCACAGTTCTCTCTCATAAATGCCCCCTGGAAACCCTTTCCTGCCTCAGCCACCCTGCTCTGTGTCTAGACCACTAACCAGAGCTGTATCATGTGACCATAACTGTCCCAAGCATGACTGAGGGGCGAGTGTATTTCTGCCAATCAAGCCAATCCATAGGCCTGGGGTGGGGGGAGATCCTTAGAGATACAAGATCATGTGGGGGAGAATGAGATACCTTAATAAAACAGGATTCTGATAGAAAATGAAAAGTAGACAGGGTTCTGTGTGGGTGCCAGTCAGTCATCTTCAAATCTCCAGCTTGCACCATGGGCATCATACAGAGAGAAGGGAGTGCATTCCAGCTCTGCCTCTGCCCGTATCAGAGTGTGCAAACTCCAGATCCACAGGTGTGACTGAGTACTGGAAGGAGGCAAGTCAGGGAATGGAGTGTTTGTTCTGCTGTACTTTAAGAGTCCAACGTGGCAGGAAGGCATGGCAGCAGGATCAGTGCCCGCTTGTGTGGAGGTGGAGGAAGGCTGCTGGCTCTCTCACGGAAGACCAGGAAGCAGAGAAAGGGATGCTGGCTCTCAGCTGACTTTCTGCTTTCTCTTTGCACTCAGTCTTGAACTCTAGCCCACCCAGTTTAGTGTGGACTTTCTTGGTTAGTCTTTTCTGGAAAAGTTTTCATAGACACCAAAGGTGTGCCTCACTGATGCCCTAGACCTCTGTCTCTCTCTGTCTTTCTCTGTCTTTTCTTGTCTCTCTGTCACTTTCTCCCTGTCTCTCTCTCCCCATGTCTCTGTCTCTCTGTGTCTCTCCACCCCAGTCCCTTCTCTTTGGAAGTCTGAGGATAGCTTTATCAGAGTTTAAACGACAAGAAGTGACCCAGCTCACCAGCTGTGTTGAGCAGAACTGTGTTATTTTGTTTGTGATCTAACAAAGCTTGCCTGAAGATCAAAGTGCAGAGCTCAGTCACTAGTTAGTCATAGAAGTCAGGCAGTGCTGGCATACACCTTTATTTAATCCCAACACTGGGAGGCAGAGAGAGACAGATCTCTGTGAGTTCAAGGCCACCCTGGGCTATACTAGGTTGATCCAGTCCCAAAAACAGAAGAACTAGGCAGTGGTTGCTCACACTTTTAATCCCAGTACTTGAGAGCGACATGCCTTTAATCCCAGCACTAAGGAGGTGGGTACAGGAAGGAATATGGCTGAATGGAGAGGAATATAAGGTAGGAGGAGACAGGAGCTCATGGTATTCAGTCTGAGGATTCAGCAGAGGTAAGAATTAGTGGCTGGCTGTTTCACTTTTCTGATCTTTCAGCATTACCTCTCTAAAGAGGTAACCCTAACTGTCATTGAGGACTGGGTGTGAGGAACTATGGCTTCTTCAAGCTCCATGGGCACAACACTCAAAAACAAAACAAAAATCCCAACCCAGCTTTACTTCCGTCTCCCAATGTCTGTGGACTTCTGATCCCCAAAACTCTGAAGTCAGTGAAACTTATCCATATTTGGTGGCTTATGGCCTAAAAGAAAAATATGGGCCAAGACACTGGAGCTGATTCTTGTTAAGAATGACATTTTCACGCTCAGTACAGCCACTTTGTGGTTTGTGGACTTCAGCACGTCCCCTCTAAGGTTAAATGACAGACTAATTGCCAATATTTGCTGGAAGAATTCCCTAGTGTTCAATGAGGAGAAGTGTATGGAGTTGGGTAACTCTATGCAGCCACCTCCTTGGGTTCCCCTTGTGTAGTAACCAAGTGTCTTCTCCTTGGGGCTCACAGGCCTGATAGGGAAGAAAGAGTTCTTCTTGCTCAGGACATGGTGGGAGGAAGGTGGCTTTGTGGCTGCAGGAGTGTGAGACCCTCCTCATGTCCTCACAGATCAAGTAAGGGAGTGTGCACAGGAAGTGGGCCCAGTGTATAAACCTCAGACTCTGCCTCCAGTAACCCACTTCTTCCAATAACATCACACCTCCTAAAAGTTTCATAACCCCCTCAAATGGCACCACAAACTAGGAACCAATTGCTCAAACTCAAGAATCTATGGTGGGTGGAGGATCTCTCAAGCCACAGTGTCCTTCCTTCCCAGGTTCCAAGTATAAAACACTTCATTTCCAGGCCAGCCTGGAAAACATAACTCCCACTTCAAGGGGGTCTATTAGAGTAGCTTGAACGTTAGCCATTTCTTCCTGGGTGACAGGTATGTATTTGCCAAATGCTGTTGATATGCTATTGATATCTGGGGCTATGGTTTCGATGCTGCCTGTGAAAAGCTGCTCTCCTAGCAAACAAGGTAGCTAGAGTAGCACGCTGCAAAGCTGCAGCTCAGATTAGAGGACCAAGAACCGAGAATGGCACAGGAGCCTGAGGAACACAGTCAGCTAACTGCAGGTCTAGGTGCTGTCGGATGGGCAGAATCCCAGCCTTGTTGCGTAAGCTCAGAAAAGAGCTACAGTCAGCAGAGTTAACTTGTCACACAAAGATCCTGGTAGTGAAAGCATGTCACTCCTTTAGAGTGACTATGAAATTCTGTCTGTCTGTCTATCTATTTATCTATCTATCCAGCTATTTATTGAGACAAGGTTTCTCTGTGTAGCCCTGGCTTCCCTGGAAGTCATTCTGTAGCCCAGGCTGGCCTCAAACTCACAGAGATCCACCTGCCTCCGCCACCAAAGTTCTGGGATTAAAGAAGTGTGTCACCACTGCCCGGCATGTGAAATTATTGTCTTACGTGAGAAGGAAAGAGGAGGCAGTGACACTTGAGAGCAGTTAAGCCTTAGGTCTTCCACGGACCCTGGGATATCAGCTGCACGCATTAACCAGGCTTTAGATAAGGCTAAATTCTATGTATAGGCAATAATCAGAGAGGTTGGAGTCAAGAAAGGAGCCCCACACCTGCCATCCCAGCACGTGGGAGGTTGAGGCAGGATGATTGCCCTGAATTCAAGGCCAGCCTGGGCTTCACAGTGAGTTCCAGTGAGTGCCCCAGTGCCTCAGACCAGGGCACTGTCTCAAAACAAAACTCAGAGAACTCACACTGTGGCGTCACTGGAGAGCCTGGCAATGACTCCTAAGCACTGAGACCAAGCACCCTGGGTGAGGGCTCTCACTGTGTGTGGGGAAGGGGTTCCCATATATCGTGGTGGTGTGCTAGCTGGGCCTTACATCTTTGGATTGATGACTGTATTTTATAAAATCTGACGAACAAGTCAACCATTCAGAGTAGCTATAAAGACATCATCTGAGTGTTTTAACAAAATATACAAGATCACCTGGGACATCTCAAACCGTGGCCAATAGGAATCTCCACAGCAGATGGTAAATAAAACTTCACAAAGGCCGAATAACTTCCCTTTCTGTCATGCCTGCCTGAAGAAGGCTGGAGGTAACATTTGCTTTCTGTTTTTATTATTTTGGGTCACATCTCTCCCTGGCCCTCTCAGCTCCCTCCTAAACATGCACAATAACTATTCTGAGGCTGCCTTGAGTTTGTGTACAGCTCTCCGATCAAATGGTAGGAAGAGATTGAGGGCCGTCAGAAGTGTTAGTCTCCTTCTTTCCTGCTCTGGAAAGGCAAAAGTGAGAAGTGGAAGAGAGACAGAGCGTTTATGATAATGTAAGTTCCCAGGAACTTTAGCCAGCATGAAACAAAAGGAAAAGATGAAGTCAAAAACAAAACAAAATACTCAGAAATCAAACACCACACTACCCTGAAGGAAAACACATGAAGGGACCTTTCTCCTGAATTCTCAGGAGAATGAAAATCCTGCAAATCAAACAAAACAAAGAAAAACAGCTGGGGTGTGGCGCCTCTTCTGATGAGTGACCGCCAAGCCTGACTGTTTCTCTCCAGCCAGACGCAGCGCTCAGGGTCTGTGTGTGGTACTAGGAGCCTCCATCCCTGCCTCTCAACATTGTTTCCTTTGCAGAGCAACAGCGACATTGTATCATTACCTCTGCGCCTGGCCTTTGCCCTACTGTGTCACAGGTTCCAAAATAAGGGTTTCCTTCAAGTGTGGAATAAGAATGAGTTTTGTTTGTTGTTCTTTGAGACCTGGCATTCATAGACCTTTTGCATTTCCTCTCACAGAAGGGAAGCCCTCTCTCTGTTCAGAGTCCAGGTTTGAGTCTCAGTTCATTTTGAGAGCACTCCACAGTCATACGACTCTTGCAGAAATTTTCTTTGTTCCTGTACACGTGTCCCTGAAGACAGGAACTAATACAGTGATGGTCTTTCCTTGTCAGATAAGTTCCTATGATGTAACCCAGGCTTGGCTTGAATCCATGACCCTCCTGTCTCAATCTCCTGAGGGCTGGGACTCCAGGTGTGTAACCCCATGCTCAGCTGACTGATGTTTTCATAACACCCTTTAGCTTCAGAGAAGACAAGCCACTTAAAAGGGAAAGGAGCAAGTTGAAGTGATATCAGTGGTGGACGGCCTGGGTGGCAGGATGTTCCTCTCTAAGGCCACAGCAATGGAGATGGGGTTGTAGAGCACCCCAAATACCCATTATGGCATTGAGACACTCTAAGTGTCCATTAATCTAATTTAACTTAGCACCAAGAATGTAATTTATTTAACCACATCTTGGAAGAGTAAGAAATCTTTGCAAAGCTGAAATTTCTAGATTGATCTTAAATGTTCCATATATTTTACAGTTTTCCAAAGTATCAAATAGTCCACCGGAAGTAGTATGTTACTCTGGCTGACCTGTAACTTTCTATGCAGATTAGACTGGTCTTGAACTCACAGAGATCTGCCTGCCTCTGCCTCCTGAGTACTGGGGTTTAAGGTGTGTGCCACCACACCATGCCTGACCTATACACAGCTTTTTAAAAGATCTCCTGGGGCTTCAGTGATGAATCAACAGTTAGCAGAGTTTCCTGTCTTAGAGACTTGAATTCAGTTCCCAGTATCCATGTCAGGTACAACCACCTGTAACTCCAGTTCCAGAGGATCTGATACTTCCTTCAAGCTTCTGTGGACACCTGCATGCACGCAAGCAAACACACACACACACACACACACACACACACACACACCTACAATAAAAAATAAACTTTGTAAAAGGTGGTTTGACACTCTCTCCACAACTTTGGAGTAAGAGGGTCATAATAGGTCAACCCTGCCTTTGTGGCCAGGCAGTTTTCTCTTCTCTTGACGTCTGTGACAGTACTTAACAGGGGACAGTGTGGCATCTAGTCACTGGCCTAAGTCCCCACTGTCCACTGAGACACCAGGCAGAGGTCGCCACATGTTCATCTAGCAGAAACTAACATGAGAGAAAGGGGACTCCAAGCCTAATTGATAACATTTGCTCCAAGTGGATTTCTGCTCAGCGTCAATGCCTCTGAAAGCAGACACAGAACCTGTAAGTTGAAAAGGAAGCACACCTTTACTTGAGACTCAAAGACAAAGAGCAAAGTGCCAGCGTAGTCTCCTGGCTGAACCAGTAAGTCTTAGACCAGGAGAATATGAAGACAGTTCTTTATGAACACAAAAGGCAAATTGGAAGTTATGTCTCTGCCAACTCCAACTCCCAGAACAGTCTACAGATAGTAAACAAAAGCTAAAGATGCCTGCCCTAAAATGCAAAAGAAAAATCAAAGCCTGCAGCCTTTCTTTCCACGATAAAGCTTGTCTGTGACTTGGGTCTTGCTGATCAGGATGCTCAGACCCAGGGCCTTGAGCAGGCCAGGCAAGCACTCTTTCCCGGAGCTCGAACCCAAGCCTCTGTGTCCTGTCTATAAAGAAGACTGAAGTTGACTATTTACATTGCACAGAGCAGATGTCAAAAAGCACACAAGCTTCAAGTTAGTGACCTAGAGGCTGCATCTGTAGGAGCTGGTGATGAGAAACTGAGACTCAAAATAATTGTTGTGCTGGAGAGATGGCTCAACAGTTAAAAGCCCCGACTCCTTCTCCAGCGGACTCAGGTTCAAATCCTGACACCAATCTGGTGGCTTGCCGCTGTCTGTATTCCAGTTATGGGAGCTCTCATGCCCTCTTCTGGCCTCTGTGAGCACCAGATACGTAAGTGGTGAAGAGAGATATGCAGGCAAAACACCCATACGTGTAAATTTAAAACAACAGACTTCATCCCAAAGACAGAATTGGAAGAAATTTGAAATCCTCAAAGTAAAAGAATTTAGCAAGGGAGGAGAAAAAAAAAAAGACCATGATGTAGAGAAGCAGCCTTGGCTATATGGTTCCTACTGTTTCCTGGCAGACGGAGGGAAACAGAAATGGTTCCTGAACTGTGAAGCAGAGGGAGAGTGCAATCCCAACTCAGGACAACCCCTGGAAGCCTGAAATAAACCTGCGGTATCTGAAATTCTGTCTCACACCAGTCAGAATAGCTATCATCCTGAAAACTAATGGCAAAACATACCATGGAGGATGCAGAAAGAGGAACCCTTCATTCACTGCCATGGGAGTGTAAATGGTGTAGCCACTACGGAAAGCACACGGAGGTTGCCTATAGCAAGAACGGTCCATCCTGGAGGATGCTCGTAGAGACTCTACCTACGGAGTCTTGCAGAGAGCTCTAGGGCTCTAGTTTTCATGAATCAACACCCAAGCTGGTTCGGCCTTTTAAGTCTTCATGATGTGGCTGCTTCTGATTCATCTCTGCACCTGGAAGCAACCTCTCACCTACACCTCTGTAAATAACCAAAATAAATCATTTGGTTCACCAATAAATGCTTTGGTCTGTGGTCAATTTCAATATCTGGTGTAAGTAGACATTTGTCCATGTCTCTTCAGGAATAGTGACTCAGCCAAGTTTTACCAAAAAGCTAAAGTTGGATCTACCATTTGACCTAGTTGTACCGCTTGGGTATACACTTAAAAGAATCCCTACATATACCACAGAGCTACTCGTGGCACATTTGCGTTCATAGCTACACTGCTCAAAAGAACCACGAAATGGGTTCATCGGCAGATGTAAGCACAAAGAAAATACAGTCATATACATGGGAATCTTATGAAGATGTAAAGAAAAACGAAATCATGACCTGTACAAGAAGCACATTAATTGGCTAAGTTACTGCCAATAATGTGCTAGAAAAAAAATGTAACTCTTCTTTCAAGCGCAAAAACTGAGCACCACCCCCATGAGAGTAAAAATAAATAAGGAGGCCAGGCCAGGTGATCAGTGGGTTTGGAGCTTGTGCTGAGCTTGGCAACCTGAGCTCGATTCTAAAGACCAACAAGGTAGAGAGAACTGGAAGCTGTTCTCTGATTTTCCACGTGTGCTGTACACACAATAAACAAGCAAATACAGATGTATACAAATGTCATACATGTGCATATGCACACACAATAAACAAGCAAATACAGATATGTACAAATGTCATGCATGTGCATATGCACACACAATAAACAAGCAAATACAGATATATACAAATGTCATACATGTGCATATGCTCACACAATAAACAAGTAAATACAGATGTATACAAATGTCATACATGCACATATGCACACAAAATAAACAAGCAAATACAGATATGTACAAATGTCATGCATGTGCATATGTACGCACCAACAAGTAAACACAGACATGTACAAATGTCATGCATATGCACACAAAATAAACAAGCAAATGCAGATGTGTGCAAGTGTCATACATGTGCACATGCACACATAATAAGTAAATACATATGTTAACAGATATTTTAAAATAAGTGAATGAGAGTTCCCAGCCCTATGTGCCTTGTGGTTCTGAGCAATCAAGTCAAAAAGGTGAATGTGCAGCAACAACCTGTCCTCATGGCAGTGGTATACACTTGATCAGGTCCAAGAAAGTCCTGAGGCACAAAAGAGTGACATGAAGAACTTGCCCAGTTGCCTATAATTGTGCCTCCATTACAGTGAAAGCTGCTTCACCACTTTCATTGAAATCTTCATCTGACTGAGAGAAGGAAGACCACGGAATCCTGGATTACTGATGGCTCTGTCTGTTATCCAGGCACCACCCGGAAGCGAACAGCAGCAGAATTAAAACCTTTTCTGAGACAATCCTGAACAACACTGACAATGGTAATTCTTCACATTGGTCATACCCTTTGTCAGGAAGGAGAAATGTCCAGACATGTGATTGTGCATTGAACCATGGGCAGTAAGTAGTCAATGGTTTGGTTAGATGAGAATATCACTGTACCAAAGTCTACTGGTTTTCATCAAATTACCAGTCAACATATGAGCCGTGAGTCTAAAATAAATCATCCAACAATACCACAGCTACTGCCTTGTTTTGAAGAGCAGCATGCAGTCATTGGAGAAAGAGGGAGAGTGGGAGGCAGACGCTACGGCTGCTTTTAACCTTGGATCCATGCTGTCTTGGTGTACCTGGGCTGCCTCCGCAACATTTAATTAACCTTAATTTTCTTCTTTAAGTTCCCATCTCCAGTTACAGTCACGCTGAGAATTAAGTCTCTCCCATGTGGATTCAGGGGACACAATTCAGTCTCTAATCTATGTGGATATAATACTTCAATGCCAGCATGGCTCGGGGAGGTGATCATGAAGTCCTGCCCAACCTGAGGAGCTCCTGATGATGGAAGGCTGCTGGGAGCCGTGAGAGGCCAGCCATGTTCCAGGAAATAGTCCTAAACAAAGTACGCACCGGACTCAGGGGGCTTTCAAAAGCAGAGGATAGTCTGCAGCGATGGTGCAGGGATGAAGAACACTTGCTGCTGTTACAGAGGATCCAAGTTCAGTTCCCAGCGCCCACATCAGCGTCTCACAACCACCTCTAGCCCCAGGAGATCCGACACCTCTGACCTCTGTAGGCACCTGTACTTGCATGCAAATGCAGACACGCACATATGCTCACACAGAATTAAAAACAAATCTCCCTTAAACATTAAGAAACGGAGAGTGTGAATTTGGGAGGGAAGGTGTTGCGGGTAGAGGAGTCACAGGACAGGGAATGGGAGATGGATGAAGAGAGATTGTGCATGTGCTTTAGTCAGCATTCTAGTGCCGTGAAGAGACGTGACTGAGGCAGCTGCTGTACATGGAAGCGTTTAACTGGACACTCCTGTGCGGCTTCAGAGGGTTAGTCTGTTATCAGGATGGAGGGGAGCATGGAGCACACAGGCAGGCATCATGCTGCATGCTGGCTGCATGCTGGAGGAGTAGCCAAGAGTGTTAGATTTTGACAAGGGGCAACAGACAGAGAAGAGAGAGAGAGAGAGAGAGAGAGAGAGAGAGAGAGAGAGAGAGAGAGAGAGAGAGGCTGTGATACTAGCCTGGGCCTGGTGTGGGCGCTTGAAACCTCAAGGCACACCTCCAGTGACCAACAAGGCCATCCCTTCGAATCCGCCTCAAACAGATGGATAACTGGGGACTAAGCATATATGTGAAAATATCTGCATCTGTATAGGGGCCATTCTCAGCCAAACCACCACAATGCATGTATGTATGAAATCCTCAAACAACAAAAAAGAAAAAAAAAATAGTCAAAAAATTCAAAAACAAATGTCCCCAGAGCCTCGCAGTACCTACTATGTGCTGGGCTGTAGCCGTGCTCTAAATACTGAGGGGAATTCACGGTGGAGTAACGGAAATCACAATGGAATGTTGTGCTGGTTCACTTAATTTTCAGGAAAGTAGCATTTTCTACGAGGTTTCTGAGAATTTGCTGCGTATGCTATGCCAGACATTCCCCCCCTATCATCGGCTCTCGCCCCTCTCCTTTTCACCAGCGCAGCTCTTTGTCTTTTCATCATATTGTCCGTCGATGGCTTTCTGTGAAATTATTAAGTTAATAATTCTGCTGATGAGCGTTCCTCAGTCAAGGAGCTCCCTGGAAGGCCAGACATAGTTCACTTGTAGTAGATGCTTTGGGGCAGGGGTGGGGAGGGTGGGCTGGGGCAGAAGACTTCCTTGAGTCTAGGAATTCAAGAAAAGGTTGGCCTGGGCAAGGGGCAAGGGGCAAGGGAAGGGGAAGGGGTTGGGTGGGAGGTGAAAATGCCCGTTCTCTCTTGATCATTGAACAGTATTGCGTGCTCAGTAAGAGTGTTCTGCAGTCCCTTGCTCTCTTGCTGGGGTGAAGGTAGCCAGGTTTCCAATCTTTCTGTCCTTTTACCTTGCCACACTACTATTGTTTCTAACGAGCTGGATCAGCTTAGCCCTATAACTCAGGAAGCATCCCGTGAACCCGACTGTCCACATAGCGTTCCGGCAAAGGACCAACGGTGTGCAGCTCTGGCGTGACTCACTCTCATAAACGCCTACAGCAACATGAAGCCCAAGAAATCAAAGCAGCTGCTGACAACTGTGGTCCTGGCTGCAGGCACACAGCTCACCATCCTGATGAGGCTTTAATTCTTTGAGGTGGAGGGCAATAATTCGTGGGCTTGTCCTTTAAAAGGAAGAGCTTAAGAGGCCTGTGTTTTCATCATTGGCTTGTGAGTTAGTCCCTGTAACAGGTTTGCTTGCTAGATGTGGAAGTGTGGAGGGAAAGGAGTTGTTTGAGTTCTGCTACAGTGCCTGATACACAAGGGCTTCAGAGGTCATAGATATAATAATTTGCTGACAGCATGGACGTACAGCCTTCTGTTGGGTTTCTCTTCTCCAAAGCTCCTGGTGTTTCTCTTGTCCAGATTTAGCAGCGGCGGCTATCCAGCTGCCAATCCAGCCCAGTGCACGCCCTGAAACCTTTCTCTGCTTCAGACAGCTTCCCAAGGAGCCAGATCCCAGTTTAACGTGAAAATTCCAGACCTGACTGCTTAAAGTCGTCACCATGGTAATTACATTTGCAGAGGAAGAAAGACAGGATTGAAGTGAGGAATGTCACCCAAATGGCCTTTGAAGGCAATTTTATAAGCAGCACAATGAAATGAATGGTTTTAAAATCGACTTGAGCTGAGTGCTCAGGCCAAGACCAGCAGTAGTCAATACACCTGCGTTCCGGCCCATCCTCCCTCACTGCTCTCCCAAGGCTCTCACCGGCGAAGATTTCTGACACTGGCCGGATGTGTGTACCAATGGGGTAGACACCACCATGGAAATAGCCATAGCCTGGCACCCCGATTTTTGTTTACATTCTGACCTCAGGATGTTTCTCCTCTATTAAATTTCTGTCTGGCAGAAAGATAAGCTAACCTTTTAAACTCGCACAATGTACTTGAGATCTAAAATTCAGGGTAGGGGACTTCAGCGGTTTAGAGGCTAGTGCAACCACAGATGCCTGTCTTGCAAAATGCTCATGGGCTAGTCACAGACCCTGTGATGACCTAGACTCCATTGCAGGGTGGAGGGCGGTGGTGGTGGGAGTTACTAGCCATGCCCACTTTAAAGTACTTGTTTTCACCCTTCCTATTGCAAGGATGGCATGTCCTGTTTTGATGCACGATGGGGGCACATATGACATCGCAGGATTGTTGATCCCTAAGCCACGCCTACAAATTCAAAAGTGTAGTTTTCATGTTGGTTCTCGGCTGCCACAAAGAAGCTGTGAGAGCACAAGGCCACCGGTGCTGCCCCTGGGTTGCCTAAGATGGGCCTGGGAGTTTTAGCGTCCCTCCGTGATTAGGACAGCCGAGGCCAGGAGCCATCACTCGGACATAGACAATCCTGTTGTCGTTCATTCGGCCTCGGGGTCACACCAAACAATCCCTTGGTTCGGGGGCAAAGGGCACAAAGGAATAACTTGTCACACACACGTGCAACTGGGTAGCAGAGGCGTTCACAAACGCAGTGATACTAGCATGGCTTTAAGATGCTAAATACCCACTGCTCTTTAAGACTTAACCTGTAAAAAAAAGGGGAAGAGGTTTTGATGGGCAGGACTATGAAAAAGGTCACTGAGCTTTAGAGGGTACAGAAGTCAGGAGGACTCGGGTGTTCCCTAACCTAAAAGCTCTCATCCAGCTGCACTGAGAGGCACCTGGGCTGCATGGACAAAGGATCCACACTGCTTTCTACAGCTTGCTGCACCCAGCGGAGGCCATGGTAGCTTGATGCAAGAGTCCCCCACGGCCTGGCCCAGTGTCTGTGTTATGCTAACACCAGATGCCTAGGGCCTTAGTTGTGTTTAGAAATGTCTCAGGGCATAGCACACTTCACTGAATCTTCTGGGAAGTGTCCTCCATGTGCCGATTCTGCTTTGGCTAAAGCACTTGAGTTTCAGAAGCTCCACTTCTGGAGAACTCTCATAATTAATAGCCCTTCTGCATGCTGGCCTAGAGCTTCTCCCTCTGGAGCTCCCACCCATCTGTCCATGTTTAATCATTCCCCCACACATACTCCAGATTCAGGGACAGTAACCTTCCCTCCACACCTCCTACCCTCCAGGTCAAGTCCCCCACCCCAATTTCTCCCATGCTCTTCATGCAGCACTGCTTAGACATTACCCACACCCCTTCAAAACAACCAGGGTTTGGGGCTAGGGGTATAGTTCCATCTGCAAAGTGCTTTACAGGCATGCAGGAAGCCCTAGCTTGATCACCAACACTACGTAAGTCAGGTGCAGTGGTGCACACCTGTAATGCCAGTGCTCAGGAGGAAGAGGAGGGGGTATCGGAAGTTCAAGAACATGCACGGCTCCATAATGAGCTTGTGGCTAGCCTGGGGATAACATGACCCTGTCCCCAAAATGTGATAATCAGGGGACTGGTGTGTAGAATTATTGACCGCTGGACTTCAGCTTCGCATGGTATATGTAGATTCAAGTCAGACTCTGTAGACACAAGCAAACTAGGTACTGCAGGTCTACGGACACAGAGCAAACCGTGGGCTTAGCACAGCAGCAGGTCACTGGACACGTTAAAGTCACCTATGCCTTGATGCCACAGTATCTCCCACCATCAGAGCTCTTCCTGAACGGAGTTACAGGAACCTGGGTCTGTTCCCTGGGCTACCTGAGCTCAGGCAGGGAACAGTTCCATCAGCCTCCTCTTTCCATGAATTTCCCCTTCCCCACACAGCAGCTCTCTGGCTTCAGAGAGGTCTGTTCTTCTTGCCATATTCCATGTCGGACAGCTTAGATTTGGACTGAGATGACCCTGGAAATGGGCACAAAGAGGAGTCATCAATTGTTGGTTCCTAACCAGATTGCTGTTCAGGCCTTGCCCCCCTGCAGCAGCCTCTTTCTTAAAGCAGTTGGTGTAAATGAGAAGGCAAGCCCCTTCCAGATAGCTGTCTGCCCTTTCTAACCTCAGGTGCCCAGCTTTCATGATGGAGGTACTACCCTCTTCTTCTTAAGTTTACAGATCCCAGGTTTCAAGAGTCCAGAACGTCAGAGGATGGTCAGTGGTGGACTGTCCCTGCCTTGTGACAGCTACAACAGTGTAATTGTGTCCCTTCCTCTTCTGTATCCTCAGAGTCTCTCACTAGGGATCAGAGATAACTACATAAAACCTCCCCTGCCCTGAGACCAATCAGAAAGGCTAGATCTCCATTAGACTGGACTCTCCAGGCCAGGCTCCTATCTGTCTACCTGATAAGAACAGGAGTTTGGCAATTGGTGATGCAGTTTGGGGCAGGAATGCCAGTACGCAGCAATTTCAGGAGTGTGTTGCTGGAGATCAGGGACTCAGAAGGAAGCTCTGGTTTCTTGTCTCCTCCCAAGTGAGCTCCTTGCCTGGAGGAGGACTGGAACTCCAGTCTAGACAGAATTCCTTCTGCTGAACAGAGTCAGAACGCTCTGGATTTTCATGGTGGAACTAGGTTTCATCTATTCCCCGACTTCAATGCATCTCCTAAATGATGCTAGCATTCATACCCATGGAAGGGTAATCTATTTCCTTCTGGTCCTAGGTGGAGACCTAACACTTCAAGCTACCTAAAACATAGTTAATCAGTAAGGTTGATTCACCCAAAGCCTTGCTGAAGAGTTGGGAGGAATAATAACACTTTAATGAGATAATGTGCATTTCCTCCCAGAAACGGCCCTGTAGGCCCTAGGGAGTTGCCATGACGGTCTGTTAAATCTTCCAACATTTTTAAAATCTAATTCAGAATGGTTTTCTTTTTCTTTTCTTTTTTTTTCTATTTTGTTTCTTTCTGAACTTCCTGTAGCATTTTGGGCTTTTTATATTTTTGTCTCTGGAGCTCCCTTGACATGGCAAATGACATGGCACTCTCCCTCTCTCTCCTGTCCACCTTCAGACTCTAGGAAGCCATGGAGATTTTAGACTTTTTCTTCCCTGTGGTTATTCCTCTAATAAACTTGTCCTCAAGCTCCTTCTTAAAGTTATCACAGGGTCTACAAGTCCCAGGAGGGGTCCTTAATTTCCAGACTGGGCTCCCCAAAATTTCAGATAACAATATATGTTGGCAAATTCTGATCCTCTTACTTAGCACTACTGTTTTTTATATAAGGGATTATTACTTTAAATATAATTAATGTCCCTGTCAGGAATATGAAAGATCAGAGGGTAAAAGTCAAACCTAGTTGTACTCCTGCCCCATGCCTGTGTCCCTGTCTGCACACAACATCCTCCATAGCCTAACACACACCTGTATCCCTGTTTGCACACAACATCCTCCATAGCCTAATGCACGCCTGTATCCCTGTCTGCACACAACATCCTCCATAACCTAACACACGCCTGTGTCCCTGTCTGCACATAACATCCTCCATAGCCTAACACACACCTGTGACCCTGTCTGCACACAACATCCTCCATAGCCTAACGCATGCCTGTGTCCCTGTCTGCACACAACATCCTCCATAACCTAACACATGCCTGTGTCCCTGTCTGCACACAACATCCTCCATAGCCTAATGCATTGCCTATGCACGAGCAGCAACTGGCTTCTCACCAACATACACAGGGTTTCCTGAAGATAAGCAAACTCAGTCACAGAGTTCCTGGGGCCATCAAAGTGCTGTAACATCCCCCACTCAGACCCAATACCCAGAGAAATGGTCAAAACGTTGTCCAGGAAAGCTCTAAAGAATTCTGGGAGAGGCTCTTTTACCCATGAGTCATTTGGGTTGTTGCTGGGACACTGTATTTCCTTAGCCCATGCTGCATGCTCTTCCACTGCAAGTTCTTGCTTGTGTACAGCTAGAGATTGAAGCGTTAGTTTAATTAATCTTAATCAATGAAAACCAGGAATCAGATATCGGGGTAAAGACCTGGAAGATCAGAGAACCAGAGGAGCTACCGCCAGTTGCTTCCTACCTGTCTGAATCCTCATTCCAAAAGGGGGCAAGATTCTGTCTCCATCCCACCTTTACACTTCCTGTCTCTACCTCCCAAAGGTGTGAGCCACCAGTACTGGGATTAAAGGCATGAACCACCACTGTCCAGCTTCTATGGTTAACGCGTGGCTAGTTCCACTCTTTTGATGTGGGATTCCTTCTGTATGCTGTGAATGCCATTGGTAATAAAGAAACTGCCTTGGCCTGTTGATAGGGCAGAACTTAGATAGGTGGGGAAAACTAAACTGAATGCTGGGAGAAAGGAGGTGGAGTCAGGAAGAAGCCATGTAGTCCCACTGGAGACAGATGTTGGGAACTTTACTAGGTAAGCCACAGCCACGTGGTGGTACACAGATTACTAGAAATGGGTTAAATTAAGAAATAAGTGTTAGTCAATAAGAAACTAGAGCTAATGTTTCAAATAATGTGTTTCAAATAATGTGTTTCAAATAATGAAGTTTTTGTGTGGTTATTTCGGGGTTGAGCAGCAACCAACAAGAGACCTTCCCACAACACTCCTGATCTCCAGGCAAACTCTATTTGTCAGAACACAAACAAATATCACACAACAAGAAGCTGCAGTAGAAAAAGCACCTACTTGGTGTGTGTAGCTGCATGTGCCTTGTGTGTCTCTGTGTGTGCACATGTACCTTTGTGTATATGCCTCCATGTGTGTATGTATGAGCGTGTGTGTGCCTGAGTGTTGTGCCTGTGTGTGTCTGTGTGTGTGTGCCTGTGTGTGTGTGCCTATATGTGCCTGTGTATACCTGTGTGTGTGCTCCTGTATGTGCCTGGGTGTGTGCCTATGTATATGTCTGTGTGTGTATGTGTGTGTGCCTGCGTGTGCCTATGTGTGTCTGTGTGTCTGTAGCTGCTTGTGCCTTGTGTGCCTGTGTGTGTGCACATGTACCTGTGTGTATATGTCTGCATGTGTGTATGTGTGAGCATGTGTGTGTGCCTGTGTATGTTGTGTACCTGGGTGTTGTATCTGGGAATGTGTATAGCCTATGTGTGTATACCTGTGTGTGCCTGTGTGTGTGGCTCTGTGTGTGTGCATGTGTGTGTGCCTGCATGTATGTGCCTAAGTATGGCTGTGTGTGCATGTGTGTATGTGAGTGCCTATGTATGTGCCCGTGTTTGTGTGTCTGTGTGTGCCTGTGTGTGAGAGACCCTGTAGGTGAGTATGTGCTCCTGTATGTGAGTGTGTGCTCCTGTGTGTAGGTGTGCATGGGTTCTAGGAGAGAAACCACACCAGCACATGTCTGCTTTTTAACCAGTTACATTTCTTTCTTTTTCATATTTACATATGCGTTCAGTAAATCTATGCCAAGAGCTGATGTCAGTGCTGGGTGTGTACTGTTGCTCAAAACCCACACAGCTCCCTGTTGAACACATAATACCACTGGAAGGACTGAATGCCATCAATACAGCTAGAGAGCTATAGGAGTGTAAGCATGCACCTAAATATATACCTATAGACTTAAGTTTATACATAAGTTTATCACTACATAAATTAGCACATAAAGGGGCACACAGCCGAGGGGCATTTGTCCACTCCATCCATGGTCTGCACCACTCGCTTCTGGTGTGGTATCTTGCTCCCGTGTCCTGAATTAGCTGTCAATCTGTGACTGTTCAGAAAGAGGCATAATGGAGAGACGGACTATCTTTACACCATCTGAAATGCCTAGCTCGGGTTTTAAAACAGATGTTCAATAAATATTTGTTGAGTACCCTCAATTAAATGAGGTCTATTTGCTAGCTTAGTGGCAAGGGATTTTAACCTGATGCTAACAAGCTGGTACAGACCCCACATCAAAACGAGCCGCTTTGGGAATGCCTGCAGCTGCCACAATGACAGATGTTAATTTAAGTTACAGAAGGTTCTCTTTTTAAATATGCATAAACTCAGTCAATATGATGCTGTGGCCATACTGTGGTTGTTAAGGTACGGCATTCAAGGCCAGGGAGATGTTTCGGTCAGTGAAGGACTCACAAGCATGAGCACCTGAATTTGATCCCCAGAACTCATGGGTTAAAAAAAATACATGATGACACACACCTGTATTCCCAACATTGGAGAATTAGAGACAGAAAGATCCTCAGGGGTAGCTGGCCAGCCAACCTCACCGAGTTGGTGAGCTCAATGCTTAATGAGAGACTCTGTCTCAAAAAAATTGAGGTGGAGAACAATCAAGGAAGTCACTGTTCATCACTGTGCATACACACACACGCACACGCACACACACACACACATGTTCACACACATCACCTACACAGATGCATTATCATATATGCACACATTTATCCACATTTTCTCCATTTTCTAGAATACCCTTGAATTTATAGAATTTATAGATGAATAGAGATCTATAAATCTCTATTTTTAAAAATAAGGCTGGTAGCTATGTAATTGCCCTGATAGGTTTAGTTTGGCCAATAGCTTAAGCACATTCCTAGCTAGATCTTAAATATTAAATTAACCCATTTCTATTATTTTATATTTTACCATGAAGCTCGTGGTTTAATACCTCTTGCTTCTTGGGCAGCTACATGGCATCTCTCTGACTCAGCCTTCTTTCTCCAAGAGTTTAGTTTTCCCACCTGGTTCTATTCTGTCCTTCCATAGGCCAAAGTAGCTTCTTTATTAACCAATGGAAATAAAACATATTCACAGCATACAGAGGGGAATCCCACATCAGAGTGGTACATGCAGGCTTCATGTCTGATGAACACAAATACTCATCACTCTGCCCCTGAAGCCAAAGACAGACAGTGGTAAATAGGAAAGATTATCTGGAGAGACGAGCAGGGGTCAGTTTATAGAGACTCCGCACTATGTAATGTCAAAAAAATCCAGTAGGAAACTGGAAGAAAATATAATTTCTGTATTAAATAAAGAATTGACTCAAATAAATTTGAACAAAATCACACAGGGGCCTGGGAAGAACAGGGATTGGATCACCCATAGATTCCATATTAGGCCACAGTTGTGAGGACGGAAGGGTCACAAGGGTGATTTTGTAGGGACTGACGGAATCCAGTAGAAACCCGGACTTCAACAGAGGGAACTGAGACAGACTGAGTTTACAGGGTTAAGGGACTGTCAAGGCTCTAATAAGGTTAGACGGAAATACTCTATGATCACCAGAGAGGAAGTAGGATGAAGATGGAGGCTGTTGATTCTTGTGGACCACAAAATGTTTCAGAGATCCCTAAGCAACAGTGTACAGGCATCCTGCAGCATGCTGCATGGGTATCGGCCTCCCCATAGTAGGAGAGTCATACCAGCTGGCACGTGACTGAGAGACAAGACCTCAGGTGTCTAGGAAGAACCTCCTCCATCCCACAGCATCCTACCTGCAGTGTGCATACAATTGGAACTAATAGCCCCAACAGACGAGTCTGAAGGGACGATTGTGTGTTAGCGTTGAAACCAGGGTTCAGCCAAGGCGTCGGGATGGGCTGCAGGGTGTGGAGAGTTTAAGAATAGAGGGTATCTGTTAGCAGTGACAGGGGTCTTCCCTCGCCCCTGAGCCACTAATCCCCATTCTGCCTCCAGTGACACCATTACAAAGTAATCTCTAGTTTCATATCCCGCCCCCTCCACAGAGCAGACTATTAACGGTTCTGACCTCCGAACACGTGCCGATCAATACCCAGGAAGTGCTTTCCGAGACATTTCAAGCACCTCAAAACTTAGCAGAAGGGATGAGCAAATTAAGGGCTCCTGAGCCTTGATGTGTTCAGGGCAGTGTGAGGAGGCAAGGGTCTGCAGCCTGATTCCCCTGATGGACCCGGAAGAGGCTATGACTCAGCCCTGGGGCCACATATCAGTGCTATCTGGCAGTCATCCACAGCTGGGACTGCTCCGCCTGTCCAGGCTCCCCTTGCTGCATGAACCAGCTCCGGGTTTCTAGGATTTCCCGCACTGAAGGCTGACTCGCTAATCGCTCTGAATGTGCAGCTTTCAAACCAGTTCTTGCTGAAGACCTGTGCGATGTTGTGGCTCAGGAGGAGATAAATATGAGAGGGAGAAAAACCTGCAGAAGCCATCAAGAGGCTACATAAGTTGCGTGAGGAATTTTATCTGTGGTTATGTGTGAATCCAAAGACACGAATCTATAAACAATACCATGGATTTATTATCCTTGTAGGATTGGAAATTCTGTCATTGTATGGTCTCCTAATACTCAGGCTCCCTGACAGGCAGCGCTCAAATATGTAAGTTCTTGAGAGGACAAATGGTACAGCAACCCAAACAAGGCAATGACACAAGAAAATTCTTTTCAAAAAGAAGTGTACCTCGAATTTCAACTCCAGACCTGTGTAAACATCCAAGGCTCTGCTCAGTTTCTCCCTCAGCCACAGATAATGAAAATCCATCAAGTACCCCACAAAGGAACATGCTGCCTTGCTTCCAGACACAAGTGTCCAGCTAAGGGACACCTCTTGGTGAAACTATTTTGCCAAGTGGACTGTGAGAAACTGGCTGATAGGGGAGGGCCACTGGCTGCAGTATGGCCACAGGGACAACAGCGAGCCTCTTAGGAAGGGTAGCTTTGCCCCCACACATAGTGTGGCCACACGGACTTGAAGCATGGATTTTAAAAAGGCTGTCTAGCCGGGCGGTGGTGGCGCACACCTTTAATCCCAGCACTAGGGAGGCAGAGGCATGCGGATCTCTGTGAGTTCGAGACCAGCCTGGTCTACAAGAGCTAGTTCCAGGACAGGCTCTAAAAAAAAGCTGCAGAGAAACCCTGTCTCGAAAAACCAAAAAAATAAATAAATAATAAAAAAATAAAAAAAATAAAAAGGCTGTCAAGCTATGTGACACACTTCCCGTGGGAGTGTGAGCTGACTACATTTCAGAATCAAATTTGGGGTGAAAGTTTGTAAAGCTGAAGGCAGGAAACGGAGAAGATCCTGTGGAAGAGCAATTTCAAGAACACAGTCACTTCTAGGTGGAAAATACGGAGTCACAGATAGCATTAGCAGGAATTAACACCAGCTGGGTTCTATGAGGGACTGGACAGACCTATGAGGAACAGATTGGAACCAAAGCCCTGAAGCTATTTTCATTCCTTCTGTTACTTTGTAGCCCTGAGGTCTTGCTTTTCAAATGAAAAAAAAAAATGTTTGTGAGTGTCCATACCCATTGGAGGCTAATCTAACAATTACATTGAATAACACTGCAAAATTCATTTTGATTTACTTCCATGGTTAGGTTCGTTGCACGTAGAATGCACAGAGAAATTATGACACAATCTATGGCTGTGTCTGATGTGTGGATTCAGACATTAATTTACAGGATTCAGGGTTTGTGGACTTTAGGACTTAGCGATGCACAGTTGTGGAATAAAGATTAATCTTGATTGCCAGCTTGAAGGCACTCAGAACTGCCAGGGAAAAACATCTCTGGGCCTGTCTGTGAGGGATTATCTACTTTAGGTTGGTGAGGGTAGGAAGACTCAACATGAATGGCAGTGCTATTCATGGACTGGGGTCCAGGACTGGAAACACTGACGGCAGTATCCATCTCTCTACTTCCTGGCTGTGGAAGTGATGTGACCAGCTGCTTCAACTTCCTGCCACCATATCCTCCCCACCGTGATAGACCACAGCCTCAGACTGTGAGCCACAGGGGATTCTTCCTTCTTCCCACCACGATAGACCACAGCCTCAAACTGTGGGCCACAGGGATTCTTCCTTCTTCAGGTTGCTTTTGTTGGATATTTTGTTACAGCAGCAGAAAGCAACTAAGACGTCCAGGAGACTGCAGAAGGCCCATTGGGAGCTAAGTGCCCACGACCCCTCTGTCCTGACAGAGTGAAAAAATGCAGGTGTGGGTGTGTCTATCTTAGCCCCCCCCCCATGCTAGATGGTAGCTAGGTTATGGCAATTAGGAAATGAAACCCCAGAGTTCCAGATCTGTTTAGAGTTAAATGTACATCCTGAGGTTGAAAGCCTACCTTGTTAAAACAGAAAGAGCTGATTGGACTTAGTATTAATTAAACTCAGCATTTATCACCAATTTTCTGCATGTCTAGCAAAGCATACGATTGTGTATCAGTCTAAAATAACGTGCCAAGATGATGACCATCAGACACCAGCAGAAGATGATGCCCGTGGGACACTAGCAGAACATAATAAGGAAAGCCTTAAATATTGTATTTATTGATATTATTACTGTGTGATAATCTACCTTTAAGAAATAATGTTCCTCCCCATAGTCAGACTGGTGAATACCCCAACTATCATCATAGAGCCTTCATCCAATAACTGATGGAACCAGATGCAGACATCCACAACCAGGCCCCAGGCTGAGCTCTAGGAATCCAATCGAAGAGAAGGAGGAAGGAGTATATGAGCAAAGGAGGTCAAGATCATGATGGAGAAATCTTCAGAGACAGCCGAACCAAGCTCCTGGAAATCAGGAACTCTAGACCGACAACTATGGAGACTCTATGGGAACAAACTGGGTTCTCCATAGGTGGGAGACAGTGCTTAATGCAGGGGAGAGGGACTTGGTTCTGCACCAACTTAATGTGCCAGACTTTGTTGACTCCCCATGGGAGCTATTCCCTGTTGGGAGGAGTGGGTGGGAGGAGAACTGTAGTTGTAATGCAAAATGAAATTTTTTAAAAAAATTAAAAATTAAAAAGAAAGAAAGAAAGAGTGGCCTGGGACTGGAGAGTTGGCTCAGCAGTTAAGAGCAGTTAAGAGAACGGCCTAAGGCCTGTTCTCAGCACACAGGTCCAGTAGCTCAGAAGTACTGTAACTCCAGCTCTTAGGGATCCGACGCCTCTGGGCACTGTAGGCAACACACACACACACATGCACGCATGCACACACACACATGCACGCATGCACACACACATGCGTGTGCATGCATACACCTACACATAATTAAGAATAATTAAAATAAATCCTATAAAGAAACGGTACTCTGAAAATACATGTTAACAGATGACTGTAATCGCACCATGCTGGGGAGTGAGGCAGGAGGACAGCAGGCCACATAGCAAGATCCAGACCAGACTGAGCTACAGGATGAAGCCCTATTGAAAGGAGAGAGGGGGAGGGAGGGAAGGAGGGAAGGGCAGAAAGAAAGAGAGAGAGGCAGGAAAACAAATTTTGTTTTGCTCCCCAGAATACCAGGGAACCTGATGGAAGACAGCACACCCTATTGTACACTGTAGAATGTACGGACAGCATTCCTCATAAAGGAAATAATTGTGTCATTTGCAACATCGGCCTGTGGTCTTCACATGTTCCTTAAATAGGACACTAGACACCCATCTATGCTATTTTAGACTATTTCCTCATACGAGCTCAAACAGGCTCGAGGACATAATTTTTAGCATATTTCAATAGTCAGTCTTATAAAAGCCGAGTATTTCAGTGCGTTCTATGTGTATACCTGTGTTCATGTTTATGAGGGGTACACAGGTGTACAGATTCACGCGCATGTGTGATGTAGGGGTCGAAAGTCAATTGTGGGCTGGTTGCTCCAGCGTCACCCACCTCTCTCAGAACTGAGGCTTGTCAATTTAGTCAGGGAGGCGGGCCAAGGAGCCCCAGGGATCCGCCCACCTTACCTTCCTCAGCAGCGGAGCAGCAAGTGCGCGAGCTGCCACGCTTGATGTTTTCAAGGTGTCTGGAGCTGAACGCGAGCACTCGGTGGTGCCTGCGGTGCAAGACCTTTACCAGCTGAAACTTCTCCCAGGTCAACGTCGCACCGTGCTTTGAAGTACAGTGACGGAGTCAGTTTCACAGACTTGATGCCCTCCGTCACCTGCTCTGTATGCGCATGCGCTTTGATGACTGGGCATTTGAACGACGCTTTCCCTCTGTGAGGTTTTTCCACCCCATTCCCCCCCACATAACTTTACCCTATTATCATATAAGATCATTCTTTTAAAATACTGTATTGATCATCCTATCTTCTCTGCTACAAATGTATTTTGAAGCTGAAATTTATGTTTATTTCTTCTGCAAGCGTGGAACTTTTAGTACTATTATTTTCTGTTGTTATTATTATTATTAATATCATTATATTTTATGTATATGAGTGTTTTGCCTATATGCCTGTTCACCATGTGTGTGTTTGGTGCCTGTAGAGGCCAAAAGAGAGTGCTGGATCCTTTGGAGCTGAAGCTACCGATGGTTATGGACCATCATGTGGGTGCTGAGAATCAGCCTCTGGTCCTCTACAAGAGCAGCCAGTGCTCATATGGCTGAACCATCTCTCAAGCCCCATTGCACTCTTATTCATGATTGCCAGTGAAACATTGTTTTATTAAAGACATTTAAGTGCATCTCAAAGTTTGAAATGTATGTATTGGCCACAGCACGTAAAATGCTGCTGAGAGACCCCACACATCAATCTAGTGGACTTTTTCTTAGTTTGCATAACTTGATGAAAATTATTCAGTGCTGAAATGAAAGAGGACTCACATCAGCTCAACTCTAATTATCTTTTAATACACACGAGTGCTGGTGAGTCACTCACCAGAAACGGATGGAGTTGAGTCGTAACAGGTTTTCTGCATTTGATCTCCAGAACTGGTTACCCGAATCACACCGTAGCCTGTCATCAGCAATTACGCCTGTGATCTTATTTCTGGACCTTCAAAAGGTCCGATTCAATGGCTCAAACTGCAAAGGGTGAGTTATCAAATTATTGGGATGAATCACTTGAGTCTCAGGCACCTATGGCAAGCCACAAATGCTGCTTAGAGATCTATCCACTGACTATTATGAAACTCATTCTGATGTTATTCAAGCCCCTCTAAAGTTAGGTAAAACTGAAACTTGTCTATTTTATTATCTTTCCCCTGTGAAACAAAGACCTCTATCATTTTTCTAAACTTGCATCTGTCAGGATATATTCAAAAGGGCATGGTATGATGTGGGACAGACCGTTGATATTCAGATGATAGACAGATGATCTTCACTTTATAGTTGAAGATTATCAAGTGTTAATTATTAATCTATCAAAATCAGAGAGAGACAGAGAGAGAGAGAGAGAGAGAGAGAGAGAGAGAGAGAGAGAGAGAGAGAGAGAGACTGAGCCTATCTGGATGAAGTCAGTTTTAAGCATAGTACATCTATTGCTCTAATTCTTAGAGGAATGTTTATCCTATCTTCAGAAATTAACAGGGATAAGATGCAATAAAGAGAGAACTGAAAAGTATATCTTAGCTGAGTCTTCATTGTGGTTAGCGTATTCTACACTACAACCCTCTATTATTGTATAATATTATACATATATATAATATTACTGTATAAGTGCATGGCAGAAGAGTTCATTTGCAGAAAAGAGGTTTGTTCACATCTGGCAGATGAAAGTGATTTCCAGGTATTGTCTCAAAAGTAATGACAGAATCCAGAGTGACAGAATCCCAGAATCCCCGGCAGATCTATCACTAAGTCTTGTCCTGACCTAGCTTCAGGTCTACTAGTCCTGGACACATAACTGTGTGGGGGAGAATGATTCAACTTCATGGCTGCATGGAAAGAGAGGAACTATGCCCACTGCTGCCCACCCCACACTTCAGGGCCCTGCTGGGCTCCCTCTGAGAGTCCCCGTAATCTCTCTAGTTTGTAAAGCAGAGTACTGTTAGATTAACGTGCACTTCTGCTGCAGATCGGTCGCTCCCCTCTACCAGTTGCCTTCATTGTTTTCTTCGTGCTGAGCTTTCACCATTTCCAGACCACAGAACGTCAGGCATTGTGAAGTGATTCTCAATGCTCATGCATTTTGCCGCTTTGATGCTGACACTTTTGATAGTTTTATTCTAACATACATGAATTTAAAACAACAACTTGTGATCAATGCCTTCCTACTTTACAGATGTGTGTTTCCAGGATGTTTGCTGTGTGCCTCTTTGACCCATCTTCTGGGGATGCTAGGGGAGAGATGGGCACAGTATCATTACCTGGAAGGTCTGCTGTGGTCCAGAAGCCTCCAGAGTGATGGCATCTGATGAGCTGATTAGGGTACATGTCAGACAAACCTGCGCATCATGTGGGTACACACTAACGCTTCAAGGGGAAATATACAGTCTAGCAGGAGACTGGGTGAGCTGCTAGTCTCTTGAAGACTTCCTGCATGCCTTCCGGAATGTTCCACTTGGACCTGTCTTGCTCTGTGCTCTGAGGAGAGCATAAAGATTCTTTCTCATCCATGGTGCTCACCCTTGCATGGACCTACACTCTGGCCCAGCCATCAAACAAAAAGTTCTTCTTTCTAAATATTTTCTCTCTATAATCATAGAGGTCTGGTGTTCTTTGTTTAAATATTTGTCCCAGATTCAAGAAAATATGTCATGGGACTGAGTAGAGAACCATGTCATTAAACCTCCTGGAGCTGGCATTGGAGACAACTCCACAGAAACTCACAACTGTCGGCTCGAAAGGGAGGGGCTCTGGGGGAGCTGTGAGCAGGCCTGGGGGAGGGTCTGAGTGACAGCTTCGCAATGCACCAAGCCGCAGATACATGTGCATCTCTTCCAATGGGAGTTATGACCCCAGATCACAGCAGCCGCTTGAGAATGTTTCTATCTGCGGACAGACACGAGACCAGCAAAGCTCTGCATGTCATCCTGCAAAACTGCCAAGAGGGAACTTGAAGACAGCATGACAAGAATCTTGTCATCGAAGAAACAGTAAATCCCAGAGTGAGGACACCCCCTCAGAGTGGTCACACCAGAGTGAGGACATCCCTTCAGAATGGTCACACCAGAGTGAGGACACCCCCTCAGTGTGGTCACACCAGAGTGAGGACACCCCTTCAGTGTGGTCACACCAGAGTGAGGACACCCCCTCAGAGTGGTCACACCAGAGTGAGGACACCCCTCAGCATGGTGACACAAGAGTGAGGACACCCCCTCAGCATGGTCACACCAGAGTGATGACACACCCCCTCAGCATGATCACACCAGAGTGAGGACACCCCCTCAGCATGGTCACACCAGAGTGAAGACACCCCCTCAGCGTGGTCACAGCAGAGTGAGGACACACCCTCAGCGTGGTCACAGCAGAGTGAGGACACCCCCTCAGCGTGGTCACACCAGAGTGAGGATATACCCCCCTCAGCATGGTCACACCAGAGTGAGGATATACCCCCCTCAGCATGGTCACACCAGAGTGAGAATATACACCCCTCAGTATGGTCACACCAGAGTGAGGCACACCATGGTCACACAGTACAGCATTGACGGTTGGTGAAAGATAGTTAAGTTGTCTTAAAAGTGGACAGGCCAACAGCTTTACACACAGATGTAGAGAACGCCCTGAAAGGCAGCGTCTCCTGTGTGTATCAGTGACCCTCCCTTATGACAGTGTCTGTCAGTTTGGAGCATTCCTCCATAAGAAAGATTTGGAGACTCGTTTTTTTCTCGAAGCTTGCCACTGGAGCCAACCTCCCACTATCCACCCACTTAACACCAGAAGGCAATCTCCCTACAGGGCCCATCACATCAACTCCTGTGTTCTGAACACAGATGTGGACCAGAGAGGACAGGGCCCTGCTGACTTGTAGAAGGAAAAACGATAGCAAGGATATGACCCTGTTTGTTTACAAATCCCTAACCTCCATCCTTCTATCAAGACAGTGGTGACAGGTGCCAAAGGAGACACTGACCCGAAAGGAGACCAACTCGGAGACAGGAGAGGAAAACAAGGTGCACCTGCTTTCAGCTTGAATGCAGAGAAACCCTGCTGGCTATCACATCCCCCTGCCAGGCAATGGCGCTGCTGGTCAGGGACATAGAGGCACGGGAAGCTCTGTAACCCAGCCTCCTCCCCACGTGCCTGGAGTGTCTGGGCAGGTGATTTAACCTCTCCCTGCCTTCTCCTCATCTGTGAGATAGGAACACCACTACCCATCACAGAGGGTGGAACTGATTCATATGTGTGGATAGGAATAATGCCTGTCACTTGATATAAACACATACAATCATATATTCAACAATTTACATGTATGTGTGAAACGTTTTTCATCATATGCAATGTGTGTATGTGTTTAAAGTTTATAAGCAAGATGTTATACATAATAAAATAAATGTAATAAGATGTATAATAAAGATATCACCTATCTTCATTTCACCTAAATGAAGCTATGGCTAAAACTTACAAAATACACAATAAATAAATATTTCCGAATGACTATAAATGGCTTCCGGTGTAGAAAACACAGGAAATTGCATAAGGAATCTGATATGGATTGTATATGCCAATGTCACAAATCACTGACAGAAATGAAGGAGGGGCAGAAGTTTCCAAAACCAGATCTATCCTACGGAAGGATGAGTTGACATTTTCTTTTCAAATCTTTTTAGTACAGAGTAGAGTCATTAAAGTAATTTTATTGACCCCATAGGTTATTGTAACAGGCACTCAAAAGACATTTACCATTGGCAATAATTACAGTACTGATAGCTCTCTCATGAACAAACTAATAAAATTTCAATACAAGCAACTCACATTGGATTAGCCTAACAAAGCACATCCCATGTTTCTTTGATAGAGCCTGTAGCAATCTCCTGAGAGGGCTTATCTTGATCTTAGATAGGAAAATTGACGTGAGGATGACTGAGTTCCTGCTGAAAGCTGAACAGCTTTCTTTGAGTTTGAGGGCTGGGGATGGAGCTTAGTTATAACATGCTTGCCTAACATATGTGAGACCTTGAGTTTGCTCCCCAGCACTGCAAAAAACATAATAAATTCAATGAGAATGCAAGTTCATTTTTCTATACAGCATCCTTTAGAGAAGGAGGTGGCCCATATGCCCAACAAACCAAGTCAGAGTTAAGTAGTTGCTTAATGAATATTTGTGAAGTCATTGTAGTTGAAGGTGGTGCAGATTCCCCCTCCGCGTATTTACATTGTTTCCTGCTTCTCCAAAGTTACCAAGGCAGCTGTGTTAGCATCAGGTCACCACAACACTCAGAGGAAGTGAGCCCATGAGAATGAAGCCACTCCTACAGCTCCTTCCGCCCGTGAGAGTCTGTGGTTGCTCAGAGTAATCGTATTCCACATGGTTATGCTTTGACAATCTTCATTTTAAAATATGCTTCTTAAAAAGGAAATAAATTCGCCATCAGAAACAAAAAAGTTGCTACAAATCAGGCATATCAATATGCACAATATACAGAGGAATTTTCCAAAAGTAGTTCCAGAAAAATCACGCTCAAAAGTTCATCGCCAAGGTCAAAGTCTTCCCCTTACGTGTGAAGAACTAGGAGGTATGTTGGTTCCACACTAAGGCTGAACTGTCACAGTCACCCCAGGTCCAGGAAAGTGCCAGCCTCTTAGAGCAGAGCTGCCTGCTGCAGCGCAAGGAGAGAGGGGTATGGCCGCCTTGCAATTAAGATGTCACCTGAAACTTCAGGAAAGACCCCCCAGGGTCCCTGACACAAGAGAGTTGATGCTTTCAGGGGACCTGGGTCCCAAGTCTGCCACAAGATGAGTGGGAGCAAACAGGACACTGGAGAGTGCTGGACTGAGTGTTGGGGCTCTGCAGGCTAAACCGTTCCCTCAGGAACACAGGAGCCTAGCCTGGATGTCCCTCCCTGGCCACTTCTACCACAAACCTCCCAGGAAGGGCAGCAAATCCCATTGGCCTACAAGATGTATGCAGAGACCACCCAGAGGCTGAGCCCCAGTAGGTGCACTGGACAAGGGAGAAGTGGAATAAGAAATTATTAAGGTCATCCAGGGTAAGGCAACTCAGGGAGCTTGAGCCAGAGACTAGGTTTTAAATGGATTTTGAGTGAAACCATACCTCTTTACTGCACACACACACACACACACACACACACACACACACACACACACACACACACATATATATATATATATATATATATATATATATATATATATATATATATATATACAAAATCTGCCTTGCTCTGGATAACCCCAGTCAGCACGTTGTTCAGGAATGATTGCTGATAGCCTTTTTTTCACTCTGAAAGTATCCTAATTTGTTCCATAAAGGCATAGATTCCCAACGTTTGAGGAATGGATGAGGAAAAAGACCATCTCCAAGCATTTAGGAAGAACAGCTGAAAGGATGAAACTCCCTTGACATGGGAAGTCTTCAGCTGCTACGGCTCTGTTGAGTGTGGCCAGGAGCTCAGTTTGGGGTGTGCTGAGTTTAAGATGTCCATGAAATGTCCAAGCTTGGGGGTGACAGTGAGCAGCTTTCTGTTCTGTAGCCCGGGAGAAAGGATGGGCGAGAAATGGAAATTCTAGCCATCACAGAAGGATGGAACAGAAGCAATTAGTCAGGTGTGGTCACAAGAGAGAAGAAGAAAATGGGATGGTGGGCCAAGCCAGAACTCCTCCAGCACAGTGAGAGACTGGGAAGGCTCAACTTCCAGGGCAGGAGGGAGCAACGGGCTGCACCCTGGGTGATCAAGTAAAGGCTGTGACCATTTTCTACAGGTGTACCACATTCTTCTAATTCTGTAGAAAGGCACGATGACCGTCCCCAAACTGATGACATAATGGAGATGACAAATGTCTGAAAGAACTCCCCCATGATTATGCCCGGTCAGAACCACACTAAGAGACAGTGTGTTGTATTTCCCAGGTCAGGAGACTCGGGCTTTGTATCAATCCTAACTTGCCATGTCTCTACGGTGCTTTGGGGCGTTCCTCGGAGTTAGAAGCACAGTTGGGATTGCCTCTTACTAATTGTATTTATTTATTCATTCATGTTCATGTTTGGGTGTGCACTGGGGCCAAGCCCTGTGCTAGCTCTGGGATTATGAAGAGGAGTGAGACACAATCCTTGTCCCCACAAGGCCACAGAACAACAGGCAGGTGGACAAATACAGGTTTCCTGGGACTCTTGAGTCAGCTCGCACAGTAAGCAAGGAACCAGCCATCGCTGGTGGGCCGTTCATGCCACTTTGATAAATTCCACTCGAGACATGGACTACGCCGAGAGGGAAAACCCTTCATTTTCCGTCCACTCGTACTAAATACACTGAAATGCTTTAAGAACCTTCTGGAAATGACCAGATTTCCTGACAACAACTATTATCTTAAATGTTTCTTAACTGATGGGCACATTTTGTCCAGGCAAAATAACGTAGAAAAGAGTCAGCAATAAAATGGCAGGAAAATTAAGATACTAAAAGCTCCAAAGCAAACATCTGTCTTGGTAGCTGTCTCCAGGATCACCCACCTCCCCTTCCCCCCAGGACACTGCCTGCAAAAGCACTGTGGATCCCCCAGGACCCTGAAATCGAGCACACCAGCACTCCTTCAGTTTGGTGCTTCTTATTAATGAGCCAAATATTGTGCTGATTTACAATTAAATCAGCACTGGCATCCGTAAGGATGAGGACACAAGTGAAGACAGCTGGAGGGGGACACATAGTTTCATTTTCTTTGCCTTGCTCACAAGTGGTTTCTTCGTTGTTGGGAAAGCAAGAGCTCATTAAAACGGAGAAGGGACATGGTGTCTGTCTTTCCGAGGGCCATGGCAGGAGCGGAGGGGGGAAACTTTGGAGGGTAGAATCAAAAACTTAAAGGTCAAAATGGAAAGGAAAGGAAATCTAAAAGTGTTCAGCTGAATTCATACACCCAGGGTTCCCTTTCAGTTTTCCTTTCAAGACTAGGGGGGCGGTTGTTTTTCCTAAGGGATAAATCCTCAACTTCCATCCACTAAAGAGGGGTTAATCATGCCTACCCTGTCTTCCTTGAGTCACACCGCGTTACTGGCTTGCACATGCATAAATCTGTTCAGGGAAGGTTCTCTGAGTACAGACTTCTGTTGCAGTTTGTTAAATTGGCAGCTGTGTGATTCTGACACACCTTCTCTTGGTTGGATTGTGGTATTTATTCAATAAGAGTTTCAGAAGAAAGATTGCATGTTTCCTTTGAAAAATCCAATACATGTTCTATTCAAACAATCGTGCTCTAAATTGATTTCTGCGTCTGACCTGTGTAATTTTCAAATATGTGAATAGAACCCAAAGAATGTGATTTCTTTTGACTTTCATGCGTGGTTGCAGATGAGGTCTCCATTAAGACCATTTTAGCCTGTAGAGAAATTTAAACGACACCGTAATAATAGCTAACTTCCAAACACAGGGCATCAGCACTGACCCCTGGCAAATACAATGTACAGTTAATGCCTGCAGAAGGCAACACTTCCTACTTCTACAAGCCTCCCTTCCAAACAATCATAAAATATGTCAGAAAAACAGGCAGTCTTTCTAAGATCCAACGGTATTTCCTTAAAGGCACTGTGACAAAACCGCTCAGAACCAAAACGCCATGCTTAGATCCAAGCACTTTAGCCATGGCTCATCCTATGTAGTCTTCCAAGAAATAACAACCGTGCCAGTTTGTTTGGCCGAGATGACAGCAAAGAGCCTGGAATTCCAGGCATGCCAGGAGAGCCGTCTGCTGTGTGTCTCCAACTCTGGCCTCTCACAGCTCCGAGCCTCCTACCCACGGCGACCCCACTGAAAACTAAAGCAATAAAAACGGCAGAGTAAACCAATGATTATAAGAGCAGCGACCAAGTGGCTAGACGTTAGTAGCTTTCCCTTTGAACAGGATAGGTTGTGAGGGTTACCATAACTGATACAGGGAACTGGAGAGATGGCTCAATGGTTACGAGCATGCGCTGCTCTTGCAGAGGACCCAGGTTCAGTTCCAGGTACCACATGGTGGCTCCCAACCATCTGTAACTCTAGTTCAGGGCCTTCTGACCTCTACAGGCATCAGGCGTGTGTGTGGTGCGTATACACACATGCAGTTAAGTGAGCTGTAAAAATAATTGGTGCATGGAAACAGGACAATGCCTGCTGTATCCAGTATACACACAAATAGATATTATATACATAGACAATCTTAATAATAGTTATGAGTTCTGAAATAACCATTCTGATGCCTTTTTAGGAGCTGAGAAAAATAAGGAGGAAAACCAATAACACTATGATGTCATCTTTGTAGCCCCCAGCACCAGGGTTAAGTGAAAGAGCCAATAGGCTATGGGGATTTAAAGAATAAAGCACATTCTTCTTATTCTCATTGGCAATCGCAATCACCATTGTGCCTTGGGTTCTGTAGTCCCCACGGCTGTTGGCTTTTACAGGTGTCGCCTGAAGCTTTGTGTGCCGACTTCAGAAATGCTAGCTTGGTTGGGAAGTGTCCAGGCACTTGAGTTTTGGACTTGAGTTTTGTGCATGGTGATAGATATAGGTCTATGTTCATTCTTCTACATGCTGATATCTAGTTATGCCAGCACCATTTGTTGAATATGCCTTTTTTCCATTTTATATTTTTTTGCTTGTCAAAAATCAGGTGTTCATAGGTGTGTGGATTGAGATACGGGTCTTCCCGTATCACGCACTTCCGTACCACCATGGGGTTGCATGATGCATCAGTGGAAACGGAAAAAGCACAAACTTTGTCGGTTTAAAATAAATGTGATGGGCACCCAGATCTGCTTAGAGTTCTCCAACTCTTCACTTGTAACGATTAAAATGCAATGCATGTATATGTATCTCTGTGTATGTGTGTGCCCCTTTGTAGGGAGCCGCCTGTGCGTGTCCATGTGGAGGCCAGAGGCCAACTTTGAGTATTTTCCTCTCCCACTCCCCACCTTACATTTTTGAGGCATCTGTGACTGAACTCAGAGATCACAGATTTGGGTAGACTGGCTGGCCCTCAGGACCCTCCTGTTCCCACTCCCACCCTGAGCACTGGGGACTCACAGGACATGCACTACCATGCCCCAACTTTGATTTATGTTTTTTTTATAACGGAGGAGAAAGTTTATTGTAGATAAAGGGAGAGAGCAGTCAGAGACAGGGACTTCTTGGAGAGTCGAGAGCAGATATGACCCGGAGCCATGTGAGGAGAAGGGGAGGAGAGGAGAGCAGGAAGAGAAGGTGCTGCAGCTGAGAGGGCAGAAGGCCACCAGGGATCCAACTTCAAGGTACCAGACTTGCATAGCAAACACTTTGCTCATTGAATCATTTCCCCATCCCCCAAATATTAATAATGCATAAAGTGTATGAAACTTTTTATCTATTGAGGCAGAGCTGAAGCTTCTAGACCAACTTAAAAGACGTGCAAAATAAGATTCAACGACTAAGAAGTTGCATAGGAGATTCTAAACAGAAGCCAAACACAAAACATCATTTCCCAAACGGAAATTTTCCTTGGTGCTGTTGGGATGTAACCTCTGCTGCAGACTGAGTCTGGTCTAGGTTTTGTACTCTACAGTAAGTATTCTTAGCGGGGAAACCTGCAGAGAAGTTTCTGGCATTTTTCATTATAAATATCATTTCATGAGGGTCCTTCTATGGCCACAGAGTCAAGGTGGTCTTTCCCATGTGGGTGGAGTAGACAGCATGGACTCTGCAAGCCTGGGTCCCCATCTTGCCTTGCCATCCTGGGGCTACAAGGAAGGCTGAGAGGCCACAATGTCCAGAAGCTCACCTCTCCATGAACCTGGCTCTTCTACTAGCTGTGCCTTCTACAGGAAGGATCTAATTCAAAACTGAGTTTGTAAAAAAGGCTTGAGACAAACACCCTGAAAGACACATAAAATCAAATGCTATTTTTTGAGCAACCTGAAAAAGTTATACATCTTAAATTTTGATAAAACTATACTGATATCATTCATGGGGAAAAAAAACCCAAGGAAAATCTTGATAGAGACCCCTGGTTTCATGTCCCAAGGAAGAGATAATAAAGCAAAAGAAACTGATTTCATAGCAACTAAGTTGCTGACTATAAGATCCCAGCCGGAAGGGGCGGAGAGATGGCTCAGCAGTTATGAGCACTGGCAGCCCTCCCAGAAGACCCTGGTTTGCGCAGGATCCACAGGGCAGCTTATTACCATCTGTAATTTCAGTTCCGGAGGATCCAATGCTCTCTTCTTTCTCTGTGGGCACTAGGCATGCATGTTGTGCGCAGACATACATGCAGACAAACCACACACATACATAAAAGAAATTCAATTAAAATTTAAAAACTATAATGGAACTGAAACCATTAAAAAAACTTTTTAAAAAAAGATCCTGACTAACTGGCATCAGTGAATGAGAGTGTGCATCGCCCCTTGCTCTAATCAGAGGCCTAGATTTGTAAGAAATTAATAATGGGATTACTGAAGAGAATGAAGTCAGTTGGGTCATTATAGTAAGTAAAAATTAAATAGACATACATGCAAAGTATCTATCTTTACACAAAGAATTTGGGGGCCCTATCTTTACACTCACGGATACATGAGAGAGGGATGCAGAACTGCCCCCCCCCCCCGTTTCTCTTTTGATCTTTGAGCCCCATCTCTAACTCCAGGTGTATCCAGCCCACTCCAGACCCGCAGCGCCTCTTCCCCCCCATCTCTCTTCCACTGTGTCTCTGCCTCTCACATTCCCAATCTCCATTCCAGAAATGTGGTCTGAAGCAAAAGGAATTAACTCGCTCAGTGACTCCTGGGCAGCCTGTGTCAGATTCTGCAAGGAAACCAGCCACACCGAGGTTTCGAAGTGAGTCTTAAACTATGTGACCAGCTATTCTGAATGGAAGATTTTTAGGGACCCCTCTACCAGGCACCAGTGTTTTCTTCTCCTAGCCCTCCTTTCCTCTGTGCCCAGCCCTTCTTCCAAGACAGGGAATTGGCTGCTTGCCAAGCCACAGCCTGGCGTGGAAAATAGCGTGTGGGGTATGATCAGAATAGCAGGATGAACTTTCAACAGAAATGCCAGCCCTTGTGTGTGCTGAGGTTGCTCGAGGATGTGTCTGCCCGATCACACAGGGAGGCTGTGCAGTCACACCTATGCCAGAGAGTTAGGAAATTTCTTTACAATTCTTTTGAGGGTTGCAACATATTAATGTCTTTAGCTTGAAATACATCTCTGAATTTTGAGTGTTCTTTTTAAACCCATTAAAAGTCATTTAAATTTAAATATAGCTCTTAAACTTGGTTAGGTATCATTTGAGGTGAAAACAAAACACAGTTTAAAAGCCCCATGCAGGGTAAGTTATTCTGCCCCTTCTGACGTCTGCGTCGGCCTGCACCCGTTGAGCACATGCTGCCAGAGGAGATAACATGGTTCACAACTAGTACTGAACATCATTCTAGACTTTGAAAAAGATCATGGGATCTCTTTAGGTGTCTCCATCAGATGCAAATGGACTACATATAAATATTCTATTTTTTAAACAAAATTCCCAGGCAGGCAAGGTGACTTGGTGTATAAAAGCACTTGTCTCATAAACCTGAAGATCTGAATTCAGTTCCCAAAACTCTCGTAAAGCAGAAGACAATCTTGTCTTCTACATCCATAATCCTGGCATTTCTACCACAAGATAAAACGCAGACACAAGAGAGTTGCCTGGAGTATGGTACACAACGTCACGCAAGAAAGATCCTGCCTCAAGCAGGGTAGAAGGTGAGAACTTACTTCCCAAATGATGTCCTGACCTCCACATGCATTGTGTGGCCCCGTGCACTTGTGTGCATTTGTGTTGGGTGTGCGCGCGCGCACACACACACACACACACACACACACACACACACACGTTCTTTTTGTTTTACAAAAATGGAAGGAAGGACTCTTGAAGGTTACATTACCCAATGCCTGGCCTCTCCATCTGGATTAACATACTTGGAAGAGGAATGCCATAGGCCTCCTGAACTGGCACAGAGCCAGGTTTCCTTGACAACCACCTCCTTAAATCTGGCACCGAGCGCCACCTGCTGTCCACAACAAGCAGATTTCCTGTGGAAAATCTAAGAGGGAGCTACAGGTTTAAGGAGGCCCAGGAAGCTGAAGGACATGCCCAGACTGTGATGGTGTAAACAAGACTGAGAAGGCAGGAAGCAGGATAAATTTTTATTACCCACGAAGGATATGTGTGGGTGCCATGGAAGATAATATTGTACCATATGTGACCTGTAGACATGAAGGTTCGTCTGTATATGTGTGCACATACATGCGCATGTATGTGGAGGCCAGAAGATCTCTGCCATTCCTGAAAGTGCTGTCCACCTTGTCTTTTTAAGATAGTAAGACGGGGTGTCTCATTGGTCTAGAGCTTGCTAAGTTGGCTAGAATGGCTTGCCAGGGAGCCCCAGGGATCGGTCTGTTCCTACCTCTGCAGCACCAGGAGAGCAAGCAGTATTGTCGCCACGGATTGTTTTAATGGATTCTAGGGGATTGAACTCTGATCAGCAAGCACTTTATGTCATCCCAGCCTATGACTGGCAATCTTAGAAAGCAGGAAATCCAGTGTAGAGGGTGTGGGGACGGAGTCCAGCGTTCTTACTTCGGCTTTGCCATGCATCAGCAGTCGCTCCACGGGTCTCTGTCTACTCCCTACATAGACAACATAATTCAAGCCTCACGAGGGGCACACTAGAGTGATATTTAATTTGTATGTTAATAAATAAAGCTTGCCTGAAGATCAGAGAGTAAAACAGCCCCACTGGTCAGCCTTCCAGACCGGGCAGAGGTGACACACACCTTTAATCCCAGTGACCACACTAGTTTGCCATAGAAATTGGGCAGTAGTGGTGCACACCTTTAATTCCAGCCCTAGAGAGGAATATAAGACAGGAGGAGACAGTTCTCACACAGTCTCATTCTGAGATTCCTGGAGGAAGAATCGCCATTTCAGACTGAGGAAAAGGTAAGAGCCAGTGGCTGGCTGTTTTGCTTTTCTGACCTTTAGGTTGAACCCCAATATCTGTCTGTGTTTATATTTATCGTGCTACAGCACCTGAAAGCAGTGGGACTTAAGTTGTGATGGAGATTTTAAAATTACACTAGGAATGGGACGCTTGGGATATAGGAAGGGTGGATATGGGAGCAGGGAAGCATATATCCTAATTAAGGGAGCCATCTTAGAATTATTAAGAGACTTGACTCTAGAGGGGTTCCCAGGTATCCAGTGAGACACCCCCAGCTAGTTCCGTGGGCAGCTGAGGAGAGGGAGTCGGAAAAGGCCAGATCCTATAGCCATACTGATGATTATCTTGCATATCACCATAGAACCCTCATCTGACGATGGATGGAGCTAGAGACAGAGCCCCACAATGGAGCACCGGACTGAGTTCCCAAGGTCCTGACGAGGAGCAGAAGGAGGGAAAACATGAGAAAGAAAGTCAGGACCATGAGGGAATCTTCATCTGGCAATGGATAGAGATAAAGACAGAGCCACACATTGGTGCACCGAACTGAGCGCCCAAGGTCCAAATGAGGAGCAGAAGGAGGGAAAACATGAGCAAGGAAGTCTGGACTGCGAGGAGTGCTCCCATCCACTGAGATGGTTGGGCTGATCTATTCGAAGCTTACCAAGCCCAGCTGGACTGGGACTGAAAAAGCATGAGATAAAACCGGTCTCCCTGAACATGGCGGACAATGAGGGCTGCTGAGAAGCCAAGGACAATGACACAGGATTTGGACCCTACTACACATACTGGCTTTGGGGGGGGGGGGGGGGCTGGCCTGTTTGGATGCTCACCTTCCTAGACCTGGATGGAGGGGGGAGAACTTGAACTTCCCATAGGACAGGGAACCCTTACTGCTCTCTGGACAGGAGAGGGAGGGATAGTAGAGGAGGGAGGGGGTAAATGGGAGGCGGGGAGGAAGCGGAAATTTTTTTTTTTTTTTTTTTTTAGCCCTGGCTGGATTTATTTTTTTTTTTTTTCTCATGGTTTATTTTTTTTTATATTTAAAAATTTCCATCTCCTTCCCTCCTCCTCCCCCCTCCCTCCCCTCCTTCTCCCCTTTCTCTCCCCTCCTTCTCCCCCTTCCCTCCCCTCCCCTCCACCCATACCTCCCCTCCCTCCCTCTCAAGGCCAAGGAGCCATCAGGGTTCCCCACTCTATGCTAAGTCCAAGGTCCTCCCAACTCCCCCCAGGTCCAGGAAGGTGATCGACCAAGCTGAGAAGGCTCCCACAGAGCCCGTCCATGAAGAAGAATCAGAGCCCAGAGCCATTGTCCTTTGCTTCTCAGTCAGCCCCCGCTGTTGGCCACACTCAGAGAGACGGGTTTGGTCACATGATCCATCAGTCCCATTCCAACTGGAGTTGGTGATCTCCCATTAGTTCTGTCCCACCGTCTCCATGAGTGAACGCACCCCTCTCGTTCCTGACTTTCTCCCTCATGTTCTCGCTCCTTCTGCTCCTCATCGGGACCTTGGGAGCTCAGTCCAGTGCTCCAATGTGGGGCTCAGTCACCTTCCCCATCTGTCGCCAGCTGGAGGTTCCCTCACGGTCCTGACTTTCTTTCTCATGTTCTCTCTCCTTCTGCTCCTCATCAGGACCTTGGGAGCTCAGTCCGGTGCTCCAAGGTGGGGCTCTGTCATTTTCTTCATCTATCGTCAGGTGGAGGTTCTATGGTGATATGCAAGAAATTCATCAGTATGGCTATAGGAACTGGCCTTTTCAGGCTCCCTCTCCTCAGCTGCCCAAGGAACTAACTGGGGGCGTCTCCCTGGAAACCTGGGAACCCCTCTAGGGTCAAGTCTCTTGACAACCCTCAGGTAGCTCCTTAAATTCAGATATATGCTTCCCTGCTCTCATATCCACCCTTCCTATATCCCAAGCACCCCATTCCTCCGAGCTCCCCCCGCTCTCCCCTTCACACTTTTCTCTCCCCATCTTCCCTTGGCCCAGTCTTGCCCAACCCTCAAGTTCCCAATTTTGCCTGGCGATCGTGTCTACTTCCAATATCCAGGAGGATTACTATATCTTTTTTGGGGGTTCACCTTCTTATTATCTTCTCAAGGATCCCAAACTTATAGGCTCGATGTCCTATAATCATGGCTAGAAACCGAATATGAGTGAGTACATCCCATGTTCATCTTTATGGGTCTGGGTTACCTCACTCAGAATAGTGTTTTCTATTTCCATCCATTTGCCTGCAAAATTCAAGATGTCATTGTTTTTTACCGCTGAGTAGTATTCTAGCATGTATATATTCCACAGTTTCTTCATCCATTCTTCCACTGAAGGGCATCTAGGCTGTCTCCAGGATCTGGCTATTACAAATAATGCTGCTATGAACATAGATGAGCATATGCTTTTGTTGTATGATTGGGCATCTCTTGGGTAGATTCCCAATAGTGGAATTGCTGGGTCCTGGGGTAGGTTGATCCCGAATTTCCTGAGAAACCGCCACACTGCTTTCCAAAGTGGTTGCACAAGTTTGCATTCCCACCAGCAATGGATGAGTGTGCCCCTTACCCCACAACCTCTCCAGCAAAGGTTATTATTGGTGTTTTGGATTTTAGCCAATCTGACAGGTGTGAGATGAAATCTCAAAGTTGTTTTGATTTGCATTTCCCTGATAGCTAGGGAGGTTGAGCATGACCTTAAGTGTCTTTTGGCCATTCGAACTTCTTCTGTTGAGAATTCTCTGTTCAGTTCATCGCCCCATTTTTTAATTGGGTTAATTGGCATTTTACCGTCTAGTCTCTTGAGTTCCTTATATATTTTAGAGATCAGACCTTTGTCAGTTGCAGGGTTGGTGAAGATCTTTTCCCAGTCAGTAGGCTGCCTTTGTGTCTTAGTGACAATGTCCTTTGCTTTACAGAAGCTGCTCAACTTCAGGAGGTCCCATTTATTCAATGTTGCCCTTAAAGTCTGTGCAGCTGGGGTTATGCATAGGAAACGGTTCCCTGTGCCCATTTGTTGTAGAGTACTTCCCACTTTCTCCTCTATCAATCTCAATGTGTTCAAATTAATATTGAGGTCTTTAATCCATTTGGACTTGAGTTTTGTGCATGGTGATAGATATGGATCTACTTTCATTCTTCTACAGGTTGGCATCCAGTTATGCCAGCACCATTTGTTGAAGATGCCCTCTTTTTTCCATTGTGTACTTTTGGCTCCTTTATCAAAAATCAGGTGTTCATAGGTTTGTGGTTTAAGATCCGGGTCTTCTATACGATTCCATTGGTCAACTTCTCTGTTCTTATGCCAATACCAAGCCGTTTTCAATACTGTAGCTCTGTAATAGAGTTTGAAGTCAGGGATGGTAATGCCTCCAGAAGTACCTTTATTGTATAAGATTTTTTTGGCTATCCTGGGTTTCTTGTTTTTCCATATAAAGTTGATTATTGTCTTCTCAATCTCTGTGAAGAATTTTAGTGGGACCTTGATTGGGATTGCATTGAATCTATAGATTGCTTTTGGTAGAATTGCCATTTTTACTATGTTGATCCTCCCAATCCACGAGCAGGGGAGATCCTTCCATTTTCTGGTATCCTCTTCAATTTCTTTCTTCAAAGACTTAAAGTTCTTGTCATATAAATCCTTCACTTCCTTGGTTAGCGATACTCCCAGATATCTTATGCTATTTGTGGCTATTGTGAAAGGTGATACTTCTCTGATTTCCCTCTCTGCTTCCTTATCCTTTGTGTATAGGAGGGCGACTGATTTTTTGGAGTTGATCTTGTATCCTGCCACGTTACTGAAGGAGTTTATCAGCTGTAGGAGTTCTTTGGTGGAGTTTTTGGGGTCGCTTATGTATACTATCATATCATCTGCAAATAATGAAAGTTTAACTTCTTCCTTTCCAAATTGGATCCCCTTGATTCCCTTATGTTGTCTTATTGCTATTGCTAGAACTTCAAGCACTATATTGAAGAGATAAGGAGAGAGTGGACAGCCTTGTCGTGTTCCTGAATTTAGTGGGATAGCCTTGAGTTTCTCTCCGTTTAATTTGATGTTAGCTGTCGGTTTGCTGTAAATAGCTTTTATTATATTTAGGAATGACCCTTGTATCCCTAATCTCTCCAAGACCTTTATCATAAAAGGGTGCTGAATTTTGTCAAATGCTTTTTCAGCATCTAATGAGATGACCATATGGTTTTTTTCCTTCAGTTTGTTTATATGATGGATTACATTAATAGATTTTCGTATGTTGAACCAGCCCTGCATCTCTGGGATGAAGCCTACTTGATCGTAATGGATAATTTTTCTAATGTGTTCTTGGATTCGGTTTGCCAGTATTTTATTGAGAATTTTTGCGTCCATGTTCATGAGTGAGATTGGCCTGTAATTCTCTTTCTTGGTTGAGTCTTTGTGTGGTTTAGGTATCAGGGTAACTGTAGCTTCATAGAAGGAATTTGGCAGTGACTCTTGTGTTTCTATATTATGAAATACCTTAAGGAGTATAGGTATTAGGTCTTCTTGGAAGTTCTGGTAGAATTCTGCATTGAAACCATCTGGTCCTGGGCTCTTTTTGGTAGGGAGGTTTCTGATAACAGTTTCTAATTCTTCGCGACTAACAGGACGATTTAGAGCATTTACCTGGTCCTGGTTTAACTTTGGTATATGGTATTTATCTAAAAAACTGTCCATTTCTTTTACATTTTCCAATTTTGTGGCATACAGGCTTTTGTAGTAAGATCTAATGATTTTCTGAATTTCCTCTGTGTCTGTGGTTATGTCCCCCTTTTCATTTCTGATCTTGTTAATTTGCGTGTTCTCCCTCTGCCGTTTGATTAGATTGGCTAAGGGTTTGTCAATCTTGTTGATTTTCTCCAAGAACCAGCTTCTTGTTTCATTGATTCTTTGGATTGTTTTCTGTGTTTCTATTTTGTTGATTTCTGCCCTCAGTTTGATTATTTCCAGTCTTCTACTTCTCCTAGGTGAGTCTGCTTCTTTTTTTTCCAGAGCTTTCAGGTGTGCTGTTAAGTCACCAATGAGTGCTTTCTCCGTTTTCTTTAAGTGGGCACTTAGTGCTATGAACTTTCCTCTTAGCACTGCTTTCATTGTGTCCCATAGGTTTGAGTATGTTGTGTCTTTGTTTTCATTAAATTCAAGAAAGACTTTAATTTCTTTCTTTATTTCTTCCTTGACCCAGGTGTGGGTCAGTAGTTGACTGTTCAGTTTCCATGAGTTTGTGGGCCTTCTGGGGGTAGCATTGTTGTTGAATTCTAATTTTAATCCATGGTGATCCGATAAGACACAGGTGGTTACTAATATTTTTTTGTAACTGTGGAAGTTTGCTTTGTTACCAAGTATATGGTCAATTTTCGAAAAGGTTCCATGAGCCGCAGAGAAGAAGGTATATTCTTTCCTATTTGGGTGGAATGTTCTATAGATGTCTGTTAAGTCCATTTGGTTCATTACCTCCATTAAGTCTTTCAATTCTCTGTTAGGTTTCTGTCTGATTGACCTGTCCATTGGTGAGAGAGGAGTGTTGAAGTCTCCAACTATTAGTGTGTGTGGTTTGATGGCTGCCTTGAGTTCTAGAAGTGTTTCTTTTACATAAGTGGGAGCTTTTATATTAGGGGCATAGATATTCAGGATTGAGACTTCATTCTGAAGGATTTTTCCTGTTATGAGTATAAAGTGTCCCTTTCCATCTCTTCTGATTGATTTTAGTTTGAAGTCAACTTTGTTGGAAATTAGTATGGCCACACCCGCTTGTTTCTTAGGGCCATTTGCTTGATAAACCTTTTCCCAACCCTTTACTCTGAGTAGGTGCCTGTCTTTGTGGTTGAGGTGTGTTTCTTGTAAACAGCAAAATGTTGGATTCTGTTTTCGTATCCAGTCTCTTAGCCTGTGCCTTTTTATAGGTGAATTGAGTCCATTGATATTAAGTGATATTAATGACCAGTGGTTGTTAACTTCAGTCATTTTTAGTAGTAGAGTTTGTGTGTTTCCCTTCTTCTAGTTGTGCTGGTGAAGGGTCGCTAGATGCCTGAGTTATTGTCGGCGTTGTTGGACTCCTTGGTTTGTGATTTTCCTTCTATTACTTTCTGCAAGGCTGGATTTGTGGCTGCGTATTGTTTAAATCTGTTTTTGTCCTGGAATATCTTGTTTTCTCCATCAATGGTGAATGCAAGCTTTGCTGGGTATAATAGTCTAGGGGGTAAATGGGAGGCGGGGAGGAAGCGGAAATTTTTACTAAATAAAATAAATAAAATTACACGAGGAATAAATTAGGGAAGGTTGATAAGTTTCCTGAGTCCGCTCAGCTTGTGTCAGAGCTGGAGAAGAAATGTCCTACACTTGGCCTGGGCTTGCTATTCACTTTGCTCTCAGTTAACACTTGTTTAACAATGAGAATTGTGTCTGTGTGGTGACAGTCATCACACGTCACCCCACACGGCACCCCTGGTGCTACCACTGCCATACCCTAAGTTAAGCTGCATCATAACTTAGGATGGCTGCTCTCCTGTTACCAAGGCAATAGTCTGGAACTGGCCGTGGAGACAGATTTTAGGATGTTTAGCCCACAGAAGGTGTCACCTTCTTAGCCCTCTTAGACATAAAGGCGGGAGAGCAGAGAGCAGGAAGGGGAGACTGTCCTGATGTACATATGTCTCCGTTCCTGGGAACAAAGCTTTTCATGCACAGCCAGGGCTGTTCTGAACCGCTGGGAAAGTTTGGTGCCATCATCTTTCATGGATGTGTGATTTCCAGGCCTCATCTAAAACCAAATGATATCCCAGTAAAAGTCAGGGTCACAGAGTTACGTCCACCTGCCCCCAACAATGGCTGGCTGAATTACTATTCTTGTTTGAAGGCCAAGAACTTCACCCAACCAGAGCAACGATAGATAGTATATGCCCTCCACCCCGCAGCACCCCAGTTAGTCAGCCGGAAGCACCACACATTGCTCGAGCCTGAGACAAATTACAGACACAGGGAAAGACAAACATGGAGTAAATAAGGTTCCCCCAAAGTGCCTCCAGGAGCTCTTCTCCAAACTCACAAACCTCTGACTTCTTGAAAATGCAACTGAAAGTTTAGAGTTACTTTCGTCTGGCAAATGCACGGGCTGTGACACCTCTGTGTCAGGTCTATTTCGCCATCAGATTCTGAGATCTCTGAGAGCGTTTCTCCATCCACCGCCTGCACTGTTGAGAGGGTTGGGGTTCATTGCATGGGGCATGCAGAATAATTTGAATTCTGAAGAAACTTTGGAGTGAATTAGATTGTGTTTGCAGGTGCTCAGCAGAAACTGGCAAGGACTGCGACCATGGTGGGGTAGTTTGGTGCAGGATTTGGTTCCATTGACCATCACAAGATGCCCAGAAGTCAATGTCTAGAGATAGGAGGAGGAGAACCAGGGGAACAGGCAGGAGTGTACAAGTTACTCGGTACCAGCCTTTTCCTTTGCGTCTACCAATCAGTTCCCAAATCGTGATACAGAGATTTACTATTAATTCTGAATGCTTGGTTTTAGCTTAGGCACGTTTCTGGCCAGCTCTTTTAACTTAACCTCTTTCTCTTCATCTACCTTTTGCCTCAGGGATTTTTGCTTTGTCTTCCTTTCTGGGCAGGCTCTATGTTTGTCTGGCAGCCTCCCGGACTCTTCCCCTGGGCGTCTCCTTGTTCTCTCCTCGTCTTTTTCCTCTTATTCTCCTCCTGAGCCTAGATTTCTCCTCCTATTTATTCTCTCTACCTGGCAGCCCTGTCTATCCCTCTCCTGCCTACTTATTGGTCATATAGCTTTTTATTAGACCTGTCAGGTGCCTCAGGGAGGCAAGGTGAAGCAAAGACAACACATCTTTACATAATTAAACACACACCCTTACATCATTAAACAAATGCAGCATAAACAAAAGTAACACACCTTTACAAAGTTACAGCAATATTCTGCAGCATAAACAAAAGTAGCACACCTTTACACAGTTACAGCAATATTCTATAGCATAAACAAAAGTAGCACACCTTTACACAGTTACAGCAATATTCTATAGCATAAACAAAAGTAGCACACCTTCACACAGTTACAGCAATATTCTGTATTATAAACAAAAGTAGCACACCTTTACACAGTTACAGCAATATTCTGTATTATAAACAAAAGTAGCACACCTTTACACAGTTACAGCAATATTCTGCAGCATAAACAAAAGTAACACACCTTTACACAGTTACAGCAATATTCTGCAGCATAAACAAAAGTAACACACCTTTACAGTTACAGCAATATTCTGCAGCATAAACAAAAGTAACACACCTTTACAGTTACAGCAATATTCTGCAGCATAAACAAAAGTAGCACACTTTTACACTTACAGCAATATTCTGTATTATAAACAAAAGTAGCACACCTTTACACAGTTACAGCAATATTCTGCAGCATAAACAAAAGTAGCACACCTTTACACAGTTACAGCAATATTCTGTAGCATAAACAAAAGTAACACACCTTTACAAAGTTACAGCAATATTCTGCAGCATAAACAAAAGTAGCACACCTTTACAGTTACAGCAATATTCTGCAGGATAAACAAAAGTAGCACACCTTTACACAGTTACAGCAATATTCTGCAGCATAAACAAAAGTAGCACACCTTTACACAGTTACAGCAATATTCTGCAGCATAAACAAAAGTAGCACACCTTTACACAGTTACAGCAATATTCTTCAGCATAAACAAAAGTAGCACACCTTTACACAATTACAGCAATATTCTGCAGCATAAACAAAAGTAGCACACCTTTACACAGTTACAGCAATATTCTGCAGCATAAACAAAAGTAGCACACCTTTACACAGTTACAGCAATATTCTGCAGCATAAACAAAAGTAACACACCTTTACAGTTACAGCAATATTCTGCAGCATAAACAAAAGTAGCACACCTTTACAGTTACAGCAATATTCTGCAGCATAAACAAAAGTAGCACACCTTTACAAAGTTACAGCAATATTCTGTATTATAAACAAAAGTAGCACACCTTTACAAAGTTACAGCAATATTCTGTATTATAAACAAAAGTAGCACACCTTTACACAGTTACAGCAATCTTCTGCAGCATAAACAAAAGTAGCACACCTTTACACAGTTACAGCAATATTCTGCAGCATAAACAAAAGTAGCACACCTTTACACAGTTACAGCAATATTCTTCAGCATAAACAAAAGTAGCACACCTTTACACAGTTACAGCAATATTCTGCAGCATAAACAAAAGTAGCACACCTTTACACAGTTACAGCAATATTCTGCAGCATAAACAAAAGTAGCACACCTATACACAGTTACAGCAATATTCTGCAGCATAAACAAAAGTAGCACACCTTAACAGTTACAGCAATATTCTGCAGCATAAACAAAAGTAGCACACCTTTACAAAGTTACAGCAATATTCTGTATATAAACAAAAGTAGCACACCTTTACAAAGTTACAGCAATATTCTGCAGCATAAACAAAAGTAGCACACCTTTACAAAGTTACAGCAATATTCTGTATTATAAACAAAAGTAGCACACCTTTACACAGTTACAGCAATATTCTGTATTATAAACAAAAGTAGCACACCTTTACACAGTTACAGCAATATTCTTCAGCAAAAACAAAAGTAGCACACCTTTACACAGTTACAGTAATATTCTGCAGCATAAACAAAAGTAGCACACCTTTACACAGTTACAGCAATATTCTGCAGCATAAACAAAAGTAACACACCTTTACAGTTACAGCAATATTCTGCAGCATAAACAAAAGTAGCACACCTTTACAGTTACAGCAATATTCTGCAGCATAAACAAAAGTAGCACACCTTTACAAAGTTACAGCAATATTCTGTATTATAAACAAAAGTAGCACACCTTTACAAAGTTACAGCAATATTCTGTATTATAAACAAAAGTAGCACACCTTTACACAGTTACAGCAATATTCTGTAGCATAAACAAAAGTAGCACACCTTTACACAGTTACAGCAATATTCTGCAGCATAAACAAAAGTAGCACACCTTTACACAGTTACAGCAATATTCTGCAGCATAAACAAAAGTAGCACACCGTTACACAGTTACAGCAATATTCTTCAGCATAAACAAAAGTAGCACACCTTTACACAGTTACAGCAATATTCTGCAGCATAAACAAAAGTAGCACACCTTTACACAGTTACAGCAATATTCTGCAGCATAAACAAAAGTAACACACCTTTACAGTTACAGCAATATTCTGCAGCATAAACAGAAGTAGCACACCTTTACACAGTTACAGCAATATTCTGTATTATAAACAAAAGTAGCACACCTTTACACAGTTACAGCAATATTCTTCAGCATAAACAAAAGTAGCACACCTTTACACAGTTACAGCAATATTCTGCAGCATAAACAAAAGTAACACACCTTTACAAAGTTACAGCAATATTCTGCAGCATAAACAAAAGTAACACACCTTTACAGTTACAGCAATATTCTGCAGCATAAACAAAAGTAGCACACCTTTACACAGTTACAGCAATATTCTGTAGCATAAACAAAAGTAACACACCTTTACACAGTTACAGCAATATTCTTCAGCATAAACAAAAGTAACACACCTTTACAGTTACAGCAATATTCTGCAGCATAAACAAAAGTAGCACACCTTTACAGTTACAGCAATATTCTGCAGCATAACCAAAAGTAGCACACCTTTACACAGTTACAGCAATATTCTGTAGCATAAACAAAAGTAACACACCTTTACACAGTTACAGCAATATTCTGCAGCATAAACAAAAGTAACACACCTTTACAGTTACAGCAATATTCTGCAGCATAAACAAAAGTAGCACACCTTTACAGTTACAGCAATATTCTGCAGCATAAACAAAAGTAGCACACCTTAGCCGGGCGATGGTGGCGCACGCCTTTAATCCCAGCACTCGGGAGGCAGAGGCAGGCGGATCTCTGTGAGTTCGAGACCAGCCTGGTCTACAAGAGCTAGTTCCAGGACAGGCTCTAAAGCCACAGAGAAACCCTGTCTCGAAAAAAAACCAAAAAAAAAAAAAAAAAAAAAAAAAAAAAGTAGCACACCTTTACAAAGTTACAGCAATATTCTGTATTATAAACAAAAGTAGCACACCTTTACAAAGTTACAGCAATATTCTGTATTATAAACAAAAGTAGCACACCTTTACACAGTTACAGCAATATTCTGTAGCATAAACAGAAGTTTCACACCTTTACACAGTTACAGCAATATTCTGCAGCATAAACAAAAGTAGCACACCTTTACACAGTTACAGCAATATTCTGCAGCATAAACAAAAGTAACACACCTTTACAGTTACAGCAATATTCTGCAGCATAAACAAAAGTAGCACACCTTTACACAGTTACAGCAATATTCTGTAGCATAAACAAAAGTAACACACCTTTACACAGTTACAGCAATATTCTTCAGCATAAACAGAAGTAGCACACCTTTACACAGTTACAGCAATATTCTGCAGCATAAACAAAAGTAACACACCTTTACACAGTTACAGCAATATTCTGCAGCATAAACAAAAGTAACACACCTTTACACAGTTACAGCAATATTCTTCAGCATAAACAAAAGTAGCACACCTTTACACAGTTACAGCAATATTCTTCAGCATAAACAAAAGTAGCACACCTTTACACAGTTACAGCAATATTCTGCAGCATAAACAAAAGTAGCACACCTTTACACAGTTACAGCAATATTCTGCAGCATAAACAAAAGTAGCACACCTTAACAGTTACAGCAATATTCTGCAGCATAAACAAAAGTAACACACCTTTACAGTTACAGCAATATTCTGCAGCATAAACAAAAGTAGCACACCTTTACAGTTACAGCAATATTCTGCAGCATAAACAAAAGTAGCACACCTTTACACAGTTACAGCAATATTCTGTATTATAAACAAAAGTAGCACACCTTTACAAAGTTACAGCAATATTCTGCATTATAAACAAAATTAGCACACCTTTACACAGTTACAGCAATATTCTTCAGCATAAACAGAAGTAGCACACCTTTACACAGTTACAGCAATATTCTTCAGCATAAACAAAAGTAGCACACCTTTACACAGTTACAGCAATATTCTTCAGCATAAACAAAAGTAGCACACCTTTACACAGTTACAGCAATATTCTTCAGCATAAACAAAAGTAGCACACCTTTACACAGTTACAGCAATATTCTGCAGCATAAACAAAAGTAACACACCTTTACAGTTACAGCAATATTCTGCAGCATAAACAAAAGTAGCACACCTTTACAGTTACAGCAATATTCTGTATTATAAACAAAAGTAGCACACCTTTACAAAGTTACAGCAATATTCTGCATTATAAACAAAATTAGCACACCTTTACAAAGTTACAGCAATATTCTGCATTATAAACAAAAGTAGCACACCTTTACACAGTTACAGCAATATTCTGCAGCATAAACAAAAGTAGCACACCTTTACACAGTTACAGCAATATTCTGCAGCATAAACAAAAGTAGCACACCGTTACACAGTTACAGCAATATTCTTCAGCATAAACAAAAGTAGCACACCTTTACACAGTTACAGCAATATTCTGCAGCATAAACAAAAGTAGCACACCTTAACAGTTACAGCAATATTCTGTAGCATAAACAAAAGTAACACACCTTTACAGTTACAGCAATATTCTGCAGCATAAACAGAAGTAGCACACCTTTACACAGTTACAGCAATATTCTGTATTATAAACAAAAGTAGCACACCATTACACAGTTACAGCAATATTCTTCAGCATAAACAAAAGTAGCACACCTTTACACAGTTACAGCAATATTCTGCAGCATAAACAAAAGTAACACACCTTTACAAAGTTACAGCAATATTCTGCAGCATAAACAAAAGTAACACACCTTTACAGTTACAGCAATATTCTGCAGCATAAACAAAAGTAGCACACCTTTACACAGTTACAGCAATATTCTGTAGCATAAACAAAAGTAACACACCTTTACACAGTTACAGCAATATTCTGTAGCATAAACAGAAGTAGCACACCTTTACACAGTTACAGCAATATTCTTCAGCATAAACAGAAGTAGCACACCTTTACACAGTTACAGCAATATTCTGCAGCATAAACAAAAGTAGCACACCTTTACACAGTTACAGCAATATTCTAAAGCATAAACAAAAGTAGCACACCTTTACAAAGTTACAGCAATATTCTTCAGCATAAACAAAAGTAGCACACCTTTACACAGTTACAGCAATATTCTGTAGCATAAACAAAAGTAGCACACCTTTACACAGTTACAGCAATATTCTGTATTATAAACAAAAGTAGCACACCTTTACACAGTTACAGCAATATTCTTCAGCATAAACAGAAGTAGCACACCTTTACACAGTTACAGCAATATTCTGCAGCATAAACAGAAGTAGCACACCTTTACAGTTACAGCAATATTCTAAAGCATAAACAGAAGTAGCACACCTTTACACAGTTACAGCAATATTCTAAAGCATAAACAAAAGTAGCACACCTTTACAAAGTTACAGCAATATTCTGTATTATAAACTAAAGTAGCACACCTTTACACAGTTACAGCAATATTCTGTATTATAAACAAAAGTAGCACACCTTTACACAGTTACAGCAATATTCTGTATTATAAACAGAAGTAGCACACCTTTACACAGTTACAGCAATATTCTGTATTATAAACTAAAGTAGCACACCTTTACACAGTTACAGCAATATTCTGTATTATAAACTAAAGTAGCACACCTTTACACAGTTACAGCAATATTCTGTATTATAAACAAAAGTAGCACACCTTTACACAGTTACAGCAATATTCTGTAGCATAAACAAAAGTAGCACACCTTTACAAAGTTACAGCAATATTCTGTATTATAAACTAAAGTAGCACACCTTTACACAGTTACAGCAATATTCTGTATTATAAACAAAAGTAGCACACCTTTACACAGTTACAGCAATATTCTAAAGCATAAACAGAAGTAGCACACCTTTACACAGTTACAGCAATATTCTGCAGCATAAACAAAAGTAGCACACCTTAACAGTTACAGCAATATTCTGCAGCATAAACAAAAGTAACACACCTTTACAGTTACAGCAATATTCTGCAGCATAAACAAAAGTAGCACACCTTTACAGTTACAGCAATATTCTGCAGCATAAACAAAAGTAGCACACCTTTACAGTTACAGCAATATTCTGTATTATAAACAAAAGTAGCACACCTTTACACAGTTACAGCAATATTCTGCAGCATAAACAAAAGTAACACACCTTTACACAGTTACAGCAATATTCTGTAGCATAAACAAAAGTAACACACCTTTACACAGTTACAGCAATATTCTTCAGCATAAACAAAAGTAGCACACCTTTACACAGTTACAGCAATATTCTGCAGCATAAACAAAAGTAGCACACCTTTACACAGTTACAGCAATATTCTAAAGCATAAACAAAAGTAGCACACCTTTACAAAGTTACAGCAATATTCTTCAGCATAAACAAAAGTAGCACACCTTAACAGTTACAGCAATATTCTGCAGCATAAACAAAAGTAACACACCTTTACAAAGTTACAGCAATATTCTGTATTATAAACAAAAGTAGCACACCTTTACACAGTTATAGCAATATTCTGTATTATAAACAAAAGTAGCACACCTTTACACAGTTACAGCAATATTCAGCATAAACAGAAGTAGCACACCTTTACACAGTTACAGCAATATTCTGTATTATAAACAAAAGTAGCACACCTTTACAGTTACAGCAATATTCTTCAGCATAAACAGAAGTAGCACACCTTTACACAGTTACAGCAATATTCTGCAGCATAAACAGAAGTAGCACACCTTTACAGTTACAGCAATATTCTAAAGCATAAACAGAAGTAGCACACCTTTACACAGTTACAGCAATATTCTAAAGCATAAACAAAAGTAGCACACCTTTACAAAGTTACAGCAATATTCTGTATTATAAACTAAAGTAGCACACCTTTACACAGTTACAGCAATATTCTGTATTATAAACAAAAGTAGCACACCTTTACACAGTTACAGCAATATTCTGTAGCATAAACAAAAGTAGCACACCTTTACAAAGTTACAGCAATATTCTTCAGCATAAACAAAAGTAGCACACCTTAACAGTTACAGCAATATTCTGCAGCATAAACAAAAGTAACACACCTTTACAGTTACAGCAATATTCTGCAGCATAAACAAAAGTAGCACACCTTTACAGTTACAGCAATATTCTGCAGCATAAACAAAAGTAGCACACCTTTACAGTTACAGCAATATTCTGCAGCATAAACAAAAGTAGCACACCTTTACAAAGTTACAGCAATATTCTGTATTATAAACAAAAGTAGCACACCTTTACACAGTTACAGCAATATTCTGCAGCATAAACAAAAGTAACACACCTTTACACAGTTACAGCAATATTCTGTAGCATAAACAAAAGTAACACACCTTTACACAGTTACAGCAATATTCTTCAGCATAAACAGAAGTTTCACACCTTTACACAGTTACAGCAATATTCTGCAGCATAAACAAAAGTAACACACCTTTACACAGTTACAGCAATATTCTTCAGCATAAACAGAAGTAACACACCTTTACACAGTTACAGCAATATTCTGCAGCATAAACAAAAGTAACACACCTTTACACAGTTACAGCAATATTCTGTAGTGTAAACAAAAGTAGCACACCTTTACACAGTTACAGCATTATTCTTCAGCATAAACAAAAGTAGCACACCTTTACACAGTTACAGCAATATTCTGTAGCATAAACAAATGCAACACGTTTGCTGAGTTAAAATGATATTGCACACCAGTTACTCTACCGCTCTAAGCCCCACTTTCCTCACTTGAAATGCTAAGATGTGGTGGTTCTAGTTTTGTGGAGGCACCAGAAGCCTAGGCTGCCATTTAGTGGTTATGCGTCCCTGACTTCACATCTCTATAGCTTAAAATAACACGTTTAAAATAACAATGATAACATCATCTATCTTGTAGGCTTACTGTGAGAATCAAACAAATGGCACCACGTTGTGTCCAGAACATGTAGGTACTCAATAGCAGTCAGCACACAGGGAGCCAGGTGACTGGGTGAGACTCCATGATGGTCAATCACCACTGTCAACTTGATAGGACTTAGAATCACCATGGAGACAAACATGTGGACTTATTTGTGAAGTCTTTTATATATACTTTCTTTTTTAGAAATAATTCTTGAGAAATATACATGCATGCTACAGTACAACACCATTCCTAAAGATCCCTGAATGGGCGAACAATGAAAGGTCTGCATCTTGTCCTGCAGGCTGTGCATGGCAGAACACCAGAACCATCTCCTAATGACAATCTCTGTGAACAGAGCTCCATGGGTTCATGCAAGCATGAGAATAACAGTCCCACCATTCAGGAAACTGGTTAATTCTTCAGCAGAGAAAGAAAGAACCAAGGTATACACAGGAGGCTTCCACCATAATGTAGTAGGTTTTGTTTTTTTAATGCTAGGGCCAGTGCACAGATAATCTCTTTATTGGTCTATAGAATTTCATCTTTAAAAAAGCTCTTTATGTAAATGTGAAAGAAGAAAAATATCCAGAGAAAAAGAAAAGGCAAAGAAGACATGTGGGAAAGCCAGTCTAAAACCACCTCCAGGAAATGAAAAGAATTGGGAAGAGGACACATGTCCAGTCGTCTAGGACTTAATTCCAAGTCCTAGAAGCAGGGGGTGGGGGAGAGACGGGTCAACAACAAAGACTGCTTAGTGCTCTTCCTGAAGACCCAAGTTCAGTTCCTCCCCATTATCAGTTGGCCGATGACAGCTGTAACACCAGCTCTGAGGATCTCATGTCCTCTTTTCTGGGTTCCATGGATACCCATTCAAATGTACACACACAGGCACACACAGATACACAAACACAGAAAATAAAGAGTAAATCTTTGAAAAAATTAAAAATTAAAAATGATAGTGCAACATGGAAAAATCTGTAGAACACATACAGAAAAGCAGTATTGTGAGTCTATAGCAAAAAATACAGAAGAAATTTAAACAGCCTCCTCAGACCACATAAGAATGAATGCCTTTCAACAGCCGGGTGGTGGTGGCGCACTCCTTTAATCCCAGCACTCGGGAGGCATAGGCAGGCGGATCTCTGTGAGTTCGAGGCCAGCCTGGTCTACAAGAGCTAGTTCCAGGACAGGCTCTAAAAAAAAGCTGCAGAGAAACCCTGTCTCGAAAAACCAAAAAACTGAAATTTTATATAAGAAAAGAAATAATAAAGGTCAAAGCAAATAGATCAGCTCATGATGTAAAGATACAAAATATCAATGAAACAAAATTGTGTTTTAAAGAAGCAAATTTGGCATTTAAGAAGACACCCAAGAGAAAAGATGGCCACCTAACAAAACTAGAGATGAAGAGGGAGAAATTACAGCTGACAACCAAAGACATGCAAAGGAGCATAAACTGTTATGAGCATCTGAAACGGCTAAAAAGCACACACAACCCACGCTATCACAAAACACTGAAAGACTCCTAAGCCAGGCTTACCCTGATACAAAACCCAGCAAACATTAACAAAACATAACTATTTCTCTACATCATGATGAACACAGATATCTTCTAAATCCATATATCTTCCTCCAAATGCTAGCAAACTAAATTCTCAGCACATCAGAAAGACAACACATCGCCATCGTATAAGATTCATGCCTAGATCAAAAGTACGGCTTAACATTCTAGGGTTGGCAGAGACTTGACTCTAGAGGGGTTCCCAGGTGTCTAGGAAGACGCCCCCAGCTAGTTCCTTGGGCAGCTGAGGAGAGGGTGCCAGAAATGTCCGGAACCTATTGCCATACTCATGAATATCTTGCATATCACCATAGAACCTTCACCTGGCATTGGATGGAGAAAATGACAGAGCCCCACATAGAAGGACCGGATTTAGCTCCCAAGGTCCTGATGAGAAGCAGAAGGAGGGAGATCATGAGCAAGGAAGTCAGGACCGTGAGGAGTCCGTTTACCCATTGAGACGGTGGGACAGATCTAACGGGAGACCACCAAGTCCAGTTGGAATGGGACTGATGGAACAGGGGACCAAACCGGACTCTCTGAATGTGGCTGATGGTGGAGGAGGACTGCGAAACCAAGGACAACGGCGATGAGCATGAACTCTACAGCATGGACGGGCTCACTGTGAGCCTTGTCAGTTTGGTTGCTCACCTTCCTGGACTTAGGGGGAGCTGGGAGGACCTTGGACTTAACATAGTGAAGGGAACCCTGATGGCTCTTTGGCTTGGAGAGGAACGGAGTGGGGGTATGGGTGGAAGGGAGGGGAGGGAAGGGGGAAGAGGAGGGGAGAAGATGGAAATTTTTTATAAAAAAATAATTTAGGGGCTGGAGAGATGGCTCAGAGGTTAAGAGCACTGCCTGCTCTTCCAAAGGTCCTGAGTTCAATTCCCAGCAACCACATGGTGGCTCATAACCATCTGTAATGGGGTCTGGTGCCCTCTTCTGGCCTGCAGGTATGCACACAGAATATTGTATACATAATAAATAAATATTTAAAAAAAATAATTTAAAAAAAGTACGGCTCAATACACACAAGTTGATAAATATGATACAACAGGAATATAAGCAAATTATTACATTAATAGAGACAAAAAAATATTCTATAGATGCAAAGTCCTTCACAATAAAAACTCCCAACAAATTAAGTACAAAATGAATTTAACTCAAAATACTAAGAACTATACATTAAAACCACACAACCAGTTTTATATTGAGTGCAGCAAAGTAGAGATGTCAGCTTTCACTGATTTGATTTCATCTAGAACTAGAAATATAAGCAATCACTATTAGGCAAGAGGAAAAATAGAAAGGATATCCAAAAAGGAAAGGAAGAAGTTAAACTATTTGTTTTTGCGAATGACATAAGTTTATACACATAAAAAATTTAAACACAAAGTTTATAACTTACAAACAACTTCAATAAAATTACAGGGCACAAATATTCAAAAACAACAGCATGCTTTCATGTTAATACTGAATTTAGTAGAAAAAGACAACAAAGTAATTCCATTCGTGATAGTCACACATTATTTAGGAATAAATGTGACCAAGGAAGTGAACGACTTTCACAAAGAAATTATAAAAGTTATAAAACACTGGTGAAAGTATCAACAGAGGACAAAACAACGTGGGAAGATATGTTGTGCAGAGCTCCATGGTGTACGCAAAATGAGCACACCCCACATCCCCCAGGACTGTAAGGATGCTGTGAGCACATCCGACATCCCCAGGACTGTAAGGATGCTGTGCGAAGCAATTCTACCCTCATACGAGAATGAAAATCCAGTCTGTTCATAACAACTACAGCTGAAACAGCCGAAGGACAGTGTTGTAAAACTCTGTGAGTTTTGACATTCAGAACATAGCATGTGGGGTTGGGGAGATGGCCCAACAGTGAAGACCACTTGTTGATCTTCCAGAGAATCCAAGTTCAGTTCCCATCACCTGCATGGTGGCTCAGGACTGTCTGTAACTCCAGTATCTGAACACGTCTTCTGGAATCTAAGGACACCATGTACACACATGGCAGGCAAACGAAGCAGCCATGCACATAAAGTAATTATTTTAAGAACATAAGGTGTGTATGTAGAGAGCAATAGGAGAGTTGCTGTGTTCTGATGGATGTTAAACTGGATATTAAACAGCTTGAAGCGGGTACTTTAAGTACAAAGAGTTCTGCTTGAGGCTTTCAGTGACCACAGAGGAAAATTCACTAGTATAAGCATATACAAACACACAGTTTTTTTTTTTCTTTTGAGTGGCAGAGATTCCAATCATAGGACAACAGAAAACCACGAAACCACAGTATTAACAGCAATTGAGGAAGAAAAAAAGTATCTACTAAGTTAGCAGAAAACAGTAACAAAATAGCAACGAAGTCCTTGCCTACTCAGTGTGTATGGATTAACTTCTCAAAGGATAAAAATGACTCAATTATAGGCTTCCTACAAGACATTACCTCATGTGTAAGAGCACCCAGGCCAAAGCAAAAGTTGGTAAAAGACTCTCCACATAAGGGAAAGGCCAAACTAACAGAGCAACATATATTTAGATAAGTCAAGTGGATTTAAAGTCAAAAAACTGTCCAGAAGAGATACAGACAGATATTATACAATGATGAAGGCATCAATTCAGGAGAAAACAAAAATTGTAAGTATACCCAAGAGAATAAAAAATGTGTATGTATACCTAAAGAACAAATAGAAACTGAAGGGAGAGACGGATTACTATGGGACTTCAGTAACTCACTTTCAACAGTAGATGAATCATCTAGATTAAAAACTTAATGAGGAAGTACTCAACTTGAGCAGTGCTTTCAATGGAATGAACCTGGCAGATATCGACGGTACATCTCACACTTCAGCAACAGATTCTTCTCAAATGCACAGGGGCATTCTATAGGGACGATCACATCTTAAGAAGACTGAAGCCATATGTTTGGGTTTTTATTTGTTTGTTTGTTTGTTTTTTGAGACAGGGTTTCTCTGTAGCTTTGGAGCCTGTCCGGGTACTAGCTATAGTAGACCAAGCTGGCCTCGAATTCACGGAGATGCCAAGAGGCGTCTGCCTCTGCCTCCCGAGATTAAAGGCGTGCGCCACCAAGCCGGGCCTTTCCAATCACTTTTATAGAATTAAACATCAAGAGCAGGAGGAATTTCAGACAATTTACATGAGAAGGAAGCCCTCTGTAACTGTGCACGGGAATCAGTCACAAATTGAAAAATACTAACTGATCAGTCCTGAGCATGCGCAGACTTTGATTCGGCTCTTTACTCTCTAAATACCGAAGCATCACTTCTGTGGTTGTTTACAGAACACGGAGAATGCGCACAGGCCAGAGGCAAACGCGACTCCATTTTATATGCAGATCTTGAGCAGCCACAGGCTTCAGTACTCACAGGCGGTCCCAGAAACAAAGCCCCCAGGTAGTGCCTAGGGGACTGTCTGCCACAAATAAGCAACAGGCTCCTGAATAAGCAATGTGGTCATGAAGTAACTGAAAAGGAAATTAAATGTTATCTTGAGCCTGGCAGTGGTGGCGCATGCCTTTAATGCCAGCTCAGGAGGCAGAGGCAGGTGGCTCTCCATGAGTTCGAGGCCAGTCTGGTCTACTATAGCTAGTTCCACTACGGCTAGGGCTGTTAGACAGCAAAACCCTGCCCTAAAAAAACAAACAAAACAAACAAAACAAAAAAAAAATTGTCTTGAGACCAACAAAAAACGGAAACTCAACACACTAAAACTTATGGGGGCAGCAGAAGTTCTAGAAGTTTTTATACAAGTAAGTATTCACATCAAAAAGAAAGAACCCAAACTGCTGAGTGTCCACTCTTCAATGAACCAGCAAAGGAATTAAGCTGGTGACCACCAAGAAGGGTGAAACAAAGCAGAAATTAAGGACTGTGCAAAACCCAACAGAACGAAGAGCTGGTCTCAGATTGTTTCAATGGCAAACTCTTACTTAGCTCAACTAAGAGAGAGAAGGTTCAAATAAAATCATAAAGAAAGAGTATGTATCTCATCGGAGCCCACAGAAACACCAACCATCATGAGGTTAAATGATTACACATCAACACATCAGGAAACCTAGCAGAAGTGGAAAAATCCCTATGCTCAGATATTTTTCCAATATCTAATCGTGAAGAAACAAAATCTGTGCAGGCCAACCATGCACAAATCGATTTAATCATAATAAAACATCCCCCTGTGGAGGGAGGGGGAGAAGGGATGTCAGATCGTGATGGGTACATTCTTGAATTCTACCCATCAATGCACAGAAGAGCTAACATGAATTATCCACTCCTCTACACCACCTCTAAATCAAAGAGGACGAAGTATTTTCAAACTGTTGCTATGAGATCAGCCTTAGCGGATGGCAAAGCCAGACAAGCACGGGCTGAGAAAAGGAAGGCACAGGCTGATGCTCTCATTAGGAGAGGTGTAAGATATTCTAACACTAAACACACTCAGTCCCCACACACATTGAATGGACCATTTGCTGTGACCAAGTGGAAAAATATCTGAGATACAAGGGCAGCAACTTGAAATGTCAATAGATGTGTTTAAAATGACTAATGTTTGGAGAAATTGAACTGCACAGTTCATAATTGCACTGGTGCCATTGTTCTACCCTGTGTACATAGATTGAGTTAGCACAATGCACACCATAAAGTTGTATGAATATTACATCATCATAAAAAAAACAGTAAATATACTATATGGCATTAAGAAAATGAAAAACAAAAGCCATGTAGTTTATTCTTTAACTACAGAAAACTGATAAAATTCAACATTCTTTCATGATCAAAAAAACATTGTCAACAAACTGGACACAAAGGGAGATAACTCAACATAATAAAAGCCGCTTGGGAAGTCCCTGGTGTTAGACTTGTTCTTCCAAATGACTCTAGTCTCAAGTTGACAAAATAGCAGCAACAACAACAAAAAACAAAAAGGAACCTAATCAGCACACACAATAAATGAATTTGAAAATAAATAACTTAAACATATAGACAGAAACTGTAAAATTAAAAAAAATCAATCAAACAAACTAACAATAACAAAAAATTCATGGTAAAGCATTCCTTATTGTTCATCCAGGAAATGATTTTTTTTTTAATTTGGTACCAAAAGGGCAGATCTCAAAAACAGAAAATGAAGCTATAAGAAAATAAAAAGCTTTTGAGCCCAAAACAAAACTATCAACAGTACTACCAACAGTATAAGGCCAAAACCCGCAGATGGAAAGCAACATCTGAAATCCATCATTCTAATAAGGACTTAGTCGTCAAGACCCACGAGGAACTTTAAGTAACTCAGTATCTAGAAAACAAAAAGCAAATGGGTGAAATAGCTCAGCTGGGAGAGCACTAGACTGAAGGAGATAAAACCACCCAATTTTAATACTGAAGAGGGGCTACAGCTGGGGCTCAGAGGGAGCATACCTGCCTGCCGTGCAAGGCCCTCAGTTTAGCCTCCAGCTTTGAAAAGAGAGATGGGGGAGGAAACATTAGCAGGAATCTGGACAGATATTTCTCAGGCAGAGCCAAACAATAAGGAATGAAAAAAAAAAAATGAAATGTATGTTTTGGCGATGCTGAAGCATGCATGGGCAGCCCGTATATGGGGTTCTGTTGAATTTGTCCATATTGGGTTTCATGGTCTAAGTTGATGAGAATGACTGAGCAGATCTCTCCCTCAAGAGGACACAAAATCTCATTATATGATGGTTGTGAGCCACCATGTGGTTGCTGGGAATTGAACTCAGGACCTTTGGGAAAGCAGGCAGTGCTCTTAATGGCTGAGCCAACTTTCCTGCACCGATGAAAAGGGGTGTGAGGAAAGGTATGTGACCCACATGACCTGTCTGAAAAACACAAGATAAAACAGAAGTACCGTGTGAGGACAAGCCCAGTTTGGAATCTGTTTCATGAAGACTTGTGTGTAGCTGCGTATGTGCCATGGTCACTGCGGGACGGTTTCACCATAGCCACATGCTGGGAGAATCCCTCTGCCAGGGAGACACAAACACCACCTGCCTTCCTTACAAGGTCTCAAGGGAAAAACAAAGTAAGATTTTACCCAAGTTCACCCTGGGGTGCCAATGAGTTTGGTGGCTTACTTACAGCACATGGATGAGGGGTCACTGGCAGGACTGTGGGCGACCCTACAGCACCCATGCTGGAAAGTCTCCCTCCAGGACAGAAGACAACTTCCCCGTGGCCACGTAGGTGGAGCCCTTGCCTTAGTCTTCCCTAGGTTACATACTCTAGATCCTCCCTTGACCTCTCCTCACTCCCGGCTATGTAATTAGGGCAGAATTGGAGGAGTAGCTGGAGTCTCAGGTGAGTCCAGTGACCCTTCCCCTCCCCCACGAGAGAATAGCAATAGTCCGCAGCCCTTCTGTGATGATTGACAATAAGCAGGCACGATGGATCTCATGGAGATGGTGGCTGTCTATTCAAAGGACTCGGAATATGAAGATCCATGGACAGAGTCAGGAGGGCTTTGTCCTCCTCTGTGGTACCTGTCACAATAGAGCTGACAATTCCATACATTTCAAAATTGCCGAGTTAATTTCTCAGATTCTCACTTGGAAAACAATAAGTGTTTGAGGCAGAGAATGTGCTAATGACTTTGATTTAATTGTTGCACATTGTACTCATTAATCTCAGCACTACACTACAGCCCACAAATTTAGACAAGCTTAATTTACAAGGAAGTAAAACAGAAAGGAAATTGTTTTGATGTTATCAAAGGTTTATGTTCACTTGTAAGCTTTGGACTACGGATGCCAAAACATGTCATAGAAGATAGCTGGTTTCCACGCAGATCTCAAAACCCAGAGAAACAGGCAGAAACCCTCTGGCTCTACCTTCCTCTGCCTCCTTCCTGCCAGTTACCAAGGAGCTGGCAAGCTGAAAACGGAAAGATATCCAGTCCTTTTTCGGGGACTCGGGTATGGAAGCAAAAGCAGATGATGAGGCAAAGGCGGGGAGACTGACATTTCGGGGTGAGTGTTCCGAGGAACCTCAGACTCAAGTCATTCTGAGACGCTGTGAAGCACCATGCTTGTTCGCCCTTCTGTTCAGGGCAGAGCCAAAGATAAGCCCTAGATATACTGGGTCCCTTCCAGTTCTTTTTAACCCACTGAGTAGGTAGGAAGGTTTCTGTGAAAACAATGCTGAAAGCCCTCCTGCAGGGTGGGGCGGGAGATGTGCACGTGTGCACAGAGCCACACAGAGGAGTTTTCCCGATGTCAAGAGTTTGGTTTAGGCCTGGGGAGATGGCTCAGAGATGGGTGTGGTCTCGTGTACTATAAGTACAGATGATGCGGGTCCCCCTTTCTGCTGGATTCAGTTCTAGTTTCACACACACACAGAGGATTGCAGATCACTACCCTTACTTTGAGTTTATTCCCAAATAAATAAACCTCTGTTATACTTCATTCTGGGCTAATGTGGAACTCTTTGATACAACTACAACCTTTGTGATAGATTCAATCTTGTGTAGCTCAGGGTGCCTTGAACTAACAGAGATCCCTCTGCCTCTTTCTCCAGAGTCCTGGCATAAAGGGGTGTGCCACCACTGCCTGTTTGAGGTCATTACCTGTTACCCAAGTCAGGTCTGGCCACTGGTCCCCAATACACCAATTTAAAAGGCCAAATTAAAAGTAAAATAAGCAGAAAAGAGAGATTCTGTCCATGTGGTCACATTGGGCAAAAGGTTGAAGAGATCCAAAAAAATCCACATCCTTCCTCAGCATCTTGAATTGAGATCAAAGTTTAAATAGAGGACCAAAGATAGACAGCTAGTGGTTCAGGTACAGGCGGGGCCCTGCCCACCATTGACCCATCCTAGGGCTTCATTCTCATCCTGTGAGGTGTGTGACAAGTGGTTAGAACTGTGAGTCCTCCTGCTGAGTGACAAGCCCCCCCCACCCCCGCTGGCCCCTTTTCCTTCTCCCAGCATGAGATTTCTGGGGGAATTCCCACTTTGGGAATCCTTTGTTTCAATAGCCTGATAGGTTGAGAGAAAGCTTCTCTATCTTCCTTACAGTGGCCAGCTTTAAACTAATAGCCACCTAAGGTCATGGGGGGGGGGGGGGAATTCTGTTCCCTCAGACAATGACTCTGTTGCTGCAGCTAACTAAATCTCTATTGTTCTAATAAAACTCAAGATTCAAAGGCTAGGGTGAAAACCTGCTCAGAGAGTTAGTTTAGCAACTGGCTAACTTTGTTTCTTTGCTGATGACCTGGCAGCCACTCCCTTCCACACTGTCTAACTAAAAAGACCCACACTAAGCTCCTCCCTGCTGCTTCCTGTCAACCAGTAGCTAATCCCACCTCTCTGAGTCCAGTTTAATTTTATTTAATTAACTCAAAGTCAACAAGTCTTTACATAGTTGGCAAATGCAGCAGAAAGAAACATAAAAGACGTTCACATAGTTAAATAGTCCCCAACACAAACATGAACACATCCGTGCCCAGTTAAAACAATACTCCACGACGAGAGAAAAGAGTATCTCTGGAATACCTTCACGTGTGCCAGGCTGGCTACAGACTCAGACCCAGCCGGGACTCATCTTCTTCCTTGAAGGACTGTGCTTATTTCCCTGTTAAAACCCACAGATTCACTACCATTTTCTAGCACCAGGGGCCGGGCACTGAAATGCATTTTATTTCAAGCACCAAGACCAGAGTGAGGAAATGCATTCGGGCTGGCCGCCTTTTCCTGTCTTCTCTGGGTATCCCTTTCGATTTGCTAAAAGGTGCTTGAAGGACAAACAAGCTTTAATCTGATTATTATTTCTTTTGACAATACTTATTAAAAAGTGGAGAGACTGGGACCATGTCAATTTCTCATTTTGGCTGACCTTGTCATTTTCTAACAACATCAGCTAAAATAAGGTATACCTGTGCCAAAGGTGATATTATCTTTGCAAGAGGATGTATTGGAGAAATTACTTCTCTGGTGACTTAGAATTTTTTATCATTATGCTGAGAAACAAAGGGGAAGGATCCAGATGAATGTTGGTCAAATACATTCTCATTTAAAGTCCACGTTGGCATCTTGACTACCAATTATACTAAGACAAATATTTATATTAATAAACTAATAATAATTGTATTTTGTCTTGTCCTACTTTGCATGTGCATGTGTTTGTGCACAGGTGTTCATATGTGTGAAGGTTACACGCATATGTGTACACACGTGTGTGGAAGCCAGAATTCACAAGTCAGGTGTCTTTTTCAATCACTCCCCATCTTATTTTTTGAGGCAGGTTCTTTCACTGAGTATGGCGTGGGGTTCTGCAATAAACAAGCCCCGGGACTCCTCCTGTCTCTGTTTTCCAGCACTGGGGTTGCAGACATGTGTCACTACCTAGATTTTACACAAGCACCAGGGATCCTGACTTAGGACCTCATGTTTGTATGGTAAGCATTCTACTGACTGAGCCATCTCCCCATTCCTAATAACACTTTTCAAATTGATTCCACTAAAAATGTCAGATGCATGAGTTTGTATTCTATACACACTTTGATATTTGTGTTTAAAATTTCATTCTAATCAATCAAACAAGCTAAAAAGCCAGGATTGTGAATTCAAAATAAAATAACTGGGTCAGGGAGACCAAGCTTGGAGACAGTCACCTACCACTTACAGGTGGTATTTCCTGGGGAATCTGGATTCTCTTTTTCCTCATCTACAAAGAAGAGATGGTTGTGAACCTGCAGCTCAAGTTTATTAGCCTCTATAATGCATGCATTTGCGTATGCACGTGTACGTGTGTGTGTGTGTGTGTGTTTATACATATATATTAGCTCTATTCCCTGAGGAGCCCCAACTAATACAATAGAATACTAAAGTACCAAATGAGGCAATGGGGATTAGTGACATGGCTCAGTGGTTAAGAGCTCAACCTGCTCTTACAGAGGATCCTAGTTTGGTTCCCATGTCAGGGTGCTCATAACTGCCTGTAACACCAGTTCTGGGGTGGGAGTTTGATGTCTGTTCTACACTCAGGTGATCATACCCACATAGAGACACATATACATACACAGAATTTAAAAACCTTTAGTGAGTAATTTATTGAGTACAATGCCTGGCACACACTAGTACAAACACTAAACATCACCTTTCTTGTGATGGTCATCATACATAAATCATTTTAGGCACTTCAAAATAACAATATTGCAACATTATTCTCTTGGACCTAAGACACAGAATAAATACTATGGTATTGATCAAACCCGCTTGTCATTCATTTCATGAGCCTTTCTTGTCTGAGTTACTTGTTTTGATGAAACTACAGACCGGGAGAACTTCAGATCTATCCTGGGTTCTTAGTCATCACAACAATGAAACTCAAGTTGCCTTATTATAGTGTCAGGAACTTAGAGGTCCACTGCATATTTCTCTTTTCTTACAGATACTTTAGGCCATTCATTTTTAAAAACTATCTTCTGAAAGAAAGAACCCACGAGAAAAAATAGCATTGTACTAAATAAGCTATCCAATCAATGCGGTAACACCGACCTGCATTGTAGGAAGAAGAGGAATACTTTCTGTACCATGTTCTTGTGAAAAGTACACAATGAGAACATGCAGGCAGAACATGGTGCAAATGGTATTAAATGACTGGTTCACAAAGGGAGTGTTCCAAGCAGAACCAGAAGAGCAGAGGCAGGGGTGCTGACAGGAGGGATGTATAGGGTGGTTACTGTGCATGGCTTTCTGACCCATGTCTCAGCCCACTGGTACTGGAAAGCTATGTATGAGGCTCTGTGGTTGGTGCCAAGTGCATAAAGGTGAAGGAAACACGTTCTCTGCCATACATTCTGATCAGTGTGGAGTCTAAGGTTTAAGGAAGGAATGGAGAAAATGAGGGACAGTTCCTCCTGGAAGACAGGATGAAGCAGAGAACTCGGTCAGCATAGTGGAGAGATGGGGAGGAGGAAGAGTTCCTGCTGAGGGGTGGGGCTACAGAAGGTACCAGAGCACAGCATGATTGTGCCAGGATGGACAGTGTGTCTCCCTAGCCAGCAGAGGGTAGGCAGGGCACAGAACAAGGGAGAGTATGCTCATATATCAAAGATGTCCAGTGTCACACACAGGGATGTAGGTGGCTCATACAAACCATTTGTGTCTGTATTTGTTGGGGTTCTCTGTGGGAGCAGAACTGAAACAATTAATGCACATTCAAAGGGGACTTATTGGGTTGGCTTACCTGGTATGGATAGGGCAGAGTAGTACAACAATGACTGTCTCACTCTAGAAAGGCAATGGACCAGTCCATGAGGCTGGGCACGTATGCTGATTCAGACAGAACTGAAGGAAGCAGCAGCAGTGACAGCAGCAGCAGGGCAGATGAACTCACCAGTAAGAGTGAAGTACAAGTGAGCACAAAAGCAATGTTTTCCTGCTTCTGGGTCATTTTACTTGGGCCACTACCAGAGGTGCTGCACACATTTAGGTCACAAGTCACAGGACAATTCTCAAAGACAAGGAAGGCTACAAGCCAGCCTGAGCTAGACAATACCTTTAAGAACCTATTTCCAGGTGATTCCATTTTGTGTCAAGTTGACAGTTTAAACCAGTTAGCACAGCATTAAACCGGCTAGATGGTGTGCTGGGCTGCTAGGAAGGAAGGAGATTTCCAGTCATTAGTCTGTTGTGCTGGAGGCACCTGGAGACATTTAGCTACATTGTAATCTATCTCTCTTCCATGTACCTTGTTACACTGTAATCTCGCCTCCATCTGCTCTGTTACATTGTAACCTCTTTGACACACTCGGTTACATTGTAATCTCTGCTCCACATACTCTGTTACATTGTAATCTCTGCTCAACATACTCTGTTACATTATAATCTCAGCTCCATATACTCTTGTTACATTGTAATCTTTCCTCAACGGTGCTCTGTTACATTGCAATCTCGGCTCCACATGCTGTTACATTGTGATCTCTTCTCCACGTGCTCTTTTACATTGTAATTTTCATTCCAGCAGAGATTATTTGATAACAATTCTCCCTTTAATACTTCCATAACAAGAGTGAGATATAGTAGAGAACAAGAAGGTTGAGGCAGGTATGCCAGTTTCAAATAAGAGGGCAAAATGAGAATTTTAAAACACGGAAACACGACTGACGTTCCTTCATATTCTTGCACTCTAGGGTCTAGTCTGTTCCTTTGTGAATGACTTCTATCAGTAGAACACAGTGAAAGAGCACAACATTTACTTCTCTGGTTACTCCACAGAAGGTCATGAACCCTGCCTCCTCCTAAACATTCCCTGAATAAAACTCACCGGCTCGCTGGCAGTGAGAGCACACATCTTACAATGAAGTCTTTCCCTTCCTGGGAATGGCTCCTGAATGAGCCCATCCCTCAAAACTCTTCATCTCTCCTCCTCATATCCAGTTTTATTATGATAGTCCTTTCTGTGTCTACCCCAGAGCAGCACGAAGACTTCCTGGGATAACACTCATCTAACACGCTCCCAGGAAGTAATGATTGTGCTACTTGCTAACACTCATCTAACATGCTCCCGGGAAATAGTGATTGTGCTACTTGTTACCCAGTAAACCACAGTGTGGATCATGCCTTTTGTTGTGGAATATTATTTTAACTGGGCAAAGATGTGTTCCATTATTTTATGTTGCATTTGTTTAACTCTGTAAAGCTATATTACTTTGCCTGTCTAAAACACCTGATTGGTCTCATAAAGAGCTGAATGGTTGGGTTGGGTAATAGCAAGGCAGGAGGGATGGAAGGACCAGACAGAGAGACTAAATAGGAGAAATATATGCTCAACAGAAGAGGGAGCAGCAAGAAAAAGAGAAGGAGAGAGGGATGGTAGGGACTAGCCACCCAGTCACACAGTCAACCACGGAATAAGATGGGAAGAAAGAGAAATAACACAAAGAAAAATAAGAAGCCCAGAGGTAAAATGTCATTAAAGAGAAACTGAATATTTAAGTTAGAAAAGCTGGCTAGATACAAGCCAAGCTAAGGACACACATTTGTAAGTAAGAATAAGTCTCCATGTATTTATTTGGGAGCTGGGTAATGAGCGGCCATAGAGTTAAACACATCAAAGTGACAACACCTTTAGCTTTTGTATTGACAACAATTACCTTTACATAGCAGCTACACCACAAGAACTGTGTTTAACTGGCCGAATGATTGCAGCAACAGTGACAGAAAAGAATGTGAGTATAGGGGGGTTAGTAGTGAATAAAGCTAGCACTGAAATCTGGGATTGAGTCACTATTTAAAAAAAAACAAAAACCCAAGTTGTTACAAAACCTTTCCAAAGCCCAAAGCCCTGATATAGAATGACTGAAGGTCAGACTGAATACCTATTAAACAGATGACTCAAAAGGAACAAATAACAAAGATGTCTTTTCTTTGCTTCCAACCTTCCTTTTAAGTTTACAAACAAAAAGAGAAAAAAAGCAATTAAATATATTCTATTTAAAATTTCCTGTAGTTTTGAAGTAGAAATTTTACCAAAAAAAAGTGACTAAAAGTTTAAAAGATCTTACTTATCTGAAGCCAGGCCCTAGAGTTTCTTTGATTTTCATTCATTGTTAGTATGTTTATGCATGTGGTTAGTATGTCTATGCATGTGGCGTATAGGCAGCACAAGTGTGCTGTAACACACATGGCATTCAGAGGACTTGGCATGAGTATTCTCTTTCCACAGGGGGTGGGGGCATTCTTAGGGGTCAAACTCAGGTCAACAGGCTTATGTGGCAAGGGTCTTTACCTTCTGAGCCATTCTTCAGCCCTTGAAAAAGATTTGGTTTTACTGAGACAAGGTCTCACTCTAGCTCTGATTGGCCTAAAATTCAATTTAAAGCTCAGGCTGGCCTCAAGGGGGATGCTTAATTTCAGTAGTGTTTGAGAAGTCAGGAGACAGTTTCCTCCTTACCTGGTACATCTTACAACAGCACTGTGAACTAGTCATAGGGACAGGCCTGTGCTTTGAAGCCCTCGATGGCTTCCCCTCCAGGCAAGCACAGCTTCATCTCTCGAGCAGCAATATTATGAGGTTCCTGTCTTGCACCATTACCCAGCTCCGGATGCTGTCAAACAGGGTAAGGTTAGACTAAAAGGATTTGCTCAAGGTCACCCTTTGGGTAAGTGGCAGAACCCATCCTTATACCCAGGGCTGTGACACTATAAGCTTAGTTAAGTGTATGGGAAAGTCAATCCGTTTTTCAATGCCTGGTCTCTAGGGACAGCAGTATCTCCCAGAATACTCTGGCCATAAAAGCTCTGTCTGGAACAAACTGCCCAGTTCCAGAAATAGAGGCCACCTAAAACTCACACCTAACCTGAGGTTTAGAAGGGTAACTCTTGGACAACCAGCCATGTGACAGTTAAGCTCTGCAGAGAGGCTTGCTGACTTCAAAGCTGAGGGCACAGAACATCACCATGTGGTCACCTCACCTAAAAGTCAAGCCACGCACATCAAAAGAAAGTCCCTATGGTGAATTCATCCCATGTTTCAACCTTACTTCAGCTCCTCTTGTGATAAGTGAGGGGGACCTTGTCCAGGTAGGGAAGCATAACTGTGAAAAGATGAGAATTAAAACTCAGCTCAGGTGGACTTTGTCAACTTGATCAGACTCTCAGAGTCTGTTACCAGGCTGTTCATTGCCAGCACATTTAAAAAACAGTACAATTCAGGGCAAAGTTTCCAGTCAACAATCATTCTGATTCCAGATGCACAATAAAGTTGAACTTGTGACTAATTAGGATCTGCTTTACAAAGTGTCTGTGACTGTGAAGGTGGGTTCTGTAGCCAGAATTCTAAAGAAGAGAAGGAAGAGAGAGGGAGGGAGGGAGGGAGGGGAGATGGAAGGGAGAAAGAGAGAGAGAGAGAAAGAGTGAGAGAGTGAAGAGAGAAAAGAAGCAAGGGGGGGAGAAAAAGATGAGAAGATGCTTCAGCCTTGACCAAACTACAAGATGGAGATTATGCAAGATCCAGTCAGGTGACTGTGTACAGAAAGAAAGATGGTCTCCATGATATTAAGATTCAGAACATAGACCGGAAATTGACTTCCTAAAATACTCAAGAGTTTACTCAAGGAATTAAAATGAAAATTCAAATAAAACAATCAAGATAAAAAAAAAACATTAAAAAAAACTTGTATTGAGCATTGAGCCAACTGTGTAGTGTGTGTGTGTGTGTGTGTGTGTGTGTGTGTGTGTGTGTGTGTGTGGTGTACATCACTAAAGTCAGGTGCCTTCTGGGTTCCCTCAAACAAACAGACAGCATGAAGAGTGGGAACATGGATCCAGGGACAGAGCCAAGAACTGTAGAGGACAGCTTCAGGAAGTCAGTCTGCATCCTCAGCAAGGCAACACGTGTCTGGCTGAGTTTCAGAGCTCTGGTCTCTGTGGAAGACTCCTACATTTGCCCTGCCATTATGTGTTGTGTATGAGAGGGGAGAGAGGGGAGATAAATACAATTCATGGATCTTTATGGATAGGGGAGCAGAATAAACCCAAGGAGCCTCCCAAGAGATGAAGATCACCTGGACCTGATTTAGGATGCCTTGAGAGAGATTTGGTGGGGAGGAGGATGGCCCTTAGGGAGGAAGATGAGTGAGTGTTAGTCACAGCTGAAGAGGAATGTGGTTGTGTCAGGAAGGAGTCTAGACAGCAGGGCTGGTTGCATATGGAAGAAATTCACAATCCTGTTGCTCAACTCGCCTCCTACTATATCAATTATGCGGGGACAAGCTCAGCTTCTCAAAGCAAGCCTTGGAACAGGACTGATTACTTGAAAAATTTAGTAGTTTGAAGACTGAGGAAGCATGGAATTGGAGCAAGACTAGTGTGTGTAGGGAGCACAGGCTGTTGAAGCCCCAAGGAAGCTGTGCCCTTCAACAAACCCTCAGTGCTCACGTCACTCGGGTTCACCAAAACCCTGGGGAATATATATATCATGCGCTTCTACTAAGACTTTTACTTTTTAATATGCCGACTGTATTTATTAGTTAAAAACATTAAAATATGTATTGATCCAGAGATCAAGAAGCAGTCAAATAAAGTAAATTATTCTCTGAAGACCTAAGATATTTTGCAGTACTTCTAATAGGTTGGCTTAACTCTTTTTTAAAAAATTTACCTCGGGGCTGGAGAGATGGCTCAGAGGTTAAGAGCATTGCCTGCTCTTCCAAAGGTCCTGAGTTCAATTCCCAGCAACCACATGGTGGCTCACAACCATCTGTAAAGGGGTCTGGTGCCTCTTCTGGCCTGCAGACATAATAAAATGGCCTGTTTACATAATAAAATAAATATTAAAAAAATTTACCTCATTTTCTCTAAGAATTCATGTTAGAGATAATTTATCTCTACATTTTATGTTATAATTTGACATGCAAACTGTAATTCCTGATTATCCCAGCAGTGCCTCCAGTTGTACCACCCGATTCTGTGTTACCCTCTCAGTATATGTACCGTTCGTGAGCTTGGCAAGGGCCTGGAGACTGAAAGAACACACAAGAGATCTGGGTCATTCGAAAGGAGGTGAGCCGAATGCCTTTTATTCAACCTTGGGAAAAGTCTTTCATACCTAGCTGCTGCAAAAGGATTTCCCCCCAGGCAGGTGGGAAAATGCCACACCCAAGATGGAGTAAAAATTGCACTACAGCTAATCACCAGGTGGGGGCAGAGGGAGCACAGGAAAAAACAGGATGTTTTAGCTGGCTGACCAGAAACTGTCCTCAAGATGAACCCCAGGAGCAGGGGTAGACCCATGGGCCCTACAGTAAACAAGATGGATAACTAAAATGAGATTTAATAAATACAATTTTATATAAAAATATACTGCTAAATCAATTATTTTAAATGTGTATATGGGTAGACAACTCAGTTTTCTAAATCTTAAGCTACGCTGCTACAGTGTTGTCTAGCCCTCCTCATTGCTGTCGTAACTGGCCCTCCTAAACTCCCCCCAACACTGATAAAGATCTTGGGGCTTTATTCCACTCTTTTGTTCAAACCTCTGCACTCCATACCAGCACCAACACGCACAGCTCATAAAGAGCCAACTGTAAATGACACATGTTGTCATTGCATCTATCTTTACTCTAGCTTATACCCTGTGCCTTGTTTTCAGAGGAACCTAGCCAGTCCTGGGGAGTGATCTTTACACAAAGAAATGGCTTCCACTGTGACATTTTCAGACATATGTTGTGGTTGTTGGTCTTCATACTCGACCCCTCCCCTACACCTCTGTTCCCCTCTGCTGGTCCCCTTTCTTTCTGCAATACCTATCCCACTTTCAAGTCTTACCCTGGTTCATTACCTTGGAAGTTCTCCTGGATCTTTACTTCTGCTTCATCTAAGCCCCCGGTGGAGCAAACAGCATCATTTTTGTATAGTTTGGTGCTTTCCTGACTTCTCTTCATCCACCTAGCTCAGATATCACCGTGAAACACTTTGGGTGACTCTGTTTGTGTACTACTAAATGAACAGAAAATTAAAGATGATTTTAAAAGTAAATTAATCTGGTTTTGCATCCTTAAATGCAAAAGAAAAAAATGCATCAGGAAAGGTGTAACTGAAGAATCCAGAAAGAAGACATAGGAACCTTATTCAGGTCGGCCCACAAGATGCTGGAGTAGAGAGTACTGATTTGGAAACCATTAAGGAGCATACTGTACAGGAACACCCTTTATGGTGGTGAGGAGAAGTGAGGAGCCATGGGTAGTGGAAGTTTACTGAGAAAAATGTGGGCTGGAGACACGGATTTAGGGAGGTTATGTGAAAGACTCAATTAGCTCAAGGTTAAAAGAAGTCTATAGAGTGTTAAGAGGGAGAGCATTAGTTATAGATGTCCTAAAAACCTTCCAAGATGGCTAAGCACTCTGAGACACAGGAATATCTGAACGTGAAACACTGTGTAACTCAAAGAGGTGATGTATTCCAACCCAAGCCCATTAGCTGCTGTCTTAGTTAGGTTTTCTATTGCTGTGAAGAGACACCATGACCATGGGAACATTTAATCAGGCCTGGCTTACAGTTTCAGAGGTTTAGTCCATTATCATCATGGTGAGAAACATGGCAGCATGCAGGCAGATGTGGTAGCTGAGAGTTCTACATCTGGATCAACAGGAAGCAGGAGACTGTGTGTCACACTGGGCACAGCTTGAGCATATAGGACCTGATAATCCACCTCCACAGTTGATATGACTCCAACAAGGCCACCCCTGCTCCAACAAGGCCACACCTTCTAATAATGCCTGTGGCCAAGCACTTAAACACATGAGTCTATGGGGACCATTTCTAGTCAAACCACCCCAGTTGCCAAGTCATCAATAGAAGAGTTAAGACACATTTACTTTTTCAAAACTCTGAATTCAGTATTATGCTGGAAATTTGATGTTTAAATACATACCTGTATTTGGACCTGAAGTTTCGATATATCTAAGATACCTTGGGAACAACAAAGAGATAAATAGTCCAAAAGAGAGACACCAAAATGACCAGAGCAGTACAGGGCAGATCAAGACCACGTTCCCAGCACAAAGGAGATTGTATTTGCCCCAGAGGAACAAAGTGCAGGGAATAAGAGACAAAGACAGGAGACAGACAATGATAGAGAAGGGGAAAGGAATGAGGGAGGGGGAAGGAATGTTTGCCCCAAAAAGACAAAGCACTGCCTCTGGAGAGAAAGGAGACAGAAGAGGCCTACAGGCAAATGGCAGCTTATAAAGGGAAAAGGGCAAACCTGTGTTAGGATGAGTTGGTATGTGTTTGATTACGCATGTTTGGACTGTGTCCAAAAGGGGGCTTTTGTTTGCTGGACTTCAATACTTTGACAGCTGGACCTTGGTAGTCAACCTCAGTAGGAAGATGTAGAGCTTGGTGGTTAGCTTTAGGAATGTAATCTAATGTAATCTAGTGGCAGAGGGAATGGAGGAGGAATAAAACCACGTTTGCCATGCTCAGGCCTGCTAGAGTCCTTCAGATACCTCATCTGATTTAAACTTACACAATGCATACATTTCTTGAAATGTCACATAGCATCTTACAAGTTCTTGTGTATCAGTTTAAAAATAAAGCATGAGAGCTGATATCTTTGAGATGCTACTCTGGTTTCACTGTTTCTGGGGTCCTTGTAATCTCTAAATTCAGGAGAGACTCAGACAGGCAGAGTTCATTGGAAAGCAGGCAGACAGTGACCAGCTCTCTCTGTCCCCACTTTTCTATCCCTGTGTGACGTGACTGGGCTCCTGCACCAGCTCTCTGGGGTGCAGCACTGATGGGAAGGCCAATCTAGCCATCTCCCTCATGGACACTCACTGATTTCCTTTGCAGATTATTTAGCCCAGCCAGAAACATTAATTCCTTTGCCTACCCGACCAGCAATTCAAAAAAAACAAGAGAGTTCAAATTAATAATGTTTTACTCTGGCCTTCCTTCAGAGTCTTTTATTCAGAGGCGCCTTTGCCTCCCCTAATTTGTAATGGAAATGAAAGAATCTGAAAAGTCACAACTTAGATTCTGACCCGGTAAATTAACTTCATTTAAATTACTCTAACTACTAGAAGGAACAGAGCCTTTTGCTTTGAGGGTGAAAAGAAACACAATTTGAAATGTCACTTGCCTGGGGCGGGCACATCACATCCAGTTGTATTTAAAGATTGCTTCGAGATAGCTTCACACTGAATTATAATGGAGAAGTCACAGAAGTCAGCCCTGAGAAATGGCTCCTGGAGCTGGACCAGTCTGTTCATTTTACCTTTATGTAAGAGCTGTCCCCGGAGAATTAAAAACCTAAGATGCTTTCCAGGGACTAATACCATATTGTACACTTCTTATATAAGAACAGGTTAATGTGATAAGAATGGGAACTTTAAAGTATCTAATTATTGTGGCTGGCAATGATGATTTTTAGTTAATTATCTAAAATAGGCAAGATAAAAGCTTTTGTGTTTAAAAGTATAAAGTGTGAAAAAAAGTATAAAGTGTGCTTAAAAGAAAAGATATCCAGAAAAAATCATTTTCTTTTTTTAAATTTCTATTGAGCTATACATTTTTCTCTGCTCCCTTCTTTTCCTCTCCCTCCCATTCTACCCTCTCCCATGACTCCCACACTCCCAATTTAAACAACAGATCTTGTCTTTTTCTCCTTCCTATGAGATCCATGTATGTCTCTCTTAGAGTCCTCTTTGTTGTCTAGGTTGTCTGGGGTTGTAGAGTGTAGGTTTCTTTTTTCTTTGCTTTATGTCTAGAAGCCACTTATGAGTGAGTTCATATTATATTGGTCTTTCTGGGTCTGGGTTACCTCATTCAATATGGTTTTAGCTAGATCCATTTGCATGCAAATTTCAAGATGTCATTATTTTTTTTTTTACCTCTGTAGAGTATTCCATTTTGTAAATGTATCACAATTTATCTATTCTTTGGTTGAGGAGCATTTAGGTTGTTTTCAGGTTCTGGCTATGACAAACAATGCTGCTATGAACATAGTTGAGCACATTTCCTTGTGGTATGATTGAGTATCCTTGGGTACATAGCCAACAGCGATATTGCTGGGTTTTGAAGTAGGTTCCTTCTTAATTTTCTGAGAAATCACCATACTGATTTCCAGAGTGGCTGTACCAGTTTAGTTTGCACTCCCACCAGCAATAGTGAGTGCTCCCCTTCCCCACATCCTCTCCAGCACAAGCTGTCATCAGTGTTTTTGATCTTGGCCATTCTTTCAGGTGTAAGATGGAATCTCAGAGTTGTTTGGATTTGCATTTCTCTGATGGCTAAGGATGTTGAACATTTCCTTAAGTGTCTTTCAGCCATTTTAGATTCCTCTGTTGAGAGTTCTCTGTTTAGGTCTGTACCCCATTTTTTGGATTATTTGTTCTTTTGATGACCATTTTCTTGAGTTCTTTATATATTTTGGAGATCAGCCCTCTGTGTGATGTGGGGCTGGTGAAGATCTTTTCCCATTCTGTAGGCTGTCGTTGTGTCTTGTTGTCCATGTCCTTTGCTTTACTGAAGCTTCTCAGTTTCAAGAGGTCCCATTTGTTAATTGTTGCTCTTAGTGTCTGTACTACTGGGGTTATATTTAGGAAGTGATCTCCTAAGCCAATGCATTCAAATATACTTCCCACTTTCTCTTCTATGAGGTTTAGTGTGGTTGGTTTTATGTTGAGGTCTTTGACCCATTTGGACTTGATTTTGTGTATGGTGATAGATATGGATATATTTTCATTCTTCTACATATTGATATCCAGTTATGCCAGCGCTGCTTATTAATTATGCTTTCTTTCTTCCATTTTATATTTTTAGCTTCTCTATCAAAAAACAGGTGTTCGTAGGTGTGTGGATTGATATCCAGTTCTTGGATTGGATTCCATTGGTTCTCCTGTCTGTTTTTTATGCCAATACCAGTGTTGTAGGAGGCCGCTTGTTTGTTCCCGGCTGCTCAGCTCTGAAATAACCACATAGAAACTGTATTAATCAAATCACTGCTTGGCCCATTAGCTCTAGCTTTTTATTGGCTAACTCTTACATCTTAATTTAACCCATTTCTGTTAATCTGTGTATCACCACGAGGCTGTGGCTTACTGGGTGAAGCTCCAGCGTCTGTCTCTGGCAAGGCTACATGGCTTCTCTCTCACTCTGCTCTTCTTTTTGCCAGCATTCAGTTTAGCTTTCCTTGCATAGCTCTACTCTAACCTATCAGGCCAACCCAGTTTCTTTACTAACCAATGGTATTCACAGTTTACAGAGGGGAGCCCCACATCATACCAGGCTGTTTTCATTACTTTAGCTCTGTAGCAGAGCTTGAAGTCAGGGATTGTGATGCCTTCAGAAACTCCTTTATTATACAGGATCATTTTGGTTATCCTAGTTTTTTTTTCTCCATATTAAGTTGAGCACCATTCTTTTGAGGTCTGTGAAGAATTTTGCTGGGATTTTGATGGGAATTGCATTGAATCCGTAGATTGCTTTTGGTAAAATTGTCATTTTTACTACGTTAATTCTATCTACCCAAGAACATGGGAGATATTTCCATTTTCTAGTGTCCTTTTCAATTTCTTTCTTCGGAGTTTTAAAGTCTTGTCATACAGGTCTTTAACTTCTTTGGATAGAGTTACTCCAAGACATTTTATGTTATTTGTGGCTATTGTGAAGGATGATGTTTCTCTGATTTCTTTCTCAGCCCATTTATCATCTGTATAAAGGAGGACTACAGATTTTTTTTTTAAAGTTAATCTTGTATCCTGCTACATTACTGAAAGTGTTTATGAGTTGTAGGAGTTCCCTGGTAGAATTTTTGGGGTCACTATGTAAACTATCATATCCTCAGCAAATAGTGAGGGTTTGACTTTTTCTTTTCTAATTTGTATCCTCTTGGTCTCATTTTGTTGTCTTATTGCTCTAGCTAGAACTTCATGAACTATATTGAATAGATCTGGAGAGAGTGGACAACCTTGTCTTATTTTTGATTTCAGTGAGATCGCTTGAGTTTCTTTTACTTTGTTTGATGTTGGCTGTCGGCCTACTGTACATTGCCTTTATTATGTTTAGGTATGGTCCTTATATCCCTGTTCTCTCCTAGACTTTTATCATGAAGTGGTTTGAATTTTGTCAAAGGCTTTTTCAGCATCTAATGAGATGATCGTGTGATATTTTTCTTTCAGTTTGTTTGTATGGTGAATTACATTGATAGATTTTCGTATGTTGAACCATCCCTGCATCTCTGGGATGAAACTGACTTGATCATGGTAGATGATTTTTTCTGATGTGTTCTTGGATTCAATTTGCCAGTATTTTATAAAAATTCTCATTTTTGCATTGTTCATGAGTGAGATTGGTTTGTAATTCTCTTTCTTAGTAGTGTCTTTGTGTGATTTAGGTATCAGAGTAATTGTAGCCTCATAAAAAAGGTTTGGCAATGTTCCTTTGTTTCTATTGTATAGAACAATTTGAAGAGTATTGGTATTAATTCTTCTTTAAAAAATCTTGTAGAATTCAGTACTGAAAACATCTGGTCATGGACTTTTTTTTTTTTGGTTGGGAGATTTTGATGACTGTTTCTATTTCTTTAGCAGTTATAGGTCTATTTAACTTGCTTATCTGGTCTTGATTTAATTTTTGGTATGTGATATTTATTTAGAAAATTGTCCATTTCCTTTAAGTTTTCCAATTTTGTGGAGTATAGATTTTTTTGAGTTATGACCTGGTAATTCTCTGGATTTCCTCCATGTCTGTTGTTATGTCTACCCTTTTTATTTCTGATTTTGTTAATTTGGTAGTCTCTTTCTGCTTTTTGGTTAGTTTGAATAAAGGTTTGTCTATTTTGTTGATTTTCTCGAAGAACCAACTCTGTCTCATTGATTCTTTGTATTGTTTTCTTTGCTTCTATTTTGTTGATTTCAGCTCTCAGCTTGATTATTTCCTATTTTCTAGTCCTCCTGGGTGAGTTTGCGTCTTTTTATCCTAGAGCTCTCAGGTGTTCTGTTAACTGGCTAGTGTGGTAATTTCCAGTTTCTTTATGTAAGCATTTGATGCTATGAACTTTCCTCTTAACACTGCTTTGATTGTGTCCCATAGGTTTGGGTATGTTATGTGGTCATTTTCACTGAATTTTAGGAAGAAGTCTTTAATTTCTTTCTTATTTCTTCCTTGATCCATTGATGGTCCAGTTGAGCATTGTCCAATTTCCATGTGTTTATGGGCTTTCTGAAATTCATGTTGGTGTTGAATTCTAACTTTAAACCATGGTGATCTGATAAGATACATGGGATTATTCCAATTTTTTTTAACCTGTTGAGGTTTTCTTTGTTACCCAGTATGTGGTCAATTTTTGAGAAGGTTCCATAGGGTACTAAGAAGAAGGTATACTGTTTTATGTTTGGGTGGAATGTTCTATAGGAACACTACAGCAAAAGACCTGACCCCTGCACTCAGGAGAGAGGGCCCCTACCCCTCACCATAGGCAAGGATGAACCTATCCTAAGGACATACATGTAGGGGAGCTGACTCAGGCACCACACCCCAGGCAGATAGCCCCAGTCGCTCGATCTGACCTGCCTGGCTAACACCCAGACCCACAACTGGGCCTTGGGTTGACCCACCCTTGTATCTACCCCATCTAGGTTCTACAGGAGTTCGTGAAGGAACTGGTTCTGTGGAATGAAACCCACACGATCTCCAAGACACAGGATACCTCAGGAAAGCTCCGGTGAGGGTCAAGTGAGGATGGTGTACCTAAAACCAGAGACTTGAACCAGACCAATGACTCATTGCAATGAACAGCTGCCAGTCAAGTTGATGGGGCACAGGAACAAATGGGACTGCATGACACACTGAAGGCTCCAATCAATGCCATCAGGACACATGTGGAGGTGATAGAAGAAGAAGCAAAAATTTTTTCTGTTTCAGGTGTGGTTTTTGTTATGCTTTGGTTTATTGGCTTTTTTTCTCTGCTTGTTTGCTTACTTTGTTTTGTGGGGGGATGCAACAGGGATGAAGGATGGATATGGGGGGCTGGGAGGTCCAATTCGGGTGCATAATGTGAAACCCCTAAGAGCAGCAAGTCTCAACCCCAGCCATTGTTCCAGCCTGGAAGATCTATAAAACCTGCAGAACTACTTAAGTCTAGGCCACCCTGGCAACAGAGGCTGGTATTTCTGTTACTTCCCGACAGAAAGAGCTTTCTTTGTCTGTTATTACGTGTATAGGTGTTATGCCTACATACATGTCTATGTGTGCATACACATGTGTATGTGTGTACCTGAGGAGGTTGGAAAAGGGTGTCAGGTCCCTTGGAACTGGGTTCACATGTAAATGGCATTCCCTCCAGAAAATGGAGTTAGAACCTCACACAGCATTGAGACCTACACAATTAATGACCCCCTCACCCTACAGAAAGTTTAATGCTCCAATTACATAGGGTCTACCAGGTATGTAGAGGAACAGTATCTACAAAACTTAAAATCCTAAAACCAAGTTTCTAGATTTTGTTTCCTAGGATGTTACGTGCAGGGATGGCAGAGTGCCTACTGGCAAGTGGCATCAGCTATGCCATCAGTTTAACTACAAAACAGGGGAGAGAACCTGTGAGGACTGAGAGCGGGAAGTCCCTACACAGAATGCAAGAGCTGTCCTCAACTACGCTCCCATAACTAACTAACACTAACATGCAGTGTGATGTATGCAGGGTGCTTCTCACACCTGAGAGACACACAATGTAGCCTGGGTGGAATTCTTGGAAAGTTAAATGTATTTCCCCTTAGCTCTCCTCAACATTATTGCTGTCCCTTAGGTCTCAAATGTCACCAGCTACACAAAGTGCCTCAGTTTTCTGACCCATGCTGATGACAGCTCTGCAGGTATTGTGATGTCACCCAGGGCTGTCCTTCCTCAGGCTGGAGGGTGTGTGTGTGTGTGGCGCAGAGCCTACCACATTATCAAAATATGTAGCTGAAGGATCGCAGTATGACTGCCCGTGGTTTCCTACCTACCCCCAAGAAGCGATGAATAACTCTTCTAAGTTATGCCGTAAGACTTCTTTCCCAAGAGGCAATATATTCTGCAACCTCATTGACAAGATAGTTAAGAGGCCCTCTTTGCAGTTTCTGGGTCAGTGGGGATACCACTGCTATGAACCCAGAATTTATAGAACACTGGCAAAAATTCTGAGGTATGTTGACTTGGATGGCTTTGACATACTCCTCACCGACTATATTGCATTTGTGGAGAAGTCAGGACACCGTTTTGAATTCAATTTCAACCTCGAATTTACTGAAATATGTGTGAATACCATTCTGTACTGGGTTTTCGCCAGAAAAGGTAATCCTGACTTTGTGGAACTCCTTCTCAAGAAGACGAAGGACTATGTCCAGGACAGAAGCTGCAGCCTAGCGTTGATATGGAGGTAATCCTCTTATGCTTTGTCGAGAGAGAGAAGTGGGTCTATGGGGAGTACAATACTGTTTTCTTAGATCCGTTAGCACGGTGGGGATGTATCCCTGGCTTCGTTGTGGACTGTGAATTTTAGAATTTTACCTGTATTACATACTATCAAGTCATAGTGGTACTCAAGGAAGGTGTTAGCAAATATATGAAAAATCCCATAAAAAGAAACAGACCTTGTCTTACGACTTACGGTGGTGGCTTCTTTCAGTGCTGTTGAGACTGCACACTTGTAGTGTGTGTATATAATTCACTCCTCCAAGTACAGCTCAGAATACATCCATCACCTCATGGTCAACAGTCAACACAAGAGCTCCCCCCTATCTGTGTCAGGTGGTTAAAAAAATTGATTTAAAATCTTCTACAACTGAGCTCAATGAGAACGTTGCTCGTTACAGGCCAAGTTTTTACTGCCCGAACCTATCAATCTATCTCACACACAAAAGCCCCAGGTGACTTTCTTGTGGCTTGTGAGTTTGATCCTAAGTCAATTAGTTCCCTGGCTTCAGGTGTTAGCTTGGTTAGAACAGTTGTGCGTTTCATTCAACAAAACACTGACCCATCACTTTCTGGAGGCATGGCGACAGCTGGGCAGCGAAACACAAGACCCGGGCTGGAGACATGGTAGTGGATTCTGCCTGGAGTAGCCATGGTCCCTGTAATATCCCTCTGCTCCTGAATGATCATCCCAACCCATGAAAGGGTAGCCAGGAGCTGGAAACTGTAAACAAAGCCCCCACTAGGACTTCTTGTCATTTTATGTGTTGTTTTACGTGGTTACAGCTTCTACTAACCAGGTTTAAAGTCCAGGGGTATCCTTGAAAAGTGTAATAAAATAGAGGAGGAAAGGAAGGGTTAAATATGGGCAGGGAAAGGGGAAATTTTAATGGAAAATGAAAGTGAATCATGATTGACAGGATCATTCACGCTCTCTGGGATGGAACTCAAGGCCTGTCATGCCCATGGCCTCACTGAGCAAGTATGATACATCTGAATTTTCTTGCCCATTCTATATGTATGGGACAGGTTTTTTTTTTTTTTTTTTTAGTTTTTTCGAGACAGGGTTTCCCTGTAGTTTCTAGAGCCTGTCCTGGAACTAGCTCTTGTAGACCAGGCTGGCCTCGAACTCAGAGATCCGCCTGCCTCTGCCTCCCAAGTGCTGGGATTTAAGGCGTGCGCCACCACTACCCGGCTGTATGGGACAGTTTTTAAATTGAGAAATTTGGATATGGATGCAGTGACAGGATTAAAGTCATTACAGGCAGTTATACTTATCACAGTACCGGAGATTTAGATTTTGAAGGAGCCTGACAATCTCGTGGTGTCTTTCTCTGTGTGACAACCTTGTTAGAGCACCCCAGGCTGCCAGCTCAGCACTCTCTGTGGCTAGCATCTGTTACATGTCTTCTGATATGAATTATCCTTTGCCCATGGTTGGTGGGCTGTATACTTTCCCTCAAATATTTACATGGTCCCATGACTTGAAATATAATGTGCATGTCGGTGACTTCCAAGTCTTTATCGCCAGTCCTGACATCTCCTTCCTCTCTGTCTACCTGAGATCGCCACATGGGGCAGAAGAGACTACTAGTCAGCACACCCATCTCCAAGCCAATCTGGTTCTTACCTCAGTAGCACCTGACCCTTATTGCTCAAGGCAGACATTTGGAATTAATTATTAAGTCTTGATTCTTTTCTTCCTTTGCCACCACAGCAATGAGTCCTTTCAACTGTCTATAAAAACAGATCCTACTTAGTTCCTCATGTCTAATCCAGATGGAGTACTGCCATCTCTTACCAAGACAACAGCAATAGACTCTCTTAACATACCTTTTGAAAGCTGGTTACAAAATAATGGCTTCACTGTGACGCGTTCATGCACTGGTGTCGCTGTGCCCGGCTCATCCCTCCCCAGCTACCTCCTGGGCCTCCTCCTCCCATGTTTCCTAGCAGTGCCCCTTTTGTGTTCAAGCCACATTGTCATACATATCTGAACATACAAAGTTAAATCTAAATTCTTTATGAGTGAAAACATGTAATATTTTGTCTTCCTCCTATTACTGTTCAAATATATATATTTGAGTCTAGAGTCCACATGAGAATCCATGACATTTGACCTTTGGGATATGGCTTATTTGACTTAACATGACAATTTCTAGTTACATCTCATGTATTTACTAGCCATTTATACCATAAAGCTCTAGAAATACCCTTTGTCATAAGAATGGGCCCAACTGCCCCATGGTCCTGTTACAAACCTATCAAGTATGACAAGACACCTATGAAATCGGTTCTGGACAGAAAAGTGTGAGCTGTCCAGGGGGCATTCGAGACGTGCAACAAGTAGCTAGATATAGAATGCCATATTTGATGTCTTTATTTCTACATTTAATTTGTTATGTCTGTTGGTTCTGTCTACCTGCTAGTAGTGGGAAAATATGGCTGTCTGCACTGCTGTCACCCTGTCCCAAGCTAAGTGGCTTTTCTCTTTCTATTGTACTGCGGACAGCCATGCTGCTCTTACAGCCCAGGCCTCTTGTGCATATCTGGTCCACGCGGAGCCAAAAGACTTTCTCGTACACACATGACACCCTTCTCAAAGTGGCCTCCATCTCCTCTGCTCTCAATTTCACCCTTTGGTCCACATTGACTTTCTTACCCTTCTGTCACCATTCCAGGCACTTACGTGGTGATACAGCTAAGTAAATGTGTCTCCTAGTCTTCGTCCAGATGTCACCTTTCAGGTCCTGTTCCATTAGTCAAGCATCTCCCAGTGCATTTGTATGGTTTATTCTATGTGCTGTGTTGATCCTGCGCTGTTAGTAAGTGATATAACATTAAGGAAGATAGTAAGAGTTTTATTCCATTCACCACTATAAGTACCTCAGACAGTGGTTTTCATTCAGTGTATGATCAGTATTTGTTGAAATAAATGAAGAGTAGTTGAAACTATGGTTATGGATGAAATTGCATGATAATGGTCAAATCAAAATTGGCCAGCATGGCATGCATCCCTTGCTAGACACTGAGGGCTGAGGGAACAGACTACAAAGCTACAGGGGAACCCGAGGCTGGTCTGACCAGGAAAGCAAAGTGTCAAGAAAGTAGACTATGTAAACACCAGAGATCGCAGTATTACGAATAAAAGGTCTATTCGATTTGCCAGCCAAAAGAGAATGTAGAAGAATTGGAGATATGTCTATCTGCAAACCAGAGTCGTCCACTATGCAACTGTACAGAAATATTGTGCCTCATTACATAGGCATGTATGACAAGCTCTCAGACACAGAAGACTGTGCATTAACCTCACATTTAAAACCAGGCCTCGCTTTGCTTGCCCCCTCCATCCACATGAGCACTGTTATAATAACTGTCGGGACACAGTAAGCAAATTTTGGTTTAAACCCAAGGATTAATCACACACCATGTGGATACAGATGAGATGTTTAAATCTCATTTTAAACCCATTTGAGTTTTAGTCATGTTTTCCACAATTTCCAATCAATATTCACTCAATATCTCCTAGAGGTAATGTAAATTTTAATATATCTGAATCTCCTAAATCTTAACAATGACCACTTGCTTTTTTCTCTGAGTTTCCTGAATTCCAATACTTGGAAGGTCAAGTCAAATACCTTCTTAAGAACTGGCACGACCACATCCTGAGAATACAGCAGAGTGCCACGACATCCATCTTGAATTTATCACAGCTTTGAAATGACCGCTTTAAAAAATCATTTACAAGATGAAGTGCCTTGATTGATTTTTCAGGTCATAAACTGATCATGTATTTATAAAGTAAACCTCATTGGACAGTGAAGTACTTTTGCATATTGCTAAGTTCAAATAATTCACATTTTATATGGGTCTTTGTGCCTATCTATATACATTAGAATTATTATTTTCTGCTTTTCTTATGATGCTTTAGATGTCTTTGACATCAGGCTAATGTTCTTTTATTTTCTGGATGAGTTTTCACAAAATTAATATTTCTAATTTAAATGTTGCATTAGGGCCTAGTGAGATGGGTCAGCAGGTAAAAGGGTGCTAGCTGCCAAGCCTGATGACCCGAGTTCCATCCCCAGAGCCCACAGGGGTGGAAGAAGAGAACAGAGACACACAGCTTGTCTTCTAAGCTCCATGTTGCACCATGCGGTGTGTGCACACATGCACACATGTGCATACATACATAATACATAAATGAAGAACAGCAAAAGAAATGTTATATTAGAGCCAGGCATGATGGTGCATGCCTTTAATTTCACACTCGGTGGCAGAGGCAGGCAGATGTCTTTGAGTTCAAGGCCAGCCTGGTCTACAAATCAAGTTCCAGAACAGCCAGGGCTACACAAAGAAACCCTGTTTAGAAAAACAAACAAACAAAAAGTTATTAGAGCCAATATAGAATGCTGATGTCCCTTCCTCTGAAGAACCAGCTCGACATTTACTGCTCGGGACTTGTAGTGGCAATAATGACAGACCCCCTTAAAGAATATGTCTGAACCTGAAACTCCGAAAGTGCACACCCGGCTTCTCAGCGAAGACTCTGCAGGGTGACTTCCGCGGCGTGTTTATGACTGATGAGAAGCTGACGGGAGAGTGATTGCTGAGGGGCTGAGCCATTGCTCTCTTGAGAAGCGCTGAGGTCCTCAGCCCTAATGGACGGAAAAGAGCAGACGTTTACAGAGTCGAGTAGCTAGAGTCTGAAACTTGTGAGAAACCCTAGATGCGTTGACATAGGTTGTCAGTTCCGTTTTGTGAATGCCCTTCTACAAAGTGCCAGGGGAGTTTTTGGCCAGATTTCTCCTGGTGTGCTGAGGGCGTAGTCCATGGTTGGCACTGAATAGAGCCTCCATGAACTGATCAGAGAAATGCTTGTTGTGTGCCACTGGGAGATACTTAATGCCCCTGGAAGAACACAGGGGCATTAGCTGTTGGGTTTTCTTAACTCTTTGAAGCCATTGGTGTGTTTTAGGCTATTGTCCTTAACTGTGACTCTACAGGATTTGGCTTTTTGTATTCCAAGTGAATGATTGCATAGAGGAATATTTTGGTTAGTCCTTTTTAGTAGAGTTTGGAAACCCATAAGAAAAGAGAAATCTACCTTCAGGAATATCAGCAAATTGGCATTATCAGGAATATCAGCAAATTGGCATTATCGAAAGATATAATGTCAAGTACTGGGCTGGAGAGAAGGTTCAGCAGTTAAGCACACTGCCTGCCCTTTCAAAGGACCCAAAGCTCACAACCACCTGTCATTCCAGCTCCAGATAATCTGACACCCTCTCCGGACACCTCGGGCTCCCGCCCACAGCATAAACTCACATTTACATAGTCACTTAACTTTTAAAAATTAAATCTTTAAAAAAGAACTATAAAAGCTGCTTTTCTTTCACTTCCATTTTATATGTCCAGAGCTTGGTGAGGTTCCTACTGCCCACCAGTGTGGGAGACAGAGAGCCACTGTGACTGAAAGAGAGTGCCCTGCATGCAAGGTCTCAGCATTTGGTGGGCGCTTGCTTCCCCCTTCACTGTGGTCTATAGCGTCAAATTCTTAAGGCATTCCGGATAGAAGTTAGTTACAAGTCGCTCACGGGTGAGGGCTGATAGTGTAGATACGGTTAACACAGTAGCTTACCTTTCCGTGCCTGCTGACACAGCTCATGACACTGCACGCTCTGCCTTTGGCTTGCAGAACCTTCACGCCCGTGTACTGCCCCAGCCCGCTGAGCGGCATCACACCTCTACTCTATGTGGCTCAGACGCGACAGTCAAATATCTTAAGAATCCTCCTGCAGTACGGGATCCTAGAGAGAGAGAAAAACCCTATCAACATTGTTTTAACAATACTACTCTACCCTTCGAGAGTGAGAATAATGGTTGACCATGAGTTGATTGACATTCAAGAAGATGCTAAGATATGTCTAACGCTATGCTCCAGAGTGCTTTCTACAATCTCAGTGAGGGAGATAGAGGTAAGCAGAGCTTCACTCTTGGGGGTGTAAGCAGAGCTTCGCTCTTGGGGGTGTACACAGAGCTTCGCTCTTGGGGGTGTATGCAGAGCTTCAGTCTTTGGGGTGTACGCAGAGCTTCACTCTTGGGGGAGGGAGTGCAACCCAACAAGTGTTAGGACATAATTATGAAGGCAAGAATGGAGTGTTCTTAATGTATGCATTATTTCCAATGATGAATTAATACTCATATGCTCAGTAATTTAAAATGAGGCAAAATCCAAATGAGATAAAATTAGTCCTTCAAATGTTGATTTTCTTACCATGAACTTCAAAAGTTAAATTTATGGTTTATTTCAGTGTTAAATAGATGTAAGTTAAATTTATGGTTTATTTCAGTGTTAAATAGATGTAAATTTTTACATTTCAATAACAAACTGTGTATTAAGATTTCTATCTAAGAACAAAATAAGATAAAATTTTAGCAGCTCTTCTTCCCAACAGAATATTTCAGAATGGCAGCTCCATTTCTCCCCACAAATACAATCACATACCAAGAAATAGGTTTTTCTATTCATGATGCCCAAGCAATTTTAAGCATTATAGAAATATAAAGACATAAAATATTTATTCAACTGAAAATATCTCTCCGAAATATGGAGACCTTCTCCTTAATAAGGTTTTGGGACTAAACCAAGTTAGAGAAAAATAAATCACCCATATATCAACCATAAATTGGGAATGCTCATTTTTTTTTCAAAATGAACTGCAAATTGCAATATCCAACTGTATCATGCCCACTAACAGCAAAAAGTTAATTTATATTTATAAAGGGAAGCTAGTCGCACAAATTTAACCAGCCAGCTTAACAAGGAATCAACCACTCGGCCCATCTTTAGAAGTGTAACTTCAGAAATAGGTTCAGAGGCATATACTTTGCTGGCGTTTGAATGCCTTGATAAGAAATACTAATGTGTGGGCCAGCTGTAAGGCAAACAGATGGGTCAGATTATTAGAACTGGCCACCCATTTTTAAAGAGAACATACTTACATTGTTTTTCATGTCTTCATGTTTTTTACATCTTTGCTTCATAGTAACTGCCCTGCAGGGCTATCACAGAACACATCAATTTAGACCAGTCTAAAATTTCGCAAGTAAAATTACTACAAAATTACCAGGAAAAAAATTGGCCAAAGTCACCTGGGAGGCCCCAAACGAGTAGAGTTCATCAGCTGCAGTGGAGTAGTGCTGTGCGGGAGGCTGTGGACCATGTCCACGCTGTCTGAGCGCTGGTTTCCTGCTTCTGTCACTTCTTAGATGGCACACATATTAAGTATGTTTGGATGTCTCTCTGCCACACCCTTGTAGGCATAGACAATGTCTACTTTGCATGCCTACTACAGTTGAATATACATTTGATACTCTTTAAATAGTTGATAACTGAATAAATAATGGATATATGCACATATATAATATAGCTAGGTCAAGAGGCCTGGACAAAGAAGGTGTTTGCTGCTATTTCTTGACTATTGCATGCGCTGTAGGGGTACGTCTGGAAGTCAGAGGGCAGTTTTGTGGAGCTGGTTCTCTTCTTCCAGTGTTATGTGAGTCCCTGGGGAATGCCTTCCCTTGGCATTTAACCCCCAGAGCAGACTCTTTGAGAAGATGGCTTCCTAAGACTTTAAGAAGACCTCCTTTCATGCAGGCAGGTCAGAGGTCCAACTGGGGAGCATGTATGATTTACATCAGCTGTTTCTAGAATCAGACTTTCTGAACAGGCAGGCCCCTCGGGTACCTTTAGCTTTTGGATGGCTTCTGCACATGGCTGTGCTGATGACAGTGCTCAGAAGAGGTGATAATGTAGAAGAATGCTCCATCCGAAGTGAAGAACTTCCTGCTCATAGTTTAAATTTTGCTTAGTGTCTTCCCAATACAGTTTTTTACCGCTGGGAGAACAAAATTGGAATAAAATGCCTATAAGGTAAAAAGGCTTTGATAAAGATTATAGTAGTACTGATATTTTGTTTATGTTTTAACAAATAAAGCTTGTCTGAAGATCAGAGTGCAGAGGTAAACCATAGAGGTCAGGCAGTGGTGGCTCACACCTTTAATGCCACGAGTTGGAAGACAGAGGCAGAGGGATCTCTGTGAGCTCAAGACCTATACAAGGGCTATACAAGATTGAATCTGTCTAAAAGAAACAGAGCTCCCACAAAGGTGATCCCAGCACTTGGGATCCCATGCCTTTAATCTCAGCACTAGGGAGGTGGAGACAGGAGTGATATAGCTGGGTGGAGAGAGGAATATAAGGTGGGAGGAGCTCCTTGCAGTCTGAGGAGACAGTCTGAGGACAGGATGACCCATCCGGACTGAGCACTGGCAAAGGTAAAAGGTCTCTCTAGTGGCTGGCCATACTGTTTTTCTGATCTTTCAGCTTTCACCTCCTAATATCTGACTCCGGGTTTTATTATTAAGACCAACTAGAATTCATGCAACAAGGGTTATATAAATTCAGGATCTTTTCTGAACCTAAATAAATTTTTAAAAGTACTAAATACTTGGGATCAATCCAAGAGTAAATGAAAGCTTTTCTTGTCTCCAGACACAGCTGAGCTTGGGAAGACGTCCAATTATCCAAAACTGGTTGGACTACATCCCTCCAACAAGATACAAAGATCCATGTGAACTCGTCCACCTTTGCAGAATAACCATCAGGACCCAATTGCTGGCCAACAATATGCTCCCAAATGGAATATTTTCACTTCTAATTCCTTCTCGTCTACAAAAGTTCCTGAATTTAGAAAGCTAACATGCATCTTTATGCTGCTCTTTAGGATGGTAGCACTGTACCATTTAGAAGTTAATAAACTATTAACTTCATGCACATTTGCTGCACTGAATAATCTGTTAGATGTGTTTTCAGAGCTGGAGAGACTGCCCCATGGTTAAGAGCACTGGGTCTGAGATCAGTTCCCAGCACCCACATGGTGGCCAGTAACCTTTTATAACTCCAGTTCCAGGGGGTCTGATGCCGACATCTGACCTCTGTGGGCACCAGACATGCATGTGGTATACATATATTCATTCAGACAAAACACATATACAACATATGATAAACCTTTAAGAAAAGTTTTAAAGAAGATATATTTTTAAATGTCCTAAGTTCAGCACTGTAGTTACCATATAACTCTACCCATCACTTTCCATACAGTGAAGTAAATTATATGAAATTACATAAAATTAAAATTTCATCTATAAAAACTTTAAGGTCATGAAAAAATTCAATGTATTCAAAGCACATTTTTAGCTTTAAAAAATACCTAGAGTACTAGATTTTTCTGTGGTGTCTAGCTTGTTAAACAAAGGCAGACTTAGAAACAATTCCTCGGGCGTCTCTGCTGCTTTCTGTGTCCAGAGCAGAGGAGCTCTCCTTCTCTAGATTAGCTATTCAGGACGTCTGTACCAAGGGAAGCCTTAGATGTCATGATAGGGTCGCATCTGAACAGTGTGGGTCTGCTCACTGTGATGAAAGCAAAGGCTACTTCTTCCTCCAGGGCCAAGGTTTAAGTTCATTATAAAAGGTACAAAGTCCCCAAGGTCTCTGGTCCTCCTGATGTGCTGGTGGTGACAGGCTGGGAACTGAACACATCTTCACAGAACTCAACAAAACGTTTCCCTGGTTGATAGATCAGTCACCGAATCTGGTTAAACCACAACAAAAGCTTGGGGTGTCTCTCAAGCCAACGTTCTCTTCACTGGCCATTTTCTGCTCCTCTCCTGCATACATTGCCTTCTCTTCCTTCAACCTGGAGCCACCATCGACTCTCCTGAAGATCTATCTGTTGTCTCCTTGACCCTGGAGTCCACAGCTACCTCAGATCAGTTCATCCGACCACTCATGGTCTCAGTGAAATGATCTTACAGCCTGCATCACCACTACCACACCCCCCAAACCTCCAACCACAAAAACACCTTCAACCTGCACGGTGCTCTTCAGGCAACAGTGACGCCAGGCAGTTACTCTTCCCACTCACATGGTCTCCACACAGCGGGAGCACCAGCCTGCCTCCCATCTCACGCTGCTTTGCTTTTCCATGTTCGTCCTTCTACTTAAAATGTCCTTTCTAAACCCATCATGTCCCCCTTTACACTCCCTGTGACCAACAAAGGTTATGTACTGTGCTATTACCTTAAATGTTACAGGACAATTATACTGTACTCTGAAGTCTTTAGTGTAAGATATTCTACCTTTTATTCTCCTAGCTTGCTACCTGCATCACAGAAAATATTTACTGAATTGTGTTATAGCTTTCTATAAAAGAATTTTGTTTTGCTTGAAGGAGTGAATTTAGAAATGTGCTTTTAGAGAAAGTAGGCTAAAGGAAACACAAAACTAAGGAGAGAGAAATAAAATATCACTGCTGGCTAAAGAATGCAACTGCTCCCAAAACTTGAAAGAGACTTTACCCTATCCCTAACACAGAGATATCGTTTCTAAATGTCAAGTAGAAGACTACCAGAACCAAGAACTAGTAAGGGCAGTGGCACTTCAAACAAGGTCAATTGCAGCTCTGGTAGTAGACCAGTAACTGTATATGAAATCACGATACACTTCATATATGACAGAATGTTCCATGTAATCTAGACGTCATAAAACTCTCTAAAGAAGGCTTATAACTATGCTCAGGATTACTGAAAACGGGGGCTGGAGATGTGGCTCAGCAGTTAATAACACTGGCTGTTCTTTAAGCGCCCAGGTTTGATCCCAACACCATCTGCCACTCCAGTTCCAGGATTCTGATGCCTTTTTCTGGCCTGCAGTGGCACTGCACACATGTGGAACACAGACACATATTCAGGGAAAACAGCCATACACGTCAAATTAAAAATGAAAAATTTAAAAGATGACTTAAACCCAAGACCGCTCAGCAAATGAATGGCTAAACAAGTTACAATATGCCCCAATAGGCACTTGTCATCAGTAAAAGGCACAAGGATTCATTTCCAAATGAAAGCAGCCATTCTCAAAAGGCTGTGTGCTATCCCATCTGTTGGATACTCTGGAGGAAGTAGGTCTGTGTCTGGCCAGCTGCAGTTGAGACACCGCAAGGCAGTGTCTGGGGACAAGGGGACTCTGCTCAACTGACTGTGGTGGCCAGGCTCGTCTGTAAGTATGCTGAAATGTGTAATGCTGGGTGCCACAGTTACTGTAAATAACACACGCACCCTTTCTTTTCCATCTAGACCTTATAATGTAGCATTTATCTGTGGTACAAATTGCTAGGGTAGAAAAATGGAATGAAACACCATGACCAAAAACAACTTAAGGGTTATTTTGGCATACAGTTCCAGAGAGGCTACATGTCCACAATGGTAGGGAAGGTCAAAGAGGCAGGAAGCTGACAGATCACATTCAACCCACACAAGCAGCAAAATGAAGCAGGGCAAGGTCTAACATGTAAGGCTCAGCCTATGTCATACTTCTCTAGCAGCTCCACATCCCCAGCAGTGCCACCAACTAGGGACCAAGTGTGCAGTGCAGGAGCCTGCGGGGGACATTTCCCATTCAAAATACCACAAGCAGCTTGCCAAGACATTGTGGGCAGTTACAGTGACAGGCTGGCCTGTGGGGTACTTATCTATACCATAGAAGGAAGCCACAGAAAATAGCAAAGACAGAAGCCTTAAAACCAAGAAGGAACTGTTTCCTGGTATTAGCTGTACCTGTGATATTGTAATGGTCTTCATTTCACTTGCTTTGTGTTTCTGCCACATGCAAAATAGCTTATGAAAAAATAATTTTAAGAAATAGTAAAATTATTTTTATTTAAATATCTACATAAAAATAAAATGGACTGATTAGTTGGCTGAAAGTTTTGTAGCAAAAGCTTTAAATGATGAAAAATTCTTAGCTGTCTAGTGGGATTTAACAGGTTACATAGCCTGGAGTATGTCTGCTATTTTACCTACTGCTGGACCACGTCCCTCCTCACCGCCCATTCCCATGCTGCCTCTCTTGTCTTCTCTCTGCTAACACCCATCCCTCTCCAGTGCTCCCTTACAAAGCCACCGCAAACCCAGATCATCTGGTTTTAGGAAAGTGTACATAAAATACATTGCAAATATTAATTAAAATGCAATTAATGGTAAAGGTCAAACATATTGATACTCTCTTTCAAAGACAGAGAAATAGGAAATATGCAAGTAATTAAGCAAGATATTGTATATAACACATACACAATAGTGGTAATTTACTTCTTCAAAACATCTGCATATCATTTGAATTACAACTTCTTTAATATATCTGGCTTTTAAAGTTTCAATACTGAACCAAGCTTAATGAAGTCAAAATATATAACCAATAAATACTGTAAAATAGCCACATAGTAAAAACTATAGGAACGCTGGGAAGACAGCTCAGCTGTTCAGAGTGCTTCTTGCTCTTCCAGAGGTCCTGAGTTAGAATCCTAGCACCACATGGGAGTTCACTGGCACCTGCTAACTCCAGCTCAAGGGGATCCAATGCCCTCTTCCAGCCTCTGCAGAAGCCACATACATGCGGCACACACTCATATGGACACAAGCACACACACATAAACAGAAACCACAGCATAAGCAGTCTGTGAATAATTCTGCTGGCCAAATCCTTATGAAGATTGCAACTACTAAACCAATGGGTCAATGGGCACTCAAGTTCCAGGTGCTTGGTTGTTTAAGAGAAAAAAGTCTACAGGGCAGACCTGTGAACCCACTGAGGTGGTGGTGAAGAGAAGAGCCCTTTCCAGTGAAGAAATAAATGACTGGCTGGTTTGCTCTTTTACAAAATAATAATGACCTTTGAAAACAGATAGACACTGTTATACAGAAGGATCCCGTTTGAGTGTCTGCATCTTTCTTGTTTCCTCGGCGTGTGTTCCTACATCGCTTGCACTGTGCTAGATATTAAAAACAATGTCTGCACACATGCATGTAAAGCACGGGGTGGATGTGGAGTTAGCGGACAGCCCGAGTGAGCAGATTCTCTCACTTCACCATATGGGTTCCAGCAACTGAACTTGGGTTGTCTGGGTTGGCAGAAGTGCCTTTACCAAATGAATCATCCTGCTGGTCTGAAATAAATAAAATTTAAGAAAAAAATGTTCCCTGGGAATACACAAAGGAGGCAGATCAGTGCTGTCTCTCTGTTGCCTTTTATGTAAAAAGAGCGGTCAAAATAAAACACAGAAAGAGCAACATGTCACCGAAGACATTTCTGTCTATACTCTAAACTGTAACTTCTAAGTGTCACCTAATGTGGGAGGTCACAAATGAAAACTAGGAAATGATTTTTCTAACAAAAACTTTCCTTTTAGACAGTGTTGGTGGCATATGCCTTTAATCCCAGCACTTAGGAGGCAGAAGCATGGCCAGTTTGGCCTACAGAGTTCTAGGACAGCCAGGGCTAAACAGAGAAACCCTGTCTTGAAAAATAAAACAAACAAAAAAGTAAAGTAGAAAACCAAAAACCTTTTCTTCAAGAGCTGTCACTTTTAAAGGTATTCTAATGAATATTCTCCATCTAGGGTGCATACGTAAAAATTCTGAAGTTAATATACTGCAATTTTCAATTACAATAGCAAACTGAGCAACTGTGACATAGGCACTGTGTAAGCCGTGAGCTGCTACTCCTCAGTCCCCTCGGGAAAGTCCGCAGCCCTGGTCTGGTCCTCTTCGTACTTCTTCTTGAGATTACTCAGGTATGTCCGCAGCCTATCTGGTTCCAGTTGAGAGTTTCGAGCGGCCTGGACAAGCCTCGTGGCAAGATGGTACACAACTCTCCACCTGTCCATCTCTGGGGAGCTCCTTTGATTTTGCTGTTATTGAAACATATAAAATTAAAACAAATGTGTATTTAATTCATATTTTGGTATATCTTATCTCCTTTCATAGAAATAGGAACTCAAGGTCTCTCTCTCTCTCTCTCTCTCTCTCTCTCTCTCTCTCTCTCACACACACACACACACACACACACACACACACAAACACACACTCCAGTGCTCTCCTGGAGAATTAAATTCCACATGAACACTAACTACTTTCTGAAAGATTTATACCCTTGAAAATAATATTTAAAGAAAAATCTTGATAAATCAGTCAGATTCATAAAATACAGAAAGTATAGAAAATCCTGCAGAGAGATGGACCTGCAAACACTGTTTTAAAGGTGTGGAGCAACAGCACTGCTTATGGCTACACAGCAGCCATCATTTCAAATGTCACCAGGAAAAAGATGAGTCATCAGAAAACCACTTGCCCACAGGATAAAAAAACTGTTGGAGCCTAACATAAAATATTGCCAGAGGAGTACAATATATTTTTTAAATGAACATAAATTGAAATATAAAATTATGACTAATTTTTAATAAATTGTACTTAAGGGTATCCAAAAATAAAACATATCATCTTACTATAGGACTAGAAGATGGACTTGGGACGGAGCTAGAATCAAACTTACAATTTACATACTGACTAAGCACGATAAAGATATCAACATTTTCACCAGGAGGTGGTGGTGCACGCCTTTAATCCCAGCAGTGGGGAGGCAAGAGGCAGGGGGATCTCTGTGAGTTTGAAGCCAGCCTGGTCTATAAAGCTAGTTCCAGGACAGGCGATCATAGTAGCTATGGGAAGTTCTGTAAGGGAGACACGCAACACTCAGAAAAGGCAAGGTCATTTCCAGCTCAGATCAGGCAAAGCTTACATGAGACGGAGAATGCGGAGCCAATCTTCACTGGTAAAAGTGCCAAGAATGGAGGCTTCTGGGTAGAGAAACAGTTAAAGCAGGTGTAGGAGAGACTGGGAACACAATCAGGGCAATTATAATCGACAGAAATGCAAATTATGTGAAACTGGTTGATGTGGGATAAGGGTGGCACAGACAAACAGAAAGGAGAACCTAAAGCAAAACTGGGCAGAGGGGAAACTCCTGAGCCACCCAGGATCCCAAGTGACCTTAGAGCAGCATTTTGTGAGATAATTTATGAGACTCAACCTCAACGTGATAAGCAGTGACTGACAGCTTCTGGTTAGGCATAACTACGCACTGGGAGACAAGGTAGAAAGCGTGGAGGAGTCAGGACAAGGAGTTAGCAAATGTCTTAATGAGATGGGCTTGTGAGGAAGGAGTCACATACGGCTATGCTGGGGATACTTGGAAGTGAGCAGACAGGAGGTTTCCTTAACAGATGAGACTTCAAGTTTTGATTTAAAAGTAGATGAATATATTAAAGGAGGGTTAGCAAGATGCCTCGACAGGTAAAGGTGTTTGTCACCAAGCCTGATGGCAACTCAACCCACATCACAGAGAAAACCACTTCTGTTAGGTGTCCTCTTACTATACACACACACACACATACACACACACACACAAACTCAAATACATACCGTGGCATATGCCCCCCAATGTACCACACACAAATAAATAGATATAATAATTTTTAAAATCATTTTAAAAGATATTAAAGGAAATATGGAGAAAATACATATAGACTCAGTGTCAGCAGAACTGAAAACAGAAGCTGTGGGAGAAAGACTACTAACACTGAAGATTATACAGAAAGGAGCTGGGGACAAATACCTTCCAGACACACTGAGTGAGGAAGAAAACACCCTAGAGAAGAAGAGAGAGGGAAGCTGAAAGGCCCCCAAGAGTCAAACCTTCCAGGAAAATAACCAACAGCTGCCAGCCCGGAGCAGAGCGGAGTGCAAGGACCACGGTGTGTGGGGGAGGTGGTTGGGGTAGGGGAGGTGCACGAGGACAGGTGACTTCTGATTGGTTGCAACTTAAAAGGAAGTTGAGTAAAGTGTCGACAAGTTTCAGACTGTGTTAGTCACCAGAGAAGAGAAGACCCTCTACTGAGGAAGAGGAGGAAAGAGGCAATTGTAAGAACCACAAAGATTTCTGTGAAAATGCACTAAGCAAATTGGAAGAGAGGAAACTCAAGTAAAGAAAACATGGAGGCAAAAGAAAGGAAAAGCAACTAAGAGAGTGGGGTCTCAGTGAAAAACAAAAGGGTAAAAATGTTACTGAAAAGTATTTGAAACACTGTTTCTCCAGAAAGATGGTATATGGGGAATATGGAGGCACAACTAAGGGAGGTACAAGGTGAGTGTAAGAACACTACAGGCTATATGGGAATTCCAACAACTCATGAAGATGACCGCAAGGTGGTTTTTTGCTTTTGTTTTTGTTTTGTTTTGTTTTTTCCTCTCAAGACAGGGTTTCTCTGTGTAGCTTTGGAGCCTGTCCTGGAACTAGCTCTTGTAGACCAGGCTGGCCTCGAACTCACAGAGACCCATCTGCCTCAGCCTCCCGAGTGCTGCCACCACTGCCTGGCTACTTTTAATGTACGTCAGTAAATTATCTTCAGCAACTGAGCATCAAATGCTCAGAACAAATGGAAATGTCTTGACAAAGCTACCTAAGGAAGTCAGGTCAGTGAGCAGGAAGACATCATTACACTGTAAGGCTAGAACATACAGTCTACAGCCGGCGCATAGCACGAGCCGGCCTTGAACACTTCTGAACAGCACTAGGAAAGCTAAAGCCCGAGAGACTAGCGGCCAGCTGGTTGGTGACTGGAGTCTGGCAACAACGTGGAAAGTGGAGAGTTAGGCAGTGAGAGCTTCTTCAGAACGAGAGCAACGTCCACACAGCTGAGGAAGGGATTCAAATGACGGCTGGGCAAGTGAAGCCACAGGCAGTGCAGGAAATGACACTGAAAAATGAAAGACAAACTTGGTGCTTTATATGCTGCAAATCCCAGCACTTGGGGGGCTGAGGCAGAAGGACCTGGAGCTGCAGGCTACCCTGAGCTACCTTGCTGTCCCCAACCAAACCAACAAAAATCTAAAGAAAAAATAATTTAAAAAGAATGAAATACAGACAACTATTCTTGCAGAATATATCCAACACTGAATTTTTTTGAAACACTATAAAACAAAGAAGGTTTCAAATTTTAAATCAACATATGTGATGTTGATCTACTGTTTCTTAGGAAGCCAACTTAACTTCTATTAATATGTAAACTGAAAGCAAAATAACCCTTCTATAACTTATCATTTAAAAATAGGAATATTTAGTTCATAAAGAAAAATGAGGTTTTAATCCATGATAGTGGGCAGAAGAGCTTTGAAAGTAAAACCTTACGTGTTTCAGGCTGCTTTTTAGATGCACATTTCAAACAGATTGACTTTCTCAAAATACAGCTAGCAGCAATTACAGGAACAGAATTTGTTTGTTACTAGTTGATCTGCTAGGAAAAGTTATAACAATCTAATCTTTAAAATAACTTAAAGCAAGGGAAACCATCTACTCTATCCTTTGGAGACTGTGTCCTCTGCCTGTGGTCCATCTTTCCTCTTCACCTAATGCTCCCCTTCCCTGTGCATGCTGAACTATGCTTAGCACACATTTGCTCACACACACGCATGCATGGGAGGCTGAGTCCGTGTGCGAGGACACTGAGAGTGACGTCGGGTCAGTACAGAGTCGCGGGGTGTGCGCATGCGCAGACCTTGGTCTGGGGAGGGCTTACTAGAGCGGCTACATCTATTGCATGCACGTTCTTTACAATGAAGTGTGCCTTATAGTAAGGAAATGTAAAGACTTTAGCCATCTTGTCTGTCTGTCTGTCTGTCTATCGACATATCTACTTATTCTATGTACATATTTTATTTATTTATTTATTACCAAAATTTGCTTTGTAATTTGTGTTGTGATCTCTCTGGCATCCAAAACAATCGATGGTGGAAGTGAGGAGGCCTCTGCAGCTTTTAATCCTAAAATTACAGAAAACAGACTTTAAATCACTTCTCTCTAGTCTCAGCTGTGTGCTCTGCGATCTAGCAGACCAAAATTCCCCCATGACTGCCATGCACAAATCCCAAATGTCAGCCACCCGTCCTAGCCTGTGCAGAGGCAGTTCCATGGCTTCCTATGTGCGTCAACACTTTACTATCTCTATGGTTTTACAAGTAACAGAAGCTGCTCACTTGTTCACGGAGACATTACCGACTGCTAGGCTTACCAAAACAGTGGCTAACATACGACAATGTACTGGATCGTGATGACTCCATACACAGGATAAATCATCCCTTTCTCCTTCAATTTCATAGGTAATGGAATTGACAATAACAAGGATTACACATGTGACGCAAGGAAGCTGGCCAGTTCAGTTCCCCACTTTAAATAGTAAAGCAGCCTTTTGTTCTTTCTCACGAAGTCACATCCATAAGTGAAAATGAATTTTGGAGAGTTCAATGTATGGGTAAGTGGAAATTTCCAGAACCTGGAAATGTGCGTGCTACACAATGATTTACATAGAAAGTAGCTGACAGGGGGTTGAGAATACCATGGTTTGGTATATTCCACTTTAAGATTTTTAAATTTAATTATAAAATACCCTGAAACTGAAAACAAAATGACTGTGCCAATGAGTGTGTAGGAAATACAATATTTTCAATTATTAATTTATAAATATAAACTGTTATCCTGGGGCTGGAGAGATGGCTCAGTGGTTAAGAGCACTGTCTGCTCTGCCAGAGGACTGAGGCTCAGTGCCTAGCCCCCATATGGCGGTTTACAACTGTCTTTAACTCCAGTCCCAGAGAACCCGACACTCTCTTCTGGCCACCATGTAAACCAGCCATTCAGAGGGTACATACACATTCATGCAGGTAGAACACTCATATACATAAAATAAAAATCAAATCTTTTTAAAAAACTGTTATACTTGGGCTGGAGAGATGGTTCAGAGGTTAAGAGCATTGCCTGCTCTTCCAAAGGTCCTGAGTTCAATTCCCAGCAACCACATGGTGGCTCACAACCATCTGTAATGGGGTCTGGTGCCCTCTTCTGATCTGCAGGCATACATACAGACAGGATATTGTATACATAATAAATTAATTAATTAATTAAAAATAAAACTTATACCTCCTAACAAGCCGATACATATAGGGCTTTCATACATCACCAGGATTCTATGGTTACTGGTTCAGTTCAGTTGATATAAATTAAACCAAGGAGAATAAACTATATAATCTAAGTTTGACAAAAAAAAATTAGAGCCTCAGAAAGCACATAAACTCTGGGAAGGATGAGTGACAGCCAAATAGATGAAAGGGGCTTTCTTAAGAGACAGCACTGTTCTCACATCTGCGTGGAAATTCTATATGCAATACCATAGTTCTTTTCTTCTGTGAGTCCCCTGGAAAGTTTGTACGTATACAAAATTGCATCTTTATTTCTTGAGGTATTCTTTACATGCTGAACTTCAAAATGCATGTTTTCTACATTCAGATACAGGGCGTCTATGTGACACAGCTCCAGGAAGTGGGTTGTGAAGAGCGTGAATGCCTAGAACATAAAGCAGACTGAGTATTAGCACATTAAATTATCTAGAAAATCTATTTTAAATATTTAAACATAACACATTAGCTACCGTTTACAACTAGCTTCGCAACAACACAGGAATGAAACCACACTCTGGAGACTGGGTTTTAAAGTTTACAATCCAATGAAGACTAACTCTCCTTTGTGTGTGCACAGCATTCATGGGAAGAGATGCAGGTGGCCAGAGATAAAGCTACTGAGGGGAGGTGGTCACTTACTGAGAGGAGGCCACAAGCTCTCCTGCCCACATACTCACAGAACTACCCCAAATTTCACAAATGTCACCCCTGAGCCCCCTCCTATAAGGGGTATTGCAACATGGTATTAATCAGTTATGTTAGGTATCTAAACTTTCAAAGATTTTGTTTTGTGTTTGTCTTTCTTGTTTTCTTTCTCGTGCTAGGATTAAATCCAAGGAGAAATTCCCTAAAGTTTTCAGTCTTACTAAGAAAGGAGAGATGAATGACTGGTTATATTTTAAGTTACCATACATGAGAAACTAATAGAAGGTTGGTTAAAATTTAAATATTAACTTGCCTGAAATCCCGGCACTAGAGAGGCTAAAGCAGGAGGACTGCTGAGTTTGGGGACCAATTTGGGCTACACAGAGAATAACAGGCCATCTAGTAAGTAGAACTATATAGCAAGATTCTGTCTCAAAAGAAAGACAATTAAATATTTGGCTGGCAAAATTTCTCAACCAAAGATAATAGCAAAGAAAGGAAAGATTTGATGTATGATTAAGCATGGAAAGTCTCCAAAATCCATGACCTGTGGTTTGGGTTCTGCTGGGGTGTGTCCTGCACAGGGGAACTGCTGGCCCCTGAGCCTCCAGGTGGCCCCACAGGGATATAGGGGACCTTTAAGAGGAGGGGCTTAGAGAGAGGTCCTGAGCACAGCTCTTGGGAGGAGTCAATCTGGGGGAGCAAGTCTCAAGGGAGGGGCACTGATAAAAAAGCAAGACTGGTGACTAATTAGCCTCTACATGGCTTAGAAGTCGACGGCTATTTGAAAATAATGTCCTTAAAAATTATGCATCAAGGGTTGCGGATGCTGCTCTGAGTACCTGGGTACCATGGTCCAGGCACAGGATTAGATCCCTATCAGCACACACCACACCCAAACAACAACCAACAACACCGACAACAAAACTTATAAACTCTTTTAAGTTATTCAACACAAAATGACTTTTTATGGGCCTACAGAGTGCAAGCATTGCGCTAGACACCAAGCATTTGGCTCAGATTAGAAAACAAACCGCAAGCATCTAAAGAAGTAACACAAGTGTCTAAATTTCTACTAAAAAAGGATATTTTAAAGCATTGTAGAAGATGAGTATAGTTTTTAAAGAATATCTCAATCCTTAAGATTGTACTAAAAAAGACTCAGAAGCCAGATGCTGGGGTGGAAGGCCCGCTGGCTCAAGAAGGCAGAGAAAAGCACCCCCTGACTTCCTCTCTGCCATCGTCCTAGAAGCCTCCCCTCTCTGCTACCATCTCAAACAAGTCTCCAGTCAAAGTCCCTCCTTTCTACTTCCTGTGCCTCTCTATCTGTCCTCCTGACTCCCTCTCACTCTCTATGGTTTTTCTTAGTAATCTAAAGTTCATCCCTGTCAACTGGTTGCTGGCCTCTGCCTCTTGACTTTCTTAATCCTGTTTACAATATTCAAGATGAAAGCTCGTAGATTAAAAGTGTGTGCTAGGGGTTAGACGCATCACAACTAGAAACAGGTTTTTCCAGTAAATAACAAAATTGCAAGGGCTTACAGTGCAATCAAATATCCTGTAACAGAGAACTACTCTTAGGTGTTGCAGAATATCACAGAATGGATACTGTATCCATTAAGGGCCTTGAAGAGTCAGACCCACAGGGCCCATGTATGTGTGCTCATGTGTGTGTATGCACACATACTCGTTACAGACTTGGTTCATGATCACAGCAGCTAACAGTTCTATAACCAGCAGTTGGTAAGCTAAAGGCTCGGGAGTTGTGAATGTTACCAGGCTTCAATTGGGAAATGGTGTGTTCGAGTTGTTGTTGTAGACTAACAGGAGCCAGATGAGTTCTTCAGTGCTGGGGAGAATCAGCCTTTGAGATCTATCTGCTCAGGCTCTCAGGACTGCACAGGGCCCATGCCCATCAGTCTACAGTTCAGATGCTCACTTTCTAGAACACCCACACGACATTCTCCAAATAATGTCCAGGCAATGTCCAGAATTTGTGGTTAGTCAGACTGACTATCCAAATACCATCCCAAATGCTGATTTGCCTTTTTGTGTTAAGTATACATGCATCTTGCTCACTATTATAAAATACTGTGTATTAACATCAACTTCTGACTTGCCACAGCTTTATTTAACTAGAATAGTTCCTCATTTTTTACGTTTATCACTGGGGAGCTCTTATTTAAGATAAAAAAAAAACCCTCCTTATGGACATTTTAAGTATTTTAATCATGAGAATGTGTTTTTTATATTTCTCATATCTATGTATATTTTGAGTGATCATCTAAGAAATAATTCCATAATTTCCCAAATTAGATTGATAATAGAGCAAGCTTAATTTTTGTTGCTTTTTTTTGCAAAATTAATTTTTACATAATTTGTGTGAAAACCTGTTTTCTCTAAAGGATGTTGTTTTCTTTCAGTAGGTAATGCATATTTTCCTGTGTTCAGTTTCCATATGCTGTTCTATGATGTCACAGACATTATATATGTGGAAACAACTGTGAAAATATCTTCATATTTTGCTATTCAATTTGGTTAAATTAAAGTCCAACTGACTTTTGCATTATTTGTAATTCTCATTTTACTCCTTGTTGTTCATGTATCACCATAGTAATTATTTCTACTTTCAACACAAATAAAACAAAAATGCAGTGTGCATTTTCTAACCAAAATTGTTTATAAGGCTATCTGCAGGCGCTGACAAGATCCAATCATGTTACACATATGACACTCGGTTTAGAATGAACAGGGAGGTAAACCTTTTTGCTCAGGCAGATGCTCACAGACTGCGTAAGAGATTCCAATGCCTTCTTCTGTATTAGTTCCTCTGCCAAGCTCATCAATTAATATGAGTGACTTATCATTAGCATTATGCAGAATATACGCTACCTGGAAGACATAATTTTAATACTAGTTATTGTAACCAAATCGACGCCAATCTCCTAAAAACAAGCGAAATTGTTCTCTTTATTAGTACATCTATTTGAAATGTATTTTAATAGAGTATCCTACTGAGCAGAAAATAACACGCTGCTTTTCTTTCAGAAAATCTCATCACTAATAATTCCACCCAAATAACCATGTGTAAAGGCAGACATATAACATATGTATGAGACAACAAAACAATGCCATCCACAACACAGAGAAGCAAAGCAGTGGACTAAATGCTTAAATAAAACACAAAGTGGTCATTTTCTTCTCCACAAATGACCAAGCACTACCATAAAATGTTGAAAACCAATTCAAAACTTATTTACTCCAAAACTTACTTAGATTTGCTAAAAACAGAACAAGATACTGAGAAAAATACACTGATTTAATAATTTAAAATCCATGACCAAACAACAAAAAACTTAAATTGATTGAAATCTTCTGGAGAATATCATCCCTTTTCTTAAAAATACAGAATTCCACTTCGTCATATTATAGCGTAGTAGCTTTTTATGGAACAAGGGATCTAGTCAAGAGACACACTTCCTGGTGGACAGTGGCACACAGCTATGATGACAGCACTTGGAAAGGCAGAGGCAAGTGGATCTCCGTGAGTTTGTGGCCAGTCTGGGAGGGTTATATATAGTGAAACCCTTTCTCAAAAATGAATTAAAAATAAAACATAACCTTCATGCACATAGAATATTGCTAGAATCCACACATGCATCCTATACATGCTACACAATTCTGTTTATTTACCCATTTTTTTTTTTTTTTTTTTTTTTTTTTTTTTTGGTTTTTCAAGACAGGGTTTCTAGAGCCTGTCCTGGAACTAGCTCTTGTAGACCAGGCTGGCCTCGAACTCAGAGATTAAAGGCGTGCGCCACCACCGCCCGGCTATTTACCCATTTTCTATAACACACGCAGATACCAAACGCAGAGGTCCTCGGAACTCTGTTTACTTCCCTAGCCTCAAACAGAGCGGTGTTTGCTCCTATCAGGAAACAGATGGGAAATGAGCATTCTCACTCTCCCTGTTTACAAAGCAAAGACAAGGAATCCTAAAGTCTTCTAACACAATGGTATCTAATAGTAAAACCCAGCCAAAGAAGAACAGTCACTTTGATATAAAGCAGCCACGGCCTTCGGAAAAGTCAGTTATTCCACACGGAAACATGTAAGCCCACATTAGCCCTCTAGAGCTGTACTCTCTGCCAAACACTGGCTTCTGGTTCCCTAAAGACACACTAAGAAGCTGTCTTTGACTGCCCTCTGGCTCTCGGGTTCTAAAGTGCACCGGCTACTCTAGATGCCAGGATACTTAACATGCCTTTAATACAGGGGGAGTTTGTCAGCTACCTTCTTCATTTCTTTCATAAATGTGATGAATTTGTTTCAATATCATCATCAGTGCTGATTCTCGTAAAGATCTGCTCAGCAATTCTAAAGGAGGCGTATTCTGCTGGAACGTAGGAGCCTGCGAAATAAAAGGCAGAGGAACGGAAGTGTTTTAGGAAACAGACGCTACCAACACTGTGCTTCAGCTCTGAGGGTGGGACCGTGTGGTGGGCAGAGTGATGTAGTGGAGTCATGGAGCATAAGCCGGCACTTAAGCTCCCCTTTCTCAGACGGGAAATTGGACCTGTCGTACAAGCTTATTAGAAACCCAAAGGGATAGCAGCATTTGATCTGATGCTCAGCTACATCAGAAAGAGATCACTTGAAGCTTCATAAATGATGAGGTCACAGAGATAACTGATAAACAACAGGCAAACGAGAAACGTTGAAGGCATGCATGTAAAGCTCATAGAAGAAATCTGAAGGAAATGTGTATGAGGGTCAAAGTGATAAAAACCACTGTAAGATACAAATAATGTATCTATGAAAACATGAAGAAACTGTCAAAGCAGGAAAATAAAACATATAACCAAAAACATGAGTTATGTTACCAATCCTTTAACATAATGTGACATTGAAAATCGTTCTAACATAAGATAAAATTAAGCACATCAGAATGAAAAATGTATCTCACAGAGCCCTGTGCAGCTAAAAATGATGTAATGGGAGGAAAGCAAACAAGGTTAGTGCAGGATCTAGGGCAGAAGAAGGATGAAGAACAGAGTTTGGCTGAGGAATGAGGACCACAGGGAAGGAAACAAACACCAGGTGACTGGTCTTAGACTACAAGTGCTAACAGCGCCAGCAGCCCGCTCTCTTCTCACGGGGCATTTTCCATCCTCTCCTCTGACTGGCCAAGTGGCCACAGACGAGAGGTGTGGGAGTCAGGGTCACAGAGCTCTGAGGATGTAGGCTCTTCACACTTACTTGCGTCTTTACATTAGCTTAAAGGCAGAGAGTAGGAGCTGGAGAGAGACCAGTAGATAGGAGCCACATGTATGGAAACCGAATTTGAATGCCCTGCACCCATATGCAAAGCTGGGAAACCCAGTGCATGTAACCCCAGCACAGGGAGCAAAGACAGGCAGATTCGGAAGCTCACTGGCTAGCCAGCCAGGTCAAAACAGTGAACTCTGGTTCAGTGAGAGGCCTTATTCCAAGACAAAGAGGCAAAGCACGATAGAGGATGACGTCCAACCTCCTCTAGGCTAATCCATGTGGGCGTGTGGACCTGCACACATACATGTATGGAACACACACATCATCCATGGAGCACACACATGATAGGGGTGACATCCAACACCTCCATCCTCTAGCTTTCCATGTGGGCGTGTGGACCTGCACACATACATGCAGGAGCACACACACACACACCACACTCACACAGCAGGGATACAAAACTAGAGCAGGTTCTAATACTTTACAGCCATACAATAAATATGCTGAAAGTAAACAGTGGGGCTCTAGAGCTACAATTTGACCAGAAGTCACAAAACTAAACACAAAACTACTCCTCCAAGACGTAGGAGTGACTTGCTATGCTTCTGTCTTCTATAAAAGGTACTAGCTTAGGGGAGGACCTGGAGTCATACTGCCTGGGTGTGAAACAGGGCACTGCCTCTCAGAGGCTAAGATCCTTGACAAAGAACTCTCAGAGCTTTAGTTTATTCACTACAATTTGGAGACAATAATGCTCGTTATATTGATGAGTATCAGTTATATAAAGAAGACATGCTTAGGGTAATAAACACAGTGCAGAACAAAGTGCCCAGCACAGTGAACTCAGGATTAGCCACTGGAACAAGTACAGTAGCTACAGCCAAGAACCTGATCATGGGATGACAGGAACCAGCATTTCTACCCTGACCGTCACTATTCAGACAATGAGCAAATATCCATCAAAGACCTACTCTGTGTCTGATTTCTGCTGTTTGAGTGCTGGCCACACCAGACAGAATAGGTGAGTGATCTGCCTGCCAATTGAATTGCCCAACCCCTAGATTCTATCCCCAGAGATCTATTTCACTGCCCATGCCCTCCAACTTCATCAGCCTCCCCAGGGACAGCACCCCCCCTCCCCATGCCCAAACTCTGAAGGGGATTTCCACTGCTCAGTGCAGGGCACACCAGTAAAAAGAACAGAGACCCCCCTGCTGCACCAAAGGTCAAGCCAGCCACCAGAAAGCCACCCCTCAACTTGGACAGAAACTCCCTATTAGATCAGAGACCATGTCACCAGATAGAATATCCAGGCCGAGAAAGACCGGAAGATCAAAGAGAACAGAAACCAAGGAACAAATATCTATCCAACAACATAATTCAGAAATCAGCACCTAGACCTATAATCACCCAAACACCTAGACACCAGTTGTAAACCAAATCAAAACAGTCAGGTCAATATGGCACCATTATAGCCCAGGTACCCTACCACAGCAAAGCCTGAATATTTCAATAGCAGTGGAAACACAGGAAAACAACCTTAAAAACAACTTTGTGAAGATACAGAGGTCTTTAAAGTGGAAATGAGAAAAAAAAATCCTTAAAGAAATCGAGGAAAAGACAGCCAAAAATTGAGGACATCAATAATCCCCCCAAAAGAAACCAAGAGAAAACAAAACAGGTAAAGGAAAATATTCAAGACCTGAAAATCAAAACAGAAACAATACAAAAAAGACCCATAACTAAGGAAATCTGGACATGGAAAATCTGATATGCAAACAGGGACTTTAGACTCAAGCATCGCCAATAGAATCAAGAGAGGAAGAGAGAATCTCAGGTGTTTGAAGATATAACAGAAGAAATAGACCCACCCCTTTCTCTTTCCCACTCACTCTCTTAATTCTTTACAGGCAAGTTCTCTTATAGCCCAGGTGGGCTTCAGGCTAAACCTGTAAGTGAGGATGCACTGCCCTCTAATCCCCCTGCCTCTCACCTCCCATTGCTTGGATATGGGTTTGAGCTACCATGCCTGGCTTCTGAAGTCTGAGGTCAGTTCTCAGGAGCCAGTTATTAGAAGACATGGAGCTATGTTGGGCCTGTACAATGCTTGGAGCGGTGGTAGACATTTACACAATGGACAGAGAGACAGACAGTCTCCCCCCCCCCAAAATTGTCTTGGTATCCCTCAAGTTAAGGGGAAAGTTTCTTGCCCAATGCCGTCATGTTTGGAAAAGGTCACTTTGGTCACTAAAGACATTCAGCTACTCAGGATTTAGGGTCTTTGGTTCTTTTCTATTGTCACAAAAACACCAAGATCAAGGAATTTATAGAAGAAAGGCATTTACAGGGGCTCCAGTTCCAGAAGGTAAGTCTATGAGCACCATAGGTAGGAGCATGGCAATAGGCAGGCACTGGTGCTGGAGTATGTCCAACCCTTACACTGGAGGCAGAGCGAGGACTAACTGGGAAGGGCTTAGGCTTTGAAGCCCCAAGATCACCCCCGAGTGACACTCCTCCTTCGAAGCCACATTTCCTAATTCTTCCTAACAAGCGCTACCAACTGGAGATCACACATCTGTGTGTGCGCGTGCAGGTGTGCCCTAGAGCTGGAGAGATGGCTCGAGCTGTTCAAGGCTGGGTTTACAGCCATATAGAGCTGATGGGTTCATTCTTGTACAACCACAACTGGTGATCATAAAGTAGAAGGGGTAACTTACCAATCTGGGCCATGATCTGACAAAGTGCAATCTGTTTTAAGTACGTGGTTATTTCCGCTCATATTCGGATCCAGTTATGATCAGAACATTACTCCCTTCTGTAATATACGTATTGTTTGCAACAGGTTTCTCTGCAGATATTTTTTCAAGAATGGGATGCCATCCTTGTTGATTGCTAAAGTGTCAGTAAACTCTGGTCGACTGAAGAAAAAATAAGGGTTTTAAAGCTGAGTATACTTACATTTATATATCTTGTGGCACAACATATCAGCTGACCTTAGTATTTCATGAAGCCAATTTGAATAATAAGTTACTATTGTATCCTAACATACTCTTAAATCTTTAATTGTAGTGGGTGTACTCATTATTTCTACTGATGCCCAGAGAACACTCTAGATGTAGTTTCTTCTTCAGTGTCCTGGTCTCCAAAACACTTATAGAATTTTCCATTTGTCAGATTAAAAAGAACCACATGGCCATGGGCAATATCTTCAAAATAACCGTGAGTCCTATAGATGGAAAGTTTGCTTAGTGCGCCGGGATCCCTGCTTCTCCTAGCACACTTGAGTGTTCACAGCGAATGTAATTAAAGAGTGAAGCCAATATAAGCAATTTGCTGTCCACAACCCTTTGAAAAATTGCCTTAAAATCATTCTCTTTTGAAACGCAGAAAACCAGGTACTAAAGATCTGTTTGGTTCCCAGAAAGATCTCTATGGACACTAACTGAAGAGGGCACTAAGATACTGCACACCAAGAAATGCACTGTAAGCATAAACTTCAAAAACATTCATCACAAAATTAAGGTCTGTCCAGAAAATTAAAGGTCTTTCAAACAACTGCAATTTTAGAATCTGATATGATACTTTTCAAAATATATAGAGCAAAAAAAGCTGCTTGCTAATTAACAAATCACTATTGGAGTGGCAAACCCTGGCTGGGGACACGGCTTGGCTGTGGAGGGCTCGCTGACCATGTACAGCATCCGGCATTCCACGCCCGCACTTGCGCATGGGCATCTGGTGCATGTGTAGGCAGAGCGGACATGAAGATAAAGGTCATCAGCACTTACTAACTCAACCTGAGACCTGGTTCCCACAGGACAACCCCACCCCAAAAAACCCAAAGAAGATATAAAAGAGGAAATATTTCAGTCTATAAGATAGGATAGCAGTGAAAAAGTAATGTTGATTATTGTTATAACTATTTATTATTATCATATGGTATTATTAATATTTAGGTTTAGAAATGTATAAATAAAATGATTTTTTGTAAGGTACCGTCCCTTGAAAACAAACTGATGTCATGATGCTGGCGAGATGGCTCAGTGGTTTAAGCACTTCCCAGCTTTTGCGGAGACCTGGGTTCAGTAGCCATCACCACAGGGGACTCACAACCAACTGAAAATGCCAGTTGCAGGGCGCCTGATCCTCTCTTCTTGCCTCCAAGGGCATTGCACACAGGGTGCCACACACATACATTCAGACACTCATGCATACAAACAAACAAATTAATCTTTAAAAAATTATCAATGTAACAACCAGAATGCTGCTAGTTTAATGTATTGCAGTGCAGTTATTTAGCCATAATTTCCACGCTGGTCCTAGATGGTCTGCATGCTGGTGTGATAATGACTGGTAAACTGTAGCTCCGCTGAGGTGCTGACCTGACACTGGAAACGACTACAGTACGTCTGTATGAAGCCTCTGGACAGACTTGGAGATGAAAGTGCACAGCAACAGCTCCTGGCCTTTGTCTGCATGTGAGCCCCAGAGCCGAGAAAGAACTCGCACACGGAGATGCTCTTCTGTTAGCACTCAGGACACAACCGCTCCATTGAGTACTCAAAAGAATTTCTGGACCACAGCCATGTCACCAAGTGAGACAGCTCAGCGTTTTTCTTATTGGGAAACCTTTAACCTTCCTCAGTTTTGTCTTTTTGACGTGACAATTTTTAATAAATATTACTTGAATTAACTTTTTAAAAATGTTTTGAAGATTTTAATTGTGATTATGTGTTTGTGGGCCTGTAGTTTGGGTTATGTTCGTGTGAGAATAGTACCTGAGGTGGCCAAAGGTGTCAGCTTGGAGTTAGAGTTACAAGCAGGGATGGGTGCTGGGAACTCTCAAGAGCAGTCACACTCCTCACTGAGCCATCTAGCTCCATTCTGCGTGTTACTTAGTGTCACCAGATAAGAAACTATTTCAAGTAACAAAAGCAAAATATTCACCACTCTTATATAAAACTGCGTAAGACACACGTTTCAGTGTGTCACTATTTTCTTTCCAAAGAAAGTGACTCACCGTAGTCAGAAAGAGTACAGGCGTGAGCAAAAGACAGCAGCATATTCCAGCATGCGACACAGTAGTAAAGCAGAGCTTGTACAGCAATGAATATACTCATAAATCTCACTAAGCAGCTTGCACACTATCCTGAAAACACATGTTGAAACAAGACCTGAAGACATGGATTAATCTGGTGAGGAGAACACTATTCACAGACGAGTCGTACACTACACAAAAGTCTATTGCTTGGTTGGCATCGTTTTAGGTAAAATAAGGGTTTCAATGCTTCAGCTTAATAGAACGGTCTACCAGGTAAGAAAATCATGTCTTCTTCTATATTCAATTGTTGAAATGACAGTCTCATTAAATAAACAATAAAACAATTTTCAATAAATGTTTATATTAGTGAAAAGTATAAACATACACACTGAGAGACATAAAAGAAACACACGCTAAGACAAAACACATGGGGGCAGAACCAGGCAGACACACACACACACACACACACACACACGTCATACTCAAGTCATGTCATTATTTAGCTTTTCATTTGCAGAGTTATAATATAACACACTCCAGGGACCTTTTCCCTTTTGTGGATGAATATGTACTCAAAATTTACATTACATTAATAAGTACCCTGAGGTCCTGGATTTGAGGCTGTTTTGAAAGCCTAACCTTTCACCTCTGCCTCAGCCCACCCAATCTCAAATGCCTCTCTCCCTGTCTGCAAGGCCACTGTTGCATGGGAAGACAAAGAGTCGGGCCCATTATGATGTTGCCTTAGAAACACCAGAGTGTGAGAGGCCAAGACCACACAGGAAGGGAAGGAGCTGAACTACGGCCCATGACAAGCCCATGGCGTGAGCTCCACGCCACAGTGCATGCATAGGCAGGAGAACTGGGGAGGCAGCAGTCTTCCCCAATGTCTCCTTAGCTTTCCAGAAGGCTCGCTTTTTCTCAACATGATGGCGCAGACCTTTCCTAACACTCAAAACTGAACTATCTTTAATCAGACAAAGAGTTGAATTATTAAATCTATTATAGTTCCCTCAAAATTAAAATGAATTTATTCAGTATTCAAATACTTCAAATGCTCTTACATGTAAGTCATGTGATAGATTTCTCGCAAAGACTCCTGGCATCTTTCTTCACTTTTAATTAAATCTGCTGATGTAAGCTGTATGAGTTTTTCATTTTAGAAATCTGTAGGAAGTTAAAAGCAAATATCAAATATGTGTACATGCAATATGAGATAAACATACAGTTTTATAGGACAGAAAAATAGGTTTTTTGGGTTAACCATTTTAATTTATGAGATAAAATATCACAAGAAAGTTCTAAATAATATCTGTGAAAAATACAAGATTACATCAAGGATAAGTGAGGTATATTTACCCAATCTTTTCCAGTATGATTGGTTGGTAAGTTTTGCAATGGCCTTGCAGAAAGGTTGGAAAACTACATCTCAGTAGCAGGTACCGTGCATACAAACAGGGAGGACCCTCGGTGCCCCTCATTCTGTCTCTGACTTCCTTCAGTCCTTGTTCTCTACCTGAACCTCAGTCTCCAGCTCCACAACCACCTCACTCCTTAACCTCACTGCCAGTAAGACAGGGTTTGGTATGCACTGTTTGTATATACATGTATCTGTCTACGAACAGGGACATGGTACATATAAACAAATCTGAACACTAAGCAGTTTGTCTTTCTATTAGGAAGCAGAAAAAACAAAACAAAAAAAAAAACCCAGAGCATCAACAAATGACAATACTGCTCCAAATGGCTATAGTAGAGGAGTGGATATGTACACAGGAAGGTACAGTTCTCAGGCTTAAAAACACTAAACAAATATATTTCCTTCCGCAGAAATTTGCAAACCTTTAATATGAAAAATGCATCTGAAAAACTATGTAAAACAAAAGGTAGATGAGATGGTTCAGTTGATAAAGAGCCTATGGCCAAGTTAGGATACCTGAGTTCAATCCCTGGGACCTACATGGTGGAAGAAGAGGACTGATTTCCACAGTGTCCTCTGACCTCCAAGTGCACACACACACAACAATAAAGTTAAAATTTTTTAAACAAAAGGCAGTTCATTATTTTTCTAAATTCTTTTGTCAAAAACAGATTTTAGGGGGCTGGAGAGATGGCTCAGCAGTTAAGAGCACTGCCTGCTCTTCCAAAGGTCCTGAGTTCAATTCCCTGCAACCACATGGTGGCTCACAACCATCTGTAATGAGGTCTGGTGCCCTCTTCTGGGCCTTCAGGCAATACATGCAGACAGAATATTGTATACATAATAAATAAATAGATAAATATTTTTTTAAAAAAAGATTTTAGACTTGTTTAATTTGCCTTTGCGTCCTTTGGCTGTCCCCTCACGACTGTCATCCTGCTAGCGTGGCTGCTCAGTAAAGCACATTAGAGACACCGTATACCAAACAGAGTTGGAAGCTAAACTCGAGGAGAGCTGGAAAGTCTACCAACGCACTTCCATAAAACCAGGAACACCCACACTGTAGAATAATCCTCTTGTATACAGTAAGATTTGTCACTCAGACTGGTTTAATGAAAAGCTGATTGGCCAATAGCCAGGAAGGAAGTTAGGTGGAAAAACCAAACTGAGAATAATGAAAGGAGCAAGGGCAGCGTCAGAAGAGTCACAAAATGGGATAGAGATAAAAGCCACGAACCTCGGGGAAGCACATAGATATTTGAATAGAAATGTGTTAAGTTGTAAGAGCTAGTTACTAGCAAACCTGAGCTATTGGCTGAGCATTTACAATTAATATTAAGTCTCTATGTTGGTTACTTGGGAGTGGTTTGAGGGACAGAAACTTCTACCTACAAACAGTGCCCAACATGACACTCGAACACACAACCCTGAGATAAAGAGTCTCATGTTCTACCAAATGAGCTAGCCAGACATTTATAATTAATATAAGCCTCAATGTGTTTGAGAGAGAGTGTGGGACAGGAAAATTCCGCCTACACAGCCATTTCCTTATACTCCAAGTTAACCTTAATAAACTCTGAGGGAAGCTGGTCGCTTGAGAGCGCAGCACAGTCTGTAGTCATCTGGATGAAAAAGCCCCGAGCAGAGCTGAAGCTGGTCCGCAATGGAAGGCCGTACTTCTCTGCAAGCTGTGATATCATTCCTAGGAACAGGAAAAACAAGCATTTTCTCCTGGGAATTTCTGTGGAGCCATAGGCTTTTTAACTTATTATTTTATATGCAAACAGACAAATCTTTTTTTAATTTTTTTAAAGAGTAAAAATAGTTCAATGTCCAAAAGATGTAGGTAAGTATCCTTTAAGAAGATATTCTCTGGCTGGGCGTAGTGGTGCACACTTTTAATCCCAGCACTTGGGAGCTAGAGCCAGATAGATCTCTGTGAATTCCAGGCCAGTCGGGGCTGTTACACAGAGAAACCCTGTCTAGAAAACAACAACAAAACGATATTCTCTGGCATGTATTCTTAAAGGAAACTAAATTGTAAATATTAAAACAAGAAAGAACATGAACTCTTTATCTTGATTAGGAATATTATAGTTCCAGTATGTAGTAAAACAGAAGTCACAAATTGCTGCAACTTCGATCTCACCAGCGTATCCCGAATGAAACAGATATCAGATAATCTGAATGTAGTTCTAATCTCTGTCAGTCCCACACACTAAATTCTAAGTCTGTGCCTCTACTTTACCACTTGACCGTGAATGTTCCTTGGTGAAACACCAGCATCTGGTTCCTACCCCTAGCCCCTCTGGCTCCCCTGACTTCTCAACGGTCTCACCACTTGGGGCTACAAAGTTCACTTAGCACTTGAGGTTACATTTACCTTTACCGTGGCCATGTATGCTTAACAACTGTTCCTTTAACTCTGTGTCTTAGTCAGGGTTCCTATTGCAGTGATAAAACACCATGACCAAAAGCAATTTTGGGAGGTAGAACGGACAGCTCTAAAGTCACATTCCATCACTGAGGGCAGTCAGGCAGGAACTCAGGGAGGTTCCCTAGGTGGGGTCTGTGCAAAGACCACGGAGGTCTTGCCGGCTTGCTCCAAGCCGGGCTTGCTCGGCTTGTTTTCTTTCTTTTTTTTTTTCTCTCTCCTTTTTTAATTTATTTATTTTTTTTATTAAAAATTTCCGCCTCCTCCCCGCCTCCCATTTCCCTCCCCTCCCCCTTCCTCTTCAGTCCAAAGAGCAGTAAGGGTTCCCTGTCCTGTGGGAAATCCAAGGTCCTCCCTCCTCCATCCAGGTCTAGGAAGGTGAGCATCCAAACAGGCTAGGTTCCCCCCCAAAGCCAGTAAATGTAGTAGGATCAAAACCCAATGCCATTGTCCTTGGGTTCTCAGCAGCCCTCATTGTCCGCCATGTTCAGGAAGTCCAGTTTTATCCCATGCTTTTTCAGTCCCAGTCCAGCTGGCCTTGGTGAGCTCCCATTAGATCAGCCCCACCATCTCAGTGGGTGGGTGCACCCCTTGCGGTCCTGACTTCCTTAATAGAAAACACTATCCTGAGTGAGGTAACCCAGACCCAAAAAGATGAACATGGGATGTACTCACTCATAATTGTTTTCTAACCATAAATAAAGGACATTGAGCCTATAATTCGTGATCCTAGAGAAGCTAAATAAGAAGGTGAACCCAAAGAAAAACGTATAGTTATCCTCCTGGATATTGAAAGTAGACAAGATTGCTGGGCAGGGCTTGGGAGCACAGGGGTGGGGTGGGATAGGGCTAAGGGGAGATGGGGAGAGAAAAGTGTGAATGGGATGGTTGGGATACAGGAAGGGTGGATATGGGAACAGGGAAGTATATATCTTAATTAAGGGAGCCATTTTAGGATTGGCAAGAGACTTGACTCTACAGGGGTTCCCAGGTGTCCAGGAAAATGTCCCCAGCTAGTTCCTTGGGCAGCTGAGGAGAAGGAGCCAGAAATGTCCAGATCCTATAGCCATACTGATGAATATCTTGCATATCACCATAGAACCTTCATCTGGTGATGGATGGAGATAGAGACAGAGCCCCACATTGGAGCACTGGACTGAACTCCCAAGGTCCAAATGAGGAGCAGAAGGAGGGAGAACATCGGCTTGTTTTCTTATAGCACCAAGGCCCACCTGCCATCCAGTGAGCTGGACCCTCCCACATCAACCATCAACCATACCAGACGGCTCTAGCCGGCACACCTGGCACTCCTGTCTCATGCTGGCTGCTGTCATCTTTCACTGTCATTCCAGACACAGGTCAGTGTTCACTTGCTGCAGGAGTCCAATAAACATGCTGCGTATCACTAGAGCTCTCAGATGCTCATCCTCTGGGAAAACTGGTGCCAGCCCCTGGCGGGAGCATTTCAGTATCAAGTCTTCATTCTTCATTCTTCAGTATCAAGAAACTTCCGGGGGATAGTAGGTCACTCTGTAACACTTCGACGTCACCAACTTTTATTTTTTCCCTTTTTCTTTTGAGACAGGATCTTACTATGTAGACCAGGCTGGCCTCAGACTCATAAAGGTATGTTTCCTCTACCTCTTGAGTTCTGGGATTAAAGGTGTGTGCCACCAGACCTTGTGACATCATTGTTTTTAAAGGCTTCTTAAAGAATAATGTGTGTTAGCCTCATTGCACATATATAAAATTATATATATAACTATATATTTTATATATATATTAAAAGTATATATTCCACATATTATATAGTAAGGTGTACACACACACAAACAACTAGTTTCTACCGCCAGTAAAAATGTTTTACTAGTGAGAGCTGTGAGGACATGCTGGGGCGGTTACCTGCTATGTCATCCACTATCTCTGTGTATGTCCTCCGAGCTATGTCTAGGAACTCGCTGATGTTGGAGCGCACTGCATAGCACTTCTGAGTGCGCATGTTCAGGCAGCCTTTCGTGTACCGTGCGTCATCGTTTATCACTGTGCTAATCTTGTCAAGGATTAGTCCAAACCTAGCATTAAGACAAAGCGAAAACAGTAGCTGTTTAATGAACGCAAACCTTTGTTGAGGGTTATTTTATAATATTTAATTAATGTTTATATTTATCTAGGTTAGAGCAATCATTGCCTCAACTTAAAACTGTTTTGCAGTTAGGAATACTCAAAAACAGTATGAGACCACCAAATAAAACTAAACTTTGCTAATGGGAACATCTCCCACATTACACATGATCACTATGGCTGGAAGTACAACCTGACCCCTAAAGAAATGAGACAAAATTTGGACTGCCTGCGCCTTCATTCCATATGCATGCCGGTCATACAGCAAGAGCTGTATTAGGCACGACCCTTCAGGAAGGGAGAAATGACTGAGCATGTGCCGTGGACGCGGGACCTGGACCAGGAGCCACCACCACTGGTTACTAAGCACAGCAGTCACTGCACAAGTCTCAGCTATTGTTCTGGAACACCACACTGAGCTAAGCTGGCTGAGCACCAAGTTCAGATTATGGCCTCACAGAAGATGCTCTTCACCCAGTAAGGCAACTGTTGAGCCTGATAACCTGTTTGGTCAAGAACCAGGTGTTATTGCTAATAATTAACGAAGTTAATTGGGGGCTGGAGAGATTGACTCGGTGGTTAAGAGGCACTGGCTGATCTTCCAGAGGACCCATGTCAATTCCCAGCACCCACTTAGCAACTCACAACTGTCTGTGATTCCGGTTCCAGGGAACCTGACATCCATGGCAAAATGCCAATGTATATTTAAAAACAGAAAGAGAGAGAGAGAGAGAGAGAGAGAGAGAGAGAGAGAGAGAGAGAGAGAGAGAGAGAGAGAGAGAGAGAGAGAAAGAAAAAGAAAGAAAGAAAGAAAGAAAGAAAGAAAGAAAGAAAGAAAGAAAGAAAGACCCACTGGAGCAGACATTTAAAAAAAAAGAAAAAATGTTAATTGTTTTTAGAACTTGCCCTACATTCCTATCTACTGGGATTTTTTTTCATTAGGTCTTCATGATTTCATAGAAAAGAAGGGTGTATTTGATACAGGAAGTGCCCCCATAGAGAACGGCCTGAAAGGGAACACTGGCCGTCAGCACAAATAGCACTGCACTGTCATCCTATTATTGTGCTTACAGGATTAGCATGTACTCTTGTAAGACACCTAATGGATACTTTGAAGAATCTTGAGTAATTATTTTTGAAAGAGGGTCTCACTATGCAGCCCCAGTTTGCCTGGAACTTGTGATGTAAACCAGGCTGGCCTTGAACTCACAGAGATCTGCCTGCCTTTGCTTCCCAAGTGCTAAGATTAATGTCATGTACCACCACACCCAGATCAAGTGATTTTTCTATAAAAGATCAGTTTTTTTTGGGAAGAAAAGTATTATCTCTTAACAGGTGACAGGACCTGTTATCTTCCAAGGAGCCATAGTAAGCTCTTAGCAAGGGTGTGCTGCAGTTCTTCAAGGTGGCCTGTTAAAAACAAGATCAAAAGTGAGCAAGTCATGGCATTATCCAAATTCAACACTTCATATTTAACACGATCAAATATTGTTTGAGAAACTAATCTACTGCTGAAGACAACGCTTCCATGTGTCACTGAACATGGAGAAGTTGAACTGGTGCCTCGCTAGAGGTTTGGCCCCTACTGAGTAGCATTCATGGTACTGGAAGGTCCTCTCCCTGCTGCCAGGGGAGAAAGGTGGTCATCACTGTCACCATCTACAGTGCCCTGTGGTCTGCACCCGTCACACTGGTGCAACGGGAGCAACCACTATGGGAGTGACCACGCGCTTCCTGACTTGGATGCAAGGTCCACTTCATGAGACAACAGCCATTCCTGATACTGAGCAAATAGGTTCCAGGTCTGGGGAGATGTAATGTTAGTATTCTGCTAAAGAAACAGCGATAAAATGACTCCTGAGGGCATACTGCTATCATCACAGAGCAGGGTCTCGCAGCTCTCGTCCGAGAACACAAAGGGAGAGTGGGGAGAGTCTTTGGAGCACTCAGTCCTAAATGGGATGTCTTCACCAAAGTCCTCCCTTCACAGCTCAGGGATCAATACAGACAAGAAGGTGGAGAGAGTGTAAGAGCCAATAACACAGGGTGTTCCTGTACTGATGGACATATGAACTCACAAAGACCAGATGCACAAGGACTGCACAGGTTGAGGAAGTGGACGTGAGCTCTTACCCTGACCAGGATGCTATCTGCAGCAGATAAGATCAGTTTTCTCCACTGGAGTGTCACTGGGTATATTAACCTCAGGGACGGCTCCAAACTCAAGAGCAGCTGGCCAACAGAAAACTAACTCAACAGTATTTTTATAGACTTTTTTTTTTGTCTCATTTTGCTTTGTTTGGGCATCTTTTTGTCTTATTTGGTCTTTAGCTTGTTTGTTTTGGTTTTCTTTTTGTGAGAATTTTGTGTGTGTTTCTTATTTGCTATTGTTTCTGTTTTTTTTTTTTTTTAAGAGAAAAAGAACATAAAGTTGTGTGGGTAGAGTGATGGGGAGACCTGGGAAAAACTGAAGAAGGGGAAAACAAGATCAAAATATACTGAATGAATTTTTTCAATAAATAAAAAATGTTTTTAAAAGAGTTTAAAGACATTAATGAATAGTTATGGAGAGAACCATTTTAGAAAACTACAGAGAAAATTATTAACTGAAAAATGGATATGAGATAAATAATAGTGTTACATTAATGTTAAGCATTCTGAATCTGATAAATATATTGTGGTTATGTAAGAACATCCTTGCTCATAGGAAGGACATGATTTAGTATTAGACACTACAACTTGTTTTAAATGGGTCAGTAAAGATTGTGGACAACAATGTGCATTTACCTACGTATGGTCCACGTATGTAAGAGACAAAATACACTCTTCTGACAACTTTTTTTTTGGTTTTTTTCGAGACAGGGTTTCTCTGTGGCTTTGGAGCCTGTCCTGGAACTCACTCTTGTAGACCAGGCTGATCTCGAACTCACAGAGATCCGTCTGCCTCTGCCTCCCGAGTGCTAGGATTAAAGGCGTGCGCCACCACCGCCCGGCTTGTTCTGACAACTTCTAAGTTTACTTTTTTCTAAAGAAAATGTCTAAAAATAATGCTTTATATGTTTTGTGCAACAGACATGTGAATTACCTTTAAAGGATCCACAAGTTCCAAAGTATGCTTCAGGTAGATCAAATTTGTTATCTTTGATTCAGCTGCACTAACCTGTCAAGATAAGAGACAAATGTGAACAGCTTTCATTTCAATACAGTGATAGGTTTTTCTCTTGGTCAACTCCTACCAACAATATCCCATAGCTGTGTTAAATCAGTCAAGCTGGGATGTCAGCCCACAGGGCAGTCAGAAATGACTGGCCACACTGTAAACCCAGCACACTGGTCTCCTGAACCTGGTGCGAGGTCACACCACTGTACCACCTTCATGCTAGTGCAGCAACTCTGGTGCAGTTTAGACTGCAGTAGCCGCGGCGTCAACAGCCAGCAGCATCAGGAGACTGACATGAACTGAATGGGGGCACAAAGCTTCCTGTAAACAGGCTCAATCTCAGCTTCCCAGTTGACTCAGAACAACATCCCCCACTGGTTCCTGTTGGGCAAGAAAATAATTTTACCAATTTCAACATTATTAATCTCAAATTAATAATAGCCTTTCAGAATATAGCATATAAAATGTTATAACTAAACCTCATAGAAATTAAACTATACTCTCCAGAGCTGAGCAACAGCACGGGCAGATTTAACAGCGACAGGACACAGGTTTAAGATGTCACAATTATGATGCACTGAACTTTACGTGCGGCTGTTCATTTCTGAGGTGCCCGCACCTGAATTCTCATTACAAAGGACCTGGATTGTAAACAGAGACCCAGTGTGCTAGGAACATCATGAATGTCTTTAGTTCCTAAGATGTAGTCTCATATTCTCTTACAATGGATTCCTGACACTAAACATAAGATCAAAAATAAGTAAACCAAAACCGCATAAAGCATCGTTACTATCGGTAGAGGGAAGAAGGGCAGAAAAAATGAGAGGCAAACTGTAGGTGGCACAGTGGGAGTCTAGAAATGGAGCCCAGCACATACAACAACAGGACTTATGGCCAAATTCAGTGCAGTTCAACAGGAAAAGAATCTTTCTATAAATGGCAACACCACAATTATGAATCCATATGGGGAAAGAATCATGACCCAGTAGTCCTACATACACAAATTAATGCAGATAGACTTACATATCTAAATAAAGAAGTTATAAAACATTTGGAGTGGGTTCAGACTCTTCTGTGACAGACAAGCAATGCTGCATCTGCCAGTCGTAAAACCAAACTAACAGTGCAAGCTGTCGCATCTGCTGGTGCTGGTGCACAGGAGTCATTCCAATTCCTCCTGTCACCAGCCTCAGCATCGACCTCACAGAGAAGCCCTACTTTAAGGACTTGCTGGCACTGAAGTCACAGGCTCTGACCTGCTCTCCTTTCCCCTGGCTCCTTTCCATACTCATGCTACCTCTGTGTGGCCCTGACTTGACTACCCTCTCCTGTAATAATAAAATCTTTGGCCCTGGTGTCTCTGCAGCAACAGCTAGTCAAAATTATGGGCTATAGCTAAGGCATTATTAATAATGTGAACAATTTTGCCACTAATTATCCATTTTAGAAAACAAGGGTTTTTGTCAAATGGCTTCCACTTCCATCATTACAATGTTCAGGGTGGAGCCAGCAAACAACAAACGAGACAGGAAAGATGGAAGTAGAGACATCAGTGGTGTCTGAGGTGGTCTCAGTCTGGTGTCTATCGTAGAATGGACAAAGAAATCGAGACAGAAGTGGAATTTTATTCAGCTGTGATGAGTGAAATCTGCAGGAAAATCAATGAAGCTGGAGATTATGTTAAGTGAAATAAGCTAGTCTTAGCCTCAGGAAGACAACTACCATGTTTTCTGTAGTAACGGGGACACAGTGAACAATTGTATGCTAATAGTTTACAAAGTCTTTGAGAAGCATACACCTCATCCATTTTAGGAGATTTTAAAGTTTCCTACAGAGTATAGGTTCTAATGGTCACGCTCGTGAGAACTCCCAGGCTGTAAGGAAAGAAGGATGACCCTCCACACAAAGGCGACCAGATAGAGCAGAGATGACTCCCAGGCCACAATGCAGGGCCGGCTGGTTCTCCCCTCCATCACTGCACAGGCTGGATTAGGAAGGCTTCACTCCCTTAACAAGGCCCCAGCTATATCCTGCCTGTCAGCAGCAAACATTTCCCACCTCACTCTGCTCTCTAAAAGACAGAGAGACTCCCCAAATATTTATATAAGCCATCACACTCAAGTTATACTAACGTACACAGCTCCTTTTCAATTATATGTGCACAAATATACATGTATTCAATTAAATATTCTTCAGTTTATCTTGAATTATATATAGAAATACATATATAAAAGTATTTATATATAAAGAATATATGTATGAACTAACATAACTTTGTTATGTATTAGGTAAACAGTATAGGTTATAAATTTGTTGAAAAATATACAAATTATATATTTAAGCAAATATTTGTTTAGTTTAAATGTGCTAATTCTTCAACTACCTAAGATGCCTTTTTACTGCACTATAATATGCAGCAAAAGTTTTAAAAGTTACCCCCTAAGGCATAAAGCTGTTACAGCTATCATTGAGGATACTCCGCCAGGACGTTTGTCCACAGCACGCGCTGTCTCACACAATGACATAGCGCATGCGCTGTGCAGCACATACCGTGTCTTGCTTTGGGATTTGAACTAAAACAGAAAGCAGCTGCTCCGTATCCAGGAATCTTGAGATGACTGAAAGAAAGTGAGCGTTAGAACGTCACAGAGCAATCAAAGAGGGTGCGCTGGGTTATTCGCAGGAGCACAGCCAACATAAGACAACTATGCCACATGGAAGTCTGTGTGACTTAGGCAGGGCCAAGCTCCAGTCAATTGTTTATATCCTATATTGTCATGGGGCAGAGAGGAGACCCTGATCTTGTGATGGCTGCCTCCCCTGACAAGACAATGTTAGCTCATGGCTGGTCACAGCCTGCTTCGGGCCCATGACAGATCATGAGCTAGCTGATTATGGCCATGTATTATCTGAATAGCACACATAAACACTATCCCAAATAGACAAAGAACTCCCCTTTTGATCAAGGGGACATGCATTAAGGTCTGTAGATGCACTACATGGCAAAACACCCATATATAAAACATTTTAAAGATTTAAAAAAAAACTTTTTATGAATTGACAGCTTTAAGATCTGTCTTTCAGAAACTCAAACAAAAAAAGCATAAATAAACTGACTGCATTTTAATTTATATAAATTATAATATAATTATAAATTAAATATAAATTACTTATAATTATACATAATATATAATTTATATACTAAATTATATGGTTTTATTATATAATTTATATAGAATTTGTAGGCAAGCTAGACTTAGTGGTGCATGCCTATAACCCTGACATGTGGGAGACCGAGGCAGGAAGGTCAAGGTTTGAAGACCAACCTGGGCTGCAGTCAAATAAACAAATAATAAGCTCTGTTTACCTGACTGGAGCCCAAAAAAGAGCTCCTCATCCTGAAGCAGCTCCTGGACACAGTCCAACCTCATGTTGATGGTCTCCACATCAACCAGGGGCTCCAGGATGGTAGAGCGCAGCCTTCTGCTCCCTCCTGCCGTCTTCGTGTAATTTAGAACACCAAAGAGAGTGTGATTGTTCCTTCCAAGAGACAAGTTGGAAATTTCATTAAGGAGAAAAAGAAAAATCCAAGAAAATTTCCTTTTAACTTGGTAATTAAATAATCCTAGAATCTATATCAGTGATTAACAAATTTATTGTACAGACAAATTACTAATTCAATAAATTTGAATTAAGGCCTAAACCCTATATTTTTTGTGTTTTATTTATTGAACAAGGTCTCTTATAGCATACACTGTCCTTGAACTTGTAACATACCACAACATGGTCTTGAACTCATGACATTCTGAACTACCCCCTAAGTGCTGGTACTAGAGGCATAGTGTACAACCACATCTGGTTTGATCCCAAGTATGACATCACTGAACCACAGCTGATTAATAAGGATCAACAATATCTCCTATGCTAAGCCTGAGCACGCAAGGCAGCCATGGTTCCTAATTCTGTGGCTTTCTTGCATAGGTGGCCTTGTTGAAGGAAGTGTGTCACTGTGGAGTGGGCTTTGAGGGCTCCCATGCTCAAGCTACATCCAGCGCCACAGTTTACTTACTGTAGCCTACAAATCAAGATGTAGGATTTTTCCTCCAGCACCATGTCCACCTGCATGCTACCATGTCCTGCCATGATGATAAAGGACTAAACCTCTGAACCTGCAAGTGAGTCACCCCAATTAAATGTTTTCCTTTATAAGAGTTGCTGTAATCATGGTGTCTCTTCACAGCAATAAAACCCTAGCTAAGCCAGTGATTGCTAGCCAATAATTTTTTTATCAACCTACTGAAATGACTAAGGACAAAACAAAGAGTAGGGAAAGACAGATAATAATCTTAAATATATAAAAATGGTCTTGGTCTGGTGTGAGTAAAGTGTGACTCAGTGAGTAAAGGTGCCTGCCACCAGTACTGGTGACCTGAGCTTGATTGCTGGAGCCCATGTGGAAAAAGGAGACATGGTTGGTACTCTTGTAACTTGTCCTATGACTTATACACACATTAAAGAATATGTGAGATTGTACATGTATACACACACACACACACACACACACACACACACAATTTAACCAATGTAAAACAAAAACTTTAAATAATTACCAGAGTTGGTCATTGACTTTCTACGCTCTGAAAACACAAGAAGGGTAACAGAAAAGCAATGTAGAGCAATTTCGTCCACAGGCCAGTGGTGCCAAGTGGCAGCTAAACGTAAACGCATCTGTTTCCTCCTGACTCGTGGCCACGGGCTTCTGTCCACGTACAACTCTTACTTCACAGGGGAGGAGAGACGGTTTATTCTGGAGCCAAATGGGAGTGACCATGACTCAGGAATGCAGACTTAGGCCCCAAACTCCACGTTCCAACACAGGTACAGTTTCGTAAACTTTTTGTTATAACAGCACAGACGGTCCTAAATCAGAGCATTGTGCGACCCACTGGTGATACACAGTGGGAAAACAGCAGAGCAGACATTTCAGCCACAGGACGCAGATGCTACATCCCAACGCGTTCATCTGCTCCTCACAGGGGCTGCAGTACAGAGGCAGGCAAGGGGTGGTTGCTAACGGCTAAAGATAGCCAAGATAAACTGTGATCAGGCCCTGCACAGCCACGTCCTGGGAACCCGCACTCACACGGCATCTGTCTGTCTGCTTTGCTTGTATCCCCCACCCCATCTCAGCAACTGAAGGGTTAACTCTTGTTGTTTAGTTAACGTAATTCTTCTGAAGACCTGATTTTGTGAAAAATCTGGGTTCAGCAACAATAGACCAGCAATTTAAAATCTTATTTACTATTTCTCCACCAATAACTTAATTTAATTCAAACTTTCAAGTAACTAGTCACAGAAATCAATAACATTTTATAAGAACTCAGATTGCCTTACCTGTAATCCTGGTTATTAACAAGCAATTCAAGGTTCTGGGCTGATGATGAATCTATCATGGCTGTCTGTTCACTACCTTGGAAATAAATCTTCAGTGATTTTGGTGCATAAACTGAATTTTGAATGAATTCAACATATTTTAATAAGGCTGCAGCAGCTGCGAGGCAATAATACCTGTGAGTAAGCACAGCACAGCGGGGATACCTGTGAGTGAGCACAGCACAGCACAGTGGTGACACCTGTGAGTGAGCACAGCACAGCGGGGACACCTGTGAGTGAGCACAGCACAGCGGGGACACCTGTGAGTGAGCACAGCACAGCGGGGACACCTGTGAGTGAGCACAGCACAGCAGTGACACCTGTGAGTGAGCACAGCACAGCAGTGTAAACTCAGGATAGATAAATAGCTGCTGCTGCAGAAAGAGATATTCAATTCACCTTTATATTAGGAAAATGTAAAACATTTAGACAGTATTTCTTAAATCTAAAGAAAAAATATTGAGAATGCCAATTTTGAAGACTAAATAATCTTATAAAACTGATTTAGCAATAGACAAATATTTGTTTGTTTTTGAAGCAGTCTTACTCTAGTTTAGGACTGTCTGGAATCTACCACAATCTTTAAGCAACATCGCTCCAAATACTGAGGCTTGGGCCCCCACGCTCAGCTATGAAGAGCAGTGTTCTCAAGTTCATCACTTATAACTGCTCATCAGAAGACAGAGCGGTGCGTGTCTCCAACCCCAGCACTGAAGAGGCAAGGCCAATATGGTCTACACAGCACATTCCAGGCCAGCCAGGGATACAGAGTGAGAAGGAGTGGGTGGGGGAGGAAACAGAAAATGAGTGAGGAGGAGAGAGAATAATAGTAATTTGTTTTTCTTTTCTTTTCTTTGCTTTTCTTTTCTTTTCTTTTCTTTTTCTTTTTTTTTTTTTTCCAAGACAGGGTTTCTCTGTGTAGTCCTGGCTGTCCTAGAACTTACTCTGTAGACCAGACTGGTCTCGAACTCAGAGATCCACCTGTCTCTGCTTCCTGAGTGCTGGGACTAAAGGAGTGTGGCATCACTGCCTGGCTGACAGTCTCACTTTGTAGGCCTGACTAGCCAGGAACTTACTGTATAGCTCTAACTGGCCTCAAACTGGCAACAATCCTCCTGCCTCAGCCCCCTAGAGTGCTAAGATCACAACCATGGGCCTCCATGTCTGGCTAACTGTGTTTTTCTTCTGGAACTCAAATTTCTAGCATCCTATAGTTAATTAAGATTTTCACTATGAGGTAAATGAGCAGATACTATCACAGCAATAAATTATAACTCATTTGGAGAGAATCTAAATATGTAATATATTATAATATTTAATCTAAATATAATTAAATTATAAATATATACTTTGTACAAAAATGTATTTCGGTAATAACTAGATGTGCATTGTAGGCCAGGCCATTTTCTAGATGACAGTAACACAGCAAGCACAGGACAGAGAGAGATGCCCCGGGGAGGAGCCAGCACCTGCTGCAGCTCACCTAGACTGAACCTCCATCAGGACAGAGCTGAACTCGGCGATGCACAACTGTTCGATGTACTCTAAGCCCTTTGTTTCATTGAAGTATTTCCTTTGGACTGTAGTGAAATTAACGTTCTGAAAGAGATTTTAATTTTAAAATAAATCATTAAATGTCATGTTGTTGTTCAATACCGATTTCTTACCTAAGCCTAGTGGATCAGACCTAAAATCCCAACACAGAGCTTAGGCAGGAGAATTTTCAAGAGTTCAAAGTCATGAAAATCACACCTTGTCTTAAAAACAAAACAACCTGCAAAAAAATAACTTTAGTTTATTAAACACCTTCCCAATATATAATGTTTCCAATATTTAAATGAGTAGTGGTATCCACCTTTAATCCCAGCACTTGGGAAGCAGAGGCAGGTGGATCTCTGTGAGCTGGAGGCCAGCCTGGTCTACAAAGTCAATTCCAGTCAATTCTCACTATATAGCTAGAACTATATAGTGAGACCCTATCTTGAAAACAAATAGGAAAGAAAGAAAGAAAATGGCTGTCCATCTTTCTGTGTGGATAACAGTACAATCTGTAATTCTCAATTGGAAATTACTTTCACAAACTTAACAATATATTAAGAACAATAATAAAACAATAAGCATGAGAGTCTCTGGCATCTAGGAACTGGATTCCATAGAAACATTACATGGGTTTTTCAGGTCCTCTCTAAGTTAAAATAACTGAGGAAAGGCACACCCACCCTTAGACCTAGGTGGCGCCATGATGGAACTGCATCAATTCCACCATCAACATGGGCACATGATTCAAAGCGAGGCAGTAGCTCCTGGGTATCTTACTGTCTGCTTAGTTTTGTTTGAGACTAGATGTCCTTGTTCAGTCTGAAGGGAGCAAGAGCACCTAGGACTAAGTGCTGCCATTTTGACTTCAGACTCCATTTTACATGTAGGGTGAAACAAAGCTCAGGTTCCCAAGCCCTGGGGGAGCTGTAATTTCCAGTAACTGACCCACCTCCTCCCTAAACCACAGAAATAGTCATTGTGTCTTTAGCTCTCTACAAACATTATGGCTGTCCCTAGAAACAGAGGAACAAACGAATCTGATTGGTTGGACTGGAAAGTTTACATTGTAGATCAGTTGACAAAGATGAACACACTCAAGGAAGCCCCTAACCTTTAAATCCTGATTGGTGAAAATTGTAACTGTAACTTGGCAACAAATGTTTGTGACTTTTGTGCTTATAAACCTGCTCTGTCCCTGTCTGAGGCTGCCAGGAGAAACCAGGCTCCCGAGTCCTTGTCCTGCAACCCTAATCAATCACTGATGCACTTATGTGGTGATTCATTAAAGTCTTTAGAAGCCATAAGTGCTGTCTCTCTCCTCCTTGTGGCGCACAACAGGCTAGGTGTAACAGGTGAGGGTGACCTGCACACCATGTCCAAAGACAGTGGCTCTCTTTCTTCAATGAAACAGAGAGGAAAACAAAAGTAACGTTGTGAACTAAGAATTTACCTACTTTGAAAAAAAAGAGGATAAAGCCAGGTGATCCCACGCTAAGGTGAGGGCAAGGGATCAAGAGTTCAAGGCCAGCCTTAACTACCCAGCCTGCAGTGAATGAGACCATGGTTCAAAGACACTTCTCTCCCCAAGAAAATAATGGACAAGCAAGAAGGGAACAGTAGACTCTGGAGTATGCTCTGTTATGACTACCAGGGCCTTCATCAGGCAGGAACACACATGCCAGAACTTTCATAAGTATTTCATCTTCACAATAACTATACAAGTCCTTTTATTTTAATTTTCTCTAAGTAAAATTCTGAAAAGTCAAGTAACTATTCACATGTCATCCAGTTTAGAGTTAACTTCTTTCATTCTGAGGTTCATGCTCCTTCCACTTCGCACTGCTCCTGACTTAAGAAGCTCTCTGTATGGTGACTGGGCTATAATAAAAAATAACAACACTGATTTTTCTCTCTTGTAATACTTTTGTCTGAAACATTTTTATGGCTTGGCCCTTCACCCCACTCAGGGTTCTATTAGCACATGACCACTAGCTATGTGTGTCGTGTTGTTACGTCCTGGTGGTAACAATGGGCTGTTCCCCACAATACGTCCTGGTGATAACGGGCTGTTCCCCACAATACGTCCTGGTGGTAACGGGCTGTTCCCCACAATTGTTGAAGATTTTGTTTGTTTGGTTGTTTTTGATACAGGAGGATCCCTCTACAAATCCTTGATGTCATGGAACTCAATATGTAGATCAGGTTGGCCTAAAACTCACAGTGATCCCCCTGCCTCTGCCCCCACCCCTGGTCTGTAGTTTGCAATCGTAAGCTGAAGTAGTTTTCGGCTCCCTCCTCTAAAGAGCTTTTTGTCCGTGTTATACCACAGCAGCAGACATCAAATGAGAACGCCTCTTAACTACCCAATACATTTTTCTGTTTTGCTTAAAGTAGAATGCAGGTGTCAAATAGAGGGTATTCTCAATAGATTTTATGATTTTTAGTAATATATTAGACTCCAATTTGTATGAATTGACTACCTTAGGACCTTAAATATATAGCTAGTCAAACAGCTGCTTTTTATAGTATCATGAAATGCAATCTAAATTTTGAATGCTACCAGAATGAAAACTTCCTTACCTTGAAATTTTCTGTGACCAGCGTAAACAACTTGGTTGAATTTCCCACAATACAAGCAGTATTTGACATTATTATTTCCAAAGGTGATAAAACTTTGAGCTTAGTGATCACCTGAAATTGTTAAAATAATCATTTTCTAAATGTGGGCAAAGAACAGTTTCCAAAGCAGTTCTGCATTATTCTAAGAACCAAATTGTTAAGATGTGCAGACAAACTCCAACAGTCCTAATTCAATGTTGCAGTTAAAATGTATTTCAAATGCTGATGTATTAAACACCTCCACCTAAATACAAATATGAAATATCAGAAACATAGGCCATATTTTACTCACTGTTTTTTACCAGTCTAAACTCAAAATCATTCTGAGTTTATCAAATATTTATTATCAATCCAAAACTTTTTAAATTAATGTGCTGGGGTTTTTTGTTTGTTTTGGTGCGTGTATAACGACTTCAAATTTGTAGCTGTAGAAACGCGCACCTTTGCATACGTTGTGTTGTCTGCGAACTGCGACAAGATGACCTGTGGGCTCTTCAAGTCGATGCTCGCCATCCCGATCTCGCCTCTGGCCAGCCCTCTTCCTTCCACCACAGCTACGATGACTGACGGGGCGTGCGCAGACACTGCGGAAGACGCCGCTGGGAACAGTTGGCAGGACAAACACACACATGAATGTGAACGGCTGTTTGTACTCCTTCATGTAAGACCTCAAAGCCCCGAATCTAGATTTCTTTGTCTTTTATTTATTCTTTGATAACTTCACATGTGAAACACAATGCACACTGACCAATCCACTACCAACTCCACACAGAGTGCCACTCCAACGTGCCTCCGCCTATCTTTTCTCTAATGAATCTGACTAGTGCCGCCTTCGGGGATGGTGGCTGATCTTGCAGCCTTGACCTTGCACAGGTCTTCTACGGTTACCACATCCAAAAGAGGAACCTTTACCAGCTTTGTTTGCCTGCTTGCTTTAGTTTTCAAGACAGAATTCCTCTGTGTATTTCTGGCTGTCCTGAAGGGATCCACCTGCCTCTGCCTCCCATGGGCTAGGATTAAAGGCGTGCACCACCACCGCCTGGTGAACATTAAAAAAATAAATAAAACAAAAACCCTGTTACCCAAAACAAATAAAATTATTAAAGCTCAAAGTATTGTGTCAGATTGAGCGTGGTGGTGCACACCTTTAATCCCAGCACTCTAGAGGCAGATCCCTGTGAGTTTAAAGCCAGTCTGGTCTACAAATTGAGTGCCAGGGTAGCCAGGAATGTTACACCGAGAAACACTGTCTCCAAAAAAAAAAAAAGTATTATGTCAAAACTTAACTTCACATTAAGGATTGTTTGCCTTAATTTTGAGACAGAATGTATATCCCTAGCAACTTTGAACTTGCTAAGGAGAACAGACTGGCCTCCAATTTGAGGCAATTCTGCCTCCACCTCTCAAGAAGTATTGAGATTACAAATAGATACTACCAACCACTGTCTGCCAGTTTGTGGGGTTATAAAAAACTTGGAGGTGGCTATCCCTGTATCTAGCTACAGTTTTCTAACTCCTGGGATGAACTCACATCCCAAGCCTTAATTTTACACATAGAAGATAAATTTATACATTGGTTTATTTTACAATTTAATGAAATAAAGTTATTAAGGGAATTTTGAATTTGGGGTTAAAATACGTATTATTCACCTTTTTCTATCATATAAGTGCTAAAATTATTTTATAATAAGTAACCATAAAGCAAAAAGGATAATGTAGTAACTGTCGTGTCTACTGAAGAGCTGGCTAAAAGCAACAAGTGGAAGTTTATACACATAAATGCGTGATGTGCACCTACCAGTGTCTAGCTCCAAGCATCAACATTCACTAAGTGCTTATCACATGTCAAGGGCATCTTAAATTATTTATTTCATTTAATTGTTACAAAACTCTATCAAACAGGTACTGTTATTTACTCAATATACTTTAAAGGTGATTGCGAGGTTGGGTCAGTGGTAGAGCAAGGGCCTACCGTGTGTCACAACTTGGGTTTGGTCCACAATACTCGTAAGTGAATGAACAGATGAATGAAAGAATGGCATGTATGAAATTTCAAGCGTAAGAAAGACCCTGTGTTTAGGGTGGCTGCAGTGCCGAAGGGAAATGCTGGAGGAACTGCTAGAGAAACGTCAGCAGCCCTCACAATGATGCCCACATTCTTACACTTGATGTGACAGCAATGGAGAAGCAAATTAGGAGCACTGAACGTAGTGTGGCGGTCCCATGGGCTTCACTGTATCTCCATTGTTCATACGCTCAAGTTCTGATCCCCAGCAACTAAGACTATGACCTTATCTACCTGTATCTGAAAACCATGTTTGCCCTCTACAGAGATTAGTAATATTAAGTGGGCCATTTGAGGGGCCTTAGTCCACTATAACTGCATACAAGTGTGAGAGTATCAGGACGCAAAGACACTAAGGGGAGAGAACTGAAAAGAAGCCAAGAGGAGGGCAAGTAGGGAGGCCTCAGATAAGGAGACGTTTAATGCAATCAACTTGTGCTTGTTGGAGAAGACCCAGAAAAATGAATACAGTAAATGAACACAAAAATAAAAAAAAATACATATATAGTGTACTTTCTAAAAGAAAGTACAATAACCATAAAAATCCTGAGTCTGTGGTTGGGTGTGAAAGGATCTCACGCGAGTGGAGGGGTGGCCCCCAGCAGGTGGTGCTGTTGAGACGGTGACCGGAGCTAAAGGTAGGTGTTTGTTATCTAAACACATCGGGAAGTCTGTGAAAAGGAATAACGACAGCGCTAGGCAGACAGCGCTAGGCGATGCGAATGTCACCTCTATTACAGTCCTGATGGGGCTGCCATCATATAAGCAGTATGTCACCACTGAAATGCCACTATGTATCATTATGTGCTTTAAAAAGTAATGTAGCATCTTATCACATATGCACATGTTACACAGCTGTTCTCTTGGGAGGAAGCATTCCCTCCTGGAGGCTCCGGTTCTTCTCAGGCAGTATAAGCAAGGAGCCATTTCTTCGGGAGAAGAGTAGGTGCAGTTACCTGGAGGCAGGCAGGGAGCTCCAGGAACAGGGCTCTCTCCCCACACCTAGGAGAGCTGCTCAGTGAAGCACCAGCTCTGAGTCACCCATTTCCTACCCCCAATCTCAGTAGGCTGAGGTCTCAAGCTAGAGTTGGGTGGACTCGTTTCTTTGGTCTGCTTTGGTGGTTATCCATGGTGGACAGACGCTTGCTTTTACCTTCGCAGAAAGTCAGGCAACACTTACACACCCTGTAGCCAAGGCATTCTTTTTTTTTTTTAGAAGTGGAAAGTTATTTTATTTTTTAAATATTTATTTATTTATTACATATACAGTGTTCTGCTTGCATGTATACTTGCAGGCCAGAAGAGGGCACCATTACAGATGGCTGTGAGCCACCATGTGGTTGCTGGGAATTGAACTCAGGACCTCTGGAAGAACAATCAGTACTCTTAACCTCTGAGCCATCTCTCCAGCCCAGCCAAGGCATTCTTATATATGCCTTAGAGAATTGGTGCACACCAAACATCCATTAATTGATCCCTCAACAAAACTGAGTACATTTAAACAAAAATTAAAATTTTAGTATTAGAAAAACACTCAAGAATACTCTTAGGATCAAAGTTTTCACTTCAATATCACACGAAAGAGATCCTTTTTCCTTTTTGTCAAAACAGTTCAAATACTCTGATGTTACATTTATTGACAATAGGAAGCATGTAGCCATGTTGCTACATAGGGGCCAATGACACGTGTCATCCAGTTCTCCGTATCCATGAGGAATGACTTGCAAGTGAGCAAACCACCCAATTTATTATTTATAAAACTTTAAAAATTTCAAAAGAACATCAGGGTTATCTTCCACCAATTTTTACCTGAATATCCTACATGTGGTGTCCAACTTTTATAGCCTGATCTCTGGGGATTTCCAGCAGACAATGGAGTTCTAAATATTTGTGGGAAATTGGTATCTCGTGCAGAAGATGAGCTTGTTGTACCAATAGGAAGATTGGATGCAAACGTGTGTTTTGCATGAGATCTTTTGTTTCCAAATGATGAACCTAAATTTGAAAATTTATGAATAATTCTTAGTGATTAGCATTAAGGAGTTATGTATTAATCCTAAAACTTATCACATCTAGTTTCTATAAATTCAATTTGATAATTTAAAAATTATAACAAATAATTAAATGATTGACAACTGTGTCCATAATGACTTTATTTGTCTATATTATCATAATAGTGGGTTCCCTAATAATATTTTTGTACATGTATATATTGTACTTTGGTCATATTCAATCTCCATTATTATCCTCTCTTGTACCCTCCTACTCTACCAGCTCCTTCTCTTCCCAGACAGTCCCCTCTACTTTCATGTCTCTTTTGATCACTGACAAATTTTTGTTTGGTTGGTCAGTTTTTTGAGACAGAGTTTCTGTGTGTAACAGTCCTAGCTGTACTGGAACTTGCTCTGTAGGCCAGGCTGGCCTCAAATTAAAGGCAAGCACCACCACCGCCGGACAGTTCATTGTTAAGATAAATCTTGCTGTGCATCCCAGGCTGTGGTTGAACTCACTCTATAGCCCAGACTTGCCTTCAAGGATGGTCCTGCCTCAGTCTCCTGAGTGCTGGAATTACAGGCATGTGCTACCATACCTGGCTTGAGAATCACGTGCAAACATATGCTGACATGGGGCTGGGGTGCAGCTCGGCGGGTAGAGTGCTCTGGGTTCCATCCCAGTATCATATAAGCCAAATGTGGTGATGCATACCCGTACTCTCCGCACTTGAGAGGGGAGGAAGGGGTTCAGAAGTTTAAGGTCATCCTGAGCCAAAGAGTGAGCTGAGACCAACACGTGGAACTTCGCTTCAAAACTAAATGAACTGATTAAGGAGCTATTCTGATATGGCTCTTGAGTCTGAGTTCACTGAGCCTACTCTTGCTAAAATCAGAAGTTTCCCTTCAGCCCCCAGGTGTAGTTTACATTCTCACCAAGTACCTCTGCCTATGCAAACGGTGTCACAGACAGCTTCAGGCTTACTTGGCTCCAGCCCTTTTTCAGACAGGTGCTTGCCAACATGCTACCTACTTCACAGCCATGTCATAACATTCCACACAGTGTACATAAATAGCCTAGCTGTGTCTGCTAACACACAAGTTCCAAACAAACAAGCAAACGAAACGGCAGGGCCCTTCCACACCCTCTGGTTCCTATGCCACGTGTCTTTGCTCTCCTTACACTACCTCCTGGACAAGACCCTTTTCCTCCGCATTCCCATTAACTGGTGGCCCACAGAGTTCCAGACTTTCCAGACTTCACTACTAAATATTGACTCTGGCATCTCATCTGTTTCCTGGTGTCTACTGACACCATTTCCTAATAACGTTCAGGTTTTCATTTACAGCCTTCTCTCATCTCCCACACTGTACAGCAGGGTTAAGATTTCCAGTGATGGAGAGATGACAAGTGTGACAGGCTTAGTGAACACACGGTCACCGTCAGTCAGTCAACTCTGTCCTACAGTAGGGTAGTAGTACATAAATCAACGAACATGTGTGTTTTCAAAATTATTTCTATATACTGAAATTTGAATTTTACATAATTTTCACATGTCAAAAAAATAACACTACCTTTGAAATTTTTTCAACCCTTTAAAAATTCCAAAGTAGTTGGACTTGGTTGTACATGCCCCTAATCCCAGCTCTTGGGACACAGATCTGAGTTCCAGGACAGCCAGGGCTACAGAATAAACTCTGTCTTGAAAAGAAAAGAAGCTCCCCAAACAGCATCAAAAACAAAATAAACTCCATGAGCTTGAGGCAGGCCTGGCCGACATAGCCAGTTCAGGGACAGACAGGGTTAAAAACAGAGACTCCCATCGCAAAGAAAACTTCAAAAGTTAGAGGTTAAGCCGGGCGGTGGTGGCGCACGCCTTTAATCCCAGCACTCGGGAGGCAGAGGCAGGCGGATCTCTGAGTTCGAGGCCAGCCTGGTCTACAAGAGCTAGTTCCAGGACAGGCTCTAGAAACTACAGGGAAACCCTGTCTCGAAAAACCAAGAAAAAAAAAAAAAAAAAAAAAAAAAAAAAAAAAAAAGTTAGAGGTTAGCAGTATGCCTCAGTGGTTACAAAAACTTGAGTTCAGATACCTGCTGGTTACTATCTAGCAAGGCTTGCCCTCCACCAGCCTAGCTGATGCAGTCCTTTCACACTGAAGGATAAGGCAGAAAGCCATGGAAGAGGATTCCTGCTGGTAGGAAACAGCACAGTCATAGCAAACACTCAGGATCATGCAGCAGCCCGTGCAGCACCCACATCTAGAATTTTCAGTGCTGAGGGTCTGAGGTAGAAGGAATTCAACATCAAAGGAACTGAGCTACACAGGGAGTCTGAGACCAAGCTCCTGGGCTACACAGAGAACTCATACACATAAAAAGTACACAGCTCTACAAAGCAAAAATAAAGAAATGTTACCATTATCTAACAACTTCTTAGACAAAACTTTTATGTCTTCCCAGAATTTCTAAGTGTCAAAGGGCGAACACATTTTTTTCTATCAGTATTCTTTATTACAAGCCATTTTGAACTTTTGTTCATTTTACTTAACTCTTGAAAACTTTACTCTAAACTTTACTCTCTCTCTCTGTCTTTGTCTCTCTGTCTCTGTCTCTCTCTGTCTCTGTCTCTCTCTCTCTCTCTCTCACACACACACACACACATGCAGAATAAATGTGTCTTGTGTCTCAGTTTTGTTCTAGATTCCCGTTTCAGCGTTGTCAGATAGGTCATCCTTGTGACTTAAGGAATCATGCCTCCATAATTCTTAAGCTTGTTTCTCTTAAACACTTTTAACCTAATATTAAACATAGAAGACTTCAACAAGTATTTCTTCACTCATAAAATCCAGCCAGCCAATCCTCACTTTATCCTTCACATGAGTTGAACTTACCCTGAAAGACTTTCTCACCCGTTTAAATGTACGGGTGTTCAGTCGGCATGTACGCCTGTGCATCACAGAGGCCAGAAGAGGGCATCAGATCCAGTTACAGACAGTTGTAACTCTATCTGATTCCATGTGGATGCTGGGAATTGAACATCGTTAAGTGCCCTTAACTGATAAGCCATCTCTTTTGTCCCAGAAGGACCTATTTTTAACAGCGAGCATCTGAATTAGACGAGATGTTCATTTTAACCTGCTATCATCCCATTTTAGTACTAAACCCATCAGCCAAAGCTCAGCTCTCCACTATAAGAAAACATACGCACAATGTCCCATTCATGGAAGTAGGGGACCAGTGAGATAACCCAGTGGGTAGAAGCATTCCCCACCAAGGCTGACTCCCAGAGCCCACCTGGTGGAGGTAGAGAGCTGTCTCAGGAACTTGGTCCTTTGAGCTCCACACCAGTCCCCTTGCCTGCTGACCCTTGTCACATACTCACAGGGGTTTGAATAGAAAAGTGAAAACATTTTCTTTTGAGGAAACTGAGCCAGGATTGGTGGCTCGTGGTATAATCCAGCATTCAAGAGGCTAAGGCAGAAAGATTGCTTGAAAATTTCAAGCCAGGATTTTCTATTAGTGAACTTAAGGGAAGCCTGGGTCATACAGAACTTGCCTTAAACAAAACAAGAGGTGATTGAGGCTTTACATGGATATACTAGTTAGCAGAGCTAGGTCACACTTCCTCTCAGTTGTGAGAGTCGAGATTTCTTTCTCCGTGTTTTATTTGGTTTGCAATTGAGACTAGCTCATTCTGTAGTCTGGGCTAGCCTTGAACTGTGGTCGCCAGTGTTGGGTTTAAAGCGCGAACCACCCCACCCCCATCAGTAAAGACTTGTAGTTACTGCCCTTACTATCCTCTAGGAAGGCCCGGCCGCTGTGGTACCCAAGACCCCGACCAGCCTCCTGGTGTCAGCCATCCTTGCCCGGCCCGCTGTGGTACCCAGGCCCCGGCTGCTGGTGTCAGCCATCTTTGCCCGGCCCGCTGTGGCACCCAAGCCCCTTGCTGCTGGTGTCAGCCATCTTTGCCTGGCCCACTGTGGTACCCAAGCCCCGGCTGCTAGTGTCAGCAGCCACCCTTGCCTGGCGTGGCCCGCACGGGGCTGCTGCTGCTGCTGCTACTGCTCCTGTCGGCCACCGCGCCCTCGGTGCTGGGCCGGGACGCGGAGGCCAAGGGCCGTGTGCGCGGGGTCGTCCTCCCCGATGTGGTCCCACGTGGGGAACTCGAGGTTGACGAGACCTCCTGCCTCAGCATCCCTCAGTCCTTCCTGACAGAGGCTTCAGCTTCGAGCACCCCAGCACCCGCAAGCTCCAAGGCCGCGCCTCGGCAAAGGACGGGAGAACAGGCGCAGGCGCAGTGCGCTCCCGAGCAGGAAACACACAGCGCAGGCGCGGAGCGCATCGCTGGTGTAGGAAAGCGCTGTTCTGTTCTCTTGCCCCCACCCGGGCACTTGACTCAAAGCACAGGGAAGCCAACAATTGAAGGCCCAGCAATGACCACCACCTTGGCTGTCAATTGTCACAACAGACTTTTAAATAATTTTCACTAGCCAAGCACTTAGACTGAACACGTGATCCAGTTCTATGCCCAATACACTTACCCCTGTGCCTAGTACCGTGTCTACAATGAGGGGGTGTTGTACACACAGCGACATCACATGACAATTAAGGCCAGCAGTTACCAATCCAATTGTTTGACTTCTAGTATTATAGTTTCAGAGTAGGGGGCAGATTTTAGGATTAAAGTTAATTGGAAAACTTTAATTCAGTGCAAAGGTTTGAGTTAAGAATGCTCCTCTCCCCCATGTGTTTGAATACCAAGAGCAGAATTGCCTGTGAGTAGGTGTGGCCTTGGAGGAGGTGTCTCCAGGGTTCTTCCTCTTACAATCCCGTTGTTAGTAACATGTCTGCCTCAGGCTACCATCCTAATGGACTAAACCTCTGGAACCAAGCACCAATTCAATACTTTCAAGACAGGGTTTCTCTGTAGCTTCCAAGTGTGTAATGGAACTTGTTCTGCAGACCAGGCTGCTGGAAATAAAGGTGTGCACCTCCACCAGGTTGTCTCTTCACTCACTGCAATAGAAATGGGACATGTAGACTATACTCGGTGTAACCGCATGGTCTGATTGAAACACTTAAGCAACTCTTATGTGAACACATGAACACTGTATGTAAAGATCGGGTGTGTGCATCTGACAGACGGCTCAGAGTGCAGGTGGACACCGACTCCTAGCACTCAGTGTGAAATGACTGTGGTCTAGCGCCAAGTGGGACCGTATCAAGGGCGGAGGGGAGGGTGATGGCGCTACTCCCTTCCTTTGGCATTTAAAGGGGCAGAGGTTCGAGAAAAGGACATCTATCTGACCCAACAGTTCCCCTAATCTGACCAATCCACCCAATCATATTCAACCTCAATATAATCTCAAATGTCCAGTTTCCAGAGAATCGTGTTATCAGACTCAAGAAACAGTTCCACCCAAACCCATTCAGTAAACCAATTCACTAATGACTTTGGTGGGGGAGCAAAAATAATTACTTTTAGGACCATTGGTGAGTTAGATACCTGCATGCCTCTGAACTTTAGACCCGAGTTCCTTGAAACATTTACCCAACCTGTGCAGCATCTCCTGAGTTATGACTTGCAGCCTTGGAGATAATCCTTTTGAAACAAAGTAAATGTTTCATTTCTAAGTAAGCAGCTACATACTCAACAGCCACTCAACATTTTGTGCATCTTTTATTTAAATCATGAGTTTTGCTCACTCGTATTAACAAAAATCATTTTCCATCACAATCATTACAGATCAACAGGACATGGGGAAGCATCAATTAAATACCAGCTCTTAAGCTTGCTGTTATGAAGACATCAAATTTCAAGTAGACAAAAACTAATGTTTGGACACCACAGAAGATCTAAATACAATGTATTTTATACTACATATAATTATACGATTGCATTAACATGATATACAATATTAACAGCCACTTCTAGGTTCGATTGCACACATCTTCCTGTGCCTGTCTGACTCTAGCTCACTAGTTCAGGCTGGACATTGACCCTCTGAAGCACTTCTTCAGGCATGCAGAAGACAGGACTAACAGGTTTAATTTGTTCTTCTCCCAGAAGCGACAATCCAGCAATGCCAAACAAGGTATGAAAAGGATCCACCTGCGGGCGGTTCATAAACAGTGCAAGTAAGAACTCTGCACAGAATCAAGTTTAGTCGTTTTTGTATACAGCTAAAGTTTTTTGAAAGCCTCCAGTTTTTAACATGCAGGACCTCTAAGAAATTTCTATAAGCTCTAGCCTTTATGTTACAAATTCACAATAACTCTCAAAGCAACCTTAGGACCAAATGCTAGTTCTACAACCAAAAGGCCCAGAATCATAAAATCCAGCCAACAATGAAAAACTGCGGAACCCCAGAATTGTACTTGCCATATCTCCTGGTCTGTCAGCAAAGCCTCCAGTCTCTTCATCTTGACATGCTAAGATGAAGCTGCGCAGCTTTTCTCTGTCAATCCAATGAAGCCTCCCAATTATCTTCAAGGAGGCCAAAACCCACCAGGAATAGCACACATCCGGTAACTAGAAGGGGGGAACCCATACTGTTGGCAGGTTGAGACCACTCCTCATACATTGGTACCCATACCACTTTAGTACCAGATGGCAAACATACATTAGTTTAATCTCCTACTCAGTCTTCAGCTGCTATTGGTGCAGACTCATGCATCCTGTGAGGATTTTCTAGGCATCACCAAGTGCTGTCCAGGTGGACACATCTGCTGACAATTCACCCTGCATCCCTCGCGTTTTACTGTGCGCTCCAGAAGCCTAGCTTGTTTCAGCCCAAGTTCAATGACTGCAGAAAATTAAGGCCCTGCCTGATACCTGTGCACGCAGCTCCCCCACTCACAAGCACATGAAGTTAGCACACAGGTTTTCTCTGCTCCTCTCACATAGCAACCAACTACACATTCAGTTGTTAATAAGTACAAATGCTAGTTTGTAATACCTTCTCGGGTCTTCCATTGAGTCCGCCTGAGGGCAGCTGTCGTTCACAGAGCCACCAACCAAGTAGGTCAGAGTTCACTTGATGCAACTGACTGGTTATCGCCAGGAATCCTGTGCAACAATAGATCTAAAATTACAGACATAAAGTACACAGGTATAACTTAATAGGAAGTGACAAACACCACCAAAATGACTAAAACTCCATCCTGTATAAGGGTGTATTTTAGAAGTCACTGTCACAGTAAAATGCTATGCTTGGAATTTCTTGATGGTCAATTAATTTACAACTTAAATTACGTTCTCTGGGCAAGCAAATATTTGCTAACTTTGCTAACTCAGTGGGTTATGTTAGAATGTTTTCATTGTTTATTAAGGTCACAGGTGGAGATTCATGTTTATAATCCAACAGCCTGCAACTAACAGAGCTTGTAAGACCCTATAGATAGCACATACCCCAAACCACTTTCCTGATCTCACAAGGTCTGGCCATTCACAACCAAAATTATCATTAAAACACCCCTCATCTTTTAATATTGGTTATTCCCTCTAAATTTTATTAAATAGCAGTATTACCTGCCCAGCATGAGATTCGGAGCCCGGTCTGCACCCAAATCCACCATCAAAGTTCATACAGGCCAAAACAAATTCAATCGCCTTTTCCACATTAATAGCATCAAGCTTGCCCTACAAAAACAAGTAAAACCTATTACAATCGCCTAGAGCACTCATGTTTAATGAGATCCCTCAACACAACATTTAAAGCTTACCAAAAGAGCCAAAGTTGCCACTGCACAAAATGAGAATCTGGTGTCAACTTCTCCTAGAAGAGAGAGCCAAGGTAGTCACATCAATACAAATTTCCAATGAACAGACTTTGAACCATGCTCACTCAATTTCCCAAAGAGCAGGCTATCTCACATTTACCTGGAGGTAATACCCCAAAACCCAAGAAAACCAGCTAGAAAAATAAAGCCAACAGCCTTTCTAAATAGCTTAGAGGGCCCCAAATGGGAAGGAACCTACAAAATGCAAGGATTATATGCTAAAAAATTCAAGTTAATACATCAACACCCTACTTTATAAAAAAGGTTCACATCCCACAAAGCAGCTGGTCTCAGGCCTGCATTCTGTCTGTCCCGCCCCAAAACAAATTATCTAGATTAATCAAAATTTTTTTCTAGGTCCCAACTCAGGTATTTACTGATTAGATAAACTTTTCAAGACTTTTCAGGGAGTTCAGCCCTTCAAAGCCCCAAACACTGGGGATAAATGTGAACCTACCTTATCTTTTAGAGTGGGTGCTGACAGGCCAGCAGGGGCATACTGGGACCTCCAGCAGGCCATTTACTCCAGATAGACCAACTGCTTAGTGGGACCTGAAAAGACGGAACAACTTGAATCTTAGGATCACTACCAAGACAAATGTTCTGAGTATGGAGTAGATAAACCGGGCGTACCCCAAATGTCTCCAGCAAACGAACCATCCTCCTTCTGCAGACTCTGAACATAGGCCACAACCTTATCCACGTCGATGACGTTGATGCTGTCATACAGCGTGAGAATCTGAAAAGACAGCAGTAGGGGCAGATTCGTTCTGTCTCTAAGCCCCCATTAATTTAACCGAGTAAAAATTAGTCATTCCAAATCTTTAATCACATGTTTTGCTACACAAAACATCGATAATCTAAGAAACTCAAGCAGAGGCAGGACTTAACCATCCTTTGCCTCTTCACAAAAATCAATTTCAGTTACATACTGATGAAATGTCCCCTCCACGGTCTCAGCGTCTCTGAAAAGCATCATGTTGGCATTCAGCTAATACATGCCATGACATCACTGACCTTGTAGGAAGGACTTCCTGCAGAGGGAAGTTAAATGACCCTCCCCACAAATCCTAACTCCAGCCCCAGGGATCTAGTCACAAGCACCTACCTGGACAGCACTGAGAGTGTAGAGAAGATGCGGATCGTGTCCAATGCTCGCACTTATGCCCCCACACTCATGCTGGCACGACTTGATAAACACCAGGATTTCCTCTCTGTTCATGCGATGAAGCTGTCCCATGAGGTCCATCACCGTCAAACCCCAGTAGATGCCGCTCATCCTCAAGTACTCAGACATACAGTACTCCTAGAGAAGTTTCTTCAATTTATCAAAACTCCTAAAAGGGCCATTTCACACACAATCCACCTCACGTAAGATAATTGGGACCAACTTTAAGTGACGCTTTAGTCCCCCAAGGGCCAACTGCAGGTTTATTAGGTAAAAGTAACCAATATTCCTACTCTATTTTTAGCAGACACCAATTTTCGTCAGTCACAAATGAAGCCTATGCATATGGAAAGATAGCACTACTGAAGATGGAAACCTACATGGATTCCAGAACGCTGTGCATTTCACAAGTATTTCTTCAGGTGAGGACCTCATGGGCACGTGGGAAGCCAAACCCAGGTGGACAGTTGACAGGGAAAGACCACAGGACTCTTAAGCCTATAACCATACTAAAATGAATGCCCAGCTAAGAAATTACAGAAATAATCAAGCATCAAGTGTTTGCCAACACATTTCTGTAATGACCCAGATATACTATGCTGTATGGAAAACATTATTTCTACAAGTGATCCCCTTTGGAGGGTCTCTCCACTCAGCATGGCTTTCCCTCCAGTAACTCTGCTGAGCCCCTGGATGCTTAGGTCACAGGTGTGTGCCGGAATTTCCCCCAGGCACACACAATATAAAGTTTAGGTAAAACCTTTTCGAGGTCTCAGCGTAATTCTAGAGCTAAAGTGTTATTACACATCAGCAAAATTCAGATAATACATGCCAACACATCATTGACCTTCAAGGTTATACCCGAGCCAGAAAGGAGCAGAGTCTCCAGCTGGCAAATCCTACCCTACCTCATAAGTGCCAGGAGGCACTCTGTCAGCCTTTGGTACACAAGGCCCACCTACCCTGCTGGACTACAAGCCCTCTGCAGAGAGGGCTGAAGAAACCGGCCAAATACTTCTTATAGCTGCTAGTCTGAGAATCGCTAACAGAAAGTCATACGTACATAATCATCTTTCTTGGAACCATAGGAGGCAATGTAATCGGCATGCTTCTCCAGTAACAGGGTGTCAGGAGCGTCTGACTTGATGGTGACATCCTTCTGCGGTGTACCCTTGAATTAAACAAGCAGAAATTTCATTACTCACAGTCTGACCCTTCATATACACGTTTAACATGCGCGTAAGGTTTTTTCTTTACGTTGCTTTCATCGTCCTTAAACAACCCATCCTCAAATGTGTGCCCGGCATTTTCAGGTCTCAGAGTAATTCTAGAGCTAAAGTGGTTAATAATCAACTTTAGATTCAGAATACATGCCAGCTCATCATTGACCTGAAATGACCGTTTCTGTCCAACGCAGACACGTTCAACGAGGCTGAGATTTCAGAACACCTCGAGTCCTCAAATGTTGCCCCCATTACCAATAAGCAGTCTATCTCACTACCAACCACAAGTAGGTCAAACAAACTACCAAAAAAAAAAAAAAAACCACTTTTTGATTCATGGTCTCTGCTATTAAGGCCTGCCTAGTCTGAACTCCCTGTGTAGTTCAGGCTGTTCTCGAAATCAAGAGATCCGCCTGCCTCTTCCTCCGGTGTGGGCCTAGGCTGGCTCTCTCTTCCGGTTAAAAAATCTTAAGCTTTGAAACAACGATTTGAAAATAACGATTTTCAGGAATCTATAAATTCCAAATTATTATTTGCAAAAAGCATTAAAAAACACGTATAACGGGGTGGGGGGAAGGGTGAAAACGACGACATAGGCACTCCCAAGTCCCTGCTGCAGGGAACGAAATCAGGCCGCCCAGAGGAACTGCGGAAAACGCTGAGCAATCGCAAGGAACCTTCCCGGTCCGGCCCGAGGAGTCCGAGGCAGGAGGATGGCCGGGGGTTCTAGGCCAACCTGGGGCTCCAGAATAGAGCATCGGCCTTGCAGGCCCTCCCGCCGCCCCGTGCAAAGCCAGCCCGGCCGCCCGGCTCCCGCGCACCGCAGCCGTCCGGCTCTCACCATGTCGGCGCGCAGAAAGACCGAAGCTCGCCCGAGCGCAGGGAGTCAGCGCCCGCGCGCCTGCGCACACGCGCCCGCCCACCCTCCCTAGCCGGCTCCGCGCAGCCCGAAGGACCCCGCGGTCACCGTTTAGCCGGCCGCATTGCTGCCTGAAGGACTCGGCGGTCACGAGGTATCCGGCCACGCTTCTGCCTGAAGGACCCCGTAGCTAGAATGGTCGCTCATTCTAGCACTCTCGGAGCTTTGGGATTGGTTTCAGCCCCTGTGTAAACCGGGCGTGGCCTTGCAGACCTGGAATCCTAGCACTGGAGAAGCGGAGACGGGAGGATCAGTAGTTCAAATCCCCACCTGTGTAGGCACTTGGAGGCCAGCCTGGCATAGATACTCTGGGGGAAAAAAAAGGATAAATTATGGTATATCTGTTACCCAGTTAATTAAAAAAAAAAAAGCGCCACATATGCTATGGAAAGATGTTTAAAAGATACCATATAAAATGCATGTTTATGGGCTAGCTCTTGGATTTGAATCCGGAAACTACAAAAATAAGGATTACTTTTTACTCTATACTAGTAACTTATGGTTTAACCTTTTCATTTTAACCTTTTCTTCTCCTTCAGGTTTTTCAAGACAGGGTTTCTCTGTAGCTTTGGAGCCCATCCTGGAACTAGCTCTTGTAGACCAGGCTGGCCTCGAACTCACAGAGATCCGCCTGCCTCTGCCTCCCCAGTGCTGGGATTAAAGGCGTGCACCATCACCGCCCGGTCCTTTTCTTCTTTTTAAGGTCCTGGGGATTGAACTCACAGCTTTGAAAATGCCAGGCATGTGATCTGCCCCTGAACCATCTTCCCAAGACAGTTTACCACTTCAAAGAATAAGCTTTGCCCCCTCAAAGAACTGTAGCTGCAACAATACGAATTTATAAATTCATCTATCCCTCCAAAGCCGAGATGACCTGGAACATTTTGTATGAAATACAAATTGTGTGACATACTGCTCACTTTAAAGTCATCACTTTGTTGATGGCCACCTCAATATGTTGTACCCATATACAAAAGCTACCCTAGCCTTAATGAGATAAGCCCTTCTGTGCAGGGACAATGGTGAACGCAGGCTCTTGTCTGACCAAGGTTCTCAGGATGACAGGATGGTTGAGAACTGAGCTCTTCCCAAGGCATTTATACCCCCTCTACCACAGAAGAGACAGGAAGGAATAGTAGATAAAACAGGAAGAAGGCTGAGAGGTCATCTTCTGGGCCCCACAGCCACTGCAGACTTGAGCTCAGAGCAGCTATGTTTGTCTGCACGGGACTTGCACATAACTGGCCCTGTCGAGAATCAGTCATAGATGGAGCAGGACTCCGGGGGCCTTGCCCCTTCCTGCTGATCTATTGGGTACAGACACTTAGCAGGAATGAGGAGTAATTGTCGTGAGCTGTGTGTCCACTGTACGCTCACCAGGCATCAGGGGTTTGCTCCAAACCCGTGGTCACTCAACTCAGATATGAGTGTGAGAAGCAGGGTTGGAAGGAGAAGGCTGATGTGTGTGGGGAAGGAAGATTAAAAAAACAAAACAAAACAGAATGAGCATAACTGGAATGCATTATACACACGTATGAATAATCAGAATGCATTATAAGCACATATGTAATGGCCAAAGAACAAAATAAACATCACAGACTGAGATGATATTTTGGATATACTGAGTTAAGATCTATTTTCAAGTTAATTTCATCTATTTTCATTTTTATCGTGTGACTTAGAAAATTTAAAACAGTCTGTAGGAGTCACATTATATTTTTATTGTTTAATGGATGTCTACTTTGTTACGCCCAGAGACACACCGCCACTCTGTAAGTGATAAAAGCTTCTCAAGCTTGACATGGTAGAAAACACCTATAATCCCGGCACCTGCAAAATTGAGACAGGAGGATCACAAATTTGATGCCAGCCTGGGCTGCTTGGTCAGTCTGAGACCAGCTTGGGATACATAGCATAACTCCACCCGCCCCCCACACACAAAAGGACAGAAATATTTTTGTTATTAGCAATATTTTTTAAGAATTTACTTATTTTGTTTTTTGCATTGAGACTTCGCCTGTGTGTATGTGTGATTCCTGAAAAGGGCAGAAGAGGGTGTGGGTTCCCCAGGATCTGGAATTACAGACAGTTGTGACAGTGGGGGCTAGGTGCTGGACCCAGCTCCTCTGCAGGAGCCGATTCCTGCTCTTAGCCATGGAACCACCTCTCCAGCCCCAGGTAATCACGGTTTTGGTCAAAGTGCATGTGGTGGACTGCTGGAACTATAAGCATGGCTCACCAGCATTTAGTCCACAGGCTGTCCCTAGTCAGCATTAACATGTGGAGTGTATCCTGGGACATTCCCATGGGGCAAGAATGCATCGTTTCCTGTTTCATTTCCATCCATTGGATTGCAAAGACGAGAAACATGAAAAGTGGCCAGCATCTATTGTTCATCCAGATGTCTGGGATATTACTATGAAAAGGTGTGTTTTTCCATTTTAGTGAAATAGAATAGATATGGAAAGATGAAATTCTACTCTTGGGGGCTGGGGGTGGATAGCCCAGGAGAAGAACATTTATTTGGCCTGGGTGAGACCCTGGGTACAATTTCTAGCACTTAAAGAAAAAAGGCACTGGCTAAATATTTCATGATTTCTGACTTCTTTACCGTGTTATTTTTCATTCATTTTAAATGAAGTGAAATTGTGAAGGCGGATCTTGTTGGGCTGGATCAGAAATTAACTGAGAGATAGCCCTGGCCACTCCTGGGAGAGGTTTGCTTACTTGGGTTATTAGAAGAGGAAAGGCCCACACTAAGTGTGGGAGGTACCTTCCAGTGCTAACCCAGAAAAAAGGGATTGCAGAAAGAACTTTGCTTTTAGCCTCATTGGCTTCTGATCTTACTGTCGAGTTTGTGTTGCAACCACAACCCTTCCCTGATGGCAGAACTCAGCTTCTTCCAGCTTCTAACACAGAGTGAACACCACAAGAACTTTAGGAATCCCGCATGACTTCAGCCCAGGTTGTGATTGCCGAGGCATCCAGCTTAGTCAAATAAGCAGCTACTGGGTTGGACTACCCAGACAATATCATGTAAGTCAATCTAATAAGTGCTTTTAATATGTATTTATTCTATATGTTCCGTTCCTCTAAATAACCCTGATTACGATAAAAGTATTTTTGCATATGTGTGCATACATGTGCACATTGTATGTGGGGGTGCATATATATGTTTGTGTGTGTGATGGCCAAGGACCAGTGTTGATGCCATCTTCAATCGCTCCACATTGTGTTTGGTGACATTGTCTCTGACTGGACCAAGACCTCAGGGATTTGTCTAGACCGAATGTGATGCCAACACAGGCTGTACCTTGTTCTCCCTCCCTAACTCTAGGATTACAGGCACACACTGCCAACCGTACTCTTTGTGGGGATTAAGGATCCACTTAGGTCTTCAAGGCTGTGCAGCAAGTGCTGTATAAACTGAGCCATCTCCCAAGCTCACAAAATCTCTTTAACGGTTATTTATTTTGTGGGGTGTTTGTGCGCATGTACATGTCATAGTGAATTTATAGAGGTCAGAGAACAACTTGAACAAGTCTTCTCTCCTTCTACCCCATGGGATCCAGGTATTGAACTCAGGTGGCCAGTGCTGGGATTAAAGACATGCACCACCCCCGCCCGGCACTTTCTGTGGTCTTTAATCGGAAGACCTGCTAAAACTGCACACAGACACACAACAACATGGAATAGTGCACAGCTTGGTTTATTTCAGTTCTTTTTCAAAGTCGTGTGTGAACAACTATGTACAGCAGCCCAAAGATTTCATACAAACACTAAGAGTCATAGAAAAATAATTTAAAGTTAGATTTACTGAATTATTTTAAAGAAGACAAATAAAATGTTGGTTCAGTATTAAGATTTTCCAGAAATGTCTCAGTTTTATAATGGAGAAAATGAAATTTTTATTTATTCTTTTGTGCAAAACAAGTAAATATACTCAGAACTATAAAATTCACACTTTAGTACAGAAATGCTTTTAAGTATTCATAGTCTGATGGATCCAAATCTACCAGGTTTTCAGTGGTTATTTTAGAATTTTCACTGAGTTCTTTCTTAATAAGCCCCCTTTCCTGTCCTTGAATGAGCACTTAACTGCACTGGATTTATCCCGCTGCGGCTAACTGACCACAGAGTAAATCAGCATAGGTGAGGGGTGGGGGACTAAGGACAACTCATTGTTCCAATAAAGCAAATTCATCTGGAAAAGGTCACCGTGGAGTTCAGCAGAGGCCCTCTCCACCACTGGAATAAACTGCACAGATCTGGGTGACTTATCTTTATTTCATTTCCTGGGAAAGATGATAAAGCCCCTTTCCCCCTCTTAAGCATAAAAAGTGTCTTGAGATTTCGTTACATGAGGATTAAGCATCTTTTCAATAGCAATTTCTTTTAATTTTTAAACTTTCCAATGTGCTCACGGGCTATGATCAGCCTCTGAATTTGTGCAGTACCTTCATAAATCTGAAAGAAAAACATAACTTGGTTTAAACACCTGGATTTATTTGACGTCTCAGACAACAGACTGAGCTCTACTGTAGCACCAAACTGAAATGCTATTTGATGAGAACAGTTTAAGTCATAAAGATATATTTTACAAAACCGGGAGGCAGGCTTAAAACATCAAAGAAAATGATATTTACATTTCAAAATGTTTGGGAAATCTAAGGTTTAGCATTGTCAGAGTATTTATTATCTAATGTTTCTGAGCTGTTTTACGTATGTCCTTTGGTCATTCTTGGTCCTTCCTATTAAATACGATTCTTTTTCCTACTGATGCCTAAGGAACTGTTAAAGAAATCAAGATACTGGAGGCTGTGGGCTGGTAATCCACCCTCATTCCCAACCTAAACTTCTAATCTCAGTCAGTTGATAGTTCCCTTTTGGGAAGTAGAGGAGGGCCAAGGGGTTGATGACAGCTGGCTCAGGAGAGTTAGGGTGAACCAGCTCTACAAAGACTGGGGACTTTAGATAGGATGCAAGCTTCAGTGTTCATTTCTCCCGTGTTTAAATAAAAAGTTCCCCTGGAACTGTCATTTCAGGTGGTTGTGAGCCACCATGTGGGTGCTGGGAATTCAACCCCAGGTCCTCTGCAAGAGCAGCGAGTGCTCTAACTGCCAAGCTGCCTCTGTGGCCCCATAATTTTCACTGCCGGTAGTACTATGATTCTTGAGTGTTTCTTCTATGGCTAATGACACAAGGCCTTTCTGCTGCCTGAAAATTAGGTAATGAACATGCAGAAAAGGAAAACATGAAAGAAAAACAAAAAACTTGCACAATACCAATTAAAAACAAAACAAAACACTGAATTAAAACAACAGCAAAAACTTGACCAGTTGCCCATGCCTCACTCAAGCAGTTTGCTTCCACCTTCCCAATGAGTAGATTTGTCAAGTCATTTGCTGGGGTGTGCAGAACAAGGCATGGATATTAAGTCATTTGTTGGAGTGTGCAGAACACGGCAGGGGTGTTAAGAACCATGGACCATAAATAACCCACAATGGAGAACATGTACATTTCTATCTTTTTTATGAAGTTATCCTAAAATTTTATAATATCAACTTAATTTCAGAGTCAAATATCGCTTCTCAAGAACACATGGCTTTTGACTCTAAGTACAGTTTCAATTAATTCAAAAATGTCAGGCAATATTCCAGACAAGATAATTTAAAAAGGCACGTATATTTTTCAGAGGGCAAGAAATGCAGATTGTAACTGGCTTAAATTTGAAGACCCAATGGCAACGAGGCAGGAGATACGTGCCAATGCCATTCACCTTACCTTCCCTCTTAGCAGCCACACTTAATAAAACAATATTCTTCCTCTGTGTTGTTTACCTACAAAACCTGACTCTTACCAATCTATAATTATAATTTATTTTATTTCAGAATGTCTTCCACATGTATTGTGTGGGTGCATGCACGCTGTGGCATTTACATGGCGCTCACAGGATGACTTTTAGGAGTCCGTTCTCTTACCATGTGGGTTCTAGGACTCCAACTCAGGTTGTCAGGTTCAGCGGCAAGTGAGCCCCACCCTTTACCCTCCGAGCCATTGTGCTGCTCCAACTGTCACTATTACCAGTGGCTTTAATCTACTGTTGTCATTTATTGATATTCTCTCCCCCCAGAAACAGACGACACCTACCTGATAGATCTTGGCATCTCTCATCAGCTTTTCCACAGGGTACTCTGTATTGAACCCATAGCCTCCAAAAATCTGCACGGCGTCAGTCGCTAACTGATTGGCAATATCTCCAGCAAAGGCCTTTGCAATGGAGGCATAGTACGTGTTCCGGCGGCCAGAGTCAACCTCCCAAGCTGCTCTCTGGTAAGCGAGTCTTGCGAGTTCAACTTTCATGGCCATTTCTGCGAGCAGAAATGAAACTCCTTGGTGCTAGATTTAAGGGAGAAAACAGTTAAAAGGGATCTACTGGATATATTTGTAATTTTTTTCTTAAAACGCTTTTACTTTTTATTTTGCATTAATTTTGAATTTGCAGAAAAGTTACAGTTAGCATCCCCTAGCAGTAAGACTTTTGTAGATGGAGACTGCTTTTTGTTTCCCCACTGCTCAGACCCGAATAATCACACAGAAACTATATTAATCACGACACTGTTTGGCCAATAGCTTAGGTATATTCCTACCTAGCTCTTATATCTTAAATTAACTCATTTCTATTAATCTGTGTATCGCCACGAGGCTGTGGCTTACTGGTAAGGTTCCAGTCCTTCTCCTTTGGCAGCTACATGACATCAGCTTGACTCTCTATATCTCTGTTTGGATTTCCCACCTGGCTTTACTCTGTTAAGCCATTGGCCAAACAGCTTTACTCATTAACCAATAAAAGCAACACACATACAAGAAGACGTCCCACATCATCTAATAAATGACCACAGCGCAATGACCAAAGCCATTAGCATGGATCTGCAAAACTGCATGGATCCGACCCAGACTGGCCAGGTTTCCTACCAAATCCTGTTATCCATTTCAGGATCACAGACAGATTCTAGCTTTTTCATTTCTCTTTCTTTTCTTTTGGTTTTTTGAGACAGGGTTTCTCTGTGTAGCCCTGGCTGTCCTGGAACTTACTCTGTAAATCAGGCTGGCCTCAAACTCAAGAGATCCACGTGTCTCTGCCTCCAAGTGCGGGGATTAATGATGTGTGCCACCGCACCCTGCCTCTTTTTCGTTTTTAAAAGAGATTTATGTATGTATGTATGTATGTATGTATGTATGTATGTATGTATGTACATTGGGGTTTTGCCTGCATATGTCTGTATGAGAGTGTCAGATCCCATGGTACTAGAGTTAGAGACAGTTCTGAACTGCCAGGTGGGTGCTGGGAATTGAACCTGGGTCCTTTGGAAGAGCAGCCAGTGCTCTTAACCACTGAGCCATCTCTCCAGCCCCCTCTTTTCTATTTGAAGACGTCTTCTATATAGCTGACATTGATCTTGAACTCACTCAAGACCTCTGAGGGTTACTACCTCAGAGAACCCCCCACACACAGACTCTATAACTCCTGTCTTATCTCCTGACTTTTGTCCTTCTGAAGAATATGGATTTTTTGGTGAGTTTCTCCTTGGTTTGGCTTATATACATTTTCTTATTCTTAGGATGAGGTCTTGGGTTCAGCTGCACAGATTACCAGGCATTCTTGTGCTTCAAGCGTCTGCAGAGATCCAGACAACACAGTGGGGGCAAGAATGAATGGAATGTGGGGCTGGAGCAGGACCTCCTATCAGACAAGACTCTCTGAGCAGCCCACGCGGCCTCACACTTGTGATTCTCAGCCTCCAGAGTGGCTGGGATTTCAGGTATGCCTGCCAAGCTCTGTCCTGCCAAGGCTTTCAAAGGGAAGCTGTTACAGAAATGGAAAAATGCACATGATGCTTCCTGTCCTTGTCATAACTGAATGGGAGACGAAAAGCAACCCTCCCCGAAGAGACGGCACAGCACGTGCTGTGTCGTGACTGGCATGTAACACGCGTTACAGGTGGAAAGACTGTAGCGTGTGCCACTATACATATCTTGTTTTTGATTAATGAATTAATTATTGAACAGGGTCTTGTTATGTAGTTCAAGCTGCCTAAAATGCTTACTGCCTGAGTCTACTGAGTGCCACTACTCCAGGCTTGGGGTTAATCTAGTGCGGCCCAAAGCAGGTGCTTTCATCGATTGCCTCCTGCAGCACCTTCGACCCACGGTAGCCGCTTTCCTTTTAAGTCTGGTAACTCCACCTCATATGATGGAGGAGTGTCTATATGTTACTTTCATTATTAATAAAGAAACTGCCTTGGCCCTTTAAGAGACAGAAAATTAGGTAGGTGGAGTAGACAGAACAGAATTGTGGGAGAAAGGAAGCAGAGTTGGAGAGACGCTTCAGGCAGTCGCCATAGGCAGTCGCCATGCTTCTCCTCTCCGAGATGGACACAGGTTAAGATCTCTCCTGGTAAGCCACATCTCATGGTGCTACACAGATTACTAAATATGGGTTAAAGGAAGATGAGAAAATTAGATAATAAGAGGCTGAAACTATGGGCCAGGCAGTGTTTAAAAGAATACAGTTTCCGTGTAATTATTTTGGGTAAGCTAGCCGAGTGGCGGGACGCAGCCCTGCGGTTCCATTCTACAGACTGGCGCTCCAACATGATGGACTAAATCCACTTAAAAGCCTGAGAGGGCTTTAAATAAAGGAGAGACAGACTTTAACACAGCTTTTTGCTGTTTGCTGGCGTGCCACAGAGAAATTTCCCTGACTCAGCCGCCGTAACAGGAAAAAACTTGTGCGGTTTTAAAACGCAGCTTCCTGCGCTGTGCCGCCAGTGCAAACTCTGGCTTTAAAGCATTTCAATGCTGTGAACACCTTCAAAAATTACTTCACTCAACTGCTGACTGAGATGAACCTGGCACACAGGTTACACCATGAAAGATCTGATTAACAGTGCCCCCATTCAGCAGGAAGCAGTTTAGAGAAAAAACTGCGCCCATTTTCCCAAATATTGTTAATAAATGTTTTTACATTTAAAGGGGAGATGATATAGATATGAATAATTTGCATTAGTATGGATTTTAAGGTCAATTTTGTTATATGTATATGTATTTCTGATCTTAATTAAGCTATTGTGATTGTGTAGTTCATTTAAGAATGTAATGTATAATTAGGAAATATAGGTTGTTAATGGATAATCATCGATAATAGTCAAGCTTGTAGTCATGTTAGTTAGATTTTCTAAATATATAGAGATATATTTCAGTTAGATAGGCATTCTTCATATCTTTCAAAGACTGCAGAATTTAATGTTTTAATAACTTAGGCTTTTCATGACAATGAGACACGTCTGCTCCTGGCAGCACCAATCTACTTCAAGAGGAAGATGGGCATTGAAGAGGCAGGCTCCTTATGGAGTTTGATAGCCATTTGGGCAAGAAACTGCACTTGCCTGGACTGTTGCATAAACTGGACACAAAGAACCCGCAGAGAGAGGACTGCTGAACATGCCTAAAGGTGAGATGGTCTTTCGAGGTTCCTGATTTGTGAAAGAGTCTGCGAGACGTTCTGCAGGACACAGCAGAAAGTGACTGAACTATCTTTGGAATTTCCTGCTTCATGGAAATGTCTGCTGGACAGTATGGGCCTGAAGGCCGAAGATGGATGCCCCAACGGTACAGAGGAACTTTGGGTGACTGTCCAGGCAGCAAGTTGTCTCTGTCATTTCTAGAGTTTGAAAGTTGCATATGACTTGTTTACTTAGGTAATATTATATCCTTCTGGAGTCTTTGATGGAGTTGAAGAATAAATAGATAGTTATAGTTTTCCTTAGTTATGATAAAAGATAAAATAGATCTAAATATTGTAACTGTAATTCTTGCTTGATAACTGTTTTGTTACATGTAATTTTACTATGTTAAAGTTAAAGCCTTTCTTTTTTTTTTTTTTTTTTTTTTGGTTTTTCGAGACAGGGTTTCCCTGTAGTTTCTAGAGCCTGTCCTGGAACTAGCTCTTGTAGACCAGGCTGTTCTCGAACTTAGAGATCTGCCTGCCTCTGCCTCCCGAGTGCTGGGATTAAAGGCGTGCACCACCACCGCCTGGCTTAAAGCCTTTCTTTTTTGTTTAAACAGAAAAAGGGGAAATGATGGAGGAATGTCTATATGTTACTTTCATTATTAATAAAGAAACTGCCTTGGCCCTTTAAGAGATAGAAAATTAGGTAGGCGGAGTAGACAGAACAGAATTGTGGGAGAAAGGAAGCAGAGTTGGAGAGACGCTTCAGGCAGTCGCCATGCATCTCCTCTCCGAGATGGATGCAGGTTAAGATCTCTCCTGGTAAGCCACACCTCGTGGTGCTACACAGATTACTAAATATGGGCTAAAGGAAGATGTGAGAATTAGCCAATAAGAGGCTGAAACTATGGGCCAGGCAGTGCTTTAAAAGAATACAGTTTCCGTGTAATTATTTTGGGTAAAGCTAGCCGGGTGGCGGAACACAGCCCCGCTGCTCCATTCTACACTCATAGGTTTCATCTGGGGACTTAAATGCTGCTCTATTTCTCTGTGAGCACTTGCTCTGTGAGGAGAAACTTATCTCCAAAACAGATGTTCTCAGAGGCAGAAACTGCCCAGCCTCCTTTCCACATAGAGAACAGGATCTGTAAATTGATTCTTCGAGTTCAAGTCTTAGTTCTGTCCTTTATTAGCTGGGCCCAGTGTTCTTACATAAATGAAAACGGCAGTGCCAACTCCACGGCATTGGTGGAATGAAATGAGTTGGTACGTGCAACACACTGAGAAGTGCCGGCAACAGAGAAAGCACCCAAGTGTTTTCATGCAGCAGATGTTCAGTGACTACTTGTTAAGTGAGATTAAAGCTAAAGAGTTTAATATGGAAACCTCACCTCACATGGAGTGGCATCCAGGCAGGGAGTGAGGGCACACTCAGCACGCCGTAGGTGATGTAATGGGATGTGAAGGCAGAGTGAGGGCACACTCAGCACGCTGTGATGTAATGGGATGTGAAGGTACAGTGAGGGCACACTCAGCACGCTGTGATGAAATGGGATGTGAAGGTGGAGTGAGGGCACACTCAGCACGCTGTGATGTAATGGGATGTAAGGTGTCCCTGTGTACAGTGAACAGAGGGAGGTGCAATGAAATGAATGGGGAGTGGAATTTGAGAGAAGCGAGAGAGCACGGTAAAGGCAGACAGAACACTAAAATGTGCTGCGGTTGATCCTGGGAATCCCGCCAGGTCTCAGGAGAAGCTTCCTGAATTTTGAGAATAAAATGTTAAGGAAGAGGGAAAGAGAAGAAGGACAGGGAGTGATCTTCGGTTTGGAAATGTTAAGGAGCCATCTTTAAATCTCAGCTTGGAGCTCAGTGCAGAAGTTAAGTCTAGAGAGAGAATGCACAAAAGCTAGGGTCCACAGAGTTAGAGGAAGTGGGACAGGAAGCCATCTTTACCATCCCAAGGTTACCAGGCAGGGAGCGGACGCAGAAAGAAGTAGGGAGAAGTTACCACAACCAGAACTAATCATGGAGCCAGGCTTGAGGGAGCACTCAGGAGGAGCTCAGTGAGGTCTACATACAGGCCAGCCAGGGTTACCAGAAAAGGTACACAGAAGGCACCTAAATATTACCTACTCTTTTTCTTAATATAATTTACAGGGTGAGCAATTGTAAGTGACACCGTCAAAACAAGGGTACTCTTTCTTTCTTGCATTATGGTTTTTTGAGACAAGGTTTCTCTGTGTACCCTTAGCTGCCCTGGAACTAGCTCTTGTAGACCAGGCTGGCCTCAAACTCACAGAGATCCACCTGCCGCTGCCTCCCAAGTGCTGGAATTAAAGGAGTGAGCCACCACCACCTGGCTGAGAAAATGTACTCTTACAAGTGATTGTGATGAGCTATAGAGTCTTCTTCCTGACAAAACAGATTACTTTCTTCTTTAAAAGTAACTTCTAAATACTTAGATAAAATGAGTGTATTTAAATTTCTACAAGGCAAACACAGTACATAGGCCGCCTCCTTAAGTGCTGTCAGTGAAATACTTGCCACACAAGCCTGAGGACCAGAGTTCAGATTCCCAGAACGCATGAGAAAAGCTGGGTACAGAGGTGCCTCCCAAGAATCCTAGCATCAGAGAGTCAGAGACAGGCAGGTCGCTCGAGCTGACCTAACCTAACTGATGCGCCCCAGGCCAGTGAGAAATTGTTGTTTTAACAAAACAAAACAAAAAAAGCTAACAGGAAAAGACACCCAAGGTTATCCTCTGATCTCCATATAAATGTGCAAAAGTGTGCTTTCACCCATGAAAACACAGGTGTGCGCACACACACACAAATGTACACACTTAGAGAGAACGAAAGATTACCTCTGCTAGCAGCTTTCCAAATGTTTTCCTCTCCAGGGCATATTTTGTAGCTTCGTCCAGAGCTCTCTGGCCTAGCCCAACAGCACCAGCTGCTACCTAGGACATTAACAGCCAGTGACACAAAAGTTGACATTGTTGTCAAGTCACACAACACGACACAGACAAAGTGGTGTCACTGCGGTGGGGGAAGGAAGGACACTGGGTTTATTATTTTTTCAATTAAAGAGGATGGCAGGGGCTGGGAAGGCAGCTAAGTGGCAGAGAGTGCATGCTTGGCCTTCAATGGGCCCTGAGTTTATCCCCATTGCTGTGCAATAAATAAGTAAATAATAAATAGGTCAAGTGTGAGGCTGAGGCCCACAGCCTAGAGAAAAGTCATTACTGTTTAACCAGGGAGCCTTCCATAGACACATTCTAAGTGAGCGGCAGAATACACGGTGATCCACAATCAACAAGAATGATCAAGTCGGGGGTGAGCTTTCTGGAAATCTAGCAGACAGTAGTGTAGCGTCTGCTAAAGTAGCTTCTATACTGAGCAGCAAAAGGTGAAATATATAGTACACATAACAATCTCCTCTCCACCACCATTACCCCCCTCCCAAAAAAGGCATGCAATGTTAAAATAAACCTCAGTGAAAACCACAAACACAAGGTCCCACAAAGATAATCAGCTTACTGCAGGTCTGGTTCTATCAAAAGCCCCCATTGCAATCTTGAAACCGGCTCCTTCGGCGATTAAAACATTTTCCTTAGGCACTCTGACATCTTCAAAGACAATTCCTCTTGTGTCGGAGCATCGCTGGCCCATGTTTAATTCCTAGCAAGAAGATCACAGAAGAGCACCTAAGAGTCCCGGCGCAGTCAGTCGATCGTCCCTTCGTGCCTCTTTGCAGTCACCTACAGCAGGGGCCACAACGCAGGGCCTGCTGTTCCTGTTCCAAGAAGTGAGCCTCCATGGAGTAGAAGCACGCCCACCTCTGCCCATCTTCTGTGGCTACCCCGAGACTATAATGGCAGAGCTGAGCTGTGCAGGAGATCCCACACCTGCTAAGCCTACCATGTTTCCAACCTGGATCTTTCTAGAGTATGTGCCAGCCCCTGATCAAAAACAGTATTAACAAACTGAAAACAGCATGAGCCTAAAGTTCTATATAACAACTTACCTTGTTCATGTCTGAAGGTACATTATTAAATTATTAATGTCTCTGTTAAATTATTTTGCAAACAATCTTAGAGCCTCTAATCATCAGCAAAGTGATCTACTGAACAAAACATGGACTTTTCTTTCCTATTTTTGGGGGCATTTATTTACTTTGTATGCTGTTGGGGAGCAGGAACCTGGCAGTGTATAGTACTAGGTCCTTTACACACAATGGCTTTTCATATAATTATAATAAAACCCAGGCTATTTATAAATTAGCCATAGTAAAAGGTTAGAGACATAGAACAAGGTCAAGTGTGGTGGTGCACGCCTTTAATTCCAGTGTTTGGGAGGCAGAGGCAGGCGGATCTCTGTGAGTTCAAGGCCAGCCTGGTCTACACAGTGAGTCCAGGACAGTCAGACTTTGTCTCATAAAACCTAGAATACTTCTCAGACTTATCTCAAAGCACACAATTCCTAAGACAAAAAAAAATTTACAGTATGAATCTCACGGATTTATAAATTTATGAAGATTTTAGGAGCTAAGTAGCTAATAATAAAAATATCTACACCCCCTCACTAGGAAGCAAGTCTCCAGGGGTAAAGATTTTTATCAGTACCTACTAGATGGTATGCATTCAGTAATACATACTGATTCAGCTAGAGTTTTCCTAAGTGAGAATGAGATTAGAAACAATAAGACAATATCAATTGTCATTCCTGTTTGCCACTGGTAAAGTACAAGTTCTGAGGCTCCTTCCACTTAGCTGAGATGGGCCAGGAACCACCTCTCAATGGGAGAGCATGATCTGCCACACACACACACACACACACACACACACACACATCAAGCTCTGGGGGAAGCATGACTACCCACGGAGCTCACTCTGTTATATGCATGGTGTTAGGAGCCTATTTGTAAAACGCAGTCTACCTTCAATATCTTCTCTTGAAAATATAATATGGCATCAGAAATTGCACAGGCCAAATTCCTACAAGAGTCTATTAGTAAAAGACACTATGTCAGAGACAGTCAGTAAATCATTTACTTGGACCTTGGTTTCTGGAGTCAGCAAATGGGCTGAAGTAAACAGCACACAAGGGCTCAGCCTTTACACTTCCATGACCTAAAAGAGAAGTCCCGTTCTTGCCTCCTTTTTGAGAAAAAGAGTCTCAGTAAATAGTCCAAACTGGCCTAGAATTTGTGATCCTCCTGCCTCAGCCTCTGTAGCACCGAGATTGAAGGCGTGCACTCCCTTGCCTGGAAGCTGTTGTGGGAGTCGTACACTGTGGAGATGTGTCACTGTGATTGGTGTAAAAAAGAGCTGAATGGCCAAGAATAAACATCTGTAGGGATATTCTGTTTATGTTCTAACAAAGCTTGCCTGAAGATCAGAGTGCAGAGCTAAGTTACTAGAGGCCAGGGAGACAGAGGCAGAGGGATGTCTGAGTTCAAGGGCACTCTGAGCTACACAAGATTGAATCTGCCTAAAAGAGAAGTGTTCACACAAATGTGATCCCAGCACTTGGGATCACATGCTGGGAGGAGACAGGAGCTCAGTGGAGTCTGGAGATGCAGCCTGAGGACAGGATTGCCCCTTCGCCCCTTAGGTTGAGCATAGGTAGAGGAAAGAACTCTCTAGTGCTTGGCCTCTCTGCTTCTCTGACCTTCAGCATTAACCCCTACATCTGACTCTGGGTTTTTATTATTAAGACCAACTAGAATTCACGCTACAATACTCAACACATTTCTAAAGAGACCTGGACACAACAGCAGATTCTATAAACACAGAAAGTTGGCTTAGAAATCTGTTTTATATTTTTTCATATTCTTTCTTTTTCTAAAAAATATTTATTTATTTACTTATTATGTATATGTATACAATATTCTGTCTGAAGACCAGAAGAAGGCACCAGACCTCATTACAGATGGTTATGAGCCACCACGTGGTTGCCGGGAATTGGAAATCTGTTTTATTTTATTTTTTTTTAAAAAATATTTATTTATTTATTTATTTATTATCTATACAATATTCTGTCTGTGTGTATGCCTGCAGGCCAGAAGAGGGCACCAGACCTCATTACAGATGGTTGTGAGCCACCATGTGGTTGCTGGGAATTGAACTCAGGACCTTTGGAAGAGTAGGCAATGCTCTTAACCACTGAGCCATCTCTCCAGCCCATGGAAATCTGTTTTATATTAACAATCAATTCAAATTCGCTTTTTCAGCTCAGCCTCAGGAGACCAGGTCCGACATCTGACCAGGTAATCCGAACCTTTCCACATGGGAGGAAGGCTATTTGTTCAGGTAACTTTAGAAGTCTGGTTTGATCTCCATAATTCCTCCTTTGTCATAGCTGCAGGCCTCATCGCCAACAATTTTCTTTAAAACCTCCACGTTGCAGAAGCATTTCAACCAGGGTTATAATCATTTTTTTTAAAAAAATCTTCATTTATGTGCATTGGTGTGAAGGTGTCAGATCCCCTGGAACTGGATTTTTCTGACAGTTGTGAGCTGCCATGTGGGTGCTGGGAATTGAACCCGGGTCCTCTGAAAGAGCAGTCAATTCTCTTAACCGCTGAGCCATCTCTCCAGCCCCAAAGAATTTATTTATTTATTATGTATACAGTATTCTCAGTGCTCTGCCTGCAGGCCAGAAGAGGGCACCGGATCTCAATACAGATGGTTATGAGCCACCATGTGGTTGCTGGGAATTGAACTCAGGACCTTTGGAAGAGCAGGCAGTGCTCTTAACCACTGAGCCATCTCTCCAGCCCCAGGGTTATAATCTTAAACCATGTGTGTAACCTCTCACCAAGACTTCTGACAATATTCCTACGATATCTCTCCTTTGATGTGTGGTCTTTTAAGCTTTCTGTGGCTAAGACACAAATTATCTGCACACTCTGAGACAGGATATGCAGACATGCCACTGCCTTTCTTATTTAACCCGCTCTCCCACCCCACCCTCACCAGCGACACAGACAGACATCTTCATGTTTCCAAGGTACAGCTGCTTCTGTTAATGCTTTTGGATTGTGGGTAATCCATCTACATCACATGGCTTTAACTGTCCTAACCAAAGCTTGTGCAGAGTCACTGGGATGGAGGAAGAAGTCCTCTGAGAAACCCACACTCGATGGTGAGGCAGCAATCACTGCAGCCTGGCTTCTCTCCACAGTTACAGCCATCATGAATGTGTTCTGCACAAAGGGCTCATCTGAGGTTGGAGAGGTGGCTCAGCAGTTAAGTTGCCCTTCCAGAGGTCCTGAGTTCAATTCCCAGCAACCACATGGTGGCTCCCAACCATCTATAATGAGAGCTGGTGCCCTCTTCTGGTATGCAGGCAAACATGCATGCAGAACATTGCATACATAATAAATAAAATCTTTAAAAAAAAACAAAAACAAAAACAAAGAGCCCATCATTCAAAATGACTTGACAGATTTTTAGTGGCATACAAACTATGTCCCCAATATCATCAAGACACAACTCAACTTTTATTATAACTTAAAATATTTTCATTAAAGGAAAGAAATAAGAATTTTGACATTTACAGTTGTCTTTGCTCTTACGGAGGCAAGTGTTTAGAGACATACTGTTTACCTTCTTTCCGACATGTATTCCTGGGGTGTCAGCTTCCACAATGAACCCAGTGAAGGCTTTACTAGCAGGTGCTTTAGGATCTGGGTCAGAGCGCGCCAACAAGAAATACCTAAGGCACAGAAACCCACGATGACGGCAAGAATGAAGATCACTGTCTCAGCTACCTGCCCGACAGCCCCCAGCATCACCACCCCAACTTAACAGGAAAGGAAATGAACTCACACAGATTCCAGTTCTACTGTGGCCAGACTTTTCAACTACCTCTTTCTCAACTAATGGGTATTAACTTAGGGTGAATATGAGCTATTAGTAAAAATCCCTGCAGCCAAGACAACACGAAAGCAGAACACGTGTGTGTTGGAGCTGGAATGCTCCTTGCGAGCCAGTCTCTGTTTTTGATGCGACAAGTGATCCGTAGAATGAACGGGCAGGACTCTGGCTGCTGTCAGGGATGGTTCCCGGGTGCAGCAAAGCCAGTGCACATACTGTACCTCAATTACTAGGGTTATTTTCAGGTTCTCCCATAGAAAGATTTTCCCCAGAAGGATTGAGAAATACAGCATAAGGAAGTGAATTCCCCACATCCAAACTACTTTTCCATATATCGTGATACAGATTTTTTTTTTTCCTGGAACCTTCACAAAAGGACAAAAAGTCATGGCTCGAGTCCAAGCTGAGCTTTGGACTAGTCAGTCCTAGTGTTGCAGGAGAGAAGAGAGCAATTGAGCGGTTTAGTCTTCCTTAAGCAATAAATTAGTTTTTATGCTAAAAACCCAATAATTTATCAGTTTATCACTGAGTATAATTTTACTTGGTAGTAGGAAAAGACAAAGTTATTTTCTAATTTCATGACTCACCGAGCTTGTCTTCCCCAGGAAGAATTATAATCGGTTCTCAAAACTGATTATTTAATTGCATTATTATATTTCCCCTAGCTTGTTCAATTTTCATGGCTTCTTTACTACTTTATTACTTGCTGATGTGGTGTGAGGGTACGAAATGATGCTGTTTCTGACTGACACTGAATCAGGATACTGAATGTAGTACCGGCCTCATTTAGGATACTCAAAAGGGACTGGTAAATAGTCAGAATAAACAGTTTCCAGATTCCTAGTCCCAGCCCTGATGCCTGTGCACAATAAGTGTTCATTTTGTGAGCAGCACAGTTCCCCATGGTGGGATGCTTTCCCACACTGCACATCACATAAATCTACTGATGTAGACCCTTTCCCGAATCTACTGTGCTGGGTCAGACCTGTAATCCTAGCATTCGAAAGTTTAAGGCAGGAGGATCACCACGAGTTTGAGTTCAGGCTATGTTCCACAGTGACTTCTAGACCAGCCTGAGCTACAGAATGAAACTGTGTTCAAAACAACACAAAAAACAAAACAAACCAAAACATAATTCCACCCTAATCTCCTACCATATAGGCTTATATATCTGAATGTTCAGTCCCGGGGAGTAGAATTGTTTGAGAAGTTAGGAGATGTGGTCTTGTTGGAAAAGGTGTGTTTAGGGCCATATTATACAACCCATATTTTTACATGGTATGGCGACCAGAATTTTAGGCCACATGGTGTACCTGCCACACAGAAGGTGGTCACCTAGCCTTTCAAGACAAATTGACGCCATCCTAAACAAAGGGTCAGGATATGCTAATGTCGCTCTGCTCCTTCTTTGTGATTAGGGAGGCCACTTGGGAAAGAGTTGTTAATTCAGTCTACGTGACAGAGCAGGCATATAGAGCAGCCATAGTTGCAGCCGTGACCTTAGTCCCACTACCCCAGAAACAGAATGCTAATGAATTTCCCCCTCAGTTTACATTTTGGTATAAAAGCTGTTTGGAGAATAAACGTGGGTGGATTTTCAGGATGTAAACTCAGGATCTCATGAGGGATCCCTGAAAACTCCCTTCCAATAAAGTCATGTGAGTTATGCCTCAATTATTCCCATGCCTCCCCTCTGGTCCAAGAAATAATTTATGGTCTGGGCTGGCCACGGGACCGTGACAGGTGTGGCCTTGCTGGAGGAAGTATGTCACTGGGGGCAGGGTTTGGAGATTTCAAAAGCCTATGCCAGGTCCAGTCTCTCTGTCTCTGTCTCTGTCTCTTTCTCTCTCTCTCTGCCCTGCTGTGGATCAGGATGTAAAGCTCTCAGCTACTGCTCCAGCACCATTCTTGTCTGCTTCCCACCATGATGATCATGGACTAAAACTATAAACAAGGCTCCAGTTAAAGGCTTTCTTTTGTAAGAGTTGTCTTGGTCATGGTGTCTCTTTACAGCAATAGAGAGTAGTAACTAGACATCCCCTAAACCCTGCCTTAAGAAGTCTTCTGTCATATACTTATAGTAATGGATAAAAACCCTACTTCCCAAGACAATGCATATGGGCCCTATTATTGGAAAGACTGTCCTTAAAATGAGCTAGAGTTTCTATCATTCATTAATTCTTAACTGTCTTCCTGAAGTAACCATGCAAGCCTACTCCATTTGATCTTAGTCAAAGGTCAAGAAGGTATCTATCTATCTATCTATCTATCTATCTATCTATCATCTATCTATCTATCTATCTATCTATCTATCTATCTATCTATCTATCTGCCTACCTACCTACCTACCTTTGAATCTTTCAGTAAACCTTTGATATTCCTGTCTTCCAAGTGCTGGGACTCAAGACATGTGCCACTGTATGCAACTCTGTTCTCTTTTCCATGAAATATTATCTAAAATTTTAAATTCTAACCATACTCCAAATTAACCCAGACAAAATGTTTCTGAGCATGTTTCAGAGGCTTCCCTTACCTAACAACATCTGGATCCTTTCTGTCGACTTAACTGTGCCAACTCCAGTCTGGCGCTGCACTTCTGTTCCCTCAGCCTGGAATCACTCGGCCACTAAAGTGCTTTCCGGCCCCTCATCAGCCAATCCCACCAAATTTATAGTTTATTAAACTTTCTTCTTTAACAAATGATCAGGTATTCTTCTTAACATTTTATCTATATTTATGTAAATGATTTTTGATGTTTAATGGAACTTTATGTAATTGTCTTTACACCTACATATTTGGATGTTTTAGACGTCGCTGACCTCAACTACTGCCCTCTTTTGTGCATAAACTCAGGTTTTTGTCCTAAATTTTTGAGGGGGTCTCATGAGCCCAGGTTGGCTGGAACTTGCTATGTGGCTGAAGAGAACCTTACACTTCCTGATCCTTTTACCTTTGCTCCAAGTGCTAGAAATACAGGAGCACATGACCAGGAATGGTTTGGTTTTTATTTTTAGATGATACAGAGGGTTGAACCCAGGGCTTTGCGCATGCCAGGTGAGCTCTTTAACCACTGAGTTACATCCCTGGCCTCATGACTCACGTGATTTTTTGGGGGTGTGGGGGAGCAGTTTTGAGACAGGGTTTCTCTGTATACTAGCCCGGGTTGTCCTGGAACTTGCTTTGTAGAGCAGGCTGGTCTTAAACGCACAGAGACCTGCCTGCTTCTGCTTTCTGAGTGCTAGGATTAAAGGAGTGCCCACGGCTCCCAGCCCAACTCAAGTTTTAAGAATGCCTCTGTTGGGGATGGGCACCACAGCATAGTCTTTCCCTGGTGTGCACAAAGCTCCAGGTTCGACCCGAGAACCACAAATCCTCCGAGACCAGAACAACATCCTACGAATATCTTTGTGTTTTTCCTGAGAGTTTTAGGGTCCCAGGGAAGTGCCAGTGTAGATGCGGCAGAGGCAGTAAACCCTAACTGATAACTCGGTGAGATTTGCTATTTTTACTACACTTTACACATTAGACTTCTTAAATTAATCTGGAAGAAATAGCCCAGGGGCTTAAAATAGTTACTGTATCACTGAGTTATTTATAATGTCACATGAACCTTCCAGTTTCAAAACCATGGCTTGCTTTAGCTGAGACACTTAAGAACAAAAGAGGAGAGGCAAGCCTTGGAAGATGCAGTGGTTAGGAACTGTACCAGTTGGCCTTCCCTCCGTTGGTTATCCACATCTTCTGTCCATTGATAATATACTCATCGCCCTTCTTCTCTGCTCTGGTCTTAATGCCCGCCACGTCAGAGCCTGCTGAGGGCTCTGTAACACAGTAGGCCTTGAACATACGGACACAAGGAAATAAATGTTAATTATCACATGGTGAATGTCTGGTGATAGTATCATTTTGCTTGTTTTGTGGTGCTAGGGTAGAACCCAGGTTCTCAAGCGTGCTAAGCAAGGGTTCTGCTATATCCTAGACCCTGCATTTTGTCTTTGAAGGTAGCATTATAGGTGAAATGTCTAACATTACAGGGTTGCATGTTGTGAGATAGTCGCTTACACTGTGTGAAGATGCATCTTTGTGACTGGTTTAATAAAAAGCTGAACAGCCAATAGCTAGGCAAGGAGGTATAGGCGGAACTTCTGAGAGAGACTAGGGGGCGAGGGAGGGAAATCAAGAGGCATGAGAGAGAGGCCGGGGGACTGAGGGGAAACAGGAGGAACAAGATGGGAGAGTGGTAAAAAGTGACGAATCAAAACTTAGATTAATATAACTGGGTTAATTTAAATTATAAGACTTAGTTTAAGAGAAGCCTAAACTAAGGTCAAGCCTTCATAACTAATAATAAGTCTCTGTGTTATTATTTGGGAGCTGGCTGACAGGACAAAGACTTGTTACAGTTCTTAGAAAACCAAATAAATTGCCCAAATGTTGAAATATTTAATATGTAAATAAAATAAGGCACAGGATACCAATAAACCATAGGACATATTAAAATACTAGGTATATTCAAACAAATTCACTAAATTCAACTTAATATAAACTGATCTATTTGAATAGTCATTGAATATTTATGATGTAGTAGGCTATAAAATCAGATAGTAAAAAGGCAGCCTGCCCTTGAGATTTTCACAGGGAAACAGGGTAACCATGCTAAGCGTGGCCATTAAGGACCAGCTTCCTTGAGGTGCTTAAGTGAAGTCTCACATAGAAAGCATATTCTGTAAGAAGAGGAAAGAAGGGAATATGTACTCTGCAGAAGTAACTGCATGAGGTGAGGACAGAAAACAGGACAGGGCTGGGAACAGAGCCTGGTGTGCATGAGGTCCTAGGTTCAAGCCCAGGCAGCCCACAGACCCAGCAGGGGAAGCAGGAGGAGCAGGAGTCCAAAGCTGGTCACACTCACACACATTAATGGCTGCTCAGTCATCCTCCCCAAGTACTTCTTCTTTTGTTGGTCATTTCCAGCAATAATAACAGGCATTTGCTACCAAGGAAAATCAACGTTAAGACAGTAAAATGTTTTAGTTATGCAGCTTCAGAAACACAGCCCAACAAACGAAAAAGAACTAGCTGCCTCTCAGAAGGAGTGAATTCAAGGAACTGGCATTTGCTCTGAACTAAGAAGCTATCGAGCAAGAAGTCACATCTACCAGTCTAAGCTCCTCACGTTATAGGCAGGCTCATTGCCAATATACAACCATCGACAACAGTAAGATGCTTATAGATTCAACTTAGGATATGGGACGCGGTGTCTATGAGCAGATGCTCAGTAGATTTCAGCGCAGTAAGTGGGCAGCAGGTCATTAGGATGGCTTCTGAGCCACCTCAGGCCTTGCCCTTGCCTGAGACCTTCCAAGGAGGCTGTAGCCAAAGTGTCCAGTTTCCTCACAAGGACACCCAAAACTCCAGTCCCGGAGACAACAGAACCACCATGATCAGTCTGGGCAATCATATCTCCAAGCCAGGCTAGCAAATAGTCCCTAAAGTTTAAACTAACTTTACTGTTAGCGTCTCATTAACAGCCCAGGCAAACAATTAACATGCTCTTAAATTATAATTTTACTTATTTTGCATGTATGTGCACATGTGTGTACATGTATGTCTGCATGTGCCACAGGTCACTTCTAGAGACCAGATGACAACTTGGGAGAGTCAGGTGTCACCTTCCACCACATGGGTTCCTGGGGTGGAACTCAAGCCATTAGAAACCTTTACGCCCCGAGTCCTCTCACAGGGTCCTTTGTAAGTTAATTTCTTAGTAACTCACCCCCAAAGAATTCGCCTCAATAGCAGTTTGCACCCCTGTACACCCGTACGCCAGCTCTTCGGTAATTAAACAAGCATCGAAAGTTCCCAGTCCAAGACCACCTGTGGCACGACAGTGTATGCAGAGCAGAAATTATAACACAAAATACAGCTCAGCAAACTTAAAGCCAGCTAGACATGGAAAATGCCTGCGCTCTATGCTAAGGAGAGTCTCCCCAAAAGCAAGTAAATCTGAGTGCTCTAAATAGGGAAACAAAGGCAGAAAGCCACTGACCGGCAGCAGTCGCTATAGGGGATAAGATAATTTCTGGGTTTGTTGTTGTTTTGGTTTTTTTGTTTTGTTTTGTTTTGTTTGGGACTAAGAATGTGAAGGAAGCTTACCGCAGTTCTCCGGAATGTGTGTATTGATCAAACCAAGTTCCCAGGCTCTTTTAATGAGGGGGAGTGGATACTAAAAGGGATAGAACAACACAGTCACACTACAGCCAATGGTAGCACGATCTCCTAACAGCACGAGACTCTTCTCCCTACAAGGTGATACCCACTTCACCAGTTCTGTCGTATTCTGCCGCCACCGGGATGATTTCTTCTCTGGCAAACTTTCGAGCGGTTGCTTGAAATTCTTTCTGCTGTTCAGACAACTCTAAAGGAAAATTATTTTGAGAACATCAAGAGGAAATCAAGTTGAAGAAAGAAGCCCCATGAAGTTAGTGTGTGGAGATTTATATTTATCATAAGACATGCTTCTGACCTCAGGAAGCAGCTTAAAGAAACAAGGCATGGTTTACTTGGTCAGCATATAGTAATAAAACTTGTTTCAAAGAGCTATTGAGGGCTGGAGAGATGGCTCAGAGGTTAAGGGCACTGATTGTTCTTCCAGAAGTTCTGAGTTCAATTCCCAGCAACCACATGGTGGCTCACAACCATCTGTAATGAAATCTGGCCTGCAGACATACATTCAGATAGAACACAATATACAAAATAAATAAATACATCTTTAAAACAAAGAACTATTGAAGAACACCAACACCATAATTCAAATTTCACTCTTCCTTTAAACTCCAACACATTTAAGAATATAAGTTCCCACAAATAAACTGGTAAAAACGATGAGAAATTTCTCCAAAATAATAATGAAAACTACATAAAACCCTCTGTATTACTAGCAGGCAACATTCAAACAATCCATACATAAAACCCTCTGTATTACTAACAGGCAACATTCAAACAATCTATTCACACAAAATAAAACTAGTTATTGCAAAATGAATGGGATGACTATTGTCTGGACCCTCAGGGTAAATGTATATTGTTAATTACATTTTTGTAGATCTGTGCTACCTAGTGTTTCAATGTGGGTACATCGATGTGAAAAATGAGGCTGGAGTGTAGTTCAATGGTAGAGAACCTGCCTATCCTGTGTGTTTTTCAGGACTCCGTCTCGCCCCATGGGGGGTGTTGCGGGTGGTATTAGGGATTTAAGGCAATTGCCAAAGCACAGAAGACTGAGCCAGGTGGAGGGGCACACACCTTTACACCCAGCACTCTGGCAGCAGAGGCAGGAGAAAAAGAAAGAAAAGGTAAAGACTATGACTACAGCTATCCTTTCTATGGTGACGTGAGAGGTAAAATGTCAAGGAAGGACCAGCGTTAAAGGAGACAAGGTACTGCTGAGTACTGTGTACTTTAGTCAGCAAATAGGTATTAAATAAATATACAGCCAGACACCATGCAAAAGTAAGGTCTTCCTTTAAAATGACCAGCATGCTGTTTTTTATGCTGTATCATTACTAAAAGTGAGTACAATTTAAAAAAAAAAAAAGCAGGAGACTAAGGCAGAGAGAAGGGGATCTCCCTGTTACAATGAAGTCTCACAGAAGAGGGCTTGGAGCTTTGCTCCAGTGTTTTCTTTTGGTTTTTCAAGACAGGGTTTCTCAGTAGCTTTGGAGCCTGTCCTGCAACTTGCTCAATAGACCAAGCTGGCCGAGAACTCACAGAAATCTTTCTGCCTCCCGGGTGCTGGGATTAAAGGCGTGTGCCACCACCGCCCAGCTATTCCAGTGTTTTCTGAATCACAACTCTACTTCTAGGGTGTGAAGACAATTCCTTTCAAGGCCAAGGGCTGGCCAGCACTTCACTATTTGATGGTGAAATGCTTTCACAGGCCGATCTTATCACAACCCTCAAGTCTCCTCTATCCACCAGCACCAGATTGATTGGCCTGAGGTGGTCAGCACTCAGTCAGAGCCTCACAAGCTCACTCCTAAATCCCTTGACCTCCCTCACCCTCAGGCTGTCACAGCTCCTTGCTATTGCTGCTAACTGATCCGTAGGAATTTGTCTGTAAAAAGCTGAGAGTAGATAGCAGAGTGGGGGGGCTCTTCAATCGCCAACTGAGCCAATCTGCTATTCTCATATCATTTGAAAAGTCTTTGTTTAATTCTGGTTAGTATATAATGTTATATATATTATATATAATATATATTTTATATATGTTATATATTATATATATTATATTATAATGACATATAATGTTATATATATTCAATAATATATAATATATGTATATATTATATATTCAAGTATAAAACCAATAACCCCAGAAAGCTACCTAGGAGAAAGGTACAAATTTGAAGCAAAAGACCTTTAGGGATGAAGGACCCTAAAAATAGAATATATTTCACATTTTTGACCTGAATGTTTCATTTTAAAGGAAAGAAAACCCTTGCTTCTTGTCTCTCCAATATTGCATTGTTTCCTGCTCTTAGGTCTGAGAATGTCATGATTCTATCAAACTATAGCTTATATAAATTAGGCCATTTTTTTTTAGTTTGTTACAACATGCAGTACTGAATCCAGGAAGTGTTTCTAGAAATATTCATTATGTCAGGTGTGGTTGCTCACACCTTTAATCTCAGTACTTGGGAGGGAGAGACAGGCAGATCTTTGTGAGTTCCAGGGCTGCCTATCTGTCTAGTCCAGCCAGAGCTATGGAGTGTGAAAAAGAAGTATTTGTTACATTTAATTTCTAAGTTGAAGACAATTCCTGTATATTGGTAAATATTCGTTTATTTGGGCTATCAATTTGGGAGAGAAAGAGGAAGAATAATGTACACACAGCCTGTCAACACTGCTGGATGTACCGGCGTGTATGAAAGATCATACAACAGATGTGAACCATCTGTGGGTGGTGACGGCTCTACCCATGGACAGACATCATGTTTCAGATCAAAGGACAGAATGTCACACATACCAAAACTAAACCCTAATCCTGGCTCCGTCTTGAGAGACGCTTTCGTGTGTTGCGCTCGCCACTCAAAATGAGAAAGACTTCTTAGGACCTGGAAAAGACATGTGTATTACAAATAAATCTGATCAATTAAGTATCAAACAGATGAACGAATGCTGGCTAGGCCACTGAGGTGGCTTGGGGACAAAAGGGCTTACGATATAGGCTGGCTACAGGAGTTTGAGCCTTGGAACGCACGTGGTGGGAGAAAACTGACTCCCACTAGTGTCCTCTGACTTCCATACCTGCTCTGTGTACGCCGAGAGTTCCACACAGACACACCCATGAACGAATAAATTATTTATGCTGACCTTCCTAAGTGAGCACAGTCATATTCAAGACCTATGTTTTTATAGTCAGCACCAAGCACTTTAAGAAGAGGGCCTGCAATCCCCTGGATATGGAGTTATGGATAGTTGTGAGACACTCAACATCAGTGCCGCCAAGCAAGCTTGGGCCCTCAGCAAGAGTCGCAAATACTGAACAACAAAAACAAACAAGCAAAGAAACCATAATCAGTTGTGTGAGTGTGTCCCAGAGACATTGTTTGCTTTGTTTTTGAAACCAGGTCTCAGTGCGTAGCCCTAGCTGACCTGAAAACTCACTTGGTAGACCAGGTTGGTCTTGAGCCCCCAGAGGTCTACCCACCTCTACCTCACAGGGGCACCACTCCAGGCCCTAATGATCCAGTTTGCGTTTGTTTTAGGACAACTTCTTTTAAGGTAGTTGAGGATGGCTACAGGCCCACTGTGAAATCCAGCCTGGCCTTGGGATCCCAATTCTTCAACCTCTACTTCTGAGACTGGATGAAGATCACCACTCTATAAAACTCGTAGAGGTGGCTGAATACTGAGATTTAATTAGGCCCAGTTAACACAGGGGCCCGCTCATTGGTTGTACAGGATGAGCAGTCCTGTGTGTGTGTGTGTTTGTGTGTGTGTGTATGCATGTGTGTGTGTGTGTGTAGAGGTAGCTTAGTAGAAACAGAGTAAAGAACAGCGCAGGGTTAAGAAGTTAGTGTCCAACACCAAGTCCAAATTTCGCAAATGCCCATCTTGGAAAAGTTCCAAATACACGATGTGTATTTGCATTTGGAGAATAGGGCTCATTCTTCTAGTGGATAACTGGGGATTATTAAACAAGATAGCTGGCCTTGAGGGCGCTTGGAAGGCAGAGGGGAAGCTGTGAGCTTCGGCCAGCCTGGCCAACAAGGTGAGACCCTATGTAAACAAGCAACAAATATGATCTTCTCAAATTCTAGTCCAAATAGTGTTGATTATGCCTGGCTCTCTGCCAAGAACAACGGAATTCCAAACATGGGAACAATAGTAACTTTAGTCCTCAAATCTGCAACAGCACAGCCAAATAACAAATTTCTTAGAAATTTAAGGCTTCGTTTTACAGCAGTGTGGGAAAACAGATAAAGAAACATGAATTTTCTGATTAGGTATGGGGTTGGACTTTCCTTCATTTGTCCTTGGAGGTACCAAGAAGTCTTTAGCTTTGTTGTCAGCATTAAAACTAATTTTAAAAAACCCCTCCAATTTCTGCTTTCAGAGCCTATTAATTTGTATTGTAATGGCCAGTGGGGAAAGGCAATCACTATGACAACAGAATCATTGTAAATTCTAAAACTACATCTTTTGGGGTCAAAGGCAATTTTAAGTGGCATAAGTGGAAGTCTTGTACGAATACATAGATAATATTTAAGATATGAAAGTTAGTTAGTGACTAAAACAGACTTTAGAAGACAAAACGCTGGAGTGTACACACAGGTTTCTTGAAGGTTCTTCTGTTTTTTGGAAGAGTGCCTGAACATTCCGGAACCACGGGGGCACTAAATCGATTCTGCCCGAGGGCAGCAGCCACTTCCCTTTCCTTCAATCAGGTCTAGCCCTGGATTGTACACACCCAGGACCTGTCTGGGTCCTGACATCTGTTTACACCCGAAGCTGCAAGACTAATACACTGAGGCCTTCCCAAGTGGAACTATAGTGAGAGTTTTCTGCAACTCTCCTCCGCCACAACACGGTTCTGACACCGGGTTCCCACCGAGTTCGGGAAGGGTGGATAACCGAGAGAACTATCTGCCCCTTCCCGGCTGAGCGCGAAGCAGGTCCAGAGGTCCTGCTAGCAGGGGTCAGCGCCCGAAGCGGGTCTAGGCCCGCAGGCTCCCGCCCTTCCTCTGGCAGAGTAGGAGAGCACCGACCCTCCCGATCCCGGCCCGCACCCAGCTCACCCCGCAGCCTCTGCGGAACGCCGCTGCCATGATGACTCCTCTTTCAGCTGGCTCAGAGCACTACAAGGCAAGGTAGTAAGGGCGGCGGACTGCGGGGTGCGGGGGTCTAGCCTACAGTGGGCGTGGCGAGGAGGTCGGGGCGGGGCCTGGGGCCGGGCCTTCTGCGGGGCGGGCGGATGGAGCGACCTGAGCAGGAGAAAAGGGGCGTGACCTGCCCCTGCAGAAGGCGTAGGGGGCGTGGCCATGCCAGGAGAGGGCGGGGCCTTGAGGTTTGGCGCGCCTGCGCCCTTCCCGCGGCCTGGTCCCAGCCTGAGCTGCTGTCTGTCTGCCTCCTGTCACCCGAGCTCCCAGCGGTCGCGTCCTCTCTGCAGGAGTACCCGAGGGTTGGACCCGAATCCAGGCCAGAGGGCACCGGCGGACGTTTACTGCGGTCAGCTGTGACCTTTACTCAGCGAATCAGATTCAGACGAACCCTTGTACTTTGTGATTTCTATGTATAAGGTGGCTTCCAAGGCTGGACCAGAGCGAAGGAATGCCCGTGCTTCCGAAAATTTAAATTCTCAAATCCTCTCTGCCTTGCCTGTAGCGTTCTCACACACACCAAAGCCTGGGAACGGTATGTGGATTCCATTGTGAGATAAATGCTCAGAATTATAAGATTAATCTTTCAATAATAATAATAATAACAACCACAACAATAACAATAATAGTTTTTTTCTGAAAAATAGTCTTCTAATAGTTGTAAGAGAACATTCCAGAAAAGAAGGCCTTCCACAGAATGGTCTGCAGGTCTGATTAACTGTTTAGACCTCCCATTGTGGAGAGATTAGAATGTTCCAGGTCCAGAGTCAACATTATCTGGGCATTTGTTGACCCTTTAGTAGAGCCATTTATTGCCCACCTGCATGTGTGATCTAACAGCCTTGTGACCCTAAGGTAAATCCTGTAGAATGTACGGACACACACATACCTCCCATCAGTCAAGAGGCTAAGAATGCTGTCAGCGTCTGAAGCCCATAGCGCTTCCACCAAGGCACTTTTAAAGTATGCTGATCTAGGACTTTCTCTGTTCTGCTTCCATTCAACTTCTTAAAATTGCTACTGCGCTGGAATGTGGGCTCCGTCCCCAGACAGATGTTTTGAAACATGCCCCATGTTGTGTATTCATTTTGCGTCTCTGGACCTTGTATGCTCTTCGCATTGCAAGCTACTAGAGGACTGAACGCTTCCTGTGCCATTCATGTGGCTTGACATTAGGAAGCATTGAATGTCACTTTTGTCCCCCGATGATACGTTTAGCGATTCGACAAAAGTGGTGACATGCTAGTTCATTCTGTGGCAAAGAGTTGCTTTCCCCTTGGCTAGTCAGAAGTAACAAACAGGTTCCCTGCCCTAAGATAATAGGTTTCTCTGCCAATGCAGTAAGCCAGAGCAGTCAAATTTAAAATGTATAACAACCATTGAGCAAAGCAACTCCCGGGCCGATTCACTGATCTCAGAGATCAATGTCAGGGAAGTCGTGTAAGGCCGGGAGGATTTATAGGTGACACGTTTATGATGATGTGTCAGAAGCCAAGCGTTTAGGGGGGACCGTGGGCAGCATCAGGGGAGGAAGCTGCAGTAGCCTCCAAGAATGCAGAGCTGGGCTTTGGGCAAATTTTGTTTGTTCAGAGACTCAGAGCAGATGAGCTTGGAGAGAGAGAGCGAGAGAGCACAGTAACCACAGAGCTATGTCCCTAGCAAGTGTAATATTTATACCCAACTAAATGCAAAGTATGTGTGTCTGCAGAAACTGATAAGGAGACGATAAGCACAGTGGTAGGGCACTTATGAATATGAGCATTCCAGGTGGGCCTCAAGCCCATAGTCCTAGCACTCCGGAGGCATGGGTTGGTTCAAAGGCCAACAATCCCAGCTAATCAGGGGTATGAGGTAAGAGGTTGCACAGTTCAAGGCCTTTGTTAAACAAGGTTAAGGCAAGCCCGGGCCACTTGACAAGACCTGTGTGCCAAAGATAAAAATTACAAGAGAGCCCGAGAACATAGCTCACCGGTAGAGCGCTTGCCTCGCATGAATGCAGAATTAGGTTTAAGTCTCACTAATGCTTAAAGGAAAGAGAGGAGAGAGCACAGAATAGACTGCACCTCCAGTCTCTGTAATGATACCTCTGTTGACCTTGGCAATGAAAACCCAGCCGTATGATCTGCTGTCGGTATAGCAAAGGTCACACTTCAAAACTGTTCCCTGTGTCTTGAGCACTAGATTTAGCTGGAACTAATGCTTACTGACAATTTTTTCCTTTTATTTAACATGCACAAGGTCCTTAGTTTGACCCCCTAGGAAACAAAGCGATACCCTCCTCTTAGGTGTGAGGAATATACTTGTCTTTTTAGCTGGACCTTGACACCAAGCATTGGTTTTTGCTCCTTTGTTTCTGTTTTGTTTTTATTGAGACGGGATGCTATGAAGCCATGGCTGGCTTTGAAACACTGGCTCTGCACCCTCTGCCTCCTGGCTGCTAGGATTGTGAGTACGAACTACCCACCAAAAAGAGAACCTGCTTTGACTCTCTTTTTTTTTTTTTTTTTTTGGTTTTTCGAGACAGGGTTTCCCTGTAGTTTCTAGAGCCTGTCCTGGAGCTAGCTCTTGTAGACCAGGCTGGCCTCGAACTCAGAGATCCACCTGCCTCTGCCTCCCGAGTGCTGGGATTAAAGGCGCGCGCCACCACCACCCGGCTTTGACTCTCTTTTTAAAAACATTTACAGGTACAGAAATTTGAACTCTTCAGTTTCTCCGAGAAAGATTGAAGTATGGATTCAGAGTTTGGTTTGGACCACAATGGGTGAAGGAGTCAGGTGAAAAACCAGACTTCACTGTGCACTGAATCTCTGAAGCCAGAAACAAACACAACAGGGTCGGAATGGGGTTCCTTGGGTTCTGGGAACTGAAGGAGAAATAAAAAGAGCATCCACAGGGGTAGCTCAGACATACTTTGCTTAGCAAATACTGCTGTTGGCAGAGGCTGCCTGTTTGTTCCCAGCCTCCCAGACCCGAAATAAGCACACAGAAACTGTATTAATTAAAACACCTGGCCTATTAGCTTATGCATATTTCTAGCTAGTTCTTATATCTTAAATTAACCCATCTCTATTAATTTGTGCATCACCACGAGGTCGTGGCCTACCGGCAAGGTTTCACAGGCATCTGGCTCCTGTAGCAGCTACATGGCTTTTTGCTGACTCCACCTTCTTTCTCCCAGCATTCAGTTTAGTTTTCCCTGCCTAGCTATATTCTTCTCTGTCGCAGGCCAAAGCAGCTTCTTTATTAACCAGTGATATTCACAGCACACAGAGGGGACTCCCACATCATACTTCATATGGAAGGGACCCTCAGGGGGTCAAAGCCAGGACACACCTAGAACTGGAGAGAAAGGATTAAATCTTAGACAGAGCTGAGATAGCTGAAGACCCAGGGGAGACAGGCACTTATACTTCCATCACTCTAGAGTTTAAAGTATCAGACATTCAAGGTCATCCTCAGTGCATAGCAGATGTGAGGCTAGTTTGGGCTACATGAAACCCTGTTTCCATCCCCCTCCCCTCCAAAAAGAATAGACTTGCCAATTAAATTCAGCAAGTAAAATTCCCACGACTTACTCGTGTTTCCTACAGTGATGTAGAAGTGACCGCATGCGCCCAAGTCCTTGGATGGAGCCATGTCTACGTTATCAGATTAAAGGTAGTTTAATATTCCTCCATGGAACGTAGACCGCACACCCGTGTCTCATGAGAGCTAGTAGTTTAATATTCCTCCATGGAACGTAGACCGCACACCCGTGTCTCATGAGAGCTAGGGCTGGACTCTTAGCAGCTAGGGAGACAAGTGCGTCTCCCTACCCAGACTGAAAGCCCAAGACAGCAAATCTGAAACAACATTGAGACAGAAGTATCGCTATTGAGTTTGAAGCAAGGTAAAGATACCCACTGTTAATTCTGTTTGGATTTGGGAAATTCCAGGCCATGTAATATAATAAGAAAAAGTAACAAAGACTGTAGGAATTGGAAATAAAGAGGGTGCAGTGCAGTCAGCAGAGTGTTTATCTTGGTATCCTGGAGGCCCCGAGTCCAATTCACAACTCTTTTGGCTGTTGTAGCTCATGCCTATTATCCCATCACCTGGGAGGTTTGCTGGAGATGGCAAAGCATAGCCCCCTCCACGTGTGGTTCCTGAGATGCAGAAAGCAATTTCCTCCAGGCAACCCAGTGGCAGCTAAAGGAGCGTGCTACTTGAGGGCCAAGGAGAAGAAGACACCTACGTGCCCCGAGGACCGCTTCTATGGTGTCTCCATATGCATTTGGCAATGTTACAGATTATTCTGGCTATAGCAGCTCTACTAGTGTATTTGTTTTAATAAAAAGTATAGCCTCTTCAAGAGCACTGAGTCTATCCTCCAGCCGTCTGTCTATTTGCTTCTGGATCATTAAAGCAACACTGACATTTTTGAATAATTGATCAATATGACAGGCAGTATGTACCTCTTTAACTAATGATGTAGCTGATAATGCTATTACTATGAGTGCAGTGATACCCAAAATAAGAGCAGCTACAAACACTTAACCCGCTTAAGAGCCAGAGAGACTTGGTACATAGGCTCTATCCCAAGATTAGAAATGCAAGTACCATTAATAGCTACAGGCAAAAGCAGATGAGGAGGTTGTCACAAGATGACATAAGTTTTCTTAGAAGAGATTGTAAGAGAGAAAGAACACAGTTAACACAATGAACATGAAAGACCTTGTTAACGTCAGCTCCAAGAAGCAAGTCTCCTGAAGTACCAGAAGACAGAATGGAGAAGGGAGCTGCCACACAGGCTGAGGCTGGAGCAGGACTTTCCACGGAATCAGGAAGAGACGTTTGTCGCTGCTGGCGAACTGGCCCTGCGGTTTGGACAGGACTTTCTCCTTTGCTTTGCTATCAGTGCAGGGTCTGGTGAGAGGGTCCGGAATCCAGATTGGTGACTCGGCAACCTCTGGGAAAACACAAGCAAACTCTCTCCCAGAGGAAAGCAAACTATCTGGCCCTTTTCACTGTGAGAAGAGGATATCCTTCCAGTACCAAAGGAAAGGCTGAACCTGCGGGTTCCAATGACGCTGCATTGCGGACAGCCCCTCATTGCTTCTTTTAGAGAATTTAAAACAAATAAGGAATGTGATAGGAAACGATGAGGTGAGGCATAAGTCAAACCCCCTGCTGTTAATTTCTGTATTTGGGTTTTTAGTAACTGATTTGAGCGCTCTATTATAGCTTGTCCCTGAGGATTGTAAGGAATTCCAGTACCATGTTTAACGGAAGACCGAACACAGAACTGTGCAAAGGATTTTGACGTGTAGGCGGGACCAATATCTGTTTTAAGTTTTGGCATTCCCATAAAAGCAAAAGCTGCAAACGGTTGTTGAAACACGTCTTCAAAAGCTTCACCAGAGTGGGCGTTTGCAAAAAGTAAGCCAGAGAGCGTATCTACAAAGACATGGACAAAAGAGAGTTTACCAAAGGGTGGAATATGAGTAACATCCATTATCACAGTATCCCTGGCTGCAAACCTCTGGGGTTCACACCCATTTGGGGCAAAGAAATGGTAGCAGGACAATGGGAACAGTTTTTAACAATCTGACATGCTGCCTCTGGAGTTAATTTAAATTGGTGGTGTAATGCCTGAGGATTCTCATGATGAAGTGCATGTGAGGCCCGAGTTTCAGAAACGGGACCTAAAACCACAACATGGGTCAATAGATCTGCAGCATGGTGACCCTCCACCAAGGATCCAGGCAGTTGTGTGTTAGCCTGGAAATGACCAATAAAATACGAAGCCAGTCTGCTTTGGACTAACTCCTGTAATTGAAGTAAAAGATCATTCATAGAAGTTTTGTCATGGTTGATAATTGTAGTTTCGATAGCAGGAAATAACCTGAAAACATAATGTGAGTCAGTATAAAGGTTAAAAAAAAGTTGAGTATAAAACCGGAAGGCTTGAATCACGGCATAAGTCTCCACTTTCTGAGCAGAAGAAAAATTTGTTTGAAAAGTCTGTGAGGCGGCCGCAGAAAAAAGAAGTGCCTTTCCACTCGAGGACCCATCAGAGAGAGTGTAACAGCATTTTCCAACGGCGTAGCAGAATACACCGAAGGAAAAATAATAGCTTGCAAATTCAAAACCTGCAACGATGGATGAGCAGGGAGATGATGCGAGATCTGCCCGGAATAAGCTCCAAAAGCGAAAGCAAAGTTGTCAGAGGCATTCAAGAGCCAATCAAACTGCATGGATGTCTAGGGCAGTATAATAAACCAAAATCCCTACCCATAATTTCCTTAAAGCATTTCCTCCCCTTTTTGTTTTAATTAAGCGGGGATTCCCACATTGAGGGCGGCCACAAAGGCCATGCCCTGAGCCATTGAAGGTGAAAAGTCAGAGCAAAGACAATGAAGTCATCCAGAGAGATATTTTTGTCTAGCTTTTAACAGAGTCTGGCAAGTCCTGTTTGTGTTTTCAAAGGCCAGTTGTTTTTAAAATTATCTCCATGGCATTGGGGTAAGAAACAGATCTTTCAACATCAATTAGTCAAGCCACAAAACCAGCATGCGGCTATTGGGTCCTTGTTTTATCGAGGACCATGGAGTAGGGCGAGCGTCACTGGAGGGCAAAAGTCTCCAAACACGAACAGCTGTAGCCATTTCCTTTAAAGCTGCCATGGGTATTTTAAGCTGCTGGTCCATTGGAGCCCATTTTCCTGTTCCTGTATACATGGGGAACCCCTTGTCCTCAAACTTTTTGGTTTAATATCTTCTGTAGACAAAAGAGCAGGAATTTCTCCAGAGTAAAAACTGTCCCCCTGGCAAGCACGGTCTAGCAAGGACGGAGCGGTCAGTAGGGAACAGACAGTTCCCACTGACTTAATCAAGGAAGGAGCATATGGAGAAGTTGGTCCATACTTGGCACACCCATATTTTAGTGTTTTAATGAGTTTGTAAGGAATAGGCTCCCATTTTGCCTCATTATTTATCCCAAGTGTTACTGGTCTTTTAAGAACTTGTTTTATACATATGAGTTTTAGATGATTTAGCTTCCTACTCTTTTTTTTTTTTGTCTTATTCTTTGACGAAGAGGACCACGGAATTTTTTGAGTAGGGTCCTTACCAGACCATGAAGTGAAGGAGTACTTACCCAATATGATTTGAGCCCCACCACATTGGGCACCAGTTACTGGTGACCAACCTTGGCAGAGAAGTGGATCTTGAATCTGAGGTGTCTGGAAGGAAAAGAGAATATATAAACACAGGGTTCTGATGCAAGCTGACGGCTATCAGCTGCAGGGCCGGTTCTTCTACCTCTGTCTCTCTGTCTCTCTGTCTCTCTGTCTCTGTCTCTGTCTCTCTCTCACTCTCTCTCTCTCTCTCTCACACACACACACACACACACACACACACACACACACTCTGTCTTGAGCTTTAAACCACAGACTTTTATTATAAATTTTATAAAAGGAAAATGATTTTTTTGTGGCCTACAGGTAAGGTTCTGGCGCATCCTTCTCCTTCCACAGCTACATGGAGTCTCTTTGACTCTGCCTACTCTCTCTCTATCTCTCCCTCCAACAGGAGGGCCTGAGATAGGATCCTAGTGGTGGCAGAATCGTTGGAGCTCACAGGACAATCAGTAAGCTCTGGTTTCAGGAGCTATCCTGTCTTGAAAGAAAAAGTAGACAAAGTTGTCAAAAGTGCAGATACTGACCTCTGGCCTCCAGACATGGCTGTGCACGTACAGATGCACACAAAAGGGTCAAAGTCATCCTCAGCTACACAGCAAGTTTGAGGACAGCTGGGACTCTGGGAGGCTCCTTCAAAAAGAAGAAAGGATTTCTTTAAGCAACGCAGCTGTGTTACTTTGTTACCAGAGGACACTGGCTGCATCCTGCTGTGGGGGAAGCTAAGACAGGAGAACATTTTCAATGCAACATTTAGAGAATGAACATTTTTGCAAGAAAAATTATAACCCAGCCAGAAAATGACAGTCTTGATGGTTAAAGCCTGTGGGCTAAGGTGCCAAATGTTGTCCATTTCTAGTGTTTAGATGGCCCCTGAGGTCTTTAGAGCTTTGTCTGTACTTTGTGGCTGTTTCTTGGATTATAATTACAAAATAGCATTGCTGTGAGGAGACACCATAACTACACTGATGGAGGAGTGTCTATGTGTTACTTTCATTATTAATAAAGAAACTGCCTTGGCCCTTTAAGAGACAGAAAATTAGGTAGGTGGAGTAAACAGAACAGAATGCTGGGTAGAAGGCAGTGGGACAGACACTTCAGGCAGTCGCCATAGTGAGTCGCCATGCTTCTCCTCTCTGACATGGATGCAGGTTAAGATCTCTCCTGGTAAGCGATCCACCTCGTGGTGCTACATGGATTACTAAATATGGGTTAATCCAGATGTGAGTAAGAGGCTGAAACTAATGGGCCCGGCAGTGTTTTAAAAGAATACAGTTTCCGTGTAATTATTTTGGGTAAAGCTAGCCGGTGGCGGGACACAGCCCCGCTGCTCCATTCTACACCACACACTCTTATAAAGGAAACATTTAATTGAGGCGGCAGCTTACTGCCTCAGAGGTTTGGTCCATTACCATCATGGTACGACATCAATGTGCAGGCAGGCATGGTGTTGGAGTAGTAGCTGAGAGTCCTACATTTTGTAGGCAACAGAAAGGTGACTGAAACACTGGGCGGTAGCGTATAGGGAACCTCAAAGCCCACCTCCACAGGGACACATTACTCTAACAAGGCCATATCCAATATTACAAAGCCACACCTCCTAACAGTGCCACTCTATGAGTGGATGGGCCCAAATGCATTCAAACTACCACACCGATTCAGCTACACTGGCTGGCCAGTGAGTTCTAGGGTTCTTCCTCCTCTTGCCCTAACCCAGCTCTGGAATTACAGACACAAGCCAGTGCACTCACTTTTTATGTGGGTGTCATGGATCCCAACTTAGGTCTTCATATATAGTTGTATGGCAAAGACTTGCTGATTGAGCCAACTCCCCAGTCCCCAAGAATTTTGCAAGTTCGAGGCAAAATGGGAGCAAGACTGTGTTTCAAGACAGAAACAAAACAAAATAACAGAACAAAACCAAAACAAAAATTTTAGTTGGCCCTGACTTTCCATAGATGTAGAAGGAGCTGCGGGCAGGCCTGCTTTTCATCCTGCCCAGCTCCCGCATAGCTAGCTTAGCCCCGGAAATAACAACACACAAATTGTATTCATTTAAACACTGCTTGGCCCATTAGCTCCAGCCTCTTACTGGCTAATTCTCATATCTTGCTTTAACCCATATTTAGTAATCTGTGTAGCACCATGAGGTGGTGTCTTACCGGGAAGATTCTAGCCTGCATCCATCTCGGAGAGGAGAGTCATGGTGACTGTCTGAAATGTCTGCCTCACTGCCTTCTTCCCAGCATTCTGTTCTGTCTACTCCACCCACCTATGTTCTGACCTATCAGGCCAAGCAGTTTCTTTATTAATTAACCAATGAAACAGCAGATAGATAGAAACACTCCTACATCACATAGACACTAACTACCCTAATTGAGCAACTAGAGTTTGATAATTTTGAAACTCATTGACCAATATTCACCCTCAAGGTGTAATTCCACTAACATTTACTCACATGGTTATCTTCTTCTGTTAGCATTTTAAATCTGAGAAACTCTAAGCATTTTCTGTGTGTGGTGGTAAATTGTTATAAAACCAGTCTTCAATTCTTCTTGTTCTAACTATATAAGCAACTATCAGGCTATATAGCATTTCCCAAGAACACAAGCCTGAAAGAGCCAGGTACTCTCTACTTAACAGAGACTTTCTTCTAAGTTACTGATTCTCAACCTTCCTAATGCTGCAACCCTTTAATACAGTTCCTCACGTTGCGGTGATCCCTAACTGTAAATTATTTTGTTGCTACTTCATAACTGTAATTTTACTGCTGTTATGAACCATAATGTAAATAACTGATGTGCAGAATATCTGATATGAAACTCCTGAGAAAAGGTCGTTGTATTGATGCCATGTCTCCCCGTCACCTGCCTTCTCTTCTCCTAGGAGGCCACCACACTGACGCAGAATCCAGCACACAGGCTCAGCTGCACAGTGCACCACAGCTCAGAGCAGCTGGACTCGAGAGCCTCTGCCTCCCCAGCAGTTGGGACTGCAGTCACATGCCACCATCCCTGGTTCTGTTTAACTTCTCTAGGTGTCCCCGTGATACCTCTTCTTGGAAAGCAGACTGGCTGCTACAATGCCTTCTTATCAGATTCGACAGCAGGCATGTCTTGCAGTCCTGTGAAATCCATCTGTTACAAAACTGTTCTAATAGTAAAGATAAAAGTAACAAGAGTAACAAGCAACAGCCTATTACACCTATTTGGACCTATTTCATCTATTCATGCAGCCTGTGTACCAATTTCGTGTTTCAAAAGCCAAAGCTTCTCATTTGAATCTTGGAGATTTGGAGTATTAGCAAACTTTACAGTGTTGGAGTTGTCACTGATGAGCAAGCAAGTGTCGATATGGATTTCTGGGTGGGTCACTTCTGTGAGAGTCTGAAATGTCCCCATTTTGTCACTAAGAAATAGGCATGGGGTTCCTACGAGTTCTCCAGCTGCATCCATTGACAAGAGGATGGCAATGGCGTTGGATAACTGGGATCTAATAGCTATTGTCATTTTAAAATGGCATACAGCTGGATCTCAGTAGTTTTATGAGTGATAATTATTATAAATATTCATTGAACTCTGTCTGACAGACACTGTTCTCAATGATTATGCGCGTACATTGGGTGTACTTTGGTTTGTATGTGCGTCCGTGTTTGAATTTGTGTGTCCACATGCATGTGTGGGCATGTGTGCACAGGTGTATGGTGGTGAGGGGCTGATGTCAGTGTCTTCCTCTATCTCCACCTTACTTTACGAGACAAGGTCTCACTGAAACCGGAGCTCACTAATTTGGCTAGACTGGCTTCAGTTTCATTTCCACAGAGGGATTCCAGGTGTGTGGTGCAATGCTGCGCTCTCACGTGTGTGCTGGGCTCACGCCAAGTCTTCATGCTTGTGCGGCCCAGTAGGCCTAGTGACCTTAGCCACAGCTCTGCAGAGTGCTCTTACTACCCCATATTCTAGTAATCATTTTTGTTGCTGCAATAAACACCATGGGCAAACGTGACTTACCAAAGCAGGAGTTAATATTGACTTTCAGTTCCAGAGGAAGCATCTGTAGTGGCAGGAGAGGCAAGGCAACAGGAGGAGGAAGCTGACAGATCACATCTCAGCTACACAGAAAGCGGAGTGAACCGGAAGTAGAGTGAGGAGAGAGCTCTCAAGCCCACTCCCAGTGACGTACTTTATCCACGAAGGCTCCACATCCCAAAGTTTGCATAATCTTCCCAAACAGAGCCACCAGCTTGGAACCAAGAGCTCAAATACGTGAACCTACGGGGGGGGGGGCATTTCTTCTTCAAACCACCATGCCTGTTACAGATGAGGAACCTCATGTCCGGAGCAGTGACGTCTTTTGTCGATGGCCAGCAGTGCAGCATTCAGATCTAGGCAGCGCTGCTTCCGGGAGCCTCTCTTATCCCTCCGTCCACTGCACCTCTCACTGGGTGTGGCAAAAAGAAACCTTTATTAAACCAGATTTAATTCTCTGCCTGCTCACGTCATTTCTGGTTTTGATAAGTCTACTGACATCATCAAATGGAAAATGATTTGAGAGGAGTGCATTCACTTTTGTCCAGAGAGACAAAGCAGAACACATCCAGCACACGGAGATCTTGTTCTGTGACCAACATGGTTGCAAGGTCCCTTCAGCTGCCTTGTGCTTCCCTGCTATGCCTCTTTTTGACTTTTCAAATGAGTCTATTCTCATGATGTATTGCTATTCTCATGATGTATTATAATTTCTGATTTCTTAAACGGTGGCTTTTACTTTAAGTTTGTGGGAGAGAAAGGGGTCCAGTCTCCTTGCAATGGAATTCAGTCATGCTGGTGCCCTAATCATCTTGGTTTTCTATTCTTCAGAACTGTGAAAAATTAATGTTTGCTGTTTAAGCTACCTCATCTACGGTAATTTGTTCTACCAGTCCAAAGTGTCTATGGCTCTTATCTATAGAAGAGCATCATCAATCTAAGAAATAGACAAGCTATTGAGATGATAAAGAACCTGATTGATGAGCCTTTTCGTTTCATTCATCAGGATGCTCAACACTGCTGACTAGCCCCTCCTTTTAAAATTGACTGTTTCACCGGCTTTCACGTCATATTCTTTTCCTGTTCTCCGTGCTGTCTGTTACAGTGTTCCTAGGTCTCTTTCCTTCACTCTTTCATCTCTAGGTTGCCTGTTAAATATTTGTGGAGGGGTTGGGGACACAACTCTGGAAGAATGATTGCCTAGCATGCATGGGGCCCAGGCACCATGCACACCAGGCATGAGCCTAGCCGTGACCACAGATACTGAGCCTTGCTTCTTACAGACGTCCTGTGTAGCTGTCGGGAATGAAAATTCACGGTTGTCTGTATTAGGCTTTTCTTTCAAACCACCAACCCAGCTCCCAAATCATGACACAGAGCCTTATTAATTCTGAACGCTCAGGCTCAGCTTAGCTCTTGTCTAGCTAGCTCTTTTTAACTTAAACCAGCTTGCTTCTCTTTATCTCCCCTTTGCCTTTTCTTTTTGTGTATCTTACTTTCACTGCCTCTCCTGTCCAGTGGCTGCCTGGCTTCCGGTGCCGGGTGTCTCCCTCGCCTCTCCTCCTCCTTTTTCTCTCATCCCTCCCATTCTTTTTGGGCCTAGATTTCTTCTCCTATTTATTCTCTCTGCCTGCTAGCCCTGCCTATCCTTCCTCCCACCCAGCTACCGGCCAATCATCTCCTTTTTAGGTGCCTTAGGCAGGCAAGGTGAAATAAATGCAATATATCTGCACACAATTAAACACACCCATCCTTACATCGTAAACAAATGCAGCATAAACCAATGTAACACTTCTTTGCCTAGTTAAAATAATATTCTACAACATTTGTCTAATTGTGTGTGTGTACGTGTTCACGTGTCCACATGTGCACATGCAAATGCTGGTACACATGTATGTGTGTGCAGATGCAGATGGGGGCTAGGGGTCAATGTCAAATGACTTCCTTTGTCCTTCTCAACCTTAGTGTTTGAGGCGGGGTCTCTCACTGAACCTGGAGCTTAGGCTTGGCTGGACTGGCTGCTATCAAGTCCTGCAGATATCCATGGCTGTGTCTCCCCAGGACTGACTGAGATTCCAGGTGTGCGCTGCCATACCCAGCCTTTAACTTGGGGTGCTGAGAGGTGCCAAACTCGTCCTCATGGGTGTGAGGCAAGTGCTTTACAGAGTTATCCCCCAGCCTTATTTACTTATTTGTTTTTTATATATACTTATTTTATCTTATATGTGTGTTTCCTTGCATATATTCCATGTCCCTGAAGAAGTTACAGGAAGGCCCCTGATTTCATGGAACTGGGTTATGATGGTTGTGAGCCACCATGTGGGTGTTTGGGCTGAACTCAACTCCTATAACAAGTGCTATTAACCACTGATCACCTCTCCAGCTTCCAGTTCCAGCCCCATCTAACGTTTATGGATAACAGAAAAGGACCTTGACACCTTGATTCCATGTGGTTTTTCCAGTCCCTTCATATTTCTCTCCATGTCCTGCTCTTTTGTACCCTGGTAGCTGCCATAGTATGGCCTTTCTGTGTGTAATATCCAGCCTTTTGATTTCCATCTGATTATTATCATTTAAGAGGCAGTTCAAATACCACTTTTGGAGAAATTCTTGAAGCTGCTGGCCAAATGAAGTGATTTCCTCTTCTGTGATTACTGTGAAAATCTCCTATAACAGAATTCTAACTGAGGGCTAGAGCAGTGTGTGGCCTCATCACTGCCCAGACTTACACGTTAGGAAGTAGAACAGAACAGTAGAGAGCACGGACACAGCTCAGGGATCCCAGGCTTCTCCTCACAGCTCTCCAAGTGAACTGCAATAATTCCACCCATAACTTCAGTTGGTTTTGTGGCTCTTGAGATCTTCTCTGATTTCTGGACAATTTGTATTTTTTTCTTTTCTTTTCTTTTTCTTTCTTTCTTTCTTTCTTTCTTTTTTTTTTTTTGAGACAGGGTTTCTCTGTAGCTTTGGAGGCTGTCCTAGAACTAGCTCTTGTAGACCAGACTGGCCTGGAACTCACAGAGGCCCACCTGCCTCTGCCTCCTGAATGCTGAGATTAGAGGTGTGTGCCACTACAGACAGTCTGTATTTTTACAATCATCCTGAGTTATCCCAGTGACCACTCACTTTGAGATTCATTTTGTAAGTACTGCCAGGTCCAAGTCCAAAGAGAACAGAGAGACCCTATGGCCCCAGGCAGACTGGACCAGAAGGGTTTAGATTCAGAGCTTTCACTGAGCCCTTACTCTGCTCAGAATTGAAGATGTGTTTAGTAAAGACATCAGAGAAAAACAAATTTCCAAGAGCCTGGCACATGTGCACATGTGATCGTACACACACACACACACACACACACACACACACGAGGTTGTAGGAGCCTAACACTTGTGCTCTGCCTTGGACTTCTTCCAACACTGTCTCCATGGGTCTGTTGGACCTGTTTAATTTAATATGATAAAATACATGGATATTACATACATCATATGGATATTGTAAACATTTTGAAAAGATTGATTTACTTTTCTTTTTTTGTGTTTCAGTGTTTTGCTTGCATGTATATATGCACACCACAGGCATGTGTTATGCCCAGATATGACAAAGTCCCCCAAAAACCAACAAGGAGACTGAGTCCTGTATGTAAAGCAAAGAGTCTTCATTCTACACAAGTTTGCAAACTTGGGCCCTCTGTGTGCCCAGCGTATTGGAATAAACGGAGAGCCCCGAGCTCAGAGTTGGTTTTTTACAGTAGTAAAGGTGGGAATGAGGGGTTTCTAAGGTTCAGGACCCCAGATTGGCTGATATTTGTCTAGAGGTGTCTTGGTGAGTGTGTGCTGGCAGGTAATCCTATCTACAATGGTTGGAACATTAGGTATTTCCTTTGGACGGTCTGTTCCTGGGTGGTGCCTGGGTAAACTCACTTTGTGGTCCTTCCTGCAACCAGGTTTTGCCTCAGGGTAAACTACTGAGACACAGGTCTTTATTAAGCTCATCATGGCTGGGTCCTACAGGGCAGGTGATAATGGTTGGAAGTTAAGAACTTCCTCTGGGTGGTCTTTTCTTATTCAGCTCATCATGGTTGGCTGAGTCCTACACTTCCCCCTTCACAACCACCAATGACAGGACCAAATTATGGGTCCCGCTTGTCCATGGGTTTTAAGGTAGTTTATTGGGACATAAGAATTATTTTAGTTAATAAATCCATTAATTGACAATTCTGGGCCTATTTTTCTGGTATATCAACAGGCACTATAGGTAGGTATTTACCTGTTCTTAAACAAAGGCCATCAGTCTGTTGACGAGGCAGGGACCAAGAGTAAATATAGGATCAGGGTCATTTAAGGGCCTGTTAGAGCTGAAAGTAAGGTGGTTAACCAAGGAGACCAGTTGAACAAGTTTTCATACCATCCAGCTTCTGCAGGAGCGTTCTGTTCTCTGTCATTAATCTGTTTTCTTAACAAGGCCACTGAATCTCTAATTACTCAGAAGTTATTGACACAGAAACAACATTCATCCCCCAGGACCGCACATGGGCCTTCTTGTTGCATGAAGAGGAGGTCCAAACCTCTTTGATTCTGCAAGGCAACCTCAGCCAGGGAATCTAAAGAGGTCTCTAACTTGAGTATAGACTGTTCTATGTTTTTGAGATCCGAATTGATGGCCGGCTGTAGGGCCTGGTAGTTTTTATCTTGGAGGATTAAGGTTGAGGTGCCCACCCCCATTGCTCCAGCTATGCCCAGTCCTATCAGGGAAGAGTACAAGACAGCTGTTGCCTTCATAGCCCGTTTTGCCCTGGCAGGAAGAGGGGATAAGATCAGTTCCATTCGGGTCCCTATATAGTATTTTATGTGGAGAATAATTGTACCACTATGCAAAAACCTTGTCCTTTGTTAAGGACTGTCCCATAGATGCAGGGAAGGAGCCCTAAAGTGCAAGCCCATCATCCAGCAGATGCCGAATTAAGGGTGCTATTTTGTATGGTGATGGTCTGGTTACATAGACCTGCTGGGGCTTGCCTTCCGGGGGCACCATACAGGTCCCTGTACCTGTGCTGTGGTGAAAATTTTTCCTTGTTTTCCCCAAGGGCATGATTTTGGGGGAGACTGAGGGGTAATCACCAGCTATTGCAACACCAACATAGAAAGGTTGTGAATTCAGACAAAGCATATATATAAAACCTGAAAGGTTTTAGAAACTGAGTCCCATAAATGGTGTTGACTACATGGTCTGCCTGCCTAGAGTGGGTGTGATCAATCCAGGTGATAATGCCGTCTACCTTTGGGGCCATTAGAGCTGTCAGGATCACGGTATATGGCCCTTTCCAGTGTGGGTCCAGGGTCTCTCTCTGATGTCTCTTTACAAAGACCCAATCTCCTGGCCAAAACTTGTGTGTGTGTGGTGGGTGGTGTGTGGTGAGTGGTGTGTGGTGGGTGGTGGAGCTGTCTCATAAATGGCCCTCAGGTGAGACCATATGTCCTTATGCACGAGAGCCACGGCCTCGAGGGGAAACAGCCGGGTTAACCACCATCAAACTCAGCCATAAACTTGGATTTTTAGTTGGCAAAATAGGAGAGGTTCTCCCAAATATGATTTCAAAGGGGGTTAATCCTAAGGTATAGGGCGAATTTCGGACCCTATAAAGGGCGAAGGGGAGGAGAGTTATTTGGTAAGGGTCTCTTTTAGGGTCCTGTTCATGTGCTCAATGTGATCTGAACTCTGGGGCCTATAAGCACAATGTAATTTCCAATTTGCCCCCAGTGCCCTTACCAGGAGCTGCGTTACCTGAGAGATGAAGGCTGGTCCATTGTCTGAGCTTAAGAGGACAGGAATGCCTTACCCTCGGAATGATGTCCTCAAGTAGCTTTTTGGTTTCATGTCTGGTTGGAAAGGCCTCTGACCATTCATCGAAGAAATCTATAAATACTTTTGCCATCACGTGTGAAGCTGCTCTCTTCTGTGTACCAGGTGAGCTCAATATCTGGCAAGGGCTGGTCTCGTAGGTCTTTTCTCAGTCCGTGTACCTGGCTCAGGATTCCTTGCAATCTTCTTTAGTGTCAGCTGCTATCAGGAGGTCACTGCAGGAGAGTGACCTGTGGGTGTTCCTCTGGTGTTCCCAGTGGTCCTCATATAGGGTTTCATCAAAGATGGTTGGGTTTTGAGCCCTTGGGGGAGCCCGATCCAGGTCAACTGTCCAATGTATCCTTTACAGGGTCATGCTATTCAAAGGTGAACAAGGACTGGCCCTTAGGGACAAGGGCCGGCTGAAGAAAGCAATCTTTGAGAATCTTGTGATACCAGGTGGGAGGAAGTAAGCTCAAAAGAGTGTGTGAATTTGGCACGGTGGGCTGAACATCCATAACCCTGTAATTGATCTCCCTAAATTCCTGTGTGGGCCAGTAATCATTCGAGTTTGGCTTTTTAACAGGGAGCATGGGAATATTCCAGGCTGACCATCAAGGACCAGAATTCCTAGTTCCATGAGGCACCTGATGTGAGAGTATTCCCTCCTTTGCCTCCCAGGACATGGGGTATTGCCGCACCTGGATGGGGGTGGCATCTGGCTTGACCTCGATGAGCACGGGGCTCTGGGTTTCACCTAGCCCTTTCCTCCGGTCTCCCCAAAGTACTCTGGGTATTGGTCTAGCTTTGTGGCCATGGCCTGTGTCTTAGTCCTTATGCTTGAACCATTGGGCCAATTCCTAGCCCAGTGTCCCATTTCCTTGCAGTAAGCACACTGATCTTTCTGCAGCCTGGGGGCGCTCCCTTGCGTGTGAGTTCTAACCTTGGCCCCTGGCGAGGCGTCTCAGTTGGCGCTTCTTTCATCAGGATCTCCAGCAGTGGCTCTCTTCAGCCACGGCCCCTCCTCTGTTTATCCTCCGGGGTTTCTCCGTTGTTGTACTCTCTGAGCTACTGCAAACAGCTCCTGGATGATCTTATCTGCAATCCCATCTATCTCCTGTGACTTGTGCCTAAAGTCAGGCGTGGCCTGATTAACAAAGGCCATAACCATGGCTGACCTGTTCTCTTCGGCCTCAGGATCTATATGGGAGGTCACCAAAAATCAGAGCTTTTGTCCAAGAAATGATATATATGGGTCAAAGCTCTCTATCAGCCAACAGGTTCCAAATGCTGGCCTTGCAAAAGATGGTAAGTTTGCCCTTTCTAGTTTACAATTTTTCTTTCTTTGCCCTATTTCTAAAGTCTCGAAAATGGTCCAGAATCAAAGTTAGGGGGAGTAGAGGCACTCTTAGTCTGTCCCATGTCGTCAGCATCTAAGTCAGGACAAAAACACAACACACAGACACACAGGACAATGAACAAGTAAATGGTCCTCCTGGCGCCCCAGAGGCAGAGTTGAAACTGAGAAGCCGGGAGCATCCCACACGTCTGTCTACAGATGTCTATAGACACCAGAGAGATTCACTCTCATACAGGAGGGCCCCTGGGGATGTCTCCCCAGGGACCTCACCTGTGATTTTTTTGCTCGTCCGCATAGACCCTATACAGGCTCTTACAGTTTCTGGGCCCACTTATAGAAAGATAGGAGACATAGAAAGACCCGAGACACAAACAAAACAGAAAACTTACTGGCTAGTTGAAGGTTCTATGGGTGGTAGTCCCAATGGGCTTGGAGGATCCAGGATGAGCCCCCAAATGTTATGACAAGATCTGCAAAGTCCCCCCAAAACCAATAAAAAGACTGAGCTCCATATGTGAAAGCAAAGAGCCTTTATTCTACATGAGTTTGCAAACTTGGACTCTCTGCACGTCCAACATATTGAAATAAATGGAGACACCCCCCACCCAGCTCAGTTAGAGCCGGGTTTTTATAGCAGTAAAGGTGGGGTGAGAAATTTCTAAGGTTAGGACCCCTGATTGGCTGACATTTGTGTAGGGTGTCCTGGTGAGTGTGTGCTGGCAGGTGATCCTATCTACAACAATTGGAACGTTAGGTATTTCCTTTGGACGGTCTGTTCCTGGATGGTGCCTGGGTAATCTTAGTTTGTGGTCCTTCCTGCAACCAGGTATTGCCTCAGGGTAAACTACTGAGACTCGGGTCTCTATTAAGCTTATCATGGCCGGGTCCTACACATGCCTGTGCTGGTGGAGGCCAGAAGAGGGTGTCCGAGCCCTGGAAATGAAGTTAAAGACAGCAGTGGATTGCCATGTGGGTGGTGGGAACCGAACCTAGGTCCTTTGCAGGAGCAGACAGTACTCTTAACCACTGAGTCATTTCTCCCACCCAATAGTTAATTTACAAACAGACACAATAGGCTCCAGAACCAAAGGGACTAAATGAATATTACCTATGAGTGTCAGAGCTTAGTTCTTGAAGTATGAATAAGTGCTATTATATATAGCAAGTTTTAAAACTGAGTTTGGAGTAAGTAGAACTGATTGTCATTAAGAGGCACACCTTTAATTCTAGCACTCGAGAGGCAGAGGCAGGCGGATCTCTGTAAGTTCGAGGCCAGCTTGAGCTACAAGAGCTGGTTCTGGGGCAGTTAAGGCTGTTTCACAGAGAAACCCTGTCTCAAAGAACCAACAGCAAAAAGAAAAAAGAAAAAAGGGAAAAAGAGAGGCCTCAACCCTGCACAAAGTAGTACAGGTAACTGATTAAAGCTGGGTGCAGAAGAGGCAGCCTTCCCCAGGGAAGAGAACACCAACTGCTTGTCCAGTGTCAAAAGGTCAGCCCTGACAACATACACACAAGTAACATCATGTGACCAAAGTGGTTCTATTTAGAAATATATATGTCTATATAAATACATATATACTCTCCATAGTGATTGATTAAGAAAGGAGCCCGTGAACTTGAAGGAGCACTAGGAGGGGTGTGCCGGAGGGTGTAGAGGGAGAAAAAGAAAGGGAGACATGCAATTAAAACACAATCTCAAAAAATCAATTTAAAACAAAAAGTGCAGTTAATAGAATGGCCACCAGAGGGTGACAGAGGCAGCAGCACTTGCTACTCTGGGACAAGCTGTAAGAAATACTCTAATGGATAATCTATCCATTCTCTCCCAATTCTTGTCTGAATTTCTTTGCTCCAGCATGATACAAAACACAAACAGAGAAAAGAGTGGAGGAGTTACGTCTCAAGTCTGCTGTGCCTGAGATTTTTACAAATGTGATTCAATGTGTCTCTTCAGTGTCTAGTGGATGCTCAGGGGGGAGCAGCTGTGAAGTGGTGTGGGCGAAGTGACTTGGACCGCTTAAAGATCTCAGTTTCCCTGAAGACACAAGATGAGTAAGAACTGAGACACTGATACAGGGCCACATAGGCAGAGGTTTAGGGTCTGGAGACAAGTTGTACGGGGATGGAATGTAAGTGGCTGCTTGGTGGTAAGGGTACCCTTCTCTAGGACTGCCATATGGTGTGTGTGTGTGTGTGTGTGTGTGTGTGCGTGTGTGTGTGTGTGTGTGTGTGCGTGTGTGTGTGAGCGTGCGGGTGTGCGTGTGTGTGTGTGTGTGTGTGTGTGTGTGTGTGTGTGTGTGTAGGACAGAGGACAACCTCAAGCACTGTCTGGAACTTGCACTTGCTGAGTCAGCTACAGTCTCTTCCCTGCCACCTATTTTTCCTCCTTGTCCCTCCCCCCCAATTGTGTGGGAAATTGAACTCAAATTCTTATGTTGGCAAAGCAAGCCACTTACCAATTGAAACCATTGTTCTGAAAGGAGGGAAAGAATGGGAGGGGAGAGAGAGGAGAGAGAGAGCACGAGAGATAGAGAAGAGAGAGAAGATAGAGAGAGAGAGAGCGAGATGAGATGAGAGGAAGCAGAGGTGGGGGAAAGAGGGAGGGAACGATTTGTGTGTGTTGGTGCTTGTGTGTGTAATCACTCGTGAGTTGTTCTTGTGTAACACTTGTGTGAGTTGCCTCTTGTATGTGCTAGCACTGAAATGTGAGTTTCTCTGGTGTCTGATAACACTCGTGATGTGTTTGCTATTGTGTCTGTAACACTCGCTATGTGAGTTGTTCTTTTGTCTGTAACACTCGTGTGAGGTGCTGTCCTCCTCCTTCTGATGCTAAGTAAGCCTGTTTTCCACTTCCTCTTCCATTTGTTCTAATTCCCTTTCTTGTTTCTTTTTCCTGCTAACCCTGTTTGTTGCTGGAGGTACCAGCTCTGGACATTTAGGGTGTTTTTGCCGCCCCTATTCTCTTAGTAGAATTTCCCTCCCGAGAGCCAGAGACTCATGTAGCTCTAACATGTAGCTCTAACAGCTGTAGCCATTTCCTTTAAAGCTGCCATGGGTATTTTAAGCTGCTGGTCCATTGGAGCCCATTTTCCTGTTCCTGTATACATGGGGAACCCCTTGTCCTCAAACTTTTTGGTTTAATATCTTCTGTAGACAAAAGCATGAATTTTGTCATCATAACCTGCTCTCCAGAGTAAAAACTGTCCCCCTGGCAAGCACGGTCTAACAAGGACAGAGCGGTCAGTAGGGAACAGACAGTTCCCACTGACTTAATCAAGGAAGGAACATATGGAGAAGTTGGTCCATACTTGGCACACCCATATTTTAGTGTTTTAATGAGTTTGTAAGGAATAGGCTCCCATTTTGCCTCATTATTTATCCCAAGTGTTACTGGTCTTTTAAGAACTTGTTTTACATATGAGTTTTAGATGATTTAGCTTCCTACTCTTTTTTTTTTTTTTTGTCTTATTCTTTGACGAAGAGGACCACGGAATTTTTTGAGTAGGGTCCTTACCAGACCATGAAGTGAAGGAGTACTTACCCAATATGATTTGAGCCCCACCACATTGGGCACCAGTTACTGGTGACCAACCTTGGCAGAGAAGTGGATCTTGAATCTGAGGTGTCTGGAAGGAAAAGAGAATATATAAACACAGGGTTCTGATGCAAGCTGACGGCTATCAGCTGCAGGGCCGGTTCTTCTACCTCTGTCTCTCTGTCTCTCTGTCTCTGTCTCTCTCTCTCTCCTCACTCTCTCTCTCTCTCTCTCTCTCACACACACACACACACACACACACACACACTCTGTCTTGAGCTTTAAACCACAGACTTTTATTATAAATTTTATAAAAGGAAAATGATTTTTTTGTGGCCTACAGGTAAGGTTCTGGCGCATCCTTCTCCTTCCACAGCTACATGGAGTCTCTTTGACTCTGCCTACTCTCTCTCTATCTCTCCCTCCAACAGGAGGGCCTGAGATAGGATCCTAGTGGTGGCAGAATCGTTGGAGCTCACAGGACAATCAGTAAGCTCTGGTTTCAGGAGCTATCCTGTCTTGAAAGAAAAAGTAGACAAAGTTGTCAAAAGTGCAGATACTGACCTCTGGCCTCCAGACATGGCTGTGCACGTACAGATGCACACAAAAGGGTCAAAGTCATCCTCAGCTACACAGCAAGTTTGAGGACAGCTGGGACTCTGGGAGGCTCCTTCAAAAAGAAGAAAGGATTTCTTTAAGCAACGCAGCTGTGTTACTTTGTTACCAGAGGACACTGGCTGCATCCTGCTGTGGGGGAAGCTAAGACAGGAGAACATTTTCAATGCAACATTTAGAGAATGAACATTTTTGCAAGAAAATTATAACCCAGCCAGACAGACAGTCTTGATGGTTAAAGCCTGTGGGCTAAGGTGCCAAATGTTGTCCATTTCTAGTGTTTAGATGGCCCCTGAGGTCTTTAGAGCTTTGTCTGTACTTTGTGGCTGTTTCTTGGATTATAATTACAAAATAGCATTGCTGTGAGGAGACACCATAACTACACTGATGGAGGAGTGTCTATGTGTTACTTTCATTATTAATAAAGAAACTGCCTTGGCCCTTTAAGAGACAGAAAATTAGGTAGGTGGAGTAAACAGAACAGAATGCTGGGTAGAAGGCAGTGGGACAGACACTTCAGGCAGTCGCCATAGTGAGTCGCCATGCTTCTCCTCTCTGACATGGATGCAGGTTAAGATCTCTCCTGGTAAGCGATCCACCTCGTGGTGCTACATGGATTACTAAATATGGGTTAATCCAGATGTGAGTAAGAGGCTGAAACTAATGGGCCCGGCAGTGTTTTAAAAGAATACAGTTTCCGTGTAATTATTTTGGGTAAAGCTAGCCGGTGGCGGGACACAGCCCCGCTGCTCCATTCTACACCACACACTCTTATAAAGGAAACATTTAATTGAGGCGGCAGCTTACTGCCTCAGAGGTTTGGTCCATTACCATCATGGTACGACATCAATGTGCAGGCAGGCATGGTGTTGGAGTAGTAGCTGAGAGTCCTACATTTTGTAGGCAACAGAAAGGTGACTGAAACACTGGGCGGTAGCGTATAGGGAACCTCAAAGCCCACCTCCACAGGGACACATTACTCTAACAAGGCCATATCCAATATTACAAAGCCACACCTCCTAACAGTGCCACTCTATGAGTGGATGGGCCCAAATGCATTCAAACTACCACACCGATTCAGCTACACTGGCTGGCCAGTGAGTTCTAGGGTTCTTCCTCCTCTTGCCCTAACCCGCTCTGGAATTACAGACACAAGCCAGTGCACTCACTTTTATGTGGGTGTCATGGATCCCAACTTAGGTCTTCAATATATAGTTGTATGGCAAAGACTTGCTGATTGAGCCAACTCCCCAGTCCCCAAGAATTTGCAAGTTCGAGGCAAAATGGGAGCAAGACTGTGTTTCAAGAGCAGAAACAAACAAATAACAGAACAAAACCAAAACAAAAAGTTTAGTTGGCCCTGACTTTCCATAGATGTAGAAGGAGCTGCGGGCAGGCCTGCTTTTCATCCTGCCCAGCTCCCGCATAGCTAGCTTAGCCCCGGAAATAACAACACACAAATTGTATTCTTTAAACACTGCTTGGCCCATTAGCTCCAGCCTCTTACTGGCTAATTCTCATATCTTGCTTTAACCCATATTTAGTAATCTGTGTAGCACCATGAGGTGGTGTCTTACCGGGAAGATTCTAGCCTGCATCCATCTCGGAGAGGAGAGTCATGGTGACTGTCTGAAATGTCTGCCTCACTGCCTTCTTCCCCAGCATTCTGTTCTGTCTACTCCACCCACCTATGTTTCTGACCTATCAGGCCAAGCAGTTTCTTATTAATTAACCAATGAAACAGCAGATAGATAGAAACACTCCCCTACATCACATAGACACTAACTACCCTAATTGAGCAACTAGAGTTTGATAATTTTGAAACTCATTGACCAATATTCACCCTCAAGGTGTAATTCCACTAACATTTACTCACATGGTTATCTTCTTCTGTTAGATTTAAATCTGAGAAACCTCTAAGCATTTTCTGTGTGTGGTGGTAATTGTCTATAAAACCAGTCTTCAATTCTTCTTGTTCTAACTATATAGCAACTATCAGGCTATATAGCATTTCCCAAGAACACAAGCCTGAAGAGCCAGGTACTCTCTACTTAACAGAGACTTTCTTCTAAGTTACTGATTCTCAACCTTCCTAATGCTGCAACCCTTTAATACAGTTCCTCACGTTGCGGTGATCCCTAACTGTAAATTATTTTGTTGCTACTTCATAACTGTAATTTTACTGCTGTTATGAACCATAATGTAAATAACTGATGTGCAGAATATCTGATATGAAACTCCTGAGAAAAGGTCGTTGTATTGATGCCATGTCTCCCCGTCACCTGCCTTCTCTTCTCCTAGGAGGCCACCACACTGACGCAGAATCCAGCACACAGGCTCAGCTGCACAGTGCACCACAGCTCAGAGCAGCTGGACTCGAGAGCCTCTGCCTCCCCAGCAGTTGGGACTGCAGTCACATGCCACCATCCCTGGTTCTGTTTAACTTCTCTAGGTGTCCCCGTGATACCTCTTCTTGGAAAGCAGACTGGCTGCTACAATGCCTTCTTATCAGATTCGACAGCAGGCATGTCTTGCAGTCCTGTGAACTCCATCTGTTACAAAACTGTTCTAATAGTAAAGATAAAAGTAACAAGAGAACGAGCCACGCCCTATTTACACCTATTTGGACCTATTTCATTCTATTCATGCACAGGCCTGTGTACCAATTTCGTGTTTCAAAAGCCAAGCTTCTCATTTGAATCTTGGAGGATTTGGAGTATTAGCAAACTTTACAGTGTTGGAGTTGTCACTGATAGACAGCAAGTGTCGATATGGATTTCTTGGTGGGTCACTTTCTGTGAGAGTCTGAAATGTCCCCATTTTGTCACTAAGAAATAGGCATGGGGTTCCTACGAGTTCTCCAGCTGCATCCATTGACAAGAGGATGGCAATGGCGTTGGATAACTGGGATCTAATAGCTATTGTCATTTTAAAATGGCATAACAGCTGGATCTCAGTAGTTTTATGAGTGATAATTATTATAAATATTCATTGAACTCTGTCTGACAGACACTGTTCTCAATGATTATGCGCGTACATTGGTGTACTTTGGTTTGTATGTGCGTCCGTGTTGAATTTGTGTGTCCACATGCATGTGTGGGCATGGTGTGCACAGTGTGTATGGTGGTGAGGGGGCTGATGTCCAGTTGTCTTCCTCTATCTCCACCTTACTTTACGAGACAAGGTCTCACTGAAACCGGAGCTCACTAATTTGGCTAGACTGGCTTCAGTTCATTTCCACAGAGGGATTCCAGGTGTGTGGTGCAATGCTGCGCTCTCACGTGTGTGCTGGCTCACGCCAAGTCTTCATGCTTGTGCGGCCCAGTAGGGCCTAGTGACCTTAGCCACAGCTCTGCAGAGTGCTCTTACTACCCACCCATATTCTAGTAATCATTTTTGTTGCTGCAATAAACACCCATGGGCAAACGTGACTTACCAAAGCAGGAGTTAATATTGACTTTCAGTTCCAGAGGAAGCATCTGTAGTGGCAGGAGAGGCAAGGCAACAGGAGGAGGAAGCTGACAGATCACATCTCAGCTACACAGAAAGCGGAGTGAACCGGAAGTAGAGGGTGAGAGAGCTCTCAGCCCACTCCCAGTGACGTACTTTATCCACGAAGGCTCCACATCCCAAAGTTTGCATAATCTTCCCAAACAGAGCCACCAGCTTGGAACCAGAGCTCAAATACGTGAACCTACGGGGGGGGGGGCATTTCTTTCTTCAAACCACCATGCCTGTTACAGATGAGGAACCTCATGTCCGGAGCAGTGACGTCTTTTGTCGATGGCCAGCAGTGCAGCATTCAGAATCTAGGCAGCGCTGCTTCCGGGAGCCTCTCTTATCCCTCCCGTCCACTGCACCTCTCACTGGGTGTGGCAAAAAGAAACCTTATTAAACCAGATTTAATTCTCTGCCTGCTCACGTCATTTCTGGTTTTGATAAGTCTACTGACATCATCAAATGGAAAATGATTTGAGAGGAGTGCATTCACTTTGTCCAGAGAGACAAAGCAGAACACATCCAGCACACGGAGATCTTGTTCTGTGACCAACATGGTTGCAAGGTCCCTTCAGCTGCCTTGTGCTTCCCTGCTATGCCTCTTTTTGACTTTTCAAATGAGTCTATTCTCATGATTATTGCTATTCTCATGATGTATTATAATTTCTGATTTCTTAAACGGTGGCTTTTACTTTAAGTTTGTGGGAGAGAAAGGGGTCCAGTCCTCCTTGCAATGGAATTCAGTCATGCTGGTGCCCTAATCATCTTGGTTTTCTATTCTTCAGAACTGTGAAAAATTAATGTTTGCTGTTTAAGCTACCCTCATCTACGGTAATTTGTTCTACCAGTCCAAAGTGTCTATGGCTCTTATCTATAGAAGAGCATCATCAATCTAAGAAATAGACAAGCTATTGAGATGATAAAGAACCTGATTGATGAGCCTTTTCGTTTCATTCATCAGGATGCTCAACACTGCTGACTAGCCCCTCCTTTTAAAATTGACTGTTTCACCGGCTTTCACGTCATATTCTTTTCCTGTTCTCCGTGCCTGTCGTTACAGTGTTCCTAGTCTCTTTCCTTCACTCTTTCATCTCTAGGTTGCCTGTTAAATATTTGTGGAGGGGTTGGGGACACAACTCTGGAAGAATGATTGCCTAGCATGCATGGGGCCCAGGCACCATGCACACCAGGCATGAGCCTAGCCGTGACCACAGATACTGAGCCTTGCTTCTTACAGACGTCCTGTGTAGCTGTCGGGAATGAAAATTCACGGTTGTCTGTATTAGGCTTTTCTTTCAAACCACCAACCCAGCTCCCAAATCATGACACAGAGCCTTATTAATTCTGAACGCTCAGGCTCAGCTTAGCTCTTGTCTAGCTAGCTCTTTTTAACCTTAAACCAGCTTGCTTCTCTTTATCTCCCCTTTGCCTTTTCTTTTTGTGTATCTTACTTTCACTGCCTCTCCTGTCCAGTGGCTGCCTGGCTTCCGGTGCCGGGTTGTCTCCCTCGCCTCTCCTCCTCCTTTTTCTCTCATCCCTCCCATTCTTTTTGGGCCTAGATTTCTTCTCCTATTTATTCTCTCTGCCTGCTAGCCCTGCCTATCCTTCCTCCCACCCAGCTACCGGCCAATCATCTCCTTTTTAGGTGCCTTAGGCAGGCAAGGTGAAATAAATGCAATATATCTGCACACAATTAAACACACCCATCCTTACATCGTTAAACAAATGCAGCATAAACCAATGTAACACTTCTTTGCCTAGTTAAAATAATATTCTACAACATTTGTCTAATTGTGTGTGTGTACGTGTTCACGTGTCCACATGTGCACATGCAAATGCTGGTACACATGTATGTGTGTGCAGATGCAGATGGGGGCTAGGGGTCAATGTCAAATGACTTCCTTTGTCCTTCTCAACCTTAGTGTTTGAGGCGGGGTCTCTCACTGAACCTGGAGCTTAGGCTTGGCTGGACTGGCTGCTATCAAGTCCTGCAGATATCCATGGCTGTGTCTCCCCAGGACTGACTGAGATTCCAGGTGTGCGCTGCCATACCCAGCCTTTTAACTTGGGGTGCTGAGAGGTGCCAAACTCGTCCTCATGGGTGTGAGGCAAGTGCTTTACAGAGTTATCCCCCAGCCTTATTTACTTATTTGTTTTTTATATATACTTATTTTATCTTATATGTGTGTTTCCTTGCATATATTCCATGTCCCTGAAGAAGTTACAGGAAGGCCCCTGATTTCATGGAACTGGGTTATGATGGTTGTGAGCCACCATGTGGGTGTTTGGGCTGAACTCAACTCCTATAACAAGTGCTATTAACCACTGATCACCTCTCCAGCTTCCAGTTCCAGCCCCATCTAACGTTTTATGGATAACAGAAAAGGACCTTGACACCTTGATTCCATGTGGTTTTTCCAGTCCCTTCATATTTCTCTCCCATGTCCTGCTCTTTTGTACCCTGGTAGCTGCCATAGTATGGCCTTTCTGTGTGTAATATCCAGCCTTTTTGATTTCCATCTGATTATTATCATTTAAGAGGCAGTTCAAATACCACTTTTGGAGAAATTCTTGAAGCTGCTGGCCAAATGAAGTGATTTCCTCTTCTGTGATTACTGTGAAAATCTCCTATAACAGAATTCTAACTGAGGGCTAGAGCAGTGTGTGGCCTCATCACTGCCCAGACTTACACGTTAGGAAGTAGAACAGAACAGTAGAGAGCACGGACACAGCTCAGGGATCCCAGGCTTCTCCTCACAGCTCTCCAAGTGAACTGCAATAATTCCACCCATAACTTCAGTTGGTTTTGTGGCTCTTGAGATCTTCTCTGATTTCTGGACAATTTGTATTTTTTTCTTTTCTTTTCTTTTTCTTTCTTTCTTTCTTTCTTTTTTTTTTTTTTTGAGACAGGGTTTCTCTGTAGCTTTGGAGGCTGTCCTAGAACTAGCTCTTGTAGACCAGACTGGCCTGGAACTCACAGAGGCCCACCTGCCTCTGCCTCCTGAATGCTGAGATTAGAGGTGTGTGCCACTACAGACAGTCTGTATTTTTACAATCATCCTGAGTTATCCAGTGACCACTCACTTTGAGATTCATTTTGTAAGTACTGCCAGGTCCAAGTCCAAAGAGAACAGAGAGACCCTATGGCCCCAGGCAGACTGGACCAGAAGGGTTTAGATTCAGAGCTTTCACTGAGCCCTTACTCTGCTCAGAATTGAAGATGTGTTTAGTAAAGACATCAGAGAAAAACAAATTTCCAAGAGCCTGGCACATGTGCACATGTGATCGTACACACACACACACACACACACACACACACACGAGGTTGTAGGAGCCTAACACTTGTGCTCTGCCTTGGACTTCTTCCAACACTGTCTCCATGGGTCTGTTGGACCTGTTTAATTTAATATGATAAAATACATGGATATTACATACATCATATGGATATTGTAAACATTTTGAAAAGATTGATTTACTTTTCTTTTTTTGTGTTTCAGTGTTTTGCTTGCATGTATATATGCACACCACAGGCATGTGTTATGCCCAGATATGACAAAGTCCCCCAAAAACCAACAAGGAGACTGAGTCCTGTATGTAAAGCAAAGAGTCTTCATTCTACACAAGTTTGCAAACTTGGGCCCTCTGTGTGCCCAGCGTATTGGAATAAACGGAGAGCCCCGAGCTCAGAGTTGGTTTTTTACAGTAGTAAAGGTGGGAATGAGGGGTTTCTAAGGTTCAGGACCCCAGATTGGCTGATATTTGTCTAGAGGTGTCTTGGTGAGTGTGTGCTGGCAGGTAATCCTATCTACAATGGTTGGAACATTAGGTATTTCCTTTGGACGGTCTGTTCCTGGGTGGTGCCTGGGTAAACTCACTTTGTGGTCCTTCCTGCAACCAGGTTTTGCCTCAGGGTAAACTACTGAGACACAGGTCTTTATTAAGCTCATCATGGCTGGGTCCTACAGGGCAGGTGATAATGGTTGGAAGTTAAGAACTTCCTCTGGGTGGTCTTTTCTTATTCAGCTCATCATGGTTGGCTGAGTCCTACACTTCCCCCTTCACAACCACCAATGACAGGACCAAATTATGGGTCCCGCTTGTCCATGGGTTTTAAGGTAGTTTTATTGGGACATAAGAATTATTTTAGTTAATAAATCCATTAATTGACAATTCTGGGCCTATTTTTCTGGTATATCAACAGGCACTATAGGTAGGTATTTACCTGTTCTTAAACAAAGGCCATCAGTCTGTTGACGAGGCAGGGACCAAGAGTAAATATAGGATCAGGGTCATTTTAAGGGCCTGTTAGAGCTGAAAGTAAGGTGGTTAACCAAGGAGACCAGTTGAACAAGTTTTCATACCATCCAGCTTCTGCAGGAGCGTTCTGTTCTCTGTCATTAATCTGTTTTCTTAACAAGGCCACTGAATCTCTAATTACTCAGAAGTTATTGACACAGAAACAACATTCATCCCCCCAGGACCGCACATGGGCCTTCTTGTTGCATGAAGAGGAGGTCCAAACCTCTTTGATTCTGCAAGGCAACCTCAGCCAGGGAATCTAAAGAGGTCTCTAACTTGAGTATAGACTGTTCTATGTTTTTGAGATCCGAATTGATGGCCGGCTGTAGGGCCTGGTAGTTTTTTATCTTGGAGGATTAAGGTTGAGGTGCCCACCCCCATTGCTCCAGCTATGCCCAGTCCTATCAGGGAAGAGTACAAGACAGCTGTTGCCTTCATAGCCCGTTTTGCCCTGGCAGGAAGAGGGGATAAGATCAGTTCCATTCGGGTCCCTATATAGTATTTTATGTTGGAGAATAATTGTACCACTATGCAAAAACCTTGTCCTTTGTTAAGGACTGTCCCATAGATGCAGGGAAGGAGCCCTAAAGTGCAAGCCCATCATCCAGCAGATGCCGAATTAAGGGTGCTATTTTGTATGGTGATGGTCTGGTTACATAGACCTGCTGGGGCTTGCCTTCCGGGGGCACCATACAGGTCCCTGTACCTGTGCTGTGGTGAAAATTTTTCCTTGTTTTCCCCAAGGGCATGATTTTGGGGAGACTGAGGGGTAATCACCAGCTATTGCAACACCAACATAGAAAGGTTGTGAATTCAGACAAAGCATATATATAAAACCTGAAAGGTTTTAGAAACTGAGTCCCATAAATGGTGTTGACTACATGGTCTGCCTGCCTAGAGTGGGTGTGATCAATCCAGGTGATAATGCCGTCTACCTTTGGGGCCATTAGAGCTGTCAGGATCACGGTATATGGCCCTTTCCAGTGTGGGTCCAGGGTCTCTCTCTGATGTCTCTTTACAAAGACCCAATCTCCTGGCCAAAACTTGTGTGTGTGTGGTGGGTGGTGTGTGGTGAGTGGTGTGTGGTGGGTGGTGGAGCTGTCTCATAAATGGCCCTCAGGTGAGACCATATGTCCTTATGCACGAGAGCCACGGCCTCGAGGGAAACAGCCGGGTTAACACCATCAAACTCAGCCATAAACTTGGATTTTTAGTTGGCAAAATAGGAGAGGTTCTCCCAAATATGATTTCAAAGGGGGTTAATCCTAAGGTATAGGGCGAATTTCGGACCCTATAAAGGGCGAAGGGGAGGAGAGTTATTTGGTAAGGGTCTCTTTTAGGGTCCTGTTCATGTGCTCAATGTGATCTGAACTCTGGGGCCTATAAGCACAATGTAATTTCCAATTTGCCCCCAGTGCCCTTACCAGGAGCTGCGTTACCTGAGAGATGAAGGCTGGTCCATTGTCTGAGCTCAAGAGGACAGGAATGCCTTACCTCGGAATGATGTCCTCAAGTAGCTTTTTGGTTTCATGTCTGGTTGGAAAGGCCTCTGACCATTCATCGAAGAAATCTATAAATACTTTTGCCATCACGTGTGAAGCTGCTCTCTTCTGTGTACCAGGTGAGCTCAATATCTGGCAAGGGCTGGTCTCGTAGGTCTTTTCTCAGTCCGTGTACCTGGCTCAGGATTCCTTGCAATCTTCTTTAGTGTCAGCTGCTATCAGGAGGTCACTGCAGGAGAGTGACCTGTGGGTGTTTCCTCTGGTGTTCCCAGTGGTCCTCATATAGGGTTTCATCAAAGATGGTTGGGTTTTGAGCCCTTGGGGGAGCCCGATCCAGGTCAACTGTCCAATGTATCCTTTACAGGGTCATGCTATTCAAAGGTGAACAAGGACTGGCCCTTAGGGACAAGGGCCGGCTGAAGAAAGCATCTTTGAGAATCTTTGTGATACCAGGTGGGAGGAAGTAAGCTCAAAAGAGTGTGTGAATTTGGCACGGTGGGCTGAACATCCATAACCCTGTAATTGATCTCCCTAAATTCCTGTGTGGGCCAGTAATCATTCGAGTTTGGCTTTTTAACAGGGAGCATGGGAATATTCCAGGCTGACCATCAAGGACCAGAATTCCTAGTTCCATGAGGCACCTGATGTGAGAGTTATTCCCTCCTTTGCCTCCCAGGACATGGGGTATTGCCGCACCTGGATGGGGGTGGCATCTGGCTTGACCTCGATGAGCACGGGGCTCTGGGTTTCACCTAGCCCTTTCCTCCGGTCTCCCCAAAGTACTCTGGGTATTGGTCTAGCTTTGTGGCCATGGCCTGTGTCTTAGTCCTTATGCTTGAACCATTGGGCCAATTCCTAGCCCAGTGTCCCATTTCCTTGCAGTAAGCACACTGATCTTTCTGCAGCCTGGGGGCGCTCCCTTGCGTGTGAGTTCTAACCTTGGCCCCTGGCGAGGCGTCTCAGTTGGCGCTTCTTTTCATCAGGATCTCCAGCAGTGGCTCTCTTCAGCCACGGCCCTCCTCTGTTTATCCTCTGGGGTTTCTCCGTTGTTGTACTCTCTGAGCTACTGCAAACAGCTCCTGGATGATCTTATCTGCAATCCCATCTATCTCCTGTGACTTGTGCCTAAAGTCAGGCGTGGCCTGATTAACAAAGGCCATAACCATGGCTGACCTGTTCTCTTCGGCCTCAGGATCTATATGGGAGGTCACCAAAAATCAGAGCTTTTGTCCAAGAAATGATATATATGGGTCAAAGCTCTCTATCAGCCAACAGGTTCCAAATGCTGGCCTTGCAAAAGATGGTAAGTTTGCCCTTTCTAGTTTACAATTTTTCTTTCTTTGCCCTATTTCTAAAGTCTCGAAAATGGTCCAGAATCAAAGTTAGGGGAGTAGAGGCACTCTTAGTCTGTCCCATGTCGTCAGCATCTAAGTCAGGACAAAAACACAACACACAGACACACAGGACAATGAACAAGTAAATAGTCCTCCTGGCGCCCCAGAGGCAGAGTTGAAACTGAGAAGCCGGGAGCATCCCACACGTCTGTCTACAGATGTCTATAGACACCAGAGAGATTCACTCTCATACAGGAGGGCCCCTGGGGATGTCTCCCCAGGGACCTCACCTGTGATTTTTTTGCTCGTCCGCATAGACCCTATACAGGCTCTTACAGTTTCTGGGCCCACTTATAGAAAGATAGGAGACATAGAAAGACCCGAGACACAAAACAAAACAGAAAACTTACTGGCTAGTTGAAGGTTCTATGGGTGGTAGTCCCAATGGACTTGGAGGATCCAGGATGAGCCCCAAATGTTATGACAAGATCTGCAAAGTCCCCCCAAAACCAATAAAAAGACTGAGCTCCATATGTGAAAGCAAAGAGCCTTTATTCTACATGAGTTTGCAAACTTGGACTCTCTGCACGTCCAACATATTGAAATAAATGGAGACACCCCCCACCCAGCTCAGTTAGAGCCGGGTTTTTATAGCAGTAAAGGTGGGGTGAGAAATTTCTAAGGTTAGGACCCCTGATTGGCTGACATTTGTGTAGGGTGTCCTGGTGAGTGTGTGCTGGCAGGTGATCCTATCTACAACAATTGGAACGTTAGGTATTTCCTTTGGACGGTCTGTTCCTGGATGGTGCCTGGGTAATCTTAGTTTGTGGTCCTTCCTGCAACCAGGTATTGCCTCAGGGTAAACTACTGAGACTCGGGTCTCTATTAAGCTTATCATGGCCGGGTCCTACACATGCCTGTGCTGGTGGAGGCCAGAAGAGGGTGTCCGAGCCCTGGAAATGAAGTTAAAGACAGCAGTGGATTGCCATGTGGGTGGTGGGAACCGAACCTAGGTCCTTTGCAGGAGCAGACAGTACTCTTAACCACTGAGTCATTTCTCCCACCCAATAGTTAATTTACAAACAGACACAATAGGCTCCAGAACCAAAGGGACTAAATGAATATTACCTATGAGTGTCAGAAGCTTAGTTTCTTGAAGTATGAATAAGTGCTATTATATATAGCAAGTTTTAAAACTGAGTTTGGAGTAAGTAGAACTGATTGTCATTAAGAGGCACACCTTTAATTCTAGCACTCGAGAGGCAGAGGCAGGCGGATCTCTGTAAGTTCGAGGCCAGCTTGAGCTACAAGAGCTGGTTCTGGGGCAGTTAAGGCTGTTTCACAGAGAAACCCTGTCTCAAAGAACCAACAGCAAAAAGAAAAAAGAAAAAAGGGAAAAAGAGAGGCCTCAACCCTGCACAAAGTAGTACAGGTAACTGATTAAAGCTGGGTGCAGAAGAGGCAGCCTTCCCCAGGGAAGAGAACACCAACTGCTTGTCCAGTGTCAAAAGGTCAGCCCTGACAACATACACACAAGTAACATCATGTGACCAAAGTGGTTCTATTTAGAAATATATATGTCTATATAAATACATATATACTCTCCATAGTGATTGATTAAGAAAGGAGCCCGTGAACTTGAAGGAGCACTAGGAGGGGTGTGCCGGAGGGTGTAGAGGGAGAAAAAGAAAGGGAGACATGCAATTAAAACACAATCTCAAAAAATCAATTTAAAACAAAAAGTGCAGTTAATAGAATGGCCACCAGAGGGTGACAGAGGCAGCAGCACTTGCTACTCTGGGACAAGCTGTAAGAAATACTCTAATGGATAATCTATCCATTCTCTCCCAATTCTTGTCTGAATTTCTTTGCTCCAGCATGATACAAAACACAAACAGAGAAAAGAGTGGAGGAGTTACGTCTCAAGTCTGCTGTGCCTGAGATTTTTACAAATGTGATTCAATGTGTCTCTTCAGTGTCTAGTGGATGCTCAGGGGGAGCAGCTGTGAAGTGGTGTGGGCGAAGTGACTTGGACGCTTAAAGATCTCAGTTTCCCTGAAGACACAAGATGAGTAAGAACTGAGACACTGATACAGGGCCACATAGGCAGAGGTTTAGGGTCTGGAGACAAGTTGTACGGGGATGGAATGTAAGTGGCTGCTTGGTGGTAAGGGTACCCTTCTCTAGGACTGCCATATGGTGTGTGTATGTGTGTGTGTGTGTGTGTGCGTGTGTGTGTGCCTGTGTGTGTGCATGTGTGTGTGAGCGTGCGGGTGTGTGTGTGTGTGTGTGTGTGTGTGTGTGTGTGTGTGTGTGTGTGTAGGACAGAGGACAACCTCAAGCACTGTCCTGGAACTTGCACTTGCTGAGTCAGCTACAGTCTCTTCCCTGCCACCTATTTTTCTCCTTGTCCCTCCCCCCAATTGTGTGGGAATTGAACTCAAATTCTTATGTTTGCAAAGCAAGCACTTTACCAATGAAACCATTGTTCTGAAAGGAGGGAAGAATGGAGGGGAGAGAGAGGAGAGAGAGAGAGAGAGAGAGAGAGAGAGAGAGAGAGAGAGAGAGAGAGAGAGAGAGAGAGAGAGGAGAGAGAGGTGGGGGAAAGAGGGAGGGAACGATTTGTGTGTGTTGTTCTTGTGTGTGTAACACTCGTGAGTTGTTCTTGTGTAACACTTGTGTGAGTTGCTCTTGTATGTGTAGCACTGATGTGAGTTTCTCTGTGTCTATAACACTCGTGTGTGTTGCTATTGTGTCTGTAACACTCGCTATGTGAGTTGTTCTTTTGTCTGTAACACTCGTGTGAGGTGCTGTCCTCCTCCTTCTGATGCTAAGTAAGCCTGTTTTCCACTTCCTCTTCCATTTGTTCTAATTCCCTTTCTTGTTTCTTTTTCCTGCTAACCCTGTTTGTTGCTGGAGGTAACCAGCTCTGGACATTTAGGGTGTTTTTGCCGCCCCTATTCTCTTAGTAGAATTTCCCTCCCGAGAGCCAGAGACTCATGTAGCTGAGTCTGCTGTGGAGTTCACACTCACTGTATGGCTGAGGATGCTCTTGACTCCCTGTCTTCCTTCACCGCTATAGCTGTGGTAACCGACGGGCGTCACCAAGCTCAGCATACCTTGCAAAGCTGCCCCCTCAGGATGGCTACAGCTTTTAAAGGGTGCAACATACACCCACTCTCTGGAGAGGCCCTGCCCACTGGTGTTTGCTGTCACCCTTCTCTTATATCCTCCTTGCTCTGTGTTTGAGCTTATGTCTATATTAAAACCCCCTTAAAATTAACTTCACCTTTGCTTCCAAAAGCAAACCAAAGATCATGGCATGACCCTGGTGTGAACGCTATTAATATGTTTCAGCTAACTCAATCTTTGCCTCGTTTGCTATTCATGCAATTGAGTTAGATGGGAGGGAGATATCTTATTTTTAGGTTTGGCTGAACTCTAATATTTAAAATTTGAACTCTTTCATTTCTATTTGTCATTGGTATAAATTAAAAGTCATAATATTTAAGAGTAGTCTTGCTTGAAATGCAGCTTTTGAATAAACTGATTTGACTCTAGACCTTGTAATCAATATTCTATTCAGCAATCAATGGAACAGAGGCAGACTTTTTGAATAGGTGACTTGAGAGATGATGTGGTTTGGGTCTGAGAACTGGTGTGGGTTCTCCAACAAAGGCGCCAGGGGAATTGGCAGAGGAGGCTTTGAAGGCCGTGGACCAAGCTTGGAAGGTTCCATACAGTGAGGAACAGATCTCGGACCGAGGAAGGACACCTCTTTAGTATCCACAACATTTAAGTTGGGGATCAAGTTTGTTTTTCTCAGGGTGCAGCAATCTTTCCAGAACATGCATATTGTAAAAATATTGTATCCTTATTGGGTAGTGAACAGAATGCTTGACAATCACACACGAAGCCCTAGGTTTGGTCCCCAGAGCCAATAAACCTGGGCACGGTGGTGCAGGCATGGTAGTGCACAGCTGTGGCTCCCTGGGCACGGTGGTGCGGGCATCGTAGTGCACAGCTGTGGCTCCCTGGGCACGGTGGTGCGGGCATCGTAGTGCACAGCTGTAGACCCAGTACATGGCAGGTTTGGGTGGAATTTTTTTTGAGACTGGGTTTTTCTGTGTAGTCCCGGCTAACTTGGAACTCACTCTATAGAACAGGTTGGCCTCAAACTCACTGACCTCTGCCTCCCAAATGCAGGGAGTGGGCCATCACCACCTACCCAGTCCACTTCTGCACGCCTGAGCGCTGAAATTACAGGCATGTGCCAGCACTCGCTGCTATGCACTAATTTTGATTGCTGTCAGGCTCTTCAAACCCTGTGGCTTGTTAACGGAGGTCCTTTCTGTATGACACATACTGAGAACAGTCAGTGTTCACTCTCCCTTTTCTAACCTTGGGGTTGGCTGAATAAGATAACTGGGTGATCCCATTGCCTCCATTGCCATCTTGACCTTGATAATGTGGAGACACTTCTTGGCTGCTCCTGCCCATTTCCACAGCAGGAACACTCATTTCTGTTCTGATCAGATGTTCTTTCTCAAACACAACACAGAACTTCATCTTCTGCCTTCAAAAGAAAGAAGTCTCTGGAAGGCTCCCCAACCTCTTTCTTTATTTGTAAAATGACTCCATCTGCATCCACCTGTGTTGCTTGGGGACATGATCGTGATGACAGAAAACCCAACTGTGCTTACAGAAGGTTGGGGTCAAGAAACAAAAGGAGGTGGAAGACATGGAAGAGCCCAGACAAGAGTACAAGTCACAGCAAAAGACCTCTTCCCAGTTCTGGTGTAATTCCTTGTCCTCTAGGGGGCACTGTAACTCCTCATCCTCTAGGGGGAGCTGTAACCCCTCGTCCTCTAGAGGACGCTGTATTAAGTGCATTGAAAGGTATTATTCTAATACAGGAAACAATTGCAATTAGTATCTAGTGAGCACACTGGGTAGATTTAGAATATCTACAGAGCCTAAATATTCACACAATGTGAAGAATTGTAGAGTAGTTTTGGTTTTGTTGCTGAGACAGGGTCTTGCTGTGGAGCCCAGGACTGACAATCCTCCTGTTTTGGCCTCCTCTGTGCCAGGCCCAGTGCCAAGTGGCTTTCAGTTAAGTGCGAAGCAGTGTTTGGGGGAGAAAAAGATGTGGATGAATCTCACTTGTGGAACGATTTTAAGAAGGGTACTATTCTTTATTGAAGTAAAATTGAGGATCTAGGTATGATGATACAGACTTGTAATTCTCAAAACTCAGGGGTAGGGAAGGAGGATAGTCAGTTGAGGCCAGCCAAGACTACATGTGAGACCATCTCCAAAGCAAAAAAAGGCAAAACAACAAAACCAAGAAAGAAAATCAACCAACCCACCAAAACATATGGGACTGAGGTGTAGCCCCAAACCGGACCGTCTACACCACATGCTCGAGGGCCTGAGTAAGATGATGAGAATCAAACAGAGCTAACAGCCATTGTACTGTTTGTGATTTTTAAAAAAATGTTTATTTTTTGAGAATTTCATATATGAATACTGAATTTACACCACTCCGCCCTCCTCTTCCATATGGCTTCTCTCAAATCCCTTTCCCCAGCTCATGGCCTTTTACTTTTAATTGTTACTGTTAAATACACACACCTATATATAAATCTGTAAAGATGGTCTTCTGGGTTACTGTGGCTCGCATGCGTTTAGACTAACCTAAGAAGCCATTGATCGCCTGTAGCTCTTCATCTGGGGGTGGGGCCTTGTGACTTTTCCTCTTTCCGTGTTGTCATGGGCATGGTGTTTTTAGGTCTTGTTGTTACGACTGTTGTAGCTTTCCTATCCTTTATGGAAGATACAATGTTTCAGCCCTGGTCCTCTGGCTCTGGCCTTCTACCCCATCTTCCGCAAGGTTCTCTGAGTTTCAGATGGAATGGCTGGGCTGCAGCTGTGTCAGTTGGGGCGGATACTATGTGGTCAGTTGTTCTTAGCAGTCTGACTGGATGTAGCTTTCTGTCACAGTCTCCTGCTGCACCAACAGGCTTCCTTGATGAGAGCAAGAGGTACACACCTCAGGTAAAGCCACACATTCCGGGGATGTGCCTTTAGTATGCGGGTGGCCCTGGGGCCTTGCATTTTTTTTTCTGGTGCACACCTCCGTGAACATCTATTTGTCTGTGTATAAGTTGGGGTTCGCTAAAGAAACAAAACTGAAGATAGGATGATTTACTAGATATGGGGTTTACTAGTTTGGCTGACAGGGTGTGGTTCAGGAAGTCCAACAATGGCTGTCTCATATGAGAGAGGCCAGGAATCTGATAGTTCCTTGGGTCACCAGGCTGGGTGCTCAGGAGGTCCACTCTGGCCCTGAAGGCTTGAGGGTTTCAGCAGGACCTGGTCTTCTGTCTGTGCTGGGATCCTAAGGCTGGTTCTAATGTGGGTCTCAGCAACAGACTAAGTGGGCTTGATAGTGAGGTGAGGCCAAGCAGGCAACAAGCAAATCTTCCTCCTTCCACACGCTCTTGTCAGGGCTGCGAGCAGAAGGTGCTGTCCAGATTTAGAGCGGGTCTTCCTGCTTCAAATATTCTGATTGAGAAAATCCCTCACAGGCTTGCCTGCAGCTTGTGTTTAGTTGATTACAGATGCAGTCAAACTGACAGCCAAGATTAATTAGCCATCACAGTCTGTTATTAGTTTTTGTTTTCTCTTTTGGACAGGGTCTCCTATGTAGTTCTGCCTCTGCCTCTCAAGTGCTGGGATTACAGACCTGAGTCGCCATGCTTGGTTTAAGTACCTCAGAGAATCTTGGACATGACGTTTGAGGGGACCAGAAAACAAAACCAGAAGAATTAAAGACTCACCAAACCTTATAGACCTGTAACATCACAAGGCCAGAACTTATCACAGTTTTTTTGGACTCTGATGTCCTTCCTTTATTCTACACTAGAGCTGGGATGGCCTTTGGCTAAGGGTATTGAACTGTAATCACTGGAAATCTAGAAAGTCAGATTGTGTTGCCAACTGCACTTAGGAGCATGAAAGAAAAATGTGAATTGGAAATGCTTTTGCAGGTGTTAAATTTGAACTTACAGCCATTCTCCTGCCTCTGCCTCCCGAGTGCTTGGATCCCAGACATCAGCTAGTAGGCCCTCTTCTGCTACTCTTTTAAAGCCCTGGCTCTTTTGTATTTTCAGATAGCCCCAAACTTTAGCTTTTTGTATTGTCTGGGGACAGTAGCAGGATACCTTCTTGTTCCTCGTCAGCACTCAAGAGGGGGACAGCGCCAGAAACAGGAAACTGCCAAGAGGAGCTCCAAACCAGAGTGAGAAAGAATGGGGTGTCAGGGACGAAGTTTCTCTACAAGGTTAAGAAATCACCGCAGCCTTCCAGCACCGGTAGGCGAACTGTCTGTCTTTACTCTTTCCTGGCAGCCCCAGAGAGCGATGCTGAGTCCTCTAAATGAAGAGCTGTGCTTGAGCAAGGTCACCTGCCAGGGTCTGGTGACAGGTTATTCGTGCGAGTTCACGTCTCTCCTTGCGGGCCCTTCAGACTGCCAGCCGTTCCTTCTGGAGGGATAGAACAGCCGAGACCCGGGCTCATCGTCCAGGCGCGACTTGGACTGTCCACCCCGCAGGAGTCTGCGAAGGAGGTTGCTTTTAGTTGATGGACAGATGCTGTCTCAGTTGGCTGGGGACCAAGGTGCCCTGGGAGGCAGGAATGCCAGATTGGGGCTTGCTCCATCAGCTTCCTCCTATCCCGCCGAATGGAATGTCCCTGCTGTTCCCAGACCCTACCCACTGTTGCTGGACGAGGGCGCCGTTCCGGGGCTAGCGGGGCCCACGGGACAGAGGGCTCGGCGCTTGGGGAGCAGGGCACGTGAGGGAGGGCGGGCGAGCAATCGAGGGAGGTGGGCGCTGGGCTGGCGCTCCGGAGACCCGGGCGCTGCGCCCTCCAGCAGAGGCGCCGCACAGCAGAGTGGGCCACCGCGGCCACCGCAGCGCGTGCGAGGGGCTGGCAGCGGGCAGCGGAGGGGCGGCTGCGCCCGCGCAGCAGAGCCGAGCCGAGAGGAGCCGAGCGAGCGCGCAGCCTGGCCGCCGCCGCCTGCCACATGCCATCGCCGCCACAAAGAGCTCCCTGAACCCAGGCGGCCGGAGCTCCAGGAACTGTGCCGCACAGAAGGCTCTGAGCTGCGGACCAGGGGGAAGGGACCAGACTGAGGATGGCCCGGAAGAGAAAGCCCCCTAACATCCAGGGTGAGTCGCTCTCGTCCCCACGTCCACAACCATCTCTCGGCCCGCAGGATCGCAGCTGGGCTCAGCCAAGTGGCAGGCAGCAGCGGGCAAGAGTTTGCCTTCTGAGGGGATGGGGTGGGGAGGGGCGCCTCTGCGCGACGTTGTTTTCCTTCGCCTGCCTTAGGGACGCTCCGGGAGGAGTTTGTTGCTGGCTTAGAATCTGGACACACCTGGAGACTCTGGTCGCCCACACTCCTTCCCTACACCTTGGTTCGGGGAACTGGGTATCTGTTGCTTCTTCCTGGCCCCTCAGGGCAGTGCCTGGAGGGGAGAAGCTACTTCTCTTGGATGCTGGAATCAGTCTCTCCATCTCCAGTCCCCAGTCTCTGTCACTCCCTTCGTCTGCCTCTTTTCCCAATGCTTCGCTCCTCTCCTCTTCTTCATCCCCAGGGTGACAAGTTCTGCATCCATTTTCTTCCACCTTCCCATCCTTAGGAGGAGACGGTGGTGTGGCTATCGCTACTATTAGCTGGGTTCCTTGGGGGCTGCTGTCCAGGCAAGGATTTCCCAGCTGGGTCTTGCCCCTGTTGCTCCTTTGGAGATAGGCTTCCAAAAACTTGGAAAGTTGAAAGGTGGAAAGGATGGCGGGATGGTTATGGGAAGAGCTTGTTGCTGGGGGTGACTAGAGGCACCTCTGCTCCGTCTGGGCAGAACCCTGGAAAGCTGCCTCCTGCTTGGCGCCGGCCAGCCCTTGGGGAACAGGTGTTGCTGAGCGCGGACTCGGAGACAGTGACTCCCTTCGCTGACAGCATCCAGCCCCTTCGCCTGCAAACACTGCGGACAGAGGGAAGGCGGCGGCAGGGCACAGAGCAGCGTTGAGAGGGCTGCTAGCTAGACAGGAAACGAAGCCGAGGGTGGTGGCCGGGGAAGAAGTAGGCGGTGTTTTTGAAGTTGGACTTCAAACCCAGTGGATTCCACAGCCAGTGACACAGCGTCTCTTTATGATCTGGGGGCTATACAAAAGGGAACTGCGATCCTGAGATGAGTGGCTGGGGGCCAGGATGGCATAAACTGGTCCACAGCAAAGCAGGGCCTTTGACTTGCTTCTTGTTTTTTCTCCCTAAGCCTTGCTTCTGGAAGTTTAGCTCCTCTGCAGGCATCGCTAAGGGAACACAACTTTACTTAGGCTCCTTTGTCTGGATGTCTGGATTGTGAAGAATCCAATGGCTAATGGGAAGGGTTTAACAGTCATGATTCTAGATTCTCCTTAGCCATCACAAACCACGGTGGGTACTCAGCTGCTGTGAACAGCTGGGACAGCAACTGTTCTTAAGTGACTTTCCTTAAAAAACCAGCGGTAACTCTTGGGTGGGAGTAGAGGCCTTACACATCGTGTCCCACTACTGATTATTCCCAGTCTGTAGAGGCCAGTGGAAAAGAATGAGTGAATTTATCCATGCAAGACACTTTCTCTCCTTGCCACAGAGCGGAGAATTTGTCTAACCTCAGATTGACAGGGTGCACGCGCTACACTTTATGAAACCATATGGCACCAGGGAACCAGGCAGAAGGATGCCTTTCAGCTCTGCTGATGTTGCTCTCTGCTGGCAGGAAGGCAGTTCCTACCTCCCCCTCCCCAGCCCAGCAGACTGCAAATGGGCCCTGAAGGTGCAGAGTCTCACTTTATGGTATAGTCTAGCTGAGGAAAGTCTTACTTTAGGAAGGATTCTTCTTTACAGTACACACTAGCTGAGGGGTACACACTAGCTGAGGGGTACACATGAGCTGAGGAGTACACACTAGCTGAGGGTACACATGAGCTGAGGGGTACACACTAGCTGAGGAAAAGTCTTACTTTAGGAAAGATTCTTTTTAGTCAAGGCTTACAAATGAGGCCAAATGAATGACAGTGAGCTAACTAGAGACCTGTGGATAGATACTGCCCCTCTTCTCCCTCCCCTCTCCTCCCCCTTCTCCTCTTCTCTCGCCTCTCCCCTCCTCCCTCCCTTCTCCTCCCCCTTTCCTCCTCCCTCCCTTCTCCTCCCCCCTCCCCCTTGCTTTCTCCCTCCCCTTTCCACCTTCCTTCCCTCTCCCCCTTCCCCTTTTTCTCTCCTCTCTCCTTCTCCTCCCCTTTCCCCTTTTCTCCTCCCTCCCCTCTCCTCCTGCCTCTTCTGAACACCAAGACAACTTTGGTTTTTGTCACAAAGCAACAGCCCTTTCTAGAGTGAACCTAGTTGACAATGGAATGATTAAGAAACAGGATGAATGAGATTTTGTCATTTATCTGTTAACGGTTGATCCAGGAACACAGATAAGAAACTTCCAGGGACACATGGACCTAGGAAATTTCAGCACAGTTTTTAAAGCCAAAGTGGATCAAAGACCTCAACATAAACCCAGTTACACTGAAACTGACAGAAGAGAAAGTGGGAAATAACCTCGAACTCATTGGCACAGGAGACCACTTCCTGAATTTAATAACATCGGTAGCACAGACTCTGAGATCAACAATTAATAAATGGGACCTCCTGAAACTGAAAGGCTTCTGTAAGGCAAAGGACACTGTCAAAAAGACAAAACAGCAGCCTACAGAATGGGAAAGATCTACATAAAAACACACAGACTTTTAAGAGAGCAACGAGTGACTTGTGATTAGGATTTTTACTGTGTGTATGTGTGTGTGCGTGTGCGTGTGCGTGTGTGTGTATGTGTGTGTGTGTGTGTGTGTGTGTAGAGAGAGAGAGAGAGAGAGAGAGAGAGAGAGAGAGAGAGAGAGAGAGAGAGAGAGAGATTACAGACTTTACACATGCAAATAGCCTGGAGTCTGAATAACTACCATTATCACAAGGGAGGGACTGTTGATGAATTAGTTTGGAAATTTGGTCCTTGCGCCTCAGATCTCACAGCGTTGACAAGGGGACAGGGCCTCCTTGGCTGCTTCTCTCCATCTCAAGCCTTTCTGATGAGAAGATGGCCTGATACTTAGGGATGATATAAATAATGATTAGTTTTAAACCCTCACACCATCTACTCCCAGTTTTCATATTGTCTGCTTCTTTGTCAATGATTATCAGTGAAAAATAAAGAAATTTTGAAGTTCCAGAGTTTAGGCATTAAGGAGATACAGATCTCCTCCTGAGTTTTCTCCTGTCCTCAAAGTGGCTCTTTAGAGGCTGGTAAGACTGATAGAATCTCAAGCACTATGTCACCAAGAATGGGGGCTGGTCCTTAGTGACACCGTAACATAGTGCGTTTGTGACATCATTTTATTTTCATAGTAGTGACAGTCACAATGTCTGTTCACGGTTGAGTTATTGAGGAACGGCACAGTGGAGGTGAGTACAGAAGGCCATTAGAGCGGACAGTTTATGTCTGGAATCTGGAAGGGGTTTGCTTGAGTTTGTCATTTGGAAGTGTTTGTCTTTCCCTACAAGTTAAGGAACACAGACATGCACACATGTGTATATGGGCCTACATAGTACATGTAAAGCCCTAGCCACTCTTTACTATGCTTGTATCCATTACATATATTGGTATATGGCCCTCAAGAGTTCTGGTTGTTACTCTGGTCTTCATCTTTAAGTCCTTTAAGCACGTGGTAGCAAGTCATCAAGAACCTCAGTGTCCTGAGCTTGCCAGCAGTGAATGCCACCCGTGTTTCCCCCTTCCCGATGGGAATCTGGGCTAAGCGAAGGCACAGACGAAGCAGGGTTGCACACACTGCTGCCCAGTCTCCTGGTCTTCTGCCCTTGCACATGGCTCATTCTGAGAGAAAAACGCTTCTGTATTATGAACTGTATGAGCATGCCCTGTAGAGGCCATCATGGGCGGCCTCCTCTTAAGAGCCAGCACCGGTGTGCCGAGCACGCGGTGGCCTCCTGTGGGAAGGGGTTCTCCACCTTTGCCAAATTTCCTAACATCTGAGCCTGCACTAGCATCTGCCTGAATTTCATGATTAACCTTGACCTGGGGTCACACAGCCAAGCTGTGTTTTTGGATTCTAAAATCATAGAACTGGTAAGGAGATAATAGGTGTTTACTATTGTCTTAAGCCACAGAATTTTGTGTTAATTTGTTGCATTAGGTAACGAACATGCTTGTAGCTAAGGTTTCTGCATGTCTCTCTGTTGGGAGGCATGGGGCACTCTTCCTTCACTGCTGTGTACATACTGGGGCGGTATCATGCCTGTGAGGGAGAACTGAGCTGGCCCTGTAGTGCGGTGGTATTAGTGTGCTTGCTTGTGCAGTCTCTTTAAGGTTCCCAGATCCTTATCTGCTGCTTCTGGGCTCCCAAGAAAGAAAAGAAGGAAGCCATTAATTCACAGTCTTCATTAGTACTCTATTGGCTTTGGATCTTAGCTCTCTTTTCTAATTAGTGAATTTCGCTTAAATCTGAATTAGTGCTGAAATCCCCAAAGTTCTTTTCATCAGCTGGTTTCCTACCCTCCTTTCCTGGGGTATCTTGCTCCTGATCTTCAGTTTCTGCTAGTGTAGAAGCTTGCTTAGAAATGCACCAGCCTAAAATCCAGAATAATAGAGAGGACACACAAGGCCTACAGCCCCCACAGCAAGCCAACCTACAGATAATCCTTTACAGCTTAAACCTTCAATTCTTACCGTAAAATGGATCAAGTTTGTGAAGTAATACATAGGTTATAGTCTGGTTTTGCCATTCTACAATGCATCCATATGTGAAAAAATACTATCATACTTACATACTTTATTTGACAGTTTAAAAAATCTAGAAGAAAACCCTTCAAATCTACTAATAAAGCCTCTCCAATTTATATTTAGCTATTTCTTTCTATGAAAGAAGCCCTTTATTTCCCCTCCCAGTGAGTACTTTGATGTTTAACTAGGAAACTCAGAGAGCTGGGTATGGTGACATGCATCCATAATTCCACTGTCTGGGAGGTTGATGTAGAAGGATCCTGACAGAGGCCAGCCTAGGATCTGTAGGGAGTTTAAAGCTAGCCTGGGCTACATAATGAATTTTGAAAAGAAAAGAAACCAAGAGAAAGGATAAAGAAAAGAAAGAAAAATAGCCATCTTGTCTACCCTTGTAAGATGTTTGGGTGAGATAATTGTCTCTCTTATTTCTCTCACCCGCTCGCCCGCTCACTCGCTAACCCTAGCTGGCCGTCTGCTCGGTGCCAGGCACTATTCTAATCATACTTCCGATGTTCCAGAACAGCACAAAGGACTATGTAAAGTTTGCAAGTCAAATAGCAAAGAGGGTTCAGCAGGTTGTTGGTTACATGTGAAAAGCGCCATGGGAGCAAGGGTACAGCCAGGAAGGGGATCTGGATCGCTGCTGCTGAGTGACATCAGAGGGCAAGCTGAAGCTGTCAACGGTGTGGGGGTGTCGACACAGTGTAGGGGTGACCCTTGGGAAGTCCCCACGAGAAAAGCCATGCGTGACGCTTAGATTTCATTGTCATTTGACACGACCTAGACTCATCTGGGAAGAGTCTCAGCGAGGACTGTCTACAGTGGGGATTGTCTTCAGTTAGCTGATGTGTGGGGATCTGACCCTCTGTGGGCAGTACCAGTCCCTAGGCAGGGGCTCTGAATGGCATGAGTGACAGAACCAAGCTGAGCACAATTAGCGAGCGAGCAGGCAAGCGTGTGAGCAGGCGCGTGTGTAAGCAGGCATGCGTGTGAGCAGGAATGTGTGTGAGCGGGCACGCGTGAGTGGGCATGCGTGTGAGCAGGCATGCGTGCACTGTTCTTCCTCTGCCCTTGACTGTGGGTGTGCTATGACAAGCTGCTTCAACCTCCTGCATGTATTTGCTCCTTTTAGAAACTTGAAGGAGCCCTTTATGTAAATTTTGCTGTTTACTGAATTGTGTTTTAGTGTTCAAGTCTAAAGACAAGATACTATTTTTAAAACTGATGTTCCGTTAATATCTCATGAAACATTTATTATCATGTTGCCTTACAAAAAGTTTCCAGTTGTCTTAAATTTAGCTGATGGCTTTATATATTTTGTATACATAAGTTAAAAATATAAAAAAGATTATGAAATTAAAAAGAAGCTGCTTACTGGGCACGCATACTTGAGCAGTCCCAGTGTAGATAGCATCCTCACCGAGTTCAGCTCCCTTGTCTTTATCCTTGCTGACCCACTCCCTCACTTCTTTCATTTGCACAAGTATCCCATCGCACCCTTCCTGCTGACAGCACCATCCGTGCGGGAGCTTTGCTGGCTGAAGGAAGACCACTGTGTTGTTAAAATGGTGATAATAGATAGACGTGTCCAGGGCCGTTGTAGCTGCCCGACTCTGATCGACCTGAAGTCATCCAGAATCGCTGTAAAACTCAGTCCTGGATTTAACCATCAAGAAAGTTTATCTTACGTTTCAAACTTTCCAGAGACCTTGCTGAGGAGCTGTGGTGCCTTGAAGATACTAACTTGTCTTAGTCATCTATAGAAACACCAGAAAGGCCAAACAAAGGCAGTGAGCTTCACTCAACTGCTTCTAATCTGTTGCTCCCTTTTTTACAACCTTGGTAAATTCTCACATTGATTCTGAATTACTATACCTTAGGCATGATGAAGGGAGCGACTGGTTGGTTGTATAGACTTTTGTGGGTTGAGACTGTTGGACGGATAAATCATGATTAAGTTCTAGGCACCATCATGGTATAAGTGAGCTCAGATAAGTAATCATTTACTAAAACAAAGTTTTCGGGAAGTATAATAGGTAATTGCTTAGATTCTGAAGTACTGGGGATCTTTTAGATGTTTGGACTCTTGCTGAGTTCAGACTTGCCCTCCACTGGTGAGGGTCAGTGAGCCTCTACCCCCATCTCATGCTCCTATAAGCTGGAATTCCTATAAGTTAAAATTCCTCATATTGCATGGAGGAATGTGAAGGTGGTGGCCTTGGGTTACCCTGAGACCCTCAGAAAAGATGCAATGTGTTCATTGCTGAGATGGGCTAACATGGGCTAACTCTTGCTGGAGTCAGCCTTTGAGCTAGCTCCTCCACTGACATGAGTCAGCTGCTAGAAACTTCTGAGCACGCGTCAAGTTTGAGGATATTACTTTTTGTGCTAGTTACTATTTTACCAAAGTCTGCATTCTGAGTAGAGAAGTTTCCCTGGAATGTCACTAGCCAGCAATAGACATCATGTCTCGATTCTCTTTCCCATCGAGGGTGGACAGATAGGAAACTCAGAATTTTATGAGCTCACCTCTTACTCAGTTCTGCCACCAATGTCAAGCACACGTGAATTCATTTTGGTGTCATAACCTGGTCCGTTCTTTTCATCTTCTCATTTTTAGGTACGTTGTTTAGCTGGCCTGTTTGTGTGCTGTGAAAGACTTACACTAAATCAAAATATCACAGCATAAGAGATCACTCAACATATATCTTAGATGTGCTTTCAAGATTTCCTATCTCTAATAACCACGAGGTGATGCCTTTCTCATCTTTGATCAGTTCTTAGCCCACTTAAGCATCATTGGGGCTATCTGTAGTTCTTGAAATAAAACCATCCGATTCAAGACTCCAAATTTGCTCAAATTGTAGAAATGGACTTTTACTACCGGTTCATGAAATAGATTTCAGCTAGACTGTCAACAGCTGGTCAGACTCTTTCAAATTCTAAAAATTTTCGTATTGCCCCATCATGAGGGGCACGGGCAAGCTCTGGACTCTCATACGTTCCTCCTCCACATCTCTCATTCTTGGCTCCATCACCGTCTGTCCCCAGCTGGGTCCCACAGTAGAATGACTGTCGTAGGATACATAAGTAGCTCAGTGAATGGATTGGATCAGATGGCTTGGATGCATCCCATGGTACCAAGGAGAACATACTGGGCAGTTGGAGATCTCAGTCTGCCTTGTTCCCCATCAACTGGGGATGGGCAGCCACTTTGCAGGACTGTGGTGGAGATCTTGAGTCTCTTCCCGAGGACTGTCCTGGTTTAAGTCCCTGTCTTCCTCTGCAGGAGCAAAGGGGATGATCTCACTGACCATCTCCATTTCCCTGGAGTCTGAATTTGGTCCCTTGGAAAGGTGTAACTTCATGTCGGCCTTTGTGCTTCTTTCTTTTCCCGGTTTTTCCAGCTCTTTGCCTTTGTTGCTTCACTATTTCCCATATCACGTAGGACACAGGAAACTATTCTTCAGCTAAGGGAAGCAGAACCGATGTTGGAAACACCGCAGACAGGGTTTTTCTGCCTGCTTGCTATGACAGGTGCTGTGTCCACATTTGCAGGTCATCTGAGGAGTCACCTTACTTCAGGTCCATGACTGGAGCAGAGACCACATTTGTCCTTTGGCTATTTGCTTGGCAGTTGCTCTCTGCATTTGAGTCTGAGATGGCAAATGTTTGAATTTTGGGGATCAGACTTCTGCTTGCCCCTGGTCTTTACTCTCAACTCATTGCACAGAAACTTCTTTCTCCAGTTTAGAGCTGCCTTCCCATCCTGACTCTGCCTATGAACTGTGAGGCCAGCAGTGTGGAGCTGGGCTACACTGGGGAAAAATAGGCAGCTAACAGCTTTCTGTGGCTATATGTGTTTTATAAATGACTTCAAGTCTTCTTTGCAACAAGATGACATATATGCAAATAAATGTTAGATGAGATTAAATTACCAGAGATTAAATTAGTGCAAAAATTTAAAACTCTTAATTTACAAATATTTAGACTTGGATATAGTACTGTTTTAACTCAATTCCTATTTCCTTATTTGTTTTGGAAGTTGCTATCTCATCTTTGCTGATAAATAATTTCTCATGGTGGGTGGTGGTGGCACACGCCTTTAATCCCAGCACTTGGGAGGCAGAGGCAGGTGGATCTCTGTAAGTTTGAGGCCAGCCTGGTCTACAAGAGCTAGTTCCAGGATAGGCTGCAAAGCTACAGAGAAACCCTGTCTCAAAATCCAAATAAATAAATAAATAAATAAATAAATAAATAAAAATTCCCACGAAGACGATCTTATAAACTGCGTCTCATTCATCTTCTAGTAGCGGTTGAGAGCCCTTTAGCCCATCTTCTCCCACCCCATCCTCTTCCTGGCCTTTGCTTATCTGATCAGGCCACTCACAGGACTGGCCTTAGGTCTTTACCTTTCTCTCATGCTGCTGCCCCAGATTTTATTCAGCGTTCATCATTTCTAGAGTAATTAGAATTCCTTCCACTGCCTGATCTCCTCGTTGTAGACTTGGATCTCCAGCCTGTTCCACCCTGCTGTGGACAGGACATCCCTGAAAGGCAAAGCTGCTCGTTTTCTAACCCCAAAATCCCAGAACAACTTCTCAAAGCCTGCGCAGGGAAGAAATCACATTTCACAGCAAAGGCTGCGAGGTTTGGATCCGACCTGCTATCTGCCTTCCCTCATCCCCCACATTCATTTTAATTTTGACAATCCATTCCTTTATTCCTCTATCCTCATGATGTTTGTTTTTGTAATGCCCCAAATTCCCACATATCCTTCAAGACTCAGTAAAAATATCAATTCCCCTGTACAACTTTCCCACATCCCAGTCTGGGCTCCCTCCTTTGAGACAAGCAGTTTCTCCTCTTTGCTTCCATAGTTCCTTATGCACCTCTCAAAGCTCTGAGCTTCTCAGCCATACTTCTAGAAGGGAGCCAAAACCCGACGAGGAATTGGTCTTGACTTGGTGTTCTAGGATGAGAGCTTCTGTTTAGTCCCTCTGCCCCATAGTGGATGGAACCTACCACATATCAGAAAGTCACCCACGCACAGGTGAAGCAAGCCAGTAAGTAGCACTCCCCTGTGTCTCTGCTTCCGTTATGGACTCCAGGTTCCTTGACAGACTAACCTGTGTGGTAGATGGATTGTAAATAGTCCCCATAAGCCCACAGGGAGTGACACTATTAGGGCGTGGCCTGGTTGGAGGAGGTGTGTCACTGTGGAGGGAGGCTTTGAGGTCCTATGCTCAAACGATGCCCAGGGTGGCACAGTCTCCTTGTGACGCCTGCTGATCCAGACGTAGAATGCTCAGCTTCTTCTCCATCACTGTGTCTGCTGCATACTGCCTTGCTTCTTGCCATGATGATCATGGACTAGACCGTTGATGCTGGTGTCTCTTATAGCAACGGACCACTGACTGAGACAACCTGTAAGTCAAATAAAACCTTCCTTTCCTTCCCTTAGGTTGGATTTGATCCGTGTTTCTCGCAGGGGCAGGACAGCAAACTAGAATATAGCATGTGTAAGATGAATTTTTTTGACTGATTATTGAAGTGGCTTAGAAATGGTAAAATAAATATTAATAACAATTAATAAATTAAATTCAATTAAATAAAAATTAAATAATTTAAACAATAAAATAATTAATTAAATAAAAATGAACAAAGTCCCCTAAATGGCTACGCAGAGGCAGCAGATCTGAGAGCCTAACATAGCGTTGATGACCGCAGCTTATGCTGTTTCTTCAACTGTCCATGTAATGTTCATCTCTCTTCCAGATGCAAGGACTCTGGTTTTTCTAATTAGCTCATAAACACACTGGTAGTGTCCCACGTCCTTGTTAATTCTGAACCCATTTCTCACTTTCCTGAGGAGGCATTTGGTATTCTTGTGTGACAGTCTTCCCTAGACTAGGTTGGCAGGGTGCTGACCAGAACACCAATTTATTCATCACAGATAAATGCTCAGGAAGAGGCTGCCCTGCCTGCTCTACCACGACTCTATCACCCTCCCCAGGGCCACGTCACAGAGACCATAAAGAACAGTTCTAAAGGGACAGAGTCACGGGAGAAACATTGGTTTGTGTTCTCCTCTCTGGTACTTGGGTGGCCACTCAGACAAGTGCTCCTTTGTGGGGCTTTGTTTACAGCCGTGAGGAAATGAGAGACTCACGGTTGTCCTAGCATTGAACCTCACAATTTGGGCACGTATGACAATTCCTCTCATGCTCCAAAGAAAGGTGATGATCCAGCCCCACTAGAATTCCTTGCTGCAAGTTGTCCAGGCCACCATTCTTGTCCTCAGCCTCTGGAGAGAGCCATTAAACATTGAAGGGGAGTGATGGAGAGAACTCTGAACCCCCAAATCCTTCTTTTACAGGGAGGGGAGGGCAAGCCCTCCCTCTCCACCAAGCAAGACTTGTGAGACTCTGAGGGTACTGTTCAGGGCACCAGGGAATGGTCGTTGTATAAAAGCCCAGTTCAGATCCCCAGAACTCACATAAAGAATCATGCTGTGTCAGCTCATGCTTGTTTTCTCGGAGCTTGGGAGCCAGAGACATGAGACCCCAAGAGCTTGTGGGACAGTCAGAGTAATGGGATCAATGGCTGTAAGTTTAGTGGAAGAGCATGCTTCAAGGAATAAGGTGGGAAAAGATTGAGGAAGACACCCAGTCTTGACCTATGACCTATACATTCCACATAAACCTGCAAAAAAATACTGCTTAAAGAGGTTAGATTTTTGTGAAAAATAGAATGATTTCTGACTGGATGTTTGCAAAATTATAGAAACTAGAGTGTTTCCCCATGTCTCTACCTGAGCAGACAGGGGTTTCCTATGTCAACTGAGCAGACAGGGTTTCCCCACATCTCTACCTGAGCAGACAGGGTTTCCCCACGTCTCTACCTGAGCAGACAGTGTTTGTTTAGTCTTTGTTCTTGTTTGCGAGAAGCTGACACATGGCCTTTATGTGATCTGGAGCAATGCGTGTCTCTCCTCTTGTGAAGACTAAGTGGAGAGACAGAATGGAGTTGCCTGTGGCCGTAGGCAAAGAAGGGTCAACAGTAGGTTGTCATGATTTGTATCTACTTTATTCCTCAGGTGGAGAGGATCCTTTGCCAAGGGCTGTGTATGGAGGTGATGCTGTGGATTCCTTGGTGTAAGAGCATACCTCAAGAGTAGAGCTTTGGGCTGTAGCTCTGTGATGGAGCACGGTTCTTACAGACAGTTCACTTTTGGGCTGGGGCTTAGCTCATTGGTGAAACCTGGTTTGACTAGTTCATTGTTCTTCGTAGGAAGCAACTAGGTCAGAAACTTACCAAATTGCCTAGGATTCACCGCTGTACCCCAGGAGTCTCAGTGACAGAAGATATCTTAGCCAACTGGGAATTAAAGTGAGAGCTCACATTCTGATGTCTGCTGGGGTTGGAGTATGGGGAGAGAAGAAAGCAACACACAGCCACGCTCCAGGGTGCTCCCTGTCTCTTCTCACCTGCTCTCCCCTCATCAAGTCATCCCTGAGCTGTCAGGAGGGGAGGAGTTCCAAACACAACATTAGATTAGTGCGCAGAACTACATAAGACAGAACTCTCTAATAGCTGATGGCAAAGTTGTTGTCATGGAAAGAACTCAGAGGAGAGCCTGTCGGGATGTGTGAAGGTGGTGATGGGGGCGTGGAGCAGTTTCCCGACTGCTACTGAGCCCAGCTCAAGTGATAATGACTTTTACAGATAAATTGTAAGGCAAAGGAAGAGATGGAAGGGAATGACGCCTGGATTATAAGCAACTGAGAGAATTACTGCAGTAGGGATGCTTGTTTAGATAAAGGGCTCAGTTAGTTTCCTGATACTGTCAGACTTCAAATGTCTCCAGATTTGGGGTTTGAGAGTAAGGGCAGTAACTCATTAACAGATTCTGTCCAAGACTGACTTGTCAGATCTCAGTACGCTTTTGTACATAACAGGGGAGCCAAGCCTTCTTTTACGGACTGCTATATGCTTTTCCTACCGTCTCTTCCTTTCATTTTTTTTTGATTTATTATAGAAGCATTTCCATTAGAATTCTGAAATTACATTTTCCATTGCCGACAATGTAGCTTTTAAATCGTGGCTTATAATAGTGGCATTAATGGTTGGCATTTTTTATTTCTTTATCGTAGGGGACCCAAATGACTTAAGCCTTTTGAATATAAGCCAGTTCATTTAGCTAGCTCCATCATTTCCTAAGAGCTGAGATTTAGCATGGAACAGTTTTAACAGACCCTCTGATTGATTTTTAGACAATAAACTTTGAATGAAAATTTAAAAACCTCAAACATATAGTGCATTGTAAGACTTGGGGCCCCTCTTCCAGTTCCCCCAGTTTCTCTTTAAGCTTCTATCTACTAAGACTTCTATTTCTTGATCCTGTTTTGGAATGAGGAGATTAAATCACTGGAGTCATTAGCTGTTGAATTTAGCCCTTTTCATCAGCCTTCAGAGATCCTGTTTTATTGAATAATAGCACTTTAAAAAAGTTTACCAACTCAGAATGTTTCTAATTTTTTCATATTCTCTCTTATAGCTAGACTTCATAGGTAGCAGGGATCCAAGAAAGTAGCTTCTCCATAAAAGAGTACAATCCTGTAGGTTCTGATTTTTGAAAAATGAAGGCTGAGTGTGGTCGTCTATGCCTGTGATTCTAGGACTTGGGAGGTAGATTTCAGAAGGCCAGGACCTCAGGGTCAATCTCTACTTCATAGTGAGTTCAAAGCCAACCCAGGAAATGGCCTAGTAGGTAAGCGTGCTTATTGCTTACACAGAAGACCTGAGTTTAATTCTTGGCACCTACATCATGTGGCTTACAACTGCCTATAACTACAGCTCCAGGGGATCTGACACCAACTTCTGGCCTCTACAGACACCTGAACTCACATGCACTACGAAGATCACACACACACACACACACACACACACACACACACACACACACACACTCCCAGCCTACCAGCATGTTTTATCCTAAAGTATATGTCTTATAGATGTTCATGTATGGATAATCAGTCTTTTCTGTCCATCTATTGTTTGGTTTTCTTTCATCACCTGAATTGGGCTGATTTGGAGGAGCAGGTATTGGGTTATATGCGCTGCTAGGAGGTGGGGCCATTGGCGCTAACTTAGAATGCAATTCTGCTCCAAAGGCAGATCTGTTTCTGTACTTGCAGTGTTAAGCAGTTCCCTTTCTCAGCACTTCCAGGGCATTGTTAAGTACTTGGAGTAGTTATTATTATCAATATTTAACAAGATTTATATTTTCTTTGCAACTGCATAAATTTAAGGTTGCAGACAAGGTCTGAGATTTAGTGACAGAATAATTCATTACTACAACATCCTGAGGGGTGCACTGGGGAGACGACTCCATGGTAAAGCGTGGGTTGTGCAAGCATAAGGCTCGAAGTTTAAATCCTCAGCACTCATGGAAAAGGTGGGTGTAATGGTGTGGTGTGCATCTAGAGCCCCAGTGCTAGAGTTATATCCCTGACCTGGTGTGTGTGTGTGTATGTGTGTGTGTGTGTATGGTATGTGTATGTGTGTATGGTATGTGTATGTGGTGTGTGTGTGTATGGTATGTGTATGTGGTGTGTGTGTGTGTTTGTATGGTATGTGTATGTGGTGTGCATCTAGAGCCCCAGTGTGTGTGTATGGTATGTGTATGTGGTGTGTGTGTGTGCATGGTATGTGGTGTGGCGTGTGTGGTATATTTGTGTGGTGAATGCATGTATGTGGCATATATGTATAAAGAATATATGTAGTGTGTGTTTGCATGTAGGTGCACATGTCCATATACTTTCTTACAGAAAGTACATGTGTTACTCCCTGCCTTATTCCCTCCCATAGAACCTGAAATTCATCATTTCTGCTAAGCTGGCTGAACTGAATGTTTCTGGGGTTTCCTTATCTCTCCTGCCAAGGCTGGAGTTACAAGCCATGCCAAGCTTTTCTGTGGATACTGGGGATTCAGGCTCAGGTCCTCATTCTCACACAGAAAGGCCTTACCCCCCTGGGCCATCCTTCCAGCCTTCAGTGCATATCCTCATCAGAAGGTCCTTGAGATTCGGTTGTTGCATTGCAGTCTATCTACGACACACTTGAAAAGGTTAGTGAGCAAACAAGAGATCCTGATGGTTTCGTTAGAATTTTTATTAGATTGATTCATTTTATTTTATGTCTGAGTGTTTTGCCTGCATGCATACCACATGCATGCCTGGTGTTCACAGAGTTCAGAAGAGGATATCCCATCCCTTGAACTGGAGTTAGTGGTGGTCGTGAGCCCAGGTCTTCTGCAAGAGCAGCAAGTGCTTTTAACCACTGAGCAATCTCTCCAGTCACAAGGCCTGATTCTTCTTAGTAGGAGATGCTATGGGACACACATTATAGTTTTGTCTTTGAGGACCACAGTTTGTTTACTTTTTACGTGAACACAAGGTGTAGACGTTGGTTTCCTCCCTCCCTCCCTCCCTTCCTCCCTCCCTTCCTCTCTCTTTCCTTCCTCCCTCCCTCCCTCCCTCTCTTCCTCTCTCTTTCCTTCCTTCCTCCCTCCCTCCTTCCCTCCCTCCCTCCCTCCCTCCCTCCCTCCCTCCCTTCCTCTCTCTTTCCTTCCTCTCTCCTTCCTTCCTTCCTTCCTTCCATCCTTTTTCTTCCTTCCTCCCTTCCTCCTTCTCCTTTGCCTCCTCTTCCCTTTCCTCCTCCTCCTTTTTAGACAGGGTCTCTCTACACAGTCCTGACTATCGTGGAATTCACTATGTTGCTAACGAAGACCTTAAACTCCTAAGTCTCAAAAGCAGGGTTTGCAGGCATGTGCCATCACATCTGGCTTTGTATTTTAATGGTCTATGTCCTGGGAGATTTTTTTGGTTTTATCTTCTGATATGTCCTTTAAAATTATACATACATACACATGCGTGTATACTAATGATACTCTTATTTACTAGTGTTTATTCTCTACAATATCTTCATCATGTTTATGGAGTCAACATTTTCTAGAGATTGTCTAAGAATATTATCTTGAAATTTATGTAAATGCCCGTCATTATCATTGTTTCTTGGGTGTTTCTTTTTTCCTGCTAGGTCATATATATATATATTTTTGTAAAAAGATCTTGTATAACTTGACAGTTTTAGTAAAGTGTCTGGTATTTTTGGTGGGCTGTTCCTTTGGAAGAGTGAAACCAGGGGCTCTGGGCATGAGTTTTGTAATTGATATTCCCTGCCCATTGTTTCATGGATGGTGTACTAGCTACTAATCTTGGGGATTTCTTGTTACCAGGCCAAAGAAGACGTTAATTACCTTATTATCTTACCTTCCCCTAGCACTATTAGCGAAGATATTGCTATCTATCTATCTATCTATCTATCTATCTATCTATCTATCTATCTATCTATCTATATCTATCATCTATCCATCTATATTGTGTGCTGGGTTCAGTGCTTGGTTTCAGGCAGTACACTACCAAAGACGGAGCAAGGCTTCTATGTGTGATGACCTCCCTATCAACTAGGCTGAGCTATTGTTTACTATAAGAGTCTAGTGCTAAATTTAGGTTTTGTAGATTATACATTCATTTTCAAAAGATAAACAAATGGAGCAGTGCCTTGGGCTGGGGTGGTGGCTCAGTGGCAGAGTGTTGGTGTGGCACGCCTGAGCACCACAAAATCAAACAGGAGAAAATAACAGAATGCCCACCTCTCAAATATACGAAAACTTACAGAAGTAGCTGCTGGGTACTTCTTACAACCTCTGCATTGATTCATTTTTACTCTTGATTAGAGTCTTGGCTTGGACTCTGTAAACTGGACTGGGTCCTTCTGCACAGTTTGGATCCTTCCAGGCCTCCTTCTTTGCTTTATGTCCTGAGTTGCAGTCTTTTGTTTCTCAGTCGCCAGGCTTCCATCTGCCTTCTGACTTGCACATCTTGGTTAAACATGCATGTCCTTTGGGGCGCCTCCCCTACCCCTTTGATGATGTGGGCCTTTCTCTTCATTGAATTCTACTTCCCGGCACCCATGCCTTCCCGATGCTAACACCTCCAGTTTTAGCCAGAGGACTGTATCTTATTCAGGAGACTATTCTACCTACCCACAGGACATGTTTATGGAGCCCGAGAATGACCCTTTAAGCAAGGCTAGTGGGAATTGGTGAACACCGGCTTCTCTACCTCTGTTGGAGCAATGCTAACAGCATTAGGTCCAGATGCCTACTGGGCTACTGTTTGCTAAGGGACCTTTGTTGACTGACTATCTCATTTTCTTCTTTCTGCCTGTGTTTCCAGGGGTCAGCTCTCACATAAATTGCTTCTATTCAAGACCCCTTATCTCAGAGTCCTCCTTCTGGAGACCTCAAATAAAGATACCTTGGATTAAATCTTTTCTTTATTATCATTTTAATGAAGTTTCAGGTAGAAAAGAACCATAAATTTAAGAACTTCTTTTGTTATGTGGTCTCTGAATCCTCGTAACCAACAGCATTGTATCAAGCAGTTACCATGGGCCCATGGGGGACAGAATAGTGGGTCAGACACAGATGTTGCCTGCCAGAAGTTTGTGTGCCTGGCAGAGCCTGAACTGTCTGTGCCGATGGCTTCACAGGCCCCAGAAATTGTTTGCCGACCGTGACTTCAGTTAGAGTTGGCTGTTGACAAGGGCAAAGGAGTAGATTTGAAAACAAAATTATGGGGCTAAAAACACTTTTAGAAAATGGCTGAACACAGATCATCTTGACCTTAGGAGGGGTGGCTGACTCTAGAAAAGCCTGCCATCCCACAGAGGAAGGTTCTGTGAAACAAGCTGAGGGAAGTATTAAAGCCCAGATCTACACGCAGGACAAATTAACATTGTAGGAACTGCTCATATGAAAACAGATGGAGATCATTGATAAATAAGTCATGCAGTTAGGGTTGGATCTGTCAGGAAGCAGACACTCCGAGTGTCTTCGAAGGGCTAATGCTGTGCCGAATGCTTTATTCTGTGGGGAGAGGCTTTTGCAAGCGGGGTGAATTTCATCATTTATTCTGGTGACCTGGGGTTGGACCATGGGGTTGGGAGTCAAAGGATCGCTTTGAAAAATGCCCAGGGAGAAGTTGTTACCAGGAGGAAACACTCCTACAAGTTTGGAGAGTGGAAAAACCAGGAAGAATTCAAAGAATTCAAAGGAAGAGCTGAGGAGGTGGTTTGGTGAGGGAGCAGAGCTCTTGTTGCACAAGCGTGAGAGACGGAGTTTGGATCCCATTAGCCAAGCTCCTAGGAACTTCTTAAAGTGTAAGTAATGCCTGAGAAGGCAAAGAAGAGAAAAGCCTACACCTGGGCCAGTTAGAATGACACACCCGCAAGCTCAGCACATGGGAGGTGATGGCGGGAGGGGTTCAAGGGTCAGTGCCATACTTGATTCCGGAACAGGCCTCGTACAGGCAACCACAACTGTTGGGTTCTTGAGTGTTGTTTCTCCACCATCTGGACAGCACTGTCTTGAAGCAATCTTCCCTATACCCGGCTCTTATAGCTTTCCTATGCCCTCTTCCTTAACATCCCTTGAGCTCTGTGGGGAGGGGTATGAGCTGCAGCTGTGAGAATTTGTACGAATTGTTTGTCTACTGCAAAGCAAAACCTCTCTGGTGAGACAAACCCTAAATGTTAAGCATTTGCTTCCCGCTGCCTCTTCAAGGTCATCTCCTCCCGTCTGTGCCATCTGCAACAGGTACAAAGACAAGCGTTCTTCTAATCTTTGCCGTCTGCTTCCCTGCTTCAGAGCTCCTCTTCTGGGGCCATCCAGCAACACAGAAGTGACAGCTTCATGGGAATTCTGCTTTCTTAGGATTTAGAAATAGGAACCCCTCAAAAGACTCTGTGTACTCTACTCTCGGTCTCCCATTTTCACACTCTTTAAACAAAGACTAGGCTGCTCATGGTCCTGGGTAATATAATCAGACTTCTGTCGCCTGGCTGCCGTTAGATATTTTTGATTAGAAACTTAGGCAAAAGCTTCTAATTTCAGACAGGAGGTTTTTCTGGGAAAAGTCTGAGGTTGCCATATAAAACATGGAGCTTTAGTTAAGAAAGTAGCTATACTTTTGTGTTCTAGATGTAGTTATAGGAAAAAATAGTCAGCATGCCATCATGGTGGAGGCCAGGGTTGTTTGAATACCTGTGTAATCATGACCGCATGCAAACATACCCATTTCTAGGTCACATAACCATGAGGCGAGGGAGCCAGAGTGGGACGTTGTGGACCCACTTCCCACCATCGCAGCCAGTGAACACCCTGCACAGTAGTCAGAGATGGATCACTGTGATGCGGTAGATGGGAGAGTAGTCTCTGGAGCCTGTGATCTCTCTGGATTCATGCACAGCTGTCTATGTAATTGTGGTCACATTTCTTAAGCTCCTTTTCCATTAATCTCTTTTTCCACATTGAAAGAAAAATAGCAGAAGTGTCTATTCTACAGAACTGAGGGGCTTGGGATGCGTTAAGTAGTACACAGAGGTAAGATATTGTTATTTATTTCTTTTGGAGCTCGACAAAGTATTTCTTATGTTTATTCCAAAACCCCTTCTCAGCTCTAGTCAAATCTATTGTCATTCCAACTTTCGATTACACCCTTTTGCTTCTCTGTTGTGTTCTGTAGTGTTTCAAGCTAATGTAGTAATTGGATTCGACCTTGTTCAAATACATGTGCCCATTTGAGAGTGGTTTTAAAAACCTAAGTGTATTCTCACAAAGATCTTAATGAAAGGTTGTTACAGATGATAAGAACACCATCACCCAACATGATTTATTCTCAAGATGAGATTGGAATCCGGGGGGTCGTGCTGTTCTGCATGACTGCTTAAAATGATTGCTTACCATGATTGTAAGCAAAATAAAAGATTCTGGTCTAACTGTGCTGGAGTTAACCTTTTTTTTCCACAAAATCAGTCACACGATGTTTGCAAACTAAATGCATTTTCATTAGCATCGACTGCATGGCTCTACAAAGTGTTGCCTGAATCATGTGGGCTTTTGGTGTTACAAGTAGACTCCAGATGACTGCCACATGTGTCTTTATCCTAATTTAATACTAACTGTGTTAGTTACTGTTCTGTTGCTGTGAAGAGACACCATGACCAAGAGAAAAACATCTAATGGGGTCTGGCTTACAGTTTCAGAGGCTTAGTCCATTATCATCATGGCTGGGATCATGGCAGCAACCATGGTGTTGGAGCAGTAGCTGAGAGCTTTACATCCTGATCCAGAGAGAGAGAGCCTGGGCCTGGTGTGGGTTTCTGAAACCTCTAAACCAGCCCCCCAGTGACACTCTTTCTCCAAAAGCCCTTCTAATCTTTCTTAATCCTTCTAACCCTATCAATCACTTCCACTCCTTGGTGACCATGGGTGAGCGAGTCTATGGGGGGCCATTCTCATTTAGATCATGACCCTAGTGTTGGGATTCCTCATGTCCCTTTGACATTTTTGTAAGTTGGAGTGCTCATCATTAGGCCTTGACTGCCTGCACTTCTGCTTGCTTCAGGATCTCAGCTCAGACACTGGCTTCAGAGCTGTCTGCTGTCTCGTTACCTGGGTACCATTCCCGCCTCATTGTCATGCACCTGATGTGGATTGCATGCTATTTAAAGATGGGACTGTTTTTTTCTTTTTTTAACATTTGAATAATGCATCAATGCTAAAAGCAACACCTTCTCCATTAATGAGTTTTAGATGCCAAGTTAAAGCCCCAGAATTTATGACTAAGATCATTACCTTAAAATTTCTAAGGTCATATCTGTTTTTGGTAAGAAAAAGATTTTAAATTCATTTAGTCTCTTTTCGGTGACAAGCATAAATAAATTGTTCTTTTTGACTCTCCATAGCTCGTAGAGGCAGGAATTCTTTTCATTTTGACAAGAAAGCTGCCAGTTGAAGAGACAGATGCTCTGCAAAGGCCTGCAGAAGGAGCCCAGATGAAGGGCACTTATGGAGCATGCGTGGGGGCCCTGGGTCCAATCCCCAGCGCTACATAAGCTGACATGGTAGCATATGCGTGTACTCTCAACACTTGAGTGGTAGAGGTGTGAGGATCAGTAGATGAAGGACATGTTTGAGGACATAGCAAGTTGGAGGCCAACCTGGGCTAGATAAGGCCACCTCTAAAAGACAAAAAGTCAGTAAAATTGCTAAGTGAAAAGCTGAGTCAATGCTTGAACGTAGATCGGACACCAAGGAGAGTCCATTCTTTCTGCTCTCTTTCCTGGAGTGAAGGGGAGAGAAACATATGTACTAAATGTCAGGTCTGGCCATCTGGGAGGAGAGTCTGCCTAGATCTAATATACAGTGATCCACCTGTCCTGGGCAAATATTAACACCAGTTCAATCACCCTCCACAGCATTCCCATCCTCATAAAATAAAGGGATATGGATATATTTCCTTAGCAGTTGTGGTGGTTTTTAAAGAAAATGGGCCCCATAGGGAGTGGCACTATTAGGAGGTGTGGTGGTTTGAATGTAGTGGCTCCCATAATCTCATAGGGAGTGGCACTATTAGGAGGTGTGGCTTTTGGACTGGGTAAGGCCTTGTTGGAGGAAGTGTGTCACTGTCGGGGAGGGCTTTGAGGTCTCCTATGCTCAGGATACTGTCCGGTGTCTCAGTCAACTTCCTGTTGCCTCTGAGTCAAGATGCAGGGTTCTCAGTTCCAGCACCACGTCTGCCTGCACACTGCCATGCTCCCTGTCACAATGGTAAGGGACCAAACCTCTGAAACCATAGACCACCTTTAGACATTTTCCTTAGAAGAGTTGTCATGGTCATGGAGTCTCTTCAAAGCAATAGGAACCCTGACTAAGACCGAAGGTGTGGCTTTTGTTGGAGTGGGTGTGGCTTTGTTGGAGTAAGTGTGTCCTTGGGGTTGGACTATAAGGTCTCAGTACTCAAGCCTTGTGTGTCTCATCCACTTCCTACTGCCTGCCGGTCCAGATGTAGAACTCTGTTACCTCTTCAGCACTGTGTCTGCCTGCATGCCATCATGTTTCCCCGCCATGACATAGTGGACTGAACCTCTGAACTGTAAGCCAGGTTCAATCGAATGTTTTCCTTCATAAGAGTCACTGTGACCATGGTGTCTCTTCACAGCAATAGAAACCCTAGGGTGGCAGAAATCCCCACATTTTGTGGTGAGGAACCGGCTGTGCAGTGGCTTCCATCGGCAGAAATCCCCACACTTTGTGGTGAGGTACCGGTGTGCAGTGGCTGCCATCTGCACATCAAGAGCAGTTTGAGCTGAGGGGGAGGCCCCCAGTCAGTAAGAGCTAAATTGTCTCCACTAGTCTCCTGCTGGGATCTGGCTAAGCATTTTCAGGAGGAATTATCCTTTGGCCTCATTTCAGCAGGTTTCAGTATCATCGAATGTAAGAACATTCAGATGGAAGTAGAGGAGTCCCCCTCAGTAGAGAGGATCTGAAAGGCCAGGGCTGCTTAGCGAACCTGTGAATGGGTAAGTGGAGCAAAACCTCAGGAGACCACAGACAGACTTTTGCCATGAACAACAACATATACATAAAAGTGCCTGTTCTCTCTTTCTTAACGGCTTCTTGGTCATTTGAAGAGCCTGAGACCTCCAGGGGTCAGATGTGAAGAAGTTAATCCATCTGTAGAATCCTCACTGCTGTGTCCAAACCTTTGGACAACACCTGAGAGTACTTGAGAATACCATTTGCTCCTTCCTCGGCCCAGGAGATCCCTTCAGCAGAAGGTTAGGATGGCTAATTAGAATGTAATTCTCCTGAGCGGAGAGGCAATTCCAGTTTCCCCAGAAGCAGGGTTAGGGTTGGTGTTTAGCGTTGTGGAGCTTTTTGTGTTCTCTGTTGAGTCAGGATGGTTTATATATCACACTGCCGCGTATATCAAATGTGAACTTGTAGTGTTTTGATGTGGAAGGTTGAAATATCTTCCCTAACAAGAATGTTCAACAGGTAAATATATGCAATTTTGGTTAATAGTTTGTCTTTAAAAAACAAAACAAAACAAAACAAAACGACAACAACAAAATACTTGCCTGGTGCTGGTGGCGCACGCCTTTAATCCCAGCACTTGGGAGGCAGAGGTAGGCGGATCTCTTGAGTTGGAGGCCAGCCTGGTCTACAAAGTGAGTTCCAGGACAGCCAGAACTGTTACATAGAGACAGCCTGTCTTAAAGAGACGAACAAACAAACGCTCCAAACAAAAAAAATCTCATGAATACAGATTCTATTTAATTGATCAGCTTATTTATAGTATATGCATGTGTTCATGTGGACATGTGTAGTTACTCATGCATGTGTGTGTATACATATGTGCTTGCCAAAAGGTTCACACTGGAGTATCTTCCTGTCACTCTTCATTACTTTTTGAGACAAGGCCTCTCCGTGAACCCGGGTCTCTCTGAGCTAGCTGCCTGTGAACCCCAGGGATCTGTTTGTCTGTGTCTTGTTGGGGGTTACAGCTATGGCTGCTGAGCCTACCTTATTAAAGGTGGGTCCTGGAGTTAGACTTGCCTCCTGCTCACATGGCATGCGCTTTACAAGCAGAGATGTCTCCTGAATTCTCAGAGCACAGCATACAATCCCAGATTCTGTCTCACCTTCTCTATTTGCATTTTATCTCTTTCTCAATCAAGATGTTGGAGACAGTTCTTAAAATTCGACTTAAAACTGAGTTGTAAACTTTTTATGTGACTTTCAGATAACTAAATGAAAATAGTAATGGATAGGTATCACAACTGTGGAACAATTATGATACTGATAATTAAATGGCCTTGGTTGTATTACTATAAATATAGCATTGTCTCTTATTGTTTCTGAGGTCACTACTGCCTTATCTATAAACGGACTTTTAAATTTAAGGAGAGCTTGTGAAATCATGCTTTCAGTTATTTGCTTAGCCTTATAGAAGGTTACTTTAAAGTATTAATTCAACCATTATGAATAAGTTTTCTTGGCTATCACTTTGTAAAAAATTTTCTAGACGTTATTAAAGAGAGAATCCAAACATAGAGCATTTCACACTTTTGGTATCAGAGAAGAAAAGACAAATAAAATAATCCTGGACAGAGACTTTCTGAATAAGATACCTTGTAGTCTAGGAGAATGTGTGTACATGTGTGTGTGTACATGTGTGTATCTGTGTATGTGCATGTGTGTGTCTCTCTGTGTGTGCATGTGCATATGTCTGTGTGTGAGTGTGCATGCATCTGTGTGTGCATGTGTGTGGGTCTCTATGTGTGCATGTGCATGCATCTGTTTGTGTGCATGTGTGTGGGTCTCTGTGTGTGCATGTGTCTGTGTGTGTGCATCTGTGTGCATCTATGTGTGTCCATGTGCGTGGGTCTGTGTGTGTGTGTGTGTGCACATGCGTGTCTGTGTGTGCACGTACGTGTGTGTGTGTGTGTATGTGCATGTGGGTGTCTGTGTGTGTGTGTGTCTCTGTGTGTGTCCGAGGCCTCTGCAACTACTGAGCTACACTCCTAGTCCTTTTACTCACTTAGAAACATTCATAATGCTCATTTACCAGGTGTCGGGCTGCCTGCTTATAGTCCTAGCCCTCGGGAAACTGAGACAGGAGGATTGTGAGAAAAGAGAAACCAACCAATCAACACACACACACACATCACACACACTCACACCCCCATGCACACTTATCTTCCCATCATGTCCTTATACCTTCTTTCATTTTTACAATAAAAGTATCGTATCAGGATGGCACTTGGTAAGGACTCCTGCAACTACAAGTAAAATCTCTCCTGTCACTTATTCCGACACAAATCATGTGACAGTTATTAGTCAGTACCCAAAGTTATAACAATAGTAAACAATAAATTTAGAAAAACCTGTTAGCAGAAAATGAAAAGCCAAAATGTTGTTTACTCTGTTGAATGTACCAAAACTTCCTCTGGGTACACTGGCAATGCGCCAGCAAGGAGTTGGGCGGGGCAGAATTCATGACACAAACTGTTCCACTTCAAAGCATTTGATTTTGTCCTCATTTGAAAATATTAAAAATTGAAATTAGTGGGTTTTCACATGCGATAGCCTGTATGTGGAGGTCAGAGGACACCCACAGAGATGACTTCCTCCTCTTCCTCCTGCTGCCATGTGGGTCCTCAGAACTGAATTCAGGTTATCAGGCTTGGTAGCAAGTTCCCTTACTCGTTGAGCCATGGTGCCAGCCTTGTCTTTGCTTTGATTTTAGACAGCATTTTGTTGTAGTTGTTTACTTTGAGACAGGTTATCACTATGTAGCACCCATGGCCTGAAATGTGATTGATTGGTAAAGCAAGCTGACCTTGAACTCCCAGAAATCTGCCTGTGTCTGCCTTCCATGCTGGGATTAAAGATGTGAGCTATCAGGCTTCCCCTGGCTGGCAGTTCAATGCTTAGAGTTGCTTTATAGGATGTTAACCCACAGGAGTCCCTCAGAGCTCTGGGCAGCCTTCCTCAAAAAGTCCAGAAAACTGAGAGTCAAGCCGGACAAACGTAAAGAGCCTGCCCCCTGTGATGAGAACCGATTCTACCCTAGTTGTGCCCACAGACTGGGAACCGCGATGGTTCCGGGGTTGGCTCCATGACCAAGACTACGGAGGATGACAGAGAAATGGTGTCAGATCCGGCCGCTTCAGCAGAGGCTCCAAGAGTGTGTCCCACTGGCTGCTTCCTCCAAGCCCTGGGAAAAGACCAAGACGGGAGCCGCAATCTAACGTCTCAGGGACAGAGAGATCTGGACAGAATCTCCAGAGAGGTGACAGCCGCCAATGCGAAGCACTAGAACAGAGGATGTTGGGTTAATACATTGCCCCATCCATTAAAAACATGTGTGCTGCTTTGAATTTATTCAGCCAATGATTGCTGGATTCTTCAAGGTTTCCACAGTGTAAGAGAAAACGCGGGCATGATCTGATGACCAGCCTACTTGGCACACGGTGCTTCCAAATAAGAAGCATGGCACTCCATGCCCCAGAAGTCAGAACACTGAATTCTGAAGAAGTGTGGGAAGCCAGCAGCTGGCCTGTGGAGAAGTCCACACTCTCCATGTCTGCTTCCACGTAGAGGTCCTGGTGGTGTGAGCGCTCACTCTCCAGTCCGAGGTGAAGTGCTAACCAGTCTCAGCCAATAGACTCCCGCTAGATAAGTGGTTGCTCATTTGCAAGAAAGTAGATGTCGTTCCTCGAACACCTGTCTCTGAGTGGCGCATTCCAACCCTCTGCACTGATCCATGGGCGTTGCTGTCTTGTTGGGGAACACCTCAGTTACAAGGACACCTCAGTGTCAAGTTCACTGAGAAATCAATGATCAAAGTCAGTATTGGAATATTGAGCATGCACTGTATAGTGTCCATTGGCGCTCGAGACGGTAGTACAAACTACCTGGATCTGTCCCTACAGTGCTGACATTTTCCTGGGATAAGGCAGACAATGACAATGTTTGGAAATCAGTGCATACCAAGTATGCCAGTTATAATTAAATGCCGCTGAAAATAATACAGTAGGAAAAGAGCGATTTGAACAATTTGTCTGCGCACGGCTCATTTATAATAAAAATATTTCTATTCTTGCCTTTCTTTTGCCAAGAAATCTACTAATAATAACCCCTGAAAGTATGCTGTGAAATCCATGTATAATCACACATAATTGATCTACCCACTTTTTTTTATATTACAAAGGACACATTATGAGTCGCTTAATTTGGACCATGCGGAAAAATGCCTTCAGATAGAAGTGATCCGTAGAAATTGAGACTGACATCTGTGAGTCTGGAGGCCACCACTGAAGAGCTAGCGGAGCATGGCACTGGCCCAGAGATGCACATGCCGGCATCTTGGATCGAGCGGTTTCTAATCAGAGGGAGTTTTAGCCCCATTAGAATTTGAACATCAAGGATAGCTAACTAAGAATGAGTACGTAACTTGTCAGCTTAATTTATATGTTGGTTACTGCACACAAGCCATGCATATGAAGTGGAATTAGAGTAGAAAAGAGAAGATGTCAGCTTGCTGGTTGATATAATAGATGGCCAACAAACATTTTCTTCAGGGCACTCTCTGAGTGGAGTGGAGATGCCTCTGTCTCTTAAGGCCCTTGCTCAATATTAGGCACAAGAAAGTGGAGACCAAATCCACCACAGACACAGTTTTGTGCACAAAGAGAAATTAGCTAAAAATCTGTAGAAGTTAGCTTGTAGGAAATCTGCTTTTAAAACTATAATGAGCTTATTATACCATTTAACTTTTTATGCAGCCCATTTAGGATAGTCACAGACTGAGCCAACCATCAACGTCATATTGCCTAACCTGGGGGGCAGGTTTGCTTATTTTTGTCTGTATAGATGGGTGTACTTCGGACATTACATTGACTTTACATAGCTATGTAGTATTTTACTGTGCAGAAATGCAGCAAAGTTTGTTTATGTATCAGTTGATTGCAGGAAGTTGTTTCCACAGTTTGGTTATTATGAATAATGTTTTTATGTCCTCCCGTGGCTACATATTTCATGACTTTTGGGTATATGCTGAAAACAAGAATCACTGGCTCTTATGGTAACTCTATATTTGCTTAAGAAAATATTTGTTTATTATTTTATGTGTATGAGGGTTTTGCCACTGTATGTGTATGCATCATATGTGTGCAATGCTCTTTGAAAGAAGGCATTGATAGCCTACAACCGGAGTTAAAAACAGTCATGGGCAGCCATGTGGGTGCTGGAAACCGAGCTCAGTCTTCTGCCATAGCAGCCAATGCTTTAAACCGCTGAACCACCTCAGCCTCTATTCTACTTTGTTGTTACTTTAAGACAGGATCTCCCTACGTGTTTCTGACTGTCCTGGAATTCACCATGTAGATCAGGCTGGCCTTGAACTCACAGAGATCTGCCTCTGCCTCACAAGTGTGGGGATTTAAAGGTGTGAACCACCACATCTGGCTTATATTTACCTTTTTTTGAGGACCTGAAAAACTGTTTTCCAAAATGGCTGTACCATGCTATGCCCCCCCCCAGCAATGTACAAGGGTGTCAGTCTCTCCATGCCACATCTCTGACCACTGTATGTATATCTACCATGCCATAGAGGTCAAAGGAGGGTGTCGTATGCCCTGCAACTGAAGTTCTGATCTTGTAAGCTGCCTTGTGGGTGTTAGGAGCTGAATTTGGGTCCTCTATAAGAGCGGCAAATGCTCTTAACTACTAAGAATCTTCCCAGCTCTGGAATGTAACTTTTTATGGCATGTCCTCATGATTTATGAAGTTCACTGGTGTTTTTTGTAATGTCTTCATTTCTCTCTCTGTCTGTTTCTCTGTGTCTCTGTGTCTCTGTCTCTGTCTGTCTCTCTCTCTCTCTCTCTCTCTCTCTCTCTCTCTCTCTCCCTCCTCTCTCTTGTTTGGTTAGACTGTGCAAGGGCTTGCCAGTGTTCAGTGAAAAGGTGTTTAGAACTGTAATAACCTCTTGCTGGCTTGTCCCTTAAACCACTATGAAGAGACCTTCTCTATTTCTTCTGACCAATTTTGGGTTGTTATCTGTTTTTTTCAGATATGAACAGACGCATCTAATTGATTTCTAGTTCCTTTTACCCCAATTGCTTTTTATCAGCTCTTTACTCCAAGATTGTGTCTGTCTTTGTTGGAAAGGTGTTTTACTGGAGGTAACAAACTGATGGAACTGCTTTCAAAAATATTTCTGGCAGGGCGGCGGTGGCACACACCTTTAATCCCAGCACTCGGGAGGCAGAGGCAGGCGGATCTCTGTGAGTTCGAGACCAGCCTGGTCTACAAGAGCTAGTTCCAGGACAGGCTCCAAAGCCACAGAGAAACCCTGTCTCGAAAAACCAAAAAAAAAAAATATTTCTGATAGGTGTGCATTAATTTCCATAATTTTGTAGTGTTTGTTGTTTTTCTCTTCTTTTACTATGATTCTAGCATGATTTGCTCTTTAGTAGCATCATGGATGTGTTCAGCCTTCTCTTAAGCACAGAGGATCCCTTCAAATATTTTCTGCAGTGTTTACCTAGTGATCAAGAATTCCTTTAGTTTGTATTTATCATGGAATGTTTTCCATTGTCCTTAAATTATGATGGAGAGTTTGGCTGGCTATGATAACATGGGTTGGCATTTATTATCTGTTATAGTCAGGGATATATAATTTCATGCTATCCTTGTTTTGAGGGGTTCCTGTTGAGAAATAAGATGCAGCTCTGGTAGTTTGCCTTTTGTGTGTAGCTCAGCACCTCTCTCTAACAGCTTTCAAACTTTTTCATTGTTCTCTCTTCTTAGTGTTTTAGCTAACTATGACACAGGGAAGTTGTGTTTTTTTTTTGTTTTTTTTTTGTTTTTTTTTTGTTTTTTGACTTGCCTGGTGTTTAAAATGCCTTCTGGATCAGGGTGGTCATCTCTTGCCCTAGATTTGGGGACTCATCTGATTTTATTGGATATTGCTTATGTCTTTAGCCCAAAGTTCCTCCTTGCTGTGTGACAAAGCTTTTCCCAGGGAGATGCCACATGTACCTACTCACTCCAGGTTGGGAGTCCATGATAGACAGAAGTCCAACTTGGTGAACCAGTGAGTTTTATTGGTATTACTTACAGGAATATGGGGTAGGGGTCACTCACCGAAGCAGAAGTGATTCAAAGACGCTGTGTCACCAGAGTCTACCCAAGCATGGGTACCAGTTCACAAAGCTAGAAACCTAGCTCACCCTGCAGGTAGGTCAATGGGTTGAGAGCATCCTTTCCAAGGGTCTCAGTTGGTCTAAATCTCTTTAAGGCATCTCATCTGGTTTCTGTCTTTTTCCTCAGGCAGATGGTCTGGCACTGCAGTCTTCTGTGCATCTCGGCTGGCCTGACTATGCAGCTTGGTTCCCTAAGTGCGATTCTCAGCAGCAGTTTATTTACGCTGGGAGGGAGGCACTTAGTGAATCTGCTCAGTTTCAGGGACTTCCTGAAGCTCTTTTGAGTTATTTACCTGCATAAGGAGCTTCCCTGAGGGACTGAATGTTTCAATCCTGGAGGAAGCTGTTAAACAACACGCCCCTGCCATGTCTGTGCTTTGTAGATTTGATCTTTGCATGTGTCCCACAGAGCTCATAGGTCTGCTCATACTTAGCTGTCATTGCCACTGTCTGAATATTCTAATTCGTTTGTCTTGCTTTCCATCCCCAATGTTCAGTCTTCCACCTGATCCTCTCTCTTGGCAGGGCTTTCCAGGCTTAATGAGCTTTTTTCTTTTCTAGAATTTCAATTTGACTTTTTCAATATTTTTAATCTTATATTGAATTATTCTTTTATATCCTGTGTTGATTTCTTTATTTCATTCAACTGTTTATTTGTATTCACTGCCAGGACACCTTTCCCTCCAGAGCTGCAACACTTCTATTGGGGAAACCTATCCCCTCAGACCTGCAACACTTCCCATAAGGGAAACCTATCCCCTCAGACCTGCAACACTTCCCATAAGGGAAACCTATCCCCTCAGACCTGCAACACTTCCCATAAGGGAAACCTATCCCCTCAGACCTGCAACACTTCCCATAAGGGAAACCTATCCCCCTCAGACCTGCAACACTTCCCATAAGGGAAACCTATCCCCTCAGACCTGCAACACGTCCCATAAGGGAAACCTATCCCCTCAGACCTGCAACACGTCCCATAAAGGAAACCTATCCCCTCAGACCTGCAACACTTCCCATAAGGGAAACCTATCCCCTCAGACCTGCAACACTTCCCATAAGGGAAACCTATCCCATCAGACCTGCAACACTTCCCATAAGGGAAGCCTATCCCCTCAGACCTGCAACATTTCCCATAAGGGAAACCTATCTCCTTAGAGCTGTAACACTTAAACACCCATGCTCAGAGAGCCAGATACAACTCCTGCATCAGAGTAGAGAATTGTCTGCAGAAGCAATTGCAGCTATTAGTTGGAGATTTTTATTAAAGACATTTTAATATAGACACAAGGATTAGGAGAAAAAGAGGTGATCAGAATAAAGTTGGATATATCCAGGTGTGCGTATAACTTCCTCAGGGGAGAAACAACCACACTTTTACTACTAAAAAAGAAACAAACAAAAATATGGAGTTAAAACTACAAGGACATTTGAGATGCCAATCACATCAACTTTTTAGAAAAGTTATCGCATTTCTTTCAGTGGTAGTTTATATAATTTTTGAGGACAGTGATTGTTTTAGTTTATTACTGACCCTAGCAAATTGTGTGACTCCTAGTGGACAGTAAGTGAATGTCTATTCCCTATTCATGAGCTGAGAGAGTATACTGATGTATAAGCCAAGTTCTAGCCTTCTCCTTCACTATGTGGTACTTGATTGAACTCAGGTCGTCAAGTTTGGTGGCAAATGACTACCCACTAAACCATCTTGTTGGCCCCAAGTTTTAGTAATCTAGATTGCATAATGCGTTCATAATGTTTTATTAACTAATCAAATATTGTATATTAATGGATTAAGCAAAACTAATAAACTAAGTCTCATTTTAAATGTAACAAAATACTTTTTAACCTTATTAAAAACTGAATTTCTAAGTAAACATTCTAGGAGATCAGGACTAGGCACGGCCTGTGCACTTGGAAGTGTAATGTGCCTGACCCGATCTTACAGCTGCAGGTGACTGGAATGGATATGAGTCACGGCCTCTTTTCGGTTGAAATGCCCATTTTCGTCAATGTGATACCCTGGCTATCTTGTGTCCTATTCACATGCAGAATGTGAACATTAACCTAACAGAACATAGAGAACTCTCAATCCAGACACCAGGAACTGGACCTAACAGAACACAGAGAACTCTCAATCCAGACACCAGTAACTGGACCTAACAGAACACGGAGAACTCTCAATAGAGACACCCAGGAACTGGGGCTAACAGAACACAGAGAACTCTCAATCCAGACACCAGGAACTGAACCTAACAGAACACAGAGAACTTTCAATAGAGACACCCAGGAACTGGGGCTAACAGAACACAGAGAACTCTCAATGGAGACACCAGGAACTGAACCTAACAGGACACAGAGAACTCTCAATAGAGACACCCAGGAACTGGACCTAACAGAACACAGAGAACTCTCAAAGGAGACACCAGGAACTGAACCTAACAGGACACAGAGAACTCTCAATAGAGACACCCAGGAACTGGGGCTGTATTGCAGAACCACAGGAGAGGCAAGGCCGTGGAATCATTAGGGGTGAAGTTAAGCCACCAGTTCCTGTTCCCACCTGTCTCACTGTCTTGTCTGCCCTTCCAGTTATGCTGTCTCCCCCAACAGATAAGAAAGCCCTCCTAATAGGCAAGTGCTCTCTCCCTGTCTTCTCTTCCCATCCCCCTCCTCCCTTCCCTTCCTCTCCTTTCCTCTTTCCCCTTCTTCCTCTTAAACTCTCACTTATGAATCTATAATAAGTATTTCTCTAGAATGAACAAATAAATAAAAAGTGCAGAAGCCAATATATCATTAGTAGCATCTCTAGCTAATGCTCCCATGTCATTCAAATCATGGCGAACCCCAGGTGTTTTTGTTTTTCTGGAAAACACATGAGATTTATGAGAAAACACAATGAAATCTTTCTGAAAGCCATGTTTTTTATTCATAACTTGGCTATGTCTATTTTCAGGCTGTTATCTATATGCCTATATTGGAATAGAAATTTTATATATCTATATTATATATATTGTGTAATACATATTACATATCTATATTGAAAAAGAATTTTCAGAAATCGTAAATCTTTAGGCATTTATTCACAAATGTGAAAGCTATAGAGAGGTACCATTAACAAGCACTGTCTACCCACTACCGTGGGATGGGTGTGGTGGAAAGTTACAGGCACCACAGTGTCCTGGAGCCTCAAGCAGAATGTTCTCTCAGGCTCGCGTGACTGTTGGCAGATGTCATCTTTCCCTCAGAACTGCAGAACCCCAATGTGAGCAGATTAGTTGAGATAACCACTGCGAACGAAGCTTTCTGAGCTCTAGAGTTAGAGAAAAGAATGAAAATGAAAAAAAAATCAGTCAGGAAATTTAATAAGGTCTACTTTTGAACATAGAAAGTATTCCATTTTTAGCCAGTTGGTTGTGTTCCCTCTGATGACATTGTGTCTCACAGAATGCCCACCCAAAATCTTGTTCTTAACCTGCAGATGGTAAAATTTTTCTGTCATCTTGTCTTAAGGTACAATTTTAAGTGTTTTATATAGCTAGTGACGTATTTCTGCTTTCTTTATTGTAAAATTTGGCTGATCTATGAAGTTGGTGAGCAAAGTATAGTGTTCGTTCATGTATTTCCCACTATTCAGCATTAACCCCAGTGATGCCTCCACAGTGCCGTGTCTAAGGATGTGGCCGCTGATACAGACTAGAGATGCAGAGCCCACAGAGACACTGTGGATACAGATTAGAGATGCAGAGCCCACAGAGACACTGTGGATATAGACTAAAGATGCAGAGCCCACAGAGACATTGTGGGGTGGGCTCCCGAGGCACAGTTAGTAGCTGAGGAAACAGACATGAAGAAAGGCTTCACGACAACCACAGGGCATATGCGCAGATCACCCTGCAGGATAGAGAAGACATTCCCAATTGCATTAGCACAGGCTCTAACAGCTTCTCTGAGGTCTTACTGAGGGACAGACCCTGAAGGGAGAGCATCATGATCATCTGTATCCTGTGTGAAGAAGGAGGATTAGAAGAGATCGTGACACAGCATGAGGGACATTCGCGAATACTTCAGTTCATTTGGAAATGTTCTGTACTCGGCCCACTAGTTAGCATTGTCAACTTGACGGCCTAGAGTCACTTGTGGAGAAGTCTCAGTGATACTGTCTACCTTGGGTTGGCATGTGGTTGACTGTCTGTGGGGAGATGGTCTTACTTCATGTAGGAAAACAGGCCAATGTGGGCAGCATCATCCATAGGCAGCATGAGTGGAGCAATTGAGCTGGGCACAAGCAAGCAAGCGAGCATGCATTCATCTCTCTCTGCTCTTGACCGTGGATGCAATGTGGCTAGCTGCTTGAAATTCCCGCTTGGCTTGCCTGCTATGATGGGCTATAACCTGGAGTTGTAGGATGAAACAGTCCTTCTCCTCCCCAGGTTGCCTTTTGTCAGAGGATTTTCTCACAACAGCAGAAATGACACTAGAACATGTGGTTTAAGAAAACAGACAGGAACACTGTCGAGATTCTAGCACATTCTGGGCACTTTACTATAGACTTTTAAATATTCACCGTAACTCTGTGAAGTAAGGGGCTGTCAAGTCTGAAGGACCGGTTCCAGCCTGGTGCCGCAGTGTGTGCTGTTCTCCAGGGGATATCCTTGCTCAACCTCAGAAACTGGGTTGCTATGGTCACGCAGAGGTTAACAGGCCCATGCAAATTGATTCTTTCTAACCGAATTTAAGGGAGTCTGATTATGGACCAAAGCATCCATTTACAAACTGTATGGGGAAATTAACTGCCAAGGAGACTAGAATGCTCCCGTCAGCTTGTCAGCACGTTCTGTTCCCTAGGGGAGGGAAAGCTTGGGGAAATGAAATTAAGGACTGCAGGCTGCTAAGGGAGGAAGAATTAGAAGGAAGCAAGTTGGATGCTTTTAATAAGGAAATTACCATGCTGTGCTGAGCCTAATGTGCCGCTCCACCGCAGAAATACGCAGAAATACGCGTGCCTGCCTGAGGGATCCCAGCATTGTTTTCAGACATTCAAACTCTTCTCTCTTGGTACCACTCTGATTACGGCAGTTGTGAGCAAATCTGGAGGGCCAGAGACCTTGTACGAAACCATTGCTCTGGAGAGAGCTGTGTGTCTGATAGTGCTTCCGAGGAGGGGGAATGAACACAGGGCAGGGTTTGTAGCATAGCTTGGCAACACCAGACTGATGGAGGACTTGTTGTGCTTGAGAAGCTAGTTAAGAATACTGCATGAATTCCCAAATTTTGTTCCTACAGCCACCCTCTAAAGTTGTTAACAATGTTTCTCTTTTGTAGATGGTAAATGCAAACGCATGTCAATTAAAATAATGTGCCTAGAAAGGAGTTTCTTCACAGACGGGGCATGGATCCCTCCGGGCTAACATATCCGTATTTGTACTCCCCATTTCTTCTTGAGATTAATTCCTACTCCCGTTTAGAGAGTCCGAGTCCAAGTGATGGTTCATCTCTCTCTTTGCCTCTCCTGCCCTCTGTTGTTGATATCGATGGCCCTTGTACGTTTCCCTTCTCAGATGCATGGTGGGTGTTTTCCCCTGTCTCCATCCCTGCTGTCTATGCTAGTTCAGTTGGGGGCCTCCACTCCATGACCTAGTTAGTCTGCTGGTTGTACGTGTGCGAGTGTATGAACATGTGTGCTGTGGCGCTTGTGTAGAGGCCAAAGGTCGAGTTTCAGGAGTCAGTTCTTCCTGCTGTGGGTGGCAGGGATTGAATGTGGGGACCGGGCGTGTGATGTGAAGTGAGTGTTTTTGCTCACAGAGCATCTCATGAGCCCTTGTACCACATTCAAACAAGACAACTCTTTTTAAAGAACAGGAATTCCTAGAATTCCTGTGAGCCACATCTTTGAGAGCTTCCTGTGTTGACAATCCCAATTTCAGAGCGCTGAGCGAAGGAATGGAGTGATATTTTCCACAGAAACATCTTACGATTTACAAATTGCTACTAAAGAAGAGATATTTTTGTTTTTAATTGCCATAATTTGTTTGTATTAATAAAACACTAGCAAAATAGTCCAAGGCAAAAACACCAATTATCATTTTGACTTTAAAGTCCAGTAGTCCGGCTGTTCATGGTTTAATTATACAAGCTTGTAGGTAGCGTGTTCAGATAAGCCTACAGAAAATGGAGTAAAAATAGTAAGTAAGCATGAAAACATTCACCTTCAACAGCAGATAAAGCAGTAATTTAAATGATAGGCCGTTTCTGTCCTATGAAACCAGGTTTCATAAAGTTTATGAATGGATGTTTTGACAGCAACAACAAAACCCTTGCAATTGTCTTAGTATCCAGTAGCATGGGGATGGTTAAGTGCCATGTGCACTGAACTTATTTTACTTCTAATTATGTGTCTCTATATGATGTGCTTGAGGGCGTAGTGCCAGTGGAAGCCAGGAGAGGACAGTAGATCCCCAGTAGACCTTATAGAAGGCTGTGAGCCGCCAGATGTGGTGCTGGGTTCTCTGCAAGAGCAGCGTGCTGAGTCCCACTGTTCTGAACAGTTTAAAATGGTAGAAATGCCGACGCTGTCATGCTAAGTGTGGAAGGCAGCAGGTAAGGCACGTCTTGCAGCCCTCTAAGAACACACACAGACACTCTGGTTAGCAGCACTGTGTTATGGAAGGTGCTAGAATGTTGGTGGTGAGAACTGGCAAAGAGTATCAGGTGGAAACTATGCTTCTTTTGTAGCCTTTCTGAAATTATGTCAAAACAGAAAGCGAAAAAATACATACAGAAAAAAGTGCTCAAAGGCAAAAGAACCAAAATGTCAGCACTGGTTCCACAACCTACATGCATGGAAAAATCATAAACTCACATTTTATATAATTAGTATATGACAATTAAAATAGAAAAAACCTTCCTTATAGATTTGTTTGCTTGTTTGTTTGTTTTTTTGGTTTTTCGAGACAGAGTTTCTCTGTGGCTTTGGAGCCTGTACTGGAACTAGCTCTTGTAGACCAGGCTGGCCTCGAACTCACAGAGATCTGTCTGCCTCTGCCTCCCGAGTGCTGGGATTAAAGGCGTGTGCCACCACTGCCCGGACCTTCCTCATAGATTTGAAGGAAATACACACACCAAAAAAAAAAATTAGTAAAATCAAAAGCAAATGCTGACCACCCCAGTGAATGTGTTAATCAGCATGCAAGCATGACTTAAAATTCATGCCAAAGTGTGTGTGTGGGTGGAAGGCAGGGAAGTGCAAAGGTTGGGGCGCACTCAGGGGTGCCGTGTGAGACCTGAGAGGGCTGGGATGGGCTCTGTGGCCTGGCACTGACCTTTCAGCTCCACAATAAAGAGAAGCTGCTCCGGAAAGACAGGCTGTTTCCACAGTGTTCTCTTTGTGAATTCTCCGAGCTTTAGGAGGCATAGGCAAGTCAGAGGAGGTGATGGGTGTCTTCCTAAGACGTCGTTTCTCGATGAGTGAGAGTCACTCGTGTGCGATAACCATTTCCATACTTGTTTTTATCACAGACTCCTTTCTAAGCAACTCAAGTGTGCGGTGATTCAGTGCAGGCCTTCTGAAGAGACAGCCTCATACCTTAATGAGTGACTCAGGTAATCGTCCACTCCAGTTAAGCCTCTCTTGCTCCGAACCTTTGTGTTAAATACTTGTCTTAGTTCAATGTTATCTGAGGACAAGTGGAACTGTGAGTATGCCCCCTAGTGTCACTTGGAGTGCCCCCAAATGTCTGCAATGGTTCTGTCTTTCCTACCTGGTACCCCATGACAGAATGAGGATGTCTTCCCTCATCCAACTGGTGCTCACTGCAGTGGCTCCTGGGAACAGACAAGCAGCAACTGTGTGGCTCATGAAGGAATGTCCCCAGGTGGGCTCCTGAAACCACTCACTGCTGCTGTGCCTGCCAACCCCTCCCCTCCAAGCTGTTAGTGCTGGAACCAGAATCTCCTCTTTTTACATTTTGCTGTAAGGTTCTTGTTTTAGCCGCCTTTCTCATGCTCATGTGTGCTCCTTAGAGACGTCCCATGCTTTAAAAGCTGTTTATTAGGGGAAGAACATATGGCTCCAACATTGCCCCAGTTCAAACTGTTTCTCTCTCCAGGATTAGATGCTAAATCCCTTGCAGGCACGGACCATACCTGTTCATCATTATCTTCTTCCTACTTGGTCTCTGAGTTTTGAGACACCACTCAGATGGTAAGAAAATGAACGTAGCTTTCTCCAGGGGTCAATGCTGTTCCTGAAGGGAAACCTGTTCCGTGCTATGAAAACTCTGGCTTATATAGGAATGAAAGTGTAAAGAACTTAATGTATAGCCTAAAACTGAGAGCAGCTTCGGTCTCTGGCCGAGCTATTAAAATGTTGCAAAGTATTATTAAAAATAAGATCTAAAAGTTTGTCTAGCAAGCCTCTTTTAAAAAGAGTGCACGAGTGTGGGTGATCCATGCATGCTCTTGAAGATCACAGAGTCTTTGTGCTGTGTGGGTGTCAATGATTTGCTTCTCATCCTGGCCATGTATTACAGGGGACGCTGGGCCAAAGAATATGCCTACCGTGTGTGGATGCTGTTGACTCTACACTGAATGAACAATTCACAGGGCCGTTTTTATGAGTAGATGAATATTGTTAGCATGCTTAGAGATGATTATTTTAGTGTTTTAAAATGACTTGCTTATCAGTGGAAGGATCATAATCATTGTCTCACAGGCTGAGGCCATGATGATTGTAACTGTACACGATGAGTCCTATGTATGTGCTCAGTGAATGACAGTTTTCATTAGTACTCACACACTTTGGCCATGGGTTACTGGGATGGAGAGATGACTCAGCAGTTGGGAGCAACCGGCTGTTCTCCTAAGGGACCCTATGTTTGATTCTTTGCACCTGTATGGGTAGTTCACAACCATCTGTAACCCTCGTTTCAGGGGATCCAACACATGCACAGAGATATACATGTAAGCGAAATACCAATGCATATAAAATACAAATAAATAACTTATTAATAAAAGTGTGTTACCAATGTATTATAGTTTAGGTCAGCTTATGTGGCCTAAAATCACAGCACCACTATTCATCCCATTTAACCTTGAGAAAAAAACCTTCCTTCCACAGCATGCAGTCAGAGCTCTGGATTCAGGACATGACTGTAACTGGACATCTGTCTAGGCCTTGTCCCTTGTATATTCAGTGCCCACCTCCCCTCTTCAAGTATTTAATAATATAGAAGACAACATAACTTTCATTATCGTGAACAAATATTTTATTTTCATTGTAGCATCTGCTTAAACAAGAGAAAAACCGACTTCCCCCTAATGACTGCTTCTGTTAGCTCCTGATGAAGGTCAAGTAGTTTACACGCCTTTTGACTTGAAGTCGTTCCCTGATTTTCTCGTTAGCATTTATGAGTCATAGTGTTTGGGATTGGGTCATTACTCAACCTACTTAATGAAGACTTTTGTTTTATTTGGTATTTCATTGTGGTGCTGGGGATCAAACTTGGGACTTTGTGTATTCTTGGAAACTGATCTTTTACTGACCTACCTTCCTAGCTCTTTCTTTTTCTCTTTAAAAATCTCCTTTTGTGGGGCGCACTTTTTATATGTGTAATGAATAAAGCATGTTGATTGAAATCTGTAGCAAAGTCTACATATTATAACAAAGTTCTCAGACCAAAGGACAGGACCTCCACACTCATGGGAGCAGGGCAGTCGGCAGCACCACCTGCGTCTCCAGTGTCAGCTGGAAATGTCGGTGAGGAATGAATGGCCTATGCTGCTACCCTTGGCACCGACCTAAGAGAAACTCATCAGAAACAGGATGGGACTTATACAGAACTGACATAGGCGTACGTGTGTGCAGAGAAGAAATTCTAAGCAAATATCCATATTTATTGTGGTTTGAATGAGAAATGTCCTCCTAGGCCAAGGCGTTTAGACTCTTGGTCCCCAGATGGTGGCTCTGTGTGGGAGGGTCATGGAGCCTTTAGGAGTTGCTACCCAGACAGAAATGGGCCGGGCATTAAACTGTAGAGCCTGACCCTGTTTCTTGCTTGCTCTTTGCTTTCTGAGTGTGAATGAAATGTGACCAGCCAGGTTTTCACTCCTGCTCACTTCTGCCAGGGTGAGCTGTGTCCCTCTGGAGCTGTGAGCCAACACCCTTCCTCCTTAAGCTGCCTTAGGGTGCTTCATTGCAGCAATAGAAGAGTCGCCATGAGCGTACACGTGAAACTCCATCATGGAGGGTGGCCCGTGTGCCTGAAGTATATTATAGAGGCACACTTAGGATTTTGATGGCATTGTAGGCTGATGGATCATGGTGACATCATCAATATGTCTTTTGATTTTGTTGGGACATGGTGTGTATAATACATGCCCACCAGGACAAGTCTTGTGTACAGTCAGGGAGAAGGGGTCCCAGGTAAGCGTGGTCCCAGTACTCAGAGCAGATCAGTGTGTCTTACTGCCATCTCAGAATGCACAATTGCTCCTGTGAGTGGGGAGCAAGCCCAGAGAGGACACCGGGGTCTTGTACAGAGATTCCAGGCAACCTATGGTCTCAGGGCACAAGGAAGTGCTAAAGTCCGAGGTGATGAAAGAGGAGGCTCGGGCAAACTAGTTAGCACCAACAATTGCTTCGGAGAGGAATAATACATTTTGCCCAAATTGCTGTGAATTTTACATTTCCAAGGCTGTGTGCTTGCAGAAAAGCCAGAAGACGTTTAAATTTGGTTTTCCAGCTGGCAGGTTCCCACATTTGCTACTCTAGCTAAAGGAAATGCTGCTGCTGAGGTCCCCTCTTCAGGCCTGCAGTTGAACGCTACTATTGCCTATCTTGAGAGTACACTGGGATTTATTTGTATTAACATATTAATTTTCCTAAGTACTTTGTGCTTTGCCTTTACTACTAGGAGATTGCTTGGAAGATGACGTTTTATTGTAAAAGTTAAGAATTAGGATTTCCAAAAGCAAGAAGCTATCTCCTGTAATCTACATTTATCTAGGTATCTGTATACTATACAACACCATCCCCCCTCTCTTTCTCTCTCTCTCTCTCTGTGTGCATGCGTGTGTGTGCGTGTGTGTGTTCCAGCAGTCATACATACTCTCACAAAATGCTGCTGTTATACAAAATAGAAATTCATGTTTAGGTGGACTCAAGGCTGAAACCCATGAAAATCAAACATGAGGACCTCAGTAATGAAGCAAAGACTAGAGCAGTTTTTCCTCAGCTCCCAGACAAGTTGATTTAGATCCATTTCTTTCTTCTCCTACCGGTTATTCTTCTTTTTCTATTTCTTTAGAAATCTATTTCCATTATATAAGATTTTAATTTTTTAATCACTTATGCCAACATTGGCCCTTTTCAGAATTTGTGATATTGCCATATTTTTGCTTATCTGGCTGCTTCTTTCTTTGGGCTTCCATGCCCTGTCATGTGACTATTATCTGCATCTTGTCATTGTCTTATAATTATTAGTCTCCATTGCCGCCCTTTCCATGAAATAGAATTCTAAAGAGAAAATATTTCTCATGCACTCACATCTATAGTGATTAGCACAATGCTTTCAACCCACCTGGAAAATGGCTAACGGATGAATGATCCTCTGGGCAAAACCAGCCACCATGGTCATCGACTCAGCTATGCCTGCTTGCAGAAGGTCATCACAGCTGGCTCGTTGACCATTGACACTTTCTCAGAATAGGGGGGACTAGAGAGGGCCACCTGAGCCTCACTTGAGCATCCAGCTCTCTATCCAGCTACTTGTGTGCATTGCTGTCATAATCACATGTGACCTCTGGGTCTCAGAGTTTGCTAGAGTCTGTAGACCAGGAGCAACTAGACTTCATCTAGGCAGCTCTGTGGGAGCCATTATCTGTGCTGCTTTGGGGTCACACGACTTGCCAGCAGTCCCTCACTCCCACTTTCTAAATGAGCCCTATAAACTCATGGCTTCCACACAGTGAACTCCGATGCAATTGTTTGGTTTGCAGTTGAAACTTCAGGAAGAGGGGGTTTATATGTCCTCCAGGAAGAAGTCTCACCGCAGTGTGTTGACTGAAAAGTGATTCAGTTTGAGTTTGGGAACCAGTCAGCCAGAAAGTGGAGTGCTCCGGGTCTGTCTTCAAGAATGACTGACCTATCTGGAAGCCCCAACTGTGGTGTTTGTTTAAACGGTCTATGCCCAGAATACCTTTGTAGGGATCTGACTATAAACTTTGATTTTGTTGTAGTTTCTACCTCAACCCTGTGATCCCTGTGATCCCGGGCTGCTGAAATGAGAACTGACTCAGCCTTCTGTGCTTGCTGAGCTAGTGAGCGTGTGGTAGGTCTGTTTCGGGTCTGCTCTCTCCAACCCGTAGGACAGTGTTCCACGGAGCAGGCGCAGCGCAGATCCTGGGCACCCAGCAGGCTGTTTCAGCATCAAGACTCTCGTCTTTTGTCCCTCAAGGATGAGTGGGGCTCGCCCTCCTGCGGTGAACGCTCTGGACCCACTGCTAGGACCTGTGACAAGTGGCATCGCTGCTATAATGTGCTAACTATGAAGCTCCTGTTGGTGTCATCCTGGTGTCCTTTGGTTGGAGCAGAGGCCGCCTCTAACTGTGTAAGATGACATGGGGTTCTTCGCTTCAGAGAATCAGCTTCGGTTACCTTCCGCCTAAAACCGGAAGTGGAATCGCAAACACGGAGGTGGACTCAATGACTGGCCAGGGGCCCGTCAGCAGGCTCGTCCCTGCTCTGTTGTGATGGCGGCTGTGGTCTAGCTGATTTGGAAAGAGGCTCTGGAGAAGTTACAACCCTCAAATGTGAGTGTCGTTTTCATGGTGATTACGTGGTCTTCATTCACAGGATGACAGGTGTTGGTCTCCTTCCGCTCTTCTTTAGATTTCCTCAAATGTGAGCTTTCTTAAAATTTAAATTTAGTGATAAAACCGTGGTCAGAAGAGCACTTTGTGATTACTGAGAGAAAAAAAATCACCTTTAAAACAACATGTTATTTCAGGACTGGAGTTGAGCCCAGTTTCTAGTAATAATACAGATCTCCCCCCCCCCCCGTTTTTGGAACAGTGGAGTTATAATATTCTGTTTTGCCTCTTTCCAGTCATGACATATTCTAGGTTTAGGTAAATAAACTGAACCAGAAAATAACAGGCTGGCCAAGCCTGTCTGCCACTCTACTGAAAACTGTCATTTTTCATGTCAACCTTGTATTCATGAACATTAATATGACGGCCATCTGTCAGAGACTGGTGTCTCATGTTTTGATTGCATTGGAATGGGAATTTAAATTACAAATTTTAGTAATGGATTAAAATCTAAGGGCAAGCATTCCTGGCATTCCTGGATACAGAGTCATGAGGCTGGTTCTGCGTGTGTGTTATGTGTGTGTGTGTGAGACAAGCCACATTTCTCAGTATTAGTTTCCCTTGTTTGTAGAAGCAAGATGGTTCTGTTATGCTAGCCCGACCCCTGGGTGTTCCCATCTCAGTCAGGTCTGATAGGCTGGTCATATCTTTGTGGAATGCCGAGCAGGGACAGTGATAGGAAAATGTCCCACAGACCCAGTTGGCAGGAGGGATGGTGCAAAGACAGTAAATTTGGCCACCTGTGAACTGGACAGCCTCTGGATTGACTAGCTGCTGCTTTCATGATATATTCTCATTTTCCCCACCCAGGGACTCCTTTCCTTAAGGAGACTGGAAGTTTGAAAGCAAGGAAGCCCAGCCTTTTTGAGATCAATGGGCAAGTCTGAGCTGATGTCGGTTAAGCTGTAAATTGTATAATGTAACTTGCCATATTTAGCAGGTGGGGGCCTTGTGAGTAACTGCTGACGAGATTTCTCTACTGCTTCCTTTGTGGTCTGCTTCCCATGTAGTTCTTATTGTGCCAGTACTGCCACCTCCTCCCACACACCCCTTCGATTGTGCTCATCCCCTGCACGGGTGCCAGCTGCACGGGTGCCACCACCTCCTCCCACACACCCCTGGATAGTACTCATTCCCTGCATGGGAGCCGCTACCTCCTCCCACACACCCCTTAGATTGTGCTCTTTCCACTAATTCCATGTTGGGTGTCAGAGCTGAGCTGTGCCTTATACACAGTGAGTAAGAGAGACACTCAGATGTCTACAGTTATTAGAGTCACAAGGGGTCAAGGAATCTAAGATGATGGGGACCTTGAGCAGGGCCATAGGAAAGTGAGTTGTCCAGACAGAGGGCCTTTTAGGCCTGGAACAGAATTTGAGTGACACATAAAATAGGACACGAGCACCATTTGTAACAATAAATGGGAAGCAGAAACTGTCAAGTTTCAATAGGAAACACTAATTATTAACACTGACTTATCCCTTCACCTAATCAGCCTTGTTTAGATGGTTCTCACATCCCAGATCCTCTATTAGACTCTGGGGATATGAACCTCAGCAAAGCAGAGAGGTTTCCCCTAATAGTACCTGTATCCAAGTGGAAGGGAACTGTAAGCAAAGTGAGGTGTGCAGCATGCTAGCAATAATGGTGATGAAGAAAAACAAAACAGGAGAGGAAATGGGGTGGGATGGATGGGGTGGGTGGGGTGGGATGGGTGTATATTCTGTCTACTGAGCACACATAGATCTGTAGATGGTCAGGAAGATTATTTCTCATTAAACCGTATAATTTTGATATATAGGAGATATAATAGGACATGCTTCATAACTAGATCTATTGTTCCATGAGGCCATGAGATATTAAAGCCTGCTTTGTTCCTTTTACTCAGATTAACACAAGAAAATAACATTTTCTCCCCAGTCTAAGGCAAACTACAAACAACTAGCTCATTTTTACCTCAGAGCAAGTTCAAACAAGACTAAAGGTTTTTGTAAATGGATCTTAAGTTAAAATCTTTACAGTTATGGCCAAGGTCAGGTATCTAACCAAGGTTATTAACACAAAGAAGTCTAAAAAATCATGCCAATTCTTGGTTTTCCAAGTATAGCTGACAAAATGACTGTGTCTCAAAGCTTATCTCACTGGGCACTGTGCCCTGCCGTCTGGTCACAGCCTCACTCCAGAAACCTTGAAACTTTATGTTGCCATGGTAGAGGGCTCTGCCCTTTTTGCCCACCCAAAGGAATGTGCTTTCAACCAATGGGATGTAACTCTTGTAATTTTTTTATTATTACTTCAAGCCTCCTATAAAAAAGAGTATTAAAGCTAGGTGAACAGAGAAGTTGGAAGAACTGAAACAGAATTAGAAAAAGATTTGGAACTACAGAATTGGAATGAGAATTGAAACAAAGAACTAGAAGTTACAGAGTTAGAAATAGAGGCACCAGAAGAATAAAGAACTCAGACATCACATGTATGAGTTCATTCTGCAACCCCTCAGATAAGAAATTTTCTGAGTTCCCTTTGCTAAATGTAGCATTTGGCCTGAACCCTGGGAGACAGTTTTGTGATTGATAGAGGAAGGTAATACTGGACAAAATGAAATCCCACCAGTCATATACTCTGCTAAGGGAGTACATATCTTAACTGTTTAATTTTATCAACTCTGGCCACCAAATGATGTCATTACCCTGAACTTGTCAAGGCTGAACGTATTAATTAGGGTTTGTGTTGCTCTGAAGAGTTGACCACAACAACTCTTATAAAGGAAACATTGGGGGCTGGAAAGATGGCTCAGAGGTTAAGAGCACTGACTGCTCTTCCAGAGGTCCTGAGTTCAATTCCCAGTAACCACATGGTGGCTCACAGCCATCTGTAATGAGATCTGGTGCCCTCTTCTGGCCAGCAAGCATACAGACAGACAGAACTTTATATACATAATAAATAAATAAATCTTAAAAAAAGGAAACATTGAGGTGATAACTTATAGTTTCAGAGGTTTAGTCCATTATCATCATGAGAGGTAGCATGGAGTATGCAGGCAGACATGGTGCTGACTGAATCTTGATCGGAAGGCAACAGGAAGTAGACTGTGACTCAGGCAGTATCTTGAGTATATATGAGATCTCAAAGCATTCCCCCACAACGACACACTTACTCTAACAAGGCCACAATTCCTAACAGTTCCACTCCTTTTGAGGGCCATTTTCTTTCAAACTACCACATTCCACTTCCTGACCCCTAAGGGCTTATAGCCATATCATAATGCAAAAATTTATTTAGTCCAACCACAAAATCTCCATAGTCCATCCTAGTTTTGACAGTGTTTAAAAGTACACTTTCAAAGTCTCTTCTGAGGCTCATGCAATCTCTTAACTGTAATCCCCTATAAAATCAAAGTAAAAAACAGATCACATGCTTCCAATATATAAGGCACAGGATATACATTAACATTCCAAAATGCAGGGAAGGGAGCATAGTGAAGAAATACTGAACCAAGCAAGACTGAAAACCAACTGGGAAATTAAAACTCTGCATCTCCATGTCTGATGTCAAAGCACTCTTCAGATCTCCAACTCTGTTCAGCTTTGTTGACTGCAACATACTTCTTTCTCTTGGGCTGGCTCCAGTCCCTGTTAGTAGTTTTCCTTAGCAGGTATATATACCATAGCTCTGGCATCACAACACCTTGATGTCTGCAAGGCAATTTAGGCTTCCACTCCACAACTTCATGCAATGGTCTCTCTACTAGGTCTCCATTCAGGCACATCCCTGACACATGCTTGGCCTTAGCAACTTTCCTTAGTCTTGGGAGCAAATTCCCTAGCCCTTCCATGCTCCTATTAGTATGGCCCGTTATGTAGCGCTTAAAGAATTCTGCTGCTTTCCTAGCCCAAAGTTCCAAAGTCCAAATGCCTCCAAACAAAATCAAGGTCAGTCTTATCAGAGCAATGCCCCAGTCCCTGGTACCAACTTCTGTCTTAGTTATGGTTTCTACTTTCTGTGACGACATCATAACCAGGCCACTCTTATAAAGGAAAATATTTCATTGAGGTGGCGGCTTACACTTTCAGAGGTTTAGTCTGTTATCATGGTGGGAGCATGGAGGCCTGCAGGAGGATATGGTGCTGGATACATCTTGGTCAGAAAGCTACAAGAAGACTGATACTGAGAGGTTTCTTGAGCACATATGAGACTTGAAAGCCTGCCTCCGCAGTGACAGCCTACTCCAGTAAGACCTGATTCTGAGTTGTGTGCCCAACTTTTCTACTTAGAGGGTTGAGTGAGCTCAGAGTTTGTGTCCATGTGATGTTACTGATGATATGGGTGGCACTGGTAATGATTAGTCTGATCTGGTGGAAGTTACCTGGTGAACTGTCCCTCTCAGGGGATGGAGAGCCCAGCTTGGGTTTATTGGGGCTGACTGTGTTCTGGACTGTTGTATGCCAGGAGGGTTAAGAAACCACTACTCTCTTCCCATACTCATTTTGCTGGTGAGGCAACTGAAGTCTCAAGAAATCAGCTCGTGTTTGAGATTAGCATTCTGCAATTCATTTGTTTATCTGGTTCTTGCTTATATAAGACCAGAAGCTTTCAATGTGCTTCTTGTAAAGAAGGTTCAACGGATGTCTATTGTTGAGTGATTCATTTAGTGGGAAGAGGGAACTGAAAACTTTCAGCTGCCTTTGGAAATGCAATCGTCAGGGCAGTACTTTGGGAAAGCTCCTTGTTAAGGAGGGTAAGAAACAGAACCTGGAGACTGCAAGAGGTTCATTCCCATCACAACAGGGATTCTCAGTCTCCCTAATGCTGCGACCCTTGAATATAGTTCCTCATGTTGTGGTGACCCCAACCATAAACTTATTTTTGTTACTACTTCATAACTGTAATTTCACTACTGTCATGAATCATAATGTGAATATCTGTGTTTTCCAATAGTCTTAGGCAACCCCTGTGACAGGCTCGTGACCTACAGGTTGAGAGCCAGTGCATTGTTGTATTCCAGTAGGGCTTTGTTATAGGAAGGAAGGCAGAGACCAGCTGCACTGGCCCCACCCACAGGTGTAATGAGGACTGTGGGTCCTCCCAGCTCCTGACCCAGAGCTATGTGTTTCTCAGCTCCAAGGGTAGGAGGTGGGATGGGAGGTAGGGAGATGGGGTGGGATGGGAGGTGGGGAGATGAGGACTATCTGTTTCTGGATGTATGACCAGTCCCTGAACATTGCCCTAGAGGGCTGAGCAGGTCACCTCTGCCTCAGACATGTTCTTTGTGGTACCAGCTCACTGAGCTCTTGATAGGCATTCAGTGGTCAAGAACATTTTAGCAGTCATGCTGCTGAACAGAAAATAAATCTCAAAACATTGAAAAGATCTGGCTAACCACAGCAGGCTAAGTTCAGGCGGAGGGAAGCTAGATGGAATCTGCTTGGCCAGGCTTCTCCATGTCTTTAGCATGTGCGTGTACTTTCCCAGTCCTCCAGCAGGACCCGTGGAGCGGCTTCACACTCACTGATCTCAGGATCACATTCACTGATGGCTCCCCTGCTTAGCTTCTGAGGAGTACACCGTGGTATAGCTGTAGCGGGTGCTTTGGGACGGCTGGGAGGGAAACCAAGCTCTCCCTCTTACTTGTAGTAGCCTTCCTTCTTTTCCAAATGGAAGCGTTGCTATCACCCATCCAGGTTTTTAGAATTAGGCAACACCTCCAGGCCAGATGGTGCCCAGTGAGGCCATGCTCCCTGCAGCTCACTCTGGGGCCGAGTTAAGGAGTCTGTGCTGGGACAGCAGACCAATCATTACCAGTGTCACCCGTATTATCAGTAACATCATCACAGAGAAGTGTGTTAGAACACAAACTCTGAGCTCACTCAACCCTCTTAATAGAAAAGTTGAAGAAGCAAAGAATATTCTGGGAAAACCATGAAAGGATTCAGATGAGGTCTTCAGGAGTGTTCTGCTTGGGCTACATAGATACTGGGACAAGATAGGAGGGTAGAAATGAGGAGAAAGGTTGCATAGGGGATTGAGCTTCTCGTTATCAGAAGGAATGAGGAGCCAGGGGAAGGAGGAATAATGTACGCTGCATCTTATGTTAAGGTCCTTGGTGGGGTGCTGGAAGGTTGGGTGGGAGGCGATGCTAGGGAATGGGGGACCAAAGAAGAAACTGTCACAGATGTTTACGTTAGGTGAGCCAGTAGTCTTGACCCACAGACATGCTGTCCTGAATAGCTGGTACACTAGGCGATGGTGGCATCTGTGGTTGGTTATTCTGTAAGAAGCACCATGTGCTCTTCACTTAGCCTCTTATCTTACATGTTTTCTAGAAAAAAATTCTTACATCTTCATCTATCACAAATGCTTTTGCTGCTTCCTAATTATTCCCTAAAATGCCCTTTTCTCCTCTTGAGAGATTTTTTTAAAAAAACTTTTGTTTATTGTGGCTCTTTGTAAAACTTAGGTAAGGAATATTTGTGTTGAGGGAGACGTGATTAGGATTCTTAGGGACTAGATCTTGTCACCACAATGGTGGGGAGGCTGAGGTTACCTAGAAAGGAGTATGAGAGAAACAACAAAGCCAGAACAAACAAACTGACAGACCAACAGACAGACAGACAGACAGACAGACAAACAGACAAAAACCCTACTGCTTCTCAGGATGGAAAGACTGAAAATAAAGAGGGCTGAAAGACAAATAGTGCTTCCGGAACTAGGAAGCTTTGGCACAGGAATCCGGACGGTAGAATTAGGAAAGAGACCGGCACGAGTAAACCCCGGGAGTTAAGGGCAGAAAGATGTAGAACGCATGCCTGACTCGAAAGGAAGCTGGGACTTTCAGCAAATTTCAGAGAATGAAAGTGGCGGACAGAGTAGAGGTGGAAAGGGGCACAAATATTGGATGTGAGGCTAACCCAAAGGGCCGCGGCATCGCGCGAGCATCACTGTAGCTTCGGCGGGGTCACAGAACAGCCCGGCGAGGTGACTAATGGATTGTGAGGGCTGGGGGTACAGACCGGAAGGGCTCCGAGGACTTGGATTCAGAGCGCGGAAGTTAAATGGGTTCTCTAAAAGCGCCGTCATGCTGAATGCAGAAATCGATGTGAAATGGAGGAATTAAAATAGTTCCTAGAAAAGTCCTTACCAATCCGTAGGTGGAGAAGAAGTAGAGGAATCTGAATCCTCCAGCAGGGACAGCTGTGTCTGCTCCGGACATTAGTGCTGGTCTAAGCCACGGTCAGTTTTAGGTTGATTAACTCTGTGAAAGGGCGCTATGCTGGCTTTGGGCATTTTATTTATTGGTCACTTAACTATGGGCTGTTTGAATGCGTCTTTCTCTGTGTGTACCACACACAGCACAGTATGTCCTCCTGAGGGGAAGGAAGAGGCAGTAGTGGGAGGCTGTGCAGCAGGCCTGGCTAAAGTACCTGAAGTAGTTAATACTCGGCTGCTGACCCCCACACACTCTCCCATGAATAAGTCAACACGCTTATTGCCATGTGTAGAGGCCTGGAGGGAAGGGCCTCGCTCCCTGGAAATTCCCAGAGGCTAAGTCTTCCTGAGTGACATCAATTGTTGTTTGCATGTGAAAGACAAGATTTAAGGAACAACTGAACTGGATGCAAACATAGATGTTTTTCCCATCAGCCTCAAAAGGCACAGAAACCACTAGCATAAACCACGTGAAATTTGTGTTTTTGTAAGTCGATAACAATTGACTCTTCACACAAAGGCTCTGCTCCTGCAGGATGGAGGCTTCTTCTCTACATGTGCCTGATTTCCTGTCTCCTTGTGCCTGTTCCGTTATAATAAGGACCACAAAAGTGAAACAAGAACCGGGGCATGGCTGGGGATGAAGTGCTTGCTGCCCAAACACGAAGATCTGCGTTTAGATCCCTTGACTCAAAAGCTGGGCACACACTGGGTATGACAACACTGGGAACGACAAGAGGCATGACACTGTAACCTCAGCTCTGGGGGTTGGGACAGAGACAGGTGGATCCTGGGGGCTGTTGGCCACTCAATAGAGCTGAATAAGCAAAATCCAGGCTAAGTAAAGGGATTCTGTCTCAAAAAATAAGTTAAAGAAGTGATTTAGGAAGATACCCAAAGATGATCTCTGGTCTTTCCGTGTGAATGCACAGGCCACCTGCACATACAAACACACACACACACACACACACACACACACACACAGTTAAGTGACAACAAAAGCAGAGAACATTTTACTTTTGTATGTGTTCATGGTTAGTAAAGAAAGGGGCTTTCAGGCGGAGAGCGTCTCACACAGGCAATGGTAGGAAGGAGAAAGTTGTCTGAGGGTCTGGGCCAGCTGGAAGGAACACGGGCTAGCCTGAGTGGGAGAGAACAGACCCTGAGGCTCCCCTGTGGTCAGGAACTAATTAATTCACTTTGCAGTTAGCAATGGATTGGTGGAGTAATAATATCTTACCACCTTCCGAATATCCCAATTATCTTTCCCTAGAGATCTTCAAATTCATCAGTGACCCCTGCCAAAAGGTTTATTTAATAGTGGGTTGTGAAAATTATATTTTTACTCCAGGGTGCATTTATAATTTTATTGATTTTTGGATTTATTTAACTTTATGTGGATAAGTGTTTTGTCTTGTGTATGTATGTGCACCCTGTGCGTGCCTGGTGCTCACAGAGCTCTGAAGAGGGCATTGGATCCTCTGGAACTGGAGTTATTGGTGGTTGTGAGCCACCTTGTGGGTGCTGGAAGTCAAACCTCAGCCCTCTCTGCAAGAGCAGCCGATGCTCTCAACTGTCGGGGCATCTCTCTAGCCCCTCATAACTGTCTCTAGGTTTTTATTATTACAATCCATCATTTTATAAAGTGACTACAGACAATTTTGATTATATAGAAAAAGCACACATTGGCAATGATCTCAAAAACCAGTGATTTGTTCAGAATGTTATGTATTTCTTCACACTCTTTTTTAAAACTTATAAAAATAACATTTTATAAAAATTAATTTGCAAATTCAGTATTTGATGTTGTTAAATGTGTTAAGGTATTTTTGTTGACTGCAGGCCACAGTATAGCATATTTAAATTCCCATTTCATAACCAGAGAAGCAGTACAGCTTTATCTGCTTGCCACAGTCTTAAGTAATGACGGATATTATTAAATCATCCTTCCCCTTGACCCCTAGAATATCAGTGACATGTCCGTGCTGAGCTGTGAATCTCTGACCTAAGGACTGTGTCTCTAGCGCTCTGGAAACTGCTCATTCAAGCCTTCATAGCCAGAAGAGGTTGAGCGGTGGTATGAGCTAGGTCTGTCCATCCCCCGTGCCTGTACCAGAAGGCACCCGTCATTGTTGAACAGACAGGCAATGCAGGAAGAAGTTCTTCCTCTCCAGTGAACCCTTGCTAATCATTTAGGGTCTGTTTGATTGTCACCAAAGCAATCCTTATTTATTTTTTATCATCTGTCTGTGAGGTTGGCTGTGTTGACTCAGGAACTGCATTTATCTGCACCTGTTCTTGCTGCGAGGTTATTAACGAGTCTGGGGAGGGCTTAAATGGGAACCAAACAAAGAGGAATTGATAAGCTCTCCCTCATCCTGATGATCCTGCCATTTCTTCTGTCAAGAGAATTCCTTTTTATGTGAGTGGCAGGAGCAGAAGGCAAGCCTGTTCCAGGACTCAAAGGGAAGGAAGGCAGTTTAAGTCCTGGAAGAAATAAGCAGGCTTCCTTTTACCTTTGGTCCTAAATACTGTTGGTGCAGAATAAGAAAACCAAACCATTCTCGAGCTCTAGAAGGAGGAGGCTGCATGTCTAGAATGATTTCATATAGCTGACAGCCTGTCCCCTATAGCTAAGGACCAGAGTCAGAAGAGGACAAGGGTGGGGACATCTCTCACGCCATCTCTTCCTGCATCCCTGCCCCAACCCTAACCGATGAGGACTGAGTGGCGCTAAGGTGCAGAGGGGATATCGCCAGTTCTTTCCTCGCTAACACTGCAAGGGGAGGTTTGGCTCAAGCTCACAGGAATCTCTGGCAGCACGGAAGGTTAGCTGGTGCTAATCCAGTCACGTGGGTCCTTCTCGTGGCCTTTGGTGATGTTGGAAGTTCTTGAAGGGCAAAAAAGGCACTATGTCAGAATCGCTTTGCTTCCGGAAGATCTAGAGCAGGAAAGAAGATGGGAGAAACACAGCATTTCTCATGTACTCCTAACCTTTTCTCTATATCTAGTGTCAAGCTGTTTTCATGAATACCTCACAGTACATATTGACATTTTCACAGCTGATGTCATGACCAGCAAGCCAGTGCATGGAACAGTTTAGAGGCTGACACAGCCATTAAAATTAAAACCCTGTGGAAGGTTCCACGTGGTCAGTAATGGAGTCACAGCCACTGCCATCTTCTGTCGTCTGCTGGGCCACATGGCCGCCACCTGTCTGTCTCTTTGTCCCTTTGTCAGTGACTCCCTGGTCAGTACTTTCTGGGCTCTGTGTGTGAGGACTTTGTCCTTCCTTGCCCCCTCCCCACCTGCTTTTTCTTGGTTTTGGTAGCTATTTGGACATGTCCCTCCCCTCTGTCCTCCTGTACGCAGGCATTAGCACCAGAAAAGGGTGCTGTGGGCTGGGGAAGGTCCCCTCAGAGTTGTGAGCTGTGTTCACAATCTTCCTCAGCTTTTCCAGGCCTAAGCCCCCATTTCTTCGAAATCCCAGGACGTCCTTAGAAGGCTAGGCTGTGGAGGGGTGGCAGTATTAACTTAAAGAGAGTTCTGTCTGCTTGGGTCAGCGGCACCTGAATACTGGGCTTCCGTGTGCGTGTGCGTGTGTGTGTGAGTGTGTGTGTGTGTGTGTGTGTGTGTGTGTGTGTGTGAGAGAGAGAGAGAGAGAGAGAGATGAGAATATGAGATATTTATGTGTCTGGTGGTTTGAAAGAAAAGGGCCTCTCTAGGGAGTGGCACTATTAGGAGGCGTGGCCCTGTTGGAAAAAGTGTGTCACCTTGAGGTCTCTTTGGATCAAGCTTTCTTTGGTGTGACACACAGTTGACTTCCTGTTGCTTGAAAGATGTAGCACTCTCAGCTCCAGCAGCATGTCTGCCTGCAGGTCATCGTGATCCCCGCCATGATGGTAACGGACTGAACCTCTGAAACTGTAAGCAAGCCACCCGAAGTAAAATTTTTCTTTAGAAGAGTGTCTGTGGTCATAGTGTCTCTTCACACTAATAAGACCCCAAACTAAGACAATGTGTGTGGACGTACATGTGCACAATGCCTGTGTGGAAGGCAAAGGGCAGCTGGAGTGTTGAACCTCTCCGTCCATCTTGACTTGGGTCCCAGAGATTGGGTTTCAAGCCTGCACAACGGGCACTTTTCTCACTGGTCGTTTAGCCAGCCCTTGTCTTATTCCTGGGGAGGGCCCACTGTGTTGTCCAGGGTGGATTTGCTCACTATCCCAAGCTAGCTTAGCACTCACATTCCTGCCTCTGCTCCACAGCGCTCTAGTGATAGACACATGCTTCCACACCTCAGCTCTCAGCTCCACGGTGCTGTGGTTACAGACACGTGCCACCACACCTCAGCTCCACAGTGCCGTGGTTACAGGCATGTGCCACCACGCCTCACTCCACAGTGCCGTGGTTACAGACACATGCCACCACACCTCAGCTCCACGGTGCTGTGGTTACAGGCATCTGCCACCACACCTCAGCTCCACAGTGCCGTGGTTACAGGCATGTGCCACCACGCCTCACTCCACAGTGCCGTGGTTACAGACATGTGCCACCACACCTCAGCTCCATGGTGCTGTGGTTACAGGCATGTGCCACCACGCCTCACTCCACAGTGCCGTGGTTACAGACACATGCCACCACAACTCAGCTCCACAGTGCCGTGGTTACAGGCATGTGCCACCATGCCTCAGCTCCACGGTGCTGTGGTTACAGGCACGTGCCACCTCACCTGACCTTAGGTTCTTAGATGTACTCATAACTATGAACTCTACTGGCATTATAAAGAATACACAAGGGCCAGGCTAAACATTCATTTTTAATGTAAACTGTTCTCCACAGGCTCACGGGTTAGAGCACTTGGTTCCCCACTGGTGGCACCACTTAAGACGGTAGAAGAAACCATTAGGACCAAGAGGCTTGCTAGAGGAAATGGGTCACTGGGGGCACACACTGAAGTTTGCTATCCCAAGCCCCACCTCCTGTCTGCTTCCTATGGTGTATTCAACGAGATCTTTGATTGACATTCCAGCCATCATGTCTTCTCCGTTACTTCACCTCTTTTAAGCCCAAACCAACCCACCCCTCCTTTAAGTCTCTTCTTGTCACACATGGGTCAGAGCAATGGGAAAGAGCTTGGTTTGCAGAGCTAGAAGGACTTCTTCCTCTGTCGCAAGCCTCCCATGGGGCTTTGTTCATCCGCTCTTAGATTTTTCTCGTTTTAGCTTCAGCCTCCACGAGCCTATTGTGTATAATCCTTTATGTCTTAAATCACTCCAGTGTGAACAGTATTTAAAATTATCATTATGGCCGGGCGGTGGTGGCGCACGCCTTTAATCTCAGCACTCGGGAGGCAGAGGCAGGCGGATCTCTGTGAGTTCGAGACCAGCCTGGTCTACAAGAGCTAGTTCCAGGACAGGCTCCAAAGCCACAGAGAAACCCTGTCTCGAAAAACCAAAAAAAAAAAAAAAAATTATCATTATGTGGTTGCCTTCCCCAATTTCAATACCATATTTCAGAATAAGCACCCCACACTGTCTGAAATTAGGGTGCTAGCCCTACTCTATGTTTTTCTGCTTACCACTGTTGTGTCCTTGGGAAAGTTTTCTGGTGGACACATCTCACATTTTGAACTTCTGATGGCTTTTCCATTAATGGGCTGGATATTACTGTGCCTCAAGCCCTTTGACCCTGCATCAAGATGATTCAGCTCCAGGATGGACAGCAGCGCCATAATTTAGAAACCCTTGACCTCCCTGTCAAGCCGCTGAATCCCTAGCAGTGCTTTCTTAGACAGGACAGAGTTGGGAAGGCTATTCGAACAAGAGTGCGTGGTTAAAATTCTCCCTCTCTTAATCCCAACTTCTTCTTCACTGTGTGCTGTGCTCCATTTTCTTGTGATGTATGAAGACATAGAAAGGGAGACATTAAAAAAAGACATATAATTTTTTCCCTTAGCTATTGTGGTGATATTTTAACTTGTACCTCTTCACCCTGCCTTATTTCATATGTCTTTTAGATCCTAATCAATTTCCCCCCTAAACAGACATATTCTATTTCCAGTTTTATTGTCATTAAAATATAATGACAACATTTCCCCTTCCCTTTCCTCCCTTCAACGCCTCCCATGCCCTTCTTTGTTGCCTCTCAAATGCATGGCCTTGGATGTGCATCTATCCCCTTTGCCCCTGAGCACATCTATTGGCATCATCTTTGTTAAGGTCTTGATCAGGCAGCAGTGTTGCCTAAACAGACTTCTTGTTGCTTGTTGTTGCCCGTTGAAATTCTCAGTGTTTTGTGTCTCCTTTCTTATCTTTCTCTCTCCTTCTGTTCCTGCTCTTCCTTCTCTCACTGATTGTTTTAATTATCTGCTACCTATATGTTATTGGCCATCTATCTATCTATCTATCTATCTATCTATCTATCTATCTATCTATCATCTATCTATCTATCATCTATCTATCTATCTATCTATCATCTATCTATCATCTATCTATCTATCTATCTATCATCTATCTATCATCTATATATGTGTCTCTCTACTACCTCTGTTATCTCAGTACTTTCCTGGATCCATCAGTCATACACTATTTCCTTACCTGTCTGTCTCTATCAGTACGTCTGAGTCTATCTTTATATCTTTGATAGTGAAAGCTGAGCAATCCTAGAATTTAAATTTTAATTATTTTCTTATATTCAGCAAGTTTTGGTGAGTTTGCAATCGATCTGCTTTCTGATTCTTTAACTATGTTTAATATAACAGTACTGTATTATTACCCTTTAAGCACAGCCCTTTAAACCAGACATTCTAAGAGGCTAAATGATATCAGAATCCCAAATCCCAAGAAAACCTTTGCTGAAGCCTGGCGGTGGTGGCACACGCCTTTAATCCCAGAACTTGGGAGGCAGAGGCAGAAGCAGGTGGATCTCTGTGAGTTCAAGGCCAGCCTGGTCTACAAGAGCAAGTTCCAGGACAGGCTCCAAAGCTACAGAGAAACCCTATCTCAAAAAACCAATAAAAAAAGAAAACCTTTGCTGAAAGGGTTGAAATTTGAAATCAATTCATTCACGATGATGTGATCTCTCTCTCTCCTGGCAAGCTTTAGAATTGTGCCTCTGTGTTTCTGACGGTTTCTGATGACTGTACCAGCTTAGTGTCTCCATGCTCTTTTGTTGTATGGTGGAACCAGACGTGCTGGCACCATGACACTCGTCCTCTGGCATTGCCATCAATGGTCTCCAGGTTCTTCCACTATTTTGTAACAAAGGCAATTGACTCGGAGAAGTTTACTTAGAAATTCAAAATGGTGTTTTGTTCCCTAAGCTCCTTGTGTCCGCTTCCATCTCACAAAACCACCAGGTTTCGATGCCTCAGCACCGAGGGCTGGGATCCTTCTCGGTGACAGTGCAGATGGATCAGGACTCTGCAACAGCTACTGGCTTTGTTGCTGTGACAAACTACCCTGACCTAAAGTGACTGAAGGAAGGGGAGAGCTTTGTATTGTCACGGTTCCAGAGTACAGTCCATCACCATACGGTGCTGTACAACATTGTATAGAGTACAACCCATCACTATACAGTCCTGTAGAACACTGTAGAGTCCTGCCCATCACCATACAGTCCTGTAGAACACTGTAGAGTACAGCCCATCACTATACAGTCCTGTAGAACACCGTAGAGTACAGCCCATCACTATACAGTCCTGTAGAACACTGCACAGTCCAGCCCATCCCCATACAGTCCTGTAGAACACTGTAGAGTACAGCCCATCCCCATAAGTCCTGTAGAACACTGTAGAGTACAGCCCATCCCCATACAGTCCTGTAGAACACTGCACAGTCCAGCCCGTAACTTGGTGCTGGAAAGGGAGGCTGCTGATAGCAACATTGAGTTCCCATTCAGATAGCAGAGGCACATAAAGGCTGATACTCAACTCGCCTCCTCCTTTTTATTGTCTTGGGCAGTCAGGTTGGGTCTTTCTATGTCAATGAACTTAATAAAGAAAATCCTTCATGGATACGTGTAGAGATTTGCCTCCAAGGTGATTGCATACTCATCAAGCTGGTGATACTGACCATTAGAGATGGACATGTACAATTGACTTTGAAACTATAAGTAGTTTCAGGACAAACGTGGTGGTCATGGCCTCTGAACAGAAAGGAATTGTCCTTCTCCTCCTGTAGCATCTCTCAATGCAGTGTGCTCAGATATTTGGGAATCCAGGAGCAGGGATGGCAGATACATCTTTGATATGTTTGAGGGCCCCTCCAGAATCCAACTGACAACCTTGAGATAGTTACTTTATAAAGGCATTTATTTACTTTTTATGTGTATGTGTGAATATGTAGGTATGTGCACATGTAGGTGTGGACACACGTGCCTATGTGCATATGCAGAGCCTTGGAAGAATGCCTCCAGGGTCCTCTCTCTGCCTGCACTTAGGCCTCACAGTTTCTCAGCTGTATTGGAAACCAGTTAGCCCTAGTGAGCCTTTGGTGGCCACCCCTGTGAGCTGGAGATCATGAACAGGCACAGGAGGCCTAACTTAGTTTGTGGGTTTTGAGATCTGAACTCTGGGCCATATGACTACAGAGCAAGCACTCTTAACAACTGAGCCATCTCTCTGCACTCAACACAACAGCTCGACAGCTTGCCCCTCCTCCTCCTTTCTCTCTCTGAACTGTGCACAGTGACTTGAAGTAATCGTTAGGAAGTATAAAAAAATATCTTTAAAATATTTGAAGACTCCACTATCAGTGATGATTGGGAAGTGTTTTTTTATTACATTTTTTCTGGGTTTACTGCTTTTTTATGTTTTCTTTTTTAATTTATTAGTTTCTCTCCCTTATTCCTGCACCCCACCTCTGCAGTGTGCCCTCTGCTTCCCTGATACCAAAGCCACTGAAACGTAAGCCCTCATCTCTGTCTCATGCTTCCTCTAAGACTTGGTGTGCGGTCATTTTCTGCCTCCATTTCTCCTTTCTCTTTTTCAGGGGAGGTTGCTTTTTTCTCCACGGACTTTTTCTGGATGATGTGCTGTGTGTGCAGTACTCATGGAGGCATCGGTTCCTCTGGATCTGGAGTTGTGGGTCCTCTGCAAGGGCAGTACAAGCTCTTAATGACTGAGCCATTTCTCCAGCCTCCCAAATAATTTATTTCAGTATAAAAGGAGTATTCTAATGATTATATCAGATTTGAGGGAAAGGAGGCTGAGAAGAAAGGCATCTTCTATATTCAGTGTAGGATGTGATAAGCACACGATGACGGAAAGGCCAGGACACATGAATGCAGATCAGAGCAGTGGCAGTTGGCGGGGAGGCGCAAAGAGGCACAGCTGTTAAGTCTAACCAACTGATATTTGGTTTTACTAAATGGCAAGACGAGAAACTCAGCATGAGCCAAACGGTGTGTGTGGAGTTTTCAGCATTAAACATGACAGGGTGTAATTTGAGTGTCGGCGATGGCAAGGCTCTTATAGGCGACATCAGAATGATTCAATGCACTCACTGTGCAGTAAAGAGCAGAGCCAGAGTGAGGTGTAATTTCCTCCTCTGGGACTCCTTTGTTTGCATGATTAGGAACCCCTCATGCTGTCTAGCTATGCACCAGTGAACGTTGCCAAGAGAGAGGCTGGCCACTGGAACTGTAGTACAAGAAAAGAGAAACACATATATATTGCTATTTTTATGTTATTAAAAATCAATTTGCTTACTGTCAAGCCTGATGACTTGGGTTCAAACCCTGGAACCCACAGGGTGAAGAGAAAAACAGATTCTTACAAGTTGTTCTCTGACCTACACATATACACATCCTCACACGCACACACACACACACACTCACACACCACATAACCTCCCACCAAACCTCCACCTCCCACAAAATAAATAAATAAATGTATGAAGGAAAATCTTTTTGGAAAAATTCCTAAGATTTGCATTTAGTATTACTCTTGATATTTTCTTCTGCAAATCCAGCATGTTTTGTGTTTGGTCTTTGGGGCTGCTGAGTGGTTGGTTTTGCCCAGTATCTAGGTGAACAAACTCTGGATAAAGCTGTACTTGCTCCCTATAAATGACTATTTAGCTGTCATTGGCCTTTGCTGATCCATGCTGAACATTTCCAGTACGTATTATGCAGCGACCTTCTATTGCTTCATGTGGGCAGGGGGAGCTTCAGGTTTTACTACTGCTTACTTGTTGATGGCCAGTCATCTTTGGTGCTGTAAATCTTCTGATCCTAGATAAATGTTGAGTCTGTTCTTGCTACCAATTCATCAAATAATTCCTCAAATCTGAATTTATGTTTTCAGAAAGGAGTCCTTATTGTAAGGCTTTTGTTTTTGGATTGAACAGTATTTATTTGCACGAATACAATTTCTGGTTCACTGAAGTCAAACTGTAGCAGATTGGTGTGATTTCTTAATGGTTTAGCGTGGGCTCCTGTTACTGCTCCAAATGTACCTTCTCTGTGGCCTCAGACCAATCCCCAATCTCCTCTCGATTTCAGCACCCTAGTCATGTGACTGAGGCCGTAACATGGACCTCATCACTGTCTCATTTGAATGGAGAGAGAATTGATGGACAGATTGGCTTTTGCCCCCCGGTGAGAAGGAAAGCAACCACTTGCTTTTGGGGGACTGATAACTCTTCAAAGCTAGAGATTACAAAATGCTTAGAATGATAGTTTCCTAAAGGACTGTAGTCTCGTCTCACAGATGTAACACACTGCTCCATAGCAAAAAACTGTTGTGTTCTTGCTGGCAGGAGTAGCTGGCTAATCCTGTACCATTCTACAAGACTAAGCTCACAAATAAATTTATTGGTCATATTAAGTTGATAGAACCTTACAAAATAATGCTGCTGAGGTTATTGTTGGAATATAATGTTAAATTGGATTTATAAGATAATACTTTTTCAAGTAAAAAGTCCTTTAAAGTTGATACTTCTATTTTCCTACACTTCCAGTTTCTTTGCATGAAGATTGCAAGCGCATTCTAAGGATTGTATGTCAGACACGTATTTGTTCAGTCTTCCTGTCTTTCTATAGCTTTCATGCACTTTGAAAATTCACTGATGTAAGTACCAGGTAAGCCTGTAAAACAGTGTGTTTGGTGTTAAAGAAGTCTCTGTACTTGAAAAGTTTGGAAACTATTTTCCAGTACAAGTCTGATTATTTTTGAAACACAAAGTCCTGACTAAAGCAAGACCTCAGATAACATTTGGATTTTCCCCAACATTCTGACCATTTTTGCTTCGTCTGTTGATTTTGCTTTGCATGTTGGAACTGAGTTAAACAAGCCAGTCTCTTCATTCTTTTTTCTGACATTTCAGATGGGAACTTTTATTAAGACACATGGCGAATCTGTCAGATTTTAGAAAATGGGCTATTTAAAACCTCCTATAATTAAAGCCTCTTATATTATTTCCTGAGATCGTGTGTGAGAATCTGCTTTGCATAGTCTGGTAGCTACACCATGGATTTGGAACAAAGTCGAGCTTGTTTGTGTCCTTCATGCCTCCATCTGGCCCAGGGGTCCTGCGTCGTCTCAAATTCCTTTTTAGATCCTTCCCCTGGTTTTCTACCCACAGTGCTGCTCCCCCTTCCACCCTAGCTTCTCTTCACTGAAATACTGGTGTGCATGCATGAATGTGTGTGTGTGTGTGTGTGTGTGTGTGTGTGTGTTTACATCCCACACGTGGCTGTGTGTACGGGTACATTGAGTGTAGAGGCCAGAGGTTGGTGCCAGATGTCTTCCACAGCCAATGTCCACTTTATTTACTGAGGTGGGGGTCTCTTGTTGATTGGGATACTAGCTAGCTCACCCCAGGCTTCCTTGTCTCTGCTCAAGGTACTGCAAGCCCCCACCTTTTATGTGGGTGCTGGGAATCCTACCGCAAGTCTTCATGCCAGCATGGCAAATGCTTTATCCACTGAGACATCCCCAGAGACTCTGAAAGTCACTTTTTAGACGTTAGTAACAAGGTTATCCTAGCAAATTTGAGAAACACAGTTTTCCTGATCTTTCCGGAATATGCTTGCCCTTTCTATCCTTTGGGATTCTGTGCCAACGCCCCTCCCCTAGTGACTTAAATGGTTTCTGGTTTGCCTTACGTATTGGATGTCCCTTATCTCTGACTTCACCACGATTTATGTGAAACTCTGCCCATATCTAAACTGAATTCTATAATGTCCCACCTCATAACCTGCCCTCCCACTAGACTATGCACGGGTCATCGATACAGAGGTTTAGGGGCACTACGTCCCATCAGCAGCATCCACCAAACACTCAATGATTCACTAAGTAGACTTCTATTCGCTCCCATGAATCTTAAATTTACTGTCCATTGTGCTTTCCAGTCCAGGTATCTCAGACCACAAATCTTACTTCTTCCTCTCCTTTACAGACGGCTTCTCCAGAGGTGTATTGGGTATCTCTTTCCTTATGAGTTTTTCAACATAACTTCCCCATTTTCAAAGTTTTCACTGTGTCTATTCACCTTCCTACACTTATTTACTGTTTAAAGCTTTCCTGATTAAAGCTGTAAATTTCTGGGCAAATATATTGATTCTTTCTGTTTTTATGAGTTGAACATTTTGCTCAAATTAAGGAGTTCATCACTTGCCTCCTCAAGAAATTTCAGAAACTTAAATCACTTTGTATAACCCACAATCCATCATTTTCCTTTTGCTCTTCTCCACACACTCAATGGACATGCTGAGGGACAGAGGATACTGCTTGCCTGAGTCTTAAAGTCTCTCATCAGCAAGGTAGCTGCTGTAGATAGTCTATCAGTGTATTCTGTCTCACATGGAGTGCCAGGCTTGGCATCAGTCTTGAGTGTCCATGTCAGGCTAACTGAGTTTAGCTCGCCAAACTACTTCCTGACTGCACCCTCCCATGGTCTCTCACCTTGTCATTGATATCATCATGGGGATTCCCTTGTAGTTTTTCAAAAACAATTTTCTTAAACTTTTCAGGATGTGGGTCACCTGGAAGAGCACAGTGCAAATACAGTAGCTGTTTATAGTCACACTGAATTCTTCTCATGGGCACCTACTCAACAATGGCATGGATTTTAAGCATTCTACACTCCGTTCTCCATATATTTTCCTTACCTGAGGAAGGAATGAAATAACTATTTTCTCTACTGAATAAGGGTCAGTGTGGAGAGCTGTTTGCCTTGTCATTATAATGCTCTTTTGTACTATGTAAGGCAAAAAAGACAATGACATTACTACTAATTTAGAACTTGGTGAGAAGTTTCCACCAGATCTTCCGAATCTGTGGCACTTCCGAATTCATTTCTTGCATTCTGTAGATAATTCATTTTTTAAGTCAACAAAAGGTAAGCAAATATACATTCTGTTTTTTTTTTATAACTTTAGCTATAAAAGTTTAGAACTAACATTGACATGAGGCTAGAGAAGTGATATACCAACTCTCACTGGTCTTGTTTTCTGCATAATTATTTTTGACCTGTGAACCCAAACAGAAAGGTGTCTGTGTTCATGAACTGTCATAGCAGTATGTTTGCGAACTGCCACCAACATCCGGAAATTTGCAGTTGGTCCCCAGAATCCCTCTGGTATCCCCTCCCCCTCGTCTTTCCTAAAATAACCAATTCCTGTAAATAGTGATTCTTTTTGTTCATTTTCTATGACCAAGAGTTGAAATTATAGAAGTGGAAATTTGGGGGTTAGGAATAGGGCTTACGGGTAGTGTTCTTGTTTTGCAAGCACGAGGACCCGAGTTTGCATCCCCTGCAGGCCAAGTGAGAGATCTGGTCTTAAAGAATAGGGTGGAGCATTATTGAGGAAGACCGTCAACATCTGCCTTCAACTTCCAGATGCAGGCACCCACACGCATGCCCACACATGGGAGTACTTTCTGTCTGTACAGAAGTTACCCTAGGAAAGGGGGCAAGTTTCAATTAATTATTTTGATAGACATTTATTATATGCATGCATGCATGCATCGGTCTCTTTTGCAAGTTTAGAATTGTAAAACATGACTAGCACAAAGTTTTAGAATACGCAAGTGGCTCAACTGTTTCATGTAAATTGTAAAAAAGAATCTTTAGAAATAAGAAAGATTACAACAGGAATTTCTGTCCCAGTATTTAGAAAAAGGAAAAAAAAATCGAACACATTAAGAAGCAAAATGTAGGTTATGTGATGATTGTCCTTAAACTCTTGCCTGGCTGCTCAGCTCTTCACACCTTCAGTGTGGACACAGGAGCAAGAGTCCCTCACAGCCCTGTCCCTTTAGGTGACTTAGTGTGGTACCATGCTCTGCCACGGTGACTCAGCCTGGTTGCATATTATAGTCATGTAGGTTTTCTGACCACGCACACAGACATTGTCTCATTTTTGTATTGCAGTCAAAACCAAATGGCAGGCTGATCATCTGTCTGTCTGTCTGTCTGTCTGTGAGAACTGGTTTTATAAACAGACAGTTGGAATGAGCATGGCACTCTGGAGGCTTCTGGGAGCCAATGCTTTCTCCGATGAGAGTGTGACTCATGGACTGAACTACTGGCCTCTTCCGTAGCAATTCTGCATATGTGTTGACATTACTAAGGGGAAGAATTAATTACTGCTACCCGAGAGGAGATGTTGTTGAACCTCTGTGAACCTGTTCAGGAAGAGCCCTGGGGCTTTTGTGATTATTGTTGTGGCCGTGTATGCAGCAGAGGATAAAATCTATCTGCAATAACACCTAACACTTCTGACTATCACATGGTAGTTTTTAAATCTCATCTAATTCTCAGCCTAACTTTGTGTCATGGACAGGAGAAGTATGAACCAGGAAAAGAAGGCAAAGCTTGGGCAAGACTGAGTGATCTGAGGACAGGATCGGCCCAGCACACTGCTTAGAATTGTTTTTAAAGCCAAAACTCTATATGGATTGTTTCTAAATCTATATGTAAGACCCAAGGAACTTATGTTTCTATTATTATTATTATTATTATTTTGGTTTTTCGAGACAGGATTTCTCTGTAGGTTTGGAGCCTGTACTGGAACTAGCTCTTGTAGACAACACTGCCCTCAAACTCACAGAGATCTGCCTGCTGCTACCTCCAGAGCGCTGGGATTAAAGGCGTGTGCCACCACTGCCGGAATTCTATTTTAAAAGGTAGAGGGCTAAGAATACAACCCAGTTGATAAATTGCTTGCCTAGCATATATAAAGCCTTGAGTCCAGTCCCCAAAACCACAGAGGACTAGCCATGGTGTCACAGAACCACAGAGGACCAGCCATGGTGGCACAGAACCACAGAGGACCGGCCATGGTGGCACAGAACCACAGAGGACCGGCCATGGTGGCACATACCTGCAAATCCAGCACTTAGGAGGTAATGGCAGGAGGGCCAACCTTGGCTACACAAGACCCCTTCTCAAAAAACATTAAAATCAATGATAGAGATGTTGAATTTTATCTTTATCTCCTTTATGCTTGGTTATCCAGTAAGTGTCCATACTGCAGTTGACGCCATAAATGACTAGCTCCCCGCGAGTTCAAATTTCCCACGAGCCTGTGTTAAGATACAATGCTGCTGGCTAAAAGCAGGTCCTCAGATGCACCCAAGTGGTTTATATTTTTTATATTTGTATTACATAGTGTGTCCTCGACAAGTGTGTTGTAAATAGGAAGTCTGTCTCCAAAGCTCTTAGAGGCGCTCCCCGGAAAGGTGGAGGAACAGCAGAGAGTTTCGCCAGTCATTTGGTGCATTGAAATGACTGTCTTCCCTCTGTTGCTCGATGCTGATAAAAGCCATTGTCAGCACCTGCTGGGCTCCAGGCGCTGATTGTCACACTAGAGTTCAGGCCTTGGAATCCGTCTTAGGCATCATGTCATCACAAAGGACTTCAGCAATGCAGCTTCCATTGTACGTGAACAATGGATTTGTGCTTGCAACTTGAGCAGATTTCATTTGAGGCACAGAGGTGCCAGTGAGGGAGAGGGGTTTTAAGAAAAACTCTAGAAATTAATTATTTTGCTTGAAATTCTCTTTGGTGATGCCATTCTTTATCGGTAACTGTCGTTTCTCATGCCTGGGGCTTTTGATTCAGATAGCACATCAAAGAAGTGTGACTGTTCAAGAACCCCGCCCCAGGAGCCCAGAAAGCCAACTCCTTCAGATGTCTGTGCTTTACTAATGAGCCTAATGAATGTCACAGTCTTCTTGGCCCCTGAAGTTCACTCCTGCAAGATCCCACTTCTTATAGGCAGCAGTTTTTGGTCACGTTTTTCTTTTCAATACAATGGGAAAATAGATGAGATAATGCTTTGAACTTTGCAGACTGCTTAGCTGACATGAAAGTATTGCTAGCATTGTTGGCTGTGTCTACCAGAACACCTTCCTTAATAAAGCGAGATTAACTTGACAGGGTGTGAGATCTACTACCTTTAGATTGGTGCTGTCTGGGAGAATGTTAGCTGACAGGGAAATATCAGGTCTATTATCTGTTTTGTTACTTTCTTTCAGGCTTCCAGGACTTGGCAAAGGGGGATGAGATTGAGGAAATACAGAGGAGACCGGGGATAAAAGGGAAATACCTAGAAAGACTTCTGCTGAGACAGTCTGGTCGGTCTGCCCGGGTCTTTCTTTCCCTGACTCTATTGGTCTGTGCTTGTATTTCATTTTCTACTGTTCACTGGACTAAGATTAGAATCTTGGATTTAATTAAATGCTCAAGAACTATCTCAGGTACTGACACAGGCTTTCAGAGGTGTCTTTAACACTCTGCAATTTGGGTAGGATTGGGAAAGGGGATCAGCTGAGTGCAGGCTGGAAGGCTGCCTTGTCCTAAACACGTGTGATAGGTCGCAATGTTGTCATGACAACGCTACACCATGAGACAGGTTCTCCTCAGTTTATACATAAGAGCAACACATCATCGAGATTGAAAAAAAAAAACCCAAGAGTGAGGCAGCTCCCAGAATTAAGCCTCTCAGCTCACATACTGACTTTGTGGTGAACTACCTACTGATTTGAGTTTTTGTCACCAAGGTCATATATTCTGACATCACTGATAATTATGTTGATGAAAAATGAAAAATTGTTCACTTTGTTTTTACAAATGAGCATTAGGTGTTCGTATTATATAAGGTATTTGCTGTACAAAGAACCCCAAGCAACCCAATGTTTCTAAGATGTTTTATTTCCATTTCATATAAAATAAGGACAAAAGCAGTGAACCCAAGCCAACCTCGCATTTCTAGGGGGCGAGATCAGTCCCTTCCAAGCGGGTGACTCAGGCATCCAATTCTCTTCCTTTTTGTGGGGTCCCGCTGTAAACATGTGATGGAAGAGGCCACACGACAAGGAAGAAGGTGGCCACTAAATCCACTTCTCCTCCTTTTCTGGCGAGAGGTAGCAGTGTGGTCCACTTAGCTATCAGCCCTGGGAACAGTAATCTCTGAACGATGGAGTTACTGGTTCAAAAGGCACTAAATCTATTGTACAGCTTCCAGCAACAAGTGATTCGCCAAATGTGAGGGCTGTGTTTTTTTTTTTTTTTTGTCAATGTAACCCAAGCTAGAGTCATCTGAACCGAGGACCCTCAGCTGAGAAAATGCCTCCATCATGTCTGGCTGTAGGGCATTTTCCTAATTAGTGCTCCCTGGGCAGGGCCATGGTGGGTGGTGCTACCCCTGGGCTGGTGGTCCTGGGCTCTGTAAGGAAGCAGCACCTGTCCATGGCCTCTGCGTCAGCCCCTGCCCCCAGGTTCCAGTCCTGTTTGAGTTCCTTTCCTGACCTCCTTCAGTGATGAACTATGATGTGGAAGCGTAAACCAAACAAACCCTTTCCTCCCCGACTTGGTTTTGGGCGTGCTGTTTTGTCACAGCAACAGGAACCCTGACCAGAACACCAAGTCTGCTGCCACCCATACCCAGAACCTCCATCTTCCTAGGCTCTGAAATTATTTCTCTCTGATTTTCTACTTAGCCACGAACACCATATATTTTATGACAGCTCACTAGATGTACCAAGCAAACGTAGAATTTCCAAGGTTTATTTCTGGCCATGACGATAGCAGTGTGGGTATGTATGTGTGCTGGAAGTAGGGAGAGTCAAGTTCATGGAGTCTGGTCTCTATGGAGTTGCCCAGGCATTGTGGCACTCATTAGCCTGCCATCTCTCCAGGTGGCTTCTACAAACACATGAGATCTATAAGTAGCACACGGCGAATATCGTTCCTACTCCTAGTTGGCTACCCAGAACTGTAAGATGTATCTAAACCTAACGGCAGAGAGGCAGCAGAGTGACGTGTGATAAAGACAGAGGGATAATGGTTACTAAATAGCTCATCGCCGTCTGCCTCAGTGAGAAATGCTTTTTAAAACATGTTTATATTGGCCGCATTTGTTCGTTTGACAAATGACTAGATGTGTTCAATGAATTGCAAAGATATTGAAAATTATTCCCGCTGTCCTATGATCAGAAAGAGGCAGACCCACACGAGAACTACTTGGCAGTGGCTAAAAGCTCCCGCGCGTCATTTGAGTATGTAAAATGTGTTTACACATATGCAAAACCCGAGTTAAGCCTGATTTGACGATATTTGCTAAGAGTACGAATTTGACGTTCGGTGTACCACTGTGTATAATTCTGTCATTTGGAAGGCAGAGTGTATTTGCGGAGCTCCCTCTAGTCTCTCATCCTGAAAATAATCCATATGTGTAACTAGATAGAATTTATTTCATGAAAAAGTCACATACTCATAGACTTAAGGACTATGGCTTAGATAATGTGAGCTTTCTTCCTCTAAGCATCTCTGACCTTAGTCCCTTTATCAGGAAAGACACGGAGTGAATCAAAAACTATGGGCCACATTATCCTGTCTAGTTCTATTAGAATGTTCACATTCTTCCTCTTCACTAGTTAAGAACAACTTCCTATTAAAGTCTTAGGGTTAAGCAAACAGAGCATTTGTACGGGGCTCACGTTCCTGTTATTTATGGCCAGAAGAAAGTTTTTAGTGATTTAATCAAAATACCATTTTCAACAAGAAAATGGAAACAGGAATCGATTGCTGCTGTTAGCACTGTGTAGGTATATATGCACATTTTGTGTGTGCATGTGTGTATGTGTGTGTGTGTGTGTGTGTGTGTGTGTGTGTGTGTGTGAGAGAGAGAGAGAGAGAGAGAGAGAGAGAGAGAGAGAGTAGCTATGCTCACCTGTGCTTGCATGCGGAGATTGGTTTCTCTGATACTTTTGCCTTATTTTATGACACAGGGTCTCCTCCTGAATCAAGGGTTTTCCATTTTAATGAGACTAGCTTGTAAGCGAGTGCTCAGGTTCCACCTGTCTCCATGTTCCTTTGCCTCCACGATTTTTACACGTTTTCCTCACTGAGCCCTGTCCTGTTCATGTGTTGACCTGCTAATGTTGCTCTCCTTCGCGATGGGTTTTTGCTTGTGCCTCCATTACACAGCTTTAAATAAAAGAAGCAAATGTGTGTGGGTGGGGGGGGGGGGGTAAAGCAGGCTCCCATATCATGGTAAAGTTGGGAGCTTCATCTATTCATTTAGTTCTCTGGGACATCATGTTAGAATCATGGACGACCATGTGACAGGGTGGAGATCTGATCAGACCTGGAGCAGAGCCAAGAACTGTACACCAATTCCTCATGAATGTTCTCTAAAATGTTCGGATATGTGTAGTGTTGGCCCTGTGCCAACTGGGTATCAGACAGGGCGTGGGTAGAGCAGGGGACGGATAATAAAAAGGAGGCGGGGGAAGCTTCAGCGTGGCAGCAGCATGCAGAGATGTCTCGGGAGGCCGGGAGATATGAGTCGACATGAACCATGAATCTTAATATGTTGAGAGATCTCTCTGTGTATCCAGAGGTGGTGGTTGTTCAGAGGCTTCCATCTTTCTGTGGAATGAACTTTTGCTAAATGGACCATGGCGAAGCTAAACCTTTTCTGCTAAACCTCATCCTTCCTCTCCACGTCCATCACTCTGATAGAGCTTCTCCTTGACTGCTGTGCGCCTTCTGAAAGGTTCCCTCCGTGATTTTCAATGGCCACCCAGACAGGACACTAAGGCCACAGCTCTGTTGGCCTCTGCTGAGCTGTAACTGAGGGGTGCATTGTGAAGCCATATTGACCATGTGTCCCTTGTGAGTGGATCTCTCTGGAATGATGCAGAGGAAGAGTAGGGAAGGCACGGAGTTCAGTCTCCTTGGGGAGCATCTTGCTGTGCTGTGAACAACTCCAGGTGAAACGCAGCGCTTTGGCTCTCTGCCCGTCGCTTATCAAGTAGTGACTGACCAGGGCCTCTTACCCACTGAAGAGCATAAAAGAGTGTGTGTGTGGAGTAGAGAAACCGAAGGAACAAAGTTCCACCGAAGGGTCTGGTGTTCCCTCCCTTGTCCTAGGCCCTTCTGGAAGTCTTTATAGCAGAATGTCACTTTGGCACAATTAAAAATGCTTCTGGGTATGAGTATACCCCCACCAAATTATACGACAGAAGCAATCACCCTGCTTCTGTGAACTTAGCACAGACAAGTGTTCCTGAAACTTTTCTCAGAGGAAACACGCTAAGATCCTTGATTAAATGTGTACTTCAATAAGGGACACCCTGGGCACAAAGCACCATGGCTTGTGACTCTCATCTTTGATGGCCAGTCTGCAAATGGAACTGTGCTCTGCAAAGCAAATCAATCTTGGCTGACGTGCTCACTGGCAGGAGCACAGCAAAGTGTCACACTGTGCAGTGTCAGACAAATGTCCTTCTGTCAAGGTCAGCTGAGTGGCAGTTGCTCTACACACAGGAACATCAGAGGAGGGCCTGTGGGTGTGCATCGGAAAGGGTGGAATCACCCGCCTGAGCACCGTGTGTTCTGATGGATCCATGTCTGCGTCATTGTCTAGGCCTGTGTGTAGCTTTATTGCAGAATCTTAAAGACTTGATAACAAACACAAAGCGGATCTATTAAACTTAGATTTTTTCACATTTGTCGTCAAAAGTGCTTAAAAATTAGTGGAAGAAGCAAACTGTGTCAATGAACTCAAATAGAGGTTATGAGAAGTTGCGTTTTCCATCAGATGTTTGCTGTTCATCTCCTGCCGTGAGTCCTGGAATGAAGTCTTCTGTGTCCGTGGCTGACTTAACGCAGGAACATATACATTCAGTAAAGCAGCTGGTGGCCTCACATGTTTATTGTCATATGGTTTTGAAGAAGCAAAGCAAGTCTAAAGGAAAGATCTAGAATTTGAGGCACAGGCACAGCGCTGGTCACATTTCCACCAGGAGGAGGACGTGGCTTTCTGAGGTCCTATGATGCAGCCACATTACAGAGAGACAGCTGAGCTATTCATAGCTGCACACGCCACCGTCATCTGGATGATTACTGAACAGAGTCTCAAGAGGCCATGATGGAGGAAAACGACTATCTTCTTCTTTAAAAAGTTAAAAGGAAGATAACTTATAAAACCACAGGAATACCGCAAGGCCAGTGAATAAGAGGGAGAAGGAAGAGTGAGGCCAAGATACAGCGGCTGTAAAGTGCGGTGCTGGTTGTGGTGCTGGAATATGTGAGATTGAACAAAAGGGGGGAAGTTTAGTCTGTAAATTCATCTCTTGACCCTACAAAGAGAAAGCTGGGGAGGTGACCAGTCAACAGTCTCATCTGCAGAAGTCACGTGAAAGAACCAGCTGTGTGGCCCACCTGTAGCTCTCCATCACCTGTAGGTGGTAGGCACATAGGAGAGGTCACAGAGAGTCTCCGGCCAGCCAGCTCAGCCTGATAGACCAGGGTGCTACTGAGAGACCACCTCAGAACGAGGTAGATCATTCTTGAGGAATGGCACCCACAGCTGTCCTGTGACCTCCTCACTGTGCACACACACATGCGCATGCATGGGAACATGAACACACACAAACGAATGCATTAAATAAAACCAAATAAAGTAAAAACATGGGGCCGCTTCCAAACCAAGGAAGACATGATAATGAAGTCACTCTTGGTAAATGGAGTTTGATTGCAGCAGAAAGTGGCTTTTAGCGAAGAGCAGTAGAAAATGAGCCAGCTCAAACTTCCTAAGAGGCAAGCAGCCAAATGCCATTTCCGTCCTGCCTTACCCCAGACTGTCAGACCCAGGCTAGAGCCATGCCACTGGTGGTAGCGCACACTCGGGAACCCGCCAGTCATAGCTGAGTCAAATGCTCAGTTGCTTCCTTTTGGAAAAATTCCAACACATTTTCATTTTTGAGAGCTGCTCTTATTTTTTTTCCATTAACCAGAATTGTTTTTAAACGCGTCATCTCATTCTTGCCCTTGAGTGTCCTTGAAGGGTTTTGGAGGATAATGCAAAGCATCGTCCCCTCTGGAGCTTCACTGTGGACCCAGGAGATGCTGGGAAAGGCTTGTAATCTTCATGCAGGTAGAAGGACATCCAACTGAAGGCCAGGCTGTCATTCCAGCAGCAAATTCAGACGCCATTCTAAATGGGAAGGTACACTTTGATTGCTTTATTAATAACGCCGTATCGCCAACACCGAGTTACAGCTACTGTTTAGGAATACTAGCGGCATAAAGCGGGTTTACAGCCAGTCACCTCTGAGGTTAAGGGAGGCGGCAATACATCACATGGGGTCCTCAGTGCATGCCACAAGAACAGACCATGCTGCGTGCAGGCGTGCTGACTTGCCACTTTTTAGCGTGTTAGGACTGGAGAACAGAGGTCGTGGCAGGCCGAGGAGCATCATGGAGTTTATGCAGGGGGGACAGAGTTTATGACGCTTTTGAGAACACTCCAGTTGCTGTGGAGACACAGTCCTAATCTCTATAAGTACTACATTTATTCTTTAATCGGAAAACTTCTATTAAGATCCGCTTTTCAGTGAGAGACCATTATCTAAACAGAACACAGTCATTTTAGCGGCAAGATGAAAACGTGTATTTTAAAAGCCCGAGAAGCGGCTTGAATGTTATCATAAGCTGACACACGGTCCTGAGGTTCCCTGCTGCTATCTCATTGTATCTCATTGCTGCTATCCCCATGTTTTTACTTTATTTGGTTTTATTTAATGCATTCGTTTGTGTGTGTTCATGTTCCCATGCATGCACATGTGTGTGTGCACAGTGAGGAGGTCACAGGACAGCTGTGGGTGCCATTCCTCAAGAATGATCTACCTCGTTCTGAGGTGGTCTCTCAGTAGCACCCTGGTCTATCAGGCTGAGCTGGCTGGCCGGAGACTCTCTGTGACCTCTCCTGTGTGCCTACCACCTACAGGTGATGGAAGTAGGTCATTGGAGTATGTCTTTAGGGACTAAACCTTTTTTTCACCCACTTATTGTTTAAGTGTCCTAGAGACTAAAGAATATTTAGTTTTTAGATTTATCAACTTTATGCATGCGAGTGTTTTGTTTGTATGTATGTTTGTGCCTGAAGAGGTTAGAAGAGGGTGTTGGGTCCCTTGGGATTGGAGAAACAGGCAGTTGCGAACCCCATGTGGGTGCTGGAAGTCGATCTTGCCTCCTAAACACTCTCAAGCTGACATCCAGCTCTCTATCCATTGATGGTACCTTATTTTAAGCCATCCAAGTGTGTTTGGTCATGACTCTAGTGTGCTGATCTCCTCCACATCAGCAGGCCTATGTCTCTTAAGTCTATCGCAGATGCTATTACCAGCGATCAGCTCAGAGTGTGCATCTTTCTGTTGACGCTCCGCCGCACTTTTTAACCGTCTGGACGACACTGGAGCTCTTAGGACACCAGTCTCCCCCAATGTCTGCCTCTTGTGTTGCTTGCTCTAATGGTGAAGGCATCTGCTTCATTCTTGATGCCCAGCAGTCCTGAACTACTTCCTGGTGGATCCCACACAACACTCTATCACGTCTGAGCTTGTACTCTAACTTCCTCTGTTCCCACCACCCTCTAGTTATGTCCTCCTCACTCCTTAGGTCCCCAGTGAACTTCCCTCAACTCCCAAGGGTGATCTGGTGTCCTCTGCAGTTGTACCTGGCACATAATACTGAAATTCTGTTCATTTCTTGGGCCCGTTTATCAGGTGGCAAGCTTGCAGAGGGAAAGGACCAGGCCGAAACCTGTGTGTCCTTGGTGTTGGGTCATGGTAAGGGCTCAGTAACTTCCTGAACTGATGTCAAGGATGCATTCCTTGACTTTTCCCACAAGCAGCCTCATCCAGCACCATGCCTCCCACCTCAGAGAACACTTGTGGTTCCTTCAATATTCTGTGGCCTCTCTCCAAGGGTTTGCAGGAGGATGTTCTTCAAGAGTCCAGAGGCCTTTCCTCCGTCCTCACTGTCACTCGGCTACTGTCTGCTCTTGAAGAAGGTGGTCTGGCTGAGGCTCATCAGGTCTTCTTTCTTGACAGTTAAGATCATGCACTTTAACCCTTCAGGCATCTTCTGTTACCACAGCACTGGTTTAACTGGGGGTCATTTTGGGGGACTACTTGTCTTCATTCCAAGAGTGGGAGTGCCTCTGTCTATTACTGTGCCTAAAACTTGGTAGAAACTTAAGCTGAGAGAGAGGGAGTGAGGGGAGGAGGAGAGGAGGGGGGAGTGAGGAAAAGAGAAGTGGAAAAGCCAAGAGGTAGGGGGACATAGATTTTTCTTCCTTCCTTGAGAAGAGGAAGAAAGAATTAAACTTTCTCCCCACCTCTGTGTGTATACATGTGTTCACAAGTGCATAGCTCTATGTATGTGCATCTCTCTCTCTCTCTCTCTCTCTCTCTCTCTCTCTCTCTCTCTCTCTCTCTCTCTGTGTGTGTGTGTGTGTGTGTATAGACCTTGGGTGTTCCTCAGTAGGGTCTCCTATTTGGACATAAGGCTTGCTGGCTACACTAGACTGGCTGATGAGTCAGCCCCAGGGATCTGCTTTGTCTCTGCCTCCTTAGTGCTGGGATTATGAGTGACTGCAACTGTGCACAGCTTCTTACGTGGTGGTGGGGGTAGGACTCAGGTCTCAGGCTTGTTTGGCGGCACTTTATCAACTGAGCTGTCTCCCACTCCCAAGGATTAAATTCTTGGGGACCTAGCAGGAGGCTGTCACTGAGCTCAAGGTGTTAATCTGCATAGAACTTGGGAAAAAAGGAATTGAACACAAGAGACTTGGAAAACAGGAAGCACTCAGAGTTCATAGTCTCAGTTCTGTGCTTTCTCACAGGCTTGGAGGCTGTCATTTTTCCGTGTGATCTATAGAAGCCTGTTTCTCTCATTAGAAAATGTGTTGACCTATTAGAGAAACACGCAGGTAATTAGCTCACTTTGTAATATCCTCTGCTTTATTGGGGAGGGTCTTCTGTTTCTGGTATGGTGCCTCGTAAGCAGGAGCGTGCATTTCCTGGGGCTCTGAAGCCAAAGAATGAGCAGATGCTTTCTTCTGCTCATGTTAATTTATTCACGGCTGTGGGGCTTCTGGTTAACTATGACATAATGAAGTCATTTTCATGCTACCTTCTTCCGACATACTTGTAAAAATAATAACACAGGGAAATATCTCCCAAATCTCAAAAGAACAAAAGGTCCAAGAAGTTTCTATATTCAAGTGAAAAAGGAATGAGACAAAAATAAGGAAAAATACCAGCCAGATATAGTGAAATCTAGGTTACATATGGGAGAATGCCAGACCTACAGTAAATCTTAGCCCTGGGATGAAAATATTTCTACATGAATGCTGCAGATCTGAAAAGACCACAGAACCAGGGAATATTCTTCCTGAGTCCAAAATCCATGTCCAAGATCCCAGTGAAGTGTGCAGAGTGGGAGCTGTGGGTGCTGGCTCTCCTGGGTGGCTGTGACTTAGATTCTTAGCGAGGGAGATTGTGAGAGGAACTACGAAAGGAAGCTGATGTCACCCACACCTACACTTTAGGTCCTCTAGTGTTAGCCAGTCCAACGTCATGTACAAAGCCAGGAGACAAGAGGCTAGGGAACGGACACAACAGGTCTGTGAAGGTGTTAGCGAGGCCAGAGGCTGAGCCTGGACTACTCATGGCCCCAGCTGCCCTAACCACAAAAGCACAGTTACTAACAGTGACCAAAGAGCAGGGTGCTGGGACGTTGTAGGACAGGGCATGGACGCTGTGTGAGCCTCAGAGCCTAGGAAAAGGTGGTGGAGAGAAGTAACTCCAAAGAGTTTCTTCTGACCCTCTGATCTGTGCATGCACACTCTGAAATGCATGTCTGCAAACAAATACACACACACACACACAACAAAACATTTAAAAAGAAATTGGATTTTCAAAATAGGTGCTATTTAAAAAATAATATTGCAAAAATCCAAAACACTGAAATGCTTCATTACTTCTTTTTCTTTCTAAACTTAATGGGAAATGAGAGTTTATATTATGTAATATAAGATTGATTTTATATCAATGACCACTTATATCACCTAAGTTCTAGCTTCTAATACTTTGGTAACAATTTTTAAATGGATAAATTACACAAGTAATAGTTTATTAGTCTTAGAGGAACCAACATAAACAAGAGGTTCAGTAATACGAATGCAAGTATCTGTCCTGAATTTCCAAAGAAAAGGGGTTGGATTCCGAATATTGAGTGTGGTTCCTACTCTGAATACATCTATGAAGTGTTAAGTATACAGCGCAGCATTCCATCTGTAGTGAGATTTTATTTATGGTTTAATAAGTGAAGCTTGCCTGAATATCAGAAGGGCAAAACTAAGCCACTAGAGGCCAGGCAATGATGACACACACCTTTAATCCTAGGATTTGGGAGACAGAGGCAGATGGATCTCTGTGAGTTCAAGTCCACCCTGGACTATACAAGATCAATGCAGAAACAAATCCAGGTGGTGGTGGCGCACACCTTTAATCCCAGTACAAGAGGGAATATAAAATGGGAGGAGAGAGAGGCTTAGTCTGCATAGTCTGCAGTTGTCCAGCCTTGGTAGAGGTAAGACTTCTCTAGTGCCTTGGCTGCTTTGCTTTTCTATTTTTTGACAATCTTTATTTATTAAAACATAAATAAAATATCATTATACCCATCAGGTTGACAGTTGTGACTTACAGGGCTGCTAACAGGCAAACACAGGCCAAGGCAACTCCATTTGAGCTTCCCTACTCCCCCTGCTCCTCTCGTCAAAGGTCTCAATTTTATCCAGGCTCCTATTGAATTTGTGATCCTGCTGCCTCCACTTTCCAAGTACTGGAGCTTCGGATATGGGCCACTGTGCTCAGCCATAACATAATGACTTCTTAAACTGATTTCCCAATGTTTGGAAACAGGGAGTCTACAGTAATGCACACTGAGTTGCAATCTCATTCATTAGAATCTTTCCGATAGATTACATACAGTACTGTGTAATTTGATAATGAACTTGCATTTATCATAAGAACACTTCAAGGCCTCAGGGGAAGTGCCGTCATCTGACCAGTAAATGCCTTAACTTAGTCTCTGATTAGAATATAAACTCAATTCTCCTGCCTCATTTGATAGGAACAGCTTTCCAAAGACACTTTCAGTGAATTATCCCGTCTCTGGGTCCATTTTGACATTTCCGTGAGCGTGAGCAACACACATTTCAAACAACACCTTCAGCTCAAGCCCTGGAGTTTTGCATCAAGCCTGCTGTTTCCTGGTTTGTCAACAGAGGACCAGCCTGCTGCATACTGCCTTACAGGCAGCCTGAAAGCGCTTCCTTAAGTACGACATGCACCAAGCACCATGCTCGCCACAGCCTAGATTCTGCTCTAACGTGTGCCTCCCCTCCATCTCACAAACTGTTGTCAGGCTGTGAACTGGTTCTGTTCCGTGTGCCTTCGGAGCTTTCCATTTCCCCAACGTGAAAGTTCAAGCCCTTCTGGCCACAGGGAGGTACCACGCCACGGAGAGGGACCACGCCACGGGGAGGGACCATGCCTTGTGCCTTCTCCAGCTTTGCTTTCCTGCAGCCTGTCTTCCCCTCCTCTCCCACCACTCTCCGGCAACCGTGCCGCTCCTGAGCAGTTATGTGCGCTGTCTCAAGACCTCTGCACTGGCCTTGTTTCCTTTCAAAGCCACCCACTCAGCGTTCTATCTAACTTCCTCCAGGCCTTTGTCCAGATACCATTTGACCTTCTCAGACCCACCACGATGATCAAAACCTCAGTTTCCCCTTTATTTCAGTCATCTGTTCTGTCTTTTGCCCTTGTCTGTAGCATGGTTACTAACTTCTTTGTCCCCATTACTATAATAGAAGTTCTATCAAAACAAAACTTTTTTGGTGTTGTTTCTGACATGTGGTAGCCTCTAAATAAATATAAGTGAATGAAAATATTCATAACTGTGTGTTGATTGTTAATTTAGCTGAGGGCTTCTATTCTCTGTTTAGAAGTTTGCAGCATGCTTTAGATACAGCTGTTTTCTTGCTAGTTTATCAATGTTTACATTCATTTAGTTATATGTTGGTATTATTTTTACTTTAGGATATTTTCTGCCTTACTGTAACACGAATCTTCAGTTCTATTCTCTTGGTCCCCTTGGGCCTTGCCATGTTTGTGAAAGAGTTCAGGTGTATCACCTAGAGTGTGGAGTAGAGGATAAATGGAATTTATCATACAAAGCAAGGCAGAGGGCTCCCTGAAGATGTAGGGGGAGGCTGGACAGTGGTCGGTGATTACAGATTCGTTTCTGAAATCTCCAAAGCAAGGCTCTTGGTCCTGTCCAGGCTGTCCACAGCCAATGTCTAATATAACAACGATGAGTTTGGACCCAGGGAGACCACAGTAAGGGTCATTAAATTGCAATTTTCTCATCCACAGTATTTTTTGATAGGTTACAATGTTACCTAATTGGATGATGAATTTACATTTACTTCCAGGAGGGGCTCAGTGGCGCATGTTCTAGAACAGTCTGTCTCTGTTGCCTTCCCAAAATGCCCTGCTATGCTGTGAATTCATGGGGTTTAGCACTTCTGATTTCAGGGTCAGATAGGTATGTCCTCACAGTCTTGCAGATAATCCAGGATGTCATGGCTCCTTCCAGACCCAGAAACATGACTCAGTTCCTACCCCTTCTACCAATAATTAAAGTCTCATGGTTCCAGTCCCCTGACAGTCCAGCCTCTACATCCTCCAAGCCTTTGAATCTCTAGCCGCCTAATAGAACTCTTTAGTGTGCCCTTCCTCTGTTTCCTGCTGGGACACCGACTAGGGGACTAGAATATCTTTTCATCATTCCTGTGTGTCCCTTTAACAGTTTGAATTTTGTTTGTCTGTGTTGCGTCTGGACAACCCATTTATGGTGATCTTCCAACCATGGAGTCTGTCTTCACTTTGCTAACACGTTATTCCATCCACAAAGACGGGCGAGCACAAAGGCTTTCTTGTGTTATCTAGAGCAGATGATCAGGGAGGTTGGAGGGCAACAGGAATCTGAACTTGCCTCTTCCTCAGACACGCTCTCAGAGTAGCCAATCCCTTCGCTCCATAGCAACACACACCTATCTGACAGCTGCACACCATTGCCCAAATCCCTCCCCTTAGGCTCCACCCTCAGCACTGCCAGGTGGTCAAGGTCAAGCTCCTGATGTTCGTTGGAAGACACATTCGCTTGCTTTATACAGTTGTGTGTGTTGCTCCCCTCCCCGCTGTTAGTTTTCAGCTGTTAACTTTGACGGAAGTTCTATCAAGTTCTGTCTTTGGCCACCTCTAAGTCTGCAGTTTGTTGTTTGCCTGCAACTCATGGTGGGTTTAGTTTTAGTTTTTTGAAGTATAGGGTCATATTTACCTGATGTAGGCCTGTGTGTTTTGTCAAAATGAATTAGCATTTACCTTCTGCTCTGATAGCCAGAGATTCTACCAAGCAGAAACCAAACTAGGCACTCTGCGGCTTATCTGGATTAACAAAGAGATCTTAAGTTCAGCTCCCACCCTTGTGGTTAGCCAGGGCTTAGTGTTAGCTATAAGAAAACCGTAATTTGTTTACCTTTGTCATAACCCACTCTCTTCCCATCCAAACTATACACGGCTCACTTTTTACTTTTTGAAAGCTACAGTAGAGATGCTGTTCAGTTCTTACAAGCCCTGAAACTCTTTAAAATAGTGTTTTGATGGAGGGCTCTTAGGGAAGATTTGCCGGAACAGACCACTCTGGAAGCCATTCTTCTGTCTCAAAACCACTCCAATCAGACTTTCTTCCCCATCATTTCATTCATAAAATTGCACATCTCAAGAACATCAGCAACTTGCAGACTGCTGAATCCCACAATCAATTTCCTTCGAGGCTTGGCACAATTTCTGTCTGTCTTGTCAATGGCAGCATTGGCATTCAGCATCCCTCATCACCACCCAGCGAACAGCTGAGATGTGAACGGCTTGATTTTCCCAGATGCGTTCTCCATGTTAGAATGAATGAGGAGGTGGCTGAGTAGAAGTTCTTCAGTGTGGCCTGCTCTGACAGCCGAGCTTACTTAGAACCACTGCCACGTGTAAGATTCAAAATCCAAATGAATAAATAGAGTACTGATGTAAATAAGAAAACAGAAGTCACCGAAAAAGACATCAGAAGAAGACATCAGGCAACACTGTGTCTTCCCGGGAAGTCGCTCCTGGTGGTACAAGGCCCAGACATTTGCAACACAGTTACTACTGCCCATCAGTACTGCCTGGTGTCGGGTGATGCTATTCGTGTTATCTTGCTTCTTGGTGATGTAGTGTCCACAGACCCTCAACAATTTAAATCCTATTAGCTTACCACTAACAACCAAGCTGTCCTTGGTAAAATTCTACACTTCCCACAAATATGGGCAGCCTCAAGTCACATTGATAGAGACTCTTTGCTGTCATCACAGGTTACAGTGTTTGCCCTGTAAATGTTTGAAGTCAGTGTGGAGAAGGTGAATGCCCTTTGATCATCTCAGCTGAATTGTGAGGCTGAGGGTACCAGCACACAGGCCAGGCTGTTTACCTTTGCTGCTACCCCGTGGGTTGCCTTTGGTTTGCCTTGATTTTCCAGCTAGTCCAAATCTGGCTTCTGGTCTTCATTGTTAGCCTGGTTATAAGAGTGACAGATTTTAATTTCTGTTTAAAATGTACCAAGTGTTTGCCTTTTGGGAAGGAGTCCAGAGCAGTGTCAGGGGAGAGATCTAAAGTTTGGATTTTGTCTCCCCAGTTGGTAAAACAGGTCAGCTTTGTTCTCCTTCGCCCTCTCTTTTGTCTCCCTTTGAAATTTCTTAGTATTTTATGTGGCTGTGCAATATAGTCAGTCATTTAAGTGTACAGCTTTGTGACTTAATGAGCGTGCGGCTTCACGCTGGCGGTGTGGCTCCATGGTAGTGCCCTCCCGGATCGTTCTCAAGACCCTGTATTAAATACCCAGCACTGCTAGAGAGTAAGAACCGGCGAGGGTTTCGGTAAGAATGGATAAAAGCCCTGATGTTCTGAAGCATAGATACAAGCAATCCAGAGGGTTTACTAGAAATAAACTCAAGGAATGACAGCTGAGCAGCTAGAGAGGCAGGGGGACGGGGTCTGATGGGAGGAGAGCAGGTGGAGCCTGGAACTACTCATAGGCGTGGTTTGTGCCCTAGGAAGATCATGATAGACGATGGGAGTTCCTTCCTAGCAACACTCGGTAGCACTTCCGCTGGGGATACACAGATAAATGAGACATTTCTACTCTCAGAGAACTCTGTTGTTATGAAAAAATGGGTTTGGGGCTGAAAAAGAGCTCATAGACTTTGTAATGGTCTCAGTGAGAGACTGTAAAAATTTTAATGATGGCGGTAACAAGAGAAATGGATAGGAGGGGGCAGAATCAAGAGACGTGTTAGAAAATCACCAGTAGGGCTTTAAGCTCAGTAGGAGTTGCAGGTGGGGAAATGTGGGTCTCTTTGAAAGTTCTCGGGAAGGCTGGTGACGTAGCTGCCCAAAGACCCGGATTCCATCTCCAGCACCACAAGCAACTGGCATCACTTGGGGGCTGACACAGGAGGATCAGAAGCTTATGATGATCCTCAGCTGCATACGGAGTTCAAGTCTAGGCCGGGATGCACGAGTCTTGTTAATAAACTTTAAAGATGCTCTAAAACATCTGGCTGTGATCGGAAGGGCAATGCTGTTATTTGTTACCATAGGAACACAGTAGAAAGACAGGCTGAGAGATGGGGGTGCAGGCTGAGGGAGGGAGGGGGGACAGTCTGTATTCTGCTTTAGAGCCTGAGGGGCCAGCATGAGAGCAGGTGAAAGGGGAATTTAGGAAGATGTAAGAAAGATGAGCACTTGAGCTACAAATCGTCGAGAAGCTGCCTAAAGTTATACAGTGGTGAGGTCTCCTGCTGGGATGGGCTAAAGGGTGTGTGTGTGTGTGTGTGTGTGTGTGTGTACATGTGCCCTCATGGCTTTGGGGACAGCTTGGAACAGCACGAGAAAACTCAAGAAAGAGCATTAATAGTGAGGGTTGGCTAGCAATGCCAAATGCTGTTTGGAAGTCAACCAGAATGAAGGGCAAGGAAATTCATGGCATTTTTATGAATTAGAAATTAGAAAACTGCAGGCCCCCTCTGGAGACCAGGTTTAATAAGAAGAGGCTCTGGCGGTCTCCTCAGGCCCAGTGGAGTGGTGAGGGCTTCTCAGACAGAGTGATCGGGAAATAGACTTTTCCCACCCATTTAATCTATAAATATTTATTGAGTATTTGCCTCTCATTGGTGAAGGAAGATGGAATAATTATATAACAGGGGAATTGGGGCCAGAGAAAGATTACTTTTGATGGAAAGGATGGGTCTTTGGCCTTGGGAAAAGAACAGTGCAGAGGGAGAGATGAGACTAAAATATGAAAAATAACTGAGGTGCACTTCCATAGGTGAGGGGGGCTGCAGTGGGGAGCAGGTTGGTGGACTTTGGGGAGCTAAGGACATAGGTGTGCTGACCTGAGACTGCCCCAGCTCTGGGGCTCAGTCCACACTAACAGCTGACCTTCCGCGTGTCTTGTGATTGTAGTAAGATTCGTGGAAAGACACCATAGCTGTGCTTTTCTTTTGGGATGAACTTCATTTTCTTTTTTAAGTTAAACAGAACTCTCTAGGAGCTACAGACTATTTAGGGCTTCAGTGTTAAGAGTCCGCTGAGCTCCTTAAGACACTATTACAAAATGGAGTTGGGTGTGTAGACACACAGAATGATGTTCTCAGGCAATAATTAACTTCCGACGTGGCTCACCGTGGCCATTCTCTGGGGTGAGTCCTGCTGGACTCAGTTGGAGTGGTAGTGTAAATGATGACATTGTGAACCTCTGGATGTGGGATGACACAAATAGGATTGTAAACTCTATGTCAACTGAGGGTCATATGTAGCCCAGGCTGGCCTTGAACTCACTGCACAACTGTGGCATGATTTTTGTGCTCATTGTTTTCTGATAACTTGATACAAATCCAGACATACTCGGGAAGAGGGAATCTCAGGTGAAGAATATCTTCTATGCAATTGGCTTGTGGGCATGATATGGGGCATTTTTCTTGATTGTTAATTGTTGGAGTGTGTGCCAACCTGTTGTGGGCAGTGCCACCCTGAGGCAGATGGTCTGGTCTTTATAAGAAAGTAGGCTGAGCAAGCCACGAGGAGCAAAGCAGGAAGCAGCCCTCCTTCATGGCCTCCCCTGCCATTCCCGCCTGCAGGTTCCTGTTGGAATTCCTGCCTTGGCTTCCTTTAGTGATGGACTGTAAGGGAATGAAACTTCCCTCCCCTATTTGTTTAGGTCATGGTATTTATAGAGGCAACAGAAAATAAACTAGGATGACCTTGAACTTCTGATCATTCTTTCTCCCACCTCCCAAGTGCTGAGATTATAGAGTGACGTCACCATGAATGGTTCACGTGGCATTGGGGATTGAAGCCAGAACTCCCTGCGTTCGAGGCCAGCCATATGGGCTGTAGTCTTATCCTGACTTCAAATACTTGAGAGCTGAAGGGGTTGCTTTGCTCATAACACCTGCATGTTTGAAGCATGTGACGTCCTGCAGAGCAAGCTTTCTCCTGGTCACACTGTCACCAAGGTGGCTATTCACCATCAGAGTTGCAGAAGACATTTAAGAGGCTAGTTGAGACAGTTTCACTGTAGAATAAGGAAATTGGGTTGATTGTAAAGAATACTCTTTTAATTCCATTTGTGTCAAAACTGTTTTGTGAAGACATTGCTTCATAAAGATTCATCTTGGGAAGGTCCAACAGACAGCACCGGGAACAGATTCCATAAATGGGTGAGAGCAATTGAGTTGATGAGAAAGCTTAACCTTGATTTAATGCAAATTGCTGAGAAAATGGAAGAGGAGGAGTCAAGAGGGATCTGTTTTCATTATTGACGTGAACTGGCCTGACATTCACGTAGCCCAAGTGGGAACTGTCTACACACAGGCAAGAATAAAATAATGTGAAAAAATGTTTGAAAAGTTCTGCATTGTGAACTAATTCCCTCTGCACACAGAGGAATGAGCCTGAAACCCACACTTCCCTTCCTGTCAGGAAACAGACAAGCTGTGCTTTCCGATGTGTGCGTGAGTTACAGGATTTCATCTAAAGGGCTGACCTGTTCCTCCCCTTCTCTTCAGACACTGGCTTTTATTGCTTAGGTTTGCTATGTCATCAAAAAATCTTGTATATTTCTCACTGGACATGAATTAATAATGCTTTACCTGCAACAAAAGGGACTATTAAAGTGATAAAAAAGGCAATAGATGTATTTCAATCTCCAGTAAAAAAAATGACACCCCTACCCCCACCACTAGACTAGTAAATGCTGAAAACCCGGCAGGATTCCTGCAAGGGTCACATTAAGAGTCTACTAAATAAGTAAGTTAATTAAACCTTGACATCCGGAAACAATTCTGAGAAGTTCTAATTAATTTTTGAAGAGTCGTGAAATGATGATGTGAGCCCTCACGTTCCCCTAAATTATCATAACCCAGGCAACGCCAGACCGCACAGCAGCTGCTGAGGTTTCTGCAGTTGGAAGCGGAGATCCTTGCCTGAAGGCAAAAGCCACCAAAGTTTAGAGAAGTGGCCAGAACTGTTAAGAGTTTTATTGACTGTTTGTACTATTTCTTTGCCTTTTCCTTGATAGGATGCCAAGGGACAGAAACTAATGTATTTAACTGCATCCTTTTTTATTGAATTGTTTACCAAAGGTTGTAGGATTGACTTTTTTGACTGCATAGATTTTTTTTTTCCCAATTCAATCCGAAGAAGGTTTGGCTTTTCCCCTAAATAGAAGAGAGTGTGCTCTCCGTCCTCAGTAACTCCACAGGCCTGGTGAATAGGAGTCTGCTCATCACGCTGGCTCATTATTCTCTTCATTGTTGCTTCTGTTGCCGTTACCTGTGTGAGTTTGGGAATTGCAGTCTCAGAGTAAGAGGCGAGGCGTGAGGCTAGGAGAGCGGAGCTGAGGGGCCTGAACTCAGAGCCGGTGATTTTCTGAAGTGTATAACTAACTGCCCTCAGGACAATCCTGCTTCATCTGCCCGTGTGCGATTTTCTGAGGTGCTCATTAAAAAGGCAGATCCGTGGGGCTCCATTCAATTCACTGAACCAGATTCTCTGAGGATGGTGTCTGGAATTTGCATTTTAAGAAACAAGGTAAAGGATTTCGTTTTAAAACCTTAGTGTCTGGTACCTGGCATAATGAAGAGCCACCCGGAAGAGCTCTCTCTCTCATGGCTCAGCGCCCGGACCACTAGCAGTTCCCGGTGGAGACGCATGCATGCTCCCCACAACACAAGGGTTCTGGATCAGCAAGGCTGATCGGAGTGTCCTGCTGCCGGGACAGAACCCACAGACTGAGCGAATCGCAGCGAAGCGACACGGCATTTAATTCTCACATTTCCGAGCCTGGGCGCACACGTTCAGGGATACAGTGCGTTTGGTGATGGCTCCGTCTTGCCTTCCCCACAGGAAGAAGGGAGGCTATGTCTTCCTCTGGAAAAGGGGGAAAAGCCCGAACTCCCTCCATCAAGCCTGTCATAAGGACATCAACCATAGGAGCCAATCACTTAGGGTTTAAATGCTTCATCTCTCAACAGTGTTGGGGGCTAAGTTTCTAACTTGAATTTGGGGGACCCCTTCCACCATAGCGAGGGCTTGTCCAGAACTACTTGTAATTCTTATGGACCAGAGCCTCTTTTATTTATTTATTTATTTTTCAAATATTTATTTATTTATTATGTATACAATATTTTGTCTGTGTGTATGTCTGCAGGCCAGAAGAGGGCACCAGACCCCATTATAGATGGTTGTGAGCCACCATGTGGTTGCTGGGAATTGAACTCAGGACCTTTAGAAGAGCAGGCAATGCTCTTAACCTCTGAGCCATCTCTCCAGACCCTTATATTTATTTTTTAATTTAAAAAATTCCATAAAACCCTAGGTGTGTGGGTATGTAAAATATGTGTACAGGTCAAAATTGGCTGGTAATAAATGATAAATGCATTTAAGGCAACTTTAGTATACATGTAATTTTACTATTTATTGAAGACAACAAATTTGAATAATAAGATGAATGTGCTTGTTTATTTTACATAGGGAACTAATTCTTGGCTGGATATTTAATTCTACAGGACACAGGGTATCCTCAAAGTTTGTAGATTCAACTGATGTTTTAATTTCACAATAGTCGGAGCTGAGGATGCTTTATATAAATATGTAGTATGCTTGGCAGAAATATCTTCAGGACCATTTCAGAAATTGTTGAACTTCTAATCCCAAGACAAAATTTCCAGAATAGTTTTCTTACCAAGACGAAAGTCAACAACTTGGGCAGCAATTTTGAAAATCCAACATCTGAACACAATATAAATGATCTACTAAGTGCATGATAAGAGGAAAATATTCCGTATTTTTTTGTACTGAAATCACTAGAATTCTGTAAGAGAGAAAGACTTGGTGAGGACGATGCTGACACACTGTAGTTCATCTCTAATCTGAGGTGTTTAGGCCAAGTTATTTGGTGCTGAGTGTCATTCCGGCACCCACAGTGCAAAGCTTGCATGCTGTCTGCTCAGAAGTCAGGGTGCAGTGAAGCTGCAGGATGTGGCATGGGCAAACACGGCAAGATGTGCCCAGATTTGTTTCGCATTTGGATTTGAACTAATTTCCGACTGTTGTGCATTAAGAGATGCCCTACCCTTGACAAATGTTTCGTGACCTACATCTCCATTCAGTTGTGAAATCCCACATGGAGTTTGTGGTCTGCAGTTTAGGAAGCTGGGCTAGGGGGCTGGCGGGATGGCTCAGCAGTTAAGAGAGAGCACTGTTCTTGCCGAGGACCAGAGCTCAGTGGCCAGCACCTGCTTGTAACTCCGGCTTCAGGGGGTCTGATGTGTCCGGTCTCTGAAATCACGTACCCTCAGATGTTTGTACCCATACAGACACATAGACATAACTAACAACAATAAAAATGTTTTTAAAAGCATAACGTGGGCCGTGCATGTGATGGGTCTGGGCAGGGAGGCCTATGGCTGTTTCCACTGGTGTGTCCTTGATGCACAGGTGTGTCCTTGGTGCACAGGTGTGTCCTTGGTGCACAGGTGTGTCCTTGGTGCACAGGTGTGTCCTTGGTACACAGCTCAGTGGATGCTCCTGCAGGTCCAGTGAGTAAATTGATACTGAGACACTGGACTCCCAATTGTCTGTCAAAAGGCTACTCTCTTCTTTCTTTTTCCTAGTCTACTCTTTTTAATTCTTCATTTTGACATGAGGGTAAGCCACAGCACTCTGAACTCAGACCCCCAGACCTGAAGCTTCTTCACTGTTCCCTTTACCAAACCCTCTTTCTAGAGCTGGGTGCCATGCCTCAGACCTGTACTCAAAGCTCTTAGGAGACTGATCCAGGAGAGGAATGGCAAGTTTGCAGCCAATCAGAACGACATGGCAAGACTCTGTCTCTACTCCACTCCCCCAAAACCAAAATGCCCCAAACAATAAAGTGTCCACTGTAGTCCAAGCTGAACAGCATAAAATGTGTAACATATTCATTTAGGACAGGTTCACAGCAGGACACACAGACACAGTTATCAGCTGTTGATGGTTCCTGACCTCCACAAAGAAATCTAAGGGTTCTTTTCTTCTCACTTTTCCCATTTTGTGTGTATGCCCAAGACAGTCTCATATTGCTCACCATGTGGGCTCAGGACGCTGTCTCCTGAGCAGCTGATAGATACTACAGCGTCCTCCACACCGAGATGGAAGTGGTTGTTTTTCCATGTGGAAAATGGATGCTGCTGCTGTTGGGAGTGAGTGTCAGAGAATATTCTGATATTCAGACCTCTGAACTCTTGATAAGGCCTCTGCATGAACAACAGCATTTTAGCAGCTGTTCGATTGGTAAATACCATTTAAGCAATTTTGTATTGTGGAAAGACCAGAAAAGCTTTTTAAAAATCCTTGTATTTGTGCTTGTGTGGTGTGTGAGTGCACGTATGTGCATACACATGTGTGTGTGTACATCCCAGTATATACATGCCATATACCAAACCAATAGTGGCTGCATATATGGTGGTCAGAGGACAACCTTGAGTGTCTGTCCCCACCTTCCCCTTGTTTGAGGCAGGTCTCTTGACAGCACCACTATACATACCAGACTTTATATGGGTCCTGGATCCATCTCAGGACCAGGATTTCATGGCAAATGATTCAGCCATTGAGCCAGATCTCAGCCTTCTCTCAGGTTCTTGTCAAGTCTGCTCTTACATACATTGGTGATCATGGGCCAAAGTAGCCTTAGACACTGCAGTAGTGGAGGTACACGGGTAGGTGTGCACATCACGGAGCTGCCTTTCCTATTTTCTGCAGTAGAATACTTATACGGGCGGGTGTGCACACCACAGAGCCGTCTTTCCTCTTTTCTGCAACAGAATACTTACACGGGCGGGTGTGCACACCACGGAGCCGTCTTTCCTCTTTTCTGCAGTAGAATACTTACACGGGCAGGTGTGCACATCACAGAGCCATCTTTCCCCTTTTCTGGGGTAAATTTTTCTTGTCCAGTGCTTACACTGGGAATGCCTGTCAGGTCTAGTTTCTTACTAAACCACAGCATCTTGGGTGAAGCTCACTAGGCTTCCAACCTCCCATGGATTAGCAACAGTCACATGGAGAGTCAGATCACAACCCTTGCGGCTTCATTTGTGTTGGCAAACATTTTCTGACACCCAACTCGGAGTGTAAAGCACTATTCCTCCTTCTGTGTTACAAAAGCCAATATGCAGAGCCCTGCCCTTGAATTGCTAACAGGGTGTCGGGTGCTGCAGTGGTACAGTGAAGCAGTGTGGTGGCCCGTGACAAAAACCGATGACATCTCATTGCAGCCGAATGTCCTAATTCAGGGCCTGAAGGATAAAAGAACACACAACTCCAGCGTGTTTCCCAAAGAACACTGAACATGGAAAAAGTGGTTTCAGAATTAAAAAAGAAGAGAGAAATTAGAAAAAAACATTCTTCCCGTTACATGTTAAGATTGGAAGTCATGGATGTATAGGAATAAACCTGTGGGCGCACAAAACTCCAGATCAAAACCACTGAGCTGATGCTGGTAGGGTTTCCACAAGGCAGAAGACAATCCAAGTCTTAGACTCATGGAAGACAAATGCTAAGGTTCTTTTCTGACTTGGGCCCAAGTCCAATCCTGGCTTCTTCTCGGAGAAGACTGTGGGTGAAGCAGACACTGTGAACTCCAGGGGAACAGGGGAATGAACCTCACTTCAACAGGCTTAGAAGTATGGAGGCGTGGCCTTCTTAACTTGCAAAATGAGGAGTAACTAAGTGCTGTGAACTGCCAGATACACACGGGGGCTTTTGTGTGCCCCGCTTAGAAGGCCCCATTACAGTTGAAAATGAGATGGGAGGAATGGCAGGGTTGATGTTCAAGTGTGAACACAGTTGTGTATTTATGTGCATGTGCTGATGTGTGTGTGCATTGTATGCTAGGTTCATGTGTGTGCACCACGTGCTAGGTTCATGTGTGTGCACCATATGCTAGGTTCATGTGTGTACCACGTGCTAGGTTCATGTGTGTGCACCACGTGCTAGGTTCATGTGTGTGCACCATGTGCTAGGTTCATGTGTGTGCCCCATGTGCTAGGTTTATGTGTGTGCACCATGTGCTAGATTCATCTGTGTGCACCATATGCTAGGTTCATAGGTTCATGTATGTGCAACATGTGTGTGTGCTGTGTGCTAGGTTTATGTGTGTGCACCATGTGCTGAGGTTTGTGTGTGTGTGTGTGTGCACTGTGTTTATAGGAATCTGAAGTGGTTCTCATTCTGGCAGCTTACTAGCCACCAAGCCACCCCCTCAGCTCCCTTTGTCTTTCAAAGCAGCAGCAGGAGCAGTGGGCAGTGGGTAAGGCCTGGTAAAGATATAATTTTTCAGTAACTCACCAAGTGACCTTGAGCAGGCCTTGGTGGCAGCACTTACAGGAGGAGTCCACATGGCTCTGCTGTAGTGCAAGGGAAAGATAAATGCTGGGTATCAGAGGTCTGTTTCCAAATACCATAATTAAGCAGCCTGCATGATTCCCCCATACACATAACTCTTCTTTGAATTGTGTATCAAAAGTCCTTCCAAATTTATGTCCCAACATAACTCTTAGGCTGCCCTGATTCTTTCTAGAGAGGTACTGGGAAGTAAGCACATTCTCGTGGTAATCCCAACTTACCCCTGAGTCTGTGCCTCATTCAAGGCCTACACTTAACAGTGGTTCCCAGAGAAGCATCAGGTGGGAGTTTCAGGTAGATTCTGAAGGAATGACTGGGATAAAACAGACATTAGCAGACATTACTGAGCTGCATGGTGTTCTCCCAATTATTCCTTATTGGGATTGTCCCACCCTGAGTATGTCTGACTCTGCCATCCTTTAAATAGTAAATATTGCCCAATAAAAGCTGTAGAGCCGCTTTCCGTGTCAGGGTGGTCCGGGTTATAATGACATGCGCTCTTCAGAGTGCTTGTGGCTCAGAACAGCAAAGGTGACATCACACCCATTTAGCGTATCTGTCTTGGGACAGTAAAATGTTCCCATTAACTATGAGACACCAGCGTCTACCATGTCAAGAACCTCTGCTTACCTTGTGGGAGGGAAGGGGACGTGCGGGGACAGTCTCAACTACCTGTTTAGTTCCCATGCTCTTAATCACATGACAAGCTCATCAACCAGTAGAAACATGGCGGCTGCACATGCCACAGAGGAGAAATGGAGGACCATATCTTAGAAGACAGTATATTATTATTTTTTATTTTATTATTATGATTATTTCTGTGTGCTCACATATGAGCACATGTATGTGCATGTGTGGTGTCTTTGTGTGTATATGTGATATTTTTGTGTATGTGTAAGCATGTGTGTGTGTGTGTTTGTGTGTGCAGTGTCTTTGTGTGTGCATGTGATTGGTTGTCTTCGTCCACCATAAATGCTAGGAAGTAGACTCAGTTTGTCAGGCATGACAAATGCTTTTACCTGCTGAGCCATTTCATAGACCCAAAAGTTTTATTTAATTATAATAGAAAACATGTAATAGTTACAGACTGTTCTAGTTTTTGCTGAGCAGACACAACTCCAGAATATAATAAAAGCAGACTTTTGTTTTTTTAACTAAAGGTCAAGTAGGACTTCAATCTTTTATTAATCCCATTTTTAAGACAAAAATTAGGAACAAGGAATATAAGTAACTTGTCTAAGATCCCACGATAGCACAAGGCAGGGTTTCTTCATGCTTTTAATCATCAGGCTATTTACCTGTATTTGGATGAATTATGGGCAGGCAATGTGGGCCTATTAAGCTGCGATGAACCCCTTTTTTCCATTCCTTTCATAAAAAGGTTTTGCTGCTAAGAGCTCACTCTAGTCTGGGCTGGCCTCTGTAGCCCAGGCTGGCCTCAAACTAACATTCCTCCTTCCATGGTCTCCTGAGATCTGGGATATGTAGGCATGTACCATCATGATTGTGTTGGATCATGATTAATTAGTCACCCATTTATGAGTTAGAGGAATATCAGACGTGTAAAAGTATATTTGTTGGGATTTGGGCATAGTGGCACACACCTTTAATCCTAGCACTTGGGGGGCAGAGGCAGGGGGAGCTCTGTGAGTGTGAGGTAAGCCTGGTCTACAGAGCCAGTTCCAGGACAGTCAGGGCGGTATAGAGAGAACCCCTAGTCTCTCTATATAGAGACAACCCCCATTCTCTCTAATTAGTTAGCTGTTTTTTTATAGCAGTTGATGTGGGAATCCCCCCTGTATGCTATGAATATGTTGTATTGCCGTTGGTTAATAAAGAAGCTGCTTTTAGCCAATGGCTTAACAGAGTATAGCCAGGCTAGAAAAGATAGAGAGAGAGAGCAGGTGGAGTTGAAGAGACACCACGTAGCTGCTCAGGATCAGACGCTGGACACTGGACGGAACCTTACCAGTTGGTCACAACCATGTGGCAATACACAGATTAAAAGAAATGGGTTAATTTAAGATATAACATCTAGCTAGAAATATGCATTAGCTAATAGGCCAAGCAGTGTTTTAATTAATATAGTTTCTGTATGCTTATTTTGGGTCTGGACATCCAGGAAATAAACAAGCAGCCTACGTCAATAAGCAGTGGTCTAGTATTGAGTGTATTTATTAAAGGGAATGTTTCGTGTGTTTTGGTATGCTTTGGAGTTGTGCTGTGTGACTGCTATCCCTTTGGGATGTTTTAATTTAGACTGATTTATTTAGGAGCAGTAAGTAAGGATCATTTCGAGATCAACATGCAATCTGAGTCTAAAAACATGTTTATCTGAAAATTAATGAAGGTAGCAAAGAGGGCTGTTAACTTTTACAGATGAGAGCTGATGGGAATGCAGACTGGCTGGGAGAATCGTGGTGTGGCATCAAGGGGTCCCTCCAAGAACTTGGCAAGCCCTGTGCTTCAGTGAAGATGGGGGGCAAGCAGGGATTTCTGCTAGGGGTGGGCATACTGAATGGGATCTGAACAGATGAGGGTGCCTACCGGGATGCTGGAGCTTGTGGTTCAGTAGGGGCAGACCATGGACCTAGGCCAAGAGGTGATTGGTTCACCAGCTTGCCCTGGCTATGGATGCTGTGCCTTCACCTGGAACCCATGCCACTACCATCCTCATGCCACCAGATCCTCCCCTCCCTGATCTTTGTGACGCTACGGCTGCATGCCAAGTCCTGAGTGGCTTAAGCTTTCATCCAGGCAGAGATCAGGTCTCCTAATATGAGGAATCCTCCACATCCAGGGAAAGAGTTCGGATGAGGCCCACCCAGTGGCAGAAAGCAAGTGTTCACCTTAGCTAGTGGGATGGGGCTCCTACCCTGTCAGTCCTATGGTTGTTCAGGAAAAGAATGTGTACTCCCTGTCTCTTGTTGATTTTGTTCCACAGGTTTGCATCTGAAAGGATTTTTAACTACTATTTATTTATGTAGTTAAAAGTAAACATTAATTTCCTAAAATCAATTATTCTAGATACTGAATGTTATAGAGCTTTCTGTGGCTCATGCCATGCTGGGGAGGGGTATAGGAATGGTACAGGATAAAATCAGAGGTGGGCGAACATTCTCAGAGGCAGACAAGGTGATTGTCTTGTCTTTCTTTTGAAGTTCAAGGGGAAGAGTGTGTGAGATGAACATTACACATGTAGACATGGTAGGAAAAATATTTTACAGAGGAAAAGACAAGAAAGATAGCGTGGTTGTATATGAACAGCAAACTGCACAACATTAGCTATATAGATAAGGCAGGAAATCCAAGTTTACCAACTGACAGGTGAGTCTTCCTGACTTTGTGACTCAGGTGTGGTGGTTTGATAGTTCATAACTATTAAGGAACTATTACCGATTGTTTTGAGTATGGGAAATGGTAGAGAGTCAGCTGTGGTTGAGAGAAACCAACCTAGTAATATGTAGAACAATTTGAAAGAAACGAGTTACGGAAATTACTTAAGAGGTAAATATAATCTATAAAAATATTAAGTACCTAAAATGAGTTATGAGCTGAAGTCAGCATTAAGAATAAAGACAGCTCATAACTGGTCAAACTGCAAAGAGCAAGTGTCTGCACAGTGCTCTGCCCAAAATGGGACATCTGTATCACTGCCTCGTCACCCTAGGTCATGGGACATAGAGAAAGATGGGACAAATGATAGTCAGGGACAGAGGTTGAGGAGGACATCGTTTTCTTGGCATGGGAGGACACCAAACTCAGGAATTCTCAGTAGCTGTGACTGCCAGCACAGGGCAGTAGACCATCATCCCAGCTTGGAGCAGGAAAGGGCTCACGAGGCCCCATGCCCTGCTGAGGAGCTCTTGACAGGTGACGGCTGCTAGAGGGACAGTCAGTTGTCTTCAGGGATGCCACTCCTGATCATGCTTCTGTGGATGGCTCCACAGCCACATGTACCTGGGTACCACTAATTGGATTCACTGAGTTATTTTAAAGAAGGCATGAACTTGGGAAGAGGAAATATGGGTGGGGAGGATAAAAGGAAGAGTAGAGGATGAGTATGCTAAAATACATTGTACTTACAAATAAAATCCTCAAAGGATTAAAAAACATTAAAGCAAAGGGGATTTGAGAAGTAGAAGTATATGTTACAAGAATACGTTATGATTAAGAAAATCCTATTCGTATTTGGTCACCATGGTGAGAAAGGGGCTCCCAAGGAAGTGCTGAGCACAGCCAGTGGACACAGACCAGCCCTTTGCCGACCATTATGCTGCCACAGCGAAACATGTACCACGACCGCTGTGCAAGCAGTCCAGTATGTTTGCAGACGACAGCATCAAGCTACAACGTTGAGAGGTTCTATGGCCTGCCAGCCTTCACTCCCCAGTAGAGAACAGTGTGTAGCTCTAACACAGTTTCTTAATTAAACTGGCCTATCTGCTCAAGCATTCGGGTTCCCCAGAAGATAATGGTCTGTGCTGCCTCTGTCTCCCCATAGGCGCCGGTCCCTTGATTGCTGACTGAGTTCCCTTAGAATGAGATGCTTCCAGACTCCAAGGCTCCAGGCCTCTGCAGCTTGATCTACCATCTGCCACTCCTCACAGCTAATTTACCCCTTCTCTTTTATTTTAATTGTTTTAGCTACTGAGTTCTTTGCTACTCAAAAGCCCTTTTATTATCTTACCAATCTGCCAACGACCTAATGTTAGTGCCTCCCCCATTTCGTGCTTGGTGCTGAGTGAGGCACCTTTGAGGACGTGCACAGACCATGACTTGCTTGCCCCGAGCTGGGCCCTGCTTGCTTCTGGCTTTGTCCCCTTCTTGCTCTGCTCCTCTCTCACAGCCCCCTGCTTGGTCAGGAGTGTTACCGTCCATTCTGAACTTTGGGACATGGTATGTTTAAAGAGCTGCGGGACATAGAGTAAATGTCAACAACCTGGAAAGAAACCAAATGGCGTTTGAAAGGCTGAGCTTGTTTGATGACTCATAGTTGTCACCCCAGCGTGTGGGACAGGGAGGCAGGAAGATGGACTTAGTGGGGCAGAAGTATTCTTTTAAATGCTTCTTGCCCTGAAGAGTTGCTTCTCAAGGGCATCACAGCAATGTTTGCTGCCGGCTGAGTTGGAGGATGAATGGACTCATTGAGATCTTCCCTCGTAAGCGCCTTCAGAAAGAATGGCCATCAGATATTATAACGTAAAACCACATTCTTGGGAATTTGATTGGAAGAATAAGTTTCTTGACACTTTAATATTTCAATATTCATGTTGTTCATGTCTGAGGCAGGTCTCCCAAACAACTGTAAAGCTTTTCTCTGTTAACTACGTTTGGTGAATGTAGTTGGTAATAGGCTCAGACTCCTGCTGTTGCAGAGGGGACTTTTTATTAAAAATATGAAGCTACATCAGATATTTAAAATTATAGTAGGGAAAAATATCAAAAATATGGCAGAGGATAGGGGAGCTCTTTTTCAGCCTGTGGAGTTCAGCTTAGACTGAGAACGGCCGGTTTTAGATGTCAAGAACCACGTGGTAGCCCGCAGGTGGAGCACAGCATTGATCTTCCGGACACAGTGGACAAGCTCAGACATTTGAAGCATCAAGAGACAAAGTGTTTCCTCCCCTTGCAGATTGTCCTAACCACGGGCATGAATGCTCTTAGAGGGTTACAAGCATGCTGAATACCAACACTCAGTTCCTGATCCCCAGGGACACAGGGGCGTCCTGCAGACTGACACCTTCTCTGGCTCTTGGTGATGTCGCTGCTGCTTGCACTCTGGGCAACAAACCGTGAGAAGCTAATGGTGTTTTAAATAGGAAACAGCAGTTTATTAGGATTGGCCGAGAGGTTCTTGGCAAAATTTCCACTGACTAGGTACACAAATGTGTCTGTGTGTGCTCAGCAGTGTGTGTGCTCAGCAGTGTGTGCTTAGCAGAGTGTGTCCCTAGCTTTCTAGTGGTGTCATCTCCACTGCAAATTTCCTTTGGCAGCTAAGAAACAGAGTTCTGGGAGCAGGGTGTGGAGAGCCAGAGGCAATTCTGAAAGAGGCAAGGCCTGTAGACAGGCGCGGGAAGCGGCTTCTTTCTTAACACCTGAATCCGTAGACCCTTGTTAGGAATCTGAGTCTAGAAACATCTTAACAGGGACTACTGGGGAAATACCTCTCAGTCTGTAAAGTCTGAGAGCATGCATTTCATCCCCAGCCCCAAGTAAATAGCCATGCAAGATGTGTCACCTGTGGATCACTGGGGGACATTGGCCAACCAGCCTGACCTACTTGGTGATCCACCTAGCCCCAGATCCCAGTGAGGCCCTGTTCCAAAAACCAAGAGAGATGGCTCCTGAGGAATATCATGCATGATTGATCTCTCATACATGTACACATGTATGTACCCACAGACATGACGTGCTTCCAATAGATACAGAAGAGTAGAAATAGATGTGTTGGAGGGAATTACCCAAGGGATAAGCAATTGTCTGTAGTGGTATATTATTTGTATCTTGCTAAATAAATCTTGCCTGAAGACCAGAGGCAAAGCTAAAGCCACTAGAGGTCAGGCAGTGGTGACACACACCTTTAATCCCAGGATTTGGGAGACAAAGTAAAACGGATCTCTGTGAGTTCAAGACCACCTGGGCTACCCAAGATCAATGCAGAAACAAATCCAGGTGGTGGTAGCTCACACCTTTAATCCCAGTCCTAGGGAGTCATACGCCTTTGATATCAGCACCAGAAGGGATATAAAATGGAAGGAGAGAGAGAGAGAGAGAGAGAGAGAGAGAGAGGCTTAGGTTGCTTAGTTTGCAGTCTTTGTTAGAGGTAAGACTTCTCTAGTGGCTTGACTGCTTTGCTTTTTTGGTTTTCAGGTTGAACCCCAGTTTCTGTCTCTGGGTTCTTATTATTTGTGCTACAGTAGTTCGCAGATATTAGCTTTCTTGTTTGTGTCAGATCAGTATTTCTGCTGGCTGCGGCTGAGTTGGTAGAAGACTCACACGACAAAAGACACCCACCTCATTTGATTTCAGTGGCCACCTGCACCTGGAGCAGATGCTAATATTCTGCTGTTTGCTGAGGAACCAGGGCCTTACTAAGCAGATCGCTCCGTATTGTCTCACCGTGTGTGCGGGAGATTGCCTTGCGAGTGAGGAATTGCTATAGGCGTTTATTCCAGAAAGGATACTGTAGCTCTCTGCTCTTTCTGAGGCAGCCAGAAGAATCAGGATTTAATGTCAAGTAGATCATGACTTGAGATTTTCAGAGCAGAGCAAACAGAAGGGAGGTTCTGCTGTTTGGCTTTGCTTGTTCTCAACACACAGGCTTTAGGGATAGGATAAGGCATTTTCATGAGTAGAGCATGGTTGTAGGCAGTTGAAAGATTCAGAGTCAGTATTAGACTCAAGTTCCTGCTGTGCCTGTCGGTCTTTGTGCCTCCTGGAGGGATTCTCATCATCTCTGTGAGCCATTCTCCTGTCTGCAGTCAGAATAAATAAGGTTTTCTCTATACAAGCCAGGACAATGCCCCTGTCAAACACTCACTAATACACTTGCAGATGTGCTCACAGGTGTATGGAGGCCAGAGGTTAAGTATCATTCCTCAGGCGCAGTTCATTGTAGGACCATTTTTTCTGTTCCTCCTGCCGGCTCCCAAATCACGACACAGAGGCTTCTTGTTATGAAGGCTCAGCCAATAGCTTAGGCTTATTGCTAACTAATTCTTGTAACTTAAATTAACGCATATCATTTAATTACCATTCCTTTATGTGGCTTGGTTACCTTTACTTTGTAATGCCCATGCCACTTGCTCTCTGCTGGGCTGGCGACTTTTGCGTCTCTGTCCTTCTTCTTTCCAGCATCCTCTCTGCCCCCCAAATCCTGCCTAGCTATTCAGCTTTTTATTAAACCAATCAGAGTGACAAATCTTCACAGTGCACAGAAAGATTATTCCACAGAAGTTCACCCTGAAGCATCACTGTCATTGGCCTCAAACTCAAGTAGACTGTGTTGGCTGAGTAGTGAGTTCAAGGATCCCAATTCACCTGTCTCTGCTTCCCCTGTTCAAAATTCTCAAGTGTGTGCTTTCATGCCTGCATAGTTCATGTGGGCTCAGAGGTTCAAACCAAAACCCTCATGTTTGGGCAACAAACACTGACTGAACTATCTCCCCAGACCTAATAACTTATTAAGATGACAAACTTCCCCCGTAGTCCACCAGTGGCTTCTCTCTGCCTGTGAATGGCACAGACGTGTCTCCCAGTGGAAGCCTCTGCAATCACGTCTATTGTATGTGGAGCCCGTTGGCTTGAGATGCTGCATTGGAGTTTCCTTTCTCAAGTTTATTCATACGACAGCTTTGAGGTGAAGCAAAACTAACTTGTAGGAGGCTATTGTATTTTCAGTCATTGCTGCATAAATATCTTTCTCCATAGTCTGAGAGACGGGCTGAGGACATGACAGTGTCTGTCTGGACCCCCTCTGAGCTACAGCTTTGGGAAAGGCTTGATGCTCCTGTGGCGGATCTGATTCAAAGCGAACCTCTGTGAGGAACATTTGGACCACTCGCATCTATTCACTCCACAAGGACACTTGCTTTTCCACATTGGCTGTCCAAATTTTACAACATGAGACTCTGGGCCAGAATCTTAGTACGCTGTTCAAAGTGCAGGCACACATGCATGCATGTGCACTCCCACACAACACTTACACACACACCATGTACACATACGCACACACTCTCACACACATATCACACACACAAACCACACACATGTGCACACACACACACCACACATACATCACACAAACCACATACACACATCACACACACACCACACACACCACACATACCACACACATGTGCACACATACTCGTACACACACATGCACACACACTACACACAAACCATACATATACCACACACACACACTCACATACACATACCACACACACCACATACACACCACACACACTCACACACGCACGCACACACAGAGCAGATTACCTTTGGCTAAATGCTTCTTTTTATGTTTTGAAATTTTTGATTTTTTTTTGTGTCACATGTGAACATCAGAAGACAAATTCACAGGTCCTTGGGATTGAAGTCAGCCTTGTGCAGCAAGTGTCTTTATTTCCTGGTGCTCACCAAGTACTTGTTGAGTGCAGAGATTTATTGAGTACCTCAGGAAGTCATATATGCCACCTTATCCACTCAACAGCTTTCTGCTTGAAACCCTGTCGTGATTACACAGTGGATATTTCCGTGGTATTCCTTGCTCATGTGCCCACACCTCACGTTATTCTCCAAGGATCAATCTCCTCCTCCTTCCCCCAGCAATGCAGCAGAGAACTCACACAGATGTGAGTAGCCATCAGGAGACCCTTGGAGTTTGTTGAAAAATGGCTACCTTTAAATTGTTTAAATTATGTGCTTATACATATCTCTGTCTGAGTTTGTATGTTTCTGTTTTGTATTCATCTATGAATTTACCATACCCACTGCTCCTTTTGCGTAGATCCAGCATTCTGACTGACTTCAGGCTCTGGCCTGGAAAACTTTTAATAGTCTATCAGTTTTGGTGGTAACAAATTCCTCACCTTTTGCTGGCTTGAAACATGTTTATTCCACCTTTGTTCTGAAGGTTTTCCTGTCTGTAGAAGGTCTTCTCTTCACTGCCTTTCCCTCTTCTGTGCTGAAGGGCATCGTCTTTGCCTCCGCAGAAACACCTGTCACCTTCCTCTCAATGACGGCGTCGTCTGCGACTGCCGTCAAGATTTTTTTTTTTTTGAGTAACTGTAAGGTTTCCTGGTAAGTCCAGGTCCTCATCATCCCACCTTAATTTTCTGCCCATGTTTGTTGGGATTCTTGGTTTTGTTTACAATTTTACTCAGATTTGGAAACATTTTGTACATTATTCATTTGGGGAAGTTTGTTTAATTTCGTATTAACTTGAAGATACACATGTTATGTTAACTGACATAGGAAGACAACACCCTGTCTACTTATGGAGCATCCTAAACCCTATGTTTGCAGTGTTCCTGAGATATTCTCATGCACATACATATTGTGTCATATCTAAATCAGCTCTGTGATATCTTTTTGTCCCTCCTGTGTGATCTTTTTAGACCCATTGACATATGAGTCAGATCACGTGGTCCTTTCGTAATCATGCTGATATTTTGTCCAGCAATCTTCAGAGCAGTGAAATTGCTTGTTTCTCTCTTTGTGGTCTGCGGTCTGGAAACATTCAGATTGTGGTCAGGACATCGGAAGACTCACCTGACTTGTTCCCCATAAGAAAGTCCAGTACTCTGAAAAGTATGCCTTGCTCTGTCTTTCCTTCATAGGTACATTCTCTTCGTTAAAAAACAAGCAAACAAACAAAAACAAAGAAAAAACCTCCTGTATGTGCATGTGTTTGTGTGTTAGTGTAGATGCACTTGCCCCATGGAGGTCAGAGGGCAACTCAGGTGCTGGTCTCCACATGTTCGAGAAGGAGCCTCTTCTTGTGTGTCACTGTGTCTGCCAGGCTATATGGCTTGGGAGCTTCTGGGGATTCCCCTGCCTCAAGCACCGACCTTGCGGTAGGGATGTGGGCCCTGCAGGCACTCACCACATGCAGCTTTTCATGGGGTCTGGAGCTCTGGAACTCTGGTCCCATGGATGCATGACAAGCATTTTGCTCACCGAGCCATCTCCCTGGCTCTCTGTGACTGTTGTTCTTGGCACTCCACCTCCAAAGAGAAGGGCTGAATGCTTCTATTTATTCGATCTGCCAGTTTTGATCTCCCACTGGAATCTTCCCCAGTCGTATGTTCTTCCTCTCAATTTTTATGCATTAGCTTGGATGACATTTACTCAGCAATTTTATAATTAATTCTTCATACCCACCTTTGAAACACTTAGGTTTCTGCATTCTTAACTTTTCCCACTGCTTGGGACCAAATACCTGACAGGAACCAACTTGGGGGAGAGAGACCGACGTTGGCTCAGAGCTGGAAGGTGCAGTCCATTGTGGTGGGCCTGTCATGCGGTGCCAAGAGGGTGGAGTTTCTTCCTACACCTCTGCAGCCCAGAGAGCAGAGTGTAGAACAGGGGCCAGGTTATAAAGCCACATGTCATGACCCGTTTCCTCTAGTGAGGCCCCACCTCCGAAGTTTCCACAGTATCCTAAAATAGTGCCACCAGCTGGGGACCGAATGTTCAAATGCATGAGCCTCCAGGACAATTCGCATTCAAACCATGACAGCTTCCTAATTATGTGCTTTGTGGCACCTGCAGGCTTCCTCACAATCACTGGACACAATTTGTAATTTTATTTTCATTTGTGTGCTTTTTTTCCCCATTGCCCATCTGCTCAATAGCAAGTGACCTCGAAGAGGGCAGGAATCGTGCCTACTTTGAACATCTTTGCATTCCTAGGCTCTGACAGATGGCAGATACTTAACGAATATTTGCTGACTCATTCTTGCATAGGGCTGGGTGAGGTTGACATGCACACATGACAGCAAACAGTATGCAGAGTAAGCATGAATGTCAGTAACATGCCCAACGTATGAGGTAGAACTGTTCTAGCTTCTCTACTGTAGTTTTAGTGACGTGACGGGCAAACACAGTGGTGTCTCTGAGCTTAGCACTCCCGATTGCTGTGCTACCTTTGGAAATGTTTAGGGATGCCATTATTTTCTCAATTTAAAAATAAATGAACTGGTTGTTGGTACTGTGTAGCTTGCAGTTAATGGCAGGTATCTGGACTCTGAACATCCCTGACCATACGGCTTTGGAGCATGCAGCCACAGAGTCACATGTACTATGTACCACTAGATATAGATAAGGTTGCCCCAGATTCCTCACTCGAAGGGACTAAAGAAGGAAGATGGGGTCCCACGGTTCTTTTTGTGACCATGCCCCAAAGCACCAAAAACTTCCAGTTAGCCACACCTCTGAAGGTTCCACCAGCGTCCATCAGTACCACTGTCCACAAGTGTCACCGTGGTGAGCAAGCTCTTAGCTCAGGGATCTAAATGCTAACATATTAGCTGCCCTTGAGCAACCTTGGAAGTGCCTCGCCCCACTTCCAACATGGCTACAGTGAAGGCCATATCTCCACAGGAGTTTTGGTGGTAACAAATCCTATTCAGACCTTAGCAGGATAAACTGTGACTTATCAAAGACAAGGGTGACAGAGAATATACCTCTATGGATGTGCTAACTGTATGACTCACTACTATGCATGCCCATGCCAGAGGGGGGATTTTGGAGGGACACTCGCAGCTTACAGTCTACAAGATAGAGACTCAACTAGGGAGACAGGGAATAAATTTCAGACTGAATTTCAGCCTACTTGGACGTGGTTTATTTGCCTCACTCTGTTTAGAAGGATTTGTGTTTGTGTTTAATCTCAAAGTGTCAAGTAAGATGATCCAAATGTTTGGAAGGACCTGGGGTTTAATTGTGGAAGTAGTTGATCACCTTGACCCATGAGGTCACAGAATCTAAACTCTTGTTCATTGAAATGTGATTTTTTTTTTTTACCTTTACCAGTGTATTCACCAGAATTTATAGAATTCTTAGATGTGCCCAGAGATAGCTGAAGGCATCAGGTGGAAAAAGATGACAATGTTATTGCATGAAAAATAAACAAGTGAGTTATTTTCCCCATCAAATCCCAGAGCATGAAATCTGTTCTATTTAATTAATTACCGGAGGTGTGTTTAAAACTGTCATCCCCAGCTCATTCGGTGTTCAAGCTGAAAACTCACACAGGATTCGTTAATCGTGGTGAAGCTGTCACTCAGCAGATGCCACTGCTGACAGACGGGACGGTGACAGGGACCTGACAGTTCTGTTTGGGCTCCTATGCTAATCCCCATGCAAAACAGCAACGAAATCATGAATGGATCATTGCAGGGTAGCGGCTATTCAGAGTGAAGATGGAAAATAGACAAGAGAAAGTTCTATCAGGTGTCGTGGAGTGGGGGTGGGGAGGAAGGATAGGAGGGAAATGGGGATGTGATCAATGTTATTAGACATGGATAAGTTGCTCTGATGAGACCTTGTGCTCTGGACAATTAATAAATGCTAATATTTTAAGAAATGCACCTATTAATGCTTTGTCCCCACTCTTCCTTTCTCTTCCTCTCAATTCAGCCCTGAGCTGTACACCCACGTCTCCTTGCTTTCCCTTTTTGCCTTGAGGACTGTGTTCTCCATGTGTGTTGTGATTGGGCTCTGCCATGGTTCAGTGATTGTGAATGAAAGAGGACCCTGATTTTTCTGCTTGCGGCTGCTTAATCCTTCCTTATCTTCAGCTCACCGGATGCTTCATTGCTCCTGCTCATTCAGTTGGGCACTTTTTCTTTTCTTTACCCCTCTCTGGATGAAAGTGTGGCAAATGTGTTGCCTCTGACCTTTAAAGGGGAGACATAATTAGACATCAGCCAGCAAAGGCCAATGTATATGTGTGACGTGGTCTTTAACCTTCTGGTTTTTCTTTGGGGACAGGAAACTGACATACTGTCTTGATGCCTATCGAATGTACAGAGTGTGAGTCTCTTGCTCTTGGCACCCCTTCTTCTTCAGCTTGCTTATTTACTTACTTATTTATTTTGGTTCACACCTTCCTCTTCAGCTTGCTTGCTTATTTATTTATTTTAGTTTTTCAAGACAGGATTTCTCTGTGTTGCTTTGGAGCTTGTTCTGGAACTAGCTCTTGTAGATCAGGCTGGCCTAGAACTCACAGAGATCTGCCTGCCTCTGTCTCCCCAGTGCTGGGATTAAAGGTGTCCTCCACCACGGTCCAGCTCCTCATCAACTTATCCTTAAGATAATATTTTAGGATGAGTGAAGGTTTCAGAAGGCTTTCTCTTTATATAATTCACTTTCTCTCTCTAGTCATGTGAGCTAGGTAAGCTGGCATTAGCTGTATTTCTGGCATTGAAAATTGGGACAAGCCATTGAGTCCCCTGGCTGCTGGTTTCATGCTGTGAACTTTGATGTCACCCTCCCTCCCTTTATCAGCATCTTCCTGTGATGACCCTCCTTACACTCCTGTGGCTTAGGAGGCTCACTTTCTCACTGGGCTGTGAGCTGCCCGAAGCAGAAATGGGGTCTTGCCATTTCTTTGTGTCAGGGGAGCCAAACTGTGAGGACAGAGAAGGAACTCAGGAACGTTCGGCTGAATGAATGCAAGAAATACAAGTGCCTGAGAGAGCTCGGGAAGTAAATCTAAACAGAAAAGACTAGAGTAAAGCATGGCTTCTTGGTAGCAGCAATTTCTCGGGTCTGCTCTGCTTGCTAGAGGCAAGCACTGTCATTTAAGAGAGGCTTCCTGACTCAGCTTTGGCTGCAAACCCCTGCAGCTCTTTAAGAGATCCTGCCACAAAACACTTAAACGGTGTTGATGAAAAGCTGGCTGCATGCATGTATGGTTTTCAGCCATAGCAGGAAAAAAGCTGTGCCGTTTTAAAATGCCGACTTTCTGGGCTGTCCTGCCAGGCAAACTCTGACTCTTTGAGGCAGGAAGTATGACTATAGAGCATTTGAGTGTTGTTTGTGAACACACTGCTGCAGCTTGCTTGCTGGCAGGGACCTTGAAACACGATAGAGTTGTGGCAATAAACATGGCTCCGGCTGGTACCTCTGCTATGAGCCTGGAATTTCAGAAAGCTAAGGAATGGGCTGGATTCAGCCGTCAAAGCCATGGCTTTAATCTTCTCTGTATTGCTTAGCAAATTAAAGACTCATGTGGTCAGAAAAAAAAGAGAGAGTCAAATATGAAGAAAACCTCTCAATGGTTTACAGTGTGTTAAAAATATATGCAGGCTAAAAGTTAAAGTTCTTAAAATAAAAAAGAAAGAAAGAGAGTAGTAGGGTGTGGTGGCACATGCCTTTAATCCCAAAGCTTGGGAGGCAGAGGCAGGTGGATCTCTGTGAGTTCAAAGACAGCCTGGTCTACAGAGGGAGTTCCAGGACAGCCAAAGATAGACAGAAAACCTGTCTCAAAAAGTAAAAATAAAAGAAATAGAGGTTAAAGTAAAGCCACATAAAGATGGAAAATACACAGAGAATCTGGATACTGTATGTTATTATGCTCTCTTTGAATTGTTTGAATGCTAAGGAAGGAACAACAGCTGCTAAAAGATACTTGTTTATAATTGCTGCTGAATTAATCCAAGATAGGTATTTTGAAAATACCTTGACTTCAAAATTGAAGTCAAAAGGTATATTACTTTGGAGAAGAGATTTTGCTTTTGTTTCCACAGGAAATAAGAGGCTGTGGATTCATTCTAGGCTAAGAAAAATGAGGTTTGATCAAGGAAGACCACCTGAGAAATCTCCAGTAGGAACAGATGGCCCAGATGTCTGAGTTCTACATCCAGAACAGATTCAAGACTGCTGCCTGAGATGATCAAGACTCACAGGATTCTCCAGTCAGGACTTGATCATAATTCTAAGTTTTCTTTAAGTCCCCATAAGATCATTTATAGCAGTTTGCCAAAATAATTGTTTTCTGTTCTCTCTTGAACTTTTTGTTGCATCTATAGAAGGTGTTTTGTCTTTGGTCATAATCAGAGCAGTGTTGATTTTAACAACAGGTATTACATCTTTTAATTGCTCTTTGGATGAGTTTCTCCAATGCTGACAGAAAATGATTGAGCCAAATTTGATCTTGGGACCTGTATGAGGTCTCTCAGGGCGTTTCCCAATGACAAAGATTACCTTGCTTCTTCCTTGTTGATCAGCATTCATTACTCCAGTGCCAGCTATTGTCACACCTTCTGCATACTCCAGAAATCTGTGGTCTTCTGTTTGGATTATCTTCTAGGGACATCTTGCCTACAGTTTATTTTCAAATGACCTTGTTTACCCCAATTAAAACATCTGACATTTTGACATTTCTTAAAATTTCTAGAAATTACTTCTCCTATCAAAGCAGCATCATAAGCAAAAGATCCAGTATCAGTCATATTTGTAACCCATTCACCTCTTGGTGCCAGTCTTGCCTTTAAAGGCCTAATTACCCCTTTGCATTCTGAATTATTTTTCCAAAACCAACGATTCAGTTAATATTTGTCCAACTTTTGGGTCTGATATCATTCTATTTACAGATGAAGTCAATATTTTTATAAAATTAATGAAGGCTTCTTTGGGGCCTTGTATAATTTTTGTAAATGACTCAGGTCTCTTCTGATTCTTCAACCCTGTCCCAAATATTCAAAGCTGCTATAAGGCAGAGCACCAAAGTACATCATCAAATCTAAACTGTCTTTGCAAATTGACATATTGGCCTTCACCAGGAGGCTGGTCTTGTAAAATTTCCATACCTGTCATCCTACCTCATTGTTCTATGAATGTAACTTCCTCTTTCTACCATGTTTTCCATTATAACAAAGAACTGGCTTCCAATGTTGCAATAGTTAAATCTTTCCAGTCTTGTAGGATAATTCTGTTCCCAGTTTCCCATGAGTTTAACGTCTGCTTTACATAGGGTGAATGCTTATCATATGAAACAATTGCTTCTTTAAATCTCTTCAAATCTAAAACTGCTACAGGATTCCAATAAACTTCTTCTTAGCCTTGGGGATGCCTAATCTGGTGGTTATTCTTGTATGGTCACTGGATAAACTAAGATTGGTTTTTTAATAACCTTGGGCTGTTTCTCTTCAGCTTTATAATGCAATAGTGTGGTAGGTTTGCTCTAATTTCTACCTGTCTGTGTCTGGGTATTTTTCTTATTTTTGTTAGTAGGTCTTTCTAAGGCTTGTATTTCTCAGCCAAAGTTTTATTATTTTTTAAGTTAGTCTTTCTAAGGCTTATATATTATCAGTTAAATTTTCATATTTGGCAGTTATCAAACCACTTCTTTAAGAATGAAATATGAATTATCAAACTATTGGTATTATGTTAATTTGAGCTAAGTGTATCCCCTCATTTGATGTTGCATTCCTTTTTGTTTGCTGTGAATATATTTTATTACCATTGATTAATAAAGAAACTCCTTTGGCTTATGGCAGGAAAGAATATAGCAAGGTGGGAAATCTAAGCAGATAAAGAATAAAAGAACAGGCCGGGCAGTGGTTGGCGCCCGCCTTTAATCCCAGCACTCGGGAGGCAGAGGCAGGCGGATCTCTGAGTTCGAGGCCAGCCTGGTCCACAAGAGCTAGTTCCAGGACAGGCTCTAGAAACTACAGGGAAACCCTGTCTCGAAAAACAAAACAAAACAAAAAACAAAAACAAAAAAAAAGAATAAAAGAAGGTTCAGAGAGATGTCATGTAGTTGCCAAAGGAGAAAAATGCCCAGAACCTTACCAGCAAGTCACAGTCTCGTAATGATACAGAGATTAACAGAAAAGAGTTAATTTCAGATATAGGAGCTATCTAGGAATATACCTGAGTTGTTGGACAAACAGTGTTGTAATTAATAGAGTTTTGTGTGATTATTTGGGTCTAGGTGGCCAGAAAACAAAATGCTGCCTCTGTTTACACTCATTTATCTTTCTACATTTACAAGTCATCCATAATAGCACTAAAAAGGGTCCTAATGCCCTCTATTGTAATATTTCTGATTCTTAACATGGGAAATTAGCCCCCTGTTCGGTGCCAATTTGTAGGAGGAAGCAGCTTGTTCATCCCTGCTGCCCAGAACCAAAATAATCACATAGAAAATGTATTATTTAAAAACACTGCTTGGCCCATTAGCTCTAACTTCTTGTTGGCTAACTCTTATATTAATTTAACCCATTTCTATTAATCTGTATATTGCCATGTGGCTGTGGCTTGCTAGGTAAAGTTTCCAGCGCCTGTCTCCGGTGGCTCCATGGCTTCTCTCTGACTCCGCCCTTCTTTTTCCCAGCATTCAGCCTAGCTTTTCCTGCCTACCTATGTTTTGCCTTGCTAAAGGTCCAAAGCAGTTTCTTTATTCATTAATGATAATCACAGCACACAGAGGGGATTCCCACAGCAAAAGATTTTCTGTCTATTTTAAAATATCATTTTTAAAAATAACCCCTTTAAGAATTCCTGGGTGTCTCACCAGGTCTGCTGTTGGTGAGAGTAAAGTCGTATCAGCGATGCTCGACGGGCGGGGAGAAGGGTGGGCCGCTAGCTGTGGCTGCTCAGCATAGCTGGGCAGAGGATGTGGACAGTGCATGGCTGGGCCCCTTGGCAACCTGCAGTGGTGACATCAGCAGTAAAGGCCCGAGTCCCGAGCAGGTGTGAACCTATGTCAAGGTGGCCAAGCTGGCCTGTGTTGACGGCCTGAAGAGAGGGTGCAGGGAAAGCCCACATGGCAGGAAGTGAGGGCATGGGCCAGCAGTGGGCAGCTAACACCAGTGGCATTGTGGGCCTGGGGTGGGCAGCAGATGGAGGTTGCTATAGAAAGACTGCAATGGTGAAACCCTGGACTTGGATGGAGGGCCTGTGGGGAGGAAGACAAAGCCGGCCTCGGCAGAGGCAGTGCAGAGAAGGCAGGTTTATGCCTTGGTGTTGTTTAATGCCACACATTGGAGACCAGCTGTAATGATGATCTAAATGATTCTAGTTTTAGCAAAAGTCCAGGAGTCAGATAAGGGGTGAAAGCCTGAATGATCTGAGAAGCAGCAGAGAAGTGACCAGTGATGTCTGTCTTCCCTCTCCTTCCTTGATCCAAAGGGCCATGAATCTTTCTAAGCCCCTCCGTACTAATTCCTATGTCTCTCTATATGTCTTGAGTCCTTCACAAACCTTTATGGCTAATTCTGGTCAGCTAGTAGTTAGTTCTGTCCTCTGATTCAAGGTAAACTTTATTGTCTGTCTCAGGATTGTCAGAGTATGATCACAATAGCCCACAACAGTTGGTCTAATGGAGTGTCTATGGAGGAGGTAGGAAAAACTCCCCTGAGTGTGGGAGGCACCAATTTCTTGGGTTGGGTACAGGGAAGGAATGAAAAAGAGAGTGGAAGCTGAGCACTGTTCTCTCTCTGGACTGTGGGTATAGTGTGGCCAGTTTTGTCAAGTTCCTCTTTGTCGGCCTCCGTCTATACACTGATAGACTGTAACCAAGAATTGTTAGCCAAGCAAGCTTTTTCTCCCTTAAGTTGCTTTTCCAGGGTGTTTTGTCCCAGCAGCAGGAAAGGAGACTAAGTCCCAGACTGTCCTATTTGGTGAGATTAAGCACCATGTCCACAAGTAACTTGGAGAGGGCTTGTCTCATCTTGTAACTCTCGGGTCCCACTCCATCACAGAGGGACGTCGGGGCAGGAACTCAGGGGCAGAACCTGGAGGAAGGAACTGAAGCACAGGCCATGGAGAGACACTTGCTCCTCATGCTTGCCCACGTGCCAAGCATTTTCTAAATTAAAGTTCCCTCTTTCCAAACGACTCTAGACTGTGTCAAGAACACAAAGTACTGCCTAGCATAGTCACTGTGCAGGATTTCTCACATGGGTGCTGGGGATTGAACTCAGCCATCTCATTAGCCTAGATGGAAGTCATTTTTCTTTTGCTGCATTTTCTGTAAATTACTGGAATTACAAGACAGATTACTTACTGATACATAGGATAATGAGTTGCTTTCTTTCCAGTACCTGACCATCATTCCCAGAATAGTTAGCTCTTGGCTTCAGGAGATTTCTGTTTTTGAGAACATAGCTTCAAGTCCTCGTGGACTTGGTAGCTAGGTTTGTAGGTTCATTTTGGACCTACGTGTTCTGGGATGCTTTCTCAAGGGCATCCTGGTCAAGAGGCATCCGGCATCTGTGGTTTAGCAGTCAGCGTGTACATTGTCCACACAGAGTTCCCAGCAGTGTGTACATTGTCCACACAGAGTTCCCAGCAGTCAGTGTGTACATTGTCCACACAGAGTTCCCAGCAGTCAGCGTGTACATTGTCCACACAGAGTTCCCAGCAGTCAGCGTGTACATTGTCCACACAGAGTTCCCAGCAGTCAGCGTGTACATTGTTCACACAGAGTTCCCAGCAGTCAACGTGTACATTGTCCACACAGAGTTCCCAGCAGTCGGTGTGTACATTGTCCACACAGAGTTCCCAGCCTGTGTCCTGCAGTTCCCCTGGCCTTGTGTTTAGTTTCTCAACATGGGCTCTCTGCCCATAATTGCCCTTTGTGAGACTGCTGACCACCCTGCTGGCACTTGCTCCCCTTCACTTAGCCTGGTGCTGTTTTGGTGCCTTGCACTTCCTCCACACAGCCCTCATCATATTGCATTTGCAAGTAAATAACAGTGTGCACAAGCAACCTAATAAATTAAAAAACAGCACCTGAAGATAAGCACTCCCTTTCCATCTATGTGGCCTGCCTGGCATTTAAAACCCAGCATGAGGTCAGTGAAATTAAGGAGGGAAGGAAGTAATGAATGTTGGGTAATCGCTGTGCACACACCTCATTCAGTTCTTGCCTTGATTGATGAGCTCATAATCATTCCTTTCCTCAGATGGTGTAGGTCTTGTACCATATACATGGTGAATGGTCTGTAGGTCTCTGCATCAAGAATCAGTCAGCAAATATGGAAGACAGGACACGGTGAGGAGGGAAACGTGGCTACAGAAGGGCCACTATGTAATCCACTGCAGTCAATGTGCACAGCAAGATAAGGTAGAGTCTGAACAGTGAATAGCAACTAAAGAGTCCACCCTGACAGCCCGGGCACAGCAGAAGGAGCTCCTGCCAGGAGAATATGCTGGAAACTCATCCATGTTCTGGGCAGTCTGTCTCCTCGAAGATAGGCCCAAGCCAGAGAGCTGGAATCCAAAGGCCCATTAGGGCTGGCAGACATGACATAGATCTTCAAGGCCAGAGCTAAGCGGCGGGCTCAGGAATGGGGACTGGATCTGTGGACAGGGACACGGAGGCAGAAGCTCAGACCCCTCTCTCACCGAGAGTGGAAGCAAGCAGCTGACAGTGACAGCAAAGCGAGGAAAAACCAGAGTAAGAGGCATGCTGGGACTCACCACCAGCACCTGACTGCACAGAGCTTACCCAAAACTGACCCTGCTGGAAGGTTATACTTCTCTTCCGGGATCTATTGACTTTTAGTTACAATAACAGTCACTAAAAAGTGGTTCTGTGACTATTGCCAAAAGTTAGAAAATACATCAAAGCAAAATGATACTAATCAAAGAAGGATGTTTCAGCCATCTGTAGATATAATATTGATAAAATTTCCTCTCACATCTATGACTTGTTTCAAGAATAAGATTTTGTAAAAAACCAGAACTGGTGTTGAACCTGTAACTCAGTGTTAGGGAAGATGCAATAGGTGGATTCCCTACAGTTCAATCATCAGTCATTCTAGCTGAATAGGTAAGCTCCAGGTTCCCTGAGGGACGCTGTCTTAAAAAGACAAGGAAGGTGGAGAGATTGAGGAAGACACACAGCATCAACCTTTGGTCTCCACATGAATACACACACATTCACACACACATATACACACACACTTATACACACAAACTCACATGAATACACATGCACAAGCACATACTTCCACACTCACACATGTGAGCCCACACATGTGCACACAGACACATACAAGTGCACATATGGACATACACATGCACATGTAGACACACAAGTGGCCATGTACACACATGCACATGTAGATACATACCTTTACAGATACACATAAATACACATATTTGCACACACATGTACACACACGTTCACACGCACACAGAGATGCACATGTTCACACAATACATGTGCACATGCACACATGTGTACATGAACTCATAAATGTCCACAAGCACACACGTGTACACAGGCATACACATGCACTCACAAATGTACGTGTATACAGACATATACATATGTGCACATGTACATAATTATACAAGAATAAGACTGCTTTGCATGCTTTTGCTTATTTTGTGCTTTTTATATTAGTTTCTGAATTTAAAAATTATTCATGTGTATGTGTGCATGATGTATGTGGAGGCATTACTTACCATGCTGTGGGCATGGAGATCAGAGAACAATTTTATGGACTTGGCTCTCTTTGCACCTTTGTATGGCTTTCGGGAATTCCACAAGGCTGCCAGGCTTCAGATGGAAGCACACTTCCCTGCTGAGCCTTCTCATCAGCCCTGCCTCCTTTCTTCTGTTAGTTTCCAACTCTCCATCTCAGCAAGTGTTCATATTTTTCTGATACCCACCTTATATTCAGTTTCCTCCCATTGCCAACAAAACCTCTACACAGCATTCTGTCCAAATCAGAATCCAATCCGGGGCCAGACTTTGCATCTGGTGGTTTGGTCTCTGAAATCCATACTAATTGGTATTGTCTCTTGTTTCTCTGTTATCATGGAGATGACCTCATTTTCTGGATCTGTGCCCTTACAGGGCAACATGTAGTGTCTTTACCATCTGCGTTCCTGTAAAGAGTAGGTCAAGCTAAATCTAGAGGATTGGTTCCCACTAAACATTTGAGGCTGTGGAATATCATAGGCATGATGTATATTTTCTTTGCGTGTTTGTGTGCATGTGTACATGTGTGTAAGCATGAGTGCCAATGTGTGAGGAGGCCAGTGGACATGTTTCTCTGGTGATATTCTCCTTGGTTTTTGTTTTGTTTTGAGATGGCCTCTCTCAATGGCATAGGTCTCACTAAGTAGTCTAGGCTGGCAGGCCAGAAAGGCTTACAGGTGCACAGCACCATGCCTGGCTTTCTGGAGCATGTGTTTGTGTGTGTGTGTGTGTGTGTGTGTGTGAGAGAGAGAGAGAGAGAGAGAGAGAGAGAGAGAGAGAGAGAGAGAGGGAGAGAGAGGGAGGAGAGAGAAAGAAATGTGAGTTGACATGCAGTGGGTACAGTGTGTGTGTGTGTGTTCACATGCAGCAGGTACAGTGTGTGTAGGGGTGTGTGCACACATGCGCACACATATAGAGGCCTAAGGAATCTGCCTCTGTGACTCTCCACCTTTTATACTGAGGAAAATCCCTTGCTATATTTCGGCAACCCCATTTTCTCAGCTGATCTGGCCTCTTTGCTCTAGGGACTCTCTTGCTCTTCCTCCTGGCTGCTGGGGTTAAGTTTGGGCCACCACACCCAACTGACTTTTGCCTGGGTTCTGGAGACTTGAACTCTGCTCCCCACACTTGCACACAGAGTCCTTTACCCAGTAAACCATCTCCCATTCTTTGCCTTTCCTTTTTACTTATTTATATGCTATTTGTTGGGTGTTTTGCCTGCATGTTTGTTCATAGTGTTCATGGAGGCTGGAAGGGGACATCAAGTCCTCTGGGCCTGAGGTCTCAGATGACTCTGAGCCACCTTGTGGATGCTGGGAATTGAACAAGGTTCCTCTGGAAGAGCAACCTCTGCTCTTAACCACTGAGCAATTGCTTCAGCCTGTGCCCAGCTTTTCTTGGACTTGGTTATGAGAATCAAGTCCAGACCCTTGTGCCTGCAAGGCATGTACTTTACTGGTTATCTCCCTAGCCCCAGAGGTGTACACTCTATTACTTCACTTGTGGAAAAACAGAACCTGGTTAATCCATCTCCAGTGTTGCGGAGCTTGAATGTAGGAGTTTGATCCCAGAAGGACAAGACAGGAAATGACTCTCACATTCATCTCCCATCATGCCCCATGCCTTGCTGCTTCCCCCACCAGTGACTTTTATCTCGATCTCCAATCAGTCCTCACCCCCACCCTGTAACTCCCAAGGAAGAAAGAATAAAAAGTGGGTGTCACTTGAGACTTCACATTAAATGTCTGGTACCTGGAGATAAACATAACTGGAGCACTCACCCGTGTAGGAACTCACTTCTCTCTCGCTTTCCATCTTCTCAGCTGATTGAGAGTCAGAAAAACTTGATCCCGTGATGTATACACAGTCAGCTTGCAGATGGCATAAACATTCTCATGAAAACCTTTGGGAAAGATGTAAGCTTAAAAAAAGTAGTGGTTCAACCAAAGTATGAGTGTGCAAAAAATGAAATATGATCTCTGTATTTAGTTTTATTAATTTTGCAAAACTTGGCATGAGGAAGTCCAAGGTTTAGTGCAAGGTGCTCAACCTGGGCTGTGCAGAGCCGTGTCCTGCTAGTCTCTTTGTCTGGCTTCCTTTCTCACCAGTGTTGCACATCCTTGGTCAGGCATTCCAGTGCTGAGCCTCTGTTCTCCTGTATAAAATGGGGAAATGGTACAGCATGTGGAGAGAATTGTGTGAATGAGCTGTGAATTGCCTGCAACAACTGTAAGGAAGCTCCCGCCAGGACATGTGCATTGGACTGACTGGGACTGAGGAGTCTGTCTGTCATGCCAAGCATTGACTCTACATGGAGCAGAACATGTGGGTGGGATTTACTAGTTCATACAGCTGAGGACTCTGGGAAAGACTGGAGGAGGGAGCGAAGAGCGGAGGCTTAATGTTATCACTGTGTTATATATCACTGTGTTATCACTAAAGACAGCTTTAGTGGGGTTAAAGTAGCACCGCTGGGTTTCAGGCATGCCACCCCTTCCCCCACTGCCTATTCTGTGTGTAATTAAATGACTTAATGCAGAATTTTTTCATGTCTCATGGATCTTATGAGGTTTACAGAGTAACAAGTGGAAAATGAGAGACCTCATTTTCTGGTGATAAATTTTAGTGCACATGTGATCTGGTTTTGGAGTCTGTGCAAATCATTTATGATGGACAAGGCATGATGAAGTTGAGAGAGTTCATGATTACATTTCCCTACTCTTTCCAAACCTCCTCCCACTCTCCCATCTCCACGTATTTGGTAACGTAAGACTGAAGGTCACCTATCTGGGGATTAATGCGGTCATCCCCCACCCTTAGCAGGGTTAGCCAATCAGGAACTGAGGGTCCTAAGGTGTTGCTGCCGTGCACTGTGTAGTTAGACCAACCGTGCTTGTGGGTATCACTCTCTCCATAACCATGGGGCAGCTGTTAGCAGAATCGCTGCTCCTCCGGAGGACTGGAGTTTGATTCCAAGCAACCATGTCAGATGTCGGTAACTCGAGCTTCAGGTAGAGCCTCTGCAGGTCCTTGAACATGTGTGCACATATGTTTACACATAATTAAAAAATGAGTCTTCAAAAATCTATGTCATATGATACAATAGCTATTTATGTAGTGTTTACACTGTTATTTTCTTGATACTTCACTGGTATTGTAAGCACTCTAGATGATTATGTATGTATAGGGGAAGATACAGAAATATATGCAAGTACTATCCATTTCCTGGGAGACCTGAGAGCACAGATTTGGTACTGACATATTGGAAGCAGTCTCTGAGGATGCTGAAGGACAGCTGTATTGGATCAGCACCCGCTGACCTTCTGTTTTGGTGTGTGTGAACGCCCAGGGGCTGGGCTTCCTAGGGCAGGAGGAGTGGCGGTGTAGAGTTCCAATCATTAAACTCCACATGTAAATATTTGTTTACCCTCTGTGTTTTTTCCTAGAATCAACAGAAACTCTCTCTGATGATCAGGACTTTGGTGAGTCAGTTTGAGCACTGAGTTAGTATAAGATTCCTTCGTGACAGTAATAAACATGTACTTTTTTTCTCAAAAGATAGCTTAGTGTTCATTTGGGGGAAGCAATCCTGTTCTGAGTTCTTCTTGCAGTGAGTCTCTCTTTGTGCAAATGCTTCTATCAGGCAGATGATCCTGTGGCCACCTTGGTTGTGTGTTAGTCTGTGCTCCCCACCCCACCTCATCTTGCATTTTTCCTTTCTAGTTTAGGACTCTGGCATGCATGAGTCTTGTTAAACTCTTTCCAGTGATGGTCTCCACCACCAGACTTTGAAGACGCCAGGAGTCTTTCTTGTGTTACAGCTGGCTTTCCTCATAATTGTCCAGAGATCTGGATCTTGGTGCTCGAAGTGCGGGTAGGATGTTAGCAGCTGGGGCAGCGCCGAGTGTTAGTGGAATACAGCTCTCAAGCTCTGTCTCAGACTAAGTGAGTCGGAATCTCCATCCTCACGAGATTCTCAGAGGCTAGTGTGCCAATGGAAGCCTGAGTGGCTTTGGATTTAGGAAGGTTTCTCCCTCAGACACTTCCACTGCCCTGAGATATATAACTGGGACTTGTGCCTTCCCACACTGCATAGACCCCGAATTCTTAGCTAGAAGATTGGGTATGGTATCTGGAATGTTAAATGTATTCACTATGGTGAGGTAATAAATGTGTTAATTAACTTGACTTAGTTTTTTATAATGTATTAATGAACCAAAACTTAGCATTGTACCTCAGAAATACATGCAATTATTGTCTGTTAAAATCAGTACAATTCTAAAGTATGACTGTATATGCATTTTTGTCTCTGTTATCAAATAACCTTTATTGTCTTTTGTGCACTTCATCTATTGAGATTGTACACACTTAAATATTATATTTATATATATATTTAAATATTAAATTTATAGTTTCAGGTTTCCTTTTCTTAAATTTTTTAGTTTGGTCCCCTATGATTCTGAAAGTTGGTAATACAAACATGTAGAGGCTATTTTGTAAATTTTCACACTTTCAGGGCGGGATAAGAAGATGAAGAATGATAACGTGAGAAAGGGAGATGCCAGTTTTGTCATCAGAAGCCGGCAAATTGCTCTAACTTAAAATGTGCCGTGAGCCAAAATGTTTTACTAGTCAGTAATGATTGGAGGTTTGCTTTCATTCATAAATCTTAACCTCTCAATTAGGAGAAAGCAATTATGTCTGTAATAAAATCATCTTTCTGACAAGGGTTTGAGATGAATGAATCAAGGACAAATAAGCACTCTGTCTTGCTTATAAAACAGTCTTAGGAGAGAGAGACTGAGTGCGGATTCTCCCTGGATAGACAGGAGCCCAGGGAAAGGCAAGCAGAGCTGTTTCCCTGAAGCTGTGGCTTCCTTCTCCCAGGTGTGCAGAAGCAGCACCATCATCACGGCACATTCTCAGCTACTGGGAACACATCTGTTGCTGGGGAAACAGATCCTGAGTGCATGGTGCCCAGAAGTGAGGGTGTGTGCCTGCACAGCATGACTCCGACTGCCATTTGTCTTTTCCTTCTGAACTGTTCCTTCAATATTTGTAAATCCTCTTAGAACCATGATGTTAAATAAAGCTTCCGTGTATTAACAATGTGAGTAAATTTAGGTAAATCAGAGTATTGAGCCCCTGTCAGTTGAGCTTAACCAATAGAAACATTTTCAACAGACGTGGGCTGCCAGGGACTCCCTGGGAGCCCTCATGGCCACTTTTAAAATCAACCAATCTTTCTTTCTTCATTTTCTTTCTTTTCTTCCATAGGTTCTCATGTAGCCCAGGTTGGCCTTGAACTTACTATATAGAAAAGGTTTGCCTTGAACTCCTGATCCTTCTGCCACTACTTCCCAAACACAAAGATTGCAGATATGTATCATCATGTTCCAGTTACCCTCCTAAAGGGGAGGATCGCTTTCATCCTAAGGCGGTACCTGCACCAGTTCCCATCACGGTCTCAGTAGAAACATTCCGCCATTGGCTGTTAATGAAAGGCTACCAGCCCCCAGAGCCATGTGCACATCCCACTATTACCCCGTTTCTTACCCAGGTTTCTTACCCAGGTTGCTTCATGGCCTGACTTCTCCTTCCCTCCAAACCACTCTATATCTTGTGTGCTGTGTGTGCTGTGTGATCCCTTCAGAGAGCAGGCCTCTACATTGCTTCACTATTCCAGAATTTTCTTTCTCACTTAGCCTTAGGCGCATTAACACAGTCAGCCAGTCTTTAAGAAGTGTATTTTCTCAGTTTCTCAAATATCATGCCTCTGGCTTTTCTCTTTTCTTTGATGTCTGTTCTTCTGTGTGCTCTCTCACATGTAGAGACTGAGTACTGAGAGAGCTCAGGATATATTCCCTTTTCTTCCTAGATGACTCCATTTGCTCCCATGGTTTGATTCAACCATGTGCTTAATATTAATTCCTAAATTTGCCTCCCAACCCAGATTCTCTTTCTTGATCTAGACTTGTTTGTCCACCCTAATGTCCCTCCAAAACTCATGTTTGTGCTTCTCTGTCATCTCTGAAATGCCAAGTCTCACCAGCTCCTCTGCACCAGGTCGAGATCCTGGCATCACATGACTACCACAGGCTGTAACAGGCCAAGGCCCTGGTGTCACATGGATGACCACCACAGCGTGAACTGCATCAAGGCCCTGGCATCATGTGACTACCACAGCCTGTACCAGGTCAGGGTCCTGGCATCACGTGGATGACCACCACAGTGTGTACTGCATCAAGGCCCTGGCATTATGTGACCACCACAGACTGTACCAGGTCAGGGTCCTGGCATCACATGGATGACCACCACAGGCTGTACCAGGTCAAGGTCCTGGCATCACGTGGATGACCACCACAGGCTCTTGGTTCTTGGCTTAGAAGCAGCTACTGTCTGATTGGAGTCTATTTTCCTTTGAGCCATCAGAAGACTCCTGAAGTCAGGATGAAAACAAAGCAAGCGGCCTACTGCTATTTAAACTTTTACAACACAAATGCGAATAGTTTAGCATTGCTTTTTTTCTTTAATTACACTCTATTTAATTTTAGTCCACTAGTACCTAAATATCAGCAATCACAAGATTAACTATACTAGCTTTGTACAAATATGCCATCTTAGATATTGGCTATTGCTCTTATACTTTGATTCTGATATTTTATAGCTGTCTCAACTTTATAATATTTTGACCTTGTTTCTGCATTTGAATATTGAGAGGAGATTTATGGCACCATTTTTAGTTAAAGAAAGAAGAAAACTGACTGAATTACTTGTGCCTTTAGTATTGTTAGCTTTATGCCGTCATTTTATCTGCCTAGTCTAATTTTATGTGGATCAAATGGTATTTCATGTTGAGTGTCCTCATTATCAAAATGCCAAGGTTAAAGTATTCTATAATTTTAATTGCTCTTCTGTCCCACTCAATCACTATGTCAGTGTTAGCCATAACTATGGCAATAAAAAGTTATTGTTAGAATAGATCTGACTGCAAGCACAGCCTATCCCAGGAGCCACAGCAAGCATTAAGTAAAAGGACATATACCTCCTGAGCAAAACCTGTTGTGGGAGGCTGACTTCTGGTTCATCAGGGAAGCCCTCTGCCTTTGCCTTTGAGTGTGTCTTCCATCTGGCAATACCATCTCAAAGAGGGAGGCTGCCTGTTTGCACACAATCTTGTGACTGTAGATTCCTACTCTGATAGAGAGCCCATAGAAGGCTTATCCAACTAAAACACCGCTTTCCATGTAGCTTTCTTACAATGAGACTCTTCACTTCTGATAGGTGAAATTGTTGAAAAGTCTAGACCTCTTGTTGGTTAATTCTCGACATGGATTGGGTTAATCCATGGCACTAACCTAGTTCTCCAAAATGATTAAAATCAAATAAGGTGAGGCCAGGTGTGGTGGAGCACACTTCTAATCCCAGAACACGGGAGGTAGAAGCAGAGCTAAATCTCTATGAGTTTGAGGCTAGCCTGATCCACATAAGCAAGTTCCAGGCCAGCTAGGTCTATACAGCGTGACTCTGAGAAACAGATCTAGTGGCTGCTCTAGAACAGAGACAACTTCCCTCTGGATGGTTTTAGATTTAAGTTTCCTTGCGAAGTGTGAACGCTTAGTGCCACACACTGCAGGGAACCTTTGAGAGTCTCTGGGTACATTGACGACAAGAATTAAAGACTGGCAGTCCAGACCATGCAAGGCACCGTCCTTGCCGTTGTTCATGTGGAGATGCTTATAACCTGGCCAGCAACCTTTGGAAGATGTTTCTGTGCTCCCTATTTCATAGAAAAGGAGACTAAGCCAGAGAGAGCTCATATGGTTTGCACAGTTAAGCACAGTAATGATCCAATACAAACTTCAAAAACAAAAATTTTTGTTTTTAATTAAAAATGATTGTTTAATTCTCTGACTTAGGAACTGGGGCAAGCTTATAATTCTATACATGCATATACTGCAGAGAGAAAGATAGAGATGAAGTTTGAAGTATTTCATTAAGATGGACCTCAGCCACACTCTACTTTGTGACTAACCAAACTCAACATGAAAACAAGAATATTTTCTCTATATCAGTAGAGGCCCCAGCCCTGATCTATCACCTCCACCTTTTCTGACAGGCTTCCTGGCTTAGTTCTGTGAGGAGCATGCGAGCCACTCTCATGTGACCTGCACAGCTACTAAGTCACTGAGGAGCCTGGAGCAGTGTACATTCAGAGCCCCTAGAAGCTCCCTTTCCTGCCGCTTCAGTGTGGAACTTGGCTGCCTTTCCGCTCTTGCCTTCTGCCTCCTCCCTGACACCCCAGACTCTTCTATTCACATGGAATCCTGTCCCCAAGTGCCTTTGTGGGTGACACCGGCTTCCTGCTTGAGCTCTGCTAGAAACCACAGGTCTGTGGATCTTGTTCAGATCTTCTGAGTACAATTTCGATGGATTCACACTGGATTCTACCTCCGGAGTTTCTTCTGTCTCCCTGGAGTCTCTCAGACTGACTCTGCAGCTCACTGGCTCATCTCTTCTCTGACCTTTGTTTGAAATGGTCTGTCCCACGGCCTTTCTCCAGCGCCAGTCTTGGCAGTTGTCCAGAACTTCCAATGGACAGAGTTCAGAGGAACGGTGGGGAGTGCCCTCGGTCTGTTAATTCTGTGGACTGTGGGGACGAAACTCAGAGGCTGCACAAGTTGTTCCCATGATGAACTCTGGGATTACACAGGTTTCAGGTCCTAGGCTGTGTTCATTAGATTCCATGCTCTTGATTTCACTTTCCATTACATTTTGAGGTTGTACCCCTGAAATTATGAATAAATGTCCCATAACGGCTGTTATAAGCAGACAATACGAATACCTTTTCGTGTAAAAGGGACCCAAATTTCTACTTTGTTTTTCCATCTGAGATTCAGGATACAGGCACGAGTATCAACAGATGTCTTTATTTATGTGTTTCATGAGACTCAGGTTACAGGCACGAGTATCAACAGATGTCTTGTTTCATGAGATCCCTGACACAGGCACGAGTATCAGCAGATGTCTTTATTCATGTGATTTATGAGAATCAGAATGCAGGCATGAATATCAACAGACAGATTTATTCATATGTCTCCTCTGGTCACACATGTGTACTTTGTCACAACTTGACTTTGCTCTGGGTGAGTTAGGAACAGGACATTCTATAGCAACATTCAGAGATCAGGAATAGGCTTGCATGAAAATGGATGGGACTGGAGCTCATTATGTTAAGTGAAATAAGCCAGGCTCAGAAGAAAGAAACACACACAGACACACACACACACACACACACACACACACACACACACACGTTATCTCACCTGGGATATAGACATAATCACATATGTGCATATTATGTATGTATGTATGAAAGAAGACAAGACTATGAAATGAGAGAGAAAAGTCAGCAGGAGGGGGACAAGAGAGGGTGACAGTCTATATGTTATGGAAGCAGAGGAAGACTGTTTGAGGACAAGGAAGACAGGCCAGCAACAGGGGGGAGAGGGTTGAGGGAGGTAGTGAAGATTATTAAAAACAAATTGCATACGTGTATGAAAAATATCACGAAATTGATTTGTTTGTATGCAAATAAAATAACGTTTGAAATTTAGGTCAAGAATATGCATACATATGTGTAATTACATGGGAAAGGTCACTTGTAGATCTTCAAGCATGAACCTCAGCCATATTCACAACAGGAGAGCAAGCGTGGGAATATTCTGATTAGCATACTGTCCACACCTGAGTCACACCCAGCAGCTGAGGAGAAAAAAGTTGCTACAAAAGACAGCTGGTTTAAATAAAGAAATTCCAATAAGTAAATCATTAAAATGAGATGCCTTCTGTAGCAGTTATTCATCTATGGATGGAAGGAGTCTAACCTGCCTGGACCAGCAGGTTGTTCTTCAGGGCGAGGTCCCTGAGCAAGAGGACTGGGGAATGAGGAAATAAAGAAAATAGGAAAGTTATAACCTGAGTCTCCTGCATGAGCTGATGACTTATGCCAAGCAAGTTTATTAATAAGTATGACATCTTTTGTCCTATTTGCAGGGAGGAAATGGATCAGAGTCAGCAGAAAACCCCAGCATCATGAGACACAATCAGAAGGAAGCTAATCAAGCAGTGTTCCTCAAAAGGAGCACGGGGTACCTCGAGTGCCCCACAGACAGACCACAGTGGCCTTCAGACTGATGACACCAGTGTCTGGTGTGGGAGGGAAGTCAGAGTCAGGTTCGGGTTTGGTGAACCATAACCTTAACTCCTTCAAGGCCCTGGCCCCTTCGACAAGGACAGAGAGCTAGGTTCCCTTTGTCCTTTCATTGGAGCCCTTGAGACGTCCTGGCTGCCCATCATGGGGGCCAGAGGACAGTTTGCAGAGCCAATTCTCTCCTTCCACCAATACTTCTTCTGGGTATTGAAGTGGAGTCACCAAACTTTGAGTCATGTGCCTTTGCCCACTGAATCATCTTACAGGGATCCTGAACTCTAAAATCCTACTCACGTGCAGGCGAAGAGTATCCTAGTGACTGAGGCCTGCCAAGGAAGCTGGGTGATTTCTGAGTGTGTTGGACTGGGGACTCAGAACTAAGACGGGAAGGATGCCATGGGGCTAAAGATCAGAAAACCTGACCCAGCAACTTGGTCACTGATTGATCTAGTTCAAACTTTAAAAATTTATCATGACATTTTTTTTCTTTCCCTAAAATTTAGCTAATTTAATCCCAGCACTCAGAAGGCAGAGGCAGGTGGATCTCTGTGAGTTTGAGGCCAACCTGGTCTACAGAGCGAGTTCCGGGACAGTCTCCAAGGCTACAGAGAAACCCTTTCTCAAAAAACCAAACAACAACAAAATCCCAAAAACCTAGCTATTTTCCTTAGCAACTGAAAAAGAAAGCCCTTTATTTTGTAATAGTGAGCAACAATTTTATTTAGTTGGAAGTATGAAAAAAGATGTAAAACATCCTCATACTTATTTTAAAATAATTTTACTGAATAAATTTCATGATTAAATATTAATACTTAAATTACTTTGTTTGTGGAAAAATAGCAGCATACCAATCAGAGAGAACACCGCTGTCATGGCAACCCCAAGAGTACAGTTTTCTGCCAAGCACAGGCTTCCTTTCAACTGAACCATCGCAGTGCAAAGAAATCTCACTTCTTCCTCCTCCAGCCTCCAGAACTCCGAAGAGTTTCTTCCTCCTCCAGCCTCCAGAACTCTGAAGAGTTTTAATCTTCCTCCTCCATGCCTCCAGAACTCCCAAGAGTTTTAATCTTCCATAAAATAATTTTTAAAAAAAATTACAGGAGCTGGAAAGATGGCTCTACAGTTAAGAGCATGCACTGCTCTTGTAGAAGACTCATCTTTTTCAAAACTTCATTTTCAATGCCCCAGATGATATTTTCTACCCCATTGTTCTCTTTTTAGCCTACTCCTTATTCCTGTAAAGTCCCATCCTCCCAACTAGATGCCCCCTGCTGTTGTTCCCTGTTTCCTGTGGATCTCAATGCTGAGTTTATGATAGCCTTGGCTGTGTCCTATCCAGGAGACAGCATTCCACGGTCTCCTCTCCACCCTTCAGCTCCCACATTCTTGCACCTCCTTTTCTATGAGATTCTCTGGGTCTTGAAATGGTAATGTAGATGTCCCAGTGAGGACTGATGACTCCACAATCATGTATTATTAGCATTTTCATCAGTTCTGATTCTCTCTATTAACCATCACCCACTGCATAAAAAGGTTTCTTTAGCCAAGACATAGAGCAGAAAAATAGTATAAGATGAGAAATATTTTAAGTCAGTTTGTCTTTTATTATCAATAAGTTTTCCCTGGAGCCTGTGACATCTCCATAGATTCCCCCCCTAAAGTTTTACAGCGTGATATATGATATATGAACTTCTCTTTGGGTAGCAATCACCAAATCCAATCAAATGATGTTTAGTTAGCCCAAACAGTTATGCCAGGTTATACCAGTGGGAGCATCTTAACCGGAAGGTTGGAATTGTAGTATGCTGGATCTGTACTTGAATAAAACTATTCCTGGGTTTTCTCTTCTGTCAGCACTTGCTTCTCCCTCCATAATGATGAGGGGAGGCTTTCAGCTTTGTTTTGGTGTGATTTATCAGAGTGCTATAGCTCCCGCATATGGTGCCATTAGCAATAGGATTGTGCCATATGGTTCTGGCAGCTATTACTTTTAAGGTTATAACTGACTTGTTTATGCTTTGTGCCCATGTAGAGCAACTTATTTTAAATATTGATGTAGAGTATTTGAAAACCACCCTAGTGGTTAGAAAATTCTGTCATAAATGAGCAGATTTGTCATTCTTGAAGTAGTACACAATGGCTTAGCATTTGTGTTTAGGAGGCAAACACCCATCGTGCTGTTAGGAGTCTCTGTACTCAGTTTGAGTGGGTGCTGGAGGACTCTCTTGTGTTTTTACTCCTTTTGCCTTTGTGGTGTGGGCTGATGTTTCTTCCCAGAATAGGTTCCTGGAATCTGATTATTTCCTGGGTGTGGTACTGTCATTAGATGCCAAAGCATGGCTCTGTGTCACTCCTAATCTCGCCCCTATCAAATGCACTTTCTGGAATTGCCTTCTTCCTTTCTTACTGCAGCCTTGGTCAGCTCCCTGCATCATCTGTCTTGGTTAGGGTTAGGGTTAGTGCTAGGGTTCTCCTTGTTGTTTCATCTGCTTTAACCTTCCTGTGTCTTCTGTGTCTTGCAGATTGCTGGATCTTGAAGTAGATTGATTCCCAATTTTCTGAGGAACTGCCATCCATAGCGATTTCTGTACTGGCTATACTAGTTTGCACTCCCACCAGCAATGGGGAGTGTTCCCCTGACTCCACATCCTTGCCAGCATGACCGGTCACTTGTGTTATTGATCTTAATCATTCTGACAGGTGTGAGATGGAATCTCAAAGCAGTTTTAATTTGTATTTCCCTGATGGCTAAGGATGCTGAACATTTCTTTTAGTGTTTCTTGGTTACTTGAGATTCCTCTGTTAAGAACTCCCTGTTTATCTCTGCACCCCATTTTAAAATTGGGTTGTAGGTTTTGTTGATGACTAGTTTCTTGAGTTTCTTATATATTTTAGTTGTCTACTGGATGTGGAGTTGGTGAAAACTGATTTCCATTCTGTAGGCTGCCTGTTTGTCCTATTGACAGTGTCCTTTGCCTTACGGAAACTTCTCAGTTCTTGGGGTCCCGTTTATTTATTGTTGGTCTTAGAACCTGCACTGTCAGTCTTCTGTTTGGGAAGTTGTCTCCTGTGCCTAGGTGTTCCAGGTTATTCGCTACTTTCTCTTCTATCAGCTTCAGTGTGTCTACCTTAATGTTGAGGTCTTTGGTCCACTTGGACTTGAGTTTTGTGCAGGGTGATAAATATGGATCTGTTTACAATCTTCTATATACTGACATCCAGCTAGACCAGCACTATTTGTTGAAGATGTTCTCTTTTATTATTGTGTATTTCTGGTTTCTGTATAAAACATCAGGTGTCCATGGGTATGTGAATGTATGTCTAGGTCTCTGATTCAATTCCATCGATCATTGTTTCTGTTTTTACACCAGTACCATGTGTTTTTTTAAAAAATAACCATAGCTCTGTAGCACAGTTTGAAATCAGGGATGGTGATGCTTCCAACAGTTCTTTTATTGTATAGAATTGGTGTAGCTATTCTGGGTTCTTTGTTTTTCTATGTGAAGTTGAGTATTGTCCTTTCAAGGCTAGACTGCTGTTGTTAGCATGATTTCTCTTGTCTCATTACCTTGTTCAAAGTCTGTCTCGGAATCCCTGTGGTTTATAACATATGAAATAAATTCCATCCCCATTCTTTGTATGTGTTCTTGTTCCACATTACCTATCGAGCTTCATTCTGTGTCCTCCTCTCCCATTACCATGACTCTAGTGACCCAGCTCTTCCACCCCTCCTGCAGGAATGCTCTTCATCCCCACCTGTGTGACTCCGTGCATCAGGACAAGCTTTGTCTTTGCCTATCCATTTAAAACTCTATTGGGTGGCTCTATGAGCCTTCGCTGCTGATACTCCACTGACTATGGCATTTAATGCCCAGGATTCACAACACTGTCCTTGCATGCTTGCTTCTAATGACCATATTCTGCATGTAACATAGGTTTCTACTTTTCTCCTTGTTGTGTTGAAGACAGACTGTGATTCTTTCTCCTTCTCTTCCCCTGGGTGCCTCTGTCCACACATAACATATTATAAACAGTCATTGCAATAAATATGACTGAATTCTGGTTTCATCTTATGCCTCTCCCTTTGTTTCAGATTACACACACACACGCACGCACACGCGTGCGCTCACACACACACACACACTCACTTCCTGAGTGGAACCTTCTTGACTGCTATGGTCCTTGATGTAATTTACTTTCTCAGAGCTCTGTAACACCTAAAGTTGTCACAACACCTTTGTATGCTTCTGTCCTATTGAGCACCTTAGGCTTGGTAGTTTCTGACTACAGAATTTATTTCACAGTTTTAGAGACCTCTGAGTCTGAAATCCAGGCACTGGCAGGTTTGGTATCTGGAGGGGATGGCTGTCTGATTGCAAGACTGTGCCTTTTTTTTCTCTCTTTCTGTGTCTTCCCACAGTGGAGTGTGGCAAATGGAGAAATGGAGAACATGGTATTCTAACATGCCAGAAGAGAGAGCTTTACAAAGGCTAGGTTGGTCTGAGGCCATTGGTACCATTCAGTCCGATGACTGCCTTATTGCTTAATCCCGTTTCAACAGGGCTCGCTAACCCTTCCTCCATCTGTGAAGGTTTTAATTTTCAAGAAGAGGAGCTGAGGAAAATGGGACTGCTGGTTTGGGACCCACTTCTTGGTACTGTCACTTCAGGGGTCCCCAGCAGGAATGAGGGCTGCAAGCATTCGTTCAGACCATAGTCCACACAACTTAGTGTTCTATTGTGCTGTGCAGCGTGTCAGTAGAGATGACCTTGCTGAATGCACCAGCATGCAGACTCTGCTCTTTGAGATGCAGCCTGACCGTGCCTTGCATACCTCCTGTGCCTCCTCAGATGCGTGTGTGTGTTTGTGTGTGTGTGTGTGTGTGTGTGTGTGTGTGTGTGTGTTACAGGTGCCTTCTATGTATTTGCAGGCTACTTGCTCCCTGGATTTCCACTGCAAATCTATCCCTTTGCTTTTATGTCCCAACTGGAAACTTGGAGACCTCCAAGTTTTCTGGAGTGGCTTCCCACTTTGTAAAAGTGGGACCAGGTGGCTGTCATTTAGAAGCCTTCTAACCCTTTTAAGAACCTGTCTTTGATTCAGGAGAAATTTTGTGATAGACCCAAATGTCTAGAGGATGAGGTTGGAGCACTTGCAGGGAGGATCTCTGGGTGTTGGGGTTTACAACCACAGGCCTTTAGCTAGGGATGACGTTACAGGAAAAGGCCATCCCACGAGGATTTCTTATGGGCAAAGACAGGATTGTAGCAGCACCATGATGCAACAATGTCTGTCTGTAGATCTGTAAAGAAGCCCACACTATGTAGCCAATAGGGCAGAGCCAATGAGGATTGGTAATTAGACTTCCTGAGTGGAAGCCAAATGACTGGTTACCAAAACAAAAGGAGAGCTTAGACAAATCCCATCTCGAATCAGGATGTACGCCTCTCAGGTCCTCAGCCGCAATGGCAATGGCAGACTGAGAGGGGCCCAGCAGCTTAGGGCACCAGTGTTGCTCTCCCAGACACGTGTCTTCAGAGCTGGCGCCCTCTGAAGGAGGGTGTTTTTACAGCTTATGGGGAATATGACCCTTGTGGTCTCGCTTCTGGTTGGAAAGAGGACAAGAACTCACAAGTGTGACCAGGGCACACCTGTTACTTTGCTAGACAAAGAACTTAGCATTGGCTCCCCTCCCTCCTCCCTCCTCCCTGATCCCCGTGCTCCCCTCCCTCCTCCCTGATCCCCGTGCTCCCCTCCCTCCTCCCTCCTCCCTGATCCCCGTGCTCCCCTCCCTCCTCCCTGATCCCCGTGCTCCCCTCCGTCCTCCCTGATCCCCGTGCTCCCCTCCCTCCTCCCTCCTCCCTGATCCCCGTGCTCCCCTCCCTCCTCCCTGATCCCCGTGCTCCCCTCCCAACAAGCTCTTTCTTTGGTAACATTTTATATTGATTTATTTGTCTCTTCATTGGCTTCTATACTTAAAAAGCTTTTGTTTGATGCAGGTAATCCAAGGACGTATGATCCAGATTTCCAGGGACCCACTGCCGACAGGTAAACAGCCCTTTCCCATGAATGCATGTTTCTAAACGAGCACCGAAGTTAACTTTGTGTACATCGTTTTATAGCTCATGGAGAATTTCATCGATTTTCAGGGACAAATGCCTCAGTTCTGCCTGAATGTAACCTTATTTACCTTGGGAAAGTACAGAAAACAAATCTCTCCTGGAATCCTGAACACTGTTCATTCAGCAAATGATCTGCCTTTCGTTACTAGACCGAGAGTCTGTGTTCACCAGAAGAGAAATTGAGAAATGCTTTTTGCAGCTTACCCACCCTGTGGAGATGCAGACTCATTCAGGTGTCTGTGGATTCCATGACTCACAGTGGCCAATGCAGAGTTGCTATGCCAATCTCTCCATGCCAGACATAGGTGCCACTCAGCTTCCAGAAACAGGACACGTCTCAGTGCCCACCATTCTCTGGGGCATCACGGATCTTTAGGATGAGAGTCTCCCAGGGGAATAACCACATCTTTGCTGGTGTTCCCCTCCCCCAGCATTGCATGACATTTCAATTTCAGCCAATAATTTAACCCTCTTATCATTTATCCTCTCCTCTATTCTCAGGGTTACAGCTAATCAGAGATAGGGTATGCTGCTGGGGACAGCTATAGGGGAGGGTGTGCTGCTGGGGACAGCTATAGGGGAGGGTGTGCCACTGGGGACAGCTATAGGGGAGGGTGTGCTGCTGGGGACAGCTATAGGACAGGGTGTGCTGCAGGGGACAGCTATAGGACAGGGTGTACTGCTAAGGACAGCTATAGGGGAAGGTGCTGCTGGGGACAGCTATAGGACAGGGTGTGCTGCTGTATCTGTTTATGCCTGACTCTGACTTTGATTTTTGGCAGTCACATGTCATAATAACCCGTGGCATGAAAGAACAGTCAGCACACTCATTTACACTTGCCAGTCATCGGGACGTGCGCAAGCCTTTCCTGTGATTTCCCTCAAATTTCCCCGCTTTAAGCAGCTTATTCTAATTCGGCAAAATGTCAGGGCGTTTGTTCAGGTTCCTCATTGGCTGGTCCAGTTTCTTAGGATGAGTGAGGAGCCTCCGTCATGTCCTCCTCTCTGTGGTAAATCCATGAGTGCACCCTGTTGCCCAGAGTGCAGAAAGCCTCGATCAGCGTGGGCTTCACATTTCAGAGTTACCAACTGCTGAAGACTGAATGTAGCCTGGTGCCCCCAAGGGATCACTAAATATCTTTGAGCTTCAATGGGAATAATAATCACGGTTAACCAGCTGTCACATTTAGGCAGAGGAAATGTGAATTTGAAGTGTTCCTTTCCTAGCCATAGAGAAGGCAGCTGAGGTCGGCCTGGTTGGTTTTATGGAGATAAATTGAGATCTTCCATCATGTGGCCACCATAAGGACATGCTGGTCAATCATGAACAAAGTGTATTGCAGCAGGCACAGAAGAGCGTAATGCATTGTGTGTTCAATGGCAATGCATCACTGCAACGATCATACCTGGTGGCACCAAAGAGCCCACATGTCCTCATCTTTAACGCATCACTTGCTTGCCCCAGCGAGCTGTGTCAGATCACAGAACTCCACAGGAGCATGCTGTATCGGTCTGTGGCAAAGGAGCAGGAGGTGAGGCCACGCACCATAGGTGCCACAGCCGCTGGGTGTCGTGTAGCAGTGGGTACCATGTAGGTTTGCATAAGTATACCAGCAATATTCTCACAGTACCAAAAACGCGCAATGATGCATTTCTTAGGAAGATCCCTGTGGTTATCAGACATGACTAGGGACCCCGAGACAGGGGACAGTGGGTAGGGACATTTGCCACAGAGCCTAATTCCCTGTGCTCCATCCCGAGAGCTGATAAGGAGAAGAGGGGTTGGTGGGAGGAGAGAAATGATTCACACAAGGTACACACTATATGGAGGTTTACACACACACACACACACACACACACACACACGCACGCACGCACGCACGTACGCACGCACACACACGCACACACACACCAGTAAACTCCAAATACCCATGGTAACCACTGAGGAAATAATTGTAATCTTGGGTTGGGGATGCTCCAGACACCACAAAGGGCTTCAGGGCTGGGGACTTTCTGTGGATGTACATCATAGCCTTTTGTCTAAGAAAGGAAGGCGGTGTCAGGAGCAAGTTGCTGAGACCCAGGAGGCCCTTTGAAGGCAGCAGGGCTTTACCCAATCCTTACTGAGGAAGTAATTAGGGTACTTGAAAAACAAAAGGAAGTGTTCTTACAGGTAAAGTGGCTTCAAACAAGCCTGCAAGAGAATTAGCAAAGTGACCTCTTCCCTGCCCTCCATTGCCTCTCCCAGCAGAGCAGTGTAATGACAGCCAGCTTATGTGGTATCCCCATTACTTCAGGCAGTCCCCACGTCCCCTTTGTGTCTGCCTGCTTGACTCTCCCCTCAGCCCACAAGTGTTGGCTGCCCAGACCCCTGAAATAATCACACAGAAACTGTATTAATTAAATCACTGCTTGGCCCATTAGCTCTAGCTTCTTATTGGCTAACTCTTAAATATTAATTTAACCCATTTCTATTAATCTGTGCATCACCACGTGGCTGTGGCTTACCAGCTAAAGTTCCAGTGTATCCAGCAGGGCTACATGGCTTCTCTTTGACTCTACCTTCTTCCTCCCAGCATTCAGCTTAGTTTCCCCCAACTAGCTCTGTTCCTCTATAGCTCTGCTATAGGCCCAAAGCAGTTCCTTTATGTATCAATGGTAATCACAGCACACAGAGGGAAATCCCACATCACACAAACACAGCATTTGTTGTCTGGTTGCCAGGGCCTCATTTGCTCTGGTCTACTAAAAATAGGGTGTCTGGGAGTTGATTTGGTCATTTAAGTTTTTTCCGTGTTCCATTTGAAAAGGTTGATCTACAGGACACATATGTTGCCTTCTGTATTCAACAGTCAGAAAATATCAGTTAATGTTGGGCTGATAATGCAAAAGCAGATGCGCACGTGTGTGTGTGTGTGTGTGTGTGTGTGTGTGTGTGTGTGTGTGTATGAACATACACAAGGTGGAATGGAATACACAGAGCAAACTAAGAAAGAAAGGCTTTTATATAAAATAATGTACGAGGGATTCTGGTTGCAACCCAGAGCTGAGAAGTTTGCTCTTTTAATAGACAAGGAGAGCTGAGGGGTAATTTTTTAACTGATATGTTCAAAGTCCATTAACATGTTTAATTGCCAGCAACTAAGCGAGCATTTGCAGTAAGACATCTTTTATTCAGCTGAACCTGGGGGTTCAAGCCTATATTCCCAAGCTGCACGGGAGGTTGAGACATGACGATCACAAGTTTGAGGTCAGCCTGAGTGACTTAGTAAGACCTAGTCTCAAAATGGAAACTGAAAGGAGGGTTGGGGTATCTCAGTGGTAGAGCGTCTGCCTGGCCTGTGTGAGTCTCTCAGCTGAATCACAAACACCCCCAAGAACGAACAATCAGAAAGCCCAAACAGCAGCTGCAGTAGATTCTATTCAGGACATTTCCCCCCTACCATTTTAATAATTCAACTGTAGATGGGTGTTTTAAGTAATTTCATTAGATTCCTGGGGTTTGGTGGGGTGGATGCAGTTTATGTGTAGAGAAGGCAGTGAAAATGGATCCCTGCATTGCTGGTTGCCCAGTGCTAGACAAAATAGGCAAAGACTCCTACTTGTGGCACCATCCAGATTGGAAGGGCTCACAATACTGGTAACATTGTTGTACAACGTAGGATATTTATCTCCATTAGTAAGGTGTGTTTATTTGCCTGCTGTAGTGGAAGGGATGGTCAGTTACTGTCAGCAAAGGGGGAAGGCAGACGGTAAGAGCTGGATGAGGAATAGCCACGGGAGATTAATCCAGGCAAAGGGAGTGACACCTGTGTACTCTCCAGTCCTGAGGCTGTGCCTCTGTGATTCAACTCTTTTATTTTAATTGAGGTTTATTTATTTTTATTTATGGTGTATTAAGGTTTATTTATTTTACTTTTATTATGCATGAGTGCTGTTTCTGCCTGTATCTATGTGCACCACCTGTGTGCAGTGCACACAGGGACCAGAAGTGGATGTCAGATCCCATGGAAATAGAATTACAGGCAGTTGTGAACTACCACAGGGAGCTGGTAACTGAGCTTTGGTCCTCTGTAGCTCCAGCCAGTGCTCCTCACCACTGAGTATCTCTTCAGCCCTGTGATACAGCACTTAAAGCCAAGCACAGAGAGAAAACCCTAGGTAAGGCTTGGGAGAGGAGCACACTGGCATAGCTTAGATCTAGGAGACCAGCACATTCACCTGGCTCAGCCTCGGAGATGAACACATTCACCTGGCTCAGGCCCAGGAGATGAACACACTCACCTAGCTCAGGACAAGATGAGCACACTCACCTAGCTCAGGACAAGATGAACACATTCACCTAGCTCAGGCCCAGGAGATGAACATACTCACCTAGCTCAGGCCCAGGAGATGAGCACACTCACCTAGCTCAGGCCCAGGAGATGAGCACAATGTCACTTACCAAATTCTGAGGGATTCTGGTTCTGTTACTAATAGAACTTCTCAAATTAACCTCCTCCCAGACCCCCCCCCCCCCCAGTTTATGCATAGCTCAGGCTTGCGTCTTATTGTAATAATGGATGTGCTCCTTGTCCCTGTAAAAGGACTCAAATACCAAAAGGCAGAGTTCATCCCTGCATAAGCCAGAGGTTACAACAGGAAAAGGTCACAATGTCCCTGATAAAACAAACCCTAAATATTGTAAAACTGTCTGGAAAGAGGTTGCAGACCATTTTGATTTGAAGCATAGTTAACCATCACAAGCTTCCTAGATAGGACCTGAGACTTGTGTGTTGGTGTTTGTCCTGTTGGGTGTTTGTGTTTGGGATGCTTTAGTGGATCTGCACTGCAGTGTGGAAGGGTGGGTTGAAGTGAGGACCCCTGGGAGACAGGGGTCATGTGACAAGGAAAACTGGAAATTGAGGTGGGGATTCTTGATGAGCGGGGAAAGATGTGGAGCAGTTTGTACTTCATCTAAGAAATATCAAAGAGACCCGAAGAGAGTGAGGTGTGGGCAGGGAGTGGCTGTGTTGCAGTTATTGCAAGTGCTTATGGAGGTGCGGAAGAGGGGGCACGAAATAAGATAAAATATATAGTGATGCCAAAGCCACATGGTGGAAACTCTTGTGAGGGGGCTAAACTTTAAAGGGACAAGCACTGGGCAGGAGGGCTGGCTCAGCTAATGAAGCACTTACGGTACAATCAGGACCCAGGTCAGAGAGCTGGCATGCTCACAGTTATAATCTGAGCACATGGAGCCTTGGGGCTTGAGGGCCAGTCAGTCTCACTGAATTGTATGCTTCACATTCAGTGATTGAGCTGTCTCCAAAAATAAGGTAGAGAGAGCTTTAAGGAATAAATGCAGTATCGACCTCTGGCCTGTGCAATACTCTCCCCCCACATACATACACACACACATGCACACCCACATATGCACACACACATGCACACCCACATACACATACATGCACACATATATACACATGCACACATATACACATGCACACACACACACACACACACACACACACGGCAAATAGATTACTTTAATTCCGGGGAGCTGCACAGTTACACATCCTTCTTAAGTCTTTGCTAGTTCTCCTCCCTCTGCTCACACTTCCTCAACCCCATCTTGAGAGTGTCTCTGGTGACTTCTGCCTTGCTGCTCAGTGAGCAATGCCTTCTGTCACAGTCTTGCAGCAGCAGCAGGTGTGGTGACCTCACTCTGCTCCCCAGAATCCTCTTGCTCTGGGCTTCCTTGACATAACACTCCCAGGCAGCTTCTGTCTCTCGGGGGATCCCCTTTCTGCCCCTTTGTTGTTCTCCACATGTATGGGAGCCAAAGGACTGGCCCTTCTCCCTTCCTGTCTGCTCCTCCTCCCTCCTTCCCTCCCTTCTCCCACCTCCATTTCTCTTAGATGCATTCTGCACCCGTGTTTCTGCTCCCCTTGGTGGTTTCACCTCCTTATTTCTCTGTTGCAATGCCTTGCTCCCAGACAGCGTGGGTCTTTCTTCATCATCGGCTTTGAACCCAATAGCAATTTGCGCAAGAGTCCTTTATGGCAACCCCCTTCCCCTCCCCTCTCTGACACGCTAACTGTACCCACTTTATAGTACTTGCCACCACTGAAAACTTTATTTCTTGATTGCATCGTTACTGTGTTGTCTAGACCTTCACTCTGTGAGGAACGAGGTCCTTGACTGTTTTTGTTCCCTGGAAACGTCCCTGACATACAACATCCATTTGTTGAACAATGGAATGAGCTGTCATCCTGGACTCAAAATGATGGAGGGCAAGGAAAGACAATGAGCCATTTAGAAAGCCACTTCCACAACCCAGCTAAGAAATTGTTAGAACTTGGCTAAGGCAGCAGTCCTCTGGGAGAAGAGAGCTCTGATCAACGCGCAGGTGAAAACATGCCTGGCTGTGAATCTCTGTGAGTGGAGGAGGGGTTGGCTCAGCCGTGTCCGAGGAGCAGATGTGCTGGTTTGTGCTCCCAGAGGCAGGGAAGCTGGGGACAGTAGGAAGAGCAGAGATACTCATGCACTTGGACACTGGAAAGCCTGGCCATGTTTCCGTGCTGACCAGATAGGGAGAAAGGAATCTAAATGTATATTTGAAGCTCTGTGGGAAAGTCTGTATTTCTTTTAACAAAATAAACTTTCTAAGGATGGGGAGACCTACGAAAGAATATTAAAACCCGCTGAAAATCAACTTAAGTTATCACATCTAAGCTATATTCCTAGATCACCCGCGAGGTCATCCGCAGGTGCCCCTGGAATCTGTGCAAGTATGATAATGTGCCTCTCGTCACCACTGCTTCCTCGGCTGACTCCCCTGGACTCTGGTTGCTTCTCTTCGATCTGCTCTGGACGAGTGAGTGAAAGTCTTGACTGTGTCACTTCTCCTCACTCAGACTTCACCAGTGCCTCCCCACTGCCACGGCGTGATGTCTAAATCTCCTTCCAATCTCGACAGACCGTATCCACATATACTCCCCTCTCTCCCCCATCCCTTCCACCTCCCTCTTCTCTAATTCTTCAATAAACCTACTTCTGAGCCAAGCCACGTACGTACCCATACACAGGGTCCGAGGCTAATGTGTCAGCGCCCTGTAGTGTTGCCGCTTAGGGATGGCGTTTGCCACTGACAAGGGACTGGTGTGTAAAATGAAGTGCCAACGCCATCGTTCACACTGGCAGATCCCGTGCCTGAGCAGACCTGTTGTTCATGGCCCTTGACTAGGCAAACAACCCTAGAAACTAATGACCCCCAAGGCCGCTTGAGAAGTGCAGGTCAGAGCAGGAGAATTGCAGAATGTCTAGAACGTCAGGTTCTGGAAGCCTGTGCTCAGCAGGAAATTCATCTGGATCCTGTGTCCACGGGACAGTGTAGCCTGGGCAGTGTTTGGGTGGCAGAGCCGTGGGACCTTGGGCATCCCCTTTACTCCCAATAGGAAGTTCAGCGCGTGTTTAGCGACGTACCAGATAGGGTTTCTAAGGTTATTTAAGTTCAATTTGCTACACCTGTTGGCTTAGTGTCTGTGGTGACTGTTGTCCCCAGGTGTTCAATCACGTATCGAGATCTCAGTTTAACTCAGAGGGAAATGCTGTTCATCATTTTGTTCTTTCTATTCTAGTTTAATATTGGAGGGTTTCCTCTTTTGAGGCAATGTCTTCCGCTGTACCCCGGGCTGGTGCAGAATTTGTGGGATCGTCCTTACAGCCAAGCTAGTCTTAGAAATACAGTAATCACTGCGCTTAACTTCACGAGTGCCGGGACCATAGGTGTTCATCGCTGTCTAACAAGGCTACTTTCCACTGTCCCGAGTTGTGGGGAAACCATGGCCAGAGTCATAGTCTTTGTTGTTTAACAGTTCTGTGTAGGACCCAGCCCTCCTGACCCCGGTCCAGCATCCTACCCTCACATTTGGGCCTGCAGCCATGCTGTTTGGAGTCCATAGACTTGGGCACAGTTTAGACTGGTTGTTAGTGGTTTGTGCCCTCCTGAAAATATGTGCTGTTTTGTCTTGTAAAACCTGTGTTAGGTAGGAACCTCCCTTGGAGGACACAGGTCTGTTCCGTCCGTAGTTGTGAGGATACACTGTTGGTTAGAGTACTCCTTGGGGGGCATTCTCTGGCTGCTCTTAAAAATGCCTAGATTCTTTTTAAAATTAATATGAGTTGACATTTATAATTGCATTCATTTATAGGATATAAAGAGACGTTATGAATTATGAATACAGTGAATAACTAAATTAAGCTAGCTAGCATGTTCATTGGTGTAACTGTTCAACATGGTTGTAGTAATGAGAATTGAAATTTACTCTTAGCAGTTTTGTTATTGGCATCAGTCTGCAGTAGATCTAAAGAAACTCACACATTCTTCCTGCTCGAAGTGTATATCCTTGGGTCACTGTCCCCATCTTCACCAAAACCCCTAGCCTCAGCTCCCACTCTTCTGCTTTCTGCTTCTGTTAGTTTGATTGATTAGACTTCACGTATAGATGTGAAGATGCGGTATTTGTCTTTTTGTGTTGGCCTCCTATTACTTAGGATGATGTCAGTGCAGCAACTGGACCTCCATGTGTCCGGGCTCAAATCAAACAAATGGTCTTAGTACTTTAATGACTTTTATCTTAACATGAAAAGAACGAGATAAACTAAATAAGCTGAAGTGTTTGCACCAGGACCTGCAATGTGACCTCCTTGTTACAGCACACTTGGCTAATACTGCATGCCACGCCATCAACACTTTATTAAAAGGTTCTCATAGAACGTAGTCTTGGCTGTGGACTGTGGCCACTCAGGTACTCAGAGATCCCCAGTGCTCATTCCCTACTTAGGCGTCTGAAAGCTCAGATCACACCAAAGGCTTCTAACAATGGCATGGGATTTGGGAAGTGATCAAGCAGCATCCCGTAAGGACTTTTAAGCCCTCTGGTCTAAACAGGCTTCAGTGGTGCATGATGACAGTTTAGTCTGAAATGCAAGAGTGGGCTGTGGTCATTTTCAGCGCCTTGGGGCTTATCTTTGTCTTTATCTCCATGTTCCATGTTTGGTGTCTTCCTCCTCATCCTCTTTGAGTGAATTCTAGGTCAAGAATGACATTTGGTGGCGGTCACACAACTGTGAGTTGCCCTCATCCTTAAGGAATTGACACATGCTAGAAGGGGCAGACAACCTAAAAGAGTTTGAAGTTCAATGAGAGAAGTTGGGGCACAATGACAAAAGGGACCCCCTTTCCGTGGGGTCTTGTGGAGCTTTGGTTCTAAAGATTAGTTTTCAAAGATTACCATTCAGTAAATATTTATTAAGCATCTGTTATGTGTATGGGTCTTTCCATGTTACAGCAGCATGATGGCCGATAGTAGGGTAATTAGGGCTTAAATATTGTCAGTGGCTGTGGGACCTTTAGAAGGTGGGGCATGACTGGAGACATTGGTTACTAGGAGTGGGCAGGAAAAGGCTCCGCCCCAGTATCTAGTTACTACTTAGTTCCTCCACTTTCTTGTCCACTGTGATGTGAGAGACCTTACCACAAGTTCCTGCTACTGCCATGTCCTGAGCTGCTCTACACACCATCCCTCCATGACACACGGAGGCCCTCTGAAGCCAAAGCAGGTCTTTCTTCCCTGGATCTGTTCTGTCAGGTGTTGTGGGCCCAGTAGCAGTTCATGTATGAAAGTTGATCGATCTGGAAGAGAGAAAACACAGAGCAGAAAATGTCTACATTAATGTAAGCACAGGAAGAAAGTAAATGAGGCACAAGGCGGTGCCTTGCATGGGTGTGAGGAATGTGGGGCTATAGCTGATGCCAGAGAAGACTTTGTATGGAACTGAGAACTGCAGATGGGTTGGGGAGTGTGGCAGTAGCAGGATGTTCTGCGTGCTAAGCCCATATCTGGGTGCACTGGAAAAACCACTGCGGTGTTAGAGAAAGCATGAGTTCGTCTACTGCCTGCTTTGCAACCCCATTTGGACTGCTAAGCAGAGGACGCTTTCAAGAGACCACAGTCGGGAGCATGGGGATGAATGGAGGCTTTCAGAGCCACCTGAGTGAAGGCCAAGGTCACCTGGATGAAGTGGTGGTGTGGTGGAGATAGCAGAGATGAGAGACACGAAACTTCAGGATGCGTCCTGGTGGTGTGGGTGAATGTGCCTGTGGGCGGGATTAGCCCTGACGAGCAAGAGACAGTAGAACACCCGCAACAACAGTGAGGCTTGTGAGGAACATAGAGCAGGTCAGGACCCCTTCAACCCCATATGGGAAGATGGCTGCTCAGAAAGATGGTTTGCTCTTGCAGAAGTCAAGGCCTCTGCTGTAGCTGTGTTGGTGTGTCTTGCCGTCTAGGTAGCTGCTTGGTGAGGGTGTGCGGAAGAGCTTGAGACTTAGGAGGAATAAGATCAGCTGGAGTGTGTGCACGTATGAGCATGTCTGTGGGCATGCACACATGCACAGAGGGCGCATGTGCATGTGGAGGCCGTGGGCTGATGTCTGGTATCCATCCACATTGCTCTTCCATCTTATCCATTGAGGCAGGGCTGCTCAAACCCAGACCTCATCAGTAGAGACATGCTCGCTAGTAACTCGCTTTGTGCAAGGGTCCTCATCCCTCCTTCTGAGGCTAGAACTGCAGGCGAGCTGTCACGCCCATGGGCCATTACTCGGGTTCTGGGGACCTGAATTTGGGTCTTGATGCTTGCCCGTCAAGTGCTTTAACTGCAGGGCCATCTCTGCAGCCCCTGCACACCCACCTCTGACGTGTGTCTGAATCCTTCCCACCCAGAGGTGCTTCACTTCACGACTTCCCACACTTCCGTGCCTGGCTTGCTCGAGCAAAAGCCCTCTGACAGCACCGTGGATGGCGCTGCCCTCCAGACTGATGCCCTTTCTCTTCCTATATCTGTGTTATCATTTTTTTTGGCTTGAAATATTTAGCTAAACTATGGCCACATTGCAAATTTCTGAAAGAGCTATGATCCAGCCATGTGATAGGAGCTAGCAGATCTGGATTAAACCAGCCTTACCCAGAGCATGAACATTTTTCCTTCGCTTTACTTTGAAGATCGTTTACAGCTCATCCTTAAACTGCCTCATTATGTCTTTCAGAAACAGTTCTCAGAAAGCAACTAATCAGGGGGTTCAGTGTTGGAAGCACATTGGGGGAAACAGATGTTTGCTATTTAAAGCTCTGTGGATGATTGTTAATTCTTTTTCTAGTCAAAAGACATTCTTACCCACTAAATAAATACATTGTCTTTAAGTGCATGCCCTTGTGTGTCATGGTGGTGGGAAATTTTCCCAGCCGGAGTTGGAAATGAAAAGGTTCTGCTCATTTTGCACTGTGGGGAAGGTGGGCGAAGAAAGAACTGGTAAATTCACTCTTTGCCTAACATGAAGCAGGTGGAAGAGAAGGTGCTGAGGAGGCTGGGAAATACTGGCAGACTGCATGACCTCAGGAGCCCACAAGCTTATCTGAGGTTGTAGGAACACTAAAGCTGTAGTCACGAACCAACATAAATGTTAGCGTTTTAGCCACACTTAAAAGAAGAAGTAGGAGAAAGGAGCCATAGCTGTGATTTCGTGCTATACTGAACTGTAGAATTTAAAGGAATTAGCATGATTAAATACAAAACACAGATTCATAATTATCCATTCAATTAGCAAAGAACATTAGAGTTTATTCAGTTCAGACTCCTGTTTGTGAGAGGCATAAACAAGCCTGGAAAGATTAGCAAAGTCTAGTCACAATGAGCCAGCACTGTGTTGGCAAAGTGCTTGGATTCAGATCTCCAGGTGAGGCCCTCACCAGCCTGCCCTACTTGTGCCACAGAAAGATAAGGATTCCCCAAGCCCAGACCCTTGGCTGGCCTCACTCGCCCATCTGTTCAGCTCCCGGTGCCTACCAGCAAGGTCTTGGATCCTAAATGTCTTGCCCATGGAGTTCTCTTAGCTCTTAGCACTGGCTGACAAGCACTTCTCAGACCCCCAGCCCCAGGACCACACTCCCATCCAACCAGCTAACTCCAAAGGAGTAAATCTCAGTGCAGAAGCAACACAAATCCAAGGTAGTGTCCTCTCTAAAAAAAATTACTAATTCTATAATAATAAACCCCAATTAAAATGACTTCAAAGAATTCCCAGACAAAAAACTCAAAAGAATGATTAAAATTGTGTTCTTAACAACTCCAAGAGGACAAAGGTAAAGAGGGGAATGAATGTTAAATCTCAACACAAATATGGGAATAGAATTCAATGGAGAGGTTGAGTTAGTGAAGAAAGTCAAACTTAAATGACACCGGAAGTGAAAAGCCCAGCTACCTAAATAAAAACCTCATTGGAAAGCCTGCCGGCGGAGCATCGAGCTAGAAGATGGGGTAGAAGAATCACATTACTCAGAAAAAGTCATGATAAATCTATAAAAAGCCATAAACAGAACACGAGATGCCGCGCACACCGCCTGTCTGCGCTCTATACGCTACCATACAGTTCACGACCTTCAGGTAAGGGGCCGGAGATTAAAACACACAATGACACACACACAGAGACAGAGACACGGACCTCTAGTCACTGGTAAGAAGCCCTTTATTCAATAGCACCATGGAGGCTTGTATACCCAACACAGTCAGGTGGGCCAACAGGTGAAAACCTCATCCTCTGATCCTCAAGGCAACACGTGCTCGTGAAGCAGAGCTGGTAAACAACTTTGACACAGCTTTCAGTAACTCAACTCAGAAGGAAAGCAAAGGTCACTAGCAGGGAAGAGCAGCTGGAGGCCAGGACTCCAAATGGTCCCAACAACAAGAGAGCTCTGAGGCACTGTGAGATGACCTAACCTTCAGATGAGGGTCATAGAAAAAGAACACCACACCAAAGGCATAGAATATATTTCATTAAAATTATAGAAGAAAAAATTGCACAGCCAGAGAAGAGAAGCCTAGTGTATAAGAGACTACAGAGCACCAACTAGATAGGACCAGCAGAGAAACTCTATGCTATATTATGCACAAAACATCAAAAGCACAGAATGAATAAGGGGCATTGATGGTTGTAAGAGAAAACAGGTAAGTTACTTAGAAAGGCAGGCCCATCAGAAGGACACCTGATTGATTAACAGGGACTTAGATAAACAAAAGGGACTGGAAAGCTGTGTTCAAGTTTTAAAATACTGTCTGTCCACCCAAACTACTATACCCAGAAAAATCACTAAAATTAAAAGAGAAGTATAAACTTTGTAGACTAACCAGCTAGCTCTACAGGGAGTGCTTCAGTCTGAAGAGGCAAAACACGGCCAAGAGGTCACAGGGAGCAAACACTGCAAGGCCGGGAAATCAGATCTAAAAACATCCCCAAACTGACAGAATGACATACATCTTTTCAGTGGAGTTCTGAATGTTAAGTCTCAGTTCCGAGTAAAAGAGCAGCCCAGCAGGTTGTATCAGAAAACAGGACCCAGCCTTTTCCTTCTCCCAAGAAACACACCTCACCATCAATGGTTGACAGATGCCACCTAAGGGCAGGAGAATAGGAAAGGGTACTCAAAGCAAATGGATTGTAAAAACAGATTTAATATCTGGTGAAATAGACTTGCAATCTCTAGACTATACATCATGAGTTCTTTATTTTTAGGATGTAGTAATTTCTAGTCTGTCCAGTGCTGTGGATTTCAATGCATCACTTTAAGCTTTGTGTATTGCTGCACAGTAAGTTGGTCATAAGAGGGAATTCGTATTTATGCCCTTGGTGGAGAAAGAGGAAAGGATGAACCAAGATGTGTTATAAACTGAGTGTTACCTCAAAAATACAAAAGCAAGCAAAACCACCCTGAATTGCTTTTTTTTTCTGTTTGCTGGGTGCTTTTAGATTGTTTCCCAGGCTGCTGAATGTTCTGTCAACCATTTAGAATTAAGCCATATTGGAGAGACATGCCTATATGTAGCAACCATAGATCACGCGGGGTTTACGTGATGCAGTAAATGAGGTTTAGATCGCACTGCACAGTGTATATTCAGTTGTTACTCACAGCCATACAAAATATTGGATGTTAGGCTGGGTGGTGGGGGCACACACCTTTAATCCTAGCACTCGGGAGGCAGAGACAGGAGGATCTCTGTGAATTCAAGACCAGCCTAGTCTACGAGAGCTAGTTCCAGGACAGGCTCCAAAGCTACAGAGAAACCCTCTCTCACCCCCCACCAAAGGATGTTATTGTCAGTAACTTAAAGATCAAATCACAAGTGAGGGAGGTTTGAATTAAGTTTCTTGTGGAAGTATCAATCCTGATAAAACTGAGCCTGATACAGCCTGGGCAATGGGACTATGTAACTAAGAAATTAAGTAAGGACAGACATAGCTTTTAAGAATGAGCGAGAAAAATGTTGAACTTTAAATTGGGAAAACTCACTGAGTTGTTCATACCATGCATGCTTTTAGAGTACATTTATAAGAGGACCTGGATTGTGTTCCCAGCACCCATATGCTGGCTCACACCTGCCTGTCGCTCCAGCTCCAGGGTACCCTATGCTTTCTTATGTCCTATGCAGGCACCTGCATGCACACAGTGCACACAAATGCATGCAGGCACATGCACACACACACGAATAATAAATAAATCTTAAATCCACAGGTAGGAGAAGGCGGAGAGTTAACACACGTGTGTCTAGTGCTCGGCTTGTTTTCTCTACTCACCACCCATTGACCCAAAGCCAAGAGCGCCGCTGCCCACGGCGGGCTGGGTCCTCCCATGTAAGACAGCTTCCTAGCAGAAACACCCCAGAAATCTGACCAAGATAACCCCCCACTGGATCCGGGCACACACACCTTTGTCTCTGCAGTGAGGCTGTAGCAGAGAGGCAGGAGTGCCGCCGTAGCTTCCACATCTACAGAAGATGGTTCCAGAGATAAATTAGCAGATCCTAGGGCCCAGATATGATTCCTTTGCCATTTTTAGAGGAACCATTGGTTAAAATAAATTTATAATTAAAAGACTTTAATTTTCTGAGCAGTAGGGTTTTGTTTGTGTTCATACTGCAAACGAAGTTGAGCTGCAGAAGCTTTGCACACAATTCAGCCAATGTCTGTCAGCCTGGAATTCTGTTTATGAGATTTTCTGCCATCTGAGGTGATCTGGCATCTTTGACAAAGGCCGATTCCCATCTGCTACTCATGTATTCATAGAATGTGTTCGCCCAGAGACCAGGGACAGGGAGGAAAGGAAAGATTGTATTTCTGTTTTGTGCAAATATTAACATACCTCAGAGCACAAGGGAGTCTGTATGAGATCATATGAAATGAAGCTAAATAAAAACCAACCTGGGGCACCGTTTGCCAGCTTTGCTTTTAAATGTCAGCTGGGCCAGACTCGTGTGTGGGTTTTCCTATTTGATAGTTTGATGTGCTTTTGACGGTGAAGCCCACTGCTCTGGAGGTCTGCAGATCTGTAGATGTGGAAAGGCTGTAGGACATGGCATGGGCTGGTGTGTGCGTTGGCTGTACTGCTGGTCTGAAATTGAGCTGGGTGTTTGCAATGGAGAAGGCTGGATTAACTTTGAATATTCGTGTTGAAGTACAGGGCACAGGCACAGCCCTTCATCTCCCCACATCTGACAGGTGCCAGTAATGCTGTGGAGACCTTGCAAGAGGGTGCCACAAAGGCTGGCCCTGGCCATGTGCCCTGGGCTAAAAGTGGAGCATAGAATAGGATACTGAAGAGTGAGCCAGGAGTGATGGCTCAACGTTGAAGGCCAGGGGACACTGCGGGTTAACCTGGCATTAGAACTCAACGCTGAAGGCCAAGGGACTATGTGGGTTAACCTGTCATTAGAGCTATCTTTTTACCCTACCTGGGGTTTGTTTGTCCTAAAAATCAGGGAAATGAAGCTACATGTCACTATCCACAATCTATCTGTGATGCTGTAGAACTACATTTTCACATGACTTGGATAAAATAACCAGATTGTCTTGCTTCTAGTGAAATATGCTTGCCAAAGTAAAATTTTGTTGTGTGTGTTGTGTGTGGGGAAGGCTTGGGTAAGGTCCGTCCCCTAGTTCCAGTTTAAGTCTTTCCAAAGACCAGGACTTGGCCCTGGGTCTCTCCCAGCTCTCCTTCCCTGCTGAGCGTTCTCCTTGTTCAGGGATAAGTCAGCTAAGTGCTGCTGCTACGGTATCGGAAATAATCGAAGAATTACAGCGCAGCCTCTTGTTCTAAGATCATACGTTTGAAATGTATAATATTCTGACTTGAAAGATCCACCATCCTAGTCACACGAGACATCCAGCCTTTAAAATACAGATGTTATCTCTTTCATTTATGTTCCTCTTGGGCTCCTCTTACCCACTAATTCAGCAGATTTGTAAAATGCCAGCCACGTGACTTTCAGGAGATGAAAGCTGACTGAGTCACCCAGGATGCTTAGAAAGAGGCTCTGCTGATGGGAGCATTTGCTCCTCCAGGTCCTCTGTGCGCTGTCCATGAGGAAGTTTGTTCATTTCTACCATGTTTAGTATAGTGAAAATAATTTCGATTGAAATATTACTAGAAATTATCTTAGGGTTTCTTAGATATTATTTTCCTTGAAAATAATCTGTCTGCACAAGTGTGCAGGCCTGAGTTCTCTCTCATAAAATCTAGGTGTGCCCCTGTAATCACAGTGCTGGGGACAGGAGACATGTGGACTCCAGGGCCAGGTCCCAGAAAAAATATGGTAGAGACTCTCTCTCTCTCTCTCTCTCTCTCTCTGTCTCTCTCTCTCTCTCTCTCTCACACACACACACACACACACAGACACACAAATAATCAAGCTAATAAATCTAATAAATTAGAATTAGTTTAAGGAAGGAAATGTTATATACAAAGACCAAATGTCCTTGAATGTTGCCTTAGTTTTTGATTACAGTCCTTTAAACAATCAAATAAAACATCATAACAGTAAACAGTTTAAGGTAGATTAAGACCAAATTTCACCATCGTTTCTCCCACTCATCTTTCTCCTCTCATGAAATTTACTTCTGGAAGAGGGAATGTTACCTGCTCTTTTGTTTTGTCCAAACCAAAGTAGGTTTCAGGAAGCTTCTGTCATTGTGTAGCCATGACTTATTCTCCTCCCCACTTTCTTTCTCTGTGGTGTGTTTATATGTGCACGTTTGTGTGTGTGTGTGTGTGTGTGTGTGTGTGTGTGTGTACATGCACACACACACATGCCTGTGGAAACCAGAGGGTGCTGCTGGGTGTCTTTCTCTATTGCTCTCTGTCCTAGCTATTGAGACAGAGTCTCTCACTAGATCTGGAGCTCCTGTATTTAGCTAGATTGGCTGCTATCACTCTCTCAGGGTTGTCCTATCTCTTCTTTAGTGCTGGGGCTATAGGCATGTGACATCACACCCAATTTTTTTTTTTATTTTGTTTTGTTTCATTTTGGTCTGGGTACTGAGAATTCAAACTCAGGTCTTCTTGTTTGTGTGGTAAAAATTTATTGATTGGGCCATCTCCCCAGCCCGTAGTATGGATCTGCTCATGCTCCCGTGGAGTTCACTGTCCCAGGCCCACTCAGGCCCAGGTCGCTGGCTCAGTCCTGTTCCTGTGGAGTTCCAGAACCACACCCTTTTATGCACCTGGACAGTATTCCATGTAAACGTGTATACTGCTTCTTGCGTGTTTTTCTTTCATGACATTGTCCAAATTCAAGTGAATTTTACAATTTGGATTTCATCCAATTTTAGGTGACTGTCTGCACTCAGATCCAACCCCAGCAGGGTGTTAAGAAACTTGAGTCCAAACTGGAGAGGGAAGCTGCATAAGGGTGAAACACACACCTTACACTTTCTTTTGCTGGAGCTGTATTCCTCTTTTGCCAGCTGTTCACATATATGATCAAGACTCGAGCCTACCTCCTCTACTGATGACTTGTGTCCTCACAAGGGCGTCCCCTCTGCTTTGCCTCCAGTCTTCTTATGTGTAGTGCATGGATTTGTGCCTGTGCTTTAAGATGTCCTTATTTTTTTATGACAGACTTTTTATCTTCACGTGCTTTTTTAAAATCATCACATTGCAGTTCAGAGGAGCTAGGATTGTGCTTTGCTTAAAGCTTTTCCTTTTTCTTGATAGTCTAAGCATGCTTCATTCCTGTCCTGTGCATGTGTGTGCCACACCTGCACATAACCACACACATTTGCATGCACACACATGCACATAACTGCATGCACATACATGCACACACATGCACATAACTACATACATGTATATGTACACACATGCAGATAACTACATGCATGTGCATGCGCAACATGCACATAACCACAGCTTTCCTGAAGATCAGAGTACAAAAGTAAGCCACTAGATGTTGGACAATGGTAACACACACCTTTAATCCTAGGATTTGGGAGACAGAGGCAGACGGATCTCTGTGAGTTCAAGGCCACCCTGGGCTACACAAAATCAGTGCAAAAATGGATCCAGGTGGTGGTGGCTCACACCTTTAATCCCAGTACTAGGGAGTCACATGCCTTTAATTCCAGTACTAGAGGACAATATAAGATGCAGGGAGACAGAGGCTTAGAGCTCAATCTGCAGTGGCCCAGCCTTGGTAGAGGTAAGACTTTTCTAGTGGCTTGGCTGTTTTGCTTTCTGATCTTCAGTTTGAACTCCATTATCTGTCTCTGGGTTTTTATTATTCATGCTTAACATACATGCCCATAACTGCACACTCACATATGCACACACATGTACATAACCGCACACATGTGTACACACATTCACATAACTGCTCACATGCATGTGCACACATGCACATAACCACACACATGTACACACGCATACACGCATATAACTGCAAACACATGTATACACACATACACATAGCTACACACATACATACTCACACATGCACATAACTGTACCCCTATGTGTGTGCACACGCACACACACACACGTACATAGGCTTTTTGCCACAGTAGCAAAAGACAGATGTATTTTAAACCACCATTGAAAACACCTGCTGGGAGTTCTTATGAAGCCCTGAGGAGGAAGGACCCCCATCTAGGGACGGCTCAGAAAATACAAGTACTTCACAGACATACTGCAAAATATAAGGAGAACACTGGACAGGAACTGGATCTCCTGTGTGTTTGGTGGAAGGAGAACACGGGATAGGAACTGAACCTCCTGTGTGTTTGGTGGAAGGAGAACACAGGATAGGAACTGGACCTTGTGTGTGTTTGGTGGAAGGAGAACACGGGATAGGAACTGGACCTCCTGTGTGTTTGGTGGAAGGAGAACACGGGACAGGAACTGGACCTCTTGTGTGTTTGGGGAAGGAGAACACGGGACAGGAACTAGACCTCGTGTGTGTTTGGGGAAGGAGAACACGGGACAGGAACTGGACCTCTTGTGTGTTTGGGGAAGGAGAACACGGGACAGGAACTAGACCTCGTGTGTGTTTGGGGAAGGAGAACACGGGACAGGAACTGGACCTCTTGTGTGTTTGGGGAAGGAGAACACGGGACAGGAACTAGACCTCGTGTGTGTTTGGGGAAGGAGAACACGGGACAGGAACTGGACCTGCTGTGTGTTTGGGGAAGGAGAACACAGGATAGGAACTGGACCTCGTGTGTGTTTGGTGGCAGTGTATTTTTTTTATGGGCATCGGAACCATTATTGAAAAAATTAAGTATAAATTCTTACAGACTTCCAGAGTTATTATTTAGCTGCTATTCCTGTGTCTAATGCTTGAAATGGCAGAGACTGATATTGTTTGTGATGTTTTGTGTCTAATGACCAAAAACTATGTGTGTATCTCAATATGCAGCCTGTGATGACTGCATTGGTATATACAATGACTTCATTTAAATTTCAAATTCTATTCCCTTGAAAATGAGCATCAAGAACTATATAAACAATTGAATTTAAAATATGAAATTATTCAACTGTAAGTTCCAACAACTTGGTATTTCTCTGTTATTGGTACAAGGTCCAGAATAAACTGTTTTAGGGAAATAAGCAGAAGTTTTACTTTGAATTCTTCCATTTTCTTAATCTTATAAAATACATAAATACTTCGTAATAGAGTAATCCACACATTCTTTGCATAACCCATTTGGGTAAACTGAAAATTGTTAGAAGAAAACATAGTTTTAGTATGTGTGGTATATGAATGTGGGGGAGGGCATACATGCATCCTTATACATTTGTGTGGCAGCCACATATCAATGTCATATGACTCTCTTGATTATTTTTTGTTGGGACCATTTGGAGTTCTGGCCTCCTGCTGCTCTTCCCTGCTAGTGACCTTTGCTTTCCTTCTGAGCTGAATTACTGAAAGCTGTGTCAAAGCTGTTTACCAGCTCTGCTTCACGAGCACGTGTTGCCTACCTCAAGGATCAGAGGATAAGGTTTTCACCTGTTGGCCCACCTGACTGTGTTGGGTATACAAGCCTCCATGGTGCCATTGAATAGGAGGCTTCTTACCAGTGACTAGAGGTCCGTGTCTCTGTCTCTCTGTCTCTCTGTGTGTGTCTCTGACTCTGTGTGTGTGTGTGTGTGTGTGTGTGTGTGTGTCATTGTGTGTTTTAATCTCCGGCCCCTTGCCTGAAGGTCGTGAACTGTGTGGTAGCACATAGAGCGCAGACAGGCGTTGTGTGTGCTGCAATTCTTTACGTTGATTTTTCAGGCAGGGTATCTCACTAAACCTGGCACTCACTGATTTGGCTAGACCACTGTCTGGTGAGCTCCTGGGGTTTTCATGTGTCCATTTCCCCAGTGCAGATACTACAGGCACATGCCTGCCACATCTGGCTTTTGTCATGGGTGCTGGGGATTCAAACTTGAGACCTTATGGTGTAGCAGGGACCTTGCACACTCAGCCATCGATCTGGTTCCCATATGGCTGCTTAAGTTCCCTCTCTGGGCTTTGTGGGACATTTGGTAGTTGGTCTTTCTCAGCATCCATTTCTAGCTCCTTCTCTCCTTCCTGTTTTGGCCCAGAGGCAGAAAAACTCAAGGTGGCATTCTTCCGACCACCTTCCTGCAGCAATGGCCGGGGTGCAGCTTTGACCAGTGAATAAAGAAGTCTGCTGGGGAATTTCAAAGTCTGACTTAAAAGGATCCGGTGTCCTGTGTGTCGCCAACTTGTGACAGGGAGTTTTGACAGCCAGCTGACTGTAAGCTGAGGACAGGGTCAGAAAGAGTGAGTCTCTAGTCCCTGAAGGCTACCCCATACCAAATCAGGGTCAAACCATGGGGCAGCTTTCTACAAACAAATTCTGTGGAGTTTAAAACACTCTTTTTAGTTTTACATTTTTTTGTCTTCTGCAGTCAAATTTTCTTAGTGGATAAACCACTAAGTTCCCATTCGAATCTATTACAAGGAGACTGTGCTAGGGTTTCTATTACTGTTGAGCGGCACAATGACCATGGCAAAATCTTAAGTCTCTCAAGTGTGGGCTCTTGTAAAATCAAAAGTAGTCAAATACTTCCTTTCTTCAAGAGGGAAACACCAGGGCACGATCAGATCAAAGCAAGACTAGATTCCAACTGTGTAAACCACATGAAGCCCAATGTCTGGGATCCACTCACGATCCTCTGGGCTCCTCCAGCGGCTTGGGTCACTCACTCCTTCAGTTCTGCCCACTGCTTGTCTTCTAGCTCGAGCATGCTCCATCCCACTGCAGCTGTTCTTGGTGGTTGTCCCACAGAGGTTGTTGCTGGATGGCGAAGCTTCTTTGCTGTGGAAGCTGGCCGTTGCTTACTTTATCATCTCACACATCCGTCCATTTTCTCTGTAAGAGCACAGGCCTCCCGTGTGGGCTCAGTTTCTCAGCAGCATCCAAGGCCAGGGCTCTACATGACGCTGCTGTGAATATGTCACACGGCACTCACTGTTTTCCTCTGAAAATGGAACTACGGCCCCAGCAAACTTGCAAACAGTGTTTTATACAGAAATCCTGTTTCCTACTCGTGTGGTTTGTCACAGTTGGCCTCCCATCCAAGTGCTAACAAGCCCACCCTGCTCCGCTCCTGTGACCAGAAATGATCCAGCACACCCAGGGTGGTTTACACTAACAGCGGGGCAGTGAGATGACTCTGTGGGTAGAGGTGACTGCCACCAAGTCTAACGATCTGAGTTCAAGCCCCACGCCTCACACGGCGGAAGGAGGGAACTGACTCCAAGTTTCCTCTGACCTCCCCTTGTTCTTGTACCCCCACTGCTCCTCCAAAATCTTCTGAACTAATTTAAAATCTAATTAGATTTCTAATGACCGAGTTCAGATTTTCAATGACAACGACTAAGTAGCTCTCTAATCCCAGCAAGGCGCTCTCCCGAGGACTCATCCCTAACGGCTTTATCCCTCGCAATCTGAGAGTGTCATTTCCACAAAACTGAGAAGTCACCCTGCATTCATCTTAATATCTGAGGTTATTTATATTTCTAAGGGGTGCAAAATCAATACATGAATTTGTATTTTAAAATTGCTCTTAATCTGTCAATATGAGAAATCAGTATTCAATTTAAAAGGCCAAAAAGATAGATTAAAAATAGTTCTCCCAGGTCTGGAGAGATGACTCAGAGGTTAAAGAGAACTGACTGCTCTTCCAAAGGTTCAGAGATCTGTTTCCAGCAACCGCATGGTCGTTCACAGCCATCTGATGGCCTTTTTTGAAATATAGTTGTACATGCAGATAGAAGATAGAACACTCATATACATAAAATAATAAATCTTTAAAAAATAGTTCTCCCTTACTATTTCAGTTTCCCTCCTTGAGAAAGCTACTAACTCCATCTGTTTGTGTAGTCTGTACATAATCACTTAAGATGTGCTTTTTTCATTTAATGGACACCTCATTATAAATATAAAATTGCTTTACAAATAAGGCTGTTTCATTGCCAACCTAATCTTTCAAACTGAATCTTATCTCTCCGTACGAAAACACTCTGATGTCCACCAGGGTTTCTGGAGTTCCTCAACACCTGCGCTGTGATGGCTCCTCCGGGGTGAGGATGCTCAGAAGTGCATTGCTGTCTCAGTAGGATTTTCTGCTCTCCTACTCTGTGTGTCTATATAGTGCTAATCTACTCCAAATATGTAGGCATTCCTCTCAATTTTGTGTCCATATGTGTGCATGCAAGGTGTATGTAGGTGGCCTTGCAGCTTTGCACACACACCAGCTGGGGGGGGTGTCCCGCTCCATCACCTGCATCATTACTCCCTTGAGGACCTCAGCTGGAGCTGGGCTGGTGGGCAGGAGCCTGCAGTGGTCCTCCTGTCTGTGTCCTTCACAGTACTGAGGTGCCAGTTGAGCGCATTCAGCCATGCAGGACTTTCCACTTAGGTGCTGGGGACTTGAACTTAATCCTCATGCTGGTGCAGCGAGCCAACCCAGCTCCACTACTTCAATAATAGCATTTTAAACAGACGAGAATTCTCCTTAACAGGTACTAATAACTTTTGAGAAAGATCCAGGCTGTCCTAGGCTGTCTCACACCTTGCTTGTGTTGGACCTTTGGTCTGTCATGCCAGTTGTAAGGTGAGCAATGTCTAGGGTCTGCCTTGCATCTTGATTTCCTTTTCTTTCCTTTTTTTTTTTTGAGACATGTACCATTATGTACCCCAGACTAGATTCAAACTTGTGGAAATCCTTTCGCCTCTGCCTCCAAACTGCTGGGGTTACAGGTATGTGAGCCACCGTGTTCAATCTGGCTTTCACTATAACATCAGTTTACTTGGAATATAGTACAAAATTTATAAAAATGATGAATCGTACCTGAAGACCAACTATATCTAATCCTACTCCATTTTAAATAAAAGGCATACTTATAGAAGCATCACTTGAGCTCTGGGTAAAAAAATAGGCTTTATTTCCCTTGACAAATAGAAAATATAAATCATGGCCAGCTAAAGCTGTTTTCTTAAGATAGTAGAAACTCAAACACAAGGAAAATAGAGTAGAAAATTAATCATGGAGAATACAGAAGGCTCTAGGACACTGTTATTCAGAACTAACTAGAACAGACTCAGCACCCAGCAATCTTATTTGACCTGCGTGACGTTGCCAGTGTCATCCTAGTTCATAGGAGTTTGAGTTATTTGTTATATTTTATTTTCAACAACAGCTTCAAGTTCATTTACATATTAACCCTACAAAGCAAGTACTCTTCTCTCAATGGGGTGCTGTCACTGCCTTGGAAGGCAAATGGGGTCTTTGATACAAAATGTTGCAACTTGAAAAGCCAGTTGCTCTCAAATACCTGAAAATGCACATTGACTTAATCAATGTTGTCCCCCCAAATGTCCCTAATTTTAACAAGTTAAATTCTTCCAAATATTGTAGAACGTTTCAATGTCATTTTAAGAATTTGTTCCAAACCTTTTCACACGTGTCTGCAGCACACACTGCTCTCTCGACCCCACTTCCCTTCCTTACCTGCCCACTACCATGCTGCACAAATCGCTCTTCCCATCCATGTCTGTCTGGTTTGTCCTGTGATCGTGAGTTTACCGTGGTCGTCTGTGTGACCAGGACTTTAGCCAGGGCCATCTGTGTGACCAGGAGTTTAACCAGGGTCATCTGTGTGACCAGGAGTTTACCGTGGTCGTCTGTGTGACCAGGAGTTTAACCAGGGCCATCTGTGTGACCAGGAGTTTAACCAGGGCCATCTGTGTGACCAGGAGTTTAACCAGGGCCATCTGTGTGACCAGGAGTTTAACCAGGGCCATCTCTGTGACCAGGAGTTTAACCAGGAGCATCTGTGTGGCCAGGAGTTTAGCCAGGGCCATCTGTGTGACCAGGAGTTTAACCAGGGCCATTGGTGTGATCAGGAGTTGGGGGCTGTGCATTGGAGCTGGTAGTCCTAGCAGTGGGTGCACAGTCTCCCTGCCCAAGCCTCTCAGTAGCAGTAGCTCAGTGGTAAAGGTTGCACCCGGTGACCCCCCTCTGCCTTTCATGACTGATTGTTGATAAGACCTGTCTTGTGTGGTTTCAATGTATGAAAACTCAGGATATTTATACTCCTCTCTCTCTCTCTCTCTCTCTCTCTCTCTCTCTCTCTCTCTCTCTCTCTCACACACACACACACACACACACACTCACACACACACACACTCACACACACACACACACACACACACACAAGTGATGGTGGGAAGCAGCCTACTGTAACAGTATCAGTGATTAGGCAGTGTTTCTAGTAAGCAAGAAACAGGAGTACACAGATTCAGTCTTCATACAGTAAGGAGCCCTGGGAGCTCGCTCCCCTCCCAAAACTACCAGAGGAGTTTCTATCAGTCATGGAAAGTAGAAAGAGAGAAAAAGTACTTCTAACTTGCTTTTGCAGTTACTTTGTCTGTTACAGAAACAATTTCAGGAAGGAGAGGCTTAATAGGCCCACAGAGGGCACAGCCCATTGTGATAGGAGAGTCATGAGGGCTGGAGTGGCCTAGTCCAAGGCAGCACAGGGTTTGTTTATATTAGGTCCCCACCAGGAAGCAAAGATGGATGTTACCTTCAAGGCTTACCCTAAGCTTCCCACGTCTGTCAGCTACACTACAGTCACAGAGGCTCCACAGCCTCCCCCAAGGAGGGGGTGACGTGTGTTACTCACACCACGTTCTAGCATTGGCGATGGAGATTTTGGTGAAGCTTAGGTGTTACTCATACGCCATCCACCTTGAGCTGTCAGACAGGATCTCTCATTGGCTTAGAACTTGCTGTCCAGGGAGCCTCAGAGACCTCCCTGCCTCTGCCCCGCCCCCAGTAGTGAGATTACAAGCACAGGCTAGCATGCCTGGTCCTCTAGAACATACACTGTTTTCATGGCCAACATGTTATCGACCAGCTGTTACCCCAACCCCGGAACTGACATTTGTGTTGAGAGCTTGTGGGGTAAGAGACAAGTTAGCGGCATCCCTCCGTCCGATGTCGTTCCAGCGGAGCAGAGGCACAGAGAGGCAGCATTTCCATGCTGGTTATAGATTCAGCCTCGCTAGAGTCACCGACTGGGTGGTGGCAGCCCCTCAGCTGACTCATTAGGCACTGACAGGTGATCTGTCAAAGAAGAATGAGTCTCAGAGCTTCCGTGCTCACACTAATGCTTCTTATTAATGACCGTTCAGGATGGATGATATTGAAATGCCACCTGCCACAAAGAAAGAAACCTAAAAAAATGAATCAGTTTCAGGATGAGGGTAGAAAGCTGTCCCCAGACGGGAAGCTGAGTGACAGCCATTGGAAAACGAAAGCAGCCTGCAGCTGGGATGTGTGCTGGGCAAATAAAGCTCCGTTGCCACCTGGGACTTGGTTTGGTTGGTGATTTTCCCTTTACTGGTGGCGTGTGTGAACTTGACCCAAACAACTCTCTTTGGGCACCTTACACACTGTGTTAAGTCAGAAGAAAAGAAAATCGAATCCAAACTTCTAAACACAGAACCTGAATGGTCAGAAGAGTCTACTTATGACTGGTCTGCCAGTCAGGATGTGTGTGTGTGCCTGTGTGTGTGCATGTGTCTGTGAGTGCATGCATGTACGTGTGTGTGAGTGCATGCATGTGTGTGTTCATGTGTATGTATGTGCATGTGTGCATATGTAGCTTATCAGGTCTTGTGCTGAATGCTGCTTCAGAGGCCTCCATGTTTGGGGTCAGAGTTCAGCACTCTTTTTCTATAAAGTTCAGAAAATAAATGCTTTTGATTTTGCAGGTTGGGTGATTTCTCATGCAATCATCAAAATTGGCCATTTTAACACAAAATTGACCACAGACTATGCACATGTAAATGAATATCTGTTTTTGAAAAATTCTTACTTATGGATACTAAAATTTGAATTTTGCCTATTTTTTATGTTACAAATGTGATACTGTGATTTGGGGGTTTTGTTTGTTTGTTTGACAAGATCTTTCTACATAGCCCAGGCTAGCCTCAAACTCATAATTTCCTGCTTCTGCTCCTCCAGGGCTATGGTTTACAGGTGTGTACTTCCATGCTAGGCTCTATCTGGGTTTTTAAAAACTACATAAGGATGGAAAACCCAGTAGAAGGAGGCAGAGGTTCAAGAATCCGAGGCAAATTCCAGACCAACTGGGGCTACATAGTGATTCCCTTTCTCAAAACAAATGAATAAAGTAAAAGTCACTCACAGCTTAGTGACTGCACATGAGCAAGGGAACACCAGCTCTGCTGGTGGAAAGCAGCGCCCCTCCCCCTTCACTCTGGCCTGTGTTACGGTGGGAGAGTAGACGCGAGGTGCACAGTCCACAGGTCTGGAGTCTCTCGTCCCGTCAAACACTTCAGGAAAGGTCACATGTTGAGCAGCTTAGAGAATGAGGTTTTATTACTAGGGTAGCTCAAGCTCACACACTTTGGGGGAATAAATGAGTGTTCTCCAGCCCCACATGTGGAAGCAAACTGCGATGTGCCCAATGGGGCAGACAGTTACCTAGGAGCAGAAAGCTCTGACTGTGTATGGTGGACAACGGACATGTGTGAGTGAGCAAGTTGGTCAACGGAAGCATGTTGAGAAGGAACTGGGGAAGACGGGCCTGGAAAGAGGATGTGGGGCTCGACAAGGAGTGGACCTGCAAGTTAGCATGAAATGACATTCAGGAAGTGAGGTGGTGGCCCAGCTCCAGTTGTAAAAGAAAATGATGTTGTGTGTCCCAATGGCATTTGATTACAGAACAGAAAGCCAGATCAGAGAGGAAGTCAAGAGAACTTGACAGTTGAATATAAAAGATGCTGAGAAAATGGGAAATCACAAGAAGCTCCCAATGCTTTACGTTCGGGTGACCATGCTTGGACCATAGTCATAGTTTAGAGATATAATGGAGGGAAATTTGTAAAGCGCATATGTAATTGGGATCCCATTCTTATGTTTGGAATTTAGATACAAGGAAACAAAGTACTTTACTAATTTATCTTGACAGTGCTTTCATGTCAGAGATCCTTAGTCTGAATAGTGTTCATAGAGTCTTTCTGATGGACAGCGTTTGTGCCTTGTTTTGGGAAAATGTGACTTTGATAGGAAGGAAGTAATGAAGAGAGTTGGGCCTATTTCTCTGTCAGTTTTCACTCGGGGACCCCATGGGATGCAACCCACTTCTTAATTCCTCCAGTGGACCTTAGCATTTGCCGTAACCGCGAAAAGGAGCCCACCTGAGGAAAAGGTACCCAGAACTGCCCTCCAGCTCAAATATGGCTCAGAATTACTCAGAAATTCTACAAACCACTTATTTCAATATTTGTCTTGGGAGTTATTTTTTTAATTATCCAAATGAAACACTTGATATAAAAACCCACCTCACTTCCTGTAGAGCACAGGCATGGTGGTTGCTTTCCTGAGCTCAAAAGATCAAAAGATAAGCCTTGTGGCGTGTAGAGGCAGAAGCAGCCTGCTGTATTCTTTGACCCAAACCATTTTACACAAGCTGTATTTTATATTTTGTTCAAAAAAAATTCCAAGAAACTTTCTAAGCTCTGTATTTTTCCCCTGAAGAGAATATGGGGAAAGAGACAGAAGTAAATGAGTAATGAAATAGTAGGCAATTATAGCAAATAGCTGTAACTGCCTGGAAGTACATACATGAGTACACACAAAGACACACAAAACACAAAAAGACAGAAACACACACGGATACACAAGCAGACACACAGACACAAATACATACAAAGACGCCCGCACATCTCACCTGCGCTAAAGCATGAGTGTACCCAGATGCCTCCAAATCAAAGTATTCTGTTTTGAAAATTCTCTTGTATAACTTTTAATCCTATCACATAAGCTGTTGGCGTTTTATTTTCTTTTTTTCTAAACAATATTTGCCATACAACCAAGACAGCCTCAAGATCATGGTTCCCCTGCCCCATCTTCCTGAGGGCTGGGATTACAAGCCTCACAATGACTGCCTAGATGGTTTTGTTTTGTTTTTATAATAGATTCATAATTGTTTCCAAGTAAGAAGCAGTAGAGTTGCTCGCTTTAATGATAACTCTAACTTTTAAACCATTGAAAGTGGAACACATCATCATACTGGAAATAGGGAACACTTTATTTTGAAGACCTTAGGTGTCAGGGCTGGGGAGATGGTTCAGTAGTCAAGAACACTGGATGAACCTTCAGAGGACTAGGATTTGAGTCTCCGTACGCACATGGCAGCTCACAACCATTCATGATTTTAGTTCCAGAGGATCCAACATCCTCTTCTGACCTCCATGGACAGTGGGTACACAAGTGGTGGACAGATACACACACAGGCAACACACACACAGAAAATAAATATTAAAGTAAGGAAAGCAGAAAGCCTTGCGTGCCTTGCATATCCATTGGTTGAATTCTAATCCTGATTTAGCTAATTCTTTCTAAATCTAATCTGATGACATCTGTTTTGTGCGGTTCCGGAAAGAGTAGAGTCTGGAAACATTTTCAGCCACACGTGTCAGTGTTAGAGCACCTATAACTGCTTCTCAGAGAAAGTTAGCGTGGTCAGTCCTCTTTATAAAACACTTGCGCCAAGAAAATACAAGTGGGGAAGACATAGAGAAAGGACACATTGTTTTAGACCATGTGTTGGGAAAGCATGAAAAATAAAATCATGTGACCAAACTACTTAAATTATGTTTCTAATTAGACTTTTAAGAATCACTCAGGGGCCAAGGAGATAACTCTGCCCGTGTCTTATAGTGCAAACAAGAGGCTCCAAGAGAAGGAAGAGCTCAGAGAACTTGCTGATGGAATCCCCGCACCCACATAACTGCTGACGGGTCTGTGTGCTGCTGCACCGGGAGCCTGCTGGGCAAGGACTAGTCCAGTCAGGGGGCTCTAGGTTTGAATCAGGGCTCTGCCTCGTGGATTAGATGAAAATTGGTCAAGGAAGTTTCCTGACACAAACAACATTCCCACATGCATACAAACACATGTGTACGCATATACAATGCATACATAGACATGGAAAGAAAAAGTCTACTTGATGTTGGCATATGCTAATCTTTAGAAATATTTCCCACATGAACCCAAGAGAGAAAAAACACTTAGAGCTCGAAGCGAGTTCTTGTCAAGGTGATCTGACTCCCCCACTTCGCCTTAAGTCTCCGATTGAACAAATTCACCCGTCCTGCCTTTCAGAACTGTTTGCTGGAGGTGGCTTATAGCTATTATCTTTCTTTCCCTGCGTTTTGTATGGTGAAGAAGTCACTCAGGATGCCTTTTAATTCTCCCTTCCTTTCTGTTTTCAGGAGTTGTACGGATGTTCTGTGCTGCATAATCTTCATACTGTTTGTTGTGGGCTACATTGTGTTAGGACTCGTGGGTGAGTAACCCCAGGTATAAACAATACTAACCATTTGTTAGTGGATCAACAACGCCAGTATCTCATTTTAAACATGAGTTGTTTTCTTCTTGTTATTGACGTTATCTTCTCTGTTTGGTGGTGATACAGTACAAAATCGGCATGGCGCAGAGTGGCCAAGTGGAAGCTAAGACAGCAGCAAAGAGAAAAGACAGGTTTCTAGTTCCTTCTTTAGTAATTTCTACCTTTTAAATTCCAATGAAGAACTAATTATACCAGGGCTGCTGTTGGCTGTAAGAACTAGTAGCTAGGTCGGTTGGGCAATTTTTAAATGTGTTGATTCATAAGCTAGACAGGATAAGGGCAATGAGTATCAATTTCACCAGCTAATTCATTCTTTAAATTGAACCCTGTTCTCTTTACCTACCAAGAAAGTGGCACTCTTGTTTGCTGTTACGTTAAAGATTTTTCTAGAACACAGAAACAAAGAAGACAAACACATAAGATTGTTTTAAAGAAAATAGCACAAAAAGAAAACAAAAAATCATTGTGTATTTTCCTGTAAAAAGATTTTATAATTGTGGTCAGTACAGCAGACAGTTCCACCAGGAGGTGTAATCCTGTCTTCCAGGAATTGACTTAAGAAGATTTGATTTGCCTCTGTATGGTTAAGAACCATTTCCATCAGATCTCAGCACCAATAATTATTGACCTGTGGTTAACATGGAGAGAAACTTGCACCATGTTACAGAACACTGTAAAATATTTTGGTCTTTCTTTTTACCCTCTAGTAAGAGAAGTGTCCTGAGAACGAAAATTAAAAGTAACTCCCCAATTTAATCTCTGTATCACCATACAAACAGAATTGTATAAAATCTAGGACAGGGAAAAGAAAAATTTAACAAGCATTAACACAGAAATAAATAATACGTCTTTATAAGGGCTCAAAGAATGTCCCTCTTGTTCTTAAATATTTAACTTTGTAACATCTAAGCATTACTGTAGATTAAATACAACCTCTAGGTTGATTAAATATTTAACTTTGTAATATCTATGCATTACTATAGATTGAATACAATCTCTTGGTTGAATATTATCAAGTGTTTTATAACTTCAGGACACATTTTTTCTAGTTTACATAAACATTGGTGATTTTTGCTACTGTCATAGAATTGAAATGTGTTGTGTGAGATGAGGAGAATTTGGAACTAGGCAGGTCTAGATTCTCATACTATCTTGTGGGGTACAGGTAGCTGTTTAACCAGCTTGCTCACCTGGGAAGAATTGAAACACTCCCTGAATTTCCAGGCCAGTTGTGAGGGATGAACTGCAATGCCCAACCATGTCAGCAGTGCCGGTGAGAGTATTAGACAGTGCATAAATAATTTAGCTCTTCGAAATTGCAATAAATTTGTTTTAAGTATGATTTACAATGTTGTTTCTGTTGCAACCCATAAATTTGGTTATTAAAGTTTGAATGTACACAGGAACGCCCCAAGGGGCTTCCTTCCATACGCAGCCTAACTCAACACTGGTTGAGTCTTTCTGTAGGGTAGGTATCTGTTTTTATAGGGACTGTCAAAGTCACCGCTGCCCCTGGCAGGGTTAGTGGGAGAGCGCCCAGCCACCTCTGTCCATGGCAGGATCAAGACAAGAATTTCACCTTTTTGTTCAAGATCTCTGGATTTGATTTGTAAATGTTTTGATTCATATTGGAAATTGGGTAACAGGTTTTTCTCAAAGTCAATATTCAATATCAAATTAATTCAGTATTTCTCCCAAGTTAATCCTGATACCACTGCTAGAAACAAATGACTCAAGAAATTCTCTAAATATCCACATACTTTATCCCTCGGCTATAGCTGGCTTTGCTGGTTTGAGTTAAAGATATTGACTTAACTCCTGGCTATATCCAGTGGGAGGCTGGAAGAGGACCGCAGGGTACAGTTGGCAAGGGCAATGTTAAGAATGTTAACAATGGCTGTAGCACCGAAGAATGCATGCTTTCCCTTGAGAGGTCATTTTCACCGTGATGATATTTGCACCGTGGGGCCTGGCCATCTCCATTAGATCAGGGCCTTCACGGGTTGGTCATTTATCTGTGATCTCTCCGTGAGTGTCACGATGCCTATTAGTTATGTTTCTGTTGGTGTTATAAAGTTCTACATTCAAGACAGAAGAAGAGTTTATTTTGGCTTGTGATTCTGGAGGGTAAGGGAGTCCGCTGTGTAAATGAGGCCTGGCAGCAGGAAGCTGGGCACCCACATCTCTTAGCGCGAACCCTAAGCAGAGAGAGAAAACCGGAAGTGGCATGAGTCTTAACTCTCAGTATAGTCCCCAGGGATTTGCTTCTTCCAGCAAAAGCGCACTTCCTAAGCCTCCCAAATAGCATTGTCATCTTGGGGACCAAGCGTTCAAAGACCGGAGCACATGGGGAGCATTTCTCATTCCTTCACACCAAGGAGGAGCCATTTCTGTTTCTCATCAGAAACCAACCAGGCAGACCTTGTTCTGAAATGGAATATTAGTTTAAGATGTGTTACATTCGCTTATGCTATGGAATATTTTTTTAATGATGCAAAGATGTGTTGCATTTGTTTAACTCTATAAAGCTGTGTTACTTTGCCTGCCTAAAACACCTGATTGGTCTAATAAAGAGCAGAACAGACAATAGCTAGGCAGGAGAGGGATAGGAGGGGCTGCCAGGCAGAGAGAATAAGTAGGAGGAGAAAGAGAGAAGAGGGGGAGCAAGAAGAGATAGAGAGGAGGATGCTTGGGGAAGCCACCTAGTCACACAGCCAGTTATGGAGTAAGAGGTAAAGAAAAGTATAGTTCTGTAGTGAGAGCTGTGGGCTGTGTTCCTGCCACCTGGATCCCGGCCGCCTGGTTAGCTTATGCCCCAAAATAATTACACGGAAACTGTATTCTTTTAAACACTGCCTGGCCCATTAGTTTCAGTCTCTTATTAGCTAATTCTCACATAATGCTTTAACCCATATTTAGTAATGTGTGTAGCACCATGAGGTGGAGGCTTACTGGGGAGATTCTAACCCATGTCCATCTTGGGCCGGAGCTTCATCACGTCTGTCTAACTTCCCGGCTTCCCAGCATTCTGTTCTGTCTGCTCCACCCACCTAAGGGCTGGCCTATCAAATGGGCCAAGGCAGTTTCTTTATTAACCAATGAGAGTCCTCCATCAGTATAGAGAAAGGCAAAAGCCCAGAGAGGCAAAAGGTAGATGGGATGGTTTAAGAAAAGCTGACTAGAAATTAGCCAAGTTATGGCTGGGCATTCATAAGAAAGTATAAGTCTCTGTGTGTTTATTTGGGAGCTGGGTGGTATGAGTTTTCAAAGAGTAAGAGTTAAAGAAAACAAAAACCAAAAAAACCCAACTAGACTGTTCTCTGTGCTCCATGTGGAGTGTGAGCACAGAGTGATGCCTGCACATGAGCAAGGCACTTAGCATTCCGCTGACAGAACCTTTGATGGAGTGGATGGAGTGGAGTCTGGCTAGAAGGGAATCCAAGCTCGCTGAATGATCATGTGAACATTTAGGATAGTAACTCTCTTTGTGCTCCTTCATAGGTGGTTGCTGTTCAATTACTGCACTAACTAGAAACAAAGAATAGGAATTCTTGTTATGCAAATTGCTTTCTGCAAACCTTGGGCTAACATTATATACATAAAAATTTTGACATTCAACAATCTTAACATTCAACAAATTTTCATTTTGTTTATCTCTCTAAGCGTTAGTCCACGGTTACATTTCCTTATGAAATACCTCAGACTGGAGCCCAAAACCTGTTTTGGATTTTTAATGTTTTCCTGGAGTAATTACCCTTATTTGCTGAGAAGATGGGAAGTTAATAGGGACATTCATGCAGGCGAGCCCAGAACTCTGTCCTCCGGCTGTGAGAAACCCAAGAGTCATGAAAAAGCTTCCAGGATGGGGTGAGGGGGTCTGGACAGCAGTCTGAACTGGACAGACTGGGTTAACTATCCCTGTTGGAATGCTGACTTCCTCTCTGAGAGACCCCAAGTAAAAGGCAAACTTTCCCCTAAATCTCCATCTCCTCAGATGATGAGGAAATGTGTGCCCGAAGGCAAAACAGTAGAGAATCAGACAGAGCCTTGTTTAGCAAGACCTGAGGGTAGCATTGTCTCTGTGGTGTTACCTTGGGGTATTTGTGTCCATTTTGGCTAGGTGACCAAGCTGAGAAGCTGGATCTGTCCTGATTTGAAGTCACAGGGAATTTGACAGGTTCTCCCTTTCATCTCTTAGATCAAATTGGTCTTTTCCCATCAAGGATACAAGGAATGGAGAAAGCCCGAATCCCTAAACAAGGTCACTCACTCATGTGACCTTTCCAAGAATAAAGATAATTCTAGGATGATTTTTGGTTCTGTCTGTAGAGAAATGCAGGGGCTGGTTTATTCAAGTAAGTATAATTAAACATCATAAATTTTTAGATTTGAAAATATACAATTGACAAAATATTACAGGTATTTGTGATGTACAACATGAAGGCGTTTTAAATTGGAGATTGAACCCAGAGCCTTACATGCCACAAAAAGCATTCTTCCAACTGCACTATGGCCGCAGCCCCAGCCCCAGCCTGGCATTTTGCTGTTAGTATGTCTTGTATAATTATTATCATAATTAAGCTGATTAACATCCATTTCTCAGCATAATTACCTTTTGGGAGGGGTGAAAATACTTAGGATGTGCTCTTTGAGGAAAACTTCCCATATGCGATTGCACACAGCACACTGTATGCTAGGTCTCTAGGAGTCAGTCGTATTGAACCTAAAGATTTATCATGAGAACATTAGTCCCGATCCCATAGCCGGAATTGAGCCATGCTCCCTGCAGCTCTCTGTCTGTGCTGTGACTCCATGCTTTCCCACCTCTGCCATGTGGGTTATGCTGAACTAAATTACAGTGTGAAATTTTCCTCTACTCCCGAAAGGCTATAAAAAGCCAGGCTTTTCCTGACCTAGAGATTTATCCAATTCTCCTCACTGAGACAGGTCAGAAATTTGGGTCAGAGATGAAGGTTGCTCTCTGAAGAGGTTCCTCTGCCTGCCCCCAATAATGGCATTTCCCCTTCCCCTTCCCCTCTCATAATGGTACTCCCTCCCCTCTCTTTCCTTCTTCCTTCATCCTTTCCCTCCTCTCCCTCTCTCACTCTTGATGAACTCCCCTCCAGGCACTGAAGGGAAGCATCTCTCTCCCTCTCCTTCCCTTTAAGCCCCTTCCTGTTTGTATTGTTTCTATCTACTTCCTCCTACCCCAAGGCCTTGAAGTCTTCTCATTCAGATAAACCTCGTACCTGAAGGAAATTATGAATTATGTCTCCTTCTGGACCAGCTGTTGCTGTCATCTCCTGTTTAATTTCACATTCACATCTCTTGATCTATGTCTTCCCACCGCCCCAGTCCCCTCACTCCTGGTAGCTGCTGCTTGGATTCTTGTTAGAGTTCACGTATTAGTGAAATCAAGTAAAATGTGGTTGCTTTTCTGTGCCTCTGCGTTCATCCCTGTTACCACAAACAGATTTCCTTCTTTTCATGGTTTTGTTTTCTTGGTTTTTTGAGACACAGTTTCTCTGTGTCACAGTCCTAGCTGTCCCGGAACTAGCTCTTGTAGAACAGGCTGACCTCGAACTCACAGGAGTATTCCGTGTGTGCACGCACACACTTTCCTTAGCCATCCACCTGTTGACAGATTCTTAGCTTGTCTGTGTCTTGGATACTGTGAAGAACACGGAAGTCAACATGGGATGCAGACAGCTCTTTATTTGTCCTCAGAGGTGCCCCACAAGGGATGGCTGATGATTCTAATTTCAGTGTTTTGAACCCCGTTTTCCATGATAATTGAGCTAATTATGTTCCCACCTACAAGGTCCAAGAGGCTGCCTTTTGCCCACAGCCTCCTCAGCAGTGGTTACTTCTGCGCTCCACAGGCGTCCTGCAGTTCTCTCTTAGGAGCAGATGTACTGAAACATTCACCGTTAGAGGGAACTGAACACGGGAGCCACGTCTTGCCGTTTGCTTACATTAAGACCAAAATGAACCTACCTGTCATGTCATGGCTAATACTATTACCAAAAGTAAATTAATGCCTTCAATTAAAAGCTCATTTTTAAAATTGATTTCCATTATTTCAAGATTGATTCGACCACACTTTTATTTCTGAAAAATGTGTTGAGCGCTAACAGGATGACAAGGGTCAATAGTGTGCGTTCTTTTGCTTTCCTTGTGAATACAGACGTATTTATAAACTATATCACACACTCGTACTTCTGCTTCAGAAGTCTTTGGTTTAAAAAGGAAACGTTTGGTTTTCAGCTGAGATTTGAGCTTGTCCGTAGCACTGAGTGATTTTGACCTTTTGTTAGGTTTTCCTGTGCACAGTTGTGCAGGCCCATGCTGTCCAGACTTCTTGAAGTGTTGTTAGCATATGAGGGACTGGCTTGCACTCAAGGACACGACCCTAAACTCACCACTGGGTGGACGAGGCCACCTGTGAAAGGACAGCCATGTTTCTCAGCCAGGCAATTGGAGACGGGACTGTTTCTCAAAGCCCGTCTATGGCAGCAGCCCTGCCAACAACACGGGTCTTCAGATCTGACTTCCTGTGCCCTATTATCTGCTTCATTGCGTTTATAAATTGCTTGTGTTAAAACAACATAAGCTCGCTGTGGCAGGCCTGTTCCTCGCATACTGGAACAGTTAAGATGTGCCTTTGAGGGGCACACGCGATCGACCTGAGAGCCAGCATCCCGGGCAGCCAGTGCTCCACAATTGCCCTCGCTGCCCCCAAACAGATCTGCAGTTCATTCTTCAGGGTTAGTGAGAACAGTCGGTTCTGATCATTTTCTCCATGACTTGTAGAGGGCTTTATAATGGCTGCCACTTTTCAACTTGCCCCGAAAGCACAACTGAAGCTTGCTCTGAAAACCCCTGAAAATGAGAGAGGATGTTAGGTAGTAACGGTGCTCTCCCGGATATTCAGGGATGACTATTTCCTTGAGATGAGTGATAAGGTCTTTTGCCCAAATAAGGCTTTCACTTGTCCCTGATAGCCTTTGGCCATCCTCTGTGAACTACCTCAACAGAATGTGCGAATGTACAATTCCTCATCCTTCCCCCCTCCCCTACACATACACACACACACACACACACACACACACGCACGCACGCATGCACGCACGCACACACACTATTCATGCAAACATTGGAGTCAGCTAAAACAATCTTTTAAAGTTATTTCTAGGCACGTGGCAGTTGGGTACCTGCCACATAAACATGAGGACCTGAATCCGATCCCCAGAACCCACTTAAAACGCTGGTCCTGGGGTGCACATCTGAACCCCAGCTCTGGGAAGGCTGGACAGATGGATCTGTGGACCTCACTGGACAGTCAACCTAGCAGAATTTGTGAGTTCTTGGTGAAAGACGCCCTGTCTCAAAAACATGGTGGACAGCACCTGAGGAATGACAGTCGAGATTGACTTCCAGCCCTGTTACGTACTCCCCCAAACACACACACACACACACACACACACACACACACACACACACACACGTTGTTTCTAAAACAGTGGGCTAATGAAGGGAATAAAATGATTGATTCAAGTGTATATAAATTGCTCTGCAAACTTTATAACCCCGGCAGTTTACTCTCTTACCCACTAGGGTATAGCGACTTTTAATTACTGAAGGCGTGTAACGAAGTAGAGGTCAGGCTAGAACTCCATGACACTATTCTAACGCCTCTCACACCTTCCCTTCATGGTGGCTACGATGCTAGATAGACCTGAACTCACCATAGAGCCGAGTGACTTCAATCCCAAGTGTTGGGACTACGGGCACTGGCCTCCGTCCTGTGGGCTTTTCTGAGGGACTGAGTGTTGGGCATCATCCCCTAGGACTAGAGAGCAGAAACAGAGACGACAGAGGAGACCTACTCTTTATCATTGTTATTATTCTTTCCATATTACATCCCAACCACGGTTTCCATCCCTACTCTCCTCCCAGCCCCTCCCAGCCTACCTCCTAGATCTACCCCTCTGTTTCCCGTCAGAAAAGGGCAGGCCTGCCTGGGTTATCAACCAAACATGGCATAACAGTTACAATAAGACTAGGCACAAACCCTCATATCAAGGCTGGGAGAGGCAACCCAACAGGAGGAAAATGATCCCAAAAGCAAGCAAAAGAATCAGAAACAGCCCCACTCCCACTGTTAGGAGTCCCACAAGAACAACTACACAACCATAATGTACAGGACCTAGCTCAGACCCACACAGGCTCCCTGACTGTCACGTCAGTCTCTGGAGCCCCTAGGAGCCCAGGCTAGTTGATTTCTGTGGGCCATGTTCTTGTGGTGTTCTTGACCCCTCTGGCTCCTAAAATCCCTCTTCTCCCTCAGATTTCCTGAGCTCTGCCTAATGTTTGGCTGTGGATTTCTGCGTCTGTTTCCATCCATGCTGGATGAAGCCTCTCTGATGATGATTATGATAGGATCAGACCTACGAGTAGAGCAGAGTATCATGAGGAATCATTTCATTGACTTTTTTATTAGTCATGTGTCCTACTCTTTTTAATATATATATATATATATATATATATATATATATATATATATATATATATAGAGAGAGAGAGAGAGAGAGAGAGAGAGAGAGATTATATATATATATATATATATGTTGTTGTTTGCTTTACAACCCAACTGCTGTTTCCTCTCCTTCCCCTCCTCCCAATCCCTCTCCCCCCATCTTACCTCTGTGCCCCCTCCATCCACTCCTTCTCTCTTTCTACTCTTAAAAGCCACCAAGGCCAACGGAACTTCACATTCTGTTTCTGAAAAGCAAGTCCCAAGTCCAGTTCACATTCAAACTGTGAGGGACTAGGCCCCTCATGAAGGAGAAATTCCAACTCTAGATGTCACAGCCGACCCCTCACTCTTCCTTCTACTTGAGCCTGAGTTTCTGCATCAACATACATATTATTTAATTTTGAATTACCTCTTACTTCTCATTTATATTAAATAGGGGCATTGTGTATACTTTAAAAATATAGCATGTCGCTGGGCAGTGGTGGCACACACCTTTAATCCCAGCACTTGGGAGGCAGAGGCAGGCAGATTTCTGTGAGTTCAAGGCCAGCCTGGCCTACAAGAACTAGTTCCAGGACAGCTATGGCTGTTACACAAAGAAACCGTGTCTCGAAAAACCAATATGTGTGGGTGTGTAGCATTTTTATTAATTCTTTGAGTGTTTCATACATGTATTTTGATCATATTCACCCTGACTCCTCCCTTTACCTCTTCTCTGAGTCACACCTCTTTATACCCATTTTTTAAAATAATAACTCCAAGGAGAAGCCGTCTACTGGAACACAGTGTGCACACTGCAGGCCACACCCTTAAAGGAAACTGCTTCCCCTTCTCCAGCAGCCATTAACTATATGTTTACATTTCAAAAAGAAAAATGGTATTTTATTAGTAAGCATTATTGCAAGATTTTGAAAGAGACATGAAAGGTAATCATTATGACGTGTTGGGTACCACAGGCTTTGGATGACTTATTAGATAGATCAACAGTATAACAATGCTATTCATCACCTTGTACAAGGAGCCCACATTTGTGAGGATATTTTCCAGACCAGATCTGACAGAGAGATGACATCTTAATTGACACTGTAATCTCTTGTTTTCCACATTGAGAGTACTTTTAAAACACGAGTGAATTTATTTCAGTGAGTTAATAATGGATTTAAGTATCATTTCAAATGCAACCAGTATAAAAATATGGAGAGAGTCTATGATTTTGTCCATACTGTGTTCAAGATATGCTTACCTGGTATGCGTAAAACCCCAACACCACGTGAACTAGACATGGCTGTGCACACCTGTAATCCTAGCACTCTGGAGGTAGAGATGGAGAAACAGAAGTGCAGAATCAGACGACCACATCTGAATTCTTGCTGGACATGCATTAGACCCTCTCTCAAATATAAAATAAAACAAGTCATGTATTTCACACTCATACCCTGTGTCTTTTCTAATAACCCATTTAGTTTTTAGTAGACAGGGAACTTCTATACCAGACAGACTGTTCTGGAAATCCCACATGTAGAAAACTTACACGAATGAAGTAAAATGTGGATGCCCCTGACTTCCTGGACAGGCGTCAAACATGGCTTCTGTTGTTGCGTGTCTTTCTGGCAGCCTGAAGCACTTCCAGCTCAAATACACACTGTCTGTGGCCAGGCCTCCTCACGGGAGCTGAGTGGGAAAGGTAGAAGACACTCAGTAAACACGGCCCCAGGGCAGCACCAGGAGGTGGTGAAGGGAGCCCCTTCTCAGACACTTTCATCTTTATCTGCTTCTCCTGTCTCTTGGTGTGTAAGTTAGCCTGTCCATCACTGCGACAACCCCCTGTGAGAGTTTAAAGAGAGGATACACTCTTGTTGGCCCCTAGACACAGCCCGTGGTCAGCTGCTTCCTTGCTGTGCCTGAGGCGAGGTCTAACATCATGGCGGGAGCACTGGGAGCTTCCTCAGTGTGGGCAGGGGGCAGAGAGAAGATAAAGCCCACCAGCAACACTTCTCCCCAGTGGCCGGCTTCTTTCAGGTAGGCCTCCTCTCTGAAGTTCCCACCACCTTTCAACAATGCCATCTAATGACAGAGCTATCAGTGGGTTAACCCACTAATTCAGAGTCCCCGAGAACCAATCGCCTTCCAGGGTCCTTCACTCTGAACGTTCTGCACGAGGGATACATAGCCATTGGAGAGGACACTCCGCTTCCCAACCGTAGTTTTAATGGTTAAAACAAACTCTGCGATGGTTAATTAGAAGTGTCAGCTTTGCTCAACGTGGTGTCACCTGGTAACGGGGTCTCGTGCGGGGCTGTGCAGACAGGTGGGCCTGTGGGTGTCTGGGAGGAATTGTCTTAATTACCTCAACTGATGTAGGAAGAACTAACCGTAAAGTGGGCAACCCTATCACCCTCTCAGGAGGCCTGCATTCTATCAGAGTGGAGTGACTGGACTGAGCACAGCAAGCATGCAGGGCTCAGCTCTCTCTGCTGTTGACTACGGATGCTCTGTGGCCAGCTGTTTGAAGTTCCTGCCTTGACTTCCCTGCAGTGATAACATGGAGCTGTGGGCTGCAATAAGCCCCTCTCCCTTAGGTTGTCTTTTATCATAGTATATTTATCACGGCAAAAGGAAAGAAACTAAAGCAAGCTTGTTCCTAATTTATTCTTACCAGAAGACTTCATTACTTAGTGTATTTAAACCTTTCATTAAGGAATTATTTTTTAATATTTAATGCATCTAAACTTTTTTATTATGGAAGCATTTTCTGTTTGCTTCATCTGTTTAGCTTCCTTGCCACTGTAGTCTGGTGGATAAAACCAAAGCAACAGCCCTATTCGTAACTCTGGTTATATCGCTTAAAAGATGTATGATTTTGAGAAATAAACTCTAATACAAACCTTAGATTAAAAGGACGGCAACCTCTTAGGGTTCCCGTGAGATGCACAGTGCATGTGAGACCCCAGGTGTAGCTGAGAGTCTCTGACCCGACCCAGGCAGATACCACAGGGAGCTTCTGTTATCACACAGCTCTGTCAGTCGATGTTCCTGTCCGGGTCCAAATCCAAATCACTTCCCAAAGTCTGCCTCACGTCCTGCTTCTTCACTGAGCCCTCTGTAAACTTCGCCCCACCCCCTTTCCATTCTCTTTAAGAACCCTGGCATGTGTCCGTCCCAGAGCGGACACTGACCCACAACACACAGTGGTCCCTAAGTGGAGTCTTTAATTAGTTGATCAATAATGTAAAAGGGGAAAGAAATCAATGGCGGAAGCTGCTACTGATGGAGACCCCACGTCCCCTCAACCCATCAACATGCGTTCACAGTTATGGGGGCAAATGTGCAGTGGCTCCCCACAAGCACCACCAGGGCATCGCAGAAGTTCTCAGACGACCACAGCTATCTATCACTGTGGCCTGCTTATTACTGTCTCCTTTATGGTCCTTAACCTCTCCTGGGTCCAGCCCACTGCACCCATGGAAGCTTCTGGGAGCTGCGCACCCCACCCCAAATAAAACACAAGCATCAAAGTCTGGTTTCAGATTTCGATTTTTGAGAAATTAAAGAAAGAGCTAGCATGACTGCGTGCACAGTGGGTCCTGAGCCCGTACCAGACTTCCACTTCTATTATCTTCTTCTGCAGGCTCAATACCTATGCATTTCATACCATTGCTTCTGTGCTTTAGTAGCTAATTAGAAAGTGGGGATTTAAAATATGTGAATAATTTGATCTGGGTTATAGACAATAAGAAACAGATATCTAAATATGGTGAACACTCTCCAGGCCCCACTCCTTACTGAGCAGCCTTTGGCCATCGACAATTACAAGAGAAGGGAGCATCATCGTCTTGAGGATGTGTCGCTGGCTGCCCATATTCCTCTGAATGGCTGCACATCCATGCACACATGAGCAACACTGACTGGACTTTGTGGTTATTGAGAAAGAAAACATAAAGTTGGGAGGGAAATGCGTTGAGGCAATATGCGGAGAGTTGGGGTTGGGGAGATGGGTGGCAGCGGACACATTGCATTGTGTGTACTCATGAAATCCTCAGGAGCAAAGAAAAACCGCAAAAAAAGGAATCTGATGCCCAATTCTCAGCTAATAATTATTTAGAGAAACAGGGTAAAACATTTTAGGATAAAGCTAAAAGAATAGAGTTGGGTGAAACTGGATTGCTTAGCCAGTGTGTGGCAAATTAAGACGTTGTAATAAGGGTCTAACTGAGAGCCAAGCACTTGGATGTCATTTGCACACTATTTATAGCTCTTTCTTTATTCTGGAAAACAAGGACAGAAAGACATGGTGGCTGCTCAGATATCACAAGAAGATATTCCTAGATGAAGCTGATTTGGCCTCTGAGACATTAGAGAGAAATAGACAAAGGAAACCTCCCTCGTACTTAGACACTAACCAGAAGAAATGAGAAAAGTACTGAGAAAAAAATGTCTTCCTTATTACATTCTTCATTTGGAAAATTGATTTTTTTTATCGTCACACCAGTCACATGCATAAGGGTGATTGAATTATAAGGCAAACTGTCAGCTCCAGTAATGTGAGGAAGGACATGATGGAACAATGTTATCAGAAGCAAAGGACCAGGATGTGTTTTCAGCTGCAGCCTAGACGTTTTCTGGAGGTTTGTCGTTCAGATGTCAGGCCACGTTTATCACCCACACAAAAACAAACAGAAAGGGGTGATGAGTTTGCATGAAGCAGAGCCCAGCATCTCCACAGAAACCACGGCTGAGTCCTTGTTATACTGAAGTCAGGGACACATGATCTTTGCATTGAGCTCCGAGATTACCGGACAAATGCCTGGCAGATCTTTCCTGCTGGGTGCCTCTGCCGTGTCCTTGTTTGTGTTTTGAGTGTCCTGTGAAATCAGAGAGCTGGTCGGTTCACTCTGTTCAATTCTTCGGTGTTTCTCACTTCTGTATACCCCCCAAAGCATTACATCATGCTGCCTGGAGTCAATCTATCAGCTCTGGCATGAAGTCATTTGTGCTGGAGCTTTAGAAAAGGCATCTTCTTTGCCAAGAGGGCTTTTGTCTGTGCCCTCTCTCCTCCTCATTTTAATAACTGTCATTTTCTAAGTGCATTACCTCATGTTTTGGCTGCAGCCCAGATGAATCTGGAGAGAAGAAAAACGCGCTTTCAGACCAATTCATCCATATTTTATTTTACTTTTCATTAAGAAATTACTCTTTGAAGAAAATCAATAATGTTCTATGACTGAGGGGGAAGAGGTGAGCGTTGCCGTAGCAATTCTAATCTCTCTAATCAGACTGCCTTCAGCCAGATGTTGCTGATGGAGACTTTGTCCTTTTTTGTTCCTGCAGCTTGGACACATGGTGACCCCAGGAGAGTGGCCTATCCTACAGACAGCCAGGGACACTTTTGTGGCCAGAAGGGAACCCCCAATGAGTGAGTATGGCCCCTGTGCTTTGGGTGGCTTTACTGTCTCAAACAGGACCCTAAACACATCAGCATCAGTCCCTCAGGATCTCTGAGCAAGGCTGAGACTCATGGAGGAGGCTTCTGCTGTCTCCTTTCTTGTAGGCAGCCCTAAGTGGTTTGGAGATTTCATTCTCTGCCTCTCCACTCTTATCAGTGAAAATAAAATTCAAAGGCAAGGATGGGCCCAGGGGTTTGTTAGCGGCCATATTTAGATCACACCCTTTGAGATGGGCTGTTGTGTGGCTGTCCTGAGCAGCTGGTGACATGCCTGCGTCATGCGTCACTCTTTGGCCGTGTTTACCATCGTGTTTGCAGACAACCATTCTGCCTTTTGACGTATCCACAGATCTTCAGTGCTCTTTCTGCGCAATGTCAATCAAAGCAGAAGTGTCTCTGCTTGGAAGCAAGTTTTTTTAAATTGATTTTTATTGAGCTATACAATTTTCTATGCTCTCCTCCCTTCCTCTCCCCTCCCCTTCAACCCTCTCCCATGGTCTCCATGCTCCCGATTTACTTAGGAGATCTTGTCTTTATCTACTTCCCAAGTAGATTAGATTCATGTATGTCTCTCTTAGGGTCCTCATTGTTGTCTAGGTTCTCTGGGATTGTGATTTGTAGGCTGGTTTTCCTTGCTTTGTGTTTAAAAACCACTTGTGAGTGAGTACATGTGATAATTATCTTTCTGGGTCTGCATTTTCTAGTTCCATCCATTCGCCTGCAAATTTCAAGATGTCGTTATTTTTTTTCTGCTGTGTAGTAGTCCATTGTTTAAATGTACCACATTTTCCTTATCCATTCTTTGGTCGAGGGGCATTTAGGTTGTTTCCAAGTTCTGCCTATGACAAACAATGCTGCTATGAATGTAGTTGAGCACATGTCCTTGTGGCACGATTGAGCATCCTTTGGATATATACTCAAAAGTGGTATTACTGAGTCTTGAGGAAGGTTGTTTTCTAATTTTCTGAGAAATCACCACACTGACATCTAAAGGGCTGTACCAGCATGCATCCCCACCAGCAATGCAGGAGTGTTCCCTTTTCCCCACAACTTCTCCAGCATAAGTTATCATCACAGTTTTTGATCTTGGCCATTTTTACAGGTGTAAGATGGAATCTCAGAGTTGTTTTGATTTGCATTTCTCTGATGACTAAGAATGTTGAGCATTTCCTTAAGTGTCTTTCAGCCATTTTAGATTCCTCTGTTGAAAGTTCTCTGTTTAGGTCTATACTCCACTTTTTTATTAGATTTTTTGTGTTTTTGATGACCAATTTCTTGAGTTCTTTGTATATTTTGGTGATCAGACCTCTGTCTGGTGTGGGGTTGGTAAAGACCTTTTCCTATTCTATAGGCTGCTGTTTTGTCTTGTTGACCGTGTCCTTTGCTTTACAGAAGCTTTTCAGTTTCAGGATGTTCCATTTATTAGTTGTTTCTCTCAGTGTTTGCACTACTGGGGTTATATTTAGGAAGTGGTCTCCTGTGCCAATGCATTCAAGTGTACTTCCCACTTTCTCTTCTATGAGGCTCAATGTGGCTGGCTTTATGTTGTGGTCTTAGATTCATTTGGACTTGAGTTTTGTGCATGGTGAAAAATATGACGATTTTCATTCTTCTACATGTTAATATCCAGTTATGCCAGCACCATTTGCTAAATATACTTTCTTTTTCCATTTGATATTTTTTTGCTTCTTTGTCAAAAACCAGGTATTTGTAGTTGTGTAGATTGATATTTGGGTCTTTCATTTGGTTCTTTTGCCCTCCTGTCTGTTTTTTTTTTTTTTTTTTTTTTTTTTTTTTTTTTTTTTTTTTTTTTTTTTTTTGCCAATACCAGGCTGTTTTCAGTACTGTAGCTCTGTAGTAGAGTTTGAAGTCAGGGATTGTGATGCCTTCCAGAAGTTCTTTTATTGTACAGGATTGTTTGGCTATCCTGGGTTTTTTGGGAAGCAAGTTTTCTATTTGCCTAAAATCAGACAGACAAAAGCCACGTCTCACATTCCCAGAAAACTTTTACCCCTTTCTCATGATCCATTCGTTTCTTTCTTCTCTAATGGGTCTGGTGCTAGATCTTCTCACGCCTTGCCACAGTCGAGTTTCTGTGGATAATTATGGAGAAGCAAAAGGCCAGTTAACAAAAAGGGCTCCACCAACAAAAATACAGTCTAACACGTTTCTGCCATGTCTCTAGTGCCACCCAGAACTGAGGATGTGTTATACTAAAAGATACACAGATTTTAAGACAGGCCTTTGGTAAAGAGCAGAGCAAGAGCAATGCACGGGGTGGAATGACTGTAGACAGTGGGGGAAATCCAAGTGTGGAGAGGGAGAGGGAACTTTTTTTTTTTTTTTGGTTTTTCGAGACAGGGTTTCCCTGTAGTTTCTAGAGCCTGTCCTGGAGCTAGCTCTTGTAGACCAGGCTGGCCTCGAACTCAGAGATCCGCCTGCCTCTGCCTCCCGAGTGCTGGGATTAAAGGCGTGCGCCACCACCGCCTGGCCTGAGAGGGAACTTTTAATGACAGCAAGGCAGATCTGGAGAAAGTGTCCCCTGCAGAAGGCCTCTATGTAGCAGACACCTGGACTGAATTTTAATCTTAGAAACCTAAAAGAAAAATCTGAGACTTTTTACATTGTGGGGGGACAAAGAAAGAAGCAGGTGGTTAAAGAAGGAAGAAAGGAAGAAGGAAAGAAGAGGGAAAGAAAAGAAAGAAGAAAGGAAGGAAAGGAAGGAAGGAAGGAAGGAAGGAAGAAAGAAAGAAAGAAAGAAAAAAAGAAGAAAAGAAAGCATAGATGCTCTAAATCCTCAGTTCCTTTGAAACGGGCTGTTTTTAGAAGGATCTTTGTAAAAAGTCATCCAGGCCTAAGCCCATGACCCACTTATGTCAGACAAAGAGGTGACACCCCAAATTGCAGTATAGACTCTCCAGAGGTGACCCTTGCCTACCAGATTGGTCAATCAAATACAATGTCCGATAAAAATAGATTTGAAACAGAACAGACCTCAACCACCTGTGAGCGGCAGCTCAGGTCTAACCGCTCTGCTCACCTGTGAGCGGCAGCTCAGGTCTAACCGCTCTGCTCACCTGTGAGCGGCAGCTCAGGTCTAAGTGACCACTGCAGGAAGTGCTCAGAATGGAGCAGCCGCTCTGCCCACTTTTCCTTTCCATTGCCTCTGTGTTATGGTCTCGAGAATACCATTTGCCTGTGCTCTATGGAGCTTGTCATAATTGCCTTTTATGTATTTAAATTTTCAACCTGGTTGGAACTTAATTTTTGTATGAGTAGGTTGAAACAGGAGCCAAACATTTTTTCCAACTGCAAATTCAATTATTTAAAAAGATTTTATTGGAAAACAGGATTTTTAGATTTCATTTTTTTACAAAAGTTATTATTCTATAAATAAACTTGCATACCATTTTCTTTCTGAACCTTAAGCCTATATCAATGCATTTAAGTCTTCCAGTAACTTTTAAAAGTGTATTTTGTGTGTGTATGAGCATGTATCTATGGATACCCGTGACGTCAGAAGTAGGCATCTGATCCTGAAATAGCTAGTTTTATGCCAACTCGTACATGCTAAAGTCATCAGAGAGGAGAGAGTCTCTGTTAAGAAAATGCCTCCAATATGGACCAGCTGTAGGCAAGCCTGCGTGGCATTTTTTAAATTACTGATTGACTGGGAGAGCCCAGCCCATTATGGATCCATCCCTGGGCTGGTGGTCCTGCGGTCTATAAGAAAGCAGGTTGAACAAGCCATGGGGGGCAGGTCAGTCAGCAGCACCCTCCATGGCCTCTGCATCAGCTCCTGCCTCCAGGTTCCTGCCCCGCTTAGTTCCTGTCCTGACTTCCTCTGGTGATGAACAGTGCTGGGTAAACCCTTTCTTCTTCCACTTGCTTTAATCATAGTGTTTTATCGCAGCAATAGTAATTCTGACTAAGACAGAACCCCTGGAATTGACGTTTTAATTATTATAATAATTGTATACCAATTAAAAACAAAAAGTTATTTTAAATTATGCTTATAGATTTAATGGTAAGTGGAAGTACTAATAGAAAATCAAACTTTACTCAATATGAAATTTGTAGGTAAGGGGCTGGAGAGGTAAGAACACAGGCTGCTCTTCCAGAGGATCCAGGTTCAATTCCTAGCACCCTTAAGGAGGCACACAATCATCTTTAACTGCAGCCCCTGGGGATCTGATGCCCTCTTCTGGCCTCTACGGGTACTGCATGCTCATGATGCCCAGCTCTACATACAGGCAAGACACCCACACACATGAAATAAAAATAAAGGTTATTCTCTTTTTAACTTAAGGGGCTAGAAAGACATTCAGCAGTTAAGAGTGGTTACTTGTCTTACAGAGAGATCTCAGGAATGGTCTCCAGTCCCAGGGAATTAGATGTCCTCTTCTGGCCTCCATGGGCACTAGGCAGTACACGCAGTGCATATACACACATGCAAGCAAAACATAAGATAAAATAAACAAATCTTTAAAATCAAATATGTATAAGTGTAATTGAATAAAATATATCTCAGGAAAAGGTTAGAGTAAATTCATCAGAGTAATCACATTATTCTAGAGTATAGAGTGGTAATAAACTAGGTACAAATAAATCCAATTGTAAATACATTTTTCTCAGGATTGGTGATAGAATCTAGGGCCGCACACATGGAGGCAAGTGCTCTGCCTGAGTCGTACGTCTGGCCCCTACTTAATCACTTATCTGTTTTGGGACTGAGTCTCACTAAGTTGCCTATGGTGACCTTGAGCTCTCTCTGAAACCAAGGCAATAAACTTGCAGTCTTCCCTCCTGTGCCTCCGGGGTAGCTGGGGTTGCAGGCCTGGGCCGTTGGATCTGGAACAGAACCAGGCTTTTATTGTGGCACAGACAGAATTTCAAGTCAGTACCTCGAAAAAACAGTATGCAGTGAATGGCACTGAACTGAATGAAACTCTATTCATGGAAGTAAAACTAAATGTGTATAACAATTCATACCTTAAAGATACAGAATCAGTGACGGTTTTACATACAGATGAGATAAAAATCAGAACGCAACACTGGCCAGGGACGAACTTACGAAACTGTGGGCTGGGAGCTCAGACGGGGTCCGAAAAGAGAAGTGAGGAGCTGTGTGGTTCTCTGATGGGCTCTCCTTGGAATTTCATTTGGTTTCTCTGGGTATTCTTCAGTGAGACTTTAGAGACGTCATCCAAACAAGAAATAATGAATGCCTGCAGTTCAGGCGGGCGTCAAAGGACCCAGGGAAATGCAGAACAGAACTTTCAGAGAGAGTCACAGTCTGCTGTCACAGCCGAACCGTCACGATGAAACTAAACGAGCAACTGTAGGCAGTGCGGTAGTCAGAACAGAGTGCAGACGTCTCCTCGTCTGCCCAGAGACTGATGACGTGGGCTGTGTGATAAAATAGTGAGATTCCGTCCGTAACACTACTGTGTTTTGATAGGGAAATATGCCGGATATGGCGTCAGCTCAAGAAGTCAACAGAGAGATGGCTTTGGTGGGTAAAGGCACTTGCTGCCATGCCTGGCTTCCAGAGTTCAATCCCTGGAACCCACGTGGAGGGAGGAGAAAACTCACTCCTGCAAGTTGTCCTCAGCCTTCCACAGAAGGAATTGGGGAGCCGGCTTAGAAAAGGGTCTGCTGCCTAAGCATGTGGACCTGAGCTCAGTCCCTTCAACCCACATTTGAAAAGCCGGGTGTGGTGGCCCCAGCCTGTGACCCCAGTACTGGGCCATCAGGGGCAGGCAGATCGCTGGAGTCCCCTGCCAGCCAGGTTAGCCTACTTGGTGAGCTCCAGGCCAGTTAGGAACTCTGTCTTTCAATAAAAAATGTGGAGAATGCCTGAGGAATGACATCTGTGGTTGACCTCTGGCCTGTGTGTGTGTGTGTGTGTGTGCAAAACATATTACACAAAGTAAGGCACTAGATAAATGTGCATACCTCTGTGCCAGGATGCAGTGGACACATCTCTGGTGACGAAAGGGTTTAGGGAAAGCCAAGCCAGGGCCACGCTCAGGTCAGTGTGAGCACTGAGTGGTTGTATTTGGGTCACGATGGCCTTGCAGCTATCCTTGGGTTCTCATATGGAGCAAAGATTCCTCATAACTGAGCGCAGAGCCTACGTTTGGAGAGGGCATTATTGAACCTGGGATGGAGAAGAATCAGGCCTTTTGGGTTTTGCCTATGCCCAGCCAAAAGGACTGTGGGAGAAATACTGACGGGTTCCTGAGATACCAAATGAAACCCTGGCTCCAGAGGACACATATGCTTTGCCTCCCTGTGTGACTTCCTTTGCCTCTCAGCACAGAAGTTGCTCCTGAGCTACCGTTTGAAGGCCTGGTCTTCAGTATTTTCCACTAAAAGGTGTGAATTTGGTTGATTACACCGCCACCTTCTGGCTGCTACAAGAACTTTGGCTCATAATGATTGCTTGGCTTTCAACACATGCTACAGGAGATTTGAGTCAGAGACTGAGCCCAGATATGCACCACCCTTGAGACCAGGAATGAAAACAGCCACAGGATCGTTCACAAAATGACAAGTCCCACAGATCTGTTTGAATAATGACCAACCCTAATGTCCTATTGATTTAATTTTTAAAATTTGTTTTAAAATGCGTTTGGAAAGAAATTAAATGGTAAGGAAGATCCTATAACCAAAGGAAAGGCCCCGGCCTGGCTCTTGGCCCTCCTTGCCCACAATCATGTTCTGTGGAGACACCCCTTCGGGTCTCAGGCTCAGTTCTAGCAGGTTTTAAAAAGTATCTTTTGATGTGATTCTGTTAGTTCAGGTGATTTCCACTGGTAACCCGCTGTGGAAAACCGATTTCGTTCCTCCTTTTAGCCACACCCCATGTCTGAGCTTCGGTCTCCTTCTAGCCCCTTGGAACAGCACAGTGATAATTCCCTCTGCTCCTTGTCCTGACTTGACGTGTCTGGATCCCATGCCCACACACCCGTCTGTTTTCCTTTCTTTCCCACTTTGCAGCTGTTGTATCTCTCATTTCCTTACGCGGTCTAGTCACCTTTTACATTCGGCTCTGTAACCTCAGCAGAACCCAGCATGTCCTGTCGTATTTGATACCAGAATTTGGAAGCAATGAATGACTTTGATTTTGTTGTGACTGCATAGTTTTTATTCACTGCCAGCCTACTGTTATTTTGTTTCTAACATGTTCCTTATATAAAATCACATTTTGCATTTTAATAATATTGTATGATCGATCACACCACATTTTAGTTTGTCTCTACATAGAGCAAGAGAGGGAGAGAGAGAGAGAGAGAGAGAGAGAGAGAGAGAGAGAGAGAGAGAGGAGAGAGAGACTCCACCCACAGGATTCCAATAAAATGTTTATTTGGCCATGAATTTTGTCTTGAGTATTACAATGGTCACATCTTGATTGTTCAGCTTGTAGCTCCCTGTTTCCTGACCATGGATGCGGTGTGAACGGTTGTCTCACGATCTTGCTATGAGTCTGACCATGGATGCGGTGTGAACGGTTGTCTCACGATCTTGCTATGAGTCTGACCATGGATGCGGTGTGAACGGTTGTCTCACGATCTTGCTATGAGTCTGACCATGGATGCGGTGTGAACGGTTGTCTCACGATCTTGCTATGAGTCTGACCATGGATGCGGTGTGAACGGTTGTCTCACGATCTTGCTATGAGTCTTCACTCTAATGAGGCGCGTGCCTGAATCAGACAAACCGCCTTCCTACATGGATTTTGTATTTGTCAGAGCTACAGGCGAGAGCTGCTAATATAGATAACCACCATCAGGACCCCCACACGTGTCCAGAGTCCCCTCTCTCTGACGACCACTTTCAGGACCCCCAAATATGCCAGAGTTGAACAACTGCTTGAGTCCAGCATCATCTTAATTCTTCTGTGCCACCATGAAGTGGACAGAACTGGTATTGTCTTCATCTCCCTAATAGGATCATTGAAATTCAAAGAGAGTCTCAAATGGCAGGATAATATTCCATTGAATGTTTATGACTGCCACTTAGTACAGTTTGTAATAGAAAATGTAATTATTGCTTTTTTACATCACCAACGTAATACATTCTTATGTTAAAGAAATCCATAAATACAAAAATTGGATGAAGGAATATATTCCCAAATTTTAGATGTTATCATTTCTTTTGCATATAATTTAATACTTATTCCCACATAGTCAAAATTATATTTTAATGGTCTTTTAAGTAAGTTTCTTTCTCCTTCCATTAAACATGCGTGTCAACATCATTCCCAATGACATTGTGATCTTCTGCTGGTGGACAATGTATTTCAACTTTTAATAATTACAAAACAATTGCTTTGATTGTCCGGCAATGTGAAGGTGGTTTGAGAACATGCAGCACCCACATGAAGATGAAGTCAGTTTTTAAAGAGGATGCATTCTAAGCACCTGCGGCTTGATTGCTATAGAGCGTTCCCACAGAGAGACGCTGTGTGTTTTCTTTTTTGACAGGAACAAGACTGTTTTGCTTTACTTTAACCTGTTCAGGTGTACCAGCTCCTCCGTGGTGTTCCGGCTCCAGTGCCCTACTACACAGGTAAGGCTGTCCGTGAGGTAGGAAAAAGTAAGCCTGATGTCATGCTCATGCACATCCAGTGGAAGCTAAGGTGGGGATGAAGCCCTTCAGGGTTGCTGGGGAACTTCGGTGATGGTAACCGTTCGCTCTTATAAGTAACCACAGCAGAAGCTTGTCTGCTGTTCCAGTCATTTCTGCATCTTTAATTTTGTTTATTGAGGAGTTGTGAATGTTTGGAAAAAGCCATGTTGCCTTGCTTTTTCATGATTCTTGTGTTTTTACTCTTTGATTTGTGCTTCTCTTCATAGCTGTTGGAGCCGTCTAAGTAAGCAGCCTTCCCTGGAAGGCTGGATCTGCCATCATATTCAGAGAAGAGAAAACAAACCATGACAGCAGAAACTAGAGACAGAAAGCCAAACCAGATACAGAACTCTAATTTAACCAAGTGACACCTACTACTGTATCACCAATGCGCATAGAGAGGAAAACTGCATAAAAAATAATGGAGAAAAGACCATGTTAAAGTCAGTTAAGATAAAATAATAGCAAATGAATGAAATAGAGGAAGGTGATGAGGAAGGAGAGAAGGGAAAATCAAAGTTAAATATAAGAAGAAGAGGAAAGTCATGTGATGGAGAGAGAATGGGGTGAGATAAATGCGTGATTATGAATTAGAGAAAATGTGTAAATCAGATAAATGTAAGAAGAGGAATAAACACACACTTTAATGACATAAAAACAATACTAAGAATATAATAGAAACAAGTATAGAAATAAAAAGTCTTGAGATTGGAGGCTCCTCTCCCAGGTCATCTGAGGATGGGATCTGTAGATGGAGGGTGGTTGTAGCTGGAGTTTCTGGCCATTTCTGTCATATAGGCTGGAACTGTCTCTGGCTGAGCTCCTGGCTGGTTACCTGCTTCCCTGGTTTTAGACGCTTCCTTTCTCTGCATATTAAGAGCTACGGCTAGCTTCCCTGAGCTTTGTAGCCTGTGCCACCCCAGAAGATGTTCCCATATCCCCCTCTAAGCAGAAAGATCTGTAAGGTTAAATAAATAAATAAGCCCAGACAAGGCACTAGATAAAGCTCACCTAATCACCGCCCTCGGCGGGCTGCTTTCGTTGAAGGATGCAGGCAGGCTCCTGCTCCTGCCGTGTTCACTTTCTTCTCCGAGTTGAAGTACTTCTCCAAGTACTCTTCTTCCAGATGGCTCCATGGATCAACTACCAAGATGCAAATCTTTCTATAATTGTTGTCTTTGTAGTGAGGTCATGTGTATACACATGTGCATGTGTGTTAGCATGAGACCAGAGGCTGACTCCAAGTGTTCTCTATTTCTCTCAACCTTAGTTTTTGAGATGGGATTTCTCAACAAACCACTGATTCAGCTAGGCTGGCTAGCCAAAGGCTACCAGCGACTTTCTAGCATCTGTGCTCAGGCTCTGGGACCACAGGCCTGATGCTGCTCCCGGCTTTCCACACGGTGCTAGGGATTGTAACTCAAGCCCTCAAGCTTGTGGGACGGGGCTTACTGACTGAAAAGCCCAAGACCTCCGTCCATCATGTCTCACCGGCTAGAATCCACATATGACAGAGAACATGCTGGTTTTGTCTCATGAGTTTGGGTCTCCTCACAGTTATACTTCCCTGGAGAGGCTGGTATTGGGTGATGAGGAGGATGGAAGGTGGGGAAAGGACACATGGGATGTAAGATGGGAAAATAATCGGGGAAGGCAAGGGGGAACAGGAGCAGGGAGGTGGGAAAGCAGAGGGATAAAAATGTTACAGTGGTCTCCACTCTCATTACTGTTCAATTTTTTGTCTTAACACAAGACCTAGAAAGCAAGAAGCACAGGTTGGTAACAATCTATACTCAATTTAATTTTATACAGTAAAACTAGAAATGTGATTTAAGTCAGTTGGACAATGATGCTTGACTCTTCATGCTGGCGAGGAATTCAGAAGCCCATCCTACCGTGTAAGCATTTTTTTGGTTTACTCGATCCATTCCCGTTGCTATGCTTTTCTGCTCCACAGATCTGCGTCTCCAGATGCCCAGAGAAATTTCTAACCTATGTGGAAATGCAGTTTTTGAACAAAGAAGACAAAAGCCACTGGGAATACTATCGCCAGTTCTGCAAGGCCACGGCCAGGCCTGCAAAGGTGCGTGTACTCAAGATCACTCCTGGAAGGAGCTTAGCTGCTATTTCAACGTTCAGTGGAACATTCTATTTTGCTACTGGAATAATGTCCAGATCTAGAAAATGAATATTAATGGTACCATTCCAATAAAACACAGTGCACATGAACACTCAAAAACACATACTGTTCGTGGTGTATCAAAACACGGAATATTCAGGGCGCGCACTGTATAGACAAAGGAACATGCCATTCATGACGTAGCCCTGTGTACACTTGTTGGGTAGAAAAGACTGTTAAATGTGCCTAGGTAGCCATAGCTGAGAGACTTTCTATATCTGGATGGGCTAGAATTTTATGTCATCTAGAGTCATCATTACGAAGCCATACTGCTAGGCGGCTCAGCTGATTAAGGTGCTTGCTGCCCGACCTGAATTCCCTCCCCAGCACTCAAACCAACATGATAGGAGGAGAAAACAGAATCTGGTGATGGGCCTTCCACATGTGTGCCTTAGCATGCATGGTGTGCATACATGCACACACACACATACACACACACACACATGCACATGCACACACACATGCAAATACACACACATGCTTACACACACAAAATAAAACAGTGCAATAAACATGTTTAAGCCCACACTTTCCTAGATTTGACATACACGGGAGGTTTCTAAAGCTTTAGTATATTAAATACTATTAATTGTTTATTAATTATAGAAAATGCTGCTTTTTCCAGAAAAAATTCTGAAGGGTCAGAGATCCAGAATGTAAGATTTTTATAAGATTATGGTATTTTATCTCTGTGGATTCACTCAGAGCATTGAAAGGCATTTTCCAAGAAGAATTTGTACGTAATAATCTTATAATTACTGGCAGTGGGGAGACAATTTGGGAAAATGAGATGTGGAGTTAAGATTTCAAGCTCAATTTTTTGATATTGAGAGGGAAAGTGGACGTTGCTGGCTTTGCATTGTTAACATGCCCCCTTTCCCTTCAGTCTCTCTCAGATCTTCTGTCCCATGGCGACTGTCCTCCGGCAATCTATCCAAGCAGACCCTGTAAGTGGTAATTTTCTTACTGTTGTAACTTAATTGAGTTTCCTCAGTTGATAGGCTGAGGCTGACAGGGTTCAATGCCACGCTGAGAGCCCAGAGTTAGTCATGAGCCGTGTCTCTGGCCACAACTGTCCTCACTCCAACTGGGGCATTTCCCCCAGCGCTCGGTGAGGTGTGGGGCTTGGCTACATGAGCACGTTAGGAAGCAGAAGGACTGATTTTAAGAAGCCCGCCAGTGTGATCTTACATACCCCTCCAAGCGTGTATAGCCCACACAAACAGTCAGGCACACCCACTCCTGAGTTTAGCCAAGAGTGTTCAGAAGTTGCCCAAGAAGCAGTTTCTCAGTTGCATGCCTTGTCTTCATAATTTGACATTTGGAGTTCTTCTGTTTCCCTGATGAATATATATTTGTTTCTGTGCTGTTTGAGCACAAATTGATAAGCCGTTCAGAAAACTGAAATAACTGCTCCTCTTCCTTTCTGAATGATGGAATTCCAACCACAGAGAAAAGCTTCATGTGAGGGTTTTCAACCCAGAGAACGGTTAATACAGAGCTCAGAAATCACAGCTGGTGGAGGTGGGGGAGAAAGGAAGGTTGCAGTATCCTGGGGCAAGCGAACACTGAAATAACCACCGTGTTCATGAGAGGACATACCTTAGAACTAATAAATAGAGAGCAAAGCACACGTGGGTAAATATTCAGTAAAATGCAGATGGTTGAAGGCATCATAAGGTCAAGCATATTGAAATGAAAATAAATCCCAGAAATTATTTAAGGAAAAAGATCAGAAAGAAGCACACCAAAAATATTAAGAAGTTGTTTGTCAGAGGGTGTGGGAAGGGAGATGACATGGGGCATTTTCTCTCTTTCTCCTGTTTTCTGTCCCCAATTCGTCCATAATGAGTGTATAGTTCTTCTAAAGCAGGAGAAAGGTAACAGGCACCAATCTAAGTATGAAGTCAAGTATGTTTAATTAGTTGCCATGAAGTCCACGTGTTGAGTGCCCATCATCTCTCTGTGGTTCACTAAAGACCCCGAGGCAGAGGTGGGTTGGGTGAGAAATAACAACCCCGGGATTCCCTAGGCGCTGGCTGTATGTGGCCAAGAACAGCATAGAAACTTCTTATGGGAAAAGAAAAAAGAGCTGTTCTCACAATTAGATTTTGACTAAATCACATGTTTTAAATTTTACATTAGGGATATAAAAATACATAATCCATAACCTCTCTTAGTCTAATGAAATAATGAAAGTCATTAAGATCAGCATTACAATCAGCTTGTGTTCTCTTAACAGAGGATCAAGTATATCACTACGTGACATGATGTGCAACTAACAACACATAGTCCTTAAATATTTTATAACAGGAGACAAAGTGAGATTACGTGAGAGGGGGATGAAAAAGGAATTCTGTTTCCTGTATTATTTTGGCACCGAAAAATGATGTAAAAAATGAGAAAGAAACGGAACAGCAAAATCATATGGTTCACTGTCAGTGGCTGGACAGTGTATCGTTTTGTAATTTTTCTTCATATTCTCTAAATATATACTGAGCATATTAATTAATGGGTCATAGCAGACTGGAAGTGATTACCAGAAAGAATACGTAAAATAAGGCCAGGGGATCTTCTAGGTGAAAACTTACACTTATGGCATATAGAGGAACAAAGCTTATACTCACAGTGTATATGGGAACAAAAAGGCTAGAAAGAATGAGAGAGTAGAACTATACTGGCCCTACTGCGTGCCAGGCGCCCCTCTGCAGGACTAGGACGAGGTCATGTGGGGAGGCAGAAGCAAGGCTCTGACTGGTAGAGAGTGAGCAGAAGGGGTCCTAGAGGCTGCTGTCTCAGATCCCAGAAGGGAGGTAGAGCAGGAGAAAGATGGGGAAGTTATAAAGGAAGTCAGCTCCATCATCTAAAGACGGATAGGCAAGCCACGGAAAGCTTCATGAGGAAGCTTTTTCCCTATACCAATTGGCTCAATATTTTAGGTCCAAGCTCTACATATAAATCAGTGATACTACTTACAAGAAAAAGATATAAAAAATATCTATTCATTTCTGATTTCTCTTACCTCTTCATTTAAAATTGGGGCTGGAATACATTGGAATACATTTGGTGGCCAGCTCTACAGTAACCGTTAACGTAGTGTGTTTGTGGAGGCCAGGACTCTAATAACCAAAACAGGACCATGGAAGACTGAACATTTTAACTCTTCTTGGAAATTACATCAAACAGTGTGGCCCTCCATCAATAGTTTCCATCTTTCAGTAAAATGTAGGTGGCTTTGCTGGCAAGAGGCAGTTATTAAGAATTCGTCATTGGAAGTCCCATCTCCATGGGAGCTTGAAGCTTGAGCTGGTTCTTATTCCTCCAGGAATCATTCACTAAACTCTAGTTTCCAAGGTTTCACTGAGGAATACTTAAAAAATATTTTCAAAACAGTCTCTCGTCTATCCCAGACTGATCTCAGATAGCCAAGAGTGACCATGAACTTCTGATCCTCCTGCCTGCACGTCGCAAGTGCTGGGATCACAGGTGTGCCCTTCCGCATCACCCAGGACTGACCGGGGCTTCACACAGGCTCTGTACCACTAAGATGCATGCCTGCCCCCATCTAAAACCTGTTACGTGCCAGTCCTAAACTCCTCTCACCATGCAAGCAGCTTCGCCTTCAAAGCGCGCTCAGCATATGTGGTCTGAGCCCATGTCCCCTCACCTACACATCTTATTTGTGCAGTTTGATGAATCTTTCATGTGTCAAAATATCAACATGTTGGGATGTGACTTCATGTTGTGATGCTGTTTCCATTTCTGTCCCCCGACCACCAGAAAGCCCTGAAGATGTCAATAAAGAGTAGTTAGCTATCCCCACTGAGCACACTTTACGCCCAGCAAGATCCTGACTGCCGATAACAGGAGGTTTTTAAAGGCTAGACTAGAAAAAAGGTGTTTGCCGTGGTTTTCGTTCTCTTCCACAGTTCTGCAGAGATGCATGCCTGACTTCTCGACCATCAACGGAGTCTTAACAGTAGGAAGCAGGATGCAGGTTGAAGACGGAACTGGGAGGACCAGAAATATCGTAGAGCTCAGGGAGGCTGCAGTGTATGTCCACATTTCTGTGTTGTTTCCATGCATCCTGTCATTGTATAAAACACGAGTTACACTCGGAGTTCCAGGAAATCACTTGCGCAGTATTGAATGAAGTACGCATGCCGCTCTAGATTAGAAAGAATAGCGTCTCTCAGAGTGGTTAACCTTCTGTTAGGCAGGAAGATTTGGTGTAGAGAAGGGTGCTGTTGCCAGCTCAGATTCTACAATCAACTTGAGCACAGTCCATTTCCTGCTGTTTGTTTGCCTGTATGTGGGATTGTTGAGAAATACATTTCCTTGGCTGTGTGCCCATTTGCATGTGCGCGAGCATGGATGTTCCCCTTTCATTGCTCACTTGCAGAGTTAAAAGCAAAAGCAAAGGAATCCTGGAAATTTATTTCCTTTCCTTAAAAGACACTGGGAGTGCAGGTGGCGCAGCAACCTCCTTCGTATTTAGAATGTAATAGCAATGTAAATGAACCTCAGAAATATGAGGCTGCGTGGAGAGCTATAACATAATGATACACACGTGACTCCGCGGACACAAGACACAGAGCAAAAGTCGATGCCCTGTGGCACGCACAGATCACAGTGGTGGGACAGGGGCATGCTACGATGGGGGCTGGGAGCTCTATGTGCTCACCTTGACCACCCACCATGTGGGACACATGATCTATGAATACTTTGACCTGTATTCCATGATGCTGTCTGGCTACCACATGACAGAGATTCAGGAAGAGGGATTAGGAGGATATGCATGGTCAGATCTAGAAACTTTGTAAATTAGATCCTGTCATTTAAATGTGCCTCTTACAGGGGATCTTTTGCTATACTGAGAGCAGGTAGTGTGAGCTGTGTAAGAATTCCTCCTGCTTTGGATGGCCAGCTCCTCTGTATATGGGACTACAGCTATGCTTGCAAGCTTCTAGAAATGCCATTTGATAGGCTGTTGGGGCTAGTAAAGGGGTCACTATAGCAGATGCTCTCTGAAAGCACTCTTGAATAGAATCTTGCAAAAAATCTTCTTTATTATAAGAACTTTTTTTGAAAATTAACCAAAAATAATTTACTTTTCCTTCACTGAACTCAGTGGCATCAGTAAAATTTTTGATGCCAGGACAATCGGACTGAAGTTGTTTGAAGACTACGCAACCTCGTGGAAATGGATCCTCACGTGAGTGAGACTGAGCATGTCCTCTCTAGATGCTTTTTTTTTGGTTTTTCGAGACAGGGTTTCTCTGTGGCTTTGGAGCCTGTCCTGGAACTAGCTCTTGTAGACCAGGCTGGTCTCGAACTCTAGATGCTTTTTGATGACTTCTATAGACTCCTCAACCTCCTTGTTCCTACTAAATGGCCACAAGTGGGCTCAGTCCTCGGGGTAAATTTCTTTTTCACGTAGGGGTAAGGCCAGGGCAGATAGATTTGAAAATATGCCCATAACGACATAAGTTTCAAGCTCATATGTTAATTCACTAGTATAACTGGTATGTGTACCAAGTCCCTGCCACTGTGTCTGGGGCCCTGTGTTCTGCTCTTCACATTCACAGCGGGTGAGCATGGTTTGAATTCCCTGTTTCCCCCTTCGGCCCTCCTTTGACTCCAATGGATCATTTGTAATTTTTACTGTGCTCTTTTCACACATGATAATAATTTCCATTAAAGGCTATTCTAGTTCTGAGAAACTTAAAATACATACAAAGGTAGAGATTTAAATTTTCAGAAGTAAGCTTGGTATTTTGGACGGTTGATCCATGGGATGACTGTCCTGACTAAGGTGGGTGTGTCTGGTGTGCACGCCTGTCCTCTCCCTTTGGTATTTTGGACGGTTAATACGTGGGAGGACTGTCCTGACTAAGGTGGGTGTGTCTGGTGTGTACGCCTGTCCTCTACCTTTGCACCACTTTTCAGAGTTGAGAAGCTTCTGTGTTTCCCTAGTGACCAGAGAATAAAATCAGTGCCCCTTTAGTGACTCCAAGGTACTTTATAATCACATCAGCACAGCATCTCAAGCTCACCTCTGTCTTCCTTGATTAGCCTTACATGTCATTTTATTTTAAAGACAGCTTCTTAGTGGGTGGAGAGATGGCTCAGTGATTAAGAGCACTTGCTGCTCCTGCAGAAACCTACAGTTCTGTTCACAAGATGCTCCTAACAGTGGCCTGTATCTCCAGCTTCAAGGGATCTCTTCTGGTCTTTATGGGTACCTGCGAGTGTGTGTGTGTGTATATATAGTATTTTTCTGTAGTCTATTTATACTGACTTAAATCTCACTGTGTAATCACGGAGGAAAGTCTTGAACTCCATCCAGTTTCAGCCTTCCAAGTGCTGGGATTACAAGCATGAGAGACACCTGATGACTTTTTATTAATTATTTATACATATTTATAACTATATGTAATATAATCATAGATGTATATCTGTACTATATAAATAGAGATACAGATAATTATTAAAATATAATTAATTATGTATAAATAATCTGCCATCCCTCAACTGTCAATCTTGTGCCTTTGCATATTCTGTGACTTTTTCTACTTTCCCATATGAGTCCAGGGTGACTCCACTTTACTTTTTTTACGTACTGAGGGCTAGCCTGGAACTTTATGTGTGCTAGGCAGGCATCCTTCCACAGAGCTCCATCTCCAACCTCCACACCTCATCCTTTAAAATCAGTTTATTGACATGTATGAAACTTCTATTATTTTCACTGATAAATGCCTTCCCCTGTTTTCTTCATACCCATTGTCTATGTGTACATATCTCTGTATACACATAGCTACTTATCTTCTATATAAAGTCTTTCATTCCATATTTTATTTATCTGGTTTATTTCTCTGATAAACTGACAACTCGTTTTTTCCTTTTAGTCTTTTGAGACTGTGTCTCTTGCAGCCAAGGTTGGCCTTGAACGTTCTAAGAGCTGAGAAGGTTATCTGTTGTCTTTGAAGTACTAATCTTCCTGTCCTGACTCGTACATTCTGGGATTGGCAGTATGGACTACCATACCCAGCTAAACTATTTCGGGACTCCAGATAGATGTCAGATGGTGTCAGGCATCTCATGCTGCTCAAGATAATTTACATGTGACAATGACGACAGGTCACGAGTTCAGGACCGATCCATCCAGTTATTTTTCTCATTTTTCCACCTCAAGTCTACTCTGTTACTGCCAAACAGCCGTGTTCTGGGACATCTCCCTTAGTCATCAGATTATCTCAGTTTGTCATGAATGTTTTTATCACTAAATAGAAGGGTGTGAAGAAAAGAAAGCACAGTTTGGAAAGTGTGACCGCCAGGTCAAAGCTGTGAGCCTGGGTCACTTGCACAGTTCCTCACATAGGCTGTGATAGTCCGGCTTCTGGAGACACCCAGGACGTTTCGCATGTAAAGGGTTCACAGGTCCTCTGCTTTCCTCTCTCGTGTGAAATTCTTAGAGAAAACCATTGCTTATACTTCTTAGACTCATACGTGTTGCTCCAACCAGGTAAAGTGGAATATTCTATAGAATGATTTCAAACAGAAAAGGCTCTTCTCTTGATGTTGGTCTTATGTTGTACTTACTGAGCATGTCTGACTCTGTCTGTTGTGGGTTTTACCTCCAGTGGCCTGACCATCGCCATGGTGCTGAGCTGGAGTTTTCTGATACTCCTGAGGTACATAGCTGGATTCCTCTTCTGGGTCTTCATGTTTGGCGTGCTTGGAATTATAGGATATGGTAGGTAACACAACTCTTAAGATCTCCAAGTATCAGAATAACTTTCCTTGTCATTAGCAATTATTGGAAAGCATTTTGCTTGCCTTAGACTTAATTAGTTTGGGTCATTAACTTTACAATATTTATTTAATTTCACATCTATTTTCTCCATAACTCTTTCTGTCATTATTTTGAGGAAATCTGCATAAGAAAAATCTACTCCTTTCCCTAGCAGCCTTTGGTCTTGGTCCTGATGGGATCGGGAGGAGCAGGAAGGATCCTGTAAAATAAATGAAAGCTTTTCAAGCAGTTTGTCTGTCCGTCAGTGGCAGGTCTGCACAGCTGCATGACTTGATCTGCTTTTCTTAGATCTGGTCGTACATTTAATCAGGTGCTGGCACACATTTTAGTGGTCAGCTCCCACAGGGAGGCATCACCCTCTAGAGGCAAGCACACTAAATCGCAATCATTGGTCGAAGAGTTCAATTCGATCTCACCAAAAGCAGTGTACGTCAGACCTGACGTGAACACTAAATAAAGGAATTCAAGTGTGGACGTTTGTCCTGGGCCTTCTACACAGCGAATGGGACAACATAGAGCAGTTTATACCCCAAAGAGTTACTTCCCCCACAGCACTATTTAGATTGACCACATAGTACACACTGAAAATAACCAGCTCCTGTTTCTGCCGCTTAGACAGGTTTGCACATATAGTATAGTCAGGGTGTGGGCAGGCTCACGTTTGGTACCTGGCCTTGGTTATGACTCAGCTGCATACTGTATAACTGAGTAACTATGGAAACCATTCTTAAGATTCCAAGACTTAGTTCCCACATCTGTGCCATCAATCTAATGATGGCTTCCATCTCAGAAGATAAGAAATATGGATCTCGGGCTGACAGAACTGAGTCCAGACATGGTAAATGGTCAGCTACTGGTTCAGTTACTGTTGTCTTTGCATTCATTGCATTTGAAGAACTTCTTAGTCAACAGTCCAGCCCTCCTTGGCATTCTCCACTTGCCCTGATGTCCTGATGAGCACAGCCAGGTGAGCAGGGACTGGTCTGGTAGAGGAGCCTGAGAACTACCATCCCTAATCTTTTTGTGTGTCCTACCTAGATTTGCCACTGGAGCACCTAGGTGTGTGATCCAATCTCTCCTTTGTTATCAGGGCAGGAAGGGCAATAAAGTCTGCCGTTGGCTCCGCTGACTTGTCTTAGGCAACAAGAGAACTGAGGTTGGCTGTGCAGCAGCCTTGACTCTGCAAACGGAGAGATAGGCATAGACACAAGCACAAGTAAAGCCATTGGTCTTGGCTGCCTATTGACTCCCTGGGTGGTGCTAACCCAGCAACTAACTGCATGGCAATTAAGCTTGAAGCCATTTACAGCGACTAAAATGTCCGCTTAGGTTGAAAACTGTAACAGCTGAGACTGGCCTCTGTGACTGGTTTGGGCCACTGATTATTTACTATCATGGAAAACCAAACATTGTTATTGATGGTACCGGATTTACTAAGGCGTAGAATAATGTGGATATGTCACAGTGAGCGGATTAAAAAGCTAGATGGTGTGAGTGCGTGTGAGCAATAACACAAGAGTCTCACCAAGATAAATGAATCTCAAAGAAGTATTTAAACACAGCAGAATGCAACAAAAATACTATTGTGTGGATAAAACAGAGAAAGAATAAGAACCAGAGAGAATGATGTCATACATCAGTCATATTTGAAAGATATATCCACATCTATACCAAGGAGAGTAAAGGAAGAGAAATGCATGAGGTCAGATACTCATTTATGCATGTTCATCTGACATCAATTGAGCAGTTATAACACACAGTGCGCTGTACTCTTAACATGTAACAGTGGACGAATAAGCGAAGGTCTTCACAGGTTTCAAGCTTGCCGTGAAGCACACTGTGTATTTGAAGGTCTTGGTTGCTATAGGAAAGACAGGAAGCACAGAAGATGGGCACTGAGTGTACCCTGCAGCTGAGGAGTGAGCACAGTTGTGTTAGGAGGGATAGGACTGGTATCGTTCCTGCCACGTCTGTTGCTGTTGTCTGGCAAGGGCTCGGCACTGAGCTACACCCTGGCCCCAGGGTCTTTGTGAGAAGACAGATGTGAAACACCCAGAGGAAGCAATACCTTGTGAGGTGGTGGCCAGGGAGAGTTCTAGCCGTGGGTGCAGCTAGAGCAAAGGCCCTGAGGAAACTGCATGCTGAGGGAAGGGCTAGGAGGCTGAGCGGATGGCTCTGCTGAGTAAGGAGAGCACAGGAGGAGATGAGGCCACAGACTTCACGGAGGATCTGGGCACCCAGGGTGGCTCTGCGTGGTTCTGAGCAGAGCGGAGGTGTGACTTGACGATGACTGTGGTCCCGGTGACAAGCAAGACAAGGACAGGAAACAATGAGACAAGCCGGGAGGCTGCTGCAGTAGTTCATGTGTCAGAATGTCCCGAGCCCCAGCGGAGGAGGCGGCCGTGGAGATGGCTGTGTGTGTAACCAGATGTGTTTCCTGACACGTGGAGTAGAGAACAGAAAGGAAAATGATTCCTCTCAATAACACAAGACTCAGGAAGGCCAGTGAGTGGAGAAAATGAACAGGTAAACAATAGGTCAAGTGAAGTGAGCTTTACTCCTGTAAAGTAATGGCATCAGCAGGGGGTGGCGCACATCTTTAATGCCAGCATTTGGGAGGCAGAGGCAGGAAGATCTCTGAGTTCGCAAAGCCAGTCTGATCTACAGAGTGAGTTTCAGTACAGCCAGGGCTACAGAGAAAAATACTGTCTCAAAAAAAGAAAGAAATTGGTGTATTTTCAGGCTAAAATACATATAACTAAGATATTGGGTAAATAACCAGAATAGGAGTAATCCCCAGGTGACCAAAGACCCTTGTTAAATATTTCCTTATTAAATACTCACTTTGAACTTGAATACTCAGCTTGCAGTAAATTTTCAAGAGGGTTATAAAAACAGAGTAGATGGCAGGGAACTAGAAGAAAGAGAATATGTAAATAAAAACAGAACAGAGATGATCAGGTCAGATTAAAATTACACAAGTTGGGACTGTATGTTATTTACAAACTATACAGAATGTATAAGGAAACACAACAGTTAAAAGTGGAAGAACTGATTTTAAAAACCAGCAGTTGTGAAAAGAAATCTATAGTAGTAATGATATCAGACAAAATAGAATGTGAAATAAAGCTATTAGGAGCAGGCCCAGCCCAATTCACTAAAACAAAACCAGTTCTAAACTTGAATGCATCTATTAAAATATTCTAATGATTCACAGACGTACACAAGATAAATAAGCCAATAAATAAGGTATTAGTATCGAGTATAAATAAGGGGTTGTCAGCCCATTTTCCTGCAAGACGGATGTACTGTAGCAATATTAAAACAGTTCTGTTGGTGGATACTAAGGTTGCTATGAGCAGGAGCCCACTGAAAGCCACATAAATTCAGAAAACATTTATGTCAACCAGAGTAGCAGTTGGGCTATTGCAGCCAAGCATGATTCTAACTCTGTAGAAATAGCCACATTGATCATTTTTATGTAGGCATGTATGGTAAGCATGTAGCTTCTACTCCAGAAAATAACGCTGGATATTGGTCTTTTCCTTCCAAGGCATATGGTACTGTTATCTGGAGTACCAGGGCCTCCAGCAGAGACCGCAGTCCACCATCCTGATATACGACTTGGGAGTTCAGACCAGCATAAACATGTTCTTTCAGCTGAAGCAGACGTGGTTCTCGATGAGTGAGTAGAGTAACAACGAAGAAGCCTGCTTGTGCACTGGGAAGCCTGGGCTTGGTGCATCCCGCTACACACATGGACCACTCAGTGCTGGCTGTAGATGTCCATGACTTAGGAGTGGGGAAACAGTGAACATACCGTGTGGCCTCAGACAGCACAGCTTTACAAGAATTCCAGGCCACTTGCCTTTATTTTGAAATGGTTTGATTATGGGGACTTGATTGATGTTAGCCTGCAAAGGAAAGAAATGGCTGATTTTTGTGATCTTACTTTAAAAGAAAGAGGACACTTATTTCGCTCGCACGGCAGAAGCTTCCATCTAATTATTGCAGGAATTGTGAGAAATAACTGAAAATAGATTTACATTCTTAACTGTTCACATTATTGGATTACTTAAGGTTGGCAGTAATTTCTAAAGCGAGATCATCTCAAAGATAGTTTCGGTCTTAACATTTCTATAATTAGAGATCCATGTTCATGAATCTAGGTTTTGACACTTTTTCTTTGAATTCTGTTTTTGAAATCTTCCCTTCTTTTCATTCACATCGGCCTTGACATATCAGAGGAACTCAGTAAGGGTGTAGGAAGAAGCGTGTACGCATCACCTGATCACGCAGTTATCCTCAGCAAGAGGCTAATCTCTGTACATTCCAAACCTGTTTCTGCCTCTTCGTCCGAGAAACTCTGGGTATTCAAGGGCAGGCGAGACTATGTCCCCGAATGACACCCAGCACCATGCAAAGTGGGGAGAGCCAGAACAGCGGACACAGAAGGGGAAGCAGAGGACCATGGCCACGGCTATTCTGACCTTGCCTCAGGAAACAGAAACCACAACACAGAAAGAGAATCCATTTCAGTGTTGAATTGAGGTTTATAACTCTCGTGGGCTGAAACTCATAGAACTCTGCCCCACTGAGGCTGTTAGGTGAAGAAAACAGTCTTAAGGAATAAAATGCCTGTATGTGAAAAAGGACTGTACGGGGGGACATCTTAGGTCCTGTGCTGTCCTTACTCTCTGGGGCATTTCCTAGCTACGAGGAAAGGTGAAAGGCCCTCCCTGAGGTGGGTGAGCCAGGACCCCTTCCTTCAGTAGAAGCCTCCTCACTTGCTCCATTGTTTCTCTTGTCTGATAGCCAAATCTGCTTCAAAACTTCTTGAGGCCAAACAGTCTTGTTATATCCCCTCCCCCAATTCTAACACACGCCTTTGTTACAGCAGTTTCAGAAATGGTCTGCTAAGCTCACTCCTAGGTTTGCAGAATAAGCTTGCTCTGGTGCTGACTGGTACTGCAGACTGACGTCTTTTCCTGTTCAGTGATCATCTTGTCCGTCATCGAGGCCGTCCTCGTCATCGTGCTGATCTTCCTCAGAAGTCGAATCCGAGTAGCCATCATCATGCTGAAGGAAGGAAGCAAGTAAGGTGCTCAGCCGGTGCTAATGGCGGGTGTCAGGCTAGGGTGGGGGAGAGGCTCAGCCAGTGGTAAGGGCAGGTGTCAGACTGGCTGGGGGAGGGGCTCAGCCAGTGCTCAGGGCATGCACATGTGTGTATGTGTCTATTGTGTATTCATGAGTATGTGTGTGCATGATATGTGTATGCGTGGGGTGTTTGTGAATGTGTGTGTGCACATTAGTGTGGAAACCAGAAGCTGACGTGACTCCACTTTAGTTTTGAGACAGAGTGTCTCCCTGACTCTGGGCTGCACTTCTTCATTTAGACTTCCTAGCCAGTGAGCTCCTGCATCCTTCTGCCCCCACCTCCTCGGCATTTGGGATTACAGGTGTGGACCAGCACGCCAGCTTTTTGGGTGGGTGTCAGGGAGCTATCTCAGGCCCTTGTGCTGCACAGCAAGCCTTCAGCAAATGGACCATCTTCCCCGCGGTACCCACACCACCAGGACTTTTAAAGGAAGAAATTGAAGAACATTAAGAACGTGTTTTACGGTCAGATGTTTCCACTTACTGGCCAGGTCAAGGTCACCTCCAACAAGTCCTTTCTGTCTCCCATTCCACAGTGCAAACTAAGAATCTATGTAGCCTGTGCACACACACATGTGAACATGTACAGCTAGGAGAATGTCAGTCATGAAGTACAGATGGGGTTGGCGGTACCATGGGTCCTATTATCCCTTGGTGGCACATGTGTTAATATCACCGATTGAGAGAATCCGCAGAAGTCCTAATCACTGTAATCCCATGATATCAATTGTGTGCTGTGCATTGTGTGTGCATGATACGCTTTCCTAGTGGACAAAGTGCTGGTTCCTGAGTGCCTGACTATACATTCTGTATGAGAAACACATAATTCAGGCACACTTAACACCCAGGGCCACTCTCATTTTTAAAATGTTACAAAATAAACCATCTTTCATAAGATTCAATAATGTCTATAGTCTCCAGACTATTCCAAATGGTCACTTGAGAAAGTCTGTGCAGTCAGGTTTTGAATGAGGAGCAGGGAAAACTCCCCCAGGAAGCCACAGACCCTCTGCTTACAACAGTGGAAACAAAGTTGTTAACCACCCAGGGCAGAATTATTTTTAATTGTCTTTAAGGACTATTTTAACAAAATTGCCATATTATTATAATCATAGTGCCACCCGAAGCCAGTGGTTTAACAGCTAACAAGCTGCTGGTTAAACTCTGCCCCTTACAATAAAGGAGGCCCTGTCATTATCCCCTGAAAGTACTGATTTTCTGGGTGCATTTTTTAAATGGTACATTATTGTGTAGTTCACTATAACTCAACGCACATCTCACAACGTTCAATGTGTAGGTGAGTGTGTGGAGTATGTGTGGTGCGTGTGTGTGCTACTGTGTGGTGTGTACATGAGTGTGTGCAGTGTTGAAGGGTCAGTGTCACCGTGACATGTTGATAGATTGTCAAAGGGGAAGTAAGGGCCGGAATAAATGGACCAGAGTTCAGAGTAAACTTTGAATTAACGGCCTAAATTCAGAGTGTGCAGGAAGGGAAAGCAGCAGAGCTCTGGCAAGGGACTTGTGTGCAGGTGCATTTGATGTGGGGAGATTTCCTTAGCAGTACAGAATAGGAATGTGTTCAATCTGGAGACAGAGACTGGAGCAACTTCTTAAAAGCTGCTAGTGACAATCTAGCTGGGAACATTTGGCAAACCGTCACAGGTGAAATGTCCTAGGAGGAAAGCCTGCTGAAAACGGGTTCCTGTGTTGTGTGGGGTGACAACACAATCATCTCTTTCCCGGGAAGTGGTGGGTGAGATGCTAGAGGGTAGGTGAGGATGGCCTGTCCGACTCTTGTAGGATGGCATGAACTGCATCATAGTTCCCTGCGCGGTGCCTGCAGCAAAGGCCAGCGCAGTGTGGAACACAGCAGAGGTTTCTGACTCAGGAGCGGAATCTCACACTGTAACAGAAGGCCAGAAGGTCTTCTCTCACTTTAGGAAGCTAAGAGTCTAAGCAGAGGAAGACATCACAGGGCTGTGTCTGTCAAAACCTTGCTGGTAGGTCAGCAGGGAAGGGGACTGGAAGTCTTGTGCAGGAGCTGAGGTCAGCACTGGGAAACACACCTCTTTAAAATGAGTGAATGCATGTCAAAGCCAGTTCAGGACTTGCTGAAGAAAATGAGAAAATTATCAGTGACGATTAGCACCGTTACAGGAATCCAGTCTAAGGCTTGCATCTAGTTCTTACCAGATGAGTACTTGGTTATCGAGAGCGTGCAGACCCGATCCAGATTCCTGCTGAACATCAACTATTCACTTCGTTTCAGGGCCATCAGCTACATCCCCAGCACGCTGATGTACCCGGTTTTAACTTTCATCTTGCTGTCCATCTGTATTTCCTACTGGGCGGTGACAGCCGTGTATCCTTTGGCCGCTGACCTCTGCTGTTAGCTTTTTAAGTTGATGTGTAAAATAATAGATTTCATCATGACATTTATATATGTGTGTGTATGTGTATGTATATATATGATTACATATATATATCATATATATATGATTGCCCTTCACTCATAAGTGCCTTCCCACTTCCCTTCCCCAACCCTCCTCCCCTCTCTCCATAACGGATTTCTTTATCTCTGGAGTTCACCTTGCTGCTCCAGACCAGACCTCACGCCCAGGGTTTTTCATTCCTGTGAAGATAAGGAACAACATAAAGAAGTAACTGGATTAGGTTCCAAGCCTAAAAATGTGTCAATCAAATGTAATTTCCCCCTAAAGAAGTCACAGATACCTGTTCTGTTCTATTGCTTATTCTTGGCAATAACTAAGCAGGTGTCCTTCATCTCTCGCTGGTCTGTCAGGGCCCTGTCAGTGCAACTGGCCCATGATGCACTAATATCAGCCTCCTGGGAAGATGACCGGTACAACACGGGAAAGCGCATTCCTCCACAGTATGCCGATTATGGTTTTCTTATCTGTTTATCTTTAATTTAACAGTAAATGGTTTATCCTTAATCAAGGTTGTTCAGTTTCTTGGCTACATCAGGGGTACCAATATTCAAAGTCATGGTCCCAGAGGGGAAATGCATCTATGAAGATGAAACTTGTGACCCAGATGTGAGTAAAAGAATTCTGCTATCATCTGCATCATGAAACTGACGCAGGGGAACTTGGTACAGAAAGAAAGGGAGGTGTCGTCAGGACAGCGTTGGATGTAGCCGGTAGAACAGAGCTCGCTTTCCTGCAGTAAATCCAGGAAGCTGCTGTGGCAATGAAAGCACAAATAATGTGTAAAAGTACAGTAGGGAGAGAGTGGGTGCATGTGGATTGAAATCAGCCCTTTCCAGAACTCATTAAAGAATTCTATCAGTTAATATCTCAGAGAAGTAACAACCAGAAGCGATGGAAAGAGGACAGAATACCCAGCTGGGGAGCCACAAGGAAAGATAAGACCCACATCTAACGCCATGTTCTCGTGTCTTCTTCTGAGCACAGATTTTCCCTGAAACTAACATTCCCAAAGTCTGCCCTGGGGCATCCTGTAACTTCGCTTCCTACAGTGGAAAGAATGAGTATCTCAATTACATCATGATCTTCCAGATGTACAACCTCTTTGCCTTCCTCTGGCTTATAAACTTTGTCATTGCGTTGGGTCAGTGCACCCTCGCGGGGGCCTTCGCGTCATACTACTGGGCCATGAGGAAACCCGAGGACATCCCGAAATACCCGCTCTTCATTGCCTTCGGACGAGCCGTGCGGTAAGCTCATCACTGAACTCCACGCCCCTTTCCTCGGCTACAGTTTGTGCTCTGGTGTTTATGCTTGGCGAGTGAATTCAAGTGGAAAGGCGCTAATGAGCTGGAAATATAACTTGAGATTCATAGATGCTCGTTGCCTCTAGTTACGCGGCTTTGCAATCCCATGCCCCGTCAATGTCCTAAATCCCATAGGTTACCAGAGGTTACCAGAGATGATTGATAGGGCATAGAGCTGGACACCAAAAGAATTATCTTGTGGCCCCATTGATCAGGCCAAGACCCCTTCTAGGAGAACATATTATGGGTTATAGAGACAAGATGGATAAATGCTTTCAAACTTTCTGTGGAAAGCTCTATCGGTTTGAGTAAGAGATTACAAGAAGCCCTGCTTTTCTCCTCCCTTTTATCCAGGGAACTGTTCGAGAGGCACCTGTGTACACAGAACAACCCTTCACCTTCCGCCCTGTGTACACAGAACAACCCTTCACCTTCCGCCCTGTGTACACAGAACAACCCTTCACCTTCCGCCCTGTGTACACAGAACAACCCCTCACCTTCTGCCCTGTGTACACAGAACAACCCTTCATCTTTCGCCCTGTGTACACAGAACACCCTTCACCTTCCACCCTGTCTTGTCTTCCCCTAGATACCACACGGGGTCCCTGGCCTTCGGATCTTTGATCCTCGCATCAGTCCAGATGTTCAAAGTGATCTTAGAGTACCTGGACAGGCGGCTGAAAAGTAAGCTCGCAGAAGTGATCCTAGACTCCCTGCTAAGAGTGGGGTGGGGAGGGGTGACATTGCGGACCAGGGTGGAGAGGATAGATGTGGTAGAGATTTGAATATTTTGATACACAGTCCAACAGGACTTGCTAAGGATGGGGTACCAAGATGAGGGGTGTGAGTAGAGGGGAAGGGAGAGTGTCTGGGGTCCTCATGGTTGATCTTGTGGGGTCCAGGAGAAGCAAATTTCAAAGAAGAATTGAAGAATTCTGTCTTAACATATTACTGTGGAGGAACATGTAAGATGTCACAGGGGCAATTCCATATCTGCCAGGCTTGAGACACTGTGAGCCCTGACATCAGTCTTCATACACAGCACACGCAGCCCGCGCACACACACACACATACATACACACACACACAAACACACACACACACACACACACAGGCTCTGCTCACACCGTGTCTTCATACACAACACACACAGTCTGCACACACACAGGCTCTGCTCACACTGTCATTTCACACACAGCACACACAGTTTGCACACACACACACAGGCTCTGCTCACACCGTGTCTTCATACATAGCACACACAGTCTGTACACACACACACAGGCTCTGATCGCACCATGTCTTCATACATAGCACACGCAGTCTGCACACACACAGGCTCACAGGCTCTGCTCACACCGTGTCTTCACACACAGCACACACAGTCTGCACACACATAGGCTCACAGGCTCTGCTCACACTATGTCTTCATACACAGCACACACACACACACACACACACACACACATAGGCTCTGCTCACACCGTGTCTTCATACACAGCACACACAGTCTGCACACACACAGGCTCTGCTCACACTGTCATTTCACACACAGCACACGCAGTCTGCATGTACACACAGGCTCTGCTCACACCGTGTCTTCATACATAGCACACGCAGTCTGTACACACACACACAGGCTCTGCTCACACCGTGTCTTCATACATAGCACACGCAGTCTGTACACACACACACAGGCTCTGCTCGCACCGTGTCTTCATACATAGCACACGCAGTCTGTACACACACACACAGGCTCTGCTCACACCGTGTCTTCATACATAGCACACGCAGTCTGCACGCACACAGGCTCTGCTCACACTGTCATTTCACACACAGCACACGCAGTCTGCATGCACACACAGGCTCTGCTCGCACCGTGTCTTCATACATAGCACACGCAGTCTGTACACACACACACACAGGCTCTGCTCACACCGTGTCTTCATACATAGCACACGCAGTCTGTACACACACACACAGGCTCTGCTCGCACCGTGTCTTCATACATAGCACACACAGTCTGTACACACACACACAGGCTCTGCTCGCACCGTGTCTTCATACATAGCACACGCAGTCTGCACGCACACAGGCTCTGCTCACACTGTCATTTCACACACAGCACACACAGTCTGTACACACACACAGGCTCTGCTCGCACCGTGTCTTCATACACAGCACACACAGTCTGCACACACACACAGGCTCTGCTCACACCATGTCTTCACACACAGCACACGCAGTCTGCACGCACACAGGCTCTGCTCACACTGTCATTTCACACACAGCACACACAGTCTGCACACACACAGGCTCTGCTCACACCGTGTCTTCATACACAGCACACGCAGTCTGCACGCACACAGGCTCTGCTCACACCGTGTCTTCATACACAGCACACGCAGTCTGCACGCACACAGGCTCTGCTCACACTGTGTCTTCATACACAGCACACACAGTCTGCATACACACACAGGCTCTGCTCACACCATGTCTTCACACACAGCACACGCAGTCTGCACGCACACAGGCTCTGCTCACACTGCGTCGTAAAAGATAATGAAGTGGGAAAAAATTGGAGCTCTTATTTCCTGATTGAATTTCCTGATTTTAGATAAAATGATAGCATTAAGACAGGATGGTTTGGCAATCAAGTGGACATATAGACCTGGAATAACATGAGAATCCCACACATAAATTCTCACATTTAAAACCCTTTATAGGGAAAGACTAGTCAGTCTAAAGGTGATAGAAACATTGGAGTGCCCAAATGTGAGTACATAAAGTTGGACCAATATTTACAGTAAATATGAAATTAACCCAAAACACATCAAAGATCTAAACACAAGGGATAATGATATAATACTTCTCGAAAAGAAGAATCTTTATGTCATTGGATTTGGTGGCCTTTTCTTGACTTCACACCAAAAGCACAAGGAAAGAGAAAGCAAATTGGACTTCATGAAATTTAAAAACACGTGTGCATGAAAGGAACGGCACAGTAAAGAGACAGCCCACACAGTGGAGGAAAATCATTGCAAATGATATGCCAGGTAGTTAAAGGACTCGTGTCCAGAACCCATGCCGAACTCCTGTCACTCGAGAGCAAGCAGTGAAAGTCCAAAGGTGGCCCAAGGAGTTGAGAAGACCTCCCCTATAGACAAGAACGCTCAACTAAGACTGCAAGGACACAGTCATACAGGACGGACAAACCGTCAGAGCAACCGCAACAAACCAGCCATGAATAGCGCAGTGCAGAGTAGAGAAGCTGGACCCTTCCATACAAATGGTCACGGCACAGCCACCATGGAAACAGCTGCAGTTTGTAAAATGCTAAAGGCATAATTTCATAGAAACCCAGAAAACGACTCCCACATTGCTCCCCAGTATCCGTGATAACAGTACCACAGCCAAAGGATGTGACCCACTCAATTGTCCGCTAATAACGGGCAGGGTAAGGAGTGCATTCCACCTCCGGTGCGATGTTAGTGCTCAGAAGGGAATAAAGGGGTCGATTTGGAAGGCACTGTGCTAGGTGAGAGAGGCCAGATAAAAAAGAATCCTCTTTGTATCGTCCTACTTAGAGTTCCTGGGAGAAGCAGCCCTCTGCCAGCAAGTGAGAGAGAAGGGAGAAGGGTGGCTTTTGATTGGCCATTCATTTCTATTTGATTTAACAAGAACTTCTGAAAATGGATAGTGAGATTATTTTATGACACTGTAAAGGTGCTAAAGCCACTGAATTATATACCAAAGAATGGCTAAAATGTCAGCTAGGAATACATCACAGTAAAAAAGTCACACCCTGTTTCCAATGGGTCTGAAGGCTGAGGGTCGCTAACAGACTCACACACTCCTCCACAGAGGCACAGAACAGCGTTTCCAAGTTCCTCCAGTGCTGCCTGCGGTGCTGTTTCTGGTGTTTGGAAAAGATGGTGAAGTTTTTAAACAGAAATGCCTATATCATGGTAAGTAGGCCATTGCTTGTTTATGGTGCCCTTGCTTTGCCCAGCTGACCTCATGTCTGCCCTACTGCCTGAAGAGCATTCTAGTATCTTGTGATTGACTTTGTTACTGGGATAAGTGGGTGTGTGATCCCACACATGAATCAGGGCTATGCTTTTCCTGAGATGTTACTACCTTTGATAGCTCATTTAAGGGGAAATGCTTGTGTTGAAATTTTCAAAGTATGTTAGAGGCCCAGAGAGATGGCTCTGAGGGTAAAGATGCTGGCTGTCAAACCTGACGAGCCAAGGCTAGCCCTAGTTCCACAGGGTGGAAGGAGAGAATCAAATCCTGCAATGACTTCTACAGGCAAGCTATCGAGTGAGCATACACACATACACACTCGCACAAATACACACATTACTCATGCACACACATGTGCGCACACATAAATAAATGTAATTAGATTTTAAAATGATAGAAAATGAAAGTGTGGTAGATTGAAACGGTGCTTTATGTCTAAAAATTATTTAAGAGGGAAGCTGTTGTCCCTGGGTCCTGTAGTGTGAAGCGGCGGGGCTGCGTCCTGCCACCCGGCTAGCTTTACCCGAAATAATTACACGGAAACTGTATTCTTTTAAAACACTGCCTGGCCCATAGTTTCAGCCTCTTATTGGTTAATGCTCACATCTTCCTTTAACCCATATTTAGTAATCTGGGTAGCACCACGAGGTGTGGCTTACCAGGAGAGATCTTAACCTGCGTCCATCTCGGAGAGGAGCAGCATGGAGACTCCTATGGCGACTGCCTGAAGCGTCTCCCCCACTCTACTTCCTTGTTCCCACAATTCTGTTCTGTCTACTCCACCTACCTAATTTTCTCTTAAAGGGCCAAGGCAGTTTTCTTTATTAATAATGAAAGTAACACATAAACACTCCTCCATCATTTCCCCTTTTTCTGTTTAAACAAAAAAGAAAGGCTTTAACTTTAACATAGTAAAATTACATGTAACAAAACAGTTATCAAGCAAGTATTACAGTTACAATATTTAAATCTATTTTATCTTTTATCATAACTAAGGAAAGCTATAACTATCTATTTATTCTTCAACTCCATCAAAGACTCCAGAAGGATACAATGCTACCTAAGTAAACAAGAAATAAGTAACTTATAAAACTCTAGAAATGACAGAGACAACTCGCTGCCTGGACAGTCACCCAAAGTTCCTCTGTACTGTTGGGGCATCCATCTTCAGCCTACAGGCCCATAAGTATCCAGCAGACATTTTCATGAAGCAGGAAATTCCAAAGACAGTTCAGTCACTTTCTGCTGTGTCCTGCAGAACGTCTCGCAGACTCTTTAATGAATCAGGAACCCCAAAAGACCATCTCACCTTTAGGCAAGTTCAGCAGTCCTCTCTCTGCGGGTTCTTTGTGTCCAGTTTATGGAACAGTCCAGCCAAGAGCAGTTTCTTGCCCAAATGGCTAACAAACTCCATAAGTAGCCTCTTCGATGCCCATCTTCCTCTTGAAGTAGATTGGTGCTGCCAGGAGCAGACGTGTCTCATTGTCATGAAAAACCCTAAGTTATTAAAACATTAAATGCCATATTCTGCAGTCTTTGAAAGATATGAAGAATGTCTATCTAACTGAAATATATCTCTACATATCTAGAAAATCTAATAACATGACTACAAGCTTAACTATTATCAATGATTATCCATTAACAACCTATAATTCCTAATTATACATTACAGTTTTTAAAATGAACTACAATCACAATAGCTTAATCAAGATCAGAAATACATATACATATAACAAAATTGACCTTAAAATCTATACCAATGCAAATTCATATCTATATCATCTCCCCCTTTAAATGTAAAAGAACATTTATAAACAATATTTGGGAATATGGACGTAGTAATCTCTCCAAACTGCTTCCTGCTGAATGGGGGCGTTGTTATTTAGGTCTTTTATGGTATAACCTGTCTGCTAGGTTCATCTCAGTCGGCAGTTGAGCGAAGTCATTTTTTGAGGGTGTTCACAGCAACCTTTCAGGAGGGCGTGGTCTATCATACCATATTGGGATAGAAGCAATCCACAGAGTCTCGTCCTCTGTGAAAACAAAAGAAGAAACTCTTTTCCAAAGCATCATGTTCTTAGATCCAAATCCTGAAGTCATACCGTTAAGATGTCCATTCTGGTCTAGACTGGCAGCCCATATAATGAAATGTCTCTCTGTATTTAGCTCCTTTACAGTCAAAAATTTCAAAGAAAACACAATAAAATACATAATCCAGACTCTCTGTGAATTTTCCATTTTTACGTGGCTTATTTTTACTCTATCACTTTACTTCTTTTAATCTATAACTATCTGTACTCTGTCTCTTTAAAGACTTTACCCTTTTTTTAAGGCATTAACTTTATTTTTTATATTTTCTTCTTCTCTCTCAAGCCTACATACATTCATCCAACATTGTGACTCATTTAAAAGTCTTTTATGTCTGAATCTGTCCTATTGTGAATCTGTAATTTTTCTACTGTCGAGAAACATGTTTCATTTGCGCCTTTACATCGCTAAGCATTTAAGACTCTAAGCTGTGACATTCCTAGGTCAAAAACAGGTACTGTGAGCTTGCCACGCCCAGTGCAACATAGCTGAGCCGCTTGTGACTCTGAATCGGTTGCAGCTCTGAGCTGCAGAGCTGCGGGCTGCTCTGGATGTTGGCTCCACCTCTCTCCAATTTCAAAATGGAGGATGTACCATTTTCTACTAGCTCTGGGGCCGCCAGGTAGGAGCCGCACTCAGCACTTTAACTCTGAGACTGAGCGTGCAGCACAAAAACTCTTTTCATCCAAGTTACAGCCAAATCTGACATGCAGAGCACTGCGCAGTCTGAAAACACCTCTCTCTCTATGGCAGCAGGAATCCGCAAACGCTGTCCCGCTCGCCTAAGCCTGATTCCGCCATCTGCCCAGGTGCAGGCAGGGAGCAGTGGTCTCAGAGTACTTTCTTTCCGATACCTAGCGGGCACACAAACATCCAGTCCATAAAAGCCACTGAAATGCTTTATAGCCAGAGTTTGCACTGGCGGCACAGCGCAGGAAGCTGCATTTTAAAATGACTCAGCTTTTTTTTTTTTTTTGTGCCGCTATTGCGGAAACAGGAGATCTCTCTACAGCATGTCCAGGCAAACAGCAAAAAGCCGTGTTAAACACTCTCTCTCCTTTATTTGAAGCTTTTACAGGTTTTTATGTGGATTTAGTCACCACGTTGGAGCGCCAATCTGTAGTGTGAAGCGGCGGGGCTGCGTCCTGCCACCCGGCTAGCTTTACCCGAAATAATTACACGGAAACTGTATTCTTTTAAAACACTGCCTGGCCCATAGTTTCAGCCTCTTATTGGTTAATGCTCACATCTTCCTTTAACCCATATTTAGTAATCTGGGTAGCACCACGAGGTGTGGCTTACCAGGAGAGATCTTAACCTGCGTCCATCTCGGAGAGGAGCAGCATGGAGACTCCTATGGCGACTGCCTGAAGCGTCTCCCCCACTCTACTTCCTTGTTCCCACAATTCTGTTCTGTCTACTCCACCTACCTAATTTTCTCTTAAAGGGCCAAGGCAGTTTTCTTTATTAATAATGAAAGTAACACATAAACACTCCTCCATCAGGGTCCTTCCAAGAAGAAACCATCTTTCTAATAAGGGGATTTACATAATTTTAGAAAAGGGATTAATTGTTTTAACAAACTTTGTGTTAAAGAAGAGTGAGCTGTGGTAAGGCTTGGGCAAATCTCTAACTCGTTTCCTGTGAGAATGTGCAAGCCTCTACTGAGGAATTGTTTTGTTTACACAGTAGACTCAGAAAAAACAACTCCCTCAAAATGCGAAAACTGTACTATTTTACCATGTTTGCTTATTATCATAGTGCGGTGGGGACTGGGGCTGGGTTCATATGGTCATGGATGGAGATGCAATTAATTTACCTACAGTGAGAGGTCATGCTGAGCCTTTTAATTAGTAAATTCTCATAGTAGAAGGTATTGGCTTTCCTTAGGAGTAATTTATTTTGATGACAATATTCAATGTATTTAATAACTACTACAGTCAAATGTTTCAAAGATAGACTCCCTCATCTGAGACTTGAGGAAAAGGCTTGCCCCTACATACAACACTTGGCAAGCCCGTTAGTGGGGTCAAGGACAGAGAGCTCCTAGGCACCCTGCTAACCTAAATGTTGGAAGGAAAACAGGGTTGTTAGTGTGGAAGATGGCGGTGAACTGGACGGCCCTGGGTGTTGTTTGGTTATGTCACTAACACGTGTGTCAATCATTTTCTTCAGATCGCATTATATGGCAAAAATTTCTGTGAGTCAACAAAAGATGCTTTCTATCTGCTCATGAGAAACATTTTGAAGTAAGTAATCAGGCTGAGGACGACCATAGACAATCTGGTGAGACTTGACATTCTTCGCTTGTAGTTACCAGGGTGTTGCTGGCCTTAGCAGCCATGGATGTTACCTTTTAGTTTGGCAGATTTTAATCAACAGTTCCGTCCACCTAGGTGGCTACATATTTAATTTTTATTGTCCTTTCTGCTCAAGAAGTCTTCTAGGTGGCTTACTTTAGCATCTCGTTTGTGCCCGTTTTCTCCTCTCAAAATTGTTGAGAAATGGGTGTGCAGAGTCAGAGAATAAATTTACTGTAGAAGGGAGCGGCGGGGCCATGTCCTGCCACCCAGCTAGCTTTACTCAAAATAATTACACGGAAACCACCCGGCTAGCTTTACTCAAAATAATTACACGGAAACTGTATTCTTTTAAACATTGCCTGGCCCGTTATCTGTAGCTTCTTGTTGGTTGATTCTCATATCTTGCTTTATCCCATATTTAGTAATTTATATAGCACCATGAGGTGTGGCTTACCAGGAGAGATCTTAACCTGCATCCATCTTGGAGAGAAGCATGGCGACTCACTATGGCGACTGCCTGAAGCATCTCCCCACTGCCTGCTACCCAGCATTCTGTTCTGTCTACTCCGCCTACCTAATTTTCTGTTCTCTTAAAGGGCCAAGGCAGTGTCTTTATTAATAATGAAAGTAACACATAGACATTCCTCCATCAATTTACCATACTCAGGATCCAGGGTGCCTTCACTACTCCCATCAGATGACAGTAAAGACCACTACCCAAGTTCTTTGATCAAATTAACAAGCTTTATTTTCTATCAGACAGGGCTATCTCCCTAAAGTGGGGTTTGAGAAAATAGCATCAAACACAGGAGAAAGTGGGGTTTATATAGTCAAAAAAGCTGTATGACTAGGGGTTTTCAAGGTTTGGAAGATTTCCAAAAGAATTTTGGTGATGTAGGAACTTGGCTGAACATTTCAAAGTTATTTGGCAGAACATCTTATCAGGGTATTGGGAGCATGTCAAATTCCAGAAACAGGTTAAAGAAAAATCAACTTGAATTTTGCAGCAGACAGAAATTGACTTGTTTTGACCTTACAACAAAATGGCTTCCATCTGTAAGATGGGGTCAAGCTGGTCCATCACCTTAGGGAGTAGAGAGAGAACCAGAAACCTTCATTGTTCTTCATCCCACAGGGACATTGTTCCAGTGTCCTCTACTGTGAGTCTCGTTAGAAATAAGGACCTCATGCCTGACTCCCATGCTCCTGTCTTGCATTTAACAATAGCCAAATAAAATTTCACCAAATATGCAGGAGATACAAATCTATCTGGTGTAGATTTCAAATGCCGAGTGCATTCAAACACTGAATTATACTTTCTTGTTTTCCCTTGACGCTCAGAGTCGCAGTAACAGATGAAGTCACACACTTTGTGTTACTCCTGGGGAAAATTCTAGTGTCTGGGATTGTAGGTGAGTAGTGATAACAACAGGGATTCAAAGCTTTAAGGAGTTTGGAGACTCCTGTGCCACAAAAATTCTGATAGCCTTTCTCAGTGTATGATATCCATGTCCTGCTTTTTCATGTAGGTATCCTGGCCTTCCTACTCTTCACAGAGAGGCTGGAAAGGATTGTAGAAGGGCCGACGACTTTAAATTACTACTGGGTACCTTTCCTGGTAAGAACTGGTGACTTAGTCACTTGGGGACACTGTAACAAAAACAACATAGGGTGAGTGACTTCACCAATAGAAATCTATTCCTCCCAATTTGAAAGGCTTGGAGATGACAGCTGGGAAAGAGGTTGATTCTTCACATCACATGCTGGAGAGAAAGGTGGCAGACCAAGTCTCTTTGTAGAGGGGCACGATCCCCATGTAAAGGTGTTCCCACCGTGACCTGTGTCCCCATCGCTCTTCCCATAGCCTAGGGGGCAGTTCAGTCTGCTTCTGGTGTCGGGGTCCTTGGAAAGGGCTGCTCTGTTGCTAGGGCTGCGTGCAGAAGGTGTGCTGGGTGCTCTTCCATGAGCTACATTCATAAGGAGGTACTAGGCGGAGCAAGAGAAGCTAGCCCATAGTACACTGACTGCTGTATCCCCAGATACAGTGATAGGACCTTCTGGAAAAGAAGCTGGCCTTGTGAATCATGCCGGCAATGATAGCCAGGAGCTGATCCCCTATATTGGGCTCTAACTTGGACGAAGCGGTTCCCTGAAGGAGTGGATGTCTATGCAGTGAAGCATCTGAGTCTTCTCTGCAGCCGACATTCCCAGTCTCTGAGGATGAGTGGATGAAGAGCCGAGGGGAGTCCTGCTGGACCCAGCACAATAAGCCAGCTCTCCTAATCTGTATGACATAAATGTTTCTCCCTGAGGTCAGGGCAGAGGCGCAGAGAGGCTGAGTAACTTGAGGACCTAGGCAGCATGTGCTCTTAACCTCTAGACTCTCCTGCCTTGATGCGGGAACTCAAAACTGAGATTCTTTGGATAGGCACTAGGAATACGGGTGGTCATGTGAACGAGGACATGTTTTTATAATCTCAGGACAGCACGTTACCATAAAGCCAAAGGTGTCTATATTGTAGATGTTCCCCACATGGACTATGCCAATGTTTGTTTATCCTGCCTTCCATTTGCATTTGCCTCATTATTGTTCTGAGCGAAGTCAGTATGAACAAAGCACAATGTGCTGGACCTCTTCTCTGTCTGTTCACAGACTCTGGTGGTTGGATCTTACCTGATTGCTCATGGGTGCTTCAGCGTCTACTCAATGTGTGTTGAGACCATTTTCGTCTGCTTCTGTGAGTATCCACCGTGCATATTTGTCCTGTAGAAAACGAAAAGATGAGAAGGTGAAAACTCAGTTGCCTACCTGGCTTGGTGATTTGCTTTACCTAGGCTCGGATGCAAAGCAGCATTTATTTGGGAGGAGATTATTATTTGTAGATGCTTGTTAGTTCTGTTGTGGGGGATGGGAGGAAGAGAGAAGAGAGGGGGAGTGAGAGAAGCACGCATGATGATGGTGGTGGTGGAGGGGGTGGAGGTGGAGGTGGAGGTGGAGGTGGTGGTGGGGGTGGTGGTGGTGGTGGTGGTGGAGGTGGTGGTGGGGGTGGAGGTGGTGGTGGTGGTGAAGGTGGAGGTGGAGGTGGTGGAGGATCTGGGGATTGAACCTAGGTCCTTGCCTTTGCTAGGAGAGGATTCTAAGCTCTATTGCTATTTTCATCTGGTCTTTCCTCCTTGTATGTCTAACAAACCAGGAGGTAGGGTCAGGATGTAAGAGAATAGAACCTAGTAGCCATGTTATGGCTGAGAGATAATTTCTCTGTCACATGGGGTTTTCAGAGAGGCAGGCAGAGGAAGCTTACTTCCTGAGAAAATGCCTTGTGGAAGACTGGCAGTTTTAAGGCAGATCAGGAAGAAAGATAATTGCCGAAAAGAAAAAAAATCTAGAAAATAACATAATCTGGTGTTTTCTAAGCATTTGAGAATCAATTTTTAATAAACAAAGAAATCTGAAAACTTTATTCGCTAGATAGCTCGTCTGGCTTGTGAGGAACTGTGAGGTATAATCTTGGCCTTGGGTCTCTGTTTCATTTAAGAAAATGGAAAGAGCTGGGCGGTGGTGGCGCACGCCTTTAATCCCAGCACTCGGGAGGCAGAGGCAGGCGGATCTCTGTGAGTTCGAGGCCAGCCTGGTCTACAAGAGCTAGGTCCAGGACAGGCTCTAAAAAAGCTGCAGAGAAACCCTGTCTTGAAAAACCAAAAAAAGAAAAAAGAAAAAAAGAAAATGGAAAGATAACTGAGAAGCTGGCTTAAATTTCCTTGTTACCAGGCTTGGTGAGCTGAATTCTAGATCCTCTGTCTGAGTTAGGGCTTCTATAGCTGTGAAGAGACAGCATGCCCATGGCAGTTCTTATAAAGGAAACATTTAGTTAGAGCTGGCTTACAGTTCAGAGGTTCAGTCCATTGTCATCATGGGGGAACTTGGCAGCACCCAGGCGCAGGCAGCCATGGTGCTGGAGAAGGAGCTGAGCGTCCTGCATCCTGATCCGCAGGCAGCAAAAGGAGACAATGTCCCACAGTGGGCGTAGCATGAATATTGAGGTCTCATATGATTGCTCAAGCTGCCCATTCGAACCACTGCTCCTTGGTGGAAGGGGAGAACTGACTCCTGCAGGTGGTCCCCTCACCTTCATACATGAACTGTGGCCCATGCATACACGCACATACACTAAATCAATGAGTGTAATAAAAAGAAAACTCAAGGAGAAAAGGAAAGGGAGCTGGGCTGCTGTTTCCGTGGTTAGGAACGTATACTTTTGCAGGAGGCTGGAGTTAGATTTTCCATGAGTCCCGGCTCCCATGCAGGGTGATTTATGTCCTCCTATAACTGGATCTCCATGGGGACCGGACACCCCTGGCCTCCGGACACCTGCAGTTATGTGCACATCCGGACACCTCTGGCCTCTGGACACCTGCAGTTATGTGCACATATCCCCCCCCACACACACACCAATAAAATAACTTTAATGACTTTAGGACTGAGGAAATGGTTCAGTCAGCAAAGTGTTTGCCACATAAGCGTGCTCAGTCTCCATGTAAGAAGTTGGGAATTGTGGTGCCTGCTTGTGATCCCGGCACTGGAGAGACAGAGCAGTGGATCCCTGGAGCTTACAAGTCAATCAGCCTAGCCTGCGTGGCGAGCCCCAGGCCGTGGACAACATCATCTCAGAAAGGAAAGTGGAGAGCTCCTGAGGAGTGAGTGCTGCCCGAGGTTGACCACTGGTTCTCATGTGCATGCATGTGCACATATATGTGCACTCACACACACGCTCCCCACACACACATGTGCACCCACACAGAAGCTCCCCACACATACATGTGCACCCCCACACACACTCTCCACGCATACATGTGCACCCACACACACGCTCCCCATACATACATGTGCACCCACACACATGCTCCCCACACATACATGTGCACCCACACACATGCTCCCCACGCATACATGCGCACCCACACACACGCTCCCCATACATACATGTGCACCCACACACATGCTCCCCACGCATACATGTGCACCCACACACACACTCCCCATACATACATGTGCACCCACACACATGCTCCCCACACATACATGTGCACCCACAAACATGCTCCCCACACATACATGTGCACCCACACACACGTTCCCCACACATACATGTGCACTCACACACACACACACTTCCCACACATACATGTGCACCCACACACACGCTCCCCACACATACATGTGCACCCACACACACGCTCCCCACACATACATGTAAGTAAAATAGCTTAGCCTTTAACCCCCGTGCTGGAGAGACTAAAGCAAAAGGATGACCAGTGCCAGGCCAGCCTGGGCTAGATAGCAAGAGCTTATCTCAAAAGCAAAAAGGCTTGGGCTATGAAATTAAATCTTTGCTTTACATTTTCCATGGGGTCAGTGATGTGCAGCAGCTCGTGACCTTCTGAAATGAACAGTCGCAGAGCTGAAAGGTGACACTTTAGAATCCCCAGGAAGAGCTTCCTTATGAACGTGGAGATAAAGATCCAAGGATCCAAGGGCCCAAGGGGCAGAGGCCAGTTCGCGCCTTCTCCACCACCAACATTGCCTCCCTTTGCCTCTATTAGACATGCTAACGCTGATTTCTCTGGTTTCTCCCTGTTCAACTCTCCAAATTGTAACCTTCTGGGTCCCTGTTGTGCTGTGGCTCCTGCCTTGGCCCCGCCTTGGCCCCTGATACCCAGGTGAAGATGTGGAGAGAAACGACGGCTCGGCAGAGAAACCTTACTTTGTAACCCCCAGCCTGCACAGGATTCTCACCAAGAAGCGCCCAGGTTCCCGGAGACAGACAGAGTAGAAAAGCTCCAAGCAGGAGCTTTGTGGATTAGGTTGATTGCAATGTGAAAACGCTGCTTTGGAGCAGGGTGCAAATTCTGTGCTGTTTCTGAAAAGGCTGCAGTTGGTGCCACTGGGGGGAGCAGGCGTTTGACAGTGGCCTAACGTTCTTTCTAGACTGTGGTCCCAACTGCAGAAACCTGCAGCTGACAATGTTTTACTAACTTTTATAACTTTGCTAGCCTTTCGTTTTTATAGGTGTATATTTGTAAAGGATATTCAGGCAATTTTTCTACAACACTATAAGTGCGTGATCGATTAGCCATAAATGTACCGAGTTGTAGTTGACCGGTATGTGGTACTAAATTTGTAAATATGGTGCTATGGTTATAGTTACTGTTTAAGCTGGTGAACAGCTCTCTAAACTGTGATTCAGCTTATAATCCTGGTTCCCTAGAAAGCATATTTCAGTCTGGTGAGTCCATGACAAGTCATGTGAAGCGCAGGTCCCCTGGGTTCTACCGCTAGCATTGCTGCAGATGACGTGAACCTGTGGCCCTGTGGTCCATCTGTTTCAGAAACACAAGACTCATAACTGGGGTCAAATCTAGGTTTGGGGATATCATTTCCATTACTATGAGCCTTTGGCTACCCTGAGAATATTCTGAAAGAGCAGAAATGGCTACCTCGTTCATCTCTTGCCTTTTGCCCGAGTTTCCAGTCATGTAGAAGGCCTTTGGACTCTCCTCTTCATGGGTACATGCCTGAGCTCATGTGACTACATTCTGCAGAAGGTCTGAGTTCAACTTTCAGTGAGGGAAGTACGCTGATGGGTCCCTTCAGATTTTATTCTAAGGAAATGAATGGACCAGTGGCCTTCTATCAAGTATGGCATCTGATACTTTCAAGGGTGTGCTTGGTTCAAATTGGAAAATCTCCTCCCCACACCACACCCCCAGGGCTTAGAGAGGGAGCTGGTTTATTGTGGCTGTGCCTAAATGTCACACAGTGAACTGGACCCATACACCTGTCTGCTCTTTCCTGTGTGAGGAGGGGACTGATGGGCCACATGGCTAATTAAAGCCCCTCCAAAGAGCACAGGACTAATCAGTGCCCTTTTGGTTTTGATGCTAAACTCATGTCAGATTGTCTATATATTAATAATGAAATGTGTGGATATCAATACGGCCCTCACACTTGAGAGTCGGAAATATATCCTTGAGTTATGAGTTAATATAAATGCTAATTTATTTAATAATCCTGAAGTGTGTGGATCTAGATTTAGAACTGTTTTATTGAGACTTCCTATGGAGAGCCAATTGTTCCAGAAGGTTTTCAGTGTGTCGTCTACATGACAGCCAGCGGCTTGTGCTTGGTCTACTTTATTGAGGTTGTTCAGTCTCAAATGTCACTTGGAAAAGAGCCTTCTTTCTTTCCTTGATAAGGTAGAAAAAGTGATCTCTTATTTTTTTTCTTGAATTTAGTAGTATTTTGTTTTCAGCCATGCAAGGACCTCAACAAATACCTTAAGAATGTGACATTTACCAGTGAAGCTGCAGCCGCAGGTGTCTCTTGTCTGGACGTGGGTGTCTCTCTGGATTGTGATAAGATACTTGATCCAGCTACACACAAAAATTAGCGATAGATCAGATGCGAGAAACTAGCCGTCGTTTTGCTGTATTGTGGTGTATTCCCCAGAAAAATAGTCTCTGTTTATTACTACTGTACTTAAAATGTGTAGAGTAAAATGAATGTTGTTTCTGAGAAGAATTTTAGAAGCCATTTTCATATACAGCAATTAAAGTTTTTAAAACACAGAGCAATATTTTCAGAACTGTCCGTGGAAGATTTGAAATTAATTGTAAAGACCACTTTGTCAAGGTTTTACATTCTAAGTTGTCATTGGAAAAACAAAGGCAATTTGGAAACACTGTAATTTAGAGAGTAAATTTGGGTGGGGAGTAAACGTTTCCTCAGTCATTCCATGGAAAGGCTTGGACTTTCGCCAGAACTGACCTGGGACACGATGTATTAACAAGGGCTGATTGTTCTCCATAGCTGTTTACAATGATGCTGATGGCCTCTAAAAAAAAAACCGATGTTTGGCGTTGCTGTGCAGAGGGTGGGCAGCAGGTGGCGATGTTGCTCCTCCCACCGCTTTGCTGCGCTATTGACTCTCTGCCCTCCTCCCTCCTAGTGGAAGACTTAGAAAGAAACGAAGGCTCTCCTTCCAGACCCTATTTCGTGACTCCGACCCTAATGAAACTTTTGATGGAGCACAAAACGGATAAGAAGCATTAGGAGAGCCAGCTGGGCACCCGCCACCTGCGTCACCTCCTGCTCTGTCACCTCCTGTTCCGCTGGGTCCATCCGACACTCCTTGCACAGTGCTTTGGTCGGGGACATCTGTATCCACGGCCTTGCTGCTTGCGTTCCGCATCTTATACCAAAGCCCACACTGTAACCTGTGAAGCCATCAGAAGCCGCAAGGGGATTGTTAATAACATGCAACATTTTTATACTAAGATCTTTCGTTTTGTATTTTTTTTTAACATAAAGAGGCTTGGATGTTTGGAAAAATATATTGGGTACATTCATATTCTTTTCATTATTAACTTAATGGTGTATACATGATTTAAATCAGTAGCTCCTAATAATTTTTTTAAGATGACAACTAAAAAGACTTCTGCAGGGAAAAATTGATAATTAAAGCAAGATAAATGTTTTTAGGTCCCTTCCCCACTGCTGTTTGACAGTAACCAATTAAGCAGACCACCCGCCTCCTTTTTTTGCCTAAGTAGAGAGGCTTCCTGTGAGAGCTGCCAGTCAGCCATCCACCCTAACCACTCAGTTCTCTTGCAAGTGCCTTCCTGGCTGGTCAGTACTTCCCGGATCTTGTGGGCAAGTGTACAGACCTTGTTCGAAGAAATCAAACCCTGCAGTGTCAAGCGATGAAAGGTCTTCTCACGTTTTCAGTTTGTTTTCTTCTGTTTTGTTTCCATCCCGCTCGACGACCGGATACCTCTGGTCATTTCACTCCTGATAATCCTCACTTGTGTGACTCGAACAATTCCCCTTGTGCCTCGTGGACATTCACAAATGTGTGCTATACGCAAGCAAAACAACCCGAGAGAAAATCTGTTGGCTTTGTCTTTGTTTTTAACTGAAGGAAGTTTTAAAGTAAAATCTTTTCTATAGTAGTTCCTTAAAAATACGGTAGGTCGGCCCCTGCACTTCTAGTGTTTTACCTGTCCCCAAGGGCAGCTTGTGGGAGTTAACGGGGATGCTTGCCCCTCAGAGGGTGGCAAGGGGCGTGCCGGCGCTGAAGAGCTCCCTTACACTTGACTCTTCCATGGGAGCCTGTTTTGTATATGTCATTCCACTTTTTATGAAACAACCTGTTTACCTGTCGAGTTTTTTACTGTGCCAATAGAAGTCTTTGATTTAGTTTTAAATAATGTTCTGAGGAGTGCTAAGTTTTAGGAGAACCAACTCCGTTTAACCCAACTCAGACTTACAGCAAGTCAACCACATGGTGGACATTAGTGAGTCAGTCGATAATAACTTAGTATCGTTTATCAATGATCCCTTTGTTGGAAGGTCACTTTAGATACTTTTATACCAAAAAGTTCCCACTAGCGCCTTGCGGTGTGGGCTCACCACCCCTCCCGCCCCACGCCTGGTGGTTTGGGCTCCCGAGCCCATGGCGGCGTGGGTTATATAATCACTGTGTCTCTGCTATGCAGGAACACTCAAAGTGTATGCTCTAAAATACCTTTGATAGCTAAAATGGTTAATATTTAATGAAATTTGTTGTTGCTCATTGTATATTTGTTTTTTTCTTCTAATAAAGATTTCGATACCAGACAGATAAAAAGGCTGCCCTTTGATTTCTTTAAGCTAGAAAAGAGCATTTGTGTGTGTGTCTGTGTGTGTATGTGTCTCTGTGTGTGTGTGTGTCTGTGTGTGTGTTGCACATGTGTGCATTTGTGTATGAAGAACAGAAGACAAATTTGGGTGTCGTTCTTCCTCAGGCACCATTAATAGTGGGTTATTTTGTTTTGGTTTGGTTGTTTGGAAGTTTTTTGTTATTATTAATTACTTCTTTATTCACCAAGGGGTTGTGGGATTGTGGGGGAAGGCCTGTCATTGCCTTGCTGTCTGTAGATTAGGCCATGCTGGCTGGCCAGCGAGCCCCAGCGATCTTCCTTTCTCTGCCTCCCCAGTGCTGGGAGTACAAACAAGTGCCAGCCTACCTGGTTGTGACTTTGGTCTTCTTTTTAACTTGTGGGGATTCAGTTCACACTTAAGCAGCGGGCACAGTACTGAGCTCTGCCCCCTCGCCCCCTCCCCCCCAGCTTTGGTTTTAGGCCCACCACACAGCAATATTACCTTCTCTGTACCAACTCTCAAGGTCTTTAATGTCTAGATTTATTTTAAAATTTTCTGTAACCATGTATTGCTGAGTGAAATCAAATAAAATTATATAAAGTAAGTCTAAGAAAGACAGTAAAGAATGGATTGGCCACCAGACAATGACCTAAATTAGTCAGTTGGTCCTTATTTTAATTTGACACAGTCTGCTCATTTCCTCGATCAGTCTCATTAACATACACAAAGGAGGAATTAACACGTCCATGGTGAGGATAAATGTAAAGTAGAAAGTGGATACCCACAGTAGATTCCTGAAGCAAGATTACGTGTACTTCGGGCTGGTCTATGCTAACCTGAAGCAGCATCATTTGATGGGTTCAGTTGTGTGGCAAGGCTTCAAAATTAATTTCATTTTAAAATTTAGTAAGTTTCATCCAAAGGTAAATTAAAACACTATTCTTACCTTTCTAACACTCTTTTAAAATGTTATAAATCTAATAAGAGATTTGTTGACATAGATGGTGATTTTTTTAAAAAAGTTTGAAATAAAAAACTTAGGCTGGCTTTTTCGGAAGAAATCTTAAGTTTGGGTTCGGTACTGGTAACTCTTATTCTTAGTTGATAAAACATTGATATTTGTATATAAATTGTATGAATTTGGTCTGTGATTGATTTGGCTTTCCTATCCATCTAAAAAGCTTAAGAAAGAAAGAGTTCATCCATATAGTAAAATCATACACTGGGATGTTCTAGAATCATCTGGGATAACACGGCTTATTTAAACCGGTATTAGACAACAGCTCTGTGCAACCGGTCCTTGTTTCCCCTTTCATGTATGGTCAGCCAGCACTCTGGTTTTTGCTCATATGATGGAGCCTGTGGTGGTTTAAAAGGAAATGGTCCCCAAAGTGAGTGGCACTATTAGGAGGTATCCCCTTGTTGGAGGAAGTGTGTCACTGTGGGGTGGTCTTTGAGGTCTCTTTTGGTCAAGCTTCCCTCAGTGTGACTATCAATTGACTACCTGTTGCCTGCAAGATGTAGGACTTTCAGCTCCTCCAGCACCACGTCTGCCATGCTCCCCATCATAATGATAATGAACCTCTGAAACCATAGGCCGCCTCCTCAGCTAAGTGTTTTCTAAGAGTTGCTGTGATCACGTGTTTCTTCATAGCAATAGTAAACCCTAACTACGACAGAAGGTGATACCAGGAAGTTGGACTAAACACATTTTGCATTATATTGTTATAAGCCTTTGGGGGTCAGGAACTGGAATGTTTGAAAGTAAATGTCCCCAAAAGGGAATAGCGCTATTAGGAGGTGTGGCCTTGTTAGAGGAAGTCTGTCATTGTAGGAGCAGGCTTTGAGGTCTCTTTTGCTCAAGCTTCCTAAAGTGTGACAGGCAGTTGACTTCCTATTGCCTATTCCTATTCCTAGGACATTTGGTTATTTCTCCAACATCATACCTGCCTGCATACCACCATGCTCCCTACCATGATGATAATGGCCTGAACCTCTGAACTGTAAGTGAGCCACTCCAATTAAATGTTTTCTTTATTAAGTGTTGCCTTGGTCATGGTGTCTTGTCACGGCAATCGTAACCCTCACTAGGACAGAGCCTTTAGAAATTGTTCTTAAATTCTATCCAGGTGGGGTGATTATCTCCATTTTCTGGTTCTTGATTGAAGAGCATGCTTTATAGATTAGTCTTGCTTGGAATAAGATATGGGAACAGAATTGAACCAAAATCATTGCTGCAGTCTGGTATACCTTAACCTGTTTCCCAGTTCCTTGCAAATATTATCCCTACATGTCTGTGCTTTTCAAATATGGTTGTAGGGTTACAATGACACAATGTAATAAGCTGTTAATTAAAATATATGATCAATATCTTGGATGCATTGAAATGCACAGCTTTCTTACAATCTAATTTCCATTATACTGATTTAGTTAGGAAGAGAATTATATATCAAATATATCAGGAATAAATTATTTCTTCAAAAATTATTTCCCATATATGTTTTTAATCTTGGAGCTAAAATGGAGATTGCAGACTTTCTTCTCCGGATCCAGCTGAGTTGCTGGGGAGCCTCAATGAATCAGTAGCCCCATTAAGACAAAGGCAAACCCATTCACTCAGATTTAGTTGTACCACCTGATATCGGGTAACTGGATAAAGTCACAGACAAATGGCCCTCTCAGGACTGACCAGGCCACTGTGAGGCAGTCCATTCCCCACTGGCAACTTCCCAGTTTCTTAGGAGGTAGTCAAGGCAGCTGAGAACCCGGTGATAGCTTCCATCATGGCTTCTCTACAGGGTGAATGTGGGCTGTCCCGTGACACATTTACAAGTAGCCAATTAGATTTTATGAGGTGAAGTCACCAAATTCTTTAAATTTAACTCTGGCTCTTTTTCTTATATACTTACGGCATGCATCACAATAATTTAAACAAGTGAGGGGATTGGGAAAGCCCTTGCTGTTCTGGAAAGATGGCTCAGCGGGGGTGGGGGTGGGGGTTGGCACTTGCTGATCAAGCCTGGAGCCATGAATGTGATCCCTGGAACCCAGTAGAAGTGGAGAGAGATAACAGACTTGCAAAGTCACTCTCTCTCTCTCTCTCTCTCTCTCTCTCTCTCTCTCTCTCTCTCTCTCTCACACACACACACACACACACACACACACACACACACAGAGACACCACAATGAGCTCCTGCACATGCTCATCACATACACACACATATCATACACAGGTACATTAGACACATATGATAATAATAAAATTAACTTTTTAAAAAAAAAAGCATTTCAGGTTCTTCTTCGTCTTCTGGCCCCTTGTTGTTAAATAGTGCAGTGTGCCAAAGGTGAGGGCGGCTTATCAAAGGAGAAAGATGTTTATCAACTGTATGGAAACAGACGTGGAGCCTGAGCTTACTTCATTGTTAAGACAATCTTGGGATTGACACCTGCCCCGTTCTTCTACCCAGAAGACTGCCTCCTGATGGGCAAGGTGTGTGCGTGTGCACACGTGCACACGCGCGTGTGCACACGCGCACGCACCGACAAGAACACAGGTGAGATGCCGGGCAAAGCCCTGCTTTCCAGGTGGAGAACGGAAACCCCAAAACATACAAAGAAATCTCCAGGAACCACGGAGGGCAAGATTTCAGGCATCAGGTGCCCTCTGACAGACTTGTGGGTCTGTTGAAAAGTGGCTCTGCAAATTAGGAGCCAGTAATTAAACAAACAAAAATAGTCCTCAGACATCTAACGAACAACACAAAGCAGACTGTGGTACATGAAGCTAATCATGTAGACGTATTTAGCCCAATAAATAACAGAAAAGAGTGACGCCTCAACCCGGCTCATGATTGAGGACTTTATTTTTATTTATTTATTATTATTTTATTTTATTACTTTAAAAAATACCAATCCAAATTCCCCACTCCCTCCCCTTCTCCCACTTCCCTCCCACTCCCTTCACACACCCTCCCACCCCACCCCCTCCAATCCTAAGAGAGGGCAAGGCACCCTGCTCTGGAAAGTCCAAGGCCCTCCCCACTACATCCAGGTTGAACAAGGAATATATCCAGTCCCAAAAAGCCAGTACATGCAGTAAAGACAAATCCCCACTGTCGGTGGCCCCTCAGTCTGCCCCAACTGTCAACCACATTCAGAGGGACTAGTTTGATCCCATGCTCGTTCACTCCCAGTCCAGTTGGAATTGGTGAGCTCCCATTAGCTCAGGCAAGCTGTCTCAGTGGGTGAACCCCTCATGGTCTTGACTTCCTTGCTCATATTCTCACTCCTTCCACTCTTTAACTGGACCTTGGGAGCTCAGTCCAGTGCTCCAATGTGGGTCTCTGCCTCTGTTACCCTCTGTTGTTAGATGAAGGTTCTATGGTGATATTTAAGAGGACTTTAAAACACACACCTTCCCCTTGCAGAGCCAAAGATTTGCTGCCGTGCTAGGCGTCACACTGTGCTCTACCCGGAGAGATTGACCTTCAGCCTTTCCCACTCCCTGCCTCCAGCCTCTTCCTCTCACACTCCCTCACCTGTTAGGAATTCAGAGCGCATCACCTACAGAAGGAAATTCAGGTGGGAGAGGAAAGAGAAAGCCAAGCCTTGGTCCAGGAGCGTGGATGGCACTTTGGAGCACTATGCCGTACTTCCGAGGCCTGAAAGACAGGAGAGCATCCAAAATGGCAACTTACAGCTTGAGGGCAGCAAGCCCAGAGCCACAGCAGGTGAGCTGTCATTCCGGGCCATCCTGTGACTATAGTGGCGAGCTTGTAACAGCTCAGAGAAAGTTGAAGCTCACCTACCTCCTTTCTCCCTGTGCTGAGCTGTGCCCATTCTTGAAGGCCTAGCAGGGATTTGACACATCCAACTAGTTCTGTGCAGTGGATTTAAACTACTGAGGGCATATCACAAAAGTGGGAGCCCCACTGCCATTACCTAGCTATGACCAGGCCCAAGAGATGTGGGGGCTACGCCCCACCTCCCTACAGAGCTTCATTCCAGAGTGGAGTCAGAATTCTTTAGTGGTCTTCTTGACCACGGTTGAAGAGCTCCACTGAGTGGGCAGTGGGGTCTCACTAGGATTTCAGCCCTCACCTCACACCCTTCTCATTTTAACTTCTGGCATTAAGCCAGGTTTGCAAAGCCAGTGAGCGAGATGGCATTTGGATGGACCTGACCCTTTGCTCGTTCCCTGCATAACACTGAAATCCTACATAGCATCTAAAGACAATGCTGTGTAAGTAGATACTGTAGCCTTGGAAACGGAGGCCTTCCATCCACACTTCATGCTTCTGAGGTGGTTACTCTCTGTAGACTCTAAGGAGTCTGCCTAGGCCAATGGCAACCTTCCTTTGTCCTGGATCACATGCAGGGGTTGCTAGGCAAGAAGTCCCTGCTAGGAGAGGCTATCTGACTAGAACCAACAGCTCCAGCCTCACAGGAAGGCTCTTGTTTTCTCTGAGAGAGAATGAGGTGGATTTGCCAGCAGAGAAGAGTCCATACCATAAAAGCAACATTCTTTTCTTTTCTTTTGAGTGAGTCCTACATTTAGGTGTCAGTGGCTGTGTGTGTGTGTGTGTGTGTGTGTGTGTGTGAGAGAGAGAGAGAGAGAGAGAGAGAGAGAGAGAGAGAGAGAGAGAGAGAGAGAAACACATTTCATGCCATTTAATAACCATGGTGTTTATTTCAACTCCCCATGTAAACTGCTGAACAGACAAATCATTCTGCCATCTATCACCCTGATCCTGAAATATCACAGTGTCTTCTGGAAGGTCAATATCCCAACTAGTTTATGTCAACTTGGCACAAGCTAGAGTTATCAGAGAGGAGGGGGCCTCATTTGAGAAAATACCGGTCTAAGAGGCAACCTGTGGGGCATTTTCTTAACTAGTGATTGATGGGGAAGGGCCCAGCCCATTGTGGGTGGAGCCATCCGCGGGCGGGCAGTCCTGCATTCTGTAGAAAAGCAGGCTGAGCAAGCCTCTAAGCAGCACCCCTCCGTGGCCTCTGCACCAGCTCCTGCCTCCAGGATCCCGCTGCTTGAGTTCCTGTCCTGACTTTTTGCAATGGCCGGTGATGTGGATGTGTAAGTCAAATCATAAGCCCTTTCCTCTCCAACTTGCTTTGGCTGTGGTGTTTCATCAGAACCATAGTAACCTAACTAGGGGGGACAAAAGAAATCAAAGATCAAATTTAAAGTAAACCAAATCAAAGGAACAAAGTAAGAGATTCTGTAAATCACAGAGCATGCTCCTGCCTGTGGTCTGACTGGGGCTGGGGGTAGGTTTTTGTCTATTTATTTTGTCATGCTAGGCACAGGATAAAAAGAAGGAATTATCTGGGTACTGTTCTTGTTGGTTTTTTACTTTTTACTCTTTTTCGCTTTGCGGGGCACTATCCAACTCCCAAATAAATCACACCGCTGCTTATTATTACCTGTGAATACCCGGGCTTGGCTTGTTTCCAGCCAGCTTTTCTTATCTTAAATTGTTCCATCTATCTTTTCCCTCTGGGCTTTTACCTTTCTCTTATTTCTGTAAATCTTTAACTTTTTTTTTGTTTGTTTGTTTTGCTTTGTTTTGTGTTTTGGCACAGGGTTTCTCTGTGTAGCCCCGGCTGTCCTGGAGCTCACTCTGAAGACCAGGCTGGCCTTGAACTCACAGAGATCCGCCTGCCTCTGCCTACTAAGTGCTGGGGTTAAAGGCGTGCGCCCCCACTGCCCAGCAAATTTCACTCTTACTCTGTGGCTTGCTTTGTAGCTGAACGACTGACTTGATGTCCTTCTCCTTGTTGTTTTCTCCTTTTCCCCCAAGATTTCTACTTCTGCCTCGCTATTGACCATTCAGCTCCTTATTAGCCCATCAGGTGTTTCAGACAGGCAAAGCAGCACAGCTTCACACAGTTAAACAAATGCAGCATAAAAGAATGCAGCACATCTTTGCATCATTAAAACAAATGTTCCACAGCATAAACAAATGTAACACATCTTAAAACAATATTCTACAACAGGGTACAGAATATGTTTTCCAGTTCATATAAAAATTAGATATTCAGATAAAAAACAAAAAAGACCCAAAATATGCTAAGTATAAGCAATTGTAGTTTTGTATCTTCTTAATTATGTTAATTTTTCATAAATTTTTAAATTTAACAATTTTTAAAAAACAAAATGCTGGGGCCTTTATCCTATTAGAAACCTACTTTTAGCTGGTTATGGTGGTGTATGCCAGGAGGGTTTGCTGAAGGAGGCAGAAGCAGGAGGATCATGAGTTCAAGTCTAACCTGGGCTGCATATATTTTAAAGGAATCTCTTTAAACTAATTTTGGTTTACTACTCACAGAACTTTTAAATTCTCTTTGCCTTTGCATGTGCTCAACTCAGTGTTGAAATTGCTTCTGAACCAGCTTCCCCACGGTGAGCTGTTGTAAAATAGTTTCTCCCAAATGGTACCTAGTGGATCTTTTTATGTATTTTAATTTTTATGTGCATTTTCTTACAAGCATGTCTGTATAAGGGTATTGGATCCCCTAAAACAGGAGTTACAGACAGTTGTGAGCTGCCACGTGGGTGCTGGGACTAGAACCCGGGTCCTCTGGCAGAACAACCAGTGCTCTTAACTGCTGAGCCATCTCTCCAGCCCCAGTATTTGAATCTTAAAACAGAAAACAAGGTACACATAGAAGGGCCCTTGTAGGGCCTTGATCTCTCTGTACCCTGTGCCTGAGTGTGCAAAGTGTGTAAGCGTGTGTTAGGATGACCAGCACACACTAGTACATCACTGACTCATGTGTGACTAATATATGAGAAATACTATGACCTATTTTTCCATCATTAATAAGAAGCAGTTAGCCAGATACCAAAATTACCTAAATATTCAGAGCAGATGGACCAGGGAACCCTGGTGGAAGAGCGCGTGCCTGGCCAGGGAGCGCTCAGTGGTAGAGCTTGGTGGGTGCCTGGTGTATTTGAGTCTCAGGCTTCAGTGCTGTCCTTTGTACTCTTTCCTACAAACCGTAGAGCATGTTTGTTAGGTTTGCACAGCACGGTACTGGAGGAAAAGCCTTGCTGACCGTCTTCAAGGTGAAGACCCTGTTGCCACAAAGTAAGCTGTTCGCTGTTCATCCTCTCATTCGATTTTAGCTGAGTTCGCGTTAAGAAGTATCCAGGTTTATTCCATTCAGGCCTCGGAATTCGCAGCTCCTGCTAGCGCTGCCCCGTCAGCCCCCTGCGAAGTAGCACGATTGCATGGAACTGCGTCAAAACCCACCTGGGCCTGACCACTAGGGGATCATGTATCTCTGAAGTGTGGTTGTCAGCCAGACTTGGGGGTCCCTCCTGCAGACCCACAAGACCAGATGCAAATACATGTCAATAGACTTTGCCCTGGGCCTCCCTTCACATGGAAAGCACCCACCATGATAGTAACAGAGCCCTTTCTCGATGGCCTACAGCATGTTGGTCCATATCATCTCTCCATTGCCCCTTCTTTAGAGCGGTCATTACAAATGCAGTTACTGTCTGCAGCACCTGCCCCTCCACTCCCAAGACTAACTTCCATGAGAACATAGGTAGTTTTGTCCTCTGCTCATCAGAAGATGCTCACCAAATGCCTAATGAGGGCATCAGGAGCTGGGATAAGACCTCATGGAGCAGACAGGAGTTTCTCTTTGAAAGGTCCCCCTTGCCAGTTCCCCACAGATGATGGGGACCACCAGGGTATTGGCCTTATTTGACCTGAGGGAGATGTGAATTAGCCATAGCCAGGTGTACACGTATGGAGATGTGAATTAGCCATAGCCATCTGGACACATAAGGTGTGAATTAGCCATAGCCATGTGTACATGTTTGGAGATATGAATTAGCCATGGCTTTGTGCACACATATAGAAATGTGAATTAGTCATAGCCATGTGCACATATACGGAGATGTGAATTAGCCATAACCTTGTGGACATATATGGAGGTGTGAATTAGCCATAACCATGTGCACATGTATAGAGATGTGATTAGCCACAGTCATGTGGACACATATGAAGATGTATACTAGCTATAGCCATGAGGACACACATGGAGATGTGAATTAACCTTAGCCATGTGGACATGTATGAAGATGTGAATTAGCCATAGCCATGTGGACATATAAGGAGGTGTGAATTAGCCATAGCTATGTGGACACACATGGAGATGTGAGTGGGTAGGGGTGAGACTCAATCCATGTGTTCACTATATCCCAAAGGTGATGCATGCCATCTTCAGACAGACAAGAGGGCCAGCTCCATGGGCCTCTGAATATAACCAAGCAGGAGACGAGGCCACAACCTTTTAGAGACTCTCTGGTCTTGTACTGAGGTCATTTCTGCTGGTCTTCCTATTTGCTTACCTTCTTACTTCATGTTTAAGACAGGGGATTGCTGTGTAGTCCAGGCTGCAGATCTTCAGGTCTCCTGCCTCCACCTCCCAAGCACTGAGATGACAGGCATGCACCCACATGCCTGACTGTAATGATGATCCCCTTCCTGCCCTTTGCATCTTGGCACGGTTCCCTTAGGGGAAGGCAGGAAAGGACATTGTTGCTGCTATTTCCTGAGGATAAAAATCTTTGCAACAGGACTCTCTTGATCAGCTTTGCAGCTGAGATTTCTGTCCAGTGGAGCGGAGGCCAAGGTTCGGCTGTGCCCAGATCCCTGTCTTCATGCCGAGTGCCACCTGCACCTCCTATTCACACTTCCCGGTGAAATATGCTCCAGCTGTCTTTCTCTTGGAAGGTGCTGGCACGCGCCCTCCAAAATATCTCCTCCCAGCTGGAGACAGCAGGCCAAGGGTGGGGAGCAGAGGCAGGGCCGCCTTCAGGGACCTGTGTATGGGGGCCTGTGTTAATGGTCTTGTGGGTTGCCTTGATTTTCCACACATCTGACCAAGTCAATTTCCTGTCTTGGACCCTTTTCCATCTTCTCAAATCTCAAGTTTTCTCCTCTTCAATCTTGGCTTGGCTCAGTGGGTGATGGATTTTAATTTTTCGGCTTAAAAGGTACCAAGTGTTCGCCTTTGGGAAGGAGTCCAGAGCAGTGTCAGGGGAGAGACATAAAGTTTAATTTTTTCCAAATGATAAAATTGAGTAGATTTTTTTTCTTTGCTGCCCTCTTTTCTTCTTTAATTTATTAAAACTTTAAAGACATATAACAAAATCAACATTATAAGCAAACAAGTTATGATGTTTAACAAGTATAACCACTGCTATAATTACTTCCTATAATTCCTTTGAACAAAACACTAAATGGACTTTGTTAACACTTCCACTAACATAGAACCGCTATTAGCCCAAGAATTGGCGGATTTTTTTTTCTCTGCCCAGAAAGGATTGTGTTACTCATTAAGACATTTTAAACATTGTAATGTTCTGTTTATACCTAAGAGAAACTTCCAGTTCCTGAATACACAGATATAAATAGGCAAGATCAACATTTCCATGGTCTGATACAATTGACCCAACAAGTATACCTTTAGGTCCTCCCCGACTTTGGTCGAGTCCTGGTGATGTTTGGATAGTTTGTTTTAAAGAATCTTGATTTTATTAGTGTATTTGAGTAGTTATTTATTTAAAACAAAATACATGGTATCTGTTTTAGACACTGTATTTACATTCCGGCATGCAGAAAGCAACCTTGTGGAAACAAAGGAAGAAAGGACACAGATGTCAAGCCCACCATCACCTCCAGTCAGTTCCCAGCCTGAGGAGGAGCTAATTACAGCAGAAATGTGAGACAGTGTGCTGCGGCATGGCCGTCAATGCCAGAGAGGGAGGGAAATACTCTTGATTAATGAAGCCTAATCGGCACGATTCTGGATGGCTAAACAGCTCCCCGCCCCAAGGCAATTTAGACAGTTTTGACCCGAGAGCTCCAAAGAAAAGAGATTCTGTTTCTAAGACTTATTTGGTAAAGACTTTTCATATTCCTCATTCCCCTGGCCTCTCATTCTGAACCACCAGCTAAATGGAATTCTTCTCTGAAATGATTCTCTTGGGTCTCCAGGACAGAGTTAGCCATTCTCCTGTCTATCCCTCAAATACCTTACACACTTTTAGCCACGGTCACCTGATTGCATTGATGATCCATCTGTCTGTCTTCCTTCTTGGGCAATGAGCCACCTGAGAAGCTACCATGACTTTTCACCCTGTACAGAGCCCTAGCAAAGAAACTACTTGTGGATGGGTGAAAACGAATGAATAAATGTTGTCATGCAGGGCTGGGGAAAGGACTCCACCCTTATGTGCTTGCCATGTGAGCAACTCATGAGGACCTGAGTTCGGATCCCATTAAAATCTGGGCAGAACAGAGTGGTGTGCCCTTGTCACTCGGAGAAACAGCTAACAACCCTGGCGTTGTGGAGGCCAAGGCAGACCGACCACTAGAGCTCAGTAGCCAGCCTGGCCAGTTTGGTGGTTGAGGCTCCCTGAGAGACGCTGTTCCCCAGAATGAGGTGGACAGCATCTGAGTACGATGTCTGACACTGGCCCCTATCTTTTACACACAACTACACCTACATGCATGAGCTCCCACATGCATGTGTGGCCACATACTCACATGAAAACATGTACCGCAAACATGCAAAAATCATCAAACAATTGACTAACTAGTATCCCTACTCATTCAGTTACTAGTGTTAGTTAGGTTACAGAGTGTCTGAAGAACGCAGTACTAGATGGAAGTGCCCTGGTCTTTGGCCTCACATGAGTTACCAGCTGTTGAGAGGTAAAGCAAGGTATTGATTTTTTTTTAAAGGATGTGATTTTTCTTGATCAACAGACTATGCTTGAAATCAAGGGAAGTCATTTTCCACTGCCATTATTTTGACGTCACCAATGTTTGAAATTACTATGATAAAGTTTTTATGCAACCGATGTGTGTGCACACGTGTACACGGGCAAGTGAGTTTGTATATGTGGATGAAGGCCAGGGGTTGATGGAAATTTTGAAACCAGATGTTTCACAAAGCCTGGAGCCAGCTAGGCTGGCTGACCAGACAATTCTGGAGAACCTCCTGTCTCCACCATCCAGCACTAGATTAAAGGTGTGTGCTACCACACTCTTCACATGGATGTTAGGGACGCAACTCAGGTCTTTATCCTTGTGAACAAAGCATGTAACCTCTTTAGACTTCTCCACGGCCCACAGAACTGTTTCTGAAGTTTTCTTGTTTTGGTCACAGAGACATGAGACCCTAATCCTGTCATTTCTGTAAATGACACTTCAATCATCAGCTAGGTGCATGAGAAGAGGCTCCTCATTCCTACCTGCTCACTTTAAGGCTTAAATTACATATTTGATGACATTATCATGTGGTTTGGGGATGGGCATGGTGGGATTTAATCCTAGCACTCAAGAGGCAGAAGCAGGAAGATATCTTGGAGCTCCAGCCCAGCCTGGTCTACATAGTGAGTTCCAGGCCGTTCAGGGCTAAATTATGAGACCTTATCTCAAAACAAACAAACAAACAAAAGTAATAACTTAGTACTTTGCCTCATTGAGCTAATAATGTACATCCAATTATCTCCTTAGAAAATGACTTGATTAAATACAAGAAAACAAAACAAAAAGGAAAAAAAATCATGATTTTCCCATTAACTTTCTGATGTCTTGTTTTCTTTTACCCAAAGAAAGAAGCAGCCTGCTTATATGTTGATAATACAGTTTATCTGTTGGATGGTGCAGGCAGGAGCCAGCTGTTTCCCATAAAGCTATCTTGGGAAATCACACCAGAGCTGTCTAGAGAGCACACACTCTCTGGTTCCACTACCAGGGGGTAGTTCCTGCTGAAATGCTGTGGGAGGGTTTTCTGGAGAACAGGCCAAGATGTCAAGAATGGTTACTGCTGATAGATGCCAAAGTCAACGCAGAGAAAGTGGGGAGGGGGGAAGCTCCTCTCTTTGAGGGAGAACGGAAATGCTGTGGATGCTTCAGGCTGAAGTCTTGGTCACTCGTGTTTGGAACACACGAGGCTGATGGTTGTGGGGAGGGAAAGGAGACCTCGGTACTGGCAGCTGTTACTTCATGCTGACTAATTTCCCAATGAGAAGCATTAAATGGTCCTTGAAGTCCCTGAGAGAAAAAAGTCCTTTGATGATTAATATTGGTTGGCAACTTGATCAAATCTCGGCTCCCCTCAGGTCTGTGGTTCTTTCTGGAATGGGTTAATTGGTGTGGAAGTCTCTCCCTGAGTGTGGTTCAGATCCACGGCCTGGGGTTCTGGGCTGAAAACAAAGAAGAAATGGAGCTGAGCAGCAGCAACCACCTTCCTGTGCCTCTTGACCAAGGATGCAATGCTACCTGCTGCTCACAAGTTTGCCAATATGAATTCCCCTCACTTTGAACTGTGTGCCACAGTGAACCCTTCCTTCCTCAAGCTGCTTTTCTCGTGCTTTGTAACAGCAATGAGGAAAGTGCCTGATGCCTGTCTCAGGGGATGAAGCCCTGAACACAAACAAAGAAGCTGAATGACCCTGGAGTCTGGGCTGAGAGGACAGGGGGCCTTCGGGAGTGGGCATGGGCAATGTATCTCAGAGCCAAGCTTCACTCCATAGGAGAAAGCAGGAGGAAGGTTTCGAGGGAGAAACAGTCAGAGCGAGCTGCATATACTCAGGACAAGGGTATTCCAGACCTGAGACCTCTGAGACAAAGGAACTGAGGGACACAGAAGAGAGTCAGATCAGCACCTGCCTGATGAGAAAGGAAGCCAGCGCTGAGCGGTTACAGCGCCCCCCTGTCTTCTATTTCCCTTTCTTTCCATTATGCCTAGAAGGCTCAAAACCCCCTTGTGAGGAGAAAGAGCAGGAGGCAGCCCTGTGCCTTTGACATCGATGTGTTAAGCTACAAGCTTGAGGCCATGCCTGTTACTCTTAAGTCTCGAGTCTGTTTTCTTCCATGAGCGAGGAAGCAGAGAAGACGCCGACCTGACCACTTCCACCTGGCACTGGCAACGACCACGCATACTGAGCAGGTGGAGGGAGCAGGAGTTAAATGCCAACCTCAGTTTCTTTTCCCACCCAGAGACTTCGCTCATCCACCACACTGGCCTTTGCTTACACTTCAGGGGAAATACACCGTGTGACTCAAGCTCACGGACCCGTCTTTAACCCAGGGGCTCTCGTAGCATCTAAGGGATATCACTGTAAGAAGCACCAGGACCAAAGATAATGCAGGTCGAGAATACGACTGTCTCATTGTACAGCTCTCACTCCAACCCTGAGGGCCAACATCTCAAGGCTGGAGCCTGAGGAAGAAACTGACACAGAGATGCTGCTCCTTGTCCAGCTAGCTTTCTTATACAAGTGCAGTGGGCACTCGTCCATCAAAAAGCAGTCAAGAAATGCCGCATAGACACAGTAACGGGCCTGTCTGACCAAGGCAAGCCTTCAGTAGTTTCCTCTACCCAGGTGACTGTTAGTTTGTGTCCATCGACCCCGAAGCAAACACAGTTGTTACATGTTAGTTATGTGAGATGTTTCTTGGGACCATGTAATCTGCTGTTTCAGTTAGACACCACACACTCACCAAGTTAATGTAACGGGCCCCCAAACCTTAGCACAACTGACTCCATGACAGAAGTGCCATTCAGGTGGTAAACTCAGTACATAGACAGCACCTCCAGCCCATAGAAAAACAAAGACCTAATCCATCAAAGTCTATAGTTTTTAGAAAGTTTCTGAATGTACTAACCTTGCTTTTCAGCTTCTGTAGTTCTGTGGCTGGCTAACTGTTCTTGTTAAGTAAAGTATGTCAACCCAGAACACGGCTTTTGTGCTTAAAAGCTCCCCCTGAGGAAGGCTTGGGGCTACTCTGGGATTTTGAATACTTGGTGTAGTTGCCAGCCAGCTAATACAGACTTTCTATTGACTTAAACCCACGTCTGAGCAGTCTTCTCTGGTCAATAACCCACAATAGTAAATATGTAGAATTAATTTTCACAGACTCATTTTTTATCCAATAAGTATTTCAAATATTGGAAAAGACAGCAGTCATTAAAAAGGGATATAAAGCTATTTTTTTCTAGTTTCAAATACATCATAGTTGTTTTTTCCTTGTGCTAAACTTTTCTTTCTTTCTTTCTTTTGGTTTTTTGAGACAGGGTTTCTCTGTAGCTTTGGAGCCTGTCCTGGAACTAGCTCTTATAGACTAGTCTGGCTTCAAACTCAGAGATCCTCCTGCCTCTGCCTCCTGAGTGCTGGGATTAAAAGCATGTTCCACCAAGGCCTGGCGAATTTAACTTTCTGAGTGTTAACATAGCAAGAACCATTTTTACCTCCAAAAGAATTCAACATCTGTTCTTCCTCTGAGACCATAATTGTGAAAGTTAGGAGGTTTTGCTTGTTCATTTGTTTGTTTTATTTTTTGCTTTAAAAAATCAGTTGACCATTAATGAATGAGAAATTAGACATGGCAAGTCCCTGAATATGTTTGCCACCGAGTCACTAAGAGAAAGTGATTGATTTTTTTTTTTAATTTATTCTGGGCAGAGAGGATTTGTAACCTAAAATTGTTCCCATTTCCTTCTGTTTAGGACTCTATCTGGCATGGCATGTTGGCACATACCTAACCTGCCTCTACCCCCCAAGTGCTGGGATCCAAGGTGTATGTGTCTGGTCGACAGAGTGACAGCATTATTTAGCAGTTAAATCATATTGATACATATCAAAGTATTTTCTTTTTAAACTCACTAGAAAACAAAGGCCGAGAGAGCTATCACAGTTGGGGCAAAGGTGGAAGGACTGGAGCACCACCTGAGACTTCTTTCTCATTCCTACAATGAGAAGGCTCCCAGTGGCAAACATGCCCACGGTAGTTTGAAACATCAGAGATGTGCCTGAGCCCCCCACTCAGTATGATAGACAGTGTGATGCTGTAGAAGTCCCCCAGTGGGAAGCTGGAGGCTATTACAGAACTCTCTCTCTCTCTCTCTCTCTCTCTCTCTCTCTCTCTCTCTCTCTCTCTCTCTCTCTCTCTCTGTGTGTGTGTGTGTGTGTGTGTGTGTGTTGCCAGAGGAGGCCACGGTCCAAGAAGAATAGTGGAATAGACCACAATGGTTGAGAAATTGTTGCAAGATTTGCTTGCATCTGAGGGAGTATAATAAGGCATGAGTTATTGGAGATTGGGGTGAAAATTGTGGGGAAAGTGTTGGAGGGTGCCTTCCCATCTTCTCAGTTCGGGGAACAGGGTTCCCAAGGGGCCACTTGGGGAGATGGATGCTCATTTCCTTTACTTGGCAGCCGCAGAGGACCAAGGGAGGATAAGTGAAGTTGACGAGAAGCTTCTCCGTAGAGAGAGGCTGAGCTTCCAGACAGAGAGGGAAAAGATGTGTGTGTGAGCGTGCGAGTGTGTGGGTGTGTGGGTGTGAGTGTGTGTGAAAGGAAGCTGGCATCAAGGCTTTCTTATATCCTGCTTGAGCTGCCCAGACAGCACCAGCTCTGTAAGGCACGTCCTTTGAATGTTCCCTCTCTGCTCCTGGCTTCACATTTGCCACCAGGAAACCCCATACTCGTGACAAAGTTCTAGTTCTTGGGGATGATTTATCAAGCTCTCGGTGATTTCTAAAGTCTTCACATTGGTTTTGTGTGTATGTGTGCGGGGCCATGCCTGCGCCATAGAGCATGTGTAGACGTCAGAGCGATGTCTGCCTGAGTCAGTTCTCTCCTCCTACCTTGGGGAATTCCAGGACTCAGGGCTTCAGATAGCAGCAAACACCTGCTGAGTCCTAAAATCTATATTTTCAACAATGTAAGAAAAGGAGAAGAAAATTGGCCAACAATTCAGATCATCACCATGACCTGACAGGCATGTCCAACCTTTTGACACCGCGACATAATATGGTCATACCCCTAAAAACTTCACAATTGAGTTTAAAAGTTAAAACAAACCTCTCATGGTGTCTTAATTGTTTATGGGTTTTGTTGAGCTGCGTTGGTGGCTGTCTCTGGTCATGTGCTTTAGCTGCAGAGTGGACGCTGGAAGCTTCCCAGGCCTGCCAGAGGCTGAGTGGCTCAATATGTCTCAATCTAGGACCCATTAATTGTGAGCCTGTTGCTGCTGTCCACAGAAACAAACTGCTCCAATAGGAGCAAAGCGGAATGCCTGTTCCCCACAGGCAGCTGGCTCCCCAAAGGAAGGATCGTGCTCCTCCTAACCTCACTGATCCAGCATGTGAATTTCTGCGGGCAAGGGAGGGGCAGACAACCAGCCAGAGTGTTTAGAGAACATTGCAGAAGCTGCTCTGCACCGTTGTGTCCCCTCCAGCTCCACCTTGAATAATGAGTTATTGGAGAGGGTGGGAGTTCACTAGAGGAAGTGACATTTACTCTGACACCAGATAGGCTGACTTTGGGGATAGAGAGTGCAGGGTCGGATGGGAGAGCGGGGTACAGAAGCTGGCTTTAGGCTCGCTCGTAAATATCCCCTAGGTGAAATGGCCGTGGTGTTTAAGACTGGACTTTAGGGCAGAAGAATGACTGCTGGGAAAACCCAGGGTCATCTTTTCATCTGAAGAGCCCTTAGCTGCACCAGGGGCGGGAACGGGCACCTGATGTCACCAGTGCCCTTCTTCAGTGAACATGGGTTGTTCCAGGATCCAGTAACTGTGTCTGTCACCCAACAGCAAATGACTGGACCTTCAGCAGGACAGAAAGTGTCTTGTGTTGAGGATCCTCATAGCAGAGTCTGGCTCCTTAGACCAGAAAGGATGCTTGGGGTCCTCAGCTGGGTTGGTAGAAAGGACACACTGGTTACGATGAGGCCTCAGAGTTACTTCAGTAGAAAAGGTGACATTCTAACTCCCCTCCAAGTTGGTAAGATAGTTTAGGATTTCTGTGTTTGGGCTTGGGCGTGGGGTAGGGGTGTCCAGGAAAAAGCATCAGCCTAGTATATGTGAAACCCTGGGTTTGAACCCCAGCACTGAAAATATAGTATTTTTGCTCATGGCTTATATTTTTGTACTGGGGTAGCATAATGACTGAGGGTGTGTACTCTGAAGCAAAACTGATGAGTTTGAGATGCTGACTCAGCAGCTGAGCCACTTCACGAGTAGAACTCAGTGTAGCTGGTGTTTTCCTCTTCAGAGCCCCACTACCCAGCTCCCAAATAAATACAGAGACTTGTTCTTCCTTATGAATGCCCTGCCTTAGCTTGGCTTGTTTCTAGCCAGCGTCTCTTAAATTATCCCATCTACCGTTTGCCTCTGGGCATTTACCTTTCTCTGTTCTATATACATCTTTCCATCCTTCTTCCTCCCTGGCTGACTGTTTGGCTGGGTGGCTGCCCCTTGTGTCCTCCTCTCCTCCTTTTCTCGCTCCTCCCTCTTCTCCTCTTCTCTCTCCTGTTTGTTCTCTATGCACGCCAGCCCCACCTCTCCTTTCTCCTAGCTATAGGCCAGTCAGTTCTTTCTTAAACCAACCAAGTGTTATAGGCAGGCAAAGTAACAGTTTCACAGAGTTAAATGCAACATAAGAGAATGCAGCACGTGTTTGCAACATTAATCATGTTTCACAGCATAAGCGAATATAACACATCTTCAACTAATGTTCCCCAATGACTGAGTCTACACAAAGATGAAGTAGGGATGGTTGAACACTCATGGGATACAGCAAGGATTAATAGTTAAGCCCTTGACACACCATGGGGCACATGCCAAGGGCTCACCTGACGTAGAGTGTTGACTTTGTACTGACTGATGTGCATTTCTGTTGTTTTGGGGTCTGGTGCATTGCTTGTTTCTTTTCATGGTATTAGAGATAGAACCCAGGGCTTGGGTATGGTAGGCTGGTACTTTATGTCCTGGCTTCATTCTAGTCCTTGCGAGTGCCCCATGGCCCTGCTGTGACTGACCTCAATAGAGAACTGTCTATTGAAAGTGGGTGTGGCCACAGGCCAGGCATGCTCAGTCTGCACCCAAACACCTGCACCTTTTCCAAAAGAAAGGAAGGCAGAAAGCAACAGAAGCCTAGAATTTGGAATTTTCCAGGGAGGGCTTCCAGCTGAGAGCTATTTTAAGGCACAAGCAGATAGCCTTGTGAAGGAACTTTGCATCTCAACAAGGATGATCCGGTTCTCCAAGAGAGCCCAGAGAGTTCCTCAGAGATGCCAGCAATGGGGCCCAAACAAAACTGATTCGGTTCCTATTTCTAAAGAGGAGCTGTGAAGAAGGACAGGGGCTCAGAGAGGAAAACTCGGAAGACTGGATGAGTGATTCCTAAAGCCTGTTCCAAACACCAAGGCCCCAAGGATGATGCAAGGAAGCGGCATTAATATTCCAGGCAGAGGAATTCAGGCGCGTGCTTAGGAAAATGTGTCCTGACTACATTCCTGCTGAGCCTCGGAGTCTGCTCAAGAACATGATGGAGTTTTATACCCAAGCTACGGAAAATGAGAAGAACCTGTAAAGTTAGGGTGTGGCAGCAGGTCAGGGGAGGTGTGGGGGGCACTGGGAATGCTGGGGTGCAGGGGAGGCGGGAGGGTGGGTCTCTTACACTAGCTGAGACAGAGGCTGCTTCCTGAGGCCCCCTTCCTCACACCTGGCTTGGAAGGCAGGCTGTGGAAACTTCAAAAGGATTTGTATATAAACAGTTCTAGAACTCTGTCACCATGCGATGCCTGCCCCTAAGAACAGTGGCCCAAACAGCTTTGCAAAGACAACAGGCCACACTTTCTAAGAAGCAGCATGGGTCCTTAGGACAGACTATGGACTTTGTTAGTACCTCATTGCACAAGGGCATAAAGGTGACATTGAAGTGTTCTTGCCAGGAGAATGTTTCTACGCTTCAAGAGACAGAAGAGGAGATTTTTTGCAAGAGCTGGCATGAAATCTCTCCAAGGCTAGGAAGTCCCCGAGGACACCTATCCAGGCACCCTCCCCTCCAGAAACACCAATCTCACTGCTCAGAGTCAGCACACAAACTCTATCTGGCCGTCAACACCAACTTTCCGCCCTGTCTCTCCTTGACACTCAGCCTCGTCTCTTCCTCTCTTGGAGAAGAGAAAAAAGGAAGTCAGAGAAACAATATGACATCATCGGGACTGAGGCTGTCTGCTCCGAGGGGCCGCCCATCCTCACAGTATGGCCATGTACTAGAAGAGCTGCCTTGCAGTTCTGGCTCCAGCTCGGGTTCCGTTATCTTGATGCACAGACCTGTGAGCTACTTCCTTCATTTCCCACTGGCTTCCCTGTGAGGCTGACCGCTGACATTGCCAACCTGGATGCTCCTCCCCCCATTTGGGAAGAAGAGGCTGCCTGGAATGTACCTAGTATAACTGAGTAAACAGCAACAAACCATTAGGCTGTGTCTCTTGTCACTCAGTGACTCAGAATTCCCACCTAAAAAATAGAAAATGAGGCTTGAGCCAGTGTCTCTGGAACTGGCCAAAATGTCTGGATATTTGGAAATACTCAGATGCTGGGTACCAAATACATCCATCCTATCCAAATCACTGACTCACACCTTGGCAGCTGAGAGATGCCAAATAGCATTTAGTCAGAGATTTCATGGGACTTAAGAGTCAGTGAAAGGAATTTTGCTATAAACAAAGCAAGTCCAATTGTTTGTTATGATCTTTAAACCCCCAGGGCCAGCTAAGTTCTCAGCATGCCTCAGTTGGTTAGCTTCCCACGCCACCTGCCTGCCACTCTTTCTCAGTTTCAGCGGAACATATGGGCTGGGAAAGGAAAATCAAGAGACCCTGGTCCAGGGCTGGAGAGATGACTCCGTGGCAAGCGTGCCTGCTCCGTAATCATGACGGCCTGAGTCTGAATCACCAGCACATGGGGACAGCCAAGCATGATGCCTCTGTTGAGGCCAGCAGACCCCCAGAGCTAGCTGGCCAGCTGGTCAGGCTGAAATGAGGAGCTCTTTAGCTAGAGATCCTTAAGGCAACAAGGTACCGAGAGGTAGCTACCCAGCATCCTGCTGTGGCCTCTGCATTCTTGTGTATGGTCATGTGTCTCTGCATATATACACCACACACACACACACACACACGGTGAGGGGGCATTATTGTATCATCTATAGAGGGAAAGGAGCAATAGCTTATCCCCATTACCCTATGGCATTCAACTGTGGTTACTTTAAGTTCCTAGTTCAGAGCAGACCTGATGGCTGAACAGTCGATTGTGGAGGCAGACACCATGTGTCACCTGATGAGGCTGAATCACCACCAACCTGTGTTTCCTTCTGCCTCCACAGCCTCGGGGTTCACAGAGTATAGCCTGGGCCATCTTACCGCCTGCTGGAGGATGCCCCTCAGGGCCTAATGGGACTTCTGGTCCCTTCCACAGTGACAGCAAGTCAACATCTCAGTACCACTGTTTCCAACACTCCTTTCAGCCCCCAGAAAACTTCCGAGTGCCTTAAACTAACAGCCAGCGAACTAGAACGGTAGTTAAGATGTGTGCCACTTTTAGACATTGTTTCCAGTGATTGTGTAACATTCGCTACTGTTTGGGAGGGTCTATGAAGACAGCCAGCATGGGCCACGAAGAAGGCGGGCTTAGAGTTAAGGATATAGTTGGATGGTAGCACACTCATCTCACATGTGTGAGGCTCCTGGGTTCCATGCTTGTCTGCTTGAGACAGCCTCTCACTGTGTAGCCCTGGCTGGTCTGGAACTGACTATGTAGACCAGGTTGGCAGCAAAGTCACAGAGACATGCCAGCCTACTGGGACTAATAGTGAGCCATGCATCACCACACCCAGCCCTGGATTCCATTCTTAACATTAAAAAAAGTCTTGGTTTTGTTTTTTAAGGTCTTTATTTGGTTTGCTTTGTGCTTCGCTTGCTGCCTGGCTGGGAATTTTTTTATTATTATTACAGCATTCTACAGGCCCCATATGTATCACTTGCCTGCTTCCCTGGGCCATTAACAGAATTTTGTATTATTAACTCATTTAATTTTAATAAAACTCCAATTACATCTCAAGGCATCCAGTCTAAAATCCACTTACTCTTAGACTTGAGATTCCCAGAGAAATCCTAACCCCAGCCAGCAGTGAGGCAGGAGCTTTGGGTGGGGGTGTGACACACTGGGCTACTATGGGCTCAGGGTAATTCAAAGGTGGGGGCCCAAGCAGAAAAGGCTGGTCTTTTCTCTTGGCAGTATAGCCTGGAATTTCTGCTGAAAAGGCAAAAATGGAGTTGGCAGGGCTGTCAGGCTCCCAGAGGCCCCCTGAGTTGTTAGACCAGGATGTAAGTGGACCAGTCTGGTTGCCAAGGTCTAGGAGCCCCAAGTCCTTATTAACGGGCCCCACAGCTAAGCTGTGATCTGCAGAAGTTGGAGAGGGGCCACAAGAGGCAAACTGACCAATTCTGTTTCCGAGGAATTGGCCTCCTTTGGAAGAGTGTAGGTAGGGCTGTGGGCTAGGCGGTAGCTGATTGGCAGCATGCTGATTAACAGAAGCTTAGAGTGGCTAAGGAACAGCTGAGCCTAAAGAGCTTTAACCTGGAGAGCAAAAGACTCTATTGCGCTTCAGTGTACAGGGGCGAGCAGCTGAAGACCTGGCTATGCCGGAGTGAGTTCCCTTGTTCTAGAGTCTAATGTTGTTTTCCCACCCAAGAGCGCCTCTCCTGCTCTACTTGGTCCCTTATTCCAGGAGCTATTACTACTTTCGTGGGGTTCCCAGTGCGTTGGGTGCTGTGCTGAACACTGTGTCGTTAGCCTGGCAACCCTGTGGGGTGGATGGGGGCATGATCATTTTTACAAATAGACTAGGTGGGACGAAGTCACAAGTTCCTACAGAAAGGTAACCACAGACCTGACTGGCTCCACCCTGCCTTTCTTCTCATTCCACAGCTGGAAGAGCAGGATGGCTGGAGGGAAGAGAGAAAGCGTGTGACGTGGGAGAGGGTGGGAGATGAAGCCAGAGGGCTCCAGGTGCGGGAAGTGGGGGCTGTCCAATGGCAAGTGCCTGTTGGGGCCACAGGATGTCATATTTTCTTCTGAGTAGATGGAAGCCATGGCAACGGGGTTCAGGAGAAAAACATCCATGTCCCTTGTATTTTAGGGGAGGACGGGGGAGCTGGAAGAAAATGGCCAAGAGAAGGTGGCTTACTGCATATCACTAGTGACATGTGAGTCACAGCTTCTAGAGATGGATATATACTAAGTTGGTCTTGGGTACTCAAGAGGCAGGCTGGAGTTTAGACATGACTTATCTTCGTTTGCTCTATGTTGTTGTTAAACACTGTTCAAAAGCCACTTTGGGAGGCAAGGATTTATTTCAGCCTGCAGCTTAGCATCCATTATGAAGAGTGGTGAGGGCAGGAACTCACAGCAGGAAGCCACGGGGGAACTGGAGCGGAAGCCACGGGGGAATGCTGTTTACTGGCTTGGTTAGCCTGCTTTCTTAGACAACCCAGGACCACTGCCTACAGGGGTCTGACCCTTCCAAATCAACCATTCATCAAGAAAAAGCCCCTAACAGATTTCCCTACAGACCAATATGGCAGAGGTATCATCTCAATTGACGTTCTTTCTTCTAAGGTGATTCTGGAGTGTGCCAGGATGACAATAGCGAACTAATTCTGTCATTGTCACACTAACTCCAGTGGTCTGTAGTCACAGGTAATAGGAGAAAGATTTCCAATAACTATATCTAAAGACAAAGTTGTAAAGATTTCCACTGCATAAAACTCATGACAGAAGGTGTGAGAGGAGAGAGAGACAGAGAGAGAGACAGACACAGACAACACAGAGGCACACTGAGATACACAGTGAGATAGACAAAAAGACAGAGAGAAAGACAGAGACACAGGGAGACAGAGACAGAGATATAGAAATACAGAGAGACACAGAAAACACACAGAGACAAAGAAAGAGAGACAGAGACACACACCCAGAGACATAGAGAAATACACACAGAGACACACAGAGACAGAATCACCTCTTTTCTCCAAAATGAAAAGTCAATAGAGATTTCTGGAGTGTGGAAAAAGCCATGCGCATCCCAAGATCTCGATCCCCTTTGAGGACTAAGGTCCACAGTGAGCTGATGGCCCATTACAGCTACTGCTGGTGGGGAGAAAGGACTCAGCAACACTAGACAAGAGCCAGTGAGGAGGCTGCACACTGCGGCCACATTTACATGAGGAAAGCCAAGTAGAAGATTGAGCAATTACCCCAATAACTACAGGCTGGGGAGCCTGCCAACTTGGGCAACTTGGATACAAACATGTGTGCTGGCTGCGTCCCTCACCAGAATTACTAGATAATCACCCAACTGTCTGTTTTGCTTAGATAAAGAGAACAAGAAACAGGCCTCCACCCGAGGCAAGAACTCCCATGGGCTGCAGTGACGTGGGGCTGGGGAGGCTGGTCCTAGGAGTCTACCCACCTGCATGAACATGTTAGCCACATGAGGTAGCGGGTAGGTTCTGGGGACCCTGAGGCTAACCATCCCTTTCCCACATTCTCCAAGTTAAACGTGAGACAAACCTTAGGTGGGGAGACAAGTGTGGCCCAGGCATAGTCTCTGAGGAGACGTGGGGAATGCAGGAGCAGCGGTTGATCTATGGGGAGGGGTGAGCTGGCATGTGAGCGAGTCTGAACAGCCAGTAGGCTCATTGGGGAAAAAACCGAGGAAGGGAGAGGGACCTCTTGGGAAAGAGGGACCATTTTTCCTCCTCTAGTGGCAAGAATTAGTTTACCAAGAAGTCAGAACATCCGATATCTCTGAAGCATCAGGCACATTTTGCAGCACTGTGTAAACACATTCCTATTGCATCATAACAGCTATTGGAAGTGGGACTATCATTGTGCCATTTGTATGTATGTGAAGCAGGAGGTAGGCCTGGGTGTGCTGCCCAGTGAGTAAGGATTTGCCTAGCATGAGGCCCTGGCATTCCCAGCTCCACAAAGGGGCAGAAAGGAGAGGGGAAAGGAGGGGTAAAGGGAGAAAGGTGAGGGAAGGGCACATGGCACACACACACAAACACACACACGAGAGAGAGAGAGAGAGAGAGAGAGAGAGAGAGAGAGAGAGAGAGAGAGATGATTCTAAGACATAATCTTTTACTAACTTATCCCCAGTGACAATGCCAGGATTTAACCTACTGTCATCAGCATCCAAGCATGTCATATTATTTCCCCCAGGTCTGGGTTAGTCTCTACCAGGGCCTCAACCCTGCCTGTTACCATGTAGATATCCTCAATGGACAGTACTTGACTAAGGCCAGAGTTGGATACCAGAGCAAAGCCCCAGCAGAACAAACTCCATGACAGGGCTTTGGCACTGCCCTTATGCACCCAGCTCCTGGCCCCCGCCTCTTCTCTCACCAGTCTCCACTCTCCCCAGCCTTTACTCTGCATGAGCTCAGCACCTGCCTGAGAGCTCTAAGTTCCTGCAGATTCTGGTTGCTGCAACACAGCTTTTTCTCTCCTAGCCTCACAGGAGCAGAGACCCTTCACAGGGTGGTGGATTCAGGACACAGATCTCCTGATCTCTTTCCAAATTGATTTCTCACCCACAACCAGTGCTGAGATCTCCCCAGGAAACTGTGCAAATGGCTGTGCTCTCTGAGACCCGCTCCCATCCTGAGACATGTGCCTACCATCGCCATAAATGAACAAAACTGTTTCCTGAAAGACGAATGGTAAGCTGGGAGGGCTGCCCACACTCCACACTCAGGCTCTCTTGGGGAAGCCTCAACCAAAGACAAAATGTGTGGTTCAGAACCACGTTGGCAAAGGAGCAGAGCCTTGCCAGTGTGTCTGAAAGAAATGAGCTAAGCATGGGTCGTGGTTCTCGGGAGACTTCACCCTGGTTCCTGGAAGTAAATATTTTGAAATCAAATTTGTAATAATGGTTTCCATTTTTTAAATATGGTAGCACAATTCCTTTGAGTTTGAATTTTTTCTTTGCAAACATTCAAAACACCCCAGTAAACAAAATTACAGGCTTTCCAACCCAAGTCCCAGTGGGTGCCGGCACCTTAACGGAAAGCTCTAGAGTGGGGAAGGGAATGGGTGCTTCCCATTCTAACTGAGGCTGCAACAGGAGAAGGCCAAGGGCGAGGAGCTCACTGGTAGCTTGTTGTCCACTTGTGAGCTTGCTGAAAGGAAGGGCAGAGGGAGCCAGGCTTCCACAGGACCCAGTGGCTTTCTGATGCTCCAGCAGCTTGGCTTCATTTGCCTCATCTGTCAGCACCAGCCCCACCCCAAAATACAAGATTCTGTTTATAAACAGCCTTTGTTTTTTTTTTTTTCCGTTTCTCACCTTACTCTCATAAAATCTTTCTGCTAATTTGAAAACCGGCATCAAGGGAGGCTGGGTCCTCAGTGATCCGGGTGGCTGGCATCCCTGCTGAAGGTACAGGAAAAGCATGAATTGCCACAGGGTGCCAGACACCAGCTGAAGGAAGGAGGAAGAGCAGTGAGAGCACCTGAACTCTTCAGGAAGATGATGCTGGCCCAGGAGGCTCACGCACCATGCAGTGTTCAGAAGGCCTTCTCGGCATCCTCCAGTGTCCGCCTGGTCTGAGGGAAGGACCCCGCCCCTTCCCTGTTTCCTAATGGCCTTTCTCCTTCCCTAGTTCTCCCATCCCTTATATGAACACATATACACACAGTCTGTCTCTCGACACTGCCCAGTTCCCCTAACTCCCATATTCAACTCCACGGTTAATGCACAGTGGTCATTGCAGAAGGCTGTGGTCAGAGAGAGAGAGAGAGAGAGAGAGAGAGAGAGAGAGAGAGAGAGAGAGAGAGAGAGAGGATTTTTGCTGAGGTTTTTACGACCTCTGAGCTGGACTCTGCCTGCCTGGGAATTTTTTTTTTTTTTTTTGGTTTTTCGAGACAGGGTTTCCCTGTAGTTTCTACAGCCTGTCCTGGAGCTAGCTCTTGTAGACCAGGTTGGTCTCGAACTCACAGAGATCCACCTGCCTCTGCCTCCCGAGTGCTGGGATTAAAGGCGTGCGCCACCACCGCCCGGCAGGAATTTTTTTTTAATGAAGCTCATACTACTAAAATGTATGAATACATCCTCCAAAGAGCACTGTATACCTATGAAAATAACCCACATAATTCTTGCATATAAAACCAAAACGTTAATAATTATGTTAATCAGAACTTCCTAAATTTCCATTCCTGCATTAATTAAGCAGGGAAAATATTCAGGAAGATGCCAAGGCCCAGTGCTGAGGTGCGACTATAATCACCAGCGAAAAACACAGAATCTGAGGGTGTAGAGGGCAGTGTGTAAATGGAAATCTGATTTCAAGCGAATGACGGCCCTGTGAAACAAGTCCTTTGTTGTATCCATTCTAACCATGCATGCAAAATATTGCTGGGGAGAGGGGAGTGAAAGATTCACTCTTGGGTATAGAATTTATTTAGTAGGTATTGGGAAGGGTTAAGGGTAAGGGGATTGTGGAGGGAAGAGATAAAGAGAGAAGAGGGGGAAGAAAGGGGGAAAGGGGTGGGAAGAAGGAGAGAGAGAGAGAGAGAGAGAGAGAGAGAGAGAGAGAGAGAGAGAGAGAGAGGATAGAGAAAAGGTAGAGATCAGCTTGCCTCAGAGAGAAGGGGATGGGTGAAACTTGATTCTTAAAGGGACAGGGTACACAGGTGGCAGGGAAGGCCAGCAGAATGATAAGGGGGTGTCATAGATGTGATCGCCTGTGTTTAATTTTAGCACTTTTATAAGAAACTAATTCTCTGAAATGAAAAATGAATAGTTCACACCAAGTATAGCTCTGAAAATCTTCCAATTGTCCATAAAATTAGAATAGTTACAAAATTAATTTGACTGGCAGGCACAGCAGGAAGGGATCTGGGAAAGTCTCAGACTCTGATGAATGCAGCACGCAGTTCCTGGGGGTCTTTTAAGTCTTAAAACTTGGCTTACACAGCCACACTTCTAAAAGGAACAGTCCTTCAGACTGATGTCCCTCAGAGGCTCCTGTTGGTGGTGCTACTTAGGAGGGTGGGGTGAATAAGGAGGTGAGACCTTTGAAGGGGGAAGTACAACATGGAGGAGGGGGAGAGGGGGATGGCTTGGCCCCACTTCCTGCTTCCTCTACTTCCTGCATTGGGGATAAAATGCTTATTTCCTGTTTCTGCTGCCATGCCTTCCCTGCCTGGTCCTCTATCCTGCCTCCCCGATGGACTTTCTCCCACTTAAGTTGTGAGTTAAAATGAACCCTTTCTCCTTGCTTTTTGTTGGTTGGGGTATTTCTATCACAGCACAGAAAAGAAGTAGATTCACTAGGGAAACATGGATGTTACATTGTATCCATGGGGGAAAAAAAAAAAAAGACATGGATGGTTACATTGTATCCATTGGGAAAAAAAAAAGACAGAGATGGCTACATTGTATCCATTGGGGGGTTGGCCCAAGAATGATCACATTGTATCCATTGGGGAAAAAGCCACCAATGGTTACATTGTTTCCAGGGGGGAAACCACAGATGGTTACATTGTATCTGTGGGGTGCTCTGTCGATGGTTACATTGTATCCATTGGGGAGCCAGAGATGATTACATTGTATTCATAAGTGTAAATTTGCCAGACCCTGGTCACATAGATGGGTTAAGCTCAGCGAATCACAAACCAAAATTAACATTTTTGAACTTAAAGGGTTTGTGGGGAGGAAGGGGTTGGGCAGAGACAGTGGGGAGATGGGTGAGAGTGGTCAGCGTGTACACGTGTGAAACTGTCTAAAGCCAAATTTAATCAATGAAAAGATAGATATAGAGATGTCTACCACAACTGCCGTTTAGACAGAGAGCAAACTGACATATGGCTGAGTCGGTAGAGCACCTGCCTAGAATGCATGAGGCCCTTAATTTGATCCCTGGCACAGAAAAAGAAAATAAAATAGAGTAAGGGCATAGACTTAAAAGGTCGTATCTGGAGGAACAGAATGGCTCGGTTCACACACTGCCTTGGGGATAGGGCACAGAATGTTCAGTGTCCTCACTTGTAACACAGCTGCGAGATTAATGATGGACTCTGTCCTGAGGAGCTGAGGGCTTAACAAAAGCATCTAAGGCACCCAGGCATGCGCCAAGCGCTGTGTTGGATGACACCCATCTCTAAACTTACTGTGCCACATGGCTTGGTGCGCCAGGGACACTGTAGCGAAATACCTTAGACTGGCTGGTTTAAAAGCAGCAGGATGTTGTCCATAGCTTTAGAGGTTGGGATGTTCAAGACGAAGACACTAGAACATTTGGGGTCTGCTTGGGGGCCACTTTTCATAGATGGACCGGGCTATACACATCCTCAAATTGTGGACAGGCAAAGGGGTAAACAAGGCTCCCTCAGGCCTTGTGGATAAAGTCACTTGTTCTGTTTGCAATGGCATCCACCCCACCACCTGTTTTTAGAGACAGGCTTTCTCTATAGCTCTGGCCATCCCTAGAACTCACACTGAAGATCAGCCCGTCTCAAATTTAGAGACACTGCCAACCCTGCCACCCTTGCCTCCCAAGTAGTGAGAAAAAAGTTGTATACCACTATGCCCGGTTCCCAGCAGTTTTTAATCGGCATATATATATATATATATATATATATATATATATATATATATATCGGCATATATATATGGTGTGGCAGGGGACAGTCTCATTAATTACAATGTAACATGAATTATAAGTATTATATACAACATTCTTTAATATTGTGATATTGTAGATGGTTGTGATGTTTGAACTTGGGAGAGATAACAGCTATAACCCTTTATATCAATTAAAATCTTATAGATATTTTACTTAAGACATGTATACAAGTTTCATTAGTAATTTATCTATAGAATTGCTAACCATTAGCAGGTACTCAATTTGCTACTACTATTCCAATTTATTAGGGCACAGATTAATCTGGTTGTGTCATTTAGCAGGTCAGTGTAAATGCTGGGATTACAATAATATTTTAATTAGCGCTGTCGTCTGTCTTAACCAGAGAAGCTTGTCTCGCAGTGGCTGGCGTTAGAGCAGGCTCGCGACCACCCAACTGTGACAAAAATGATCATTAAGCTCTCATCCCTAATGAGACATACGTGTCAATGCCTCCCCCAAGTTTAGGGAACACTGAGGAACAGGGGGCCCAGAGACTGTAAGAGATGGAGTGGGGAGGAGGGATGTTGTCTTCTGGGCATCGAGGGGCTGGTGCACCCATGAGGTCACTGTGGCTACAGTCACCTGCACAAGATGAAGCCAACAGGATCGGTCAGTGTTCCGACAGGCAGCCCTAATTGGACTCAAAGAGGAACATGACGATAAAGCAGACAGGTTGGGGGGTACCTTGGGAGGAATGGAGGGGAGAACGGGATGTGGATGCGATCAAGACACACTGTGTACACATATGAAATTGCCAGAGTAGATGATCTCTCTATAAGTAACTTCAGAAGACATTCTGTAAAAGGGGAAAGTCAGGTTATCAAACAGGACTGTGTGAACACAGTGTGTATTTCTATTGCTCTCTCTCTCGTGTGGGTGTGGGTGTGGGTGTGGGTGAGGGCAGGGTGTCTTCTAGTGCTCCACACCTTAGTTATTTTTAAACAGTGTCTCTCACTGAACCTGATACTTGCTGTTGAGTGAGGACTGATGGCCAGCAAGCTCCCAGGACCCACCTGTTTTTGCCCCAACCCCCAGTGCTGGAGTTACAGTCACGTGTGGCTGTGCCCAGATTTTATATGGGAGATTTGAACTCAGATCATCTTGCTTCCACAGCAAGCACCCATACCCACCCAACCACCATCTCTAAAGCCTCTTATTTTTCTTTCGGGTTCTGGAATAGCTACTTAGCCACAGCTGACTTTGAAATTCTGTTTTCCCAGCCTCTGGAGTGACAAGGTAACCATACCTGAATTTTGAAGGGTTGAACACTGAACCCAGGACTTCAAGCAGAGCGGGCAAATGCTCTACCAACTGAATTACCTTGGGCCTACACTTCCTTTAGACCCAGATAACTTTAGTTGTTTAATTTCTGTTCCTTCATCTCCCGCAGGGAGCACATTGCGAACTTTCTCTGCGCTAACACACATTCAGTAGTGCATTCCAGCCTGAAAGACTTCAACAACACAAAAGTACTTCTTTCCCAACCGCTCAGACCCTCCATGCCATAACAAATGTCTTGAGATCCCACCTAATCTCATAATTCTACCTCAGTAATTATATATACTGTGTGCCAGGAAAGGCTGCCACTATCGGCTTTCAAATGCCTGTAACAGTTTTTGAAAGTATGAACCATGATTCTACCACTTACAGTGTTTATTATGGGATACTCAGCTATGTGTGCTTATAATTTATAATCATATGGGATTTAAGAATGGCATTTGTGAAATGTAAGATTACTATTGTTAATGGCACCTTGTCCTACTAACAAGCATGGTTTCAGGAGTGCTGAGTCGGTTTCCCTGTCTGAGTAGGAAGCTTGATTTGCATAGCAAAAGTTCTACCCTCCCAGTTTCCTGGTTTTAAGGGCATTAAAATGCATTAACTGCCTCTGTGTTGTATGTCTCCACCAGCAGGGTTTGAGATCTTTCTAGAACCCTTGTTTGCTCTACCTACTGGTAAAATGAATATCTCACCTCTTTTCTGGTCTCTTCATGCCTGAGAAGAAAGCTGTCATCTTGCCCCTCCCTCCCACCCCCACCAAAGCTACTTCTGTACCTCCAGTTCTAACTCAGTGAGTACTGTGCTCACAGCTCACACTGGGTGATGCAGCCCGAGTACTTCCGATTATCTTCCCAGGAAAATGCAGGCTCCCGTCCCCTCCTACTTTAAATCTGAACCCGGTGCAGGGAATACAAACCTCATCTGTTCACAGGGCTTTGAATGTCTGCTGAAGAACTGTGGCTCCAACTCAAAGATCCATCTTTGGGAGTTTTACAAGCTCTTACAGATTCAGAGGGAAAGGGCATTGGAGAGAAAAGCCTTGCCTTTGGGCCCCTCCCAGGCTAATGGCTGAGGATGTCAATCACACGCAGCTGGGGAAGGCTCTCAACCTGCCCAGTGCTGAGCCTGGTGGATCCACAGGAGCTGGCTGGGACATCTGGGAAAGGTAAAGCTGACATCACCACTGTTCCTTGCCTGTGTCAGGTAGTGAGACCCAAGGAGACCGGTCAATCTCCCATCATCAGATAGAGAGACTTCTGGCTGCGTTATTTGGACTTTGGTCAAAGGGATTCCAACTAGAGAAGCAGGTTGAAAAAGAAAATTGTTCCTCTTTTCTTTCTCTCAAGCTCGCAGCTTCTTGCACAAGGCAGATCATCTAGTTCCCTGTGCCCACGTGACTGGATTCTGGTTGCATTTACCATGACTAAGATGAAATCACAAATACTTCACTATTACTTCCAGTCCCCAGCCAGATGTGCGGCCATCCACTCCACTAAGCAAACACTTAAGCTGAGAGTCTCATTACCTTTCTCTCCCTAAGTGGTCCATGAAAGACCTGAAGAGTGTGTGGAGGGCTGGTGCTGTTCACCTTTGTAATTGAGAAGCATCTATTACCTAGATGTAGGATAAAGTCCTGAGGGTTAGAACTAAGAACCCCTACAACGCAGTCACCTGGAAAACAAACAAAAAACAACCCAGAGCCCTGGTTCTAGAAACTTTACTCAATACTCCCAGTTTGTTTAAATAAAACTCCAAAGAAATATATGTTATGGCTAGATTTCACGTCTAGAGTGAGATATCCCAATGGTTAGTCTGAAAAGCCTTCTGCCTTAAAGACCACGTGAATTTGACTAGCTAGTTTAAAAGCAATTAAAGGCCAAGTGAGACATTTTCACATATGTATTGTCTGTTAAGTACAGTCATCTACAAATGGCTTTCCCAATAAAACAAACTCATGACCCAGCTTGAAACAAAACAGCTTTGTAAAAAAGATTAAGAGCAATGTACTGGTGACAGCACACACAGAAGACAAGCTGGCCGCAGCTTTCACAAGGGTGGAAAGTGTTTAATGAACTTAGGATGGTGGCTTCGTAAACTAGAGTGTTATTTACAGCTAGGGCTCCCCAAAGAGCAGACACCACCGTGGGTGTGCAAGGCATGCTACGACCGACGCACCTTCAGCTCATCCCGAAAACACTGGCAAAATAAACTTCAGTTGCAAATTCACAGATACAAGCTTCAAGGTATAAAGTTGTATATAACAAAAAAATACAGATAATATTTATGACAATAACTTACAGGTACAAACTCATGGGAAACTACAGTTCCACAAAGGGCTGTAAACATTTTGCACATTGTCAGTCCAGTCTTTTAGGCAAAGTGCTCTTTTGATAACAAATAAATTAACAGATACACGCTAGAGCCAACTATTTCCAGACAACACACAAAAAAATGTTTTGACTTGTTTTCTTCTTGTAAACATAAGTTTTACAAAAAAAAAATGAAGAATTAATAAAAGTGTCTTGCAGGCCAACTACAGATACATACCTGGGCAGCGAAAGGATGTTTGAAATGTTTTGAATGTTAAATAAAAAAATTAACATTAATATCTTTTCAATGGTATTTTATACATAATAAATGACAAGTTTATATCCTCAATCATTTCTATCCCTGAAAAAAGGAATTAGGTATGACTTATTGGCAGCTGGGTCATTGTATGGGGTAACAAGGGCTGGAGTCCAGGAGTTGCTGGTGAGCTACAAAATAGAAAAGAGATGTGGGTATCAGTTCTTTGGGGTGACCGATCGTGATTTAAACAAAGGCAAGGTGTCTTCATCACTGTCAAAGATGTGGCATTAGTTCTATGTGGTATCTGGCATCAGATATAAGCAGCGGCCCATTGACTCGTCTTTAGCAAGGAGACAAGCTATGGGCATGGAGGTGAGCTCCAGCTCTCCCCCATTCACCGTACCTCACTCTGCACTGAGAAAGCTATGGTGTGCAGCTCCTACAGAGAAAGAGCTCCCGGTGCAGATGCTGCCTGTCTTTGTGTGCAGGTGTTCCGGGACAGGCATACCCAGGTTCTCCTTAGGAGCAGTCAGTTGCATTCTCCCTGAACTGCAACTCAAGGTTTTCCTTCCTTGGCCTTAGTCTCTGGGTACTGGGGTTACATGTAAGAACCCCCATGTTCAGCTAACATCTAAACATGTTTGTCTCAGCTAGTACTGTGGTCTCTTACAGAACACACACGGTTCCAACAGCAGCGTGACTAAATGGCACAGTGGTATTATGAGCTGTTTGTTTGGGTTTTTTCCGGCAAAGACTTCAAGCCAACCCCCTACCCCGAGAGCACTGGGAGAGCCGGACAGTGACTGGATCACGTGCTGGGGGACATTTAAAAAGACACCCACGTTGTAGGAAGTTTTGAAGTCCAGACTCAAAAAGGAAAGAAAGAAAATGGGCTTCTTGGTAGCAAAGATACTGACAAATTTAACACATGAGGAATGTCTGCCTGCCAGGCTGAGATGCTGAGCAGCTTGTTTAGAAGTTAGACTTTGGCAGGGCAGTGGGGAAACAAACCAAACAAACACAGGCCCGCACTTGGGATTCCAAAGTCAAGGAATAGTGAGACGGAATTGGACTAGCCTCTTAAGGAACTAACGGGACTTGAGGTGATTTCCTGTAGCCCAGATTCATACCACAGGAAACCACAGTTGTCTCTGATGAAAAGGTATCATCCAGAACCCCAAATATTTATTTCTTACCCAAAATCTGAAATGAAGTGGGTTTAGGGTTTTGTTTTTTTTGTTTTTGGGCTTTTTGTTTGTTTGGGGTTTTTCTCGAGGTGGGGGGGATTGGCAAATAGTAAGAGCTGGCTCAGCTAAAGACAGAGAGGAAACATCAGAGAAGATGTGGAAAGGGCTCAGATGCTGGAGCCGTCAAACATGAGCGTTAGTGTGAGCATGGGCAATGCAACCGCTCAAGTCAGGAAAGAAGGGCCAAGCAGGCAGAGAGCAACAGAGATGAGGGTCCTCCACTGAGAATCAGCAATGAGTGAGAAGCCAATGGTGGGGTTTATGCTCTTATATATGCAGAGAATTTGTGACCTAAAAGATGACTTGGAAGGAAATACACTAAAAATGGAAGGCCAGAAAGTTGCAATGTAAGAAATCATCACTGGCTCAGAATAGTTTTTGTGACAGGGTCTCACTATGTAACTCTGGCTGTCCCAGAACACTCTGTAGACCAGGCTCACCTCAGACACAAGAGAGTCACCTGCCTCTACCTCTTCCTTAAAGGTGGGATTAAGATCTTTGCCACCACAATCAGCTCAATAATTTTTAAAGGACTGAGAGGTCCACCTAACAAGACACCAAAGCACTTAGTAAAGCCTCTAAGGAGAAGACACCTTCAACACTTGCACTTATCAGAAGGCTTTATGTGAAGATAATAATCAGAACGACCAGGCCAGTAGCCAAACACAGACACAGGACCTTGACGGGGTAAACAGATGTCCGAGGGGGAGGGCATCTTGTCAGCCGTGAGAAGATGCTGATGAACATCATGAGATGGGAATACACTGCCACCAGACTGGCCAGGATGAAGCGGGGACGGCGTGCTCGGTGCTAGCGGCCACAGAAGCTCACGTGCTGCAAGCCGGTCTGACTGCAGAGCGTCACTCACTACCCACGTATATATCAGCTAGAAGTCTGAACCCACAGCAGCCTGTTCCTAAAATACCCAGACTGGAACACGAAAGGCTATCGGCCATAAAATAGGTGTCAGTGGAATGCTGTACAATAAGTCAGCAACACGGACGACTCTCACACTCCGCGGAAGCAGAAGAGAGATACAAGATCGCACTGCCTGGTTCAGTTCCCATGAAGCCTGACAACCTGAGTTCTATCCCTAGGACTAGCGGGGATAAAAGTTGCCCTCTGACTCTACATGTGTGCCATGTCAGCACACGTGCACCATACACACACATACACACACACACATATAAATGTATATACACATGTATATATACATAAGTATATATATACATAATACACATATGTATATTATATACATATGCAAAAAGTTTTAGAAAGAAAAATTAAGATACGACTTTTGAGTGCATGATCAACTTTGCAGAAGCAAACAAACCCCTGCTGCTTCTCTCCTTCATCAGGTGCCATTTACAGAGGACGCTCAGAGGCGAGCCAAGCCCAGCACATAAGTGTGCTTTCTTTCTACATGCATGACTTACTTCAATAAAAAAGTAGAAGAAAAAAATAAACTCCAGTGCAGAGTATGAGTCAATACCTTCTTGGACAATAGAAAATTATAATATTTAAATAGGTATCCAGAGTTGAAAACAAAACAAAGGGGGCTGGAGAGATGGATCCACAGCTAAAAGCACTGGGTGCTCTTCCAGAGGACAGAAGTTCAATTCCCAGCACCCACGTGTAGCTCCAGTTCCAGGAGGTCTGACACCCTCTCCTGGCCTCTGAGGTTACTTTACGCATGTGGTACACAGACATACACGCAGACAACACCCATACATATAAAATAAAAACAAAGGAAATTTAGAGAAAAAGAAGAAAAAACAAAAACTGTTGCCAGTAAAAACCAAGTACCAAGTCATCATTGATCTCTGCCACTCAACCACAGAGCATCACACTAACAGGCAGATGGCTTTGCTGTCTGCTGTACCCTATAATATTTCTCAGCCATTGCTGAGGTAATCTCTCAAAGCCGTGACCGAGATCAGCAACCCCATCCTAGACATTCCCAGCTGCGGGGCGCTGCGCTACCTACCATCCATGTAAGTATGCAGCGCAGTCAGCATCGTCCCATCCTGGGGCACGTAGGCAGAATACGCCATTTCTTCCAGCATGGGTGGAGACAGCCTGGAAGGGGGCACCGCTGTGACTGGGGCGGAGGAGGAGTGATTTGGACTGACGTGTTTCTTGTGGCGGGCTCTGCAGTTCTGGAACCATACCTGACGAGAATGAGGAGGCCGTGAGGTCATGAGCTGGCTTCTGATCCGTGGCCCAAGTCATCACCACACACCCAGAAACAAACCTTCCGGAAGTCTGCAGACGTTGCTGAGAGGCTCTTCTGAGGCTCTGGTTTCTACCCCCACACCACAGAAACCCAGTGCAGTGATACATGCCTGTAATCCCAGCACTTGGGAGGAGATGGCAGATAGATCCTAAATTCAAGGTCATTTTTGGATACAAGCTACAGGCAAGTCTGGGCTATACAAGATCCTGCCTCAAAAAATTTTAAAATGTCAGGGGCTGGAGAGATGGCTAAGCAGTTAAGAGCACTGGCTGCTCTTCCAGAGGACCAGGGTTTGATTCTAGCACCCACGTGGCAGCTCACAACTGTCTGTGACTCCAGTTCCACAGGATCCAACATCCTCACACAGACATATATGAAGGTAAAAACACCAATGCATATAAAATGAATAAGTTAAAAAAAAAGTTTAAAAAATTTAAAATGTCCACTGACTTAAGAAACATTTTAGTTCAAGTATTATAACAATAGTCTTTTTTTCCTCTGGTGATTTACTTAATGGTCTAGTCTTATGTTTTTTTTTTTTTAAAGCACCTTTTAAAAACAGGTGAAGTCTTGAGCATTCTGGGAAAGTATCTCCAGTTTTACTATTCACGTTTGGAAAAAACAGAAAACAGGAAAGTTCTTTCAATCAGAACTTAAAAAGAAAGTACGGTTATATTCTTAGACACCTGCTGGACGCATTTCAAAGCTTGTTTACATTAGGAAAATCCCTACTGGGAACTCACAGCTTTCTCCAAGATTCTTGATTGAGCCATCCCAGACACATTTAACCTGCTGCGTCCACTCTCTCAGTGAATACCTAGACTGTTCCCTGAGAAGCATGCTAAGGTCAAGTCTATAATAAGCACAAACTAGTCGAATTTAAAGCAGAATGAGCTACAGACACATCCGTCTTGTAAGACCTCACAAAAAGCAAAGTGCCAACCATTCTGCTGTCCGTTCTATAGCAGAGGTGAAGTGTGCCAGACAGATGAGACTTAAATCCAGATCTGGGGGACCCAAGGCCTGACTGCCAGAACACACCCAGAAGTTAATCGGCACATGTGTGGACTCTGCCATGAAAGACAACTTCAACATACAATCACAGGCTAAGGTATAGCTCAATTGTGGAATGCTTGCCTAACATGCGTGCACGCACACACGCACGCGCACACACACACACACCCATTTGGTCACCACATTCCAAACAAATTGTGTCACTGGAAAAATGAGAAAAAGTGCTAAAAAAAAATTCAGGGAGTTTAGAATAAGCATTTTGGCATCTAGAAGGTCCAGGACAGGGAAGGGTCAGCAATATTATCTATGTCCAGGGCTACCAAGTGGAGCTTCATGGCATGAGAGGAGAGAGGGTACAAAGATTTTATAAAGGGATAAAAGCTGGCCAGGTTTCAAAGATATACCCTGCCCCTTAGGACTCAAAACCCGAGGGCTGTGCAGCTATCAAGTCAAACAAAGGGAGCCAAACTTATCACTCATAGCCGTACGGCCTGAGCAGGTGACTGGAGAAAGTGCAGGGAAGGTTCCTGGGTGGAGACTTGGGTATACACACCAAGGAAAAACAGGGCGAGGTCACAGAATACTCTCTTGTTCTCTGCTCTCTGGAGACCACACCCAAGGTCTCCAGTGCCAGGTCCATCCACAGGCTCTGTAACAGCACACGCCGCCACTCCGAGGAGAAGACACAATGTTACCCACTGCTGAGGGGGCCATATGCCACCTGTGACACCAGGGTTACCTGCCATCACGTCAAGAACATCCAACGTTCAAGCTACACATACTAAAAGTTCCAATCTGCCAATATGAGATTTCTGTGCTAATGCTGGAGGGCAATCTGACTTGCACATGGTGACCTAAATAAAGCCTGGAAACAGCCTGGCAGACGCCTCTCTTGGGTTGTTATCCTTCAATAAGAACCGCACTGGGAAGACCATGTCGTCTCCTTTGCTAGATTCATAGTGGTCACAAATCTGAACTTCTTGCTTCCACTGCACAATGAGTAGTCTGAAATTAGGAGGCATCCTCCATGCCATGGAGTCCAAACTAGCCACAAGGAAACATCACTGCCCATTGCCTTCAATAGCATCCACACCATACACATAGCCTGTCATGAAGAAAGTTCGTGATGAAGTCAACCACTCCTTTCTATCCACAGTTCCCAGGATAGCTATGCACAGATATTTGAAGATGCCCCCCACCCCTTGTCACGTCCGCCTCATACTTATTGGCTTTAACACTGTAAGACTTCCAGATCTTTTAAGCACTCCTTTTGAACTGACCTCTTGTTAGTGCTTTTGTAAAAAAATAAAGTTAGTATTCTGAACATGTGACCAGTGCAGAAGCTATGGGACCTGACTCCTTAGGGAGCCTCAGCACATCACACACCACAGTCACCAGGAGCCACTGGAAGCCACTGGAAGCCCTGTCTTCAGAGAGAAGCTGCCCCTTCCTAGGGTGTCCCAAATGCAGGGTTTACTTGTTTATAGCAAACACTTGCTGCTTCCCAAAGAATAAGCACCTAAGGATCAACTCCATGCAACAACACATGTGTACCAAAAAGGAAACCATGACCCCAGGTCAAATATATTTTCTGCTGGTTATGATTAGTGCCATTCATTTTTTTTTTTAAAAAGCAACTCAATTCCTTTAAATGATGTTCCATGTCCCTAGTCTCTCTATACCACACCTCTGCTCAGGCAGTCACCTCTTCAATGAGGTAACTTCTTCAGACCCTCTGCTGCGTCTCCAGTCAGGGTGCTGCCAGGCTCCCTCCATCCAGACAGCTTCTGCCACCCAGTCCTCCCCCTCAGGAACCTCCTCTGTTTCTTATACTCACTCAGAGATTGTAAAGGATCAACCCGATTTCAAGGGACTAGTGTCTTGGCTTGACACCTGTTCATTGCTGCAAATACTGTCCACACAGCGGATCAACACCAGCACTGCATAGCTAGCACAGGTAAAGGTGACTGCATCCCCCTCCCAACAGCCAAAGAGTTTTCTTCTGACTCCCCCGTTCCCAGGCACCCTTCCCAGGAGAACCTGAACTTCTAATTGAGCAATGATCTCCCTTCCGCTTCCCTGGTGCAGTCTCCGGGCTGCTTTCTTGACTTGCTAGCAGCCAGTAGCTGCCATCATTATGCAATTAGTAAAAATGTTTCTGGAATGTAGTTATAGGCCCCCACACTGCAGTCAAGTCTCTTAAACACAAGAGCAAACAAAAACAAAAACCTCCCTCTAGCTTCCTGGTCACCAGACCCAAAATCCCTGGCTCCACTTCTCCCTCCTTTTGTCAGTTTCTCTTTTTCTAATTCGTCTATCATGGCTTCCTTTCACAAAGGGGGCAACTCCAACAATTCCCCAGAATTTCCACACATGAAATCTATGGTACAGAATGTTTGGCTGCAGCTCTCTCTTCCCTAGCTTTGCTCATGCCATCTCTTCTCCCTGGATCTTTAGTAAAGGCCACTATCATCCTATGGAGGGTTGGGCAGAAAGAGGGGGTGGGGCGAGAAGAAAGAGAGGGAGGGCTCAGAACTAGAGCCCCACATAGGAGCACCAGACTGAGCTCCCAAGGTCCTGATGAGGAGCAAAAGGAGGGAGATCATGAGCAAGGAAGCCAGGACTGCGAGGAGTGCTTTTACCCATTGAGACGGTGGGACAGATCTAAAGGGAGACCACCAAGTCCAGTTGGAATGGGACTGATGGAACAGAGGACCAAACCGGACTCTCTGAATGTGGCTGACGGTGGAGGAGGACTGAGAAACCAAGGACAACGGCAATGAACGTGAACTCTACAGCATGGACGGGCTCACTGAGAGCCTTGTCAGTTTGGTTGCTCACCTTCCTGGACTTAGGGGGAGCTGGGAGGACCTTGGACTAAACATAGTGAAGGGAACCCGGATGGTTCTTTGTCTTTGGAGAGGGGTGGAGTGGGGGTATGGGTGGAAGGGAGTGGAGGGAAGGGGGAGGAGAAGGGGAGGAAATGGAAATCTTGAATAAAAAAAATGAGAAAAAAAAAAAGATTTGGCTTGGAGCAGCAGTATTTCTCAGCCCAAGGATCTCAGAGCTATCTGAATAAAGATGAACAGCATCACTGACAAAAATGGTAGCCCGGTCGAGAAAAGCCAAAGTCAGGCTGTCCTTTAATAATTTCCTCTGCAATCGAAACATTCCATCCCGCAGGAAGCTCCTGGAGCAGGAAGGCAAACAACTCAAAATAGCTTCAGGAAGTCCCTGAATTTGACCAGATTCTCTAGGCCCCAACCAGCCAGAATAGACAATGAAAGCTGAGCATAACACAGAGACCAGATCGCTGCCTGGAAAAAGCAGAAACCACCCTGCTGAGCTGTTGGAAGAGGTTTAGACCAACCCGAGGCGTGAGGAAAGGACGCTCTCCAACCAGCTGAGCCGGCCCTGGGCTGTGCAGTGTGCTCCAGGTTCCCAGCTCTGTGAGCTGTCCCTTGTGCTGAGGTGGGCCTTGGTGATGCAGCTGTCTTTAAATCATTTCTGCCCTGGCAAGGAAACCCAATAAAGCTCACGGGTTCTCCACACTGGATGTGGGTGTTTTCACACTTTGATCTGTAGTGAGCAGACTCGGGTGCTGTGTCTTCTCAGGAAAGGCTTTGTCAACAGGCTTTTACGACAGGCTCAGTGGGGGAGACCTGGCATTCTGAGGTTTTGTCACAAAAGAGCAGAATCCACACCCAGACTCAGATGCAGAGTTTCTTGTATCTCTTGATGTACGTGCATGATCTCACCTGTATGACGCGCCTGCTCAAGCCCGTCCTTTCTGCCAGCTTCTGGAGGGTCTGTGCATCTGGGTTGTTGTCCTGAGCAAACTGTGCTTGCATGACCTGCGGTTGTTTTCAAAAACAAAAGTTGGGAGCAAGCTGTTACCAGCCTGATCTTTGGTGATGATGGAACAGATAAGACACACAATGACAATGTGATGTGTATTTAATTCCTGAGGGTCAGTGCAGCCGAGAGCAAATGAAAGAGCGGCTTACTTTATAAATCCACATAAACTCTGAGATCTTTAAAATAAAACCACTGCAGGATGGAGAGCCGCCTCTCAACTATGCCATTAGAGATGTCACCTTTCCCCACCCAGTCCCAGAACTCAGAGACAAAATATACAGAATACGAGTCTCCTGCACTCGGCTTCTCCTTTTGATAAGTAGCCCTGTACTGGAGCCTCAAAATACAAACCAAACCGCATTTATCGCTGGCCTCTGTGGGTCTGAACAGCCTCAGGGCCTCTAACAGCTTTGGTTGATGCTCTCCTGTGGACATGGATGTTACAGCACTGTGGTCATGCCACTGTTGTGTGTGGAGGGGCATTCGCTCCACATGAAGCCACCTCTGAGATCTTAAGAGGAGACACATCCATTAGTCCAGGTGACAAGCCCTTAGCAGAGCCCAGAGATTTAGCTGTTACTTTCTGCTGATCTGCTGATCTCACAATGGAAGAGCTATGACATGTATACATTCACGTATGGCAGTGTTTGGGGGTGGGATGATTTTAAGTTCCTAGGAGAAAAAAATACAGAAATGCCAATGATCGCCTGTAATCAAAAGGAAGGAAGGAGGAGATGAAAGCTGAAGTCAGGGCCTTTGCATTCTTGAAAGGGGACTGGAGAGAATCAAGTAATACATTGAATTGTATTACCCAAAGTCAATCAGCTTGAGGGGAGTGTGAGATAAAGATAATAAAGAATGGGGGCATTTAATAGGCTCTGCTTATCTGTGGATCTGGGAAGTGAACAGGTAAACATCCTCTGTCCCACCTATTAGCCCTCCCCCAGGCAGGTGAACTGCAGTCTCTGCCTGTTCCTAACATCTCCGCACCCTTCTCCTCCTCCTCCTCTTCCTCCTCATCGTCCTCATCGTCCTCCTCCTCCTCCTCTCTCTCTCTCTCTCCCTCTCTCTCTCTCTCTCTCTCTCTCTCTCTCTCTCTCTCTCTCTCTCTCTCTCTCTCTCTCTCAATTGCTTCAAAAAAGTGGGAGTCCAGGGGACCAGGGGAAAGAATGTTCCCCTCCCCCCCCGGGGTGCTACACTCTCTGCCTGCCACTCAGGTAGGCACTTCAGAGTTGGTGACAAAAGGACCCTTAACGATATGAGGGAAATGGAGAGATGGAGAAATGCCCAGTGTAGGTTAGAAATATCCTGAGGCTGCAAAGATGCCCCTGGCTAGCAACTCTTCTAGGATCAAGTGCTAGACTCCTCGTGTCCCATCCAATATTGTATCAATATACTCATTGGAAAGAGAGCTTAGCCTTTTTCTTATTGAAAAAGTGGCAACGTGGACTAAGTCTCTGCAATCTCCGTCCCTTTGCTCTTCCCTTCCTTACCCGAGGGACTGCTTTTCTGTAGCTGTGCACGTGTTGGTGTGACTTAAGCATGACAACCCATGTAGCTGTGCGCGTGTTGGCGTGACTTAAGCATGACAACCCATGTAGCTGTGCGTGTGTTGGCGTGGCTTAAGCATGACAGCCAAAGACAAAATGGCAAGCAAATTAAATACATCTTTAATTTCTCACAAAGACAAAGTTGAAATGGTATTTGGGAATTTGCTTCTAAATTCATTATTGATAACCTGGTTAAAATAGGAGCAAAATCCCTCTAGAAATAAAAGTTTTAATAATAGAACCAATGTACATTTAGCAAAGACAGTTCATCAAGAAATGGAACTTAAGTCTACCCTGGCCAATTAGAACTAGATTATTCTAAAGAAAATGATGTGCTATTCTTGTTGTTCCTTTAGTTAGTGCTAGTGTTTAGTCTCACACAAAAGAAAAAAGGAGAAAAGAAAAGGCCCTTGGATTTCTAGTTGGTTTCCCTATTCTGCAGACGTCAAAACTCCTGAATCTCCCAAGTCCTCTGGGATGATCATGGCGAAGCCCTGCAAAGGCAGCACTTTAACACCAAGAGGTCTACCAGAAGTCTGGAGTGTGTGTGTGTCTACACACACATCTAAGCAATGTGATCTGAAAACAGTAGGTGCCAACCTTGCGTGTTCATGTCGACATTGCTGGCTATTGTGAGCTAACCACAGCACAAGCAGGAATTTGAGTGCCCTTCTTATCAGTGGGGCCATGTTGTGATACATCTGTAGACACACCCTCTGAAGTGGAAACTTCTATGAGATTCTAAAATGGAATTTCAGGATTTAGTTGCCCTGTGTTAACACTCCTCTCCAAAGCAAGCACCACATGGGCAGGCTCAACTCAGTGGTCACAGGTGATTTTATTATTATTATTTTGTTGAAGTCAATATTTGAATACATTCAGTTTTCCCAAAAAGTGGGAGTTTGATAAGGTGAATATAGTATCTGGTTTATCAGATAATCTGGTAAAAGTAAATGATTTGGGGGGGTTGTTTTTATTTAAAATCTGTGGCTGCCCCAGCTTTCTTATTCTTTAGAGCAACTGAGGACTGTGCCCCATTTATTCTGACCATCTCGGGTACAGGATCAATGCTACGGAATGCTGAATCAATGAGACCCGTGCTTTGCAGAACCCGACGCTGATCTTTTCATTTTCTTTCTTTTTTTTTTTCTTTTTTAAGCTAATGATTCAGGTCACGTTCTTATGTAGCAATGCATGGTTTAAGTATTTTGTGAACATTGTAAGTTGTAATTATAAGCCTGTCTGCAAGATTCAGGATTTTTCCTCTCTGTATTGCTGGGTTCTGGTGGAGTACATAGTCTCCAGGGAGGCAAAACCACATCAAAAGCACAGAGGCTGGATGAGTCTGTCTGAACCTCTCTCTCCTCTGCCATCCCCTGAGCAGTCGGTTACCTTTGCGGGTGGTTCCTGCACCCCTCCAGGAGGCTGACTACACTGAGAACCTGTGGGGTTGGCTGAGGGGTTGACGATATAAATATGACCATAGGACCTGGCCCCCAAAACACCCACAAATATCCCACCTTATTTTTTTTCCTGTAATTATCTTCTCACCAGAGATTGCACAGCTACCTGCCGTGGCTTCGAAGCTCTACAGTTACAATTTTAGTAAGGAATTTTCACATCCAAGTTATGAAGCCTGTAATTGTCAAAGTCCCAGCCACCCCCTCACGGAACCACCACTTTCAGACCCGATATGCGTCTGCTGAGATGCCCTCTAACCTGGCCCGTCTCTGCAGACCGGGTGCTTTGCAAAGCCTGGACAAGAGTTCACATCAGCAGCTGCATGTGCGTGACTCTCCAACACCCCGAGGAGCACCCGAGCAACGAGACTCAAACGACGGCAAGTCTCTCAACCATATTATTTTTCACATATTAATTACAGGTCATGGACTTCATGTCTCCTAAGTGGCAAGCGATTGTGTGCTTGCAGGGTTTGGTTCTTAATGGAGCTAGATTTTAATACGCAGCATTTGGTCCATTTGCCAGATCCTTTCAGAATGCTGGCCATGTCCAGGCTACCCCTCTGATCATTCCTTAAGATACCATTCTTGAAATCCTTCTGGTGTAGAAGTCTAAACTGCTGGCCAGTCTCTGACTACTAGAAGTGGCTTTTCTTTCTTTTGCTAACAAGATACAATTGCCTCAGTCCTGACCTGAAAATGGTATCATATGCAACACACCCAGCAACCTGTGGAAGAGGTACAGGAAATGCCGTTTGTCTTAATACCTCGGCCACACTGATCTTTTAGAAAATACAACTATCCGGAAAAATTCCAGAAAGAATCATATGTAGACTTAAATATAAAGCAAGGAATATTTTCTTGAGAGTCTGCACAAATGAGACAATACATCCAATACAACTCTGATAACGATTCCATCTATTTTCAAGGGGCAGAGTCAGCCTCAGTAGGGACAATGGAGTCACTGCCTCCACCCCTCACGACCGGATCAACCATTTGATTCCCGTTCTGTTCCTCCCTACAATTTCGTAGATTAAACAACTCACATGATTTACTGAAATGACAGCACATCGGAGCCCCACAGCCTTGGGTGCCATCTCTCTCAGCTGAGTCTTCTGTTGTCATGACAGGTAATAAAACGTCTGCCTTAGATAGGTGCTCTCAGGAACAACACTATGTCCTAATGTCAATACCAGAGAAACCCTAAGCACACAAAGCTGCCATGATTAGATTCTGTAGCACGTGACCTTCTAGGGCAGTAAGTATGTATTTATAGTCTCATCAGGTTGGATCTTTTAGGGAGTATAAGACAACCTCTCAGCAAACAATATTCTTGGGCAGCATGGAGATCACTTTTGATTTTGCTTTGAAGCCTGTTTTCTCTTGTGGGGAAGAGTTTGAGAAACCACAACTGTATTGTCACGTCTACCTGGAGTTGATCGGCTGTGAAGCTGGTCCGGGCTCTTTTGGCTGGCTTTGGATGATTGACATCTTGTTCTGTGAGCAGGGCTCCTTCCACACTAATCCCGTTACCTGCGGTTTAAGAAACAAACCACCCATTGGTAAACTCAGATGGGTCCACACGTCTGCACAGTGACAGTTCCCTGACACACTGTGGCTTTTTGCGGTGCCATGTGCATCTTTAAAATTTGTAAAGTTTTAAAAACATGTTGCAAATAGACCGTAAGAGATGGTCTATTCATAGCCTTGCACACTCTGCCTGAAATGTAGTGAAAGTATGTATCACAGGTCCACATTAGGAAGGCAAATATGCAGAAATAAAGCTGAACCCAAACTCCCAGATGCAGTACAGTGTGGAACTTACAGAGGCCACCCCTTGACGCAAAGCTACAGATGGAGCTCTTTCCTGGCAGCCCTGTGGACTTTATGACCATTACCTCTTTTATAAAATAACACCCCAGAACCCCTTTTTCATCTCTTCGCCCACCGTCCTACGGACTCAAAGGTGTTTGGAAGCCCCACTAACCGTTCTCCACTTCTCGTTTTAAATTATCCAGCATGCAGTCGAAATGCATCCTGCAGAGAACTTTCTCTTCCACCAAGGCGAACTCCTCTCCAGTGGACAGTTGCCTCTTGCAAGAAAAGCAGGCAAAGCAGGCCAAGTGATACACGTTGCCCTTGGCCCTGCGGACCCAGTCAGTAGAGTGGATGTGCCTCCCACAGCGGGAGCAGCGTGTCCCATAGCGTCTGCAGCACAGAGGGAGGAGGCACGGTGAGGTGCACATCCGGCAACCGTGCACTGACCTGTCATCAGGCTCTTTGGAGGGGTGTGAGTATTTGAGTATGGGGAAAGTGAAACAGGCATAAATTTTCTTTTCTCAGTGTAGGAAGCAGTTGAGACAGAGTCACAATCCAAATCTGTTTTGAAAACAAAACTGCCTCAATCGGGAATGGTGAGGAAGACGAGTTTTCCATTAAAATAATTGAGATGAGGAATTTGAATAGCTCTTTTATTGTGTCATGTGTTAAGGCATTTATATGTTACCTAGAGATTCCAGATACTCATGCTCAGTCATACATATACACTCAGGGTTGAGAACCTCAAAGGGCAAGACTACACTAACTCAACATCAACATTTTAGGTCAACTAAAAATCTAGCTGAGGGGACGGGTGGAGCTCATGATGGGGTATGTAAGGAGCCCACACAACACTGGGTTCAGTCTCCAGTGCCAGAAACAAGCACACATCCAAGCTGAGATGACTAGGGGGACCAGTGAATGCAAACATACTTAAATTAGAAGTTATAAGAGAATGCACAGAATCTAGATTCTACACCCTGAAGGGCAGCATTCCAGCCATGACAAATGGCCGCACTGCCAGCCACAGAGAGTAGAAGTACTGTCTTAAACTTCCAGAAAGATCTGTAGGTGTTCTCAGAAAGATACCAGAGGCAAAGGGAATTTTTCCCCCTCCCTGTCATAGTGATTAGATGTCCTCCTCTGTCTCCCATCAGTCCCTAATAGACAAGGTTAGGACATCTACCTTTGTCTACTCACGGACCCATCTTTAAAAGTATTGCCAATTTAATCGGAGCATTGAATTCTAAAAATGAACTTCAGAACATATACACACAAAATCCTAAAGAGGTAGATTTTAATAAATCTTTTTAAAAATCTTTTTTGTTAAAAAATCAACAATTTCAAAGGGTGATTAACTTATGGTAATTTGAAATGCCGATGAATTAATTGGCACAATTCTTGCAAAGCAGTGGTGGTATACACCTTTAATCCCAGCACTTGGGAGACAGAGGCAAGTGAATCTTTGTGAGTTTGGAAACAGCCTGTTCTACAGAATGAGTTCCAGGACTACACAGAGAAACCCTGTCTTGAAAAACTGAAGGAAAAATAAAGGAAAAAGAAATGGCATAATTCTGGGAGAAGCGTACATTTTTTTGGCAATTATAAAATCACTTCACTGTACAAAATAGACTCCAATATGACCACGTGCTATATAACCTTTGTATTATATCCAACTTCATCACTAAAGTTGCTGAAATAACTTTTGAAATGGCGTCGACGTTGTACCAAGTGTTACCAACTTCACTGTGCAGAATTTTGCAATGATCTTTTTCTTATTTAGGAATGCAAATGAAGAGATATGACCACATTTAAAGTAAGGCTTGTAAGTTTTAGACAACTCTCCACAAAGAAGTACGTCCTGGAAGACACCTGACAGTTACACAGCCATGGAGAGATCAGAGAGAGAAAGGCCACACTTAATATCTTGCACAAATACAGTCTCCCAAGCCAAAGACAAAGAACAAGGCCAAAAATAAAAAAATAAAAGCAAGACTTCTGGGCAGAACAATTCAGTTTGTTGTATTTGTGACAGCGGGATAGTTTGTTATCTAAATGCCTAGTATCTTGGAGGTTTATTACCGGGGAGCAATTCCCCATGATGTTTCTATTTTACTTCACCACTGACTTCAGACAAGGTGCCCAGCTAGCATCTTGTATTTATTTCATCACTAATTGCACATCCCAAGATTCCCTGTTTTGAATACCCCAAACTTTCATCCTTAGGATGGGAATATGACCCAAAATGAAGTTTCATTTAGCCCATTCCTAAAGAAACTAAACAAACACTAATTTAGTTTTAATACTCCCTTCCCCCCAAATTTTGAGCCGTTGAACATGGTGCTTAAAGCCTCTAATCTCGGCGGCACTTGAGAGGCAACACAGAAAGATTGTGAGTTCAAGACCAGCCTAGACTACCTAGCAAGATCCAATCTCAAAAAAAAATATTTTGAAATATATTATTGTAATTGGCTTTGAGTAATCAAACTGTATGCAAAAAGTCCTGTTACAGAGGTCTTTTAAAATAACTTCCTGAGGCGTTTATTAAAATGAAAATAGCGATATACCTGAAGTAATCGAGTTTACAGAAAATGTCTTTGTCTTTAATATAACAGCTCGTGTGCCTTCCCAGGGAGGTTCTGCAGACGCTGCAGGAGAGACAGCGGACATGCCAACACAGGTCATTTACCTGCAAGGGGAAATGAGGGTGAGCAGGCAGTCCACACCACCTTCAGGGCCCCCAGTCACTGACGTGTGGGCGGGAAGAGAAAGGCTAGCCTTGGAACACAGGCTCAGGATTCCTGCACCACCCAGCACCACCGATAGATGGGTATCCGGCTTTATCGTTTTCTAGACTCCAACAAGAAACCAGACTCCTATAGAGCACATTTCAAATTTATTTTATTCCTCTGAAGCCTTCATGTTTTCTTTAATATTCATTTTCTCCTTCCCTCCCTCCTTGACCAAACCTCGATGAACACAGAGAAAACATTTATTCTGAAATTATTTGTGCAGACTCTGTGTTCATCTTTGCCCTGACCCTTTCTACAATGAAACCTGGCAGTTATGGGAGTCAGGATACAAACCTTTTCGATGTACTTTTTGGTCAAACAGCTGTCAACTGTGTACCATCGATAGGAATGGCAAAGACAGAAAATGTTTGGTAAAATACCCTAGTAGAGAGAGCAAGCCATCCACTTCCCTGCAGTACACACCAGAATCGCTAAGGTAGGAGCTCGATAATGCTGTGCTTGCTTCTAACATACACAGCTACAGAGAGCAAAGTGCCCAGGAGGAGGGTGTTGGGAACCTATCAAAGGATCTAGCTTCTGGAGAAAGAAAGGGCTCTGGATCATAAGCACCAGGAAGTATGTTCATTTGTACTTCAATATATACTCCATATATGTGCCCAATGTTCATTTACACTGTGAGGCAGGACCATATTTAATAGAGCAGGCACTCTAGATTTTGACATAGGAACAGGGAATATCATCAATTCAGGAAACAAACCATCATTGCAGCTACCTGAAGCTGTCACTGCCCCCCTAAGCACTGAACTTTAGCCACCAAATGGAGATGTGAACTGGGCTGTGCTGGTTAAGCAGACATAGGGACTAACTGGGTTTATGCTTTGTAACTCCCAGTCAGAGTGTTTAGCTCTGATAGGACAGAGATACAAAAGACACTATGAAGGAAACAATGGGCTTTCTATTGAGTTATTAGCCTCTTCCCAAAGCAGTGTTTTTATTTCTGATGGAAATTTAAGTTTGGATCTGGGTCTTTCTTCAGAAGAACTATGTAATACTCACTATATTAAAAAAAAAAAGCATAGTTAATTGGATTAAAATGAAGACATCCTCGAAATGGAAATGCATCTTTCTCATGGTTTTCCCCCAGGTTGTTCCCAGGCAACACAGAAAGTCCAAGCGTCCTGGATATTCCACTGCTTAGGGCCTCAGGACAGTCACACCAAGCTTTTGTTTCATTCTCTAAGGCAGGGCTTTAAAACAGAGCCCTGGTCTCTAACTCTCTACAAGAGCCAGACTTCTTGCCTGGCTTGACACCTTTCCTCAGGCTTTCTTTTGAAAAACAAAAGAAAGCTCCTTAACATTCTCTGTCTTTGCCAGGGAGTAAAGGAGGGTGGGAAGGATTCTGGAAAGACTTCTGGAAACTATCCCTGAACTAGCTAGCATGCATCCAACAGGGCTCAACACCCGGCTAGGACCACTCCAGGGTGACAGGAGCTGGCAGGGGGCCACAGCTGCAGGTAACTCCTGCTGACTCCACGCAGCCTGTCCCACAGGATGGTGTTTTTTCATAGCCTCAAAGGATAGATCTGCATTGGGTCAAATACTTTTTTACCAGTGAGAAGTTTAGATTCAAAGTTGGAGTAAGGAGTTAGCGCTTCCACTGAGGGTGAAGATGCTGAGACTTTAGAGCTTCTAAATGATGTTGTGCTATCAAAATGCAATTAATTTATAAAGCCTAATAGACTATGGTTGTATGTAGAAAACGTTCCTAGGTAGACTCTTGTCCAACTACAAAAGAAAACTTTGCATAGCCCATTTATATATAATGTTAATATAATATGGAGAGAAACATAAGCAATATATAAAATTATACAAGATGAACGCTAGAGTCTGCAGCAGAACCTCAGATTTTACTGTATAACTGTTTCTACATCTTCTCTGCCTGGAAGTGTTAAAGTTTTCTCAAGTCCGTTTCAGAGAAACACTCTGCTACTGAAACCTTGTTCAAAGCAAGAAGCTAAATTTTGTCTCAGTGGATGGTTTTGTGATATTCATTTTTCCAGGTAGCAAATTGGAAATGGGGTTTTTTAAAAATGCAGATTTAAAGAGAAAGCCAGGTTAGTCTGTCAGCTTCAAGAATCAATTCACGACATTTAAGAATGCTTTCTCATCCAAGCCTCTTTTGGTGCGTGCTCTGGGCTCCAGAGTAATAGTCCGAGTCCACCCGGAATGCAACTTTTGAATGTTGTCATTAACTTAAACCCACCAATTCACTTTTTGAACTTTTACTCTCCATAATTAATCCTTTTGAAAGCTGAAGTTTGGGGAGGAGGACGGGAAGTGAACTGGTTTGCAACTAATTTGGTAATAGAAGAAAACAATTATTTTACATAGTGGATTTTTAAAAAGCGATTGAAACCCAATGCGTTCAGATGGACACACATGGGACCAAGACCCTGCCTGCAATGGCAACCTGACAGAATACCAACTCCAAAACCTTCCCACCCCCCACGTACAATATTTTAAAAGTTAAACTGAATTAAGTAAGACAGTCAACTCTGAAACCACCTTGTGAAACATTTGAACCCATGCTCCTAGTGTGTGCTCCCAACTTTACATTTGTTTGGTTTTGCACCCCCACAAACACCCCCAGCACTGGCAGGACCTAACACCATGTGCTTAGCAAGATCTGGGAGGTTCCGGAATGGCTTCTAAAGCCTTATACGAACTTTTGCTTTGGGAAAGTTCCAGGTTCCTGTAAATAAACGCGAGACCGCGGTGATAATAACAGTCCAAACAGAAAGTCTTTTAGTCAGTTTACAGTGTTTGTAGTTATAGAAAGAGTCGAGCTGAATCGGTTGTCATACCGACCTGGGCTGTGCTATTCTAGGAAGACAGCAACGTGGACATATTGGAGAGGAGGGACCAGTTTGGAGAGTACAGGGTTTTCAAATAAGTGAAGGTCTAGGTTTGGTAAACAAACAAATCCCTGACAACTGGCAGCTGTTTCAGCCTGGGTGGCACTTCCTCAAGCCCTCCGCACACACCTGGGGAACCCTCATTAATAGTTCCACAAGTAAACCCTAAGGTCCCTTATCGCACTTTACCCTCCTCGCTGTGGGCCCTAGAGAGGACTACTTTGCTCAGAGGGTCTACGGATCCTCGGCTGACACGGGGTAGGGCCCTTTTCCCAGGGCCCCTCAGGGGCTCGCCTGCCCTCCACTCAGTCCTACCTTGAGGAGGTATTTGTCCACAATCTCCAGGCCGCAACTGCTGCACACACACTTGCCTGGAGGGCAGACGGAGCCCGAGGCCATGGACTGGGGCGAGGACGACGGGGAAAGCGGGGCCGAGGAGGAGCAGGAGTCCTCGTCCCCAGCTCCTTCGGGGTTCACCTGCAGGAACAGCAGAGCACTGGCCGCAGACCCCTCCTCCCTTCCACGTCCCACCTACCCCACGGGGGGCACCCCAAGGGCTGTCGTCTCTCCCCATCCGCTCCCTGGGGTACCCAGACCTGTAAATCCCTGGAGCCCCGCAGCCCCGCAGCCCCGCGCCCTGCCCTGCCCTGCCCAAGGAGCTGGAGGGTCCCCCGTAGGCCGCCGCCCCACTCACCAGTCCTTCTTCCCCGGCGCCTTTGCGCGTCCTCCCGGCCGCCAGGGCTGCAGGCCGCCCGCACTCCTCCGACATGAGCCCCGGGCACTGCGCCGTGAGAGCGGGGAAGGCGGGGAGACACGGGTCAGGAGCCGGCGGCGTGCACGCGGCGCCCCGCAGCCTCCGCCCCGCCGAGCTCTTGAAGGCCCCGCACGAGGGCGGCGCGTGCAGCCGCGGGCACCTGAGCCCGGGCGCAGCTGGCGGGCCAGCGCGCAGCCTCCCTGGGCCGCCGCCGCCAGCGGGCGACTCGAGGACTGCGGGGCCGCGGCTCCGGGCTCGGGCCCCACGCTCACCCCGGCACGCCGGCTCCCCGCCCCCCGCCGGGGGTACCCAGCTAATAACCGGCCTCCGCGCACAAAGCGATTGCTTTCTAGACGTCAATCACCCGGGAGTGGGGGAAACACCCGGCTAAAGGGGGCGCGGGGCGGGGGGAGGTGGAGTGAGAGAGAAGAAAAGATGACTGAGGAGGGGGTGGGGAGAAAAACTTGATTTCTTTAATAACCTCAATTAAAAGAGCAAGACACACATATATTTTTTTAAAGGGGGGCTTTTTGAATAGGATAGCCCGAAAGGTGAAGAGGTTTAATCGGATACTTGAAAGCTAATTACAGTGGGATTTAAGAAGCCTGGTGTTTGTTCCGACAATTTGAATGAAAATGCTTCAGATTAAACGGAGCCAGCAGCTCTTTGGTAAACTTAAAGCAATTAGAACGGTAAGCGATTTACACTGGTTTCTTTAAGGTGTGAATTGCCACTTAGCGCCCAGTAAGTCAACATTTTAGCTACTAAAGGATTATCTTTAACCAGTGCAAAAAGCGGGTCGAATAATGGAAATATCCAGCTGAATTTAATTTGTCCCATTAAATTAAAAAAAAAATCCCTCACCCAACACGGGTCAGTACGTTTTAGAGCACACAGGCGCGTCGCTCAAGTGTCCCCAAGCACTGGCTGCACTTTCAGTTTTTGTTCTACAAACGAACGCAATCTCTGAGAAGTCTAGCTGAGGGCCGGTGGGTCCGCGGATTCCAGCGGCTCACACCCACCGCCTTCCCGTCTCTTTGTCTCCTTCTCTGTCCTCTGACAGCCCCAGGTGAGCCAGCGGCCGCACGTGGGGTCTCCCGAGTGCAGCTGCTCCCGGGTCGCGTCCTCGCCGCGGACACAAAGCATCCAGGCAGAAACTCTACCGGTCACCTTCCACGCATACACGAAGCCAGCAGTGCCCCACCCGCGTCCTGCCGAGGTCCCCAGTCTGGGAGCCGGAAAACGCGAGCCACCCCAGTGTCTTGCCTTCCGGATTCCCGCGTTAAACTCGCCTTCTGCTGCGAGGTTTGCCCTTTGGGTGTTTCCAATGAAATCGTTTTATGGCCCTTCCTAGGAGCAGACTGACTCTGGAGAACCCAAGTCCTCAAGTCTGTCGCCGAGGGTCCCGAGACCCTACAGGCGCCTGATCCGAGGCAAGAGCCAGCGCTCACCCGACTGCAGCCTGGACCCCCATCCCACCGCTGTCCCAGGCCGCCTCGAACAGCAAGTTAAATAGAATAAAAACAGAACTCACATGGCCCCGAGAGCACCTTAGGCTCCAGGCTTCGTCTCCCAAATTAGAGTGTCCATGCCTCAGGTTAAGTGAGCCCACGGGGTGGGGACGCGGTGATTACTACCTAACGCTGCTACGTAATAAAAAAAAATTGTCAGGTCTAGAGATGAGACAGTGACAGGTGGTTTTCCGAACCTCTGCTAGGAGCCTGACAACTCTCTTTTCTCAAGGAAACCGCTATTCAACGGATCCTGCCAGGCGTCGGCTCGCTCACCTTCTCGCGGGGAACCGCCAGCTCCGGCACGTCCTTTCCCTCCAGTTTACAGACAAACATCTGATCGCTCTTCCAATACATGGCCCCGCAGGCGTTGCTTATCACATACCAGCTCCAGAGGGTCAGAGGCTGTGGTTGTCAGCAGTGCCCCCCTCCCGCGCGCCAAAAGCGCCAAGGAAAGCTAACAGGCAGGGCTGCGATGTTATAAGTGCGCCTCGGTCCAAAGTGGCCGCCTCAGTGACCGTGACCCCTCTCAGACCCACTGTACTTAAGATTCCTCTCTCAGCTACTCTGAGGTCTGACCCTCCAGGAAAAGAGGGAAAGAAGTTGTGTTTTCCAGAGGGTGGAACCTCACGGGGAGGAGGGGGTGTGGGGGAAAGTCTTTTCCTGAAGGGACAGCCTTACCTCCCTGCGGAAAAACCCGCCTTCTCTACATGTTAAGATCTTTATCTGAATCAGACATCTTACTCCAAGTTCAGTGTTAAAGGTGGAGGAAATACGGATGGCCCATTAACTTGATTTCTTTTCCCTTTCTTTTCTTTTTTTTCCTTTTTTTTTTTGAATCTGTTTTCTGCGTCTGACTTGTTTTAAATTCTCTCTCCCCATCCAAAACCTAAACAAAGATTCGGGTTACAACTCTTTAGGCGCGCGCGGGAGGGGAAGGAGAGGTCTCCTGGGTTCCCAAGCGTTAGCCCTCCCCAAGTGCGCATCGGTGGTGGTTTTATCTCCATTTGCGAAAAGTTTTCCCGTTAAGATAAAGAAGGGGCATCTGAGCGACTAGATTGATTTGCGACTATATTTGGAATCAAGGATACAAGAAAGACGAAAGTATGTTACTCACGAATGTTGCTTTTATTTAATTCTAGACAAAAATTTCTGCCGTAGATGGAGGCGTTCAGTACAGTTGCGCATTCCCGGGCTAGAGTATGTGCGTGTGCATGTAAGTAGGGGTTGGAGTGAATTTGACCCGGATTGGAAAGTGTAGGAACTTTTTGTTTGCTTGCTTGGTTGTTTTCTTTTTTTTTAAATTTCTTAATAAGATCTCACTTAGTTTATAGAAGATAAATTTGTAAGAAGTTATTTTTAAATGACTTTTGTTTTCTATTTGCCCTGTTAGATAAACAAAAGCAAAGCATTTGGAAATGACGTAAAATAAAGACATCTTGGAGTCTTTATTTTATCAAGCCTTGTAAAAGAACCACGTTTTGTTACTTCAATTAGACAGAAATATGTGCAGTAAAACACACGGACATGAAATCTTAATCCCTTGTCTTATCTGTGCTGAAGATGAAGCTGAGAGACTGCCCAGACCTGCTATCAGCGGCTAGCGGAGGGATGGACAGTGGAGGGGTGGACACACTTTCTCCGGATGAAATGAGCCTGGTGCCCGAGTAGGGCTCCGACTTTGGGTTTCCTCCTTTCCTTTTTCCTTTCCTTTCCTTTCCTTTCCTTTCCTTTCCTTTCCTTTCCTTTCCTTTCCTTTCCTTTCCTTTCCTTCCCTTCCCTTCCCTTCCCTTCCCTTCCCTTCCCTTCCCTTCCCTTCCCTTCCCTTTCCTTTCCTTTTCTACCCCCGCCCCATTTTAAGTCCTTAGACACAGCGGACTTTTGAACATACACCGTCTCCGCTTTCCTTTTCAGCGGCTATGTACCCTCCAGCAGGTCCCTATCAGGAAATCTCCTTTAAATTTAGCGTGGAATAAGAGAGACCTAAGATTTAGAGTAACTTATATTCTGGTGGCACACCGAAAAATCTGGGTTTCGACTGACTGTGTTTGTTTGTCAAAAGCAAAAATCAGGGCTGGGTGAGGGAATTCACATAATGTATTTTCCATAAGATACTGCTTGGAGATGCCTTCCCGAATGAAAGCAGAGACTGGTGAAGAATGCTGGCTCCAGCAGGCCGTGCATAGGACCGAGCCCCTGGAAGAGGAATTAAAACTAGAATCTAGCTTGGAGATTTACTTACAGCCCTTTGTGCTAAGGTTTGCAACCTGAATCCGAAGTTGCCTTTGCCTGTTAGCAAGAACGGTCTGAGCCGGTCATCTGGAGAGCCCGGCGCGCCAGAGCTGTTTGGGGGAAGTGGGGAGGGGCGCCGGCGTGCACGCCGCTTTTCCACCCACCCTCGCCTAATCAGGCGGCTCTCAATCAGGTTTTCAACATACTAATCTTGATCTAAGAGCTCCCATCTCTGCATAAGTGGAGGAAATGATTCGTTTTTTAGAGGCTTCCGGGCTTCGAGGAGGAGGAGGACGTCAGACTGCGGCAGAGGATCTAAAAGGCTAGTCTGCGTCCGCCCTGCTCCTGGCGCCCGGCGGGACTGCGACCTCACCGGCGGCATAATTGCGTGTGTCCAGCAAGCTCCTGAGGCTGTCCCGTGGTAAGTGTGTTTTCCCGGTGGAAAGTTCGTTTCCTGTCTTGGGGACTAAGGCTTTGGCTTGGGGTGTGAGATGGAAATGGGGGGAGGCAAAAGCGAAGGTTTTCGCTTGGAAGGTCAAGGCTGAGCTTCCCGCGGGGTCCTGGGCCTAATGACCTTCTGACCCCGCTTACCTAAAAATGTTTTGCTTCTGCTCGCCCGCAGGCAATCAGCAGTTCGTGGCTCTTCGGGTCAGGCAAAGAAAAAGTTCGCCCTCTGTTTGAGATACAACTTACAAAACACTTTTCTTTTTTAAAATAAAAAAAAAATCATGAGAATTTTTAGTCCCGACTCCAAATGAGACCAATTTTGAACGAAACGCAGTTTCGTTTTTTCATGTAGGTGAGAAAATAAATCGGCCGTACCTTGTTGGTGCCGTCCTATTGGACTGACGCCGCCCATCAAATGAAAATCAGAAGCGGAAGGCCCACCTAGGGGGTCTACCAACGTCCTCGAAGCCCTGGGTCCTTCCAAGGAATGGAAGGAGTGGGAAGGAGAACCAGAGAGAACTCCAAAGAGGTCTGGTGCGGGGCTGTGAGGCTCGCACCCAAGTTCGGAGGCACTAAGTGTGCCCTGCTAAAACCCGAGGGGTACCGGAAGGGATCTGGGTCCCGTTGCGCCAGGCCCTGGGACCAGGGCTGGAGAAAGAGAGAACCTCTACCTACCCGACCCCGACAGCTTCCACCTCGGAGAAGAGCTGCCTAATTGGGCAGCGAACAGCTGAGAAATTTGCGGTCTACTAATGAATGACCCACCTCCTCGGCTATTCCTATCAAAGGCACAAAACTGATATTTTCACACCCGGCTCCTAAGGCAGGAGCTGTTTAAAAACATCCTGCATTCGTGGGATGAAAAAAAAAAGGGGGGGTGTGGGCTGCATTGACAAGGTCTCTGGAGCTCGGTATTTAAAAGCTATAGATCCGAATTAGGAAATTATTACTTTAAGTAGAGAAAGTCCCCACCAACTTAACTATTGAACTTTGCGCATCTGAGCTCCTGGCTAACAGCAAGTTTGAAGGAATTTTTCCTGGAGCTTGCGCGGAAGGCAGGCCATCCACTGGCTCTCAGCTTCCAGAGCTGTCGCTTCTGGGGCTGCAGTTCTCCAGAGGGTTGGCGAGGGCTATCCTGGATCACGTCTACAAAGACCTAGGCCAGACACAGCTGGGACCTGGGAGAAAGCCTAGGCGAAGTAGCCGGAGTGGCCTGAGCTTGGCGGCGCAGCGCTTTCTTCAGCCCAAGTTCAGAGCGCAGTCGGCCCAGGACTGCCCAGTCCACTGCAGTAGGGGAATGCGTAACCTTGGCTCCAATGAAGGAGCCGCCAAGGTCCCTGAGGTGAGCGCTGAAACTGCAAGCCTGGCACTTGACTGTAGGCGGGTGTCTTTGCATTGTTGGCCCACTTCGTTTATTTTGCGGAGGAGTCTGAAAAGTTATTGAAGAAGAAAGATTGTCCAGCGATACTTTTTGCTTAAAAGCGTGCAGCTGGAAACCTGTGTCCTTATTTAGTGACCCAGAGCCGTGAAACCTGCTTACCTTGGGGCTCACTGGGCCCAGACTGTTTTAGACTTTGTTACCCGTAGCGTCCGGGGGAACTGAGTTGCGACTATTCTCGAAAGTGAAGGTCACCAAGAAGGTGCATACCTGGGTCTGAGATCTACGGTTAGCTGAGGCTGTGCCTGACAAGGGGTAGGGGTAGTTTATTGCTAGACCGCACCAGGGACACACGGAACACCCTGGTGTGCAGATCAGTGCTCCTCCCCTTGGCCCCTGCGCAACACCCCCACGTCCCAATGAAGACAAACTGGAGATACACGGAGGAAGAGCTTAACCGGAGCCTGCACGTGTGCGCGCGCTAGTTCTTCAGGAAACCCGGCCCACTAACGGGGCCCAGAAATGAAGCAAGAACAGAACTCGGGACAAGAAGCCCGAAATTAGGGGAGGGGCTGCCTGGAAGACTCCCGGGTTAAACGTTAGTAGGCAGCTCCATTAACGCATTGTGACGTTCACAGGCCCACAATCTCGCTTTAAGCACGCCTGTGGTTTAGAGCCGCGGGTGTTCTGTGACTTTTGTCGTGGCCAATAAAGCAGGAATCACGGAAACTTTATCGTTTCTATAGAGTCCTGCCTGCAAATCCCTGAAGTGCAAGGTGTAGCGAAACGCAATAATTGCCACCTCCTACCCCTCTTAGAGTTTTCTTTACAGATTCTAGGCACTCTCCTCTTCCATAGATCCAGTTTTGAGCTCCCTCATCTGGGAGGGTGGAGCTCTAATCCCGGAGGTGACCTCCCCACCCTACTCCTATTCCCATAACCTCCCACCCCGCCTGAGTCCATTCCTCATGGCTCCATAATAGGAATTAAACCCCAGCCAGAGTGACAGAAAAGCCGCGCTCTGTCTGAATGCAACAGCCCGCCGCCAGCGGAGTTTCTGTAGCCCGGAGTGGAAGAATGCCTCAGGTTCCCAGAATTTGATAAAGTTTGCTAAGGAACGGGTCCGCTCTGGTGGTTTTGGGAGATCCCAGCAAGCAGCACACAGCTTTCATGTCCACGACACTCTGCAACACTCCCCAGGTTGTGCAAGTCAGCCCATATCTTAACCGAACTTGTAAAATGATGCCTTCGCCATGCATGTCTGCAGAAAAGTTCTAAACCATACTTTTAAAAGTAGCTTTGTATATGGATTTCAACTACAGGACACTTGGTTCTTGTAACCAAGGAAATGTTTCCCTCGAATTCTTTCTCTTCCTTTCTCTTTTCTCCTTTCTCCCCACTTGCGGGGAGTTAAAGAGCATGACAATGTGTTGTCCATTTAATGCGGAGTTTGAAGCTAATCAATCTGAAGTCAGACATTGAGGGGTTAACTTAAGAGCTCAGTTTTTATCATCTACAAGATGAAGAGCACTAGACGGTTGTCATATCAATAGAAATAATGCTCTAATGTTCGGATAAGTTTTCAGCCAGTTCTCTGGGGATGCAGTTCTGGTCCTCTTCTACCCCCCCCCCCCCCCCCCCCCCCCCCCCGCCATTCTTCCCTGGAGAGGTCTAGGAGCTGAGGCATCACCAAAGCCTTGTTCCAAGAGGTGGGAACAGGCCATGTTCTCCACTGTCCAGTGAGATGCCCTTAGGGTTCCCCACACAGCCTGAAGCAAATGTGTCTCTCCATGAGTCTCAGAGGCTCTGGTAGAGAATGGTCAGTCTGGAGCCCCTTCTCCTGGCTGGAACTTTAGCCAAACCCCTCAATCCGACTTTCCTGAACTGCCCCGGTCTCCCGGGTTTATCTTGAGGCTAATCTTGTGCATTTACAAAGCAGGCACCTGGATTTCTGTGAATCCCTGCGAGGCAAGCATCCGAATATTGTGAGCATGGCAGTAGATTCTGCTTGCCCTATCTGTGCTCTGATGCACATTCCTAGTTCAGCTTGCACAGCGATGCTGTCTCCACGTTTGAATCCAGATCAAGAACATGGAAGCTGCGTTTTCAGCCTTTTAGCCATATGGCTCTTTTGGGTGAGTTCAGAAGGGCCGGCTTTGGTAAATGGTTTTATGAGGTGACTCTCCTCAGAGTTCAGAAGACTTGGTGGTGACCTAGCAGTCCTGGATCTTCTGTCTGCCTCTATACCCCTACGGAGGGATTCCTGGTATCCATTCCACACCCACTGTCATGGAATGATTTGGAGTTTCAAATAAAAAGGCACAAGAGGGGAAAATGGAGTCAGTTCTTAAACCCACAGTAGTGGATCCTTTGCCTTATAGCTGACATTTACACAAGTAGATTCATCCTGGAGGAATCAAGCAATGACTAGATCCCATACTAGTAGTGGTACAGAGGGGTAAGCCTCTTCTGGTGAATTTTCCTTTTGGACTTGACCACAACTCTAAGTCTGTGCTCTAAAGTCTGAAGAGGTTACAGTGCCTGGCTCTGGCTATACAAAAGCGGGGTGTCTTACCCTTAGTAGGAAAACCTTCAGAAATAGTTTCCTAACACAAACAGGAGTGCCAGCAGGTACTCAGAGAGCTCCAGGGAGACGGGAACTGTGTGCTCCTCTGACTCTCTGGAACCAAGAACTTGTATCGCTTTGCACTGGGCAGTGCAAGTTCTGGCCAGCAGCAGGCTCACTCCTTCCTCTGTCTGCTTTGTTCCAGTACTTTCCCCATTGTCCTGGCCCCTTTCTTCCTCAGGAACAGCATTTAATTTTTTTTAATCCCTCGAAGAACTTAAGCCAGGAAGGGAGTGGACAATCTGACCAAATGACTGCGGGAACTTGGGTTCTGCTCTTCATTTACAGTGACAGAACTCTTTGAATGTCAGTATGCAATGGAACTGGACACATGCTTTGTCTTCCAGAGAGGCCACAGGAGGAGCAGCTTTTGAACTTGGGGATACTATAGTGTCTGATTGTAGGGACATCTAGGGATACTAGCATGGATCATTATAGAGACACCTTGGATAGAGACTATGTGTGGTCAGGGACAGGATAAGCCCCTCTGGTCTCACTATGCACACACAGAAATGCTGTGCATTTTATCAGATTCTGTCGCAAGTTTTGCTTCAGGAAAAAAGGGGGAATGGAGCAGATAGAGAAGATTGGAGCTGAGGCCATTGGGAAGCAGGTGCTGCTGGAGGCAGGTGTGAGGTCCAACTCTAGATCCAGCCCACCTCCACCCTGGCTGTGTATTTGTCCAGAACTCCCCACAAAACCTGAAGTCTGGGATTCCAAATCTTGGAAAGATCTGGAAAAAGCCTCTCATCCCCGATGGTGATTAATCCCTCCACTCCAGGGAACACCTCATCCTGAATTCTTGAGTTTCTCACATGCACTGGTAGCACCTGCAAACTCAGCAGGAGCTGCTGCAGGCTTTTGTAAATGCGGCAAAACCCAACTTTTAGAGACGTCAGCCTCATGAATTTCAGTCAAATATAAACTCTCTTTTTAGAAGGTACTCCAACAGAGTCCCATCCCCCCCAAAAGTGTGTCTCAGGATGTCAGTGGGTAGAGACACTTAAGTCTGCCCCTGGAACCTGCAGGTAGAAAGGGAGACTCAATTCCTGCAAGTTGTCTTTTGACCTGTGTGCATGCTAGCTGTGGCGCTTGCCCCCTCCCCCACCACACACAGATAAACTCACTCTCCACCACCTTCAGAGAATATTTGGACTCACTTTGCATTCATTGCTGCTCTTCTGTCTTAGAGTCAATAGGAGGAGGTTTCTTCTGAATTTTTGTTTAATTATTCAAACATATCTTTACTGCATTCTGTGATAAATTTTCCAATGCTGCTTCGTCTTTCTTCTCTTTGGAATATTTCCACCTTGCACCAGTAACTTTAATGATGCAGTGGAGTGGAAGAAACTCTTCTCAATCAAATCTGAACCAGACACTAAGGGTGCATTAGCTTTAGAGGGGTTGACCCCAAATTCAATTCTCCGCTGAGGTGGGGTTGAATCAAGCTATGCAAATCTGTTCTTTTAACAGACATGGTAGAAAGCGGGTTCTGTGAAAACACCCTTCTTTAAAGCCCCTGCCCCCAGGTAAGGCCCTCAAAAGACTATCTATTATAGGCACATATATGTCCATTATAGGAAGCGGTTGAGTGAGGACCACATAGTTTCCCCTGCAGTGTCTCTGATGGCTGTGATGCTCCCTACATAGACCAGAAACCCACAGCTCCAACGGATGCCTCTATGGAGAGGCTGGACACAAACCCATGCCATGGTCTCAATCACTGTGATCACCAGTAATAATTGTCTGTTCCTATGGTGTACTTGCTTCCCGCCCCTCAGTTTCCCTTGGAATAATAGAAGTGAGAAATAGCGTCTGGTTTGGGCGGAGGGAGGCGTTAGAGCGCTGGGGGTCCTGAGTACCAGTTTTAAAGTTCACATGCTTTGCAAAGGAGCCCGGCCTGGCTGCACACTGGCAAGTGGCCTGCACTCTCTCACAGTCTGGGGTTGTAAATACTGTTGCTTTTCCTTGGTAACTCCCACACCCCAGGCTAGTAGGTCACCTCTTGCCTGGCTCCAGGCCCTTTCTCTAGGTGGGCAGCCTGGATCAGCACCCTCTTTGCAGGTGACCTCTTAGGTCCTGCTCGGGAACCACCCTGTCTCTGGGCAGTCAAACGGTGGCCTACAGGCTTTTGCCCCACCTCCCACCCCCTCTGAAGAGACCGCTCTCCAGTGCAAGCTGCAAGCATCGCCACACTCGGGATGTCCAGGAAGGCTGCTGTGGCTGGTCTTCACCCCTGTCTGCTCCGGATGATGGCCAGAGCTCTGGAAGGGCTGGTGTCAACCCTGGACAGAAAGAGTAGGGATCCTGCTTGGCTGGTTGGACCAGCCGCTGCCCTTTAACTGTTGGCCATGGGCTAGCCCAGGACTCAGGCTTGGAAGCAGATGTGGCATCCAGAGCTCCTTAAGACTTTTTTATATGAGAAAGTCAGTGCCCTCCTGAGGACCCCTAGCTCAAGCTGGGTTTCCCTCAGCTCCACTTGCTTATATTTGTTGCTCAGCTTTAAAGAGCCCCAGACCGGCAGGCACTCACTCAGGCAGCACCCAGAAAGCTTTAGAAAGCTGAGCAGAAGGCGCCTACTCCAGTTAGGGACAAGGCCTCGCTGTGATAAGGCCTCTTTAGGCTGTGGGGATTTCCTAGGTGGGCAGGCCCCGAAGTCCAAATCCTGCAGGAAGTTGGACTCAGAGAGTTATGATCTGCTTTGGACTGGAGCAGAATTCTGGAATCCACTTTCTCCAGGCACAGTTCTCCCATCCCCCCCACCCCGGTGGGGGGTGGGCAGGACTCAGGAGGAAGGGATGCTGGCCTGATCATCCTCTGGAGTTGCTCAGTTTCGGGGAGCATTTCCCTGGGGATTGCCTACTTGGCCTTAGTCCCCTTGCCAATCACAGCTGCTTGGCCTTTGGTACTTTTTAAATAAAGTCATTCAATGCTAGGGCAAATGCTTGTAACTTGATTAGGCACGCATGTACAGCTCTAAGGGGTGTGTGTGTGTGTGTGTGTGTGTGTGCTAGGCTGATGAGAATATGTTCTGTGCCAAAGATGGCCAGAGTCTTTAGGGCCCTGAGTTTCTTAAGTTAAATAAAGAACTTGCTTTCTTTTCGTGGGATTATCTTTTTAATATATTTAAAAATCATGTTCTTAATTTTGGCCACCTTGAGAAAAGTTTAGTACCAATGTGAGTAGAAGCTGAAGGGGATATATTTGCAAGCCACCTTTAATCTGCAGAAAGCATCAGTAGAGTTTGGTGTTCAACAGCAACATACATGCTTTCTTTGCCGCTGGCCAGGGTGTCGTGTTTTTAAGATAGATCCCTGTTCATTGTTTCTGTCGGGTACGGTGGTCATTGGAACACATCTGTTCCTGATCGCTTTTCTGTGTCGAGCACACACTATCGTGTTAGCAAGATTTTACACCATCTGTTTAAAAAATTCTTGCCAGTGCTATTTGATGCCCGGTTGAACTTTAGCCAAACTTCATTTTATACTCTTCTCTTGGTCCAGAGCATATATAATACACTTTAATGAAATTATGCTTTTATACTTGCTGACAGGCATCAGAAACATATTTGCCCAGGTCAACAGTGGTCGAGCCAAGTGTGACAGGGAGGGACAGCCCTGAAACACCACAGGGGTAAAGATGCTGGAGAGAGAAATATTTGGAAGCAATGCTATTAAGTTAAAATCAAGTCATCACCCAACTAAACAGAACACACACACACACACACCCCACATACAGAGGCACGCACACGTATGAGAGAGAGAGAGAGAGAGAGAGAGAGAGAGAAAGAGAGAGAGAGAGAGAGAGAGAGAGAGAGAGAGAGAGAGAGAGAGGAGAGGAGAGGAGAGACTATTTGGACCTGCATTGGGAACTATTGTATATTTCTGGTAATTTATGTATGTCTTCATTATAAGCATTAAATTTAGAAATTTTATATTTTTGACCTTTTCCTAAGTCTGTAATAACTGGTTTGCAAAATAATAAAATACAATGGCGATATAATGTGATTATGTTAAATGTATCTTGAATGCAATGCCGAGGCCATTGAGCCTATCTAATCAGGTATTTATTTTTGATCTTGTGGTCGCTAACAAAGGTTTGAGCTCTTCAGAGCAGGGCTAATATGACATTTCAAAGACTATTCGTAAATCTGTCGTTTGATTGCTAAGTATTCTGTTCTAGTGGTAGAATAACAGTAAGGGCTGTAATTGGCTGGAGAATGCGGACACAGGCTGAGTGTTTTCAAACAGGCAGCATTCCTGGGGCTACCTGTTTACAACAGGGTAAGGCTTTACTATGCTAATTTCTAGAGGTGTCTCAGATTTAGGCCCAGACAATAGTCCTGAGGACTGAGAGAATATGCTCCGCCGGAGTGCCTGGGGGTCAGCATCCCACTGACATCTTCAGAAAACAGGTTGTGCATCTCTTTCTCCTCTGTGACCCGATCAGGCTGCTGTGACTTAAGGTTTTCCATCAAATACCAACTCTCTCTGTTTATTCATGAAAATAAATTGTTGCTTTGATGTATATAGTTTTTAAATCAAATGTGTCTATGGTGATGTAGGTGACTGATAATTATTTCCATGAGATATTTGTGGGTGGGTACATTGTTACAGTCAGATGGAGTTGAGACATTTGTGGGTGGGTACATTGTTACTGTGAGATGCATCTAGTTATAAAAGGAAAGTGGTCTTGTAATATCCCTGTCTACCTGTATTTTTAAAAGTTATTTACCAAGATCTCACTTTCATTAAACAGTTAGTTTGGATGTGTTGAAATGTAACTTGCAGATTTCTTTGTAAAACAACCAATGTTACCAAAATGCAAACCCTATGAATCTTCACATGTCTGGTTCCAATTAATCTGCTTAGACGATTTAATGGATAAAATAACAAACCTGATTTAGCCAATCTGGAGTTCTGCACCAATTTTCCATGGGCCTCTTTAAGGTCTAATGCCTTTTCTTACACACATTAATTCATGGTTCTAGTCTTCGAAGAGCAGGGTTGGAAAAGTAAATAGCTAGATGCATTTTCTCTAACAACATCTTCGACTGTTACCTCAATCGGGGAGAGTGCGTGGCCAAGCATCAGTGATTACCAGGAAAGAGAGAGAGCGGTACCCATATAACTATTTGGGATTATTTGTTGAGCATGAGTGCCTACAACATACCAGGTGCTACAGATACTAAAGCAACACACGGGTGGTCCTTATACCCTAAAAAATCCCCTGTCTAGAGCTAGTCTGAACAAAGGTAAAATTTGTTGATCCTTTCAATTCTATAATGTCTCAGTCTATACCCTTGGTTCTCGAATTAATAAAATTATCAAATGACCTCATGTAATTTTCTCTATGTACATATACATATATTCTCACTTTGTGATGGCTGCCATTTGGGTAAATGAAATCAAGCCACAGACAGGCCGTTACCACAGACCATTACCACAGGCCTTGCTTGACGACAACAGACAAGCTATGTACTGCGCTCTGGAAGGAAGCCCACAGTAGTTTCCTGAAGTACCTGTTCAATTGTGATTCCTCAGTCACAGTCAGTTATGTGGTCTGCTGGTTTTTTGTTTTTGTTTTTTGACAGAGTCTCACCGTGTAGCCCTGGCTCACTTATAACTTACCATGTTAACGAGGCTGCCCTTGAAGTCAAGACAGTCAATCAACTGAATGTTTGTAGGGATTTTGTTGTTGTTTTGTCGTATATTTGCTGGTCTAGATAATTAATTGTCCCGCAAACTGTTGGATCCTCCTCCTCCTCCTCCTCCTCCTTCTTCTCTGGAAAAATCAGAGTAAAATTTTAGCTGTAATTTTTTTCTTAGCCCTCACAAAGATAACAGCAGGTACATTTATCTACTATCTCTAATAATCCTGGAGATCAAAGCATAGCTTTATTCTTTTTACCCTTGTGGAAAATAGCAGGGGAGAAAGGAGCAATCATGTGATTGAATTAATTGAACGTCTTTTGCTCTGGAGGAACCCGTGCTAACTGTCCCCTGTTTAATCATGGTGGCTAAATTCAGCCAGCGTCACGGGTGTTGCATCTTATTCTGACTGGACGTAATCACTGCTGTGTCCTGTAGTTACACAAGCCCTTTATTTCTGCTGGATACGGTCAGGTCACACATACCGCCCCCTCCCCAACAACCACCACACAGAGGCTCCTGTAGCTGGGACTACCCCACTGTGCAGCTGAAGATGACCCTGAGTTTCTGACCATCTTGCCTGCACCTCCGACACAATGGGACATCAGGCCTGAGATACCACAGCAGATTGATGTACCGTTTCTGGAGTCGCCCCCTCTCCCTGGACTCAGGGTTGGCAGGAGACAGAAAACTCAGGTAGAAGCCTAGAGTGGGCGACCTCTGACCTGCTCTCCACTTCCAGCCAATCAGATTTTAGCAGTATGGTGACTTTGGAGGAAAGACTTAGTTTCTGAATCCTTGCTGCATCTCTCAGGTGAGGAAAGAATCGTCAAACTAAGAACTAACTCGGCGGAAATCTTTCTGGTTTCTTGTGGTAAACTGGGCAGTGCTAATTCTAATTGTCTTAATAATAAAATCCTGGAGTCAGATATAGGGGTTGATGTCTGCAATGTACCAGGTGCTACAGATACAAGAGTACCACTAAAAGATCAGAGAAGCAGAACAGCCAGTCATGAGTTCTTACCTCTGCTGAATCCTCAGACCAAAGGTGTGATCCTGTCCCTGGACCCCTCAGACTGAATGCTGTGAGCTCCTGTCTTCTCCCCTCTTATATCCCTCTCTCTGCCCAGCCATATCACTCCTGTCTCCACCTCCCTAGTGCTGATATTAAGGGTATGGGATCCCAAGTGCTGGGATCATCTTTGTGTGAGCTGTTTCTCTTTTAGATTCAATCTTGTGTAGCTCAGGGTGGCCTTGAACTCACAGAGATCCCTCTGCCTCTGTCTCCTGAATTGTGGGTTAAAGGTGTGTGTCTCCACTGTCCGGCCTCTATGACTGACTAGTGTGGCTCCATACACTGATCCTCAGGCAAACTTTATTTGTTGTAGCACAAACAAAATATCACCACCACCACCACCACTACCACAGTAAACTACTGTTCACAGAGGTTTTTTTTTTTTTTCGTTTCTCACACTAAGAACATCAGGCATGACATTCTGTAGAGGGAGATTTCTCAGATTATCTGCTTTTCTTTGTCCTTGTCTCTTCTTCTCCTCCTTCTCCTTCTTTCTTTTTTTTTTTTTTTTTTTTTTTTTTTTTTTTGAGACAGCCATTTCTCTATATAGCCCTGGCTATCATGGAACGTGCTACAAAACAATAACCTCAAACTCAGAGATCTGCCTCTCCCTTTCTACCTTCCTAGTGCTGGGATTAAAGGTCACCACTCCCCTTCTCTCTCTTCCTCTCTATTAAACTTGTTGTGGTATAATCTTTTTGTACACTGTGAAGATGTGTCTTTACCAAGGTGCCTTCTAATTGGTTTAATAAAGAGCCAAAGAGCCAAATGCCAATAGCTAGGCATGAAGAGGTGAGGAGAAACTTCTGGAGAGAGAGAGAGAGAGAGAGAGAGAGAGAGAGAGAGAGAGAGAGAGAGAGAGAGAGGAAGAGGAATCTAGGCATGGGAGAGACACCATGGACACTGAGAGGAAGCAGGAGGTGCAAGATGGGAGAGAGGTAAGAACCAACAAGGCAAACATAGATTAATACAAATGAGTTGATTTAAGTTATAAGAGCCAGTGGGACAAGCCAGTCTATAGGCAAAGCTTTCATAATAATAATAAGTCTCTGTGTCTTTGTGTGTGTGTGTGTGTGTGTGTGTGTGTGTGTGTGTGTGTGTGAGAGAGAGAGAGAGAGAGAGAGAGAGAGAGAGAGAGAGAGAGAGAGAGAGAGCGAGCTGGAAGCCAGAAGAAGATCTGTGTACATAAGTTTCAGAATTCCTTTATTTGGAAACTTACATTTTTGGTTGTAAGCCTAGCCTTTAATGGCTGAGCCATTCTCCAGCCCCCGTGGACCCAGGGCAGCAAGATCTCCACGACACAGGGCAATTACAGGATGTCCAGAACGCTTACAGAGAGGGCCCAGCGTCAATGGTGCAGCAGAGATCAGCAGCCTCAAAGCAGAGCAGTGACTCTTTTCAATAAACGCTTGCATGTAATATAAATAATAAAGTGTATGGATAAAGGGTTCACTGCAGGACTCACTGTGTCACACTGCAGTGTCCTCGATGAGATTTCCCACTAGTTCTTTTTTCTTCCCTCTTTTTCTCTTAAGTTTTATCTCGGGGTAGGCTGGAAGACAGGTGGGATTGGGAGGCATGGTGTGAAAGACACAAAGAATAAATTTTTTCCAAAAAAGGAAACATGTATTCCAAGTCAGGACTTAACACACTTAGCATTTTCTTGCTGAAACAATTCTCTCAGAATTAAATATGCTTAAACATGTTTAAACATACTCCCCCCAAACATATAAGGTACAGAGAAGAACCTAACTGGACAATTTGAAAGGTCAGCAGACCATTTTCTATGAATTCTCAGGTAGTTACGACAGATTCATTCCTGTTTTGTTGACCTGGTGATTTTGGTCCAGTTTTAGGATTTCTAGACCGTGCTTCTGTATCCCCATCTATCAGACTGGCTCCTTCTGCCGCTGCCGTGTCTTGGTGCTCTCTGGCTTGCACTGGTATAGGGATTAAGGGAAGGAGGTCTTCTTCTTGTACGGGGGCAGGGGAGAGGGACACCCTTGTTTTCGTATTCCAAGGTAACTGAGACAACTTGTGTAAAGGTGTATCTATTTGGCTGCCATCCTGGAAATGCCCGAGTTGAAGTGCCCCACCTTTTTAAGATTGTATTTTTATTTGTGTGTGTGTGTGTGTGTGTGAATGTATGCCACATGTGTATGGGTGTTTGAGGAGACCAAAAGGAGCATCCAATCCCCAGAACCTAGAGTTGCCGGTGGTCCCGAGACACTCCATTCAGCTTCTTGGGACGGAGTCCAAAATTCTCTAGAATTTGCTCTTCACCACTGAACCATCTCTTCAGCCCAATTGGAGCTCATTTCCTTGCAGGTCCAGGAGGACAGATGAGCATTCTAAAACTCTTCACTGCAGCGAGAGACAGCCAGCTTGATTCTGCAACACAGACTGCCATGGTTTTGCTCTCTTAACAGCATCAGAACTTGCTGGCACATCCGGTTTTGTTTCAAAACATTCATTTCTTAGGAACCAGGAGAAATGTAAACAGTGAAGGTTGTCTCTGTCCCAGGGAAAGTAGGAGCTGCTGAACGTGCATGCAGTCTGTCACCCAGCACTGGGAACGCTGAGGCAGGAGGACGGTGAGTTCCAGGCCGGGATCTGGAATGAGATGCTCTCTCAAAAATAAACAAACAAATGGGGCTAAAAAGAAAAAAATAAGCAAAGTACAAGAACAGCGACTTCCTATAGAGAAACAAAGGCACTTAGCAGACAATTTGAAGTTCAGTTATAAAGGAACAAAGTCTAGGCACTCTGAATCAAGGACTCAGCTGTATAAGTAATGTCCCCAAACATGGTCCGAAACATGGTGGGACTGGGGACTCGGGGGTCCGGCTGCCTAGGAGAACAAAATACTTGCCTGAAAACTGGAAGCATCGCCGGCTCTATTCTGACCAGCTAGTCCATGTGATGGTTTATTTTTCAGTCTGTCCTAAACTGTCAGGTTGGTTAGTAGTAGCTGGACCTCAATGACAGGAGTGCAAACATCCTTGAAAGGCAGTTGTGTAAATACAGTAGTTCCCCTTATCCTTATCCCCGGTCCTGCTTTCTCTGCTTATAGCCATAGAGCATCCGAAGGCATTAAATGAAGCCGTCAAGGAACCAACAATTCAAGGCTGGAGAGAGATGGCTAACAGTGCTTGCTGCTTTTCCAGAGGATAGAGTTCTGCTTCTAGTCCCACACAGAAGACTTCACAACAGCCTGTAACTCCAGCTCCAGAGGAATCCAGGACATCTGGACTTCACAGGCACCTCCAACACACACACACACACACACACACACACACACACAATACACACACACAATACACACAAGCACACACACATGCACGCACACAACCACATGCACCCACATGTACACACACGCACACGCGTGTACACATACATGAACACACGTGTACACATACATGCACACACGTACACACACACTAAAAATAAAACACTTTGCCTCTCCCACTTTATTTTAATGTCCTTCAGGGTTTAACTAGGAATATGCCATTTATTCAGCAAATATTTGTTGAACTCTACAACAAGAAGAGAAAAAGAAAGAAAAATAGGAAGAAATGCATTTTAAAGCATAGCACTGAGGCCCAGGCTTGCATACCAGGATGAAGTAGTAAGAGGACTGTCATACATTCGAGACTAGTCTGGGATGACTGTTCCAAAAAGAATAATAATATTTATGTATGTATATATTAATAAAATCACTAAAATTTAAATTTGAAGTACAAAAGAGGGATAGTTTAAAATGTATCACGTCTAGTTTCGAGGGTTTTTTGTTTTGTTTTGCTTTGTAATTATTGGTCTTGTTTACTCCATATTTTTGGAAGTTTTACCTATTTCTATGTGGGGGTTTGACTAGGAATGACCCCCCCATAGACTCATGTGTTTGAATGCTTGACCCATGGTGGGACATGGTGGCCTGCAGGCAGACACGGTGCAGGAGAAGGAGCTAAGAGTTCTGCATCTTGAGCCACAGGCAGCAGAAGCAACTGTGAGCCGTACTGGGCATAGCTTGAGCATATAAGATCTCAAAGCCCTCCCCTACAGCCTGAACCATCCCCACAGTGACACACTTCTTCCAACAAAGACATGCCTACTCCACCCTGTCCCACCATGATGACAATGGACTGAACCTCTGGACTGCAAGCCAGCTCCAGCTAAGCGCTTTCCTTTATAAGAGTTGCCATGACCGTGGTGTCTCTTCACGGCACTAGAAACCCTAAGACAGCCCTCTTTCAGAGCTGAAGTCAGCCCTACAGCCTTGAATCATCAAACTTAGTGGTGATGTTGAGGAATGGGAGAAAAGAAGCATTGTTTTTGAAGTTTTCGAAGAATGTAAGAAATGAATTTGGAAAGAAAAGATCAGGAAACAGCATTTTTCCCACGTGAAAGTGCTCATCCATCACTGTTTGCTGGTCCTCTCTCGGTATCTGTTGGTGAAGAGTAACCTGTTTCATGTGCTTCGGCCACATGTCCTACAAGTGCTAAGGGAAGAGAAGGCTGGGCAGTGTGTGTTCTCTTCATCCGAGTTGGTCTTCAGTGGCCCCGAAAGCAGCTGGCACAAGACAAGTGTTGACGGCTACCTACACGCTGTCCTTTCTGCTCTTACTGCTCTAAGGAAGGCATGGTTCCCTGCTCGTCTTACCTCTCAGTTGTCAGTCTTCTACATCTTTAAAAGCCTGGATATCTATGCAGCCCCTCTCCTGGTGTGGGGCAATTTTGTATTCTGTCAATTATGTTTTGAATAAACGCTGATTGGCCAGTAGCCAGGCAGGAAGTATAGGCTGGACAACCAGGCAGGAAGTCAATGAGAATGGGAGAATTCTGGGAAGGAGGAAGCCCATTCCTCCCTAGTCCTGTCCCAACCACAAAATAAGGAAGATGTGAGTGGCCCACTGAAAAAGGTACTGAGCCGTGTGGCTAACATAGATAAGAATAATGGGTTAATATAAGTTATAAGAGTTAATGAGAAGCCTGAGCTAATGGGCCAATCAGTTTATCATTAATATAGACCTCTGTGTGATTTCTTTGGGGCTAAACGGCTGTGGGACCTGGTGGGAAAACAGAAACCAGGCAGGACAGAAACACAGACAACACTCTCCCAGGAGAAAAGCACCCCACAGAGGGTTTATAGTCCTTCCACTAGCTAAAGGCTTGCTTATGAAACCACCTACACAAAATTACCATGAGAAACATAGTTCACCTCTGTAGCTCCATGAACTTTCTATTTCAAGAATTTTCCACCCTACCTGACATTTAGCCAGAACTTCCCTACAGATGTCTGGGTTTAAAAAGTGTTTGGCTTCATCTCTTTTCAGGCACTAAGCTGTACTCCAGGTTCCAAGTTCTACTCAAATCACGCTTTTTGAATAGGTAGGAGTTACAATAGAAACCATTCCCAGGTTCCTCCTCTGCCCCTAAATGCTAACAGGCCATTGTTTGGGTGGCTTGTTTGTGTTCAGGATAGCTTCCCAATTCAGACTCCAGAGACTTACAGATTTCCTCCCTTAGGCTATTATTCTGCATTTTATTTTTTTAATTTTTAAAAATATTTATTATTTATTATGTATACAATATTCTGTCTGTGTATATGCCTGCAGGCCAGAAGAGGGCACCAGATCTCATTACAGATGGTTGTGAGGTACCATGTGGTTGCCAGGAATTGAACTCAGGACCTTTGGAAGAGCAGGCAATGCTCTTAACTGCTGAGCCATCTCTCCAGCCCCCTATTCTGCGTTTTAAAAGCAGTGTACAGGACCTGGTGTGGTGACAGCACTCAGAAGCAGTAGCATGCAGAATTCTGTGAGTGGGAAGCCAGCCTAGTCTAACTATCAAGTTCCAGGCCAGCCAGGGTTACATAATGAAACTTTGTCTCAAAAAAGAAAGGAAGGGAGGAAGAGAAGGAGAGAGGGAGGGAAGGAGGGAGGGAGGGAGGGAGAGATAAAGAGAAAGAAAAAAGGAAAGAAAGTGAGGAAAAAAGAAAACATCTTGGAGGGTTGAAGGGTTGGGGATGCGGCTCAGTGGTAGAATGCTTGTCTAACACACACAAAGCCTAGCATTCAAACCTCAGAAACCCAAAGTGTTCGGATGCCATCTGATTTACTCTCGCAGCGTCCCTGTAGATTAAAGAAAGGACGTTATCCCTACTTTCCAATTTTGTTTTAAAAAGGCACAGGGACAAGTTGCTAGTATCTACAGTTTTTCAGGCAATCAGAAATCAGAACCACAAAGCTAGTAAATAGCAGTGCGGATTCTTTCAGTTCTCATAAGACACTTACTTGGTTTTTGTTTGTTTTTTTAACAGTGAACTAATACATTGCTCATGTACCTGGTCCTGTTGACATTAACCTCAATGTTCTTAAGCAAGGTGTGCACAAGCCTGTCAGTCCCTTCCCACAGAGCCACCACTGCCCGTCGGACAGACCCGCCATTCATTGTCAGCCCATCCATCAACTCAGCAATCATAAAATAGTCCCTATTTTAGGCATTAGAATGTCAAGTTCCCTAAAACATGCTTTCTGCTCTCTAAGAGTGTTTAGGCTAGCAGAGAAATCAGAAACCTCTCCCTGGACTGCAGGGTGATGGATGGAACAGCAGGCTAGACCCAAGCTAAATGGGTGGGATGCAGGACTCTGGAGATTCATCTCCGTTGTCTTTCTCGCTTTGGTTTTTGTATGGCATGGCATGCCACCATGCAGCTTGTGACGATTAAACACTAGCTCCCAATTCACGGTTCACCAGATGGAGTTATAGCTGTAGGTGCCTCTTCGGGATCAGCTCCTTACACACTCGCATTTAGAACACAATGATGTCTGGACAGAATGTAAAACTACAATTCTACCAAAGACATGAAAGCTGTTTGCTTTTAAGATTCATTTTATTTTATATTTTATTTATTATTTTTGTTTATTTCATGTGCATTGGTGTGAAGGTGTCAGAGCCCCGGAACAGGATGTGAGCTGCCATGTGGGTGCTGGGAATTGAACCTGGGTCCTCTGGAAGAACAACCAGTGCTCCTAGCCACTGAGCCATCTCTCCAGCCCCAGATTCATTTTATTTTTAATTATGTGTGTCTATTTGAATGTCCGCCTCTTTCAGCTCGCAGTTAGCTCTCCTGCTAGAGGTGCTCAGCATTCAGTTCAACGAGTACTTTGCCTTTGGGAGGCATTTCTAGGGATCTGAGAGGAGGGAAGAGAAGGCGCCCACTATGTATGTATAACATTTTGGCGGTCTCACTGTTTTTTGAGATAGAGTTTCTCTGTGTAGTCCTGGCTGTCCAGGAACTCATTTTATAGACCAGGCTGGCATCAGACTCAGAGGTCTACCTGCCTCTGCCTCCTGAATGCTGGGATTAAAGGTGTGCACCACCACACATGGCTGTTATAGCTATCTATAAGAGGTCTAATTTTAAAAGGAAAACACTGAGCCATAGCCAAGAATGGTAGCTATGCCTCTATTCTTAACACTAGGGAGATGGAGCAGGAGGATCAGGGCTGGACGCCTGTCTGTCTTAAAATGGGGGAGGGGAAAGCTGGCCGATGGCTCAGTGGTTAAGGACACATGTTCGTGCAGAACAGGCTTCAGTCCCGGCACCTACATGGAAACTCGGTACTGTCCATAACTCCAGTTCCAGGGGGATCCAGCACCCTTTTCTGACCTCCAAGAACATCAGGCATGTACATGGTGTATAGACATACTTGCAAAAGACTCATATCCGTAAAATAAGACAAATCTAAAAAGAAAAGGTGGTGACAGGATTTTGTCTATAGTTGTGGAAATGGAACTTCATTGTAGAGTGGAGGCCTGGCACACAAAAGACCTGATTGTAAAGCCGGGCGGTGGTGGCGCACGCCTTTAATCCCAGCACTCGGGAGGCAGAGGCAGGCGGATCTCTGTGAGTTCGAGACCAGCCTGGTCTACAAGAGCTAGCTCCAGGACAGGCTCTAAAGCTGCAGAGAAACCCTGTCTCGAAAAACCAAAAAAAAAAAAAAGACCTGATTGTAGCCGCAGCACAAGGGAAAAGAAAGATTTAATTCAAGCGAAGCATTTTTAATTTTAGGATACACATTTCCTCCGTTTTTCTTTGGAAAACAAGAAGTCGTTTAAGACAGTGCTGTGGTAAAATGTCCTATGTTATCAAATACAAATACTAAGAGGCTGTGGAGGGATAATATTTAAAGAGAATAGAGTGAGTGTCTCCTGCAAGTTACGTAAATGAAGGTTGATATTTATCACATTTGGGATTTTATTTTTAAAACAATGGTGTTAGGTTGGGCCTGGTGCCACAGGGCTGGAATCCAGCTGCTCAGGAGCTGAGGCAGGAGAGGGGGCAATGCCAAGGCCTCCCTGGGCAACCGCTGGAGACCCTGTCTTCAAACACAAAACAAAGTCAAGGCTGGGGTTGTAGCTCAGTTGGGGAGGAGACTGTGTGGCCAGCCCTGGGTTTAGTCCCTGGAACTATAGACTAGAAGAAAGGAAACAAACAAACAAGTAACAAAAGTTTCCATATGAAATACCACAGAACTTTATAAGATTGGGTAGTAGTGTAGCCAAAATGCAGTATCTATACACATATAAAAATAATATCTCAGAGTTACAGCAAGAGCCACATTTTAACAGATCTGTGCTAAGAACATCTTCCCTTCTGGTTTTGATAAAACATTTGTAACGTGTAATTTTGGTCAAGGTAGTCTGGCAAGCAGTATCGATCCTTTGTGTTGTTTTCTTAATATCCGGACGCCTCTTTCTGAGCAGAGGATATGGTAGAGGTGAATGAATGACTTCCACCACCACGGTAACAAAGTCAAGTTCAGTCCCAGAAAGAAGGAGTGATAAACCAACTGCCTCTTAAAGACCCTGTTCCACCTACATTGGGTGCCAGATATCACAGATTATAATAAAACACTCCCACACTAGCTCAGAATGGAGCACAATAAAGGTTTCTTTGTTTAGGGGTAGGCTCACAGATCAATAGTCCTCTGCGTGAGCAGGGAACAGGAACCAAATCCAGCAGCCAAGGGACCATGAACGTTTTTACATCTCTCTATATAGTATATTTGACCACACCCTAAGTGGGCTAGTATCTTAAAAGCTATTGGCTGAAGGAGTTCCCACAGCATGACTTGGTGTGGGATGCATCAATGAGACTTGGGCTCAATCTCTAGAAATTTCTTAAGAGAGAAAAAAGAAAGATGTGATATATTTCTTTCAATTTTTATTACTAAGAAATCATGAAGAAACAAGAAACTTTTGAATTTACATGAGTTCATCCCCCTTCAAATAAACTGCATCTTAAATATCGCTATATTATGAAAATACATACTTTCTAAAATAATAAAATTAAAATACTAGTTTATGTGTTTTTAATTTTTTTTTTTTTGGTTTTTCGAGACAGGGTTTCTCTGCAGCTTTAGAGCCTGTCCTGGAACTAGCTCTTGTAGACCAGGCTGGCCTCAAACTCACAGAGATCCGCCTGCCTCTGCCTCCCGAGTGCTGGGATTAAAGGCGTGCGCCACCACCGCCCGGCTGTGTTTTTAATTTTTAAAAATGTTTTATTTATTTCATGTACCTGTGTGTTTTGCTGCATGTATGTATATGCACATAGTCAATGCCTGACATCTGCTGGATAAGTACCTGTGGGGGCATGAGATCCTGCATGCCTGTGCCTGAGTTTATGTATGTTCTCCATGTGTGTAGGTGCCCTTGGACGCCAGAAGAGGGTGCCTGATTCCCTGGAACTGAAGTTACAGGATGTTACGAATCACTTGATGTGTGCTTGAGACTGAACCCATGTCCTTCCAAGATTGGTATGTGCTCTTAACTGCTGAGCCATCTCTCCAGCACCAAGTATGCCCCATTCCTTTTTGGCCACTTTATGGGAAAGAAATGGGTTTCTTAGTGAGGTTTACAATCAGTGATGTCTGATGTGTCATTGTGAATATGTAAGTGTCTAGAATTATGATTGAGTAAATATGCTTTCCTCAGGCTATGGAGCCTAAGGCAGTCAACAATAGTCACAAATGCCACTAAAAATAATTAAAAATTTTATATCATTAGGAAATGCTTCCAATATGTGAGAAGAGAAAAATCTGGATTCAAACTACACAATCAAGATAATTTCAAATATATTGAGAGGAAAAAGGACTGGAAGAAAATATAATGGCACCCAAGGAAGAAAGAAATTCATGAGGGTGCTCTTTTGGTTTTTAGTTTCCTGTGTGTGTGTGTGAGTGTGTGTGGGGGGGGGATAGAGAGACAGAGAGAGAGAGAGAGAGAGAGAGAGAGAGAGACAGAGACAGAGACAGAGACAGAGAGACAGAGACTGTGTGTCTACTTTTCAAAAGTCACTTTTGGTTAAAGAGTGTTACAAGCTTGCCTTTAATTCATGGCAACCCTCCTGCTTCAGCTTCCTGGGCTCTGGAATTACTAGCGTGAGCCACCACCCCTATTTAACATTATTTTTAAAATAAAGAGGAGAGACCTCAACAAAGCAAATAGATAAAAAACAAGTCAGCCTCCACAGAAGAGTCTATCCTGGCAGAGACTGGTGGCCCGTCCCACCACTGGCAAGGCCGAGGCAGGAGGGTGGTAAGTTCCAGACCAGTTTAGGCTGCATGGCCAATTTGAGGCCAGTACCATCTACACTATGAGACTTTCTTAAATAGACAAAAAACAAAACAAAACTCTGTGCTCACACTCTCAAGTTTGTACAAACAGTAATTCTTCCTTTAGGGCATTATTAATAAGTGTTCAGGAAAATCATTAAGATCTAGCGTATTTCTAGAATGGAGTATTACATAGTTATTAACATTATTTTTCCGCTGAGGGAAAGCTGGCATAACTTGAAACATGCCGTATGTAGAGTAGATCTCCCTGTGTGTGGAGAAGGGAAACGGAGCATGATGAATGGCAAGATGGCCACAAGAGGAAGCTTTTATTGTCTCTAAATGCTTTTGCTAATTCTTCCACAATGCCTACATTGCAATTTATTTACAATGCCTACTCTCATAATTGCAATAACATAGACATCGAATTTTTTTGTAAAAAATATTTCCAAAGGTTTCTCTTTTACAAAAATGTGTTCCTCTTAAATGCAATGACTTAAATAATATAATATATATTTCTTATAAGTTAATAATTTCAAGAGTAATAACAGCCTTTCAGTTTCAAGTCAGAATTTTACTGACAGACGTTGCTTTTTTTTTTTCTCAGAACTTAAATCAGGGGCTTTTTTTTATAGAAGCATATAATCTTTTAGTAAAAAGTAATTGATGATTGCTACCAATTCGACACTGGATTCCATTGTTCAATAACATGCTCACAGGAGAACAGCGTGCTGGATCAAGAAGGCGAGAGGATGTGGCTGCCCTGTGGCTCTGTGCTTCTCACTGCTGTGAACTTCAAGCATCAGGCCGACTCTTTCAACAGCTGAGACTACCGCAGGCCTCTCTGGATTTGCAGGAAAGTGTGCAGAAGCGGGGTGCAGTCTAGGGGGAAAAGGGGTAGGGTGTGACCATGATAGTGGCAGCTACACTATCCCAAAGGGCCATCCACAGCAAGGAGACACATACTGAGATGTCAAAACCATCAAGAGCTCAGTCAAGCCCTTTTGTTTTTAAATTTTGGGTTAGTGTGAGACTCACTGTAGTAAGCAGGGGTGCAGGCTCTTCCAAGGAGCTACTGTAGGTTGTAGATTCCTTAACAAGGATTGGTTCTTTGGCCCCAAATAACCCAGGAGAGGTGTCTGGGAAGGTCAGAGTCAGTGAGGTGTAAGTCAGCAAAGGCCTTATCGCAGACAGTCAAGTTCCCTCTGTGGATGACTAATTTGGGGGTTCTGATGAAAAAATATGCTTTCCATTTGAGCAGGTGATTAAAAGGGAGAGTTACGGCAAAACAAAACAAAAAGCATCTGAAACATAATGTTTTTGTTTTCATGCTGAAAACCTATTCTAAATAAAAATATATAGTAGCATAAGTCCAAATCTCATGGTTATCAAGACACATCAACTTGAAATCAGCAGAATTCAGTTCCTTAGCTCTTCCCTTCGTACATTCACGTCACCAGCTCAGCTTCTCAGCGATGCTTTCCTGTTTCATCTGAGGCACATGTCGCCAGATAAAAAATATTCTGTGTATTCAACTTTGTCCTCTTCAATGAAATAGCTCTGTTCCTTCTGGCAGGGAATGGTTTCAGATGGTGGAGGACTAAGACCAGCATTTATAACTGTCTAATGGAGAGAACGTAAAGAAGACTTATCTACTGTTATTTAACTCAATGTTTTCCTCAAATTTTGTTTCTGCTGCAGAAAAAGGAAACCAATTCGATTTTTAGAAGTCCCACCCATAACCTCTTCTTCCCCAACCCCCCTACAATCTTCCCAAAGCCCCTCGACCAATTTTGTTCATATGATATTTCCCTTGAGGTCTTAATCGGTTTAGTCTGTAGGATTTCCTCTTCGGTGACATTATCAGAAGAAATTACCCTGTTTCATTACCTGTGGTCAATGAGGTCTGACGGGTTTTCCTTCTTGCTGGTCCGCAGTGAGTGGAGGTCACGAAGGACTCTCTGGGACAGGAAGGTGTTGTCTAGACGTGACCCTTTGAAGTTCCCTCCACGGCCATCTTCAGCTCATAGAAATTTCTTGTTGGGGGGGTCATCTACTTCAAACCCCCAGAGCCCGGCTGCTGCTGGTGCACGGTTTAGCCATTTGACGTGCTGCCCTGTGGTGGAGGGGAAGTTGTGGAATTTGCCTGGAATTCATTCACTGTCAGCTTTGGGTGGCCTTTCCCCAAGTGGTTTCAGGCCAGAGGGAAAGTGGGGGAGGGAAGCTGGGGAGAAGTGGGGGGGCGGGGGGAAGCTGGGGAGAAGTGGGGGGGCGGGGGAAGCTGGGGAGAAGTTTTGCAAACTGGAAGGTCTACAGGGAGGGCTATCCTGGTCACACAACGGTAAGTACTGCTTTTCTGAGAAACACTGCACCCATTCTGAGTTTGCAGTTCATGTCAATTCTGACAGAAAAGAATGGCCTCCTAGTTACGTCTAAAGAGATTTTAAAAAGCTTGCTTTGTTTTTATTTTGTACTTTTACATCTCCCTATCACGCAGTGCAGTTGAATCCTCTTGATAGTACTACACTGAGCAAGTCTGCAAAGAGTAAAACTTCTCTGTTTAGTTTGAGCGCTTGGGCTCCCACGGTGCACTGCATTCTCGCCAGAAAATAGCGAGGAGCCAGGGCAAGGGCTGACACGCAAGTGTTAGCACAGATCTGGGCTTGCTTGTGGTGAATATGCAGTCAAAGAAACAACCTCGGGCTGGAGAGATGGCCCAGAGCTTAAGGTGCTTCCTGAGCAATCACGGGGAGCTGAATCTGGACCCCAGCTCCCACAGAAAACAGAAGACCACCTGTGCAGTGGAGTGATATCTAATGCCCCCACTCAAGGAGTCAGGGACAAGCAGAGCCCAAGGGGTTGCTCCATCTACAGAAGTGAACTGCGTGCATCTGCATCGGTGAGCACACCTGCACACAATCCATGTGCATACACGTACAGCACGCCTACATGAGAAAATGGTGGGAAAAACCTGCCGCCTTTTCAGATTCTTATCAAGGAGCAAATCGACTCCTGGAGTCAGTCCTTGCCAGATACTACTCCTCTGAGGTTGGGGCGGGGATCATTTTTTTCTAGAATTTTTTTCTTCTATTAAGGGAAGGTTAAACTTTAGCACGCCTGTGTCATGCCTGCCTGCCCCTCCCCACCTTTAGTCTCAGTGGCTCCCGTCACATGTTGGATTCACACTTGCCTTGTCAGGGTGAGGTTCAGGGAAGGCATGGACAGGATCCTTGCAAAGTCGGAACTGCCTTTATAGATTCCCTTTGGGGAATCGGATCCTCTGTAGAATAGGGCCCTCTGGGAAGAGCTTTAGGATTGACTCACAGCCAAGGGGGAACCAACCGGAGGAGGGAAGACCTGCATTCACAGTTCAGGGCCACAGAGGGCGGTGTTGGGGAGCAATCTGCGCTGGCATTGTCAAAAGGGTGGTTCACCTGTGTGTGGTGTGGCTCTGACTCTTAGCCCATTTCTACCACAGCCCTCATTAGATGGCTTTCCATGTTTCTGTTTCTCAGGCCCGGGAATCGGCATTGTGTTTACCGTGTGCTTACATGTGAACGGTTGTTAGGGTTACAGGATCAACATACAGTGTTTGGGCCCAGGTGGTGCATTTGTGCTACGGGAGACTCAGGCAAGCGGATCTCAAGTTCAAGGCCAGCCTGGGCTGCAGCCAGAGTTCCCTGCCAGCCTCCCGAACAACCACGGATTTGGAAATGATGAACTCTTGCCGCCACAGCTGAATTTAATAGAAATACCTTGGTGGGAAGGGACTTCCGAAGAAATCTGGCTCCTTGAGGTTTGCTGAAGTGTAAGCACCGCCGTGAAACATGGGAATAAATCAAACCCACAAAACACAGCCCCGATCACTTTGTTTTAAACACCCGCATACTGATTTATAACATTGTAACATTCTCTCTCAAAGCGTTTTACAGATGTTCCATTTAAATTTGATAGATGCTCTACTTTTTCCACTTGTATACAGAACCAGTCAATCAATATATCACGAACAGACACCCCCAATTATACTTATTTAGAAGGTGCTTTCTAATTTTTTTTTCAACAACCTCTGCAGCTTGTGTGAGAAATTCAGATTTTAAACTGACATTAGCATTTGGGGACTGAGAAAGACAGCTTGACACCTGGATGAAAATATAGGAACAGTCATTCACATGATTAAAAATTACATTTATTGTGGACTTAATAATAGAATTGAGTTTTCTATTTCTTTTCTATTTTTAACTTACTAGAGTCTTGGAAAATTACCTTACCCACATAATTAAAATTATCTATAAAATAATAAAGTTTTTTTAAATGAATGAACATTTATTATTTGTTAATAAAAATCATAACAAATGCCCTTTAGTCAGAAGTATTGAAAATTAAAAGTAAGAAAACATTTTTAATAGGAATATTATTTTTTTTAATTTCCAAAAAAGTCTGATTTTTTATTTTATTTTTTCTTCCAAGGCAGGGTTCCTCTGTGTAGCCCCTGGCTGTCCTAGAACTCACTATGTAGATCAGGCTGGCCTTGAACTCAGAGATCTGCCTCTGTCTCCTGAGAGCTGGGATTAAACCTGTGTGCCACTACCGAATGACTAAGAAGTCTCATTTCCAATATTAGAATTAAAATTATTTTTAACTATGTAAAATTTTAATTTAAAGATAAGTTATTGAAAACATAACTTTAAAGGAGAGAATTATAACTTATTTCATATATATTTCTTGTCACTATTATACCTTTCCCTGGGCTATTGCAACTTATTTCTTATTTTCTGATTTTAAAAACTAACGGGACATTTTATTAATGTTCTATCACCTAGTAATGTGCACACATTTGGCTGACAACACACACACATGCGTGCACACACACATCTGGGCACGCACGTGAACACACACACACATACACACACACTCATGAGTCTTAATCATTCAGTGATGTCACTGAGCCCCACAGTGTTCTGAGCCTGGAGGAAGCGCTCCTTGGAAAACTTGTAGCTTCATCTGGTAGTAATTTGTAATTTACCATGTTTTGGGCTCACAGCCAGGTCAGCTATTGCCAAAAGAAGGCAGACGGGGGAATACAATGATTACCAAGAGGCGACGCGGGATGTACTGAAGGAAGCAAACTAAGACAAACGAAAACAAAATCTGAGAAGTAATCGACTCCCCTGAAATAACTTTTAGGGGGGCAGAGAAAGAAGAGGACCGAGGAGCTCAGTCCCAGCTCTGGCCTGAGCATCACAAGATTACTCTTTAGATACAGCAATGAGCTGGACAACAAGGAATAGGTTTCCTCAAACAATTTAGGCAAAGGAATCTCTGACTGGCGGAGTTAGCTCTTCTCCATGTTTTAGCGGTTTGGGATGCAGCCTCTCGTGAACTCATCCATGGTCTCCCTACTCCTTGGACTCACTCAACACAGTGCGTAAAACTGCCACAAAAAGCATCTCAGGCCTTGCATAAGCCTGACAAGAAGTTACGACATTTAACTATGAGATGAGAAATGCACAAGTCCCTAAATAGTGGATGTGTTTAAGAGTCTTAAAAACTGAAAAGATCGCCGGGTGGTGGTGGCGCACGCCTTTAATCCCAGCACTCGGGAGGCAGAGGCAGGCGGATCTCTGTGAGTTCGAGACCAGCCTGGTCTACAAGAGCTAGCTCCAGGACAGGCTCTAAAGCTGCAGAGAAACCCTGTCTCGAAAAACCAAAAAAAAAAAAAAAAAACTGAAAAGATGTCAAATAAAATAAAATAAACAAAAATGTAAACTCAGGAATACTTATAAAAAAGGCTTGAAGTTGGGGTCTTAAGCTGTTAGGACTGAAACAATTTTCTGCGTGGGTTCAGCAAATTCACCAAATCCTTAGGCGCCTTTTATTGTGGCATTTGTCACAGTCATGGGTGGTCATCGAGGTCAGACAGTACTGGTGACCATGGCACAGCACACAGAGAACGCGTCTACAATCTGTGTACATAAATCGTCTCAGGGGGCTGGAGAGATGGCTCTGTGGTTGAGGGCATTTGCTGTTCTTGCCGAGGGCCTGAATTCAGACCCCAGAACCCAGGGTAGGTGTCTTGCAATCTCCTGGAACTCCATCTTCAGGGGATCGACCCTATCTTCTAGCTTCTAGGGGCACCTGCACACAATGAGACACATAAACATACTCCCTCACACAAAAATCTTGAAAATATTGTTCGATATGTAGGTAATTTCTAAAGAAGAGACAATTTGTATGTGCATAAGAAACCAATAAAACAGGTTAGGATTTCAGATTGATTGCTAGTCTAAAGTAGACAACTGCCATTATCACCTTGGTTCCTCTCAAGAGGGTGCCTTGGGGTCGCATTAGGGTGTCTTATAGTAAATGACATCAGGCAGACAAGGGTTGGGATCCCAACTCCACCACTTTCCTCCTGGGTGACCTTGGGAAAGTCACTTAAACAGTCCTCATGTGTAAAGAAAACACATTTTTTTTTTTTTTTTTTGGTTTTTCGAGACAGGGTTTCTCTGTGGCTTTGGAGCCTGTCCTGGAACTAGCTCTTGTAGACCAGGCTGGTCTCGAACTCACAGAGATCCGCCTGCCTCTGCCTCCCGAGTGCTGGGATTAAAGGCGTGTGCCACCACCGCCCGGCAAGAAAACACATTTTGTAATAACATCTCGAGAGACTATTTAGTGATAATACAGGCATATTGCCTGTTGTGGTGAGACAGCAAAGCCTTCAGTTAATGGCCACTGTTGTGATTGTAGAATGACTTCCTTTTAAAGATTTTACAATATTTCAGTTACGTGTGTCCCTGAGTGCATGTATGTGCATGTATATGTGGGTGTGGTTGTGAGCTGCCCAGTGTGGATTCTGGGACCCGAACTCATCCCCTGTAAGAGCAGCCAAGTACTCTTAACCACTGAGTCATCTCTTCAGTCCATACAGAAACACTGAAATGAACAGTTCATGTTAATCTTTCTAATTCTTAACATTTCATAGTGGAAAAAGAAGGAGAACCCCAATGCTTCATTTCTTTTCCTTTGTAAAATTTTGTATATGCGTGTGCATGTATGGTGTGTGTGTGTGTGTGTGTGTGTGTGTGTGAAGTATGAAGATGGTCTTGTGGGTTGCTCTTTGCCTTCTATTATTTTTCTCAGCGACTTGAGTCAGTCTGTCTGACCTGTGAGTCTCTGAGGATTCTTCTGTCTATGTGTCCCATTTTTCCCACAGGAGAGCTAGGATTAGAGACAGGGCCACCTGTTGTTCAAACTCAGGCGCCTTAGTTTGCAGGGCAAGTGCTTTCCTGTGGGGCTAGACAGCCTCCAATGTTTCATTTGCAATGTGACATTTTCCTAGGGTTGTTTCTTGCCCGTGTCCTTGGTCATCTTGAGATGGGTTTTTGTGGAGGAAGCCAATGGACCTGAAGCTGTGTGCGGTGTTTTCAGGGCTGTCTGTCTGGGCTGCTCAGTTTCCAAAGCCAAAGTTACAGCTCAGAGCTTCTGCTTCTTCACAGAAACACAAATGGCTAACTGCCAGGAAGATTGAAGAAAAGGAGGTACCCATTAACCCTACTGTTGTCTAGACTATGCAAACTGTGGGCATAGCATGCTTTGGGGGACTAAGGCCACATGCCATGGATTGTTACTCTGATTTTAATTACAAAAAACGAGTTCAGCTTGGCTGTTAAATTCATAATTTTTACAACAAAATCTGTCTGAAAGCTGTTTGTGCTAATGTTTTAAGAATCATCTCAGTCTTTTGGACATTGACTCATATGCACTAATGCCAAGGATTTACCTATAATTATAAATTGAACAAGGTGTCTCACATTAAGTAAATTTCTAAAATTTCAATAGTTTAAAACAAGTATTTTTTTCTTAAAAAGTTCACAAGAGTTTTGTTTGAAAATATTAACAGAATTAGCTTTTTTAGTCTATTCATGCCTCTTGTGACCATCCATGAACATCTCAGACAAAATAGGGCCTATCAAATCATGCCAGGATGGAAGCCCTGTAAATCCCCTATATTATTAAAATGAGTATCACACACTCCCTAAAGAAAAATTTGGTGTAATAACTATAATTAAGCAACATGCTTGAACCAAAAGAACTCTATATCCCAGATGACATGGTAGAAATTAGAGGATGAATTACCCTTAAACCAGCACAGACTGTCCTCTAAGACACGGGCTTTGTGGCAATGAATGTTTGACATTATTGTTTTATTAAAGTAGAAAAGAGAATTCTCACTTGGGACTATTTGGAGAGGTAGATGCTGTGTCTATGTAACTACGCATCCAGTACACCGTGCTGACCAGACTCCAAGCTGTACAGACTGCACTGGCAGTGAAAGTGGGCTGGCTTGAGTATGAGCTAATAAAATGTGGATACCCAGAGTGGTGTAAGTTTGAGCTCAAGTTTTAAGATGCCACCATCTGTTGCTCTGCCCCGAGACTCCGCACAATGAAGCCAGAGGTGGTTTGTTTAAGGAAAACTGGACTCTGTGGCTGAAAGACCATATGGGAGCTGCAATTGGATCCCAGTGACGTAGCCTCCGTAAGCAGACAGGAGAATGGTGCCATCTTGGAGATTTGACTTGGGTGAAGCTGTAAGCTGACTGCAGACTCCAGAGAATCCAATGACTCCTACGGGGGGCCAGAAATACTGCCCCCTATACCCCGTCGACAGTGCCCCCTGCACCCCGTCTACAGTGCCCCCTGCACCCCGTCTACACTGCTCCCTGCACCCCGTCTACACTGCCCCCTGCACCCTGTCTACACTGCCCCCTGCACCCTGTCTACACTGCACAGAGCCGTGTTGTTTTACGCTCTGAAGCAGGGACCCGTGTGTGACGTGGCAATAATTAACCATTGCTCGCTGCTTTTCTTCTGAATGCAATCCCACCACTGAGGTTGAAGCTCAGGGTTTGCAGCGATTCATACTGTGGGAATTTACCATTTGCTTTTATTCATTAAATATGGTATTATGCATATTTCCTAGGTAATTCATCCACCACAATATTTACATTTTACAAGAGAAAAGAAAAAAATCACATGGCTAAAACAGAAACATCATAAAATTTATAAAGTAGCCTTAAAAAGTAAGTGATAAGTTCCTCCCTCCCCTTTCTTCTCTCTTCTCCCCTTCCTCCCACTTTTCCTCCCTCTCTCCCTCCCACCCGTTCTCCCTCCTTTCCCTTCAGGGTCTCACTATGTGGCTTAGACTGGCCTCCTGCTTTGGCTCTGGAATACTAGGAATTCAGGCACACGCCAGCATGGCTGGATGTTTTCCTTTATGTTAATGAACACATATGTTGGATCTGGATGCGTTTTGCCGGGTATCTGTTATCTACAGCGGAGAAACACAGCACACCCAAATTTAGGGTCTTAAAGTAACCGTAAGTAAACATTTATTTATTATTTCTCACAGCCTCTCTTGGACAAGAAGGATTCAGGAGTGTCTTCCCTTGGTTCTGGCTTGGGTCCTGCCGTGAGGTGGAGGTGGGGATGTTGGCTGGAAGGCAGTCATCTGAGATCCCACTGCTGTTGGCATCCCCACTGCCCCAGGAGTGGCTTCCTCGGGAGCTGCTCAGCTCAGTCCTGCTGGAGTGGGAACCTTCACAGTTCCTCCAGTACTAGCTTTTCTAAGTGTTTTCAGCGCGCGGGGCTGGCTTCCTCCACTCACTGTTGAGGCAGGAGCCAAAGTGGGAACAGTATTGCCTTTTATGAGTGGCAGCTCATTACCGGGCTACTGTGGTTGCAGACAGTCTTCCAGCCAAGCGTGCTGTCTGCCGAGGTGGGTAATTCCATCACCTGGAAGGCCAAGGCAGGAAGGTGGTTGCAAGTTTGAGGCCAGCTTCAGCTACAAACAAACAAAGGAACAAAACATTCTTAAAACCAAACAAACACAACAACTAACTTCGTTTTGCTTATGCCTGCGAGACCCAGGCTAGTCCCAGATGCCTTCACTGTAGCTGCCCCGGTTTCCTTTTGAGTTCATTTCGCTTCATTTTCCTAATAAAAACCCGACTTTGGAAACACAAGTGGGAAACACAGCTTGTTCTTGTGGGATGCACCTGGAACCTTTGTCACACAAGTCTATCAGCCCTGCGAAGGACAGGAAGGCTATGCCATTTTTACTCAATATTGTATTTCTGTGACCTACCAAAGTACCTGAATAAATGGATGTGGTCCAGCTTAAGGCACAGGCCTGTTTGCTTGATCCTGGACGTATTATTATATTTTTAAATATCAGGATGATGTTACTGGTGAAATGTAAAAGTTTGTACTTTCAAAAGTGCAACTGCCGGGCAGTCGTGGCACACGCCCTTAATCCCAATGCTGGGGAGGCAGAGGCAGGTGGATCTCTGTGAGTTTGAGTCCAGCCTGGTCTACAAAGTGAGTTCCAGGAGAGCCAGGACTGTTAAACAGAGAAACCCTGTCTCAAACAAACAAACAAACAAAAAAGTGCCACTGAACATTTCAAAGTGCTTTGTAAGCAATCGCAGGCTGTTCCTACATCATTGGAGAAAGTCTACCTTCGACTGAGCTAACACCCTAGTGCCCTGATACAGCATTTCTTTAAAACTCCGAAAAAGAAAAGAAAGCTGCATTTTCATGGAAAATAACCACAAGCTAAGGCCAGCTTCCCAGTTCTCACAAAAGCTCTCCACAGAGTTTATATTCCTTTCCAGGAACACTAAACCTCCCTTCCCACTCCCCACACCAGTGATCTCTATCCTTTGACAATCACTGGGTTTAGACTTGTCCCGAAATCAGAATCTGTCACCACATCGGCATGCACGTTCGGAGGCCAAGGAGGCATAGATTGTATACTGTAGACTCAAGGGTGGCTGTAAGTGTAGTTTAATCTCTTTCTACTAAATTGTATGAAGTGAGGACCAGCGTCAAAGGTAAGAAGTTTGCTTTACAGTAAAGCTATTTCTTAGAATTGGCTGGGGTGATCTTAGCTGTTACACTTGCTTGTTAGCAAGTGGAGTAGGCTCACTCTCCTCACTCGGTAACTACTACTAAAGCTGCTGAAATTTTGACATCAGTCCAGCTCACTAATTTGATGGCAACTCAACTAGGCCAGATATAGGCCGTGGACCAAGTCAAAGCGAGGAGCATCCATATCATGGAGGAAGGACTACTTTCACAGCAGAAGGCAAATCAGAATCAAGACAAGAGCATCTTGGGCTGGAGAGATGGCTCAGTGGTTAAACACATAGACTGTCCTTCCAGAGGTCCTGAGTTCAATTCCCAGCACCCACATGCTGGCTCACAACTATCTGTAATGAGATCTGGCACCCTCTTCTGGCCAGCAGGTGTACATGTGGGCAGAATACTGTATAATAAATAAATAAATAAATAAATAAATAAATAAATAAATCTTTACCAAAAAAGTGTCTTAGAGAAGCCTGGCTACCTGTAGCGATGTATGCAGACAGTTCTCCATGGCACCTTCAAAACGCCCTCCCAAACTCCATTTACTCATATTCTGTTCTGAAAAAGCTTGTTTCTACTTAGATAACGATCAATATAAAACCAAACAGATAAACACAACATCATATTTCACTGTGAATGGACCCGATGTGCTTGGGAATATTATTTTCAGGTGTCACTTTTGTTTATGTTGCATTTGTTTAGCTCTGTGAAGCTGTGATGTTTTGCTTGTCTAGAACACCTGATGGACTATTGAAGATCTGAATAGCCAATAGCGAGGCAGGAGAAAGGATAGGCAGGATTGGCCGGTAGAGAGAAGATATAGAAGGAGGAAACCAAGAGAAAGGGTTCAGAGGAGAGGTGGCCAGAGAAGGAGGAGGAGGGCATCAGGGGCAGCCACCCAGCTACACAGAAATCCATGGAGTAAGAGTAAGATTTACAGAAGTAAGAGAATGGAAAAAACGCAGAGGCCAAAGGGTAGATGGGATAATATAAGTTAAGTAAAGCGGGCAAGAAACAAGCCATGCTAATGCTGTGGGACAATGGTCTTGTATTGGTTTAATAAAATGCTGATTGGCCAGTAGCCAGGCAGGAAGTATAGGCGGGGTGACCAGAACAGGAGAATTCTGGGAAGAGGAAAGGTTCAGTCTGCAGTTGTGACCCAAGATGAGAGCATCTCATTGATAAAAGGTACCAAGCCACATGGCTGACTCAGACAAGAATTATGGGCTAATCTAAGTTATAAGAGTTAATAAGAAGCCCGAGCTAATATGCTAACCAGTTTATGATTAATGTAGACCTCTGTGTGTTTCTTTGGGACTGAATGGCTTTGGGACTGAACGGTTGTGGGACTGGGCCTGACAGAAACCTCTGCCAACAAGCTAAGGCCAGGCGTTTGTGAAGAATAAGCCTCTGTGTGTGGGAGCTGGGTGGCGGGCCCCACAGAAAAGTCCAAAGAACATCACCTCACATCACAGTACTACTGCACAATGCTCAGAACTCAACCTCCCAGGAGATCAGGCAGCCCATGTCAGTCCTCAGGAGTCGGTAACAGACAACTACAGCCCTGCTGGGCATCGTGATACAGATGCTATGCTATTGATTCTCAGTTGGTCTGGTCGGGGGAGCAAGCACCTCTGCTTGTCTCTTACTCCAGCCTCCCATTTAGATTTGCTCCAAGCAATCAGTTACAGTTGTCAATACGGTGGTCAGATGTCGACAGCACCATGATTTGAGCAAATTTTAAGTTATCGCATACCAGCTGGTCCAGCTCATCCCATGTCTGAGGTCAGTGCCGAGGCTGACAGAGGAACAAGGGTTATGGTCTCCAGATACTGCATTAGCCTGGGGTTGGGGACCGTTCAACTTAACAACGTGTGACAAAGCAGTTCCCCTGAATGTAGGTGGAGAAAATTTTCAGAATTACACAGTTATCCAGTTCAGGATTTAAATAGGAGATTCACCGGCAAGGGGCGGACATCCTGCGAGGTGTAGTGGAACTGGGACTTCAAAGCCGCGACAAAGAATCCTGCTGTCTGCAGTGAAGCCTGTTTGCTAGCAAAGAAGGTTTGTGGGCTGGGATGCAGCTCAGTGGTGGGGAGCACGCACAGGCACAGGACTTGGTGCTGGGCACAGAAAACATGAGAAACAAACGAGACTTTGTTCTGCTGCTTGTTTTTACCTAAGATGGAAGGCTGAGAAACACTCCTGTATACGTCGGTTAAGAAATCAGCTTCTCTGATGCCTCTGACATTTGGTGGGTTATGAGCTGTTCAAAATTTTGGAGTGGGGTGAGGGTGGAGGGAGGTACTAGTAGGCCATGAGAAACTATTTGGGAGGATGATATATTGAATGAAAAATATCACAAGAACACATATATCCAGATTTCCGACCCAGGCGTGTATGGGAGAAAGGGTCTGCTTTGGGACTGCTCAAAATGGCAGGGCCAGGGAAAGACCCTGGACCTCAGAGTGTTTTATCTTCTTGTCACTGACAGTCAAGATATGTGCAAATAATTTTTTATATGACTTCCCAAAGTGAATATATATTTTCACTATTTCAAAATATAAAATACCATCTCTGGAAAGTTTAGAAAGTGCCGGGACCTGGGCCAAGAGGGTGTGAACAAGTGATAAAAAAGCCTGTTTTACTTTAAAGAGATAAGGAGAGATTAAAATTTCCTCATTTCTCTATGTCAGTGTGGGGACAGAAAGAGAAAAATAACTGAGAGGTGATATTTTAAATCAGCAAGAAAGTGCCCTGTTCAGTAGTGTAGCTTGCCAACTGGATGCTGACGTGTAAGAAAGACTGTGTTTGAGGGGCTGGGAAGAAAGGATGAGAAGTAGCCTAGGAAAAGGCTGTTAATAGAGATGGAGCCAGGAACAATACTGGGTCATATTCTCAAATAAGGGTGTTCATTGCCCAGCCGAGGGCACAGTTAACAGACCATATGGAACAGGAGATTAAGCAGAGGATCTGGAGCCATTCACTGGGGAGAGGAGGGAGCAGGCTACATGGCTACAATAAAGTTCTTTTGGCTAGCAATTTTATCTCAGAATTTGGTGCTAAGCTGATTTCTCAGATAGGCTTGAACTGATGGTTTATCTCTCTTTGTAGATGTAACAATGGTGACTCCCAGCCCGGTTAAGCTGCCCCATAGGACTTCACAGTGACTGCCTCCAAAGATCTGATGCATCGTCACCGGAAGTAAGCATCGAGTTTGTTTTATTTCTGAAAGAGAATTTTGATGAATGAGTGGAGCTTGCTTGAAAGCACTTTATGGTCCATGTGAGGCTGAAGTTTTTGACTACAGCAAGTGAATGTCTCTCTCTCTCTCTTTCTCTCTCTCTCTCTCTCTCTCTCTCTCTCTCTCTGTGTGTGTGTGTGTGTGTGTGTGTGCATCCACATGGTGCACTGTGACAGCCTTGGGAAAGACACTGTGTTTAAAGACAGGGTCTCTTGTATTGTTGCTGTCTACTCTAGGTGAGATGGTAACTCACCAGGAATCATGAATGAGCCTGTATGTGCATCTATATCAGGGATCATAAGTAGCTAGACAGAAGCCCAGGAGAGTCCAAGGAGCCATATGTATGACAATGTCATACCTGACGTCTTGGAAATATTTAATGACAGGTTAATAGCTTACCCACCATCCCCGCCCCCACCGCCTTCTCCACTACTCCACCCTTGGATGAATGGGACTGTGTGATTCTCTGAGGCTGGAGTAGAAGGCTTTGCAGTTTCCACGGAAACAGAAACTTCACAGATGTCTTTCAAGTTTCCTTTCTACCCAGGAAGTTTCAAGTACTTGGAAATGGGCAACATCCACAGTGTAGGATGTAGTGTTGCCGTCGGTGTGTTTATTATGCTAACTCCCTCGACCGTTCTATTATTTATTATTCTCGGCTTTATTTAGAACAGTTTAACCTGTGTATAGTTCAGCTGTATTCTTTGTTAGTATAGCAATTATAGATTTTTCTTCAGTTTATAAAGATAGAAAGAGGATGGGGTAGGGAATGAAACAGTTTGCAGCTTAAATACCCAGGTTTTTATTTTCCAGCTGCTGAGAGGAGACAGACTTTCCGGGGAAGGCACCCTGTTTACCTTCCTCTGAAGGATTTTTTTTTTTAAACCTGAACTACAACTTTCAAAGTCTTAAAGATCTTTGGCACTAGCTTTCTCCTCCTTGCAAATAGAAATTGAGCTAAAAATAAAACAAAAACCATCACATATTTCTTCTTAGACAAACGAGCAGAACTTGTAGATTGGGGGGAACAAAAATCTAAATAAAGGGCACGATCAAATGAAGGAAAAAGAGAAATCTGGAATTTCCTCTGCTGTGAGCCTTTGTTCCCTGTGGAAAGCGTCTGTGTTAATGGAGATGGCTCTAATTGTGGATTCATCCATGGCAAGACAAAGTGTGAGAACCAAAATTACATTTTAAGGTTTAATTACTATGCCTAAGGATCCATAAAACAAAAATGCCTCTGATATGCAAGCCTCTTGCCCAAGGACAGACAATTCCTAAGATGCTGGAGGCTCTTGTTTATGGGAGACAACAAGCCGTGTGTTTCCACTCCCCTAAACTAGCTTGTTTGACCCCTCTGCACCGGATGTGCTTGATCACAGCAGGGTCACAGGCAGAAAATATGTCAGCATATATGCTTGCCCCTGATTGGATGTAGGCTGGAGGTGCATCAGCATGCATGCTTGCTCCTGATTGGACCAGCTGGGAAATGCAATGAATTATGGGGTTTCCTTCTTAAACTGCTGTTAAGTCACGACTTGGGGCAATTTCCCAGGAACCTGGGTTAAAGCCCATCCACTTGGCCAGTATTTAATTAAACTTTGCTTCAGTTTTGGCCCTAAACTGTGGTAGTGGTGGAATTAACAAAAGCTCCACAGAAAAGTGTACGATCACAAAATAATTCAGGTTTAGTGGCATTCTAAGATGTGGAGTAGAGGGCTGTGGCTCCGTAGGTCGGCCTGTTTGGCAGCTGGTGGACAGAAGCATGCTTGGAGTTTGGCTTCCTCTGCCTGCTAGCTTTATACACTCTTTTATTTTATTTTATTTTTGCCTTGCCCGTAGGCCTGTGGAGGCAATCATGGCTGAACAATGGTGCCTTCTCATCTCAAGTGAGAAATTTGCATTTCTGAGGATCTCCAGGCAGCAAGAGCTGGTTTTTACTGAGGCTTCCAGGAATGTTCCTTCTAGAAATTTACCTCATCTTTCTCAGGGAGTGGTGGGGACGTCCTTCTGTATCTGTGTTGCTTTTATTGGTTAATGAATAAAGAAGCTGCTTTGGCCTGTGATAGGGCAGAGTGGATCTCCAGGTGGGGAAACTGAACTGGTTGCTGGGAGAAAGTAGGCAGTGTACTGAGAAGCCATGTAGTGCCGGGGACAGACGCTGGCTCGACCTCGTGGTGATGCACAGGCACAGATGAATGGAAATGGGTTAGTTTGGGATGTAGGAGCTAGCTGGGAATATGCTTAAACTATTGGCTAAACAGTATTGCAATTAATGCAGATTTCTGTGTGATCATTTCCTGAGTCTGGGCAGCTGGGAAATGAACAAGCAGCCTCCACCAACAAGGGAGGGGCGTTGTTTACCTTTTCACTTCCAAGAAACCCAAGACACCTAGGTTTGCATTTAGTAACTTTTCATTCCCTCTATGATCCTGTCACGCAGGACTTATAACCTCTGACTTCATGAGCTATTCAGGGTCACATGAATGTTTGTGTGTGTGTGTCCATGAGTGGGGTGTGTGCATGCAAGAGCATCGTCTAAGGAGTCCAGCAAAGAGCATCAGACCCTCTGAGGGGTTGCTAGCCATCAGATGTGGGTGCTGGGACCCAACCTCAGATCCTGGCAAAAGCAGGAGTCACACTTTACCCCTAGGCCATCTCTCCAGCCCCACCAACTTTGTGGCAAGGGAGGTTGTCATGGCAGTTCAGTCCTGCAAGCTCCCCGGGACACACTCCACTGACCAATACTCCCCTCCTTCCTGGATCAAGACGGACTGGTTCATGCGCTCTATGCCTATGTCCACTGTGGATATAAGGATGGGCAATCTGAGGGATTGTCTCTGAGGGCTCACTGTGTGCAGCGAGAGACTGACAGTGTGTTTATTGTGTTATGTCTTGTCAGTTACTCCACACTGTATAACACAGTAATTTTTCAGGCTGTCCCTTGTCCAGAGACTTTGGCCTTTGAGTTCCTGGGGAGTGCAAATGCAGAGGCAGGCTGTCCATGTGCCTGCTGTGTCCACCACCTGCAAATGCAGAGGCAGGCTGTCCATGTTCCTGCTCTGTCCACCACCTGTGCAGCGCCACCCACGCTCCTGCTGCGTCCACCACCTGCAACTACAGCGGCAGGCTATCCGTGCTCCTGGCTGTGGTGTGGACAACACCACCTGCCCAGTACCACCCGTGAGCTACAGGCCTTGGCATCCTAAAAGCAAAGTGAGCACTACCCTGTAAATTTATCAAAGTAAATGTGGGCCATTTGAACACACCACGTGGGAGGACCAAAGTCATACCAGGAGAACCGGGCCTGAGAGCTTAGGTGTACCAGGACCCTCACCTGGGCCCTGTCAAGAGAACCCATATCACAGTGGGGTGATCGCAGCCCACTGCCTGCCATCCGGTCACCAGGTGTGTGTCAAGGGCCAACAGCCAGAGGACACCCAATTGTTCCAGGGACAACGGCTCATCTGGTCGCTACTGTTGATGGCCTAATCAAATGGCTGCCAGTCTGCTGGCTGGTTGGTCCTCAGCAGGTTCCACAGTTCTGCTGTGAAGAAAATCTGGAATATATGGTGAGCTACTGCCAATGAGCTGCTACCTACTGTAAATCTTTGGTTATTTAATGACCGTGTAATATGGTGGGGTGTTTGTGCATGGGTGAAGTCAAGAGCAGGTTCTACCATGAAGATGGTGTTGTGCTAGGACAGCACTCATGAGTCCTGGGGAAGAAGGGGCTGGGGCTCTGGAGCAGACCAGCGCCTAAGATCTGTGTGGAAGCAGCCCAGGTCAAGAGGTCACAGGGGACACTCACAGAAGCCACAGAAGTGAGAGGAAAAGCAGTGGAGTTGTATCATGGAAGGCAAGGAAGGCTTTAGAGATGGATCTGTGTGTACGTCTACTGCGACCCGTTCCAGACCCATGCATCTTCTTCTTCTTCTTCTTCATCTCAAGTTGGGCACCCTCTTACCTCAGCCTCCTCGGTGTGGATTGTAGGTGTTGCCAGGACACCCAGTTATGCTTTCCTTAACCTCTGATTCCTCCATTCTGTACCACATTGTATAACTTTTACAGTGGTGTTAAGTACTGTTCTAGGAAGCAGAAATCCCCCATAGAGTTCACAATCTTAGTAGGGAAGGTGGATGCTCTCCTAGTTAAAGTGAACAAGAATTCAGAACTAAGGCATGAGTACAGGATGCTGGCAGCAATTTCACCTGAATTGTCCAGTTGAGTAGTGTTGATAGAACTTACAAGTTTGCTAGCCTGAGCTTTCATCTCTTCCAGGCTGGCCTTTAACTCACTTCCTGTCTCAGCCTCCCAGCTGACGGGGCTAGAGGAGTGTACCATCACACCGAGTCCTATGTGGTGCTGGAGACTAAACCCAGGGCTTCTTTCTATGGGATAGCCACAATACGTACGTCCCTGGCTCCTTAATCTTCTAATTTTAATGATTATGTCGCTTCATATTTTTTTATTCATTTTTTTTCTCGTTTTTTTATTCAAGATTTCCATCTCCTCCCCCTTCCCTCCCCTCCCTTCCACCCATACCCCCACTCCACCCCTCTCCAAAGACAAAGAGCCATCAGGGTTCCCTTCACTATGTTAAGTCCAAGGTCCTCCCAGCTCCCCCTAAGTCCAGGAAGGTGAGCAACCAAACTGACAAGGCTCACAGTGAGCCCATCCATGCTGTAGAGTTCATGTTCATTGCCATTGTCCTTGGTTTCTCAGTCCTCCTCCACCATCAGCCACATTCAAAGAGTCTGGTTTGGTCCCCTGTTCCATCAGTCCCATTCCGACTGGACTTGGTGGTCTCCCGTTAGATCTGTTCTACCGTCTCAATGGGTAAAAGCACTCCTCGCGGTCCTGGCTTCCTTGCTCATGATCTCCCTCCTTTTGCTCCTCATCAGGACCTTGAGAGCTCAGTCTGGTGCTCCTATGTGGGGCGCTGTCATTTTCTCCATCCAATGCCAGGTGAAGGTTCTATGGTGATATGCAAGATATTCATGAGTATGGCAATAGGATCTGGACATTTCTGGCTCCCTCTCCTCAGCTGCCCTAGGAACTAGCTGGGGTCGTCTTCCTGGACACCTGGGAACCCCTCTAGAGTCAAGTCTCTGCCAACCCTAGAATGGCTCCCTTAACTAAGATATATAATTCCTTATTCCCATATCCACCCTTCCTATACCCCAACCATCCTATTCCCCCATTTTTTTTATTCATTTTTTTTCCGCTTCATATTTTTGAATCATGTCATTGCACATCAACTAATTCTCTCTCTCTTTATTTTTTAATTATGAAAGCTTAGGCTTATCCCACTAGCTCTTTAAAAAACTTTTTTTATTGATTTTTAATTGAGCTCTACATTTTTTTTCTGCTCCCCTCCCCCTTCAACCCTCCCCTAAGGTCCCCATGCTCCCAATTTACTCAGGAGACCTCGTCTTTTTCTACTTTCTACTTCCCGTGTACATTAGATCTATGTGAGTCTCTCTTAGTGTCCTCATTGTTGTCTAAGTTCTCTGGGATTGTGGTTTGTAGGCTGGTTTTCTTTGCTTTATGTTTAAAAACCACCTATGAGTGAGTACATGTGATAATCGTCTTTCTGTGTCTGGGTTACCTCACTCAAAATAATGTTTTCTAGATCTATCTATTTTCCTGCAAAATTCAAGCTGTTGTCACTTTTTTCTGCTGTGTAGTTCTCCACTGTGTAAATGTACCACATTTTTCTTATCCATTGTTCAGTCAAGGGGCATTTAGGTTGTTTCCAGGGTCTGACTAACTTTCTTGAGTCATAGAAACTGCCTATGGGGTAAGAGTTGAAAGACTGATAATGAACCCTTATTTATAAAATCATTGAAGATATAACATTAGAAACAAGATGTTCACTTATTTTCTGCATCAGAAAGTCAAAATTTAGAATCTGGTAAGGCATAAGACTTAAGTGATTGAGAAAATGTTCCTAATTTTTAAAAGAGAACCTCCAGGTTTTGTTGAGTTTTTAGCATCTGTTTGTTTTCAGAGACAAAAGACAAACTTTATTTAGAACATTAAACACACAGAAAAGACTTGTCCACGCCCTGCTTGCTCCACTTAAACTGCCGCCCAAGCCTCCACGAAAGCCTCCCGAAGTCATCATTGTTCTCTCTAGTGAACGTCAGTGTCTGTGAAAATTAAGAAAACAAGAAACAGGGCATTTAGAATAAACCAAGAAGATTCTGGATTAGATAAGGCTGACCGTTCCATTTCATTTTTAACGTAAGGCTGACTCACAACATTGTTCCCCCAACGGTGGCCCTTAATTATTTCATCATGCAGGGGAAATCCTGGTAGGTCATATATAAACAGCCGGAGGCAGGACCCTCTTCACGGACAGAGCCTGACATCTGACATCTGCCGGGCCTGCTGCGAGAGCCTGCCACAATTAGCCAGGAGGTGCGGACAGGCCCAAATGCCAGGGAACTGGAAGTGAGCAGAGGGCTTTCCTAATCCACTACGTTCCTCCACACTGAGGTGGTGACAGCCAAGGCTGACAGTGCTTTAGGGCACTGGACCTCTGTGGTCGTTTCCCTGGCTGGTTTCCAAGAGGGAGGCCGAGCGGGTCTCTCCTGTCTTCCCCTCCTTCCACTTCTCACTTGTGCATAATTCCCTGCGACTTTCAATGGGGGCTAAGTGCTCTTAGGGATGGCCGCATGGAGCTCTTGGTATTGTTAGCGCTACTTCGGAGCTGGGGTGGGGGTGCTCTTTGAGGGTTTGAGTGTAACCCTCTTGCAGAATCTGCCGAGGGGCTGAGCCGGCACCTGCTTTAGAGGCTAATTACCTCTCTCAGACACTTGGTTTTTTATTTTGTCTTAGCAGATGTTAAAGACAGTGTTGTGGTTCGAGTGGCTGGTCGGTTTCTTTCTCTCACAGGCTATGGAAAATAAAATTTCGAGTTAAAATTTTTTCCGCATTTATTTGTGTGTGTGTGTGTGGTGTGTTGGCATGGATATGCCGCCATGCATGTGTGGAAGTCAAAGGTCAGAGGACGACCGTGGGGAATGAGTGTTCCTTTACTATGTGGGTCCTGAGAATTAAACTCAATTTGTCAGGCTTTGGGGCAAGCTCCTCTACTTGCTGAGCCATCCTAAGAGCCCAGTTTTCAGATCTTATCCCAGCATCTTAGAGATGGAACCCAGTACCACATTACTCAGTGTCTGCCAGCATGCTTGCCTGGGGCTACAGATGATAGTCTCCGTGTATCAGCACGCCCAGACCAAGGCTGCTGGTTACTAGAGGCTGCAGATAGTCTTTCTCTTTGTATCAGCATGGCCTGAACTAAGGCTGCTGGTTACGAGCCTGTCACATAATAAACCACGAGGGGACCTTGTGTGATGTGTGTAAGTTGTCTGAGTTCACATAGTAAAGAAAAGGGCTAATGAATAAAGTCACATGAACACAAGCGCAGAGACTCAGGGAAGTCAGGGCATTCCGGGGGTTAAGATAAGCAGGGAAGTTAAGCACTCACGGCACCTGGAGTGTGTGTCAGACATAGAAGGAAGCTTGGCAAGGAAGTGAAGTGGAGCCAGCCTCTCTGGCAGCCCAGAACATCCAGAATGGCGGCTTGCCGTTGTTATTAATTAAAGAAAGATTACCGAGCCGGGCGGTGGTGGCGCACGCCTTTAATCCCAGCACTCGGGAGGCAGAGGCAGGCGGATCTCTGAGTTCGAGGCCAGCCTGGTCTACAAGAGCTAGTTCCAGGACAGGCTCTAGGAACTACAGGGAAACCCTGTCTCGAAAAACCAAAAAAAAAAAAAAAAAAAAAAGAAAGATTACCGCTAGAAGCAGATTTATGAAAGATGGTTCTGGGAAAAGCATAAAATACATTGGAGAGGGAGGAAAGATCTGCTAGGGGGCCAGTTAGAAGCTGCTGGCGTCGGGATCCGCTGCAATCATGCGCTGTTTCCTTCGCAGATAAATGCTTTACAGAGAGCTCTGAAGTTTGACGTCTTGGTGGTTTGAACAACACTGGCACGACTTTCAGGTGAATTTCTCTAGTCTCTCTTTCCTTCCCACTTCCCCTCCCTCTCCCTCATCTTTCCTGAGTCACCTGAAACCAGAAATGACAGAAATCCCAGGCTTTGAGGTTGACAACCCTGCCAGAGGACCAGTCTTTTCAGCACCTCCAAAGCCAACGCTTTGAAGTCCATGCCTTGTTAGTAACGATATCACAGATATTTGTCCAAAATAATCACCAGTGGGGTTGTAAGGGAGAAAAATGCCCAACAGGCAAGGATTGGGAAATACATATGGTCAATTATAAATTGGTTTAAAAAAGTCAGAACAAAACAGGCTGTACGTCCTGATAAGATGTATGCAGGGCTCAGGACACACATGCTGTATTAATTATTATTATTCATTCTGTGTTGCCACAAGTATACACAGCACTGCCTAAGCGGTTGACAGGCGAAGAATAATATCCCAGGCCTGGAGTGCTTATAATTAATGTAAACACATCTCGTTTTTCCAGACTGTATCTCTGAATTGTAATTTCACTTGCTTTGTTCATATTCATATTTCAGCTCTGGTTCTTATATAAGCTGAAGAAATGAACGGTTGTAGGAAATACACATGGTTTTCCACAATGATAGCTCTCCTCCTCAGAACAAGAGCTGTCTCACTGAGAATTCTGGGTACAAAGAGCTCGTTGGACAGGGTCCTCTACCTGCATAAAATGAAGCCTATTTATTTAAAGCCCCCTGGAGAGGAATGGTGCTCAAGATATGTATTGTTAATGACCACTGACTAATTAGGTATTAGAGCCTTCGCACCAAAGTCCTTTTCTGCTGTAAAAACACAGAGGAAACTGAGTCAAAAGCATCTGACAATGCTTGCTATCTCTGTGCCGCGTGCCTTTCGCTCCTCCAGTCTCACTGCCAGTTCCTCAGCTCAGTAACTTCTCTCCACACGCGGTTTGTTTCATTTTGTGGTTTGGTTTTTCGAGACAGGGTTTCTTTGTGTAGCCTTGGCTCTCCTAGAACAGCTCTGTAGACCAGGCTGGCCTGAGCCGGCTATGTAGCCAAGGATAACCTAGAACTTCGGATTCCCCTGCATCCACAACCCAAGTGCTGGAATGGCATGTGTGCACCCCACACCTGACTTAACACTGCTTGTTAAAACATGCCATGGAGTCGTTACACGTAATGCTGGGCTTGTGAAAACAATGTCTTCCAGTCCCATCTTCTTCTCTGACTGTGTCACCCAAGCTCTTGGCCTCTCTCCCACTCTGTCCCTTCTGCTTTCCCAAATAGCTTTACTTAGACTTTCAAATTGCCTGTGTGTGTGCATGTGTGCATACATGTGTGTGCATGTGTGCATACATATGCGCGTGCGTGTGTGCATGCATGCGTGTGTGTGCATACATGTGTGCATGCATGCGTGTGTGTGAGAGAGAGAGAGAGAGAGAGAGAAAGAGAGAGAGAGAGAGAGAGATCTTATGTATCTCTATAAGTAACAAAACCTAGGGTCTGCACAGGAAAGGAAACGTAGAGCTTTTGTCTTTCTGAGTCCGCCTCTTTTGTTTATGAAGATGACCCCCAGTTGCGTCCATTTTCCTGTGATAGTGTTAGTTTGTTCCCTATTGCAGATATGACTCCATGGTGTAGATAAACCACATTTTCTTTACTCAGCCGTCTGCTGGCAGAGACTCGTCTGATCCTCTGTGTGGTCTGTTGTGAATCTGCTGCAGTAAACGTGAACATGCCGGGTCTCTATGGTGTGTGTCCTCAGGCATGGTATGTATTTATGCTGTATAACGGACCTGCTTTCCTTAACCCACAAAAGTCTCTAAACTCACTCAGCCTGAGACCAGATCGAGTGATTTATGGAGAAAGCCTTCTTGGTTTTGTTGACCAGTTATAAGCATTAGACCGACAGAGACGTTTAAGGTAGCAAATATGAATGTAGAGCGGCTCCCATTTCTACTGTGATGGTGGACACCAACCCACTGTAGACACCGGATGCTTCCACTTCTACTGCAATGGTGCATGCGAACACACTCTAGACACCGGATTTCTACTGTGACCGTGGACGCCAATACATTGTAGACACTGGAGGTCTTGACACAGCCTGAGTTAGTCTCTGTGCTTTTCCATAAAAACGTTTCCATAAAGTCAGAAACAAAATTTGTTAACCTCTAACTTGATAGTTCTGTAAAATATAGTAATTATTCACATCCATTTTCTCATAGAACATAATCATCATTTGTAAGAAATAAACAGAAACCCATGAAAAAAATGAGCGTGTTTTATCCTTCTAACTGGGCTCTTCTTCACTTGAGGCATTATGGTAGACGGTGTGGCTACATGGGAAACAGAATAGAGGTGTTTTCTGAGGTAGTGACTGTAGAAGCTTGATTTTGTTACAAGTCCAGAGTAAACCGAGACTGTGTTTAGGACTCCACCCTCCAAGGAGGGCTGCCCAGAGGACCCAGGTCCAAGTAGTCAGTTCTAATGAAAGCTATGGGGCCTGCATGGAGAGATAGTAAAGGAGAGTAAAGTAGTTGAGGGAGGAAGGGAGAGGTTTGGAGATGGTTCCAGGGTTAGGGCCTAGACTGGATGCAAGTGACATTCTAGTGAGAATCTCGAATCGAAATAATCCAAACTAACGATAAAGAGAAGAAAATGGGAGGAGGGAGAACCACACCGAATCCTGGCTGCTTTCTCTAGCGCATCTTAGCTGAGTTGCTGTATTGGGTCTATCTGGGCTCTGTGACTGGGCCAGGTCGTGGGTGAGCATCAGTAAATCCACGGCGGAAAATTTGTGCATCTACGGACCCTCAAAGCCACAAGCTGTTGTCTAGTATTACTAAGAAAGAAACCTACTGGATTACCATTGAATACAGTCACTGTGAAGTGCTAAACGGGCCTGACACCATCATCACCTTCGTGCACACACTCAAGTTTTCATCGTCAAAGGTCCTGTAGCGAATGAGAAAGGTATCTAAAAGAGAAAGAAAATTAGCCCCATGGGTGAGGTTTTCAGTAGTGGGCACCTAAGGAAGCCAAGAGGCTTAGAGCTTCCCCGAGAACATGGTGTTTGAGCTGAACTGGTAGGGACATTGCGAGAGTGCAGGGCTGGATGGCATCGTGCCCTTGTGTCGTAGAAAGGATCCAGGGTGGCTGCAGCGCACTTTAACTGGATGAAGAGCAGGGTGAAGTAGGGTGAGACACCCGAGAAGCGGCCAGGAACTGGGCTGGGGGGTTGGTTTCGATTCAAGCTCCCTAAGATGGAAAGGGAGTAGCAGTGACATTTCCTGGTCTGTAAGGGGAAGAAATGATCGAGGAGATGATAAGCTGGGGCCATAATGATGGCGGTGGAGAGGACTGGGCACATTTGGGGTGTGTTTGGGGTGCACAGTGGCCTGCATGAATGTATGTAGTGAGGTCAGACTGCCATGCCTAAGAGTCTCCAAATACAAACCCTTCTGAAAGGAAAATGTGAAGGGTCTGCACAAAGAGAATCACCGTGCCGACATGTAAACTCAAGTCTGGCCTTATCCTGTGAGCTTAGGCCACCAAGTCTTTTAATCTCTTTTCTTTTCTTTCTTTCTTTCTTTCTTTCTTTCTTTCTTTCTTTCTTTCTTTCTTTCTTTCTCTCTCTCTCTCTCTCTCTCTCTCTCTCTCTCTCTCTCTCTCTCTTTCTTTCTTTCTTTGAAATAATACATGGTATTAATACAAGGACGTGACACTTCTGGCACCATCCTGTTGAGTTAAAGAATCTCCAGAACGTACTGACGGTATGTTCCACTGTTTGACTATGACACTGTGTGATCAGCACGCCTGTGATGTCCAATACGATCTCATTACACACAGTGTACTGTAACACAACCTTACAGCTACTGCCTATATAAGGAAAATCACTACTCATTAATAAGAAACCTTAAACTATGGACAGACTATTACTAATAAAAGAGTGAACCAGAGACGGGGAGGTAGGCAGAGAATCGCTGGCTTAAAAACACAAGGACCTGAGTTCAGTCCCCAGAGTCCTTGAGGAAGAGTACTTGTAATTCCAACAGTGGAGAGATACAGGCTTGGCCACCCAACCTGTGATGTGTTAGTGACTCAAATGCATAGACAGACAGACAGACAACAAATGGCTGAGGAGTTGGTTCAGTGAGTCCAGCACTTGCTGTGTAACCTGGCAACCTGAGCTTGGGCCCCAGAAGCCACATAGAAGCCTGATGCAGCCAACCAAGTGTCTGAGGTGCCAGCTGCTCCTCTGGGGAGATGGGGTAGACACAGAAAGGTGACAGGTAGGAGGTGTAGCCTGGCCTACGCAGTGGGAACACAGGAGACCCTGTCTCAGATAAGGGCAAGGACAGTCATCTAACGTTGTCTCTGACCTCCAAATGTGTGTTGTGGCATGCATGCCCCCCAACAGACACACACACACACACACACAACTTCAGCAAAACCAAAGTGGTCATTGTAAATGGACAGCTAAACAGGGAGATTAGGAGATAACTCGAGAAAAAAAAAATCTTTCATATAAAAAGTAAAACTGCTATTTTTCTTTCTTTTTCCAATCGTGTCTGCTTTATTTGACTATTTGCTTTCAGGATTCCCTGCTCAAAACCTGAAGTATCTTTTTGTGTCTGTATTGAAACACCACACATACACACACACACACACACACACACACACACACACACACACACGGCTCCGATAGTTCCCATGCTGCCTGTCTCTTATGAAATTCATTTTGCATACATCACACACATTGATATTCAAATATTCATGGGGAGTCCGCAGCAAGCTCGGTGATTATGACCTCAACAATCGCCTTAATTGCCCAGCCTCTCTCCAAGAGTGCACCCAGGGGCTCGCCTTCTGGCTGCTGATTTACAGACTCTGCCTTTCCTCCGTTCTCCTTTCCCAGTGAGCAGCTTCAGCCTAGAGGTCTCAAATGTTTTGGTTACATCCCTGCTTTGTGAAAACTGGGGATTAGCACCATAGGTTTCCTTGTAAAAATTCCTTGAGATACCTTTTCCTGTTTCATGGTTACCTTCAGGATTGGTGTTTATTATTAAAAGTGTTGTTTAGTTAACACCAACCTTAGACACTGGGCTCTTTGTTCTTCTGCCACACTGGCATAGAACCAAAGCAACACTGCAAGGCTGTGCAATTTTTGCTGGAAGAAGGCACTCTCAGGTGGGTGAGGCTTAGCAATTGATGGGAATTTACCTTTCCCCAATTGGAAAGTTAGATCTTCTCACCTGACAGTGGATCTGTAGGGAGCCTGCTCAAAACCAGTCAATTAAAAAAAAAATCTTAACAGAAAACAAAGACTTTAGGTGAATCACATTTAGGTTGTGTCTGTGACCATAAGCAGCATTTGGATATGTGGGGCTGGTTCTGTGAATATGTGATGTGGGATTCCCCTCTGTATGCTAAGAATATGTTTTATTACCATTGGTTAATAAAAAAGCTGCTTTGGCCTATAGCAGGGCAGAGTATATCCAAGCTGGAAGAGATGTATAGAGAGAACAGGCAGAGTTGAAAGAAGAGATGCCATATAGCTGCTGAAGGAGAAAGATGCTAGAACAGAACCTTACCCGGTAAGCCACACCCTCATGGCGATACACATATGAAAAGGAATGGGTTAATTTAAGATGTAAGAGTTAGTTAATAAGAAGCCTGAGCTAATAGGCTAAACAGTGTTGTAATTAATATAGTTTCTGTGTTATTATTTGGGTCTGGGCAGCCAGAAAATGAAAGAGCAGTCTCTGTTTGATACAAATATGAAAACAATAAAGATTCTGAACTAACTGGGCAGTAGTGGCACATGCCTTTAATTACAGTGCTCAGTAGGCAGAGGCAGGCAGATCTCTGTGAATCTGAGGCAGCCTGGTCTACATAGCAAGTTCCAGGACAGCCAGGGCTACATAGAGAGACCTGTCTCGAAAAACAAAACAAAAAAGATTTTGAACTTTATTAATAATTTTTCAGATAGTTTCTTTAGCCACAAAATGTATGTGTACAAAAGATTCTAAAGTCATCAATGGCGTAGCTAGGTAGGAGTCACACCTGGTTAAAAGGGACTATAAAACAATCATCAAAATATTGAGTCAAAGGAGAATGAATTGATTTTTGCACAAGAGGAGGAGGAAGGTCCATGAAATCTGCATTGGAAGGGACAGAACAAATCCATCCCATGTTGTGTGTGTGTGTGTGTGTGTTGCAAGAGCATGTGGGAACCAGTTCAGTTCATCTTCTGTGGGAGGGAGTGTGGGAGCCAGAGGGCTTGAGAGGTGGTCTCTCTCAACACCTGAAGCCAGCTCCAGACATCCTCCTGCTTCAGCCTCCACAGCACTGTGATTGCAGGTGCACACAGTCATGCCTGGCTTTTCACCGGGGTCTGGGGATTTGAACTCAGGTCCTCATGCTTGCTCAGCAAGAGCATTAACCTACTGAGCCATCTGCCCAGGCTTTCACTTGTACTTTTTCCTTTTGAATGAGCGTAATGAACATTTCTCAGAGACTGCAAACGATTAATAGCAAACAACCTGGAGTGTTTTTCCCCTACAACAGTTAGTTTTCCATTGAAGACGAGATTTCTTCTGCGTATTTTTATTTCATTAGGTAAGTGAGTGCTGGGACATGAACTGGGGTCCTCTGCAATAACAGATGCTCTTAACTGCTAAGCCATCTCTCCATGCCCCTGCCCCAGAATTGGAAACATTTTAAGTTTAACGTGGGGAAATGACAAAACCCATGTATCCGAACAGAAGTGAGCTTTTAAAATTGTGACAGATCTCAATCTTTAATTTTTCACATCTATCTATCTATCTATCTATCTATCTATCTATCTATCTATCTATCTATCTATTTTTTTATTTATTTGTGTGTGTGTGTGTGTGTGTGTGTGTGTGAGCTGGGCAGGTCAAAGGACAGCTTTTTGGGAGTTGGTTCTTTCCTTCCACCTTGTTTTTGAGGCAGAGTCTCTCAGTTTCTCACTGAGCAGTGCATGCCATAGGTGCTGGTATTACAGACGGGAGGCCACTGAACCCAGGGGTTCAGGGACTCAGGGATCAGGGTTGCCAGCAAGAGCTTCCCCTCATCCATCTCACTCACCCCCAGATCTCTTTTATAAAGGAAGCAATGAAGGAGTGTTCCCAATTCAGCTTTTGCCTTTCGTAGCACTAAGTGTTCACCAGAAGGAAGCACAAGTACTCTGAGTCAGGCTGTTTCATTTCTATGCATCTATATGTTGCTTTGCATGAACATATCCATAATGTATATGCGTTTACACATGCACACACTTATAGAATTTAGAACACTGTTACTCTATTCTATGTATTTGTGCTGGCTAGTTTTCTATCAGTTTGATACAAGCTACAGTCATCTGAGAGAAGGAAGCCCCCGATGAGAACACATTTCCATAAGACGCAGCTGTAGGCAAGCCTGTAGGACATTTTCTCAATCAGTGATTGATGGGAGAGAGCCCAGCTCATGGTGGGTGGGGCTGTCCCTGGGCTGAGCAAGCCTTGAGGAGCAAGCCAGTAAGTAGCATCCTTCCATGGCCTCTGTATCATTTCCTGCCTCCAGGTTCAAGCCCTGCTTGAGTTCCTGTCCTGACTTCCTTCAGTGATGAACAGTAAGGAGGAGGTGTAATTAGCACAAACCCTTCCCTCCCCAACTTGCTTTGGTCATTAATGTTTCACCAAAACAATGATGAACACTGATGAAGACAGTGTGAAATTTTATTCATCAACATTACTTTTCATATTTTCATTTACGAGCATTAATTTTTGAAATCTCTTCATACTAACACACCAGCTGCAATTAATAGTTTGCTATGGTCATATGATATTTAATGCATGGAAAACATCTTGTTTTCTCTCCTCAGCAAGGAATCCTGAGGCTATCATCAAAAGTACTTCCGTAAATATGGCGTTTCACGTCTCCTTGCAGATATGTGCAATTCTAATCTGAAGGAGCTCTGTGTGCATGTCTTGCCGTCTGCAGATTCTAAACTTAGCTCTTCAGAGTGGTTGTGCCGTGGTTACAACCCACACCGCAATCTAAAGAGCCATCCCCAAATCCTCACCAATATTACAAACCCCAAGTTTGTAATATTTTACCAATTTAGTAAGTATTGCTTTAATTTTATGTGCTGGTTTGTTTGTGATGTTTTCTTTTCGTTTTTCCCCTGCAATATCTTTTTATCTGTCGGCTTACTCGATTTTTCTTTATTTGTAGGATTTAGAAACTCTCTGGATAGAAAGTCTCTTATGATTACAAAGAGTTCAGCCATGTTGGTCTGCACTGGGCTGGTCATTACCTGTGCCTCTAGAACTCTGGTATCAAGGAGTCAATCATTTCAAAATCCGTCTGTCTTTCCTTCTGTGATTTGTGCCCCATGAGGGAGAGGGAGTCCTAAGAAACCCTTTCCTAATTGCGGTGGCTTTTTAATGTGTCACTTTGGCTAACTAAATTGTATTTTCCAGTGTTTCCCTGTGTGTGTTTCCAGTTAGGGCCGACCACAGCAGTGATCTTGAAGTGAGATTTGCAGGCTGGGGTGGAGCATAGCCTCCATGGAGCTTACACACTTTGATGGGAGGTGGCTGGGTCACCTCACTGATGGGAAGCAGCTGTGAGCCACAAGCGTGATAATACATGCGTGTGTGTATGCATGTGTGTGTGTGTACATGCATGTGCATCTGTGAGTGTCTTAGCCTGTGCACACACATGTGGATTCTTCTAGCTCTGCCCCCCCCCCCCGATTCTCCTGCAGTGTGGTTCAGTTTTAAATTCTTAAAATTTTATTTATGTTTATATGTATCAGTGCTTTGCCTACATGTGTACCACATGAAAAGCCTGGTACCTGCAGAGGCCAGATTCTGTGGGACTGGAGTTGTAGGTGGTTGTGAGCTGCCACGTGGCTGATGGGAACCAAACTGGGGTTCTCTGGAAGAACAGCCTGTGCTCTTAACCACAGAGCCATCTCCTGAGCCCTAGTTTAGCTTCTTACATTCGTGCTGCTGAGCTGAACTCAGGTTCTCATGCTTGATCAACTACCACTCTGAGCACCTAGGCCATCCCTGTGTATAGGCATCTCCTGACTATTGTAAATTTCGTGTAGATCAGATTAAGGTGAATTACTGTTACCTCTAGACTCCAGTCCATGGATACTTCCCTGTTAAATTAATAGAACTTAGATTTTGGAAGAGTTTAAGGTTTTCAGAAAGATGGAGCAGAAAGCACAGACTCTCCCCATAGCGCCACACCACACCCTGGTCTGCCCATACCCCGTGTCCCTTAGCAATACGTTCCATCACTGGGTAATTTATTGATGTATGCACTGATAGGGGATGTAAAAACCCATTAACTAGAGTGGTTTTTCCTAGGGTTTGCTCTCTGTGTTTTGTATTAGTAATGCATTAAGATGACATAATTTATAAATTATATAAATATAAATTATAATTTATATGGGTACCCTGACATCATATTTTAAGATTTACATATCATTTATATATTTTATGTGTCTAAATGTTTTGCCTGTATGTATATGCTCATGTGCATCCAGTGCCCGAGGAAGCCAGCAGAGGGTATCAGATCACTGGAACTAGAGTTACAGTTGGCTGCACCACCAGGTAGGTGCTGGGAACTAAAGCTAAGTCCTTGGCAAGAGCAGCCAGGCCATCTTCCAGTTCTTGTAACATGATGTCTTAGTTAGGGTTTGCTATTGCTGTGAGCAGATACTATGGCCACTTCAACTCATAAAGAAACCATTTAATCGAGGGGCTTGCTTGCAGTTCTTAGGTTCAATCCATCATGGCAGGAAGTGTGTCAGCATGCAGGCAGGCATGGTGCTGGAGGAATAGCTGAGTGTCCTACCTCCCACAGGCAATGGAAAGAACAGTGTGACTGTCACACAGAGTGAAGTCAGGGAAAAAGACCCCAAAGCCCGCTCCCTGAGACACACTTCCAACAGAAGGTGTGGCCCAGACTAAAGGTGTGTCCTCCAGCCTCAAGGTCTGGATTAAAGGCGTGTGTCGTCCAGTCTCCGCCACCGAGACCGTGCTTCCTCCTACAAAGCCACGCCTCCTAATAGTACCACTCCCCATGAGCTTAGGGGGGCCAGATACACTGACCCAAGCAGACATGATGCTTTGCTAGTGCCTGGGGTGTAAATCGGAGCTGTAGGTCCTCTAGGGTTTCATGCCTGCACAGTGGCACGCACCCACTGTGACTGTCACACGGCATGGGTCACTGCAGATCACCGTGTTCTTCCCTCCCCCTGCAGGCCCAGCAGTCACGGACCCTGTGGTACGCTCCGTATGAAGCCATACAAGATGAATCTTTTCTGATTGCCGTCTTTCACAGTGGCATGCATTTCAAGTTCTGTGTTTTCATATGACCGCATGGCTTCTTTCTTTCTTTCTTTCTTTCTTTCTTTCTTTCTTTCTTTCTTTCTTTCTTTCTTTCTTTCTTTCTTCTTTGTTTTTTTTTTGTTTGTTTGTTTGTTTTGTTTTTTCGAGACAGGGTTTCCCTGTAGTTTCTAGAGTCTGTCCTGGAACTAGCTCTTGTAGACCAGGCTGGCTTATTTCTTTTTATCATTCTATAACATTCTATCATTTGGATATACCACATTAAAAACCCTGTTTACTACCGCCGAACATTTTAGTTTCTTCAAGCTTTGGAAATTACGAATAAAATGTGCATAGGTTTTTCTGTAGGGACACTGTTAAAAGAGATTCAGCTAAATGCTAAGGAGTACAATTTCTGGTTTATGAGAAACTCAGAATGTTTGAAACTATCAAAAATGTGCAGGCCGACTTCTCTGCAATTATGTTTCAGAGACTGTGGCAACTGCTCACAGTCGCTGTAATCCGTCTCTGCTGTGGTGTTTATTACAGCACGGGAAAGTCTCCAATGCCCTGGGCCGTACCGATCCTGATTGGCAGGCACTGAGACCTTGGGCAGGGGTGGGCTGCTGTGCCCACTGTCTCAGTTTCTCTAGCGTCAGTGTGGGCTACAGTAGGGTAGTATCAGCTTGCTGCTTTGTTTCTCTTGTGTGATGTTTTCTTGGATAATTAGGTATTTTACTTTTTCATATAAACTTTCAAATTAATTTCTTGATATTTACAAAATAACTCTCTGGTGTTTTACCTGGGACAGTGCTGGGTCTGGACATTTTTGTGTGAAGGAGAGGTATTTCGGTGACATTGTCTTTATCCACGTCTATCAGATCATTTCCCATTTATATAGAACTTTGATTTCTTTTCTCAGTTTTCCTCATATCAATCTTATACATATTTAGTGACATTTGATTTTAAAGAATGCTTGACTATGCTAAATGACATTAACTGTGAGCAAAGATAGTTTGATCACGTTTTAACCTGTATGTCTTTTACTTTTAGTCTTGAAAAACTTTTGACATTTCATTTAGTGTGTGCCTATGTGTGTCTGTGATGTGTGTATGTGTGATTGTGTATGTGTATATAATACCATGCTACCATACGTGTGTATGTATATATGTGTAAGTATGTATTGTGTGTGAAAGAGTGTATGTGTGTGTATGTTTACGCCATGCCACTGTGTTTGAGCATGTGTAAATGTGTATGTATATACATTCTATGCTATACTACTGTGTATGTGTGTATATATACATGCCATGCTACTATGTGTGCATATATGTGTGTGTGAGTATATACATGCCATACCATTGTGTGTATGTACATGCTGTGATCTTGTGAGTGTGTGTGTGTGTGTGACTGTGTAATGCCATGGCATTATGCTTGCATGTGTATGTACATGCCACACCACAGTGTGTGTAAGTGTGTATGTGAGTATGTACATGCCGTACTCTGTGTGTATGTATGTGCCATGCCCCTGTGTGTGTGTATGATTGTGTAATGTCATGCCACTGTGCATATGTGTAGTGTGTGTATGTATACATGCCATGCCACTGTGTGTGTGGAGGTGAGGGTGGAAGTCGGTTCTCTTTATCATGTGGGTCCCAGGGATTGAACTCCTGTGTTCAGACTTGGCAGCAGGTGCTTTCAGCCATGGAGCCATCTCACCGCTCTATGTTTTCTTTTCTTACTGCATTCTCTAGGACTCGATGCTCATAGGGATGGTGAAATGGAGCCTCCGGGACCCCATCGCAGACATGTAAAAACACCAGGTTCCCTACTTTGTTGCCTTTTCATGCTTAACATTCTATTTTCATGATTAACATTCTATCAAGGTTGCACATGTATCTCATGTACAGAAGTTCTCCTGACTACTTTATAACTTTCTAGTAATCTACTTTGTTCTTTGAGCACTAAGCCCTATTACCTATCACAATGACGCTTTTATTTATCTCATAGAAATTGTTTCACCTTTGGTCTCTTTCCTTGGCTCCATTTACTCTCATAGTAAGCGTTAAAACGCTACTGTTGGTCACTGGCATCTGTTTTCCATTTATTGTTATGTTAACAAAGAAAGGAAGCATAGAAAGAGCCTGGACTTACTGAGTTTCCATACAGAACGTTTTGCATTTAAACCTTCTAGAGATCAAAAGTAAGAACGAATTTCTGGAGAAGACCATGGTCAGCGGTTCGTTCTAAAGACCTTTTGTTGAGACTCGAAGAAGATTAGGGTGATGATGGCTCTTAGACCTTCATGTTCACAAGAGGAACATAAAGAGTGTTCAGAGTTCGCACTTACAGTTTTCTGACATTTACCAAAGTGGGACAAGGGGCATCTCACCAGTTCTTGGGGTGTGCAACCTTTAGCCCATGAATTTTTAGTTGTATTTAACTTAGTTTCTCTAAGTGTAGGTTATAAATTGAGTCTGAGAAAACCCAAAGAATTGAAAAGAAGTGCCATGGGCTTAAAACAATGTCAGAGAAGCCAAGAACAACAACAAAAAAGAATGGTTGGGACCCTCAGCTTCTGGTCAGCAGGACACAGCTTCAGACTGGTGCCCAGATATGAACCATATATATTTTCTTCCCTTGTCTTCCAGTATTAAATCGAACTATATACATCAATGTGCATTCTTTTAGGAATTTCTTAAACATTTTAATATCCTTGCTAAAAAGGTATGATAACATTTGAGCCGGGAGGTAACCCAGTTGTTGACATAATGGTGTTCTGAGGAGCGACCCTGGAGGCTGGCCTCTCTCTTCCACACATGAACTTGCACACATATACACAGAAGCATAAACGTCTCTTTCTGAACAGTAAGGTCCTAGCTAGCTTAAACACTCGGTCTGACTTTCCTTGTTTTTCTTGTCCAACCATTTAACTGTGGCTCTTGTATGAGTGCTTTTTCTGTTAATATTACTATTGTTTTGTATCTTTTTTGTTAATATTACTATTGCTTTGTATCTTTTTCTGTTAATATTACTATTGTTTTGTATCTTTTTCTGTTAATGTTACTATTGTTTTGTATCTTTTTCTGTTTATATTACTATTGTTTTGTATCTTTTTTGTTAATGTTACTATTGTTTTCTATCTCAAGTTGCCCTTTATTTTCCCAGTATTCTACTGTTGGGGTTCTCATCATTTCATGTCATTAAGATACTTATTCTTTTGCTTTGTGATTTTATATTTATTTAATTGTGAACCATTTGAACTAGTCTTGGGTGCCTTTAAAAAAAAAAACGTGTTCTATAGTGCCTTTGCACTGGCATGCACACTACAGCGGTTAGCAGTTGCTTCTTCTACACGCTTACTTGTATTGTATGCCTGAGACCCAAACACATCTCCACAGTTTCTGTAAATGTTTGCTGGGGAAACTTTTCCTGGGTTTTGGTATGTCTGCATTTCCTCCCTCAGTCATCATACGTGGTTGGCCCAGGGAGCATGTTAGATTTAGCTTAGCTCTACTTCTGGAAAAAAGTGACAGCTGGGCTTGGTTGTCGTAGATCTGCTTATGGATCTTAAGGGGATCGTTGTGTGTCAGGATATATTCTTAAATGATGCTGTCATGGTCTGAAGCAAAGGAAAGCTCTTTCTTCAAATAGCAGAGGACAAAGCTACTTCTGTGGGCGAGACGGGGACAGGGTGGTGAGTGTTGAGGTGGAGGTATCAAGACGGCCGTTTTCATCTGGACTCCAGGGAATATCTTGTTCCAAGCTTCTGACTCTCGGTCTGGTCCTCTATGAGGGGAGGATGGCCAGACTGTCAGTTCCTGCTACAGTTCAGCAGGACACAGTTAATGTTTGCGTTCTGTTTTCAGTGTTATCAGCCACCTGGCCACAGGGAATAGCGCGTTCTCACGGAGCTGCGATGAAAGCTTCATGGCTTCAAGCCAAGCTGAGAGTCAAAGAACTTGAGGTTATTTTGTTTTGAAGAAACGAGAACTTGAAGAATGTATAACAGCCCATTCCATGCCACAGTCCTTAGGTCATCGTTGTTGACATAATATTGAAATGGAGCAGCCACCTGGGATGTCCAAGCATTTGCTTCAGTGGGGTTTCCACGACAATCAATCACAGGTGAGAGCTTGATTAAATCAGGATTACTAGTATCTTATTTCCCATTGAAAAGGAAGTTAATTTTACTGAAGTCCGAGGACATGGTTACACCAATCCTAAGGTCTGAATGAGTTGTAATTTCAGTTGTATCTGGTAAAGTCACAGATTTGTGTGTGTGTGTGTGTGTGTGTGTGTGTGTGCATGTGTGGTTTCATTTTGTAGGGCAGGGAAAGAAGAGTGAACAGGGAACTGAGGGGAAGTAACCGGAGTGAGCGTGGGAGGGGACAGCACCAAGGGAGATGATTTCAGTCTTGCTAACTGGCGAGTCACCTTTTGGAATATTTCATTCCATGCATAATTAAGGGTTACACTCAAGCAGCTTTCTTTAACTGTTTAGAGTCTAATGCAAGTCATGCACCCTGTTTCTAGAAGAAAGTGTTTGTAATGTTAAGCCTGAGATTCGCAAGAGAAAAACCAGTTCCACACTTTCGAGCCAGATCTGAAACAAGCTTTAATTAAGTACTGACCAGGATGGGCTCTGGTCAGGTTGACTCCTGGGTTCCCAGCAAGTGGTGACAAGACACCTGTCTGTAGGAGCTTTTATGGGCAGAAACCACACAGTCACCACATTTCCCATGTGACTTTGCTATTTTCCAAGAACTACAACTCCCAGCATTCCAGAAAGCTACCCAGTCCTTGGGCAGGTGAGACTGACAGGTTAACTTTTTTTCCTTACATCCACCCATGCCCTTACCTTGAGTTGTATCCTGAGTTAAATCCCCAACTGTGTGATGGGTGCTTATTTATATTGGGATCTAATAACCATCAGCTTAGTGGTACCCAGACAGGGATTATCATCTTGTTGAGGCATTGATAATACAGGAACCAACAGAAATTAACAGAAGCAGGAAGGCCAAAGACTCTGTGATGGCTATTATCAGAGTTACTATTTAGGAGGAACCTAAGAATGAATGGACCACCAGCCATATTTATTTCATCTCAAGTCCCCTTTTTATAATGTTACTTTAAATATAGAAAGATTATAATTCCAAATATTTTGTATAGAAATAATAATTTTTTCTTAGAACCATATAATACCTCTCTGTTCTCCATAAAGCAGGGCAAATCCCCTGTCATATTATAGAAATATTTTAGTTAATGAATCTGCCTGTTGATAAATCTGGGCCCATTTTCTTTTTTTCTTTTTTCTTTTTTTTTTTGGTTTTTCGAGACAGGGTTTCTCTGCAGCTTTTTTAGAGCCTGTCCTGGACCTAGCTCTTGTAGACCAGGCTGGCCTCCAACTCACAGAGATCTGCCTGCCTCTGCCTCCCGAGTGCTGGGATTAAAGGCGTGCGCCACCACCGCCCGGCTTGGGCCCATTTTCTTGATATGCCAATTTGGCATTATAGGTAGCCATTTTGTTCTCTATGCTAAGGAGTTTCCTTTTGACTTAGTCTTTCAGGCTGATAGGGAAGAAGGGACAATGTGTTCTCTACTGTAACTACTTCCAGCTGACATCAGGGCTGATCAAGGACTGGTCAATGGGGCATTCATCAGAAGCATCTGGTTAGCTGACCCAGCTGAAGGGACAGGGAGTAGCCACATTGGCTGGACTGCTTCACATCAGTTTCTAGCAAGTCCAGGGCTCAGCAGTTTATAGTCTGCTGGTGATCCCTGGATGGTGTCAGAGCTAGGAAGCCTCCAGTCTGCGGTGATCCCTGGATGGTGTCAGAGCTAGGAAGCCTCCAGTCTGCTGGTGATCCCTGGATGGTGTCTGCCAGCCTTGTGGAAATCTGCTGAGACAAATAGAGACTAGGGACAGAAGTTAAAATTTGGAATTTAAAGGAAAATCTTTTATTTGGAATTTTCAGGCCCATAGTTCTAGTCACTGGAGAAGGGAATAGGGAGCCCCAAGATGAGGAGAGAACCCATGCTCAGGGATAGACAGGTGGGGAAACTTAGTCTGTCCTTATCTGGAGTGCGTTTGACCTGCAAGAGGGGCATTCAAGTTTTGTGACTTCTTTGAGTCCCTGAAGCTTACCTGAATTTTTAGTTTATAAAAAGAGATGAAAATTAAAGATATATTAGCTGTAGAGAAATCCACATTGCAGAAAAAGCAGCTAACAGGTGTCTGTAAAACGCCTTTGAGTCCTAGCAAAAACTATAGCTTTTGTGTTAAAAGCATGAAGATTGGACAGAGATGTTTTTAACCTAATGAAAAGAACCCTTAATTCTGAATATAGGAGACAACCAAAGGACATTTAAAATCCTGAGCTTGGTTCTGAATAGTAAGTAGTCAGTACTCTGTCAATTAATCAGAACTCCACTGACCAACGTTAAGACTCTGAACCTTTGAAATCTTAGTGTAACAATAGCATGGGGCCGGGGAGGGAAATATTTCCCATTATTTATATACCTTAAATTATTTTTTATTCCATAAGAACTTACTTAAGTTTTCATATCTTTAGACCTAAAAGTTTGCTTGTGATTGTGGAACTTAGATTAAGAATTCTTGGGTTGGGGGACATGGTGTACATTCTTTTAATAGCTTTATAAGCTAGTGCCAAGGTAGGCAATTTCACACAGGTTATGGGCACCAAGGTAGCACTGTGGAAATGACTCAGTAGATAATGTGCTTGCCCTGTGAGCATGAGGGCAGGAGACCAATCTCCAGACCTAAGGAAAACCTGGGCAGACATGGGCTTCCCTACAGAACCAGCACTTGCGAGCTGAGACACAGGGTCCCCAGGGCAGACTGGTTTATTAGACTAGCCGAGATTGGCAACCTCTGGATTCATCAAGAGACCCTGCTGCAATAAAGAGAGTGAAATGGGCTCAAAGAAGGCACCTGATGTGAACATTGGGCTTCACATGTGCACACACATGTATACACGTTCATTCACATACATGTCAACACACATACACCATGTATATACATATGAACACACATATGTGTACACATCATGTACACAAACATGTGCAAGTAAAAAAATGCCACAGCAGTCTTATAGAATGCCTAGTGTTGTAAGCGATAGGATGTCACAGATCATTTGAAATTCACTCCAAATTGCATGGTGGTGTATCTTAAGCACCTTCACCCCAAGGTAATTGTTTCTATTTACTGTAAAGGAACACATCCTGCACACAAGGCTCAAAAAAATGATTGACTGCTGAATAGCTGTGAGGTTCCCATGTTGAAGGCATATTATTTTGGACCTTGTAGGAGAGAGCCAGGATGCATGTACGCTTGCATGAAGAGATATTGGAAAAGAAAGACCCCTATATTATTAGTCTTTTTTTTACTGAGTTGTTGGTCTCTGTGAAAGTCCCTGTTAACAGATAATTTTACCTGGTTTTCACTCTTACCCCATGAAAGAATTAAGGCAGATGTCATTGACATTGTCTTACAAAACTCAAGACGTCATTGACATTGTCTTACAAAACTCAAGACGTCATTGACATTGTCTTACAAAACTCAAGCAAAGGGAGGTGAAATGACTTTCCCGAGTCAGAAGGCAGACAGGATCAGAATTGTCTCCTCCCAGTCACCACCTCTAGCATGCCCTCAGATCACGGTGATCTGTGTTTCCTGGCATCTACTATAAGTTGGCATCTATGGCAGTAAGAGGTAGGCTATGTTTCAGGAATGGCTAGACTCTACTTTGTTGACCAGGTATAGGCAACAGCCATTCAAAGATCCCAAATTAAGTCAGCATTAGTGACTTACGAACAAAGACAGGTATGAGGTATTTTCTCTTTGCTTTCCACCTGCTTCCTCTCCCTTTTGGAAGAGCAGAGGCTTAGGTACCGCACACGTAAGTTAATGGGCACAGGAAAGCACACCCTCAGAAATAGCAATGGTGAAGATCGGCAGACATTTGTTAAATGGCTTTATGGGTCAGCATTCTGCTGGGTAGTTTTATACAGACTATGCCCTTAAGGATGCCCCCACCAGGCTGTGGAGATGGCTCGGTGGTAAAGTGCCAGTTAATTATGCTAAGAGGCTTGTTTTATGTGGAACTTTGCCATGTGCATTATTCTTTTCTGTGCGTTATGCGTATTGCTTTTTGTACCATCCTACGTGGTAGCAGAACAAACCTTATTTGTTATATTCATAAATTGAGGAACTGAGGCCCAGAGAGGCCGAACACTTTCCCTTGGTCTCAGTGCTATCTGTGCTAGAGCCAGGCCTTCAGCCCTCCAGTTTCTTGGCCTCTTTCCACGAGGGTGGAATGCTGGCGATATGGAGAGAAGAGAGTTTAGCAAGTCTTGGTTGGATGATGCAGGCCAAGCTAATTCCTATATTTTCATCCCCACTGAAACCTTCCAGGACAACCTGGACGCCTGCTTAGAGCTACTTCCAGCCTCGCTTGTTAGAGGTATTTACCTCCTTTGCTATAGGGCATTCTGCTTTCTCTCACATGTATTCAAAGATTCTCTTAGGTAAGGCAAGGGGATTAACTGTTCTGATGGTGGTCCAGGTCCCTGGATGGATGTGGACAATGTGTTTCGAATCGGTGAGTCCTGGTGGTTGAGGTTTTGGCTGGAGACACGTTTGGCAATGCATCCAGGTGAAACCTTCTTGTTCTCCTTGTTTGCTTATTTCTAACATCTTATTTGTGAATGAGAGCCAAGAAGGGAAACAGGAGGGCATCTCCTCACACTTCTCTCTACCCCATTCTGTGGAAGCACCACAGAATAAGGTATTCCCAGCATATGGGATGAGGTTTTACTACATAGTCACACATCACTTAGTGGTGGCACATTCTAAAAACTCCTAGATCTCTGTCTCCAGGCAAGGTTCATAGAGTGTTCATCGAGTATGCTTGGCCAAAACGGCAGTCCAGTCACGTCACTCAACACGGCCTTGAGACGAAGAGTTGTGACCTGTATGAGATGCTCCTGCTGTGACATTGCAGAGACTAAAGTAGCCCTGGCTGTCCTGGAACCAGCTCTGTAGACCAGCCTGGCCTCGAACTCACAGAGATCTGCCTGCCTCTGCCTCCCAAGTGCTGGGATTAAAGGCGTGCGCCACCACCCCCTGGTATCCTTTTGTGAGGATGATACTCTAACAAAATGCTGAGCTTACACAGTAGTGTCTAACATACAGAGGCATTTGTAGTCACTATGAACATGTATAGTTACATTCCCCTGTGTTTCTACACATCTAATAGTATAGCAGGCATGACTGACCACACCAGTCCTACCCACAAATGCCATGTACTGGACTAGAACTTTAAAATGCCATTTTAATCTCACTGGGTGATAGGACATTTCCTGATTTATTTAATATAAAATAGGAATATAGTACATGCTATCTGTTGCTGATGAGAAAGTGTTACTTTGCCAATGTAGACTGTATGTACACATTATGAAATGATTACCACAATGAAGAGAATGTGTCAATCAGTGGCAGCCACAGTTACCAACGTGTGAACAGTGAAACATTTAAATCTCTTCTCAGGAATCTCATGGACAGAATACGGGACTATGAATGATACTAACAATACAACACTGTAATTCGCTCACCAGAACTTACCTTTTCTGAACTACAGAAACTGTGTGGTTTGTTCAACCTTCTCCCCCTGTTTTCCAGCGATTAAATTGCATAAATTCTTTGTATATTATTGGATATTTACCCCTTGTCAGTTTTATAATTTGAAAGTGTTTTCTCCCAATCTGAAAGTTGTCTTCTTTCTCTCTGGATTGTTTCCTTTCTCAGTGTAGATGTTTTTGGTTTGATATAATCCCATTTGTCTGTTTGTGCTTTTGTTTCCTATATTTTTGGGATCAGATCTAAGCACCTCATGCAGGTTCCAGTGTGTGAGGGCTTTCCTCCTAAGCTTTCTTCATCGAGTTTCATTTCAGGTCTTACATTTAGCCTTCAGTCCTCTTTTATTTTTTTTTTAAGATTTATTTATTTATTATGTATACAGTATTCTCAGTATTCTGTCTGCATGGATGCCCGCAGGCCAGAAGAGGGCACCAGGTCTCACTCATTACAGACGGTTTGTGAGCCACCATGCGGTTGCTGGGAATTGAACTCAGGACCCTTGGAAGAGCAGGCAAATGCTTTTAACCGCTGAGCCATCTCTCCAGCCCCAGCCTTCGGTCCTCTTAAAACTGATTTTTGCCTGTGGCTAGAGATAGGTATCTAGTTTCATTATGCATAAAGATATCCAGTTTCTCTAGCACCGTTTATTGAAATCTGTTTCTTTTCAGATGAATTGTTAACATTTCTCCTTTGAGGATGCGTTGACTGTACATGCACGGGTTTACTTCCGAGCTGTTTCCTGTCTGGGTGCCGTGCTGTAGCTTTTGTAGTTTCATGTGAAATCAGGCCGTGTAACACCTCCTGTTTGACGTTTGTGCTCAACATTGCTTTAGTTTTTGCAGGTTTTTATATGAATTTTGTACTTGTTTTTAGTATTAAGAGAAGTTTTTATATGTTTGCAAAGTGTTAGGGATCAAGCCCAGGATTGGTACGTGCTAGATAAACACTCTGTCACTGAACAGTCCCAAGTCATTGATGTTGATGAAAAGGTTAAATTGAATCTGTCGATTGCTTAAGGTACTCTATTAGGGTTTTCTAGGAAAAAGAATGAACATAATGAAATCTAGCTTTACAAGTGGATTTTATACTTTTTGCACATTTTCTTTTTAATCACTAGTGTCTCTTCCTTTCAAGTTTGAAGAGGATCCTTCATAATTTCTTATATAATTAGTCTGGTGGTAATACATTCTACTGGGTTTTGTATGAGAATACTTCTGTTTCTCTTTTCATATCTAAAGGATAGTTGTGCTGGGTATAGAACCCTTGCTTGACAGTTTTGCCTTTGTGTATTGTGAAAATCTCGTTTGGTTCCTTCTTGGTCTATAAGGTTGGTCATGGAAGGTCTACTATAGCGTAAGCTGTGAAACACTTCCATGTTGTTTGTCTTTCCATGTGCTGCACTGGAATCTTCTCTGTCTTAGCCTTCCAAGGAATGAATTAGAAAATGTCCTGGGGCAGACTCGGCTAACTGACATTAGACCAAAGACCTTGTGACTTTTTCTGTATTTTAATATTTATCTTTCCCTAAAAGTATTACTCTTTATAAATGCCCTATATATTTGGCATATTCAACTTCTTTTGAAACTCTCTGATTTGAACATTTTCTCTTTTAATTGTACAATAATTTCCATATGCTTTCTTTTTTGCTGTTATTTTTATTCCTCTTACATGTATTTTCAAATACTCTGTCGGCAAGTAAGCTCCACGTAAATCTTACTTCTGTTTGAGCCCTTTTGCTATTTATAGCTTCTATCATATTTTATGTTCGCTTAGTTACTTTTTAGCTTACAGCCTTCTATTTGATTTTCTAAAAACAACTTCTAAGATATTATGTTTTTGTTGAAATAGTCAACTATTTTTGTTTCCTTGAAACTTCCTGGATTTCCTTCAAACAGCTATTTATGAATTTCCCACCTGTGAATTTTTATGTATCTATCAATTGCCACATGATTGGTCTCTGGTATTTTATCTTGTCCATTATGTGAGGTCATTTGTGATGACTATTTTTTATTATCAACTTGATTAGCTTAAAAATTACCCAGATTCTCAGAGATGTGCATAGCTGAGTGTATCTACTGTGACATTTCCAGGGACAATTCAGTTATATGAGCTGTGAATTAGCCAATAAATCATCTCTTGGTGGATTTATAATATCATTATTGGGAGGTGATAGAAGACATGAGGCAGGCCTAATTGTAGGGAGTAGGCACTTATGACATATCTTTGAAGCTATATTTTGTCCTGGTTTCTTCTGCCTCCCTTTTTCTGCTTTCTGTTTATCAGAAAGGAAAGAGAAGCCTTTGCCCATATTCTTATCATCATCATATTTTATCTAAGGGGATGAGAACAAGTGACCATGGCCTGATCACACTGAAACTGTAAGCTTAAAATAAACACTGTCTTAAGTCATTTCTTAACAGATAGTTCCACCAAGGATGAAGAGAACTTATGTCCATGATTGAAGTTGTTGTCCATGTGCTGGTACATGGTGTGGATATCAGATCGAAACATGGGTGCTCACTCCAATCTTTATAATGCAGTTTGTTTGGAATTTTCTTCTAGAAGTTTAAGCAGCCAACCTGGTTTATTTTTGCTGAGTCAGTAGACCACATCTGTTATTTCAGCACTAGGTGGGCATCCTAAGATGAATGCCTCCCTACATTTTGCTATTGGTGGTGCGTGTGTTTCAACATTTAGAGTGCTTGCCCAACATTGTGTTTCCCTGTGATCTGCAATTAATGCATTGTTTATAATGCGGAAGACCGTGTCTGAAAAGTCCTCGTCACTGCAACCTCCACTGTATACTACTTAGGCTCACATTTGTTTGTGCGCAGTCACTGGCCTATATCCAGGCTTCTTAGATCTGTGTGGCTCTAGACATCACCATGAAGGGTTCAGTCCCATGTGCTTATGTATGACTTGTGATATTTTACTTTACTTTCATTCCCCCCAAAGATTATGATGATGTTTTTTTTTACATTATTCTGCTTGGCATTGGGGTATGGTGGTGAATGGACTCTTGTGTGACCACCAAGGCTTCCAGTGGGTCACACACCTAGATCCCCACCACCTAGGGCAGAATCAAGGTCCACACTGCTGTGGGTTGTCTGCTGTTGAGATGAAGTCAAAACTTAAGGCTGCTGCAACCAGCCATGGGTGATTCTGGCTTGTGATGAAAGTCGCTTGAACAGGCTGGGTCTTAATCTGGTGTGGAGAACCCTGAGCTGTCAAGGAACACTAGCCTAAGGCAGAGAGATGGAGGACCATTCAGTCTACAAGTTTCATTACCCTTGCTGAGATCCAACACCATGTTCTCCTATCTAGCCCTCCGTGGAGGAAATGTTTGGCTCTATGGAGGTGGAGGTGGGGGTAGGAGAGGGAATATCATGCTCAGCTGTTTTAGGAAGCCAAATGATCAGTGGATACAGGGGCAGAGCCTGTTTTTCTGCTTGAACCACACTGGTTTCAAGGCTAAGGCTTAGACTTCAATGTTTTTTTTCTTCCTCCCCTAAGCAAGAGGTAACTATTCTTGGCACTGTATGCTGGGAAGAGGTACGTAGGGGGTGAGGGAGGTCATGATGTAAGCAGCTTTCTTGCCTTCTTTCTTCTTTCTGTTGCACTAAACCAAGCATTGTGGTTTCCACTTGAACAGGCAGTGTGGTCCATAAAGAGCTGTATAAATCACTTTCCATGTGGGGAAGCAGCCACTGAAGTATCTTCCTAGTTCTCTTGACCCAGTCTGGTTTTCTTATTATGATGTGATACATTTGGTTTGGTATTAGGATAGCACTGGCCTTTCTTAAGCTTATTTTTTTTTTTTTTTTAGTTTTGAGATTATAATATTAATTTCAACATTTTCCCCTTTCCTTTCCTCCCTCCAAACCCACATCATATACCCCTCTCTACTCTCCTACCAATTTCATGGCTTCTTTTTTCATTAACTGTTATGGCATGCAAATATGTATTTTTCTTAATATTTTCTTAAATATAACCTAGTTGGACTGTATAATGTTTATTTGTATTTATGTTTGCTGGGTTGACCATTTGGTATTTGAAAACCAATTGTATGCTCTTCCCTGGGGAAGATCATCTCTCCTGCTCCTACCTTTCGTTCAGTTCCTTACAGTTCTTTGTGTAGTTTTTGAGGCTCAACATTGAACTTTCAAATGAATTGGAAAATATTCTCTTGACTTCCAAGTTTTAAAATGGGGGGGGTCTCCTAAGGATTAGCTTTCTCTGTCTTTAAATATCTAGAAGAATTTTTCAGGGAAACCATCCAGACCTTGTCTGGAAGTTTGTGAAATATCATTGTAATTTTTTCTACTTACTGTATGTCTAGTCAATGTTTCTATTTCTTCCTGAGTCGCCTTTAACACTCTGCCTTTCTAGAATTTTTCTATTTTACCCAGGATAAGCATTTTTTTGACACAGTTGGTCTTGATCCATTTTGATCTTTTAAACATGTCATAAGACTGGAAGAACTGTCTTCTTTATCATTCCTCATTTTCACAATGTTGCTCACCCCCACCCCTGTTAGCTTGGTCGCCTACCTAATTGTCAGCATTGTTCATTATTCAACAAGTGGATTTTAAACTGTATTACTTTCCACTTCTTTTTAGTCTCCATTTGTTTATATGTGATTATAGTTTTAAATATCCCTCTAGAAAATCTTAAAAGATTTTCTAATGTATATTCTGATTCCTTGTACCCAACAGATATTTAGAAATGTGTGTCAAAGTTTTGAGTGTTTGTGAATAATCCAAATTTCTTGTGGTTAATGATTTCTAACTTTGTTCTATAGTAGTCAGAGAATACATGTTGCATGAAATCAGTTGTTTAAAGTTTACTAAAAGCGCCCATTCTTCTGCTGCCTTGTGGCATGTGGCATAAATACAATTTTAGGTTTAGTTTGTTTATAGTATTATTCAGTGTAAATATAGAAAATTATAATATTTTGTTTAAAATTATACATTTGAAATTCATACTATGAAATCCCCTCCCCTCTGAGTTTGTATAGCCTCATTCTTTAACTGACCTCAGGGTCGGAGCTTTTCTTCTTCTTGTGTGTGGACATTGGAATCTTCACGGGCTTAGTGGCCAGTAGGCATCCGCCATTTTCCTTCCTCCCTTCCTTCTTTTCTGAACAATCCTTGTATTCTTGAGACTAGTTTCTCCGGACCAGAGGGGAAATTCTCAGGGATCCCTCATGAAATCCTGAGTTCACATCCTGAAAATTCCTCTGTGTTTATACTCCAAACAAACAGCCTTATATACCAAAACATAAACTGTGGGGGAAATCCATTAGCATTTCATGACCACACCTTTGCCCACACCTTTCTATGACGTCTCTGTCACGTCTTCCTATCTTCCTGTATGCCAGCTCTGTCATGCAGACTTAATTAACATCTCTTTTCAGGGCATCATCCAAATTACAAAGAAGGAGCAGAACAACATCCTGACCCTTTGTCAGGGATGGCGACAGGTGCAAACTATGGCCTGAGATTCTGGTCACCATACCATGTAGATATATGGGCCTACAGTTTCCAAAGTCTGAGGAATTTTGCTTTTGCTTTTATGGAGTAGGGCTTCCCCTCTTCTCAGCTCTTTGTCTTATCACACCTCTGCTCACTTAGCTCAGAAAGTGAGGTCACCCAGTCCTGCTGTATCCACAGGGAAATCCCAGCAGCTGTGTTGAAGCCACTGGAGCTCTCTTTTGCGAGCGGAGGAGTTCATCTGGAATTTACCTTTGCACGGCACTGCCAAGGAGCACTTTCCTGCATTAGTTACTTGTCTTGTTGCTATGGGGGAAAATAAGCAACCTGATGAAACTGTGATAGGAGGGAAGGGTTTATTTGGCTCCCAGTGTGAAGCACAGTCTGCGGTGGCGGGAGCTCCAGCCAGTGGTCACATTGCATCCACAGTCAGGAGGTGCAGAGCAAGGAGTCCTGGTGTGAAGGCCATCTTCTCCTGCTGATGCAGTCTAAGACTCCAGCCTATGAAACAGCACCATCCACACTTACAGAGGGGTTTCTCATCTCAGGGAACACAGTCTAGGAACTCCTTTCAGACTGTCCCAGAGATGTGTCTCCAAGATGACTATAGTTCCTGTCAAGCTGGAAATACAAACCTTTGTATTAATATATATGATAATTAGGAACAATTCCAGACCTGGCGTCAGCCTATTCTTTCCATTTGTTCTGGTATAAACACGCCTTCTCTACACCCGGTGTCATCTTACAGAGTTAAGGATAAGGCACAAATGCAATGCTCCATCTGAGCTCTGGAAAATCTTTATACGGTAGGTAATTGTAGCAGCCCCATTTTATAGCAAAGGAAACTGACATAGAACAGGAGAAGTCGCTTGTCCAAGGCCTCTGGCTTGTAAGTACAGAGCTGTATGCCACCCTGGGGAGTCTCACTGCCAAGACTGGCTACACGCTGACTACACTCTGCTCCTCTGTACCTCACATAGATCCAGGGCCTGGGAGTCGGGAAGGCCTGGGAAGGGAGACTCCATCCAGTAGATGTAGTAGTAGTCCAAAGACTCCAGTAGAGACCATTCTTATTCCCATATGTGTGCACTACCACATAGTTCTCCTTAGTACTTATGTAAAACTATTTGGCTACATTTTGTTAACTTATCTGATGAGATCATGGGCTCACATATCAAAAATGGATACTTTTGTGAACATAAAGATATAAAAATAGAAGGAAGAGTGCTCTAGCTGAGTGTTTGTATTGGAAAAATTAAGTCTAATGGTTGTTTCATGTAAAAAGAACTAAAATTCTGTCCAGTGGTTACAGAGATGGCTCATTCACTGGTGTGGGAAGTTCTGTATATGTCTTGCTTTTATTAGTCAATAAAGAAGCTGCTTTTGGCCAATGGCTTAACAGAATATAGCCAGGCTGGAGGAGATCTATAGAGAAAGAGTAAGAACACTTTTTCTTGATTTTGTAATATTATGGTGGGAAAAACTGTTTTTAGCTTAGGAAAGATTTCTCAGTGATGTTTATAACTGCAACAATTTCATCTTGGAATCACTGCTTAAGTGTAACTGTATTTCAATTTCTGGAGGCCTGCTGTGTTCTCGTAGATGTGTGAGAAGTTCGTGCACATCTGACCTGCCGCTCACTTATTTTACAGAAATGAAGCTAGTTACATGGCTCAGAGCAGCTGCCAACTCAAACAGAAAGACAAAGCTACATGTACAAATGCTATTGATTGTGACGTCACATGTGTGCGTCAACATAGTTGGGAGACAAACACGCTTTCCTCTCATGAGTATATGATGCCGTGCAGAAGTACCTGGCATAAAACTTGGCAATTTGACCTGAACGCTTTCCCTCACCTTTTTGTTTGTCTTTCATCCGCAGAGGGAAAAACATACCCAGTTTTTAGAGATCAAGACTGACAGGTTATCTTGGATAAATGTATTAATAAATATTTTTAGAGACCTCTGCTAGGGTTTAGTTAAGAAGCTCTGAAGGATAATGAAAAGGGACCAAAGCGTGAAATAAATGTCGTGAATCTTCTTTCTGATTGGCCTTCCAGGGCAGTTTATTTGTGCCAATCACTGTGCTGGCCACAGCCATATCTGTTGCCTGTCCTCCAGGTAGACCCAGCAAAGCAGTCGGAAGAGCCATCTGGGTGTGAGCGCATCTGTTTTGGCAGTCTAATGGATGTGCACTACTGAAAACAGCAAGCACAAGCTATTAAGCCAGTCGAGTTTTTTTTTAGCTTGCACCCTTAGTCCTGTGTGTCTAGTCAGTTGGCCTGGAAGTGTCTAGAAAATCCCATGAGAACCGCTGCTGGCCTTCAGTTGTGGGGCAGTACAGTGTGCATCTATGAAGGGAGGAAGTAGAACCACACAGGCAGCCCTGCACAGCTGCCTCCCATCAGAGCTGCAGCCAAGCAGGCCTGCAGGAGGATTAGCTGCTATAGATGGGCAGGTTATGGGATCAATGTTTTCTGACATTAAGCCCTGCCATGTGGTTGGGGCTTTGCCTCCCTTAGCCAGATTTGACCACAGATTTTCCCTCTGGGTGTTCCACCAGCCTTTGAACCCCAGAGGCATGCAGCGTGGCCGCAGTCACTCAATTCCGTGGGTTTTTCTGTTGTGTGTTTCAATAATTGCTGTGCAGAGCCATGGGTTCCTAGAGGAGAAAGGGCAATGGTTAAAAGTATGACTTTGGAGGTGAGTCAGCCTGGTTTTGAATCCATAAACTGGATGACTAGTCTTGCCTACCATATCTTCCCACAGGGTGTGCAAAGGTTTAAGCTAGTAAAATATATAAAAGAGTTAATATAGTATTTAGAAATATTATGTCAATACTTAGAAGGCTCCATGATGTTATGATAGACTTCATAAGATATTAAAATAATGTCATTGGTTCTGGAAAATTATAACATGTTTTAATGATTTGACAAATGGCATTGACTATATGGGGAAAACGAAGTTTGATTGGTTAATCAGAACAGTACATTCAGATGACTTAATCCAAACAAATGTCCTGGTTTCTGAAATCTTGCTTGTGCTGTAGTTTCAATCACTGGACAAACTCTTAGTCTATCTTCAGGTTAGATATTAGGAAGCACAGCACAGAAGACTATGTTTTATCCAAGCAGAGGCCGTAGACTCTAACTGCATTTTAGATTTGTGTTAAAAGCCAGTCAGCTTCCCTCTTGCATTCTTCAAGCATTGAAGCTGAGGATGACACCACACTACTACCATAGGCCTGAGGAGCCATGAGTGTACGGAGATGCTAATCACCTACAGAGATCCCAGTGCAGTACTCCTGGTGGTTGCATGTGCCAGCCTCACTGTATGGGGACATGGCTGCGGTTGATCGGCAGTTAGAAAACACAAAGATAACAGAACACCTCTCTTTCAAGAGAGACAGCCAAGTTAGTCAGGATCTTTTGATTCTTCTTTTTGGTTGTGTTTCTAAAACTGCAATATAGATTCTTCTCTGCTGCACAGGTTAGATGATGACCTGACCAATCAGAGATTTTCTTTTTGTTGTTTTGCTTGTTTGTTAATTGTTTAGGGTATGCTTTAAATACCAGGAAGAAGAAAAGAAAATATTTCAGATATTTCTCTTATTCTGAGAAATTATTTAATGTTTGTAAATTTTTGCTACAACCACAGTTTAGTTGGGAGTGATGAGTAATTCATCATCGTGATGGACAGATGGGGTGGCGATCACCATATCCATCATGTCTGGCTTCCAGAACTTTTGAGATATGATGCAATGACTAAGAAGCATGATTTGGAGAGGCTGTTACTTGTACGACTGTGTTTGAGATTGTATGGCCTGGCTTGAGTTTGGTCTTCTAGGGAATCCTATGTAAAAGCACGCATTCCATGCTGTGCTGTGTAGACCAGTCTTATAAAAGGCCTGAAACTTCCCACATAGTTCTAGTTTCAAATTTCAAGTGCAAGGAAATCGTAAATGTTCTACACTATTCCATGCGGCAGTAGTCACAGTCTGAGCTGATGATCCTTTTGTTCCCATGTGTGGATAGGAAGAGTCATTCTCTCTTCACTTGGAGCTGCCACACCTTCCAAGAGCTCTTGACCTGCCTTGTTTTAAAATTAGTATCATTTAACAAGGAAGAAAAAAACAGGAAATGGGAGCACAGAGTTGGTGAAATACTTGCTTTTGAACCCACAAATCAATAGAGAAGGACTCAGAAGGCCGGGCGGTGGTGGCACACGCCTTTAATCCCAGCACTTGGGAGGCAGAGGCAGGCGGATCTCTGTGAGTTCGAGGTCAGCCTGGTCTACAAGAGCTAGTTCCAGGACAGGCTCTAAAAAAGCTGCAGAGAAACCCTGTCTCGAAAAACCAAAAAAAAAAAATAAATAAATAAATAAAAATAAAAAAAAGAGGACTCAGAAACAATTATGTTAGCTGTAGGTGTGTCTGACCTACACGTGTGTATCATGCACACACATATAATACATACATACATACATATATATATATATATATACATATGTACATATACCCATGTTTGTGTATATGTGAGATCAATAGAGTTCAATAGCTATGGCACACTAGCAGCTAGAATTCATCTAATCTGTGCCTAGTGACCTGTCAAGACAACTTGATGGGTAAAGGCACTTGTCAGGAAACCTAATGACCTGAGTTGAATGCTCACGTCCACTAGGGAGAAGGAGAGAACCAACTCTTCAAGTTGTCTTCTGATCTCAATATGTATGCGGTGATATGTGTGTTGTGACACATGCACTTTCAAAAAAATAAAAATAAATCAATGTACATTTTCTCTTTAGTCTTCTACTCAGCTGGTTAGAGTTGACAGCAGAGTCAGCTGGCCTTGCGTGTGGTGTTCACGGTAAGGGCGTTAGTTACTCTTTGTTGCTGGGGTGAAGCACCATGACCACCAGCATTGCAGAGAGGGAAGAGTTTGCCCTGATTTACATTTCCAGAGGGAACCTCCACAGTGGTGAGGAAGGGATGGCGGGATCAGGAAGCTGGCTGACCACATTTCTGTCCACGCTCAGGAAACAGAGAAGGTGATATGAGAGAGGGGGAGGTCTATAAATCCCCATCTTCCCCGGAGTACTTCCTCCAGCAAGACTCCGCCTCCTAAAGGACTTCATAATCACCTCAAACAGTACTGACGACTGGGAACCAAGTGTGCAAACACCTGATCCTGAGGGGGACATTTCTCATCCAGACCCTGCACCATGCCCGTCTACACTCTATGCACCACCATACAGTTCCTGAATCTGGCAAAGGGCTAGAGATTGAAACACACAAAGACACAGAGATAGAGACATGGGTCATTCTTGAAACAGGAATGCCCCAAGAATGCTCCCTTTAGTGCGTTCAGGGGCAGCTTAACTAGAGATAGCCACGCCCCAGCCAAACGCACCAGAAACCACTCTCCTGCCATCAGGAACTCCTGAGGGTCTCGTGCTCAGAGCAGCTGTAGGCACTCAGATCAGGGAAAACAAGTTGTTTCAGGATCTGGGGGTTCACTGCTCCCAACACACCACGTTTCACATGGCTCAGCCCTTTACAGTCTGTTTAAGCTGAATCTGCTGCAGACCCCTTGTTAAGAAGTGGGAATGGGGAGAAGCACAGACAGAACACGAAACATCTGTTAGGGTTCTTTTCTTTCCCTAAACAATGAATGTTTAGTAAGAAGTTAAAGATAGGAAAAGCAGTGCCAAGAACAAGCTATGGAAGTCATAGCAGAAATAATTGTGCGAGTTAGCTTCTGAGGGAGGCTGGTTTCTATACACTTAAGCTTCTAGATGACCCTTGCATTAAAGTAGATCCTAACCTGATCTAACTTGACTGTGGCTTTTAATACCATATACAAAGAGAAGTTTAGGCTATAAATGAATGATTGTAACTTACCAACGGTATAATGGGGAAACACACAGAGCCAACATGCTGAAGTGTTTTCTGTTATTTATACTAAACAGTTACAGAAATTATACAGAGGTAGGAGATAATGACTGTAAATTACATGCCTTCTGTAATAGTCTCGTTCAGGAACCTTTATCCTTTAGTACGAATAAACCCTTTTCCAGAAGTGGGACAGGAGTAAGACAAAACCAAAAAGTTCAGTCTGGAGTGAGGCGGTGTATGTGCAGCGAGCATCTCCTTAGCTTGGAGAGGACAAGACTGCTTTGTCCTGGTGCAGGTATCTGCGGGCCTCTCATTCTCTCTCCAGTCTTGAAAGTGCCACTTCTATTTTAAGGGGTTAAACACTAGATCCCCCCAATTAATTCCTTTTTTTGTGAATAACTTTATTGCAATGTTGGGGGCTTGATGACAACTGGAAGACAGAGGCAAGGACTTCCGTCTGTGCAATGCATCAGGGACAATCCTCCACTGCTCTCAGGCGCCCTTCGACCTACTGGACCGTGAAAGAACTGCCAGAAACAGAAATATATATGTAGTCTTTTGGAAATATAGGCAAAGTTAGATCATGCTTATATTGAAGGATGTATGGGTTTCCTAGCATAAAAGGTAGATGTTTATGCTTTCAGGATTGGAAAAGAGAGCTATTGAGCGGTTGGAATCCAAGCTTCTGCTTTGCTCTCTAGTCATTGGGTCTGCACCGCCCACAGATAAATTTCTCATGCGAGGCAATAAAACACCGATCATTTAAAGCCCAGCCTCTCTGAGCAGGGGCGAACTGTCATACCAGAGTGTATTTAGATTTTTAGAGAACAAAAAGTAAGAGATCAAAACCATAAACAGCAATGCTTAGCTCTACAAGAAAAAGGAAGAACGTAAACAAAGCCCAAATTTAATTTAGCTTCCATATGTTTAAAGCCTACAATCATTTTTACCTATTTAGCTCAGTTTTCTTTACGTCAAAATGTCTTTTTCTAGTTTTTTAGAAGCTACGCTTTAAAAGATGTTGAAAGTGGCAATATTTTAAGACGGAATATTTTGCATATCCAAAAAGATAAGTTAAAGTACAAAATGGGGAACATCCTTTCCTTGTAATTACTCCCTCCATGTACCACAGGCATGGTTTCACTCAGCCCGTGGGCATCAAAGAAGTCTGGATTTTAATGAGCTAGATATCTCAGAGATGAAAGATTGACAGAAGCTGCCCCCTTTGCTCATATGTCTGGCTCAACACCCGAGGGGCTTTCTGTGCTTTCCGTGATCCACAGAGCGTGATTGTACAGAATAATCCAAGGGGGACAGTCACCCACAGAGCGTGAGCGTACAGAATAATCCAAGGGGGACAGTCACCCACAGAGCGTGAGCGTACAGAATAATCCAAAGGGGACAGTCACCCACAGAGCGTGATTGTACAGAATAATCCAAGGGGGACAGTCACCCACAGAGCGTGAGCGTACAGAATAATCCAAGGGGGACAGTCACCCACAGCAACAAAGCCTGCTAATTTCCCTTCACTGTTGCTCAGTATAACGAGGGAGCTCTCAGTAGTCAGTAGGCCATTATGAGAGAGAGCATGAGGAGGGAGACTCTGCCTACCCCGGGGAGAAGAGGAACAGTGTCACCTACATGGTGGTGACCATTTCTAGAGGGATTTCAGCATAGCAAAACTAAAGATGTGAACTGGTATCTCTTCAAAATATATTTTTTAAATCTCTAATTTGTTTATTTGTGTGTGCACACATTCGTGCATGAGGGTGCGAACACACAAGGCACGTAGGTACTTGCAGAAGTCAGAGAACAGTTTTGGGGAGTAGGTTCTCTCCTCCAGCCATGTGCGCCCTGGGGATCAAACTAAGGTTGTCAGGCTTGGAGGCAGGTGACCTCACCCACTGAGTCATTCTGTTGGCCAGGGTTGATGTCTGTTAGGCTCTTTCTCACTGTAGGTTCCAGAAGAGAGGATGGGATCTTAATTGAGTTTGGAGCACCTCTTCTTCCCCTGAGCCTCTCTTATAGAGGTCATGGTCTTTAGGTTTAGGGTCCCCCCGTCAGTATGCACGGGAGGAGAGGAATGTTCCAGTCTTTAGGTTTTGGGGTCCCCATCAGTATGCATGTGAGGAGAGGAATGCTCTAGTCTTTAGGTTTTGGGGTCCCCCTGTCAGTACGCACATGAGGAAGAGGAGTGCTCTGTTACTCCCTTGCACATTCAAGATGACTTTCCTCAGGAAGTATTTCTGGAGCAACAGCCTCCGACACATCCTTTAAGACAGTCATGCCCTCTGTGGGCACCGCCACATTCTAATGTGTCCCCTGTTACTGCGCTGAGATAACCTTTCATTCCTTTATCTCCCTTTTTGACTTTGTGCACAGACTTGAGATAATTCTATCAAGAGAAGTTTGTAATTTGATGTTTTTCTCTTTAATATGTCTGTCGCCTTTCTGTTTCTCCTCTCTTCACTGGTAAGCTTTTCTTCTTTCTCTTGCACAAATGGCGGTATTTCCCAGTGAGGTGTATTTTATCCTCTCCCCTTAGTTTTCTGCAGTCTTGTAGTCCCCATGATTCTACAGATGTGAGTGACTCTCAATAATATGTAGTTGTGATCCCTTGTCCTAATTGCATCCTCACATTTAAAATTGCCTCTTGGAGGGCCACAGAGATAGTTCAGTTGAAGGGCTTGCTGTACAAGCACAGGGAACCTGAGTTTAGATTCTATTACCCAAGTTAAAAGTTGGGTGTATTGACATTTGTTTGTAATTCCTGTACCTGAAAGGCAGAAATAAGTGAATTCCAGTGCCTCACTGGATGGTCAGTCTGGCTGAACCCACAGCTCCTGGTTTAGTGAAAGATCTTACCACAAATAATAAGATGAAAGGGTTGTAGAGATGACAAGCAATGTCCTCAGACCCACATGGCAGCTTACATTTATCTGTAGCTCCAGTTCCAGGGGTTCCAACAGCTGCCTCTGACCTCCACATACCAGGCATGCACACAACACACACACACACACACACACACACACACACACACACACATACATGCAGGCAAAACAGGCATACACATAAACTAAAAATAAACACACATTTATAAAACAAGGCAGGAGTGTTTGATGAGGACACATTTGACAGTCTCTGACCTCCGTATGCACGTGAGGATGCCCTTTGGAACTCTCTCCTCCTCTCCTCTTACTTCAAACTCAGGAGGTCACTATTCTGATCCTAAACCACCTTTTCCTTATTTCTTGCTGTGACAAGTAATATGACTTCCTCAGAGATATTCCTAGACGCTGATTGTATGTTGGGATTTTCATCAAAATATACTTTTGTTGTTTTGTGCTTACAATCCCTGAGGTCCAGCTAGTATTGCCATCTGAAAATGCTGTGACTATAGATTATTAAAATCCATACTCATGTGCAAAAGGTCAAGCTTCACTCTTGTAATAAAGAGGACACTTCATGGCTGTAGTGCCCACATTAAAAACTGTTTATGTGTAGTTTAGAAAGCTAGACTTGTTCTTCAGTCTGCCATGCAAATTCCAAACAAATTGTTCCATGGTCATATTTTGCTTTCTCTTAAAGACTATTTGTTATTACTGTTATGTGCGCACATGACGTGTGAGTAGGATTTGGCACATGACTGCACATGTGGAAGTCAGAGGGCAACTTTGTGGAATCCATTCTCTTCTGCCTGTAGATAGATTCTGGGAATTGAGCTCATGGTGTCTGGCTTCACCAGCAAGCGCCTTTGCTTGTTTAACAATCTCACTGGCCCACAATTATTTTTTGTTCATACTTTTTTCCTTTTACCCATAAGTGTGTCCTTATCATTTGTAGTTGTGCCAAGTGGCATCTTGACTACTAGCTAAGGCTACACGTATGTACTTCCTCTTCCATGAAAGGCTCCCCAATGCGCCTGTCACATCTGAACTGTTTCCTACAATTCACCAATGCCAACCTTGAATTAAAAGTGTGGAATTAGAGAAATCTTTGGTTTGTGTTTTTCAGTCATTTGTAGGGTTAATCATTTTCTTAACTGTATTTTTAAATAAAGTTGACAGTGCTAACATTGCCTTCTTTGTAATATTCTCAGAATCTGAATTGAATTGATAGTCGGTGTTTCCTGTACACACACAAGTTTCTAAGTGCTTCAGAGGGAATGACTGGCTGAAATATGATTGAGTTATGTGTCGTGACATTGAACAAATATATCTGATTCTGTCACGTAATCCTCTATGGGAGGAAGCATGCGTGGTCTGTTCATTCTGTGTGGCATTAAGAGAATGGGGCATAACTAGACTAAACATTGTCACAATCTTCCTCTGACCTTCCTGGACATGGGCTGCTCAGCCTTTGCCATCTCTAATTATTGTAATTTGGTGTTCAGAGCACATGAGGTGTATGGATACTTTCCTTGCTTCTGCAGGCCCTGCTGGCAAGCATTGTAAGTGGTTGTTGAGGTCCATTTTTGCAAAGGCCACAGTTAAACTTGAAGTCAGTTTGAAGAGAACTGATAGGCTTATGGGATATGGATTGCTTCATCAGAGTGAAGGGGAAGTGAAAACTTCTTATTCATGGAAATAAAATTTAAAAAACTACAACAACTTGAAGCTCATAAAAGAGATGCTATTCTCACAGAACACAGCAAGGAGAGGCTGTGGGGGTAGAGATGTGAGAAGCGGACCCTTCCAGAATATTCCCACATTAGTTGTAATTTCTCATCTCTCAATCTTCCCTTTCCTGCTGAACGTGTGATTATTCCTTATAATGTGAACTTAAATATAATTAGAGATTTTCCTTTGGGTATTGCAGTGGTTACCCTTCCTATGGCTATGACCAAACACCCAACAGGAAGCAATTTAGGCAAGAAAAGGTTTTTTCCAGCTTGCAGTCTGAGGGGATCACTCCATTGAGGTGGCAGGAGCAGGAAGCCAGCTGGTACACACTCAGGGAGCAGCTAGAGGATAGGGAGTGGGTAGGACCTGGCTATAGAACTTAAATGCCGGCTCCCAGTGACCTACTTCTGAAGCACAGTTACTAAAAATTCAGAGACAGATATTGGGGTTCAACCTGAAGACCAGAAAAGCAAACCATCCAGCTCTTGGCTCTACCTCAGTCCAAAAATGGTGATCCTTCCTCCAGGAAAACTCAGAATGAGACTGAGATTGAGAACTGTCTCCTCCCATTTTATATTCTTCTCTAGGGCTGGGATTAAAGTTATGCACCACCCAGTTTCTATGGAAACTAGTGTGGCTACTGGGATTCAAGGTGTGTGTCACCACTGCCTGGTCTATAAGGCTGACCAGTGGGGCTGTTTTACTCTCTGATCTTCAGGCAAGCTTTATTTATTAAAATACAAATGAAATTCCACTACATACTTCTCCAAGCCAGGCTTCAACTAAAGGTGACACAATCTACCCTGATAGCATTGCCAGATGATGGTCATGTGTTCTAATATGTGAACCTATGGAGGTTCTTCCACATTCAAACCACCACAGATATTATTCCTTATGAAATTTGTGTGATGTAGGCAGAGTCTGCTTGTTTGTTCTTGGCTGCCCAGACCCAGAATAATCTCACAAAAACTATATTATTTGCTGGACTGTTTGACCAATAGCTTAAGCATATTTCTAGCTATCACTTACATCTTAAATTAACCCATTTATATTGTTTTATATTTTACCACAAGGCTCATGGTTTACCAGTAAGGTTCTTGCTAGTGGCTTGTGTCTTTCTCCTCCAGCAACTACACAGCATCTTCCTGACTTCACCTACTCTCTTTACCTCTATCTGCTTGGAATGCCCGCCTTACCCTGTTCTGCACTGTAGTGGGCCCAAAGCAGATTCTTTATTAACCAATAGTATTCATAGCATACAGAGGGGAATCCCATGTACCTCTCTTTTCTGTCTGAATAAAAAAAGGAAGGTTTTGACTTTAATATAGCAAGATTACATACAGCAAAACAGTTATCAAGAAAGAATTATAGTTAAAATATTTATATCTACTTTATCTTTTATCAAAACTAAGGAAAATTATAATTACAACTATCTATTCTTCAACTCCATCAAAGACTCCAGTAGAATACAATATTGCCTAAGTTAACAGGAAGTGCATTGTAAACAATTTCCAAAACTCTAGAATTGACAAAGACATCTTGCTGCTTGAAGTCACCCAAAGTTCCTCTGCAGCATTGAGGTATCCATCTTCAGCCCACAGGCCCATAGTATGTGGCAGACTTTTCCATGAAGCAAGAAATTTGAAGATCTCTTATGCCTTGTATTGGCAAAGTTCATCAGTTGCTTTCTAATGTGTCTTGGAAAATGTCTGGCAGTTCTTTCATGAAGCAGGAACCTCAAAGGACTGTCTCACCTTTAGGCAAGTTCAGCAGTCATTTCTCTGTGGGTCCTGCATGTCAGTTTCATACAGCATACCATCAAGCCGTTTAGGCAAGAGCAGTTTCCTGCCCAAATGGCTAGCAAACTCCATAAAGAGACTCTTTGATTCCCATCTTCTTCTTGAAGTAGATTGATACTTCCAGGAGCAGATATGTCTCATTTTTATGTCCTAAGTTCTTAAAACATTTTAAATGCCATATTCTGTTAGTCTTTGAAAGGTTTGAACATTATCTAATTGAAATATATCTCTATGTATCTAGAAAACCTAACTAACATGACTATAAGCTTGACTATTATTGATGACTATCTATTAATCTATATTCTTAATTATATATTACATTTTAAATGAACTGCACAAACAAAATGCCTTAATCAAGAGCAGAAATATACATATAACAAAATTGACCTTAAATTTGTATCAATAAACCAAGATCCATACCAATGCATAGTATCACTATAGCATTTCCTCCTTTAAATGTAAACAAACATTTATAAACAATAATTTAGGGAATTTGGGCATTGTTCTCCTCAAACTGCTCCCTGCTATTTTTGGGTTAAGTATTTTTGGGGGGCTCATGGAGACCTTTTGTAGGGTCATGGTCCATCAAACCACATTAGCCTGGAAGGAATCCACAGGTTCTCATCCTTTATGGAAGCAAAAGCAGAACATCTATTCCAAAGCAACACATCCTTAAGCCCAAATTTTGAAGTCAAGATACCTTTAAAACATATATGTTAGTTTAGCTTAGCAGCCCATACAATGAAATGTCTCTCTCTACTTAGCTCATTCACAGTCAAAAATTCAAAGAAAACATAATGATATACATAATCCAGACTCTCTGTGTATATTCCATCTTTATGTGGCTTATTTTTCTTTACTCCTTTAATCTATGATTGTCTGTACTCTTTCTCTTTAAAGACATTGTTTTTTAAGTGATTTACTTCTTTTTATAACTCTCTCTAGTCATTTTCTTCTCTCTCCCAAGCCTACGTACATTTTTAAACACTGTTTTTAAACATGAAACTGTGTCTCATTTAGAGGGTTTTTTTATGTCTAAATCTGTCTTTATTGCATATCTGTAATCCTTTTCCTACTAGGACTGCTTTTAAAAATGCTAAGCAGCATGGCTAGGACTAAGACTGCTCTGCCTTTTGGCTCCATCCAGTTCAACATGATGGGATCCATTCAGTGCTGACTGTACACATCATGCTCACAGCCCTATTTCCAGGCACAGTGTGTCTATGTCGCCATTTAGCAAGTTGTGGCACTCTGCTCACAAACCCCATTCAAATGCTTGGTCTCCTGAAAGAGCCAGAGCTGTTCATTCAGGTAGCATGGACCAAGAAGCTTTGTTTTTGTTGCTACCATTGAGTCAGGAAGCCTTCTCTTAGAGGAGCTGTGCCTCTGTTCCCTGCCAGCAAACAGAACCCATCTATCACCAGAGTCTGAGTGCCTTTTATACAAACTTGTGGATTAGAAAGGATGCTGTCTCTGCCATTATGGGAATCAGAAGCAACTTCTAACTGTCCTGTTACTGGCTAAGTACCTCTGCTTCTGTCAACAAGACATCACTGTCTGTTTCCTGTTCATGTGGTTCCTAGAATGATCTAGGAGAAGGATGCTTTAAAATGCCTTACAAGTTGTGAAGTCTCTTCTGAGAGACCACTGACCAGAGATTGGACTGAGTGCAGAAAGCCTCAGCCCTCCCCTGCTTCTTTCTCTTTAACTCTGTTCTTCTGTGAGTCCTCATTTCAAGTGACCTCACACCAGAGAGAAGAAGCCCCTGCCCCTTCCTTTAGTCTGCTTGAGCACCTGAGATACAGGCTTAGGCCACAGAAATTCACTTTCCCATGGTTCTAGGGTCTGAAGCTTATGATGTCATGGGCCAGCAGGTTGCTTTCCATGGAATTCCCCTCTTCTTCAGATCTTTTAACACCACCTCCTCCCTCCTCTCTCCTCTGTCTCTTGTTCTAGAATCTTCTCATGAGTCATGTTGGGTTACCCACTCCACAACCTCAGTTTACCTCAGTGTCTTACTGTTCTTGTAACAGTGATAAAGGACTCTGACAAAAGTCACTTAGGGGCTCATGGTTTAAGGCCATATTTTATCATGATGGGAAAACATGACATAACTTACCACAGCTGGTCACATTGTGTCTACTGTCAAGAAGGAGAGAACAATGAATTCTTTTACTCAGCCCACCGTTGATGCAGTCCAGGATTGCGGTGTAGATAATGACCCCACCCCCAGTGGATGGGTCTTCCCATCTCGCTTACCCTCAGGCTAGTCCCTCATAGGCAGCCCAGAGGCCCATCTTCTCAGCCTCATCAAGTTGATGATGAAGATTAAACACTTAATACCTCTTTACTTTGCAGTCTGGGGCACTGGAAGTTAGGGCTGTAACATGAAATTTTGAAGAGGATACAGATTAGCCTTTAGGAGCCACCACACCCCAAAAACATCATTTCCATTAATTCTTATTTATCTTCTATTCCTTTTGTAATGCTTATTTGAAATCATTTAACTTGCTTGGCATCTTTGATGGGGTTTGCCACACTTGAATGCTAAGACTGTGAAAGCTGGGGCTTGATTTTAGCATTTTGGTAGATTCACCCTCTGGGAAAGCAGCTTGCATGCTAGCTAAGCTCTTGGTTTCTTACTAACCCTGTGATGCTGCACGAATTGCTTGGACACCCTGTGCCTCAGGGCACTGAGTGGTTTTAGGAGCGTTGTTTCATGGTGACCATGATGACGAGCATTTCATCAGTGCCTCACATGAAAACTGTTCAATGAGTGTTTGCTAGTCATTGTTCTTCTTTCTGTCTTTGCTCCTTCGTTGAGACAATGAACGAGCAAGTCATCTTAGGAGTTGGTGACATCTCAGTTGATGCTCATGTATCAATATATTACAACATTGATTTTTTTTTTTAGGCTTTCATAATCCCGTGAACTTGTGTTGTGTGTTTAGTTCAGGGGTAGAGTGTTTGCCCAGCAAACTCAGAGTCTTAGATTTGCTGCCCAGCACCCAAACCCAGAACTATTTGCCTCACCTTCACACTGGAATGGGAATTCTCTTGGTGTAAATGCTAATGGGAATTTGAAAAATTGAACTTCTTCCTTTTGATTTACTCTTTGTGTCTTTCATATGCATCTCAATCCCATTCATTTTTCTCATCTCTTTGTATCTGCCCTCTGCTCTTGCAACCTCCCCCCCAAAACAAGATAAATAAAATTTAAGAAAAAAAAGGAAAGGAAAAATATATCTGGTCATGGAGGGTGACAATGAGACACACAGCAGACCCCTTGGTCCACGTCTTTACTTGCATGTGTTCATTGCAGAGAGTCACAGGTCTGGTTCGAGGCCTCTGGTCTCTGCTACACTATCAAAGCTGGGCCCTTACTGGAACTCGTCTAGGATATCCTGTTGTGCCCTGTGTTGTGGAGCTCCTGCACAAACCTGTTGAGTCTGTGGGTCAGGTTCCTTCACATGCTCCAGCAGATTGCCAGGCCCTGCCCCACCACTCTCTGCCTGAGGCAGCTGGGAGAGCTGGCCCTGAGATCACAGGAGCTAATGACATTGTTTGTAGTGATGTCTCTCCTTGAACAGTATGCATCTGGTCATTGCCATGAGTGTGTATTTACTGAATTCTTGCATCAGAGATGGCCCTTTGTATGTGTTTGTCTCAAGTTATTGATTCATAATTACATGTTTATAGTGAAGCAAGCAGTATCTATAAGATAGCAAGGCATTGGATACCAGGAAACTCTTGATCCATAGCCCAGCTGTAGCAGAAGAGTCACGTGTCCCTGAAGTTGAGATCGAGAGAACTTTTGAGCAAGAATGTGAAAGAAAACAGCCAAAGAACTGAATAAAGCTGAAGCAATTGGGTTAGGAGCTGGCCTGGCTGGAGCTGGGTGCACATCTAACTTGTGCTGGGGCACGAGGGATGGAGACACAGGAGAGCAGGGTCAGGGATGGCTGTGTATGTCCACTAGAGGTGACACAGAACACTGCGTGATCGTCCGTGACCTAGAAAAAGACCAGGCATGAAACATCACTACTCACGGGCTCTGTCATTCCAACCGAACATACGAGGTCCCAGGTCAGTCAGTCTTACTCTTGTAGGAAAATAAATAGCTTATCTCACCAAGGGTGTTATAAACCTTGTGGAAATGTGTTTCTTAACTTCTTAAAAGAATCCAGGAAGTCACAAGTTAGAAACAATGGCCAAAATGTAGAGACAGTTGGCAGAGAATCAGGTACAAATGTAAACATTTAACATTTGTACCTTTTAAAATATTAAGCATTTCATGTAAACAAAAAAGGTAAATAAACATTTTTATACACATTGTCATATTGACTCATATCCTGATTATGGGGGGGGGCCTGAATTATTCCAGTTCGTAGAGACAGACCCTGAGAAACTGGTCAATGCTATGTGCCACATGAGGTTATACAGCTTTACCTCATGACAATATCATATTGTGGCAAATCTTGTAAGTCCTTGTTTTCCAGTGTGGATGCCCTGACCTGAAGAGCTTTGCCCAGGGACCTTTGCCACTTTGGGAGACAGAATTATAAGCAAGAATCCCACGCTTGCTGGGCGGTGGTGGCGCACGCCTTTAATCCCAGCACTCGGGAGGCAGAGGCAGGCGGATTTCTGTGAGTTCGAGACCAGCCTGGTCTACAAGAGCTAGTTCCAGGACAGGCTCCAAAGCCACAGAGAAACCCTGTCTCGAAAAACCAAAAAAAAAAAAAAAAAAAAAAAGAATCCCACGCTTTTTGAGTAAAAGTTACACAGGGAAGGATTTTGCTTATGGTCAGAGCCTACACATGAAACTAATGTCCTTCTTAGTATTTGCAGACCAGACCTAGTTTATGAAACATGCTGCCGTTGCCATAGATAGAAGGAGGAGGGGCCTGTGGATTATGTGGTGGTGAACATCTACATGGATTCATGGAGCTCCTAGGTTAGCGAGCGCGGGACTCTTTCCAACAGGCAGGAAGCCTGGTGCCTCTGCCACACACTCTTTCTAACAAAGAAGAGCTTCTACTTGGACCGGCTGGCACCAAACACCATGGCGGGAATGGTTCTTGGCAGCATCTTTTTGAGAGGAATAAGATGGCAAAATGTGCGTAACAGAGATTTGGCAATTGGACTGTGACATCCAATTCTTGACGTCCAATTCTTACAGAGGCAAATCTAACTTCATTAAAAATAAAAGTCGAGGCATATAACTTTCCACGTCATTTCTCCTAGGGTAATCCCTACATTCCATGCTGGATAGAAAGTATGCTAACATATCAGCGTCCTGACGAATCATTCCTTTATCTCAATCAACTCTTACGCCCAACCTCAAAGCCCTGCAATCCCTAGTCCTCCACAAATGTGTTCCTTTTAACACATGGCAGTCTTCGTGGATGACATGCTGTGTGTGCGTTCTCTCCAGAGGCTGAAAGCAATCCTCAGCATTCTGTGCAGCTTAAAAACACAACTGCAGAAGTATACAAAAAGCTTTAAAAAGAAGTATCTGCCATTTCCCCGCTTCATGAACTCTTTAGTCTAATTATTGGGCCGAAGATAAATAAAACCCAAGCATGTTTGCTCTTAATTAAAGCTCTTTTAGTGGTATACCCAGAGGCAGCACTTATGAGTGTGCAAACCAGATGAGAGGAGTGGCAAAGCTCTCTGCTTTAGTTCCCAAAAATTATCTATGCATTTTTGTTTTGAGAAATTGAAGTTAGGAACTTAAGCAACAGTTAACACTTGAGAAGGGTGTTTGGTTTGTGTCAATCACTCTTCTGTAGTTGAGTTTGCATGGCAAAGACTTTATAAAGAGCTGCTGTGTGGGGCGGGACTCAGGGAAGGAGCAGGAGACTCTCATGTACAGAGATGAAAGTCTGACATTCTGCTCTGCATTTCCCGCGGACTCTCAGTTCTAATGCTTCTCTCATCAAAGCACACGGCTTACGTTCCCAAGTAAACTGGAAGTGATGGGCCACCTGTTTGTTGTGTGACTAGATTGAAAAGGAAACAGCAGCCACTCCAGGACAGGAGACATCTCAACAGGTTCTCATAAAACTTCGAAACAAACGTTTCACGTTGCTTTCCACATGTGGAAACACATGATAGAGAAAGCAACTTGCCCTGATTTAGATTCAAGAATAACCAAGCACAAATACACACACTCTATGGCATGGGAGCCCCGTATTCAAGATCCACAGGGATTATTAATCTTGATGGTCAACGGAATTGAGAACATCCTAGAAGGTCAACGAAATCAAGAACGTTCTAGAAGGTCAACGGAATCGAGAATGTTCTAAAAGGTTAACCACACTGTGATGTGTCTGTGGGCTGCATCATGCAGGACACAGCTGGATCATTAGGATTTTGACGTAACCAATGTTTCTATTGATGGAATAAAATACTGAATAAAGTCCTGGGAGGGGTGCAGCTGTGAAAGGCAGGTCCCCATTGAACGACGTGTGTTGCTGGGTTTTGCCTCAGGAGAGTGCATGTTGTTGGCATTGCCCCATTACTATTATTCTTCTTTGCTTGCTCCTTGATCCTGCCTTAATAATAGACTACATTGCCTCAGCATCCAAGCCTGGATCAATATCTATAGAACTGTGAGACAAAATTAACATTCCCCCCTTCAACCTGTTGCTGTAAAGTGTTAACACAAGGATGAAGAGTCAGCATACTGGATTAATCTCTTAGTTTAAAAGCTTACATAACTTTTAACCCTTTTTCATTTTTAAAACTGTCTTGACACTAAACATCTAGGAGCTGTGTAATGTTACAAACTATGGAAACATATCATAAAAGATTATTTCTTGTTATGCCAATAAGAAAACAGGAAGTTAAGTAACTTGTCTAGCTTGATATATTTAGTAGAAGAATTTGCACCAGATTCATATCATACTGGTTCTAAAGCCCAAGCAGCTAGATAGTGCCAGGGTTGGCTGGACCATGGCTATACAAGTGGGCCATACGCAGTGATGTGTTGATTTAACAAATGTTACCTCTGCCATATACCACATCCTGCCTTGTGCAGTAAGGGTACAGAAGCAAACATGCGAAAAGACAATATCCATGCACTGAAAGAATTCCTCATCCCAGGGAGTGGCAGCTGCTATGGAGATAGAGAGGCATGGTGGGATGGGTGGGATGGCAGTGAGTGACAGGTAAGGTTTACATCAGCAGAGACATAGTTCACGAGGACACAAGAGTCATAGAAATGAGCAGAGAGTGATGGAAGCAGAGAAGTGAAGACCAGCACACCCGGGGCGTGTAAGGAGCACAGAACGGTGCTCTGCCAGGGTGCAGAAAAGGGTTGGGATTGCGTTGTCAGGGTGAAAGGGTTCTGCTATCATTCTGTGGAGGCATACCATTGTGCGATGCAACTTTTACAGTAAGGGACACTTTGAGTGCCTGCTGGCTAATGCCAGTTTGAAGTAGATATGTGTCTTAAATCTTATTGCCCTACTAAGACACCACGGCCAAAAGCATCTTGGAGAGGAAAGGGTTTATTTACAACTCCCATCTCCTGATTACAGTCTAACATGAGGGGAAGTCAAGGCAGGAACTCAGGGTGGGAACCTGGAGGCAGGAACTAAAGCAAAGGCCACAGAGGCCACACGGCTTACAGGCTAGCTCCCCATGGCTTGCTCAGCCTGCTTTGTTATAGCACCCAGGACCACCAGCCCAGGGGTAGCACCACCCACAGAGAACTGGTCCCTCTTACATAAACCATCAATCAAGAAAATGTCCAACAGGCTTGACCACAGGCCAGTTGAGGTTCTCTTATCCCAAGTGATTCTCATCATCACTGTTCATCCCCATTTATGCCCCGGCAATGCTTAAGCATGCACGGGTAGCCATGTATGGTGGTTCTTCAGTTGTTCCTATCCTGGGCCGATGGATTCCAGGAAAGATGTGGTCCCCCAAATTTGAGTTATTCTGCTACCAGACAAAGCGGCAAATACGCTTGTGGAACCTGGAGGTCTGAAATAATTTATGTTTTAAAATGTTTGGTTTTCCTGGCTCTGCAGTGTCAAGAAAACTTGCATAGCCTTTGCTTTTCTCTGCAGATGGTTTCCACAGTAGGCACAGGTTCTGATGGTTGGGGGAAGAGATGGCTAGATGCATGATGTATAGAGGACAAAGTGACTCGGGCGGTGAACACTATGGGGTCACGGCCTCGGACTGTGAACACTATGGGGTCATGGCCTCGGACTGTGAACACTGACTCCGTGGTTCTGAGCACATGTAGGCTGTTTGAGTGCTGTAAAAGGACCTGCGTCTTAATCCCTTCAAGTGGATTTATAATTCCTATGCAGTAAGGTTTGTATGGACTAGAAAAAGGTGTGTTGCTCATGGGCAATTTAAACCCCATGCCAGGCCCATTATTTGTTGAGTTCTACTCCCCAGGCCCTATCTTGGGTGGGCATCTTTATGGAGTGTACAGCTTTCACAATCACATAGGATAGTAGCCTAGCCTTTGTGTGGTGTGCTTAGGTTGACCACAATTAGCAAGCAGATTTTGGCAAATCTCATCCCCGAGACAATATCGTGTGCACTAGTGGAAAGCGAATAAATGAAAACAGAATCTGTAGGCCTTGCTCTCTGGCCAATATTACTCCCATTTCCCTGTGCTGAGGATCATGCTTTTGTTGTTAAACGTGCCTCTTTTAGTTCAACTTATTTAGCTTCTTCATAAGAGGGCTGTCGTAGTTAGCTTAACTTATCACACCTGGGAAGAGGGATTGCCTCCATCAGGTTGGGATATGGACATGCCTGTGGGGGCATTTTCTTGATTTCTAATTGATGTAGTAAGGGTCAGCCCTTTGGGGGCATCACCACCCTGGGCTCTATAGGAAAGGAAGTTGAATAAGCCCGGGAAGAGAACCAGTAAGCAGTGGTCCTCTGTGGTCTTGGCTTCGGTTCCTGCCTCCATATTTCCCCTTGAGCTCCTGCCCTAGCTTCCTTTCATGCTGGACCATAACCTGTGAACCAATACAGCCTTTCTCCCCTAAGTTGACTGAGGTTGTGGTGTTTATCACAGCTACAGAAAGCAAACTTGGATGATGGGTGTGCAAAAGTGTCCTTGTGAACTGCTCGTTTAATACTGCTTACCTTGCTTGTGCAACCTCGACTTGCAATGGGTAGGATTATTATAGGGGTTGGGAGGCAGGGAGGTCATGATTGGATGGTAGCCAATCATGATCTAGACTAAGGTTTGTAAATAACATTTTAATATGTTTTAGATTCTTCTTTCATATCATATAATCTGATTACAGTTTCCCCACAGTTTGCTCCTCCAGTTCCTCCTCCCATCAGGATCCACTCCCTCCTGTCTCTCATTGGAAAAGAAGAGTCAGCCGGGCGGTGGTGGCGCACACCTTTAATCCCAACAGAGGCAGAGGCAGGCGGAGCTCTGTGAGATGGAAGTCAGCCTGATCTACAGGGTGAGTTTCAGGACAGGCTCCAAAGCTACAGAGAAACCCTGTCTCAAAACACCAAAAAACCCCCAAAAAACAAAAAACAAAAAAACCACAACACAACATTTTTCTAAGAGAAAGCAATAAATATAAGAAGATAAAGTAACACCCATCACACTGACAGCCCAATAGGAGGAAAAGAGACCCCAGCACAAGAATCAGAGACCCACTTGTTCACACACTGAGAAGTATAATATGTATGCAGAGGTCCTGGTGCAGATCTGTGAAGCCTGTGCTTGTTGCGTCAGTCTCGCTGAGTTCCAGTGAGCCTTGCTCAGCTCTTCAGGGGCCCTTCTCTCCTGGTGTCCTCCATCCATTCACTTTCTGCCTCCTCTCCTGCAGGTTCCAAGGGCTGCTGGCTCTCTCTCTCTCTCTCTCTCTCTCTCTCTCTCTCTCTCTCTCTCTCTCTCTCTTCATGTGTGTATATGAATGACTGTGGGTCTCTGTTCCCCTCTCCTGCAAGAGGAAGCTTCTCTGATGATGGCAGATTAACATACTGATCTAGAGGACAGCAGGATATCATCAGGAGTCATTTTGTTGATTTTTTTTTAGACCAGTGGTCTTGGTTTTATCTTGACTATCAGAGCTAACTAAACTAAACACCAACCCAGCCACAAAACCTTTGACTTACAATCTTCCCTGTCTGCAAGACAAGCTAGCCAAATGGTGGCACAGAACTGGCGGGAGTAACCAACCAATCAGTGTCTGAGTCGACTTAGAGTCAACTCCCTGAGAGGGGACCCATCCCTGACACAGCCTGGGTAACTGAGATTCGGTGTTTTTAGTGGGTGGCTGGGAGTTATTCCTGAAACCTCCCAAAGAAGTATCTGAATAAGTTATCCCGTGTACTGTCCAGTTTCAAACATCAGTACTATCTTCTGCCTCCTCGGTGAGTGAGGAAGTTTTGTTACCCTCTCTGGTTACTTTTGTTTCTTCTTGGCGGTCTTTATGTTTGCAATGCTGGCTCTCTGAGATGCTCAGTCTGACACACGGACTCCTGCTACTGACAGTTACACAAGGCCTGAGGTGGTCATGACGTCTGCCGCTACCTTCTCTGAACCCTGTCTTCATGTCTCTCACTTGGCTAGCAGTAGTGGTGGCAGAAGGCAGACTGATCTCCTTTCACCATGCTCATCAACCTTGAAGGCTTGCCCTGAATTGACTTGGCTGATAACACCAAGGATAAAAGGTGTAGGAACTTAAGGAACACCCAGAATTTCACTTCGTTAGACTGAAATCTTCCTTCAACAGGGACATGGACAGGAACACCCCTAGGGTGCAACAGGGACATGATGTTCTAGCGTCTCCCTCTCCTCCCAGAACAGAAGAGCAAGCTTTCTGTTAAGAGCCAATCACTTTCACCTTGAGCTATGATTTGAAGTCCCGTTCCTGGTCCTACAAACTTAAAACAAAGAGTAGCCCAGCCAAAGAGCAAGCTGTGGGCAATTAGATGGCTCTCAGGCCATCAGGCCACCTCTTAACGTTCTTTACCCACGGTGAGTGCACCGCATTCAATGCCTTTACTCTACATGGAGCCTCTCTCGAGGCGTTTAGGACCAATTACTGTACCTTCAGGTCTGTCAGAGTGCTGGAGTTAATGAGTCTCTTTAAAACCTCCTGGAAATGAGTGACACGCGCAGATCCTTGTACATCAGAGCATCTCTCCTGGTCAGCTCTTCCTGACTGGCAGGCACTGGAAAGCTGGTGACCTGGGCCAGTCTGACAGGGGTGGATAGAACTTGGTCGTTCAAAACCATTCCGGAAGTTTATGGAAGCCTCATGGCTGCCATGGTGGGCAATTCCACCTTTCTATAAGGAAAAGCGTACGCAGGGAGGTGTTTGGGGAGAGGGGAGCACACGGTAGGATGTCCTGTTGTCTCTTCCTTCTGTGTCACGGCACATCCCCTGCCATCCCACGTTCATCTCCCTGCTAGGGTAAAGTGGGCAGTCCCAGGGAGGCAGAGACACGCTTCCTGGTGAGAGCCTTTGGGTAGCTGTGAGAGGGGGCTGTCTGTGTACTCTTGCCACTCTTTCAGGCCCCAGGTCTGACCATGGCAGTGCCAGCAACACCAGCCATGGCAGACGGAGTGGAATGTAGGAGCTGCTACGCCTGGGTAGAGGCTAGCACATCTCCTGGGCACCTGGTTCGTCCAGCCGGATGGGAAACCGAAGTTGCTCTAACAGCGTTGCTAAACCCGGTTGCTTGGCTCAGGTAACTTCTGACCTGGCATGTGCCGAAGTGGCCTCAGTGTCCCGGCAGCCAGCACGGCACTCCACAGAGCACACACCACAGTTCTCGAGGGTCGGAACTTGTGACAGCTGAGGTTTCAAGCCAGCGTTTCAGGGATCCTGTAGGCCCTTCCTCCCCCACTCCGCACATGCTCACGTGTGCGTGGAGACCAGACAGCAACCTCACCTGTTGCTCCTTGGGAGCAACCCACCTTGCTTCTTGAGACAGTGTCTCTTACTGGCTGAGAGCTGGCCAAGACCAGGCTGGCCGGCCAGTGATCCCTAGATATCTGCTTGTCTCTGCCTCCCCAGCACTGAGATTACAGGCACCTGTCACCCCCAGCTTCTTAAAAAGTGCGCTCTTGGGGTTGAACTCAGTTCCTCGTGTTTGCAAAGCAAATATTTGACTTCCTGAGCTATGCGCCTAGCCCAAGCAATCACTTTCACTGACTGGACACTCACCCTCAGGAATATAACAGGAAACTCATGAGTTTATGTTTGCAACGATCTTCTAGGATTTGGTAGTGCTACCTCAGTCACACCGACAGAGTACCTAAATGTGTACCAAGAGAGCAAAACTTGTGCTCATAACTTCTTATTCTTTCTCACAGTTCTAGGCAGTTCTAATCATAGCAGAGGTCTTTAATTTATAATGTCAGTTTAATTTTGTCAGGGAAAATTTTAATGTTTTATGAAAGTCATTTGTTGCATTCAGGCTGCTTTTTCTAAACAGTGTGGAAGTTCAATTGAGGGTAATGAAGTGGGGTGCGGGCACTCATCTGTGTACAGAGGAGACATGGCTTTGTGGAAAATGAATGGGGAGAGAGTGGCTGAAAGTTCTGGATCACAGTGCCCCTGATGCAGTGGAGACTCTGGATCCCTCAGTTCTCCCTTTTCTCCTATAATGAGTCACTTTCAGTCTTTCAGGAATTTTTAATCCACTTACTTATGATTTTAAATATTTTCAATGTTCTATATCCATCATGTATGGTGCAGCATGCATGAGGACTGTTCCTGTAAGACCTGAGTATACTTGGGAGTGCCCATCACCCCCTCCTCCCTTTCTCACCCACCCCTATTCCCACCAGGCCTCCTTGTTGCCCTAGAAATTTTCAGCTCTTTCATGATAAATGTACACATGTAGTTTTTACGTATCTATGACAATCTAGGAAATGATCAAGAAAACATGTGATGTTTGTCTTTCTGAAAGCCAGTCAATGCTAGTAACAATTATTATTTTGAAGCATTGGGGATTGATTGTAGGGCCCCATACATACAAGGCATGTTTTGTACCTGTGAGCTACATAGCCAGTCTTTTACTTTTTTTTTCCCCTTTGAGACAGGGTCCCACTAAATTGCCTATGGTGGGCGTGAACTCTCTGTACACTAAGGAGGCCTCAAACTTGGCAATCTTCCTACGTCAGCCTCCAGAGCTGCTGGGACCACAGACCTAAGCCACCAGGCCCAATAATATCTATTTTTTAATTTAAAAGAACACAGTTCATTCTTTCTTTAAAATGGAAAAATCTCTCTCTTGAAACACAGGTTCAAAAAATTTATTTTAAAATTTATTCTTCATACCCTCCCATCTCCTCTAAGTTTGGGTCTAGATATTTTACCTTGGAGCTCTTTATGTGTTTAAATTACTCTTTCTATTAAGACCAGAAGCTTCGGGTAGGGCTGAATTAGGGATGGGTGAATCCAGCTGAACCTTTGAGTCCACTGAACATCTCCGATGAGCTTTCTGAGTGTTTGGGGCTCTCTGAAATCCAAAACAGGTTCCACCCGCTTTTACTCTTAAGTTTGAGGCATGTGCAATTTAAGGGAAATTTAACCCATATGTTTCTGATTCGTTTACACTTAAATAGTCAAAATATTGTTTTTAATAGTTATTTGATGCCCAAGTAGCCTTTTGAACCTTTTAAATAAGCTTTTAGAAGCCTACATTTCTCTTGAAAACAGGAAGTCATGTCTTTCCAGGGAGGTAAACTAATTTATACATCTGAAAATTCAGGTTCAGTTGAAAACACCCCAAACCACAGTTTTTTGATGGCCTGTCTCCTCCGCAATTGAGCACTCAGCCTTACACTGTGTGTGTGTGTGTGTGTGTGTGTGTGTGTGTGTGTACTCACCTTTCCCTACATACTGCACTGCGCATCCAGAGCAGCCGGCACGGGGCTGTGCAGAGCGTGAGACTTTGGTTCTTGCCACTTAGAAGACTTTGAAGCTTGCCGTTTACTTGGCTTTTATTTGAAAACAACTATTTTGATTTTTAAATTCCCTCTAGCTTTCCTGGTCAGTAAATTAATGTGGCTGTTTATTTTTCCAGATACTTCATGCTTGGTGAACTTCTTGCAATTTTCTTCCTTCCCTCCACTGATTATCATTTATCTTTCTTTAAATAAATGAAATGTATTTGTGCTCCAGTAGAGCTATGCCTGATTCCATTGGGGATGCGAACACCGTGCCACCTGTGTGCCGAGGAGCTAAGGAAATTAGACAATAAACACAGAGAGTTAAAGAGGGGAAGAAGGCTGATTGTTTAACTCACTTTGGGAATTTGCCTTCAAGCCCAAAGGCACTTGCTTGGAAATACCCAGAGCACAGTAGCAGGAAGATGGTCCCGCAGTACCACGCTCATCAGCCACACTTCCCTTTGTGCTGGATGCCTGCTCCCAGCATGGTCTCTGCTCAGACCCCAGGACTTGCTTGTCTCCACTGCCAAATCTTCTAAAACTTACTTGACTTTTAGGTTCCCAATCCACAGACACCCTATCTGTGTGAAAGACCTCCCTTTGGCTATCCTGGAAAAGGAGAAAAAAAACCCAACCAGACCTCCACTTTCTCAACTCTGTCTCCTTTTAGCCTTAACCTAGCTTTCTATTTCCTTTAGAGCAATTAGAAAAATCTCTCTCGTACTTTATTTTCCATTTTATGTATCTGTTTCTGCCTCCCTGAACAAGAAGATGATCTTTATGAGAGTCGATGACATTTTCGGCTCACTGCCTTGTTAAAATGTGGAAGACACGTAGACTTGAATAAATGTTTCCTGAATGTAGTTTTGTCGCACACCTCAGAAAGTCGTTTCTGCTTCAAAGTGTTATCGACACTCGCCATTGCTAATCAGGATGTAGGTGGCTGCACATGCACAGTCTCACTGTGCTTTCTGGTGCACCAGCCAAGCTTTAAGTGACTCAGTTTCCTCATTTGAAAAATGAACCCTAAACCAGTACTTAATTCACAGGTTTGCTTTTTATAACTGATTTTTGAAAGGTATATAAAGCCTTTAGTATAAAGCCTAGGAAATAGTAACTATTTAGGAAATTGGAGTAAAATGTTCATTAACTGAACTCTGTGAGGCTGGGGGCTCTTCTGAGAACAGAACTGAACTTTTGATTTTGAAATCTAGCTAAAGCAAATTTAGTCTTGAAGGGCAGGGATGGCTTTGACAACATCTAGGACTAGGGAACTTAGCCAGGCTTAGTTCTCCCCAGAATGGTTCAGCCCTGAGCAGCTCAGGAGAGAATTGGGAGGACAGAGCTGTGTGTGAGGCAGAAGAAGGGCACGGGGAACAGAATGGGAGCAAGCAAAGCTGTGGCAGAGCTCTCTGGCTGCTGTGATAGATCAGGCTCATAAATACAGATCAGAAATTAATTCTCTTAATTGCAGTGGCCTGAGAGATCAAGAGCAAGCAGCCTATCGATCCAGTCCTCAGCTGGCCGATGAACCTCCCTGTGTCTTCTAATGGTGGGCCGGGTGAGGTAGATCTCTGCATCCTCTCTATACGGCAAGACAGTCATTCCACTCAGGAAAACGATGTGCCCCTAACCCCATCACCTCTGACGTGCTTCACCTTCATGTATATCAGGACATTAGGGTTCTGCATGTGCGTTTGGGGTGACTGTGCAAACATGCTCACTGAAACTGTAGTGTCGTAAGTGCCAAGTGATTTGCTGGAGATGGATCACAGGAGTTGGCTAAAGTGTTTGATTTTTTCCTGATGGTCACAGGAAAATCACCAAAGATTTTTTTTTAGTGGCAGAGTGACATTATCAGGTTTAAGTGTGTCAGCAGACACAGAATGGCAAGGGCATCTCAAAGTCTGCTGAAGCTTCTTTGAACTTAAACTGTGTTGGAGAGTCCTACATTCACCTCAGGCTCTCCAGAGGTCTGGTAGGAGACTTTAAAAGAAGGTCGCTGGGTGTCCCAGGCCTTTTTGGCTGAAGGTTTCCGTTCCAGTTGAAGGACCTGAGCCAGTGGACTCTCTCCTTCCCTCACATGTCTGCATGTCATGATGGTCATCTCCTGAAACAGGAGGTCAAATTCGCCCCCCACCATGTTTCTCTTCTGGAAAATGGTGATCACCCTCAAGTCGATTCTGTTTTATCAGTGTGTTGAGTGTTTGTGAGAGGAGAGAAGACTAGTATTTCCTCTGGTGGAGGCGTAAAAATGCGAGGCAGGTAGACCAGTAGGAGGTATCACCAAAAGGCAAAATGCTGCGGTTCTGAAGTCAGGCAGTGGCAGTGGAAGCTAGGATGCTGAAAGAGCATGTCCAAGAGACTCAATGTAGTGACCAAGTAAAACCCTAGCTGTGATTTGGGAGACTACTGTAATCTACAGAGGCGTGGAAGGGGTTTCTAAGAGATTTAGAGTTCTGCTAGTAATTTAGACTTTTGTTTTGGAATAATTAATTTGGAATGACATTTACCATTGTATAACAAACAAAATAAAATGTATGCTTTGGGAGGACATTTATGAAGTCAATTTGGGGCAAATGGGTTTTGCAAAATTGATATGGAGATGGTACTAAGCATTTAGGGGGTCTACATGTTGAATTCAGTGACTGGAAAAGGTGGGTTTGAGACTCAAGGATGGTGTGTAAGCGTAGGTTTCAGAAATGCAGACACAGGGTCTTTGTCAAAGAGCATGCTGTCTTTCTTACATAGCAGAAAGCCAGAGCTCAGCCGTCTGGGATTGCTGTAGTGGCTCCACAGTCACTGGTATTTCTGGCTTATTTGTATCTGTGTTATCACCTCAGTATTTTTTTTTTTTTTTTTTTGGTTTTTCGAGACAGGGTTTCCCTGTAGTTTCTAGAGCCTGTCCTGGAGCTAGCTCTTGTAGACCAGGCTGGCCTCGAACTCAGAGATCCGCCTGCCTCTGCCTCCTGAGTGCTGGGATTAAAGGCGTGCGCCACCACCGCCCGGCCTCACCTCAGTATTTTTGTTTGGTTTTCTGAGATACTGAGTCTGAGGAAGGCACCCATGTCAGGATACGCATTACGGGGCTCTTCTTTAGGATAAGACCTGACAGGCAAAGTGTGAGCAGGGCAGGGGAGAGAACAGGGGTCTAGGAATGCCCATCGAGATAATACAGTGGGCCATGTACAAACCCGTGATGAGTGTGTCAAGAAGAGAGATCATGATGACTCCAGGTTTATGAGCCAAGAAAGTCAAAGGAATGGTGAATGCGACCGTCCTTCAGTTACTGTCTAGTTCTCTGCTCCTGGGTCACATACTAAATAAGTCGTAGTTCAAAGGGCAGAGAGATGGAGGAGTCAGCTGGTTGATGACATGGTTAGTATTATTTTAAATATTTTATTAGCACATATTAATTACCCACCACAATGGGTTTCATGATGACATTTTCATCTTTGTATATAATATATTTTGCTCGCGTCGTCTCCACACCCACTGCCCTTCCTCTCTGACTCCCATTGGCCCCTTCCTCTTTTCAACCCCTCCCTTCTACTTACATCAGTCATTTTTAAGTGATACAATGGGTTTTGTTGGGTTTGCATCATGGGTGAAGGGTTATTTGCAGGGACACAGGCAAAATTATTTGTCTTGATTAAGTCTTTTCAGTACTGGAGATCAAGCAGAGGGACACTGGGCAAACATCCTATCCCTAAACTGCTGGGCTTAAATGGGGAGCTGTCTAGCCAGGCATGCACCAAGGGGACACGGCCAGTACCAAGTGGATATGATTAGAAATGAGTGAAATTGACTGATAGTGTGATCTCGCGCACAGAAGCCAAGATGAAGTGTGGGCATGAAAAGGTACCTTTAACTGGCCCAGGAGGGACAGACATAAGAATAAGAGGGTTTACAGATGAGCCCTTGATGGCGCTGAGTGAAGAGCTGGGAAATTCTTTCAGTATTAAATTTAAATTTATGTCATTGGCAAACCACGGAGAAGGTCATCTGTGAGCAAACATGAGTGGTGCATGCTGAGGGTGGTGGGTGGGGTGAAGATCTGTAACGTTCGGTGAAGGGCCCAGGGGAGAGATTTGCTCACAGTTGCTTAGAGAGGTTGCTGGGCAGTGTTTCAGGCCCAGCAGAGGGTGATGATGATGAATCTACAGCCCTGGCAGCTGTGTCTCTGCGGTTTCTCTCTAACAGCGGCCTTTGGGGTGAGTCAGGCTGTTAAAGCAAGTTGCTACGTGAATGGTCCTTATCAATGCATGGTCCTTATCAATGCATGGTCCTTATCAATGCATGGTCCTTATCAATGCATGGTCCTTATCAATGCATGGTCCTTATCAATGCATGGTCCTTATCAATGCATGGTCCTTATCAAGGTCAAGTTGCTAGAGCTCTTCCAGGCAGGGACTTAGAGCATCAGCAAAGAGACTCGCGGACTTTCCCTTTGCTTGATTGGTATTGAAATGGTCATTAATTATGACTTAGAGGTTAAATGCAGAGTAGATTCGGCTTTACAAAGATGTTCATAGTCCTGAAAAAAAATTGACTCACTTTCTGCCAGTTGATTTGGGTTGTGATTGTATCTACTTGACACTCCTTTAGCCCAGAACTCTGCAGTCCATGTAGATTCCTGGGGCCAGACAAGTTCCTAACAGGCACCACTGGCTCCTCATGCCTTAGAGTGGGTATCTGATTGTCTTACCTGAGGTGTCAGAGCCTTCTGCTTCTCCTACCACCACTTACCTCTTTTTCCTTCCCCGCTACTTCCTGTACCTGGCACACACAGCATCCTGGTTGAGAGCTCTGACTCTTCCTTCATGTTTGAAACTGGTTTCGCAGATGACCAGCTGTGTTGTCTTAAGAGACTTAACCCCTTGAATTCTATTTCCATCTAGTAACACAGGACTCCTATATAATGCCTATAGGGTGATGATGATTCAACCAAATCATACAATGTGCTCAGTGCCATGCCTGGGATAGAGGATACTTACAGTATTTTTAGAAACTTATTTAATTAACTTGGCTTCCATATGCAAAGGCACTACAAGTCCTTTGTAAACTTAGCCCTGTAAGAAACCTTTGAATAGGTTCTGTTGTTACAGATTTGCAGATGAACAAGTTAAAGTATGGGGAAGTTAGCAGCTTACTATTTTAAAGGTTGATAAGAGCCAGAGTAATGTCTCAGATCTGTTTTAGTGACCTATGCCAAGATTAAATAAAAACTGCATATGAAAAAGGTTGAGTCTATGTACAAGCCAGATACTTGCATTGGCATGCTTTTCCTGCCTGTTTGTTAGTAATCAGATGAATGGCATAGATGGTTCTACCTGCTTTCATTCACATTTTCTGAGTTGGCCACTCAACCATGCTGGACACTCGTTTCTTTGTAAGGCAGAAATGAAGGAAGGGGTACACAGGATGCTTTGAAGGACTTTAGACCTGCATGGCTCTCAGCTTTGGACTGAAGAATGAAGGTCTCTAGGGGAGAAAGGAACAGAGTGTATAAGGAGGCATATGAGATCACAGCATGTAGACTTTTCTGTTTACCGTGCTTGCTCAAGCAAAGCCTTGTCTTGTGCCTTTCACACATAGAGACACACTGAAACTCCGAGATTCTTATTTGTGACCCATCCATCAGTGATAGGCCTGTCTGGAGTTCTTCTCTTGGCTCTAGGGCAAAAAAAATTCCAGTCAATTTCTTCTCATGAAAATTCAGCTTGAACTTTTAATTCCCTACCCACAAGAAGAGTCCATCCAAGATTTCACATGACTGTCACAATATTTCAAGATCTGTCTCGCCCCATAACTGTCAATTTCCAAACAGTATGCCACAGCCCTTGATGCTTAGGGCCACTGGTGTGAGTCCAGATAACCGGCCACAGAATTCTTCCAAAAATAAGCGATGAGCATCTAAGTTCTCAGCGTTCATAGTGCACACAGGATCTGGTATCTATCACTTTCTGCCGCAAAGAACTGTGACCTGATCCCTCTGCGCACTGGGGATCTCTCTATCTTATTCTGATTGTTTGTCACTCTGCTTCACTTTGTGCTCTTTATTCTGCTGAGTCTGTTCAAGCCTCTTTCCCACCCCCTTCCTTAGTCTCGATACGAATCCTATAGCCTACAAATGGTGGTCATTAACTGAATAGTGAGAAAGTAAGCCAGTGAGAGTGGGGGAGGAGGAGCTGAGGCAATGTGAACCCCCTCTGGAGGGAAGGGTGTGAGCGGTAGGGTTTTCAGTGTCAGAAGAAATGTTTCATCGGATCCTGCCTTCCCTGTCTCCATCTGCAATGCAGGTTTATCAGACCACAGTCCAGTGGGATTTAGTATCTCTATGTTTACACATAGCGTCTCAAAAGAAAATCCAGCCTTCCCATTGGTGTCTCGGCGCCTGGATGGGGTTTAGAAAGTTAAGAGCACCGTGTTTGCATCAACTGTGGTCAGTACCCAGCATACAAGACCCATCTGCTCGCTGGAGTTTTGCTCAGGCTCTGGCAACATTTGGTAAGCTTCCCTCTGGATTATTCCTTCTTCTCTGGGCGTCAGCTAGACACTTTCTGTAGAGACAAGTGCTGCTTCTCCCCGAGGCAGTCAATTCCTCAGTTTAAGTCTTCATCTTCTTCTGGAGTGTGGGTAGAAATGATGCTCACCGTCCAAGCATGGCCCGCTAGAATCTCTGGGTAAGTCCACATCCTTACTCATATTGACCTGTTTGGTACACGTTCCTGTGTGTCATGGTACTACATTGTAGGTACATAGGAATTTAATTGTTTTTATCTCCTAAAAGGATGGATCGAGGCTTTCATCATTGTGAAGTTTTTTTCTCCTCTGAGGATTTTCATGAACCTAATTTTATTTCTAGTATTAGCATAGACACTCCAGATCTTCTTTGGGTAGTGCCTGCAGGCGTTAGCCTCAGTTCTGCTTCTGCCTTTCCACAGAACATACATACAGCATGGTTTTCTGTAATTAACATGATTTCTTTTGTATTCAGCACACAGTTGTTATTTTTTTATGCCTGCTAATTTCTTTTTTAGTTTTTGTATGCATTTACATTTAGCAGTTACTGATATGTTCAGACTGTACATTTTTGTGACGGTAGATGTTGTCTATTTTGTCTGCCTTGTGCCCATTTTTTTCTTTTTTCTATTGCCTTCAACTGAGTTATCAAATTTGAGTTATTAAAGCTTTATAGTCTTTTGTGTTTTTATCTGGGCTGGCTAGTTTTATGTCAACTTGACACAAGCAAGAGTCATCTGAGAGCAGGAAACCTCAGCTAAGAAAACGCTTTCTTTTAAGACCAGGCTGTAAGCAGGCCTGTAGGACAGGGCATTTTCTTAATTAGTGGTTGACGGGGGAGGGCCCAGTCCATTGTGGATGCTGCCATCCCTGGATTGGTGGTCCTGGGTTCTATAAGCAAGCAAAGCGAGCGATCCATGAGGAGCAAGCCAGTAAACAACATCCCTTCATGGCCTCTGCATCAGCTCCTGCCTCCAGGTTTATGACTGTGGAGTTTCTGCTTTGGCTTCCCCCAGTAGACTGTGATCTAGAATATGTGAGCTGAGAACACCCTTTGCTCTGCAAGCCACTTCCGGTCACGGTGCTTTATCACAACAACGACGACAGAGTCTCTTCTTTTCAGTGACACTCTTCCCCCATCACTTGGCAATGTTGTCCCCAAACTCTCTGGTTTCCATTGTTTGTAGTAAGCAGTCCCAGTGTTTCTTTTTGATTGGACTCTTTAGAGTCGCTTGTTTTCCTGGCTGGTTGAGGGTTGTCTGTCATTTCCACATAGTGGGAGTTGGTTTGTTGTCATGTCTCACATTGTTTTCTCAGTTCTCCCTTGCTCACTTATTCCTTTTATAGAATGTGTATTTTCCTAGACTCCTATTTGAGACTGCGTTTATTTCATCTTTGCTTTTGAGTCCTCTAATTCACTTCTGTATTGTTCTCTCAGAGGTCATGAGCTTCTCAGTTTGTGCTTGTTTTGAATTATGATCATTTCTCCCTGTGTTTTAAAGTCTAACGCTCGGACAGACATTTCTGTTACCAGCCATTTGCATTTGGTGCTTACAGTCTATCATCCTGTGCTTTCCTGGCCTAGAGAGTTACTGGTGAGGGGGTCTGACGTCATTCTCATGTGGTATCTTGTTTACACTGTGTCATGGAGAAGTTTCTGGTCATATTTGCTTGTGGTTCTAAATACCTCTTGTGCTTGGATGTCTACTTCATCATCTAGGCTTGGGATGTTTCCTGTTATAATTTTACTAAATAAATTTTATGACTTTATTATTATTATTTTTAGTTTAAGATTTTTTTTATCCTGAAGATATTTAGGTTGGATGTTGGATTTCTTGGTTCTATCCCGGAGTTCTTAGATGTTCTGGCCACACAGCTTGTCTGAATTGTCTCCCCAATGCTCTCTGCACCCTATTCTTCTCTCTTTCCTGGGTTTAGTCTATTGGCAGTGTTTACTACCATGTTTTCGAATCACTGAGGTCTTAATTTCCGACATTTCAGAATTTTTTTTTTTTTTTTTGGTTTTTCGAGACAGGGTTTCTCTGCAGCTTTAGAGCCTGTCCTGGAGCTAGCTCTTGTAGACCAGGCTGGTCTCGAACTCACAGAGATACGCCTGCCTCTGCCTCCCAAGTACTGGGATTAAAGGCGTGCGCCACCACTGCCCGGCCATTTCAGAATTTTTTGAAACTATCAAGTTCCCTCACAACTGTCTTGTTGATGTTTCTGACTCTCTTCCCTGACTCCAACATTGATTTTCCTTGTTCATCTGTTTGCTTGTGTCTTTTTAAAAACCATTTACCCTTTCTTCCAGAAATTTCTGAATTCTTCATCTGGAAATTTACACACTTCAGGGTCTCTGGGTTTATTAATTGAGGAGTTTATGATCATGTCAGTCATGTGTTGCTATTTCTATGTTTTTTTGTGTGTGTCTGTGTTTCTGTGTTTCTATTTGCACTTTGGTTGTGCATCTGCTTGCACATCTCTTCTAGTTTTATTTGGGGGTTTAGTGATCAGGTCTCTGGGGAAGGCTCAGTCCAGCACCTCTTGTGGGGGGCGGGGGGGGCTCCATCGTTTTCTGATATTCTCAGCCATACTCACTCTCCCTTTGCAGTTCCTACGCGATTCCATCATCTCTATGTCTGGGATAGAATCTGCTCTTTGTTCTTCTGACTTGTCTCTTTCACACTCTCAGATGCACAAAGCTTCCAACCTGCATCTTACCCAGGAGTGTCAGGTATTTAAACTTAGTAATGGAAACTGTTGAACTGACTTCTAAAGCCCCTACCAGTTTGAACTACCCTCTAAAATGTCCATTGCTTTGTATGTTTCCCAACAGTGGACATCTGCCTTTCTCAGGATGCCCCTGGGTCATGTTCTTTTAACAGCTGACCATGATACACTGTAGAGAGAATCCTTCTGGCTGACTCTATTGTCTATCTACTGAGTCTCTGTCATGGACGTCCTTGTGCATCTCAAGATCTGGAATGTTTCAACATAATTGTGTTCTGTATTTTCTATTCCTTTCCCACTTTTTTTCTTCTTACAGATCCCAGGAAAGCAAGAGTTCATTCCCTTTCTGATGTGGCATGTATCTTAAAAGATTGTTTTTTGTCATTTTAATTACTTTCCTTTATGTGACTTGGGCTATTTGTGAAGACTTCTAATTAAAATAAAAATTATTGTGATTACTGTTTGAGACAGGGACTTATGTACCTCGCTGGCCTCGAATTGCTATTTAGCCAACAATGGTCTTGGACTTCTGATCCCACTTTGTCTTCTTCCCCACGACACTGGATTCATGTAGTGATGCTGATCAACCACGGCTTCCCGAATGCCAGGCAGGCCCTCTACCCACTGAGCTGTATTCCTAGTCATGAGCTAAGAAATTCTTTGTTCCGCTTAATCTACTATGTCTCGAGACTCTCTGGATTTTAATAGTATTTGTTGCATTTTTTTATAATTAAGGTTTTAGTTTTTCTTGCTTTTGATTACTATCTCACTGCTGAATTTCTTATTTTATATTAAGATTTTTTTTTTACCAATTTTGTTATGCCGTGTAAATTACTACCTTTCCTTACAAGCAATTATTTTGAAATCTTCAGGTAATTTTCTGTTTTTCTTAAGACCTTTCATTGGAGGCTGTTGTATTCTCTTGGAAGCCTCATGGTACCATGCCCACTTCCTTTTCCCTTAAACTGGATTCTCTGCATAGAGTAGTCCACAGTTTCATAGGTCAGCTTTTTGTCACCTTTGATATAAACTAGGATCATCTGGGAAGAGTGAACCTCAATTAAGAAGATGTCCCCATCATAAAGGCCTGTGGGCAAGTCTGTGGGACATTTTCCAGATGACTGACATGGGAGGTCTAGCCTACTATGGGCAGTGCCATGACTGTACGTATGGTCCTGAGTTTATGAAAAAGCAAGCTGAGCAAGCCATGAAAAGCAAGCTAGTAAGCACCATCCCTCTGTGGTCTCTGCTTCAGCTTCTGCCTCCAGGTTCCTGTCCTGCTTGAGTTCCTGCCCAAATCTCCCTGGTGATGGATGATAATGCAAGCCAAATGAACCCAAATATCCTCCCTGAGTTGATGGTGATTATCACAGTGACAGAAAGCAAACTGGGACAAAGACCCTTATTATAGAAGTCTTCCTCTTGACAGTGCATCCTGAGCTGTGTTATCTTTGGTACCAGGTCAAGCCTATAATAGAGAAGCATGAACTCTATAGTAGAGGTCAGTGTAGTGTGGACCTTATAGTAGAGATCAGTGTAGGGTCAATCCTATTGTAGAGGTCAGTGAAGGGTCAATCCTATAGAGGTCAGAGAAGGGTCAGTCCTATAGGATAGGTCAGTGAAGCATCAATCCTATAGGATAAGTCAGTGAAGCTTCTTCAGCTGTAATCAACCAGTCTGGTGATACTGAGTTTGTCTCTGCTGTCTGAGGATGAGGGTTATAGAGCTGCAGACAAGCTGAGATGTAACTCCTCTATGTGATGAGGTTTCATTTCAGATCTGGACTCTTGTTCTTAGCTGTGAGCGTGGAACACCTCTTAGTTTTCAGAGCTTGGGTTGGGTCCGTTTAGGTGTGGTATGGTCTGATCAAATAAGAGGGAGTGCTTATTTATACACGAGAGCTTTGGGACTACGCTGCACACGGGGGGGCCACATAAGGCACTGGCTCAGCTTGTTCTCCCTCCAGGGTGTGCCTTGCAGAGGAAGACCTTCCCTTCTGCTTCATGGTGTTAAGATGGTTCAGTGTGACAGCTGTGTCTAGGAGTCCCAGTCAGTAGAACTTCTCGGAACAGGCTTCTTGGCTGAAGCTTAAAGAAATGATCAACCCATCTCTATTTTATGTTGTGGATGTTTTGCCTGCATGCATGTCTGTGTACCATATGTCTGCCTTGGGTCCCCAGAGGCTGGAGGAAGGTATCAGATCCTCTGGAACTGGAGTTAAAGGAGATTGTAAGCTACCATGTGGGAGATGGGAATTGAACCTGGGTCCTTTATGAGCAGCAGGTGCTCTTAACCCCTGAACTATCTCTCTAGCCTCACTGGCTGCATCCTGGCACTGTAAGAAGGTAGACAGGCCTGCCTGGCTGCTTTGTTGGGCATTGCCCGTCAGATCAGCTGTCCCATGACTTCCAGGGCCTGAGAGTGCTTACTAGGTTCATGTGACTGCTTCCTGGGGCAGCCTGCACCAGGTAGGCTGCTCAAGTGTCTCCTGGGTCATAGATGGATGTGCTTAACATCTGTTTTAGCTCGTGGATCATAATTCAGCTTCATGTGAAATTCTTTCAATTGAGTAACCTCATTCTTTCTACAGCTTCTGAGATTCTATTGTAGGACAAGAAAGCAGTGATTCTCAAACTTGCCTTAATTTTAGTCACCTGTTGTGCTTTTAAAATGTGATGTATTTAGAAATGTATAATACAACACTTAATGAAGAAAGAGACCATGAATTTGAAAGAGAACAAGGGGTGGATAATGGGAGGCTTTGGAGAGAAGAGGTGGAAATAATGTAATTCTATTATAAATCTTAAAAATAAAAGAAATAATTAAAAGAAAAACCATGTTAGTGATGCTTTTCAAAACCAGCTGCCTTGGGAGCATCTTTTCTCCAGGACTGCTTCACACTGTCCTCCCTCTGCAGGCAGGAGATTCAGGGCGAGAAGGAAGAGCCCATGTCATAGCATAAGCATCTTCCTCCTTTTCTCCAGGGTAACGTTTCTGTGGAGTGACTGAAAGTTTCCTTTATAACCACAAAGATCAAAGGAGCCACCGCCCCTGGGGCTGGACCTTAGGCAGACTTCCACGCACAGGGCATACGGATTACATGAAGGCGCCCTGAACTCCGTGGAGCCTCAGCCTCACAGGTTTGAGTAACACCCTTGCTCAAGCAATATGGTCATAGTTAAATATCCCCGGGAAGCTCCTGAGGTCTGTTTCCAGTTTGCTTAGTGACGATCCTGTAATCATAAACTTGAGGTTCACTTACTAAGAGTGCTAGCCTTGAGGAGGGTCACGTAACTTGCCTTGATCACAAAACCCACACATTTTAGCTGCCTTACCAGGACATCTTCCTTGTGAAGTCAGCAATGATGACATTGCCTATCTTGTCATGGAACCTGCACATCTGAGTTGACTGGGGGAGGTGTTGCTGACTGGCAAGGCAAAGGCAGGGTTTTCCTTATTCTTTTCTTTCCTCCTCCTCCTTTTTTTTTAAATCTGTCACCCCACATATTTTACTAGTCAAACACCCCTTGAATATGTAAGAATCAATAAAATCGCATCCGTGCACCTCTGTGATATTTAAGGCTCAACTTAAACGCAGTGTTTCCGCTCTTCTCGAAGTAGCTGGCACAAGGAAACAATAAACCTAGAAGGAATTTCTTGCCAACAGCTGAGGAGGTTGCTGCTCTTCTCAAAGCAGTTGGAGGTGTCAACGCCCGCCCAGGGCTTCCCAGTTGTCTTTAATCTCTGAATCTCAAAGCACCTTGCAGACAATTTCTATTAACACACAAAACCCCATGAAATGTTCGTTCTCCTTAGATTTCCTTTCTCACGGCCTGCCGTTTTCGAGGAAGCGTCAGTTTGGGCTCCCTTCGTGAGGACTTCAGAGCTGCAAATGAACAAAGAGGGCTTGATCCTTTTTCTGCATCGTGATTTTTGTGTCTTACTTGGAATGTGCAAGCTTCTTGATCTTGTCCTCACCCCCAGAATGTCTGTGTCCTGGGTGCTTTGATATGGTGGGCATGACCACGGAGCCCAAATCCTAGACAGGTGGCAGACTCTTTATGCCTTAGATGTTACCCACATGATCTGGAGACAGCTTATTAATCTTTTTCTTAAATGTCTGAAGGATGCCCATTAGCACCCATTGAGCAGACACTTAGGAGGCACAGATCTAATTTTAGCTAGGACAGGAGTGCTCAGAGGCTAGACTGGCTTCCGGACAGCACACGGGAGAGTTTTCCCTCTGTCTTCTTCAAAGAAAATGGCTGAGAAAAATGAACTAAAGGGACTTTCGGCCAAGATATGCTCAGGCCCCGAGGCATGTAGCTGTGTGGCTTTTTCAAGGCATCGGGAGAGTTTTCCTTACGTCATTGCATCGACCTAAATAAAGTGGTTAGATTAATCATGATATTATGTTACAGTGGTTTGTGTTTCCCAACTTTCGATTCTGTTGTCAGTTTTATTTCTTTCATTGGTTTTTATGGATCTGATTTTTCTCCTGTAGGATGTTCCAAGTTATTCTCTTTTCTCATTCTGAAATATAAGTTCTGCCAATTTCCCCAAACTCTGCTCTCAAGAAAAAGGCATGCATTAGTATTAACTTTTAACATATATTACATCTCAGACCAAAGAGTTGCTGTTATTGATGAACTGCATGATTTCAGTTTAGTTATGTGTGTGGGAGAGGAAGCTGTATTTAGGGACATGTGAACCTTTACTACATTTCAAAACTAATGTCATAAGAATTTGCCTGTGTAAAGGACCAACACCATTCAGAATGTCTTCTGTTGGACAGGAAATCCCTTTACAAAGTTTACTTTAGGGTATGGAAAGCAGGCACATTATTGGGTAACAGGGAACATGAAAACAGTTCATTCTGGGTCTGATAATTCATATAGAATTATGTCTCTTCTGGCAGTGTCTCGGTTAGAGAATTTTAATACCAATGTTCAAAATCGATCAGAAAACAAAAGGACTCTGAAATCAAGGCTGCCACAGTCTCCACACATGCTCAATGGGAAGAGTTTTCTCTAGTAACTGAAAAGCACAAGCACCCTGCCTTCCCTCTATGACCATTTTATCTTCTGAGAGAGGTGTTTAGCTCTGAACCATGATGGCTAACCAATGTCATGTGCAGCATCTACAAGCAGGTGAACGGAGGGGTGGAGCCCCTGTGTGGTTTACAGATCTGCCTGCCTCCCCAGCCCACCTCCTTAGTCTAATGTGCTACTCTACTGCTGTAGGATTGTTTGGTACTAAGTCACTTTCTCCATGGATGCAGAGAAGCACAGGCCATGCTGGCTTTTCTAACAAAGTGTCCTCGTCCCCTTCCAGGAGGCTGGTGGAAAGAAAACTCACTTTTCACATCGTCCCTTGAGGGAGAACTATGGGACAGCCAGGTTTTGGCTCAGCGTCTCTGCCAGGCTCTTTGCTCTGATTTTTTGCTCTCACAGGTGACTTTCTGACCTGCTCTTTTCCCTTCTGATGGGTCTGACCGATGTAAGTCGAGCTAAAGCACAAGAAAGAAAGACGCACAGTGTCTCCTTAGAAAAAACAATTCCTCACAGACCACAGTAAAGGAAAAGCCTTAGCACAGAGGCCCCTGGTGCTGGGGCTCTGCGCCACTCCTCTCCCAGAGGAAAGGGTGACACTAAGGCACAGACATGCACAGCCACTCCCCAGGGGGAAGGGAAGACGGATGCCTGCTTTTGTGGTCTGATTTTTTTCTTTTGGTGATTTGACATATTGCAAGAACCTTAAAGTGGAAACTGCCTGGGAGCAAGAGGTGAAGCTTGGCCCCAGTTTGATGGCTAGCAACACACACACATGCACACACACACACACACACATATGCACACATACGCACACGTGCACACACATACACACACTCAAGCATTCAATGCACAGCATGCACACACATACACACCATACACACAGGCAGCATTCACAGACACACATACACATACATACCACACACACACACACAGCATTCACAGACACACACGCATATACATCATACACACATGCAGCATTCGCAGACACACACACACACACACTCGGTCTTTGGCCTGGCTCTAGTCTAGTGTTGTTTATCTACTACTAAGCAAGTTAGTTGAGATCTCTAAACTTATGTTTCTTTCTTTGTAAAAAGAAATTAATAATAATTCTTCTATTGGAGCACCTGAAAAATAAATAAGATGATATTTATGTCAGGCATCGTGGCAAACACCTACAGTCCCAGCACTCAGGAGGCTGAGGCAGGAGAGTTGCTATAAGTTTGAGGCCAGCTTGGACTATAGAGACCCTGTCTCTACAAACAATAGCAACAAAGTAAAAAAAAAAGGAAATACATGAAAAGATGGTGGTTATGAAAACAGGAGGCATGTATCTGTCCTGAGGGACCCTCAGTAATGTTACATTTTTATGCTACGTGTTAGCTAGAGAGTAATGTGTTGTTTTTATTGAATCAAAGGAAATACTATGTCTACAATAGGATGGATTTTGGTCACTTTCCCTTCTGTTGGATACCTAATGAGCCCAGGGAGCTATATAAGGCAGTTTTGTACTAGATAAAACAGACACAACACATTTGAAATTTACTTCTTCTCTGTCTTCTCTATTGTCACTTCACAGAGTGTCATGATTCATTGGCACTGTGATGGGTCTTTAATCTGAATGACTGGTGAATGAGGAGTCATGCTTTCTGACTTGCTGGGACACTTTCTCATTAGACGCTAGGAGACCCACCCTGTTTGAGTGTCAGGGACTCAGTTAAGCATTGGTGTCATCACCTGAAGGGAACTTCACATTGTCTGGTGGCTTCTTCCATTCAACCAGTCACTAGGGATGTCCCTAATATCATGCCCTGAAGCTCCACTGACAGGAAGGAGTTCAGCGTTTTCAACTGCTGTGAGGAGCCCTGACTAGGAGGTACCTGATTATAACTCTAAGGCCAAATCAAAATAAAAATTTCTCTTTATACCCCTTGATGCCCACATGTACCAGGAAGGGGGCAAGCCCCCGTCTATGCTGAGGAGCGTACCTCAGTCTTAGTTCAGGTTTGGTGTGAGGTAGGGATTACTTGCTGTTGCATTGCCAGTGACATTATATATTCTAGTTTTCATTATGACTAATTACCTTGCTTAGGGTCTGAGGCTGAGTGTCCAGACCAAGCTTGGTTGAGAAACAGGAGCAGAGAGGCCCGCACACGCTGCCCCGTCTCCCATCCTCTATTCGTTCATGGCTTTGTTACCTTTGTTCTTTCTCTTTTCCGCCCATTTACTTTCCCTTTACCTCTGATGCCCAGAAAGCTAGTTAATTGGAGTTCCCTTGTTGTGTGTCATGTCCCCCAGAAGAAGGACAATGATTAAGCCACTGAAACTTAATGCTGGGCGCTTATTCCCCAGTCTCATTCATGTTGGTGTCTAGGGTTTGGCATGTCAGTCAATGGAAAGCAGATAAATGTCATCTGGCTACACCTGACTTTCTAGTGATTGATGTATGTTTGTTGGGCTTCATATGAGCCGGCACTGATCCCCCAGATCTGTCCTCAAGTGTTTGCGACCCCTGTCAAAATAACAGACTTTGAAACATGCTGACCTCTCTGGTGGTAGATACCGGATGTCCCCACACCACAAAATGCCATCTTGTCCTCATGACTCTGTGCTGCTCCATAACTCCTCTCTGGGGCTCTGCTTAACCAAATCCTTTGATCCCCCCACCTTTTAGATGATAAAAGCTGAGGTAAATTGTTTCTCCCTCTTATTAAATAGCTCTGATTGTTAGGAAATAAAGTTGAACTTTCTCCCAGTGAACCTTCACCTTCCAGCATACCGTGTTAGGAAATAAAGTTAAATTTTCTCCCAGTGAACCTTCACCTTCCGGCGTAGCGTGCATTTACGTATGTGTTGTGCTTACATTCACCTTGTTACCCATTTGTCTATTCCAACTGGTGTTTAAGTTCCCTGAAGATAGGGCTCTTTGCCCCTTTGGTTCATGGATATATCTTGTGTCAAAAACAGTGCTAACATTAGTTAGGCAATGCCAGGGGTAAAGCAATCATTTGATAGTTCTTGGACAAATGCAGTAATTGCTGTTATGTCTTACTGGAAGACTTGCCTAGAATTTTTGTGGTTGGAAGGAATGTGTTTAAATTTGTAGCTGTCTTCTCTATAAGCTGGACAAATATTTTAATATTGTTTTCAAGTATCTCTTTTTAAAAGGATGTATTTGTTTACCTTTGGTTTGCGAGTGCTCACCTACATGCATGTATATGCCCTATGTGCATGGACAGGCCAGAAAAAGACATCAGGTCTTTAGAATTGGAGTTCCAGATGGCTGTGAGCTATCGTGTGGGTGCTGAGACCTGATCTGGGTCCTTGGTGGTGTTAGTGAACACTCTTAACAGCTGTGCCATCTCTCCTCGCCCCCACCTCAGATAGCCCCTTCTTTAGTAGCCATGGTAGAGATATTAAGAAAGAAAAACTTAAAGTTAAAACATTACTCATTTTTATTTTATGTGTATGGGTGTTTTACCTGCCTGTATGTCTGAGCACCATAGGCATATAGTCCCTGCAGAGGTTAGACGAGGGTGCTGTATCTACGGAACTGGAATTGCAGTGGCCATGATCTGGAAATTGAACCCTGGTCTTCTGGAGAAACAAAACACCAAGCCATCTTGCCCTTACAGCACCAAGCTACCTCTGTAGTCCTTGATGTTTGTTTATTTGTTTGTTTTTTGTGATGGAGGCCAAATGGAAGGAAAAGCCAAGAAGTCACCCATTGCAGAGCTTGGTCCCTGTGTCCACTGCTCAGGAACTGCACAATCTGAAGCTGTGTCTGGCAGTTTGGGCACTGAACGTGCTGGGAGCACAAGACTGTATACGGTGCTTGTCTGTGCATCGCCACAAAACCTCCTGGGGTATCAGAGAGTTGACAGAGGCGGGAACTGTGCAGGGCTCCTCCCTGGATGTATCCTAACATTTAGATTAGTGCTAAGTGTATCATACTCAATAAATATTTGTGAGCCAAGTATGACATGTTTGAGGTGGCCACTGGTCCCATCACCTAACCTTATGAACCACAGTGGTAATTAGTTAAGGTAGTTTTATAAATGTTTAGTACATTTTATACATTTATATTGTTATAAAATTATACATATCTGTGAATATGCCTCAGTTCTTTCATTGTGTGATGGAAGCCATGGAGAGAGTTCTTGAGAACCAAACTGAAAGGAGGTTTGCTGAAAGCGCCACACAGTTTCTTTGGACAAGTCAAACGGACTTTGCAACTGTCTGGAATGAGCTCAGGGAACTTAATTTAATCAACAATGGATAGCTTTGTCCCAGGGATCCTTTAACTCAGTCAAGATCTTCTGGCATCTTGCTGGTAGGTAAGCAGGTTTTAGGGGGAAAGGCAGGATAGTTTCCCTTGTAAGTGTGACTTTCTGGTCTCTGGTAAATTGCTTTGAGGATCACACAGTCCAAAGAGGATTCCACAATGTAGGCTCTGGGTCTTCCAAAGACTGCAGGGATGCTCTAGCTCCTGGGTGGGCTGATCTGGCTGTCAGGGTCAGACTGGGCAACATAGTGAGACCCTCATCTAAACAATAATCATAACATTCTCCTGCGATGCTAGAGCAAAACCAAAACCCTTGATCTGCTTGCCCTCTGTTAACTCAAGTTCTTCTGCAGTGACTCCTCTGGCTGATCTTTTTTTTCTTAGCAACTCAGAGAATCCTCAGTGTTCACTTGGTAACCAAACATTTACTACAGGCCCTCTATGACGACTTAAAAATGCATTTTGCTAAAACAACACTTGGCAAGACAACTCAGGAATTTTCTCCAGAGAAACAACATTAGGAAATTCATAGCTTGGCAATTTTGACAGCTTAATATATTTTTAAGGATACTCTTTCTTGTCTTCTGAAAAATAAAGTCCTTTATTAAATTAAATTTTAGAAGATAAATATTACTATTGTCCTTAATAAGTATTTCAAGTGCATGTTCTTTTATTTTTATTTTCATTAGATATTATTTTGAGCAGAAAGCGTTTTAAGTGAAAAGCCAGAGACATTCCTCAAAAAACAATTCTGAAGAGTTTAGACTTTAAGATATATTCATGACTACAACTCGAGGTACTGCAAATATTTGTAGATGATTCTAAGAAGACCATGCTCACGTCTAAATGCAGGATAATTGAGTGTGCTCTCTCTCTAGCTGACCAGGCAGTTAAGTCAGTCGTGAAAACCCAAATTCTTCTGCAATTCCGGGGAGAATATAATTCGAAAATCTAAGTCTTAATTTCGTTTGAGCCAACCTTAAATATTAAAGTCCATAAATATTTTATTTGTATTTTGGGTTTTTTTTTTGTTTGTTTCTTTTGCCATGTTTCTGCCAAATGTGCTTGTTCACGGTGAGTCTCAATGAACTGGGAGCATCACTCCATTATTTTTGATAAAGAATAGTAGCTGTCCCAGATGTGTGGAGAACACAGAGTGCACTGTGAACTTAGAGCGCTGTATGGTTTTGCTGATATCAGTCCTGGGGAACCAGAAGCAGCCGGCCTGTAGCCTGTGACTCCAGCAAGTTTGCTGTCATGGTCAGGAAGGGCTCCGGTCTGCAAATCAGAGTCCCGTACCTTCTGCGCTGACGGGGAAAGCACACACAATCTGCTGACAAGAAAAAACAGATTTGTACTTACAAAGTTTGAAAGTTGTTTTTCAAGAAAGAGAACATACCAGCTTTTCTCCCCCCAACCCCTGCTCTATAAATAGCTCCTGGCAGGCAGAAAAAACCCTGATTGCGGGAGATGAAGGAGAAGCAGCGGCAGGCTGGAGGCAGAATCAATGGCACGGTGCCAAGAGCTTCATCAAACGAATAATAGCTTCCACTTGACAATCAGTAAAGTGCCTCTTCTCCTACGGATTTAGTTTTTAATGATGATTAGAGAGGATGGGCCCCTAAAATTTCTCTGGTAGAAATGACCTCCTATTAATTTCTATTCCTTGAAATGCTGAATTTCAAAGCTCTCTCCTACAGCTGCACAACCAAAGGCACTGACATAAAGGAACTATTATCTTTGTAATTGTAGCAACAAGTACTAAATTCGTCATTGATTAGCGGAGACTTTGTAACTTCGCCATCCTTTGTTGCTCGAGTCCTCTGTTTGCCTGTGCTGATTTCCCTCCTTTGAAAGTCAAATACTACATTTTAGACCCAACAGCTATCAAAGTCATGTCCTTTGTTTTAACATAATAAATACTTCCTTATAACATCTTACACTGGTTGTTATGCCGGGGTCAATTTTGAACGGTTCATTAATTCTACGGAGCCTTTTGTTTGCACCCAGGTAACAAAATTCTAAACGACTCCTGCTTAAAATACACATGAGAGCATCAGCTATTAAGGAAGGAATTTAACCAGGAATTTTTTTTTTAAAATGTAAACACTTTTTCATCTATTCATAGAAAGTATTTTCCAAGATGAACCAGAAATTTGTGTGAAGGGTGAAGACCTTTACATATTGATAACTATGGTGAGTCTGAAGGCTTGTTTTGTCCATTAGGCTATAATCATAAAATAAGATTATCGCTTTTGTGCTTTTTGCATCCAGGTTGCATTAACATCGTGTGCACTAACAATGGCCCAGGATGCATAGCGAGCATGGACCATGAGCCTCCTTTTGGCTGTAATATAGAGAGCACAAGTGCAGGAAAGTTTATTGCCGAATACTCCGCGTTAAAAATGTTTGTCCCAGAATCCCCCAAAGCAATCCAGTGAGTCTGGCAGCTTTAAGCTCCTCTGTAGAGAATGGACCATGCTGGAGCCTCATCCAGATGTTTTTATCCTGGATTTTTCTTGTGAGAATGACCTCCTTGCCTACGAGGAACTGTGTTTAATCTTCTCTATGCTAGGGCTTGCTAATCACTCTCTTACTTCTTCCTAACACACTTTCTCCTTCTGTGACTAAGGTAGACATTTTGTCCCAGACAAGACAGAGTTCTGCTCATGAATTTTAAGTTCTTATAAACCCCTGAGCCTGCCTATCTCAGAACGGTGTATATTTTCTAAGTGAAAGAGAAACCAGAAATGATTGCCAACATTTGATTTTTTCGGGTAGTGACCCAAAGTGAAAAACAAAACATACCAGTGATTTGATTTCATAAAATAAGAATGTTTTATACATAAAGGCATCCTTCAACTGAACAAAACAAGCAATCAATTTGGTTTCTCCTCATTGCTCTGGGGAACATTAAAAATCATCATTGAGAAATCCCCTGAATCAGAGATCAGGAGCGTTTTCAATTCTTAATAAATGTTTCCTCCCACGTTTTCCGCTCCCTTAAATATTTCTATGATTTCTTAGATATGATATTCCATCTAAAGTTTAAAAGCAAGTTTGACCTAAGCATTTCTTTATGCAGCTTTTTAATGGCTACAAAGGTTGAGCAGAAACTGTCGTACAGTGTACCGTTTATTCTCTTGAACTTAGAAATTGTTTCTCTTATCTTGTGCTCTCTATATTACAGCCAAAAGGAGGCTCGTGGTCTATGCTCGCTAGGCATCCTGGGCCATTGTTAGTGCACACGATGTTACTGCACCCTGGGTGCAAAAAGCACAGAAGCGATGATCTTATTTTATGATCACTAGCCTAACGGACAAAACAAGCCTTCAGACTCATTATCAACATAAAGGTCTTCACTCATCACGTGGCTTTCTGATTCATATTGGAAAGTACTTTCTATGACAAAAATACTTTTCAGCTCATTTCCACTGCCAGAGAATGATTTTGTTACTATGTGATCTATTTCCTTATGTATGAATGAAGTAATTTTGTACTTAATTATAAAATAGATATGATAGGTCTATAAAACTAAACCTAAAACATCATTTATCTTTAATTATATATTTATATGTATATATATATACATATATATATGTTACATTTGTTTAGAGAGGAGAGAGGAGAGAGAGCGGGAGAGAGAGGGAGAGGGAGAGCACGTGTGTGTGTATGTGTGTGTGTGTGTGTGTGTGTAGATCAGAGAACACTTGCAGGGTTTGGTGGGTCCTGGAACTGAACTCAGGTCATCAGTATTGGTGGCAGGCACCTTTACCTGCTGAGCCACCTTGTAGCTCTGTCCCCTTTTAAAGGACGTCAGTGTTCCTTTCAATCATGATTCAGTCACTTGTGTTAGTCTCTATGAAGACACAGGTTACCGTGAGAGAAACTAGGTTTGTCTTAATTATTTAAAAATATTTATGGACATCCATTGCTGGTGGGAATGCAAACTTGTGCAACCGCTTTGGAATGCAGTGTGGAGGTTTCTCAGGAAATTTGGGATCAACCTACCCCAGGACCCAGAAATCCCACTGTTGGGAATTTACCCAAGAGATGCCCAATCATATTACAAAAGCATTTGTTCAACTATGTTTATAGCAGCATTATTTGTAATAGCCAGAACCTGGAAACAACCTAGATGCCCTTCAGTGGAAGAATGGATGAAGAAAGTGTGGAATATATACATATTAGAGTACTACTCACCGGTAAAAAACAATGACATCTTGAATTTTGCATGTAAATGGATGGAAATAGAAAACACCATCCTGAGTGAGGTAACCCAGGCCCAAAAAGATGAACATGGGATGTACTCACTCATAATTGGTTTCTAGCCATAAATAAAGGTCATCGATCCTATAATTCGTAAAAAAAAATCCTAGAGAAGATATATAAGAAGGTGAATCCAAAGAAAAACATATAGTTATCCTCCTGGATATTGGAAGTAGACAAGATTGCCAGACAAAAAATGGGAACTTAGGGGTGGGGAGGGATGGGGAGATGGGGGGATGGGGAGAGAAAAGTGTGAAGTGGAGGATGGGAAGAGCTTGGGGGAATAGGATGGTTGGGATATAGGAAGGGTGGATATGGGAACAAGGAATTATATATCCTAATTAAGGGAGCCATTCTAGGGTTGGCAGAGACTTGACTCTAGAGGGGTTCCCAGGTGTCCGGGAAGACGCCCCCAGCTAGTTCCTTGGGCAGCTGAGGAGAGGGTGCCAGAAATGTCCGGAACCTATTGCCATACTCATGAATATCTTGCATATCACCATAGAACCTTCACCTGGCATTGGATGGAGAAAATGACAGAGCCCCACATAGAAGCACCGGATTTAGCTTCCAAGGTTCTGATGAGGAGCAAAAGGAGGGAGATCATGAGCAAGGAAGTCAGGACCGTGAGGAGTGCATTTACCCATTGAGACGGTGGGACAGATCTAACGGGAGACCACCAAGTCCAGTTGGAATGGGACTGATGGAACAGGGGACCAAACCGGACTCTCTGAATGTGGCTGATGGTGGAGGAGGACTGAGAAACCAAGGACAACGGCGATGAGCATGAACTCTACAGCATGGACGGGCTCACTGTGAGCCTTGTCAGTTTGGTTTCTCACCTTCCTGGACTTAGGGGGAGCTGGGAGGACCTTGGACTTAACATAGTGAAGGGAACCCTGATGGCTCTTTGGCTTGAAGATGGGTGGAGTGGGAGTATGGGTGGAAGGGAGGGGAGGGAAGTGGGAGGAGGAGGGAAGGAGGAGATGGAAATTTTTAATAAAAAAATGAGAAAAAATATTTATGGAGAAAGTTTTTAGGAAGGGATTGGGCTGGGTTAGATGTGGAGTGGTCAGTCCCAGGGCTTTCTTAGACTAGGCATGTTCTAAACCATGCTCACTTATCAGATGGTTACTTCACATTCCTTGGCTATCCTGTCTTTTATGTTTCTTCTGATTCTCGTTTCTTCTTATTCTCGTTATATTTAAAAAACTCAGTCTGAAGTTTCTAACTTGATTCATTCACACCCCAGTGGCATAATCAGGAATGGTTGTATCTGCATGGTCGTGGGGGAAGATTGCATGCAAGTCCAGTGTGTTGGTGGTATTGGGAGCCATGACAGAGTGAAGGGAATCAACTCCAGTCCAGTGTGTTGGTGACATTGGGGACCATGACGGAAGTGAAGGGGATCAACTCCAGTCCAGTGCGTTGTTGGCATTGGGGGCCATGGCAGAAGAGAAGGGGTCAACTCCAGTCCAGTGTGTTGGTGGCATTTGGGGCCATGATGGAAGAGAAGGGATCAACTCCAGTCTGGTGTGCCATGCCTTCCTCACCATAATAAGCTGTAACTCCTCACACCGGAAGCCAGATTGATCTCATCTTCCTGGCACGGCTTCTACCATGCTTGTTCTAGCCATGATTAGACAAGTGACATACCAGTGTGCTGATACCTTTTGTCTGTTTTTATTTCATTTTCTCATTTATCTGCCTACCTAAAGTTTTGTTTTGTTTCGTTGTGACTTAGATTCTTATAGCATGTTGATTTAAGACATTGCCAGTAGATGTTCCTAGTCTGTGACCGGAGGTTTGGCATTGTCTTTCAAGTCAGTCTCATTTAGTCAATGATGGATATTTACAGTGAAGTCCTGTCTTAATGATGGTCAAAAACGAAACAAGTTTTGTTCTTTTCTTTTTCAAATAGCATCCTGGAAGGAAGTAGGCATTCTTCCATGTTTCTCTCTCTCTCTCTCTCTTTCTCTCTCTCTCTCTCTCTCTCTCTCTCTGTGTGTGTGTGTGTGTGTGTGTGTGTGAGTGAGTGTGTGCACACACAATATGTATTGTTTTAGTGTGTCTGGGCATTGCCATCACCAGCTGTCAAGAAATAACCCCAGGGAGGGCATGGCATAGTTTCCATGTAAGTCAAAGGTCCTGATAGCTGTCATAACTTTCCTAGTATTTCATGGGTAGAAAGTAGATACAGTGTCATATTACATCATAAGAAAGAACGAGAAATATATTTATCCAGATGACCACATTTCTGCTTAAAATGCAAGAATTCTGTTTGGTTTAGACTCAGGGGAGACTATGTCTGCAATACATGATAAAGTGTCCTTTGTTGAGCATCAACCCTCAATTCTTGTGTTCCCAAATTAGTATCTTTTCTTCTTTGCCCTTTTGGGTATTTGCTGAAGGCTTTTCACTACCCCTTAAATGGTGACTTTATCGTTCTTTAGTTTTCTATGCACAGTTCTCTTAATTTCTAACCCATCAGAGTGTCCCAGTGATGGGACTGGCGAAGGTTGTAATTATAATTTTCTTTATGTAGGAAGTGATTTTCCCCCCAGTAACATCGTTCAGTCATCTGTCTAGATCTCATTTTCTGTATGTTAACTCAGGTCTCCTGGATATCAGAATGAACTTAGAGATGTGAGATTAACTGGAGGAAACACCTGTGAGAAATGAGACAGAGCAGAGGCAAACAAGGACCACTGATAAGAACATGTACACCTGGGCCATGTATGTGATAGCATGTCCTGGGAACATGCCCAAAGGACCACAGAGACACTTGTACACCCATGTTCATTGCTGCTGTAGTCACAGTGACAAGGAAATGGGATCATCCTAGCTGTCAGTCACTGACAATGAACAGATAATGAAAATGTGGCCCATCCACATGATGGGATTTTATTAGCCATAAAGAGAAATTAAATTACAGAAAACTGGATGGATCTGGCATTTATAACATTATGTGAGGTATACCATACTCAGAAGGATAAATATTCTCTTAAAGATAAATGTTCTCTTCTACATGGACAACTTAGCTTGTTATTTTAATATATGTATACATCTGTGGGTAAGTGTGAGTGTGGGGTAGTGTTCATGGAACTAGAGGGGGCTAGGAAAAGTGGTGGAGAATTGGGTTACTCTTAGCGGAATTGTAAGAGAAACGAGAACGTTAAAGTATGGTTTGGGTCTTCCCTCTTTTACCCTCCCTTTGTCTCTCTTCAGGTCCTCCCTCTGTAACCAAGGCTGTGCATGGACCTCCCTCTATAGCCAAGGCTGTGCATGAACCTCCCTCTGCAGCCAAGGCTGTGCACAAACCTCTCTCTGTGGCCAAGGCTGTGCACAAACCTCCCTCTACAGCCAAGGCTGTGCACGAACCTCCCTCTATAGCCAAGGCTGTGCATGAACCTCCCTCTACAGCCAAGGCTGTGCACAAACCTCCCTCTATAGCCAAGGCTGTGCATGAACCTCCCTCTACAGCCAAGGCTGTGCACAAACCTCCCTCTATAGCCAAGGCTGTGCACGAATCTCCCTCTGTGGCCAAGACTGTGCTTGAGCTCTTGATCCTCCTTCCTCACAGCTGAGTGCTGGAGCCACCTGCAGTTCAAAGTTAGGCAGGTCCCAACTGCCTACTTCTCTGCACACTGCTCTCTACTGTCGGGTGTGCTTATGTGAACTGTGACTGTACTTTCTGCTCTGTTGTTCCTGTGATCAGAGCAGAATCTTACCTTTTGTCTTGGGTGAATTTCTGGTGACATTTTACTTTGTCAGATGTAGAACTTAATTCTTGTCTTTGGAATTTCCCGTGATTATCAATTTGTTTTTTTTATGTTCAGTTATTACAAGCCACATGTTGTCTTCTTTTGAAAGTAGGTATGAGATCTCTGCTTTTTCAACAGTGTGTGAGCCCACTTGAATTTCTCTTAATCACACGTGTGCACTCCTAAGGAATGTTCCCCTGGCCTGGTCCTCCTCAGGTATCTCTTTCTGGAGCCTGTGACAGTGCAGGTGGCTCAGATAAGACATGGGGCACTGGTTCACAGTGTGCAACCATGTGGCAGGGATATATTTTTGTTATAACTTTTATTCTGCCCCAATACCACCCTGTGGTGGTCACCTAGAAATCCATAGATACTTGGAACAGATAATGACCATTTGTTACACAATCTGGACAAAATATTAAGAGCAGATTTTTATAATTCTCAAGGAAATAAATTTATTCTGCAAAATAACCTTTGACGTGGCCTCCTCAAAGATCCAATATTTTGTGGCTATAAGGTCCCAATGTAGTTTGGTCAAGACTGTGTTTTACCCCCACACAGAACTGTTAGCAATTTATTTAGCAGGGTCATAAGCAATGTAGGTTATTTTTGATCAAGGAGAATGGAGAGAGCCCAACAAAGTAGTTCTGCTGGGGAGAACAGATGCAGGCAAGCTGTTGCGCACACAGTCTGGAGACCTGGGATCCTGGGGTGCTAGAAATCGCAAGTAATACCAGTAAGAAAGTGATGCCAGGCTGGGGTGTAGTCTGTGTATAGAACTGGCCCTGCATGCACATGGGCTGGGTTCCATCCCCAGCACCACCAAAACAAATAATAATAAATAAATAGGGGATACACTTTCTGTAAAGATTCTTGATCTGATCAAAATCCTGCCCTGGGCTATGCTGAGAACCCAGGCAGAACAGAACATTTTTTTTGTTTTGTTTTTCGAGGTAGGTTTTTTTTTCTTTTTTCTTTTCTTTTTCTTTTTCTTTTTTTTTTCTTTTCTTTTTTTTGTGTGTGTGTGTGTGTGTGTGTGTGTGTGTGTGTGTGTGTGTAGCCTTGGCTGTCCTGGAACTCGCTTTGTAGACCACGCTGGCCTCTAATGCCATAACATCTTCTGCATGCTGTGTATAAGCTGTGTGCTAAGAGCCCTGCATGGACTGCCACAGGGGTTCACGCCTGATCTGCAAGGGAGCTGCTGACGGGAATGGCTTTGGGACAGGTGTGGGTCTTTGTAGGGAAGCCTTTTCTTGAGAACACTCTTCATTCCCAGCCCATGCCCTGGCCTCTGCTCACCCTCCGTGGCAGAATCACGCAGGAGTGACGTGGACTAGACAGATTTTCAAGACTGGAGTGTTTCTCGCAGACGGGGACGGGACGGCTTCGAATGTGACACAGCTGTCTTTTCTCTGGGTGGCCCGGACTGCCGCAAACCTGACCCTGACTCTCTAAGTAGCTTAAAATTCCTGCTGAAGTCTTTAATTAGAAGGGTAGAGACAGTTTTATAACCCTGCTTACATGAACAAGAGGTCACCCGGCTGAACAGGAACACCAGGAGGACCAGATCTTATGATTTTGGCTTTTCTGGACCCAAACCAGACTTTAAAGTTCTCATTTCCTCTTAGAGTTCTACTAAGAGGAACCCAGACTAGAGCCAGTCGGCTCTCTGCCTTCCTCAGACCAGGATGATGTTGATTCGGGCCATAAATGTCACCTTGACATAAATGTATAAAAATGGAAACAAACATCTCAAACCTGTTCTACATATGGTAGTGATTTACAGTAACTAACAATTTGGGGGAGCTGGAATAATGTTATGGGGAGATGTGGAAGATGCAAAATAGAGAAAACATTCAAGCAAAAATACCCATGTGCTGCCATGGCAGAGAAAGGCTGGCCACACTCTGCTGGGTAGGTTTAGGCTTCTGCCAGAATCTAACTATACCTGTCTGGGAGCTTCAGCATCTCGGGCAACCATAAACAGTCAAAAGCAATGACAAATGCACCACATGCATGATTTTAATGGAGTCTATTTATTCAATTCACAGTTTAATAAGTGAAAATAATATTGTAAAATTCTAATCAGTCCCCACAGACGGTGGGAGTCCTACAGCTTTCTGTCTAATGATCTAATTAAGCTTAGCTCATTATTGGATAGTCAGACGCCACACACACACCACATACTCCCACATGTGCATACATATGTGTGTACACACAGCCATGGGCGCAAATACACTCCCACACATGCATACAGACACATGCACACATGTGCATACACATGCATACACACACAAACATACACACACAAACACTACAACTTGTAACTACACTTGGAGAGGAGCAAATGACTTAGGAGATCTGTGGGCTGGAGAAAAAAATCTTAAGGGCTTTTTAGATTTTTTGGACCAGATCCATGTCAGTGTGTTTTGTAGCAGCCAGACCAAAGCCAGGGTTATTTGGTCTGGTAGAACAGAAATCAACATAAGAGGGGAACCAAATATCCAACATTTATTATTTATTGCAGTTATTTTTAAACAAAGTGAAGATTTTTATCTTCTTAGCATGCACATTATTGTCTTACTCCTCTTAGTGTTTTTCCTGCCGGTCAACCCAGAAAATATCACACTTATTTGGAAAGGAGAATTCTTAACTATCTAATGACAACTCTAAAATGTCTTTGCCATGATGGCGAAGTGTTTCGAATTCAATGTTCATTGTAAAGACGGAGTATGGCCTGAGATTGTGTTGTGTAAGCCAGAAAGGCAAGGGCTGTCTGCGTGGGGAGCTTTGCTCCTGCTGTCTTTAACAGGTACATGAGCATGCGAAGACCTAGCCAGCCAGCACCTCTGCTATACCTACAGTATAGGTAGCTTCTTTGTTATCACATTTGGGACATTTTCTTTGGAACCTGCATTTCCCCACTGAGAGCCTTTATGGTCAGTACTGTGGGCACATTGTTAACTCTTAGGGGAACGGGATGTATGCCAAGGAAGTTCCTTGTCTGGCTATTCGGACACAGTCCTCACTCATATGAATCACTGAGTTTGTTCAGAGGACACGTACAAGTTGTTCCCAAATCCATTATCTCTGTGCATCCCTGTACCCTTCTTCAGCACAGCTGGGGCAGCATCTGACACCAGCGTTGTCAAGGTACCTGGAGGCTGTGAAAGTAGGGCTCTTGTCAGTTATGGCCCCATCACAGAGCGTATTACACTGCAGTCTGCACGAAGTAGGGTGTGCATTCCCACTTCTCTGCTGTGTGCCCCTCAGGATCCTGCCACTCTTTAACTGTTGGTGGCCCTCTAGTTGGCCTCTTCCCTCATCGGCTTCACTTTCTTTCTGTCAGTGGGGTTTCTCTACATGAGTCTCTCATCTCGTTACTTCTATGATCAGTTATTTATTCCTTGACGTTTACAGCAGATAAATCCCAAACTCTCCTGTGTGATATCTGATGTCCAAACTGAGGTCAGTGTGTTAGCATTCAGTTTCCCACCTAACACTTCACTTGGGTACCATACCCCGGCCAGTCTGTGTTACTTTAACTTACCCAAATATTGAGTCCTATACTTTGTAGGCATTCTCCATAGCTTGTCTAACACCTGATTGGTTCTTAATAGGCAGTGAGGTTGTGGGACAGTCTCTCCATGTAGCCTAGTCTAGTCTCGAACTCACCATCCACCTACCTCAGTTTCCTGATGCTATTATTACAGGGGTGGGCCACTTGCCAACCCCACCCCAGTTAACAGGTAGTTGTCGAATTAACTAATTAATACTTTATGACTCCTTCCTTTGGAGCCAGCATCTTTGGATCTTCATCCCTTAGGTTCTGGGGGTGGCCGCTCTCTTTAATTTTCATGCACTTTTCCACATAATATTTATAGGGCCTTTCAGTTATCAATAATGTGCAGATTTTATTTATCAACTTGTTAATTAGAGACCAAGTGATGTCTTGTCTCCCTGATATGCAAGATGAGATAGAAAAGATTCATAAATATTTGGAAGTCTGCTTCAGAGGTGTGTGTGTATACAAGCGTATATGTATGTGTGTATGTAAGTGTGTGTATTTATGTCTATATATGTATGTGTGTATGTATGTATGTAAATTGTGTGTATGTATGTGTGTTTGTATATATTCATGCATAAGTGCATGTGTGTATGTATATGTGTGTATGTATTCATATATGTATGATGTGTAAAATGTATGTATGTGTGTGTATGTATGTACACATTTAAGTGTAGGGACTATAAAATACAAATGGATTAAATACAGACAGACCTCCAAAGTCAGAGTAGGACTTCAGACTTTTTACAGGATTTTCGATATGGGCTACCATACTAAGATGGTTTCTGTGAGATCTCTCTGTCAGAGATAAGCAAGGTCTCCAAGCTGAGTCCTGGCAGGTTATATATAAAGCTACAAGAATGCAAGAAGAATGCAAACATGTAAATATGTACAGTGATATAAGCGGGGTTGAGCAAAACTTGACAATAATAGATAATAATAACTGTAGAGCTTTAAAGTATTCTATTTATTTATTTGTGTGTGTATGTGTGTGTGTGTGTTCCTGAGTGTGTCTCATGCCTGAGAGAGCACATTCCATGGCCCATGTGTGAGGTCAGAGGATGACTTGTGGAGGATATGGTCTCCGTCCCTTTTCACGTGGGTTCCAGGGTTTGGACTTGGTCCGTTAGGCTTGTGCACAGGTGCCTTCACTTGTTCGCCCTTTGCAGATCTTGATGATGCTTCCAGCCTAGTTCCTCTTTTCATGGGATTTAGGAAAAGTTTCTTCCCTTGAAGGGCAAAGCTTTCACTGTTCCAAAAAACAAACAACAAACAAAACCAAACAACATAAAAAACCTTGAGTTTACTGTGTCCATTTAAAACTGGAAAATAAGGTAAAATTCCTTCTGCCTCTGCCCTAATATTACACACTTAGCAGGCGTGAGGCCCCCCGAGTGTCCGCTTCCCATCAGGGACTGCGCCACACAGCAGGGTATCGCGGTCCCTTTTCTCAGCTCTTCCTTTTAAACTTTGTGTTTCTGTTGCTTTGTTTTTAGTTTCTGTCCCTTTTATAGCGCTGTGTTATCATTCCTCCTCTTAAATTTTGTTCCTTTTCAGTTTTCTCTGAGGTCTTTTTCCTTTCCTCCTTTCCTTCTCCCTTCTGTCTTTGGGCTATTTGAGCCTCCTCTCTGTAGGGCTGTGGTCATCCAGAGGACTCTCCAGGGCATGGCGGGAAGTGGATACCAAACTGCAGACATGAAGGACAGCTGGACACAGTCTGTGAAAGGTAGCCAGGTAGCCAGCGCCTGTTGCCTGGTCTTCATGTCAGCCGGCACAAAGCCTCTCCTCCCCAGGGCTCCTCCCTCCTCTGTCAGTCTGGTGAGGTCCACGTGTCACCATGACAACACCTTCAGGAGGCCGGGGAGGGTGTCCTGGGGGGGGGGAGGGTGGTATTTCTGTCACCTTGCTGGCCACCTAGGGACATGCTTACGGTAGGGAGAAAAGCCAACTGAATCTGGGCCAGCATCTCTGTCTTGTTGTTCTGCAATCTGAAAAACAGACCTGTCTGGGATATTTTTAACGAGGTTCCGAATGGATGTGCTTTATTCTAAAACTGGAAGACAAGAAGCAAACAATGAAAAAGTCTTTCTGATGAAAACTGAACCACACTAATCCTGAGCCAGGGACGCCGAGGTCATTGGGCTAGCAGCACAGGTGGTTTTCGTTATGTTTCTGTCTGACTGCTGGTTGTCTCCCGAAGAGGAGAGAACCAAGCCGTGTCAGTAAAACGTTTCTCACCTACATTACTTTACCAGCCAAGGAGCAGCAGAGATGCAAGGTAAGAAACCGTCCCGCATTCCTAAACCGGCCTATAAAACAAGTGCAACAGAACTCTAACTCTTGTCCCCAACGCTTGACAGATCCACCCTTCCCTGCTCTCCCCACAACTCCCTGGGTATTCTTTCTGCTTTACTAACCTATCAACTCCAGTCTCCGCTGTTCAGACACTCCTGGCTGCGAGGCCATGACTGGAGTATGCTACACTCCACCAGGAGCTCCATCTTGAAAAACAGCCCAACATCCCCCCCACCCAAGTCATCCACTGTCCATGGCTCATCATTTAGGGGTGAGGGCTTCCCACTTCAACATTAGGATATTTTACATATATGCAAATATACGTAGATTTATTTTTCTTTCCAGTCTGAACATCCTTTGTTTTTGTTTTTACACTGATTATGTGATCTAGAACTTACAGAACCGTGATACAAACCAGAAGAGGTTATCTCCGCCTTTCTCCCACTCTAGGTGGCAAACGTCAGCTTCCTCTGTGGTCCCCAGGTTCTCACAGTCTTCCCACAGGGTGCCTGCTGCAGACTGAGCGCTCAAACACAGCAGCCTGGGCATATCTCATGGGGATCCTAACACCTGCTTCATGGAGCACTTTTCTCCTCTTCTTTATTTTTTATTTTATTTTTTAAATAAGGAAAAAAAAACTATCCTTTATTTTTCATTTTACATACCAATCCCAGTTCCCACTCCTTCCCTTCCTCCCATTCCCTCCACCTATCCCCACTCCCACCCCCATCCACTCCTCAGAGGGGTAAGGCACCTTGCTTTGGGGAAGGTCCAAGAAGGCCATCTCTACTACATATAGGCTGAGCAAGGTATCCATCCAAAGAGAGTGGGTCTCAAAAAGCCAATACAAGCAGTATGGATAAATCCTGGTGCTACTGCCATTGGCCCTGCAGTCTGCCTCAGACATACAACTGTCACCCACATTCAGAGGGTCTAGTTTGGTCCTATGCTGGTTCCTTCCCTGTCTGGCTGGAGTTGGTGAGCTCCCATTAGCTCAGGTAGACTGTTTCAGTGGGTGTCCCCATCATGGTCTTTGCTTATATTCTCACTCCTCCCACTCTTCAATGCTATTCCCATGCATGGCTGTTAAGTTCTGCCTAACTTTCTCTGCATCCATTAATATGATCATGGAATAGTTTGCCTCCTTGACTTCTCAGGATGATGATGACAGCGAAGATTCCCAATATTGAACAATCCAAATTTGATTAGATTCTAATTAGATATAAGATTCTTATTTTTTTTTTTTGTTTTTGGTTTTTCGAGACAGGGTTTCTCTGCAGCTTTTAGAGCCTGTCCTGGAGCTAGCTCTTGTAGACCAGGTTGGTCTCGAACTCACAGAGATCCGCCTGCCTCAGCCTCCCGAGTGCTGGGATTAAAGGCGTGCGCCACCACCTCCCGGCTTAGATATAAGATTCTTTTTATAGATTTACTGAACTCAAATTTCTAAAACTCTGTTCTTTCTTTTTTCTTGGAATGCTGGGGTCATGCTCAAGCACACACTTCATCACAAGCCACATCCTCAGATACTTTTGGAGGTTTCTGCCTCCATTGTCATGAGAAACACAGGTTTGTACTTCCTCCACACTGCTTTGTTATTAGGAAGATGCTCACCCAGGGGCACTCTCTTTTGTGTGAAATTTTACTAATTTTATTTATTTGTTTGTTTGTTTAGTCTTGAGGCTGCTCTCCTACAGTTCTGGGTGGCCCAGAACTGAATATATTGGGGGTGGGGGAAAGCTGGGGGCTCAAGGTTGCTCCTGTTTAGTGAGAAAGGACTTTGCTTGCTCCCTGTCGCTGCTGTCATTTACTATGAAGTGTGTCGACGAGAATGCACAGTAGAGGTGACATTAATCAGAACCCTGAAGGCACAAACAAGGAAGAAGACAGATGGAGGATTCAAATGAAACCTGCCTATAAGCCGCGAGGAGCGGAGGATCCAGATGAAACTGCGTATGAGAGCATCAGCAGCCGTCTGCACTCTGCACACTCCAAGCTTCCTGATCGGGAAGATGACGGCTGCCACAGCAGCCCCCTCAGAACGGCCGGAGGATAAATGCAGCACAAGTCGCCAGCCTTCGGGGATAAGTGAGCCATTTGTTACGTGCAGACTTAGAGGAGACACAGAGAAGGAACTCCACAGACTCCAACAAAGAAAATTTGTGAAGCCCAAAGTCACCTGTCTACCATGAACAAGGGGACCTTTAGGCAGAGGGCTGTTCAGTCAGTGTTGCAAATGTCCAGCTTTTAAAATCTCATGCCCAGCTGTGGGGGGTTTAAATAGTGCGGCTGGCAGCGTGTGTAGGCTTTCACGATGTACATTTTCACTACTTGAGAACTGACAAGTATTTAATAAGTCTCTATGGTACTCATTTGCATAAATATCCACTGATAAACGCTTAAAAGCTTAAAAGCCAAAAGGGGGCAGAGGATAATGATAATGATTTTACTTATAAAAATAGCATTGGGACTAGAACAGCAAGACTTTTAAGCAAAATGTGTCAGAAATGGACTTAATTAAGCTAGGAGAACATATAAAAAGTATTTTGGTATCAGATAATGTTTTCAAGTGTTTAAGAATAGCTTAGAGGTTGACTTCCTCCTGTCCCTACACATCTCAGGGCTACAGGCCTCATCCTTCAGGGAGCCCCCTCGGCTCCTCACATTGTACCCCAGTACGTATGTCCTCATCATAATTTGTATCTTCTATAGCTTAGCATTCACCATGCACTGAAGCTAATCACTGTAGAGTGTGGGGCTCTACTCCTCAAAAGGTAGGGTACCTGGGTGTCATTAACCGCTTGAATACCTGGACCTTCGTAGACTTTTAATACTGTCTGGTCAAATAAACGGGACAGCAGACGGAAACAGTTGACCTGCTCCCTGGCCAAGGAACGAGATGTAGATGGTGTTTGCTGTACTATGCCTGGAGAGGAGGGTTAGACACACGCTCTTCTGACACTCAGCGACAGTTGGTAAGCAGGACAGCTGAGAGTGGTGGCTGGGGAAGACGCTTTGGGTAGGTGTCTGCCAGTCCATATGATACAAGGAGGAGCCTCTGTCTGCAAGGTTTGCACACACACACACACACACACACACACACACACACACACACACGCACACACACACACGCACCTCACACTGGTCAAGGCTGATTGGTTTACAGTCTAGTAAAATTTGCAGATAGCCTCTATTGAGAAGATGCGCAGTGAAGGAATCCTCTTTTAAAATCCTCATTTTAACGAAACAGCGTTTTCTGTGGCATCCTATTTTTGGTAGTCTGACTTTAGAAAGGATTGCACCTATGAAAATGCTTGCATGGGTTTCACTCTTTTCTTGCCTTTTCCCATGGGAATGGCTAGCCTGGCTTCATCACGTCTGGCTCAGGTGTTAGGAGGTTGCATCCTTAACCTGCGCTGCCCCTTTTGCATATGAGCTGCAGATGTACCGTGATTTTTTTAAGGGCATTTTGCATGCCCCAGTTTGCTGAATGTGGTGCTTAATTAATACCATTGCAGTTTCTCTACATTTCTGGTGTAAATAGCCTCCAAGCTCTGACCAGACTTATAATTGCACCCTGGGAAAGCAAGGGACTGTAGTCTTTCTCTCTCTCTGTTTCTCTCTCTCTCTGTGTGTTTCTCTCTCTTTCTGATACAATAATATACATGTTACTCTTTTAAACTCTGGCCCTGCCTACTTCACCTACAAGCCTGTGAGTCTGCGTAGAATCAGACTGAGTCTGTGCACAGTACTTGCTCTCTGTGCTGCCAAAGTTTCTGAATTGAATTCTCTCCAGGAATGTTAGTGTTTGAGTTTATTGTTTCAAGCTAATGAGTGTGCCTTTAATTCAAGGCTCAGACAAGGGCTGAAACCAGATTATGTGGCCTTAAACCACATAGCAATTTTCCTTGTGAAATCTGTGGCTGCTTGAGTTTAGTTTGTATAAAATAATCAGAACACTCTGGGGAAATTATAAGCTTCTACAACAGTTTGTTCCCTCGGAGCGGTTCAGGTCTGCGTGGCGGTGCAGACTTCAGAAAGCAATTGCCTCGATTCATGGTAAGCATTATAAATAAAAATTAACACTAAAACCAACACTTTGTAAGTTTCCCTTCCAAGCTGGACTTACATACAGCTGTAAACACATTCATCAACTTTGGATGACCACAGTGTAACTAGAATCCAGCTCGGATCAGCTCTAGTTCATCCTGAAAGCTAATAAAACATCGGCTTATAGACTTATTGATAAACACGTTGATTGACAATTTATTCTAGGGAAAAATGTTAATTTCCAGCTTTGTGTGTTTGTTGGATTCCAGGAAAGTATTACTGATATTTTTTCAGTTCAGGATTAAGCAGAGATTCTTCCTATGCTGAGAAGTGAGCATGCTTATGAAGTACTGTTTACAGAAAACTTGTATGTTGAGTCAACTTTTAAATATGCATTGTATACATGCAGGGTAATTTATTTAAAAACAATTAGCACAGCAGTGGAAATTCGCTCAGGAAGTCTACTTCCTAGTCACCACCTGGGTCCAGTGAAAATTACTTCAAAAACAAGTAAAGCAAAGAAATGCTAAACTTACTTTATCAGTATGCTGTTAAATCTATCAACTTCTCTACAGTAAGCATTACTCAGCAATAATAAATTATAATCCAATGACATTAGGACTATGGAATAATGACAAACCATGGGGCAGGGCCGATGGCTCAGTGGGTTAAGTGCCTGCCACATGAGAATGGAGGACTGAGTGCAGGCTGGGTGGACCTGGCAGCTGCCATCACTCCTAGGGCTCCAGAGGCTGAGCCCTCATGGAATCCCCAAGGTAAGCTTGCTAACTAGTGAGTTCCAGGTTGGGTGAGACCCACCACACAAAGTGGAGGGCTATTGTGGAAGATACACGAAGACTGACTGCAGCCTCTGCAAGCACATGTGCACCCACATGCTAACATGCACATCCATGCGTATAAATGCACACGGTACAAATACTCATACACACTAAAGTGTAAGACCAAGAGCAACCCCTGCAAATGAGATTCACGTATCCATGTGTGTTTAATCTTCTTATTCATTTACTGGTTCCAAGAGATAGAATAGGATTTTACTTTTCTAAAATAAATGTAAAGGACTGAGCTTGGTAACTGGCAGCTGTTATGAAATCTGGGATGAAGGAATCTTTATACCAAAATACATTAAAGGATCAACTGGATACTTTTCATGTGACAATTTTGTGATTACCTTAAAATTCTGCCTTATGAATGCCAGAATCACGGCTGTTCCCTCGGCACGACAGCTCTTCACGTTGTAATTTACTATAATTTGTGTGGAGGAGGGTTCTAGAAGAACTTCTACAATTAATTCCTCAAATGTAAGTTTGCAGCAATAAAGTTGCAGGGTGGTATGGGCCCAAATTTAATGACTCATGCTTAAGAAAACAACATTTAATTATAGTTTCAAAAAAGAAATTTATTTTCCAACCATTCGAAAACATGAGCAGCCTTCTGGCCGTCATCTGGGGTTGGCGGGGAGGGAGATGTCTTGCCAACATGTCTGTTGATTTGTTTGAGGCTTGGTGTTCATAAGATGTGTGTAGAATGACTTGCTGTTCTGAAGGCTGATGAGGGTCATACCTGGAGCCCCTCAACCTTCAGACTGGTTTGCTAATAAATTGCTGGTAAGTGCTCACTGTGGTAGATATTTATAATTCAAGGTGTGCCCTGAGTACAATGCCAAGTTATGGGGTGAGGGATACCCACAGGTTTTGCAGGATAAAGAAAAGACTATCACAACCCAGGCATTAACCCCTATAGCCGTTACCTTCAGCAACTGCTGTTTTAACCATAAAAATCCATGCCATGAGGCAGTAGACATAGCTCAGTGGAAGGGTGATTTCTAGGGCTTGGATTCCATCTCTAGCACTGGAGAACACAGAAGAAAATCATCCCATGAGTTCAGACACCATCTCTAGGTATGAGACTCGTCTGAGACCTTTCCTCTGAAATGTCTGAAGTTCCATGTTTCTGCAGGACTTTGTAACTCTCAGAGTTCTCCAGACAATTCTGTGAAGTCGCTGTTGTGTTTACTTTAGTAATAGAGAACTGAGATTCAGAGAGCTTACATGTCTTGCTGTACAGCAGGTGGCAACTCCTGACCCTAAGACGCAAGTTTTCTTATCTTCACGGATATAACATTCTTACAGCTTGTCTTAGACACTGGAAAGCTCAGCAGCAGGGATACAACATTCTTGCAGCATGTCTGTAAACACAGTGCAGCTCAGTGGATTCTTAAACACACCTTTGAAGAGACGAGCCAGGGCTGGGAGGGACTTGGAGAGCCTTTAGGTTCAAGTGAAGGGGAGCAACCTGGGATGCTGGGGGCTAGGAGAGAGGAGGTGTGGCGAGCAGGAGCAGGAAGTGAAGCTGAGGGTGAAGTCAGGATAAAGAAGGAGTTGGGACTGTGGGTAGCATCTGTCTCTAAGAACAGCACCTCTTCCTCATCTTGTCAGACTCCTGAAGCCGCAGGGTCAGAGACTCCATGGAATTTCTTATTTGCCTTTACTTAGACATTTCCCACTGTATGTGTTTTGCACCTGGACCCTCATTCTTCTCCCACTTGGTGTCAGTTCCTCCTTCCCTTACTCCATTTCACTTCTGCCTTCATGGCTATATTCTTCAATCATGGGACAGAAGTTGAAAAAAGGGATTTAGGCTTTTGCCTTTTATGGAAAATTTTATGGGATAATTTTAGGGGGGAAAAGCCACATGGCACTCCTCAAGCTCCCTGAATGGACTGGTGGTATAGACCAGAAACAGCCAACTAGAAATTTCCTCCTGTCTCGGTTTTTATTATAGTTATTACCAAGTTCACACGCAGTGTGCCTAACACAACCCCAGGGAGAGCCTGCTTCCTTTTCTTTAAACTTTCCTTTCTCATATGTGGGGTATGAGCGTGTATACATGCTCATATGTGTGGATGTCTGTGTGCACAGGGAGCACATATGTTTGGAGGACACATTTTCCTTCATTTTATGTTCTTTTGAGGCAGGGTATCTCAGTGGATCCTGGATCTTACCGAGGCCTGAGCCCCTTAGCCATCTTGCAGCAGGGGGCTGCTTATCTCTGTGTCCTGCATGCTGGCATTATAGGCAGCCACTGTGCCCAGCTGCCCTTTATGTGGCTTCTGCTATAGGCAAGTGCTTTCCCTACAGAATTATCCCCCAGCCTTAGCCCTGCCTCCCAGAAGCTCTGTGACATTGGCCATTCATTCCAACTCTCTGTGGCCCAGCTTTTCCATCTTTGAAATAAGCAATGGGAGCTGCCTGGGCTGTCATTCAAAGAGTCACTTTAGAAAAATACACCAATTGGGGTAAATTTCCAATGAATCTTGGTGATTTAAAGAAATCCATGATCGGGGCATTCTATAAATACATGGAGATTCAGCTAAGAAGATCCGGAAGTTTCGGAAGTCCCCGACAGCACCGCCTTTCTTACAGGAGAATCATTTCACAGTATTAACAGCTAGCAATCTCATGAGACAGTCTGATTCAGTCACTTTACTCTGCAGAGATGCTTCCCAACACACTCCCAGCTACTACCGTTGCACCAACAATGAACAGCTAACCCCTTTCCCCACAACCTTACTATTGCACCAACAGCCAACAATGAACCAACCCCTTTCTTCGCAACCTTACTGGCATCTTATTTTCTCTGATTTAATTTTTGAAGACTAGCCATTCTGACTGGGTTGTCAGAATGCAACTGAAAAGTAGTTTTAATTTATGTTTCCCTGAGGGCTAATGATGTTGAATGTGTTAAGAAGTGCTAGCCATTAATATTTCTTGTTTTGAGAACTCCGTATTCAGAACCAAAGTTCATTTTTTTTTGTTTTTTAGTTCTTTGTATATCTTGCATGTATGCATACATGTGTATATTTTAGTTCTTTGCATATTTTTAGATTTTAATACTCGGTTGGAGTAATAGCTGTTCCCCCATTCTGTAGATTACCTCTTCAATCCATTGAGTTTCCAACATGGAACATGAAAGTGGGACTACTAAGCCTGAAAAGACTTAAATGGGGTTGGGGTAGGGTGGTGGTGGATAGGGAGTGGGAGGGTTGAAAAGCTTGAGAAAAAAACTATACAGAAACCTCCTATTTATAAACTAAACTTATAGTTGGAAATTAAATTGAAAAGTGTGAGTGTTCTATGATGGGGTGTTGTAACTGTATACTGGGGTGTCATGACAATGTATACTGCGGTGTCATGACAATGTTTATTGGGGTATCATGATATTGTGTATTGGGATGTTGTGACAATGTATATTGGGGTGTCATGATATTGTATGTTGGGGGTGTCATGATAATGCTGCTCTTGGAAATCGGAGGCATTAGAACACGAACCCTAGTGCTAGGTGCAGTGGTTCCCCCTTGTGAGTTGTGGATCAGAGAAAGCTCAGGCCCTCCAAAAGAACACAAGTTATTTTTACTGCTCTTGGTGGCCTGTAAACAGAGGTGGAGCTTTTTTGGTACTGCTTGCCCAGTCCCAACTAATCACACAAAAGCTTATATTAATTGTAAATTGTTTGACCTGTTGACTCAGGCTTATTACTAACTAGCTCTTACAACTTAAATTAACCCATTTTTACTAATCTACATTTGCTATGTAGCTTCATGGCTTTACCTGTTCTCTAGCACATCTTGCTTCTCTGGCAGCTGGCTTGCATCTCCCTGACTCTACCCTTCTCCTCTCTGTAGTTTGGTTTGACTTCCCATCTGACCTTATTCTGCCTTGCTAGAAGCCAAAGTTTCCTTATTAACCAACAAGAGCCATACATATTTGCAGTGTAAAGAAGGATTATCCCACAGCAGTTGCCCACCAGGACTAGATGATGAGACTGTATTGTCAAAAGCACCATGCCTTTTGCTACAAGACTCAGAGAAACCAAGATGGCACTGAGTTGGAGACCTCCTGCTGACTGGCATATCGAAAGGTGCTGCATAGGTGACTGGGGTGGAAAAGTCACTCCCGGTCTCACACATGTGTAACATGTCTATTGTATGTTGACCCCAAGGCACATATGCCCACTACTGTAATAGTGGCATGACTATTTTAGGGATAACCAGCTGGTTTGTGGTTGGGTTTGAGGCTTGCTCCATGGGAGGGAATACATGCTTGGCACTATATTCCCACTCAAAAGGCCATGGCAGGGGAGATTGTGGACCCAAGTGATGAACATACTTCCATGGCTCCTTAAATGGAGATGTTGTCAAGCTGCCTTCTAAGCATGTATGCCTCAGGGACTAGAAAGGCTGTCAGTCTGGGGCAGAGGAGCTTCTTTTGTAGAGGCGAAGACTAATGTCATGGCTCATATCTGGTGACGGTGTTGAGAATGCGTGACTGATGAATGTTCAGCCTTAAATAGGACATCTGTATCCCAACCCCTCCTTTCAAAGCCTCAGGAAACATCAAAGAAAGAATTTAAGAGCTGAAGGATGGAGACGAGAGGGGCGAAACTCTTTAACCCAGAGTGGGCTTTCCACCATGGGTGGGTGAGTTACTCAAAAACACCATCCCTTCTTGCAGAGCCTTGACTGTTAGTGGTTGCTGGAGCACGGTGTGCTGGATAGATTCATGTCAACGAGACACAAGGCACAGTCGTCAGAAATGGAAGAGCTGCAATTGAGAAAAGGCCTCCCAAAGATCTGCCTGTAGGCAACAAGCCTGTAGTGCATTCTCTTCATTGGTGGATGACTGGGGGAGGGCCCAGCTCATTCTAGGGTGGGTCACCCTGGGCTGGTGGTCCTGGGTTCTATAAGAAAGCAAGCTGAGCAGCCATGGGGAGCAAATCAGTAAGCAGCACGCATCCATGGCTTCTGCAGCAGCTCCTGCCTCCAGGTTCCTGCCCTGCTTGAGTTCCTGTCCTGACTTTTTCCAATGATGAACCATGATGTGGAAGTATAAACCAAATAAACCCTTTCCTCCTGATATTGCTTTTGGTCATGGTGTTTCATAGCAGCAATAGCAACCCAAAATAAATCAAGGGGTTGTCATTTTCCTTAATGGTGTCACCCCTGGGGGGCTAAGTTAGGAGGAAGTCATTCTGAGCAAAAAGAAGGGGGGTGCTAAGATGACAATGGGGGGAGGGTGAATATAATCAAGATATGTTGTGTGTGCAAGGTACTATCACACAATTTAAAAATACAATTTTGCCAAGATGAACTTTACTTATTCTTGTTTATTAGAAATAATAAAAATTAAAAGCAAAAGGATGGAGTTCTTCATCTCTAGTCTCTTTTAAAAATGTTATTCCTTTGTTTTATCGTTTTTATTTTCCCTATTCTTGAAATTTAAACCTATCAATACTTTGTCTAGTTATTATCAATTAACATAAACATAAGCTTATAATATATTAAAAATCACAATAAACTAAAACACATGTGTAGTAGGCTTTCTATTAGGTCACCAACCAGCTCCCAAATCATGATACGGAGACTTTTAATTATGAATGCTCAACCTTAGTCTAGGCTTGTCCCAAACCGATTTAAGTAGGCGTCACAACTTAGTGCTAGTTCATGGGCAGCACTGATAGGAACACTCTAAGAAAGCCAGCCTGACACTTCTGCCTTTTACGTGAGTTTGTCATCTTCATCATCTAATTCACCATGGTCTGGGGTTCACACGCAACGTCCTCACCTCTTGTTTGGTCTCTACACACCCTTCATTCTTCTACTTGTCGGTTAGAACTGTTGGGTTAAAGTTTTAGAGAAATCAGTTCACGTTCTCTTTGGCTAACTTAGAAAGTATATACAATGTTCTTGCTCCCTTACTTGTAGTTTCCATGGAAATTGTAGCATGGATTCTTGCCCATCAATATTTTAAGTGGGTTCTTTTATCTTCCACCCAGGTAATTTATGGATCTTGGAACATTGGACTCCAGTATCTCTCTCCCATCTTCAGACTCAGTGCTATTGTGGGCTTTCCACTTTTAAATGTACACATAGCATCTTAACTACTTTTGTCTTAATACTCTAAATGGTTTTCATTGAGTTCATATTTATTACTTTGTTTATTTTGAGTTCCTTCCCGTTTCACCTCTCTGGGAATAGTTCTGCCAGAAGTCCTTGAACTTTCCTTCCATGCAAGTTTGCTGTGGAGAAGTGTGCTGCGTGCTTAGAATCTGTTCTGCCTACACTCTTGGAAGTCATTTTCTCCAAGCACGGCGCTCACCGCTGCACCTTCCTTGCTCGCTCAGCACAGGTAGAGAGCTGAGATCTGGGCTTTTTCTTCTGCCTCTCATCCCTTCTTTTAGAAAGTTAGTGTCAGCTGACTCTTGTTTCTTTAACAGCGTTTTCTTCCCTTTTTTCCCAGGATGCCTGGAAGACTTTCTCATCAAATTTATCATCTACTGAATCTTCTTTCTTAATCTAGATATGGAATTATTTCCCTATCTTACCAAAGAGTGATGAGGCTTCCTCTCCTCCCGTCCTCCCATCCATCCCCTCATTTCTTCTTCTTTGTCTATTGGCACACACATTTGTGCCATAGAACACATGTGCAGGAGAGAGGATAGCCTGTGGGAGCTTCCCTTCTTCCACTGTGCGGGTCCCCAGGATCAAACTCAGGTCATGAGTCTTGGCAGCAGACACCTCTCCTGGCTGAGCCATCTCTCCAACCCCCATCAGACTTTTTCCATGCAACTGAATTGTGTCTTTCAACTACAGAAAATTCTCATCCATTTCAAATATGGTTTCTGCCTCATTAACTTTCTCTTCTCACTTTGGCTTGATGTACACACTGTTCTCTGAACACATGTACTTTTCTTCCACGTGTTTGACTTTTCTGCTGGATGCTTTGCATCTGGATAGCTTACTCAAACCAATTTTTTGTGGAATGAAAGCACCATGAGGACAAGGATCAAGACTGCTCCACCTGCTGTTATTCCTCTAGCTCTAAACGGAATACCTAACAAATTCTTGGCGTTTAACTGAGGCTCATTGCAAGAACAACTCAGAATACTAGTAGTATTTGTACCTAAGAGTTAACTTATCAACAAGAATAATAAAGTCAATTCGAAGACCATTCAAAGAATTGAGTATTGACAGGCATTAAGGAATGCAGAGAAAGACTATAGGTTCTATCCCAATCAGGCTTATGTCTTCACAGAATACCATTGTCTTATGTTTCCTTTGTGTCCAAGGCAGAAATCACTCATCATTTTCTCTGCATAATCAGCTACAAGATAACACATAACGAACAGTGTTTGGTATCTTGGCCAGCAGTCAAGTAATGAAACCTACCCAAGATAGTCAAGCATTCCTTGGAGGTTCTGCAGACAGTGTTCCAGGAAGCCATCAGAAGACCATGTGGTCTTCTTTTTGATTTATTTATTTTAAAACTTGGATAGTCTTATAATAATATAAACATGATGGCATGTATACGTGCTATCCTAGAACTTGCCATGAGCGAAGAGATTTAGACACAACAGTATTATGCTCATGGTTTACTGAGACTGGGAGTCCCTGGTGCTGTGGACTTTTTCTCCCGCATTCTTGGGATATTAGAGTTGTGGGGAAAGAGTTTGTGAAAACCCAAGATTATGTTGACCTCTGAAGGGCAATTGGAAATGAAGGGTGACGCCAGAATACAGTATGTGGACTTTTGCTCATTTCTGTCTTCGCCGAGCTTACTTTTAAAACAGAATGTTGGATTTTAATACATACTTGATCAGAAAGAGTGGTGTCAATGAGTAAAAGAATTCGAGAAAATGGAACCAAAATTTCCTCTTCCTGGGGAGCCTAAGGATATGCCATTCATTAAGCTAAAGCCAAAGCCAGGTTCCCACCCCAGAGTGAGTCCTGGGACTAGACATGTTATAAAGAGCAGTCCAGTGTTATGGGCTGCCATGTTCTTTTTATTCGCTACCATTCTTTCTTTCTTTGCTGTACTTGTTCTAGCCTGAGAAACACGAATTAATCGTTTACTTCTTCATATTAACTCTGATCAAATTTGAGAGACATAGATAGAATCATAGCTTCAGTAAATCTTTACACAGGCAGGTATGTGTGTATATATATGTAATGTAAGCATATCCTTGCTCTTGTATTTGGACTCCAGAGATCAGCACTGGGTGTCATTCCTCAGGAACCATCCCCGTAGTTTTTATTTGTATGTGTGCTGTGTGTGTCCGTGTATGTATGTTATGTGTGAATGAGCATTTTCATATGTGTATGTTGTATGTGTTATGTGCATTTGTTATATGTATTGTGCATATTATGTGTATATGTGTATGTGTGTTGTGTGTTATATGCATGTTGTGTGTTATGTGCATGTGTGTTGTGTATATATATATGTTATATTTGTTGCACATATGTGCTATGTGTGTTGTGTGTATATGTATGTTATGTGTGTATATGTGTTCTGTGTATGTGTGTGTTATGTACATGTGCATGTTATATTTGTGTATGTATATGTTATGTGTGTTGTGTATGTATATGTGTGTTATGTGTATTATCTGTTATGTGTGTGTACATTTTGTGTGTTATGTGTGTTATGTGCATGTTATATGTGTTATGTGTATATGCATATGTTATGTGCGTATACATGTTAACAAGCGCACACATGCCATAGTATGCATATGGAAGCCAGAGGACACACTCATATGTCAATCCTTAACTTCTACCATGTTTGAAACAGAGTCTCTGCTGTTTGCCACTGTGTATGCCAGCTTGACCAGCCAGCTTCTGGGATTGTCCCCATCTCCCATGTCACCCCAGGAGCACCAGGATTTAAAGCACCTGGTACTGACGTGCTGACTGTAGGTTTTAGGGGTGCAACTCAAATCCTCAAGTTTGTGAGGCAAGTGCTTTACCCTCTGCACCGTCTCCCCAGCCACCGAGCTTTACACATTTCCTTCTGAGGTGTGATCTTAGTTCTCTGCATCTACGTATTCATCTGCAATAACGTGTAGCTTATACAGTTGTAAGCTTTGAATGAAAGACTGGACCCCTAAGTCCTATAAGGGAGGGCACAGCAGGCTCTGACAAAGATGGCTCTCTTCCCCTTTAAGTAAAAGTTAAGATTTATGCAGATTTAGAGCCTAAAGAACACTGAATGTTAAGTAAGTGTCTTTGGATAGAATTACCTGGATAACAGAGTGTTAGATATTAAGTTATTCCTACATTCTCAGGTAGAGTTGGTGAGTGTTCCGTGTAGCAGATGTCTCTCTGGCTGTTCATGGGGCTGTAGAGAGCTTCCTTAAGCTGGACTGGCATCTGGGAATCCTTTATGATGTACAGTGTTTAATGAACGTGCAGTTTGTATTTTAATGACAATAGTGATCTCTAAAACAGATAAACATGAAACAAAATAGAAAGACTGTGCAGCCCTGCTCAAAGAGAACACCCCACTGCCCTCTGGCCTGAGAGCGCGCAGCAGCTAGCCTGATTCTGAGCCATTACAATCAGTGAGGCACTCAAGCCCCTTCTCTATCTCCCTCCGTGGCAGCACCAATTTTCTACATCTTGAGAGAATTGCAGAGGAGAAGACAAAGGCCACATCCCATTATCTGCCACGCTGCGAGGACAGGTTAAAGGGAGGTTAGCACCTCTGCCTCAAGCCCTGGTACCACTCACAGGTGGCTGTCATGCTGTCTGGCAGGGCCCAAAAGCCTCCTGAAATCTTGCCCAAATTGCTCTCTTCACTTACCAGTAAATGCCCAGGAGCTGGGAGTCTTCAACTGTGCATGCTTGGGATTTCCATCACTTGAAGCTCTGGCCTGTATGGAAAATGGCTCCCTGTGTCTGTCCATCGGAACTCTCCCTGCCACCATTTTCTCCTCCAGTTCAGAAAGCCCTCAGATCAATCCTCCTAAAATAGGTTTCCTATGAAGTCATGCTTGATTTTAAATTCTGTACTTTCTCATAATCTAAGCGCCAAAAGTAGATAATGGCAGAATCGGACCCTAAGCCGCCTGCCTAGCCTTTTCCCTGGTTGCGTTCTCCCTTGATCCTCGTCTTGCTGACTTCAGGGGAAGGCCCTGCAGAGCGTTGAGAGAGTCACAGTTGTTCCTTCCTGTCTCCTGGTGCACGGAGGTCCCTTGACTCCGTCTGGTAACATTTTACATACATACATGCATCTTCATGATATGTGACTGTGCTACTGTACTTGTGATTTTTTTTCCCTAAAAGGTTTTATTTCATTAAAGCAAGAGCCAGTAACCCTTATCTCTGTTCGATGAAACAGTGTACCTCTCCCATGGGAAGGGTCATGGAGGCAGTCACCAGGATGCTAGAAATGAAAACAGAAGATATATGGAGGGAAGCAATCAGACACCTACAAACTAATCTCCGACAGCGTTCTGGGTATCACGTCGTCACCTCATTCCCAATCCATAACGAACTAGGATGGAGTGGAGTGGCAGTGGTGGTCGGGGCGCCTTTGCCATCAGCATGGAGGAAAGGGAAGAGGAGGTCCCGCCTCTTACTTCCGGTCAGCAGTAGTTTGGATTGAGACATTCAAAGCACCGCTGTGTCCTCCTCTATACTTACCTCCTTTTTCCTGTGGACAAACTTCTACAAAAGGCTGCACTGCAAATACTTTAGGTTTTGCAAGCTGTAGAGTGTCCACACCAGCTACTCAGCTCTGCTATCGTAGCACGAAATCAGCCAGACACCCCACCTGACCAGCCAAATTATCCTGTTCTAATTATTTATAAAACATAGGCAGTGGCTTGGACTTGGCTTAAGAGAGGACATTAGGCATCCTTTTATTATATTCTGACCGCTCTGCCCAACTAGGCCTCGACAGGCATTTGTTCAAGGAATCCAAAGGACATGAGTTCAGCTCAGTCTTGCCAGGAAAATGGAATTATTCGAGTAATAAAGCAGTGTAATTTAAAAGTTACTTCCTGTCCATTCTTCCAAAGCAACCCACAGTCCTTACAAGTTTTCATTGGCTCCTGCTTTAGTCTGCCTTTTCTTTCAAAGGTCCCACTCATTTTCTTTATGTGTGTGTCCCCGCGAATGGCAAGGTTTGCTATGGACATGCAGGGCTGTGGCTTCACGTGCACCTTCCTAGCTGAGAACAGGAGCAGCGAGGACTCCTCCTCTTTCCCGGCATCAGCGGCGACTGTGCTGAGTGCACAACTGTGTGCCTTGCTTATTGACGCTCCTGTCTCTCTACAGTGCACCGACTGTGGGAAATACCAGGTCGTTTGAGGAGATATTGTTTATTTAGATTCATTTAATGGTGTTTCGTGTGGCTCCTCAGACACAGCTTACTTCCTCCAATTATGAAGGGGAAGAAGGGGGTTTGAGATGATTCGACTTGCACCTTTGCCAGGCAATGAGTGTAACACGGCATGGGTGAGTGGCTTGTCTGTGGCAGACACGTCTTTTAACAGCCATCACCAAGACGTGGAGGTGGGTCAGCTTGGTTTATTCCTGGGAAATCTCATTACTTCTGGGTTATCTGAAAAGAAAGGAATACAGCAGGAGAGACGTCTGTCTTTGAAAGTGACCCCATGAAACCATAATCCCTCCCACTCTAACCAGGTTTGATGGTACCTTATGTAGCAGTAGGTGATTTTCAGTTGGAACAGAGCACTGTCAAACCCGAAAGAGACGGGCTTTAAGATATCACACACTGTCGACTGGCCATGTAAGCCGGACAGAGGGAAGAAGCTCGGCTTCCTGTACATAGGTCTGAGACTGGACAGGCCTCAAGACTCACAGCTCGGAGCCAGAGTCTCTCAGGACAAAGCAGGTTTGCGACTGTCTGTGACTTGCTGCAAAGGTCGGTTATGTTTTAAAGCTAAATGCAGGCCAGAAAACAGGAAGAAAGGATCAGTGCGAAGTTAGAAGAAACAGGAGAGAGGGAAGAGAGTCTGGGGCACAGCAATTTATACAGTGAAATAAAAATGAAACAAAAATAAATTAGAAATAATTTAATTTCCATTTCTTTAACATTCCTCTGAACTAGATAGGGTTAATTACCGCTTTTCTTTCGCTTGAAGAAACTGGCCTGAGAAGGGATTAAGTGGTTTAATCACACTTACAAGTGGAGAAGCCTGGTCATGAGTCAAGCTCATTCTAAATCTGGGAGGGACTTTCAATATAGGAAGAATGAACTAGATCAGAGGGGATGTTACTATGGGATGATGGTCCCTTTCACCATTATTACACTTATGGCGTTATTAAAGGTATCAGTCATTTTCTTGAAAGCTCTCATCCTCTCACATTCGTCAGCCACAGGTGTGAATCAGCACAGTGAGCGTGGCCGCTTCCTGTCTGCCTGCACGAATATGCTCCTCCAGTTTCCTTTCAGGGTGGCCTGTGAGCCACACAGGTAGATGCTCCTGTTGGGCATTTAGAAGTTACACCTCTTTCTTCCAGGTTCCAGTCCGGTTTCCCTGGACCTCCTGGCCTTTTCCCTTCTCCAGGAGCGGGCGAGTTTCTGGCTGACGGAATCTCACGCCGCACCTGCTTCCCTCAGTGTGACCCTGCACTCCGTCCTTCTGCAGTCACGCCGTGTTTATTTGGATATGTCTCGGGAACGCTGGAAGTTTGTGTGCATGTTTTCTTCAGTTGCGAAGGCTTGCTCAGGATAGCCACACAAAGCTACCCTCCGCAGCTATGTAAACAATGACCTAACCACGGAGAGCATTTCCCATACAAACTCCAGATTCAGGTGCCGGTGTAGTGGAAGGTGCCCAGAGCAGCACGTCCTGCACCCTGTGCGCTCTCCCACGTGGACGTGGCGTTCTTTGTTTGCATGATACCTTTGTACTCAAGCTTTCTGCCCCGTCTCAACACATGGCGTCCATTCCTCAGGCTCCCATCAATCACGGAGTAAGGAATTCTTTCATCTTGTGGTAGATATTTAACATTCATCTTCCGATATTCTTAGTCTGTTCCTCAGTTTCAAAGGAAATCCTAATCCCAGAGAAGACCTGGGTGTTGTTGCCGTCACCACCAGCATCTGCACTACTTTCTGCCAGTTTTTCAGGTCACATCCAGTTCACAATCAGAAGAATCTGCCTAAAAGACGTCGAAAGTTACGTAAAACTTGCAAACACAGATGAAAATAATTTTTTTCTTTTCATAAGGTCGAGCAGTGAACGAGAGGAACTGATGTGGGTGAATTCCAACAATAATAAATAATAAATCCATTCAGAGACGCCAGAGCCCTGAAGCGGGGTTCCAGAGTTGGTTCCACCATCCTTTGGCCTCCCTCACCATCTCCACACGGCTGCCCTTTCTTCCTACAATGTAACCTAACAGTACGGTTACATTGCATCATTTCCTGAGAGGCTTTGTCACTTACTTTCCGTTCTTGAGTGGCATTCTGATCCAGATGTTTGCTTTTACCAACAGCACTGACTCTATAGATTTGCCTGTGAAGAATTTTGGACAAATCTGATCCTATCTGCAGAACAAGTTCTCTGTTGTAAACTCTCTGGCTCAAGGACATATTAAAGCTTCCATTGGAGATCAGCAGTGGCCTTTGGCCAGGCCTTGGCCACTGTAGCACTGAGTTCCCTGCTCTCACAACATCACTGAGATCTTTGCTTTCCAGAGCTGCTGCTTTGCTAAGATTTTCTTTCTCTTTGAATTTCTCTTTCTTTTCCTGCCATGGCAGGAAGTGTTGAGAGTTGTGAACTCTGTGGCCGGCACGGTGGCTCTGCAGGTAATGGCACTTGAGGGACCCACATGGTATAGGAGGGAACAGACTCTGCTCATACAAGATCTTCATGGGTGCACCATGCCATGCATATGTCCACATGCATATGTGCACATACATAAACAAATAAATAGATGGAGAAATGCTGATATTTAATAGAAGAGGAAGGTACAAAATGCAATCTGTTGACTTAAAGCAATGGGAACCCATCCTCAAAAGCAGATGCATTTGGGGGCTAAGGGAGATGGTTTGGTGGATCACGTGCTTGTTGCTCAGGTCTATGGACTGAATTGTGTATCTCCAGCTACCCATGTAAATGTTGATGGGCATGGAAGCCTCTGCTTATAAGTAGGGCACAGGGTGGGGGGTTGTGCCTGGAACTAACTAGCTAGCTGGACCACTTATATATGTGAGCTTTAAGTTCAACTGAGAGCCTTGCCTTGAATAATTTAGTTGGAAAATGATTGCAGAAGACACTAGATGTTAACCTCAGACCTCCACACATATACAAGCATCCCTTACAGACATATAGGTATACAGGCAAAACAAAAACTATACAATCGTGTTAGCGCTTCAATAACAACAGCCACAGTTCTTCCTCAGTTTTGAAATTCACCTGGTTTGTATGCCTGAGCACTGAGATTACATGCATGAGCCAGTATAGCTGGTTTTACTGCAATTATGCACATGAGCCAATATAGCTGGTTTCACTGTGTCTACGCGTCTGAGCCAGTATAGCTGGTTTCACTTTTTAAAAAATTAGCACAGAATAATCATTCCATGGAATATATACTTTTTTTTGATACGAGAGAAATTCCCCCACCTATCTTGTGTAAATTCATATTTTTGGGGGGTTTCCTCCAGCCATGTCCAATTTCAAGTAGCAAATTCCTCTCAGTTGTTGAACACACATTTTAAATCTCCTGTGTACAAAGCCTGCAGGCCCTGAAGGATGCAGTCACTTGAGACATTGATCTCTACCCTTAGGATGTCCTAAACTAGAGAGGAATACAAGTATATATATATATATATATATATATATATATATATATATGTATGTATTTACAATGTAATGCAGCTGTGTTAGTCCCACATGTGATTCAAATATAAAGTTTGTTGCAGACAGTCCTGCAGAAGTGGCTGGCCATAAGTACACAGGAAATGGGCTGTAAGTCACCATTTAGGGAGAAGCGTCTGGACTTTTCAGATACACATCGTCCTGGCTGGGATGAACTGGGTTACATTTTTTTTTAAAGAAGTACAAACATGATCCATGTTCAACTGAAGCTATTTGAAGCATGATTAATAAAAACTCAGAGACAGAAATTGGGGTTCAACCTGAAGGTCAGAAAAGCAAAACAGCCAGCCACTGGCTCTTACCTCTACCTCAGTCTGAAATGGTGACCCTGCCTCCAGGAATCTCAGAATGAGACTGAGAGCTGTCTCCTCCCGTTTTATAGTCCTCTCTGCGGCTGGGATTAGGGGCATCACCACTACTACCTAGTTTCTGTGGCAAGCTAGTGTGGCTACTGGGATTAAAAGTGTGTGTCATTGCTGCCTGGTTTATAAGACTGGCCAGTGTGTGATCCTCGGGCACGCTTTATTTATTAAAATACAAATGAAATGCCACTACAGCTGTTGCTCAAGTTTTAACATTTGGTTTTGTTCTATGTTTGTGATGTGTGATTTAGTATTCCCTCAGGACGCTGGGCAGCAGCAGTGAGTGCAGACCCAGGTCACACAACCATGTGATCGAGAGTGTTGACATCCTATTCTCCACAGGCCATCATCCTAAAATCATGTCAGTCTTGGCAGATTAAGGCACAGCATTGCAAGACTCTTTTGACTTCAATGAATTCATGAGGCTGTGACCCCATTGTAGGCAGGAACAGCTATCCTGGGGACTCGCTCCCATTTTCTCTTTCTCCTCTCCCAGCTCATTGCTCTCTCTCTCTCTCTCTCTCTCTCTCTCTCTCTCTCTCTCTCTCTCTCTCTCTCTCTCTCTCTCTCTCTCTCTCTCTCTCCCATGATACCTACTCTGAGCCCTCTCTCTGTAACCTACAGATTTGATGGTGAGAATGTGGAGTTTGGACAATAGAGAGGAAATATGATTTTTCCACTATGAATATCTGGATTTAGTCAGAACTGGTGAACTGAAATCAAATGTAGCTTTTGAGGGCTTGGTGTTTTAGTCTGGTCAGGGTGGTAGCCATGGCAGCAGGGCCTCCGAAGGGAATACTTGTGTTTCCCTTCAGCACACAACAGTAAATAATATGAAGGGGTCGGAAAGCAATTGTTTCTTTGCATTAAAATTTTTTGCCCTGCATGGAAAATACCATCAGGGTTTTTTTTTTTAAAAAAATATTTCAAATTTATTCTTTGAAATTTTCATATGTATGAAATTTATGAAAAATTCATATGTATAATAAGTCTTGATGAGATTCACTCCCCTAGTCTAACTTTCTCCCAGAGCCCTCTCAACACTGCTCCCTCCTAACCTGGTGTCCTTTGAAAATGGCTTGTTTTTAATGCCGTGAGTCCAGTTAATGCTGACCGTACATACACGGGCATGGAGCATTGCACCGGGGCCTGGGAGAACTGCTAGTAGCCACATCCCCAAATAAATGCAACTTTTCCTCCGTCATCAACTGCCAAGAGCTCTTCAGCTAGAGGTGGGTTGTCAGGAGTCCCTCCCAGACCCTCAACGGCATTTTAGCTGCCAAGATTTTGTTCTGGTCTCGTGCAGGCAGCCACAGCTACTGTGACTCTGTGAGTCCCACAGTCATGTCTGGAGGACAGTGTTTCACAGCGGTCTTCCCCATTGTCCAGCTCTTACATTTCCCAGACCTGACCAAGACGCCAAAACTAAGCCCCTGGAGAAAAGGTAGCAACAAGAGGTGCTGGGACCCTCGAACGTGAACATGCAGAAAGTGGAACTAGATCCTCCCCCATAACAAACTCTTTGGAGTTCTGTTTTTATTTATTTCCTGTGTGTAAGCATCTCGCCCACGTGTATGTGGGTGCCTGGACTCAGAAGAGTTCAAATCCTCTTGAACCGAAGTTATGGATGGTTATGAGCCACCATATGGGTGTTGGGAAATGAGCTGTGACCCTCTACTATAAGAGTAACAGGTGTTCTTAACCACTGAGCCATCTCTCCAATCCCCAAACCAAATTATCATTTCAAAAGATGCAAACAATGAACACAGCTTCAGAAACAAACAATGACGGTGGGTCCAAACCAAAGCTTGGTCCATGAGAGATGCAGTGCGTGTCCAGCATTGTTCTGCAAGCCTCGTTCAGTGATATCATCAAAGGAACACAGACTGGGATACTGTAGCAGTATACTATTTGTGTTCTAATAAATAAAGCTTGCCTGGAGATCAGAAAAGCAAAGCAGCCAAGCCACCAGAGAGCTCTTACCTCCATGAAATCTTCAGACTGAAAAAGAGTGAGTTCCTGTCTCATCCTGCCTTACATTCCTCTCTAGTGCTGGGATTAAAGGCGTGCACCACCACCGTCAGCCTCTATGGCTAATTAGTGTGGCTACTTGGATTAGAAGTGTGTGCCACTACTGCCTGGCCGGGATGACTGACTAGTGTGGGTGTTTTGCACTGACCTCCAGGCAAGCTTTATTAAAATGCAGATGAAATACCACTACCACATACTTTTCTGAAGTAAAGACTGAAACTGGGCACTACTGATTTGTCCATGAACAGGTTGCTGTTTCGATGTCTCTGTGCATTTATGTTTCCTACCTGAAGTAAACCACTGGATGAGTTCACAATTGGATGAGTCCGCAGGATATACACTCAATTGTTTAGCTGACTTAGGAAACAAAAATCCTAATCAAGATTTCATTGTCCCATCAGTGAAATTAAGATTGCATCTCAAGCTATATTCCTTTTTCTTAATCCAAAGTGTCAGTTTTATTTTCAGTAGTTATGGCGCCTTTCAAAGCCTTATTTCACTCTGAAACTCCACCCCCAGTCTGCCAATGTGCCTAGAAAGGAAAACCTTGGGTTAAGATATCTCTTGTACACAGGGAGAGTTGGAGTGGGGGTGTGCTCAGAATGCAGCTAGCATGTTGGCCTCGTGGTAGAATCTTGGTGCTGAAGTAACACTCCTTAGCAAAGCAACCCAAGGAAGTGGGGGGGGGGGGGTGGGCGAAAACCACAGGATTTAGCCGAGAAAACAAAACAAAGAAAACCAGAGCCACCGCTGTGGGAATGGGGTTCTCACTGTCGATGGGTTACTGAACGTCGTCTGTGTCTGCACACTTCTACACTGGGAGGGCATGCTACACAGACCGAAATGGTAGGCACTGAGATTCAACTGATTAACAGTGTGATCTGAGGCAAATGACAGAAGCACCGTTCGCCAACTGTGCCGTGTGTGAATCGTGCAGAACGGTAGTCCGTGTTTCATAGAGTTGGTCCGTGGATGGAAAGTATATAGAACAATGCTCGTCTCAGGGGATATGCAATAACACGATAACTTTTAAATCAGTCACCACTCTATTATTCCAATTGATGCTGATAAGATAGGAAAAATGGTAGTAAACTTTATGATAGATTAAGTTACATCATAAAATGCTCACACAGTGCAGAGGAAATGCTGAGTGAATTTCAAATATCACTTCCAAAATACTTAGCAAGCCATTTGTGAGCAATTGCGAGGATACAGTGAAAGCCCGGGACAGAGAGCAGGGCGGACTCTAAATGGCCTGTCAATGTGGAAATACTTTCTGCACAAACTTAACTATATGGAAAGATAAATGGATCCCAACTTTTTTTTTTTTTACAGATATTCTCTGTAGCTTTGATGTAATGGGACACTAGGGCAAGGCAGTGTTCGTCACGTTGGTGTTAAGATTATCTATGCCATGCCCATCTTTTTCGCTGCAGCCCCTACCATTACTGCCTCTGGTCCCCCCCCCCCCCCCATCACTGCCACTGAGAAGACAGCTAGGCCTCCCACACATGCGGATCTTGGCAAGTCCGCCAGGGATGTCTTCACCAAGGGCTATGGATTTGGCTTAATAAAACTTGATTTGGAAATAAAGTCTGAGAATGAACTGGAATTTATCAACTCAGGCTCAGCCAACACAGAACCCACCAAAGTGAGCCTGGAGGCCGAGTATAGTGAACCGTGTACGGCCTGATGTGTACAGACAGCACCGTGGGCTCTGAGGTCACCGGAGGACCAGAGGGCATAAGAGCCAAAGCTGACCTTTGAGTCATTCTTCTGGCCTAACCCTGGGGGGAAATACTAAAATCAAGACATGGTACAAGAGGTAACATACCAACCTGGGCTGTATGTGAACTTTGACATCTCTGGATCCACTGGTGCTGGGAACTAAGGGTTGGCTGGCTACCAGATGAAGTTCGAAATCTCGAAATCCCGAGTGGCCCAGAAGAGCTTTACAGTTGGCTATAAGATGGGTGAGTTCCAGCTTCATATGAATGTAAAGAGCAGGATAGGGTCTGGTGGCTCTGTCAACCAAAGGGCGAACAAGAAAGTGGAGACTTCTGTCCATCTCACCCAGACAACAGGAAACGGTAACACTCGCTTCAGAACAGCAACCGAGTATCAGGTCCACCCCATGCATGCTTTTTAGCCAATACGAGCTGCTTCAGCCTGATCCGATCAGGGTACACTAAAACCCTACAGCAAGGCATCACACTGACACTGTCAGCTCTGCAGGATGGCAAGAACATCAACGTGGTGACCACAAACTTGGTGTGGCCTGGAATTCCAAGCATAAATGAACATTGTACAACTGTTAGTTTTAAACCATTTTGCAACATCGGTGCTTTCAAAATTTAGTGACTTTTAATGTTGTGTTGGGGATGTGAGAATTGACAAAGATCATGGCAGAGCTCCAGGCCAAGGATGCTTCAACTTGAAGGAGTTGCCATGTTAGAGGTAAAGAAGAAACCCCATTCCAATGTAGATGTGGGTTGGGAAAGAGCCTCTCCAGTGACGTCAGGCTATAAGGGGAAGCTGGGAATGTGTGGGTCCTTTTTAAATCTGTGTGGCATCCACAGATGAAACCATGGATTCCTGATCATGGAGCCTTGGTGTCCTGACCCTAACTGCTGGGGAGCATGCGCACACCTAAGTGAGAGGGATCTCCACGCCCTGTTCTATCCAAGTCATTCAGTTACCTGTTTTACACCAGGGTGTGCTCAGCTATTTCTTTTGTGCCATTTTAGGGTAGAGAGGGTGGGCAGGATGGAGCCGGTCATTCGAGACTTAATTCTTTCTTGTGTTGTAGTGTGGCTTTCTTTCCTTCTCCTTTCTTTTCTCCTTCCTTCCTTCCTTCCTTCCTTCCTTCCTTCCTTCCTTCCTTCCTTCCTTCCTTCCCCTTTTTTATGCCATTACACCAGAGTATGAAATAGCTTCTGGGACCTCCAGCTCTGAGCTGGGAGAGGTGAATGTGGTCACACCATGGTAACACTGGAGGTCTAAACTGACTCCCGTTACAGCCTCATAACTCTTTTTTTATTATGAATTCCTCTCTTTTGTGTGGAATTAACCTCCCCTTCAAACGCTATAATTTACATCACTTAATAAAACAAAACATTGAAACATTTAAAAAAAAATTCCTCACGTGACCTTCATCATCCACCCCGTTCTTAGGATTCTTCCAAACTGCTCTTCATTCTTGATGCCTGTGACGTGACCCCTGGGGAGGGGGTCCCTTCTTTTACCAGGCGAGGTTTCTTTGGGAGACTGGTTCTCCTTTGGAAATGACTGAAATATTTTCAGAAAGAGTCTGATTTCCCCATGGAGCTGCAGTAACCAATATCATCATGTCGTTCCTGGTGCTCGGGAGACACAATCACAGCCTGGCCCTGCAACATGTACCTCACCTGGTCTCTGCAAGCACTTAACTGGGAAATCACATTTGGGACCGAGAGCGCTGGGTTGTAAGCCCTGGGAGATGGAGCACAGGCAGAGAGGGGCACTGGAAGCGTTCCAGACAATCTGTTTGTTTTAACTTTTTATTCCAATGTGAAGAGCATGAACCTCCCGGTGCCACAGCCATGGTGCTTCTGCCAGAATCGCTCACACAGCTGGCTCACTTCCTGGGTTGTGCCCTCCTCCTCTTCCATTGAGCGATTATCTGCCTTCTTCACACCCAGCCACCTCCTTACTTCAGGAAGTTGGCAGGAATCACCAGAGGTGTCAACAGCTCCTCAGATGTGGGGTTTGGGGTCCAGGAAGGGATGGTTTCTGAGCCCCTAATGGTGGAGATTTTGCTCAACATCTGCTTGGCTCTGCAGAGGACAGGGGCTGAGCAGGGAGTGGAGTTGTGATCCTGGCTGGCTTGTCTGTTAGTAGTCTTGGGCTCCCCAGGGCCACTGTGTGTTGCAGAAAGGCAATGGGTTAGCGCTAGAACTATATTCATCCCTAGCTATGTCACTGTGTGTGCGTTGAACAAATTTCTTAGACCTTTCCAAGACCCCATTCCTGCTGTCTAGAAAGTGGACTTCATAAATTCAGACGGCTCCATGATGATCCTGAGGAGCAAACTCCCCGATTTCACGGCTGCTCTTTCTGTTGCTCAAGCACAAAGTCAGAAACAGAACATTCTCGGACACTCTGAACATGGCTTCCTTGACATAAAGCATGTGTCTGTCTACCTAAGAGCTGTAAGTGAAACAGGAAGATAGCTGGTCAGTGTCCGAGACAGTCTTATTCCCACAGCTCACAAGTGTGGTGGTAACACAGACAGACGCCATATTTAGTCATTTTTACCTCTGGCTCCCTTCTCCTCCATTGCTACCTCTGCCATCTACCTCCACTGGTAAAGGCTGAAGAATTCTGCCCATTACCTCACATGCTTCTCCGTTCTGCCCACCCCTGGCTACTGTGTCCTGTAACAGCGGTTAATGTTGTCAGAGTATGGCCTGCTGGGAGTGTCTGGTGCTGAGGGCCCCGGGTGCAGTGCCTGCCACATTGCAGATGGCTCTCGCCATTGCTGATCTCCACTGCCACATTTATCAGGAGGGCCCTGTCCTTATTGACACTGAACTTACAAGTCTAGCCCTCGCCTAGGTTTTAAGGCTCCCCTGCACACAAGATTTTGTTGTTTGATAATTATAGGAGAAATACCACCTTAAGAGTGCTCCATGAACTCAGTACTACTGAGATAATGTCCAGGATGGGAGCTGGCATCTCAAATTCAGCTCCATTCTAACACAGCATCAACTTAGTGTAAATTCAGGCACTGGTTCAGTCTCGAAATGTCACCAGAGGGATAAAGAAGGAAGCAGCAAACTCCTTATCTACAGTGACTTATCACCAGTGGGGATCTTTGTTCTTTAAGTTTGGAGCTCAGTGGTAATTGTGTAACTATAGAGCTACTTGTGATTCAGTTTAGGTGACATCGTGGGCATGCGGGGCGGGGGGGGGGGGTGACAGAATCTTCAGACAATAGGGTGCACCTCAAGTTGTAGGCTTGGTGTAACGGCAATTCCTACCATGGGGTGTCCATGAACAGCAGCTAGTAACACAACTAGTAACAACTGGTAAGAGCCTTTGGTCATCTTTATAGAATAATTTCTGCAGGATTGCACTGTAACCATGGACACAGAAGCAGGGCTGGTCATCTCTGTCATGTTTACTGATATGGGAGACACGGACGAGACAAGAACACGGGCCGTGATGCCAAGTCCAAGCTACTGAGCGTGGGGACAGGTGATGCTATAGCAGATTTCCCCAGGCACCAGCTAGAAACCCTGTCTTCCCTGGCTGACTGCCCGTGAGGAGCTGTGGAGAGACACACTGTGTGCCGTGGTAATTCTGTTTAAGTGTGAGTATTAATATTTAACATATCTGCAGGTAAATCACTCATTACTCATTCCAACAAAGATCTGAATCATGTAATTGGTCTTTTGGTTGTTACACATTTTCCATTTTCTTTTTGCACTTTTTGTTTTCTAAAGATTTGTTATTTATTTATTTATTTATTTATTTATTTATTTATTTATTATGTATACAGTGTTCTGCCTGCATGTATGCCACTAGACCAGAAGAGGGCACCATATCTCATTATATGATGGTTGTGAGCCACCATGTGGTTGCTGGGAATTGAACTCAGAACCTCTGGAAGAGCAGGCAGTGCTCTTAACCTCTGAGCCATCTCTCCAGCCCTCTTTTTGCAATTTAAAATAGCCATACTTTTGTTTGTTTTAAAAGACTTTGATGCATGCATGCACTGTATGTTGACTACATTCACCCAGCCCCTCCTGCTCCTAACTCCTTCTACATCCACCCTGCACTCCCTCAGCCTCCCAACTTCTTGTCATTCTTTTAATTTTTTAGAATAACCATCAACAGGCCCATTTTTTATTATCTTTGAGTGTGTGCAGTGTGGGTAAGAGCACGATGTGTGTACACACTCACATGTATGCATGTGTGTGCCACCAGACATGTGTGATGGTCAGAGGACACCTGGGTATCACTCCATCACCTTCTGCCATGTTTGACAGAGTCTCTTGTTTCCCTCGAATGCCAGGCTGACTCCCTCAAGCTTTGGAGGATTCTCCTATCTCAGCCCCATCTCACCATGGGGGCAGGAAGGCAGCTTTACCCACCCATCCATCTCCTCGGCCTTGTTCATTTTCACGAGCAACCATTTTAGGAATGAATGACAAGATGCTTTTTCTACTGGGAATATATACGAAGGATTAAAACTGATTTTCATAACTTGACACACTAGCGTACCGCCAACTTCACTCTGCTCCGACTTTCCTTTGTCCCCTAGTGAAGCTTATTTGTTCAGTGTCCCCTCTCACTGTACATGAGCGAAGAGAGGACAGTTTCATGTGCTTCCCTAGTTTATGAGTGCTGTGCTCAATTCTGGCCGTGAGACCAAGCTCACTCCTTCTAATGCGAAGCTGAGAGTGAATAGATACAGGCAGATTTTATATAGAGAGAGACCTTACTCCTGAGACTACAGCTCAGATATAACCCTCATCATCTCCCTCCGTGTGTGCGTGTGTGCGCGCACGCGTACGTGTGTGTGTGCGTGTGTGTGTGCGCGTGTGTAAGCTGTGTTATTTAGAAAGATTACATCTCTGTTAGCACATGGCATGAGAAACAATAATTTGAAAGAGCTGCATAAAGGCGCATTGATTCCAAAGGCATATTACAGAACACATCTTGCCCTTGATTTCAAAAGTTAGCACTTTGTAAACGCTGAGCTCTTGCCTCGGGCATCGTGCTTCAAGTTCCCTCTTTCTTTAGGTCCGTGAATTGCTGTTCCCCTGCGCATCTCAAGCTCTGTGTGCCTTTGGATGCATGCAGCCAGCTTGTGCGAGTGACTATTCTCCAAAGACTGAGGAACGCCTCTCCGCACAAGTCCATTGCTGGCACCCGCCCCCCCCCCCCGACCGAGCAGATCCCTCGTGGGGCTTGTCCTCTTTCTCATTTCTAATCAGGGCCTGACTGGCTCCCTACTCTCCACCATGTACAATATGGCCCACAATCCCCCACCCATTTTTTTTTTTTTTAACAGAACTTTGAGAAAAGCTGTATTTTCTTCTCCTAAAGACAAGGTGATGGGGGGGGGGGTGGTTCTGGCAAAAAGAGGATCTCCTATGATTTATTTGTGGCTAAGTACCACCCACATCCAGCATTACCAGTTTGCGGCAGGTTGACCTCTGCCCTGCAAATGTAAATACCAAGTGGTTTTACTTTCCTTCTAGAGTTTTGATAACAGAAGCCCCTATGGAATAGCAGTGAGTAAAGCAACTACTTGTGGTCTACAAAGACCAAGAGTAATTATGCAAAAATCCTATCTGTGGCTGGCTGGATGACTGAGCCATTAAGAACAACTACTGCCCTCACCAATGACCTGAGTTCAGTTCCCAGCACCCAAGTCAGGTGGATCACGACTGCCTGTGATTCCAGCTCCAGGGGATCCGATTCCCCCTTAAGGTCTCTGGATCTCACCCATGTTCACATGAATGTACGCACACAATAGACACAGAATTAGAAATAAAACCTTTAAAGCAAAACTTTACCCCTACAATAGGAAACAAAGACAGCAAGTTCTGTCTCTCACTTGTCACTCGTCAGAAAGAATTAGAATTCTCTGGAGCCAATTGGAGAGGTACGTGAGGGCAACCTCTCCAGGTGCTGAGGGATTGAACCCGTCAGACCCAGCGGGTGTATCAGCATTGACGTTTGTGAAAATGTGCATGAAGAAATATGCATCGATTGTAAATGGCATGCCATGAAAGAAAGCCTCAAAAATAACGCATGATTTTCCATCTTCTAGCTTAGATGGAAAAACATGTGTTTTGTTCACATTGTTGTCTGGGGGAAATGCGGGCTCCCAGCCGATTGCATTCACATGCAGGCCCCTTTTCTAGATTGCTTTCAAATGGAAGCGTAACATATGTTGCTCTGTGCGAGAAATAAATAGAGTGAATTTTTACAATGTTAATTCCTAATATATAGGATTATGGGAAAAAGTCATGTTGCTTCAAACCATCCACAGTTTGCCCTCTAGGTAGATTTGTGGGGGCTGGGTGGGGGCTGGGTGGGGGCGAGTGATGACTTTAACCCTTGCATATTTTGTGCTACCCTGTGGGGCCTGCATATGTTTCTGAATAACTTTCCTCTGTCAGAGAAGAGAGAGTCGACCTCAATAACCACATTAGGAAGAATAATAGGCCAAAGGCACATGTGTTGACAGATGTTTCTACCCCGTGGAAAGAAGATACAGGAAATTAGATGATGCATTTTAGGGTCTGAAGCCTTTCTAAAGTATTATATTTTCCTGAGGTCACCGCACATGCGCTGGCTGCCTTTGGCAGCACTGCAACGTCCTTGGAGTACGTGAACGAGCTTTTGAATTGCTCCCAGGATGGACTGCTGCTGACCAATTTGTCTCCACTGGCACTTGAATGCAAAATTAGAAGCAAGGTCTTCGGAACAGCACCACACGGCCCATGCGAGAGCCCTGTGTGATTTATCCTCACTCATTTTCTCCGCTTTCCATGCTAAAATATTTTTACATGGTCGATAAATTATGAAGGCTGACATTAGTAAGATGAACTGCGGAAGAAAGAACATAGGAGACTGAATATTCATAAGAACGTGGAATTGATATTTTACTTTGACTCTGGCTAGCTCTGGCCTCATAGGGTCTGTCGAACGAGGGCAGCCACCTTAATTTGGATAAATTTAGTAATGCACCCGGAGAATTGATGAGTCCTAGGTCATTAATAATCAAGAAGGTGATTAGTACTTGGGTAGTTTCAGGGAAAGGAGGTGACATCCAATGGTGAGATGAGCCTTTAGTATTGAAAAACTGACCTTGAGGTTGGGCCGCGTGACCATGGGTTCCCATCATCCTGTGGTGTCTACCATCCACAGGGTCCAGTGAACTCTAAACAGAAGTTGCACCAAAGGAGAGGGTGGAGATGCCCCAGTGCTGGAGATGTTCTCTCTACTTAAAAAATAATGAGAAAAGAAAAAAGAAAAAGAAATGGAACTTGGAACAGGCATAGGTGCTTAGAGTTGAAGGTGTTGGAGAGGACTATGTGGCTTCGGGCTACAAAATAGAACTCTGCACTTTTTTTTTTTTTTTTTTTTGACACCAAACACCACAAAGATAACCCAGGAGGCAGCATTTGGGTTAACGAAGAACAGTCATCAGAAACTTGGGTTTTGTGCTGTGCTTTCTACTCCGTTGCTCTCGCCTCACTGAGATCTCAAGCTTGCGTTGTGGGACAGGCATGTTTTTAGGTCCTTTCTGGATTTTTGTCATGAACTTTGTCCTGAGAACTCTGAAGAAATCAAACTTCCATCAGGCAAGTCCTTAAAAACCAGAGGAGAAAATCTTCACCAAGATTACATGTTGATTCCACCCCATCACAGTCTGGAAACTCCATGTTTTCCAGCCTGCTAACAGGACACTCTCTACTATAATCTAAACACTGGCATTCCTCTGTGTAGAAATGTCATCTTCCTAAACTAATGATCTCTGACGTGATGCGTGCTGGGATTGCATGTGATGCTGTGAGCGCCTGGATGCAGGAAATTTGTGGATGCTCGCTGGACAGGCTCTATAGATCCAGGGAGGGGACCATGTCAGCTTTCAGCGGAGGCAAGGAAAAGGAGGGAGCCATTACCTGTCTCTCCTCTGAGCTCCATATTCTTGTTTGTGCTTACCTGGGACTGTGGCCCACCTGTGTAGAACTCTCCAGGTTTCATTCTCTGCCTGAATGTTCTAGACATGTCGCTCCTGCCTGGAGAAAGAACACTCTGTCTTTGGTTTTCTTTCCCATTCCTCCATAAGCCTGCATCCCCTTAGGATCAGCAGACAGGAAGCAAGTGCTGGAGAATTTGATCCGAAGTCCCTATGTTCTGGTTCGACACTCACCATCCTTGGGAGGGTAAAGGATCTCTGACAGAGGGGGATTTTTCCTCTTCTGTTTATGGATTTTGCCGAGACTTGAATGATCAGGATTCCTGTTTAGAAGGCACTGCCTGGTTTCTCTGTCATTGCTAGAGAGAGTGTTGACTCCTGCCTTTTCACACATCTTTTCTAGATTTCTTTTTCTTCTCTAAACATGTTCAGGGTCTTTACTTATTCTTCATGTGAAATTTCACAGGAATATAAATGATTTGTGAAAATGTGTTATTCTGGACTATAAGCAACTTCCTTCTGAGGAAGCACTTGCCTTAAGTGTTGGCGTACTTAACGTTTTTGACCCTTTCTCTGTGCCCCCTCTCAACCTTGTTCGCAGCCACTATAAGTCATAGCACATGCACTAGAATTCATGTGTCTCTCTCCCTTTTCTTCTTTGCTCTTTTAGATATATTTTTGCATTTATATTTATTTTGAAGTTTTTTCCAGCCACATTTGAATACTTTTTGCAAGAGACTTTTCTATTTTTTAGATCCTTTTTTGACATGTTTATAAGATTGTGTTTACGAACTATTACGAGAGTGCTTACTAGTGTCAGTTGTGTCTTTTTAAAATTTTTTTATTTTACTTTGATTGACTATTTACGGATTTTGCCATCATGGATTCCGACCCCACTTCTCGCCCTGTCCCCTGGTGGCCTCCTTCTGCTCTTGCAACCCCCCAACCCTCTCAAGAAAACAAACCAATTTAAAAGAAACACCCAAAACCAAACAAAACAAAGAAACAAAACAAGCACAGAAACAAAAATAAAGCAAAAAAAGGAAGAATCTTACCGTGGAAACTGTAGTGTGGCCCATTGAGACATCAACTGTATCTTTAAGAAATTAGCTTTTCTTCCTTCCAGTATTATTTCTTCCGACATCAGTTTTTCTGTTTGTATATCTTGTTGAATTTGTTTTATGAGGTAAAATTTATTTGAATGTCTGGGGAACTAGGAGAGAAAAGTTGACAGGAGCAGCTGGGCATGGTAACTCATGCATACCTTAGCACTTCCTTGGGAGGCTGAGGTGGGTGGGTTTTAGGGTTAGAGTCTAACCTGGGCTACAAGTTATTAAGAAAACTTTTCTCTCACCAACTTAATGAGATATCCTAAGTAAAACACCCCTTCCTGGGCCTAACCAAACCCTGGACTCATTATAAAAGCAAAATATCGTCACCACTTTAAGCTTTGCTTTGGTGGTTTTCTAGACAACAATTGATGACTAGAACACACTTAAAAAATCTCTTTCATCCTCTGAATTTCCAGGGCAAGGCAAGCTATGTATTTCTATTTCACAAATAAGGAAGCCACAACACAAGATGCAATGGACACAGGCACATAGACCAGCCCAACTCCCTTTTGCAATGATGTAGAAAGTTAGAGCTATAGAGGAGACACCTCAGTACCACCATGCCCACAGGCTGTGCACCAGCCCAGCCTTCTGTCCAGCCTTCTGTCCAGCCTTCTGTCCAACAGCCAGCAGTATCTCATTCACAAGGCAGCAATGACTGGCGCCACTTCCTACTAAGAGTGGGTAGGTTACGGACCCTGTAAAGGGATTGCCCACTACGCACCCACAATGAAATTATTTAAGTTCTCTGACCCTCATTTTCATCTTCTATCAAACAAAGGTGAAAGAACTTGCTTTAAAACATATTTAAGAAACAAAGTCTAGTGATAACAAATTGCCTGGTACAGCTTTCCGTGCTCATCGGATACATTGCGTAGAAAGCCAGTCACAAAGAAACCTTTCATTAGTGTCGGTTTTCCAGAGGCTGAAACTGTAACAAACAAACAAAAAACAATAATGGTGTAGCAAAATAATAGTAGTAAAAAGTAGTAACTGCTCCTTTGCCCTCAGAGCTCACACAGTTGGTCATAGCCTTATCCCACATTTCCAGATGAGAACACGCAGTGATTAAGTAACATGTCAGCTTAGGTGGAGGCTGGGATCTGGCTCTTGGCAGACCAGAAAGGGCAGTCAGCTATCTCTTAAAGTGTAAGAAAGATATCCTGTTACCCTGCAGCTTCTCCTCCTGGACCTAGCTGGGGAAAACCCCTGGTGACTGCCAGCTCTTCTCCGCAGCCAGATAATTTCCCAATCTTTCTGGAAAGAAAAACAGATCCCCCTGCAGTTGCAGGGGACATGAATTCTGCTTAGGAGAATGTTTTCCTGCTGTGTGTTGGATCTTCCTAGGGTTTTTAGTCCTAGGTTTTCAAGCTACTTGGCAAAGCCCTGAACCTGAAACATGCAGGTTTCAACAATGCTTTGCCATGTATTCGAAAACCAAAGCAGAAGGCATCACCTCCAGGACTGTTTTAGGTTCAGAGAGGACCTGAAACATCTCTCTGGATGCTACTGTGAGTTTTAGATCAATGATTCGAGATTTTTTTTTAGTAGGATGCCTTTGCTCTGACATTAGAACACCTTGCCACTAGTCAAGAACCATTTTGTGTAATAAGTATTTCTCTGTCTCACTTGCCTCAGGCAGTAGAGTGTGATTATCTTAATCTTAGGGCCGTGGGGTTGGAGCCCCACGTTGGGCATCATGTGTCATGAGTCTTTCTCTGTCCCGCCAGTCAGCTTCCAAATAATGACATGGAGATTTATTATTAATTATGAAAGCTTGACCTATAGCTTAGGCTTATCCCATGAGCTCTTATAACTTCCTTTAACTCTGTGGTAATGTTTTGTTTGTGCCTTAACAAATAAGGCTTCCCTAAAGATCAGAGAGCAGAGCTACCCACACTAGTTAGCCATATGAGTGAGGCAGTGGTCTCTTTAATCCTTTAATCCCAGCTCTTTGGAGGCAGAGGGTGACAAATCTCTGTGAGTTCAAGGCCACCCTAGACTACCTGAGACTGATCCAGTCTAAAAGAGAAACAGAGCCAAGCAGTGGTGGCTCACAGCTTTAATTCCAGCACTAAGGAGGTAGAAACAGGAGTGATACAGATGGGCAGAGAGGAATATCTGAGGATTCGTAGGGACAGGATCACCCTTTTGGTCCTAGGATTCAGTAGAAGTAAGAACAAGTGGCTGGCTGCTCTGCTTTTCTGATCTTTCAGCATTAACCCCTATATCTGACTCTGGGTTTTTATTATTAAGACCAATGAGAATTTGTGCTACATAACCAATCCATTTATATTAATCTACATCTTGCCTCATGGCTTTTTACCTTTTATTCTATATGTCTGACTCCTTCCATGTCTTGTTGGCCTCTCCCCTGTGCCTCGATTTTCTCTTCTTACTTCCTCTCTCTGTGCCCGGAAGTTCCACCTATATCTTCTGCCTAGCTATTGGCCATTCAGTTTTTTTTTATCATAATAATCAATGCAATACATTTTCACACAATATACAGATATCCCACAACACTCTTTTTCTTTAGTTCATTACAAGATTATAATTTTCTGGTCTGAGTTTTGCATATGGTTACACAGTGATTCTGAATTGGTTTCCTAGTTTCTTGTAGTAGCCCATTGAGGTTGCTCTCTGGGAGCAGTCTGAGGAAGTATCTCAGATGCTAAAGCGCAAAGGCACAGTGTAGAGTCAAGCTCTTGACTTACTCAATGCAGGCTGTCTTGGCTGGCAGTCAGTTCCCTGTGCTGTGCGTCCCTTCCCTCTGCTACCCTCCTTCCCTTCTTGCCCTTCCCTGCAGCTCATGCCACCATGCAGGATGGCCCTGCCAAACCAGGGTGGTCACACCGTATCATGTTCTGAAGGCGGCTGGTAGTGAACACATCCATGAATAAGTCTAGATGTTTCACATGGTGCCTGCGTGTTTCCTGAGGTTGCTAGGGAGCAACGCACATTTAAAATTTTACAAATAAAGAGTGCTCCTACAGTTTTCATAACTCAGACTCACAGAAACCCTGACTGAAACCACTTTGTAATTTAGTCAAGAAAAACAGTTGACAGGAACCGAGTAATCGTGTGTTAGGGTTAAGAGCGGACAGCAGTAGTATCACTTTGTGAGCCCATGTACGTGAAACTGAGCCTCAGAGCGATACAGCACCTGGAGGGGAAATTCAAAATCGTGTTGGGCATGACGGCTTGTGCCTCTAAGCTCAGCACTCTGGATCTGGAGACAGAAGGTTTGTCCTGTGTTTATTAACTGAGACCATATCCCAATGAAACAAAGTAGCAAGTACCTGTGTCAAAACACTGAACAGCATCAAAATAGTTTATCAAAAGGCAGAAAAATGACACCACAGAAAGAATCTGTAGCCCTAAATCTGAAAATCCAATCTACCCTCCCAGTCAGATAGAACAAAGAAATATATTTAAAGTGATTGAAAAGTAGAAATAAGGATATAGGGATTTTTAAGAATGACAAGACACTTAAAAAACAAGTGACTGTTTAAAAGGAATACTTGGAAGCAAATGCTAGAAGTTGAGTGTAAAAAAGGCAAATGTTTGCTGCATCTAGAACTGCCATGCTGTGGGAGGAATGTGCACTGACCTGACCCTGGTGTGTGGTGATTTGGCCGGGAATTACAGAGGGGTGGAGCCTTTGCAGATGCGTGAGTGCCCCATTTATAAGCAGAAGAAGATGCTGGAGTTCCCCTGTCCTTTGCATCCACTGGGTGATACAAGGAAGCCATATGGAAGCCAGGAAGAGAGCGTTCATCCAGAACCCCACCACAAGGCATGCAAGGTGGCTCAGAAGGAAGGTGCTAGCTGTCAAGCCTGAGCGCGCGCGCACACACACACACACACACACACACTAAAAAACAAAAACAGCTCTCCAGCCTGCAGAAGTGTGAGATGAGCATCTGTTATCCAAGTCTTCTGGTCTAAGGTACTATGGTATTCTGTTACAGCAGTTGAAACTGAGGTATCACAATACAATAGTAAACAAATGTACTCCAAGAATTTCCTGGTGAAAATATTAGACAAACAAAGAAAAATGAAAATCAAAATGGAACAGCAACAAGTGCTTTTGCAAAGATGATAAAGAACAGATTAAGTTCAACTCACTAAGGAATTTGTTATGTGCAACAAGAGCTAAGAGCTACCCGGAATGTGGCTGCAGTGTGTTCTATTTCTAATTTCCAGTGCTGCTCTTGTATTTCATGTGCATTCTTGTTTGATGCAATTTACAGGATACCAATAGCCCCTCCCACACAATGCAAAGGCATTTCAACTCTTTACCCTGAATATCTTTTTGTTTGAAACAAAACGTTGTTTTTTTTACTTTTAGTTTTAATTCTAGTTTTTTACTTCTAGTTTTTTTTTTTTTTTTTTTATGCCCTGCATGCTGGGTTCTGCACACTGTCTCAGGTTGTCAGTGTTTGCTTAGAGGTATCTGTTCACTGCATGTTCTATTTCCAGTTTTATCCTTTTAAATGTTTTGTAGTCCATGGCAGGATAATAGCACACATTTGTAGAATAAAGTCACACACATCTGCTGTCTCTCTGTGCTTCAGGCTTGCAGTGTCCAGACACAGGCTGAAGCTCAGAGCTCTGCTCAGTTTTGTCAAAGGTTGAAGTTAGGTCATCAGCCAAGCTGCATTGCTTTTCAGAGGCTGGAGAAATAATATTATTCTGAGAGCACTCAGCAGAGGGGTCTGTTGCTTCATTTTGTTTGGGGTATAGTGGACTTTGGCACTCATTCTGATTCGGACCTTAGGCTATGTCAGAGGTTCCCAGTGTTAGGTATGAGCATCATACATTATCATGCACACACACACACACACACACACACACACACACACACACACACACACATATTTATCCTGAATAATTAGAGAGCCAGTTATAGGTACAGTGCCCCTTAATTGCTCAATGCCCCAATATATGTTTTATAAAACATATGAAAGGCAATAGTCTTACATAACCACGGTTTAATTATAATGTTAGAAAATAAACATTCGTATAATTCTATTATCTAATCTATGGACCCTGTAAAAGTTTGTTCAAGAAAAGTTTCTTTGCTTTTAAATTTTTGTTTGTTTGTTTATTTATTTATTTATTTATTTTCTCTCTCTCTGTGTGTGTGTGTGTGTTTCTGTGTACATGCAAATGGAAGCCAGATGTAACCCTGAGATACTGTTCCTCAGGAGCCTTACATCCTAATTTTTGGAACTCAGAGCTCACTAATTCCTCTCGGCTGGCTGGTCAATAAATGGCAGGGATCCTCCTGTCTCTGCCTCCCCAGCAGTGTAGCTGCAGGTGCATGGCACCCTGCCCAGTGTTTTACATGTGTCTTGGCTATGGAGTTTGGGCCCTCATGTGTGCACACAGGCTGTTTCCCCTGTACCTGGAGAATGATTTTAGATAAAAGAGAATGAGAGAAGCCGTAATGAGAATGAACGAAGTCATGATGTGTGGCCTTGAATTGGATCATAGAGAGAAATATTTATTAGATATTTGATCAAAGTTTTACAAGGTTGGTAGATTAGATAATAAAGTTTTTTCAAATACTATAATTAGTCTGCTTACAAAGGAGAAAATTCTTATTTTATGAAATATACATCCAGAGACTTAGCAGTCATATATTTTATGAATTATACATCCTAGACTTAGCAGTTAGTGGGCACTGAATCTGTAACCAGCTCTCAAATTATTCACACACATACACACACAAACACACACACACACACACATACAATGCTTATAAAACACTGAGAGAATCTTGATGAAATGTGCACATGAGTTCTTTTTAGCATTTTAGCAACTTTTCTTTAAGTATGAAATAACTTTACATAGAACATTTGAAAAAATAGTTTATATGTTCTTCTGCAATATTGCATTATTTAGTCAGCCATTTGTAATAAATCCTGTGTCCTACTTGACTTAGAATTTGGGGTTCTGAATCAGCTTTTAGTGGAACTTCAACCATAAGACTCTTATGAGACAGGAATGTAGAGTGTGTGTGTGGGGGGGGGGCTTCATGAACTACATGATAGATACATGGGTAGCTGATGAGATGGACCAGAATTGAATTTCATTGTCACCCTAAAGAAAGTGTCTGGATAAGCAGCATGACCCTATAAGATAAACTGATCTGTGTACTTGAAAACTCTCAGGAGAGTCGGAACAGCCCGCAAGCCACACTTGGCACGGAGGAGGCTGTAAGCTGAGAGATGCTGTGGGGGTATCACTGGACCACTCTCTCACTCAGCAAAAATAAGTGCTGCCATACGGCTGCACTCAGAGGGCTTTCTCAGGGGTGACATCCCAGCCATTCGGACATGGCCCCTTGTCTCTCCCCACCTCCATTCCTGAGGGACTCAGAACTCTGAGAACAAAAAGAGAAGGTTTAACATTATAAGAGAGAGAGAAAATGAGACAAGTGTGCTCTCCTGCCCTAGATTTCCAGGTGAAGCAGCAGGAGTAGCCACCAAGAGGTTTCCAGGCTTGTGTTGAGATCACAGCTGTGCAGAACTGATTGGAAAGCCCTCAGGCCTTCCATGTTTTCCTTCTAGCAGTGAAGAAGAGTGTGATGTGAGGAACAGTCATTTTTATAAACATTTTTGTTAGCTGGTGATTTTGTTTTTATTGCCTGCTACTTGCAGAGTTTGGTCCACTAGAGGTTCAGAGTGGGCTATTTCATTTAAAATGTCTGGCTGAAATCAAAATTCAGGTCCTATTTTCAGGACGCAACCATGGCTTTCTTTTAAAAAGAGAATCCGTGATATTCCTTTGTATGATTAGAAAGCTTAGTTTCATTTCTGGATAATCATTTTTACCCACAGGACAAACTGTGCAAAGTGCTGGGTCCACAGAATGTTCTTTCTGGCAAGACGACTCAGGCCTTGGTTAACTGGAGTCTGGAGTTCCCCTGTACACGAGGCCAAGTCTTGGAGGGTCGAGGATATCCCTGGGGAGCCTAGGCTCATGGAGAGCACGGATGGCTTCCAGAGTGAAGACGGAGATCCCCTGGAGGACTCCAGGCCTTCAGGTTTTGGCAGAGAACATTGTTTGACTAGTGGGATGGAAGCAGGCCACATCCCAGGCCTCTCCTTCTCACACACCTCCCAGAGTCTCCAACACTGACAACAGCCAGCACCGCCTGCCCAAGGATGCTCAGGTCTCCTGCTGGAGCAGGCGCTTTTCAAACAGATTTGGAGTCTGTGTTTTGTCTGAAGCCTCCAGGAAGACTTAGAGGGAGGCCAGAGCACCGGCTTGGGATATGACATCCTAGCCCATCTGGTGAAAGGATCCAGGCCCAGGACTGCTGGACCTTTGAAAGCTGGAGGGGGGTGGGAGGGATGGAGCCAGGTGCAGCTGGGAATGGGGTGAGGAAGGCAGGGCATTTCCTGAGGATCCTTGCTCTCAGGTCGATCAGTGTGAGGCAAACCTGTTAAAGCAGGGCAAAGGCTGCACACTGCAGAGGGAACAGATTCCCAAGTGGACGTTGGAAACAGGAGTGAAGGATAATTTGTTCTTCCAAATATTGTGATTTGGTGTTAATGTAATTGAGTATCATCCACACAATGACAAAGGAGCTGAGTCAAAGTCACAGGGGTTTCTCCCTCTTCCTCTCCTCCTCCTTCTGTAGGTGTGTGTGGCAGTATACATATGCACAATCATGTTTGCATGTAGGTGTATGTGCATGCGGAGGTCTGAGGTTAACACAGAGACTTCCCAGATGGCTCTCTGTTTTATATGTTGAGGTGGAGCCTCTTGCTTGAGCCCAGCGCTCACCAATTCAGGTAGTTTAGCTAGACAGCTAGGTCCAGGGATCCCCCATCTCTATCACCTGAGCACCATGATTCTGTGAGGGCTGACATGACCACCTGGCGTTTGCTGGGTTCTGGGAATCCAAACTCTGAAAGGAAGTTTCTTTCAAGAAGAACTGAAAGAGACACCATCACAGCACCCTCCCCTCACTTCTCCACCCCACACCTACCCCCTTCCTCCTTCCTGTCCTACAACATCCTGGTCTTCCAGGAACACTCTTCCTGCTATTTCTATTGTTACCGAAGAAGGCAAAGGTGCTTCCATTAGCTTTGCAATGGGGCAGGGGCAGCCAGTGCGGTGCTTGTCCCACCCCTGCCCCTGCAGACAGGCACTCTCACCAGCCATAAAGGGATGTGCAGCTAAAAGTCTGTTAATATAACTTCATAGGATGATGCTGAGCAAAGCTAGGTGGATTTAAAAAAAAATAATTCTTATTTTACGTTGTTACAGGCTCTGAGAACTATTTGAAATTGCATCAACATTCCTGAACTACATTGCATGCAAAACAATGGAAACATATACTTTTACCCAGTACTTGGGATTTCAAGTGGTTTTCTTAAAAACAAGCAACAAATAAGCAAGCAAGCAAACAAAAAACACTCCAAAACCAACCAACCAAAAACAAATTTAAAAAAACCCTTGAATATCATGAGTGATTTCTATGTGCTTGTCAGGATATTTTCTCCTTCTCCTCCTCTTCCTCCTCCTCCTCCTCCTCCTCCTCCTCCTCCTCCTCCTCCTCCTCCTCCTCCTCCTCCTCCTCCTCCTCCTCCTCCTCCTCCTCCCCCTCCTCTTCCTCTTCCTCCTTCTCTATCCCCTGGAAACAGCACGGTTGGTTTCTTTTTCTCAATCCCTTTTGTAGCAATCTAGAATCAAGTGGCTGACTTATATAGCTCCTTAAGTGTGGAAAAGGTGACGTGTGCCACCAGATCTGAGGTAGAGCGTGACCTGTGCAAGCCACCAGGTCCTTTTCCATCCTCTATGTGGATGAATGCCATGGAGGACATGATCTGAAGGATATTTGACTCCATAAAAAAAAGTGCTTGGAACAAAACTGACCACATGAAGCAGGGCACCCTTGCCAGCTCACCGTGGACGATGTGATTGCTATGTCATTTTTATAAATCATATAGTCTATATCTACAATTGTGAGAGCATGTGTGGGAGTGTGGGGATAGAGCACAGAAGGATTAGAAAGTAGACACAAAATAGTCAATATTGGCTGATCCAAGAGTCTATGTACCAAATCCAAGAAAACAAAGTATTAGAAGCAATTAACAAAGGTTAGCTGTTTCTGAAAAGGGAATTCAATGATTTAGATTTCATTCGTATTATATGTATATGCTCAAGCATTAAATGATTGAATGAAAATGATATTTATGTTTATAGTATTAATGCACCCTACATGGTGTTAAAGAACAAAGCTAATCAAAATGTAAAAGATTTCTATCATGAAAGGTAGAAAAATGACATAGGAAAGGGTTTGCACATGCGACAAAGATTGGCTTAAGGGAGAGTGCAGTCCAGCATGGGCAGAGCTCCGGGGTTAGTTCCCAGTGCCTTGCCAACAAAAAGTTAGTTTGCATATTTGTATCATGTGATTAGAGACTTTTAAGTCACATGACTAGAGATATGCAATTTTCCAGAACTGCAGAACGAATTGGTAAAATGGAGACCCAGTAAGACTGACAGCCAGTGCCAGCCCCCAATCAAAAGCAAGAGCGTTGATGGTCCATGGCTGGCTGAAATCAGCCCAGTAAGAGTTCATCCTTCGATCTGTGTCTGAGGACGGGAAAACAGCCAGGGTCCCAATAAAACAGCAATATAAGACAAGCATCCTGACTTATTCTAAGGAAGTGAGGCCATTTTATTCAAACCTTTAACTAGCTAGTTAGGTCACAAAGTACGCCCATGTACATCAGAGACGGTCCTCTGCCTTAGCCAGATTCCAATTTACATGATACTCTCACTTTAAAAAAGCTCTTGTGGAACACCTAGAAAATATTTAACCAGGCACCTGAGCACTTCATGTCCTGATCAAGTTGACACAAAAAAATTAACCATTATTTCAGATTTATGAAATGAAAAGGTAATATTAGCAATGATAGCATTTTTTACCAAGTTCGATAGAATTTAATTCAATTCTAAGCAAACACATATTTCAACAATTTGATAACTATATTCTACAAATAATGAAAGAGTAAAGGGACAAAAATAATTTAAAATATGGTTGAAGAGAACTATTATTTTGTATTAGTTTTCTATAGCTACTGTAATAAATTACCATCAAATTAAAGACTGATAACCATACAAACACATTCTCTTAAGTGTTCTGTGAATTAGAAACCCAGCATGGCTCGGTCACCTCTGGGAGCCAGAGACTGGTGACCCTCCTGGGAGCAACCACAACAGCTCTTCTCCTGGCCTCATCCCCAGCTGGTGACTCCTCCCTCCATCTTCCTAAAGGACAACCTTCCCTGGTCCTCACCGTTCTGCTGTGATGGCACCACCTCCGAACTGGCCACAGTGGCTTTCCTGTGTGCTGGATGATCCCAGACAATCTCCCGTCACAAGGTCTGTCCTTCATGTCACCTCATTCGCGAAATCTTTTATGCCGTGAAATGTAAAAGATGTGATCCAGAGGTTCCGAGATTTACTTCTCTGCCTACCACAGCACTTGCCACTATGTTGACTATAGCCTAAAATCCAGGACTTGTAGCAGCAGTGGCTATGACAGCCAAGTTGAAGAGAAAGGTCACGTGCAGTTGGTAGCTGAGTTTGGGAGAGGGGCACCTGCCAGCAGTAGGTGACAGACCTATTAGTGATGTCACGCAAACAACAAAACAAAAAGCGTAGTGCAAACAAACATAACTCTAAGGTAAAATGAAACCCAGACTTCACACCTGACAACAAAACACTATGGACTACCCTTCTGACATACAAATATGAAGGAGATTCTTCCACAGGAAAGGGAAAAGTTCGCTGTGTTTGTACATGTTTACATGTGAGTAGTTTCAGGAGAACAGCACCATTAAGTCAGTACACCAGTGAAGACAGAAATGTATTTGCGATCTACACCTTAAGAACTACTGGAATCCTATATAAAGTAAGAGAGCAACAAGCAAAAGCTGAGAGCAAGCAATCTTCAGGGGTGTGCATAGCTGCAGAAATAGAAAAGCATGCACAGTATTATTAATAATCAAGGAATCGCAAATTAAAACTCCAGAGGTGTAATTTTATAACTATTAAAGACAGAATAATTAATGAGATTATATCAAGTGTAGGGAATGTATTAGTATTTTTTTTTTTTTTTTGGTGTTCTTGCTGTTATAAAAAGCCCAATAAAAGTACCATAAGGATGGGATTACCTTAACTCCTGGTCTAAGGAAATACAGCCTGCCTTAGTTAGGGCTTCTATTGCTGTGAAGAGACACCATGACCATAGCAACTCTCATAGGAGAAAACATTTAATCGGGATGGCTTACATTCTCAGAGGATTACTCCACTATCAACATGGTGGGACTTGGTGGTATGCAGGCAGGCATGGTGCCGGAGAAGCCGCTGAGAGTTCTACATCTTGATGCACAGACAGCGGAAACAACTGTGAGCCACACTGGGTACAGCATAGAAGACCTCAAAGTCCGCCCCTACAGTGACACACTTCCTCCAGCAAGGCCCCATCTCCTAATAATGCCACTTCCTTTGGGGGCTATTTTTTTCAAGTAACCATATTTCGCTCCCTGGCCCCCAAAGGCTTGTGGTCGTATCATAAATCAAAAATGCATTCAGTTCCACTTCAAAAGTCCCCAAAGTTTCATATAACAGTATCAAATTTATTTAAAAGTAAGAAGCTCAAAGTCTCTTCTGAGATTCATACAATCTCTTAACTATAAAAGCAAAATCAAAAAGTGGATCACATACTTCCAACATACAATGGCACAGAACCTACATTGCCATTCTAAAACATAGGAAAGGAAGCCCAGTAAGAAAATCCTGGACTGAAGCAAGACCAGACATCAGCGGGGCCAGCTCCAAACTCTGCATCTCCATGTTTGACATCAAAGTGCTCTTCAAAAATCCAACTCCTCTCAGCTTTGTTGACTGCAACACACTTTTTCTACTTCCTGTTAACAGGTACCTCACAACTCAGTCAACTCCTTGAGGTCTCCAAGGATATCCAGGCTTCAACTGCACAGATTCACACAATGGCTCTCTGGGCCTCCATTCAGGAACATCCCTGACATGCCTAAGCCTTCCTTAGTAGAGGAGTAATATCCCGCAACCCTTTCTTCTGCTCTTAAAGCCACAACCATATGGCCAAAGATGCCACGTTCTGCTGCCTCCTGGGGCTGGAACATGGCCCCTCGTTCAATTACATCTTCACCACTTTCTGTTTTCCCTGGTTGCCTTCACTGCCTAACCCTGGCTTTTCTGAAACTCACGCTGCAGACCAGGCTGGCCTCAAACTCAGAGGTCCACCAGCCTTTGCCTTCAGAGTGCTGGGATTAAAGGTATGCACCACCACACCTAACTCTAAGATTTTCCTTAATTCTGTTTCAAAAGTTGGGAATTTAGCTGGGTGGAATCTTGACCTGAGGTCACTACTCCCTTTATTCCATTTCTTAATCTGTTTATCTCCTTGAACACAGGATTTAGCTCCATTCCACTTCCTGGTGCTCCTTTTCTCCTCAAATATTTTACTTTGCTCAGCTTGCTCCTTTTCATTATATATATTCATCAGAGTTAACGCTAGTAACCACACAGTCTATACTAGACTGCTTTGAGATTCCCTCTGCTAAGGGAATTAACCCAAAACTCTTCACTTTAGCTTCAGGCAGACTTTTTGGACAAGGGCAAAAAGCAGCCACATTCTTCACCAGCCATCACAAGAGCAATTTCTAAGCAACATACTAGAATTCTTCTGTTCTGAAACCTCTTGAGCCAGCCCCCCACAGTTCAAATCACTCTTTGCGACGCTGTCTTCCAAGCTTCTATGGGTTTAGCCCATCAAGCAGTGCTTAAAGCATCCCACTGCTTTCCTAACCAAAGTCCCAAAGTCCAGATTTCTCCCAACACAACATGGTCAGGCCTTTCACAGCGACACCCCAGTCCCTGGGACACATTCTATCTCAGTTAGGTTTCCACTGCTGTGAGAAGACACCATGGCCAAGGCAACTCTTACAAAGGAAAACATTTAAATGGCTGCTTACAGTTTCAGAGGTTTAGTCCATTATGGTGATGGTGTGGCAGCTGGGAGTGTAACAGCGTGCAGGCAGACTGGTGCTGGAGAGGGAGCTGAGAGTTCTCACAACTTCACTCGCAGGCCAAAGGAAGTGATCTGTCTCACTGGGTGTGGCTTGAGCATCTAGAGACCTCGAACCCACCTCCACTTCTGCCAACAAGGCCACGCTTCCCACTAGTGCCACTCCCCTTGGTAGCCATTTTCTTTCAAACCAGGACACAGTCTTTGTGTTAGGGAGGGCATGCCCACAGAAAAGTGAGGAGAAATTCTGACTTCTGGTGCTCAACTCACGTCCTACCTTTCACTCGGCTCCATAACGTCAGAGCCCAGGAGGTGCCGCTCACACCCAGGGTGTCTGTCTGTCTGTCTGTCTGTCTGTCTCTGTCTCTCTGTCTCTGTCTCTGTCTCTGTCTCTCTCTCTCTCTCTCTCTCTCTCTCTCTCTCTCTGCTAAACCTCCCTGGAAACACCCACACAGAAATGCTTAGGGGTGTATCTCTTTGGTGATTCCAAATCCTGTCATGCTGACAAAAAACAATGTCACGGTGGCCATGGAGGACAATACAATAGGGACCCTGCTCATGACAGCGCAACTTGTCAGGGTCCTTTTGGGAAAGAGTCTGGCACCACAGGAAGGTTGACGGTTACTGCTCCAGGGGATGAAGTCGCTCCACTTCACACTTCTCTAGAAAAACACAGGCGTGAAAGTGTTTAACAGGCAAACATGACGTCCATTCTGCAAGCTGGGATGAGCCTAGTACACACTGAGGCCGAGCCTTGGGAGAGGGGTGTGTCCTCTACATAAAGGGGCAGTGGAGATCTATATTGGCATGTGTCTATAGCTGATACACATAAATGTTGGAAACACCTAAATTGGGAAGTTGCAACGATGAAAGGATACACACAGCCCAAGGTCATGGGGAGAAATTATTGAGCAATTTCAACAAATTTGGTGTGCAGCATTTAGGAGCACACGCCATGCCGTAGAGGTAGGAAGGCAGACGTAGAAATGGAACTTCTCAAGGCTGAGGCTGGCTAAGGGCAAGGATCGTGGGATGGGCCACAGCTCTATGCTCCTCAGTGGCTGTACACAACAATGTTAATTGTAGACTAACATCCCAAGCTAGGCTGTTTTAGCATCCTCTTCACCTTGAGGGTAGACATGAAGATCTGTTATATGACATTTTGTCCTTCTCTGTGTGTTTTATATTTCAAGGAAGCAAAATCAGTGGCAGGCAAGAGACAAGAGGAAGGCCAAGCCTTATAAGAAAATTCTGTTGATGTAAAAATCATCCAATCTTTTTTTTCTTTCTTTTTTTTTTTTTTTTTCAAACATTTGCTACAGGTTTGCTCTGTGACTTATCTTTGTGCTAAGAATCTGGGCGGAATCCTATTTTAATTTAACCTGTGCCAGAATTATTTAGTAGGGGAGCATGATGCCTTGTGACTTCAATCAGCTGAAGTTAAACCCAATAGAGAGGCTTTATTTTGTGTAATACAGACCAGAGCAAGCCTTTGGTAACTGCCGGACTTTGCCTGCCTAATTGGATGGCTGCTGAATCTTTTCAGGACATCCTCTGCCCGTTTGCCCGGCTCCTTCCTCATCATTCAAAGCTAAACCATCTGCGGTAATGAATGTAAGGCTTCCTGCTCTCGGTTGTCTCCTGATTCCTCTACTAAATGCTGCTTGTCGCTTTCAATTTAGGAAAACATCATTATGCTCTCCAATTCCTCCTGTATGAGGTTCCTACCAGAATCTCAGCCCCTAGCCCACAGGAAGGGGTACTTAAGTTTGTCCAGAAGTTTCTAGATATGGTATTTGCCCCACTGTGCTGACCAGAGAAGCAGTGATTTTTTTTTTCTCTTGTGCTTGCATTGTTCTTCAGGTTCAATGTGGTGTCTGTGGAGAAGCCCAGAATGTTGCTCTGCGATAGGCTCGTTACCTGGAGGGATTCAAATGCCAATCCTGAGTGGATGCAGGGAGGAAAGTTTCAGAAAAATGTTTCCGCATTAAAATCCAACCCTGAACCTTGCGCTGGCGGTAACTGACAGGATTTCAGCCTGTTTCCACTATAGGATGTGGGTGGTCTCTGCTTTGGATGCTGGTGGGCTGCCCCAAAACTGAATAGAAGCAGAGAAGGAGGCGGGGTACCTGAAGAAAGGGTCTTATGGAGGCTTGTGTAAGGGTAGGAAAGGCTCTCCCAGGGAAGCTAGGCCTGGGAAAGGAAGCAAGAAACAGCTTAGTTGACAGCTAAGGATGCAGCTGTGAAGTCTGTAGTCTTTCCAGGATGCAGCAGAAGTGGTCCTTGGGACACTATCGGATCACAACAACCTCCCATCACTGGTTTGCCGAAACTCTATCTGCGTAGCACGATTCAGCCCACTCAGTTAAGGACTGTGACTTTCACCTTCTCTCCTGATCAACAGAGGACACAGGTCACAGCACCCTGGACCACACCTGAGTCCTGGGTGCTTCATCAAGCCCCTTCTTGAGGATGCAACAGTCATGGTTACTTGTGAGACTAACATGATTAATCCGGCTTTATTAGAAAAATAAAAACATCAATGGCTTGATTGTGCAAATCCAATCTTGCCATGTATCATAGAATAAGTTTCTTGTTCTCGGTGAGCAGAAACTATTTGTGTTTGTAGCACTTAATTAATTAGACTTAGACTCTAAACAGGAACATTCCAGAGAAAACTTGTGAGGTTTTGTTCTCTTGCCCTTTTCCCTGACAGATTTGGATCTTTACTCCTTCAAGCCTATATCTTAAGTCTCTTTGTTAGGGACCAGCAATAAATTACCTGAGGTCAAGTTCTGTTTATACAGTGGACAGTTCTGAGAGAATTACCTTCTTGACTTAATAGCTTCCTTTCGGGTGACATTTCTCCCTGAAAGAAGACAAATTGTCCAAGGTCAGCCTGCAGATCAGCTCCGAGTGTAAGAGGAAATTGTAGTGGATCAGCCAAATTGCACCAGCTCCTCCAACCAGCGTCCGGCAGCACGCCGCCAGTCAGGGGCTGCCCTGAGGGACCAGCAGGGCAGCCTAGGGCTCACCCTGCAAGAACGGTTTTTGAAACTTTCTTTCTCTTCAGGCTGCCTTGAATTCTTGTGGTCTTTCAGACACAGAAGGTCTTCCTGAGGTCTAGGAAACTTGCAGTGTTTGCTGAGTTCCTTTAAAATCTATCTCCCTCCACCCAAGGGAAAGTGTGAGCGGTAAGACTCAGTGTGGACTTGGACCTGTCTGGTTTCGCGTTGGCAGTGACAGAGTGAGCTTCAAATTGCCATTCTGACAAAGGATGGAACTTGAGAAATTAGAAGTGGGCTTAAGACCATTGATCATTCTCAGAGCACGGTAAACAGAGGCGCTGTTTCTAAAGGTGGCCGTCCCTACAGGAAGAAGTGGACTCAAACTCGTCTGTGACATATCCACAAACCAGGGAAGTAGAAGACGGGCCATCGCTTCTCTCCCTCACAGAAAAATCTCTGGGAAAGAGAAAAACAGACTTGCACGTCTCCTTTTGATTAAACATTTCGCCCTTTGAAGTTACTCTGATTTTTTTTCACGTTGGTGATGTAATTTATGTAAATAATCATCTATCTATGGAAGGAGTGCGTCTGTCAAGAGCTGAAATAAAAAACATCCGTCATTTTGAAGTGATTAACATTCTCCAGATGTCTGCATCATCAGGTTTCAGGAGTTTCTCTTTGTTGTGATAATGACATAGTATCCAGAGCAAGGGTGTTTACTTTTTTGCATGGGTCAAATGTAGATCTTTCACAATCCTATTAAGGCATGCAGTTCATTGTAATTGTGTGTGTAGATGAAAGCATATTCGGTTATTATTATTCCTCTTAATTGTAAACTGCTGCTGGTAATTTTACTGTAAAGCTCAAACAAAAGGAGAGCACTTGAAAGGCCCACCACTGCCCACTTATGTAATCAATTTATATATGTCAAGTTTGTACTGGGATGGTTATCCCCTTCTGTTACCAGACATGTGACACGCTACCACCCTGCAGCTCCGGGCCACGCACGCATGCCTATGGTTCCCCGTGCAGCCTGCTCGGAAATACAGTACATGTCGAAGATAATGTTAAATGACAGTTCCAAACTTGTTCCCTCAGGCCTGCTTGACCCTGGGGTTCAAGGTAAAACAGGAATGGTTCCGTTTACCTTCAGGGCCTGAGCATCCTCACGGCAGACAGATTAAACTTGGAGGCTCGTTGCAGGTCCCCTGAGGCACAATTACCCCTGTTAGGGGACCCACTGAAGCATTAATGACAGATAGGTACTTCATTCATAAAGTCAGGCTCCACTCATGTCTAGCATTACCCCCCGCACATCCCTGCTGGCTTCAGATCCAAAATGCTTGTAGGGATTTATTAAAACCGTTTGACTGGGGCACAAAATGACTACACGCTTATTAGGGGCTACCTAAGTGTGGGCAAGGCAGAGAGGGAGGTCTCAGATCCCAGCTCAGCCTTGTAGAGCTGGGTTAATTAAGAGCAAGAGGTGCAGAACAATTCCATGAAGACTGTTCATTAGGACTAATACGTCTTGTCACTGAACCTCCTGACACATACGCCTCAGAACTTCACGTAGTCTTATCCCAACGATGGCCACACACTTTCCTCTCTCTTGAGCATGTCAATGACAATGTTTCCTTTAATATTTCCAGGATAAAGCTCTACGAAGGCTAGATGTTACAGAGTCAGACAGAATGCTTTTTTCCGACTGGACTGAGCCTTGGTCACAAGCTAATAATTAATAGTTGCCATCTGGTATGCCCTGTGCACAGCCTCAAATCATTCTTCATTTGTATTTGAACGCACACACATTTCTTTTAATCATTCCATGGGCACGTAAATACCTTGATAAGCCTTAAGTTCCTAAATGGTCCAATCAGGCCCATCTGATGCGGCCTTTGAATGAGAACTTCATTAAAGCCCAAATCCCTGTAATAAGTGACGGAGGGCTGGAATGCTGGGTTGGTAAGCCAGGACCGTGGGCTCCCCATCTTGTCGTCCCCAAGCATCAGAGCCTGCATTCCATTACCTATCTGGACATATGTAATGGCCTCTGTCACGTAAGGATGGATGTCTTAACCATTCTTTCTGTGTGACCTTGCCTTTCCACCATGTTGAGTGCTGAGTCCAAGATTATCTTGGGCTCTGTGAACCACTATTTCTTTGTAGTAGAGAATAAGACACGCTTCAGGGATTTTATACATCGGAACCTTGGTTTTTCTGTGTATCCAAAGGCTCCACATTGTCTTGAGTAAATATGTATGTATATGTATGTGCGATGTTTGTATGTATTATGCATGTATGTATGTGCAGAGCAATCTGGGGACATATCACGTCCCTTTTCCGCTCAAGCACCTCCTCCGCCATCAGCACTACTCTTCAGGCAAGATGGACAGTGAGTTTTACATCTACCTTCATATCAAAGTAAAATGGGAATATTAATAAAAAAAATTAAAGGATGGCCTACTAGGGTAAGTGACTCACTTGGGGTCTTACCTTTGTTTACCTACTGAGCACCCTTTTCCTGAGTAGTGTGCTTGCTGGCGCCTGGGTGGTGATAAGGCCAGTCTCCAGCTGTGTCAGAGGAAGGAGGATAAGCCTAGGAGCTCCAGAGGAAGCTTGCTTCCTTTTCCCACGTTTTCTCTCACATTTGGACCCGTTACTTCCAAGTATAAAAAGGATTCGTATCATGATTTGGTTTTGAGAACTAACCTCATGGATCAAACTGTGGCCATACCTCTGCAGGTGGAACAGGCGAAGGCCCTGAGACAGTACAGGCTTTCTCAGATACTTAGCCTTTTACCTTAGGATAGGCATTTTGGTCACAATTCCTGTTTGTGTCAACAAACCCGAATGAGGTTCTCTGTGGCCATCCAAGAATTCCCAGCTTCCTACCTGCTTGGCCATCCAAGAATTCCCAGCTCAGTTTTCAGTTCTCTTGGAATTCTGTGGCCCTGACAGAGTTGTGGGAATGCTGGCACTAAACCTCACCTCCAGCAGCTTGTCACTAACATGCTAGCGTCATGTAGTGTCATGCTATGGACATGTGAAGTTCAAGGATGTATGGAGTTGGAAAGCAATGGAGAAAGTATGGCTGAGTTCTCAAGGCCGTGTAAGGACAGAGCAGGGACGAGACACCAAGCGACCTCCCCAAGCCAAAAGCATTTACAACAAACCTTTACAGAAACGGTTTTCAGCATGTGGCCCAATGTCCAGTTTCTAAAACTGGGTATCTCACTGCATGCAGGAGATATGAAAAATTAGGCAACAGATGAAAAGTTTTCGAACTGGCCACAAACAAAAATTAATTCAGCACGGAATGCTAAAAATTTGAGGTGTTTCTGGCAGAGCTCCTCCGTGTTGCAGGCTTCCTTGCAGCCTTGGTTCTGAGACACAGGATACATATTTTGCATGGGTATGTAGCTGCATCATGTATCACCAACAAATGCTGCCTGAAACTGCCAAGGCTCATATCTGGAGCTATTACATGTTATTAATTGTAGTGTTTTTAATACACACACAAAGTTCCCTTCTCTATAGAAGCATGATGTTTTCATTATAGAATGCAAAAGCTTTTAATATTTTCCTACCATCGTTCCTCTGCATGTGAGTATCCAATTAGTATTATCTCTGGCTTGTATTGAATTAGAATGTTAGATTTTAAAAACTGATGTTTGAGTTGAAAATTTAAGTTTCATAAAATATATTTTGATGGATGTTGTCTTGGGATTTAGAACGGGATATCTGGCAACTTCTGAAATCGCCCTAGAAATGCTTCCATTATTTTGTACTATACATTTATATGAAGCAGCATTCTCATGACTGACAATTATAAATCAAAATACTGATTCATTCTGAGAAATATTTTTTTGGGGGGGGGGGTTTCGAGACAGGGTTTCCCTGTAGTTTCTAGAGCCTGTCCCGGAACTAGCTCTTGTAGACCAGGCTGGCCTTGAACTCAGAGATCCGCCTGCCTCTGCTGGGATTAAAGGTGTGCGCCACCACTGCCCAGCATTCTGAGAAATATTTAAGATATTCTACATCCAGCATTATCAAATGTTCAGCCAAGATTTAATTCTTTGTGTGAAACCAAACAAGCACACCCATGTCATTATTCTGAAAATTCTCTGTCATCTCTAACAGGAAGTAAAATATAAAGACTTGTTTAAATAAGGTTTGTAATGATTTGTTGTTGTTAAATATTTGATTTATATGCCTATTTAACATACCTCTATATCTAGGGCATCATAAAAGTTTCTCATGAAAAAAGGTTGAGATAGGAAAAAGCTTGAGAAACCTGAGTCTAATGTAGTAGGAGCTGGTCTATAAGATAAAAACCACAAATAAAACAAAAATGAAGGTGTGCTTGTTTATGCTTTAACCCCAGCATTTGAGAGACTGAGGCAGGAGAATCACTAGGAAGTCAAGATACATAGAGATTTATCTGATCTCCAGCTAACAAATGCTTTCCTAAACTTGACTCTAAATAAAGCTAACTGTAATTTATTTATATTAAAAAAATCATAATTGTGAAAGGTTTTCTTTTTGATAAATGAAATAAACAGAAACAACACAACTCTACATGGAAAGTACTTGCTATACTTTGTGTGAGAAAAGGCATTAATGTCATAAAAGGTTAATGGTATTGTTATGCACCAATAAGAAGGTTATTTTCACATAAAATCATCAAAATCAGTGAACAAATAACTTTCAGTGGAAGATAGCACAAAGTAGATAAAAGGGCTCAATCTTTGTAACAACCTAAAACAAACATGGAAGTGATACTTTGATTATATATAGAAATAAAATTCCAACAACTAACATTGATGAACTTATAAAAATATGGACACTTAATATCTAATAATTAGCATTTAGTTAAATGACATAATGGCTAAGAAGTATCAAGTTAAAGTAAAAACAAATATAAAATATAAAGATAAAAATAAAATAAAATAAAAATAACTATAAAATGTTAACCGGGTTGAGTAGCCATGGCAGAGCACTTGCCTAGCACTCAGGGCTTGGGTTCCATCCCAGCACCACAAAAATACTGAAAAGATATTCAGAATGATATGTTTAACATAACTAAAATAATTAATGAGGATATTTACAAAAATATATACCCCAAATAAAAAATCAGAGAGCTTTAAATATTATTATCAATGTTACCCGAGTACTCCCAAGTGAGGTAACCACAACAAACCCATCAAACCATGAAAATGACACTTACTTCTTTGTCCTTGTCTTTCTCCATTTTGGTTGTGTCCCTAAGTGCCTATCCCAGCAGGATAAATCTAGTTGACATGTTGCTTTGAGTTCTCAACGAGTCCCTTCAGCATGCTATCCCCTGAAACAAAGCATTTCTCAAGTTGTCTTTGACACTTCTGACCTTGACTCTTTTGACCTTTAGAGTGCCCTTCCTTGATGTCTGTCCGGTACTCCTGGGACTAGACTCTAGCTGGGCAATGGTGGCAGAAATATCTCAGGACCTGATGCTGTACAGGTTCTCCTCTTTGCTCTCTGGTAGCTGGTGAGTTTAATCTGTGAGCACCGTAGATCATGTGCACTCTTATTCCCTTATTGAAATCATGTCTGCCTTTGTGACTTCTAAACTATGAAGTTGCTCTTCTTAGTTGTAACCAAGAAGTATTTTTGAAGAGAGATACTGCATATTATCTAAAGCACCCTGACCCTCGAAATTCAAGTCACTGTGGACATTTTTTCTTACTTTATTGCAATCTGTTCATGACTCTACTCATGCTTGTGTGCAGTCTGCTCAAACAGCGAGAACTCATTCAGGTCATTACATGTTTTTTTTAAGTCCCTTCAACCATTCACAGATTTTTTCTCTCTTTCTGTTCCAAGAAGACATTCTGAGCACAGTACACAAAGGGTTATGGCTTTGTGTCCTTACATTTGGGAGCTCCAGTGGTTGTGTGTAGAACTGGGAAGGCAAGTGGGTCAGGCTAGAGACCTTGATCACTGAGGGGAGACTGATCAAATTGCTTTATAGCGTTGATCATGAAATTTTTGGTTTCTTTTTTCTTCATTTGATGTTTTACGTTGTTAGCTTATATGGTAATTACTGTGATGGAGACCACAGGGTCCTTTGTCCATGCCAGTCACTGTTCTTATCCTGCACGTGTGTCAGCTTGCCATGTTCATCATGTTCATATTCACTGTAATACCAGCTTTACCCACATTTCATGTATGACAAAACTCAGGAACAAGGAACTTAAATAAACTCATTAAAATAACTACTGGGGCTAATTTTGATCATAAGTAGTTCTGAGGGTCTAGCTTCTTGACCACTAAGGCAATTTTATAAATCTATTTACTTTTTTTTTCTATAACACATGACCCAAAATAAATGTTAGGGCCTGAATTAGCTGCCTAAGAATTTCAGCTCCATCATCAAGGACTTTAGGTTAGCAATGTAAATTATTCCATCCTAGCTCCTTCAGGTCTAAGCAAATTTTTCCCTTGTATCATATATATATATATATGTATATATATATATGATACTTATATATATACATATATATGATATTTATATATGTTTATATCGATAGAAATGTTGCGATGTATTATAAGATGTATCTCATTGTCTTTACTAGATGTTAGCCTATTTATGACAGTGACCTCATCCCCAATGTCATTCTGCTCATTAGAAACAAGTTGGCATTTCACTCATACTCAAGGAGAGATTTTTCTGGAATCTGAAGCCTTGAGGGTAACCACCCTAGAGTTGTCTGCCTTACCATATTTGACATGGAAAGCATTCACAGAATTCTACAAAGCAGAGAAAGACATAAAGGATAAAAAGTAACCTCAGATATTAAAAATAATAACTGAATTTTAAAAGAAGCAATTATGTGTATAACATAACAGAATTTCAAAACCTGCTGAGATGTGATTAATGTTCTGACTGTGTTTCTGGTCTCCAGGAAGGGAGCACATCCTTCTGTCTCCCTTAAGTGCTGTCTGTGTTTCTGGTCTCTGAGATGGGAAGGGAGCACATCCTTCTGTCTCCCTGCAGTGCTGTCTGTGTTTCTGGTCCCCAGGAAGGGAGGACATCCTTCTGTCTCCCTTCAGTGCTGTCTGTGTTTCTGGTCTCCGGGGAGGGAGCACATCCTTCTGTCTCCCTTCAGTGCTGTCAGGTTCATGTTCTGCCTCTAGGGTCCGGCCAGCTGCCTTGTTCCCAGTAAGAGGCAGAATTTCAGGAAACAAATAAATACATACATGCTTACATACATACATACATGCATGCATACATTCATGCACACATACATAACTGGCTGCTGGTGTGTTGGCTCAGCAGTTAGGAGCCCATACTGCTATTACAGAGAACCAAGTCCAGATTCAGTATCCACTTCATATAGGTCACAATCTCCTGTAGCTCTAGTTCCAGGGGATCTCACACCCTCTTCTCACCTCCTTGGGCACCTGCACTCATGCGTACATACACATACACAGACACAGACACACACACACACACACACACACACATGTTTGCATAATAAAAGCAGTTAAAATATATTTTAAAGGACAAGCAAGTAGACACACAGTTGACTCCCAACTGACTCTGCTATGCCTTTGTTCGGTGGGCGGCAGACCACAGTGGAGGAGTGGACCATGTGGTCTAGCTGTCTTCAGCGTCAATCTCAACCTTCAGCTCCTCTTGCTCGAGTTCCTGTGTTGTCATTGTCTGTTTCCAGGATGGATGTGTGAGGCAAGTGAGCCTCCTCCCCTCCTTCAAATGCGGCAGGGCTGGCTCCAATGAGCCTTGTACTTCCCTGCTTCCGAAGCTGTCTGCTCCCTTCCCCATTCTCTCTGGCCTTATGATTTATGTCTATTTATTAGAAAGAAGAATAATGGGCTTGGGGAAGAATTGAATGCAAATGTATGCTTGGCGCACCGTTTTTTAACTTGAAATGACGGCTTGTAATTGACATCATTGATTTCACGCAGCATCAAGTTTCATGTTCCACCCTATTCCTAACATGTTTTTCTTCCCTGGGAATGGAGAGATGTGATGCTGGGATATCACCCCCCCCCACCCACTTCGCCCTCCATCTGAACCCAGCTCTTCACACGATCAGAAGAACCATCTCTCTTGGCTCTCTAGGTTTTATTCCTCCTTTTATTCTGGGAGACACACTTACTGTCCCATACATATTCTGCAGAGGACTTGGGGACTATGCTTTTATATCAGGTATCTCATTACATTACCAACAGCTGGCCCTTTAAATGGTATTTTGGACATGTGCACAGGGTGGGGAAATGGCAAATGAGAAAACTGGGTTCAAAAATCTCTTGTTTAGAGGCATAAGGACTAGCTTTGAATCCCTTGTCTACTGTTTGTACTTGCTGTGTGATATCTATGAGCCCAATTTCTCTCTCTCTCTCTCTCTTTCTCTCTCTCTCTCTCTCTCTCTCTCTCTCTCTCTCTCTCTCTCTCTCTCTCTCTCTCTCTCTCTCTCTCTCTGTGTGTGTGTGTGTGTGTGTGTGTGTGTGCAAATGGAGGTTTGAGTATCTTCCAGCAGCCCACACAGTTAAGAGTTGTGAACTTAAAGGAATGTCTACATGTAAGGAGAAAGGGACACAAGCAGAAGGAAAGAAGAGGTGAGATGTGAGGGTTGTAATTTCAATGCATTGTCTTCAGGACCCATGCTGAAACCTACTTTGCAATGTGGTAGCACCAGGAAGTAAATCCTTGATGACTAATTAGCTCAGAATGGCAGGCCATTAAGGAACAGGCTCCTGTCCTTGTAAGAAGCCCAGGGAGCTGCTGTGACCCCTCCAGCAAGGGGAGACACAGTTAAGAAGGCACTGTCTACAAACCAGAAACTGGACCCTCATCAGCTGCCAGCTCTGTTCGCACCAGATCTCAGACTTCCCAGCTTAATGCAGAGTAATGGAATTTCTATTGTTCATAATGGATTAATTTATAATATTGTGTTCTAATGGCTCACACAGACAAAGACAGAGGTGATCACACACACACACACACACACACACAATCTACCCAGGCCTTCATGGTGGCTTTGAGCAGGACAGTGGGCACAGCAGTGGTGGGAGTGGACAATGCCTCTTAGCTCCTGAATCTGATTTGAGAAAGAGTTTACAAAATCAGTGTGGATGTGAGGGAAGCAGCTGAGTTCAGGACCTGAGTTCTTTGGTATGGAGAACAGAAAGGATGCCTTTAGCTGAGCCAGGGGATGCACGGGAAAGCAGGCTTACACAGGAAGCTGGAAATGACAGGACTTGAGTTTTAGGCATGTTATTTGTCGAATCCCACCTTTGCTTGTTAAAGTGCAAATGCAAGATTCACAATCAGATGAATGTATAAGTGTGGAACTCTGGGTTCTGTGATGATGATACAAATTTGGGGATGATTGGAATAGAAATAATATATCTTTTGTGGGTGTATGTGAGAGTATAAGTGTGTATGATTGTGTGTGTGCGCATGTGTGAGTGAATGTGGGTGTGCGAGTGTGTGAGGTGTGAGCATATATGAGCATGTGTGAGTGCATGAGTGATTGTGGGTGTGTGAGTGTATGAGCATGTGTGTCCCTGTGTGTGTACAAGTATGTGTGCATGAGTGATTGTGGGTGTGTGAGTGTATGAGCATGTGTGTCCGTGTGTGTGTACAAATAGGTATGTGTGAGTGAATGTGGGTGTGTGTGTGAGGTGTGAGCATGTATGAGTATGTGTGAGTGCATGAGTGATTGTGGGTGTGTGAGTGTATGAGCATGTGTGTCCATGTGTGTGTGTACAAATAGGTATGTGTGAGTGAATGTGGGTGTGTGTGTGTGTGAGGTGTGAGCAAATATGAGTATGTGTGAGTGCATGAGTGATTGTAGGTGAGTGAGTGTATGAGCATGTGTGTCCCTGTGTGTGTACAAGTATGTGTGCATGAGTGATTGTGGGTGTGTGAGTGTATGAGCATGTGTGTCCCTGTGTGTGTACAAGTATGTGTGAGTGAATGTGGGTGTGTTGATGAGTGAGTGTGCACGCGTTATGGTGGAAATGGGAGAATTGTTGGGACATGCTTGCCAGTAAGAGCAAGGTACACATACCCTGCGGCCCTAGAGCAAAGCTGTGAATGTGTTAGGTCTTTCTTATGGGTTCTGCCCTTCCCCACTCCCAGCAACTTCTAAATCAACGCCTTTGTGGCCAGCAGTTTTCTCCACATCTCCTTTTGTCTGACAGGCTTGAGTGTTAGTCTGCTTTGCCCTGCTGTTATCAAGCATTCTCACCCCAAGTGACTTGGAGAGGTTGATGCTATCCTATTTTTAAGGTCAGAGTGCATTGTGGAGGGAGGTTGGGGCAGGAACTGAGGCAGAAACCATGGAGGATGCTGCTTGCTTGCTAGCTCACAGGTTCCTTCTCAGTTAGCTTTCTTCCACAGCCCAGGACCTAGGAATGGTGTGTGGCCATCCCAAAGCAATCATCACTCATTAGAATTTGTCCCTGACATGGTCACAGGCTGACGGGATCTGGACGACTGTTGATGTGAGGTGTCCCCTCTTCCCAGGTGACTCTATGTCATATCAATTTGACAATGAAATGTAACTAGGACAGCTTGGCATCCGGTAGTGACTGTCCTTTCCAGGAAGATATGCGAGGAATAACAGACTGCGCTGGGCCGTGGAAAGCGAAGCTCAGCATTCTACCCATGAGATGATTCCTTGGCTTGATAATTTTCTTTGGGCATTTGCTCTTCTTGGCAGTGCTATAACAGGGATTATTATTATTTTTTGCTTCAGGTTTATAGATACATTCCTGCAAATAGCATGTGGCCAGGCAAGGCTGAAATTTAAGGTTCTATTCTAGTTTTATAATAAACATGATGCCAGCAGTGATATCTAGCAAACTTGATCCCCTCAAAACTTTCAGATTATTTTAAAGATGCAAACAACCAAAGCAGGCTTCCATTTCCGTATTTGGATGCAAAGATAATCATTAATTTGCCTTAAATCTTTGGCTTATTGATTTTAAACAACAGTATTTAAATCTATTTGTAAAGATTTATTTATCGTCATTTCAAGGGTCCGAGTAGACAGTGACTGTGGAGGTCAGAAGAAGGCACTGGATCCCCTGGAAGTGGAGTTACGCATAGATGTGAGTCACCATGTGGGTGCTGGCAACTGAGCCCTGGACCTCTGCAAAAGCAGCCAGTGCTCTTAATTACTGAGCCTCTTCCCCAGCCCTATAATTGTATTCAGAACTGGTAAAATACTATGCTCCATTACGAGTTTAAGAGATTTTCTCAAAGCTAAAAACTTCAGAGAAACCAGAAAGAAAAAACAAAGTTCACAGACTGGGAGAAAATCCACTAACCACACACCTGGTCACAGCTGGGTATCCACATATTATAAACAGTCCAGTTTAGAGATGGGCAAAGGGATCAATGAGACATTCATTTAAAGAAATATACAGATGTCTGATATGATTATGGAATGATTGCTCCTGGCATTAGTCACTAGAGGGATTTGAATAAAAACCATGAGGTCATGCTGTCACCCACTGGAATAGCTGTGACAGTAACAAGTATCAACATGGACATGGTAACAATGGATACTCGCACACAACTGGTAAGAAAGGAGCCATCTGCAAAAGCTCAGCAGTTTCTCTTCGTGTGTGTGTGTTTGTGTGTGTGTGTGTGTGTGTGTGTATGTGCATGTATTACATACATACATACATACATACATACACATATATATATATATATATATATATATATATATATATATATATCACCACAAAGGTTTGTGTAGGAATTCTGTAACAGTATTCCTTAACAATGGCCGAAACTGAAACACTGTTACAGCCAAGCCTCTTACGTCAATGAATTGATACAATGTGATTCATCCACAAACTCCTGCGGAGAAGTGAAAAGTAACAAAGGATGAAGCCTGCAACCACCTCTGCATCTTCCTAAACCTCAAGACAGCCCAGTGAGAGCGCTGGATATGAAGAAGCATACACTGCACAACCGCATTTATAAAAAAACGTCCTCAAGTCTCAAATCTACAGAGACAGAAATGATATTAATGCTGCCCAGGCCGTGGGTGGGGTAGAGAGGGGCTACAGACAGAGGACCTCTGTTTAGGATGACAGAAATATTCTGTCTTTAGATTGTGGATACCTAAGGGCTGCACAATTCAATAAATATACAAAAGTTATTGAACCATGAAGCGAATGGATGAAAAATTATATTTTTTTAATTTTTAAAAATTGGAATTAAATATGGTTATAATATTTAGAAGCTGGTGAAAGGCGGTGGATTGTGATTTTAGAGACGGTGAGGAGTAGTGGCTTCCTGAGCACCTTACTCATGCTCCTGTCACTCAGGCTCAGTGTCACCAAGATTTGCAATGTACTTGGAAAAAGATTGTTTTTTGGAAATTATTCTGACATTTTGGTTTGGGGCAACAGGGGCAGAAGAGGAGGCGTAGGCAGGTTAATCGAGAAGTTGATGCACAGTAACTGGATCCAGAAAGTTTCCAGAACAATCAGCCTTCCAACCTGGAAACACCTGTTTTCTTGGGTTTCTGTGCACCTCAAGGAGTGAGAGATGCCCAACTTGACTCTTAAGCAAAACATCTGCCACTCTTGACAACGAGGTATTCTTAAGTCAGAAGTCATCCCATGCCATAGCTAATTTTGACAAAATAAAACTTCAAGAATTTTAAATCCCTCCTTACTACAGACCTTACACTTTGGGGAAAATTTACTAATCCCTCCCCGAACCCTCGAAACCCCAGACAAGGAGAACAAAAAGTACCCGTCTCTGTGCTATTTCCCAGAGAAAGAGGAAAATGTGCATTCCGGTGCCACAGTCCTGACTCTGGACCCCACACCTGTTTATTTCTGAAGGGTTAAAGACATGGAAATATATGCTTCAGGGCTCTTTCCAAACTTACTTATTGAATATAGGAGTTCAGGGTCCAACGTGGTTGTTATCTCAAGTGAGAAACTTCTCTCTGAGAAACAGAAAATAGGTGCATTAGGGAGCAAATGCACCCTGGTTACCTGCTCCCATCCCCCACTCGCTCTGGCTCTTTAAAGACGCATTCTGCATGATGGTGGCTAAAAGGTGGCAGCTGTGCCAGAGTCGTGGACCCTAAATCGCTGAGCAGAAGCGCGAGGGGGGAAGCTGTGATTGCTCACAGTACAGGAGTGAATATGCGCTCTCAACCACAAATCAAGCAGGCTGGAAGAAAAAAAAAAGGCCCAATCAAGGCAGTAATGGCCTCCACTTCACAATCAGACAAGTGCTTCATACTTGAAAAATCCTACCATTTATAGCTGATTGCTAACCCTGGCCTCATTTCTAATCTAAAGGGCGAGTAATAATTTGGACAAGGAATTAGAACAACTTCCCAACAATTTAGCAAATTGTTATTATTTTGGGGGGAGGGGAGGTGGAAAGGAGTTGCTTTTGTAGCGAGTGTCTCTCGTGGGCTACCATTTTCATGACATCAAATCCCATCTCTGCCACACTGGCGAGTAGCTAGCAGATAGTGAAAATGAGTGAAATAAAGGAGGGAGGGAGGAAGGGAGGGAAAGAAAGGGAGGGAGGGAGGGAGGGAGGGAGGGAGGGAGGGGACAGGAGTGCCTCCAATGAATGGAGAAACGGGGCTGTGGATTCCTTTGAAAACACTGACCTACAGTATCCCCACAAAAATTTGGACAATTGTCACTGATGGCTACTGTTTTAGAAAGGATGTTGACCTTTCAGAGGATCTGACTTCTTAAAACATCGTAAAGTTTCCGCTGGGTGGTTCTTTTCGTGGCAGCAGATTTGGATCAGGGAAAGGTACTAATTCCAGAAAGCTGCAACACAGCACGTGTGTACTCTTGCTTTAATATATCTTGTGGTACAGCATGTTCCCTTCCGTATTGTTATTTTTACTCATTAAACTGTGCACACACAATTATTTCATTAACACATTAATCCACAAAATTGAGGAGTCTATGCTGTAGGTTATTTTGAGATGAATGTAACTTTTCCACCGAGCATGGCATATTTGTACAACTAATATTACTCAGACATATCAAATTCAGTATCATACTAGTCAAAAACATGCTGTTTTCTATTTTTAATTTTATTTTTAGTTATGCATATGTATAGGTGTATGCCATAGTGTATAGGTGCAGAGGCCAGAAGAGGATGTCAGGCCACTTGGAGCTGGAGTTATAGGCAGTTCTGAGCTGTGCAGTGGTGGTGCTGAGGACAGAATGTGCTAGAATAGCCAGTGTTCTTCATCGCTGAGTTATCTCTCCAGCCCCTATCATTATTTTTTTTTCCGAAAAAGAATATGACTGGTGGGACTGGTAGACAGACAGACAGACACACCAACTCACAGACTCAGGAGAGACCACAGAACTGCTTGCCCAGCTTCTTCTCCTACAAAGGAAGAACCAGAGGCAGAGGACAGGTAGGAATCTCATGAAGAAGGAGAAGGCAGCTCAGCCTGAGGCCTAATGTCCTCACCCACCACACCTTCTGCATTGTGAGTCTTTCTGTCCTGAGTCTGCAGTCTCCTGGATGTGCCATGGACTATAAACTGTTTTTCTGGCTCTGGCACATTAGCCGCAGATAGCAGATCCATCACAAACTCTGGGGAAGAAGATATTCTTGAGGTTGGTATGCAGTGTGCAGCCCACGACAGGAATAACCACCTTTTGTTATCTACCTAATGGAACTTGGATGGCCCAGAGAGCACCTTTTGTATTGGGTCTGAGGATAACAACCCGCCAGCTTGGGCAGATACACCTCACTTTACAAACTCTTTCCCAGTTATTTAGAACAGACACTTAGTAGTAGAACACAATACAGCGATGCTCTTCCAAGATTCATTCTGAGCTCAGAGGTAAGCAACCAGCAGCAGGAAGGTCCCGCGGCTCCGCCTCCATAGCTGTGCGGGGTGTGTGGGGGGGGGGGGGAAATGACGGGTCTGGGCATCCAGGCCACGCTTCCAACCTAGAATAGTGAGGCCTTGGTGAACATTCTAAATCATTTATTCCTTTCTAGTGGACAAAGTGATTTTCTTTTGGTACTTGTACGTTTAGCAAACATTAGGTGTGGGAAATATACGTGGGTTTTGAACTCAAGGAAATATTTTTGTTTTAGATTGGAAACCTTGAACACAGCAGGGTGTCACTCCCGAAGCATGGTAGACTCTGTGCAGGTCTAAAACTCAGATTAAACGAACAAATACAACTTTCCTTCATTTCTGCAAGTCACTTCAGTAAGAAGGTTGTAACCTTTAAGATACCCAGAATGGACTTACAGCTAGCAATTACCCATTCCAGTCCATGTAAACAGGATCATAATTCATATTACAGAGTCTACAGTGCATTTGAAAATGCCCACTGCAAATCTGAAAACAGCATATATATTTGCATAATTTCACATGTCTGGCTCCTAGTCTCCAAGCGAGTGTTTACAAAGAAATAATTGCTATTGATAAATTCCAGGTAATGACAGCAAAGGTACTTTCTGAAGAGAGCCGGAACTTTCCAACACCTTCTGGTAGAATGTCTGAGATATTATAAAGGAAATGGGAATTGTATTATGGGTGGACCAGAGCCCCGTCCTCGTGGCTATGTGCTGCACAGCAGTTTGAAATCTAGAGATTCCCCTGTGGCTCAGGGGGTCAGAATATTTGAAGCACCGGGTCACTGTGACAGAGTGAGGATAGCCCACTCCCCAACCCCCACATCACGGGTACCGGCCAATGGCAGATGTCTGGGGAGAATTCATGAAGATGAACTAAGGAGAAACTGAGATCATATTGTTGTTTCACCTTCGTAAAATCAGAGAAGGTTGACAGTGTGGTCCAGGTCAACCAGGCTGGAGCGTAAGGACGCCCAGGACAGAGACAGGCCACAACCCTGTCCCTACCCTGCCCTTGGGTCCTACTCGATTACCATAAACTGAAATGACCCCTAGTGTTAAAACACGGACTTTCTTTTCGCAGGCACCAGACATTTCTAAACGCAGGGAGGGTCAGCGCAGGTTTGCCAGCCTCGATCCCACTCCCTGCTCAGTCAGCTTCAGAGACCGCATCGCGGCTCTGTAAAGGACACCGCTTTTTCTCTTGTCCACTTAACACGGGAATTTATAACCCTCCAGGACTCTCAACCGAGCCAGATTTTCTTTCCAGAAGGGACGTCTCTTCCGAGTCACAGCGGATTCCTAGAGCAGTTGTAGCTACAGAGGCAGAGGAGGCAAACAACGAACTAAAACAGAGTTTCGCGAGCTTTCCAGCAGCGTTGTTAAGCGCGAAGTGGGGGGAAAGCTAGCAAGGCGGGACTGCCCCGGCGTCGTCACCACGTTAGGAAATCCAGGCTCTCGTGGAGGGAATGGAAAAGTACGGCTCTTCTCAGCTGTGTAAAACCTGACTTCGCAGCGAGAAGGCGGTCGGCATTTGTGTTTAAAAGAGCTGTGTCACCCCTGCACAAATTCTGCAGAATCTGTTTAATTGATTCTTTTTTACATCTTAAAGAGCAAATCTGGGGAGAGAAATGTAGTACTGAGGGATTCAGCTCTCGATCGTTCTCACAACGCAGCAGTCTTTAGAAGGAAGTCATCTAAAACACTGCCACTGACCAAAGGCCATCTTGCTGGGTTTGCAACAAATAAAGCTATTAAATATTAGTGTGGTTTACAGAAGGAAGGCGTGATTTAAAAAAAAAAAAAAAGCTTTAAAAGACCTGATTCTAACTATGGCAAAATGAAACTGTGTTATGCACAGGCATACAGGCTCCATAGAAAGCCGTTTATGAGTTAAACACTTGTTGTGAGCCAAGAGATTCAGTGGTTGTAAATGAAAAACAGGAAGAAGCAAAAATAAGAACGAACAAAATGCAGGTTTGTAATACAGGCTGAAAATTAAAATTACCTAACAAAGTGTGATGTAATTAATTTCAGAAAATTATATACTGATGAATACTAACATATAAAAAACCACTTTCATATATATGCTTTGAATCAAGCTAAGAGTTTAATTTGGAAGCCTTTCTGGAGGAAAAACATGAATGTCCCAGTGTGTTCATTGCTACCAGAGTAATTATCTACAAAGAATACTCCATGATGACAAACTTCATTACTCAATAACACTGGTAAACATTAAAATATTTAAAGAATAATGCTGCGCATCATGGTTTATTCTATTTAAATGTCACAATCACAGCAGCCTTTTATGCCTGTATTTCTTTGAATTGCTAGGAATTGATGTGCTACTTGTGCAAGCTGATATTATAGTCATATGACCTAATTAAACATCGGGATTCATATTTTAAATATATAATTACCAGAGTCATCATTTTAAAAAACATAATTACCGCTTTCTACATTAATAGCAGAAATTGGTATTCACTGTCAACAGGCTATGGAAAGTTCCTGGATAATGTTTGTCTTTTCTGTAAAGAAACAATGAAAATAATTTTGGTGTGGAAACCCATTTTAAATATTATTTTCATAGAACAGATTGCCCTGTCTTTAAACGCTGAGAATTCCCGCTTTCAGAACCTTCCAGAATTATCTGATGTCATTTGCTGTCATTTGTAATTCATTCATTTTTGTTGGTAGAAGCACATTTTCACTCTGAGAGTTTGGGAAATCCACACACAACATCAGCAAGATGTCTAAGTGACGCAACATTCTCCCGTTATTTCAAAACAGAGCCGCTTCAAAGATTCGGGGGCTTTGGGGAAGATTTCATTTCTGAATTGCAAAATCAATCATCACGACCTCTTCGTGATTTCAATATTGCAAATCCCTTCTGATTAGCCCTCTTTAAGCGGGAGATGAACTGGCTTCGGAATTGTTCGGCCCTGTTGGAAGCCCTGTCTCAGAGAACAGCAGATGATGTAATTAAATTGCATCGTGTGTTTTCCATAGAAAGAAGGCATGATTTGAGGACTGATGTGAATGATCCACTCATTCCTATATTTAGATTGCTCACGTCAGCAGGGCAGCAGGCCACGGACCAACAACTGAGGGTCCAGATCATATGTAGCTTTTTAATTTTAAAAATATGGAAAGATAAAAAAAAGTAACTGAAAAATGGCCGATGAAATGTTCCCCCATTTAAAGAGCTATTCTTCATCCCTGGAGTGAAAGAACGCCCCATTTTCCCATTCAGGGGATTGATTGACTCAGACTGCAATCCAGAACCGTCTGGGGAAGCAGTTAAGCTTAGGATCCAATAAGGAGCTGGGCCAGAAAGCAAGCACTTCAAGTCCATGAAGGGGCGCCTGCCAAATTCCTCCTTAGTTTGTAAGTGAAAATACAAATGTGATATTTAACAAAAATGCTCCTTTGTCTTTTAAATGGAACGTGTAAACGAGAGATTATGCGGCTAAGCCAGATCTTATTTGAGCTCCATCTAGCACATAATAGCAGTAGCAAGGAGGTGAATCATTGGCTGTTTCTCAACATTGGATCACACTCATATTTGCAGGAAGGACGATAGTTCTAACCAGGCTCCCCTTCTAGTTTCTCTTCACGGATTTCCACTTTTATACAGTCAGACCACAACGTTGCCCCACATTCTCGCTGTCTTATACTGGAAATTATCAACACTGCACTGAGTTGAAAAGGGTACCATTCACCCTTTAGCTAGAGTCACAGAGAGAAAGCAGTGTCCCTTGACACCAAGAGATGACACATTCCCTGGAGGGGCTGGGATGATGCTCAGTTGACAGGCTGCATGTGCAGGCATGACGTCCCGAGTTCAATCTCTAGTAAGCAAGTGAAAGACCGGACGCAGTGGCTGGCGTGCACCTCACAATCCCGGCCTTGGAAGAATGCAGACAAGAGGTTCCCGGGGTTCACTGGCCGGCCAGCCCATTCTAACTGGTGAGAAAACCTGTCTCACAACCCAGGATGGACGGCTCCTGAGGATCAGCACCTGAGGCTCACTCTCACCTGCTCTCTTCGACGCACAGGCATAACGTGGACCTGTGGACCCATGAACAGCACCCTCCCACCACACACACTTAATGAACAGTTGTGCACTGTTTAGATGGAATTATTAAATGTAGATATTGAAGGTTTTTTTGTTTGCCAAGCGTTAAGCAACATAACGAGCATAAAGATACACAGACTCTTATGAAAACTTTAGAATGGTCGGAGAAAACAATTTAAGGTGAAAATCTATAGTCCTGATGAATTTGACTATAATTATCCACTCATCCCAGGACAGCTGGAGATTTAATTCACATATATTAGAGAGCAATTTCTCTAGAGGCCTACACACACACACACACACACACACACACACACACACACAGAGAGAGAGAGAGAGAGAGAGTCATCTTTTGAAATTATACAAATGATTCTGATTATGAATTTGTTAGCTTACATACCCAACAAATGAAATATACTTACAGTATGAAGATGAGTAGAACAATTATATATATACACTAATACATATATTTACATGTAGAATATATTGTATGTATATATACATATATATGTGTTTGTACACACACACACACATCTCAGACTAAATGTTTGAAGCCGCTGTTGTTCTGGTGATGTTTACTTCTTTTTGTGTGACAATCCCAGTGTTGTCCTTCAACAAGGCTAAAATGTTCCCAGTAAATAGCTTTTTGGTATAAAAAAATTACCAAATGACTAAAATATCATTAAGTGATTTCATTATTTAAAAATGTCTATAGAAGTTAGCTTTCCAATGTGCTTTAAAAATAAACCATTAGCATATTCGAGGATTATAAAGAAAGCTCAGCCAGGCTCTGCTCGGGCAGCAGTGTGGACTGTGTGTCCTACTCTGCCACCTGGTGGCCAATGTGGGCAATGAGACGGGTCCACATTCACCCCCTTCTTGCTCCTCTCTTTTGTAAACTGGTTAACTAAGCTTCCCGTTGCTGTGACTCCTGACGCTGTGGAAGCCTTTGACAGTTCATGCAAATGACCCATTGCAAAGCAACAGGACAGACCAGACAGCTGGCTTTAGGAACCTACTAACCTTTTTTTTTTCTTTTTTGTTTTTGGAGTCAGGGTTTTCTCTGGGCAGGCCTGACCGGAACTCACTCTTTAGACCAGGCTGACCAGTGTGAGAGATCTGCCTGCCTTTGTCTCCTGAGTACTGGGATTAAAGGCATGCCATCACCTCTGGGCAGAAACCCATTGTTAAGATAAGGAAATTCAAAACAATTCTTTTATCTTTACACGGTGTGTCTACTTGTAACCGGTGTATTTTAATCTCGTTGTACTTTGGAAGAAAAGCAGGGATTTAGTCATGGAAAACCGAGGGACAAAGGACCTCAGTAAGGACTTCTGCACAATACTCCCGGCTTTATGGGAACTTCTCCCTGCCTTCCTAGAGAAGAAAGCAGCCCGTGACATTCCTGTCAGCACATCTTGAAGGTGACATGCCCTGCAAAATCTAACCTTGGAATAATGATCATTTGCTAATAATTATCATGCATGATGAACAATTTCATAATTATATACAAAAATAACCCACTGCCACAAATGCAGAAAACCTCTAGGCACAAATGTCAAATGGGCTGTAAACTCACAAGATGAGCCTGGAGTTTCTTCTTATGCAAGGTAAGAAGACCCGCAAAACAATCAAGGGATAACTGGGAGTCTCCCATGGGCTACACCTTGGACAATGTAAACATTAACACAGATGGTAACAGCAATGACACTTACATCATTGAATAGAATAACCTACTTGACAAGCGTGTGTGTGTGCACGCATGCGTGCGTGGGTGTGCAAGTGTGTATGCATGTGCATGGGTGCATGGGTGTTTCTGAGCATGCACACACATGCTCACAGACAAAGTAGAACCCCAACTAATAAAAAGAAATAAAAGAGGAAACGTAATAATTGATTTGAATATGATTGTGAGTGGATGATGAATCGGGTCAGTGAGACTTTGATAGATTCCAAATTATAAAAGCTCAAACGAATTTCCTTTTTTCTAGCATTTATTCTATTATGTTTTGAGGATCACACATGAGAACTCTATCTACATCCCGTGCCCGGCTCACCCCACTCCCTTTCACCTCCACGACTTTTTATTTATCACTGTTTCATGAGTACACCTGCTGAGTCTCTTTAGTGCCGCTCACATGCACGTGTGTTTAGAAATGGCTGCTTGGGTTGGGTAACCTTCCAGGGGTCTCTTTTCTAGAGGGAACTGATTCTCCCTCTCTCGGGAGCCATTGATTACTATAGCCCTTAATCTAGGGGGAGCCTTGTGAGATTTCCCCATCCAGGCTGGCAAGTGTCATTGCTCGGGGGGCCATGCTGTTGAGATTTCATGGGTAGGGCTCCCGTCACAGATAGAAGACTCTGTCTCATAGCTGCTCCCCTCATTCCTGGGCTTCTATAGTCTAGAAGACACCATCTCCCACTAGTCGCCCGGGTCCTCTGACTCTTACAATCTTCCTACCCTCTCTTCTGTGATACTCACATTTCTTATGAGCCACAAGAGGAAAAAGTATAGTTAGGATGGAGAAATTGAACCAACACCGCATTAGTCAAGTCGTTTAAAGAAAGGAAATAATACAGTTAGCTATCACATTGGTAGGCTGTGTTTAGGAAGCAGTTGGCCATCACATTGGTAGGCTCTATTTCTGTGAATTTGCCAACCACAAGTCAAAAATACATGAAAAAGTTGCATCTATTTTGACTGCGAGACCTTTCCTTGTTATTATTCTCTAAGCATTCACAGGGCATAAAGCGTTATACGACATCACAGTATGTTTTAACACTTATGGGAAGATATGCATGGGACATATGAAAATATTGCCATTTTATATAGGAGCCAGACTACCCACTAATTTGGGTATCCAAAGGCATTCCTGATCATATTCCCCACAGATGTTGAGAGATGACTGCATACATTGACATATGTAAGAGGTAAAAAAGGTTGGGCTTTATTTCTATGCTCAGAACTGGGAAACAACCAAGATTTCTCTCAGCTGAAGAATGGATCAAGAGATTGTGGTACATTTACACAACGGAGTACTACTCAGCTGTTAAAAACAATGACATCTGGAAACTTGTGGGCAAATGGATGGAACTAGGAAAAAATCATCCTGAGTGAGGTAACCCAGACCCAAAAGGACAGACATGGCATGCACTCACTCAGAAGTGAATATTATCTGTAAAGGATAACCATGCTACAATTCACAGACTCAGAGAGGCTAGGTAACAAGGAGATCCAAGCGCCTCCCTCAGGGAGGAAGGACCGTTTGGCCTCTAGTTTAGAGTGGCACAGCATTCTGTGATGAGACTTCATGACGGCAGCCAGTGCATCTGCAACTGCTCTCATCCCAGGGCAGGAACCAGGGCCCGACTGTAATCTCTACTCCCCCCCCCGCCCCCACTTTTCAGTGGTCATCTCTTCCAGCACAGCTCCAGTACCTAAAGATGTATGTCCTCCTCAATGCCTGTGTGGCCAAGGACCTAGGGTTCAAACACATGAGCCTATGCAGGAGACTGCACAATCAGCTTATGACAAATGAGACCTAAACTATGCATCTTAAAGTGACCTTGTACCTTGTCAAACGAGCTCAGGGCTTTAATGTTATTTATCATATTCTACTATTGAGCTTCTCCGATCTTACAAATAATAAACTAAATGATACATAACATTTATCAAAACAAAATATTCCATTATCAAGGACAGGGGACACAAAATGACAGAAATGGTCCTTCCTCCCTCTACCAATCCACACTAGCAGGGTAGTGTTGGGCTATGTTTATAACTCATAATCACTGACATACTGATTGATTTGTGTAGCTGAGAGTCTAAGCAAAATGTGCCTTCATAAAGATGGGGGGTGATGTGGGGAACAGGAAGGAGGAGGAGGTGATAGAGGACAGGAAGAAGGAGGTGGAGGTGATTTTGGGGACAGGAAGAAGACGGGAGGTGATGTGGAGAACAGGAAGTACAGAATGCATTCTGAAGTGGCTTTGGCAGGCTTCTCAAAAGACCTGCCCAGGGTCCTGGTAAGCTACAGGGGCTCTTGATTTGGTGTTCTTTTTCCTTGAGACAGACTTTCTGTACTGTGCTTGTTGGAACCCAGTATGTAAACCAGGCTAACTTTGAACTTGAAGTGATCCTCCTGCTGTGGCTGCTGCTGGTGCTACAGCTGCGCTCAGTCACACTCAGCTGTCTTTGGTGATGCTGCTAAGGAGGGCAGGAGGGGAGTGGGTATGTCCTTTTCTGACTGAAGAGTGCCAGGTATTCATGGCGGGGCTCTGTCCTGTCCTACCAGATATGTAGTAGCTGCTCAATAAATACTTAAGGGGAAAATGAATAAATAATGAAACATATAATTGTTTCATACATACATAAATGCAAAGTCAAACATTCAGTCATTGAGAGGGTTTACTTTTCTTTTGCAAGGCTTATAAGTAGCGTAGAGGAAACAGTGCTTGTGGGGGAAAAGAGAAAGTCGTTTCTTGTGATGTATAGACTGTGAAAAGTTTATGATAACGAAATCAACAGGCATTCTGGAAATGTGCTCACAGAGAGGGAAAGCACTCCTGGCGTGGTCTCTGACAGACCTTCTACACATCGTCTCGAGTCTTTGCAGGGGAGACCTCAGGAGGCCAGGCGAATGGGGCAGAGCTGGAAAGTGTGAGAAGACATGACCAAGGGGAAGCAGAGACACTGGAGAGAGGGAGAACGTGGCTGACGGAAGAACTCAGGCTCCGGGAAGCCAGAACAGAGGTGAGGGGCCATGAGGACTTGCACAAAGCATGGACCCTGAGTAAGAGCAAGCTCGCAACACTGGTTTGTCGGCCATGACAGGAGCATGACACCAAAGTGGGGGCCAGAAGGAAGTGGAGGCTGGCATTCGCGAGGCGCTGTGCTTTTCCTTTCTGATTTTTGTAAGCCTAAAGCTGCTGTAAAATTTACATCTATTGGAATGGATGGACACAGACTCACTACACAAGAAAGGAAAATAGGAAATTAGGCTATGCTACTGGGCCTTGACACATTGCATTTGCGACTATCTGAATCCCTGTTAGGACATTCCCACATATGTAAAGTTCCAGGGGAATAGGGAAAGGAGAGGCTGCAGTCAAAGCTTCTCCACAAAAGGCTAAAAATCCTAACAAGATTTATTATGCACCTTACATAGTAGTGTCAGATCTATCTCCCCATCTCCGATGAGTTTAAAGCCACTTCTGTCCTCCAGCATTAAAGGCATTTCTCAGAGTTCTTCAATGCTTATTCCAGGCACCAATCCATGCCTTGCCTCTTTCCTAATGAGGACAGGACGGTTAAATCACTGTGTCATAGGGAAGGCATCCGTTCTCCTCTGCAACTCAGCACACACTTACAATCTAGAGTGGCTTGTTGGGTTTGTGAGCTTGCAGGAGCACATGCTACAAATGACCGAGTGCTTGCTTAGTGTATGCAGAAGTCTTGGGCTTGATGGGTCTGTAGTACATACACTGGGTAGTCCTGCATACGTGCATGAACCAGACACAATGATAGGGTACATCAGATACTGCCTCCAGAAGAAGCCTCACTCTTGATTTCATTCCTAATGGTAGCCATCTTCAGATTCCCAGACATCCTTGCACAAAGGGCTTGGCATTTTGATCCTGCCGTGTCGCCCATGAGGACCACAGCAGGCCCCACCCTCATCTCTCTGTCCTGTGACACACTAACACAGTGAGGGAGTTTATCTCTCCCCAGTGTCTCTCCAGGGTTTGCTACTACAGGCTGATACCTGCAGGGACCTGATAATGAGGCGCCCCAGTTGGACTGGGTCTGTCGGAGACCCTCCTGTGGCCAGGGCTTGAGGAGAACTGAAGGATGGTAGTTTTCAAGACACAGTGAGAATCCAGCTGACTGCACCATGTAGGGTGTGTGCCTCCTACAATCCAGGTTTTCCTATTAAAGATGAACAAACAAACACACAAACAAAACCCCTAGAGATGCATGTTTATATCAACAGTGAGCTCATTCTGTTTTAAACTCTGACCCAATTAGAAGAAATACCTCTGGAATACCACACAATCTGCTTGGCCACAGTGTGGCTGATAGTTCCTGGTTGCTGGTTCAGAACTTCAGAACCACTAACACACCCTTCCCTCCCTGCTTCTCATCAGGCCTAATCTCGGTCTCTCTTGTCCCCTTACAATGCTCTGCAGTTACTTGTGTAGTGTGGAGGATTCAAACTTCCAGGAGCAGAATGGCTGCCCCAGCCTGGGGAAGCAGGAACTTCCTCCTAGTTCAGAGACTAAAATCTGTAGTGAGTGCCACTGTGGCTCAGGTGCCCTGTCCTACGCTGGTCCCTCTGCTCTGTGTTGGGGTCCCATTTGTTTTCTCATCCCTTCCACCTACATGCCTGGCAAACCATTCATCCAGATTTTATTCAGTAATTTAGAAGCCACGCCCCCAGACCTTCTGAGCTGTCCCGACCTGGCAGGCAACTGTCCACATGTACACTACACATGTACATGTGCGACTGCTTCAGGAGCCTACCACAGCTGTATAAGGCTCCAGTCATGCAGCGGCACACGGCACCAGGCCTTCCTGCCATGCTGCTTCCCAGAATAAACGAAGCAGTGAGCAGTGTGAAGACAGCAGTTATCAGACACCCCTGCTCATCCTACAAACACGGGAAATCTACAGGTCTGTCAGCCTCTGCCCATGGGACTTTCTTTCATGCTGCCTCAAGTAAGGATGATATCAGTGATTCCTCAAAGGGCTGAGTTGATTTTAGTGGATTCACTTGGATATTTTGGAAAAAGATGACTATTATGGTCAGTCTTCATTGTCAACTCACCAGCATCTGGAATCATCGATGATGTAAAATATGTGTGTGTCAAGCAGCTCACCCTTGCCTGCCCCAGGGTATGTGAAGCCTCTGACCTCTGAGGGCTACTGTGCTCATGCATACATATCAGTACACACACACACACACACTGATATATATATATATATATATATATATATATATATATATATATATATATATATAAAACTGAAAACAATAAACAGATCTTAATGAGAGGAGAAAGAGTAATGTTTGGGCATCGACTGACCAAGGTTGGACTTGTGACAGTTTTGTCAATTCAGAATCACCCAGGAGACAAACCTCTGGTGTCCTTGAGGTTTTGGAGACGTTTAAATGGGAAGGGAAGATCCACCCTGATGTGGGTGGCGCCATCCCATGGGCTGGCGTCTCAGACTCTCTCCCCGAGCTTCCCGACTGTGGGTGCAGACGCAGCGCCTCAAGCTCATGCTGCTAAACCTGGAGATGCCCCTGCTCCCACGAAGCTCCCACTGTGATGCCATCGACGTCATCTTTCTGACTGGTGCATCTGAAACTGGGTATGACGTCACCTCCATTTCCAATGAGCTCAAATGGCAATGCTGCAGTGGACTGCTACCGGCCAATGGCCTCCCGCTTTCCATCCGGCCCAGACAGCACTTAAGTGTGAATGTAGCAGGAGCTACAGTTTACATTGCGCAGAACTGCAAACCTAGAAAACGGATTAGGACCTCTGACATCAGAACTCAAGCTGGCAGAGCACACGTGTTCTGTTTTCTGGGGATGTCTGCATCTTGGTGATCATTCCCAGGCAAGCTTAGGGAAGCTACATCCAAGTGTTGCACTGGCTGCCAGGAGCAAGCTCTGGTGATGAGGGCCAAAGAAGAAAGAAGGCACAGATATTTCCCTGAACAAAATGCCAAGGAGAACATTGGTCACTTTTATTCACAAAACCGAGTGGGGAGAAACACTTGTCCATGGTAAGAGATGCAAACTCGGACCTTCCCCTTAAAAAAAGCGTCGGGATGGGGTGAGGTTGTTCCTATGGCTCCCATTCAAAACCTCACGATGCTGAGGCTGCCTCAGAAGAGAACTGATCTTTTCCTACTTCACACAAACAGAAACAGGAACCAAAAAGACAGACATCAAAATTGTAAGTTTATTTGTGGAGTGACTCCTAATATCCTTAAGAAAAGTGTTCAGAGAGCAAATACACACAAAGCTACTTTGAAAAACCATTTACACTTGTGAGCTTCTCTGAAACAGAGAGAAATGAACTCTTGTACCCGAAGGGCTGACGCACTCAGCAAACACGGCACTCTTGTAAAGAGCATCTTTATGATGTGTGTCAGACATGGCCAGACCCAAGTCCTAGTCATCCTCCGCGGAGAACACAGCGCTGATTCCCAGGCCACCGCCACCTTCCAGCTCCTTCTCTTTGTCTTCAGGGACAGAAGGGTCATGTGCTTTTTCTTGGTTCCTTTTATTCTTACGAGTACAAAGTGGGTTATTTTTCTCTTTGATCTCAGAATGTGAGTTAGAAATGTTTTTTCTTTCTATAGCATGTTGTAGACAGTTATAAAACCTGTAAGGAATTAAATATATGGTCACATATACTGATTGTCATTCTAAGAGTGACTGAAACACACCTAGACTTGATCTAGTTTTTAAGCTTGACAGTGTCACGGTTTAGCCTTATAAATTATAAAGTCGATCAACTAAAACTTGGCCTTCATCACTGTGAACTGGTTCTCACTCTTTAAGAATGCTGCTCACAGACACGGGATTCTAGCCCAGGGCCGTGTCCCCATCTCTGCATCAGCATGCCTCCTTCCTCACCGTCAGCTCCTTCCACACAGGGATCTCCTTCTAGACCCCACCCAGGGCCAGGCCAGAGCTTCCCTTCACCACACTTCTGGCTGCACACTATTTTCTCTAGGGAATAATATTTGGAAACCCAGTGACTCCAAGGCCCATCTTGGGCGTTCACCATTCCTTGGGCAGAATTACAGTTACTTGGTGGTGGTCAGAATGCCCAGCTGTACTGTTATAAAAGCTGAGATCTACCTTGGGCTCCTCCCCCAACTGCACTGCCTAGCAGGCCTGCACACGCCAGTGCTTTCTGAAAGAACACATAAGTACATGTTCATCCTCATCCAGTGCAGGGCCGCCTGAACGGTATCAGCACCCTGCTGATTCCTAGAGTCCTGCTGTGCAACCTAGGCGAGACTGTGGTCAGCACCGGGAGGGGTTAGCTGTGAAGTTCTCATCTATGTGGAGTGGAGCTGGGGGCTGCAGCGGACAGAAGGGGCCAGAGAAACATTTCACCAGCCTTTACTCACTCTGTCACTAAAGTATTGAAATCACCCGCTAGTTAAAGTAAATACCCATAAAAACCTAAACAGGAACGCAAACAAACAAATAGGGAAACATCACTGAATTTGGCAATGATGGCTTTCTTGGGTTCAATACCAAAAACAGACAAGAGAAAACCAGACTAACAGCTTCCTAAGAAGCTAAAACTTTCTGTGTAAAGACACTACTGCCAGGACAGTGGCATTCCCTGCAGGGAAAGCTGTAAACTGCCTATCAACAGATGAACAGGGGATTGTGGCTTCTCTTAATGTTTTACTATTCAATAAAGTTCAGGAGTCAAATACTAGGGAATAAACCTGATTGATTCATGGAGTGAAGGAGCAAAGATCACTTTACCCTCTTCTCCCCTTTCCTACCGAAAAAGGCTACCATCATTTCTGTTCCCCCTACTCTCTGCATCCTTCTATCCCTTCTGCGTCAGCCAGAAAACTACAGTCTACACCACGTGTGGTCTCAGGGTGAAAACACAAACAAATCTCCCACGACAGGGAAACAAAATGTGTCCATAAACACAATGGGGTGAAGAAAAGTGACTGAGGCACCCACAGTACCGCAGAGTCCTGAAGGTTAGTAGTCAGGGCTGTAGTCCTGGCCGTCCTCTTGCAAAGCATGCACAAGGCCTAGGTTGATACCCGGTACTGCGACAAACAAACCACTACCGCGCGAGAGTACCACACGAGAGTACACCAAGACAGGGGCTACACACAGGACAGACTGCGTGATCAAGCGGCTAGAATAACCACGCTCTCACACACGGACAGCGGAGTGTTGGGAGCAGCTGTAGGATGGAGAGAGGTCGGAGCTCAGTGTCTGCTCAGGATGATGAAAGCTCTGGAGATGGATGGCGGTGATGGCTACTAATACGGATGTACACAATGCCATTGGTCAGAACGGCTACTAATGCGGACGTACACAATGCCATTGGTCAGAACGGCTACTAATGCGGATGTACACAATGCCATTGGTCAGAACGGCTACTAATGCGGATGTACACAATGCCATTGGTCAGAACGGCTACTAATGCGGATGTACACAATGCCATTGGTCAGAACGGCTACTAATGCGGACGTACACAATGCCATTGGTCAGAATGGTAAATTTCTGTCACTCATATTTTACCACAGTAAAAAGGTTAAAAAAAACCCAACCAGTGCAAACAGATTACTTTGCCTTTCTGATTTCTTTATTCTTAACAATATTATATGCCAATATATTCAGCCCTTTATTCTGTTTTATTTAGTATTTTATTACACAGTTGATGAAAAGAACATGGTTAATTTCTTTCTACTCGGTGCCACATGGCTTCATCGGATCTGGGTCCTGAGGTGGTACTAACAAAGAACCCCTCCAAAGGCAGATCTACAAACCTCCGGTTTCCCACCTGGATATCATTATGTATGAAACATTTTTTGGTGTTTGTCGGTCCCTGTCTCCTCCAGTCTCCAAACTGGCTCTTTACGAAGCAGCCATGGTCCCAGGACTGCCCTGCCTGGCTCCAGATGCTCACCGCAGGCTTTCTGCTGCTCTGCTGGCTGAGCCCCTTCCCACAGAGACACAGGCATGGGGACTGTGTTTCCACAAACGTGAAAGTGATTTTTTCTCTATTCAAAGTATTCAAAGGGTTTGAGGAGATGGCTCAGTGGGTAACAGTGCTTGCTGCGTAAGTGTCTGGGCCTGAGTTCAGACCCCAGCACCACAGCAGAGGCTCGTGAGCGTCTGAGCCTGAAGAGCTGAGGCTGAGGGCAGCTAAGGTCTTTCTGCCCCCATCCTACCGCCAGGTTTAGTCAGGGACCCTGTTCCAAGGCAGAGAGCGAGAGCAGGACACAAGACTTCCAGAACTGAACATATGTATAGATAACATACATACATGCATATATCATACATAGGCACACCTGCATACATGTGCAGATACTATATACACATCATACATACATAGGTATACTTGTATACATGTGCACACACCACATACACTGACAGCACTCTCATACATACCTGTGTGCACACATGTGACCTGACACACATATATCACGCTGACACATAAGGATGCACACTGACACATGAGTGCGCCATGCATACATACATCATACCTACATATACACGCATCTAATAACACACACAACATATTTGTAAGTACTTTAACTTTTAACTCTTATCTTTGTCACGCTTCTAAACCAGCTGCTGCTGATGTTTGCTGGCTTGAGAGCTCCAGTTTTATCTGAACCACGAGAAACACGTCCCCCCCCCCATTCTTCCCTCCTTCCCCCCCCGTGCTCACCCACTGTTGCTGACGCCCTTTTCTCCTCCAAGACCAGGACTTCTGTGCCTGCATCTGGCTGATGTGCAGACGGCTCCCAGAGGAGCACCTTAATTTGCTCACATGCTCTGAAGCCACACGTAATCTTGCAATCAGGATCTTAAGACACTTTTTACCCTTCTTTAATTTTTTCCTGATTTTATATGATGAGCCTGGCTCTCTTGATAGTGGGATGCAGACTATCATCTCAAAATACATTTCTGAGTCAAAGGATTTAACTCATAATTTGATTTTATGGTTGGTGAGCATGGCTCAATTAACTTCACCAGGTGTATAGTTAGTTGATCTTGGGCTATATTTATAATCTTGTTGAAATTCAGGGCAGAATATACAGAAACTGAGCCGTTGCTTCCTGCATCTCCACAAACGGCCCCCGTGGAGCACATCTGTGGACACCCACTCTGGTGGCAGTCGTGTCTGTATGCAGTTCCTGTCTGCAGTCTGGTGGGCGGCCAGGCGCGTGTCAGCTGATCCTACTTTGGGTAGGAGTCCATGCTTTGTTGCCGGGTTTATGAACAATTTTTTAAAACCAGGATCTACCTGCTGTAATGCTGAGATGTCCACCGTGGGTGAGGAATGGGCTTCTCACCACTGCATTGCTCTGAGATAGCCACCGTGGGTGAGGAATGGGCTTCTCACCCCTGCATTGCTCTGAGATAGCCACTGTGGGTGAGGAATGGGCTTCTCACCCCTGCATTGATCTGAGATAGCCACTGTGGGTGAGGAATGGGCTTCTCACCCCTGCATTGCTCTGAGATAGCCACCGTGGGTGAGGAATGGGCTTCTCACCCCTGCATTGATCTGAGATAGCCACTGTGGGCGAGGAATGGGCTTCTCATTCCTGCATCTAATCTGATACAGGTCACGCAGCTCCCCAGGGGAAGCTTCGTTAACTCTAAGGATTCCATGCTTCTGGGTGGGATGACTGTGTAGAGTGAATGAAGGGGAAGGGCTCTCCTGTTCTGAGAGCCCACAGCAGGCACCGAGGCCTACCACAAAGAACATGATGTTTAGTAATATCAGTAACTGTTCTCTGGGCTAGCATTTCCCCAGCTTAGTGACAACACAATCAGAAACAAGACAGTGACTTGGCGGAGCTAGGGTGAGAAACTTGGTGGGACAGGGTTGAACCAGGCTGCTGTGGGGACAAGTTCCCACTACTATCACGGCACTTTTGGTCTTAGCCGCAGCTGCAAATTTCTAGGTAGTCGAGGGGTTCCGGCAGGGAGGTCAGCGCATGGGTTTCCTCTGTAGTATAGACAGGACTCTGACAGTAGTACAGAGACCACAGACAGACCTCCTGAGTGCACACTGCTGAGGGAGCTGGGGGGGCTGTCGCACACAGGTCGTGAGAAAAGAAAGAGGCAATGAAGATGGCAGGGAAATGACTGGGGAGGTGTTTAGGGAATGATGAGACACGGCACTGTCAAGAGGGTGGGAAGGAGGAGAAAGAGAAATCACAAATGATGCCAAATTGCCCATTGCTCTGAAACCTGGAAATGTGCAGCTTGGGCTGGTGAGCCACAGTGCAGTGACTCAGAGGGTAAGAGCACCTGCCACACGAGCCTGAGAGCCTGCGCTTAGTCTCTGAAACCCATGCAACCCACAGAGTTGTCCCCAACCTCCACAAGTGTGCTTGGGCTGCGTGTGCACACTCACATGACGAGTGCATGCATGTGCACACACAAAACAACCCCCCCAAAAACACACCAAAACCCCAAACCGACAGATACACAGCTTGCCCAGAGGATTCGGTGGCACTGCTCGCGCACGTGGAGGGCAGTGTTTATAGGAAAGCCCTGTACAAGGGAGCGTGTGCTAGTCCACTTGCCAGGTGGCAGAGCTGAAGAACAAGAACACAGAGCCGTGAACTGAAATCTAGTCTTCTTTCCAATGGGCTATGATTCCAGATCTGCTCTATGGCAACAGACAGCTGCTGAACTAGCCCAGGGTCTAAGGCACCATCAGACTGAAAACGGGAGTTTAGCAACATCCAGGGCAGCGTGCACAACCTCCCTTCAACCTCTGTTCCCACAGCTGCTGGACTCTCCCTCTGGTGCACTCTCCTGGCGGTCACATGTCTGGCCGACTCTGTGAAGCCTCCCTCTGCAATCTGAGTGCCCATCAGTGTGCCCTGGTTCCCCATGACCTCAGTCACCCTTCTTTTCTCCACAGGAGGTCTACAATCACACACACAGGTTAGACTATGACCTTAAAGGAGTATGTGTCCCTACTTTCAAGAATGACAAAGGAATGTGTGAATTAGATGGAAATAAATAACTGACTGTACCTTTCAATCCTTCTCTTGTTTTCCTCCATTTTCTGATTTGCTATAGTTAGTAGGAACTCAATATATTCCTCCGTAACCATCAATTTTCCCTGATGACTTAATGGAACTTCTAATCCATGTGTGCTCCGGACAGCCTAGAAGAGAAAGCAGTTTAGATATGAAGAACAGAGCCCAGTGAGAGAGAGGTTCTGACAGAGTTCAGCCGGAACGGTTCCCTTCCTTAGAGCACGTAGGCCTTTGATGTCTGTAATTTAGTTAAACTCAAGCAAAGCGAAGGAGATGAAACAGAGTTCTCGTCGTGTACAGCTTCTTTTCCAGAAGGGCATCTACACATTCTTTCAGAGAAGCGGATAATATCAAAGAATCCAGTAACTTTGAGCAGTTTCAATCCCACTAGAGCTAAGAAAGCTTTAGTACATGATATTAGAAAGAGAGACAAAGGAAACATCTGTAGAGAACTCAAGGAAAAACCAGTCTCTTGCAGCATCTGCTGGAGCAGAGGATGGATGACAAGGAGAAACCATGCTTCCTCCACCGTGCAGCTCATGGGGCTGCCTGCTTCATGTGTGGGCCGGCAATCTCAGCAGCTCTGTCGGGGAAAGAGTCAGGATATCCCCCAAGGAAGCTTGGGAGACCCTGGTGTTTTAAAGGAGAGATTCTGACAATTATTGGTTAGGAACTGGAGAAGAACTCTCGGGAGCCAGCCCATCAGAAGACAGACTTAGAAGTGAGGAGATGCTGAGCTCTGACTCAGACGGTATACGGCCTAGCTGGAAGGGCACAGAGGCAAATATGATCAGACCAGTGACTAACTGGACATAGGGAACAAAGGAGAGAAAGGTGAAGAAATGGTTGAGCTTTCTCTTGGGGACCAGATATGCTGTGGAGCGAAGGCTTTGACTTACTGTCTAGATGCTTCCTAAGTTCTTTGTAAGCCACCTCTATTTAGGAAATAGGCTACTTGTTAAAAACATGAAGAGTGGAGAGAGCGAGAATAGCAGGGGTTTGACACGTCCACATACAGTGTGTGCTGTGCAGACAGTGAGCACAACAGGATCTGGGCAAAATCACTATGGGTTGGCTTGGCCAGGAAGAACAAGGAGAATGCAGGATTTAAGAACCTTGGGGACCATTTAGGTTGAGGGCTGGTGAACCTTTGCTATGAAGGGGCAGATAATAAATGTCCTTGATTTTTCAGGCCATGCAGTATCTGTTACTACTCAGTTCTGATGAAATGGTACAAAAGAAATGGTACCCAAGCATGAATCAGAAGATAGAGTGGACTTGGTTTCCCGGGGGCTGGACGTGGTCCACAGAGAGCAGTCTGCTGACCCCAAGGCATCAAAGAGCTTACACAGGTTATAAAGCATGGCTGTAATCAGGTCACCAACATGGAGGACTCGATACCTATGAGGCTCTCAACACGGCAAGCATACTTGTTCCCTTATCCCTTCATGACTCAGGAGGAGGCTGGGAGAGCAAGGAACCAGGTTCAAGGTAAGCAGAGAAGGGGGATAGAAAACAGGACTCAAATGTAAGCCCCTCTGCATTTCTATGTAGGGCAGAGCCTGCCACTTCAGTAAGGCATTCTGAGTAGGGAGGGAAAGAGCAGGAGCGGTAACAGGAGGCTCCGGTGATCTCGATTCCATCACAGCCACAGAACTGTTCTTGCCGATGACCTTACCAGCATGGTCTTTCCTCGCTTTCCCACTGTGATGCCAGAGTTCCTGAAGCCAGAGTCGATGGCCACTGAATGCTGCAAGAAAACACAACATCCTAAGTTATGCCAGCTAGCCAGACCCTCAATTATGTCCCATAAGGGGCAAAAACAGGTAACTGCAAAACCACTAATGTGCTTGGCTGTGTGCACCGTGTGTTAAAGCCCCATCACAGTGCCTGCTACACATACAGATGTGAAACAGGCATCTGGCCAATGACCATGAACTAAAGCACATGTCTAACCCGTATTAGACAAATGCAAACTTCAAATGAATGAGGTGCTTTCTCTAAGAAAGAGCAAAGCTCCCTCAGATCCGTTCCAGTCCTAAAGGAAACCATGAGATGCCACAGGGCAAGCACTTCTGGGCCTGAACACGTTGAACTGTGGTGTCCAGCTGCCCGGCTGGCCTCTCTAGGGCACAGGCCTTCCTTCAGCTCAGCAGCTCTTATCTTGGCATGCTTTTGTCCCTCAAGGACATCCTGCAGCAACAATTACAGTGCCATGGTGGTGGGGGAGACACCGATATACAAGTAGTATAGCCAGGGCCCTACCACAGCATTCTGTGGTGCAAAGAGCAGACTACACAAAGCATGTTCTGGCTTCAGATGTCAGAAGTGCAAGCATGGAGAATTTGTTCTGGGCGGCTCTCCTTTTGAGACATGCGTTCCCTGGGTAAGGCACCACAAGCACTGTGCTGAGCTCAGTTCCCTGTAAGGCACTGTTTATGCACTGTGTTTGAGTCCCAATTCCAGTTTGTATCACTCTTCCACAGTGGACTCCATGTTTTAAAAACATATTTCTCTCTCAGTCTTTGACAGAGGGTACTGTGGTGGATTGGAAGAAAATGGCCCCTGTAGGGAGAGGCACCAATGTGGAGGCCAGAAAATGTAGGCCCATTTCCATCTTGTCTGATGGTCAGAGTGTTTGGAGATTGACAGGCGTAGTTGCACATCCTAACTCAGGAACTTGGTTCTTTTGAAATTAAGATAGCTCCATGCCATGCTGACAGGTGGTCAGGATATGCAAATGTACTTCTGCTCCTTCTTTAGAAACTATGAGGTCACCTAGGGAAGGGTAGTCTTCAGAATAGTGACCTAGAGCACCTTCCCTACCTAGACAACAGAATGCTAACGATTTGATGTCTCAGAGTGATAAAGCCATTGACTGTGTGAGTTATCCTTTGTATCATGTTGATAAAGTCTTTTGTAACACCCACCCACCCCCCTTTATGTTTATGTTGGGTATAAAAGCTGTGGAAAAATAATCAATGCACTCCCAATATTTTCTATGTTTTCTGTCCTGCTATTTTTATGCATCTTCACATTCTTTACTTATATTTCTTCAATTCCAATGCCCCAACCCTGCTAAGAAATAATTTTGTTGAGGCCGGTCCTTGACACACTAATGGGAGATGTGGCTTTGTTAGAGTATGTGTGGCTTTTTTGGTGGGAGTGTGTCACTATGGGGGGTGGGCTTTGAGGTCTCCTATGTTCAAGCTACTTCACACACAGTCCACTTCCTGTTACCTGCAGATCAAAATGTAGAACTCTCAGCTACTTCTCCAGCACCGTGTCTGCCTGTATCCACCATGTCCCACCATGATAATGGACTAAACCTCTAAAACTGAAAGCCACTCCAATGAAATGCTTTTCTTTCTAAGAGCTGCTGTAGCCCAGGTGTCTCTCACAGCGACAGAAACCTTAACTAAGATAGGCACCATCATTCAGTGTCTCAGGTGCCAAAGAGCACTTGCTTTAGCTTTTGACCCCTCTACCTCACAAGGAATTCCTGTTGCTTCTACCTTCAGCTCACACCTTGGTTCACCCGGCTCTCCATCTCTGTCCAGGCTGCTCAAGTCCCCTTGAGCCCCATGGACTTTCTGTAGGTGTTTGTTTTCATCCATGACCTTTAACCCTTCTTACAAACAGGCCACAATGAAGTCCAAATGCTATCCCATAATAAATAACATTCTATATGATTGAGTCCCTGCCTTCCTCTCCAGTCTCGTCTGGCTTCCTTTATGCTCTCTGAACACTCAAAAGCCTTTCTTGATAGCAGCCTCTATTTCTGCCATTCCCTCTGCCTGGTCTGTGCTAGATTCTTCTCATGTGCCACATTCCCATTCGGTGGGCAGCTTCTCCAGCAGCCCTCTCTGCCCTAATCAGCACCCATCCCAGCGTGACACTGTTTCTCTGTCTTCTTACTGCTCATCTGCCTTCTTGGGAATAAATACAGGCTCCTCTGGGGAGACAGCACAGGCCTTTTCTACTTCCCCCCCCTAGCACCCGACAGACTGGGCGATACTGAGCGTGCTCACAGGCAAGGAACATCTGTGGCTCTACTGTGTCAGCTCTGCAAGTCAGTCTCCCACCCCAGGTAATGCCAGGATTAACTAGCTCTCAGGGCTGGACCTGGTATGGAAACTGGCCAGGTCAAGCTTAAGCATCACTGGTGGTATACTCTGGAGCATGAGGTGATTAGGAGACATCCAAATCTAGAGGAAAAACTCAGGCTGCTGAGTACTGCATCTTAACTGATGCTTAAAGGGCATCTCTAGGGGCTTCACTTTCTCCAGTGCCTGTCTCTGGGCACACAGCTTTAAATGGTGCATGCTGGCATCTCTCCAGTGTGTTTCTTCCATCCCTCTACACAAATGCCAATCTCATCTTGGTGTTAGAGTTGAAGTGGCCTTCAAGGCACCCATGGCATGCTAACCCAGCCACGGCATGCTAACCCAGCCACGGCATGCTAACCCAGCCACACCATTTGTGGAAAGGCTTTTATGCTGGCTACGACTCAGCTGCTCTGTGAAGCACAGGAACGGAGCGCTCTTACTAGGTTACACTTGTAATGAAACAGCTCTGCGTGGAAGTAAAGGTGTAAAAACAGATAGGGAGACGTCAAACATGCAGTCCCACAGCTTCCTCCTAAAACTTGGAAGAAAACCAAAGACACAGGCCTGTGAAATTCACCTGGAGGACGGTGAGGATGATGGCTGCCATGTGTGGGTATGTATTTTATTTTCCCAGAGATGACCAGGAGTTCCTGCTCTTAACACTCGATAGAAATAGCTAGACTGACCAACCAGATGAAACAATTAAATCAAAACATTAGCTAAATAAACCACCAATGAATTTCAAAGGGTGGCTTACAGCCTAACACTGATTTTGCCCACAGATGTTGAGATTCAAGAGCTGGCACAAAGTCTTACCAGGGTCTGTGCGTCCTGCAGAGTCCGGCACTGCACGTGGAGGATAAATGGTTCGAACTTCAGAACGGCACTGCTGGTCGCACCCTGCAGAGCTGCCATCTGCAGGGACCGAAGGGCACCATCAGGCACGGCTGCCCCGCCCCACCAACCCTTCCCTCCCACCTTCCTTCACTCTCTGAGAAAGTCTGGCTCGCTAAGCACACGCTGTCTGGAATTCCTTTCCTCTGCTTTCTTGGCATTCTTTCATTAAGAACGTTATCACAGCTTGTTTTGTTTTGATTGTTTCTTTACATTTATTATTTATTGGGTGGAGTATCTGCATTATGACACCTGTGAAGGTCAAATGACAGCTTCCCTTGGTTCTCTTCCTTTACCACGTAGGTCCTGGAGATCAACTCGGGCCATCAGGATGGGCGGGCAGCAGGTGCTTTTATCCACTGAGCCACCTCATTTGCTTATTTTTTTAAAGGACTTGATTTCTATCTTTCCCACAAATCTGAGTCTTCTGTACCCTTTCCAGCCACTCCAACTGGCAAAAGTAAACTATTGTTTAATTTAATTTCTTAAGGATGTAGTACCTGGAGCCTGTACTTGGAAAGCTGGTGACATGTTTTGGTGTTAGACTGAGACAGGGGCACATGCACTGTGAAGACGCAGGCAAAGCCAATGCCTCCCTACAGCTTCCCAGAAGAACGTTCTGCTGGGTACGAGATGGGATCCTAAGCATGGAAACCGTGTGACACACAAAGAACTCAGAGCAGCCAGCACTTTTCTGTTCCCTCTGTACGGGTACAAGCCCATCTCCTGCAGATGCCACAGGGTAAAAGAAAGGTCATTTTATTGAAGCACAAAGTGGATGTGCGTACAATGGTCCTTAGCTGGAGCACAGCTCTACCAGCCAGGGTCCGCACACAGTTTCACCGGCTGAGGTTCCACGAGGACATGGGCTATACCGTCTTTCCCATGCCAGGGTATGAATCTTACCCATCATTCCTACACTAAGCAAATATTATACTGTGGCCATCTAATGTGTACTGCTTGTTCTTAGTAATCTGAGTCACACACCAGTTTCTTTCCTGAGTGGCATGTGGCATGTACAGCTGAAACAGTGGTACAAGGCAAACACGTAATACTCTATCTGAGCTAAAATATGTACCAGTTATTATTTCTGCCTGCCTGGTATTTGAGGGCAGCACCCTCTCACCTTCACACCACTGATTCTAGTGAGCCGTCAATTATGACCCTGATCTCACTCTCCCTATCAATCAGAAGCCTCAACTGTCTGTATCCAACCAGAGTCTATTATCAACCACTAGCAAAAGCCATTCATTTAGCATGAAGCATCAAATCCATCCAGGACAACTCAGAGTCCGTCTTTGGGACTGGTCCATGGATGCTGGAAAAAGGGCATTTTTCTCTGCTGGGATTGCTGGCAGTTTCCCTGGCTGCTGCAAAGATCCTCTGCAGCAGAAAAGCAAGTGCAGGCAGCAAGAACACACAGCCCACTCCCAGAGACACAGACAACATGAGAACACCTGAATCCCAGCCTCCACCTCTGTCTTTTCATCTTTTCTGCACAGGATGGGACTGGATTTCTAAAGGACCAGGAGGGAAAGGCACCTGCCTGATACAACCTTCCATGCGCTCACCTCACACTCAAGTCTCAGAGACAGACAACTGAGCACAGCCATGAAGGCTGTGAAACAGATTCATGATGTGTAATGATTTCAAACACTGAAGGCAGCATGCAGAAAGGGAAAATCCCCTTATCCTTCTATAATTTGTTCCAGGTTGCAAAGTTATTAAATAACCGAAATGGAAGACTTCAATTCAACGTGCTAAATGCCCATGGACTCTCTGCTGCCGAGTAGACACTCTGCTGAGCTGCAGGCACTGAGCTGCAGACACACGGACATTCTCAACAGGACCAATGGAGCCAGAGCTCTCCAGCCTTCAGCATCTTCAGCCATTACAATTATACATGTGAATCTTCTATTCTCTGTACAGTTAAAGTAACTGTGGAATTTTAAAATTTATTTTTTAAATATTAAAAACTTACCACATCCTCTTTCACACAAGGTTTGTGTGTGACCAGCAGCCAGCAACAGTGCTGTTTCTGAACCCCAGAACCATCTGGGCTCTAAAACAACAGGCAAATTAATTATAGCATTTAACAAAACAAGTACAATGTATTGTATCGTATGATGAGCATTCTTAAATTAATATTCATAAGGATTACTAAAAATAGTTCAATATATTTTAGGGCAAAGACAATGAAGAAGAAAAAAAATTAGCTCAAATAACTTAGGGCTTGAATGGTAACAGTACTCATGTGTTCAGAAACACGGCTGTGTGTTTGTGTCTGTGCTTGTGCTACGATGCCAGCAATGGAGCCCCAGGCCTCATGAGCGCTAGGGTGGTGTACTCAACACGGGGCACATGCCATTTGGTCATGTTTTCGTTTGAAGAGAAGGATGCTGAGGGGTTAGATGCTAGCAGCATCTGATCGCGAAGGATGACAAAGGGAGGGGACCCCTGTAGAACAGTGTGGCTGACACCAAGACCCAGCGTTTGCTGACACCTGGGATGGGCACGCCTCTGAACACGTCCCTAATCACTTTGGGCATAATTTTGTGATTTCTATATTAGACTGTATTGGCAAAGGAGCTAGGACCGAAGTGTCAACTATTTGAAAAGGCTAGTATTACCACATTGACTTAAATGTTGTTTATCTGCAAATCCTAGTAGGAATATACAGATCCTCCTCCAAGATACTTGAAAGTGAAAGGAGAAAATCTTGCACGCGGAGATGGCTGTGTCTCTAAAATAACCATCTACACAAGGGCACTGGAGGATGCTCTGCAATCTGGTCTCAGAAGCAAGTCTCCTGAATAACTGTTTTCATAGGAAGACTTTAGTAACATGTGCTTGGCCTTGTGCTGTCTGCTACAAACCTCAGAGCCAAACGAGTGGTCTACATTTAACCAATTTACAGGATCTAACACCATGACTTGGGAACATCTCTAGTTCCTCTATGTTCCTCTTATCCTGGTTTTTCACTTTCCTTCTTTTCTAATAAGAATAAAACTAAATACCAATGAAGTATAAGATACATACGCTAAAAAGGAGTCCAAAAAGAGACCTAAGACAATTCAGAGTGAACAGTCACTACTAAGTGGGTACTAGTCTTGTCTGTCTGTCTGCACCTCTTTGGGTGTTTGTAGAAGAGTGGAGTTTGGGGACTCATGTCTCAGACATGTGGATATAGGGCAAGCATTACAGAAGAACAGCTACTTCAGAAGCTGAGGCAGGAGGATCATAGGTTCAAGACCAGCCTGGCAGCTTCTAAATACCCTGCTTTAAAAGGCAAAGGGCAAGGAGGAGCTGGGGACACAGCTCAGTTGCAGAGCGCCTGCCTACTACCTGTGAGGCCCCAGGTCTAGTTCTCGGTACTACCACTCCTAAATGAAGAACACGAGCCAGACAAAAGCAGGTAAAAAGCCAAGGAGAAAAAAGTTCGATTTTGGCACTTGGCTAAAATGGGGATAGGGCTGCAGAACAGAGTACAATATAAAGCTGGAGTTTCTGAGGTAAGAAACGTGCCTCAAAGTTTCAGCACAGATGCTTAGCCAAGAAAATCTCGCCTTAAAAGGTGAATATGAAAAAGGACAAACGTGTTAATGTGTAAGAAGGTTTGGAGGAGAGAAAACAGTGTTTCAGAGACTCATTAGGGACGATCTGAAAACAAAAAACCCAGATGAGGCAGTGGTAGAAGGGGTGGGGGTAGTTAGCTTTGGGTGCCCACGCACAGAATGTGATGGAAGCAATATAAATGTGAACAGGCCTCGCTAATGCAGGAGTTCGGTAAATGATTAATTATACTGGGTCTAAATACTGTACCCATGCATGTGTGCTCTTCGATGCTCTGGAAACAGTAACAGTAACAAAATGAATACGAGGCAACTTTTAACGACCTGGACCAGGCACGGTGACAAATGCTGAAAATAAGTGACCCAATTTCCTCCACACGGCATCCTATGCAACAGAAGTTGTCTAGGTATCCTCAGTTCTTGGGACAGCAGGAGATGGGAGCATGCAACTTTCCTAAGTCCCTGGTTAGAGTTCTCAGCCTGAGGCTTTTGCATCTTCTACATGTACTGCTGCATTTAGAGCTAAAAACTGGGCAGAGCTGCAGTAATGGGGTGGGCCACTGGGTGGCAGTGACCCTGAACCTCAGCGATGCTCATCTAGAAAGAGCAGGGACCTGAGGAGAGCGGCTCAGGTGAGGATTCGGGTGCATCCATCCCTCTAGCACCCCACAAATCCAAACCTCCTAGCGGTTGCCGCTGAAGCTAGTTTCACCATCCTGGGGGCGTGGGTGCTTGTGAGAGCGGCGACACCAACTGCATAAGCGCCAGGTAGGCAGCCAGCACCGTTTGGAGCACAGGGACCGAGGTGGCACAGGCAGGGCGAGCCAGGGAGCCTCACCCCGTCCAGGAGGAGGATCCGGCCTGCGCAGGAGCTGGTGGTGAAGAACTCGTCCCGCGAGTTCAGGAGCTCCACCACCGCCACCGCGTCCTCGTCCACACTGCCTTTCCGGCTGAGATCCGCCTTGCTCAGGCTCTGCGCCTTCCAGCGGCCGAACTCCGCGCCACGGTCCATTCGCGAGACCGACACGGGTTCGTCCGCCTCGCGTCTCCGTGGGCGCGGCCGTACTGCAGCCACGGTGGCCGCGGAGGACCAAACTCCTGCGTTTGCGCGGTCCGCGGTTGCCGGCCTCCGCCCCCTAGAGGAGGCGTAGCGACGAGGAGGAGCCCAGCTAAAGTTGGAAAGGGACGGCCGGCCGGTTTGTCTTGCCGAGGAACTTCTGCAATTTAGGAGGTTTTGATTCTTACTCTAAGAGAAGGGTAAGTGGTTTTTAAACGTCGATGTCTCCAAATGAGCTACTCTTGGTTTTGACTACTTGTCTTTCCTCCCCTCTGTCCCGGGGTACCGGCTACAACCTCGCGGTTGCCCAGAACTGCAAGCTCCTAGCCCTGTCTGTTGGGAGGCTTTTAAAAAGCAAGCAACAAAAATAAGTCCTAGGCTCCAGGAGGATCTATTCTTGAGATGTGCACAGCAGGTGGCCGGTGGTTCAGTCTGGGTGATTTCTGCAGCCACCAAGGCTCATGTGCCCCAACTCTGGGTTCACAACTCCCCAGCTCCAGGCAGAGAGAGGACTTTCTGTACTGTGGCCTCCAGTCTACACGCAGCTGGCGTTGGTATCTTCCCTTAAACTCCGTGGCACCAACCTACCATAGTCTTCCAAAGAAGAGAGACTGAGACACAGGGTGACAGAAAGGGACAGAGAAGAAAAAAAAATTATACTTTCTTAACTACATCTTGTACGTTTACAGCTTCTAGGGCTGACATGAACAGAAAACACATGTTAATGATTGATTGAAAGGCGCAGAGGTAAGGTTGCACTGTTTGCCTGCAGCCCGTGAGCCCCCAAAGCCACCATGACTCCCTGCTGGCTGCAGCTCTTAGGGAAGGCAGCGGTCACAGTACCTCTCCCCACTGTCTCACAGTGGAGCCAGGTGATCTCTGTGAGCACACAGCCACAAGAATGGTAACGGCTGCTTTGATTGTGACTTATCTGCATTTCTAAGTTAATAATAAGTCCACACGCTATGACGACCCATTCTAGAACATTGGCAGTACATCATAAAACTACTGGGTCCCTTGCTTAGCCTTCGTTTTAAAATACCTCCAGAAATTCTTATTTTATTCTGTTCTTCTTTTTAAAATCTATTTTATGCATAAAGGCATTTTGCATGCATGTCTGCACCACATGCATGCCAAGGGCTCTCAGAGGACAGAAGAGGGTGTTGGCTCTTAGACTGGAGTGAGAGTTGGTTTTGAACCTGATCCACCATGTTGGTGCTGGAAATCCAAATGAAGTCCTCAGTAAGGGGACTGCTAAACCTAACCTCGGGCCCCTGTGCTCTTGATTTACCAATTTACTCTGAGTTTGAGAATTGACCTATCTGTTCTCTGTTAAGATAGACGTCTAACCTTTTTCCTATCCCTTCAATTTTCATTTAAACCTGTGGATGAGTTCAAGCATGCCCAAGAGGAGGAATTTTTAACTGTGTCTGTTGTAGAAACAAAAGTAAAATAAAAAAATAAACCAAGGTACTATAAATAATTTTTATAACATAGGTATTTGATAAATAGATAAGTCATTTAAACCACAGCATAGTTAAAAAAAAAAAAAAGCAGCCAGGCAGGGTGGTCCATGTTAGGAAGACTGCGACAGGAATATCACCAAGATATAACCTGGTCTACAAACTGAGTTCTAGGTCAGCCTAGGCTACAGTGTGAGATGCTCCCAAAGTGGCAGAAAGGTCTGTGTTATCCTTCATGAGACCATGAGTGATTCTAACGCTTTCTGTGTTCCAGGCATCCCGCCTGGGGTTGCAAGTGATCCCCATAGGTAGCTTCTGTAGAGAGCGTACTACCATAGGGACAGATTAGCTTTCCCGATAGACCCATATCCTGCGTGTTTCTTAATTTATAGGCATTTGAAGAATGCCCAGGTAGATGGTGTCATTAGAAACATGTGCTTCAGTGAAGCGTTTATCTAATTATTCTTTGTCAATAGAAAATCGGGAGTCAGATATTGGAGTAAGAACTTGAAATGATTGGAGAAGCAACAGAGAAGCCATCACAGACCTCCTCTCCGTTCCTCAGTCCAGAAGACTAAGCCCCTCTCTCAGCCCCGCCTCACTGCTTTCTGTCTCCTGTCTGTCCTCGGTCCTCCAAGACCTCTATGGTTAATTTTGGTCCACTAGTGGCTAGCTCTGCCCTCTGACTCAAAGCAAACTTGATCATAGTGTGATCAACTACCATACAACACTCCAGCCTGCAGCTTGGTGACCCCAGTTTCTCATCCATCCCAGGATTCATTTTACAGACATTAAAGACAATCTAGGCCAGTCTTTCCATAGGTGAGTTCGGAAGATCATATGTTAGAAAAACAGTGTCCGCCAACATTGAAGGCTCAGGACTTGGGCTTTAGCTCCCTGTGACCTGTGTGACCCTCCCTGGGCCCTGAACCTCTTCTAGTGTCTTCTCATTTTTAAAATAAGGGCTTTGCTTTTAGTTCTGCATAAGGTAACAGTTTTAGTAACTTTCCATTCTTGCCTGTTGTGAAGATAATTAAATGCGTGGAGATAAAGAAAAACCGCATACGTTTTGGGAAAAGCTGAATATTAGGGCTTAAAGAATTTCATAATTGCTGTTGGTATATCGTGCTGTTTCTTTCTTTGTGATTTCCTTTGATAGAGCACCAGGGTTACGAAGTGAATGATGATAGTGTGGTTGAGTTCAAAGGCAGAGAGTTTGGTCTGGAACCCGATCAGTCGAATGCAAAGACTCAGTGGGGAATAAGATCAAGGGAAGCAGAAGGGTGGTGCTACCCTTTGCAACATTATCCAAAGTGGTAGGGGAGGTGAGGAGGGCCAGTCTCCTGGGCCTGGGACTGCCTTCCATCGCCCCTCTCCCGACCTCCTTCCTTCCCCCCTCAAAATGTAAGAAAATAAATGCCTTAGCAACAAGAGAGAGATCCTGGCTTAGAACAATTTTGATTTTATTATTACCATAGTCTTTTCAGGCTGGTAAGGGTGTCTGTTGGTCAGATGTGTTGGAGATGATAGGAACCGGAAGAAGCAGAGCGAGGTGGCAACATACCTGAAGCCACAGCATTCAAGATGCTGAGGCTGTATGACCGAGAGCTGGGGGCCAGCGTGGGCTGCTTAGGATTTTCAAGACCAACCTGGTCCACATAGCTAAAAAAAAGCTGAAATTGGGTATAGAGCCCGGTTGTAGATGCTTAGCAGGCATAGGGCCCAGGTTCTAGCCACAGCCTGGCAATGAAAGAAAAGAAAAGAAAAAATTAGTTGCATATGAGTGTGTGTGTGTGTGGTGTGTTATGTGTGTGGTGTGTGTACAGTTCAAAGCAACCTTTATATTTTTGGTGTTTAGAATAGTAACTCTGATGTGTGTGTGTGTTTGTGGTGTGGTATATGTATGTGTGTGGTGTGTGTACAGTTCATAGCAACCCTTACATTTTTTTTGGATTTAGGATAGTAACTCTGTGATGTGTGTGTGTGAATGTGTGTGTGTGTGTGTGTGTGTGTGGTGTGTGTGGTGTGTACAGTTCATAGCAGCCTTTGCATTTTCTGGGTTTGACACAGTAACTCTGATGTGTGTGATCATGTGTATGTGTGTGTTTGTGTGTGTGTGTGGTGTGTACAGTTTATGGCATTTTCTGGGTTTGGCTCAGTAACTCTGTGATGTGTGTGTGTGTGTGTGTGTGGTATTATAGTTCATGGCATTTTTTGGGTTTGGCACAGTGCCTCTATTGGAAAGTGTCATCCTCTGATCGAAACAACTGTAGCAACCTGAAGCAGAAAGCTTTGACTACTTGTTTACAAGAGATCCCCAAGACCATGGTCATGACTGTTGACATTCCCTCATAGAAAAATGGGGTCGTAGGACCCTTATCTGATATTCCAGCCACTCCCCCTCTTTACCTCAGGGCCAACTGTGTGCAGTTCTGCCCTAACTGCACTCGGCCTCATTGGCCCAGAAGGCCTAGAATGTTTGGTAGGTAGAAGCTTAACTGAAGAGGGATTCCATCTGTTCATCCCTGCTGGGTGAGACTTTCCAGTGGTGTGGTTGATGTGGAGTCATCTGAGCACTTGTACGGAATCCCTCACCCACACTCTAAGAAACCCCTTGCCCACGCTCCGTAAGTCAGCCTTGCAAATGCATGGGAGCCCTTGGTCAGACGTGGCTTATGCTGAGGCCCCATAACGAGGTGGTGTATTTGTTTACATCTCTCCAGGGAGAGTCTCACATTTAACTTTGAAAACGTGTCTGTTGAGTGAACAACCGCCAGTGCATGCGTGGTATTAACCTCTTGCTTGACTTCTTTTCTGGACTGGATAGAAAACTCGGCATTTGTTTTCCTGAGGTTCCGAGGTTTGCTCCTCTAATATTCCTGGTGTTTGGAGATTGTGATTGTTCTTCCAGCTAACAAAACTTCCCAGGTCCTAGCAGAATCTATTTGATTGGATTTATTTATAGAAATTATGAAAAGGCGCAGTTAAAATTAGATGGGATATAACTAAAACCCGTCCATTACATCTCTACCACTTTGGTGTTCCCAGTTACATAATTTTATTCGCTAACTAGCCTTGCTTTTCTTAGAGTTTATTTTTAACTGGGCTCTCCTTCCCTTTAATAATAACAGGAGGGCAGAAAGGTTACCCGAACCTTTGTAATGTATAAACAACCGCACTGTTTTTTAGGTTTAAATTTTCTTTCTGTTTTCGCTACAGTGAACTGCAGAGGGGCTGAGATGACTCAGCGGGTAAAGGCACTTGCCACCAAAGCCAACCACCTCATTTTGATCCCCGGGACTTACATGGTGGAGGGAAAGAACTGGCTCTTGGCTGTTCTTCCTACATGCCTCTGCCCTGCATGTGCCTACACCTTCTTTTAAATATGCACACACTCAGATAAGCAAATGTAATAGAAAGCTACAGGGAGTCTGATGTTTCCATAACCCGATTAATTTCAAAAGCTGGGTGCTAAAAGGGAAAAGGAAATACCACAATTCAGTACAACTCAGTATAAATAAAGTTAGTAAATATAAAATAATTGCACACATTACTCTTGAATGCACATAAACACACTGGGCAATTGCTAGCATTGGATTTGTGGTACTAACCGATTCTTCAAAGTGTGGCCCAGAGCTGGCTGGAGGATGAGTGCAATAGGCTTCAGTTATGGCTATAATACTTTAGGTTATTAAAAGGCTAACTTGTTAAAGCTAGGCATAAATGTACTCCTTTTTTCCTCTGGACTTTCAGCATTTCATAATCTCACTGAAAATCCCTAAATCTAATGTTTGCAAGATTTTTAAGACACCACAACCCAATCTAAACAAACAAACAAGAGCCATCAGATATGGTATCCTGCTATGTTTTCCAGACGTTTTTGTTTGCGTGTTGTTGAAGGCACTAACCCCCCATGGGAAGTGGTATGGCGGATTCTGCTTTGTAGCTGAAGGATTTTCAGGATGAAAGGTCCTTGGTGGAAAGCTCCTAGTGTAAACTGCTGTGCGAAACTTTGTTTAATCTGTCCTCCCTTGGGGAGAGAAAACAGTGACAGCTTGGGTACAGTGTGACAATATATTAATGTTTCCTTAGTCTCTAGGTCGCCATGGCAACTGGACAGAAGTTGATGCGGGCTATTCGAGTGTTCGAGTTTGGTGGACCGGAAGTGCTGAAACTCCAGTCCAACGTGGCAGTTCCTGTCCCCAAAGACCATCAGGTGAGGATAACCATTCTGTGCAGGTGATGCTTGCTCTGAGCAGATGCACAGCGATCCACAAAGATGCTGGACTAGGATGCTGTTTAACTCTCTGTGAATCCTGACAAAGTAACACACATGATAATTACTGAAGTAGACATTGAAAAGGAATCACCCTGGCTACCACTGATGTGGGATTCCCCTCTGTGTGCTGTGAATACCACTGGTGAATTAAGACACTGCCTTGGCCTGTTGATAGGGCAGGATAGAGCTAGGTGGGGAAAACTAAACTGAATGCTGGGAGAAAGGAGGTGGAGTCAAAGAGAAGCCATGTAGCCCCCCCCCCCCCCCGGAGACAGACGCCAGAGCTTTACCCGATAAGCCACAGCCTTGTGGCTATACACAGAATAATGGAAATGGGTTAAATTAAGATGTAAGAGCTAGTCAATAAGAAGCTAGAGCTAATAGGCCAATCCGTGATTTAATTAATACAGTTTCTGTGTGGTTGTTTAGGTTCTGGGATGAACAAGTGGTCTCATACAACACTACCACAGCGTTTCTAAGGCTGGACATCACCTTTGTAGTCTAGTAATGGGGTTTCAATGTCGTCGTGCAAATTCTGAATATGTTTATTATCATGAACCTCCCTGATTTTTATTTTTCACATAGTGGGAAAGTAATTTCCCCTTTGCATTATTAAGAGAATTCAGTTATTCAGTTGTAAGACTTTATTGTTTCCAGAGTTTTTTTAATAGCGTGTAAGCCAGTCCACCTTACTTCTTAATGTAGACTTAGAATGCAGACTTGTTGAAGGCATGGGCTTGTTGGGTCTTGCTTTTTTTTAATTTTCCTCAGTTTTTCTAGCTCTAGGATAATGACATCATTGTAAGGATAAGCATCATTGTTAGGCAGTGCCACAATGCTCTGTGTTACCTGAATTGTATTGTCATTACAGGTTCTAATCAAAGTCCATGCCTGTGGTGTCAACCCCGTAGAGACCTACATTCGCTCTGGCACCTACAGCCGAAAACCTGTCTTGCCCTACACTCCAGGCACGGATGTGGCGGGGGTCATAGAATCTGTTGGAGACAGTGTATCTGCTTTCAAGGTATTCTAGTTTTGATGATTTCTATTTTGACTTAGTAGCATTCTTCCGAAATTTAATTATAGCTTTAAAGGCTTTCAAAGGTACTGTTTGCACAGTTTCTGCTAGTTGGGGGACTCTAGTCAAAAAGAAAGTATTTCTTATCCAGAGGCCTTGCTTGTCAGCACAGTTGGGAATCAATACTGGGTAATTTCGGTGTCATCACGACTCAGTGGATGAGCTGTGGTCTGTTTAGTCTACTAGAAACTTGTGACTGAAGAAAACACATAGGGATGTCAGACGGCCCCAACTCTTGTCACACAGACAGAACACAGGGGATGTCAGATGGCCCCGGCTCTTCTCACACAGACAGAACACAGGGATGTCAGACGGCCCCAACCCTGTCACACAGACAGAACACATAGGGATGTCAGACGGCCCCGGCTCTTCTCACACAGGCAGAATACACAGGGGTTATCAGATGGCCCAGCCCTTCTCACACAGACAGAACACATAGGGATGTCAGAGGGCCCCAACCCTGTCACACAGACAACACACAGGGGATGTCAGATGGCCCCGGCTCTTCTCACACAGACAACACACAGGGAATGTCAGACGGCCCCGGCTCTTCTCACACAGGCAGAATACACAGGGGTTATCAGATGGCCCAGCCCTTCTCACACAGACAACACACAGGAGACGTCAGACGGCCCCAGGCTCTTCTCACACAGATAGAACACACAGGGGATGTCAGACGGCCCAGCCCTTCTCACACTGTTTAATTTCTTTTCACAAAGTAGAAGAAAGGCTAGCTCTTTCGGAGGATAAATAAAACACGAGCATATGTGGCGTCTCTCTGCCGTGTTCAGAGTTGAGATCAGGGCCGAGGTCATGGCTGTCATTACTGTTCTGCCAAAAGACTTGCTTGGCATGGATCATGTCTTTGAAGGATGCTCACGCCTACCCTCTTTCCTCCTACTTCCTTGACCTGCTCAGCTTTGGCATCATACTCACCAAAATGGGTCTTCACTGGAGAAACTTAGCATGCCCCTGTGCAGGAAGTGGGCTTGTGGCAATGTGGCATCTGCCCCCATAGTGTCTCTAAAGCTTTCTTGCTAATGCCAGTAATCCCGGAGTCAGCGGGCCCTTTTAAGTCATTATCATAACTTCCCGATGACATTTGACACTTTCAGTCACTTAGCGTTTTCTTAGACAGTAAAAGCCAAGCCCAGCTTTTACTCTGGGTTCCGCAGTGCCCCGGTGCTGCTTGCCCTTCCTCTAGGCATCCTTGCTTGCCTTTGTTGCTCTGTGAAGGCCACCTTAATCCTGCCACGCTCTCAGTCCCACCCAGACCTGCCACCCATGTTTTCTTGTTCTGCCATTGCCTGTCTCCCTTTCTCTCCCCTCCTCTTAGACGTGAGCCTGCTTGAAATCTGGGACAGTGTGTTGCTACCTCTATCCTTCACAGGACTCCAAAGCAGTGTTCTCCTTCCGGCAAGTTCTTCATGTCCGAACCACACCGACGTCAATAGGGCATGTTTTCAAGTCATAAAGCGGGACTCGTCTGCTTGGTTTTCCTTGCTCATTCTCAGACAGCACGGCCAGATGCTCACACTGGCCTTTGGCTCGCAGTTTTCCTCCGAAGTCATTTCACATCATCAACCCTACAGCACAGTGTGCTGTTGGCTTTTCACATCCACCCTGCAGCACAGAGCTGTTGGCTTTTCACATCCACCCTGCAGCACAGTGCTCTTGGCTTTTCACATCCACCCTACAGCACAGAGCTGTTGGCTTTTCACATCCACCCTACAGCACAGTGCTCTTGGCTTTCCATGTCTTTGTCATGGGGCCAGTTTGAGTTTATTGAGCCATCACTGCACAGTAGTTTATTCTAGGGTCTCCCTTTCTTCCTTCCTCCCTTCCTCTCTCTCTTTCTTTTTTTTCCCTAAAGATGTAGGCCAGGTGTTTGGGTGGCCAGCCATTTCTCTAGGCACGTGGGACTTGTTAGCGAAAGCGTGTGCTTTTCTATGGCCGGGGAGTAGCAGGTAGCCACTAACAGGGGCCTTGCTTCCTGCTGTGGGAGGAACAAGTGTCTGCTCTGTCTCCCTATTTCTATTTCCATCTTAATTGGAAGAAACTGTGGAACTTAAGTGCACTCCAGCTTCCTCATCGTCGGCGATGACGGAGCGCGCATGTTCCCTAGGTCACTGTGGTGGTTATGTAGAAGGCCACGGCGCCCAGCTCAGTAAGTGCTCAGCAGTAGGTCTGCTCCTTTAATGCTTCCTTCTATCAGTTCCCGCTTAGAAAACAGGCATAGACGTCAGTGTTTCAGTTGTGTCTGTGAGATGCCGAGTTGAAGATACCCATGTGTAAATGAGTATTTCCTGTCTTCCTGTAAGGTTAGCGTTCAATCTCGTCCGTTTTGTCCAAAAGGAATCATGGCTGCATGCACTCGTTGATCTCTTTTTCAGAAAGGGGACCGGGTCTTCTGCTCCAGCACAATTTCTGGCGGTTATGCAGAGTTCGCTCTGGCAGCGGATCACACTGTCTACACCCTGCCTGAGACGCTGAACCTCAAGCAGGGTGCTGCGCTTGGGATCCCATACTTCACAGCCTGCCGGGCTCTGTTCCACAGGTGAGGGGCGCGCTGCTGCTCACAGCCCAGGCGGGCGGCTCTCCTCACCTGTTTGCTGCCTGGACCGCGGCTGCTTGTCATTTGCCATGAAACTTATCTGGGGTCATGACGGTCATGGGGAGGGCAGGAGTTTGACCATTTTGAGGAAGAAAGAGGGAATTAATCCCTTGAATGGAGATGGTTTTCTCAAAACCTGGGAATCAGGAGGGACATGTTACAAGATCCTGAGGTATCTTTCTGTGTCTTAGTCATTGTGCTATTGCTGGGAAGAACCATGATGGCCACAGCAAGTCTTCTAAAGGAAAGCATGTGACTGGGGGTCTGCTCTGGTTTCAGAGCCTTAGTCCACTGTCATTAAGACAGAGGGCATGGCAGCAGGCAGGCATGGTGCTGTGCCTAAGAGTGCTACATCTCCCAGGCAACCGGAAGTGACTGACTGTCACACCGAGGGCCACTTACTCAAAAGAGGAGACCTCAAAGCCCAACCCCACAGTGACACACTTCCTCCAACAAGGCCACACCTCCTCATAGTGCCTCTCCCTTTGGGAGCCATATTTTTTCAAATCACCACATACATTGGGCAAATATTTCAAGAGAGTCAAGTTTTCTGATCAATCCAAGACTCTTTTGGTGGTGAGATGGCACCAGGCAAAGGTAATCAGAGCGTTGAAGAGAAGCAGCAGCCAAGGGGGTGGTCACTGCTGCAGCAGTGGCCCGGGTGTCTGGTACTTCTCCAGTTATTCCCGTTGAACATGGAAGACAGTGGATGAAAGTAAGGGGACACCGGACACGGGGTGCTGGGCATTCTTCATGAAGGCTGGGATCCAGAACACAGCTCGACTGGGGTTGAGTAATTAAAAGCCATAAGAGTTAACAAGTAAACAGCACGTATACATGGTTTATACAGTGACGATGACTGTCAGTGTTTAAAAGAACATAGTTACATGGCACAGGCGAAAAGCCTGGACATTTCACAAGATTTTCAGAGGTGTGGGGAGGCAAGGACATTTTCTTAGTGCTGCCAAAAGCAGCCCACCTGCTATTACCTGAGTAACCCTGGACCCCAGGATAAAAAAGAAAGCTTGTCTTGGGACACTCTCCGTGGGGACACATGGGTATGAGGGACTCTAGTTCTTCTGGTTCAGAATTTCTACCAACAGTGACTCTGGGAACCATCCCTTTGAGCCTTGAGTTAGAGGATGTCTGACTCCATGTCAGGATGTAGTAGCTCTTTGGGTGTTGGCTGGAGCAAGGGTAGAAATCCCTCAATGATGATGTAAAACACCAGCTCTTGGTTAGCTCCAAGGGAGAGAGTGATGGATGCACCTCTGCTTTGTTCCACAGTGCCCGTGTGCTAGCTGGGGAAAGCGTCCTGGTTCACGGGGCGAGTGGAGGAGTAAGTATCTGTCTTTTTAAGTCTGTTTAACTGAGCATGGAGTTACAGGTCTCATGTAATAGTTCTTGAAATCCCTTTACCTTTTTACTTTTTAAATTTTAAAAAGTCATTCTCTGAGCGTTTCATATGTTGCATTCAGGGGTTTGATCTTACCCCCACCCCCACCTTCAACACCACTCTCCCAACTTCATGTCCTCTTCTTCTTCTTTTAAAAATAACCCATTGGGTCCAAAGTCAGTGATACCTAGATGAGAAGCCATCTGCAGGCACACAGTGGGCCCAGGAGGGCCACACGCTGCAAAGAACTGTCCCTTCCTCCCCCAGCCATCATCAGCTGCCAGTAGCTCCTCAGCTGGGACAAGGCCTGGTGTACCCCTCCTCTCTCTGTGCTGTGAAGCTGACATTGTACACAGTAAAGTCACTTTGAAGAGCCAAATTTATAGTCATGCTCCTGCTCCCGGGCCTTTCATGCTGAGAAGCTTCTTGAGATGCAGTCCCCGAGTGGAATTCATGGCTGATGCTGTAGCAGTTCTTGCTTAATAAATTCAGCAGGACACCTGATAAAAAATTAACGTGGTGAGCAGTGGTGAACTTCTCTTTTGTCCAAAGCCCGCTCCCCGCACCCCATCAACACAATGCACATCATGATGACATTCAAGGAGTGTGTGGTATATAGCTATGTCCTCATCTCCACAACCCAAGGCTTCAAATGTTAGCATCTAGTGGGCAAAGATTCAGAACCCAGAGCCTCAGCCCCTGTAGGAAATCACCAAGCACAGCACTGTTAGATGCCTCCTCAGTGAGCTTCCTGCAGCCTGTCTCCAAGGAGCACAGAGGGAAAAGCAGACTCATTTGGGATTTAGTAACTCCAGCACAGAGAGACTTTGGAAATGTTGGCGAGAAGATTTCACGTTGTTAAAATCCAGGACCTGGAACGCAATGGCTCACCTTCAGGGAGCTTGTCAACCCTCAGTACTGGGGGCTCTGGTTAGCTCATAGGCACGGCATGCCCCATGTGGCGATGGTAGTGCCCTGACAACATGACTCGGCCTCTAAAAGTGCCAGGTAACTCAAGAAGTCAGGCCACTCTGTGTCTCTTTAGAGATGAACTTCCTGTTTCATCTCCAGCTTCCTGAATGACTCAAAGAAATCAATCCTGGGGGACTTCACGGATTAGACGATTAATCAAAAAGCCCAAGGTGTCTCTGCAGCTTGAGAAAACACAACAGCTGAGCTCACCGATTACCATCACCAAAGGCTGGTTTTGGATGAAGTTTAAATTTAACCTAATAACCGAAGGTTTGAAAAGCACATGGGTTTATTTAGATTGCTGTGACTTTCTGAGAGCCTGGTGCTCTGTAGAGAAGAGAGATTTTGGTACAGTGGAGAGAGAGGAGTTTAAAGGAAATCTCTTTATTCCCTTCACCCTCCTGTAGAAAGCCCCATCGCTTCCGAGGGATTGGTTTGCTTTTTTAAAAGGTAAAATCCAAACTGTTGGTTTCCAGAGCTGGTTGAGCTTGCTAAATCCTGGCTGGCCGGGCCGGGCTGACAGGCCTCTGTGTGAAGCACCTGTGATCCTCCTGCCCTATCAGAGGAACGCAGAGCCCTGGCTTTCCCTGGCTACTGTCTGTACTCTCTGTTCTCACTTAATTCCCGTTCCTGCGGGATTATGTTGTGGGTTTAAGATGACGTGGATTTACGAACACAGCCATTGTCTCAGTGTGTTGGTGGGGAGGGCCTCATTTTACTGCTAGCGAAATAAGCCGGAGAAAAATAGCTGGCAAAGAATGGCGCATAATGTCCTGGAAATATTGTGAGTCTAATTGTTGGCAAGGAGATAGCAGCCAGAAGCACTCAGAAGGCTCCTGAGTGGCCCCTCAGAGGAGAGCGTTACACGGTATGTTTGCACTAAGTCTCTGCTCTAAAGTGGCATTTTATTAGAGTCGTAGTCTTAATAGAAAACGTCAATCATTGGAGTCGATTGTGATGACCCCTTAGTGCAGTTTTCACCTAATGGGCTGGCTGTCCTCCTGCATTAGGTGTCTCCCGCGTTCTTGTTTCTGTTAGATTATCGAATCCCTGCCATAGCCTGACTTGCATCACCTCATCCACCCCACGGACCTTTCCGTCTTTAAACTTATTTCGGCTCAGGAGGCTAGAATTGCTCCTGCTCTGTGAGTTTCTCTCATTTTTTCTAGTAATTATTTTTCCTATCATGCCCAACCCTGTTGGCCTTCCAGATCATAGATTCTTCATTTTTAAATTTTTTTTGTATTATGTATACAGTGTGCTATCTGTATGTTTTGCTGACATGCCAGAAGAGAGCATCAGATCTCACTGTAGATGGTTGTGAGCCGCCGTGTGGTTCTCTGGAAGAGGAGTCAGTGCTCTTACCCTGTGAGCCCTCTCTCCAGCACTTCTTCTTCAGTCTTTACATTTATTATCCGTGTGTCTGAGCATGCTCTTGGTCACTGGAGGACCACGTGTTCACGAGCAGGTTCTCCGCCTCTACCACACGGTTTCTGACCTGGCTCCGTGGGTCAGCATGTGTCCAGTTAATGTTGCCCTGGATTACATGGCATTAAAATGTGTAATTTTAATAAGATGATGTAATATGGGAGGGAGTACACTCATTGTTGGCCTCTACATGTGTACACACATGTACATGGGTACACACGCTAGCACATACGCACACATACACACAAGGAAGGCTTGATTTTAAAAACTGCTATTGAATTGCTACCTTGAGTTTCATTAAAAAAAATAATTCCATAAATTTTGACCTGGGGGTAGGGAAGAATTTTCAATACTTTCTGACGAGGGCCTAAGCATGCCTGCCTCTTTTGCACTACATGTATTTATGTGAAGTGTCGTTCTTGCCCTTGACGAGTATAACAGAGTAACGGATCACACTCTCGTAGGTCTGGTTTGTGGGTCCCATGCCCGTATGCCTAAGGTCACCTAAGAACCTCTCAGGCGAAAAGGAGTCCCGAGTGGGAAGTGCCGAGGACGTCCTGCTCTCTGTATGAAACACTGGTCTTTAGCAGAAAAGAACAGCCAAACGTGTTGTCTCTTGGGAGCCTGAGGCAGAGGATCACGATGAGTTCAGTCCAGCCGGGGCTACGCGTAATGAGTGCCTCAAAAGAAATAGGGAGCTGGAGAGATGGCTCAGTGGTTAAGAGCACTGACTGCTCTTCCAGAGGACCTGGGTTCACTTCCCAGCACCCACATGGCAGATCACAACTGTCTATAACTCCAAGATCTGACAGTCTCATATAAACATGCATGCAGGCAAAACACCGATGCATGTAAAATAAAAATAAATAAAGATAAAAAAGAAGTAGCTGAATATTTATCTTTTTTTCAAGCAGTAAGTGCCTTTTTAAATTTGACTTTGAATAAAACTGGAGATTTAAGGAAGCTTTCCATAAATCCCGGTTGGGAAGTGTTTTGTTCCCTGTGAAAACTGAGAGTAAGCGGATGACCTTGGAAAACCCAATGGATGCTGGGGTCAGCAGTCCCCCAGTATCACCCCACTTCCTTCCCGTGGGCTTGTCAGTGGCGAGAGGGGTCTGTCTGTCATGCGGGAGGGAGACGCAGTTAGAGGTTACAGCTGTCAGCCGGCCATTGCCATGGCGCTCAGTATGGCCCAGAGCCCTTACCTCACCCTGGACCACTGGCTCATGTGATCCTCCCTCCTCCCCTCCCCCCCCCCCCCCCCCCCCCGTTCACCTTTTGACCATCCCACGATTTTGCCTCCTGCTCCTCCCGCCCCTATCTTCCTAGGGCCTTTCTGTGTCACCTCTCCTGATGACCCCGACAGCCTCTCTCCACACCTCTAATCCATGCCGGTTTTGTTATTTTCCCTCGAACTTTCTGTTATCTCCACTGACTTTACTCACTTGTTTGATCATTTATTATCTTCTTTTGTCTTCAGAATGGTTTTTTTTGGTTTTTTTTTTTTTTTTTTTTTACATTAAGTCCATGGCCAGCACAAGACAGGCACTCAATAAATGTGAGCCCATGAGCCTGTGTCTTTGACTTAAATGGTAGAGGAGGCCTTATGCTTGTTATAAAGAATGTGGTAGTTAATTGGTTAGATATAGGCAGGGAGCAGCATTGAGGCCATCTTTAAAGCCTGCACCTCCCGCATGAAGCAGATGTTAGCAGGTGTTGTGATGCAGTGGTTAATGGGTTAATGGCTACGTTATATGGTCTGATGTGGCTCTGTTCTGCTGTATGAGATTTGGGCAGGGTTGCTGCTCCTCGTCAGCATGACACAGATAGACATGATGGAGACCTCACCGAGCACTGTGAAGGTAGTGGGGGCACAGCGTAGGGAGAACTTAGTGTGTTGCCAGGATGCTATGAATGGGAACTTAGAGCTGGTCTTTCAGCCTTCAGGACAGGTTATACACTAGGACCGTACTTCAACCTTCCTAATGCTGCAACCCTTTAATGCAGTTCCTCACGTTGTGGTGACCCCCCAACTATAGAATTATTCCTTTGTTACTCCATAACTGTAATTTTGCTATTGTTATGAATCATAATGTAAATGTCTGATGTATAGGATATCCGATGTTCAGGATGCCCGAGGTGCAGGATGTCCGATGTGCAGGATGTCCGATGTGCAGGATGTCTGAGGTGCAGGGTGTCCGAGGTGCAGGATGTCCGAGGTGCAGGATGTCCGAGGTGCAGGATGTCTGGTGTTCAGGATGTCTGAGGTGCAGGATGTCTGAGTTGCAGGATGTCTGAGGTGCAGGGTGTCTGAGGTGCAGGATGTCCGAGGTGCAGGATGTCCGAGGTGCAGGGTGTCCGAGGCGCAGGATGTCCGAGGTGCCGGATGTCTGGTGTGCAGGATGTCCGAGGTGCAGGGTGTCCGAGGTGCAGGGTGTCCGAGGTGCAGGGTGTCCGAGGTGCAGGGTGTCCGAGGTGCAGGATGTCCGAGGTGCAGGATGTCCGAGGTACAGGATGTCTGAGGTGCAGGATCTCCGGTGTGCAGGATGTCTGAGGTGCAGGATGTCCGAGGTGCAGGATGTCCGAGGTGCAGGATGTCCGAGGTGCAGGATGTCCGAGGTGCAGGGTGTCCGAGGTGCAGGATGTCCGAGGTGCAGGGTGACTGAGGTGCAGGATGTCTGAGGTGTAGGATGACCAAGGTGCAGGATGTCTGAGGTGCAGGGTGTCCGAGGTGCAGGGTGACCGAGGTGCAGGATGTTTGAGGTGCCACCCTGTGAGAGGGCCGCTCCACCTTCAGTTGGAGAAACACTTCACTAGAGGGATCTGCAGTTCCCTGTAGACATCAAAGGCTTTTCAGGAACGCAGAGAATATGTAACATCAGGCTTGTATTCTCTTTTCCAGGTTGGATTGGCTACTTGCCAGATTGCCAGAGCTCATGGCTTAAAGGTTTTGGGCACCGCTGGTTCTGAGGAAGGAAAAAAGCTTGTTCTGCAAAATGGTGCTCATGAAGTGTTTGATCACAAAGAAGTTAATTATATTGATAAAATCAAGGTAAAGTTTTCTACAGTTTTACAGAAGTCAAATATTGCTTCTTGGAGATTTACTTAAGTTATATTAACTACTACCCTTTTAATGAATAAATAAAATATTGCTTAATAAATAAGATTGCTTCCATTTTCATATCTGCACTGCTCTCATCCCATGTGTGTTTTAGCTGACTTAGGCACAGGCGTCTAGTTTTTTAGCCTTTGCTCTTGTGTTTGCACTGTGAATGCGCACTGAATGAGGTGGAGCTTTTCTGAAAGACCATGCTGTAAGTAGAGTTTGCAGCTTCACGGTGCTTGTAGGGCAGCTGTTACCATGTGAGATCCCACTGCAGTTGAGGTTCACAGAATTACAAATCAGATGTATCTATCCTGAAAAGATGCTGCTTGTGAGCCGGGTCCTTGGGGAGGAACAATCACTGTCCTGCCCACCATGGCGGGGAGCATTCAGGTAACTGTCGCATACAACACAGTTCATACAGGGTCATATCTGTCTGTCTGTTTCACCTGGCAAGTGCCCTGCCACTGGCTTCTATCCCAGCCCTCACTTCAACCCTCAGGTCCCTGTTTGTTTACTGCTGAAACCAGTTCAAGACAGACTCCCTTGCTCATCCTCAGCAGCACTTTTTTGAGGTAGGAGAATGAGAATTTCCCAGGCACCAAGTTCTTTAGAGGCCGTTACTCAAGGAGGAAAAGTGTGTGTGTGTGTGTGTGTGTGTGTGTGTGTGTGTGTGTGTGTGTGGTGTTTCCACCATACTGCCTTGCTAAAACACCAGCCAAGGCTCTCGTTTGTGCCTTGTGTAGGGGCTGGCACCCCACGCTCAGTCCTAACACCATCCTCAGGAGTATGTGCAGTAGTTAGAGAAGCTGGTTCCTGGGGAACTTGCAGCTTGTTTGTGTAGCCTTTGGGGTTTTGACTCCTTCACCTGTCCTGAGGCTCCTTTGTTTCTCCTGTTCTCAGAAGTCTCCAGGCCTCTCCTTCCCCTTCCCTCTTCTCTCCCCTCCCCTTCCCTCCTGGTTCCTTTACTGCCTAACTTCTAGAAACACAGGGGCGCTCACTGTTCCCTCCCTTCCTCCTTCACAATGTAGTTCTGCTTTTGTGTCATTTGATGTCTTCGGAGGATGTATCTCAGGGGTCAGAGGTGAGTCTTTGTCTGTCTTCATCCTCAGGAGCATGAGACCTTGACTGTGTCTCCTTGAAGCTGGCTGTCTTGCTACACACGGACGTCATTGTAACCTCCTTCCTCTTCGTGTTATCACACACTGTGTGTCTGTATGCCCTCTGTTGTCTCTGCTATTCCTCTGGGCCTTGGTGTCATTCTCTGCTGACCTTCACTTTATAATCTGGCACAGGCTGCAGTAGACCCAAAGCTCACCATGTCCTGTAGACTGGCTGGCCAGTGAAACTGGGATCTATGCATCTCTGCCTCCAACACTGGGGTTGGTTACAGCTTTTTTTCCCCCACGGAGATGGATCTGGAGAAGCCTGTGTGGCCTGCGGTTCACCCCAGCCATCTCCCCGACCAGCCCTGATTGTGCCCGTTTTAAATCCCGTTCTTCCTGTGGCTCTCCAGGTTGCCCAGGTTACTCTGCCAGTTTCGCCCCTGTAAGCTCTGCCAAAGCCTTGTCACCCGCTGCTTAAGCCTCTGTTTCCTCAGCTTCGATACTTGTAACTGAGCTCAAAGGCCCCCCCCCCCCCGTCTTCTACTGCTCCCAGAGACATTTGTTCCTTTAAATGTATGAAGAAATAACTAGAATAAATCGCTGTTCAAAGAGTAATTTTGACCTCCCTGCCTCTTATTGAGCTTCTAGTACTTAAAACATTGAACTATGAACACCCAAAAATAAAACAAAGGAAAACGCGTAGCCCTTTCTGTGGCATGCAGTTCAGATGCTCAGTCTGGAACAGTTTGCCTTGCCTTCCCCCACAAAGCTGTGGCTGAGGAGCTATCCCCAAAGGCCTCGGGTGTAGCTTTCCCTCACCTTCCTTCTTGTGTTTAGGGATCTCCTTTTCATCCTCTGGGCAACTTTCTCTGAGGAAATTTCTCTGACCAGTGTAGGCAATTCAACTCCAACTTTTTCATTCTGTGACTCATGGCTTAGGTCTATTAACGTGGCACTCAAGCCTTACATAAGAGCTGTGCTTGCAGTATTCTCTTCCCCAACCCCTGGCTTTAAGTGTGTTACATCCATTCTTTGCACTCTACCCAATGCTTGATTTAAGTATTTATTTCTGTTAAAACAAAATAAAACAAATGAATTATAAGATAACTATAATATTGCTGGTTCTTCAAGAACCATTTTAAACATGGAGAACCAATACCCTACAGTGCAATCAAAGAGAATTAGTATAGCAAGCAAATGATAAACCACTTAGTGTAACACTGAATACAAGCTCCACCTACAGAAACATACTAAAGCCCCTCCTTGGCCCAGATGCACAGGTATCCACTTATACACACATATTTGCACCACAAATATATAAACATGCATGTGTGTGCACACACACACATACACACACACACACACACACACACACACACCCTGAAAGACCAAGTAGCAAGTACTTACTTGTTTACTTCTTTTTGTTTGTTTGTTTGTTTTGTTAAGAAAAATGGGAGACCCCTAGGGTTTGGGAAGCTTTGATTTATTGTTTACTCTCTGTAAACATTTTTCATGATAGGAAGATTTTAACTAAGAAATAAGTATTGTAAATGGAAGTTTCTGTCCCACCCTGTCCTGCAGCTGTTCATTCCCAAAGAAATGCACAGAGGTTTATATTAATTATAAACAGGTCTATTAGCTCAGGCTTATTGTTAACTAGCTCTTACAACTTAAATTAACCCATAATTCTTGTCTGTTTAGCCAGGTGACTTAGTACCTTCTCTCAGTGATACATTCTCATCCTGCTTCCTCTGCATCTGTCTGGTGACTGACTGACTCTCTGCCTTTCCTCTTCCCAGAATTCTCCTAGTCTGGTTACCTCTCCTATACTTCCTGCCTGACTACTGGGCCATTCAGCATTTCATTAAGCCAGTATGAATGACAAATCTTTAGAGTGTACAAGAGCATTATCCCACAGCAAAGTATTTTATATTCAGGCCGACTAGCACACACACAAAGAATTCATCAGATTTCATCTCATTATGGCAATTTATCTGGGGCCTCTTAGTCTTCACACTGTACAGGGCGGCTGCTCGCTTGGCACAGCATCATTGCCTTGTAATTAGATCATTTTAAAGCAGGCATCGTTAGTCTTGCATGCCATTTTCAAACGCATTTCTGTGGAACGTGCTGCCGGACCTTTATCTTGTTCTTTTCATTGTGCAGGAAGCTGTTGGTGACGAGGGGGTTGATGTGGTTGTTGAGATGCTGGCAAATGTGAACCTGAGTAATGACTTGAAGCTCCTGTCCCGTGGAGGGCGGATAATCGTAAGTACTGTTCCTCGTTGCTTTGCGTTTCCTGCCGTCTCCCCATTCACAGCAATCTTCACTGTGGGCCCGATGTTTTCACGACAGGTTGTTGGCTGTCGAGGCACTATTGAGGTAAACCCAAGGGACACCATGGCAAAGGAGACGAGCATAATTGGAGTTTCTCTCTTTTCATCCACCAAGGTACAGATGGATGTGGTTCTGAAGTTGCCAACTTAAACACTGGGAAATGTGTCTATTGGCAGATTGACAGCAAAAGTAGTTGTTGAGCTTGGTCACCCGACTAGAGCGGTAGATACCAGTCAGTCTGTGTTTGGGAGAGGGCATACTAGTCATAGCTATTTCAAGACAGTATTTCATGTACTAACCCTGTCCCAGGATGTGTGATTGACAGAGAATTAAAAGGTAGTTCTGGGCAAAGTGCCAAATCCTGCACATTTGCAGGAGGACTTTTCTGGAATGGCTCTAGATATTGAGGTTTCTTAATTCCACCAAATGCAAGTCCAGTGGTCCTTGCTGAGAAACAAATGACAATAAAACACACTTTAAATTTCTCTCTCTCGCTCCCGCTAGGAGGAACTTCAGCAGTTTGCAGCCATCCTCCAAACAGGAATGGAAAAAGGTTGGGTGAAACCCGTGATAGGCTCTGAGTACCCTTTGGAGAAAGTGGTCCAGGCCCATGAAGACATCATCCATAGCAGTGGGAAGACCGGGAAAATGATTCTTCTCTTATGATGACCAACTCTTTCTGGGATGCCCTGTGCCACTGTGACACCTTCGCCCCCCCCCCCCCCAAGTCTTTCTGATACCATCTTTAATCAGCATTCATTTCATTGAGTTTCATGTATTAAAAGCACTAGTTTAGGGAGTAGACAGTGGAGTAACATCATAGCAGACAGCAATGTGTAGTCTTGTGTGGTGTTAGCATGCGTCTCAAAACTGTTTTTGCTTCTCTTTCTTTGTTTGGCTTAGTGTTCCAATTTTGTTTCGTTTTGAGACAGAATCTTGCTCTGCAGTTCATGCTGCCATTGAACTCATGGTGATCCTTCTGTCTCAACTTTCTGAGTGCCAGGATAATAGTCCTGGACTGCCACACAACTTCATTTCAGAACTTCATAATTCCTTAACTTTCATGCCTTTGCCTAAAATGTACTAACTCAAAATAAGACTATGGGACTATGGATCTGCTTGGGCTTCCAAGCCTACCTACCTTTATTAAGAGTCACCAGTCCTCTGATCGGCAGTGACTGTCTTGGACTCTGCAGGCTTTCTGGGCTTGAAAAACATACTTCTCAAACTTACCTCCTTTCAGTCTACAAGCCTCTGGGAAGGGCAAACATGAGTAATGGCTGGGGAAGCTGTCAGTCTGTTTTCCTCACATTCCCGAAAATGCTGAATGCTCACTGAGCGCTGGTCACCAGCCACGTTCCGGGAGGTCAGCAGCCTTATTTAGGTCTGTGGTGTTCAGTGCGGTCCTCCATTAAGTGCCTCATGGTTCTTTAGGGCTTCCTGAACATGTGACACGAGTCATATAATTTGACATAATTTCACCTAAAATTGTAAGTTCACACATTTCTGCGTTAGTTCTCATGGTTTTGTAACCTGGAATAAATTCTGTAGCAGAACACTGAAGCCTGCGCCTGTCTCCTTCATGGGGCACCAGCCTCATTTCCACCTCGCTCCCGACCTTGTGGCTGCTTAGTAGGCCTGTTCCATTCTGCGATTCTTTGAGACTAAATAAAAGGATGGCCCTTTAGAAATCTCACACCAGTATTCCACCCAAGGAGATGAGGTTGCGCCACTCACATCGGGCTCTGTGTTTTCCACGTGAGCGCATCGCCCTGTCTCTTGGTGCATTGTGTGGATGATTGTCCTGTTTCATTTGTTCTGAGTGTCAACCCCTGCTAAGTAGCGAGCAGACACCACTGTTCAAGTTGGGGGACGTGGCCATTGACGTATGTGCTGTGACCAATGTGTTGAAGCCATTAGCATGGTCTATGTTCAGCCACCGTTATCTTACTAATTAATTGTCCTATCAAATAGCATTCAGCAGAGTTTCAGAAAGAGGATTACTTGGATCCTCAGAGTAGTATTTTATGTGCTTTCTAAAATGGAGGGTTCTTTGTTTATGCAAAAAGAAAAGGAATGATGCTTGGGTGAGCAGCTTGATCTGTTTGCAGAACGGTGAATGAGCTAACACAGACAGCCATTGCTATAGGCCAGTTCCTTTCGAGGGCCAAACTAGCCACACTTAGAGTGACCTGCCAGGTTAAGGCACTGCAGCACCAGGTGTGTTTCTGCGTGAGTCTACAATTCTGGCGCTAATCCTGTCCTAACTTCTGGATCACTGCCACCACTAACTAGGACCCAGATCACTAGGGGCTGTCCTCCATGAAAGGCAGATAGTGAGCATTTCAGCTCCTAGCCTTCTCGATTTCTGTTCTTGGGTTCTCTGAGTTCTGCGCCCCAGATCCGTGTTGGAGAACAGGATGATGAGCGGCCCTGATGGCCACAGCTGTGCGAGCGTGCGCAAGACACGTTAACCTAGACTCGTGACCTGGCCTTCCTTTTTTTTGATGTTAAACTTCAAGCTCTTGCTTACCTCTCAAGGTCTTTGGCTTTCCTGACCGTCTATTCCTCTGGCTTCCATAGGCATCCGGCAGCCTGCTTCCCAGCCCCACTCCCTCGGGTTCCATAGGCGTTGAGTGGCCTGCTGCCCACCTGCGCTCTGCATGGGTTCCTCTTACTCTTCTGACTCTGTTCGTTATCCTCACCTGGCTTCACTTGCTGTTTGGCTAGCAATCACTGAGACTCAGTCGGTTCCTCAGTGGCCCAGCAGCCATCGATTACGAGTGTGGGGAAGCGCTCTGCTGGAATCAGATGTGACAAAGACACATAAAGCATATCTCATGTCCCGGGCTCCATTGTTGACTGGGGATAAGACCCTGTGAAATGTTTCTCACCATTGCGGGGTGGGGGAGGGTGAGGAATCTGTCAGGGATCCAGAGAAAGATGCAATCAAGGCATATGTTAAGAGGTTTGAAGGAATCCCTCAGGCAGTTGTGGGGCTGGTGTTTCCGGGGCAGCAGGCCAGAGTGGGGGTTGGGCTTTTCCCTCTGGATTTCTTCACGGAGCTTCAGTTTTTGTTCTAAATCCTTCAACTCATTGCAAATGGCCTCCCTGTGCTACTGAAAGAAATTTCCTTAGAATTGCTATAATTTATATTTTTGTAAACAGATAAAACATGATTATGTGGGCGTGGAACCAAGTGTCACAGGTGACATGGGACACAGGGCAGTCACTTAATGTCTTGGAAGTTCTACCTGTACATTTAACTCTTCTGATGCCCTGTGTCAGCTTTTCATATGCCTTGGCCATAGAACCAGGGCCACGGGCAACCTTAGGTGCTTCTGACGGAGAAAAGAAAACCAGGAAACCTTTCACGATGTCCTTAAGTAAACATTAAAGCAAGAAAGTACGTGTGTCCCTGGGATGTCCGTGATTCGAGATAACTTCCAAGAACAGTGAGACCTGTCAGGTCAGTCTGACCTGACTTAGCTTCCTCAGTCAGCCACATCCCAAGACAGGGAAGCAACCCAGCACGATCCTTAGCCATCTCTAATAGTGCCAATTTTGAGTACAGTGCTTTTAAAAATGCCATTTAAAATTACCATAGCAATTTTCACTGCTTCAAAGAGCCCATTTTTGGAAACTTCCACTACCCAAGGAAAAAGGCCTCGGGAGTGGGTTCACCGTCATCTGCCAATGGCCTATCAGGCATCCATGATGGCCCACGTGTGTCCCTTTAGCGTAAATCTGTGTGATGCAAGCATTCATTAGACATGCATGTGCTGAGTATGTATGTGAAGAAGTCCCCATCAACTGAGAATTCAGTCTAAGACTCGGAGATACCAGCAGGAATTGTTTTAATCCTCTGAGTGTGCAGAGCGACCTTAGCCAGTACGCAAGAAGTGTCCCCAACAACACAGACTCTGTAGCTTACAGAGGGAGGGAATGTTGTCATAACCTTGTCTGCAGGACAGTGAGGTAGTCTTCTCCCTGTCCCAAAAGAGATTTTCTCGGGAGTTAAGCAAATTTTTCAGAAGCAGAAATTGTGGGGTTTTTGTTTTGTTTTGTTTTGTTTTTGTTTTTGTTTTTGTTTTTTTTTTTTTAATTAGGACAATTTATCTAGAACAGGGTATGTAAGTGGATATTAGTGGGTTTTTTTGTTGTTTGTTTGCCTTTGTTTTGTTTTTCATTTTGTAAAACAACCAGAAGTCCCAGTTCCTGGTTTACAGTTCTCAACTCTGCGTAAACGCTACCTGCAAAGACTGCAATGTTAGAAACTAAAGTGACATGCCTCACCATCCACTGGGGATTTCTGAATCTATTGTCGTTTGAATCACTGAACTAAACTGGGTAGGGAGAAGTCCAAATTCAGCCATCGCCTCTAACTCAGGACACAGGATCTACAAGTCCTGGAAAGCCACGCCCTTATCACCCAAGGTCACCTGAGGCAGGGGTAGCTAGCTAGCATCAGTGCCAGGTCATTGTATCCATCAGTTCTTTCTCTCTGCACTTTGGAATTAATTTCCAAAGCAGTTGCATTTTTGACCTGCAGTGTCCCTCAGAGGCAGACATGTCAACTGCTTGCTGGGTCCTCTGCTTGGTGATACTGAGAGGTGGCAGGACCTTCAGTAAGTGGAGCTGTTAGAGGGTCTCAGTCAGAGGTGCACCGTCAAGGCGACTGGGACTCCAGGCTCTTCCTTTAGAATCTGCAGTAGGCGTGACGGGCTTCATCTACCACATGCTTCTGCTGTGATGAGCATCAGGTCACGGGCTCCACAGCCATGAAATCAACCACTCATGGACTGATGACTCCAAAATGGATTTCAGAAAGCCCTTTTCTACCGTGGAATAGGAAAGGTTTATCTTAGTGGACTGTCTCGGGTGTTAGCCGGGATGGTGATCTGGTCAACCCAAGTCGGCAGTTGCTACCCAGAAAGTATTTTGCACACCAGTGTTGACTGGAGGATCCCCGTGCTGCAGCAGAGTCTGGAAGGGGAACCGTACTCCATTAATGACCGTTCTCTGACAATCGAAGCCAGATTATCCCCAAGCTGGGAAGTCCATGCCACGGTATAGGAAGCACATGGATTGACAGAGGAGTCAAGAGGCTGCTTCCCTACAGGTATGGAGTAGGAATGACTGGAGCCCCCTATGCACAGGATGGAGGGGCCATGTGCATATGTAACCCCAACGCAGCTCAAATCAGGGTTCAGAAAAATAGGAGACCTGGCTGGAAACGCCAGATCTATCACCAACTGGAGCTAGCTAGGGGGCAATGATTTAATAATTAGAGCCTCAATTTGGTAATATGCAATGGGAGAATTACCATGTAGTCCTTTGTGATCTGCCTTACACAAAGATGTGTTTAAATGACATTTAATTTTTAGTAGCCATGAACAAAGGACACATTGAACAAGAAGGAGAGGAATTAAGAAGGATCATCCAGAAATAGAATCAAATGCCAGTTCCCACCGGAATTAGAAATGAATATAGCTACAGAAAACTTTGTTTATCACATAGAAAATCTTGGCAATGCTCCCCTCAAGAAAATGTTGGCAGAAAAAAGAGTTGAGAATAAATATGACACAAGGGGCAGCTTTTGAATCACAGTAGTCTATAAAAAACCTTCACACTCAAAATATAGAACTCCTTTGACCCAACATTATTGCCTCCTCAGGAAGCTCTCCTGAAGAATCAGGCATGTCCACAAGTGTAGAAGGACACTATAAAGTAGTCCCACACTAGTTAAAAATTGAGTTCAATAAAGGGTTCTTTATTTAGGGGTAGACTCACAGATCACAGTCCTCTGCATAAGTGGGGAACTAAATCCAGCAACCAAGAGGGGGTAGGGGATAGAAAGAGAGAGAGTACCCAAGGCTACACCCAACCTGGTCCAGCATCTCAAAGGCCATTGGCTGAAGGAGTTCCCCCAGCACCTCCCCCTTTTGTCTAAATAAGAGAGTTCCAAACCTAATACAAAACTATATAACAATAAAACAGATATCAAGTATAAAAATTACAGTTACCAACAGTATACACAATATTAAGCAAGAAACATATGCTAAATATTTCAATAATTATTTTATCCTAAGGAGTCTAAGTCTTGTATTAGAAATGGCTTGACTAAGTCATGAGAGGAAAGTAACTATGACTATCTAGTCTTTAACCCCATCAAAGATCAGAGAAGGAAAGCTGGAATGCGTTTTATTTGGCAATATTGATATTAATGTGAGATCTTAGGGATGAACAAGAAAGGAAAGGTTATGGTTTAATAGTGTTGTGTCTGTGTGTCAAGTTGGCAAGGGGCCTAATTAGTTTCGTGACAACTAGACATTAGCTTAAATCATTTTAGAAGAGGGAACTTCAAATGAATAGACACCTTCATAGGACTGTGAGCAAGTTTGTGGGGTTCTTCCCTTGATTAATAATTGATGATGGAGGGCCCAACCCACTGTCAGTGGTGCCATCATTGGGCAGTGGTCTTGGGCTATATTAAGAAAGCTGTCTGAGAAAACCATGAGGACAAACCTATATACACTATTCCTCCGTGGCCTCTTTAGTTCCTGATTCCAAGTTCCTGCTGACTTCCTGTCATGACTTCCCTTCAAGGTGGACGTTAACCTGTAAGATGAACTGGACTCTTCCCCTCCAAGTTGCTTTTAGTGATGGTCTTTAGCCCCGCAATAGGAAGAAAACTAAAACAGTAGGTCACTTTGTTGTTTTTAATTCTTGTTTTTTTTTTTTTTAAAGCAAGTTTTCCTGTTCAACATTTTCATTTTATCTTAAAGGTCATTTTTGCATTTCTTCCTCCCTCCCTCCCTCCCTCCCTCCCTCCCTCCCTCCCTCCCTCCTCTCTCCCTCCCTCCCTCCCTCCCTCCCTCCCTCCCTCCCTCCCTCCTCTCTCCCTCCCCCCCCTCCCCCTCTCTCCCCCCCTCTCTCTCTCTCTCTCTCTCTCTCTCTCTCTCCCTCCCTCCCTCCCTCCCTCCCTCCCTCCTTTTCTTCCCTTCCTTCCTTCCCCCTTTCTCCTCCCCTTGCTCATATGCTGGCGTGGATGTGAGAACCATATAACAATGTGCAGGAGCCAGTTCTCTCCTCCTACCATGTAGGGCCCAAGACTTGAACTCAGATCGTCAGTCTTAGTGATAAACACCATTACCCACTGAGCCTTCTTGCTTTCCTCACTTTGGTTTTTTTTTGTTTGTTTTTGTAAAGGCAAAATAGCTGTCTGGTTATGAAAACTATCCGATTAAAAGGGAAATTCCATGTTCGCATCTCTAGGAGTGAGCTATTAGCCGTCCCTTGTGGTTACTCTAAAGGCTGAGATGAACTCGGGCTTCTGCCTTGTCTGGGTGCTTTCCTTGCTCACAGTTTGAGTCATAAAATAGTAAACATGGCTCGTCCTCAAAGTGCTTTTGGTAGCATGATGACCACATTTCAACAACATGGAATCTGCATCTTATCTGGGGAAATATTATTTTATTTAGAATTTGATACTAAATTCTGCCTTGCTGTGTTTCCTTGTTGTTAGGCCTTTTATGTGCCCTGTGGTTCATTACAGTGTAAGTTCTGGGTTTATTAGGTGGTTTTGCTCATTCTTGTTTACAGGCCATTACCACAGCTTCTAAGTGCTCCTCAGATTGTGTTCCCATTTTATGTCTATCAAACTACACTTCCACATAAACAAAAACCTTTAAGTTTCTGGAATTCTTTATGTCTTTATTGCCAGCCTGCTGGTTAACCACATGAAGAACACTCTTTCTTTGTATTTCCTTCTATCCAACAATGAGCAATCTGACTGTATTTCTTCCTTGCATTTCCTTCTATCCAATCTAATGATGAGCAATCAGATTGTATTTCTTTCTATACAATGAAAAAAATAACACTTTGTATTTACAAACTTACTTGTATCCCTTTGTCACAGTCTGGTTTGTAGAGATGTGGCATCCAAGCCTGTGTCCGAATCACATCCTTGCAGCCTCTTGGTGAACTTGGCTTTGTTGAGTCCTGGGTCTTCATCCTCTGTAACAATACAGGCCTTTCACTTCCTTCTTCCCACCTGACTTCTAGAACACGAGTCTCCTTTCCCTGAGCCCCCTCTCAGCTTCTATTCAGCCTCCTCGACTCACTTCACGAACAGCAATGTGCCTTCCTCTGTGTGTATTACCTCACCGCACTTCTGAACCCAGGGTTGCCTGTTTATTGATACTTTGGGCCTGTCTCCAGCCTGTTCTGTGTCCTGGGGCCCATATATTAGACTGACCACCGGTCATCATTTATTGGAGTATTCCCCCAACTGGTCGGAATTGCAGCGCTCCCGAGAAACCGCCTGCAACACCGTGTCAACCTTCCAGTGTTTTGGTCTCAGAGGACAAGGAGCTGTGTGTAGTTAGCTGGGCCTGAGCTCGTCAGTCTTCCCTCTGACTTCTGTGTTCAGACTCAATTCTTCCCCCTCCAGCTCCCGTGTTCAAACTCAAGCTCATGAAGGAGAAGCAGCAGCAGGGGACTACATGGCTTTGTCCCCGGCAGACCAGGGCGGGATGACTGGGTCTGTACCACTCTGGGCTCTTGAGGAATAGTTGGCAGCGGATTTCCAGGGCTCCATCTACCTCCCACCAGACTGCGAATCATGGAACAGTTGGCATCGTTGCTAATGTTGTGGCCTCACCTGTCTTTACCATCAAGTCCCTAGGTAATACGGACTGGCAGCTCAGAAAGCCTTGCCAGCTCATTCCGGGCTGCTGTGATAAAACACCCCGAGGCGGGGTGTCTTATAAACAACAGGGTTTGTTTCTCATGGTTGTGGTTTCGAGATGAAGCTGCCAGCAGATGTAGCACCCGGTGAAGATGTGTTTGACCTGCAGTGTCTGTCATGGGGGAGCTAGGCTGTCCTGTCATGTCCTGGTGGAAGGGGAACCTGTCTTTCTGGGTACTCAGGATTTCATCAACTTCCAAAGGCCCTAACTCCCAGGATCATCGCATGGGAGGAAAAGGAATCTTTAAATTTTTATTTTATTTTTGTGAATGTCACTGTGTGTGTGTTTGTGTCAGTGTGTGTCTATGCGTGTGTGTGTGTATGTGTATCTGTGTATGTCTATGTGTGTGTGTGTGTGTGTGCGTGCATGCCTAACAAGCCCAGAATAGGTCTTGAGATCCTCTGGTACTGGAATTATAGGTTGTTTTGAACCGTCAAGTATAGGTGCTGGGACCCCAATTCCAGCCTTCTGGAAGAGCAGCAGCTCTTTTTAAACCAATGAGTCATCTCTCAAGCAGCATGAAGGAAGGATTTTAATATATGAATTTTGGAGGGACACAAATGTTCACACTGGAACAGTCATTTTTTTTTAACTACACTTGCTCTTTGACCTCAGTCTCTTCTGTTTATTTGATCCCTTTTGGATATCTTGGCCCAATGGCTTATCCAGCTCTCAGGGCACAGCTAGGCTGGTCACCAGAAAACCTTTATATCTTGAGTCTCCCTCTCCCTATAGCAGCCATGCCGTGAGACCCAACTCCAAATCATCTGCAATTTGCAATTTCCAGTTTCCAGCAGTTTCTACCCCCACGGGCTCCTGCCAGTACGGCAGTGGGCTCTGCTCAGCCTTCCCCTCCAGCATTCCCAGCCCAGCATCTTCTCATGACACCTTCTCCATTTGTTACTGTTTCTCCAAGTGAGTCTGGAAGTCAATCCTCGGTCAGTTTCAGGTGGACCTGTGAAGATCTTCCTTGTCATGTTCAGAAGACGCACAAGACGTTTCTCCCCTCGGAAGGCTGGGTGGGATGTGTGAGTAGTCATCCACCGGCTGTTTCTCAGACCTTAGTGGAGGCGACTAACTCTCACAAGCCGGAGGACAGAAGCAGATCCCGTGAAGCAGAGTATGGCGAGCAGTGTGTTGACTGGGAGGACTGAATATTTTTCCCCTTCATTTGTGATTGATAATCGTTTGTCTCTGAAGATCGGACCTGGGGCCCATGCCAGCTGGGCACTTGCCCTGGGTTGCAGGGCTGCACGGCTCTGAGCCCTTACTGCTTTTGTGCTAGGACCCAGTGCAATGGTTACAAACTAGAATGCCAGGCACACAGTGGGATTATGAGTGAGACTAGGTAGCCTCTGGAGCTTTCCTGCTTGTGGCATCTTCTTTCTTGACTCTACTCAAGGAGACAGGCCAACTGTAGCAACAGACCTGTGAAGGAAATCTATTATCTTAAAGTGTAGCCATTAAACAGACAATAAATGAAGTTCCAACCACATCACAGAAGAGCAGGTAGCTGTGGATGGAGAGAGGCTTACACATTAGTTCTGAGGTATGGGTACTTGGTGCAAGGGTGAAGAAGTTGGCTTAATGTGGTAGATAAACACATTTCTGGGTACCTGCCATCTTGTTTCAGGGAAAGCCCCATTTCTGACCACTCAAAGACAAAATTGGACTTAAATAACTGTAGTATAACAATCCATTGTGACAGAGTTTTCCTTTATTATTTTTTTGATGAAACAGAGTCTACTTCTCATTACCTGATTTAAATTTATGTTTAAAACTTTTAATGATCTAATTCAAACTTATATTCTAAATGCTGGAAGTGCATAAGACAGGTCAGCAATGATTTTAAAACGTTAATTCAGCTCAGTAGAAAGAAGCACGGGAGCTTGCAAGTCTGTTTAATTGGCATGTGATTTAATTGCCACAGAAGTTATTTAATTATGCGCTACAAATGAGAAGTGTTGTTTGCAGGCATCATATCTCTTTGTTGGAATTTGGAACGCCAGCTCTTCCTCTGGTCTCCTGTTCATCTCTGATCCGTTTCTCTAGGTCATCTGTGTTCTGTTGTATGACCTATTAACTGATTTTGTCATTGTCTCTCGCAGGCGTGTGTGTATACATTTGTATTTTCCATTTTTAGTGGCAAATTTAGCAAACCAAAAATTAATCTCCTTTAGCAACGAGAATGAAGACACAAAGGCCTGTGTTACTTATTGAATTATAATATTTACTGTTTCAGGTCAGCAGACTGTACATTCCATTCTTTCCAAATTCTACTTTGTTCCTTTGGAAGATTTATTGTAAATGTGACTTCCAATGGGAGGCTTTTCTTGGCTCACTGATGGTTAGATCTTTTCTCAAAGGACCAAAATAGCAGGGTCAGAAGGAAGTGACGTCACCTTCTAAAGCGGCGTGACGCAAGGCCCCACTGGGCAAAGAGTGCGATGCTGGTCCCCACTAGGGAAAGGTTCGTGTTACTAGGTTACATATGGAAACACGGGAAAACACGCTGGCTAATTCTTGTGATTCTCTACAATCTTGAAATATACAATAATTTTTTAAGACTTTAGTTTTCTCCTGTAAGTGTCCCATAAGTAAAGGTTGACTGAGCGGGTGGATTCTAATGACTATTGTCATACCTGACTCCACTGTTCTGTTTGGTTTACTGAGGGATTTGTCTGGAAAATTGCATTTAATGTAAGGAAGAGAACAGTGCCAGCTGCAAACCAAGTGGTTTTGTAAACCAGGACAACCTCCGGCATATTAATATACTAAAACTTTCCAAAAGCTCCAAATAAGCATCGCTTACTTGACACACATGTGTTAAGCACCTGCCCTGAGCCAAGCTCTGTTCTGTGTCAGGTGACTGGTGTCAGGTGCATCTCTGCTTTCACAGCATTTGCGTTTCCATGGAGAGAGACCACAAATGTGGGCAGATAAGGCTGCAATGCTGAGACTTTACAGAAAGATGTGGCAGGAGCAGCCAGGAGGGAGGGAGGAGGTGGAGCTGGTACCTTTTAGACATATTCAGGAAAGCCCCATTGTGTCTTAGATCAGGATGCATCAATATACCAATGATGAAATCAAGCCTGTAACAAAAGCTGGTTCTTGTAAGGAGGGTGATATTTGAATAGGAGACTTATCAGAAGTTTGCCCTGCAATAGAAAGCTGTGTGGACCGCTTTACAGGTAGAGGAAAAGCAAAACGCCAAGAGGAAGGAGTGTGCTTGGTGTGTTTCAGGAGGAGCAAATTTTATATATAATTATATTATAATATATAATTATAATATTATAATTATCCCTGGTATAATTTTAGAAGGAGGGGAGTCAGAGGTGACATCAGCAAGGTCTCAGGGAGATATGCACACAGACGAAAGCATCTAGATTCCAGTCTGAGGAAGATGACAAGTGTGTCCGTAAGTGCTGGGTATAGATAGGAGCACTCTGATGCTTTAAACAGAGGATGGTCATACAGAAAGCGTGCTCAAGCTTCATTAGAAGACTGGAGGATGGTTTGGGGCCTCAGGACTGATGCCCAGACCAGTTCTTAAAGCAGAACCTTGGGCATTTTTCACTCCTGCCCTTACCTAAACTGTAAGGACGAGGGCACCTGTTGAGCTGGATCCATGGCTAATGAGCCAGTAGTAGCTACACCACATCCACTTCTAACCAGTCATGAGTTTGTTATTGGACTTCAGACCTGAGGCAGGATGGTTAGGTGGCTCTGCACCCTGTTTCCTGGCAGTCATGACCAAGGGCAGGAAGGAGGTACTGCTTAGTTTTTTGTGTTTAAAATCTTGCTTGGGTGTCTGAAATTTAGAATGTGTACCCATAATCTCAACACAAAGTCTGACTGCATAGTTTATGCTTTGGAAACAGTACAACAGGGCAATCGGGATAGGTTACTGCCAAGACTGATGAAGAAAACTCAGTTTCTGGGCCTGTGGTGTTCTGAATGAGAATGGTTCCCACACATTGGTTTCCAGTTAGTGGATCTGTTTAAGAAGGATTAGAAGGTGTGGCCTCATTGGAGAACATGTGTCAATGAGGTTTTGGTTTTGGTGACTTGCTTGGCCTCTGGAATTTTGGGGTTCTGGGGATTGGTGTGGCCTCTGGGGTTCTGTACAGTCTCTGGGGTTGTGGGCTAGGTTACCCATTCTGGCTTTTTCTATAGATCCAAGCCTATACAGATGCCATGTAGGAGGCCATTGAACTATCTCAGGGATAGCACTGTGTAACTCTGGGCTTCACTCACAGGACTGTCATTCATCCTCTTGTGCATCCAACGGTTCATGGATTTAAATCAGATGCTCCATTTCTCTAAAGTTTGTGGTATATTTCTGTGTGGTTTGTTTACAACTGAGTGCATTTCTGTGCCACCATACTGACATTTGCATAACCCGGTGAATCACAGCTTAATTTTAAACCATTTTGCAATGAGAGTTGCTTATATCAAAATATTGAAATAAATCAAGGTATTTTAATTTTAAGTGTGTGTGCGCGTGTGCACGTGTGCACATGTGTATATGAGTACAGATGCCCTCAGAGTCTAGAAGACAGTGTTGGGTTCCCTGGACTAGGATTCTGGGAACTAAATTGGAATGCATGCACTCTTAACCATTGAACAATCTCTCCATCCCTGTAGCATTACTTTTTTTGCAACAAAAAAAATGGGTTAGTGGATCTTATTTTCAGCCCTATTGGGTGCCTTGGCATTGTGTCAAAGTTTGTATAAAGGTCAGTCATGAGAAGTAGCCCCCTTGCTGGCTTGTGGTGACTGCACACCTTTGTACCTGGCAATACACAGTTAACACACCCTTCCTAGACGTGCGTTATTCCTGGATGAGGATGTGCAGCCTGAGGAGTAACTGGAGCCAACGAAGACTGGAGTAATGAATTTAATCGTGTATTGTCTTTCTCTTTTCAATTTATGAAATTCACTTAAATTGATAAAATACAGAACAGAAACACGCATCTCCCAATGGCTTAAATTCTCAACTTGATAAAACCCAGAAGAGAGGCACATGCCTCCTGATGGCGTAAATTAACTTCTAGAAATACAAGAGGTGTTAATCAGACCATTCAAAAACAGACTACAAAGTAAACAGAATTTTAGTTTTCTGATCAAAAGTTTCTTGTGAACAAATACGGTTCAGCTTGCTGTTCAGTTACTGTACACTACGTGTTCTCAGACACAAGTTTAACCATCATACACGCCATTGCCAAGTCTCTTCATGCTTGTGTTTTCATTCTTTTGTGTCTTTCTTGTGTGCATCACCTATTCCTGCATGTGTAACACGTGTGTTCAGACAAGCACATGCATGTGTAACACGTGTGTTCAGGTAAACACGAATGCACATGTAACATGTATGTTCGGGTAGCACAAATGCATGTGTAACATACGTGTTCAGGTAAGCATGATTGCATGTGCATGTGAGTGCATGTGGAGGCCAGAGGTCACAGCTGAGTATTTTCCTTAATCATTCTCCACCTAAATTTTGGAGCCCGGAGCTCACTGATTTGCCGGGAGTTGCTGGCAGTGAGCCCTAGGGATCCTGTGTCTGACTCTCCAGGGCTGGGATTACAAGCACGCACTGCCTCGCCTGACCTTTGTGTGAGGGCTGAAGATCAAGCTCACCCTCATTCTTGTGCAGCAGCCCTTCACCGTCTGAGGTGCCTTCCCAGCCCCTTGTGACTATGTTAAGAAAATACATACATGTGTACACACGGGTAACACACTTTGGGTTGTTTGGTTATTGTATGACTGGATCTGCTTACATGGCCCAGGTTGGTCTTGATGTTTCAATTCTCCCGCCTTCACCTCTCAGCTGCTGGGGTCGCATGATCAACCCACTCACGTATGACCAATCTCTTACATGTCATTTTTTTTGGAAAGAACACTGCCTGAGGTGACTATTCTTGTAGATAACACAGTATATGGAATGAAACAACTTTAATAGTGCACGTCTGTGCAGTTAGTGTGCACATGTGCATCTGCATACATTTTATAATCTGGTTTGTTAAGCCAACAGTGTGACTCCTTTGTCTTCTGTTCTGCGGTTCCTATAAGCTATGAATTCACATATGTGATTAAGAAGTAATGCTTTGTTGCCAGGCACTGTGATGGAGATGAATATAGGACTACAGCTCGGCTTGGGAGCTCGAAGTTTATACTTTTATGTTTTAAAAAAGGTTGATTTTGGTTGTACAGTCCTGCTGTTCAGCTGTCATAGGTCAATTGTTTAATAAGGAAGGCATTTCAAGTTGTCTATTTCTAGGCTGTTTTACATTTTGTGGGTAGAGACTCTCGTTAAGGGATATAAATATATACATAGGTATATATATGTTGTATAAGCACATCTGAGACTATATATACTGTGGTAGATGGGGCTGTCTATTCCTGGAAGACACAGCTGTCATGTTATTTTAATACATTTGTCTTCTGTGACATTTCATATGTGCAAATAGCTGTTGGAAAGGAATATAGTGCCATGCCTTTGCCTTGATACCCAGTTGACAAAATGGAGCTTTTTTTAAATTTAATGTTACAATTTATTATCGTAGCTGTTCATATAAAACTTTGTCACCTGACCAGAGCCTTAGAGTGACACAAACGTCCCAAGCATTGTTGGAATTTTGCTGTTGTCATCGTGCTCCTTTCTGGAGAGCTCAGGGACTATTGACAGACATCCGTGTCGCTGGGCTCTCTCATTGAATGTTGTTCTGGTTGAGATCAATAGTTTCTCTAAAGTCTCCAAGTTTAGTTTATTATTGCTCACTTGAATTTGTACAGCAATTATGATCTCATACAACGCCTTAACTTGTCCCAGTGACCAAAGACAAAGAAGAGAAATTCCTTTCTTCTACATTAGAAAGCTTGTTTCGTTTAAAGAAATGTTCCTCTTCTTCTTTGCAGCCGTATAAACCTGTAGTGTCTTTCAAAATTCTGTCATCTGTCTGAGTCCACATTGAAACTACTCTGAAGTCATCTACTGGGCAGGTCTCAGCCACAGCCCTCTGCAGTGTCCCTCCAGCTGCCTGTCACCTTCCCGGACCTCGCTGGCCTTCCCCTGTCCTTCACAAAGCAGCCAGTGTGGTATTTCTAGTGTGAAAGCAACTCTACGTTTGCCTTGAACACGCCATCTGAAATTGCTTCTGGTCAGTGAACGTGCCCTGTGTGCCCCTCTTGTAGGCACACATTGTTCCCCACGCTCTGCTCTCCGATTTCTCACGTTGTTCCCATGAGACTTCCTCATCCTTCCGAGACCTGCATCAGCAGCTCCGTGGGCCATTTTTAAAATGACGGACACGCAGAGCCTTCTGTACTTGGTTACAGATCTTTCAGGAGGTTGTCCGGTGGTTAGAAGCGATGATTCCCGGGAGTCCAGGCGATTCTTGGGTGTAAGGACGAAACCTTTCACTACCACGTATCTAAGTGACAATCACAGGGCACGAATTACACCAGATGCCCACGAAGACAATTTGTGAAGGTCTGAAGTAGCTTTTGCGGCTGCTGATCTTTATTCCTTACCAGCAGGTGGCGCGCGAGCCCCACGCTTTAAGCCTCTCGGGCTTTGTGATTTTGATGAAACCCACTAATTGGGCTGTTAAGGGAGGAGATGATAATTTACGCACTGTTTACAGAATAAAGCTGATTTAACCTTCAGTTTTTCTATAAGTGTTTTCTTTTTCAAACGCAGCGTTCAAACTGAAATTGCTAAAGTAAAATGGAAGACTTCAACTTGAAAAAATGACTGAAGAGAAATAAAAATTTAAGACAGGGCCTCAAGTCAGGGGAAATGTGAAGCATGAAATCAGCACTCCAGGATGGGCACAGCGGGATCGCAGCTGCAGCCACACACACAAGCAGCTCCCAAGCGAAAGGCAGATGGTCTGGGGCTTGAGCCAGAACACAGAAGGAAAGACGAGGCCCCGAATGCAGCTCTTACGTTTAAAGAGCTGGAACCCTGGGTGAAGAACTTCCCACGGTGTACCTGTGAGCACGACCCGGGGACACTTTCACAAACTGAGAGCCACAGAAGGCAGGAAAGCAAGCACAAAGGGAGCAGCCTGGGTGACAGTCTTGGAAGGTGTGAAGGTGTCAGGGGAAGAGAATTGTCGAAGAGAGTGATGGGGGTTCATAGCTCAGGGCAGTGAAAGAAAAGGCCCACGATGTTCGTTCCAACATGCGCTTCCTGTGTGGTGAGCGCTGGGTGGGGCTGTTCTAAGTTTGTCTGCTTTTGAGCATTAGGCCTTCAGCAAAGGGTCATGAGAGAAAAGATCTGTGTACTAGCTGGTTTGCCTGTCAACTAAACGCAAGCTAGAGTCATCAGAGGAAGGAGCCTCAGCTGAGGAAATGCCTCCATGAGATCCAGCTGTCAGACATTTTCTCAATTAGTGATCAGTAGGGGAGGGCCCAGCCCATGGTGAGTGGTAGCATCCCTGGGCTGCTCGTCCTGGGTTTTAGAAAAAGGTAGGCTGGGCAAGCTATGTGAAGCAAGCAAGCAAGCAACTCCCCTCCATGGCTTCTGCATCAGCTCCTGCCTCTGGGATCCTGCCCTGTTTGAGTCCCTGTCCTGACTTCTTTCGGTGATGAACAGCAATGCTAAAGTATAAGCCTCATAAACCCTCCCCAACTTGCCTTTTGGTCATGGTGTTTTGTTGCAGCAATAGAAACCCCAACTGAGACAACATGTGAACTCGCTTTGTTTTTAAAATGGTGCATCAGCGTAAGGTAATGTTAGACAACTCATCACAAATAAAAACAGATCCTCAAAGAACAGCAGCATTTATTTGAGAATAACACTGCAAAGGGAATCCACATGTCATAGTAACTGTGGGCACATTAAAAAAGTTGAGGGTTGAAGCTCAGATTATTTTGTTTTTGCTGTTATTTTTTTCTAGTTCTTACCATTCCCTCCCTCCCTCCCTCCCTCCCTCCCTCCCTCCCTCCCTCCCTCCCTCCCTCCTTCCCTCCTTCCTTCCTTGGCAGGGTCTGATGTAGCCCAGGCTAGCTTCAAACTCAATGCAGCTGGGATGACCTTGAACTTCTCACACCCTGGCTTTGTCTCTGCCTCTCAAGTTCTGGGTTCTGGTTGTCTCTCCACACAGTCTGGCTCCTGCAATGTTGGCGATTAAACTCAGGACTTCAAGCATGCCAGGACAACCACTGTACCAACTAGGGTGTCTCCAGTATGAAGGGAAGTTTTCAAGATGAAACCGAGGCGGGATCATCAGATGCTATGACACAGTAACCCTGGACAAGGGTTAACTGCAGGATCCCCTCGGGCTGAAGTGGAACAGAGATCTGTTGGGCAGATGCCCTGTAGAAGGACATTTGATATGAGGCTGTGGTGGCTTCTCTGTGGGCTGTGGTCCTGGCAGTCTTTCCTGGTGGTTTCCATCAGGGAGTTGTGTGCAAGAGCCCTCACTTCGCAAGCTCCTGGGTTTGCCTTATGTTGCTAGAGATGGCAGGAGCATCTCTGCTTTGATTCTGACAGCTCTCTCATTATTTTTGTACGGAAGAATAAAGGAACCTCCGATTGCTCATCATTCATTCTACATGGGCACTTCACATAAAAATCAAGAGCCTGGTGCCAATGGATACATCGACATGACACTCTCCATCCTAAGGCTCAGGGGACATTACAGAAGAGGTGGCAGAAAGATTGTAAGAACCAGAGAATCTGGGACTTTGCTACAAGATTGTGTCTCCTGGGGACACCAAAACTACACCCGTAATGTCTTACACCTTGACTACCCAAACATAAGCAGAACAAGACCTACACTAATAGAGGCCAAAGTAGATGGGGGAATGTCATCAGGCCTCAGCCCTACACAAAGAACTATAGGCAACCGAGAAAAGCTCAATGTGGCCACACTTAGTGCATCCAGGAGCCCGGGCACTGCGGACCCACAGATTCCCAGTGGAGCCTCTTGGAGATAGCCAGTGATCTTTCATCAGATGAAATACTTAGGTCTTTTAGGTATGAGCACATGAGACTTTCCATTTTTAATTTAATGACCTCATCTATTGAAGGGGCACTCCAGATTTGGAAGACAGCCCTGCCGTAGTAAGTAAATGTTTCCTGAGAAAATGAAAATCGAAGTGTGTGTTGGGCAAGGGCAGTGCTCTGTATTCTAAGGTTATTTCAATAGACGCACAGATCTGTAAGTTTTACTGTATTTTATAATTTGCATTTAAGAAATAAGTGCACTTGGCCTGACAATGTGCGTGGTTTGGCATGCACACATTTTGGCATGCACGGCTTCCAAGACCGAAGTTACTCTAGTGAACTTCAACACTGACTAGGTAAAAAGAGAGGAAAATAAAACAGAAAAAGACAAAAGATCTAGATTTTATTCAGTTTAAGTTGATAGAAGAGAATCTAGGAGAAGACCATTTCTTTGATTCCTTCATAACATTTTTCTTCCATTCATATTTGGCATTTTATATAGGTTATATGTGAAGTGTTTGCTAATAAAAGAAGCCAAACAGTGTAGGAAATTAGGCTTTGTAACCCCTCCCCCACACTGTTGAAGTTTAGATCCGAAGGCAAACACCGGGAGGATATTAGAAACCTATGTAAGGAGCTGCGACTTTTATAGATTGTCTTACGTACTTCTTCAAGCATTTGTTATTTCCTTCCCTTGACCCGACTCCATGTCCTGCTTCTAAAATGCTGGTCAGACGTCCTGTCCAGGGCCATGAGCAGCCTTGTGCCCCGTCAAGATGACCAGCGCTGTGTGCGGTTTGACGTTCTGCCTGGAGCAGAATTAATTTTCTCCCGGGAGGTCACGATGATGAACGAAACCCCGCGAGCCCAGGCACAGCCGACGGTGGGGCCATCTTGCACATTGGCATTTTATCTGTAATCAGAGGCTCCATCACCACAGATCCTGTCAGCTACCCCCAAATAAGTTGGCTTTATTAATACAGGCTGTTCCTTCTTGTTGCATAATGAGCTCCTCGATGGGTAGCTGCTCAAAGACCCAGCAAAAAGAAAAGCTGATCGTCTGTCATTACAGAAGGCAGGGGAACCGGATGGGGCTTTTAACTCCAAGCCACTGACGGTAATTTTGGGTTGCTTGCCTGAGTTGCCTGGAGCAACAGAAAACATCACCTTAGTTTTATTCAGGCTAATTGCCAGCCTGTGCGTTGGTCCTAAATTTGAGGAATGATTGACAGCCCGATACATAGCTTCAAGTTCACAGTCATTAGCACACAGTTGCTCAGGTCTAGTCTGCCCTAAAGACGTGTATGGAAACCAGCCACCCACTGAGCCCAAACAGCACTGGCGGGAAGCAATACATCCTTCCTTAGGGGCCCACAGCCTTCTTCCGGCACTGGCCACATCTGCACAGAACAAGGGCTGTTTGTGACCCTGTTTGACATGCATTTGTGTGCAGAGGCAGTTCAGACTAGACGCTGTCTATTCTTACTCGGCCAGTTAACATGGACCTAGTCACAGGACTGGGTCTCTTTGTTGATGGATGTGTTGAGCGTTGACTAGGTTAAAAATAGTAGCATGTAAGCCTACGGGTTGCTTCTCGTGTTTCTTTTCATTTTAGAAAGACTGACACTTGCTCTGTAGCTTCTCTGTCACTTTAAGGGTCACACATAGTTGCAGAATTGGTGTCTGTAAGGTCTAGATGGTATTCTCTTTCCTTTTAAAACATAAACCTTTATTCTTTCTCTATTGCACTTTTGAGCTGTAGTCCGCGCGCAGTGAAACAAAATTATTTTGTGCCTGTCATCTTTTTGGTTCTTCGAATGCTTTGTTGTGCAATTAAACTTGGGCTAAAATTAAAATCACCATAAACCAGCTGTCAGAGGTTGCATCTGCAAACAAGGCGGATGTCAAAGGTGACATCTTTGTCAGGAAAATACATTGCAGTTAGATAGCAGACTTTTCCCTGGGAATTCGTGGGTCTCTGCTCCTCCCCGAGAATGGCTTCCCTGCTTCTGGATCCTGAGAGTCTTCATGTGCCCTATAGGGAAAACATCCTCCCGATACAGGGTCCTGCTTTCTGAGGAACGCTTCTCCCAGCCTTGCCTCTCAGAGCATTGCGCGGAGGGATGTCACGCTAACCAACCTTCTCACGCCTTTTCCACAACTGATTTGTCCATATTTTTCTTCATCTTCCATCATCCAGTATTTACCTGCTCGTCCCCCGTGGGGACACTTCATCCATCTGCTTCCCTGCTTGCACAGTAGAATTCTGTCACGTGACTTGCAAACTAGAGCCCAATGGAAAAAATTTCTGACCAAGGATATTTTTGTTCACCCTGCATAGTGTTCTAAAAATTAGAGAATTTCACCCAAACCATCTGGATTTTCAGCTTCTTTGGAAAAATGAGAAGATGTGTTCGCCTTAGAAGGCATTTCTAGAAGATTGCTAGCTGAACCGAGCAGCAGCCGACCTTGACAGGCGGTGGTGTAGGACTAAGCCCTCCAGCGCAGTCTGTTCTTCCCGCTCTGGGCTTTTGACTTCTGGTTTAAAACCGTAAGGAAGAAGAAGAGCTTCCCAGATCAGAACCGCCACTCACAGCAGAGTTCTTCCAGAGATTTTAACACTGAAGGAACAAACAAAACTCTCAAGCCAGCCCTCCTCTACTGGCCTGTGGGCTTCTGTGTCTTTCTGCTTCCGCATGTACGGCCGGACAGAAGCATCCAGATGTGCAGACAGGAGATGAGGACGGAACACCCCTGCAGCCCCGCAGCCTCCTTCCTGTGTGGCTATTATGAGTCTGTAACAGGTGCCATCAGGCTGAGGAAAAACAAGGGACAGTTGTACAGCCGAGGTACCTGTCAGGATGCCACAGACGCTGCAGCACAGAATGACTTCATTTTCACTTTATCAAGAGAACGGAGACTTAGCCAGATATCTTGATATCTTACGTGTAAAAATAATTTTTTTGACGCTAAATTAGAAGCAGTTTTCTTCAAAGGCAGCCATCACTGGCTGAATTCGCCATGCCCTGGCTAGGATCTCACTTTGTCTTCTCAGCTGACCGACCATTAACCCTTTCAAGCCTGGCTGATTGCAAGTGTGCCGTGAACATAATGCCTACTCAGAGCGACTAAGAACTAACTGAGACATGCGTGGGTGGTTGCCACACAGGAGATATCAGGGCTCTACCACTTGCCTTCTCTGGGGGACTTCCCGTTTGTATCTTGCTTACCTCTAACTAGCCTGCAGGGGGCAGTGTAACACCGGGGCTGAGGGCAGAGGAAGGCGGTGTCCCTTCTTCAGGCAAAGAGCTCCAATTCCCCGCTTCTCAGAATCATTCTCTGTAAAAGAGCTGAAAATGATAGCATTTGAGTTTAAGATGAGACCTGACATTTAAAGCGTTTGGCACAGATCCTGGCCCACAGTGTGCGCCCAGCATTGTTTTTAAGGGTCATTACTACCACCCCTCATAGTGCCGTGGCAGTAGAATTTATTAGCTTTGATGACAAGGCCCATGAGCGTCCCCCAGAAATCTGGTCAGTGTCCCTTTGAAACCCCCCTACCACTGCCCTTGTTCTGTTGGTGATGGAAGGCCTTCAGTTTAGTCAGCCTGAGAATAAAAAGTGGATTTCCAGCAGGGGAGGTCGAGGGAGGGATGGCCACAGAATTCCGTGCTAACTCCAGTCTCTTGAACCCACAGTCTCACGCTGACTCCTTTGAGGTAGATCATCCCCCAAATTCTAGGTATCTGGGCTCCAACCTCCAAAATAACAAACGACTTTGATCCTTTCTATTTGGGCCATCAGTCGTTCCTCTGAAGAGCTGATTGGAGAGGGGTGGTCCTCCACACAGGGGGCTCCTAGTCATTCTCCTGTCGGTCTCTATAATGTTGCTCTGGCTCCCACATCCGTCACCATCTGTGCCTCCTGCTTCAGCTTCCGGGTTCTTCTGGCTTGTCAGGACTAAGCTGCAAGATTGAGGAGAGCGACTTCTAGCTCACGTGACTCATATTCGAGACCTGGAATGCAACCTTTAAATCCCAGCACGTGTTAGTCTGATGTTAGACTTAGGTAGCACCACAAGTCTGATGTTCTGGGGGAAACAGGACTATTTTTATTCAAGAACAACAAGTAATGTCTTCATGCAGGAAAGACAAATTTAGCAAAATTTGATGACCCTCCAAATCAGGTAGCTCTCACAGTTGGGAATCCCCTTGGGCAGGCTTCTCTGTGATGACTGACCCCAACTCTGAGGGCTTCACAGTGAGAGGTGCTTATCTCTCATGTTATCACGGTGTACTTACTTCCAAAGGCACCCCAAGAGAGAGCCACCACACGAAAGGAGCTTGTGCTGGGGAAGAGAGAGTTTCAGGACCGACCGTTGAAGACTTCACTAGGATTGCTTTTGGTCTGTAGGCCACATGCTGGCCCTAGCCACCCCATGGTGTGGACACAGCTGAACCTGCCCTGAAGTGCAGAGTGGAGCCATCTTCACAGCAACACAGCTAGGACTTTTGTTTACATAGAAACCAAGCTGAGAAGAGAGAACCTCTGACCCCCCCACTTAAGTCAGTTCTGTGTATTGGGACCTCTGGGCTACCACTAAGAAACATGGTCATAACTTACAATATCCCATATATGTAATACTCAAGTCTAAGTATGAAGTCACACTACCAAGGAAGTAGCAGGGGCAGAGGAACTTCTTTGGCTATCTGTGTTGAATCTACCTCTCCTCCTCCTTTGGAGTTTCCCTCTGTGTTTTCTGTCTATTCTGCTTACATCAGGCAAATTCCACAGTCCCTTCTGCGCTTCCTTCCTCTGCTTACTAATACTGCTGTACACTGCGGCTCACAGTAGCACAAACCACTTGGCTTTCGTCCTTTGGCTCCCAGCTGAGGAGAGCCTCCGTTGCTGTGGCTGTAGGACCCAGCAGACCACACACGACTTCCCTTCCCAGGGGTGCCGGACCTGCCTCTTTAGAAGCTCTCTCACCAACAGCTCTGTCTGACCGACTACTGGGCTCATGGCTGAAAGATTTCCGGAGCAACAGCCCTGCGCAGGTGCAGGGAATGAGTCCTCAATAACAGTGTGGAATCTGGTGTGGGCATTATTAGTCAAGAGAAAAACACCAAAGAAGAAACAAAGGAAGTTGGTCATCCTGCCTTTGCTCTCACACGTGCATGCGGGGATGCTACTCTGTTTTGCAACAGCATCCTGAGCCCCAAATCTCATGGTCTGATGTCGGATCAGCTGCAGTGCTGTATACAAACTGTCCGGCTCCAGGAAGCTCCGCTTTTGCTTTTGGGTGAGTGGTCGAGCTTGGGGAGATGGTATTTACCTGTGGATTGATTTTATTATCACCACCCTGGGTTTCCTGCAGCTGATGCCACTAACAGAGCTAGCTGTTCTTGGTTCTTGATATCGCTTGGCTACATTTGGAGTTGATGGGACCCTTAAGATGTGGGATCTGTGGGGGAAAACTGGGGGTGACTCAGCCCATGCCTTCAAGAGAGACAGCTGAACCCACCTTTTCCCTTTCTCTTCTCCTTTTAGCCTCTCACTGAGGAAGTATGCCGCCACGTACTCCATGATGCGAGGCTCACACAGGCCTGAAATTCTCAAGGCCGCCTGCGCATGCCCAGATCCAGAGCAAGCCTACTGCAAGCACCTTCTCCCGCACATCTGTATCTCAGGACTCGCTTTAGTAACAGGGTTGCTGTCTTCACCTCCCAGTCCAGAGCTGTGTTTTCCCCTTTCCCGTTTCTTCTATGCCTGTTGGACAATGTCCCTTGGCTTACGTTTTATCCCCAAAGAACATCATTAACCGAGACTTTGTGATCACTCCAAAAGCAACAATACTTTCCTTACTCTTCGTGCCCTAGACTAACAGTGTGGGCTGAGCAGTTTCTAGGGAAAATATGCTTCTTGGGAGATGAAGTCTGTGAAAAACACCTTAAGCTCCGTTAGGGTTACCTTTTCATAGGAAATAACGTAATACACGCCAAGGAGCGTTGTTATTCAGTATGTGACCACAAAGACTCTACCATCTCAGATTTAGAGCAATCTTAATCTAGTTTTGTGATGGGGTTAATGTGAACGTGACCAAGATATGTTTTATTTATTAATTTCTGAAAAAATACAGTGAGGGTGGTCTATTGTGTCCTTCTGGGCAACAGTCTTTCACCGGAAGTCATGGGTCTTGTTCTAAGTCGAAGAAGCTCTCTCATCTACCCTGAAGTGCAGTGCTGAGAAATACTTAACAGCGAATCCAATTTGATCACCGTCTTCATTTCCTTCCTCTGGCTGAAGCGTGGAGAATAATAGGGGCCATATCCTGCCAGAGTGACTCTGGGGTGGGGAGGTGAGGCAGGTGCATGCACCGTAGGTGTGAAAAGTGCTGTTGGTGATGCAGGCAGCATGAGCTGGAGAAGAGGATGAGCCTGCAGCCACACTGTGACACTGGAACCCGTGTGACTCCGGCTTCCTTGACAAATTCACCATCTCTTGTCCCTTCTTTGCCTCTCAGATTTTCTGCTCCAAACAAGAACCCATTCACATTCTGAATGGCATGTGAAAAAGAAGGCAGCACAGGGCTGGAGAGAGTCACTGGGTTGAGCTCAGTGTGGGAAGACTTGACTCTTCCCTACATGCCCCAGTCCCTAGCAACCCCTGCATACTTCTCAAGGCTCATCTTAACTCCTCCCTCACCTTTGAGGCCTTCTTCTCCAGATGTGGATGATAGTACTAATTTGGAGGTTAAGGAACTGCTAAGATGCAGAACCGACCTGGAAGCACTGTGTTTCTGGGAGGGCGGGTCTTGAGGTTTGTAACCAGCCTTACTTCCTGCCTTGGCCCTGCTTCCCCATCCTCCTAGATGTGAGTCACAGTCTTGTGTTCTTGTTGCTGTCACTGAGAGCTATTCCCACGGTCACACATTCCCTGCCACGGTGGACATTACCCTCATTTATCAGTCAGAATAGATCCCCCCATTTCCTAAACTCCTCTGGCCAAGGATGTGGTCACAGCAGAAGAGAAGTACAATGGGGATGTGGAGCTGTCTTGTTTAGGAAACCCACAAAGAGTCTCAGCATCCTCTCTTGCTTCTCCCGTCTGTCCTCACGGTCAACATCTCCATCTATTGGTATAGAATTCTGGGGAAAAGATCTTCAGAATGAACCTGGAAGTCAAAGTCCTTAGTGTGTGTTTAATCCATTTTCTGTTGTTGTAACATAATCCCTGAGACTCATGCTGTGTTTATAAAGGGAGGACATTTGTGTCGTGATGGAACTGGCTAGCAGCATTATGGAGTCTGGGACGTCCTTCAACCAGCCCTGTGCAGGCTCAGCTTGGTAACATGGCTTAATTCAAGCTTAGACCCTCAGAATGAGAGAAGCTGACTTACACCCCAGCCTAAGCTTAGAGACTTGAGAGCTGCTGGAGATGGGGTGCACTATTACAGCTCACAAGCAAAGGAACCCGGGGTTCTGGTGGCCAAGTGTGGAAGTGCAGGGGAGTCTTTTTCCGTCTGAATCCCAAGATGACTTGAAGGTGCTGCCTACAGTGAGTATGGTCTCCATCAACTCTTGTACCATTCCCTCTGGGAACACAGACGTGCCCAGAGAGAGAGCCTCACCTGTCATCTGGAAGTCCACCCAGTACAGCTGACACCTATGACTGACCATTGCACCAGAGTAGAGAAAACAGTGTAGTTGGGAAGTGACAGCATTATATGTGGGGGGTGCGTAGCCAGACTTTCTTTGTACAGCCAGCTCCCAAATAATGACATGGAGACCTCTTATTAAGTGTGAAAGCTGGACCTCAACTTAGGCTTGTTACCAACTAGCTCTTATAACTTAAATTAGCACGTTTATATTAATCTATGTTCCGCCACATGGCTTGTTAGCTCTCCTCCACGTTGTTCATTTCTTGTGTGATCTGCTGGTGAATCACCCCCAACCCCCTGCGCACTTCAGATTTATCCCAGAGTTCCTGTCTCTGCCCAGAAGTCCCTCTTCTGCCTAGCTATTGACTGTTCAGCTCTTTATTAAATCAATCAGAAGATGCATTGGCAGAGGTATATCTTCACAGTGTACAAAAAAATTATCGCACACATGGGTGTGTGGCTGTAGGGTGATGGGTACGGGTGTGACAGGAATATAAGAAGGTACATCAGTATGGCGCTTTATAGCATTTAGCCTCTCTCTCTCTCTCTCTCTCTCTCTCTCTCTCTCTCTCTCTCTCTCTCCCTCTCTCTCTCTCTCCCTGTATGTCTGACTGAACGTTCACTTGCACATGTGTGTGGAGGCCAGAGATTGGCATCACGTCTTCCTGGATTGCTTTCCACCTTATCTTTTGAGACAGAGTCTCTCACAGAACCTGGTGCTCACCCACAGGCTGCGGTGGACGGCCCCCAAGCTCTGCTGTCCCCTCTGTCTATTTTCACTCCTTTGTCACGCCCCAGAGTTATGGATGCAGACAACTATGCCCAGCTTTTCTGTGCACGCTGGGCAATGAACTCGGGTATTTATGCTCGTGTGTCAGGCACTGTGCCTTCTCTTCAGCCTTCTGCTCCATTATTCTTTGTCTGCCCCTCTTCAGTCAACTGACTTCCAGTTTGAAGACGGAAGGGAATTCTGCTCATTGTTGAAGCCCTGGGCCTGGTGAATGCTGTTGATTTCCCACAGTCACTAAATAAGGCCGTCAACTGTCACCATCTCTAGCTGGTCTGTTTTTAGATTTGATCCAATGCAGAAGCAGGAACAGTAGAAACAGAAGGCTGTAAAGATGCTTTCCCTATCCATGTTGCTCAGAAGCCTAGCTTGGAGGTGTCTCTGGGAGTGTGCCGCTCTGCCCTCCCAGGTTGTGTTACATCTAACGACCCATGCTTACTCTCTGATTCGTTGGAGCCAGCTCATCACAGAAGCCAGGTGCTTCAAAAAAAAAAAAAAAAAAAAAAAAACAAACCAAAAAAATAAAAACCTGGGTAATCTGTAACAAATAAACTATTTATCACCATTCTAGGACTGAGGAATCCCAAGGATTATGTACACACAGTCTTAATATCTGGCAAGGCCGACTGCTTCTAAGAGAGTGTGTTGTTGCTGCATCCTCTGGAGTAGCATCTTCATGCAGCAGAAAGGGCAAGGAGCGGGGGTTCACTTCCTCCATGAAGTTCTTTTATAGTGTCCTCATCAATCTCATCCCATCCTGGAGGCTTTGCCCTCATCCCTTAATCAACTCCCAATGGCCCCATCTCTTAATTCGGTCACCTAGCTGACTAGGTATCAGCAGGTCCATTTGAAGGGACATTCAGACCATAGCAATCATGAAACAATTTCAAAGCAGTGCACCCCTGACTTCAGTGGTTTGGTGCTCAGTCTTCTTGATTAGTTGATGCTCCATCTCCTGGCACTTGATTTTATGGCCTTGAGCAGCTCAGACAATTTAGGGGGCTGTAAGGAATTAGGACACTCTCTTGTACATCTATCCACCTGCAAAACTGGGCATGCCCTGATGAAATGTGACACTGCCCACCTCCCACTGTGGTTTGCAATGTTGCAAGGAAGGTAACCCTGGGGACCACCAAATCATTGTCTCTCAAGACCCCGGCTTGTTAGGCTCATAGTGACAGGAGCAGTCTTCTCAAAACTTCTGCCAACCACCACTAGGTTATATTTTGATAAAAGTCTTGGTTATTCAAGAAAGAATCATATGGAAAGACTTATTTCTTCAATCTGTTCCTTCTTTCATTATCCTTTTCTTTTTTATATTGGTCTCTCTCTCTCTCTCTCTCTCTCTCTCTCTCTCTCTCTCTCTTTCTCTGTATGTGTGTGTATGTATGTGTGTATCTTCGTGTGCTCATGTGTGTGCAGGTGAATCTATACAGGTGTTTGTACCTATGTGCTCATGTGTGTGGAAGCCAGGGGACAACCTGGGTGCCATCTTCAGCAATGCCATTCATCTTCGATGAGAAATTGTATCTAACTGACCGGGAATTCACCAACTAAGCAGGCTCCAGCAATCCTCCTGCCTCCTTCTCGTCAGGGCTGGGATTGCAAAGGTGTACACTATACCCAACATCTTTTCATGTGGGTTCTGTGAAACCAGTTCAGGTCTTCATGCCTGAGAAACAAGCATGTTGCTGGCTTAAGCATCTCCCCAGACTCCTCATTTGCTCTTGCAGAGCTCACTAAGGGAGGGGATCTGTGATGGGTGCTGGGAAAGAAAACAAAACAGCGAGGAACGAACCTGCTCTCAAGGCCCTTGAATAAGTTGGCTTTTTGATTGTCAAGTTGACATAGGCCAGAGGCAACTTTCTTAAAAAACATTCTGTGTGGACAAAGTGCATGTATTTCACGTTTTGTGCAGCACAGGTCACTGAGGGATCCACTTCACTCTGCCCTCATGCACGGGAGAAACAAGGGTACGCCTGGAAAACGGGTGTGGTTCCCCTCAGGAGAGCTTCCCAGACACTGTAAATTCCATATAATCATCAAGTATCTTGTATGACTATTAAGACCCCCCCCCACACAACCATTAACAAATGTGAAATCATTCTTTTTTTAAAAAAAATATTTATTTATTATGTATATAATATTCTGTTTGTGTCTATGCCTGCAGACCAGAAAAGGGCACCAGACCCCATTACAGATGGTTGTGAGCCACCATGTGGTTGCTGGGAATTGAACTCAGGACCTTTGGTAGAGCAGGCAATGCTCTTAACCTCTGAGCCATCTTTCCAGACCCGTGAAATCATTATTTGATGGCTGAACAAGAACAATCAGACATTGGGCTAGCGCTAGTTAGGAAGCCACAGATTGTCAGTCCTTTCTAGGATGGCCACTGAGAATCAGACGGGTGAATCCATCAGGGAATGCAGAGCTCACTCGCCATGCAGCGTGCTTCTGTCTCTGCCTTTGCCGTGCCCTCGGTGCATGACCCTAGCTCCTAGTCTACAAATCTTTCCTCAAAGCAGAAACATGTGCATGGTTTCCTGGTGTCACTGTGCACATCTGGGGGGGACTTGTTTTGCAAGAAAACAAAAATGACTCTGGTGACTATTTGGTCCTGAAATGGTTTTAATTTAGTTTTTTTTTTCTTTATTCCCTTACCCTTTCTCCACAACAGAAATTAACATAAACATTCCTTCTGGCTAAATTCCCAATGCATTTCTTCACAGTGAGCGTTTTCTGAAGTGAAAATTAGGGGCTTCCTCGCAGTTCTGATCAGGAATGTGGAATGGTGCAGCTCACAGGGGTGGGGAACTCAGGCCCATGTTTGAATTAATTCGTGCTGGTAAGGAGGTCTCTCTGCCGCCTGCCAGAGGATCCTTTATGCAGAAATCCAAGTATGTGGGCGATGTGTATTATTCTCCTTTCTCATCCTATCATCGAGACAGTATCATTTGGTATAGGGAGAAATTTATTGGTACTGGCCCCTGTGGAGGACCACACTCTCTATGCCATCCCTAAGTTCGCTAGAATCTGGGGTGAGTAGCAAGGTATTTTTTACCCCTTCACTTCTTCATCTCCAGCCTCCTAACCCCCAGTTTTTATCTAGCAGAATCTAGAATCTAATGATGATGAATAAATTCCCAAGATCATAGAAACACTGCCGTCCAGTTTGGTGGGGAAGGAGTAGACTTCTGCCTGTCTCTAGTTCTAGCCATCTGGTTCCCAAAGCAGCCTGGGTCCTTCAGACTGATGATCTAAGCTGGATCTAGGTAAGTCTGTCTATCTATCTATCTATCTATCTATCTATCTATCTATCTATCTATCTATCTATCTATCTATTATCTATCTATCATCTATCTATCTATCATCTATCTATCTATCTATCATCTATTTACCTACCTACCTATCATCTATCTGCCTGTAATCTAGCTACCTACCACCTTATCATCCATTGTCTTAGGGAAACGCCATGATCAAAGTATCTTTGGGAAGAAAGGGTTTATTTTGCTCACAGTTCTATATAATAGCTCATCATCAAAAACAGCAAAGTCAAGAACCTGGAAGCAGGAGCTGATGCAGAGGCCGTGGAGGAATGCTACTTACTGGCTTGCTCCTCCTGACTTGCTCAGACTTCTCTCTTTATAGAACCCAAACCTGCCAGCTGAGGAATAGTCCCACCCACAATGGGCGGAGCCCTCCCACACTGATCACTAATTAAGAAAATGCCCTACAACTGGGTCTTATGGAGGCATTTTCTCAATTGCAGCTCTCTCCCCTCTGATGAATCTGGTTGACATAAAGCTTGTCAACTAGCTATGTCAACTCAAGTCAAGAAAGCTAGCCAGTAATCTATGCATAATCTACCAATCATTAATCTTTCTACCACCTAGATATCATCTGCAGGTCATCTATTTGTCTGTTCACCTATCTGTTTACCCAGTTCTACTCTTGGGATATCTAGATATCTTCAGTATCTAAGGATAACTGAGATTTTGCGTAATTTAAATTCTGCAACAATTTACAGGAGCTACAGGGAGGAGGAAATCACACTATAATGATTTAAATTCCATTTTTTTGCATCAGTTACATCTCAGTTTGAATCTTGGTTTCTCCACTTAGAGGCCAATGTAGACTTTGGGAATAACGGTCAACTTCATTGTGTCTCTGCTTAGGCAGAAGGGACAAACTCAGTGGACCCTGCAGCTTGTAAGAGAGTTCCTTTTTCTGATTTTGGCTCCAAATTTTTGTTGAATTGCTTTGTTGCTTCTGAAAGCACAGAAAAATAAATATGCAAAACAGAAGATCTGAGCCTCAGCTAGAAACTATAGGGAAGGTGCTCAGATGTGTTCAGGTATGCTTGTATGTTGTGTGTGAGGGGGGACAGGAGAGGAAGGGAGAAAACAGCTGGGCTCGGTGGGGCTTGAATGTGTAATATCTCCAATACACACATGCGCACACATACACACACACACACACACACACACACACACACACACACGTGTGTGTGCACGAGGTTCCCAGCTGGTGGGGCTGTTTCTGGAGGCTCTGGAGTCTCTAGGAGCTTAGAATGTGTGTGTGGGGTCATTGCATATGCCTTTGAAAGGGCCCACTGAGGTTCCATTTTCTGCTTCCTGATTTGCCTACATGTGAAAAGGACAGCAACAGGCTAGGGCTATACAGACCAGCCTACTGCTACACCGGCTCACAGTGGCAGGTTGACCCCCCCTGAGACCATTAGTGAACGATCAGCCCCTCTTTCTTTCGGTTGTTTTGTAGCAGTTTTTCTGACATCATCAAGGAAAGTCCTCGATACAGAGCTCATCAACAAACCTGAGGATGTTGAAGAAGGCAGTGTTCAAAGGATACACAGAAGCGGTCCAGTTGGTCAAGGGTGGGATGACATTCTCATGAGAATGATGGTGAAAGATTTGGATTTTGCTAAAGTTAAGGGCCTGCAGGTATAGAAAGTGTCAAGGAGACTCTGGAAGATGCTGGGGAAGATGCCAAGGAGACTGGTCTCTCACGCTCGGTGTAATATGGGAAAAAAGCAGGGTGCTAACGGAGCAGATGCTAGAAAGGAGATGGAATAGAGACCCTGTGTAGCCCAGCCACCCTTGCTGTGTCCCACCATTACAGAAGTCACTCAGCAAGTGATAGCTGACAAAGCAAGGAGACCAGCCACAGGTCATCTCAATCCAGGACCGATGGTCGTTCCAACCACGGCGCTCCCTTTAAACGTGTCTTTTTCCCCCGGGGTTTCAGCCCACAACCTCCCTACTCCTTACAGCAACCCTTCCAACCTCTGAATATCTCTGAGCCGCTTGCTGGCATGGGGACCTGGGATGTGAAGATGGGGACCGCCACGGAGGAAGAAAGCCGATGGCAATGCATTATAGCTGTAGAAATGTAGAAACAGAAGCTGTGACCCATAAAGAGGGAAACTGGCTGGCTCCATCCTGTTGCCCCTGCTCTCCTGCCTGCAGACACGATCCGGTCAGGGGCCTAGCAGGAAGAAGCTGGACCAGAAAGGGCCGCTTGTGTGTGTGTGTGTGTGTGTGTTTTCAAGGTTCAGGTGCCTGGGGAACGGTAACTCCAGAGCAACCAAGCGGGGGCCGGCGGGACCTCCTCCCATATCCTTCTATATCACTGGCCAGCGATCAGGTTGGGAGCTGGTTTCTTTTCCAGCTTGTCCAGGCTTGGTTCCAGCAGCCCCGCTGCTTCTTCCGGCCCTGGGTGCTCGCCTTTCCTCCTCTCTTAGCAACCGGGAGTCTGTGGACGCCACCAAGCAGCAACTGGGAGGCTGCAGGGAGCCCGAGCAAGGAAGGGAGGCGCCCAGCCCAGGTGCTCTGAGCCCCACCGCTGCAGAGCAAAGCCACCGCTAGCCGCATCTGCGCCTGCAGCGGGGTCCAAAAGGGATTCAGCAAAAATGAGCCATTCTCACCCCGCTGGGTAAGTGACAACTGGAGCTTTGCCTTGCCGAGACAGGTGTCGGCTCCAGCCAGCGGCCCTCCTCCTCCCTCTTGCTGCGGAGCTCAGGGGCGACAGAGAGAGAGGGAGGGTGGGCTGAGCGAGGGGGAAACATGCTGATTCTAGGTTGCAGGAGGATGGCAGAAATCCCAGGCGTCCTATCTCCTCCCTGCCCATCCTCGCTTCTTCATAATGTTCCCCTCTCTTGAAATTCTCAGCCTGGAAAGAAGGGGAAAATGGATGTGAAAACCGCTTACAGTAAGCAGGGATAGACGTCAACGCCAACTGGGATGCAGATCCCTCAATGTGGAGCACAAGCGTTTAAATGCTAAAGCAGAAGTTACCGAAATACGCGTTTGTGGGGAGATTTGAGGTGTAGATAAATTTTTCTCCATGGCTTCTCTGTATCTTGTAAACAAAGGAGAGGTTGTTTTCATGCCCAGGGTCTCCCTGTAGGAGGGAGAGGCCCCATATGTCAGAACTGTGTCTTCCCAGTCACAGAAGCACCGTGAGGGTTCTTTAGAACCACCTGGACCCAGGAACGTGGTGGATACAGAAAAGCAAGAGATCAGGGAGTGAGGTGCCCACGTACCCACATATGGTCTCCTGGGGATAAGGCAACCCTTCCGAAGGCCTATTAGCAACATTCAATGCATTGCACACAGTGAACAGTCTTTGTTGGTTATTTCACACACCAACAAGGTCTCTGTTATTTGTTCCTTCTGAATTAAGAGTGTGATACATACTACACCCATTTTTATTACCACATTACTATTAAACAGATTGCTCCCTTCCCCGCTTTGGTTTCGCGATTAGGTTGAAGCTTTTCAGCTGCATTTATTACACATGTTGAAGAGCAGCCGATTGGCAGAAGACACCCTATTTAGGATCGCTGGGAGACGGTGGCGTCTGAGAGACCATGGTCCTTACTGCTCTTAGGTCTACAAGCAAACTTGAAGATTTCACTTTTTAATACGTTCTTTGAATGAAGGGACAAGCACCAGTAATGTTTGAACAATCCAAAAGTGTCCTGTTGGAAGTTAGCTCCAGAACATTCTAGAGACTGAGGGCATTGTGGTAAATTGAATTTCAGAGCTTTAATGTTTGGCTGCTGAGATCCTAAGCAATTGTTGTTGGCCACGATCCCGTGGGATGGGGCTGATATGTTTTCTGCAGATGCACTTGGCACTTTGTCTGAATTCAGGAAAATGAATGTGTCAGTCACGGTCCTCTCCTATGCTTGTCAAGTCCTTGGCTAGGCTCGCATCTGATTAGTCCATTTATTCATCTATGTGAAAATGCAGAAAAACCTGTAGCTGCTTATTAAATTGCGCCAATATTAAAATTTCAGAAACTGAAGTCCAATTTATCTGAAGTTCCAGGAATTCTGAGCACGTGGAGAAAGGGGCCCTAATGGAAGTGGGTGCTGTGTGGTAGGGGTTATGCGGGAATGCAACGTCCATCCTGCCCTAAAATACAAAGTTTCCTGAACTCTCACCTCCATGCCTTATATGCTTTATCTCTCTGTATCTGGGACTGTTCAGACTTAGGTGAAGCTCAGCTATCGCTGGTTGGATGAATAATACTGGCCGATGAGGCATGTGGTCACAAAAGAAAACCACGTTGGGGCTGCTTCTCAGTACTTCCATAGCCAGAGTCCTTTCTGAGGTCTACATGACTATCTCATTCGAAGGCTCTCATGACTGCCATTTCCACAGACAATGCAGCTTAGGACGGAGAAGTCGCCAAAAGTGGTACAGCTTGGAAGGGCGAGGGCTGAAATGCAAGGCTAGCATCTCCAGTCTGCTTGTGTCCTTCATCATCCCATTGCACAGTCTAACAGGCATGACCACAAATGTCAAGAAATTCCATCCAGGATAGATCAGCATCTGAAGGATCACAGTCATAGGGATCAAGTGTTTCAATATACGATGGCAATAGTTTTGTAATAGTGCCTACTACATGTGTAAATGTGTTTTATTTAGCTCATAAAAATAAATGTATGTTGGGTGCAAGGTATACACTTAAATCCCAGTACTTGGGAAGCAAAGGTAGGCAGATCTCTGTGATTTCAAGACCAACCTAGTCTACACAGTGAGCTCCAGGCCAGCCATGGCTACACAGTGAGACCCTGAAACTCTGTTTCAAGTCAAGATAATAAACAAACAAACAAACAAACAAACAAATAAATGGAAACAGTGAACAGAAATATATTTAGTCTATATGCCTTAAAATTCACCCAGTAGCAAAAGCATTCCAAATTGCTTATGTCTCCCCCTCGAATAAAGGGAGTAATAATTTCTCTTGCCTGTTACCATTTGGAAATAATAAAAGTTTGAGTAGCAAATAAAAGGTTTCATCAAAGCTGAGAAGTCTTCTCCATCATTACCGAGGCACTTTGTACTTATTACATTTTAAAGATAAAGTGGTCATAAAGTTAAGTTTTACAACAGATATTGTAAGACTGAAATTTCCCCAGTCAGTGAGTGGTGTCTGGTGCCTTCTCTCGGCCTCATCTTTGCTCTGAGTTACTTGCCTACTTAATTATACCATGAAAACACAGACTATAAAACCATACAGGCCCCACACTGGCTTCATTCAGATGGGGTTTGGGAGTAAATAAAACCAGTCCTAAAACATCTTTCAAAGACAACGGAGACTTCATGTCTCAACCGCCTCTCCATTTGGTGGATGCCAGCTATGAAACCTGATTGTCGGTACCACGGTCCCTAAGGAAAGTGGTTTAGACTGAATGGCTTTATTTCATGGCCCCTCCACTTTGCTCGGTCCTACCCACGTTGCTGTTTGTGTTTGTGGGTTGGGCACCATGCCTCAAGGTGGAATAGGAATCATAAATCCCTCCACCATGGATGAGAATAAACGAGTATGGCTCTCCATGTTCATCAGTCAATCCACGCAAATTTGGCTCCCTGTGTGAGGGATCCACTTGACTTGAAGTAGCATCGAAGATACATCTTTGAGCAAAAAGGGGAGGGAGTTTATACCCCATGACAAGGGCAGCCAATGTATGTGCTTCAGGGCAGTTCTGTCTGATAGCTCCAGAGAGCCAACACGCTGCCCTCTGTGCATTTCCAGAGGTGTGTATCCTCACAGGTCGTGGCGTAATCTACCAAGTGTTCACAATAGGTGTGCCCATTACCTCTGAGTGACCTTTGGGGTCTTCCTCTTCATTTTTCACAATGCAGTCCTCTGCAGGAAATTATAGTTTGTTGCTCACATCTATCCCCCAAATCATCTCAAGTGCAGAAATATTAATACTTTTAAATATTTGAATTCAAATTTGGCAGTTTTTATTAGCCTTGCCAAATGCCTACAGGCTAGCTCTGAGAAGCAGGTTAGCTCTAGGTGGGTTTAACAGACTCACTTGTCTTGGCTTCTCCTGACATGTTGAGGGTCTTATTCTTTTGAATATAGATACCACCCAGTCTTCGGCTGAACACACCCATTCATGCACGCAGATGGGGACGGAGAGGCATTCATCCTGAAAATGCTAAGTACTTTGAACTCCTTCAGAGATGCTTATCAAAATTACGACCATCTGTCACCGGAAATGTTCCCGGTTAGCTATGGATGACGACCCAATGAGTTCAACTGCTCTGGATGCAGTGGGCTGGAAGTGATTGGATTTGGAATCAGACTTGTTGCCCAGGATAGAAGGTGCTTGTTGTGGCAACATCTAGAATATCCTTCAAAGTGCCTCTTTGACTTTCTACTTAGCTAAGCTTGATGCTCTTTTTTGGGACACTGGATGGTGAGAACCACCTTCTTTTCATGGAAGTAGTAGGGTGTTCAGCATTTATAGTAGGGCAAGCATGAGGGCTTAGGAATGAGAATGACTGGAAAGACATTTTCCAGAAGGTTCATTTCAAGAAATCCCAGGAGGAAGTTGAGGAGCAGAGCAGGTTTCTATCAGTGGGAGTCTTGCCAAGTGTCCTTAGGGAGGCCTGCTATGGTGCTTGCACGCCCTATGAGTGTGTGCATCCAAGTTTGCAAACTGGCTTAGAGAACAGCGGTGCCGTAAGGTCCAACGGTAACTTCCGCTCCCATCCCTTCTCCAAATCTCTGCTTAGGAATGCAGGGAGGTGAGACAGTGTTCTCCAGGTTATTTGGACTAAGAGCAAAATGGGAAAGTACATTTTCTCTGACCGGATTCTTAACTCTTAAGACAGCACCAAATAACCTAAGTCAGAGGGGGCATGGAATTTTGGGTCTTCAAGTTTCCAGCAATATTACTTCTAGTGAAAACCTCAAATTCTCTAGTTAGTGCTGAGCCTTCTGCAGTTCATTTCATTGTAGACCAGGATATGTGGGAGAACTGTGGCTCTTCTTCTAACAGCTCCCTCACTCCCTATGTAGATCGTCGGAAGACTGCACGTTGTATGGTGATTTCACAGATGCCGAGGGTAAAGGGAAATGCTCACATTTAAGTGGCACTGAAATCACTCCAACGTTTACATTCTTCTGTGAGTGTCTTTGTCATTTTTCTTCAAATTATAAGTCCCAGAATGGTATGACTGTGTGCATAATTTACTAAAAATGGCAGAACAGTTGATTAATTTAAGTAAAACTCTTAACTAGCAAGGAGGTATGTATGTGTATATATATATACATATATATATATTTGTACTTTCTGTTCAAATACATTATTTAAGGCAAATATATTTGAATACTCACTCATCATTCATTTTGCATAAATGACTACTTTTTCTAACTGCATTGAACAAGAAGGTTGTGCAGTATCCCCAACGTATTTTTACTTTCCTGTTTTCTTCCTTCTGTTGGTGTTTTTTTTTATTTGTCCAAGTTGAGCACACAAAGAGCTACTGACTAGTGTACTATGGGTAGAACCCATGTTGTGTTTTACAGGTTGAACTATTGTCAAGAATTTGCACCTCCACCCACATAGCCTGAGTATTCCAACTTCCCACAGGCTGTTGTTTTCTCCACTCTGTTCCCTTTCGGGTCCAGAACGGAGAAACACCCTTCTCTAGCAAGGTCATCACCTCACATAGATCAGAAAATATCCTCGGGCCAAAGTAGTTCAGCCGAGAGTTTTCCTTGTGGATCAGTGTGTGTTCTGCAGAGAAGAGGAGGGGATCTGATGAGTTGAACAGCATGATATGAATAATTGTGCTTAACGATGATTCTGTTGGTAATAGGATTTTAGGACTTTAGGTTTCTGGAAAACTATTGTTGAATCATAACTCATATACTGAGCCACACAGAATAAACATTAACAGTGAACAACATTGGATGGTATAAAACACACACACACACACACACACACACACACACACACACACGGATTCTTTAAGGATTTTCCATTCCCTTATGAGTCCTCTCTGGTCCTTGCTCTTCCCTCTCTATCTCCTTTGTGTGGCTAGCTCTCGGTCTGTGGGAGCTCCAAGTTGCATGGCTTCCTTGTCATCTTCTCTTCCAACCTGGATGGGGTGGGTCATTACGATGCTCGGTAATGGTCACTTCTGTTTGTGAGCATAGAGAATCCAGAATCCAGCTTTCTCAAGAAAGACATTTTTAATTTCTGGGCAGTAAGTCCATGTGGCCTACACAACCTGGTCTCTGTTCTGGTTATTCCACTGTTATGACATTCCACATCTCAGTGTATGGCTGCGTTTGGAGAAAGATCTTTAAATGTGTAATAAGGTTAAGTGAGCACCAGCTGTAGGACTTCCTACAGCATGATATCAATGCAGTGGGGTCTAATCCAACCTATCTTGTGTCCTACATGATATCAATGCAGCGGGGTCTAATCCAACCTATCTTGTGTCCTTACCACAGATAGAGATTAAAACACAGGCACGCATGCATGGAGAGAGCTAGGAACATTACAGTGAGGTGGTTTTCTATGAACCAACGAGAAGCTGGCACTGCCCTTTCCTGTACGGCCTTTGGGAGCCACCAACTCTGTAGACACGTGCCCAAAACTGCAGTGCTGGAAGATAGATGTCTGTTTGTAAACCACCTGCCTGCCCTGTGATATGATTTTATGTCAGTCTTAGAGCTAGCCAACCTGTCTGTAACAGCTGATAGCTTTTATTGCCTGGTCCGGAAAAGCTGAAATAAGTCTTTATAAGAGATGCAGAGTCACAGAAGACAAATGATTGATTGACTGATGGCAGTGTGGTAGTAATGAGTGTCTTAGTGCATCTAAATTATATATATGTAATCCCACAGACCGAGTGGGTTAGAAACAACTCAGATGTATTTCACATAGTTCTGGAGGGTAGTAAGTTCAGCATGGTAGGCTAAGTGTCTAAAAAAGGCTCTGCTTGTTTATCCACAGATGGTTGCCTTCTGTCTGGGACCATATGCTGTTTGCATATCAGGACTCTTAGGGTGATACTTTTCCTTTCCATTATTATTATTGTTATTATTATTATTATTATTATTATTGTTCAATTCTTATTCATGAGGGGTTAACTCTCTTCTAAAACTACTGTCACACTGGAGATTAATATTCTATTCATAGAGTTGTATGTGTGTGGTGTGTGTGAGGTATGGTGTGGTGTGTGTGTGTGTGTGTGTGTGTGTAAGTCCATTACATGATGTAGAGATATTTGAAGCCAGAAGTTCAAGAGGGAGCTAAGATCTAAACTTAGCCAACATACAAGGGAAATGCCAGTGAGAAGAGGTCTTAGGACAGCAGAGCGGGGGTCTCTGTTGGTCTGTGCTAAGTCAGCTTAGCACTCAAGTGACGCCCACCCCTCAGTGCCTGGCTCTGACTGAGATATAAAATCGATCATTTTAAACTGGTGATCCATTTTTCTGTGACTGTTACTATTTTTCAGCCACAGCTATAAACATTTATAAATTAATGAAAATACTTAGGGCCAAATACTGAAGGAAAGGAAGGAGCAGCAGGGAACTAAACAGGCAAAAATAAATTGTACAAAGTAGTTACGAAAGAGTGTTACCAACTGTGGGTTTCAAATTGAATCAAATCATGATGTTTTATAGTTGTTGTTAATTTGACATTCCCTGTGTGATGGGCTATCATATTTCATATTTGTGGTTATTATGTGGCTTTCGTATTGAGCAGTTTCTTCTCCACATCACTTGCTTCAAGATATTTACAGGAATATCATCTCTATTGTTTACGATCCAATAAAAAATAATCTGTGGTAAATTAGGAGAGCAGAATTAGAAGGAACTTCAAATTGCTGGCTACAAGGGATACAAGTTGTTTTTAATTTTCCTCCCTCCACTCCTCTATATTTGGAAAATTTTCCTCTCTGAGATAACAAGTATCCGGAAGAGCAAAACTTCTCTGAAACCCATGCTCAGAAACGATCCCGGCCAGCTTTGTTATGTTATTTCCTCTCCTCGTCCCTATGGTTTACCCATTTTGACAAAACTATACTAATTGAAAATTTGTTTCTGGATTGCTTTAAAATTGCACCAACACAGCATCCGAGCAGCCTTTCCATCTCCTGCGTAAATTGCAAGCCCGTGAGGTAAGATCCACATCTCGCCATGTCTCTGGGATTTGCCTGGTATTGGGCTTTGAACTTAGCTCAGCATTGCTATTGGTTACTTCCTGCATTGCAGGGACACACACAGCCCAAGGCGGGAAGATTTTATTTTGAATCACGGTTTAATGCTACAGTCCATCACGGGAGAAGAGATGGCTACAGGGCAGGAAGCAGCTGGTCACATAGCATCCATGGCCAGGAAGCAGACCTGTGCCTGCTGGTGCTGGGCTCTCTTTCTCCTGTCTGTGAGCTCAGCACCAGCTCCTGGTGCTGCCTCTCTTTAAGGTAGAGCTTCCCTTCCTTAATTAGCTGAATCCCAAACTCCCTCACAGATACACCCAGAGATTTGTTTCCATGGTGATTCTAAGTCCCTTCAAGTTAGTTCAAATTAACCCTTACACAAATGAACACTTACTTTGGTTGCAAGAACATAGTCACGCATAATCACTCATTCATTTTGTTTTGGTCTCCAGAGTGTTTCTGTGTGGTAATACCACATTTAGGAATTGCCATGGTCTAGAAACAGTTAGCAAAACTCCATCTGATTCTGGCTATTAAAAATAATGCTACTATGAACATAGTTGGACAAATGTCCTTGTAGTATAATTGAGTATCTTTTGGGTATACGCCCAAGAGTGCTATTGCTGGATCTTGAGGTAGGTTGATTCCCAGTTTTCTGAGAAACCACCATACTGATTTCTGGAGTAGTTGTATAAGTTTGCAGCAATGGAGGAGTGTTTCCCTTACTCCACTTCCTCTCCAGCATAAGCTATCATTGGTGTATTTGATCTTAGCCATTCTGACAGGTATAAGATAGTATCTCGGCATTGTTTTGATTTGTATTTTCCTAATGGCTATGGCTGTTGAACATTTCCTTAAGTGTCTTTTGGTCATTTGAGAGTCTTCTGTTGAGAACTCTCTGTTTAGTTCTGTACCCCATTTTTTAAATTGCTCTTCAACCGAAGAATGGATAAAGAAAACATGGCACATTTACACACTAGAGTACTACTCAGCAGTAAAAAGCAATGGCATCTTGAAATTTGCATGCAAATGGATGGAACTGAAAAAAAAAAACATCCTGAGTGAGGTAAACCAAACCCAGAAAGATGAACATGGTATGTACTCACTCATAAGTGGATACTAGCTGTAAAGCAAAGGATATTGAGCCTATAGCTCATGATTTAGAGAAGTTAAGTAACAAGGTGAACCCTAAGAAAAATATATATAGATCCACCTAAAACGGGGAAATAGACAAGATCTCCTGAGAAAATTAGGAGCATGGGGGGGTAGGAGAAGGGAGGTTGGAAGGGGACAAAGAGAGGAAAAGGGAATAGGAGAGGAGAACTTGAGGGAATGTGATAGTTGAGCTGGAGGAAGGACAGAGATGAGAGCAAGGAAAGAGATAATTTTGATTGAGGGAGCCATTGTGGGACTAGGAAAAAAACTGGCACTAGAGAAATTCCCAGGAAACCACAAGGATGACCCCAGCTAAGACCTTAAGCAGTAGAGAAGAGGCCTTGCCCTGTAATCAGATTGATGAATATCTTAAATGTGACCCTAGAACCTTCTTCTAGCAACTGATGGAAAGAAAGGCATAGACCCACAGTGGAGCACTGGGCTGAACTCCCAAAGTCCAGTTGAAGAGTGGGAGGAGTGAGAATATGAACAAAGAGGTCAAGACCATGATGGTGACACCCTCTGAAACAGTTTATCTGAGCGAATGAGAGCTCACCAACTCCACCTGGACAGAGAAAGAACCAGCATAGGTCCAACTAGTCCCTCTGAGTATGGGTGACAGTTGTATGCCTGGAACAGACAGTGGGAACACTGGCAATGACACCAGAATTTATCTCTGTTTGTACTGGCTTTTTGGGAACCTGTTCTCTTTGGATGATACCTTGCTCAGCCTAGATATAGTAGGGAGGGCCTTGGACCTTTCCCAAAGCAATGTGCCTACCCTCTCTGTGGAATGGATAGGGTGGGGTGGGGGGATTAGGTGGAGAGAATGGGAGGAGGGGAGGGAATGGGAACTGGGATTGGTAAGTAAAATGAAAAAAAAGATAGTTTGTTTTCTTTATATAAAACATATAAGAGTTAGTGACCCTCCCTGCCCCTTTCTGTCCTCAGGCAGCATAGCAATCTTGGGTTAGGACTGTCTTTGGTTGCAAATAAAAAAAAAGCAAGTTGAGGCTCAGGCCATGACAATACCTATGATCCATTTTAACAACAGTATACATACAGATAGGTGATTAGATTTTTTTATTAATATCAAGGCTTAGAGGTTTTATAAGTCTGTCTCTGCAATTTTCTTATTATTTTTTGTATGGGAGCAAGAATTAAAAATTAGATTAGGCCACGAAAACTTTCATGGACTCTTTCCAGCATTCTTTCTGGTACACCTCACTGGCCACGCACAGATAGTAGCAAGGAAGAGTGTGTAAGCTGCTCTACGTTCTCCTAGGAAGGACAGGTAAGAAAGGACTGTGGCCTTTCCTGGGCAGCTCAATGTTCACTACAGTGCTGTGGCTGGCTGGGGTTGAACTTAGATGTTCTGAGTTTTGTATTATCAACCTTGACACCCAGGAGTCATGTGACCCTAAGCAAGTTTGTGATTGCTCTAACTCCTGCCTGTGGGATGTACCTTTTTGGCAGGTTGATTTGGGGACCAGTCAAGATGATTATATATTTAGTACATGGTCTCTCTCTGGCTTATATGAAATGTTAGTAATTGTTGCTTTATATAGCCACAATGCATAAGAGACACAGGTTTCTATAAAGTATCTAGGTTTATTTTCTGATCTGGACATAGAATTAAGATAATTAAAGAGCCCTGTAGTGATACTTCATTTGTATTTTAATAAATAAATCTTGCCTGAAAATCAGAGAGTAAAACAGTCACCCTGGTAAACCTTACAGAATAGGCAGTAGTCACACCTTTAATCCCAGAAGCCACACTAGTTTGCTGTAGAAACTGGGTAGCAGTTCATGCCTTTAATTTCAGTCCTAGAGAGGAATATAAGATGGGAGGAGACAGTTCTCACACACAGTCTCATTCTGAGATTCCTGGAGGCAGGATTCACCATCTCGGACTGAAGTAGAGGTAGAGCCAGTGGCTGGCTTTTTTGCTTTTCTGACCTTCAGGTTGAACCCCAATCTCTGTCTCTGGTTTTTATTAATTGTGCTACAGAACCCATCTTGGAGAAGAGTTCAGGATGTGGGTGGAGCATAAGTAGTAGGTCTGAGAACCTTTAACAACAGTGGAAAGCTGTCTACAGTCTGCTCTTTGAGGGAGAAGGAGGAAGAAAGAGGCTTTAGGCACAGATTCTTCTGAAGATTTTCCTGTGTGTTGAAAGTTCCATGTGCGAATTGCCTTCTTAGGATGACATTTCCTGTAGGGAGGTTAGTTTCATCTGGATCGCTTATCAGTAGAGAGGGAGGGTCTGTGTGCTCAGTAAGCTTCTCTAACAGCCACGCAGCATTCACCTCCTGCTGAGAGTCGCTGGGTTCTGCGTACACGGTCCACCCATTTGACACTCGGACTCTCCCAGGAAGCACAGTTTTTATGGTTCTTGTCAGAGAAGGATATGAAGTGTGGGGGAGGGAAGAAGCTTGTATATGGCCACCAATCTACTAAATGGATAGGGTAAGTTTAAACCCAGTGGTCGTGCTCTGCTTCTAAGACTCAAGAAGGGGACTTTTGATTGCAAAAGGCTAATAATCTGCCCATGTGTTTCCTCTTTGGAACCTCTATGCAGCCGCCACAGAAGCCCCGGTCCTCAGAAAATGGTTCACACTATCTTATAGGGCATCATTTCATTTTCATTTTGAAAACTTGTTTCCTTGAGAGAATATCTTTCTCTCTCTTGAGATTTATTTTTATTTTACACACATGGGGATTTTGCCTGCACATGCATCTGTGCTCCACATGCTTGCAGTGTCCTCAGAGGCCAGCAAAGGGTATCAGATATGCTGGCATTGGAGCTACAGATGGGCGTGATCCACTGTGTGGGTGCTGGAACTGAAATCTGGCCCCCCTGGAAGAGCAGCCAGTACTCTTAACTGCAGAACCAGATCTCCAGCTCCACCTGTCTGATTTTAAATAAAATACCATTTATTACATCAATGTACCACCCCAGTATTCATTGTTTTTTATGACTGTGCCTTTGCAGCCTCTCTGGAGGTTAGTCCTCTAGGCGTTCACTTCACTGACTCCACAGGGTCCCTTCTCCAGGTTGAACTCACAGAACACACTTCATTACAGTTGTTAAAGCATAAGGGTCCTCAGTCACGGGCTGGTCATCTCCGCACACGTGAACTGATCGCATGCCCTGTGATCTTTTATGTAGAGAAAGAAAACAGTGCTCTGTAGTCAGCTGTGAGAATGAAGTCGTAAGACGCAGGCTATCTAGAGTGTTTACTGTGTATGCTACACATTTTCAAGTACGCTCCCCACAGATGCTCCTGATAAACATGATTGCTTTCTATAACTTCCCTTCCTTTTGTCTTTGCATTAACTACTTCATTGTCTTCTCTAACTTTGAGTTCTTTTTTTTCCCATTAGTGCATAGTTTTAAGTGGTTTCATTTTTTTTTTCTGTTTAAAGATCTGGAAAATTTAAAAGGAAAGATATTAGAGCCATATAGCACATCTTACTTGCAGGCACATTGCCATGCAAGGCTTCCTATTGCCTGATCTCTGAGTTCTGCAAAACAGCCTTGCTAGACTCCGGCACAGCTGGAGACCTGGTTGTTAACTAGTCATTTCAAACCACTGTATTAAGGCTATAAATAAAGCAATATTATGGCTCTCCTCTGGATGCATTGTTAGAATGAGCTGGGAGAAATTGTAAATCAATATTTAGCATAATTGCTGAGACCTGGTAGGTTTGGATACAAATAAAACAGAATGAGTGATGTAATATGAAACCGTTGGAATGGTATCGGTTCAATCACCCCCTACAAAGTAGCAGGTTGCAGAGTCTGCTCTGATTTTATTTGGCAAAGAGTTTTCTTATAAAGGACTGGAAAATAGTGAATCTTCATGTCTGTTGTTCTGCACTGGCCTTCCTTCAACTCTCCTCGGAAGGGTGTAGTCCCCCCGCCTTTCAGGAAACTTTGTTCTATAAGTGGTTGTGTATGCTCTGTTAAGACACTCACTTAGCACTGCCACGGTGATGACCCACTGGAACATTCTGCATGTTAATAAGCCAGAGGAGCTACAACATGATTTCAACCCTTTTTCTCCTTGCTATGATGCTGTCAGTTATTGCTCTGAAATAATAAAGGAAGGCTATGACCTCCCCTTGTGGCTGTTCATAAAGGGATATGAATATGCATCTAAGGATCAGACAACGTATTTTGTTGCCATTGACTGATTTACTCTTTTGCTGGCTAAGAATTTAGTGGGTGGTAAGAGGCTTCAGATAAGACACTGTGGAAGCTGTCTTATTCCAATGGAATCCAAAGTCACTGAGCATATGTGTGACCCTTACTCGGGTAGAGGCAGTAAGTCAACAAGTACCATTCTGGGGCAGTCTCGCTGGTTTTTAATCCTTTTATGAGTGTGTCTATCAACGGACCACACTCACTTTTAGAAATTTTAGTATCCCGAATCAAATGACTTTGCTAGCCAGATCCTGGGTGTTCATTTATGTATGCAAATTTTATATGCAAATGGTATCATAGTACCACCAAGTAAATATCTCTTCAGACCTGAAAACAAATTCTCCTTGCAGGAAGTAGGTGTTGATGAGCGTCACGGAATGAAGACAGGGTTCCCCAGAGCCTTGGGGTGAGTGTGGAGGTGGTGGTAGAACCGTGTTTCTTGTCCTCCTCTTGTGTTTATTTCATCAAATTTTGCATTAAGAAGAAAGCAATATGGATTTCTCTGCCATAAATAATGGCAGAAAAGTTATTGTACCTCTTCAGAGGTGCTGTCTGGTCTTGTGTTTTCTAAATTTTCTAACATTTACGTAACAGTCACGAGGCTTTCATGGATGGAAAGCTAAATTTTCTAGAGTTATTTTGTTCTACTTACTTGTACCACTTGGCTATTTTGTTTGAAGATATTTCATTTTTAGGTACATTTACTCTTTTGTGAGGAATCTTGATGAGACTTGAACTTAGGCTTGGTTGACTGAGAGAAACATGACAGGCTTGTTCATGGAGCGGGAATTGCATGTGATCTTGTGAATTTTTGAGTAGACAATGGGTAAAGAATTTGGGCCAAGAGACAGAGCCTTCTTGTCCTTAACTACAAGGTGATGTACAGGCAGACAAGTCAGTCCTGTCTGAGCTTGACTGAACAAGCCTTCCCGACATAAGCCCTTGGTTTGTGAGCTGCGGACACATTCCACCGGCTTGACTTAGAAGCTCGTGTGGGCAGCAGAGGTTTGACACAGACCCTCTTTGAACACGATGGAACTTTATAAATTGCAAATTTCATGTCATCTGAAATGCAAATCACCTCTCAACCAGAGTTTTCATCTTTAATAATAAAACTGTGCTTATTCTCCTATGTCTCACTTGATTCTATTCTATTCAGCATAAAATAGTGTAATCAGTTTTTCCCGGGTTGGCAGGCAACGTGCAGCTTTTCTTTTTATGGCAGTGTAAAGAAATACCTTTCATGATGTTTCCTGATAGCAATGCTGCTGAAAATGCTCTGTGCTTGGCAGCATCCTGGTGTTCTTACGTGAGAGGTCCTGCATGTGATGGGTCAGAGAGTTCCACACACATGTCATGAATCGTGTGGTCTGCTGCCTTGGGTGTATCTCATCACTTTGCTTCTGTGCAAACTTCTAATATGCTGGTAATCTGGATTTTCAGGAAATGAAAAGAGCCTTGATTTGTGATATCTGTCAAGTCCTGTGGTAGAAATGAACCCACCAACTTCAGGCCACCAATACATTGAAAAGTTCTAGAATATTTAACACATATCTCACGTGTCATTGGAGTGTAACACACACCAGGAAACTGATGTTACTACTTTTTAAATATACCTTTGTATCTTTTATTGTTATTTTATGAATAAATTTCCGTTTGGAATTCATGAAATAAAAATTGCCTTGGTTAAGCCAATGATTCTCAGAACTTAATATTTACTCCTCAACCCAAATCAAAGTTTTTAAAAAGGAACAACAACAATAACCAAATAAATAAACCGTGGAAATGAAATGCCCAAGACAACACCTTCTTGTCCCCATGCGGTTTTGTGTTTGTTTACGCAGTTCTCAGTCCTTCCCACGTCCTCCCAACAGTCGTACCTCCCTTGGCCACACATGTGCGATCTCCGTGGCCTGGACTGTGGGCTACATGTGTTCACCAAAATTACTGACAAGTTCTGTGGAAAATAACTGCTCTGCCCTGCCAGGATCCAATGTTTCAAGGCTGCTCTGACACTCATCTAACGTGGATGTATCTAACCGCCATGTATCTATGTATCTAACATCATTGATGTATCTTTGTAGTTTTTGCCTTTAAAAGCTATGCCACCCGGGTCCAGGGCCTCAAGAGACTTCTCAGAGGCACAAGCCTGCTCTTAATCTGGTCATCAACAAAAAGCCCTCAAAACTCTTTAATTGGGTTAATCACCATGGTTGTCAATAACTATCTTGTGTAGATCATTACACGATGATCTCCAGTTATATCCATTTTCCAGAAAACGATACGATTTCACTCTTCTTTCCATTCTATAACAGGTCATTCCATGACTTGTCCACTGTTGATACATCTTCACCGAAATGGTAGTGCAGGTACCTCTGCTCTGTGCTGACTAGAGTCCCCTGTGCATGACCCTGCAGTCTGCGGACCCCACCCTGGTCTCCAGTCCCACCAGCAGTGTGTGAGGGTATCTTTTCTTCAGCAGCTTTTCTCGTTGTTTTCTAAAGACGGCTGTTCTAACTGGGATGAGACAGGAGCTCTCGTTTCGCAGACCCTCAGCGTCTGTGTGTCTGGCTCTTTATGTTTCATGTTTATTGGCATTTGTACTGCTCTAGTCCCTGTCGCCTACTTACTGACAGGATTGCTTGTTGTTTTAGAATTTAGTTTTTGAGTTCCTTGTGTGTTCTTACTATTAATCCTCTCATATATAACTTGCAAAAAATTCTTTAATTCTGTCAGCTGTCTCTTTATCGAAGACTGTTATTTTTCCTTTGTAGCTTAGTTGTCCTTCTTGGTATTATTTTCTTGGCAGTGTGAGTCTTTTTCTGTAGTTTTTGCCTATGTTCATACTTCATGCTATTTCTTTGCAGTATTTCAGGTTTGTTAGTTAAGGTCACTGATGTGCTTTGATTTATATCAGGCCGAGAGGCAGGTATTTGCCTTCTTCCTTCCATTTATGGAGACACGGTTTTCTGAGAAGCATTTGTTAAGGAGGCTATTTTTCTCCAAAGAATGATTTTGACACATTTATGGGAAATTAGGTGTCTCTGCATGGACCTGACTTCAGGCCCTCTGTTCCGTTCACGGGTGTTGCATCTACTCGTGAGTCAAGACCATGTGCTTTTATTATTGTGGCTCTACGGTATTGCTTGAGATAATTTTTTCTTTGTAGACCAGGAATAATTGTGCTTCCCACATGGTTCTTACCATCTTTCAATTTCTGTGGGAAATGTCACTAGAATTCTGATGAGAATCACATAGAATCTGCCGATCATGTTGGGAATGTGACCATTGCTACCATATTGATTCTGCCAATCTGTGTCCATGGGAAGTCTTTGCAGCTTCTTGTGTCCCCTCTGATTTCTTTCTTCAGTGTCTTAAAATTGTCTTTGTAGGGGTCTTTTATTTTTTTTCTTATGCTTTTCCTAGTTTATTTTTTTTTAGCTATTGTAAAGGAGATTTCATTGACTTTTTTCATATTGAGGTTTGTTATTGGTATATATATTGAGATAACTATGTGATTTCTGTCTTTAACTCTATTAATGAGCTATATTGCATTTATTGATTTGTTCATGGTGTATCATGTCCACATCCATGGAAGAATGCTCCCATGGTTGGTTGTGTGAGTGATCTTTTTTTTTAATGTGTACCTGAATTCAGTTTGTAAAAATAATTTTTTTTGTTGTTGTTGAGGATTTTTATATCCATGGTCATCAGGAAAATCAGTACATGGTTTTCTGTCTTGTGCTCATACACAGCTTTGCTCTTATGGTAACACTGTTTTCATAACATGAGTTTGGAGGTATTTCATACCTTTTTATTTAAAAATATATTTATTTATCTACTTATTGGTATGTACATGCCATGGTGCACATTTGAAAGACAGACGGCAAATCTAGGGAGTCTGTTACCTCCTTCCGCCAGGTGGTCCTAGAGATGAGACTTAGGTTGTGAGGGCCAGTGACAGGTGCCTTTACTCACTGAGTCATCACGCGGACTCCTCCATTCCCACCTCCCCCTCGTATTTTATGGAATAGTTTGGGGAACACTGTTTCTACTCCTTTAAAGGTCAGCCGTGAGTCAATTCAGTCTTAGGTTATTAATTTATTTATTTTAATTACCAGAATTCTTGTTACTGCTTTAGTCTCAATGCTTGCTATTTTAATATTCTAATTTTTAAATTTTATTTTAAATATTTAATATTTTAATTTTGAAAATTAATTTTGAAAATTTTAACATTTATTTTAAATTTGTTAGACTATCTATATCTATGAATTTATATATTTCATTTAAATTTTCCAACTTATTAAAATGTGGTTTGCAGAGCGTGCCCCAATAATCTTCTGAATTTCATTGGTTTCCATTGTGATATCTTATTTTTTATCTCTAGTTGTGTTATTTTGAATCTCCTCTCTCTGGCTAGTTTGAATAAGGGTTTGTTGATTATATTTAGACTTTTGAAGAACCCACTCACTGTTTTATATATTCTTCATACAAATTTCCATTTTATTAATCTCTGCCATGACCATTATTTCTTTCTACTTAATATTTTTCTGTTCAGTTGTTCTTGATTTCAAAGACCTTAAAATGAACTCATTGAGTTACTGGAGAATTCTGTAATTTTTTTGTTTATTTTAGCATTTGTGGCTATAACCTTTTACTTTAGAACCACTTTTATCCTCTGGAAACAGTTCTGATATGTTGTATTTTCATTTTCAATCAAATATAGGAAATTTGGAAGCTTTTCTCTGATTCTTCAATGGTCTATTGTCATCCAAGAGTATTGCTGCACCTCAACCTGTTTGTGAATGTCCTACAGTTTCTTTCTGTTGACTTCTAATTAATTTCACAGGAATAAGATGAACATCAAGAAAGTTTTTAATTGTTTTAATTTTGTTGAAGCTTGCTTTGTACCGTAAGATATACTCTGTTTCCTAGAGTGTGGCCTGAGTTGTAGAAAATGTATATTCTGAATTGTGGCTGAGCGGGAAGTGCTCAGGGTCACTCGTCTATAATGTCATGGAACACTTTGGTTTATTTTTCTTTTCGTCTGGATAACCTGTCTCTAGGTAATGGTGGTCTGTTGAAATCACCCCTATTATTGTGTCTGTGTCAAATCGTGCCTTTATATCCAGTAGTTTTATGAAATGAATGTCAATGTTTGGTACAAATATGTTTAGAATTGTGATGTCCTCCAGATAGATCAGCCCCTTTACCCATATGAAGCAACCATCTTGATCACATCTAATTAATTTTGGTTTGAACTTCTTCCTCTATGGCTATGATTCATAGGTTTGATCTTTATAATTGAGTCCTATGCTGTTTGTAAGCTTTGTTTATACTTTATTACTGTTTTGTCTTTGTCATTGTCTGAAATTTAAAAAATCGACTTTGTCTTCAAGTCCCGCTAGTCTTTCTTTCACTTGATCTGTTCTGTTGGTGAGGCTCAATAACTACCCCATATTCCCCTCTGCTTACTGACTTTTCACTTACAAAATTTCACTTCGATTTTTCTCTGGATTTTCTATCTCTTTACCAAATTCCTCCCTTGCATCTTATGTTTGCTTCCTTCTTTCATTCAGGTGTGTGTGTTCTGTGTTCATTGATTTTCATGCTGTCTTTTATGTTGATGAACATTCTTTAGTTATCCTTTTGAATTCTTTGTCTAGAACATCACCAAATTTGTTCCCATTGGAGTCTATTTTTGTGAAATTGATAAGCTTTGAAGAAGTCATATTTCCTTGATTTGTGTGTTTCTTGTATTTCTCAGATATCTCTTGCATTTGTCAAATGAGATCTATGACCTGTGTTCTCTCAGTAGATGTTCTGCAGTGTTTAAGAAGAACCAATGATGTGGGATTCCCTCCCACATATACAGTTAATATGTCTTATTGCCACTGGTTAACAAAGAAGCTTCTTTTAACCAAAGGCTTAACAGAGTAAGGCCAGGTGGAAAATGAACAGGTAGAGAGAGAGAGAGAGAGAGAGAGAGAGAGAGAGAGAGAGAGAGAGAGAGAGAGAGAGAGAGAGAGAGAGAGTAGGCGGAGTCAAGGAGAAGCCATGTAGCTGTCAGAGGAGATAGAGGTTGGAAACTCGCTGGTAGGTCACTATCTTATGTTGATGCACAGATTAATAGAGATGAGTTGATTTAAGATGTAAGAGTTAGCTAGAAATATGCACAAACTAATAGGCCAAGCCGTGTTTTAATTAATACACTTTCTGTGTGGTTATTTTGGGTCTGAGAGGCCAGGAAATGAACAAGCAGCCTCCGACCACAAACTAAGTTCTAATAGAGTTAAGATTTTCTTCTCTCCTAATGGGCTGGGGCACCTCAGCAGATTATTTCTCAGTCCCAAAGCTGAAGACATTGCATGATCTCCACCAGATCTGAGGAGGATAAACACTACAGCTGATGGGTGAGAACACTGTGAAATACATAATAGCCAACTGTAAACAATGGCTTCCTGGACTCCAAGACTGTTGGGGAAGTAGAGGAACAAGGATAGAACAGCATACAGTGAGCTGGCTAGTACCGAGGATGGAGGGAGAAGAACAGAGCAAGGCTTAGTTTGTATAAGAGCATTAGAAGAACAGCAGAAGACAGAAAAGTAAATGTAAGAGGAACAATAACAATTAAGGGAAGACACGAGACAGATCCAGCTAAAGGCACACTGAAGAGAAGAAGAGGAAAATAAATGCAGCCAGGAAACCTAAAACAATCCCACCAATCAGGAGCCTGAGACAGAAGCTCTGCGTCCAGACCAGCCTATGATCTTTGGAAAATAACAAAACAAGTCATGAAAGAGAACTGGACAGGTGTGCAGTATTGTGCAGTCCCTCACACAGGCGTGGGTGCCTGACCTGACTTTGTGGATTCCACTCTAGGCCATGGGTGAGATCTGATGTCTACTTTGTAAGCACTACTGAGATCTGACTCACTTTCCCCATCTAAATAGACTATCTAGGCCAGGTCGACAAATAGTAGGGATTGTCTTCTTGAAAGTGCCGATCAATTGTATGAATGCTCAGAGCACACTCGACTGCATATGGCGCCACTTAAGTATGGTCTCTATTTGGCATCCAGTGCTTCTACTTTCTGACATTTTGCATGAGGAAAATTCCCTTGGCAAACAGAGAATGACCATTAAAGGTACCAGCGTCTTGGTTCTCACAGTAATTGAGTATTGGTCTTTTACATGGAGGCGGGAGGGTTCAGGTAGATGCGTGGCTGTTGACCAGCTGGCCTTGCTCTCCCAGATCTGTCTTGTGGCCTTCATGGCATCAACAAAGCCCTCAACTGTGGAAAGGGAGACAATAGAATGAGAACGGCAGATGACATCCCAGGAAGATGGGGTGATGTATCACTGATCTCGACAATGTAAGAGGACAGTACCCCAGGAGCACTGGGTGTCTGGAGAGTAGCAAAGAAAAGGAACACGACTCTCTCTCAGAGTCTGCAGAAGAATGCAGCTGAGCTGACATTTTGGTTTTAACCCAGGGAAATGCATTTTCCCACTTTTCATCTCCAGGAAATGTGTGACAGTGACTCTGTGCTGTGTGAGCAACCAGCCTTTGGTAAGGTCTTACAGTCGCAACAGGAGATGGCAATGGTTCAGAGGATTCACTGTCACATTTGGTTAATCAGACTGCACCGGTTGTGCCAAAATCGCTCTCTCTCTCTGAGAGGACTGCTCATGTAGCTCTAGCTCACCTTGAATTTATAATCTTGCTTTAGCCTCCCAACTGCTGGGATTACTTATGTATACCATCGTGCCTCAGAAAGAAAAATAATATTCTCTCTAGTCTCTCTAAACAAGTCTTTTTAAAAGCAGACTGGAACAACATACGTTTAAGATATTGGCTATTTTAAGGGTTTTAACACATTGTTTTGTTGTTAAAGGGTAATTATAAATCAAAGTAATATATTTGTCAGTTTAATTTATATGAATTAGACCATGGTTTAATCCTTAAAGCATGGACCTGAATTCAATCGTCAGAATTCCTGTGAACAGCCATGTACAGTGGTGTGTGTACCAGTGGGGAGGCAGAGACGGGAGGCTCCCTAGAGTCTGCTAGCTCGTTAGTCTTACCAAAGCAATGAGCTGCAGGATCAGTGACAGACCCTGTCTCAAACAATACAGTGGAGAGTGATGAAGACACCAGACAGTGACCTCTGCTCTCTGCATGAACACACACACACACACACACACACACACACACACACACACACACATACACATTACACACACAATAGCTTTCCTGTCTTTGTGCTTAGAGATTGGTGGATGCACATTTCTATGTATATTTCACAGTTAGCTTTTTTTCTGGATTATACTTAGCAGCCTCCAGTCGAGGCTGTAGCAAGACCTGGAGAGGCGTTCACGCTTATTTGATAAACATCAGAGAAAAAGGCCCCCAAAGCCCATGTGGGCAGTGACTTAAGCTAATGCGCGTTTCTTCACCTGTAAAATGCGATGATTGTGCCTTTCATTGTGGGCTGAATTTGAGTTTCTCACAATTCACGTTGACGTTCCAATCTCAGATGTGAATGATGGTGTTTCAAAGTGGGCTGTGGGGAAGTAACTAAACCACGGGTAATTGTTGCCTTTATGCAGCCTGGAAGATGTTGCCTTTGTCAGTTCCCTGCAATTCGAGGCCACATTGAACCAACAGCCCCTCCCCTGGATCTCTGCAGCACAGGAGCTAGACCTCACAGTTTCAGCATCCAAAGCTCTGGAGAAATAAGAGTGCATGCCTGGCTGTCCTTTAAGCCTCTTAGGTTGTGGTATCCTGTGGGGGCAGCCCAAGAGGATTAAAAACTGGTATAGATGATAAGGTGTGGTTGGAATGCGTGCCTGTGGGTATGGGCTGCATTGCAGCTGGGTTGAGAGCATTCTGAGGGGATAGGTGTGTGCATTCATTATTGTCTCTAGTGTTGATACAGAACATTTGGCAAAAGCATGAGGAAGGCAAGGGTTATCTTGGGTCTCAGTTTAAGCGAAGTCTGTCATGGCGGGCAGTGGATCACATGGCATTCACAGCCTGGAAGCAGAGAGGAAAATGCTGGTTCTCTGCTTGCTTCATGCTTTGACCTGATCCCATGGAATGGCGCCACTCAGATTTAGGACAGGCTTTCCCACATTTGTTACTAGAAACTCTCCTCCAGACAAGCCCTTGAGGTTTGTTTCCATGGTGATCCTAGGTCCCACCAGGTTGACTTCAGAATGAAGGCACACAAAGGAAAAGCCATGATTGGGTTGAAGGTGGATGAAAGCAGGTGGGGAGAAGGTTTTCATTTTGCTAGCGAGCATGTTCTCAGACACGGAGTCCAATGTTACAAAGGGTTAAAGCCCTTCCATGCAGCCGCACATGGAAATGAGGAAACAATTTGAAACTGGAGGTAAAGCACCCTTACTTGTTAATTGGCAGAGCTCTTGGCCAATCTGCGTTTCTACGCTAGTGTTTGGGGAAGCAAAACTGAGGCAGAGGCAGTCAGGCTGTCTGCTCCTGGGCCAGGGATACTGTTGGTGGAGGTGGACCACGTGGAAGCTGGACTCTTAGGAGTTATCTACCCTAGCCCCTCCCAAAGGGTGACAGTGTGTGTGGGGGGCGGGCTGTAGTGTGAGGGTGACGGTGTGTGTGTGTGTGTGGGGGGTGGGCTGTGGTGTGAGGGTGACGGTGTGTGGGGGGGTGGGCTGTGGTGTGAGGGTGATGGTGTGTGTGTGTGGGGTGGGCTGTGGTGAGGGTGACGGTGTGTGTGTGGGGTGGGCTGTGGTGTGAGGGTGATGGTGTGTGTGTGGGGGGTGGGCTGTGGTGTGAAGGTGATAGTGTGTGTGGGGGGTGGGCTGTGGTGTGAGGGTGACGGTGTGTGTGTGTGGGGTGGGCTGTGGTGTGAAGGTGACGGTGTGTGGGGGGGGTGGGCTGTGGTGTGAGGGTGACCGTGTGTGTGGGGGAGTGGGCTGTGGTGTGAGGGTGCTACAGCCTGGAGGAAGAGCTCATCAGTGTGGCTCGGGAAAACATATTATTGACTTTGGGAAGAGCAGTCACCCTCTCTGGGAGGTTTCCAGTTTAGAATTTGGAATAGCTGCCATGTTACTTGTTGCTCATCTCTCAGGACCCTAAATTAATTAATTAGTGTGTATGTGTGTGCATTTAAAGACCTGCAGACTGCACATGCCATGGCCCCCATGTAGAGGTCAGAGGACCAACTCTTACGTGTGTATTCGCTCCTGTCACGTATATTTTTTGGTTGTGATCCTAACCTTTAACAACTGAGCCTTCCTTCCTGTCACCTCGTGAGATCTTGAAGTCAGACTTGGTTGTCAAGCCTGTTTTTAAGCGCTGTATCCACCAAACCACCAAAGACTTTCCACAGCGGTCTTGAGTGAATTAGACCAGGATGGAGGTAGAGAGTGACTGTCAGTCCACATAAGCGTGCGTGCGTGCGTGTGTGTGTGTGTGTGTGTGTGTGTGCGTGCATGTGTGCGTGCGTGTGTGTGTGCGTGCGTGCATCTCTGGTGCCCTGGGACTCTTGAGTACTGTGTCTGTGGTATCTCTGCACCCACCTTTACAGAATGATCTAAAAATATCAGGAATCTCAATCGAGGTTGGTGACTAATGGTGATTACTACGCCTTTCCTTTGCTTGAGGATTTTATGGGACAGACTCGCTGTTTGGGGCCAGATGGAGGAACTGTTAGGAATCGCTGAGTTTTGCTTCTATAGATCCTGGTTTGTATATCCTGCCTGGTGGGTGGTGAGGGTTCCGGGTGTGTGCTGAAAAGCCGCAGCTGGGAAAGCAGGGCTTAACCACTGAAGAGAGAGGGTGTGCGGGAAGCAGGGACAGGAACCAGTATAAGCAGAAGCATGTTTTGTCCCCTCTTGGGTGCTCTCCTGGTACCTGAGGCCGGAGAGTGGACCTTCCCCACCAGAAACCTGGGACTGTCCGTCCTATAAAATAACCAAGGCAGCTGGACCAGTCTAGACAGTGACTGGTCAGCTCTGTGCAGCTGGCAACACCCTTTAGTATGATCCATATGGGATCAGTGACGGACAGTGAGCCAGGGAAATCACAGGTCAGCCACAGAGTTCATCAGGAAGGTGAGTTTGACAACTGAAGCATATGTAAGGGAGGAAGGACTCCAGCCACCAGACCCGGGTCAGGTAACCTTATCTGACCCAATACAGAAAACAAAGTTAGAAAACTGATAGTGAATCCAGACCAAACCGAGCTCTGCTAACCCATGCCTGTGGCCTGGTCAGTCAAACTCCTATAACTGCGCTGATATTGTTATCTACAAAGTTTATTCTCCAGAAATGACAGGACACACACAGACACACACGAGTACAAGCATACGTGCACATGCACGTGCACATACATGTTTATAATTTTGTGTTGAGTCACATGTGGCTAGAAACAAAGGGAGGCTATGGGCCCATACCAAACACATGTAAAGAGAGCAGAAGGATCCAGAGGGACCATAGTCTCAGCTGTCCATACTGGGGCCTTTTTCCTAGAAAAGGAGGCTTGATAATAAGAACGAGTCTGACATTAAGTATCTTTTGAAAATTGACCACAGCACTAGATGTACATCATTTACTTCTTACAATGTATTATTATCAACTAATTTATCAATTTATGGTTTCAGCTTAAATACAAACCTATTCAGTCATTGTCAAACAAAGCAATTACTCGTGTTGGATGAGCCTGGGAGTGTGATGTGTCTGCCAAGTTATCACAACTGTTTGTGGGACATGTGGAAGGAGTTACAAATAAAATCCCAACAGGGGACTTTAAATCAGAATAAAAAGAAAGCAGATGAATATAAAAGTTTCCAGTTTGCTGTCTTTCAGTCTCAGTGGTACTGGTAGGGGAGCATGTACACACACACACACACACACACACACACACACACACACACACACTCCTCCAGCCTCAGTGAACTAGGGGTGGGCTATCCTGCACACACACACACACACACATACACACACACACACACACTCCTCCAGCCTCAGTGAACTAGGGGTACGCTATCCTGCACACACATCCCTCTATCTTGTGGGACTAGGGATAAGATATTTTGCATACGTATTCTTCTGGAAGGAACTGAGAAAACAGAGGAGGATTATAATTGGGTGGTATAAAAGTTGACTAGTATTGCTATTAGGATATAAATATTTTAAAAGTTACAGACCCTGGATTAAAGGAAGAGCTATTTTGTTCACCATAGTGTGGCTGAGGCTACTACCTTCCCAATATTTTAACCCCACTTCATTTAATCAGGTTTCAACACTCCTAGCTATTCCAAAAGTATTGATTTTTATTTTTTTTTAAGCTAGGATCTACAAGACAGACAAAAAACTGTATATGATATTCCTGTAATGACTTATCTTAAGAATCGTGAACTGTGCAGCCGTGATTGTTAGGCCTGAGAGACACCTGCTCACCTTTCAGGAATGAAGAGCTGAAAAAAGATTCTGAGATTCAGAAAGGGTGAGGGCTATAAGGCTGACCTTTCAGAGACAGGAAACCTTTGATGGACTGTAGGACTCCAAGACAGTTCATTTAAAAGACGTCTTCAAAGCAGCGTCGAGGCTGGTTTTGTGTGTGTCTCCATGAGACTCTTGGCTTGTCTTTCTACGTAAGCCCAGGGAAATAATGGTTTCTGTGCTTGTTCATGTCTGCCGCCTTCATGTGGTACCTTGGTTTCTTGGCTTTGTTACTGCTTTTCAGTCTCTCTTGTGGACAAAATTAAACTTTCCTGACCATTTGGCAGCACGGAACTTTCCTGCGATGTATTGTTAAGGAGAAAAGAGACAGGAAAAGGTCACCAGTTTAATCTCCACATAATTAAGGTCTTGCAAACAGCTAAATAAAATTGCAGCTAACATTCTCTCCAGACTGTAAGATGAGATGCTACTGTGGTCTCAGGAAAAGTTAGAATTCAGCTGTTGTATCAGAGTGCAAATCTTTGTTGTATTGTATGGGATTTTTAGGACTGGGCTATGGTGAGACTTGCTTGCTGTGTATATACATATGTAAATGTCTGCATGTACATATATATATATATATGCACATTATGCACATTTTTAAGGTGCCTAATAACTAGATTAAAAGAGCAGTTCCCTGGAGGAGGAGTGAAATGAGGGTGGGAACTGGGGGAGTGTAGAGTGGGGAGGGACTGGGAGGAGAAGAGGAAAGGGAAACTTCGGTAAAGATGTAAAATAAATAAATAAATAATAAATAAACAAGTAGTTTTCAGTTTCTAACCCTAAATCATAGGCTAAACTTAAGCATGCATTAAGGCATAGTATGTAGCCAAGAATTTAGTTTGCTCAAAGTTGAGAGAGTCTCATTGTATAGGTCAGGTTGGCCTGTAACTAAAATACCTGCTTCTGTGTCTCAAGTGGAGTATTGGGATTTCAGATGCATGTTACTATACCTGGTTCCCTTTAATCTTTAAAATAAAACATACTAAAAATCTAAGATAATCTATACACTAGAGTTTTTGTAATAGAAATTAATAAAATTGTCTAGATAAATATGAGTAAGTCAACAAATCAAAAACTATAAGCTAAAAGTTAGGATTTATATCAATAAAAATAATGGAATAAGGAAATAATTTCTTAATTTTTTCAGCAAATTATTATATGGGATCACAACAGATAACATCAGGCATGGTGATGAGATGCTTTCTGAGGAGACACTGTGTGTCAGCAGTCGGCCGCTCCCTGACAGCTGGAGGCTGGCCTTTCACTGTGTGCCCTGCTGGCCTGAGAGAGGCATGGGGTGTGTGGTATCTGTGTTTAGGGTGCACAGAAGAGGCCGACGCGAGTGGAGAGGTTGTTGCTTTGCTGTCTCACCCCACCACTACGTTCTCTTGGAGGTGGTTTCGTCTCCTAAGATTGGAGGCACATTTCTGTCTTGGGGCCTTCACCAACATTTACTTGTTCACCCCTGTCATTTACTACTTCTTACCTGAAACAAAAGGCTCCGAGTTGGCAGGTAAACTGGTCTACATATGCATCACTGGCTTGGCAGTGCTGCCAAGAGTGGCCTTGGCAATCAAACAGCCGTCTAAGACAACAATGGCTTCTCTTCTCTGTTTCAGATTACTTGCCACGTATAATAGCCTCACAGACAAACACCTGGCTGGGTATTTCAGCAATACCAGAATCAGGCGGCATCTCCTAAGATCCGGGCTGGTAAGGCTGTTTTGAGCTCTGCCCACCTTCTTGTTCAATTAACTCTGAAAACTTCCTACCTTTCTTCAGATTTCCTGTCTGTGACATAGTTTTCTCTATACTAATTTAGAAAAATTACTTCCTTTTAAACCTCTGATTTATTTATTTGGGGGCTCTTTCTAAAGAAGAGGAGAGAAATTAGAATGGCTACTAAGGAAACATAAATTATTGAAGAAAAAGCCCTGTGAGATTTCAACGGCATAGTTAATTTGCTTATTTATTCATTTATTCAGTACACATTCTGTGAACCAGGCACTGTTAAAGAGCGGGGCAGAGAAGACCTTATTGTTTCCAGAAAAATATTGTCTCTAATACTCACAGAATATGGTGTGGCAAACATGCACAGTTCACTTCCTCTTGTGTGTATGTGTGCATTTTGATTTTCATTTCCCTGTGATGGTTTATTGATACCCTAGTGCCTTCCTTCATCTTCAAAGCCACTCTTCCCATGCACGCAATTTCCGTTTCTTTAAAAGTGTATAAGGGGGAAAATCTACCTCAAAAACCCCTATAGTTTTCCTTTGAAAGAAAAGGGGTGTGGTTCTCAGAGTGCTGGCTGTTTGCTTTCTTAAAGCACAGTGTTGCCAGTGGGGCTCAAAGAACGGCATTGTGTTTCTAATTGTTGTTTGTGTGCTTGGCACCAGCTGGGTGGAGCTGGAGAAAGAGAGTCCTTCTCAGCCTCCTGGGGCATTGCTATCAGAAGGGTCAGCTGAAACCTGGCTCTGCCAGGAATAAGGCAACCGCTCACACCCCTTGCAGCCCAGCTTCCTCAACTGTGAACTGAGAACACTGGTACCCTGCCTGTGGGGTGGCTGTTACTGTTAGGAACCTGGAATGAGAGACTCTGCAATTACTGTGTGACTAGGAACACTTCTAAGCAGGATGCTAGTTGGGCAGGACTTCGTGTTTACTTTACACCACCCCTTAGAGGCTCAGCGAAGACTTGTTAAAAGCCTGGTAACTAAATAAGGAAGGCAAGGACTTTCTCCAGATGAACAGAGCCAGCAGCAGCCCTGCAGCCTTCAGGCTCACATCACACAGAAATTCCTCAGAAAAATGCTCGCAGCACCCGACCTGTGGGATTTGTTGTTTCTCAACCCCTCTGGGGGATTCATATCCACCTCACTCAAGTTTAAGCACTGTGGCTCTATAGGAGCTTCCTGTCCTACTGGGGAGAGCAGATGTAATCCCAGAGAAGAGATAGCAGTGATTTATGCCAACTGACACAGGGATGGAGAGAGCAGTCAGGATGGTCTAACATTAGACCCTTCCCAGGGACAAGAAATCCTATAGCTAGCGCATTCTAGACACTGGAAGTGGCCTATCTGCACTAATATGTTGCAGCAATAATATAAAAATTATATAGCTAGAAAATTAAGAATATGAATGTGGGGACTGGAGAGATGGCTGCACGGTGAAGAACCTGTACCTGAGTTCTGTTCCCAGCGCTCACACCGAGCAGTTCACAAAGGCCCGCAGTTTCAGCGCCAAGGCACTGAACGCTGTGGCCTCTGCGGGTACCCATACTCACACACACATAGGCACACACAGACACATACACAGACATATAATTAAAAACAATACTTATAAAGGGACAGAGTGTAGATGTGGCTCACTTTTAAACGTAAGTGGAACAAGGGATGGGGAAGTGGGGAGGAAAACAAACAGCAGGATGGATAGCAAGCTGCTTCTTTTACGGAAGAGATCAGAGGACCACAGGAAAAAAAGGAAGGAGTCAAAGGAAGCAAGGAGTGCGGGAGAAATCGTTACTCCAGGGACACACAGCGATCCCCGCTGTGGCTGATATCGAAAACAATCTATCCACACTCCTCCATAAACCATAAAATTCTAAATCACAGCAATTAAACCATATTCTGGCCTGAAAAGTGCAGGAAGATAAAGCGGGGAGCAAAGCAAGCAGAGTAATGAAACCAATTATTTCTCAAGACAAACCGAAGGCTTTCTCTACCGCTTGCTTGCCTTTTTCCTGCTGGTGTTTCCCATGAACTGCAGCCAGCCCGCGCCACTCCCGTGCACGCCTCAAGGCAGCGCCTCCCCTTCCTGGGGCGGGGGCTTTCACGAGGATAAAAAGAACACCTGGGTTCCATCACTGGGGAATTGTTACTCTAATGAAAACCTTTTTTTAAACGTCAAGTGTACCACCTGTGTGTGTTTTCACACTGACAGGTACTGGAGACTTCCTTTCTCCTTTCTGCTCAAAGGAGATGAAGAGATGAAATAGTTATTAAAAAACGGAAGTTCCCAAGGGACAATGGTAGTCTCCTTTAGGCTTTGAAAAGGCCACTTTCTTATTTTTCTCTCTGTCTCTGTCTCTGTCTCTGTCTCTGTCTCTGTCTCTGTCTCTGTCTCTGTCTCTCTCCTCTAACATCTATTTGTCTCTCTCATCTCTCTATCCATCCTCTATCATCTATCTATCATCTATCTATCTATCATCTATCTATCTATCATCTATCTATCTATCATCTATCTATGTATCTATCTATCATCTATCATCTATCTATCTATCTATCATCTATCTATCTATCTATCTATCTATCTATCTATCTATCTATCATCTACCATCTATCTACTATCTATCTATCTATCTATCTATCTATCTATCTATCTATCTATCTATCTATCTATCTATCATCTACCATCTATCTACCTATCAACTATCTATCTATCTATCTATCTATCTATCTATCTATCTATCTATCTGTCATCTACGATCTATCTACCTATCAACTATCTATCTATCTATCTATCTGTCATCTATCTATCTATCTATCTATCTATCTATCTATCTATCTATCTGTCATCTACGATCTATCTACCTATCAACTATCTATCTATCTATCTATCTATCTATCTATCTATCTATCTATCTGTCATCTATCTATCTATCTATCTATCTATCTATCTATCTATCTATCTATCATCTACCATCTATCTTCTATCTATCTATCTATCTATCTATCTATCTATCTATCTATCTATCTATCTATCGTCTATCTATCTCCCCTCCCTCTCATTCTTCTCTCCCTTCTCTGTCTTTTTTTTTTTTTTTGGTACCTAACAACACATTTTCATATCTTGTATTTCTGTGTGTACTTTATTTACCCATTCATGATTTTCCTTTATTCGCCGCAGATCACGAGAAGTGGGAGGATACTTTCTGAAAAGGAACAGAAAGCAAACACCATGAAGCGGGATCATCAGAAACACATCCGGGAGTGCTTAGCCCAAGCCATCTTCCACAAGGTCCTCGACATGGAGGTGGGGGCATTTCTTACTCTCTTTATGATGGACTGGCCACTCTTCAATAATGAGTAATGATTGGAGAATTCTTCCTAGACTTCATGGAAAAGGAAATGGGCCAAAGAGAATTTGAAAATTCTGGTTGATTTCCCAAGTAGCCAGGAGCCCGGAGACCCAAATTTTCCTCCTTTTTAGTGTAGAAGAAATATGGTCATGATTACAAAGTCTGTGATATTTAATTTTCTAAATGTAGATTCTTTTAATTCACAATGGCTACCCAGCCCTCACCATCTGCACCTTAATTTCCATTTGCTAAAAAAAGTGACATCTGTTTAAATATCAGTAATTCCACTGCCATGAATTATCTAGAATCTGTTATTCATTTAAGGCTGCATAGCTCAGCCGTATGTTAAGTTTCACAGAATAGGCATTGAAACATCTGCTGTCCCTCCTACTTTTGGACACATTGGTCAGCACGATTTACAGCCCGAGCATCAACACGTTTTGAGGAATCTGACATTGCACTTTTAGTGGGATATGTAGCTAACCTGAGAAATTACTGCAGCCTTGCTCCACAAAACTGTCCTTTCAATTGTCGAGCACTGTTTTAGTCTCTGAGAGAGGGTGCCACTCTGGGCTCGACCATATAGACGTAACTCAGAGAAGTTGGCTTAGAAAGCTCCACACCTGTGGGTCCAGTAATGTTTATGAACAAATGTAGAACTAAACCAGCAACAAGTTTAGCACCAGTGAAAAAATGTATTATACTGATATCATTACACCACTGTTCACTGAAGATGCTTAATGCATGCAGTTTCTGCTGACTTAGGAACTCATTTTTTTTTTTTTTTACCTCAGCTCATGTCCATGAGTTACAAAAACACATTGTTGACAGTCCCAAATTTGCTGATTTACAAAAGTACCAGTGAAACGGTACATTCCTGCTTAAAAAAATAGTATGGCATTAAATTAAGCCCAACCTAGTATCTAACTTTGGGAGTGCAGCGTTCAATGTTGGATCAAGTCTTAGAGTCTGGAGGCAGGACGCAGCATTAACTGTGAGTATATTGTCCATTATGTCTCATGTATTAACAACATATGATCATGTTTAAAAGAATGTGTAACTATAATATGGAGTTTCACTTTCTCTAACTGAAACATGGGTCTGGGAAGACAGTTCAAAGGGTGGGAACATTTACTATACATGCTGAGGGACCAGAATTTCAATCCTCGGCACCCATGTAAAAACCCTGTGTGGTCACACTCACGCCAATAACCCATCCCAGAAAGGGAAGACTGCTGTACCTTGCTGATTGCCAGTCTAGTACGGGCCTGAGTGGGAGACCCTGTCCAGAGGGACTGGCATGGCTTGGAAGATGGCAGAGCAATGTCTTCCTCTGGTCTCTGCGTGAACACCTAAGGCATTCGGTCCATTCACTACGTGTTGCCCACACACAAACCCACGTGCAGGTGAAACAAAAAGAACTAGGAGTTGCTCCAAACTTGTAAATATTGTAAGCACTGTTTACACTTAAAGGTTTCAGCGTTCAGCGGACTCTGTGTGTTCACAGTAGGGATGCTTAATTAGTAAACTCAGCAGATATCTGTACATCTGAAAAACAGTGAAATAAATTTAGTTTCTAGCTATGTTTCAGAAGGCGCACCTAAACGGTTAATGTACTGGAACAACCAGTACTGCCTCCACGTTGCCACACTGCTTCCCATTAACTGGTGCGGCTCCAGTTTTTCCTGATGTTGTCGTAGGTGTTCACGCATTCACCTGTGCAACCTGCAGTAGCAGACTCGCTGTGTGCCAAGATGAGACTCTCTCCGGTGGCTGCAGGACACTGTTTATTGAAATACTATACAGCGCTTGCACAGAAGAGGGAAGTAGCAAAGTGAATCCTACAAAGTAGGGGGTGACCTGTGGACACCAGAGCAGGGTGCATGGAGGTCCTGCTGCTGTGAAGCACACCTTGAAGAGCAGCTAAGTTAGGAGCACAGGAGAGGAATTCCAGAGAGGGAGGATGGTCATATGCAGGATACCTCGGAGGGAAAGGAGGCCCAAAGACAGCGCAGGGGGCGGTTCTGCGGGTGGTGACATTATCTGGTAAGTTGCAGCTTTGTTTCTGGAAAGTCTGGAATTCCCAAGGCACGCTGCAGAGCAGGCGGTGAGGCGATGGATTTTTTTTTTTCAGCAGGGGAGTGGAATAAATGGGCAGAGCTGTTTGAGAGGTGGCTGCTGGAGATGTGGAGGATGGATTAATGGGCTGGAAATGATTGGAGGTGGGAGGTCAATTAGGAATCTGTTGCCAAAGGGTGCAGCTAACAGCCGCAGAGAGTGTGGGAGAGGCAGCTGTCTATAGAGACAGCAGAGAAGGAGAAAGCGGTAAAGATAGCCACTGTATCGGAAGCAGGGGAGATGGAAAGAGCTTTGGGGACTGAAGAAGGAGCCCAAGGGAGGAAGGAGCAGAGATGCGGGACCAGAAGCCGATCACGTTACAGACAGACCTGCTAGGATGCTGCCTTGGAGAGCAGGGGACCAGTGGATCTGGGGAACAGGTTGATGGTAAATATAAGAAAGCTTGTTGCTGAGTGGGTGTAAGATCAGAGCAGGAGGGAGAGGGACAAGAAGTGCCAACAAATAATCGATGACAACCAGGACTGTAGTGATTGCATCAGTAGGGACCAACTCCAGAGAAAAGGGTTTCCCTGAGGAACAATAAAAACTCAGCAACAAACTGAGTTCAAGTCTGATTGAAAGAAGATGATTTCAATAGGAGGAGTATTTCTAAATCACCAACTATTACACTAAAAAAATTGGAAAATACAGAGGAAAAATAATAAAATAATTGCATAAAGATTCTACTTTCAAAGATGATCATTATTAATGTACATTTCTTTTTAGAACCTTCTAGTCATATTTATACAATAATAAAATCATAATATGGCCAAGGGAGGAAGCATGTGCGCAGAATGTCAGCTCTCGGGATACCTCATCAGGAGATTGCCACAATTTTGAAGCCAATGTGGGCAATGTAGCAAGTTCCAGGTCATCCCAAGCTAGGTTCCAAGACCCTCTCTCAACGAACAAACAAACTCCAAAAACCACAGTGGGGTTTCAGCTGTGGCTCAGCCCTTAGGAGCAGGGACTGCCTGTGCAGGAGTTCAATTCCCAGCATCCCTTCCAGGCAGCCCAGGACTGCCTTTAACTCCAGCTCCAAGAGGTAGCCCCCACCCCCACATGTCCACAGACACAAAAATAAAAATGAATAAGAAAGGACATCATGATACATTGTGAAGGGGACATGGGTTTGTGGCAATCAAGCGGGAAACAGGAGATGAGACCAGAGTACAAAACAGTGAATCTGCCCCAATGTCTCTGCTTGTGAAATTCAACTCCTGGGACATAGTGGTACAAAGGAAGCACCTCCTCACGGCAGGGGTCCTCTGGAAAGACTGGCTCTGCCCTTACTCGATTTCTATGTGGTTCTGCATTTTGCTTCCTCCTGTGTTATTTTCACCTTTCATTAAAAAAAGAAAAATCAAAATCTTTAGAAACCTTTTTTAATGATCCCATTCTGTTTCAGCACAGGCATGTGCCAAACATTTAACCATCTTTTCAAAATTTATACCAGGATTGCATCCTTTTCTTCAAAGAAATAAAGGGGTGGGGCCATCTTCAGAGAGTATCTTTTTGTGCACAACACTTAAAAGTCATTACTCAGTTTTCTTGTTCAGACCCGGAATGAAGTTTCTGGGTAAAGGACACGGACCCTTTTAGCTAAGATGTGTAATTGGCTCTCCTAGAGTGGTGGCAATTGATATCCCCAGCTGCACACTCAGGCAGGTGGTTCTTCTCCACCTAAATGACAAGAGGGCTTACTGAAAATAAAGCTACCTCTACCGGGATTATTTTCCTCTAAAATATTCTTGGCTCTAACTAGCATGATTCTGTCTTCAACAGCGCTACCACCAGCTTGAAATAAAACGGAAACTGGATACCTTAGCTCGGAAGGAGCGGATTCAGAGGCTGAAGGTAAACTCCTTTACCTTTTAATAACATTTTGTGATTTCAACAGCCCCCTCCCCGCCCCCAGCAGTTATTATTGAAGTCTAGAGGCACCTACTTTTGGACAGCACACATAGCTGAGGTCAAGCAAATGGTTCTACTGAGCCTGGATCTCCACTGCCATCAATATAGATGCCGAGAGAACAGGTTCTGCTCCCGAGAAATGCATTTTGAGCACAAAAAAACTTTCCAAGACAAAATTAAAAATAGCCAAATTTGAAAGGTGGCTTTTTTTTCATGGCAGAAGCCAAAGGATATTCATGTATCTCAAGAAAATAAAAAGAGATGGTAACGTTCCTGTATGAAGGAAAATAAAACATTAGAAGAATTATACAATCACACATCTTCATTCGAATGTCACCCTTTAGAATTCTGGTGGGAACGAGCTTCCTCGGTAGAAGAAAGCGTGATCAGATCTAAGACATTTCATGCTAGGTATTTTTAAACCTCTTGGTTGTTCTCTATTTTTGTTCTGTGCAGTGAACTTACAAAATGCATCCATTTGAATCAGGAGATGAGAGATTCAATTAGGCATGTTTCAGTTGAGGGTGGTAGATTTATTTGATTTCTTGAGGTATTTGAAATCATGAGCTGTTTGTTCTTAATTGTCTGTGGTATTACAAATGTGGAAACATGTTTCACAAACTGATAAGTATTTGTAAAGAATTCACAGGGAACCTGTCTCCTCAAGACTAAAATTTTCCTATCTGGGTTGATGGACTCAAATTTGTTTTATTGAGGTCAAAGGCTAATCTTTTTACCAAAGTGTTGACCAAAAGGACATAGACAGCTTCTCAGGGCTCAGAAGAATGGGGGTTCAGCTTGGCTGGCTGGGCCTCGTGTCATGGACTGTTACAGGTTGTGAATGCAATAGCTAGAAGTCCTGAGTTCCAGTGGGGCTCATGTTTCCCTTCCTTTGCCCTATGCAGTGCAGACGAGGGACACTAAGTGGGAAGACTGGGTCACTGAGAGAGTGCTGTGGCCACTTGGGTTCCTCCCATTGGACACCTCTACTGGGACTGTCGAGGCTCACTGCATATTTGTGATTGCCAAAGGCATGTTTTAGGTTCCTTCTATTTAATAGGCAAACTTGCTTCAGGGCATTATTGAGCTGTTGTTTTTGTATAAAATGAATCTTTTCTGGGAGTCTCTTCTGGTTGGAATAGTAAGGTACAACAGGTACTTGGTAGTGGCCCAATAAGCATTATCTTGAAGAAAGGGTACTCAGAGTGACTCCTTCCTGAGCAGTTGGAGGAGACTCCATTTTCTGCCACTCACCACCACACCAGTCCCCGACAGTTTGGACATGCTAACCTCTATGTCCAAACACAGAGTGGCCTTCTTCATGGGGAGGGCTTTGATCTCATAGCATGTTGTGTTTCAGCTGCTAAGCTAACCCCATAATCAACTACACATACATCAACTTCACAAATTTCTTTCTCATTCTAGGGAGAACATACAAGACGTTTTATTGAAGATAACATGCCCATTCTGACACCCCACCCCCCAGCTGGCCCAAAGACTAACCGTGGCTGTAGCATTCTGGCTGAGGAAGGACGTTCTAGTCCATTAACACTGGTGAGCCCTATTAAGCACTCTGTCCCAGATAATTAATTTATGATTTCTCATTAATCTCAGAAAGAAGGCTCTATGGGAAGCATGTCTGCACAACCCCATAGCCTTGGAAACACAGTCAAAGGAACAGTTGGAAGCCACAGCCTCCTAACTGCTCAAGTCTCCATTAACAGAACCCCCTCCAGCCACAATCCCTGAACGTACAGCTGTCATGTCAGCTTCTTAAGTGGAGATCGCTTATGCTTACAAACATACCCAGCTCCCTCCCCACCCCTCATCCCTGCTCTACTTTACCCAAGAAAAAGAGCAAAACCTACCTGGTGTCTAAGATCACACACGATGAGCTGACGTTATCTATCTCAGTATTTACCCTTCAGCTCAGCAACATGGCCCTGTCGAGATCATCCATGCTGTGTCATGCATGCTCTGTGTTTTCTGACGTCTGGGTATGGTTCTTGCTCTTCTGTGGTCTGCCCGAATTCAGCAATGCCAGGCTGCGTGGTGGTGACATTCTGCCATTTCAGGTTATCAAAAGTATATGTTTCTACTCTGAGATATTAAATGTGGTGAAATCCCACCTGAATAAATCATACACTGATATTTCATCCCAGTATAAATTCAAAACAATGCAGATTCAGAAAAGATAAAAAAAAAAAAACCTGTTTGCTGGATGTCGGTGCTAGAAGCGGGGCTAAGCTCCCCACGAAGTCTTTACTTTTGGTTTTCATGACTGAATGTTTTTCCTTGTAAACTCTGATTGTTTTTGTTTGTGTTGCACAATATTTGTGGAGAAACTATAAAGCCTTCAGACTGTTGAGGAAGTTTGTCACGTACGGCCTTAAGCTTCAACATTCTGCAATAAGTAGACATGTTTTAACCTGTCCTGGTTGAACAGCCCAAGTCTTGCTAAGCCCCGCTTTTCTCTGGACTGTTTCTCCTCTACCGGGTCTGATGTGAATGTAGGTGTGTATGCACAAATATGTCTTTGTTGGACAATGATTCACTAGCCTCTCCCAAGCTTTCCCCAGAAGGAAGTGAGGAAATAGGGTTGCTTTCTGTCCTCCACCTGGTTCAGAGAGGGAAAACCCCTTTAAGGGCTGCTTTCTGTCCTCCACCTGGTTCAGAGAGGGAAAACCCCTTTAAGGTTTCTTTCAGCTTTGCAGGTGAACCCCCCTCAGGAGATAGTGTGTGTGGCTGTGCAGGGGTGAGGGAGTCCTCTGGAAATCAAAGGCTACACTGCCGTCGCCAGACACTTCCACACAGGGCTGCGGCTTGAGGACAGGCTGTGTGTCCCGTGCACTTTACTGCCTAGCTACTGTGATTCTTAGGTGGATTAGTCTCCCTTCGGTTTGTCCCTCCTGTCCTGGACATAGCCCTTCTCAGTTTCAGCCCTGGCTACTGACAATCCTATGGAGACAGGAAAACTTACAGGATGTCACCATTTTCCTTGAGCTTCCCTAAGGAAACCTCTTGCAAGCATTTAGCTGTGCCATCTCCATTAAAACCGGGGAGAGCCATCTCAACGGAGTCTGCACATTTTTTGGGAAATTCACTCCCTGGGATCCTCTAGAGAATGAGCAGAATTCGGCTAGGCTGAGTAATGTTCAGGTAGCCAATTTCAACTCACACCTTGGTACAGCTTTGAGAACATTAAGACAGTGCCATATTTATTACAGGAAGATGTATTCACACATCGTAAAGATGCAGCAAACTTAAGGCAGCCTCCAATGAGAGCTATGAGAGTTCAGGGCTCACAACTCTTAGTTAATGGGAGATTTGTTTTCAGAGGTAAATGTGATCAGCTGAGCATTTGACTGTCACATCCATCTGACAGGATGATCTTTGTATGCAAATTCACAGCTGTGACATTAAGAGCACAGCCCCCAAAAGATGATATCTGATTTGTACTAACCTGCTTTCCTCTACTTCTACACAAGATTTTTCGACAGGAGACCCTCAACGGCATATACGGGTCCAGTAGAGTCTACACGAGTTCCTTTGGGTGATCTGAGTCTCTTATTCAGAAGAGTCTGGTTTATTTTCTGCATGCGGTTTTTTAAGACCTCTCTATAGGTTTATCTCTTGCTTTCTCTGAGATCTCTGTTACATCCGTGGATCCATGTGTGTCTGTTGTGGTTCAGGTTTGCAGAGATTCTGTTCATTAATTTCCTCATCGCCAAGACCCAAGGCCTTTGAGAATTTGACTGAGGCAGGAGAAGTTTAGGTGGCTTACAGTCTGAGCATGTAGAGCCTATCACGATAGAGAAGGTGTTGAAGCTGCTGGCACCACGGTGTAGGGAGCATGTGGCTAGGGCTTTTCTCCTCCTCACAGCCTTCGACCAGGAAGCAGAGAGAGGACTAGAAGCAGGACACTCAAGAGCATCAAGAGCTGCCATTCAGAGAAAAGCTTCTTCCCTTCAGCCTTTGCCTACCAAGGGATTCACCAATTCCGGAAAGAGCAGCTCCAGTTTTGGACCAAGTATTGAAACAGCCAGTGGGAGGCATTTCACATTCAAGCCATAAGTGATTCTAAGCAGTAATGTCTTAACCATGGGGATTCATCCCCACCCCAGGCCAGGCCCATGAGTCTCAGGTGACTCTATGAAGTCATCAAACACCTGGACTCCTTCTGTGTTGCTCACCCACCAACTTGGGGTACCTGTTTCATCCACAGCTGCCAGGGCTGTGTATCACCATGTGGATGCTCCAGCCTGAAGGAAGGGGTCTGCTAGAAAGTAAGGACATGCTCCCCTTCTCTTTGAGTGTGAACAGGGTGTGTCACGAGAGTCTTTTTTGTTCACATTTTACTGGCCTGAAGGGAGAGGCCCATCTTTGCACAGAGGCCTCGGGAAGTCTGGGGAAACATGCTGTCTTTGTGCCAGACATGTTTCCAAATGAAAGTTCTGTTATTGGAGGAGAGAGGAGAGCAAAAAGAACAGGATTATCTCTGTGGCTCCTCTCTGGTCCCAGCTCAGGGCCGACTCTTCCTTGGCTTTTAGATCCCTATCTCCCTATTGCCTCACCTTTTGGATAAAAATTTTAACTGCTTCTGTGAGAACTTAGTTTTCCTTAGCGTTCTTGGTTAACTGTAAATATTCTAAGAATACATCATTTTACATTCTGTTCACTGGCACCCATCAGTCTGATTGACTAATAGAATCTTTGGATGTTAAATATTACTTTTTAGCTCCTTGCTTGGTCTAAGGTGATTATTTAGTATGTGCCTACTGTTGAAAAATCAGAAGTTGAACAGTGTGTGCACACATGCTTCTCAAGATGCAATGAGAACAAGGGCTTGGTAATAGTCGCTGGCTGCCCATTTTTTACGTGTGTATTTATACATACTTTTGCGGAATGGAATGGAATGGCTCATCATCATTTCAAGTCAATGTACAAAATGCTGTTCATGAATCATTTATACACTGTCCTTCTCATACCCCTTTGCTCAAACACGCATGTCCTATTCTTAGCATGTTTCCTACTGTCTTCATGTATTAGGACAACTGGGCCAAAAGCTTCACTCCTCCCTACGTTTGACGCATTGCTAGTCTTTATACTAAACTTATGATATTCCGTTGACGCTCCCCCCCCCCCCCAAAGGCACTTACAATGTTCCACGCTGGCACTTTTTGTATTCACTGCAGTATATTCTTGATTGGAAAGTGTCTCTGTTGGGGGCTCAGCAGGAAACAGATGGCTCATACAAATAGAGTAATTAGGAAGTTGTTTAATAAAGAAACTATTTAGGAAGATACAGCAGGGCAAAGAGAAACCAACTAGGGATGGTAAGCCCAATGGGGTCAGCACCACGGGAAACCACAGTCCCTAGACTGAAGGAGGGAAAGGGAGGGAATAGATTCCAGAAGCAGCAGGTAGGGCCCCCAGCTGGGAAGGGCTCCTCTGCAGGAACCATTTCTACCCTGCAGGGAAGATGGGAGTAAAGGCCTCTATTTCATCTTCCCTTCTTCTCTGATGTGACTACTCTCTTCGGTAGAACCCAACTGCAGTGCTGAGGTTGGTTGGTAAATTCTTTGAAGGAATCCCTTCCAGGGCCCAGAGCGCCGCAGACGGAGACCTAGAAGAATGAATGGAAGCGGCTCGGCGTGGAGACGTTCATTTTTACATAGTGCGTCCCAACGTTGCCAGCTCTAATTTTTCACTTTGTTTCCTTCCATTTCTAGGAAGCAGCTGACGGCACGTAAGTGGTGGTGCATTATAACCGAGCACCTGCCTTTCCCGTTGTCTGCTTTTACTTTGGGTGCCAACCTTGCAGCATAATGAATTCAGAGTGGGTTGTATATTGAAAACATAGAAATTGAAATGAGTCTGTTCCAATCGTATCATTTCAGATCTCCCCAGTAGGAACATTATTCAGCTTAACATTTAATTGAGCAAAGCCATTCTTTGCAGAAACGCAGTACTGCCAGGAGTTCACAGTACCAGCGAAGAATACGGGACTAGAATAGAGGCCATCTCCTTTGTCTGTGAAGCTCCATCCCTGTGATATTTGGTTATGCAGAGGACTTCAACACCATATGTTTAACAAATACTTTGGGTCAGAAGGCTTTGTATAATGGAAGAATATAATTAAAGTTTAATCTGTTCAGTTAAAAAGACACCATTAATTACTCTGGGCAATTTGTTGGATTATTAATTGGTTCTGGAAACATGTCAAGATACTAATTTAAATGGAACTTTCTCCCCTAATTGTCTAGACAGCCCCTCGACCATATACTGCCCCAGGAAATATGCAGCCACCGATTCGATTGCAGCCTCTTCTCAGTAATCACACAACGAGAAATGTTTCAAAGATAACTCCAGAGTCCAAACCCAAAATCTCACTGATGGAAAACGAAACTCCGTTTCCTATTGGGGTAAATGCTATTTTCTTTAAGAAATATATTCTCTTAAATTGTTGATTAAAATCTTGTACTGTCAAAGGTTCTGAGATGCCATATTTAGTTCATTCACACAGTGAAACTTTTCTGTGCATTCAGTAAGCACTCACTGTGTACATCTGATGAACTAGTTCTGTGACAGGAAGACCTGAGGTTTATGTGGTTGAACAGGATCCATAAAGGGTGGGTGCGTCGTGATGTGCAGTACTAGATCACTACGAAGAAGCTGGAGGAAAAACAAAGACGTCTTCTCACAGCCACAGATGGCTGTCCTCAGAAGTGACCCTGTATGGACTCCTTGCAGGTTTAGACACAGGAGAACCAGACAATGTCACTCTTCATGGCTGATCTCTGTTTGCCCTGGGACTAGCTTTCCTATCAGTGTGTGAAGTTACTGGGAGGTTGAACTCATCATACCCAGGGGGTTGGCACTGCATCCCTTTCAAGGTTATATTTTGGGTAATCTTTGCTCTTTAAAGTGTAAAAGGCTAAGATGGGTACTATGAAACAGAATCTACCTACACAGGGGAGAACAAGCCAGACCATTCTCACACTGGGGAGAGACAGTTTGTGTTTCTAGCTTGCAGAACCATTTGCTAGCTTAAGAGTTTGTGTCACGAATGTAATTGCCATTGAATGGAAGGTTCATTCCTTACTAGGCAATACCACCCACGAACCTCAGACATTGACCCCTTTCACTGACAAATGCCCTTCACACAGATAAATGAACGCTTGCATTTCATACTAAATATACACGTTCAACCGTGGCATCCCAATCCATGGGATGTGGCTTTAGCTATTGAGAGTGCTTTACACACCGTGTTCAGTTAATTTACCGGTAGCTTCTTAAAGGCTAGAGAAGTTTAATGGGAAGCGGTGGCTTCTTGTTCACACAAACTGCTGGGAGCGAGGCGGGCTCCTGGGTCTTAGATCTAGGGTCCAGCTGGAGGCACATCCTTGCCATTTTAGCCACTGTTCAGGAGTAGCCAGGTCCCACGAGACTATTTCAGGTTACTTAAAATAACACACAAGCAGGATCCTGTCATGTTATAGTAATCCAAAGTAGGAGATTTGTCCTGATCATGGGCCATTAATCCACCATGCATTATCAAGTGGCCAAAGCTTGTAAAAGCAATGAATGTTGTTTCCCTGGTTGGCAGAGCCGCTGGGGAGACAGGATCACAATGAGGAGGAGGTTGCCTGGTGACCAAAGAATCAGAACAGGGCTGTGTCTCAAGTGCTCCTGGCTCAGGTTAAGGCTTCCTGAGGCACCCATCTCGTCTAGGAATGGGCTTGCCAAAAGTACCAGAAATCTCACAGGTCTTTGCCTAAAACTCTCTGTGTCCTCCGGGGTTAGCTTTGCCATTAGGGCTGGACATACTCAAAGCCTAATGGGTAAGACTTTCTCCCCACTAGGTGGTGCCCCAATGGGTGCTTCCTGTGTTTTCTTCCCAAGCGTCTGTAGTTCTGAGTTCTACTTTGGTAAATTTTCTTCCTAGACGTAAGAACACTGATAGTGAGAAGACACGTGGTTTTTACACCCATCAGCTGTTTGTTTTCCTCTCAGTGATTTCTCCCCAAATTAACTCTGAGACACTGGCTACCAGTAATAGCTATATATACACCTGGTGACATATAATAATATATAACTCAAGTTTTGAGAGTATGGGTCATTGAAGGAGAGGCACTGGGTAGCTCACATGCACCAACAAGTTGAAGATTAATTTCATGTTAGTTTCAATTACCTAAATGTTTAAATATTTTAGGCACTTAAGACAGGCTAGGTACTGAAGTATATTATTATTATTATTTTATTATTATTATTATTATTTTATTATTGATTATCAAGGCAGACACCAGTAACTTACTGGAGCTTACTATGTAATAGGCATAAACAAAATAGACCATGAAAAGACACATGCTTTTATTAATAGTATTGATGGAGGAAGTCCTACCAGACAAATTCCTTATGAAAGACGGTGGCCTGCATGGTTGCTAAGTATCTATTGTGCCCTGGGTCGACCCTTCCTGCCTTACTGAGAGAAGGGTTTACAGGCGTAAGGACTGGAAGTACCACAGATAAAATGAGGTTGAACTTGTCTTAGCAGTCCGAGTGAGCATCTGCAGGAAAAAGTGGTGCACACGGCCAACAGCAGGTTGGCTTTGATGCCACTAATCACTTGGCAAGCATTGCCAGCATTCAGAGGGAGCCTCTCCTGCCAGGGGAAATCCTAAGTGTTTTCAAAGTCCTGCATGGAGGATCTGCCACCGTTTTAACATTGGGAATCTACCCAGGGAACAGTGCACATGTATACAAAGGCAGAGCCACCTATTTATAGTAGTGAACACTGGGAAAAGTTTCCCCTAATGAAGTATAGTTTAAGATGCTTAAGTACATAAAAATACACTATGATTATATGTAATGGTTTATAAAATCACCCAATATACCTTCTGTTAAAAATAGAAAAAGAACAAGATATTAATTTTGAAAAAAATATGATTAAAATCATTTCCAAAACACGACAAGCACCTGATACCAGTTATGCTATTTTTTATTTTATTTTATTTATTTTTTTTCTGGTTTTTCGAGACAGGGTTTCCCTGTAGTTTCTAGAGCCTGTCCTGGAACTAGCTCTTGTAGACCAGGCTGGTCTCGAACTCACAGAGATCCGCCTGCCTCTGCCTCCCGAGTGCTGGGATTAAAGGCGTGCGCCACTGCCGCCCGGCTCAGTTATGCTATTTTTTAAAGGAATTAAAATTATCCAAATTCTCAATATTCTAGGTAGTTAATTCTAGGTATTTAATTTCAATATTTGTATCATGGACATTTACTTTTAGCTTGATATTCCAGGCTTAATGCAATGAATTGAAGAATGAACCAGGAAACAAAGGAAGAACACTCAGTGAAATTTGGCATCCCAATAGTAGAATCCGCGTACACAACAGTGTAGCTTTTATTCAAGGTTTGAACTAGACATGCGATCACTTACTCTTTTATTTACTTAGTAACCAGTGCTCTTTGGAGAGCTTTCTTTCCCTGAAATAATTTTTCATTATTAAGCACTTCAAAATTTAGACAAAATGGGCTGAAAACTAATTAGGAACACAAAATATAAATGTGCTGCAAATTTATAGTGTGTCAGTATAAATGCTTTTAAAAATTTGGTGCAAAATGGATAAAAATATCTAAAGATTCCTTAAAATTTGAAAATTTACATCAGATACATGAAATAACCAATTTGTAAAAATGTTTGGACTCATGTCTGTCTGGTAAAAATTATTGGTTTTATTTTTAAAGTTTTTAAATGATTGAAGGGAGGAATTTTGATTAAACTCTCAAGCAACATAAAGATATATCCCACAAGGATAAATTAATGTTTAAAATTTTCCATTTGTTCTTACTTTTTAAATAAAAATCTATGTTAAAAAATCACTTAAAAGAAATGTTGCATTATACTGTGCTATTCTCATGTTTTCATAGTATTTAGTGAGAAATATATAATCTAATTAAAAATACAAGCAAAGTTTAACAATTTGCCTATATATGGGTTTTTAGGATGCTAGCTTTTATGACTGAGCTGAATCTATGTGTATGTGTGGACACACATACTTAATACACACATGTATGTGTGCCCAAATGTACATTTACAGCACAGTATTAATGCTTGCACTTAATGTTAATAGTAATCTGATATGGGTCTTATTCCTGTTTGCAGGATTTCTGGGTCAAAGAGTATTCTCTTTGAAATTTGTTGAATATGTCCTTCATTATATTGGAAGTAGTTCCAATAGTCTATAAGCTGGTGTTTGATCTCAGCCTTGCTCCTCCTGCCTGTTAGAACCTGGGGATGTGTGAGGCCAGGGTGGGAGGGCAGTACTTCCTATCTCTCAGTGGACTGGCCAGCTGTGCCCCTGAGTCCAGCCCTGCATCCCTCCTCATGTGAAATTAACTAAATGAACTCTCCCTTGAGTGGTATTCCTAAGTCTTCTATTAAACTACATTTACACAAGGTTAAAAACATGCGCTTATGGAATTTGCAATGGATGCAGAGTGTGATTTCAATAGATGCAAATGTGTATTTGGGGTTGGTCTACTGTTTTCAGCTGGGGTTGGGTGCAGTGTCAATCACCCAGGCTGGCTTTTGATTCGGGGTTGCCTGCTTGTGTGTCCCTGGGTCTTACCTCGTGGTCTGTGATTGCAGGGCAAGAAGGCGATGATGAAGTTCAGGAACTCCATGGACAATTCTCAGAGGCTGGATGCCTACCAACTTCCAGACATTAACATTTGCCAGATACCTTTCCCCCCGACACCCCAGCCCCAAGCAGGAAAGACCGTCAGGGAGAACAGGTTCGAGCCTTGGAGGAGGAAGAGATTGCGTCCCATCACCGCTCCCAATGGCTTAGAGCCCCTCTGCACCAGGGTGATTATGGCTCAAATGTTCTTTCATTACTGTAACACCGATGATGTCACACCAGCTGAGGTCTGTAGTAGAAGAATTTTCTAGAATCAAGGACAAAGCTGCATTGCATAAAGAAATGCAACATCTGGGTAGTTCAGCTGAAAAGTTAGTTTAGCATCACTGATGAGAGAACCCTCATGAAGTCTTGTGGCCAAATTTAGTTTGACTGACTCCATCTTTTCCCCCTTAATTCAATCAGAGTATCTTAACATTTAATTCATGGATTTAAGCATAGCTGGAGAGTATAATAAATATTATCAAATTTTACTTTTAGTGGTTTATTGCGAATTAGTGAATATTGCCTACAGTTTTTTTTTCAGAGTTCTTTGAAAATACTGGGCTTTGTCCCACATTTCCCCAAAGCCTTGGTATAGCACATGCTTGTAAGCCTAGACGAACTTTAGACAGCTCCAGTCTTGTACGAGAGCAAAGGACCTCTTCTTTTTCATTTGGTAAATACACAATCACATTAATTACATGAGACCTCCGTGACTCTTAGCAGATAGTGGGATTGACATTTCCCAGAGAGAACATCAAGTGGTGAAGTACCCAGATGCATCCACCCCCTGCACCCGCACATCCACCCCCTGCATCGCCCCCGCCCCCTGCATCGGTACATCCACCCCCTGCGTCCGTGCTCCCAATCCCGTCTTGTCTCCAGCATCCTTTTCCACTCCCAGCTGCTGCCCTCCCCTCTGACCTTCTCAAAAGGCCAGGATTTCTTTTCCTTGCAGTTTCAAAATCTCCTCCTTTCAATTTAGTTTTCCACAGTTCTCCCCCTCTTCCTGGTTCTGTCTCTGGCAGAGCCTTCTCTGTCATCCGTGAAGACTCCTTCGCCCTGCCTGCCTCATCTCTGACTGATACTGTTCTCTGCAGATTGTGTCTTTGGCCTTCTTGGCACAGCATCTCTGCTTTTTACACAGAGTTATCAAGTCCTTTCTATGTAGACTAAACCTTAGGCCGGTTTTCTCTTTTCTTTTACATTTTAAATATTTATTCTTTGAAAATTTCACACTTAGCATATTTTATGTTACATACTCCCAATTACCTCTCTCCAAAGGACACTGAAACATACCAAGTGACTCCACACCCAACTTCATGTTTATTGTTATTGTTATTATTATATATTATATATTATATTATATATTAATATAATGGCCTCCCTCAGGCCATTAGTGCTGATCATTTATACATGACTGTGGGGGTACTACTGGGGTATGTGTAACCTATCAGTGGCCGCATCCCCAAATAAAAGTGACTACACCTCCCTTAGCACCACCAACTGTAAAAAACTCCTAAGTTGGGGGTTGGGGGAATTCAGACACTCATTCCAACCCATGCTGGAGCAGTGATTAGCTTGTGCAAGCAACCATGACTATGTGAGCTTGTGTGCTCAACACTATCCCAACTGTGTGAGCTGGTGTGCTCCACTACTATCACGACTGTGTGAGCTGGTGTGTGCACCAACACTATGACGACCGTGTGAGCTGGTGTGTGCTCAACACTATCCCAACTGTGTGAGCTGGTGTGCTCCACCACTATCACGACTGTGTGAGCTGGTGTGCTCAACACTATTCCAACTGTGTGAGCTGGTGTGCTCCACCACTATCACGACTGTGTGAGCTGGTGTGCTCCAACACTATCCCAACTGTGTGAGCTGGTGTGTGCACCAACACTATGACGACTGTGTGAGCTGGTGTGTGCTCAACACTATCATGACTATGTGAGCAGATGTGTGTACCAACACTATCACGACTGTGTGAGCGGATGTGTGCACCAACACTATCACGACTGTGTGAGCTGGTGTGCTCCAACACTATCACGACTGTGTGAGCAGATGTGAGTACCAACACTACCGAATTTTAGCTAATTAGTTAATTATTCAAGACAGGATTTCTCTGTGTAATAGCACTAGTTGTTCTGGAACTTGAATTGTAGACCAGTCTGGCCTTGAACTCACAAAGATCAACTTACCTCTGTCTGTGAGTGCTGGGATTAAAGGCATGTATCCCCACTCCAAGTGACTTTTTAAAGATTGTCTCAAGTGTGTCTGATAGATTTTTGGTATTTTGTATTTTTCTTGACTCTAAACATTTTATTTCCTTTTTAATTTCTTCAGTAACCTGATAATCATCCAGTAGTGTGTGTTTAGTCTCCGTGTGCCTGAGTGCTCTACGTACCATCTGTAGTTTACAGTGCTGATGGTATCTAGCTTTGTTCCAGTGTGGTCTAATAGAATATGCTATTCTAATTTTCCTATGTTTGTTGAGACTTTCCGTGAATCCCAGTATGTGGCCAGTTTTGGAGAAAGTTTTCATGGGCTACTGAGAAGAATGTTTATTATTCAGTGCTTGAGCAGAATATTCTATAGAATCCTTGTAGGTCCTTCGGATTTGTGATGTCATTAAACTCCAATGTTTCTCTCTTTCTGTGACCTGTCTACTGTCAAGAGTGAGGTATGGGAAATATTATCACTGTGTTGGGGTTGTTGATTGGTTTTACATCATTTAGTATTATTTAATGAAGTTGGACATGCCTGTGTTTTGTACATACATAGTTACAATTATATCTTCCATTGCAGCACGTTCTTTATTGGGTATGAAGTGCCTTCTTAGTGGGGAATTGAGGCCAATTAATTTACAGAGTTACTATTGAGATATGTATATTAATAATATCTGTTATTTTGTTGATTGTATGAGTTTTCTCAAACCTCACTTGATAAGCAAGTGTTCTATTATTATTATTAATTCTCTGGGCCCCTTGTGTGGTTTCCCTCTTTCTAAACCAAACTATTTTGTATAGAGCTAGCTTAGTGATTAGATATCCTTTAGTCTGTTTTTATCATAGAAAATTTTTATTTATCCTTCAGATGTATTAGATAGTTGTGGTGGGTAGAATAGTCTAGGTTGACAATTGTGGTATTTCAGATTGTGAAATATTCTTTTCAGGCTTTTATGGCTTTAAAATTCGTGCTGAATAATGAACAATGATTCTGGTTGACGTTGACTTGGTCTTTTTGGCAGTTTTTAATAGTCAGTCTTTATTCTGTGCTCTTAATATTTTAACTATAGTATTTCACAGTGAGTTTCTTCTCAGAGTTTATTTAGAATTCTTAATGTCTATATACAGGTGCTCATCTCTTTTTCTTAAGTTTGAAAATTTTCTTGAAAATACTTTCTATACAGTTGGTATTATAATTTGTTTTACCGTTTCCACAATCTGACAATATGACAATTAGTCTTCTTTTGCTGTATGTTTAGTCCTATCTTAGCCTTTGGTATATCCCCATCACACATCACACATGCAAATTATTACCAGAAAGACTCAGAATGCTCACAATTTTATGAGCTACACTCCCTGGCAATCTTACTTTGGCAGTGTACACTGATAACCTTTGATTCACAACTGGGACTGCTGGGTGTACGTACAAACATGAGACCTCAGGTGTAAGCTCACTCCGGATTTTATAGCGTCTTAGGAATCTGGATGCGTGTTTATATTAATGTGTTAGAATTAGAACTCTGAGATAAAACTGCACATCACTGAGGATGTAGAAAAACAGCTGAGTCTACTTTAGAACTGTTTTCACTCAGCCATTTTATTTTAGTTAGAACAGAGTAAAGGACTTGGAAATGTTTATATCTGTATTAGCATTGGACTTCAACTCAGATGACAGCCAAAATTTTAGCTAGCTAAACTAAACTTTCCAAATTAGGAACTGATAAACATAATATATGATAAAAATAATGATGATGATATTTGGTCACTAATAAAAGATAAAAGCAAGAAGTTGAATATCTTATCATCTCTCTCTAGCTATCTAATCATCTATCATCTATATCTATCTATCTATCTATCTATCTATCTATCTATCTATCTATCTATCAGCTATCTATCTATCTATCTATCTATCTATCTATCTATCTATCTATCTATCTATCTATCTATCTATCTATCTATCATCTATCATCATCTATCTCTATCATCTATCTATCATCTATCATCATCTATCTCTATCTATCTATCTATCTATCTATCTATCTATCTATCTATCTATCTATCTATCTATCTATCTATATCTATCTATCATCTATCGATCGATCGATCTATCATCTATCTATCTATTATCTACTGGCATTCCAGATTCCTCCATTGTTCTTTGTATATATTTTAAAACTTATTTACCGTAATGGTCTGATCCAGTTTCTCTCCTTTGTCCTCTAGGCCTGATACTGTTTTCTACCCTGTCTATCCTATTGGGGATATTCCCCCTGAGGTTTTCATTTCTGACATTGTTTCAGGTTGGCTTTCTTCCCTGATTGTATCTCATGGAATTCTGCTTTCATTTCCTGCACTGGCACCCTCATTTTATTTATCTGCTTTTGTTCTGCTCAAGTATGGTGATTTTTTTGAGTTGTGATAATCACACTTACACACATGTATGCACACACATACAATCATACACACACAGGCTCGCATACACACACATGCATGCTGGCACTGAAACACACATTCATGTGCACCTATGTTTTTCCTTTTGGGAATTCTCTCTGCCAAGGGTAGAACTATCCAGTCTACCTTTTAGGATTCTAATCATCAGCTTTTCTCCCCTGCTTTCTGCTTCTTTGTACTGAGGCCTTTCTGGCTGGGGAAATCTTTTTTTTTTAATTTTCCACACATTCTATTGAGATTTTTGTTCTGATGCCATATTTAAATTCTGTTCTTGTGTATTCATTGGCCATCCTTTTATAAAATACTTTATTTTGGGGTTGGAGAAGTGCTTCAGTGGTTAAGAGAACTTACTGCTCCCGTGGAGAACACTGGTTGGATTTTCTGCACTCACAATTATTCATATACATTTTTTTTTTGCTTTTAGCATTTTGGAATTTTAGGTATAAATCCTGGGCTTTTAATGTAGTCTCTTTTCAATATAGTGGGCAGGTGGTTTGTGTTTAATTCGATTTGGATATCTGCCCCATTAATGAGTTTTACCCCACCACGTTCCGTATTGAGGCATTTCTTTGGTAACATTCCTGTGCTGTACCTACCCCTTTCCCGAAAGCTTTGTTTCTTCCCTTCCAGACACTGCTTGCCAGGCTCATTTCTCTTACCCTTTTCTCTCTCACACCTGTGACTGGATTTTGTTCTCACCCTCAATCTGAGCATCACCGTGACTTCAGCCTTGATATTTCCTTCTCTGTTCTGACAGTGCCGTCTTCTCCCAGGGTTTAACAGTTTGCACATACCTTCTCCAGGTCAGTGCAGCCTGAGATACAAAAGCATCATAGTAAGAAGTCATGTTTCTTCATCTACTAATGAAAAAGATCTCAGTTCTGCCCATCTTCCAGTTCTCTCTCCTCCCTTCCAAGCCAGCCTGAGTTACTACTTCAGCTGACCCTCTATTTCATGATACTATTTTTTCCTCTGGAAATAAACTTACCTTCAAATTACCTACTGTTTTTTCTCCATTTAATTGTCTGTTCTTCTATATGTGCTCTATGAACTTTTAACAAAATATGAACTTTTATGTTTAGTGCTAATGCTAATGGCATTTATTATTTAGTGAGCCCTTAGAATATAATGTTTAACATACCATATATGCAATAAACCTCAAAAATGACTCATAATTGCTTAACTTTGGAGATGAAGCAGATCAGGTTAAATAAATGATCCATTATCACAGAACTCATTAATATCATCTTTAAACAGCACCACAAGCTGAACTGTTGTTGCAATCATCAAACCCAAAAGTGATTGCAATTTATTTTCTCTCATTCCTTGAGATTAACTGTAAATGGTCAGCTGTTTTCTTCAACAGAGAAACCAATTAGACTTCTATATGACAATCCCAGGCACTTGACATACATGTTCACCTTTCTTATAGGGACCTCTGAAGGAGTCATTGTGTCCAGGCACCTCTCAGAATGAACCAAGACAAGGGTCTATTGTCTTTGCTCACTTGTAAAGATGAAGTGATCATGTCAGAAATTGTCATTGTGTCTTGATCAATATCAACTCAAAACAGAACATTAGTATTTATTCTGTTCATTTGTTTGAATTTTTATTTGAAAATTAGCTGAGTCAAAAGTACTTTCTTTCTAATAGAGGGAGAGAGAGAGAGAGACAGAGAGAGAGAGAGAGAGAGAGATAACAGAATTTGATCATATCCCTATCATTTACAAAATTCAAAGCCTAATTTGTATGATAAGTCCTTGAGGGGAATTTATTATGTGATATTTTTTATTTCTACACTTTGTATGCAATGACACTTTATAAATATTTTCTTATGGGGTGCTTGGAATTATATGTCTCTGTTCTTCATATTATAAAGTCGTGTGGGAATAGGAGTCCCGTGGGAAGACATGCAGTCACTAAGTCTGCATTTTGTCTGTCCTAGGACCCAGGGAGGATTTACAAAGCAGCACCGCACAGCAATGCAATTATCACAATGATCTATTTTGGGAAAAATGTGCACCTATCTTATGAGGACACAGACTTTCGAGATGAAATCAAGATTTACCAACAGCACTGTGGAGGAGAGAACCTTTGTATCTACAAAGGCAAACTGCTTGAGAAAGGTACAAATCAATGTGAATTTTAAAAAGAAGTGGTTGGGTTGATGTTCCAGATAAGCTGCTGTTGACATAATATCGAAATGACTTCAACCACTTTGTGAAATTATGCATATCGAGGGAATTATAAACCAACAGCTGCCTAAAAGTGAATCTAGATTCACAGCTCTTTGATTGAAACTTAAGCAGCAATTACTTCTGCAGATTGTAGAAGAAGGAATTTGGAGTTGTTTAACCTGGTAACAGATCAATTTTGGGACAGAAATATATATGTTCACTAAGATGCTTCAGGAATATGCTGTCCCAAAAATTATGAGTTAATTACTTGATTTGCTACAGTGAATGATATTATAGGTTTTCATAAGAAAAAATTACAGATTGCAAAACTGTTCTCTAGAATATACGGGGGCAGAATTAGAAATTAATAGACTCCATGATGAGTCATACCTAAATAACTTGATGTCAAATTTTTCTAAATGCCCTTTTTAGTATTTTTTAAAAATTTGCTTTGATTCTAAGTCCGTGCTTGTCAGAATAAGATGCTTTTATTAACCCACATTCCCATGCACTGTGGTCTTTCCTTGACTGGTTAGTTTAGTAGGGCAGCCATGAGAGGCAGAATGCTTACAAAACAGTGTTCGATTTTGCTTGCATAGGAAATTCTCTTCAGCAAGCACTACTATTTTTATAACCATATAAAAAATCTTGAAAACAGACTGAGGAGCTGGGAAAGGACTTCGGTACACTTATAATTCTCTTTCCCTTTTAAATTCTTGCACCTATCAAAAGGAGTGATTCGAAGGGAAAGACAGATGCAAACGTTCAAGCTACAATACAGCACATAGTTCGGAATCACGTTGTATTAGCTTCCCAAATAAACAAAACACTAGATGTTGTTTTCAGTTAAATTAAAATGAAACACGGCTCTCAGTTTGCTGTTACTAGTTTTTACAAATTTGTCAAAATTGTCTGAATTTCCTCTCGTGTTGTGTATCCCTTTCAAGTTCATTCCCATCCCTGCAGATGAGTGAGAAAAAGGCCCTCTGAGCTGAAGTAGCTCTTGCATGGATTTCTGCCTAGCTCTGGCCAGCTTGGGTGGTTCTATGAGGCGGTGTACCTCAGTTGTCCTCGTAGCCGAAGTACCAACGTTTTTATTGAGGGAAGGTTGTGAATTCCCAGGGAGCTTGGCATAAATTGGGGCACAGTCACACATCCTTCCTTCTCTTAAACTCAAGCAGCTTTGACACAATTATTCTTTAAAGTATGATGTTGGGTATTAATTTGGAAGAACTAATGAAATTAGCTATTATCTAAAGTTAGGATGTCTGTGTTTAGGTATCTATGCTTAGAAAAGAGTTTCCTAGCTTCTGTATTGCACTTGATTCAACATGTGTTATAAAGGACTGTTTGGTGGGGAAGGTGACTTATAGTCTGGGTGACCTGATAACAGTGTACATGGTAGACCAAGGGGTGTGGACCCTGCAGCTGGCAGAGAGGGGTGCTGCTGGGCATGGTTGTTTTGTGTACATACTGATCCCGTGTCATTGGTTTTGAGACACTGGATAATCTTACATGGCAACATGGAGTGGAAGACTTAAGTTATTGATTCTGTCCATCTGGCCTCAGCTTGTCTCATCACCAGGACAGGGCATTGCTCAAAACCGAAGATTTGGTTTGTTATGGAGCTAGTCGTGAGGTGCAGTAACCAGAGTTGATTTTTTTCTGGGGCTATCAAGAATCTGCCCATAGTTGTGTGTGATTCTTGTGAAATGTCAGTAGGTTCTTAGGTTTCTATGGGAGGATAAACAAAAGTCCTTTATTCATACTTTTGGAATAATTCACTCATTAAAATGTGGCATTTGTTAAATTTTCTTGCTTCTTGAAATTAAGAATGACGGTAAAAACCTATGGAAGAATGGGGGCTAAGAACATCCTTTTAGTACCAGAGTAACTCACTGGTGCCTGTTGTGGTTAGGTGCACAGAGTCTGAGGCACAATGAGTTGCTTTTCATGCATCTGGGAAGTCCTGTTGGTATGGTGTTTTGCTTCTCAAAAGGACTTCAGCTTCCTCCAAGCAATCTGATTTGCCATGTGTATCCCCTCAACAAAGCTTTGGCTCCTTGGGCTTATGTGGAGGCAAGAATGTGGAATTGGTTTTCTGGCCTTCTAATAGTCTCCTCCTCTTGACCCAGTTTTTCTTAGACTCCACAACCATCCCCACCTTACTATTGAACCATACCTCCCTCCCTCCATACCAGTCTCTTTTCTTGTGGTGTTTACTTGGCCTGTGATGATCCCTCTTCTCCCCTCTTGAACTTCAAATCCCACTCAGCCATTGAGTCTGGTTGAAGCTTCTCTTTTTCAGGTGACCTTTTTCTGGTTTTTCTAATGCTAAAATGGGGACTTCTATCTAAACTTAGAAAAAAGTCTCTACTGTATTCTGATTCATATCAATTGTTTCTCACGCCTTCTACTTTTTATATAAATTTATATTTTTAAGGTAGATTTACCAAGCTATAGATTAATTGTTATGAAATCCAACTATTGTATGTGTGCAAGCTAATGGTACTCAGGGAGTGCTGGGAGTGAGGCAGACACCTCGGGCAATCGTCATGCCTCTCCTCTCTGGGTCAGATGCCACGAAGTCAGCCACCAGGTCAGACACTCACCTTTGTGGTTGCTATACAATTATTAGAAATGGGTTAAAGCAGATGTGAGAATTAGACAATAAGAGGCTGGAACTAATGGCCAGGCGAGTGTTTAAAAGAATAAAATTTGTGTGTTATTTAGGGGGCATAAGCTAGCCAGGCAGCCGGGAGCCGGACTGGAATGTAGCCCGCAGCTCCTCACTACAAGGGGAGTGTGTAAAATCTGTAGGCATCATTGTCCAGCAGTTCAGACTCTCCATCACGTCTGTCTGTTCACTGCCTGTTTCCTCTCTCTCCTGATTTGTTGAATCAGTAGTTTTGTTTTTCTTACCTTGCTGAGCATAGGCCTGATTGTCCCGGTGATTACATCCACTCTAAAGTTGAGTCCAGAATTGGGGTATAAATAAAGTAACAGCATAGCAACAGCAATGAAGTAATACCGGTATCATATAAAACAATAATAATGCCTCTAAGGATATACTATAGCATGTTGGTGTACACACACATTATAAGTTTGTATTAGTCAAGGTTTCTCGAAAAGAAAATAACTGATAGAACCACACACCACACACACACACAGCAGACTATGTGAACTATATTGAGAGTGGCTTACAGGTATGTTCTGGGCAGCCCAACAATGGCTGAAAGTCTAGAAAGTACACGAGAGTGGATGTCTCAGGAGCCCCAATCTGGCACTGATGTCCTAGAGGATCCTGGAGAGCTGCTGGCTTTCAGTCCTAAGTAGGAATCCTGAAAAGAAGGTGGTTGCTAACACGAATGAAGTGGGTGAATGCCTCAGGCCATAAACAGGCTCACAGGCTAGGCAGACTTACCAGTTGGGAGTGAGGTCAAAAAACCAGGCCAGCAAGCAAGCTCCTTTTTTCCACAGCCCTTTACCACGACTGAGCCAGCACGAAGATGCTGTCCAGATTTAGACTGAGTCTTATCTGCTTCAAATAATCTGATTTTAAAAATATCTCCACAGGAGTTACAAGCTGCTTGGTTTAGGTGATTCCGATGTCAATGATGACAGCAGAGATGAGCCATCTCACGGCCTCGTTTCTATCGTCTCGTTTGCTAGATTGGCTAGAATGGTTTTTGCTTGCCCCATTTACTACTTGTGTTCTGACTGTATTCTATGTTGGTGTTCTTTGAAGTTGATGTGAAGTCTCATTCTACAAACTGGTGATGCAGCTGGGCAGTTTCCAGTTTGCAGGCTGGTGTCCTGATGTCACAGACTAGTGCTCAATCCTTGACACAGAGGCTCAGACCCTCTACTAGTTGATTGTACTTGTGCAATGTTTGGTTTCCAGCATCTTTAAGTGATGGTGCAAACAATGGAGTTTATCTTCATTGGATATTGCATTATAAAATATTTTCACACTAGCCCAGATGTTTGCTGGGAACCAGAATTGAATCCAGCAGCCAAGGGACTCGCGCATGCCCCTTACATCCGCATATATAGTACCGAGACATGATCAAAGTGGGCTAGCATCCAGAGGCCATTGCTGAAGGACTTCCCACAGCATCTGGAGGCCTGAAATCTAAAATGAGATGGTGCTGGGGTGAATTTCTTGTGGAGCTCTAGGACAGACGCGTTCCTTGATTCTGTCCAATCCCGACTCTGAGCAGCCCCAGTCCTCTGCTGGTGACAGCCGTTGTCACTGCGGTGTCTGCATCTGCCTCGGTGTGGCCTCCTTCGTGTTCTCTTTTAGAGAGAACATCAGGCGTCAGGTGCTGAAGACACCAACAGCAAGAACGCCTTCCTCTTAAGCCTTTTATTCGTGATATCTCTGAGATCTACACGGTGCCTTGACAGAGTCATCCCAGAAGTTCTGAGTGATGCTGAACTCCAGTGAGTCCCAGGAAGCATTCCATGCCTGGACCATTCTCATGACCCTGCTCTGGTTTCACCAGGGTCTGCCTGTCTGCTCTGTGCCTTGGTGAAGATGCGGTAGACTGGATTCATGAATAGGTGGAACCCACTCTAACCCAGGGCTGCTTCTGAGAACATAGGCTGCGTAGCAAGCTGTGGAAGGCTGCTGTGGCAGCCATCATTGCCAACGGCTCCCTGTTAAGGTCTGGCCTGCCGCTTTAATAACTAAGGCCCAGTCTTTGGGAACCTCTGACCTTCCCTGTGAGCTGCCTGGAGATAGCTGCCTATTAGTGGAAATATCACAGGCCAAGGGTTTGGTGTCTTCTGCACCAAATGACGTCAGGCTCTAGGGGCCAGAGCTTCTGGGGAGTTTTCCTTCCTCTGACCATTTAGAGTACTGGTGTAAAGGTGCGGGTGTGGGGCGAGAGAAGCCCTGGGCGGAAGGACACAGATGCTTTGTCCTTTTCTCCTGAAGTCTGATTTTAACATAAGAAAATGCGATCCACTTTATCTTATTGGTCTATTTCCAAAGACTATTTTTAAGGAAAAGATTTGATGCCTCTTATTTATAACTCAGTGCATTATTTCTTCTATGTCTGAATTATAAATCTTGAAGGAGGAGATCTCTGTGACACACGTCTCTCTCTCTCTCTCCTCTCTCTCTCATCGTGTGTGTTGTGTGTATCATCTATTTATCTATCCATCTATACGGAGGAGTCATGCTATGCACACAAAATCTCTCTCTCTCTCTCTCTCCTCTCTCTCTCTGTCTTTCTCTTCTCTCTCTCCTCTCCCGGTGGTGTCTGTGTGCATGTATGTCTACTATCTATCTATCTATCTATCTATCTATCTATCTATCTATCTATCTATCTATCTATCTATCTATCTATCTATCTATCTATCTATCTATCATCTATCTATCTATCTATCTATCTATCATCTATCTATCTATCTATCTATCTATCATCTATCTATCTATCTATCTATCTATCTATCTATCTAGCTATCATCTATCTATCATCTATCTATCTATCTATCTATCTATCTATCTATCTATCATCTATCATCTATCTATCTATCTATATCTATCTATCTATCTATCTATCTATCATCATCTATCTATCTATCATCTATCTATCTATCTATCTATCATGTATATCACATCTATCTATCTATCTATCTATCTATCTATCCATCTATCATCTATCTATCATCTCTCTCTCTATTCTCTCTCTCTCTCTCTATCTATCTATCATCTATCTATCTATCATCTATCATCTCTCTCTCTCTATCTATCTATCTATCATCTATCTATCATCTATCTATCTATCTATCATCTATCTATCTATCTATCATCTATCTATCTATCCATCCCATACTTAGTATCACTCTTTCCTTAGTACTGCAGTGGTATATACTATCAGTGAACAGGCAACATCATCTTGACATTGCAAACCTCTACCGCTCTTTCTAATATCAAGTATTATGACGTGGATAGGCTGGGGACCTCCAATCCCTGTCATCCCCAGGTTCATCCGTGAAGGATTAGGACAAGGACCCAAACCCCATGCTGTCTGGCCTGCACTCCTCTGTTCTCCACAAAGAAACCACCAAGTCAGGGGCGGGAGAAGTCACGATATGTTAAGATATAAAATTCTAAAACAACAGAGATAAAGGCAGAGGAAACCCACATCTGTTCGTTTAATATGAAAGCTATGAATAATCAAATCATTAATATCAGCAAGGCAAGGGACTGTCATGTCTGGCAATTGAGTCCCATGTCCCCCCCTAAATTTTCCCTTGAATATTTGTTTTGTTTTTATTTTATGTGTCTATATCTGTGACTCCATGTGTGTATGTACACATGTGTGGAGATTCTGAGTGAGGCCAGAGGATGTTGGATACCCTGGAGCTGAAGTTACAGGGAGCTGGGAGCTACCTCATTGATGTGGACTCTGAGTTCTGGTCCTCTGAAACAGCAGCAAATGCTCTTGACTGCTGAGCTATGTGTCCAGCCCTTCCTGGATTGTCTTAAGTGTATCTTCTCCTGGTGGGCACTTGAGTTCTAAGGAACCAGTGAGAACAAGGGATTGCGTGTGTGGATACAGGTTCAGCTGCAGTGAGGTTAAACTGCCCCTCAGCCTCTGATTGAGGAGTTTATCATGATACTGGTAAAGTTTTGAGGCCCATTGTGTCTTAGCTTTTTCAGATGCTCACCTTTTTCTTAGTTTAGGTTTTCATCATGAACACTAAGGTGTACCAGATGGGACGTTCTCAGGTCTAACTCTTTAAGACAGGTGGCATTTGACTTAGGAAGTTTCCACAGCTCACAGTAACATACCCGCAGACACTTTCAATAACTCAGCAGGAAAGAGGTTCAAATGATGACTCACAATTTCATATTTGGGGGCTCCTTTGCCACCGTGGTTCGATCTGAAGGAATCCAAAATGAGGAGACTAGCATTGCCATCCCAGGTTTTACAAATACACTGCACAGCAGGTATCTGAACTGGGGCTCCAAGACGGGAGGCCTCCAGCAGCAGCACCCGGGAACTTGCTAGAAATGCAATGTAAAAATATCAGAATTTGTCATCAACTCTACTGAAACCCTTTGGAGTGAGAAAATCTTTGGAAAGAGTTGAGTGTCCAGCTTCTAATAGTGGTTCCACCACACTTAAAGTTTAAATCTCCAATGCAGCCATATTTAACAGATTGTAATAGGAGCTAAGGTGGGTAATGCATGTGTGGCAGAGGGGTGGAACCCCTTGAGGACCCCCCTCCCCCTGGAATTGGCATGTGCAGCAGGATTCTGAATCTTTCTGTAGAGCATCTCTTAAGTGGGACTTTATTACAGACAGCTGTAAAGATTTAGCTTTGATTAAGACAGCATTACAAACATCAATGCTCGATTTCTGCGTAGGATGCTTTAAGAAGGTGGGGAGAAGAAGAATCTCAAAGGTAAATAGAAGTAAGTGTAGCTCGGAGTTGAAATAACTCCCACCAATAGAATTGGCATCATAATTAGAATGTCTAATGCCGGAGTTGAAATATAATACTTGTGTGTGAAGGTCTGTGGCGTGTGTGTTCATACGTATGTTTGTAAATGCGTGTGGAAGCCAGGAGGTGACCTTGGTGCCACTCCTCTGGTGCATCTACCTTTCTTTCTATGAGACAGGGCCCCTTCACCGCCCTGAAGCTCACCAAGTAAGTTAAGTTGGCTGGCTCCCCAGTACTGGGATGATAAACAGGCTCTCCCACCCTTGGCTTTTGTTGAAAAATAATCTCTGGAGTTCAGTTGGGCTCACCTGCTCACAGGAAGCATTCGATCAGCTGAGCTTGGTAGCACAGTGACACGTGAGGTCCTGATGTCACTTCAGTACTAAAACAAAGTTCTCAGATAAAAAGCATGTTCTGTAGCATAATATATGTTTTGAAAAGAAAAATGTGATTTATAAGACATTGATATGAATCCAGTTGCTCTCAGAAACGTGTTTTTGGTTTCCAGACACCTTCCAGTTTATCTCCAAGCGACACCATGGCTTCCCCTTCAGCCTCACCTTCTTCTTGAATGGGATCCAGGTGAACAGGCTGAGCTCCTGCTGTGAGTACAAGCACCGCAGGAGCTCGAGGCTCGGAGGCAAGCGAGGCTACTTCGGGTTTGTGAATGTGGAGAAGGCATCTCCCTGCTACAGGTATGGAAGCACGCGTCCTCGGCAAGGGTGAATGCTTTGCCACGTTGCCTTTTGCTAATGCTTTTCTCTACACAGTTCTTAAAGAAAGTGAATCACTATATACAATCTCAAAATGCAAGTTTAAGATTGTCAACTGTAGCCATAAATTCTTGATGTTGAAATTATAAGGTGTAAGTTCTAAACGTATTGTGTAGAGGAGATAAAAAATAGTGGCGTTTTATATTCTGTCTTGCTTCTCATCTTTTGCCTCACAGTGCCTTGAATTCCACCTGTGTAGGGAGAGGGTTTTTTTCTTTGTTTCTTTCTTGTTATTCTTGATAACAGCCCAAGGCAACCCCCCATACCTATGTGGTGTGCTATCATCTGCCTGTGTGTGTAATCTCCAGGCTATGCCTACTGGAAACATGTCCACACTTCTAGGTTACCTACTTTATCTCCTTGTCCTTGATTTGGTATTAGGTATAATGACTGCTCTTTGTTTGTATCAACTTTCATGCTGGACAGCCTGTCTGAGTCTGGACTTATACTTGGAGGCGTTCTTTTAGTTTGTTTTTTCTTCAAAATATTCCTGAAGAATTGACTAAATATCAAGTTAGGACATAATATATTCATGAAACCATGACACTTCTTCCTTTTCCTGGAGGCAAAACAACATACTAATAATCTGATCAATACAGGTCTAATAAAAATAAGCATGAAGAAGAAAATGAGGCAGGGGATTTGTGGTGTGAGCAGGACCAGGTTGGGGGAGGGTGTGCTTGTGCAATGTAGCATAATCAAGAAGCAACCCAGTAACTTTCTTTGGCAGAAAGCAGAAAGAAGATCTCTTCCTCCAAATAGCTTCTCAACTGGAAGCCCTGTGGGGAGGCAGAGGAAGCAGTGTTCTTGGTGTATTCAACTTGTTGATCAGAACAAAGCAGAGAATGGAATAGTGAGGGAAGAGGCCAGAGAGGCAGTATGGTTGAGTCCTGAGAAGTCCTGAAGTCCTTCCATGCGTGGTCTTTGAGTTTACTCTGAAGTTAGAGAGTCTCTAAAGGAGGTATTGAACAAAGTTCTATGGTTGAAGAAGGCAGTGGCTCATGGAACCCAATGTGTAGGTAGGTTACATATCAGTGTGGCGAAGACTTGTGTTCCAGCTGTCCACACTGCTGTGAACAAGTATCTGACAAGAGCTGGGGTGGGTGGGGGGAGAAGGGTTTCAGTTTGGCCCATGATACGAGGCAAAGGTTAGTGTGGTCAGGGAAGTACAGCAGCAGGAGTGTGCAGGGGAGCCCACAGTTAGGAAGCAGAGAGAGGACTTTGATGCTGTCAGACTCCAGGCTGCAGGATGGCACTGCCTATTTTCAAGTCTTTCCCCCTCCGCTAATTCTTTCTGCAAAAGTCCTCACAAACACACAAAGGTGAGTCTCACTGATACCATAGATGCTTCTTAATCCTCTAGGGTTTGACAATCTGAATTCCGCATCCCAACAGGAGTCTTACTCTCAGCTCAGTGATGCTTATTGGTGATTTTGAGACGAGTTATCCAAGCAAAGTGGCAGGGATGGGAACTTGATCACAGTGGCCCTCCCAGTGTAATGAGTAAATAACATGAGAGAAAACTTCTTGTGGGGAATCTTCCTTTAAAAAATGGGTAATTGTGTGGCTCCCAGACCTGTATAAGGGTTGAAGGGTCTTTTAGCTTTCCACAACAGGAGATCATGACATGAATTTATGTTAATGGATAGTACTGGTGCATGGTAAAAAAACTTGAAGAAACATAAAGAGGGAAGTTAGTAGAGTTTAATCCTTTGATAGATTTGAGAAACTGGGATCTAGAGTTCAAGCAGAATTTTTCAGTCTTGATTAAAGGGAGAAGAGAACCGCGCAATGGGTGTTAGATGTTGTGTGTGTCAGCCCCAACTAGGAAGCCCTGTCCATTCTTGACATTTTCTAGAATAATAATACTTTTCCCACTTGAGGTTGAGGAGGGGTTGGAGGTTAGGTGTGAAAAAATCTAGGGGCTAGAGAGTTCAAGGTCCAATGTCCTCATGGTCTCTGCACCCATGGGGGTGGCATTCTGTCTCCAGTTCAGATACCCATTTGTGTGCAAGTTATTTCAGAAATCCCACTGAACTCTGTGGAAAATAAATGAATTTATCCTCAACCATCTGCATGAAGACAAGGTGTTTGTGTGAGGAGCCCTGTTGGGCTCCTGTGTTTTGAACACATGGAGTTTGGTGCTGCTGCCTGGGAAGATAATTGAACTTTCAGGACGAAGCCTTCCTGGAGGAAGTATGACACTGGGGGAGGGTTCTGATGTTTTATATCCTGGCTCACTTCCTGTTTTCCCTGTGTGTTTTCTGTGTGGATGAATGTGAGGTCTCAGCTTCTGACTGACTGTCCCTCCTTTCTGGATGGACTGTATTTCTCTATCTCAGTAACAGAAAAGGAACTAATACACCAGATATTCTCTGTGTCGTAATATTGGGAGCTGGAACATGTGACTGTTGACGTCCACATCTTCTACTCAGTGCCTTCTAGTTTTCTGCAATTCTCTGTTTAACATGTGGCTTGTCTATTTATTCTCTTGCTCTTTGCAAGAATATAAAAAATAGTTATGAGATTAAAGAGTGAGGCCTTTCACCTTCAAGTGATTTACTTACAGCTCTCAGAGAATAGTGACAGTTTTTTTTTTATTAACTTCAAAACCACACCTCCAAAGACATCCGTGAATGCTTGAAGTAGTCTCCTTGGCTGTCTCCCAGTCCAGTTGAGGTAAAGGTCCCCTCATAGTGACAGAGATGAGCAGGGTTGGGTGACATGACTAGAGTCCTGTTTCCGTGACTTATGCGCCACTTGAGGTGACTTCAACTATTCCAGTACTTATTTGAGCTTCGGTCATCAGAACCAACACTTTGAATTACACTCAGGCGCTAAAGAGGGAGTTCGATGATGGAGGAGCCAGATGTTACGCGCTTTGTCCAATTCCCTTCGGCAGATGGGCTATAAAAAGTCTGAGCTTGCAATTGGGAGGTCTCAAAGTCTTCACACAGCCACAGTACCCATTCAAAGTAACAACGAATCGCAGGCTTCAGGCTCTGAGTCTGTTGCCCACCGATCAAGGAAGACTGTTTGCACGGAAGACGACGCTAGTGAGGAAAGCCACACATTAAACATACCATCATGACGGGAAAAGCCCTTATCATGCTTAATTTGGACGAGATGCTTGGTTCTCCTCCTCTCGTGCCTGATCTGTAGGTGGAGAGCTAGTCCTCTCACCTTTATTACACAGGAAGGCGCTCAAGTGTTTAGTGATAGAATTCAGTTCTTACTTTTGGGGGGCTAAATTGATTAAGAGCAATTCCCATGCTACTTGAAGACTGAAAATGGCTGAAAATTCAGTAAACTCTTCAGTTTAAGAAATTACTGGGCTTGGAGACAAAAGCATCCTGTAGGCAGTCACTTCCTGGGTCAAACCTCCTGTTATATCCTTGAAGGAGCAGGAGTAGGTTTGAATTCTCTGACCTTTGGTCTATATGGAATGGATCCACTTCTGTGAGTCCTCTCAATACCTAGAACACTGAGTAACCACACCCTGGGTCAGGATATCTTGTTTGTAGCCACACCTTAAGTCAGACGCCTGGTCAACTGGTCAATAACCTTGAAAGAGCAAGAGTAGGCTTAAATTCTGACCTTCAGTTCAAGTGGAGCAGATCCATTTCTGTGGGCCCCCACATGATATACTGAACATGTCTAGGTAGCTCACCAAATTTGACTTGCCATGACTTCTACAGGTTGCTTCCAGTTTTGAAGAACAGAAGCTTACGACCAGAGAATCTACAGGAGATTGCAGAGAAGGGCTTCAAAAAGCACTTCTTAAAATCAATAATGGAAATTCTGTTGAAACAAACACACAGACTCCCATGATACTTAAAGGGAACAACAGTGGACTGACTTTATTTCTTAAAGACTAATCACACGTGTTGAACCCATCTTAAATGCAAGTTGTTACCATGTTCTTAGAATGACGAATTTCAAGGACAATAGCATCTTTTTTTCTGATTATTTACATAAGTATTTTTTTAAAAGCTTCATCTTTATTTATGTGTACTTGTATATGTATTTCTGAGTATATGACACATGCATGTAGGTGCCCTCAGAGGCCAGAAGAGGGTATTGGATTCCTTGGAGATAGAGTGACAGATAGGAAGCATTCAGCTCATTCTGGAAACCAAACCTGTGTCTTCTGGTCCTCTGTGGGAACAGAAGGACCTCTGAACTACTGGGCCATATAGACTCCAGTCCCTTGAGTATTATTACATAATACCTAAGGACAGATGATCTATCATCTCTCTCTCTCTCTCTCTCTCTCTCTCTCTCTCTCTCTCTCTATCTATCTATCAACCTATCTACCTATCTGTCTATTTATCTATCAATTGAATCACCACCAATAGTACCTTTCTACTTATATGCAAATGACTATATATATGTATATATAAAATATTTTCTGAGGCTTTAAGATATGTTTTTTGTAAACATTTAATACTATAGTTCTTGGTTGATGAGAGTTTTAAATTTTTCTTATTATAGTTAAAATTAAAAATTTATGTTCCCATACAAGATTTTTATATTAAAATAAAATGTCTCATTTTAAATCAGTGTATGTGCACACAAGGAGAATATTCCTCGTAATTTTTATTAGAATATGATACACATAAGTTATAAAGTGTGTGACTCTGCCAGTCTACTAGAAAGGTTAATGAAATCTTCATGCTGGTATTTCTCACAGATGCATTATTGCCATGGGCCTTGACAGAAAACCATTTTCAGCAAAACCTAGGAAGGAAAAGATTGCTGAGAAAAAGGAGGAGCCACTGAAGAGGAGTCAGGGGAAACTGAGGAAAGACAGAGAGAATGCACCATTGAGAAGGAACGAGATGGAAGGGAAAGAAACCTCGGTCTCAGCCACTTTTTCAGCTGAGGAACTAAAATCAGGGGTCGGAGAAGTGAGGACGGCTATGGAGGAGATGGAATGGAAGGGCAAGTCAGGACAAGATGTCTGGGAAGAGGACCAGGAAAACACTTTTACATACGGTAACTGAGAGCAGATTTCTCTTGTTGTTGCTGTTGCCTTAAGTCTCTGAGGATCATTTAAGACGTTCAGATTGGTCTGTGCACTGTTGCTTAGCTGTAGTCTGTAGGCAGCTGGGCCATGCTTCTTTTACTGTCTCCTGTGAAGTCCCAAGTTCTTTTTCTGGCCTCGGAAATGTTGAGGTGCTTTCTGGACATAAGGAAGCTTCTGTCCTGCTATTTGGAGTCAGAATCCACTCCTGTAGAGACCATTTGTCCAAACGGAACTTTCTCTATTTCTTTAGTTTTTGAATATGATTATAGAAGCAGCATTGACTATCCACTTCAGCATTGGTGAGTGCAATCCACGGGAGTATTTGTTGCTAGGACGTTACACACAGACAGCATTGGTAAGTACAGTACATGGGAACATTTGTTGCTAGGACGTTACACACGGACAGCACCTTGTATGCAGTTCCAAGTCCTAGAACCTGTCTCTCTTGCATTTCTCTTTCCCTGCCTCCACTTCCTTTTCCCTCTGTCTCTCCCCCTTTCCCTCTCTCTTCTCCTCCCTCTTAGCCTTGTCTTTCCCTCCCCTTACTCCTCTGTCCCATTCCCCCCCGACACAAATACGTAACACATGCAAACACAGTCAGATGCACACACTCACACATCTGCACAGGGGAAGTAACGGTAACATTGCCAGGCTCTGCGCAGTGGGTGGTATGCCAGGCCCTCTCCCCGCTCACTCTCGCTTTCTGTGTGAGCCTTGTTCCTAGCTCCATTTTACAGCATGGAAGATGGGTCTCACTCATGCACAGACACAGCAGAACTCAGACCCACACCTATGTGGATCTATTCTCAAACTACTAAATCATTCTCTCTGGACCAACGCTCTCAGGTACTGCATGGCTGCATGTGGTATTCCTAATAACCAGGAAGAGTGCACTGAGTCTTCCTCACACAGAGAAACACAGGGCTATCTTAGAGGAGCAGTGGCCAAGGTCAGGGTTCCCTGTGGAAGGTCTGGCCTCTTAGAAGCTTCTTTCTTATGTTACTACACAAGGGTTTCAGAAATCCGAGGGGGGGAAAACCCAAGTGCTGGGCCTCATATGTTTGTGACAGAGATAAGGTGGATACTTTACCTGGGCTTTCACTCATAATGCTGGCACCCTGCTCACTTCTCTCTGCACTGCCCCCCCCCATTTCTTATTCTTCCCTCGACTGTGGGTTTTAAGATTCAGGGGTGGCTGCAGTGGCTACAGAGAGCTGCTTCCCAGTGTTCACTCTTAGAAGACAGACGACTTGAAGAGGCCGGGCTGAGGCTCCTGTCCCTTGTTTCCCTCTTTTACAAACACGGCTGTGTAAAGACCATACCCTTTGGACTGGGGTCTGTCATCTGTGTTTGTGAGTTAATGGGTTTTAACTGCCATTTCCATGAGGACCCAGAGAGACCACAGCTCTCTGCCTGGCTGTGGCTGATCATGGAACTGGAGCCGGGTTAGGGGAGATGCTAACAGAACCTCTAACTGCCACATTTGAATGCCTGGTGCCCCTCCATGTCAGTGGGGATTCAAGATAACACTCGAATGCTCTAGATGAACTTGGGAGGACAGCAGACGCTGGGAGCGGAGGGATGCTGAAGTCCACACCATCGGCTCATTCCTCTGATTTAAGAGAGCTCTGTGTAGGATGCGTGCACTCTTTCTTATGTACAGAAATCCCTTTTCCTCGTCAGAGACTGGAGATTCTTTCATGTAGGAGTTATCTTACTGCTAGGTCTTTTTTCTTTCTTTTTTAATTGCACTTTGATACTCTTTCACACAGAAAAATTTCAGTTAAAGCTTACTAATTAATTAATTAAACTATTCAAAGTTTCAGTTAAATCTTATGAAACTGACCCAGGGCGTGAAGAGATGGCTTAGCTGTTAACACTTGCTGCTCTTGCAGGGTACCTGGTTGCAGTGCCCATCACCCACAACAGGTGGCTCCCAACCACTTAACTCCAGCTCCAGAAGATCTAAGGCTCTCTACGGCCTGTGTGGGTGCCTGCACATACGCGGCACACACACACACACACACACACACACACACACACACACACACACACACAAATATAAAAATCTTACAAAAAATTGCCCTGTAAATTGCCAGCGATATTTGAATTCAAATCTCTTTACTGCCTTTCTATTTGCTCTTTGCGTGTCGAAACAGGCACTAAACTCCTCACCCTGTCCTTTTAGCTATGACTTTGTTTACATATACTTACACTCTTTAGGTGTGCAAAATCTGACGTTCTCCTGGTGTGCCCACTTTGCTATTATTTCTACCACACATTTGTTCTCACAACATAAACACTTTCTATGCGTAGGGTACTCACATCGAAATTAATTTTCTCTGATTGCTTAGGGTGGGCACTACTCGAGAACCTTACCCAGGAGGCCCCACCACCAGAAGAGATGGAGTGTCTAATAACTAAAACACATAAAAATTGGGAAATCTTTATTTTCTTATATCTTTTAGATTGAGGATAATTGTTTACTTGCTTAATTGGTTCTGCATGAGCGCCTCTCGCTGTCTGTCGCTGGCATGCTGTCACTCTGAGATTTTCAGTGTGGGGTGGGGAATAAAGAGCAAACAATTAAATATGAAAGGTGAAAAATTATAACCACGAGAGACAGCTGGAGCTTATATGATGTGGCAATTTGCTTTCCCTGGCACAAATTTGCTCCATCCCTGTAGGGGATGAAGTAAATCGGAGACTGTGACAGCAACGTTCTGTTTCTAGAGTTTTGATTCTGAAGCTGTAATTATTTTGGGCGTTGTGTGAGTGAACACTGTACATGGTCCCTGTTCTGGCTAAGCTATAAAGCCATCTTTAAATCTTTCCTCCATGCCCGTCTGAGGTTCTCAACATGCTATTCACATACTATCTCTCAGGTCCTCTGGATGTGATTAATTGAATTTCTCCACTTCACTATTCATTAGAGTGATACCCAAATATTTTGAACAATCTTTATATGAAATATGACCTCACTAGGTCTGCAGATTAACTTCCATTATTGTAATCCTGTTTTCTTCATTTTTAATTTACTCCCAATTTATCCTTCGTATAAAGTCCCCCTCTCTCCATTTTGGCCACTGTGGGTAGTGGTGTCCATTTGTAAATGAGCCCTTATTAGCTTCCAGCCTTGTCGTTTAGGTTTTCATTTCTTTTTGTGCTCTCGTGTGTAGCTGATTGCAGTCTTTGATCATCTGCTGTTAGTCCTCCCTGTTCCATAATTGTATGAAAAAGCAACAAAGAAAGACCCAGAAAAGAGAGGACAATGGAGCCAGAGTTCTCATTCGAGTGAAATGGTTGAAGCTCGCGGAGTTCTGTTCTCATTGTCACTGTGCGGAGTTTCTTCTTTCAGAGTACGAAGAAGATTTCGAAGTGGATGAGGAAAAGCAAGATGAGAGAGCTGAGGATGAGGGTCAGGCTGAAGATCAGACAAGCGTAACAGCCAAGTCGCCCGTGGAAGGAGAAAAAGATAATTTCAGCCTTGAAAAGGAGATTGAAATCTCTTCAGAGAAGCCACCCGATGCCCACGCCCATGAGAACGGCGAGGATGACGGGTGCTCGGACAGCGAAGAGGAGGATAAACAAGGCAGGTTACAGAGTGTGTCAGGGTTCTTTTGACTTTGCTTTCTGTAAGGTTAATAAGACAGAGATGCAGAATTACCTAACCCAAAAATCCCCCAAGAATCCCAGCCAGCCACGCCTCAGTGAGTTTCCGAATTGAAGATCTCTTCTTTAATCTGTTAGCTTTCCTTAGGTTGGGCAATTTTAGCAAGACATTAGATTGGGCTTGTGGTAACCTGTGCTCTGTCTAGTTAGAAAGGTTGTTACATCCTTTTATCTCAAACTATTTCAACACACACACAGAGAGAGAGAGAGAGAGAGAGAGAGAGAGAGAGAGAGAGAGAGAGAGAGAGAGAGAGAGAGAGAGAGAGAGAGAGAGAGAGAGAGAGAGAGAGGAGAGAGAGAGAGATATGAAAGATTCCAGGTAGTTCCCTTTAAGGATACTCCAGAGGGATACTGAGGCAGACTTTCCTTTTGGGCAAGAAAAGTCAGAGAAACCGTCAGCAGAACAGCAGGCCTGCTCATAGTTTCCAAAGGTCTTATGTAATATGATTGATGAGTAGCCCACGATACCTGCTTGCAGCCAGATTGACACTGATTTCTGGCGCAGGCAGAAGGACATTTCAACCCATTAGTAAATGTTAGTCTTTTATACTGGACATGCAGCCAGTAGTCTTGACTGCTCAGGGCATCCTAAAGGCCCTTTGGGGCACTGGGACTCACAGAGACTCACAGGCAGGCTGTGTCAGGATGGCGCCTGTCATTTCTCCCTGACAGTGGGAGTGACGGAGTCAGCTCTGAGGGTGGAGAAAGAGTCTTCTGCGAGTGGACATGACAGGAGTAGCCCCTGCCCCACACTTAAGAGCTTCTATTCACTGAAAGGATAAACCAAGAAAGGGTTTGTGCTTTGGGCTGTTTCTCTTGTTTTCATTTCTTTTCAATTCTACCATGAACACAGGGTGCTGACCTTCTAGATTTATAGGAGGATTTGCAGGTTTAAACTCCTTCAACTTAAAATGACTGTAAGTGCTCAAAAAATATAAAGATCTTTTTAGGTAGGAAAGGACTTTTTTTGTTTGTTTGTTTTTTTTGAGACAGGGTTTCCCTGTAGTTTCTAGAGCCTGTCCTGGAACTAGCTCTTGTAGACCAGGCTGGCCTAGAACTCAGAGATTCGCCTGCCTCTGCCTCCCGAGTGCTGGGATTAAAGGCGTGCGCCACCACCGCCCGGCCAGGAGAAGACTTTTAAAAAGATTTTAATTCGCTTAAATTCTGTCTAATGAAACAAGGGACACATTTCCTGTTTTGTCATCTGAAGGTATTCGGCCTATGATCTGTGTCTTTTAGTTAAAGAATTCTCTTGGCACCTCATGGGCTTTTTTTAATCAATAATGATAAGAATGGTTCACACTATATTTGAGTCTATGTGGTTTTGGTATTTGTAACTAAAGAATGGGGTCACATTATGGGTGTTTTTTGAGTTGCTGACTTTTTTAAAGCTTGCTTTTCATTCCAAATTATTTTCTATATAAAAATATCAAATTTTGATTTCAGGAATTATTAAGATACTATAAAAATTAAGCAATCAAATTGATTATGAATAAACGATTAGTTTGTAATTCACTCTCTTCAAAATTAATTTATGATGTTTTTCTGTTAGCTTAGTGGGTGCGCATGAATCTACTGATATTTTAATTATCATCTTCTGCCCCACAGCCCCTCCATTAGTGCCCTACCACCCACTCAAGTCACAGTTTGGCTGGCTTCTGTTCCCACAGCCCAGCTCTTCTGCGATCATGATACATAGGTTTAATTTACGTCTCTATCATTCTATTTATCAAGAAGACTCAGGAGTCAAGGCTGGAGTGAAACCCGCTAGCTCGAAGAGGCTGAGTAGCAGCTAACTAACCTTGCTTTTTGGCCAAAGAGACTACAAGAGACTTCTTCCCTCTTCCCAGAGCCAAGAGTTCACACTCCAGTCCCCTCCCTTTTTTTTCCGTGCATCTTCCCTATCCAAATTGCTGGCTTCTCTATGGTCAATTCTGGTCAGCTGATCACTGGCTCCACCCCCTGATTCGAGGTTTAACTTTATTGGGAAGTCTGTGGAATGTCAGAGTGCCATCAAAATATCCCACAACAAATTTAAGCAAGCTTGTTTTAATAGTCAATACACACAAATTAAAAGCAAAAAAGAGCAGCCTTACATAGAGTAAAAGAGAAAACAGTCTTGTTTCAAAGCAGGAAAGGGTCCGTGAGGATGTGAACAGCATCTTTAATACTAAACTGCCTGACAGCCAAGGTAAAAAGCGAACGAAACGCTGTTAGAAAAAGCAGAATGACATTGACTCAATGTGTTTGCAAATAAGACTGACGTTCATATTTATTACATTGCTCAAACATTTAAGTATTTTAATATGTTGAGGTGGATATTTTCTGTAGATATTTGCATTTTAAGTTTCTTACAGAGAATGTGTGTAAAATATAATGTCTCAGTTTGAGTATACATATGGAGTTCAGTTCATAGTTCTTTATGACTCAGACCTAAATAATTCAATAGAAAATGGTGCTATCATATAGAAAAAAGTTTCGTCTTATCCGATATTTTCAAAGAAATTATCCAAGTGGTTTGTCTGTCTATTAATAAAAATGCATTTGGATATAAGTATAAGCAATTAGGAACACAAATGGCTTGGGTTTTCATGTCCGCTGTCACAGGGTGGAAATATTAGGCTGTTGCTGTCTCAAAGATACCTATCTAGTTGTCTGATCTTTGTACTTTCTGGAGATCAAATAGATTTTCCTAACATAATAAGCTTTTATGTTCACCAAGAGAAAGGGATGGGCAGGTCTTCTTATCTTCCTTCCAGGGACAGCTTTGATTATCTGCGCCGTAACTAATGAATACCAATAGTGACAGAGAGTCTGGCGCTGGCTGTTGCTGTGTGTCCCTGACTGGAAAGCCCAGTACCTGGCCGTGCTGTAGCTACCTGGTAACCTCTGCCCAGAAAGACTAAGTCCCACAGTACCTATGTGGGGGGAATTGCTTCATTTACCTTAAACAACCTTCAGAGCAATTACTTTCCCCTTTTATCTGCATTTTGCAATATGCAAACTTGCAAATAGTGGAATCAAATAATTCCAAAGTCACATAACCAGGAAGTTCGGCAATTCAGTCGCATTTATAACCAAAGCTCCAAGCCTGCACTTCGGAGGGAAGATAGGCTTCTCAAAAGCAGAACATATCCATCTACGTACAATTAAGATAACCATTCAGCCAGGTGAAAGGACTTGTCTCCTGCAGTTCTACAGCTCAGAGGCCTTCTGGCTTCTTTTGCTGCTTCTGCTTTGTTTTTACAAAGGGGAAGTAAAAACAGAATTTCTAAATTTCCCTAGATTGTCCTTTTTCTCCATGACTAAATCCTCTCCATTCCTAGGCCTTGTAAGGTCTCCCTTCAGTGACTCTGTCCACTGGGGCAGATTGAGTAAAACCCTTTAACCCTATCCAGTAGGACGTCAATTTTCAGACATTCTCCATGTATCAAATGTTGTCTCTCAAATTACACAAATTATTAGCACACAAAACCATGTTAAGAAATCCAGAATGGTATGTTGCTTTGCTATTCTCTTAACAGCATCACAAGAGACTTCGTAAATATGTTTAAAGGGCATATTTTGACATCACGCCTTCTAAGGTACATTTGCTGTGTGATCTCTGGCTAATGTTAGTGTTATGCGGTTCTTAGACTATTTACTGAAAACATTATGTAGAATTACATAGAGGCAAAACATATATGTTTTAAATAGCTATGGAATGAGAGACACCAGGATAGTCACTTCACGAATGACAGAATTGAACTGGAAAGCTATTTTCTCTTGTCATTTCAATAACGGAATTGTCAGAGTCCTTTCGGGGGCCCTTCCAGTCCTGAGTGTGCACAGACAGAGCTCTGAGATGCAGTTCTCGCCCTGCTTGTCTGTGTGTCCTCCCAGGAGGCCTCCTGTCTTCTGGACCTTCATTTTAATCAGACTCCCTTGTGTTGCTCGAAACTACGCCTCTTAGTATGTGACGTGTAAGAGTTGGCGATTTCATCCGGCTAATACATAGCATTTATTAGAGATGACAGTATTGTGCTGTGGATTTCATAGAAAACGCAGTATTTCACCTACAAAAGAGTGAGAGGCATACCATGGGCGCGGAATCCCAGACACCTGTGCATCCCTTTTATTGACATGATTAAGAATCTTGCTGTTAGTGTTTGGATGTGTTTCATTTGAACCTGCCTGCACCTGTTCCCAGGGGCCAACAATTGCCCAGGCTGTCACTCTCGTGACAAGTCAGCCCTGTTTAAACTGCCAGCGAACAATTGCACTGCACATTCTGATGAATCTACTGTCGAGTGTCCCATGAGTGATGGAGGAGAGCCGACTCAGAGAGGACCCTGCTCCAGGAATGGCGTGTGCCGCTTCCTGCCATTTCAAAGGGACGATGGCTTCTGATCTCTGCATTTGTGTTCACAACCCCGGACACTAATTTACTGGCAGAAAATGCTTTGTTAAAGATGAATGCTGTGAGTCTGATAGGGAAAACACTGTGTGACCAGGAATGTACCTTTCCTGGGCAGTTTGGAGGTCAAAGCTAAGTAATTCCTCATGAGAAAAAAAAAGGGAGAGGCAGTGAAGACAGAATGGAGTGTAAGAGGCAGACAGTGTTGTTTCTCCGACTACTCAAAGAGCCAGATTTGAAACATGTATTTGTCTTATAATAGTTCACTTGTGTGTTCTTTAGTCTGATTAAGCCGATGCCATAGACCTAAAATCTCAGAGTCATCAAATATGCAATTTACTGCAATTAAGATTCTTACCATATTGGGGTTTTATTTTTTCACTTAAATATATACTTTGAGGATTTCATATATGTACCCAGTGTATTTTGGTGATATTGGCTATGGACTTGAAGAGAAGCCCATGGCAAGGTCCCCTTCTGCATTGACATTGTATTCGACATGACTCTATGAACTGACTACTGCAGGGTCATATGCCTGCATCCTGGGTAGGGGAGAGCCATGAGGAAATTATACACAATGGAGAGAAACTTTATGTGTTCGTTTTGCATGGCTTGCCATTATTTGTTTCTTTTCATTTTGTTTCATGTGGATGGGTGTTTGCCTACACACATGTAAGTCTGTGGTGCACCTGCTTGTTGCCGGTGGAGGCCATAACACGTCTTTGTGTGCCTTATAACTGCGGTTGTAGACAGTTGGGTGCTGAGCACACAAGCAAGCCCTCTGTGCGCACAGTGAGTGCTTCTAACCCTTGAGCCTCCTCTCCAGCTTCAGTCAGTCATTTCTTAATAACATGGGTTCCTTAACCCACTGCTGGCTGCTGAAGAAGGAAGTCACAGATTCAGGAAAGATGGTTAAATCCACCATTGCTTAGTCTACATTCAAATACTTTCAAATGAGCTCTTCCTCTATGGCTTTGTTTTTTTTTTTTTTTTTTTTTTTTTTGATGTGTGATCTCACCATGTGGCTGACGCTGGCTTTGAGCTCAAGATCCTTCTGTCTTGGCCTCCCATATGCCGGGAACAGAAGGGCATGTATCACCACACCAGGCCTCTCTGCACTTCTGAACGCACATGGTTATATAGTTATGATGTCACTCAGCAAACTTCAGAAGGAAGATTGCTTGACTACATCAAAATACAAATGCATAAAGATTTACGCAGTACAGTATGATGTGATTTGTTCTGGTTTCAATACTGAATTCACTATACAACTTAGCAAGTTCAGTCAGACAGTGTAGAGGTGGCTACCCTCTGGGGCCCCTTTTTCCTGTCATAGCTGTATGGTCAGCTGACATGTCCTTATAAAATAATGTATATATTTAACTCAATGGTGAATTCACATATTTCAGTGAGTGATAATTGATTACCTGTTGAGGGCCGGATACCTGCTTCTTTTACAACAAATGGTGAGCTTATACATTAGTTTAATTTATATTTCTATGTTTTAAAACAGCTATTCATTTAGAACAGTGGTGCTCAACCTGTGGGATACCCTACACATCAGATGCTTGCACTATAATTCATAACAGTAGCAAAGTTACCATTATGAAGTTGGAAAGAGACAAGTTTATGGTTGGGAAGGCACCACAACATGAGGAGCTGTACTAAAGGGGAGCAACATTAAGAAGGTTGAGTAGCACTGTTCTAGAATGTTCACTGAGTATCAACTCTTTGTTGTTACATTGTATGTGAAGATTTCCCCTGAACCCTGGTAGCTGGGATGAGAAGGAAATAGTTCACACACGCATGCATATAAGCATGAACCATTAGTTTATGAACTCGTGTGCATGGCCAAATTGGAAGAACAAAGGAAGTGCCATTTGTGAAGTGAAGGTTTTGCTTTGAATTCTTAAACTTAGCAATAAGAAAAATGCCATTGGCAATACGGTTAGAAAGAGTTGTAGCTCCATTGGCTTTATGTCAATTTTAAATAGAAACTACCCACTTTAAGTTGTATAATTAAATCCAGTATCTTAGATTCTAGCTTAAACAAACAAGTGACAAAATAAAGTGACTCTGAGCAACTAGCAAGTTTTCAAGCTTGCTATGTGCTGAAGAGTGTGGGAATAATTAAAAAAGAAAACCAAGCTTGCCCTTGGTGAAGACGGTGCAGGCTCTGAGGATAGAAAGAGGGGAGCTACACTTTCTGAGCGCTCTTCAGGATGAAAGCTAGGAAAATGAGCCAGCACCCCAGTGAACGGCACAGTTATCCATCTGGTCTGCAAAAGTGAGCAAATCACTAGACATCGAAGGGCCTGCCTTCTAGCAAGCCTTTCCTTCACCATCCTCCTGTCCCTTCTCGCTGGAAGGAAAGGCCGTGGCTTTCTTTCCTTTGTAGACTGTTTCCTGGCACATAGGATGTTCTCAGCTTTAAGGGATGGGTGGGTCCATGCAGGCAGTCTGCATTGTCAATGGTATGAGAAAGGGAGGAAAGTTGGGGAACCATGATCCTGCTAGGGACAGGAAACAGTGGGGGATGTGCAGTTGGCTTTGGCAGAGGCTCAGACACTGTGTACAGATCTTTTCCTGGACAAGGAGATCAGCAACAAGCTCTCTCAGTAACAGGACAGGGACTTTCTGGAAAAAGTGGAATCAAGTGAGAGGCTGTGGCTTTGCTTTGTACCTCCAGTAGCCTCTCTATTCTAATGACAAACAATTTCAAATATGTCCTCAAAGTTGCTTTATTTGGAACTTTTTAATATAAATTTTGCCTTATTTCTAAGAGAAGTAAAACTCATTGTGGAAATCCCATTGCATGAACCTTAAGCTTTTCTTTTCTTTTTTTTTTTTTTTTGATTTTTTTTGAGACAGGGTTTCTCTGCAGCTTTTTTAGAGCCTGGCCTGGAACTAGCTCTTGTAGACCAGGCTGGCCTTGAACTCACAGAGATCCGCCTGCCTCTGCCTCCCAAGTGCTGGGATTAAAGGCGTGCGCCACCACCGCCCGGCCTTAAGCTTTTCTTGCAATCCCTGTCTTACCCCAGCGTCTGCACAGACGTGGAGCAAGAAGTGAGACTGAGAGTCAGTTACACCAGGGGATGAGGGAGAAATTTGGGAATGGAAAAGAGATTGTACTGGAGGTCAGGGGCCCTAGCTACTGAGAGGCCGCACATTTGCCCTTCTTTCTTTACTGAACATACTCAAAATTGAACCAGGATGAGCTGTCAGTCTTTTGAAATAAAATAATATACCTAATAGAAGCTACTGAAAAAGACAGAAAAGGTAGCCTGTGAGAAGTTCACAGAACCCAAAGTGGGAATCATCCTGCCAACATTCAGATGGCCCATGCAGCCCTGGGGTCTCTGGCTGTGCTGAACAACATGTCCTAACTAATGGTACATTGGGTAGAGTCATCCACTAATAAGTGTGAGTTGTTTAACTTAAATTTTTGGGGAGAACAGAGAGTGAATGGACCAACTAAGGGTTCTCTAGAAGCACAGAGTCACCTGGTGCTTGCCCAGGGATTGTGGTGACAGGAATAGTGTTTCAGAGAGGCTGCTGCTTAACGGAGCCTCACTAGTGTCTTGGAAGTGTTGGCATATCTCTCTGGCTATAGTTAAACTGCTTCTGTATGAGCTATGCTATAGATTGCTGGCAGAGCCAGAGGGATAGGAGGATGATGAAAGAAAGGCTGGCATTTTTACTTATTTAGTTCTCGTCTTTAGTTCCACATTAGCTGGCCCAGCCAAATGTGTCAGCATCATACAGTGATACAAAAGTCAGCTAAGTGAATGTGGAACACAGAAGAAACAAATCTGGAAGACCAGGAAGCTCTGGAGACCTCCACTCGTTAGTATATTCTATGTGCATGTTTGGTCCCTGGCACCCTCAAAAGATAAAGTGTTTTCTGCAAAATAATTTTAAGTTCGGAGCAACTGTATTTAAAAGCAAACATGAGCTTGTGTTTTCCTTGTCTGAAGCAATGGAATCAGGGAGTTTTACAATTGTGCCCCTTTATTTCGTGGATTCAATGTGTACGTTCACTCTTGGGAAGTTTTCACAAGCCTTTTAGGGTTCACATGCCAGTCATTTTTGACTATTGTATATTTCTCGCATATATCCTTCTGGCAGTGCATCTGGGGCCTCTATTTTGGCTCTGTGATCTGCAATGTTATTTCTCCACCCTGTCCTCTTTCACAGATTGCCTTAGGTTGCCAGAAGTTTTTCACCCTTGGGCATAAAATGCCTGGAGAAACCAGGGAGTTTATATACCCCACAGGGTGGCCCATAGCCAATTATCTCTGTAGTTCAAAGTGAGAAAACCTGCTTGCTCTTAAGCCCATTACATCCCTCCTAGCCCAACTGCCAGCTGAGTTGAGCTGATTCTGGAAACAGCTCATTGACTGACTGTCTCCCGTGCTTGCCTGGCTTCCTAACTCCCCGAGGACACTCTCCTGGAGCTCATACTCAATTTATCTTCTTCTCAGGCAGCTTCCTTTTAATGTCTCCCTTATAGGGACTCCAGAAAAGGTGTTATCTACATACACACATACCCCAAACACATTTCCTAATGCCCAGCTGCTTTGTGAGTGCAAAGATGGTACCCAGATGCCAGAGTGTTCTAGGGTGGTAGATCTTACAGTATATAAAAGTATTTGACATTAAGCCGGGCGGTGGTTGCGCACGCCTTTAATTCCAGCACTCAGGAGGCAGAGGCAGGCAGATCTCTGTGAGTTCGAGGCCAGCCTGGTCTACAAGCGCTAGTTCCAGGACAGGCTCTAAAAAAGCTGCAGAGAAACCCTGTCTCGAAAAACCAAAGAAAGAAAAAAGAAAAAAAAAAGTATTTGACATTAATGCTGTGATTAAACAGTAGAAGTCAATATGTGTTCTTACAAAAACAAAGTAGTACCCGAAATTTCTAATAGCAATGGTATTTGTAGCCTTTCTAGAGATTCTTAAAGAGAATTCAAACATGGAGTTGGTTTTCTGTTAAATGTGATGGCTTGGGGGCACAGACCTTTAATACCTAGCAATTGGGAGGTAGGGATGGAACCCATGGGGTGTGAAGGCATTGTTGAACTGCAGAGAGAAACACTGTCTCGAAATAATAAGACAAAATTAAATAACCATAACAAAAGTAAAAGTAACTCCAAACCAAACCAAAAATCTTTGGTAGTTTGCAGATCAGTTTTTAATCACGATAATAACGTAGAATACATGGAGAAAGTGAGCGGGGTTTCCCTAAAGTTTATTTGTTAAAGGGTTAATATGATAGTTCCCTATCAGCGGATACATTTACTGTATAGCAAAGATGTTATCATTTTTTTTTTTTTTGCAGATATTAAGACCGTTTCTTCGAACTCGTCTAGAAGTCACCCCTACTCCAGTGAAAGCGAAGATGAATCTGCGGAGCCGAGCGCAGATGTTCACTCCGGAAACAGTGCAGGGGGAAGTTCCAGAAGTTCCTCTTCTCAGGACCTACACGAAAGCGACGACCAAGGAAAATACCATGTCCCAGTCGAAGAGTCCTTGGAAACTGAGATCGAGGAGCAAGAAATCTCTACAGTAGAAGAGGTTAACGGACCTCTGCTGACAGAGGTTAGTTGTTTGCCTGCTACTGAGGAAGAACCAGTGGAGGTAACCGAAGAGATTACAGAACCCAAGACGTCTGGGCAGTCGGCTTCCCCAGAGGCACAGGTTAGAAATCAGCTCCAGGAAGGAGGCACCTCCGTGGTGGAGGACAGAAAAGCCGACCTCCCTGGGCTGGAAGAAGAGGGTAAGTACAGCCAATGAGGTGATGCCACGCTCACTCACGTACCTGTGCTTGGAAGCTGATTCGTGTCAATGCGACTGCCAGAGCTGGGGAATCAATCTGGATGATTCTGGAAGGATTCTATATTTCCCTTTCTCCTTGTCACAGAATTTCACATGTATTTTCAGCTTGCTGTTTTCCTTCTATTGCATTTTAAAAATGACTTGATCATTCTTACATAGCCTGTTTCCTATTTTCTGTAAATTCCTTCCTATGGTAATTCTATCTCAGAAATCAAATAAAACACGATACATGTGTGAAAGTCAAAGGCATGTCTGGCTTTTTAGAGGTCGATGCTAATGCTACTGTTTGTTCTGAGTCATGGCTACATTTGTATATGTATATAACTCATGTGGATGGTGCTTAGCGTGTCCTATGCATGGCTGTATGTTGGATGTGAACTCATTGCATCATAACCATGGCCATTTCTTCTCTCTGGGGGAAGCAGCCATTTCTTAAGAAGGTTGTGTTGCCAAGAACTGAATAGTCAAGGGGGCAGTCCCAGAATTGGGTCAGGTGGAGTGACCCCAGAGCTTCTGGAGACTTCTATTGTCTCCCTGCCATTGTAGATTAGATTCATACAAAAGTATTAGAATTCCCTAAGATGTTTCATTCTGAACTATTCTCTGACATCGAGCTCTTTCAGGTTCTCTGGGTTTCCAGGGTGTGTGGGCAGGTCCTGTTTGATGAGAGAAGTTTAGGGAGAGACAATGGATCCCCAGGACCACAGACACATGGAAGGTCAGAGGCTTCTGTTACCTCGGCTTCTCACATAGCATCCTGTATCCTTCCAGGTCTCCAGGTCCCCACCATTTGCTTTCATCTGCCTCCCCAACAGTGCACCAGGCGAGCTGCTGGGTTCTAAGTTAAATCTGCCTCACATTTTAATATTATGAATCCAACTATATTTTTTAAAACTTTGAGTGCTTTTAATTGTATACATTTTAGATCTCTAAAAGCTATTATTAAACTATTCAGGCCTACATCTAGGAATAGAGGACATTGAATAGTTACCTGTCTGTCTTACTGCTAATGTAACCTTGTAGTATGTCATGGTAGTATAGTCAATACAAAGATGTAGTGAAGCTCCTTCCAGAAAGTGTTAGAAGGCTTGGCCACTGGCCTGATGCCACTAATAATGTCAAGAATGAGAGAAGGGATGTGACATGTACAAGTTCAAAGTAGGACAAGTCCCACGCGGCTAAGATCACTTTGATAGAGCTGCCTAACATGACTTGAACAAGGATGACAGCAGTAGGAATGCTAATGTGGAGGGAGAAAGCTCATCATGCCTGGATCCAAGACAAAGAACTACAGGGGACTGAGGAATGCCGAGCGTTGGAGAAATAGTTTACCCTAGGGAGGAGCGTGCCAATTGATTATTCAACACCAAATACATGGGCAGTCCTGAAGACATATACAAGTAACCTTGTATGCACTGAACAGGATGTATTTATATATTTAGTGACATATATATGTAATACATACTTTAATGTATATATAACAATATATATACTTTATGTATATGTAACATATATAATAGTGTGTACACACACATACATAACAATTAGAGAAAAAAGAAGCCATGACTTTGAAGGAAAGCAGGGAAAGTACAAGGGAGGTGCTTGCAGAAAGGAAAGGAAAAAGGAAAGGAAAGGGGAAATGATATAGTTACATTTTATTCTCAAAATTTATTTTATAAAAGAAAGCAAGCTTTCATGAAGCATATGCTTGGTAAGGACTGTAAGACTGGCTGCAAGTCTGAAGGCTGGGCCATGAGCAAAGTGTCTAGATCAGTGGTCTAAGCAGGGATATGGCCTTCAAGTAAGCCCAGAAAAGGAGCTAGGATAAGCTAAAAATGGATCTTATATTTTTTAATGGCCCACAAAACTTGAGGAATTTATTTATTTAGGTCGTTACAGGAAGGAGTATCAATCTTAGCCCTGAATTATACCACAAATAGTACATCATTTCAAAATGATTTGCCTTATGTGAATTAAAATTCTCTAAACACTTTGATAAAAAACAATTAATATCTTTGATCTTGGATGTCATCATTATATTCTGGTAGAGCATAACAGATCGAGGAAAAGTACATAATTTATTAGTTACCAATGAAGAAGACTGAGGTGTGGGCTGGCGTCACAGCTCAGGGGAGCAGGGCTTGCCCAGCACATGTGGGCTCTGCATCTGAGCTCCAGGAGAAGAAAAGCAAGCTTCTATAACGCTGATTTTTATCATTATTTTAATGTCAGAAACCTAGGGTTTTTTTTCCTTCATTTTAAAAAACAGCATACAAAATATTAGAATTCAGCACGATATTTGCAAATGCAATTTGTGTTTGTAGATAGTTTTCCCCTCCATCCTTCCCTCTTTTCTCCTTCCATGCCCAGTCACGTCCTTCCTGCCTTGATGTCACATGTTCTGTGACCAGCGTCCTCATGTCTCCCTTTTCTGGGGACAGCAGCCCTGAGCTGTGTCCCTGAATACTGTACAAGGGCCACCAATGACAGTCTTCCATAAGTCAGGCTCTCCCGTCCTAGCATGGCTCTGCTGCCCTGCTGGAGAAAGCCCACTGCAGTAGCATTGGTTGTGGAGAGTCTCGCCAGGATCTGTATCTGCAGGAAATCTGGAACCACCCTAGAAATTGTTCCTATTCTGTGGCCTGTAATACAGTCATATAGTGTAAATATCAGCAATTTCATAGAGACACACTGTATTTCTTAAGATGGGCAGAAAGCCATCTCATACTTACAGATTTGTAACATATCAATAAAATGTATGCCTGTATCAAGTTACTGTGTGTATAAATGACACATGTAAATATGTGTGCATATATATCCTTTATGCTGCCGCTGTGTGTAGATACACACACACACACACACACACACACACACACACATAGAAGTAATACATCTTACTTTCAAGGGCTATACATATTATATATATTAATGCAATGTAAGGGACATAATATATTTAATAAGTATTTTGTCTAACTTTAATATTGCTGCTCTAGTGAAGTAGAACAGACTTAACACGCTTACTATAAAGCATTTTTAAGATGAAATCAGAAATCTTACAGAGTTAAAATCAAGCTTCTGGAAGCTTTGAGGAGACTCAATCCCTTTCCTTCTCCAGTCTGCCTTGTGCTCACCAGAATCAGTCTCTCACCAGCTTCATTTAAAACCCCGCCTTACCATCTCTAAGTCTGCCCTCCCTCAGACTTCTGCTCCTCTTCCATGTCTCTTCAAACTCTTGCCCCTCTTCCCTGACTAACAAAGGCACATGGATGCACACACAGAGTCCTGATACCAAGGCTCTTTATCACGTGTGCCAAGGTGTGTGTGGGATGCAAGGCGATCCGCATAAGTTTGCAGAATAAGGATATGGTCTTTCAAGCAGGGGATACTGTTCAGTGTTCTAAATGTTTCAAACAAATTAAGAATGCATGAATCATTTGACATGGGCAATAGGAAACAACCAGAAGAACTTACAAAAAATAAATTATTCATCCTGTGATACCATGTATTAAAATAAATGACAGAAAGGAAAAGTTATTTGAAATATTTGAAGCATAGACCTTTTCATATATTTAAATAAGTAAATAATTTTTGGAAAGTAGGGTTGCCATAAAATGGATTGTAATATGCCGATGAATAAAATAACGAGTGTTGAACATGTCAGTAGATTTTATCCCTCATATTTTAGAAGTGGTAAGTATATTTGTTTGTTTTCTCAACTACATTGGGAAACATTTTACGTAGTGCCTTTAATTTTACAGGCATTTTATAATCTTTCTACTGACACTGGAAGCCAGGAATGAGACCTTTATCTTTGTTAAGCTTTAATACATGATTTAATTTGAACTATTAATGTTTACTCTTCATTAATATCTATATAAATACAAATGGAGCATCTATAAACTAGAAAAAAATGTAGTTTAAAAATTACTCAAGCATTTATTACATGAAAAATCACTCTCATTGTTTGGTAAGTTTTTTAATTTTCAATCTGACATTTTACAGCTAATTGTTGTATTTTATACATTTATTAAGCTTTTATAAAGCATGCTCTACAGACACTGCTCTGTGGCTCTGATGAGCATTCCTAACGTCCACAGATGACATTCTTGGGCTTCCCCAGAATCTGACCTTTTCCCTGCTGCTGGTATTTTTATTTTCACACACTTATTTTGATACATTTTTTAATTCCCACTATGATTAGCAGTTCTTTTGTGTTTGATTACCTATTTATTTCAAATTCACAAATATTTCCTCAAGATTATAAAAAGTATAATTTATAATTTATAAAAAGTATAATTTCTGTATCAAAAGTTACAGGGTCTTTTTTGTGGGCCTTAATGGACTTTCTTATTGCCCACAAACAATAGCCTCAAAAGTTTAAGTATTACAGGGAGAAGGACAGGGTGCCAGCAGGCTATAGCTAAGAAAACACTCACGGTTCTTAGACATTTTATAGGATATACTTAGAGAATGTGAACATAAAATAATGGATGAGTAGTGTTTTCTGTTAGTTATAATTTAGAAGACATATAGAAGTGCAGTAATTTGTGGTGTGTGTGTGTGTGTGTGTGTGTGTGTGTGTGTGTGATGCTGGGACTGAACCCAGGGCTTTGAGCCTGCTAGCCAAGTGCTCTACCAGTGACCTGTATCTGCAGCTTCATTCTGTGTTTTTAGGTATAAATTAAGAATAGTCAGCTTATGTAATTTAAACTGAAGTAAGGGTATGACTAAAGTAAAATGTGATTTGTTGTTATGTGCACAGGATAAAATAGGTCTGAATGAGAGCAGACAAATCTGAGGTCTAAGGACAAGGTCTGAGTGAATGTGGAAGTATTCGGTCGTCTGTTCCGGTAGATTCCTACTGCCACTGTCTGTGGATGTATTCAGGCATCTGTTTCGTTAGATTCCTTCTTCCACACCCGGCATAGGCTTTGGGTCCAACATGGTTCTTTGTGTGAATACGACAAAATACTTGACTATACAAAGTTTGTATCAGGGAGGAAATACGTTTGACACATGGATTGTTAAGCATGGTGGTTTACCTGGTGTGCAAATGAGGAGGCAGAATACTTGTTTTGGGGTACCTTTTGAGGGCTGGCTTTTCTGCTAATGGTACATTGAGCAGAGATGCGAGGAAAGGTCAGCTTCTCTGTCACCTGCCGGAGATCTGAGGGACAGCTAGGAGCTTCAGCCCTGGACTGCGGACAGAGTCTGGAAAGGAAGCCAGTGTAGTGGAGTAAGGTGGAAGGGAGGCAAAAGGGGGAAGAGGAGAGAGTCGGGGACAGGGAGAGGGAGAGGGGGAGGAGAGGCAGAGGGGAGGAGAGGCAGAGGGGAGGAGAGGCAGAGGGGAGGAGAGGCAGAGGGGAGGAGAGGGAGAGGGGAGGAGAGGCAGAGGGGAGGAGAGGGAGAGGGGAGGAGAGGCTGAGGGGAGGAGAGGGAGAGGGAAGGAGAGGCAGAGGGGAGGAGGGGGAGAGGGGAGGAGAGGCAGAGGAAAGGAGAGGCAGAGGGGAGCAGAGGTAGACTAACAGACCTCTGTGAAGTGCTTATTCTGCCATGGGAAATGCTTCCACTGAAAATTTTAGAGAGGACAGATGCCATAATCTGAACTTTGAGAAAGACAACTCTCCCTCCTGTAGGGAGGATGGAATCTGTCCTTGAACAGCTGTGGCCTTGAACTTATAATTAATTCTAAGTTTTGTGCGCCATGCTTCAATGTCACAGGTAATACCAGAGCATCTTCAGTGTGGAGGCAGATGAGGTCATCTGAGAGTCCGTCAGGATCAGTTTCGGGGAAGGTAATTGATCACCTTCAGAGGATGATCGAGGCACAAAGGTACTCTCCAAGGTGACTGTGGACTTAGAATGAACTTGCCCTATGTCTCTACTCGGCTTCCATGGATTTTTACGGTTTAGAATTTCAGATACAACCATTGGCATCACTTTCCTCTGCCGTGGAGCAGCTCAGTATTCCCTGCATGTTTACGAAGGGACAAGTTCATTTCGTTTCAGCACTAGCAGAGGAGAAGGGATGAATTCCCTGTCCTTGAAGGAACAGGCGGAGAATATAAAAGATGTGCGGGGCTACCAGCTAAGGTGCTTGCATTTTGACATCTGAAATTGTGGGGAAGAAGATAATAGTGAGAACTAAGGGCAGTGTGGGACGGACAGACTGACGTTTATGTTTTGTGGTGTCACCAGGGTTTTTAGTTTGTGTACTGGGCATCTCATTTCGCACTGCCCAAATTTCTCCTCAGGCCCTGCTGGCTACAAAATACTTGATACTTCATAAAAGAAAACGAACAAAATCCCTAAAACCTCCCCAACACACAGTAAGTGGAAACTCTTGAATGAATCCCTGTCCATTTCTTATTTCTCTAGAGATTTTTGTTTTACCTGAACTGGGTAATAATGAATGCAGAAAACTTCATTTTTTTTTTTAAAAATCACAAAAGTAAACACTTCTTTAGATGAAAATACACAAATAACACCCAGTTTTGTATAAATAAAACTGCCCGTCTTTCCCAGTACATAATGACATAAAAGGCATCAATAGGATTGAGAAAGTTGGCTCACTGAGTTTTCATGCGTCCTTTACCTAGGGGTACAATTTTGGAGTCCAGGTCCTATGGCAATGGTGCAGCAAAGCAAGGACTCCTTTGCACAGTGTGCGCTGCTCTCACAATAGATGAGAAACTAAGGAGTTTGCAAATAGTTCTCGCATCAAAGAAAAATTCCACTCCTTAATTATTGATTATGCTATTAGAACAAGAAAATGGTGGATTTTTTTTTGGTTTTTTTTTTTTTTTTTTTTGGTTTTTCGAGGCAGGGTTTCCCTGTAGTTTCTAGAGCCTGTCCTGGAACTAGCTCTTGTAGACCAGGCTGGCCTCAAACTCACAGAGATCAGCCTGCCTCTGCCTCCCGAGTGCTGGGATTAAAGGCGTGCACCACCACTGCCCAGCCAAGAAAATGGTGTTTTAAAGATGATGTATTTCAGATTCTAGACTCATATAATGACTCCACCCAAGCTAGAGTGAAGAGCTGCCAAGTAATACATCACAAATACGAAAGCCAGGAGTGTGTGAGAAGGGAAAAGAGAGAGTGTCCTGGCTGAATAAGAATGTGGGGTAGGTAAGAAGTCACTCGAAGGAAATAGATATTAGATAGCGGGTGCTGGAACACTTTCCAGATTACCCTCTCAATTTAATGTTCCATGGCTCCAAACCATGGTGATGATAATTTGGAATTAAAAAAATTATAGAAGCTATCACCAAGTAATTAGAAATTATTTCGAGTATTTGCAACAACAATAAGTCAGTAATCGCTCTAGCAAAGGAAACTGGAGAAAGCTTTGCCTTGTATATTTAATAGAGATGGTATTTTTAACAAGGAAACAGTTCTTTTAAAAAAAGAGTTCTAAAACCTCAATAGGAAAAACCTAGTCACCATGCAGCAGGAAATTAACAATGTATTAAACAATGGTCATAACTCAATATCCACTGGCTACATAAATTAGACATTAGTCACATAAATTTTGGATAGGCATTGTGTGTGGTGCACGTGTGCACGCATGTGTGTATGCATGGTGCTGGGGATCTAGTGCTGGTGCTGGAACATGCCAGGCATGTGTTCTGTCACAAAACTCATCTTCAGCCTGAATTTTATCTGAATCATCCACATCAGTTGTTCTCAACCCGTGAGCTGTGACCTCTTGGCATCGAATGATCTTTTCACAGGGGGTCGCAAGTCACATATTCTAATATCAGAGAGTTATATGACAGTTCATAACTGCAAAAGTACAGTTATGAAGTAACAATGAAAGTAATTTTAGGGGCGGGGTGTCACCACAGCATGGGAACAGTATTAACGGGTCACGGCATCAGGAAGGCTGACAATGGCTGCTCTGTGCACACTGAAAGGCCCTTTTTACCTGGAGAGCAGAGAGACAGAATATATTGCTAAACTGGCAATGTGGGATGTGAGGACCTCTGCAGAGGAAGAGGGAAGCGAGTTGAAGGCTCCCAGGAAACCACCGGAATATTAGTGAGCAGGGCCGACTTAGAATTGTGGGTGCTGCTTATTTTTTCTTCCCACTTTTATTTTTTTTTCTAGTTTTAGATGATAATGGCTTTATACCATTTTTATGTTTAGGGAAGTACGGCTTGTATCATTCGAAAATGCATTTGTTTTAATAACAGAACACTAACCTTGTAATGCATAGTTATTTTAGTATTTTGAGCACTATTTTGAGGTTCCCTACATCACTGGGGTGGAAATGATGGTTTTCTAAGAAATTCCCAGTAGGAAGTTATCTATTTGTTGTGAATCCTGGGAGAACTGACAATTGCCGTGGCCTTTCGTGGTCACCTTTATAGAGAGCTAAAGCACAGAGTGAAGGGTGGTTGGGAGAAACGAAGTGGCTGACCCCGTGAGTCACACAGGTGTGTGGGCAGGCACAGCTGACTTTCACAGAGTGTGGAACTGGCCAAGTTCTCTCTTTCAATTTTCAGCATCAGAAGAACATCTGAAGAATTTGTGCTAGTGAGTTCTTTTCTGGGCAAAGATCTGCTGTCTCCCCAGTACTTGGGCTAGAGTCTCGTTCTTGCTGAACTGTGACTGGCCATTCCTGACTGCAGGGACTTCCATCTGCTCATGGCCACTTCCTGCAGGGTGGGTCAGCAGACGGGCCAGGTGCTGGCTACAGCCCTGACTCACTAAGGCAGCTTCACCATTGATTTGGAGTGAGTCGTCATGGCCAGGTTAACATGCCTGCTTAGAGTAGATTTTTGTTCAGTGGCAGCTCTATAACTATTTATTATTATTATTATTATTATTATTATTATTATTATTATTTTATTGTAAGCCATATTTCTTTAAGATTTTGGTTAACATTCACTGCAATGATTTAAGTATGATATATGTATCCATATATGACACACACTGCTTTTCCTGTTCACCCACAGCCCTCCCTTCCTCCCAGCTCCCTTCTTACTGGAGCTTTCTCACAAAACCTGCCCTTCTCTCATGTCATGCCTCTGCCATGACCTATGTTTTCAGCCTTTCCCATCCCTTGAGACCTCCTCCTTCCACCCCAAGCCACCATCCACTTTCTTATCTGCACACATATGTGAGTTTGCACCTAGACCCCACATATGAGAGAAAGAACGTGTGGTATTTATCTGTTGTAGTTTAAGTTATTTTTGGAAATCCCTCGTTTCCTTGGGGCGTTTGGCACCCAGGACAAACTCAGGTGTACTGAGAAATGCTGCTGAGTCAGGCTCCATCCATCCCTTGCCCTAACATCCTGACAATTGGCTTTGCTCAGTCAACCACACTGTTTCATTCAAATTCCCAAACTATAGCTTATTTAAACTTTCAGTATACAACATCACGATGACATTAATGATAGGTGAGGTTCATGTCCTCCATTCACAAATGCCCTAAACTGACTCAGCAGCACATCCAGCTGAAACTGAGTTGTCAAGAAGTGGTGTCAGCTCCAAACTGTAGTGTCCTGAGTAAATGTTTCTGTTTGTACATTGGGTGAATGAAGAAACCTAATGTTCAGAGTTGTAGACAATATATCTGAGTTATACAATGTTCCTCTTTCTGTTTGTCTTAATATTTATTTTTGCTGCTGAGAGACACCTGTAGATATCAGAGTATTTCTTCCCAAGCCACCAGTTACCTCAAAGAAATTTATTAAGCTGGTCATGATGATGTTATAGTTGTTTCTCTCAAAGCATAGTCCTTGCATCAGCCTGGGTCATGATGTCAGAATGAGGAAGAAGAGGAGAAGGAGGGAAGAGGCACAGGAGCAGAGGGGGAGACAGGAGACTGACCCACAGTGTTTCCACTCCCGAAGGCAGGTCTCTGTCCCAGGTCATCGATGGAATTTCTGCCTACTACAGGGTGAGGAGAAGTTGCAGCATTAGTGAAATTAGACATGGGCCATCCGATGACCAGCAGTGGGGAGACAGAGTTTGTTAGACACTAAAGACAAACGTAGTAGATTTAACAGTTTACCTCAGCTTGGGCTTCATTGATGAAGCATGGAAAATGCCTCCTATCAGCCCACCAGGCAGCAATAGCTATGGTATTAAGTATACAGGCACTTGCTGCCCCGGGGGCTCAGGTGACTCTATGCATTACTTCACTTCCTCCTCCTGATATCTTTGATTCCATCTCTCTTATGACAGACAGGTAAACTGAGGAAACAGCATGGAAGAGAGGACTTGAACCTGGACCCCTGTGCCTTGGAGGTCCACGGTAGTAGTCAGTGTCACAGAACAGAAACTCGTGTGAGAATGTGCACTGCCAGGCTGATAGGAATTCCATGACAGCTTATGTCCATATGAGGCGAGCGCTAAGGTCAAATCACTAGATCTCCGAATGGACGGGACGCTCAGGCTGAGGCAGCATGCGTTAGGTTCAGTAATTTAAAAGAGCAGTAATGATTGGTGTCATAAACGGAAGAACAGACATTTCTAGAAAGCGAAAGTCTAGTCCCTCGGCTGCTTCTCTAGTCCCGCCATCCATCGCGTGTGCACTTGGCAACTGTCGCTGCTTCTGGCTGCTGTTGTATTTTCCTGGAAGTGCTGCTTTGCATGAATCTCCTCACTACATGATTGACTCCTGTGTGTTCTGTTTTCCTCTCAAAAATCATATCTTAGGAGCCGTTTAATCTTTACGTATTTTTGGAAGCAAGTCACATTTTCATGTGAATTTGTTTAAGTTAAATTCGTCCGTCTTACTCGAACCATGTGAAATACCGATGTCCCCGTGGCCTGTCTTACGCTTTTTGATATTTTATTTGCTCTCCAATCAGTTGTACAGAAAACAGGTGAAGCCCAAGCACCTGGTTTCTACCGCTCCAACACTGCAGCTGGACTTAGCAGCCCAGGGGATGAGGTGACACCCACGAGGAAACTGGAGGTCAACCTGGGAAGAGGTAAGGGCCTGTCATTACTTAGGGAAGACATGAAGGGAAGTTCTCTGCAAATGCTGCTTCGTCTCCATCTTTCATCTTCAAGTCCTTCTTTGGTCCTTTTGCTCCTTCCTTCCTTCCTTCCTTCCTTCCTTCCTTCCTTCCTTCCTTCCTTCCTTCCTTCCCTTCCCTTCCTTCCTTCCTTCCTTCCTTCCTTCCTTCCTTCCTTCCTTCCTTCCTTCCTTCCATTCCTTCCTTCCCTCCTTCCCTCCCTCCTTCCCTCCCTCCTCCCCTCCCTCCCTCTCCCCTCTCTTTCTTCTTTCCTTCATTTTTTTCTCATGTAATGGATATGGATGGCAAGAAGTGCCCCAAGGTCTAAAGGAGAGCTTTGAAACTGACATTAGCGATAAATGCTCTTTTTTTAAAAAAAAAATATACCGATGTTTAAGACATAAAAACAAACAAACAAACAAGAAACCTGACTGGTCATATTCCATAGCCTTACTGACAGTCAACTGACTGAAGTAGATGAATTTATTTTTGCTGACCAAGTAAGAGATGTTAAGAGCCCTAGCACACCATGTTTTACAATGGTTCTTGTAAACTTCTCAGTCCTTTGAGAATTAGGAAAGAAATCACTGTTATCAGTGTGTAGTGGGACCAGTATCCCATCTTCCAGATTGCCTATTAAACATCAAGTCAACAAATGTGACTCAATACATGTGGTCCATGTCCTGTGTCCGTGACGGTGGGCTTCCTCATTTGTGGTGAATGCTGTTTTAACTTTGTTTCGATTCGAGTGTTTGAGTGTGTGAGTGTATGCATGTCAGTGTGTGTGTGAGAGTGTGTATAAGAGTGTGTATGTGTGTGTAAGAGAGAGTGAGTGTGTATGTGAGTGTGTGAGAGTGTGTGTGTGAGAGAGAGAATGTAAGTGTGTGAGAGTGTGTGCATGTCAGTGTGTATGAGTGTATGTGTGTGAGTGTGTATGTGAGTGTGTGTGTATGTGTGTATGTGAGTGTGTGTGTATGTGAGTGTATGTGTGTGTGTGTGTACTCGTTCTGTTCATCACTTTACCCCATCTCCAGTGTTAAGTGAGAGTTACTATGCACTATGAGACAGCATCATGGATGCTCTAGAAGGTATGAGAGAGGCTCCTCTTTGGGCAGCATGAAGAGGGTCAGGTGACATTTGCAGAAGCAGTGGGTAGACTCACAAGAGAGCAATGCTGAACTTTTGCAGTAGACGTTCCTTTACAGGCAATCTGGGGAGCCTCCCAAGCATGCAGTAGAGCCACAGATGTTCCTGAGGAGGCCAGGCCCCAGTGAGAATGTCTAGGTCATTGAAAGCAGTGGGCTGAGGGAGTGGGAAGTCATGAGGCTTTTATAGACAGACTCAGTACTGTCAATATCACACAGCCATACCATTGATGGCTACAAAAATTCTGCCAGACATAACTGCTAACATGTTATGGCTTTAAAAAAAAGTGAAAACTTAGAGAGGTGCCATTTCCTAAGTTCATGTAACTAGTAAGCATAAGAGCTTCATGTCAATGCACCAGGCCTGTCTGAACTCCCAGGCACATGCTTATTGCATGGGATCTCGTGATCCCTTTCACGGATTCTACACGTTTGCTTCTGTAACACACTTCCTCAAAGCTCACGAGATTGCTATAAAAACACACCTTTCACATACAGCTATTTCTGAGAAAGGCTTCAATTACCCATTCTTCCATGTTTTGGGAATGTTCTGTTTGACTTCTCTGTGCTGTGTGTGTTCATATAACAGCTCAGCTGGGTGCCATTAGCACATTTTCTCCAAGAATTTAAACAGCATATTATTACGTGGAGACTAGGCAATTTTATTCCCCCGTTTTCATAAATGCTCTTTAATTAATCCATAAATTCAGAGGCCAGGTTAGAAAAGCAGATGTCTTCTTTGAAATGTTTGAACTGACTTTTTAACATTTCATGCAGGAATCTGAGCAGCAACAGATAAGAAGAAGAAACTTGGCATCCAGGGCTATTTCTCATTGTCCCAACATAGCTGTGTTTTAAATCAGTCCCAGTCTATCGGGAGGTAGAAATGGGCTACATCTTTTTCCAGGGGAATTTGCTACCTGGCGCCTGAGCAGTTTGGCTCTACTTAGTCCTTACAGTGTTCTTAATTACAATCTTGGGAACTGCTAATTGATGCCTATAAAATGACCTATAAAAGCCAACCTTAGCCTCCCTGACAGACCTGGATTATTAAAATTTTACTTTGTGATTAAAGACAGCAGAACCCATCTTCTAAATATATGTTTTAGGGGGAAATGTCAGCTCTTATTGCCCACTGTCCACATAGTTTGTGGTACTTCTTGTCAAGAGGCTGAGATAGCCAGCAAAGCCTGTGTCTGAAGAGGTCATAGAGCAGTAACAACGTAGGGTCTGTGGGGGAAAAGGGAGAGAGAAGATTCTTTTAGATTGTCACCGATAGTACTGTAGGTAAAATAGCCAAGCAAGCCTTTGCTCAGAGGGTAAAAGTGCATACCGCTAAACCTGGTGACCTGCATCTCCTTCCTGGACTCCACACAGTGGAAGGAGGGACCTGACCACTGAAAGTTGTCCCCTGACTTCCATGCCGTCACTGTGGTAGCAAATGATCACTCCCCACAATATAATAAATAAATGCAAAAACATTTTAAGAATGCAGTGAGCAAAGAAAACGAGGATGGTTTGTTTGCTTATTGCATAGATTTACACGATACACTGGTAGAATCATGTATCACAATTCATAGAATCTATGAGTGTGTGTATGTATCATCAAGTCTGTCTTGGTTACTATCGCCATGACAAACAGCCTGGCCGAGTGTATTAGTCAAGGTTCTCTAAGTAACAGAATTTATAGAATGCATCTCTCTATGCATAGAAAGGGAATTTATTAGAATGATTTAGAGACTGTGGCCCAGCTAATCCAACACTGGCTGCCTACGAACAGTATGTGGAAGAGTCCAGCTGTTGTTTAGTCCACAGTCTCAGCTGGTCTTTATTATATGCCGGAATCTCAAAGAAGCAGGCTCTAATGCCATTAGAGGAATAAACCTGCTAGGAAGGGTGAGAACAAACGAGCAAAGGGAAGGGAGAGAGAGCTTCTTTCTTCCGTGTTCTTGATAGAAGATGCTAGTGGAAGGTGTGGCCCCCTTAAAGGTGAATTTTCCCACCTCAAAAGTCTAGATTAAAGGATTAACTTCCAACCTCAGTGATCCAGAATAGAAATGGGTCTCCCACTTCAAATGATTCAATTAAGAAAATTTAAAAAAAAAAAAAACCTCACAAGGGTTCCCAGTCATTAGGTTTTAGTTAATTCCAGATGTAGTCAAATTGACAACCATGAACAGACATCACATTAAAGCCAATTATAAAAGAAACTTGTTTAACGGGGCTTATGGTTTCAGAGGGGTAGAGCCCATGGAGGCACAGCAAACATGACAGCAGCAACAGCTGAGCGCCTGCATCTGGATCTGAAGGAGGCAGCAGAGAGAGCACTGAGAATGGTATGAGACTCTGAAGCCTCAAAGCTCACTCCTAGTGTCACCTTCCTCCAGCAGGACAGCATTTTCTAATCCTCCAAAACAGTCCCCCCAAAGAGGGACCAAGTTTATATAAGCCTATGGGGGGGTGGATTCTCATTGGGGAGGGAGGGAATTCTCATTCAGACTACCAAGTTCCACTTCCTAATCCCTGTAGGCTGGCAGCCATATCATAAAGCAAAATGCATTTAGTCCAACCTCAAAAGTACCCATCATCTTTTACAGTTTCCACAAAGTTTAAAAGTCCAAGTATCTTCTCAGACTCAGGGCAACCTCTTAACTGCAACCCCCTACAAAAGCAAAGCCCCAAATACTTCCAGTGTACAACAGCACAGAATGAATATTACCATCGCAAAATGGGGGGATGGAGCAGTGTGAGGAAATACTGAACCAAAACAAGGCCCAAACTCCAAATCGTTAGTCCCACGTCTAATGTCAAAGACTTAGACAGCTCAGCCAGCTTAGTTGACTGCAAACACACTTCTCTCTTTTGGGCGGCTCCACTTCCTGTCTGTAGCTCTTTTTGATTCAGGGGTCTCTCCTGCCACACGCTTGGCCTCAGCAGTTCTCCTTAATTGCAGGTGATGATTCTCCATTCTCTTTATCCTGTGTCTGCGTGACTCTACAGCTGGAACCGGGTGGACCACAGTACCAGGTTCAGGTCCTGCTTGGGATGGAGCCTGGCCTCTTCCTTGATTTTTATTTCCATAAGCTTTCCTTTGTTGTTGCTTAGTAGGAGCATAAAATCCCTCAGGTATTTTCCTTTTAAAAATTAAAGGTTTATTTGGGACGGGTCTTGCCCTGATGGTGCCCCTCCCTTTATTTCAGTTTACACCAGGCCCCGTCTTGTCTCTTTCAGCACAAGCCTTAGCGACAACACTTAGTTTCCTAGTTCTCGTTTCCCCCAGCTGGACATTTGGCATTTCTTCTTGTCCTGCTTGCTCTTTCTAACTGTAGCTCTGCATAACGGTGACCGTTGATAACCACATGACCATCAGTGGCTACCTTGAATCTCCCTTGCCAATGAAACTAATCCATTATGATGCAATTTTGCCTCAGGCAAATTTTTAGAGCAAGGGCAAAACAAGGCCACAGTTTTTGCTAATATAGCACAAGAGTCTAGCTCAGCTGTTATTAATGTTACACCCTGATCCTGAAACGTCTTGAGCTGGGCCTCTCTAGCCAACAGAAGGCTTGGCACAACTGTCTTCCATGTTCTTACTAGGCTGGCCCATTAAGCTCCATTTATAGCATCCATCCACTTTCCTGGTCCAAAGTCCCAAAGTCTTCCACATTTCTTCCAAAACCGGCATGGTCAGGTTTGTCATAGCAATAGCCCACGCCCTGGTCCTCTCTTAGTTACTTTGCAGTCGCTGTGAAGAGACACCATGACCAAGGGAACTGGTACAAGAAAGCACTTACTTGGGCTGTTATCTCCGATGGTTAGAGTGCATGATGGCAGAGCAAAGGCGGTGGCAAGAACAGCGGAGAGCTCACATCTTGATCTCTAATTGGAGGCAGAGAGATCAGTTTGAAATCTCTAATCCTGTCCTCCAAGGCCACATCTTCTAATCCTTCCCAAGCAGTTCCAACAAGTAGTCAAACCACATGACGAAGTATTCACTCTCATCCAAACCACAGTGTCCATGTTGGTGAGTGTGGGTTCCTATACGTGTGCTTGAGTGTCCATGTGCATCTGTAGGCCAGAGGTCACCCTTGGTTGTCATTCCTAATGGATTTTCCACCCGGTTTTATGTGTTGTAGTTTGTGTTGTTTTGAGACAGGGTCTCTTACTAAACCTGGCTCATCCAGTAAGTAAGGTTGAGTGGCCTTCAAACTCCAGGGATCCAGCCATCCCCCGATTCCTGGTACTGGTTTACAGGTGTGGTCTACCATACCTGGGATTTTTCTTCTTATTATGGAGCCTGGAGATGGAACTTAAGTCCTTGTAACTTAAGTGCAGCATGCCTCACTGACTGAGTTATATTCCAAACCCTGACTTTCCTTTTCCTATATATAGTCTTAGTCTGGGTTCCACCCCAGGAACCCGTGTGAAGGAGGAAGGAGAGAACCGATTCCACAGAACTCTCCTGTGACCTCCTTGGGTACAGTTCTGGACATATACACACAAGAATCACAAGTAAAATAAAAATATTTAATAAAACTTGAAAGTAATAAATACTGTTGAGATACTATTTCTGAAGTTCCTCTCACTCTAAGTAGGAGCTGGAAAATTTAAAGACATTGGGTTTTTGTTGGCACCTGCTTTCTCATTTTCTGACAAATCATTCAGAAGGATGCAGTTCTTGGTAAATAAGGCAAAATTCAGGGCCTTTCAGAGACACAGCAGACCTGTAGAGCCAGATTTCCCAGAGAACTTGTGAAATACTTCAGCCATGTTGTAGGAGGGTTGTTTACATTGGACACTTTCCCACACAGAAGGTCCCGTCTCGCTCTGTGATCCTGTTTTGTCAAAGACGATCAGTTTCTCTGCGTAGATGGCAACTGGCGCGGAATACAAACTGGTGTCTTGAGTGAAATCATACCTCAGCCATAAAGACTTTGGATGGCTGAATCTCAACCAGGGTAGCTTTCAGGTACTGGGAGTGGTAGAAGATATGATCGATACTCCTGGAGCCTGGCCATGTGGCTGAATGTCCACTGAGGTAGACACACTCTTGACATTGTAGGTAGCAATAAATTTTAAGAGAAATAAATATTTTTTCTGCTTATACTAAAAGGTTTTCTCAAATTTTAATATTTGAAATGAAACTAGTCTGTGTATGTGTGTGTGTGTATGTATTTCATGTCAGATAATATAATGATTGCAAAATATAATATTGAGGAGTGTTGTGCTTACCAAGTCCAACATTCAACTTTTATATTAACTTTCCCATTAAATTTGAAAGCATTTCTTTTCATAATGAAGAAAAGATACTTTCAGTAGTTCATGTTAGTTAACAACATTGTATCAGCTGAAGAAAGATTTATATATAATTTCAGTGTCCTCTTGTGACATATGAGGTCTCATAAATATCCCACAAATTTTCATATTGTATTTTCTGCTTTACATGCTTTGATCAAGGTTACTTTGTGTCTCCTTTTATTTTTGTGGTGCCAAATGGAAATTCAGTGGTGGAGGAAAGAGCAGCCTTCAGCTCACATGAGCAACCGGAGCAGGCTGCACAGGAGGAATGCACGCCAGAGAAGGAATCAGCCATGGAGGAAGATGAACGTTCCCAGCCTGAGGATGCTAACGCAGAAGCTCAACTGAGGAAGAAAGCAGAGACGGAGGAAGCTGAAGGCCGCCATACCCTGGATGCTGATATGGCTGCTGGGCTGAGGGAGAAAGCGGGGATTGCAGAGGTCTCCTTCGGGGAGAGGAGCCCCAGGGAAGAGCAGCCAGCGTTAGCAGAGCAGTCTTCAAAGAAAGGAGAACACCCTCTGAGCACAGCTAGTGAGGCTGAGGCTGAGGCAGGCGCAGAAAGACATAGCACACATGATGAGAAACAATTCACACCCGCAGGAAAACCAACAGCGGTCGACTCAGTGTTTCTAAGTGGAGACCAAGCTCTGGACAGTCAGAGGGATATGGGCTCTGACAGGCAGACAGTTATGGAGAAAGGAAAGACAGTTTCTGAAAGTGAGCAGATATTGGAAAAGGCAGTGCTCACAGAGAACTCAGTGCTCAGCTCAGAGATCTTTGGGGAATCAGCAATTAAAAAAGAAGCAGAGGCTCCTGAAATGGAGGAGGGGAAAAAAGAGGTGGCCACCTCAAGACCAGATGGGGACCAAGGCACAGAGGGAGCCCTTACAGAGCTAGAGGACATGGAGCCTGTGGCAGACACGGCACCAGAGAGAGAGGGTGGTTTTGAAGAGGCAATACTTGGAAGAGAGACAGCAGCTACAGAGAGGAAGGAAGTTCTAGAAGCAGAAGAACCCTTGAGTTCCTCAGCAGGAGAGGCAAGCTCCACGGAGGTTGTCCAGGGCAACCCTGAGGAACTCTGTCAAGAAGACACAGCAAGGGAGGGAGTTACAGCTGGCGCAGAATCTGCCCTGGAACAGGATCTCAGAGCAGTGCTCCCTGGGGAATCTGCTGCAGCTGAAGACGGGAAGAAAGTCGAGAGATGCTCTACACCTGTGAGAGAAACTGGATCTGAAAGAGAAGCGGAGACAGGGGTCAAGGTGTTAAAGACGGCAGAGAAGTTAGAAGAGCAAAAAGTTAAAGGGAAAGAGGAGGGCACAGAGAAGGAAGCGAGGTCTGGGGAGAATGAGGAGGGCACAAGGAAGGAAATCAGGTCTGGGGAAGAGGAGGGCACAGAGAAGGAAGCGAGGTCTGGGGAAGAGGCCCATGCATCCCCCAACAAGATGGAGCCTGATACTAAGGATGTAGATCCCACAGGAGCAACCGAGTTGAGTAAGAACCCAAGGCTTCTAGAAGATGCACCCAAAGAAAGAACCGTTGCCTTGTTTGATGCAAGACCTCAATTTGGGAAGTCACTGGGAGAGAATGAAGCCACAGCCACAGAGCACAAAGGCGCAGAAGAGGTCTCAGGCCAGGAGAGTGAGGCTCCATTGCAGCAGAGGAAGCCACTAAGCCATCATGGAAAGGGCTTGTTAGGAGACCCTGGACCCGGGCCAGCAGGCAGAGCTCTGGGGCCTGAGAGTACTTTCACAGCCGGAGGTCAAGAGGGGGCTTCCAAAGAGCTAGGCAGCCTCGAAGGACCAGAGAGACTGGGTGAGGAAGGGTCTTTGCAAGTGCAAAGAAGGGACATCGTGATGACACACAGAGATCTTCCAGAGGAAAGACTCCCCATAGCAGAGGTGTCTGGTAAAGAGAGTGTGGGTGAGAAGCCAGAGAAAGAGGGGCGTGAGGATAAGGACCACCCTCCAGGGACATTGACTGGCAGCCTGGCAGGGCAGGACACAGTCAAAGATGAGGAAAATCCTTATAGAGGAGGGGTTGAAGAAACAGCTTCAGAGCAGACAGAAGTGTTGGCAGCGTCAATGTCAACTTATGGGGACAGTGTGGCCTCCTCCTCTGCAGTTGTCCAGAAGGAAGCTTCAGGAGACACAGCAGCTGAGGAAAGGGTGACGACTGAGGGCATGGGGTCAAGCACAGAGAAGGTGGCAGTGGTAAAGGAAGTGACATCAGCAGGGGTTGCAGAGATCACACAGGAACCATAGGCTCCTGAAGTGTGGGTGGGACTCTGGGAAGGGGAAGGGAGGGGCTCTCAGTGTGACTGGGGAGGAGGCAGATGAGGGATGCCAGTGAGGAGCAGCTGAAGAGTTCAGAGGACCAGTGCCTCAAAGAGAGACAGAGCTCATCAGTGTCTAGGGTAGCACATCCCAGGAAGCTGGGGTTTTCTAGAACCCTGTGGGAAACATCTGGAGAAACGGCACAGAGAAAGCGAGCGTGCAGATGTTCCCTTGAGCACAGCAGAGTCTACTGCGCTCCTTCCTTGCAGCCTTCAGTTCCAGCTGCTCAGCCTCACGCGGGCCTGAAGGGCCAAGTGGACACGGGGGAGGACTAGAGCTCACAGAGCAGGCTGCTTGGCTCTCTATGTGGCCGTTATCCACAGGGTATCTTTAAAGTGGGGTTCCCTGAAGTGAGATCCTTGCGTCTCACGAGGCTCAAGGACAGAATACCCAATACACAGAGAAGTCGGACACTGAGGAGCTGTGCGTGGGGAAAGAATACAAGCAAAATATATTGTATACTAATTAAAAAGATGTAGAGAAGAATGTGCCTCCAGCTACAAAGCCCAGAAATAAAGGGTTAAGCTCACTCTAGAGTTCTTTCCCATTAACTTCTTCATACACACGTATAATGTGCTTTGATCAAATCCACCTCCTCCTCTCCCCTCCAACCCCTTCCAGCCCCCCACCCCCGCCTTAGGGTTTTGAAGGATGGAACAAAGTTCACCTCTGGTCATTTAATCTTGTAAGGCTTCTTTGCTTTTACCTCTGATGTTTTACAGAGTTTAATAAATGTATGTCTTCCATATATTGATTACAAATAGTTAATATCCAATGTTTAGTGTACATATATTTAATAACGTTTAAACCCCTAAGTTCTGAGTAGGAGGTAAACATGTCCTGTTATTTCTGACACTCCATGGCCTCATTAGTCCTCAGCTCCTATTATTCTGGATGATTTTTCCCATTGTGCTATCTTTTCCCCAGCGTATTGTGAGCTGTCACAGTTGAAGATGCAGAGCAGAAATGACTGAGACAGGCAGTTCACCAGGACTTCAGGTTGCCTTTTCACCCACTGCTGGCCTTCCTTGGTCCTGGTCTGTAGGCGCTGGTCAGCAGGTTAATCACCACGGTGAGAGGGCTTAGGTAGATTTGCCCTCACGGGAGCTGCAGCCCCAAACAGAGACTGGGGGAGTTGAACATTCTGCACAGCTGTATTTAAATTGAAGTGATGGTTTTCAAACATTTGACTTTTACCAAAGATTACCAGAAGGTGAGTCCTGATGGTTTGAATTTGTTTAAATCACTTTTTATTTTATAATTAAATATTAGCCACCCAGCTCATCCATGGGGTTCTGTCTTCATCACCAATTCTTTGGAAGTGAGCTGCTCAGTGTTTCCCATGTCCACTTAAAACTGAAGATTGCCTCAATCCTTTCCAAGTCCTTCGAGGAAATGGGTTCCATGGCAGGGAAATTCACTTTCTCTTGGAAATATTAATTATTTCTATTTACATCTGGTGTGTGTGTGTGTAACATAGGAACTTTCCTGAAAATACCCTTTGTTTTTATTGTTTTTATGCTTTTGTGGCCCATTTTCTCTGATAGACTAGCAAAGTGTGGCTTTCAGCATTTTATCCTTGGTAGTGTTATCAGGCTGCTCAAATGCAAACAAAAATGTAAGTACTTCATCGAATTGTAAATGTAAATGTAGTGATTGTAATGGGAAGATATTCATCACACACACTCTTGGAAGACATGATCAATCACAAATGCTCTGGGAAGATGTAGTCCATCACACACACTCTGGGAAGATGTGGTTCTTCACACTCTCTGGGAGGATGTGGTCCATCACACACATTGGGAAGACAAGATCCATCACACACACTCTGTACCTGATGTCATCCTGAATATCTGCAGCCTGCACTCCTTCCAGGGTTCTGCTATTTCAAGCCTGAGTGATCACAGTCATTTTCCAGATGGTGCCCAGATATAATTTCCTGATTGGGTATCAACGTATTCTGAGCATCAAGTTTTCTTGAAGACATCCCTACACCATGTTCCAAGCTCACATAACTGACCCCATTTCAACAAGAGAGGAGATGAGAATTATCCAAGGCAGCAAGTCCCCAGCCAGGAGGAGAATCAACCTTTCATGGGGTACTTTCATGACTGAATTCTTTTCCCTACCACAAAGCTTCAGATATATTTGGTTATAAATGAAGCTAAGTCTCACTATTTTATTTTTTTCTTTATTCTATGTAGCCAAAGTTGTGGGCCCCTTTCCTGAGTCACCAGATAGTCATGCTGTCTACCATCTGCTCCGTGTTGCTATTGTTAAGGTGTCCTGTTGTTACAGATGGTTTTCATTTTGATGAACAATGGAGTTTTTTGAAAATCAATGCTATACCAGAGTAGACGTATGGGAACAGAGAGTGGACGGATCACTTTATCGCAGACATTATCACCTAGAGTTTGCCACCTGCCCTCCTCTCATAATTAGAAACGGCATAGGGCATTGGAGGAGGGGCTAGAAACTGCAGCTTTACCACACCTTGGAGGTGATTCTAATGTGCATCAAAGCCTGGACACTGCTCAGATGGATCACTACTTACACTGAGGCCTCATGGGGTTTGGAAAACAGACTGCAGGAGCATTGTCAAGCTCATCTTGGTCTTGTCCTTGGGACAAAGCATACAGCTTGTCCTCCTGGTATGGTCATTCTAAAGGAGATGGTAATCACCATTTAAGTATGATTGGATGGAGTGTATTTGGGACTTGCCTCTCCCGCTGAAGAACACGTTGACCGAATCTGACAGCAGCCTCCCTGCCCTATGATCGATGGCTGGATCTCATCTACTCCGCATCTGGTTCCCCAGCATTATTGCCACCACTCTGGGCCTTCACCCCACATTATCCTCCATGCCACAGAGCATGCTGCACAAAAGCACTGATGAGGAGGATTTGAAAAACTTGCTCATCACTTTGGAAAATGAGTTTTGTACAATGTGCTAAATGGAAATTGCCTCGGATTATTTTTATGTTTAACACCTCCCTCTGGCCCAGCCTGTAGCACAATTCTACAATCTGCATGTGGGTTTAACTGTGAAATTCAGTGTTGTGTTGTTTTGATTGAGTGAATTTTATCTTTGCAAATATTACATCAATAAAATTATGTTTAGCAAAACTGATTTTTCCATAGTTTCTTCGCTATTAAAAAATAAATAATACATTTAACAGGAATAATAGGAGAGTTTTCTTGGAAACAAGATTAGACTTTCAATATATTTTGCGTTATTTTCTTGCAAAAATTCGAATGATACGAGCAGACAAAAGAGACATAGTCTTATTGGGCTGTGCTTTTAAGTGTGTTTGTAGACCGCCTGCATTAATCGGTATCTTCTGTATTCCTGGGATAGTGCCAGAGAGGAGACGTTCCCACCTCTTTACCCACTAATGTAAATAGAAGCTCAGTGGAGTTAAGTGCCTGTCTAAAATCGCAGTCTCAGGTCATCTAACCTGTGCTTTAGACTAGTTATCAATACACTGTAAATTATGTCTAGGAAGATTCTAGATGTGTGTACCAAGTGTGAGTCTCCACGTGTTTCTACTGAAGGAGGAAACATCTTACTAACACATCTAATTATAGCAAGGCAGAATTGTGTTTCCAACGAGTGTTCAGCAAAGAACAAAGAGGTCTGCACGATTCGAAAGACGACTGCCAAGGAAACTTAGGAAGAATTAGGCTTTGTGACTGAACTTTGAGGAAAACCTTTGCTGTCACTTTATGAACTTCCACGAGGTAAATTTACAGCTTAGGTGAGTTCTCTACCCTCCTTACGATCAATAATTTGCCACAGTTCTTGCCCTTGGAAAATGATTGTTTGAACAAAGAAGAGAAAAAGCTCAAAGGAATTTATTTAGTGGGTGAAATATTTGAACAGGCTCAAGGACAGCCCAAGAGATGCCGCTTATGGCCTTGGGTAATATTTCCTCCAGTCCTTTTATACACTCAATTTTGTCATAAAAAGGAATCCCCTGTCATCGTGGTTTACAGAAGAGGTGCAAGAGAATGGAGCTAAATAAAGCTGGAACTCTTTTTTTTTTCATGGTTTATTTTTTTATATTTAAAAATTTCCATCTCCTCCCCTCCTCCTCCCCCTTCCCTCCACCTCCCCTTCACCCATACCCCCACTCCCTCCCTCTCCAGGCCAAGGAGCCATCAGGGTTCCCTACTCTATGTTAAGACCAAGGTCCTCCCAACTCCCCCCAGGTCCAGGAAGGTGATCATCCAAGCTGAGAAGGCTCCCACAGAGCCCGTCCATGCAGAAGAATCAGAGCCCAGCGCCATTGTCCTTGGCTTCTCAGTCAGCCCCCACCGTCGGCCACATTCAGAGAGTCCGGTTTGGTCGCCTGTTCCATCAGTCCCATTCCAACTGGAGTTGGTGATCTCCCGTTAGTTCTGTCCCACCGTCTCCATGGATGAACACACCCCTCACGGTCCTGAGTTTCTTTCTCATGTTCTCCCCCCTTCTGCTCCTCATCAGGACTTTGGGAGCTCAGTCCGGTGCTTCATTTTCTTCATCTATCGCCGGGTGGAGGTTCTATGGTGATATGCAAGAAATTCATCAGTATGGCTATAGGAACTGGCCTTTTCGGGCTCCCTCTCCTCAGCTGCCCAAGGAACTAGCTGGGGGCATCTCCCTGGAAGCCCGGGAACCCCTCTAGACTCTTTAAGACTCTCCCAAACTAATGCTTCAGAAACCACTCTAACTGATCCTCCTTTGATTTTCCTTTGTTCAGTTTTCTTTCTCCCTATACATCCAATGACAGGAAAGCTGTGCCCTCCACAATAGCTGGAGATTCATCTCAAGAGATGAAAGTGTGGGGCAGCTGATAGTCAAATGACTTTTATAATTCCTTCCAGAATGCTCAAACTTTTTAGTATATCTGTGTCCCTTGCAATAATCTGTAATGTGGCTGTATACCACTTTTTTTTTCTGGTTTTTTCGAGACAGGGTTTCTCTGTGGCTTTGGAGCCTGTCCTGGAACTAGCTCTTGTAGACCAGGCTGGTCTCGAACTCACAGAGATCCGCCTGCCTCTGCCTCCCGAGTGCTGGGATTAAAGGCGTGCGCCACCACCGCCCGGCTGGCTGTATACCACTCTTACAAGGGAAACGGAGGTATGTAGATATCTGTGACTCTTACACTAATTTGGCATGTCTTTGTATACATGTTTTATGGGGGAAAGGAGATCTATAGAAGATTCTGAGACAAGCTGCTATTAAACTATCTGCTTTGCAGATGTCTCCTGGTCTTTGCTCAGTACATACTCACAATTCAAGGCATAATAAGGACTCATACATACTGGGAGAAATCGCCTAGGTCATCAGAAGTCTGGGTATGGTTGTAACACAGGGACCTTCAGGCTGGTCTAAGGATACCCACAAAGGGAGATGGATTTTTTTGGTGTACTGTCAAGGGTAGACTGAGGTGCATGATGTAGGGACTGAAAAGGGACTGGCTTTAATGGTTAATTAACAAATGCTCCTGGAAACGGGTTCCAACTATGTGCTTCATAGAACTAATTGAGGACCAGACCGAACTTTCAGTTGATAATCTCTTAAAATATTATATTTTAGTATTTTGTTGTCCTGTGAATTTTGTTAAATTAGTCACAAGGAATTTCTATGAAGAGTGTTGCTACACAATGTAATAAGCTCCTTCGATCCCACCCACTTAGTATGTGATATTCATAAATATTATGTTTTACATTTATAAATATAAGACACAGAATGGAAGAAAACTGATGCTAAATGCTCTCATTCTAGCAAGAAATAACACTTGCTCACCGCTACATAAACTAATTAAAAATAGACGCCACCATTCTCAGAGATACATCTTTTAAGTTTTTGTGTGATGTTTATTAAAATTTATGATGTATATATGTGGTCTTGATCAAATGTGGACTACTAATAATCCCAATGGTGATCAATCTAGAAGAAATTTAATAAAAAGAGCCTTGTGGTCATAGGGAATTTTTTAAATTAAATTTTGACATGTATATTGGTTTAGTGGCAGAAAAATATGTTAGAATGAGCAATAAAACAACCAAAATAGAAAGTCCTACTCAGGAGCATAAAATTCCTTTCACAAAGTGGTAGGAAGATATAAGTTTTTTTTTCTTTCTCATGGTTTATTTTTTTTTTATATTTAAAAATTTCCATCTCCTTCCCTCCTCCTCCCCCTCCCTCCACTCCTCCTCCCCCTTCCCGCCCCTCCTTCTCCCCCTTCCCTCCCCTTCCCTCCACCCATACCTCCCCTCCCTCCCTCTCAAGGCCAAGGAGCCATCAGGGTTCCCCACTCTATGCTAAGTCCAAGGTCCTCCCAACTCCCCCCAGGTCCAGGAAGGTGATCTACCAAGCTGAGAAGGCTCCCACAGAGCCCGTCCATGCAGAAGAATCAGAGCCCAGCGCCAATGTCCTTTGCTTCTCAGTCAGCCCCCGCTGTTGGCCACATTCAGAGAGACGGGTTTGGTCGCATGATCCATCAGTCCCATTCCAACTGGAGTTGGTGATCTCCCTTTAGTTCTGTCCCACCGTCTCCATGAGTGAACGCACCCCTCACGTTCCTGACTTTCTCCCTCATGTTCTCGCTCCTTCTGCTCCTCATCAGGACCTTGGGAGCTCAGTCCAGTGCTCCAATGTGGGGCTCAGTCACCTTCCCCATCTGTCGCCAGCTGGAGGTTCCCTCACGGTCCTGACTTTCTTTCTCATGTTCTCCCTCCTTCTGCTCCTCATCAGGACCTTGGGAGGAAGATATAAGTTTACAGGAAAATTTCAGCATTTTTCTAATGTTAAACAAAAGTTTAGTCACGTACCTTTGACAACAGATGTTGGAGGTCAGGCTCTCTGAGATGTGCCTCAGTGTTTGTGTGATGTGGGATTTCCCTCTGTGTGCTGTGATTACCATTAATGAATAAAGAAACTGCTTTGGACCTATAGCAAGGCAGAATTTAGCTAAGCAGGAAAAGCTAGGCTGAATGCTGGGAGAAAGAAGGGCAGAGTCAGAGAGAAGCCACAGAGCCACCAGAGACAGATGCTGGAAACTTTACCCAGTAAGCCACATCCATGTAGCAATATACAGATGAATAGAAATGAGTTAAATTAATGTAAGAGTCAGCCAATAAGAAGCTAGAACTAATGAGCCAAGCATTGATTTAATTAATACAGTTTCGGTGTGATTATTTTGGGTCTAAGCTAGCTGGGCAGCCAAGAACCAACAAGCAGCCTCTCTCCCTCCAACATTTGTGTGTTTGCTGGGATGGGCTTTGAAAACAAACATCAAGGACTCCCTTCTGGGCTGAGAGAAAGGCTGTAATGTGGTATAGTTTTGAAACATCTGCACACCACTCTGAGGAGCCATGGGCCGTGAGACCTGAGAGAGGTGTGGGGGTAGGTCTCTCGATTCCCACAGAAATCCAGTCCCTCCTCAACCCTGGTCAGGGGCTTCCTGTATTCGAGAGCAGTTCCCATGCAGAAAGTCAGACTTTACCTCCAGCCCAGGCATCAGGAAACCAAATGTGTTCACTCTGAAGGAAACTTCATGGTGAAACCCCAAAGGACCCACTGCATAGGTAAAACTGACAGCAAAGACTGTGGAATCTTGACCCCCAAGACTGCAGGAAGAACAGAGCCATAAGCATTTTAACAAAGAGGGTCTGATTTCATAATTTTAGAAATTATATATCTATAATTTCTACTTAAGTATGTGAACAGTTTTAGATGTACTACGTGTAAATGAGTACTAATGGTTCTACAATCCTTTCAGAAATCAGAGTCCTGGTTGAAAAGGCTGAATAGCGGACACTCTGTGCTTCCCATGCTCCCTTGCCAGACATTCATTGTTGCGTGATTTGCCAAAGACTGCATACATTCCTGAAACATTTTTGGCTTTAGAGTGTTAAAGTGATACTTGCTGGCCAATTAATGAGCAGACCATGAAGATTTTTATGTGGCGACTGCTGGGATCTATCTAGGCAAGGAAGCATGGGCTCATCTGTGCCCACGTGGCTGACAGAGCACTCTGATAGCAATTTACCATTGAGGAGCAGGGCTCAGCAGTGTCCCTTGGAAGAACCAGCGTGTAGTGTTTCTGGCAGACTGCCCGGAGTAGGCTGCTTGCAGCACCCCACCATCCTGTTATGGTTGGAGTAGCCTCAGGCTCTAGAATGAGTTGGTGTAGCTCTGTTACACCAAAACAAAACAAAACAAAACAAAAAACAAAAAACTGTATTAAAAAATAAATGAGTTGGAAAACTCAGCTTGAGGACTATAGCTTGAGAGAGTCTACAATGCTTTGACTATCCTTTCAGTTTGTTATTTGTTTTGTGTTTCTCCTTAGACAGCTTTGCTCATTAGACCTCAAAAAGCAATGAGAAAGTTACAATTTGTTCCGTTTTACAGAGGGTGAAGCACAAACTGCTGAAGTAACATCCAAGACATGGGGCTAGGATGTTCCGGGCAGGACACTGGTGCTGTCCAGAGCAGAAGTCAATAAAGTCCAGCTTTAGTATGGGTTGCCTTATGGTCTCCCCCACACACTCATGCACTCACACACAGAGACATTCACTCACACACACACACACACACACACACTTTCTCATACACGGACTGGCACACACATTGACGCACAGAGACATTCTCTCTCTCTCTCTCTCTCTCTCTCTCTCTCTCACACACACACACACACACACACACACATACACACACACACTCACTCACACTCGCTCACACTGACACCTTGCACTAAGCTCCTGACATAGCATCTAGTAGCAGAGAACATGCAGCCCTTTCATTGCCTGACCCCCAGACAACCAGACCCGTGAGAGCTGACACAGACCTTTCTACCCTGTGCTTCTAGACAGTCTATGCAGTTTCTCCAGTGCTACCTTCCATTTCCCTGCAGATGTTTAATTCTGTGTTCAGCGGAGCCAATAACCTTCATTTTCAGAGTTTGTTTTTCATGTCTAGGAGTTTAATGCAGTCTTGAATTTCTCCCACTTCTTTAATTTTGCTGGTAGGCTTTCTATTTCTTTGTTTCAGTTGATATATGGTTTCTTCTGTAGCCCAGGCTGGGATGAAACTCGTTGTGTAGCCCAGGATGGTCTTGAACTTACCTGGTCATCCTCCTGGATCAGCATCCTGATAGCTGGGATGATTACAGGTGTCACCCACCATGCCCAGCTCACATCTTTATGTTTAATGGTTATAAGCTACTTGCTAAACTTTCCTACTTCCTGCCAGTTTATCTGAAACATTTCTTTAACGCTTGCAGTTACTGCTAATACATGTCATTATTTTTATTATGAAACCAATGCTTCTGGTATCTGGAGTTCTGACCAGGATCTGCCTGTGTAGTCTGTCATTTTGGCTGCTTCTGTTCCCTGCGGCTTCTCAGGTGTGTGAGTGTAGTGAGTTAGCCCTAGTCTGTGTATGTTCCTCAGTCCCTTATCATCCAGTAGTTAGTAAACTTGTCACTGTGGGCCCAAAGCTTAATATCCCATTTCAGTGCTAGCTTCTACTGTGTTCAGTGCAACCTTGACTACTGGGGGATATTTGTATACTGTGTGAAGATATATTACTGTCATTGGTATAATAAATAACTCAGTGGCCAATAGCTTGGCAGGAGAGTATAGGTGGGACTTCTGGGCAGAGGGAGAACTCTGGGAAGAAGAAAGGCAGAGTTGCCAGCCAACTTTGTGGACAAAGCATGAAGGGCAGTGTGGAAGTGAGTTAACGAGCCTTGTAAATTTAAAAATGCGAGTTAATTTAAAGCATAAGAACTAGTTAAGATCAAGCCTAAGCTAAGGCTAAGCTTTCATAATGAATAGTAAGTCTCTGCATCATTATTTTCTGGCTGGTGGTTCTGACGAGAAAGTACAACTACATTTGATTGTCCCTTTTGTTTACCCACATCTTTTTTTACAGCTGACTCAGGCTCTCTCTGCCATCCATCCCTTCTCCCATGTCCGTTTTCCTACCAGTATCACAATGAGTGTTTAAAGCATATGTGTATTCGACTTTGGTTCCTTATTTTAAAAACCAGCAGACTTCTAAATAGAATCTTTATCTTAATAGCATCACTTACTTGAAAACTAAGAGGATCAATGTTTTCAAGTATTTTTGAGCACAAAATACTCATCCCTTCAACTTTCCCAAGAAAGGTTTGGGCTGTAAAGATGCTAATGTGGAGATGGAGTGCTTTCCACGGCTGAGGCTTAAATGAGGGTTTTCAACACAATTGTCTTAAAATGGTTGTGAAGAGATTTTAACATCTCAACGCTCTTGTTATTGGCATTTAACACTGTAATAGTCTTTTTAGTGGCATTTAAAAAATGATGCTCATGTTACTGGCATTTCTTCTCTTATTTCAACTTCAAGGAAGGGTTCATAGATGGGTCGAGGAAACAATTAAGTTCTTTGAAACTTCAGAGAGCAAAGAAATTAAGTGTTCCAGACTCTGAGAATCTATTTTTCCCTCACCCTCCCCATTTATGTTTATTATAGCTCATCTGCTGCCTTTGTTAAGATGAGATAGGTTTATGGACTCTTGTCTCCTTTAAGACAAGGGCCCGGCTGTCTGCTTGCTGTTCTAGTGAAACTCTTAGATTTGTTAATTATGACAGTGCACTTCCATTTCTTTAATTTCCAGGATGCTGGGGCATCCAAGATCAAGGAATCAGCAAGTCTTGTGAAGGCCAGATTTTCATAGACAGTTTTTCACAGGGTGGAAAGCAGGAGAGAGGAGGAGGCTGTCTAATCTGATGCCTTTTTCATGATCTCCAGTAGAGGGGCTCAAATCTCTATGGTCTCATCACCTCCCAAGGGACCTGCCTCTTCACAGTGGCTTAAGTTCCAGGGTGTGAACTTTGGAGGAAAGAATTTGTTGAAATCACAGATACAGTTGATGTCAGTCTCCTGATTTCTGTTCTACTAGAGTTATGTAAGAAGATGTTAAATTGTGAACAACTAGGTGAGGAATACCAGGGCTGTGTCAAATAACAATTCCTGACAATTAATTGTTATCCAAGTGCAATGGGTCAAAAAAGTGGAAATGTGTGTAGTATTTAGAGGAAAGGCAAGAGGTAGGAAAGCTTACCTCTGCCTAGACCTACAGAGGGACAGAGAGAGAGAGAGAGAGAGAGAGAGAGAGAGAGAGAGAGAGAGAGAGAGAGAAACAGAGAGAGAGAAACAGACAGAGAGAGACAGAGAGACAGAGAGAGACAGAGAGAGGGAGACAGAGAGTGAGACAGAGAGACAGAGAGAGAGGGACAGAGAGAGACACAGAGAGAGACAGAGAGAGACATAGAGAGACAGAGAGAGACAAAGAGACAGAGAGAGAGACATAGAGAGACAGAGAGAGACAGAGAGAGAGAGACATAGAGAGACAGAGAGAGACAGAGAGAGAGACAGAGAGAGAGACATAGAGAGACAGAGAGAGGGACAGAGAGAGAGACATAGAGAGACAGAGAGAGACAAAGAGACAGAGAGAGACAGAGAGAGACACAGAGAGACAGAGAGAGACAAAGAGACAGAGAGAGACAGAGAGAGACAGAGACAGAGACATAAAGAGACAGAGAGAGACAAAGAGACAGAGAGAGACACAGAGAGAGACACAGAGAGAGAGACAGAGTGATGGGGTGAGTGACTGGCAGCACCAGCATGCCATCTTCTAGCTCTCAAGAGGCTTTGTGGGCTGAAGCATAAGGTGACAGCAAACAGTGATTCACGCTGTGAGCTCTGCGATGAAATCCCCATTCCAGCCTACCAGGCAGACCCTCTTGAACGTTCAGAGAACCCACCATCTTCTCTTTGGAGACTCAGCCAATAGCTACTTTTAAATATATAGTGTTATTTTGACAGCTATTAATGCCATGCTTTGCAAATAAACACCCTAAGATAATATGAGAGGAAAGGGAGACTCTGTGGAGTCTACAAACTATACAGAAGCAGGACTTTTAAGGCTTTAAGGCATCTCACTGGAAACTGTATAGGATAAAGAAGGGTTGCCATAGAACCCAGAAAAAGGTTTTGAACAGAACTCATAAAGGGTTGCAAGCTTTTGCTGGCTGGACAAGGTAACTTTGATTAATTGCAAGGGATGTTTATATCATGATTAATCACACCTAATATAGAAATATTTTTTGACAGGAAAATTGCAAACAGAGAAGCTTTTCTTTATGATTCTAGAATTGTATTAATATTTTAAATCAGTTAACAGCTTAATGGATAGAGCAGGGGAAAGCAACAAACTAATTTAGCCTCTGCTAGCATCTCAAAGTGTCCGGTACCTGCTAGATCACATTTTGCAGGATTTCCATTTGTATTAATAACTTATTACTCCCATTAAACATGCATTTCCCCTAAAGCTTAATGCTCCTTCAGTGGAGACCAATTAACAGGGACAGTCTCTGCAGCCAGCCAATTATTTTAATTACAGGGAGTTTTAAAAATGTGCTTGCTTTGCATAGATTTGACCAGCTGAACTTGACCGAAGAATGCATTAACTGTGTATTCAAAGAGATGGAATATTTTCAGTGAATATGTGCATAGCAAGACAACTTCTTTTGGCATGTGTAAGTGCATATTGTGTGTGTGTGTGTGTGTGTGTGTGTGTGTATGTGTGTGTGTGCATGCGTGCGTGTGTGTAGGTCAGAAGTTGATACCAAATGTTGTCATTGGTGCCTCTCCTCTTCATTTATTGGGACATATTGGGGCAGGATCTCTCACTGAACCCAGAACTTGTCAATTCCAGCTAGTCTAGGTAGTCAGCTTCTCAGAGGACCCCATGTCTCTGCCTCCTGAATGCTGGGATTACAGGATGCTGCCATACCTGTCTAGCTTTTGTGCATTCTGGGGACTCCAATACTCATACCTGAAGCAATAAGTCCTTTATCCACTGAGTAACATTCCCATTGCCCCTGAACCATGAAGAAAACTCATTATATGTTTTGTGCTCTGTAAAACAGTGCAAAACATCAGATGCCTCTCATACCATTACTTACCTTTAGTTTGGAAGCTTATCGATCTGGTAGCCCTTTATTCTTGGTAAAGATCCATGACATGAAGGTTGAGCTGGTCTTCTGCGGAGCAACAGGTACTTGAATGCTTATTTCTTGCTCTGATGGGCTGGTATTTTAAAATGCATGCATCTCATGTGTAATGATGACAAAGGGTTAAGAGCAGGGATAATGAAAGCGTATTGCATACATCAACCCTCTGAGAGGTGAGAAGGGTTCGAAAAAGATGAGGAGCTCCAGGGGAAGAACTGTGGGGAGGGTTGGCTTCTCCTGACAAAGTCAAGAAGTCACTCATTTTCATGTGAATGAGAGACCTTCTGAAGGGCAGGTAAGGAGACCTCCCCCCTTGCAGAGCGACGCTGGACAAGCCACTGGAGAGGAAGAATACAGTGACGATGTGAAGTCTAAATGCTAATATTCTAGCAAGAAGAACAGACAGCACGTTGATTAGTTGGATGAGAGACATTGCAAAACCAGAAAGAAAATCATCCTTGTGAGAAAGCAGAGAGCACAGTGCTTATGACCCACACTCTAGGTTTGTCAGTGACCGCAGCTTGCAAAGGGCACAGTCAAGTCTAATGCTGACTTTATCATGGCACTGATGTGGGGGAAGTCTGGAGAGTGAAGGGGCTTCCCTCAGCTCTTAGCTGGGCTTTTAACGCAGAAGTTAAGTAACCAGGTGCCCACGGACATACAAACTTCCCACGAGCTGGTGCCTTACGGTTCCCGCCTTACAAATTTTAAGTAAGCTTATGAACCACAGAGGGTGTGTCTTACAGAGAAGTTTATTACAGATTTGTAGGTAGGAACAAGAGAGAGATCGGAGAGAGAGGTGGGGCACTGGAAGGGTTTGAGCAGATGTATCTCCATCCAGTCAGCTCAGCCGTTAGGTGTTCTGGGACCTCTCAGTTTCACTTCCCTACAAAGAACAAAGGACAGGTTGGCATGTAAGGCTGCTTCTGGTGAAGATAGGTTCCTTAAGGGCCAGGGGCGTTGTGTGATGTGAAGATACGGGGTGGCAAGGGGGCACGACTTACTTTTCCATTGCTGTGACCAAATGCCTGAGAAGTAGCAACTTAAGGAATAAAGGTTTGCTTTCATTTGCAGTTGGAGGGTATAACCTATCATGGTGAAGGGGGCTTGGTGACGAGAGTACAGTCTATTGTGGAGGGCAGGACCATGGCAACCATAGCTTTAGGCAGCGGGTCACATGGCATCTACAGTCAGGAAGCAGAGACGGATGAACGCTGGTGCTGAGCTCTTCCTCCATTTCAGTCGGAACCCCAGCCATGGAGTGCCTCTGACCAAGGGCTGGGCAGGTTTTTCTCCTCTGCTAACCTTTTCTGGAGATTCCCTCATAGACCTGCCCGGAGGAGTATTTATGTGCTGATTCTAAATCTCATCAAGAACACCACAGTCAGCTATCATGACATCCAGGAGATGTCCACGGCTAATTGCTGAACATTGTGAATCTGGTTCTAATTGTGTCTAGATAAAATAATGTTTTGTGTTATTCTCATGTTCTTTTAGTTAACAGCTTCAATTGCCAGACCTTATAATTCAGGGCTCACATTACAAATACCTCCATCTTCCCAGGCTGCAGCTGTCTCATGGGCCTTCATAAACGATCAGTACTTACATGATTCTTCTCCCTTCATAAACGATCGGTCTCTCAGTCCTTGCATGATTCTTCCCACAGCAGCAGTGCAGCAGCAGCAGCAGTGCAGCAGTAGCAGCAGTGCAGCAGCTGCAGTGCAGCAGCAGTGCAGCAGCAGCAGTGCAGCAGCAGCAGTGAAGCACGCGGCCACAATGAGGACAGCTGTCACTGTGGCTGGCCGTGTGTGCCGTGGCTCCTCTCTGTCCTCCCTGTGAGGGAAGAATCAGAACCCCCACCTTCATATAGAGGCTCTGAGGATCAGAGAGGCTAAGAGCCTTCTGGTAAAACAGGTCCACAGCACCAATGGCTCACTGTACACCAGAGTATAACTCAAGTCCATGCCCTCCATTCTGTGCCCATGTCTGTAGCCGAAGTCCCGGGATCAACAGCATCAGCAGACTTGCCAGGGAAGGGCAGTCCTAGCCCCTGCCGCAGAGCTTCGCAGATGCACAACAGCTCTCATGTTAAACTGAAAGGAGATCTTTTATTCTGGAGCCCAACATGAGTGGCCACAGCCTGGGGACACGGCTTCAGCTTACCTCAAACGCGATGTTCTCGAGCGGCAACAGTTCTGTGAAGTGCTGTTGCAACAGAACAAAGAAAGTTGTATGCCAATGCGCTTTCAGGTACGCTGGTGGAAATCTTAGGTACACGGGACTCCGCGGCGCAGGGGGACAACCACATCCTTTAGCAGGCTGGAGGCTGCTGTGCACCCGTCAGGGGTCGCCTAGGGGTCGCAGAGATGTTAGGCTGGTGCAGAGTAGAGCAATAAGCTGCCATTAAAGGGCGGAAGGGTGCTCAGGATAATGTGGTCCTGGACCTGCAACGTTCCAGTTTCTCCACATCCCCGAGTATCCAGTCAGCCACCCTGGCAGAAGGACCAGTGGAAGGTGCAATTCTTTTCAGACGTTTTTATTCACAACTTGATGCCACATCTCCAGGGGTGACCCACAAATTGGCCATTAGTAAGCACCCCTGTTATTCAGACATAGGCTCCACTTTAAGAATTGTATGTGGGATTCTTGATGACAAGCCTAGGAACCCATATCCAATCCTCCAGAGCCTACACGGTGGAGAGAACTGGCTCACAAAAGCCGCCTTCTGATCTCCACTTGTGCGCTGTGTGCATGCATGCTGATGCACACACACATACACAAAATGAATAAATGAATGAATAAATAATGTAATTGTAAAAAGAAGTTGATATCCTCTTTTGTGACCTGTTTATTAAATGGTATTGAGACCATGAATTGTTATGAATTAAAAACAAAAAGTTAAAATCAACAAATATTTAAACTGTCATTCCCCTTGTGGTCAGCCTTACCTTTCCTGATTTACTGTTTCAATCTTACTCTTTTCTGATTCACTTGGATAAAAGAAGAGATGCAGTTTTGTGAAATTGATAAATCTCCCTTTAAGGATGGCGGAGACACCTTTCTTCTGCAGAGGGGCCCATTGCTTAAAAGGTTGAAACCTGAGATCATATTCTTTTCAGCCCTCTAATTACACATGAAGCTAGGCTGGGAATGCTTCTGCGCTGTGTCCTCACCAGGCGGGCTCAGCACCTGTGGCAGTGTTTAATGCAAGAAGCCTAATTTAATTAGCACTCTGCCCCTGAGCCAGTCTGCTGTGGGGTCTTGGATCTCTGGCTCCGGAAGACATGTGTAACCCCTGCTCCTTCCATCCCTAGTCAGCCTCATCAAGGGTGGGTGTCTACGGAGAGAGGGGAGCTCTGCTTCTCCATCAAGTTCTGCACAAGGCTAATTGAGCTGCCAGTCTTGGACCACAGTCTGCGATTGTTGCCGCTGACGAGAGCAGAGACCCAGGGAAGAGACTGTAAATGTCAGATGGCTCATGTTTGCCCTCGTGGCTCTTGAATTGATCAGGGGAGCTATCTAGTCTGCACGCTTGAGTAACACAAGCAGCAGACAAGTAGGGAGGAATAAAGTATTCAAACCCCAGTGGGGAAGCCTGCGCCGGATCCCTGCTCTCCCTCGCGGAGCTAATGAGGAAAGAAAAGGTGAAGGTGCCTGGCTGCCTAAGTGCAGGCTTTGCCTCCCGACTTTGCTCCTGCTTAGCATGCTCAGGGGCTCGTTTCTGTCAGTCATTTCTCTCTTGTGCAGCCTAGAAAATACCATTGCAAATACCATTGCATGTCTTAAGATTCCAGCTGCAGCTCTTTTGTAGCCGTAACAGAGAAAATGAATTTTTTGTCTTACTTTATAAGAATGAGCCACAGCAATCAGGAAGGATGCACTATTTTTCCGGTCTCTTAAACTTCTGCGCTCATTCCCCTATTTTCCCTGGAGCTTTAGGGAGGCAACAATAGTCACCTTTGCCCCGGCTCTGGACTAGCTCTGCCTTTCTCTCCATCACAGAGAGGAGAGAGATGCCCCTGTGTGGAAAGCACTTACCGTGTATGCTTGAGGACCTGAATTCAGTCCCTACGATCCACACATAATTAATTCCACTGCAGCTGTGGGAGGACGGAGGCTGAGACAGGAGACTCCCTAGGAGGGTGCTGGTCGGCTGGTCTGCTGTGTGCGCTGAAGATGGCTACACTGACGGCTGCTCTCTGGTCTCCACACTCAGGGCACAGCATGTGTGCCCTGTGCGCACATAGACAAATGTGCGTGCACACATGACCTGAAATTGGGCTCTGGTCTAGTGGGCTTCAATTCACAGATTTGCCTTTCTGAACCTAAATTCTCGACTTTAAAAAAAAAAAAAATCATTCTCTCCAGGAATGTGTAGAAAACGACTCAGATCACACATTGAAACCCCTAAGACACACCTCTGCTGTCTTACAGGCATCTGTCTGGTGGACATGTGTGCTCTTCTCACTTACTGTCCTTTCCATGGGAAACTTCTTGCTTCCTGTGTTTGTAAATAACCGGAATCTTTTCTAATGTACATTGGGTCTAGAGTCACACATTGCTACTCAAGGGGGACCTTGGTTCAGTTTGCCCCGGAGATGTCGGTTCTCTCGTTCTGGTGATGAGAGAGGGCATTTTCAGAGACGTGGATAGTTTAGTTAGAAAGAGGTGATGGCCTCCTCCTTTCTCACGTGCCACTTCAGTTCCCATGTGGTTGGCCGGAGAGCAACAGTAAGAGATGAAGGCCTCTGCTAGTGTGATCTCAGAACTAATCACATTCTCTGTTTACTTGAGAGCCTCACAGGAACCCTGAAGAGCAAATGTTAGTATCATTAGGCTAAAGAGTTTAAAAAACCAAACAACAAAACAAAAACAAAAACAACCCCCCCCCGATTCTCTCACGCTCACACAACTACTCCAAAGATCAAGGTGACTCTACAGCTGGTGGTTATTATTTAAAGCAGAAGGGAGAGACTGAGGGAGAAACTAAGGGAGAAGTGGAGAGAAAAAGAGAAAAGGAGAAGGGAGGAAAAGAAGAAGAAATGAGAGAGAGGGAGAGGGAAAGAGCAAAGCCAAGAAAAGGAAGGCAGGAAAGAAGGGAAGGGTTACGAAGAGAAAACTGAGGAAACTTTGATTTTAGATGGATTGTCTAGGGTGAGCCTTCCTTATTACGAGCAGCCACACTTTTCTCTTTCCTAGGGAAATGTCAGTTTTGGAAATAATTTAACCCAAATATTCGAGCTGTTGGAACGGCTCTCCATGTTGCGGCTGTACCATGGTTCACAATTATAATTAATGGAACATCTTCCGAGAGAGCTCAGTGCTGCATGCACATGGAGAAATCCATAATGTGCTAAGCATACAGAAACATGAGTGCCGAGGTCCATTTCTTACAAGCAGAGACGGCAAGCAATTAGTGAGACAATTTTCAGCAAGAAGGGGGAAAAAGTACCTGAAGAATCTTGTTTTTCTGAGACATGCCTGAAGATGAGCCTCAGGCCCCATTAAGGGTGTGGTAATGAAGAGGGCTTGGGAGCCACGGGCGACTGTATGGAAAGGTTTTTCCTTCTCAGGAATCAAGATGCATTAGCCTCATTATTTGCAGAGTCTTGTCAAGACAAGAGCAGGGGGAAGCAGGGACATAACAGAAGATGGGAGGGGAAGGAGGAGGCCCGGAGGAGACAAGAACCGGAGCTGAGTCTTTTCTAGACAATCCCAGTCAAAAAGAGGGGAATTTCAGGAGAAAACAATACCCTGCACCTGGGTATGACCGCTCCAGTGGAAACAGGTGAAGGCATGCCTGCTCCTACCTTGTCTCCCGCACATCATTCCAGCACCGTCCATGGTACGGAGACCACAGTTTGTCATTCCACCTGCTGTGTTACACAGCCTCCCCTGTCCACCAGATCTCTTTCCGTTTCATTAAAGATGAAGCCCTAGACTAGCTTAGGCTGGAGCCTGACTTGCTGTCTAGAATAACCCCTTCAAGGCATCAGGGAAGGACTTACGGACACAGCTGCTCCCTAGCTAGGGCCCATTTTCTCTCCTGCATTTTTCTTCCTCAGGGTTTATTTCTAAGCAGTCATCTTTGCTTCCTTGGCTGTGTTTCTTTCTTTAAGAGCCCTTGAGAACATGTTTGAGGGGATTCAGTACCTGTCACTCTGGAATAATCTAGTAGGGGAATGAAAAGGCAAATGACTTAAAAGGCATCAAAACCACTGGACTTGCCATAGTTATAATTTATACCCTTGGACCTGCACTGGGTTAGCTGTAAGCCAACTAGGGCTCATAGGGGCTAGAGATTTTGCTATCATAGGTCATAAAAGACAGTCCAAAGGATTTTAGACGTGGGGCTGCTGATTTTTTTAAATGGGAATTGCTCTCTAGAAATATACTTTCAAACAGCAGCGAGAGGAGAGCCTACTGAGACATCAAGTGTCGAGCTGCGCATGGGTCGAGCTATTCAAGGGGTTTTGTCTGATTCCACAGTAGCTCCGAAGGAGGAGATGCTCCTGAGAGCAGTTCCTCAGAGGCAGCTCTCAATCTCCAACTGTCCTCTCTGATTTTAGGACAGGGATGATTCTATCTTCCAGGGCACGTGGAGAATACACAGAGACATACTGTTGTTTAAATAGGGTCCTGGCATATTGTCCAAACTAGCCTCGAACTTACAATCCTCGTATCTCCCTACCCAATCCCTGCCTGTGTGCTGGTGTTTACAAATGTGTGATCATTAGTTGGAGACAGTTTTGAATGTCATGATTTGAAACAGGTGCATCGGCAGGTGGTTTCCAAGAGAAACACAACTAATGGGAGGTGGGTGATAGATCTATAGGTAGATCGATGACAGAGGATCAATAGATGGCCAGACAGATAATAGGTGCTTAGATAATTAGACATTTATGTGATAGATTACTAATAGATGGATAAATAAAAAATAGATGATAGATAGCTGATTAGATGATAATAGGTTATTGATAAATGATGGATGATGTTTACCCTTCAGAATTCAAGATATGCATATATATGTATATTACACAGATATGTAGATGTATATATATATATATATGCATGTTTTTATATATGAAATGCATGCATCTCTGTCCTATATTGTATCAGCTCATATAATGGCAGAAGTTGAAAGGCTCTGAGATCTGCTGACTTGCTGGTGGGGAATTGCTGGTAATGCAGATCAAAGGCCTGAGAACTTGAGAGCCCAGTGTGCAGATTACAGTGTGACTCTAAGACCCTGGACACCAGGACTGCAGGTTCCTTTCCTCAGTGCCTGCTCTATTCAGGTCCTGGTGGACTGCCATGTGTTAACTCCCATCTGGGGCAAGCTGCCTTGCGGTGCACTTCAGACGTGATTCTTTCCAGATCGCCTTCATGGACAAGCCTGGAGTTACTGCTTAACTGGGTATCTGCATTGCTGACTCAGTCAAACTGACACAAGGAATGAGCTATCACGGGAGCTGTTCTGGCTTCACAGCAAACTGCAAGCCTGCGGCAGTGCCCAGGCCAGCACCCCACAGAGAGTTAGACTGTCCAGAAACAGTATGAAGCTCAAAACACCTTGATTTGGAATATACCAAGTTTTTCTTGGCCAATTCCATTTCTCTCGCTGTCCTCAAAAGCAGCAATTACTGTTGGAATTTCAGCATTTCCTGTCTCGTATGTTCCAGTCTCTCTTTCTTAGCGGCTGAGCACCTTTATCTGATGCTACCCAGGCTTGAACCACATGGAGGGCAGATCTCCTATTTCTTTTATTTATTTAAACTTTCATTTTATTTATTTCTGAGCATGTGAATATGTGTATGCACACGCTGTAGCCCACAGGAACTAGTTCTCTCTCCTGACATTTGGCTCCTGAGGAACAATGCAGGTTTTCAAGTTTGACCAAACTGCATTCACCCGCTGAGCCGCCTCATCACTCCAGGCCTCTCGACCCATCTGCGTGAAATGTTTCACGTCATGTCCTTGTGAAACTCTAGCCTGGCATCAGTGCTGATTTCATAACTAGTGCCATTTATGACGTCTTGCTAGTAACTAACACTAATGGGTTGCTCAGGCAAATCCCAGACAGATAGCGAGACCCAGGAAAGAAGCTAGAGAACCACGCACTTTATGTTTCTGAGCTTTTACCAGTCCTTCTGAAAGCAGATACATTCAGTGGAAGCCCTGTTGGAATAAAACACACTTCCAAACCAATGTTCTGGAACACCAAAGAGCCTTTAATCACAGAATGAACACCAGCAGGAATATGATGAGGTAAGGCAATCAACAACATTGTGAGAGACCCAGAGAAGATGCTCAAACAGAAACCTGCATCGTTTGGTCTAGGACTACACCCGGATCACAACCAACCCTGACATCTACACAGACTTGAATCACAGACCCGAAGCAACTACGGCACCTTATATATCAAACTAAGAACAGTGCCTCATGCATAGTCTGTATTTGCTCTGTGGCGCTTCATGCTTGGTGCAACTCAAAGCCTGCCCTGCAGAAGGGAATTAAGTGAAAGCAGAATAAACGAGGCGATTTGAAGAGACCCCAGAGAGCAGAGCATTGTAATTGGCAGTGAGCCTGCCATGGGTGGACTCACTGCTGTCAGCCTGTGGGAAATTTCCCCGTAGGTGTGTGTCAGACATGTCAGCCGCTGTCCTCAAAGCTGCCACTGCTCTGGCGGGAGTGGAAGTGCATTGGGCTCATGGGATCAGACACGTAGCCTGCGTCAGAAAAGAAGTTCAGTTGTTACTTCCTGACCTTCTTACACACCCCCCTGCTTATATTAACCATTGAACCTAGTGTCACACACAGCTGCCAGACAGCCCTTCGCGACTCTGGAACTGAAGACTGGACCAGACTCGCCAGTGCTGCTAAGATTTAAGATGGAAACCTGGTGCTGACACCAATGGATGTCCGTGACAAACATCTGCCTTGATGACACCAGGTGGTAGTTAGTGTTTTGGATTTACGGGGAGCAGCACACGCTTCTGGAAGGAAGCCTGTCATGAGGGTGAAGAGCACAGGTTTTGTGCCAGGCAAACATGTTGTAATCATGAGTCCCTGATTGCTGTCACTGGGATATTCGTCAACTGAAACCTGTCTGAGCATCAGCACCTCGTCTGTGGGTGGGAGAAAGGGTAGTTCCTATTGACAGGCTGCCGTGTGTATCTGAGCACTAGCAGTCAGTCCGGAGCAGGGAGTTTCTCCCTTTCCACATTGGTATAGGACCACCCACTACTTCTGCAAAATGGGCGGTTTATCAGTAGCTGCCGGTGGTTTATCAATAGCTGCTGGTGGTTTATCGATAGCTGCTGATGGCTTTGCTCCTATCGACATCCCAGCTATCTGAGCCAACGCATTACTTTTCAGCCATGTAGCCATATGCATGGGGTACACTGACTTTCAAAGGAAAGATCTCTGTCAAAATCTCTTAGAAGGCATGCATGCCATAACAAACTCTTTTGCACTGGAAATGCTGCTGGCACTGGTACTTCTGAGCATGGGCCTGTCTTACTCTCCTCTGTGAGGACTGGCCCAGGTCAGAGTTGAGGGCCCGTGTGTGTGTGTGTGTGTGTGTGTGTGTGTATGTGTGCATGTATGCATACTCATATGCGAGCACGCCTGAGAGGGCATGTGTGTTGGGAGGTGAGATGTGTTAAATGAGAGAAAGTCCACTCACTCATTAAATCTTGACTGTCAGTCAGTAAAACAGAATCAGCATCCTAGCATGAAAGCATCTCTGTTTTCACTCAGCACAGAAAGGTGTGACGCTGTGACACCTGGAGCACGTTTGCCCCTGAGGAACCCGTTACTGTTCTGGCCGATTACTCTGTCCCGCTGCTGACAGGGGCCGTCTGCATGCTAACGCACACCATGAGAACAGAACCCTTTCCTCGGAGGTTCTCAAGGCAGCTGGAGCTCATGGCATTGCGCCCAAGCAGAGAGATTTCCCTTTGTTTCTTCAAGGCTTTCCAATGACTTGGGTAGCAGTTCTCTGAAGATGAGGTGCATAGATTCCATGATGCAGGGTCTCAAGGTACTAGCATCAGAGAAGCCAGTGCCTCCTTCCTGAAACATGGCTCTAGAAACAAACACTGTGCTCAGCCCTCCATGCAATCAAAGGAAGTGGCCATGAAAAAGTGGCTCATGTTCTACTATTTAGATTAATATAGAGCCTCTCAGACTTAAAGATGTTATAAGGTATCCTGGCTCTGGTCCTGCTGATGGTAGTTAAAGTAAGATGATATGATATTTCTAGTAGGAAATATTAAATATATCATGCTTATCTATAGGAATTCTCAATCTATCCAAACACTCCGATATAGCTAATGGTAAAAGATTCTATATTTTCTTTGGCTTCCAGAGGCCAGCATCAAACTTTTTAAATTAATTGTTCCAAAGAACTGTATTAATTCACCATGGAGCAGTCTTGTGAGACAGACCCAGACAGCTCTCCTGTGCCTCTGCGCCAGCTGTTTGAGGGGATGGATGGAGATTGCTTTAAACCCTGTGGTGCTCAGCTTACAGAGAAGAACTCTTCCTGGGAAGGCAACCATGGGAACTTTCCTTTCTGTTCTTCTTGCTGCACACAGCGAGGTGGGCTCAGAGGTGTGGGTCCAAGGTAATGAAAGCAAAGGGTTTATGATGCCAGGAGAGCCAGGGATTATTTACATGTAGACCTTACTTCCTCTTAAGATTTCATTGCACACAAATTCATACACACAATCTCTGGAGGCTGTATACACTTCCATACAGACATATGTTCATGTACATTTTGGATATTCACACACACACACACACACACACACACACACACACACACACACACACACACGATACTGCATGTTTGCCTGCAGACCAGAAAAGGGCATCAGATTGTGAGCTGCTGTATGGATGCTGGTAATTGAACTCAGGACCTCTGCAAGAGCAATCAGTGCTCTTAACTGCTAAGCCATCCCTTTAGCCCCTGGGTGTTCTTGCTTATACATGCACACATAATTTTGGACTCACATACACTCACACCCAATGTGTACACACTGACACTCTCACTTATGCACACTCACATCTGCATGCACAGCCATGCTCACACACACTGTGTACACTCACACTCATGCAGAGTCTGGCACACTCTATTAAGCTTAAAGATAAACGAAGAATTAAAAGACGTCAGTATCAGAGTTAGAATTTGTATAGTATTTTTAAATTACCTACGGCTTCTGGTTATCACAAAATACAATTTTTTCCCCCTTAATACCAAAACGAGTGACTGCCACCTCCCTAAGAGTGACTTCTTGGATGTGCGCCACCTACCGTATTTGTCAGTGGTTGAGTAGTGGGCAGTGCTGTTTGTTTCCTCCAAAGACAGGCCTGGACTGGAGTGTGTCCCAACACTGGAAGAGGAATGGGGACACTGCTTCACATGGGTGTGCTGGGCTCAGAAAATATCATATGAAACAGAAGTCAGTCACCCAGCAAAGATCCCAAGAAATGTCAACAAGATGTCTACATAATTTGGATTTATTTATATATTGTTTGGGTTGAGCTCAGATCTGTTGAGTAAGTCAGATCAAGGCATAAGCCTTGCCCTCTTCCTCATAGGTGATGGTTGCCAGCAGCTTAACCTTGGGAGCACATTCTCTCTGAGCCTCTGTTTATGTATCTGCACAATAACAGATGACATGAATATTTCTGTCATCTTGTTTTAATGATTCGATATATGTAAACAGAGACTGCTCTTACCTTCCCGGCCACCAAGACCCAAATAATCACACAGAAACTATACTAATTACAACACTGCTTGGCCTATTAGTTCAGGCTTCTTATTAAGTACTCTTACATCTTAAATTAACCCATTTCTATGAATCAATGTATTATCACGAGGTTGTGGTCTACCAGCAAGGTTCTAGGATTTGTCTCCTATGGCAGCTACATGGTGTCTGCTTGCCTATGCCTACTCTCTCTCTCTATCTTTTCCAGCCTGGCTATTTTCTGCTATGCCATTGGCCAAAGTAGCTTTATTCGTTAACCAATAAAAGCAAAACATATACATAAGGACATCCTACATCAGACGTAAATAAAAACAGTGCTGGAATCTAGATGCAACCGATACTGCAATCTTTACTTAGAAGCAACTAAGGGCATTGATGTCTTAGTAGGTCTACACAAATGCAGCACTATTAGGAAGTGATAACGGTGCAGACCTGAGTTCGTGTGTTTGTGCAGCACTTACAGTCTGAATCAGTGTGATCAGTGTGGCCCCGTCCTCCCAGTTCACAGTAAAGAAAACAGTGTCCCAGAAATGAGCCTTCAGAGGCCAGGTGTGTCTCATCTAAACAATATCCCAAAGCCTGCACACTTACCTGCTCCTCAGAGATGCATGTCCCTCAGTGTTCCCAGATCCTCCTCTTTCCCCCTGATTTCCACTTCAGTTTGTTTAAGAGCTGACTTCCTCTGTGGTCTGATCACTGAGCACTTCTGTTGCTCACGGCACACACTGCATATCTGCAGGGCTTGCAGCATTCATTTGTCTTTATTGTTCTCAGAGCAGCTGCCCTGGGGAGCCCAGAACCTCCCCCCAACTCCATCCCCGGTTCCATACAGAGCTCTTCATATCATCAGCTCCCCAGTCCCTTCCCTGGCTTTGGTCACTGGTGTCAGTGTCAGCCAGTGCCATCACCAAAATTTCTGGTGTGTACTCCATAGTCCTCACTGTCTCTCACTGCAAGCAGGGCTAATTTACAAACACCACCATATCCTCCCCTCTCACTCTTCTAGCAAGAAAAACTCTTTCTCCTCAGGACTTCCGCAGTTCTTCTCCTAATTGGTCTCTCTGCTTACACTCCCATCTCTGAACAATATGTTCTGTCCGTATTTTCCATAGTGTTCATTTCAAAATATAAAGCAGGTTAAGACAACTGCCTGCGTAAGCTTCCCAGTGAAACCCCGAGCTCACTTGGGACACAATGCAAATGCTCTTATGTCTTCACTAGAGTCTGCTGTCTCCTCCCGAAAATATTTCCTACTTTTCATTGCACCCCCTCTCCCTGGAGCGCTCCTGCTCTTTACCCCCCAGAGTCTTTGCTTACCTAACTCGCCCTCAAATACTCCCCGAGAGGCAGATCCTGATGCTGAACACTGTCTTGCCTTCACCTATGACTGGCTCCTCTGTGGTCCAGACTTCACACCACTTGTCCCTTTCTGAGCCCCTTCTTCTCTAATGGTTATTTAGGAGTAGCCAGTCTCCTGCTGTGGTCACTCCAGTCCATGGTGGTCTTATTTATTTTGCAACTTGCTTGTTATCTGCTTATGTATATACTGACAACTATATCTTAAAGCCAAGGACTAGTTTCTTATTTCCTGCTGTGACTGCAGCCCTCAGAGCAATCTCAGCCCACATGAGACAATCAACCAACAGTTTTGAAGAATGGAATAAACGAATATATTTTAAATGATGCTTGCCACTCCCTCCTTCGTTCACTGAGTGCATCTGTAACAACCTTAGCCTGTCCCTGCTTGCCCTGGGCTTTGAAGGTCAGAGGCTGGAGCCCTCTTCTGTTCCTGTATTTGCCTCCTTTTGCATTCTTTGGGTCTTGCATCCACCATTCCTCAACAGCCCTCCCCGTCAACACAAGTTCAGCCACAGCGACTGATGTTGGATTTTCCAAACGTTCCCAAGTATTCTATTCCTCGTGACTCTGCTTTAGCTACTTGCCCCACTTACACGAGTGTGATGACATGCCATTGCCCTCGACAGAAAGACGGGCGCACTACTGCTAGGAATGGGTGCTGTATGCTAGACCCCTGGAGTTGCATCATGTACCTTTGCTTTTACTCTATGACAATAACCGATTGGGGTTTCAGTTATGCATCTGTAAAGCAGGAAAATAACAAGGCTCATGTTGGGAGGTTGATTGTGAGTACTGGTTAAAGTCTTTCGATGCCACAGTGCTAGGAAACACTCAGTAAAAATCGCTTGAGTTTAGTATCCATCCAAGTCAGTCAGTTCTGTGGAGACCTCTCGAGATGCCATCCTCCTCTTCCACACCCTTCAGTACAGAGTACTATATTCACATTGCTACTGTGATCTGCCCTGGTGTAAAATCCCCTGCACTAGTGCACTGTTGAACTCAGTTACATAGGGAGAACCAAGATCCTGTTCAACGCTGTACTCTCACCGGGCGTCTTAAGCAGCTCACAATCAAAATGAAAGTGTATTAAATAAAATCAAGAGCTTCAAAACTGTTCCTTCAGAGAAGTCCGAGTTTTCGGTATGTCAGCTCATTCTTAACTGAATAATTGCATCTCCAGCCTCACCTCCTTAAGCTACAGAGAAGAATGATGTTGTAGAGGGAGGGAATGGTTACAGAGAGGAAAAACTACTAGCTCACAACATGACTCAGTGTCATCTCAATCAACATTAAATAGTAAACAGCCATAATTCTGGTCAATAGACTGTTGATTCATTTTCAAAAATGAAATTTCTTCTCTCAGTGTTGGTAGCCTCCCTAGGACTATAGCTCTCTCTAAACAGTATGTTCTCTGCAGTAGTCTTGGCAACAAGACGATAATAGGGAATAAATACTTTATCACCAAAATGGCTATCTTGTTTCCCTTGAACAAAAGCCTGTCTCTAGGATGCCCAGGGTGTTCAGTGGCTGAATGCAGTTCATGCCTGGGAACGTAACCTTCCACAGGAGATGCCATGCACAATGGCACTGGGCTCTGTTCTCCGATGACAGACAGATGGATGCCAAGCACATCCAGGCCAAACAAAAGAAGAAACCAGAGCCTGGTGGATGGGCCATGTACATTCCACTCTCAGCAACGGTTTCACAGATGCACAGAGTTTGGGGCATGTGTCAGGGCTTGGGCTGAAGTAGTGACCACAAAACAAACAAAAAAGCAAGGCCCCTCCAGTGAGGGAGCACCCAGAGCAAATGCCCGCGACCGTGAGCCCATGGCAGGTAAGGAGAGCACTGGCTTCAGAGTGTTCCGTTGGTTTCTGTTTCTCTCTGTGTTGTTTGCTTTTTGAGGCAGAATCTCAGGTAGCCTGTGTTGTGTTATGATTTACAACGTAGCTGAGGATGACTTTGAATCTGGACCTTTCTGTCTCCATTTTGCAAGTGTCTGAGTGATAGGCATAAGTCACCACGTGCAGTTCGTAGCGGTTCAGTCATCACTGAAACTAGGCAGCCTTCTTACGCTAAGAGATGACTTTGTCTGTATATGCATACTTGTATCTGTGTTTGTATGACTAGGAAATCCTATGTGTATTCTTTGTGAGTATAAGGTAAATTTTTGTCTTATAAAAAAGAACAAGATAGTTTTAAAACTGTGGTGTGTGTGTGTGTTTGTGTGTGTGTGTAATATGATATGATGCCATCTTAGCACGCAACAATTTCTCACTTTGGACCAAACAATTCACATACATTCCGCAACTTGCACAGGCACAGCTCCTGCTGTTGGCAGAAATAAATGTGACAATGATGCCAATAACAAGAACACTATGCAAAAATTATTATCAACTGAAAAATAAATTGAGATATGTGTAAGGCCCCAGAGCCATGGATAACATACAAGTACCTGAAGATGGAGCACAACCCAGCAAGGGCGCACTTCCTCCAGGGCATAGACTAGAGCATCTACCGACTCAGGATGTGGGTTAATGGCTGTTATCATAGGCACCGCACCAGACAGGCAGGACCAAAACCCTGCATTCTGTACTCTTTTAAAATGGCTTAGATTACTACAGGCCACCGAAGTTGAATAAGTACAGGAAACTACATAGATTTGCTGTATGGTTATGACAGAGAGGAAGGGGAGGCCCTCAGCTACAATACACATCTGGCTTCCAGCAGAATGGTTGGACAGATTTTCTCATGACTTGGTGAGTAGGAAAGGGAGACTTGTTTCAAAGGACATGAGATTGGAGGGAATTGTAGTGACTGAATATTGAGAGGTAACTTGGTGTCTGTACCACCCCCTTTGGGTGAGTGGTCCCATAAGGTTAGGGTGAGCCTTACACTGTGAATAGTTAAGTCAAAAGTCGGAAAGCAAATTCAGCTGTTCACAAAGGTTCCTAATCATTCCACCCGGGAAATGTGAAAGCCAGGGCTGGAGCAGTTGTTGGGGCCAGGTAGGAAAGGAAGTCACCAAGTGATGTCCCTGTTGTTCTGGTCCTTATGTGCTCAGAATGGCATCATGGATGATATGGACTCATAAGAACCTGGCACACTAGAGACTTGAGTACGGTCACAGCTCCCATTTAGTCAGGAGATTTTGATCTTCCTTATCTGTGTGCTCTGACTCTCAGCCAGGGCTGACTGGCTTATACACACACACACACACACACACACACACACACATCATAGTGTACCTGACTATACACTGAATGTGGTGCTTGTAGTTTTTTGTGTACATAGTTCATTTGATACATGCCATCTGCCTGAAAGTTCTGCTGTCTTCATTTCTGAGGAAGAACCAGACTGCCACCAGGATGAAGGTGAGCAGTGTGGGGTTTCACAAAAATCCATCATTGTGTCTGAGGGCCTGGCTATGTCAGGCTGGCTCTGAGGAATGCAGGAAGGCTTCACAGAGGGTTCTATAGATAATTTTGTGCATATTCATATTGCAGTGATTGAGAGGTGACTGGGTGACCCCCTAAAACCAACATTAAGATATCTCTTTACCCAGAAAGGTGTTTGATAAGCAAGGTCCAAGAAGAAATAAGAGAGTATTGTCTGAACAGACGGGCATCTCTCCTATCAACTCTCGGTAGTCAGGGGATGAGCCAGTGTCACAGTGAGTCCAAATGGCCCCACTTGGAGCCTTCACAGTAGACAGAGCTCTTGCTCCCAGACCAAAGCCTGCCAAATGCTTTGGTATCAGAGAATGAATACAGATTCTGGCTATGGTTATCTCTTGAATTCTCAGACTATCTCCTAGAGCTATAATTACTTCTGACCATATGACATTCCAAAGAGACTGCAAAAAATAAAAACAAAAACAAAGACTTTTTTGTTATTGCCTTCTTCTTTGGGCAATGCCTGTAGCTTTGGGGCCATGGTTTGGTGAGTTATGATAAATGTATACTGTTATTCACGGCTTGGGTGTAACAATGGAATTTAAAAAACAGAGTGAAAGACACAGAACACATAAGTTCTACCACAGTGACTAAGAACAACAATCACCTAAGCTTCTCAAGGGCTCTGCTGACCACACACACTGCTCACAGCTTAGCTTGGAACAGTTTACTGAAAGCCCCCAAGGCATCTGGGAAAGCAGGGACTTTATCTCCACACTAGGAGAAGGAGAGTCAGCTCAGATGCTCGGATGTCCAGGACCAGAGCTCAGGGTTGGCAAGAGGATGAAGCAGACCTTGAAAAAAAGGCCTTCAGAGCTTAAAGCCAGACTTTCCATAGTAAACAGTCTACTTAACTGCAGCATAGACCAAACAATCCTATCACCTGGGAACTCACTGACAGACATGGACAAGTAACCTTTGTCCTCACAGAAAACAGAGAATCATCTTTCTTATGTCTTGCTCTGATTGATTTTTTTTTGAACACCATTCTTTTCCTCTGAGCACACCCATGTACCTGTTTCCTTGCAGAGATGTTAAAACATGAGGTACATGCATGTACACATACACACACATACACACATATCCACATTCACCTATACACCCATACACACATACACACATACATAACATACACATATGCACATATATATGCACATTCACCTATACACCCGTACACACATGTATGTACACAATACACACTCGTACACACACATAAATATACGCATGCACAAATATACATGTACAGACCCACAAACACACACATTGATCTTTTAAAATTCAGCATTTTTTACTCCCACACACTCCCCTTGTCTGGGTAATGTTCAAGGCTGCACACACGAATTCGTGTTCCTGTAAACAGCTCCAGCAACACTGAACAACAACCGGAAAAATCATTAGGCGGCTGCTGTGATTAAACACTCCAGGCAAAATAGTCTTCTGTTCTAATTGGTCCAATTAGGTTTTATGTAGCTAACAATGCCCTCGGGCTACCTGCATCCTGGAAGAATTAGCCATTTGGACTTCACATAAGACAATGCCATCCAGGGCCTCACTGCTTTGCAAATGTTCTTTGTGGTTTATTGGATCTTTTTGCCATCTGTCAAAACTGTGTTCCTATGTGAGGTTATTGGTACAAACTTGCTGGCCTGGGGCACCCCTGTGCACCTCTCCAAGGGGAATATACATCCAAGATAGGGGTCACGTCTTTCCCTCGAAAGGAAGCCCACTCAGATAACTTCTATCCCAGTTTTAGTTGGTTGACACCAATCTGAAAAAAAAAACAATTCAAAGAAAAGGCAGAGAGAGGGCAGCTGAGACGCTAATAAAGGTGTTTGCTCTGAAATCAGTGCTCGCCGTGGAAAAGGCTGTGAGGGGCTGGCTGGACCTCTTGGCATTTGGCTGGAAACAAACAGTTCTATTTAAAGAGGATATGCCGTATGGGGTACACGCCTTGCTCTGCTTTGCTGTGTCCTTTCACACAGCCCATATTTCCTCCCGAGCAAAGGGTAAGACAGCATTTCTATCGGAATTGCAAACACCTTGGCCTAACTTCGAAGCATCTAATTATACTTTCATTTGTTAATTTATCCATTAACTTCAACATTATTCAAGACTTTATCCTGGCTGTTTTCAGAGCATTGCTTTGTGTATGCCAATATTCTGTATTTGAGAATGTCCTAAATTAAAACAAATTCATTGGTGCCGTTTTATAAAATGGACAATTGCCTAAGTATTTATGGAACCAAATGATCAGCGCAAAACCTCTCCTGCAGAAAAATCAAACCCATCAGGTTTTCTTTGGGGGCAGGGGAGAGAAAACAGCCCCAGTCTAGAAAGGCTTGGCCACCAACCAGGCCAGGGCTCTGCTTGAGCCATTAGGCAAATGTCCAAGGTCCCACTCAGCTCCCCTGTTTTTAAAGAAAAAGTAATTAGCCAAAGAAATATGAATAAGGAAAGAGCTCCAAATACGCCATCAACCCTTGACAGCGACTGAATCACCAATACGCCCGGCAGTGACCGCACTTGCCAGCTCTCAGTTCACCTCCAAATTCTACCTGGTGTGTGTGAGTTAGAGATGCCAAGCACAGGACACGGCCAGGGCAGGCCTCGACTGCTGAAAACGAGAAGCATCTTTGAAATTTAGCGAAAGCCTCCCCCTGCCCTGCACTCACTACCGTCTTTAAAATAAAAGAGAAAAGTATATTTTATACCTCAAAGATCTCAGTAGCACAGCAATCAAAAGCCAACTTCTCCCCGCCCCGTTTTATTTTTTTTTTCTCCAGCACTTAATTTTACCAAGAAGGAAACTGAGGTCTTTAGAGGTGAGGTGAACTCTCCATGTTCCTCCAGATTTGGATATCGATAATATAGAGAAGTCAGGACTAGGACCTGTGATGCCCAAGTCCTAACCTTCAGTGGTGGGCTTGATCCTGAAGTAGAAAAGGGAAACTGACATTACTGAATTGTGGCTATGGGCCAAGCACACTGCCGGATGCATTAAAGACAGCAGTAAAGAGACCTAACAATCTGCTTCACACGGAGGAAACTGAGTCTGAGTGCGGGTAACTCATGCTCAGCCAGGTAACATCCAAATCTCTTGTTATCTCTGCTTCATCCTCTTCTCTCTTTCTCTCCCTCCATCTCCTCATCCCTCCCTCCCTCCACCCTTTACTCCCTTTCTTCTTCTCTCTCCGTGGTTAACACCAAGCAACGCACAAATGCTGGGGCTGAGCCACATCCTGCAGACACAGACACACATGTGTTGGAAGTGGCCTGTGACAGCTGGGGAGGGAAATGCAGACATAGCCAGCCAAACTCCAGCACAGGGGGAGGTACCCTGAAGTGTGCCCTGCCTGCCAAGAAGGAAAGGAGAGAGAGTTTGGGATGGGGAAGCACAGTCAGCTGAGGGAAGGGCTAGGCAGGTGTGTATGGAAAGGCGTAGGTGTTCTATTTAGAGTGAATGATTTCATGCCCTCTCAAGAACAAGGAAAGTCTGCAGCAGCAGTTTGCTGGTTTTTGTTCCCCTGAACAATGTCAACTGTAAATTGCCAATCAGATAGTCATCAACAACCAAGATTTAAGTGCACAGCCTTGGTCCCTCAGACAGGTTCTAGATTGTGTTCTCAGACCACACCCATGTTTTGCTGCGTGTCTTGATAACGGTCCTCGTTGTAAAAGAATCCGACTTGATTGACACATTGCATTTAGGTGTCACATTGCATTTAGGTGTCGGGTTTCTTTCATTGCTCTGGCTCTGGAACCATTTCTCAGTCCTAGCCTGACACCTGCTCTTTCTCTAGGCCCTTGTTTCCCCAGTGGTAGAATTTTGAAGGCAGGTTCCTGGTGTTGACTCCACGTGGGTGAAGGGATGGGTTTCCGGCCGTCTTCTTGGCAGGTGATTCTAGCAGACAGTGAGAGTGAGCACCCGTATGTGAAGGTGTTTGGAATGTGTCTTTTTTTTGTCAGGTCACAGCTGACATCTCCACTTCCACCTGTACCTAGCAGCCCACCACCCTTTCCAGCTTTCTTCCTTCCCACACTTCTCCTTTCTTTCACAGGAAGAAACCCATCTGCCAACAGCGTATGTAGGTTGATCGGTGCTCCTGAGTGCACGCCCCTCCTCTTCCTCGGCACATCATGCAGGAATTTGCACCATGGCACTTCATTTCCTCACCTGGGCTCTGGTACCGCACACTCATGTAGATGCTTTCCTTTCTCTCATGATCTGGAATCCACTTGCCTCCCCTGCCCTCAGTGGTTCCCTCCTCACTCTCCTCAGACCCCCAACACTGAGCAATGCCCCAGCACTGCAACGCCATTTTCATTTCCTGCATGCCAGCTCTTTGCATCTGCCTTCACAGATGCCCTCTTCCCCACACTCTTGCTCAAAAATCCCCACATGGTATATGATGCTGTGCAGATGCTCTTCTCGTGCCATGTGGGTCCACTACTGTCCATCCTGCATGCCTATCCTGACCCCTTCTTGTCTCCAACCTTGTGTGTGGCTACGGCTCCAACTGCCCTTCTCACAGATGTTCTACCCACTGTTGGGCTCTGACTTCCACGTCAGCTTTCTCTCACAGAGAGCATCCTTGCTCGCCACACTTGGGATCCAGCACCATGGAGAAAAAACCCGTGTCCTATGGGAACTCTGTCAGCTTTCTCATGGGTAGAGCTGTGGTGACCAATGTCCACTGCCAGCTTAACTGGACACGTCACCTTGGCTGTGTGTGTCTGAAATTATTTTCAGAAAGATCTTTTAACTGAATAGGGAAAACACATCCAGAAAGCTGATCTTTAGAGACCCTAACTAATTTTCCTGGTTCTCACAGCTTATGACTGGTAGAACTTTAAAAGATAATAAAACCAATTTTGTCAATGAAATATAAAATCAGCAAGTAGCAAGGCATGCACTGAGTGGGTGTCTCTTCCCCTTCTGGGTGGAGGGAAGTTAAAAGCACATCTTTGTTGAGTTTAGATCCCTGTTTTCCTTTTTGTAAATTCTGATCTCTGCAAGAAATTTCATGTTCTTTTGTTCTTTATGACAGGCCAGTCCTAATGCAAAGGGTTTGAAACTCCCTAAACGCTTTGAACAAGTGGAACATTGATCTTCACAAATCATCTGAAACACCCTAAGAGAGGTTAAAAATTACAAGCAAAGTGTGTTTTTGTTTTTGTTTTAAGTGGATGTACACCAAACCACTGGGACCGTTTGCCTCGCTGCACACTACCGACACTTTCCCCCCTCCTCTGTGCATTCTGTACTGTCAGATCCCACTTCACAGAGTGCCCTGGCATTGTCAGGGTGCCCAGCCACCCTGGTGTTCTCCTGCAGTCATACAGCGCTGATGACCCCTCTAGTCTGATACGCTGGGACATCTCTTGGAATCCTGGTCGATCCAAGGATCCCACCAGATCCCTGCAGATCCCACCGCTGCCCTGGACATCTGGTACACAGTACTGGGTGGCCTCTGCTCAGTTAGATCTTGGTGGCCACTTTCATACTGCTGTGTACAGAACCCTGATTGATGGCACACCAAAAATCTTTGAAGGGACAGGCTTGTATTTTACATGTCTGAGTCTGGTCTTGGATTCCCTCTACAGGCAAAAAAATTCTCCCAAATCCAGGGGCTTAGGAAAAGTAGACAATGGTTCAAATCTGTGGCAATCACCACCTTTAGTTCAGACTAGGGTGATCAGTCTCCCAGAAGGAAGTGGGCAATACCTTAGTGGGATTTTCTTCCTAGCAATTACATTCATGCATACACAGTTCAGTCACGGAGACAAGCACCTCGTGCATTATTGAACCACGTGGGAAAAGACAGATTCCATTGCACAATTCTTTAAGACAAAACACCCTCAGGATGCATCTGTACACTGTGGAAGGGGAAGTCATGAATCTCTTACAGCCGATATCCCCCAGCCACCTCTCAGGAAGTGTACCTCTCACTGTCTCATAATGTGAGACCCAGATCTGAAAGGAAGTGGTATCTAGGGACTTGGTAATCGGAGCTATGGCACGTTCCCATAGGAACGCTAGGCCCTCGCTTCCTTTATTTATGCAGGCTTACAGCAGCTGCCGCCTTTGGATTCTGGCTCCAGGAAGCGAGGGCAGCAGATCCGAGTGCAGAACCTCTCTGACTGTCTCCCTTTGAAGCCCTCGAGTCCTCAGTCTCCTGTTTGTGCTTGGCCCTGATTCATCATGGGTCTGAATGCTTCACCTGCTCTATCAAGTTTCCAATAGAGCCTAAGACGGATTTCACAAAAGAGGAACAAACACTGGCCAGCCAATCTCAGCATGGCAACTTTGCAAGGAGAGAAGGCCAGGGAATGGGGCTGATGGTAATTATTTCCTGCCTTCGATCACTGGAGGATATTAATATACATATGTCCCTCATTTTATTTTGTTTTTGTTTTGTTCTACCAGGGCATCAGCCACCTGCTTGGAAGATTAACAACGGTTGGATGCAGACCCAGAATCATTGGGCTATGGAGAAGTTATTATTCATTGCAGGAATGACATTATGAATAGACTAGTATGGCTTTTAAAGAAATCCTGACTTATTTTCTGAGATCAGAGCGCTTCACATTTAAACAGACTAGAGCTAAAGGCACACACTCACTCTCTAGCTGCCTGTTCCTTCAGCAGGGCCTCTGGTCTTTTATTATAAAACTCATCATGCTTTGCTGAAATGGCCTGCTCACACTGTGAGGACCGATACTAGGTCTACACTGTTGATCCCTTGGCCTGAAAACCACTGCGGTTTCAGCAGTCATTCTTTAGATGAAAGAAGGGAGAAGGCAAGCAGAGAAGGGGTTGTAGAAATGGTGGCGCTTGGGAGCTGCGGGGATGGCTCAGTTGGTAAAAGTTTGCCTTGCAAACATGAGCACCTGAGTTTTGTCCTCAGAACTGGGCATGGTGCACACCTGCCATCCCCAGCACCCTGAAGGTATAAGCAAGAGGATCAGAAGTTCAGAGTAATCCTTGGTTATGTAGGAAGCTTGAGAACAGTCTGGGCTCTGCGCGACTAAGATCAATCAATCAATCAAACAAACAAAACACTAACCTGTAAATACAGGGAGGGAGTGGAGGGGAAGGTGCAAACAGCATGGATAGAAATACATGAGATGTAGAGACGCTGGCAAGTCTATATTAATGCTTAGTGATTTTTCTAGCCACACAACCACAAATCAGACTGCGGTGCTTGATAGGTCCTTTGGAGTCATGTGACCAGTTCATTCCTTCTGCTCCCCCGGGTCAACGTTCCCCAAGGAATGCTGTCATTCTAGCTGGGCACCACTAGTTGGGCTGTCTCCCCTCAGCCCCTGAACATACTTCTGCAGACCCATCTTCTAAATCCAGCACTGGACCTAACCCAGCTCCTGCACAGAAATTAATGCACAGTGTTGTTTTGGGCACTGGTGCTCAGGGAAGATTTCTGGATTATCAGGTTCAAACCCCACACACCCCCGTGAGTAGGCTGTAAATGCAGTTTCTACTTCCTTCACCCTGCCAGACCCTGAACTTGGGCAGTGGGCCCAGTACTCTGTGCCTCAAGACACCGTCAGGTGAGACCAAATCCTTCTCATGTTGACAACTATTAGCTTTGCCACAGACCTTGACCTCAGGATTTAGATAGCTGAATTTAAAAACCCTTCTCATCTCACAGCCTAGTCTCAGATCCTCTTCTTGTACCCTGGCTATATTCCTTACATGAATCATTTTCTAAACCTCAGCTTCTTCATCAATTGGTAAGTGAGATTGGTTCACATTGCCACTGGAAGCTGAACAGAGCCCATCTGGCAGAGTGGTTGACCACAGCACCCACATTTATGGAGCCTTACTCTAAGCCCACTGTGGTACCTCTTTTTACCATCCCTGGACTGATACACAAGTCTATTCTTGCAGTTGGATCTGCAGATCAACTTCCCATTTCCTGGGAAGGCCTTATGCCCCTAACATTGTGTATTGTGAACCTGTGGGCTCAAGTCCTTGATGTGTGTGTGTCAGTGAAGAGCGGATGCCAGAAAATTCTTGGCAGTAATTAAGCATCTTGGGGAAGAAGCTTTGTGTGAATTGGATTGGGTGAAAATTCTAATGAAAGTTAATGAGGCATTAACTTACTCTCTGACCTGAGAAAATAGTATAATTCAGTTCTTTTATTCCAATCTGTAAAATGGGATTAATATTATTAACCTCCTTTAAAGGAATTACACCTGTAGATAGAAGACACATTAAAAATTACCCACAGTATGGAAAAGGATTTCCATTACAGATAATGAGTAACACCTGCCAAATGAGGGGCAGAAGGGGGAGCAGGCTATTAATAATCTCTATCACCAGAGCTGAGATGGTGATCTTTTTGTTTGGTTTAGAATGGCTATAGTATTTCTGTGCTGTTCCCCCTTGTGGGAACCCAATGCAGCCAATACTGTCTCCTACAGTTCTGTTGAATTTGGACAGAGGTTCCCAAAAAATGGCATCTGTTATAGAGTTAAAAGTTAGCAATTTTATTTTGGAAAACTAACAATATGGCCACTTCATCTATGTGGAACACAGTGACCCTGAATAGTTCCATAAGTAAGTGGCCTTAACTGGTCAGGGAAAGGTCAGGGAATGACTGACTATATTGATATATAGAGTCATGGGTAGTGTTTGAAGCACTGGTCCATACTCCCCATCATTACTAATTACTCTTTCCCACCCAAGCTGCATACAGATTTTTTTAATACTGTCCTAAAAACAACACACATCCTTTCTGAATTTTGGCAGACTGGGTAACTCCAACTCACATGTCTACTATCTAGGGTCTATTTCCTAACTCTCCTGATCTGGTTTCCAAACTCAGCCATAGAGTGATTATCTAGTATGCTCAGAGCCCTGGATGTGTTCTTTGCCACTGGGAATTGGGAAGAGAGAGAGAGAGAGAGAGAGAGAGAGAGAGAGAGAGAGAGAGAGAGAGAGAGAGAGAGAGAGAGATGCAGGTAGATTGATAGATAGGTAGATAGATAAATAGATAGATGGATGATGGATAGACAGACAGACAGACAGACAGACAGACAGACAGACAGATAGATAGATAGATGATAGATAGAGCATGTTTCTGCCAGGTAGCTGAGAACATTTACCAGGGGTATATGTAACATTTAGTAGTCTTAAGTTCTACTTAGTATTTCCATTTCTGATGACTGATGGGCAGCAGAGGGAAGAATTATAACTCTATTAAAGTGAGCCATTCTGCTCACGCTCCTCCTATGTTCCAATTTGCCCACGCAATAGTGAACAGTCCACAAGGTCCATACATGCCCAGCAGCTGCTTGAAGGTGCCATGGGGTCCCGTCAGTGTGTCAACTTGTGAACCTCTGACAAATGCAGAGTTAGATAGGCAAATGTTTTAATACATCTGCCCCTGGCATGCTGGTCAGATTGCATTTATGAGCTGGTATCTCATCCTTGGTGGCAAAAATAAACAAGGACTTAAATGATCTGGCTGTAAGGCTCTGTAAAATTTGCATTCCTGCACTCGACTCCATGATTCATGCAGAAAGCTGCTATTTTGGTGTGTCTGGGTGAATCTGCCTGTGCAAATGTCCAGAAACCTTTGAGAAAATTGAGGAAGCATGGTTATCATTAACTGCCTGACAGTCTTTCCTAGGGAGAGCGGGCAGGCACTGCTGCACCAAGATAACTTTATTTAATTAGTTACTGGAAGATTATTTATTCGCTTCGTGAAACAATGGGCTGTCAGCAGCGGATTCTCTCAGCTCCTACAGATGTGTCTGTGGCTTCTGATTTCTTTACACAGATGCCTTTGAAATATGCTTTCAGGTGTCCTTTATGTGAGCATTTGACAGGATAATAGAATTAGATTTGCTGAATTTCACCAAACTCTGAAGTAATATGTCACCAGCTTCGCTTACTTTTCAAAAAATATTTCTCCCTGGTAATGCTCATCAATCTCGCTCTTCAAACCCTAAATGCGAGACTCTGAGACAAAAAGGATGACTCCATCAGTTAAGCAGCTGACAGGAAGTTAAATAGCGAACCGTCCTGTGTGTGGTAACAACTGCTCTGGATAAAAGTGGCCTTGCTTAGATTCAGGCGAGAGTAAGGGGGGGGTACAGAAAGCATGGCTCTTCATGCTGGTGGAGGATGCTTAGGAAGGTCTTGTTGCACGGACATGGAGAAGAGTGTCCTTTGACTTTCAGCAATGGCCGATGCTCCTGTCTCCACTTTTCCAGGAGCCGCTCTGATCAGGATAGTTGTTTCACCAGATTAAAGAGAGAAATGATGTGGCTTCAGTTTATTTCTGAGTCTTAGGGTAACTGCGCAACAAGTGTTGGCTGAGTGAGCAAACCAGAAACCTTTGTATTTGCGATTAACCAGCTTCTCCTCCCAGCACCTGTGCTGTGATCTCAGGCCTGTCAGGGGAGCTTGTCAGTGTGCACAGAGCAAGCACAGCATTCTGTGGATTCCAACAACAGAACTCTTTGATAAAGGATTTGTTACGAGTCCAAAAGCTAGCATCAGCCTTAACGTGTCAATTGCGATTGCTTCATGTGTCATGAGGGGCTTTCAGTGTGGTGGCAAAATGCATCATGGATTCCTGTGATAAGAAATTTACCTGGAGGGGAGGCAGAGAAGCCAGTTCAAGGAACTCACTACCACTCTCTCCCCTCCCCCAGTTAGGAACATATTAGTGGGGAGTTCTCCTGGGGCCGGGCATGCTGCAAGGAGCACACACCTTGCTGGAGAACATGAAGGGAGATCTTTGTACACAGGCTGCCCTGTGAGCAGCAGGAGCCAGTTTCTATGTTCAGTGAGCCCTGGATGAGAAGGTGCCACCTGGCAGGTACTATCCTTGGCACTAAAGGATGGGACAGCCTGGGTGGAGATGCCATGAAGGCAGAAGCACCATATGACTGAGGTGCTTGGCAGTGGTTTCAGTAGGTCCTAGATTCACCAGGCACATTTCACTGTGGAAATCAGCAAATGATAGGCCGTAAAAATTGGCTAAGTTATTTCCTTTTTTAAAAAAGGTGGCTGGACCTTTTATTTCTTTTTCCTTGATATTTAAAGAGGGACATTCATTAACAGCTGGTTTTCTCAGTGCAATAGAGGTGTTGGACCAAAAGTCGCTTGGCTTGCCCAATTCCAGGAGACAATGCTGTGTTCAAGGTGCACATCAGCTCTACTTAAATTATTTCTATGCCACCGGCATTGCCTTGTTCCCATCCACCTGTACCTTACGACAACCAGTGCTAACACGGCTGTTGGACCCAGGGCTCTGAGTCACGCCACAGAGCAATTTCAGTGATGACCGCTGCCTGCTGTATCTGGGCCATGTTCAGATGGGTACCTGTTCCTTGCCTTGGTGGACCAAGATCTTAGTGGTCAGCAGTGAAACTGTGCATAAGCGGCAGCTCTCCTCCTTTCCTTTGTCCAGGGATGCAAAGCAGCATGGTTTCCTCTTGTTTCTACCTCCGCTCATGTTCAATCCCTGCCTACAGTTTCTGCCCTAACCCTACCAACTCTATAGCTCTCCAGTCCCATCACATGGCTTCCTGTCTCTGTGACTTTGTCCCAATGCTCCTGCCTCTCTTGCTAATTCTCCCTAACCCTTTCTAGGCCATCATGGGATCATACCCTTGCTTCAATATGTTGCTTCCCTGACACCTCAGTAAAACATGAGTCTCTCCAGGGCTGGAATGATGGATCATGTACCATTGTCTTCCCAGTGTCTACTGAAGAACATAACATTTAGCAGGCTCTTGGAAGGATGCTAAACACTGAGGCTAATGTATCAGTGCAGCAATCTTACAGAGGGCAATGGAATCAAGTAGATAAAGGGGTAAGAAAATAGGGGAACACACAGGTATGGTTGGTGTTTTTTCATCTATAGGTAATAATAATAATAATGATATAATTATTTCAATGAAGAAAATATAGCCAATAAAGGAGGATATATGATAGGTATATATGTAGATTTTTCAAGAGATTACAAGAAACCAGCCCATCCAAACACCAGGGTTTCTGGCAGATAATTCTGTGAATTTCGAAGGAACTCAGCATGTATTTGTGATAAGGGATTAAATCCATTCACTTTCCAATTCTAGCTGTATTTAAATTGTAGACAATGTTCTATACAGTTGTCTTTTTCCTTAAGGTAGAGATGTCTCTTTATCTATTTATGTATTTACTTAACTAAATGTATATAAATGGATCTCATTAGCTTTGAACAAATTGCAACAAAGGGGTAGGCTTGTGTCTTAGAAATGGCTCAGTGGGTAAAGACATTTATCGTAAGTTGGACATAGTCCAGTCCCATGTGGTAGAAGAAGAGGACCAACACCACAATCTGTCCTCTGACTTCTGCACGCACACTCTGGTGTTCACACATGCATACACCACACTCATACACAGACACACACACACATACATATAGACACAAACACATAGGCACACATATGTACATACACACATGTGCTGAATGTATGCAATTTTTAGAAAGAAAGTTGTTAGCCCAGCTTACTAGTTGGTAATGGGAATGGGCTTAAATGAATACTGTAATGTTTCAAATATGTTTTTTTCCATGATTTAAAATGTAAAGTATGCCTTAATTTATTAATTGCCCTTAATAATTATGTAAACCTGTTAAACCTTTGTTAATCTCAGATTCACTCATCCCTTCCAAAGAAAAATAGCCATGCTGATGCAGAAGCAATGGGAGTTTTTCATCAACCAAAAACTCAGTTGGTGGTTGCTACCCGCTAGCCGCACACATTCTACCCCATAATGTGTGATAGGGAAACCCAGCAACAGACATCATTTCTATTTGTTTCATATTCCTCTAATTTATTTTGCTATCTGTTAGCTGAGTTGGAAAATAGTCATATTTCCATGAATAATAAAGGAGATTTTGGAATCCGATAGAAGAGATCCATTTGCTTGAAATCAGTATATTGCTTCTCTTTGAGCATCTGACATCTTTTCCATCTTTGTATTGGCTTTCAGTGGGCACACCCGCAGAAATTAAGTATGCGCCACAACCCTTCAATGTTTTCTTTCCTTTCATGTGCTGTATCAGTTGGCCTTACAGACACATGTCACATGAATGTGCTGAAGGGCATTCAGTTAGAAACGTCCTCTACTAAGAAGGCAGAGATGGTTTCCAACACAGGTACACCTGGGACTAGGACTGCTGAGTGGGCAGCTTCACACCCATGGGGGAAGTGAGTTACAGGGAGAGAGGAAGGGGGTGCATCCTAAATATATGAGACTGGACTGGTGCACCTCCAGTTTTAATGCACATTCACATACCACATGGCTGGGACCAGCTAAGTGTCTGAGGCCGTCTTTCTGCTGATTTCCTCAGGTGCTGTAGCTGCTGCTTGGGGGCTACACTGTGAGTACCAAGTGTGCACTCTGTGGGTGCTGGCACCCTGCACAGGAAGGGGTTTTTGTTGTTCAAGTGAAGGATCAGTATGAGCGGAGTCCTCGGGTATCCCACTACAGCAGCTCAGCAAGGACGGAAAAGGCCAGAGATTCTGGAGTCAAGCGGATTCAGACTCAAACCATGGCCCTACTGTTTGCTAGCTGTAAAGCCCCCAGCAGGTCTCCCATCCTTTCTACCTTCAGCGTGCTCATTTGTGGGGTACTTACTGATCGACGGTTATTACCTTGTGGAAGAGCTGTGGTTGGCAGAGTTACAACTAGCCTACAAAATATTCACAATGTCTGAACCACAGTTAGTGATCAAATCACACAATAAATCTTCTCCTTCCAGGGTCTGGCCAGTTTGATATTACCATCCGTGGGCATAGCGTAGCTATTCAGTCCTTATCTCTCCCAGAGCTGGGGAAACACCCACCTCTACTGAAAGGAGCTGTTAGAACACTCACTAGGAAGTAAGGAATTGATTATGATCAGGAAGCAAAGCAGATTTCATTTGTTCCCTGCCTTTTTTGGAAAAGAATATCCAGCATGGAAAATGTTTACTCATGAATTTTTCAGACTTATTTGCGATTGAGACCCTTCACACATCTGCTTGTTAATACAGGCATCCAGCTAATGTCACAGATATAAACAGCAGATGCCATCCCTTCTCCATAGCTAATACAGAAACTGTTTCCTTCCTGAGCCCAGGATGTTTTCCGATAGCTCTAATTGCCGTTATTTAAGTAGAAAAAAAAAAAAGGATCCCATGGATTCTAAAGAGATAATAAGAAACAATGCCCTTTAAAATAACAAACATCTTTTTAAAATACAAGCAAGGCAAAGGAAGAAAATTGTTGCTGTTTCTGTTCTACAGGGGTTAGGCTCAGTCTGTATGGAAGACTGGAAAGGTGGAAAGAAAGAGAATCTATGGAAAATTAAGGCTGTCACTCTTGTGAGGTGCCATTGTGCGAGCAACTTCAAAAATCCATTTGGAAATCATGGCTCTTGTATCGCAGTC